>NC_057346.1:48748369-51685869 GCF_016509475.1 Prionailurus bengalensis | reverse complement strand
TCCCTTCCCTCTCTTTCTGCCCCCCCCCCCCGACTAGAATTCTCTCCTCTTTCTCTCAAAAATAAATAAAAACATTAAAAAGTAAAAGTAAATTTAAAAAGTTTGTTATTGTTGTTTTGTTTAATATTTAAGGTTAAGATAAAATCTCATAGCAGGACTAATTTGATGTTTTCGCACTTTTAGCTTCTTCTTCAGATGGAAACGTTGACATTTGTTCATACCACCCTGTCTTTGCTCACAGTGCTTCCTTGGTTTACACTGCCCAAGTTCTGCTTTTCTATGGGGTAAACTTCTCCCCATTCTAGAATTTTTCTATTGCCACATCATCTATAAATCTTGTTTGACCTCCTTATGGTAGTTTTTTCTCCACTCATGTTTCTATGATGCAATTCTATTATTACCCTTATCATCAGTCACTGTTACTATATGTTTAAATGTTTGTATCTTGGAGATTGGAATCTGTCTCTAAACCTGACTTCATATTCTTGGAAACTAATAGAGTACTTGGAACATAGTGCTATTTTCATGTTCATCATTTTTTTTTTTGATCAATAGAACCTCATTTCTTGTGGGATTCATCTAAAAACTCTTTACCAGTGGTTCTACCAGAGAACCACATTCTGAGGATAGAAATGACTGATGCTGATGAAGTTTAGCTGGTTGGGAGCTGAAAATACACAACTTTGAGAAAAAGTCAGTTGCTGAAGCTAAGGGAAAACTGTACAAGAATGAAAGGATTTGGGTAAGAGGGGACGGAATTATTAAAGGTATGAAAAAGGAAGTGAAAATTCAAGAAAGGAGTATTTTTCAGCATTGTGCAAATGTTCCCAATCAAAACTTATATTCTAGGTGTGAATTTCCCTGGCTGATAAACTGATCATCTTATATTTTAGTTCTATCTTTTTCATTTTCTCTCCCAGATCTTCAGTACCATCTATCCTTTTCTCTGCCAGTGCAGGTTCTTATTTGACATTCAATGAATGATATTAGTTCCATGGCAAATTGACTTTGCAAAATAGGAGATATATAAGAGGAGAAGCATTTTACTAAAGAAAGACCACAATGAAATGAATAATAAACTATAAAATCAATGACTCATGCTTAGGGAGGTGGCCCAGGCTCTGGAATCACCCTGACTGAGGTTCAAATTCTTATTGTCACTCACTGGTTGTGAAAATTGTTTATTAACTCTCTGAGCTCCAGTTTCCTCCTCTGTATGACTGGATAATACCTACTTCATATGATGATTGAGAAAAAGAAAATAAGTTATACAGAGTGGTGAATGTATGCTCAGTGTGTACTGAACTCAGTACAGTTTTTTTTTTTAATTTTTTTTCAACGTTTTTTATTTATTTTTTGGGACAGAGAGAGACAGAGCATGAACGGGGGAGGGGCAGAGAGAGAGGGAGACACAGAATCGGAAACAGGCTCCAGGCTCTGAGCCATCAGCCCAGAGCCTGACACGGGGCTCGAACTCACGGACCGCGAGATCGTGACCTGGCTGAAGTCGGACGCTTAACCGACTGCGCCACCCAGGCTGAACTCAGTACAGTTTTAACACAACTGAACTTAGTTGAGTTAAAAGAAATTTGTATGGGCTTACAGATTTATCTCATTCCATTCAAGCAATAACCCATTTAAAAATTTTAGGGAACTTAAATTTAAATAAGTGAATTAACCCGTCCAAAGTTTCCAAGTTAATAACTGGTACAATCAGAATTAGAGCACTGGAAGAACAAAGAAAAGTTATTTAAAAGGACATATTGTAACAATTACCATCTCAGAAGGATTCTTGAGCATATAGACAATATTATAATATGACATATGAGAAAAAATAATTTTATTCTCTGTAAGTAGCAATTAATAACAAATTAATAAACATTTGCCAAATAATGAATCATACTTGATTTCCATCAGGGAATGACTAATTCTTATCTGTTTCATCACTTAGATTAAAACAAATGCATGGTTATGTTCAAGTGATATCATCTCTGATAGAAAAGTCTGAAGATCTAAGAGTTATTACTTACTGTGTGGAAGGTGTTAATACATCTCTTTGGAACCTCAGTGCATTTTTTGGAGAAGAAACCTAATGGAGCTTTGTGAGTCATTTTAGAATTAGAGGAAAAAAAAAGATGACTTCAGATTAATGAGGCAGTGGCTTCAGGATTCCATTCCACTCAACAGCAGGCTTTCCTTACCACTCATTACCAATCTAAAGTTTTCCGGGCAGTTTAAACTTTATTCCGGAAATGTAAGCCCATCTGCGGCAGATATTTATTGGAGAAGAATTAACAAAGGCCTGGGTATTTCTGGAGCTGTGCTCCTGGAAGCATGTGCAGGTGCGAGCACTTTCCCCCACCTTCCACTTGCAGTAGGGGAAGCTGGAGGCATTTTTCAATGAGGTTGCTCTGGGCAAACCCTAAGGGCCTGTCTTCCTGCTGTGTGTACCCAGTCCAAGGAGTTGAGTAGGAGGCAGTGAAACTGGAGAAGATGAAAAGTGGCATCACTGAAGCCTCCCTCTAACTCTCCTTCAGGTATGCAGCATCCGGTAAACAACAATTAGAACATACACCCATGCCCTCTTGTCAGCACCTATGATCAGCTGGTCAAGCATTGGTGACTCCTGACTGTACTCAGCAGCCCAGAAAATCACACCCGAAGGCAGAGTCAGCTCACCTTTGTCAGAGTAGGAAAGGCTTTTCCTGTTCTGGGGCCTATGGGCTTATCTAAGAAGCCTGGTATGGACATCTCAGGATGTAGTGATAATCATTTCACGGATTTACAGATTTGATCTGGGAAGTTCTGGGCAATTACCTGCTTACTCTGCTCCCTGCCCTCATGGAGGTGACCTTTGTGAGTGTCCATGTCAGAGTTTTCCAGTTTCAAGGCTTCAAGCACATCTCCCAGTTATTGATATCACTGTCTTTCCAACCAAAATAAATTAAATTTGAGACAAGTTGTTCATTCCCAATCACCTACACTTTTCAGTACATCTTACAGATAAAGGCAGACTCCAGTTTTCATAAAAAGCCAGCTCAGTACTTGTCTGGACAAGTGGGATACCCAGGAAAAATGAAAGATCTCCAGACTGTGCTTCTAAAAGCTATGTTAATCCTGAGACGATAGCACGTTATTAAAGAGTGAAGATAGCACACGAAAAGTAGCTAGCTAGCAGGGCAATGTCTGATGCACCACTAGCATTTAATAATAACAGAAGGTACAAGGCATTCCTTCTGCATGGTATTAGTTCTTTTGCTCATGTCTGCACCTTGCCCTTTCATTGTCCAGATGGAGAGGACTCTGTTACTTCTTTCAAGTGTAATTACTGCAAATTGCTCTTGGCTCAGCCCCTTCCCAGATACTGGGTTGTCAAGAAACCCCACTTCAGGGCTGTCCCATGCATCTGTATGAGTGTACATCTCTCCCCTTCCCCAGCTCTCTCTCTCTTTGTGGATGCATAAACATATCTCTCTGTGTCTCACTTTCAAACCTGTGGCCTTTTAGTTTTAGGAACCTGAAGATGCTCAAACAGAAATCATTACCATTAATATACGATAAGAGGATGCCTGTTTGACCATCAAATAAGCACATTTTTAATTCAAGTCTAAAACTGACAAACTCTAAAACTATGTACTACAAGACAAGAAAAAATACATTATCAAGATTAGCAAATTAAAAAAAAATAACAAAATAAAGCCTCTGCAACTGAAAAAACTAAGTTATCAAAATTTACTTCAGAAGAAAGAGTGTTTTTTACTGAAAGCCTGAATTAGAGTCCTGGCTCTTCCATTTTCTAGTTAAGAGATGGAGTGGGGGGGACTTAGTTCATTTCTCCTGCCCATGTTCCCTCCACCCGTGAAGTGAGATTAATAAATGTTTCCTTTCCAGGCCTGAGGTGAAGAGTTACTTATAAAGACACACCAATGACAAACATTTACATTCACGAAGCCTTAGTATGTACCAGCACCTTAAGCACTTTGCATGATACATGATACTCCATATGAGAAGGAATATTTATATTCCCATTTAATATAGGAGAATCTGAGTCTGTATTATATAATTATAGTACAAATTACTTTTTTGCCAAAGCATGCCCTGTAATGGCATTTGTTAGTTGTTATTATTTTCCCTTCCAAAAGTAAGTGAACACAAGATTTTTGCAAAGAACCGTGTTTGGTTTCTCTCAAGGAAATGAAGCTGTCCTGTGCCCACCATTTTCCCTCCACTGCCAGGCTTTGGAGATGTACCATCTACACTTGCAGACTCCAATTATGTGTGACTCTTCCCTTCTCATGCTCCTGCAATCTTCATCTCATTCCCACACCTCCTGATTCAGAATGAAAACGGAAATAATATTTCTATTAAAATAAAGGGACCAGAATTGCATCATTTCTTAATTAATTAGAAGATGCCTGTCTCTCTCCTCTCGTAATTACATGCTTCTCTTTTCATTTCTTTCTTGTGATGAGAATCTACACTCTTAAATGAAATCAATATAAGATTTGAGTTGAATGGGTATCAACTTTACTCTGGGGAAAAATGGCATTTGCTCACTACACCAGCTCAAAAAAGAACTTGAGGGTTGTGAGGATTAAGTTAGCTTATTCTTGATTTACTCCACACATCTTTATTGAGCAATGCTAAGTACTGGACACAAATCAGTCAATAAGAGAGATGTGCTGTCTGTTCTTGTGGGGTCACGTTAGCAGGGGGAGACAGACCTTGTCTGTGCCACTTATGAGTGGGGATGGGAAGTGTGCATCTGTGTCTTATTTCACTTGATAGTAGGGCATAGCAGTAGTTATGGGTGTTACAGTAAGGTCTCACAGGGCACTGAAACATCACTTGAAATAAAACTTGATGGGGAAAATCGTATTTACCAGAACTCTTTTTAAGAAGAAAAAAGTGGTTGGCAAAAGTAGTTTATATGGTTACTGGGCATGGAGGCTGAAAATCTTCAGCAGGGATGAGTTACTCTAAAGTACCTTCAAAAGAAGTTGGGTCCTGTTAACTTTCACCTTTGTTTGTCTTTGTCAAAAGGCAGTGTGCATGATGGAAACAAAACTGGGTTACTCTCTGTAACTGATGAGACACTGAGCATTGACAATGTTCCCTGCCAGTCCCTCATGCAAACCCGAGTTTCCTCCAAACATATGTTAGAACTCAAAAACTATGATTCAAACAAACACAGGTCATAGTCCCCCAAATCATTTTCACTCTTTAGACAGGTCCTGAACTTTACAATTATGTCAAATAATTTCCTGCTTTACAAATCCTCCCTTTTCTGGTATCTATCTTTCTTTCCTTAACTGCTATCATCCTGCTGCTATATATGTATGTATACTACTATGTATATATGTATGTATGTACTACTATTACCTTCCCAATTTCTTTTCTAATCATTTTTTATCTGACTTCACTATCAAGTGTGAGTTCCATAAATATAGTGATTTGTCTTATTCATCTTGGTACTCCATTGCTAATACCCTGAATCCATATAGGTGTAATAAATATTTACATTATGTTATTATTTAAATAATAATTTTCTACTGAAGGAAAAATTCCAGTAACTTGTTTACTAAGTCACACCTACTACACCCAAGAAAACTGTATTCACAGATCAGACATCCAATAAATATTTGTTGAATGTCTATATGATTGTCTGATCCCTTGTTCCTCTAAATGATGTTAATTTCCTCTAATAAGAGCAAATCATTTTCTTTTACTTTCTTTGGATAGTCTTTTTGCTATTCTTATATTTCAGAACATTCAGAAGCGGTTTAGTTTCAAAACTGTGAAGTGTGTTAAAAATGTGTTATTTATAGACTAATTGGCAAAGCCATATAAACGTAATGATGGCAGCTCAATTTCTGGGTACAGTCTTGTTTGGTTCATCATAATTTGACAAGTTGGCATGCATGAGGTTAATGAGAAAATTCATTTTATCTGACATACTAGGCATTTAGGAGAGCAACAGTCACACTAATAAGGAATTACATGTTATACATATTGCATAGTCTTTGCAATTTTTCTTAAAAATATTTAATGAATGGTTTGCTTTGCTGAACTCTAGATAAGCAAAGAAAGAAAGGGCAACACCAAGGACTTCAGAAGAGAAACAGAATGTCTTAATAGCTTCATGTTCAAGGCAGAAGTTCAAGGTGATAGCCCAGAAGGGCAAACATAGACCTTACCCCTGCCTGGTGTGGAAGTACACAACAGAATTGAATTATTTGTCCACATTACTCTGAAAATAATTGTTTACAGTAATCATACCAGGAACATGCCACTAGCTCTCATAAACATCCTTTTAAAATAAGCTAACAACTAAGAATATAGGAAAACAACACTTTTCCCAAAGGCAGTGAACAGAGATCCAAATAGCATTCACATTACGCCCACTGGAAGGAAAAATTCAACTATCCTTTCTAGATAAATCTTTGTTGGTGCCTACTATATGACAAGCACCATGCAAGGTGCTAGAGAAACAGTGGACGGCAGACATATTGTCACTGCCCTCAAGGAGCACACAATCTAGTAGGAAAAGCTTACAGTTATGGTAGGTTCAAGGTTAATGTGTCCTGGGTGAGAACCTTTGCAGGTGAGATTCAGCAAGTGAATGATGTCAAGGAGAGACAAGTCTGGTTCTTTCTGAGTACACTGGACACCTGGTTAGTTCTATGAGGATCTCTGTCCTAACATGGGTTATTCCATAAGAAACAGAAGAGCATATACAATCTCTATTTTAAGCACCACATCTAATCATTTCCCAACTTGGAAAAACTTTCATTGTGAGTCTAATTTCTTGTGCTTGTCATTCACGGTCTTGCTTGCCACTTCTGGCCCCAGTGTGTGAACATACTTAGCAAAAAAATAAATAAAAATAAAAATAAAAATAAAACGAAACAAAAAACCTCATACCAAAACCAAACCAAAACAAACAAAATAGCAAAAACAACAACAAAACACTATACGTGTAAAGGGCTTGAGATCATTGTATTTACCTATTTAGATACTAAGCAGTAGTAGGTCCAAAAAAGATCATGGGAGGAAGGCTCTTTCCTTTCCATGTGGCGGCAGCCATCTGCTCAAAGGTAAGCAGGACAGGCACTTACACGTACCCCCAGGAACTAAGGAGGAAGAAACAGTCCAGTGTAATGCGCTTTCTTCTCAGGTTGTGCTGCTGCCAGTACCTCCAGCTCTCTACACTCCACAGGAACCCCTGACCAACCTGGCCTGATAAAGCACACAGACTGGGATACAAGGCCAAGCAAGGTTATGCCATATTTCAGATTCGTGAGCGACGAGGTGGCCGTGAACTCCCAGTTCCTAAGGGTGCTACCGCTGGCAAGCCTGTTCATCATGGTGTTAACCAGCTAGTTTGCCGGAAGCCTTCAGTCTGTTGCAGAAGAGTGAGCTGGATGCTACTGTGGGGCTCTGAGAGTCTTGAATTCTTACTGGGTTGCAAAGATTCCACGCACAAACCCTTTGAGGTTATCCTCATTGATCCATTCCATAAAGCTCTCAGAAGAACTCCTGACACCCAGTGGATCACCAAACCAGTCCACAAGCATAGGGAGCTGTGAGGGCTGACATCCTCAGGCTCCTGCATGGCCTTGGGAAGGGTCATAAGTTCTACTACACTATTGGTGGTTCTCACTGCACAGCATGGAGAAGATGTAATAGTCTCCAGCTCCACTGTTACCGCCAATATAAGTAAAGTTTGTAAAAATCTTACCTGGTAAACAATTTAGGACAGTCAAAAATAGATACTACACAATCATCACAATATCTAGCATTTGTATTGAGATTCACTGTTTACAATATGCTTTCAAAGTGCATTTCTTAGTGGTTCTCAACCCTGGCTGTGCCACAGAATTACTTATATGTGTTGTTAACATCACCAATATCCAGACTGCAGGCCAGCAGATTCTGATTCAGTAGATCAAAAATGGTATTTTTAAGCAGCTTCATGGATGATCTTGAATTGCAGTCAGGATGGAGAAGCATGGCTTCATGTCATTTGTTTCTTCCACAGTGTTCCTGGGAAATAGGTTTTATTTATACTCCATCAACTTTCACTCCCTTATGCCTAGAATGATTTTCCTGAGGCACCTCCTTGGGGAACCCTCCCCTAACCACATCGTCTTCTCACCCAGTCTACCACACAGGCAGATCCAAATCACAGATGAGGATACTGAGCATACCACTGATTTGTCATTCTAATGTGCTGGGTTTTTTTGTTTGTTTGTTTGTTTGTTTGTTTGTTTTGCTTTTAATCACAGTACCTTATTCAGTTAGTCTTCTACTTACTTGTGAGCTCCTTAAGAGCATGGACTTCCTGGGACACCTAGGTGGCTCAGTCAGTTAAGCAGCTGACTCTTGATTTCAGCTCAGGTCACGATCTCATGGTTCACGAGATCAAGTCCCATGTTGGGCTCTGTGCTGACATCAAAGAACCTGCTTGGAATTCCCTCTCTCTCTCCCTCTTTCTCTGCCCCTCCCCCGCTGTGCTCTCTCTCTCAAAATAAATAAATAAACATTAAAAAAATAAACATGGACTTATTATGTATTTGCTCTTTTCTCTTAAGAATGCGTTATATTACTTGGACATGGTAGGATTAAAATTAATAATAACAATAATAATACATTATGTTACTATGTGCCAGTTACCATCACCTGCATTGTATAGATATGAATCGATTTAATCTTCATGCCAACTCTATGACATAGATGAGGTAAGTATTGTTCTTATCCTCATTTTGCAGATAAGGAAACTGGAACACAAAGAAAGTTAGAAGCCTGAGGTCACGTTGTCTGATCAATGGAGAAGCATTAATATCACGTCCGTATCACAGGATGAAGAAAATTCTTTTCACTTCACAGATGAGAAAATGGAAACTTTTCCTATTATACCAGCATGGACCATTTATACTGTGGTTTGGATACTTGTTCTTTATTACAATATCTGGAGTTTGGGGGATTCTTTCAGTTCAGTGTATCCTGTGTGTAATACTTCTACATTGTTCTATTATCTTTTAAATGGGGGAGACAGACGATACCAGCAGAACCACTGCAGTGCATGTACCTCCAGTTGAAGACAGACGATGTTAAGGAGAACTGCCAGCCATCTGTTGACATACTGATTTGCCACAGAAAAAAATGGGAGTGCATTTGTTCACACTTCCAGATTATTTAAAAATAAGGAGCAATGGGAGTTATTAAGTTGGGCAATCTGAGTTCTAAGTAGCATTTGTACACTTTTTTTTCCTGGATGCCTTCCTTAAAATTAAATTTTTAATAACCTTTAAGCCTTGCAGCCTTGAGGGAATAATTTCTTTCACAGTAGTTCAAAGGTTTAATTTCACAGTAAAGCTTTTGAAATATGGTATTATCCCTTTTGTTCTAGAAAATTACTGTTTAAAAAAATCATATTTCAAAGTAATGATTATAATGAGAAAAAGATATGAGGCCCAACTTCAAAAGGAAAAAATGATAACCTCGCCTGTGATGTCCTCTAGTGAGCCTTTCCCTCGTGGATTCTAATTTGTAACAGTTCGAAAAATCTCTGGAATTGTGCAGTCTCTGCCTGGTAATACAGCCCGGGCTGCGGTCTCACAGTGAGGAGGGGTTGATATAGACATAACGGAAGCCATTAACTTTCTTATGTAAGTAAAATGCGGTATGTCTTCAGTCCTGCTGCGTGTGTGTTTTCTGTAATGCTATTTCCAAACAATGTTATCTTTGGAGTTCTAAAGCCATTTTGTGGACATTAGAGTTGCTTGGAGTTGCAGAGCAGGCAGTGGGTACCGTGAAGCATAGCAGAGTCTGACAGGGAAAGAGGACGAGAACCATCTAATAACAGAGCACCCAGTCTGGGCTTTACAAATGTTTTATCTTTTTAATCTTCATAGTAGCTCTCTGAGATCAACAGTATTGGCCCCATTTTACTAATGTTAAGGCCTCCTATAAAAGAAAATACTCATCTGGTCTAATTAGTTTAAGAATCAAAGTCCTCACTGCAACTTTCATTCAGAGCTCCTTGGCCTATTTATCACTTTATAAGAGTTTTCGTTTTTTTGTTTGTTTGTTTGTTTGTTTGTTTGAGAGAGAGAGATAGAGTGTGTGTGTGTGTGTGTGTGTGTGTGTGTGCATGCACACACGAGCAGGGGAGGGGCTGAGGGAGAGAGGGAGAGGGAGAGAGGGAGAGAGAATGTCTCAAGCAGGCTCCACGCTCAGCATGGAGCCTATCACAGGGCTTAATCCCATGACCTTGGGATCTTGACCTGAGTCGAAATCAAGAGTTGGATGCTCCACCAACTGAGCCAACCAGATGCCCCAGGACTATTTGTTAAGTTGTAAATTCATAGACATGAAAAAGTTAATGAAGAAAGACTCATCATATGCAGGATACAATTAGAACCATAAGTATCCAAAATTAAAAAAAATACTACTGTTAGCTATTAAAGGACTGACGTTAAAGGAAATGTTGGGTAGTAGGGACATGGGATGAGATCTCAAAATACATGCATTTAATCTCTAGGGCTATAAAATCTGGGACAATTCACTGAAATCCTCTTAGCTTCAATTTCTGCATCTGAGAAATGGGCACAAAAGACATAAAATATTTCCCTCAAGTGATAAAAAGGATATGGATGTGAGAAAGCTTTCTGAACTATTGACTCTCACGTTAATGCACCCATGGTCATTCACTCTGCAGCTCTGTGTATGCATGTGTATAATTATTGGTTTTTAGATGTTTCCAACTCAGTATTTATCATACTTCATGGCAATGATCTATTTAGATATTTTTCCCACAAACATACTCTAAGATCTTTAGGGCAGAGATTGTATTTTGTTCATCATTATATTTATCACATATTATATACTCAGCCACCTGCTTAAAATTTAATACTGCATTCCTATTTATGCATTCATACATTCATTCAATTAGCATTAATATCTACTAAATGCAAGATAATCAATAGAATGGAGTCAATTTAATCTAGGAGCTTTCACAAAATAATATATTGAATGAATTATGGAAGTATGGGCCATAGATAGTAATATAAATTTTATTCTTGTTATTCCCTCTGTGCCCTTTAAACTTTGGTAAACACAATAATAGTAACTAACTTTTACTGAATGCATACTACTCACCATGCTGTATGATAAGTAACCTGCATGTGTTATCTCACCAATATCTCCCCCAAAATAAAAAGGTTAGTACTGGAGAAAGAAAGAAAGAAAGAAAGAAAGAAAGAAAGAAAGAAAGAAAGAAAGAAAGAAAGAAAGAAAGAAAGAAAGAAAGAAAGAAAGAAGAAAAAAGAAAGAAAAAGAAAAGAAAAGAAAGAAAGAAAGAAAGAGAAAGAAAGAAGAAAAAAGAAATAAAGAAAAGAAAAGAAAAGAAAGAAAGAAAGAAAGAAAGAAAGAAAGAAGGAAGGAAAAGGAAAAGGAAAAGGAAAAGGAAAAAAGAAAAGAAAAGCATAGGCTGGGGGCACCTAGATGGCTCAGTCAGTTAAGAATTTGACTTTGGCTCAGGTCATGATTTCATGGCTCCTGAGTTCTGGCCCTGCATCTGGCTCTTGCTGACAACACTGAGACTGGAGCCTGCTTCCGATTCTGTCTCCATCCTCCTCTGCCCCTCTGCTGCTCACACTTTCTCTCTCACACACACAAAAAAATAAACATTTAAAAATTTAAAAAAAAAAAAAAGAAAAGAAAAGAAAAGAAAAGAAAAGAAAAGAAAAGAAAAAAAGAAAACCACAGGCTGAAAATAGTGTCACTTAGACCAAGTTCCCAAACCAGGGCTTAATATCCAATCTAACTGCAGTTTCAACCTCCCCCAGAAATGTGACCTTAACCAGTCAGTCAGGAAATGTTTTGTTTTGTTTTTCATCAGCACCAATGAGTCTGTCACCTGGGTCCTCTCCATTTACCAAAGAAAGATGAGGTAATCTGCAAGATAAGACACCTTGCTTTTTCCCCTAGCAAACAGCCTCCTGGGGAACAATCCTTTTCTTGTGCTAATAACTTTCTTATTCCATGCTCTGTCTATAAAAATCTTCCATATTGTGTAACTCCTCAGAGTGCCTCTCTACTTGCTAGGTGGGGTTTTGCCTAATTCATGAATCATTTAATAAACTCAATTAGATCTTCAAATTTACTTAGGCAAATTTTATTATTAAACAGTACTATCACTATAAATATTGAGGAAACTGAGGCCTTAATAGGTTAGGTAATTTGTTCAAGGTCACAGTAAATACTGAGGTCAAGATTCAAAACTAGGTCTTCCCGATTCGTTTATTCAACAAATCTTTATTATACTCCTACTATGTGCCAGATGCTAGGCTACTTACTGGGGACTCAATGGTGAATAAGAACTCAGTGCTTACCTTTGTGTGCTTATTGCCTAGCAGGAAAAGAAAGATTAAACATAGAAATATGTGATTGATTATTATAATTATTTTAAGTTTCCTTTAAATGTTTAAACTGATACTTATAAAATCCAAACTCAGAACTGTCTTCTTATATTCTAAATATACAGAGAAGGGGCGCCTGGGTGGCGCAGTCGGTTAAGCGTCCGACTTCAGCCAGGTCACAATCTCGCGGTCCGTGAGTTCGAGCCCCGCGTCGGGCTCTGGGTTGATGGCTCAGAGCCTGGAGCCTGTTTCCGATTCTGTGTCTCCCTCTCTCTCTGCCCCTCCCCCGTTCATGCTCTGTCTCTCTCTGTCCCAAAAATAAATAAAAACGTGGAGAAAAAAAAAAATTAAAAAAAAAAAATAAATATACAGAGAAATTTTCTCCTTTCTGATAGGTACCTGATAGAGATGGGCAGGTGGTGGTCTTTTATTCTCTCCAAGTTCAGAGTCATTCATCATAACTAATCTGCTTAGTTATGATATTTTCAGCCAGTAATTCAGATTTTCATGTTTACATTCAATTTTAAACACTATGGAACTATAATGCATCAACATAAATACATACATACATACATACATACTAAATATTTTTTAAATGTTGGATACATATTCTCTTAAGTAGCCAAAAAGTCCTGAGGTTGGTCTCTAAAAGGCACTTTTCAGGAATGAATTCCCTTCTGGTACTAGAACTAGGTCACATAGATTGATATATTTCATCTTTGTAGCACATTGACTTAATCTGTCCCATCATAATTCCTTTTCTCTGAACCAAGAGGCCCTGTTGGATAAATTTAAGCTTATGAGTAGGATAAGTTTCTGTGATCTGTATTAAAAGAATGGATGGTTACGGTAAAATTAAAAAAAAAATGTGTATTTGGTCTTTGTCTCTGGATCCTGGCAAGAGTTCCTAAAATCTTTGGAACTCTCTGAGTGATAAGAGTTTCTTTTATCATCCATAACAGGTCCCTTTTGACCATATTAGAGTTTATGGTAATGAGGTAACTCTCGGTAGGCCCCTTGATAGCCTCAAGATGGGTTACAGAGGAACCAATCACACGATTAGAAGGTTAGAACTATCAGTTCCACCTGACCCCCAACCTCTGAGGAAGGGAGAAGGGCTAGAGATTGAATTCAGTCACCACTACCCAATGATTTAATCAATTGTGCCTATGTAATGAGACCGTTAAAACCTCTGAAACAATGAAGTTTGAAGGAGCTCACAGGTTGATGAATGGAGAGTTGTAAGAACTCCTAAATTTGTAGCAAGCTAGGCAGAGTGCAGGTAGCATAAGGACCCCATTTCCTGCTGACATCTAAAATATAGGCAGTCTTGTGGAATTAAGCTCCCTTGGTTCTGCACTAACTCCAGGTTGTTAGTGTCAGAATTAAATTGCATTGTAGGACACCTAGTTGATATCAGAGAATGGGAGAACTGATTGATGTTGGAAAGATGTATTTCAATTGTTTTAAGGAAACACACAATAGTACTAAGTGTCTGACTTGGTTTTGCCAAAGGGCCATCACCTTAAATAGCTTCAGTTCTAGTTCTGGCATTTAGAATTTGTGTGACCTTGAACAGATTACCTAATTTCTTGAAGGTTCTGTTTCCCTATCCATAAAATGGAAGCATTCATAACAGGATTGTTAGAAAGATTAAAATAGTAACTGTAAAAATAAGCTTTTTTTTTCAATAGCTGACACCTAGTTAAGTATTTAGTCATTTTTAATCTCACTCCCTCTTCTTTTCCTTTCCCTCAAATTTAGTTCTAGAACAAACTATTTAGTAATAGCCCAGAAATCCAGTATGGTTCTAATTATACTTTTTACACTTCAGAAATTCCAGTATTTCTCTAACAATGGATGTCTTCTCTCAGGCAGTTTACAGCTGTGGATCAGACCATCTAGTAGGCAACATGTCCCAGTTTGGGGTTTGGGAAATATAGTTACCACTCCAGATTACATGGTGATTAAAATGCAGGAGACAGTGCAAGACAATACTGAATTCATTAACATTTACAACATATTAGCTATGGGATTATTTCCAGGGGCAAGAGCCAGGAAAAAAGGGGTTGAGCATTTGCTTCTAATAGGAGGTAGAGGTACCTTTAAGGTTTAACCACTAAAGTTCTAACAAACCAGCTTCTCTGATAAGGCAGACCAGCCAGCCTCTGTGTGTTTTGCAATTTTCAATACACAGTTCCGCTTTCACACTTCAATAATTCATTTTCTAGCACTTAGAATCCAGAAACCTGCTCTCACTGATGTAGCTAAAATGTAAGGAACAGAGTTTAATACCAACATCTCTACTTATCTCATCTCATTCTCCAGTAAATTGTATTGGAAAACATGTGTAAATAGTACCAAGCAAACAGAGCATTTATGGTCTCCGTTAGAATGTGTTCTATTTGAATTCTAGATTTATAGAGGTAATAATTTTATAGAGGTAACAATTTTCCATAACAAAAATGCAAAACTTTCTAAAATGAAAATTCTAATACTATCAAAGAATTGTAGAATCTTCAGACTTACATTCAAATAGAACAAACATATGTGGAGTACCCAATTTCTCCTCGTAGTATTCTGAAAGGTTTCAATCTCTGTGTGGCAGGTATTATCACTCTCATTTTGCAGACAAAGCCCCTTAGAATACTAGAGGTTAAATTATTTTCCTATGGTTGGAGTAAAAATAGAGCTTGGAAAATCCAAATAGAATTGAATGCTCCTCATGTTCAAATATGAATAATCATTAGATATGTCAAATTAATAAAATAATCTAAAAAGGTCCTCCTTCCAATGATCTTAAATTTTAGAAAATAAAACAAACATCTCAGAGCATATGAGATGCCCTTTAAGTGCATGGGTGTCATACACATTATCAGATATTTGTTTTTCAAAATTTATTTAGTGATATTTAGATACATTAAGCAACAATCACAATTCCGTTTGACTGGTAGCCAGCATGGCTCTAACCTAATCCAGGCGGAACTACAGCTGGGTTAAGAATTTAAGACCATCATCAATATAAGCTTAAACTGTGAAGGCCACCAATATTTAAAAGGCCCATGACAAAACTTTCTTCAATGTGTCTCCAATGACTTAAAGGTGATGTTAAGGTACATGGGCAATCTCATGAATATTAAGAATTTTGTTCATGATGTAGTAATAAATCATTACTTATTTGGTATTAAGGCAAATAACACTCGCAATCATAACAGCTAACAATGATTAAGCAATCTCTTTGTGCTAGACACTCCGATAGTTAATTTACATATTTTACATATTTCAACTCCAGATCTATATAAACATTGTTAACGTCTGCCACGGTCTAACAATTTTACAGTAGAGGATACCAATGCTCAGAAAAGTCAAGATAGCGCAAGGACCTGAGCTAGGATCCAAACTCAAGTATGTTGGACACCAAAGGCAGAGCTTCACTCCTCACTGCCACTGTTGAATATTTGAAAAGATTAGAGCAGACTTTAATAAAGTAGTGTCATTCATCCCTAGCCAAACAGAGCTCTTCATCAGATGTCCAGCAGATTAAAAACCTAAAATATGGACTGTGACAACAATGGCATTCTGACCACCAAAGATTAATGCTTCCTTTTCATAATATGAAAAGTCAGCCACAGACTGCATTTTGTCAGCTCCCTTGAATCTAGAAATCGGTCTAAGTCTGACCAAGTAATACTGATAGAAGAGATGTACAACATTTCCAGGCCTGGTCCAGCCTCCTGAGTGATGCTTCATTGTGTCTCTTTTCTTTATGCTAGTTTTCTATCAAACTCCAAGATGATCTTGGAAGCCAAATGTTGAAAGGGAAGAATCTCTTTTGGTTAGGTCCTTCAAGCACAGTAACTGTCCTTTATTCCTACCTTATACTGTCTGGTCTCTAGATGAATGAGAAATAACTTCTATTATATCAAAACACTAAGACTTGGTATTTTCTCTCTTGGAGTAGTTTGTGATAACTGATAAAGATTATTAGATATGCATAATAGTTCCAGTAATGTGGCCACTCAAATCTACAAACATCAAATTAGTCTTGTAGAAGAGCAAAATATTACAATAGCTTTAGTTCCATTTCACTTTTAGAGAAGAATTTTAACTTTGGTTAATGATGGAAGGAAAAAAAGAAGTGTTACTTTGGAATGCAGTACGGCTGCACCTTTCGCTGGTGCTTCACAGAACCACTAGTTTTAATAAGAAACCATTCATTTTCAGAGTCCTTGAGGCCAGAAAGCAGTAGAGTTTGTTTTAGTGGTTGGAGATGAAGTAAAATATCAAAAGAAATGATAAAATGTGATAATGACATTTCACTGTTTTCAGTTTAAAAAAACAGGAATATTTTGAGTAAAACTTAAAAAGTCAAAGTTAACTATACAGTTGAAATCTTTCTCTTTTCTGTTTCTCTAACCACCTTGAATATAGATAAAAAATGTTGACCCTGATAAAAATATTGCCTACCATCTACTACAAACCTTTTATATTTTAAAAAAGTATTGCTACATACTCTGCATATTATTGTCACAATAATATTCAAAACAGCACCATAAAATAAGCCTTATCCATTTTATAGTTAGGGAAATCAACTCATAAAGATTACACAAAATGCTCATGGTCATATGGCAGACATGGATGGGAACCGGGGCACATCTGCTTAGTCATCCTCCTCTACCCACAATATTTCAGGCTTCCATCTCCAACAACCTGTTGGCTCTACTCTCTATTTTTGTCTGTGACTGTGTAAATGGTAAAACTAATATGATTATCAAGCTGCCCCCTACTTAGCCACTCTACAGAATCTGACTCTGCTGGAAATTCCCTCTTTTGGCTTACCCAGCACCATCATCTTGTTCCTTTCTTAACTGTGCCTAATCCTGGGCATCCTTCCCTCCTGTCTGCCCTAAAAGACTTGATCTACTGCTCTCCTTACTGGTAAAATTTCAGTTTTCAGTTCCCCATGTGGTTCCTCAACACATGAAAAAATTTCCCCCAGTAGACTGTTGTTACGGAATTTATGTTCGGGGCTCATATATTCTTAGAGAAGAAACACATTTTATTCTTTATGGAAGTCTGTATTTTATGTTGTATACTTATGCAAAGGACATGTTCTGTATAAATCTTACAAATGAAAATGTGAATATGAACATGCAAATCTGGTAACAACTGTGAATTGAGATATAAATAGAGGAGCAAATACATGAAACATTTCTTCAAGGCAGGAAAAATAGATCAAGGGAGACAAAAAGATTTGCTTCAGGGCTTGGGACCTTGTTTTCTGCCAAAGTCAAAAAATATAAACAACAGTATTGACTTTGTAAGGTCAAAGTTACTGGGTTTTAAACAAAATGACTACAGTGGAAGGAATATTTTTTTGATGTGCATCAAAAAAGAAAAAGAAAACATACCCCTCAGAATAAAAGCTGAAGCTTGTCAATCATTAGCATTTTAATCTTTAGACACATGAAACTATTTATAATTTAAAAGTATTCTGTAGGATTACAAGTAGAGGCAACAAGCATTTATCAAGACCTTACTATGTTTCAGGAATTTTACTAGATTAATCATCACAAAAGCTCTTTGAGGAGAATTATATATTTGTTTGTTTCAATTTAAAGTCCAAAAATTTGTGCCTGAGAAGTAGGTGATCTTCACAAAAGTCTTAAAGCTGGTGAGAGGTACGACCATGATTTAAAATTAAGTCTGTTTACAAACAAAAACTAAAGGAGTTCATGAACACTAAACCAGCCCCGCAAGAAATATTAAAGGGGACTATTTGAGTGAAAAGGAGAGGAGAGACCAAAGTAACAGTAAAAGGTAGGAAACACAAAATCAGTAAAAATGAATATTTCTGTAAAAAAGCAGTCAAGGAACTCACAAAATAAAAGGATATAAAATATAAAAACATATACCTTAAACAAGGGGAGGAGAGGAGTAAATAATGGGTTAAAACTTAAATAAACATCAAGTATAGACTACTATGTGCAGAATAGGTTATATGCAAATCTAATGGTAACCATATATCTAACACTACTAATATATATGCAAAGAATAAAGAGAAAGAACAGGACTCCTGGATGGTTCAGTCAGTTAAGCATGCGACTTCTGCTCAGGTCATGATCTCTTGCCTCATGGGTTTGAGCTCCACATCAGGCTCTGTGATGACAGCTCGGAGCCTGGAACCTGCTTCAGATTCTGTGTCTCCCTCTTTCTCTTGGCCACTCCTCCACTTGTGCTTTCTCTCCCTCTCCCCGCCCCCCACCTCTCTCTCTCAAAAATAAACATTAATTTTTTTTAATGAATACAGAGCATTCCTAATACATAATAAAGAAAAACAGCAAAACATGGAAGAAAGACAAGTAAGGATAAGAAATAATCTTCAGAAACAATAACAAAACAAATAATAAATTGACAATAAATATATATTTATCAATAATTACTTTGAATGTAAATGGACTAAATGCTCCAATCAAAAGACATAGGGTGATAGAATGGATAAAAAACACAAACAAAAACAAACAAGATCCATGCATATGCTGCCTATAAGAGATTCATTTTAAACCTAAAGACATGTACAGATTGAAAGGCAGGTGGAAGTTGAAACATCTTTCAAGCAAATGGATGTTAAAAGAAAGCTGAAGTAGCAATACTCATGAGACGAAACAGACTTTAAAACAAAGGTTATAACCAAAGACAAAGAAGGACACTATATAATAATAAAGGGGACAATCCAATAGGAAGATATAAGAATTGTAAATATTTATGCTCACAATGTGAAAGAACCCAAATACATAGAACAGTTAATAACAAACATAAAGGAAGTAATCAATAATAATAGGGAACTTTAACACCCCACTTATATCAATGTACAGATCATCTAAACAGAAACTCAACAAGAAAACAATGGCTTTGAAAGACACCCTGGACCAGATGAATTTAACAGATATATTTGGAACATTCCAATCTAAAACAGCAGAACATACAATCTTACCAAGGACCCAAGTGCACAAGGAACATTCTCCAGAATAGATCACATACTAACTCACAAAACAAGCCTCAACAAAGCCAAAAAGATAATAGCCATACTATGCATCCATTCTGGCCACAATGCTGTGAAACTAGAAGTCAACCATAAGAAAAAAATCTAGAAAGACCATAAATACATAGAAGTTAAATAACATGCCACTAAACATGGGTCAACCAGGAAATAAAAGAAGAAATAAAAAGTTCATGGAAAAAAATGAAAATGAAAACTCAATGGTGCAAAACCTTTCAGGTGCAGCAAGAACAGTTCTAAGAGGAAAGTATACAGCAATAAAGGCCTACCCCAAGGGGCAAGAAAAATTGCAAATAAATGACCTAAGTATTCACCTGGAGGAGCTAGCAAAAGAACAAACAAAACCTAAAACCAGCAGAAAGAAGGAAATAATAAATATCAAAGCATAAATAAATGAAGTAGACTCTAAAAAAAACATGACAAACCAAAATAGAACAGATCAATGAAGCCAGGAGCTGTTTCTTTCAAAAAAAAAATCAATAAAATTGATAACCCTCTAGCCAGATTTATCAAGAAAATAAGAGAAAGGACCCAAATAAATAAAATTGACAATGAAAGAGTGCTGATGCTGGAAGCCAAGCTATCCCAGCCTGAGTTGCAGGGCCCGGGCTGTGGTGGATTGGTGACTGCAGGGCGGCCTGCCAACAGTGTAGCTTCTTGTCCTCCCACTTTTAGGTAATTTGGCCTTAAAAGTACCTGGGGTATTGTCTGTTGGGGAATTGCCCTCAGCAGGCCCCTGGGAAAAGAACCATTAGGGAAGAAAATAAGGCTCCGCAAGAAATTGTGCGGCCTTACGTTTAGCCCTTGCCATCCTCTATGGAGACTCCTCTACTTACAGGAAGGATGATAGCCTCATACCTTTGCCAGCCAAGAGGGCCTGTAAAGGAGAGACATATGGATTTGAAAGCCCCACTCCAGCAACTAAGGAGTGTATCTCTGGGCACAGGTGACTTTAACCCCTAGGCCCACCTGGCCCCCCGGAGGCATTCCTGATGATGACTGAACCCAGTCGGTTAAGCTACAGAATGGTTCTTTGGTTCCTAGGTGCATTATCTCTCTGAGAATGTATGAGGCATGGGTTTCTAAGGCCTTTTCAGCCCCTTTCTGGCACCTCGGACCGAGGCAAACACATTGTTCTTCTGGCCTCATGTGGTTAGGAGGTCATGTTCCTGTAACTGTTCCACTTGAGGTGCTGAGAAATGGAGGGCCTTTCACGAGAACAGCAAAGCAAATGCTTTGTAGATTATAGATAAACGCAGATGCAGAATGGAATAATGTAAGAAATTAATCTATAATCAAAGGGTATGCAGGAAAGTTAGGGGAAAATTGCCATGTTATTTCTTAAAGGTTGTTTATACATAGGAACATTTTCAAAATTAGGTAATGTTAGAAAAACATAGATGACGTATGCTACAAGGAAATCATAGCATATATAATGCCACGTTTACTACAATAAATTGGCCAGTTCAACACACTGCTATTGTCTGTGTCCATTTTTATTTTAGTTTTAGTTTTTTATTTTAGTTTTTATTTTCTAGTTTTTTATTTTAATTTTGTTTTATTTTCACTGACGCCGTTCTTCCTTCGGGAACCCCTGGTTGCTGGAGCTGGTCTCCGGCAAAAGAGAAGAAATAACCAACACCCTGGAAATAAAAACAATTATAAGAATGTTATGAAAAACCATACCCCAACAAATTGGATAACCAAGAAGAAATGGATAAATTCCTAGAAACATAAACTACCAAAACTGAAACAGGAAGAAATAGAAAATTTGAACAGACTGATATCCAGCAATGATTCAAAAAACTTCCAACAAACAAACAAAAAAAATCCAAGACCATATGGCTTCGCAGGCAAATTCTACCAAACATTTAAAGAAGATTTAATACCTTATCTTCTCAAACTATTCTAAAAAAATACAAAAGGAAGGAAAACTTCCAAATTTATTACATTGACACCAAAGCCAGATAAATACAGCACACACACAAAAGAGAACTACAGCATAATACCCCTGATGAAGACAGATGTAAAAATCCTCAACAAAATACTAGTAAAATGAATTTCAACAATACATTAAAAAAATCATTCACTGTGATCAAGTGGGATTTATTCCTGGGTTACAAGGGTGGTTCAATATTTGCAAATCAGTCAATGTGATATAACACGTCAATAAGACAAAGGATAAGAACCATATGATCATTTCCATTAGATGCAGAAAAAGCATTTGACAAAGTACAACACCCATTCATGATAAAAACCTTCAACCAAGTAGGTTTAGAGGGAACATAGCTCAATATAATAAAGGCCATACATGAAAAACCCACAGCCAACATCATCCTCGATGGGAAAAAACTGATAGCATTTCCTATAAGGTCAGGAACAAGACAAGGATGTCCACTCTCTCCACTTTTATTCAACACAGTATTGTATTTGCTAGTTAAAAGACAACAAAAAGAAATAAAAGGCATTCAAGGCATCCTACCTTTCCAAGGTAAGGAAAAAGTAAAACTTTCACTATTTGCAGACGACATGATACTATATATAAAATATCCAAAAGACTCCACCAAAACAACTCCTGGAACTGATAAATGAATTCAGTAAAGTCACAGGACACAAAATGAATCCACAGAAATCTGTTGCATTTCTATACACCAATAATGAAGCAGCAGAAAGAGAAATGAAAAAAAGATCCCATTTTCAATTGCACCAATAACAAGAATATATCTAAGAAATAAACATAACCAAACAGGTGAAAGACCTCTAGTCTAAAAACTATAAAACACTGATGAAAGAAACTGAAGACCACACCAAGAATTGGAAAGACATTCCATGCTCATGGATTGAAAGAACAAATATTGTCAAAAATGTCTATACTACCCAATCAATCTCTATCAAAATACCAAAAGCATTTTTCACGGAACTAAAACAAACAATCCTAAAAATTTGTATGGAAGCACAAAAGACTCTGAATAGCAAGGCAATCTTGAAAAAGAAAAGCAAAGCCAGAATCATCACAATGCCGACTTCCAGTTACACTATAAAGCTACAGTGAATGAAACAACATAGTACTGGCACCAAAATAGGCACACAGATCAATGGAACAGAATAGAAAACCCAGAAATAAACCCACAACTGTATGGTCAATAATCTTCCACAAAGCTGGAAAGAATATCCAATGGAAAAAAGACAGTTTCTTCAACAAGTGGTGTTGGGAAAACTGGTCAGCAATATGCAAAAGAAAGAAACTGGACCACTTTCTCTCACCATCCACAAAAATTAATTTAAAATGGATTAGAGACCTAAATATGATACCTGAAACCACAAAAATCATAGAAGAGAACAGAGGCAGTAATGTCTTTGATATCAGCCATAGTAACTTTTCCTAGATAGGTCCCCTGAAGCAAGGGAAACAAAAGCAAAAATAAACTATTAGAACTAAATCAAAATAAAAAGCTTCTGCACAGTGAAAGAAATAACAAAACTAAAAGAGAACCTACTGGCGTTCTAGTATTTCAGGGTGGAATGGGTGGAAGTGGGGGTAAGAAGTGGCTGCAGTGTGGATGGAAGGAGGCCAGAAGCTGAGAGCAAGCATGGGCTGGGTGGGCACCATGGTAGGGATCACCACCATGTAGGCGGTGAAAGGCAGGATCTACGTTCTGCAGCAGCAAGCAGGTGACACAGAGGAATGGGTGGAGAACCTGCAGTGGGAAGTGGAGGAGGAAAGGTGGCCAAGAGCAGGCTGAGGCTGAGGTGGCCTCCTTGATCCCTAGGATGCAGCTGGTTGATGAGGAGCTGAACAGTGCCCAGGAGCACCTGGCAGCTGCCCTGCAAAAGTGGAGGAAACTGAGAAAGCTGCTACTCAGAGCAAGAGAGGTATGGATGTTATTGAAAACCTAGCCTTAACATATGAAGAAAAGATGGAACTCCAGGAAATCAACTCTAAGAAGCTTAGCACATTGCAGAAGAGGCAAATCTAAAGTCCAAAAAGGGGCTCAGAAGTTGGTGATTATTGAGGAGCACGAGGAATGACCTGAGCTGGCATAGTCTCGTTGCCAAGACATGGATGAGCAGATCAGACTGATGGACCAGAACCTGAAGTGCCTGAGAGCTACTGCAGAAAATTACTCTCAAGCAGAGGACACATATGAAGAGGAGATAAATATTCTTACAGATAAACTCAAGGAAGCAGAGACCCGTGCATGATGAGTTTGCTGACAGGTCAGTGGCCAAACTGGAGAAGACAACTGATGACCTGGGAGATAAGCTGAAATGCACCAAAGAGGAACACCTCTGTACACAAAGGATGCTGGACCAGACTCCGCTTGACCTGAATGAGAGGCAGAGCATCCCAGTCCTGCTCTGACACTGCTCCTCCCTCTCAGCCCGACTCCTCCTAAGGTTGAAGCTGGCCTTGAAACTGAGAGCTGATCTTTAACTGGAAGGCTGTCTCCTTTTGCCACCTCTCCCACCCCAACCCCTGTGTCTTTTTCGCCAAACTGTCTCTGTCTCTCCCCAGGCATTCCAGTTGGGCTTCAAGCTGAGCACCCTGGGGACAATGTTTTTTTGCAATGTGTGCACAATGCAAAGTGTCTTTAAAAGCATGTTGTGATGTACACACTTTGTAATTACCTTTTTTTTCTGTTGATGTAGTAACCATTTGTACAACATCCAAATAATTCCACAGTTCTGAAGCAGCAGTCTAACCCCTTCCTCACATTTGGAAAGAAATTTTTCAGCTTAACATATACTGCCCTCTCCAAATTTATTTTGAAACTTCACTTCTTTAGGGTTGGGGCACATTGGCCACCCCGTCTGGCTGAGAACTCTCTCTACAGTCTGTGGGCTGATAATATGCTGATCTTTTAAGTTTCTTTCCCTGCCCAGTTCCCCTTTTTGGTGAGGTTACCATGAGGTCTGTTAGGTGTTTATCCTGCAGCTTATTGGCTTAAAATGCATTCTCCTTTGGTTTGTTCTCTGTGGCACTGATTGAGAGAAAGAAACCAATAGTAAAACTGTTTTGATATAATTGTCCTTTTGAAATAAAGAAACAGTCCCTCCAACCCCCCCCCCAAAAAAAAAGAAAGAAAAGAAAAGAAAAGAAAAGAAAAGAAAGGCAACCTACTGAATGGGAGAAGATATTTGCAAGTAATTTATCTCATAAAGGGTTAGTATCCAAAATATTTAAAGAACTTATAAAACTCAACACCTAAAAAACAAATAATCCAATTAAAAAGTGGGCAGAAGGCATGCACAGACATTTCTCCAAAGACATATAGATGGCAAGCAAATACATGAAAAGATGTGCAACATCACTTACCATCAGAGAAATGCAAATCAAAACTACAATGAGATACCACCTCACACCTGTTAGAACAGATGAAATCAACAACACAAGAAACAACAGGTGTCAGTGAGGATGTGGAGAAAGGGGAACCCTCCCACACCATTGGTAGGAATGAAAACTAGTGCAGCTACTCTAGAAAACAGTATGGAGGTTCCTTCAAAAGTTAAGAATAGATTTACCCAATGATCCAGCAATTGCACTCTTGGGTATTTACCTAAAGAATACAAAAGCACTAATTCAAAGGGACATAGGTACTCTTATGTTTATAGCAGCATTGTTTGTAATAGTCAAGATATGGAAGCAACCTAAATGTCCATCAATAGATAAATGGATAAAGAACAAGTGTCTGTGTATGTATATATGTGTACATGGTCTGGAGACTTTATATATATATAAAATCTACTGTGTGTCTGTGTGTACACACACACAGACACACACACACAGAATATTATTCAGCCATAAAAAAGAATGAAATCTTGTCATTTGCAAGGACATAGAGCTAGAGAGTATTATGCTAAGTGAAATAAGTCAGTCAGAGAGAGACAAATAGCATATGATTTCACTCATATGTGGAATTTCACTCATATTTGGAAATAAAACGAACAAGCAAAGGGAAAAAAGAGACACAACTTAAGAAACAGTCTCTTGGGGCGCCTGGGTGGCGCAGTCGGTTAAGCGTCCGACTTCAGCCAGGTCACGATCTCGCGGTCCGGGAGTTCGAGCCCCGCGTCGGGCTCTGGGTTGACAGCTCAGAGCCTGGAGCCTGTTTCCGATTCTGTGTCTCCCTCTCTCTCTGCCCCTCCCCCATTCATGCTCTGTCTCTCTCTGTCCCAAAAATAAATAAACGTTGAAAAAAAAAATTTTTAAAAAAGAAACAGTCTCTTAATTTTAGAGAACAAACCCAATAGTTACGAGAGGGGAGGGGGATGGAGGGATGGGTTAAATAGATGATGAGGATTAAGGAAAGCACCTATCCCAGTGAGCACTGGGTGAGGTATGGAATTGTTGAATCGCTGTATTGTACACCTGAAACTAATATAACACTCTATGTTGACTAACTGGAATTAAAATAAAAATATGAAATCTAATATGGCTAAACATTGTAATTTTAAATAAAATCAGTCTTAAAATTTCATCCTCCAAAGGCTGTATTTACGAAACCGATCATATGCAAATTTTAGAGTACAACCTTACAATCCTGTTGGTGGACACTATGAATGCCTAGATTTAAGATGAGATAGATTTATCTCACTTCCACAATCAACTTCTGATAACTTTGCCATCCATGGATTTCATACAACTAATCTAGTTTTACCATCAGTTTGCATCCAATATGAATTATGGATTCCGATGGCATCATATCACCTTCAAAATAATGAAAGCATAGAACACAGGATGAGAACATGACATGTGGGGCCAGATCTGCATGGGTTAAGACCCTTGGTTCCTTGTTCTAAATGTGACCTTGGACAAGTGACTCTATCCTTTGGTGCTTCTGTTTTAAGACCTATAAAATGGGGATAATCATAGTTCCTAACTCATAGAACTGTTACAAGAATCTAGTAACTATATAAGCAATATGCTTGGAACATCGGTCTGCATATAGTAGGTATTAGAGTTTAATTATTTTTATTACCTCTTCCAGTTCTTTCCATTACCTCCTCTATACACAAACAGTATATCCCTGGCCTACAAAATTAGTTGTGGATTACTGTGGACTCTGAGTTCTATAACACTATGCCTTTGAGTGATTTGTTCCCTCTGCCTTAAAATTCTTTCCACAGTTTCCAGGCCTTGGAAGACTCTTACTTTTCCATCAGACCAAAACTACTTTCACCTTATCTCAGATTTCCTTGATTATTTTTGGCATGATTAATTACTGTAACTTACACAACATCCAGGGACTCTTCTTTTAGAATATTTGATATAATTAAAAATACTCAATGACATATCTGTTTTCACTCCTAAGCAAAATTGTTTTCGATGACAAGAATGAAATTGCATTAATTTCTACATTTTCAAAAAGTAGTGTTCTTATGGTAGACATTAATAAATAAGTGTATTTCGAATAAATGAATGAATGAATGGCAACATCAATGTGTTTAAAAACAACATAAGGGCTGCTCTCATGCCAGGTGGGAACCTCACTATACTGTTTTTTTGAAGTTCTTGCAATAAGTCTGCCTTTCATGCAATACAACATGATTAATGGGGTCATTTTAATATGTTAGCAATTAAGTCTTCGGGTATGGTCTGGATCCTACTCTACAATCAAGCATATTATAATAAGACTTCAGGATATTTGAAACAGGGCTATAAAGAGTAAATCACATTTTTTTGTGAAGAGTAAAATTCTTATTTATGTGGAAGACTAGGGAAAGGAAAAAGAGGGGGAAAAATAAGATTAGCTGCTTTCTTACATTATTGAGTGTCACACCTGCTCTCAGGACCTTCACAATGAGTCTCTCATTTCTCATTCAATTTTTATGTGAGGTTAGGTTGTATCCCACATCACAAAGTTATAGGGATATTTTTCAAATTTTATTTTTGCAATATTCTGCAAACGTTCCTCCTGTGTGTTTGCATTTGTACATATGTGTGTAGTCAGGTTTTCTGAGGTGTAATTTATACACTGCAAAGGCTTTTGTGTTTTCTATCACTTTTCCCCATAAATAGGGTGACCACAAGTATCAGTTTGCCTGGTGTTTCTGGTAGGTTTCCCTGAGCAGCAAACTTGGAGATGGACTATGGATGCTAGAGTGAAAGATACTGACTAGACAGTATCCTGGGATTTACATTTGTGGAAGGGAAGGGAAAGAAGCAGCACTGGACAGAAGGAAAGGAGGAGCTGCAATGAACCTCAGTGTATCTCCAGCCAATCTCATAGGGAGCTCTGAAGCTGAGTAGACCCGACAGAATTGTCCTGAGTTGAAGATGGCAAGCCTTTATATCTCCTCTGCACCAACACACACACACACACACACACACACACACACACACACACACACACACTCTGGATCAGTCATTTATTGCTCTGAAAAAGGAGTGTGATGGTGGGTAAAGTGACTTCCCTACACTGAGTCCATCTCCCTTAAGGGGGATATGGGTAGCATATCACAGTATCTACCACGCCTGCTTGTTCCTGGCTTATGCCCATTGTCCCAATGTATTTATGAATAGTGCCCCCCTTCACACTCAAGATTATCCTAATTTGAACAACAATCCCCTACCCTTAAATCATGTCTCCTGGGCACTACAAACCTGGGGGAAAGGAAGTGCAAAGGAAGAGGGATATTCTGGAAGGAAAGAAAGAAAAAACTGAACTCATAAGTCCTTTTAACCATGAGGGAATATAGGCAAGAAAAAGAGATAACAAAAGGTCAAAGAGGAGTGAGTCCTCACTTTTTCTTTCTTAGTGTGAAACTTAGAGGAGAAGAGAGTAATAGAACTATCCAGAGTTATGTTTCTGGTGACACCTGAGAATATGAGCGGTACAGAGATCTATGGGTAGCTTGTAGCATCAAGTCTCTAGAAGAAGCTCTGGGTGTGGCATCTTCAAGAAGGTATGGTGCTACAGCATGAAGCGACAGCAATGTGCAATATGTCTAGATAGGTGGACTGTGGCAGCTCTATCAGATCCCACAGCATGGAGTGGGATGTGCACAAAAAATGGGAATCTGTGCATGTCCTAGCATGAGGATACCAGAATCTAATAGAGCTATAAAGATCCTCTGAGGGAGCAGGGAGACTTCGTAGGCTCTCACTCCAGCAGGGCGTGTCATCACATTGGGGCAGCAGACCAGATAAGCCACTGTGCAGCAAAAAGCAAGGAAAATGCAGAAAATACAAAGTAGAATATTATAATATTCATGGATTCTATCCACATCCTCATACCTATTTTGGCTTAACTGGCTTATTAGTCTGAAAGGAGAAACAGGTTTGTGAGGCAGAGCCCTTTCTTCTTTCTATTGGCAGCAGCTATTTGCTGGTTGCACCAGAGCCTCTGTGTCAGTAGGTCAGTCCATCTCTGTTTAGTATTAGAAAGATCACTTGCTTGTATATATTAATCACGCTAAAAAAATCCACTTCATCAGTAGTGAAGGCTCACTGTTGGCCAGGCGGTGGTCATAACAGTGGTCACTGCCTACACATTTACTAATATTAAATGTTCCTATATCAAAACTTGCTGAATGGGTATCAGAAAGAGGACTGGAGAAAGTCCTCAGGATTGTTTTTAAGCCTTAGGAACCAAATAGTGAGGAATTACATCTAATATGTTTAGGAACATACCCTGTCAAAGCATGAGTGAAAATGAGGCTAGTTCCTCATGTTTGAAAAGCCAGTTTAAAAGTCCAGCAGGGCACCTGGTGTCTCCATCGGCTCAGTCGGCTCTGACTCTTGGTTTCAGGTCAGGTCATGATCTCACAGTTCATGAGTTCTACCCTTGCATCTGGCTCTGTGTAGACAATGCAGAGCCTGCTTGGGATTCTCTCTCTCTCCTTCTCTCTGCCATGTGTGCGCTCTCTAAATAAATAATAAAAGCTTTAAAAAAAAAAAAAAGTCTAACACAATGACTTCTGGATTTTTTTCTAAGGGCCTATTTTAAGAATGCCATATCGCCAAGACTTCTGACAGGAGACAAGCAAAATTATACAGAAAAAAGCTCAGAAATTGATCTACCCAAGTGAAAAATAACAATCTCTCAATACAAAGATGCTTTATGAAAACCTTTGCCAGTTTAGTTGGTTCACATTTTCTTTATGTTTGGATAAGACTAATGCAAAATAAAAATACATGAACTAAGTCTATTTTTTCAAGCGTAAAATAGAAATTACAAGTTGTAAGAAAGTATATTGTCAAATATTAATTAGCAGTGCTTTTATCTAAAGTATATAAAATAATGGTATGCCTTAAAATAACTACATTTCCCTGGATTCAAAGAAATGTGATATTTTGGTCATTTTATTTACTTCTTTGCTGTTATTTCTCAACTGGCTCAAACTTTGGAGGTGAGGGGTACTATTTATAGAATCCTTTCAAAGACTCCCAATGCCATTCTTGTGGAACGTGAACTTTTAAACAAAAGTGAAAGTGACTTTTTTAAATGAAAGGGGATTATTTAAAACAGAAGAGACTCAGGTATGTATAATTACTAAGCTTATACTATCATACTATCCAATAGTTTAGGAGATTCACAGAAGAAACATTAGGCCTGCTACAGGAAATAGAAAAGCAACATTTAACTCATGAATTTTAATAATACTCAGGAAATATACAGCTTACTTGCACCAACAATTGTTGGAGATGAGGACAAACATGTAAAAGGGCTTGATTAACCTGCCCAAGACCACACAGCTAGTACAATTTAGCTAAGAGTTAAACCCCCAGGCCATTCCATTCCAAAGCCCTTTCTGATCCCAAAGTAACATACTCTCTTCCCTTTCCACACATTGTACTATCATTGTGTGAAGTTTAATTCTGTCTCAACTTGACAATCTTTAGTGTTACCTGAAGTAGGTAAGAATAAGGAAAAAATGAATGGAACCAAAGTGTTCTGTACAGCATCTGGTTTTTGATTCTGGATTTTGATAATTTAAGCTTTGGGGTCAGTGTGTACATCTGAAACTATAAAGAGATTGTAAAAAGGGAAGGTCCTTAAATTCATGCTTGAAATAAATCTATGGTTAACAAGGCTCAGGTTTGAAGCTAATGAATATTTAATTAAAATGTTTGACTTCATCAAGGAGACTTAGTAAATTACTGTCAAAAGTGCTACGCCTATTAACATCCTTTCCAGCTCATGAATGTACCTAGAGCTAAAGTACAGACAAGATGATCAAGATTCAAAGGATGTTGCACTCTCAAGGTCTTTAGAGATCATCTCATCTGGTGCTTTTTGACATGTGTTCTGCTCAACGCAGTTCCTAGATATTGTCTAAAAACAGGGGATTCTTTTATCAAATGAGCTGAAAATACAATCACCTGGGAGATTCTAGGCCCCATCAGCCTAGAAAAGACTTCAAGAAATCTTCTAATTAAAAAACAACAACAATAAAATTAATCCATTTAATTCCCAGCTTTTCCTAAAACTGATTTGGCCATTTAAAAACGGTTTCTCTATATTTTAACAGATACCAAAAGCTCAAGGAACAAGTGGTTCTAATGCTCATTTAATGTAAATACCACATCATTTTGCTTACAGTAAGGGAAATGAAGCTCAAAGTGAGCTTCTGGAGCTCAACTGACCTACTGGAGCCATCTAATGAATTAATGATCAAGTCAGGGGGTCTACTGATCCAGATCTACATTTTTTTTCCCATTAGAAAGACTTTAGAACCTACTGTTTGAGAAGGTGTCTCATGTACCCCATAACATTTAACGGTCTTTAGTGAGCTCACAGGTTTTGTAGTTTTCCTTCCAGTTTTAACATATACCTGAGGGACTACGTTCCTCTTCCACAATTATGCAAAGACTTAGCTTCACTTCATTTCAACATTTAATCAAATCTTGCTTAGTATCCCTCCCCCATCCCTTCTCCGGAGCTGCTAATTGCTTTATGTGCATCTCTACCCTGAATATTCTTAATTGTGAAAGAGTTTAAATGGATATGGGGTTTAAATTTGATTTATAAAAATCTCTTAAGTGGTCTTCATTGCCTTTAGTGGAAAGTATCCTTATTTCCTTTTCTGTTTGAAGAGGTGTTAATTAAATACTTTGAGTTAATTTAAAATTAACAGTGGATGTAATTTGATGTCTTTCTATTGAATCAGCAAGTTCTAAATGAAGATTCTCAGGTCAAGAAGATTCTTGTTTTAGGTGTGGTTAATCTAAGTGAATAGACCATTTCGGAGAATGAATCATCTGTGCTTCTATAATTATATTATGTGGAAGGGGGATCTCAATGCAGAGCCCAGTCCACTTTGAAATGCAAAGAAAATTGTGTGCCTAAACAAATTGAACCTACCCACAAGTACAGAGGGGCCAGTGGCTTTCATGGAGCCTGTCATCTGGCAATACACTTGATAATTCTATAGAGTTGTCAAAGCTGGAAAATCTTTGGAGATCAAATTATCCAACTCCCTTACTGTGAAGACTAGAACACTGAAACCCATACAAGAGAAAAATGAGCTCAGGGTTACCCAGTAAATTAGCACTAGTGTCTGAAATTGAGCAATTGCGGGGCCCCTTAGTGGCTCAGTCAGTTAAGTGTCCAGCTTTGGCTCAGGTCATGATCTCGTGGTTCTTGAGTTTAAGCCCCCCATTGGACTCTGCTGACAGCTCAGAGCCTGGAGCCTAATTCAGATTTTGTGTCTCCCTCTCTATCTGCCCTTCCCCCACTCAAGGTCTGTCTCTCTCTCTCTGTCAAAAATAAATAAACATTACAAAATTTTTCAAAATTAAAATAGAACAATTGTCCTTAACTTATAACCCCCAGATACATCTACGAGTCACAAACTTATAGGTTAAGCCAGTTTTTGTTCTTGTAAAAGTCATGGAGGCAACAATCACTGCAGCATATGAATTTCAAAGTGTGGCACACCATTCTTTTTGGTTCAGCTTTCCTGATATATTTACTTTTCAATTGCTGTATAACAAATTATTACAAATCTAACAGCTTGCAACAATACATACTCATTATTTCATAGTTTCTACGGATCAGGAGTACAGGCGTGGCTCTTCTGGGTCCCCTGCACAAGGTCTCACAATGCTGCAGTTAAGATGTTTGCTAAGCTATGTTCCTTTCTTTTTTTTTTAATTTTTTAAAGTTTATTCATTTTTGAGAGAGAGACAGAGACAGAGCATGAACAGGGGAGGGGCAGAGAGAGACAGGGAGACACAGAATCCGAAGCAGGCTTCAGGTTCCAAGCTGCCAGCACAGAGCCTGATGAGGGCTCGAACTTACGAACCACAAGACCGTGACCTGAGCCAAAGTTGGACGCTCAACCAACTGAGCCACCCAGGTGTCCTAGGACGCATGGGGACATGCTTTCTTTCTGGAGCATGGGGTCCCATTCTAACCTCATGTAGCTGGCAGAATTTTATTTCTTGTCCTTGTATGGCTAAGATCCCTACTTTCTTGCTGGCTGTCAACTCTTAGTTCTTAAATATTGTTCACAACTCCTTACCATATGGCCCTCTCACAATGTGGTATCTTATTTCTTTACAGTCAGCAGGAAAACTATCCCCATATCTCTTTTATGTGCTCACCTGATTAGGTGAGGTCCACCAGGATAATCTCCCTGTGGATTTACTCAACATCAAATGATTAGACACCATAATTGCACCTGCAAAATTCTTTCACCTTGCCACATAATGTAATTGAATCATGATGGCACATCCATTATGTCCACAGGTCACATTACATGGAAACATTCACTAGGCAGTAGGAATCTTGGGACCATCTTAGAATTCTATTCACCATACCAGACCAACTTCACCTTCTTCCAGAGACGGACGTAAGGGGAAGTTTATGTTGCTTACATTTCAAGTCTTTTCACTTGCATGGCCACTGCAAGTACTGGGAATGGTTGGGAGTTACAGAATATTCTAAGCAGAGAGAAGAAGATAAGTTTTGATATGGCAGCATTTCCATTTAAACATTTCTAAATAAGCTAACTCAGAAAGAAAGGGACCTAATTCTCTAAAAATCTAGTGTGTGTGTGTGTGTGTGTGTGTGATTTCTTTTCTTATTCTAAATAAATATGCCCTATATCTTACCTAATTCTATGTGTGCTTTCCTCAATAAGGGCTCCTCAACTTTTGCAAGCTTCAGATCTCAAAACTCATGGCCCTGTCACTCGCATGATTTTAGGGCAAATACCTGGAGCCACTGCTTATCTTAGAACTCATTAGGATTTATAATATTTATCATTTTATAGTTGTAACATAAGCTATGGAAACCCTAATGACCCTTCTATGCTTGCCTGTCTCCTATCATCTTCAAAAATCAACAAATGGGCCTCATCTCTCAGTTGGTTTGGGAACCCTACTTCAGCGCTTATTTTTGTAATACCACATGGATTTTAATTATATTTCCTTTCGTATCCTGTCTCTCTACCTCCATTATCTCAATCTTAACACTCCACCTAACCCAAGCTTGTCCTTAAGAAGGGAGGAGTGCATTTTCCTTTCTAGTTTCTCAATGCTTACTCTCATTAGGCACTCACAGATTTTTTTTTGCATAAATACAGAATAAATAGTCAGAGTGTGTGGTTGCATTTAAAATTATGATAAAAAGAAAAAAGTTAATGGCATTGGTTTTAGACACAAAACTCATTGAATTTTTTTTTTCAAAATTAAGTTTCTCCTTTATACTATTGTTTAAAGGATTACTTTTCACACTAATTTTTATTCACAGAACCATAAAATGTGAAGGCCCTGGGCTTAGTGAAGAGACTTTGCATATTGAAGTGTAAATCTGGGCTTGGGAAAATGACCAGGTCAGTTTGAAACCCGAGTATCCTCATCTGTAAAATAGACTTAATTTCAATCCCAGCATTGCTATGAAGATTGATAATGAGATGACATATCTGAAAGTACCTAGTAGCTGCCTGGCACATCAGTAAATAGAATTAAACAAAAACACTAATAATAACAACAAACTAATACATTAAAAATCCACCCTAGGCACCAGATGGAATAATTACAGTTATTACCATTTGATAGTTGAGACTCAGAGACATTAAGTAACACAGGAGAACTAATACAGGCATATGAACTTAACCCAACTATTTAATCTCTCTTAGCCTCAATTTCCCCATGGGAAAAGTGGGAATAGAAACAGATAATGTTTATATTACTGTGGGGATAAATTGAAATAGCATATGCAAGAGTGGCTAGATGGTACATAGCACAGAGTCAAAAAAATTAAAAAAATTAAAAAAAAAAAAAAAAAAAGAAAAGAAAGGAAGCAAAAACCAAAAGGTAATGGAGAGAATGAGCCAAAAACTACAATCTGGGAATCAGAGAACTAATTATTTTTTCCTATTTTGAAACTGCAAAAATTGAGGCTCATAATACACAAATATCATGTCCAGCATCACACAACTTGATGCTGACAAGATGGAACTTAAGTCTCCTTGCACTGTGTAGGTTCTTTCTATTGCTGAGCTCATCTGTGGCTCCTCAGCAAATGCATATCCCACAAGGCATTAATTAATTCCTAGCTGCTCTGCGGAGACTATATTAGTGTTATGAGCAGATCTGTACTTTAGGCATACAGAGGAACTTGGTTCACAAATGCCATATTGGAATTACAGATTAAGGGAATGCCAGGTTATACACAGAAGGCTGTAGGTCATTGCCAGACAATAATTTCCCTTTAAAATATTCTCCTGTAGAGAAAAGGATTCAATTTAATAAAATTGAGTAAATTGAAAAAAAAAAAGAGTATGGCATGGTAGCTAAGCAGTCAGGTTCTAAAGTCAGACTGACAAGGGTATTAGCCTGAGCCTACCACTACCTTAGGCAAGTCAAATAAATTTCTTTTCTATAAAATGAAGATAATTTCTACTTCTTGAGATTGCTGGGCAGATTAAATGGCAAAATGCATATAAATTCTCAGGAAAGTGTCTAGAGTAGCTCTCTGTTAATGTTAACTACATAGTAGTCCAAGCGCACCTGTGTAAAGCCTGCATTCCTATGCAACCTCATACAGGTGCTTCCTGGACTGTGTTATTCTCCATGTTTACCCACACCTAAAATGGACAAGGATTTGTAGTGCAGCTCTGTATTGTAAATGTTCCTATTGGAATCATTTGCTTCTGCGTTTGATACATAGTTTGATACATTTTTGCAACTAAACACCACTCATGTAATTAGCAAGGAAATCCAGACCATAAACAGCACCCAGAACCCCTTTCGTACTCATCCAGTCACAATCCCACCTGTCATCCAGAAGTAACTTTGATCCGATTCCATCAACATATATTAGGTTTACCTGCTTTTAATTTAATATAAAATGAATTATTACAGTGTTTATATTGTGTGAATTTTCCCTCAATATTATGTTGTGAGATTCATTTATCTTTGTGAACATAGTTGGAGATCACCCAATTCTCATTGCTTTATATTCCGTTGTATGAACACGCCACAACTACTATCCATTTCATTGTTGACTGACATTTGTGTAGATTCCAATTAGGGGCTGTCACAAACAAAGTTGTGATACATGTTTTAGTATGTAGACTTTGGTAAACATGAAAATGCGCTCTGTTGAGTATAAAGCTAGGCAGGAGTGAATTGCTCAGGTTACATTTAATGGTCAGGTTTAGTAGACATTCTCAAACAGTTTACAAATGTCTGTACCAAACTGCAGTTTTACCAACAAGTGTAGGAGAGTTCTGGTTCATTCCCATCCTTGCCAACATCTGATATGTTCCATCTGGTTCATCTTAGCTTGATGGATATGTAGTGATAAAGCATTATGTTTTTAATTTATATTCCCTCATGACCAGTGAAGTTGAACAATTTTTTCATATATTTTGATAGCTATTTGGATATCCTTTTTTGTGTGTGAAATACCCAAATCCTTCGCCCCACTGGTCCATTGGGTTGACCACCTTTTTCCTATTGATTTATAGAAGTTCTTCAGGTCTTCTGGATGTAAGTCCTGTGTCAGACATAATATACTGAAAATATCTTTACCACTCTGTGAGCTTCCTTTTTTGTTCTCTGGGTAAGTAGATGTTCCTAATTTATAACATATTGTGATTGATGTGGGAAACAAAGACAGAAGGAAATGGCAGGTCAAATTAAATTTCCTTATAACCTGCAGCCCATTGACAAATACTTGAGGCTGGCAGAGTTTCTACAGGAACCCCCTACTGTCTTAATGCTAATGCTTTGCTAGAGGGAAAAACAACTTTAGCTTGGCAGTAGCTAGGCCCCCAGTATCCTGTGAGTCTTCTTTAGCATAGGAAAATCTCACTGGAAACTTCCCCCAGACTTTACCTCCCCAACTGCATAGTATATAACCTGTCTCTCTTCATGGTCCCTGGGCAGCTCTTCCTGCCCATGGGTCCTGTCCCTATGCTTTAATAAAATCACCTATTTTGCACTAAAGACGTCTCAAGAATTCTTTCTTGGCTGTCGGCTCTGGACCCTAAGAACCCCACTGTCACTCCCAAAAAGCTTCATCAATGATTATTTTATTATATTTCAAAAATATATATTTAAGGGTTCTGTTAGCTGTATTAAAAGCAACGGTTTCCTTCTGCTGCTGAATAACAGGAATGCAATGAGGTTCAAATATTATAGCTACCCAAAGTAAGTTCAATGCTTCCATCCAAATCCTGTGCTCCACTGTGATCTACTAGAGGCCCAAGCTAATCTGTCTTGCCTTAGGATACCAAGCCCTCTCTTATTTTCTTATTTCTTCCACAATTAGCTCTAGCCATTAAAATCTGTAATAGACTCATCAGCATTATATGGGCAAAATAGTACTGCTTAATAATTTTAAAAGAAAGTATGGCACATAACAAGGTAGATTGTAGGGAGAATTATTATATTTGGGAAGAGGTAGAAGATTGTAAAAAAGACCTGTGTAAATGTAAGTTGAGTTAAGTAGTATGTTCAGGAACTTCACCTATATACAAAAATCCTTTCCCACCATGTCTCTTCGATCTCTTCTGCCAAGGATCTCAAAATCGAATGAGTGAGATGCAGCTCTACCGTCCTGTCAGGAACATGTTACAGTATTGTCAAAGACAGTGTTTTTCAGCCAGTGTCCTGGGAGCATGGAGATATTTAAGATTGTGATGAAAACAATCTTCACAGTAACAGATGCCTAGAGCTAGGTTTGAAGAATGAGGACGTCTTCAGGTATAAAAGGAAGGAAATGCTAGATTTTTTTGGCTGGCTGGTTGGTTTTTAATCGCCAGGAATTACCCAGAAGGCAGGGTGTAAGTAAAATCAGTGTTATTTTACTTACATAAAATACCATTTACTTCAGGCAATGGATGAGAATTTGTAAGGCTGGGATATAGCTACCCATTGTTCACTGGAAGAGCACATACAGTTTTAGATAAAAAGGGAGAAAGAACATTTCTCTACTTTGTTTTTGCTACACTATGGGGCATCTCATAGAATCTGCAAGGGAAGATAATGCACAGAGCAATCTTAACAGCACAACAGATGGGTGCTGCAGGTGACATCTGAGGTGACATGTTAGCTAGCCTCCAAGACCATCCATCAGACTGCATAGGCCCAGTCTAGTCTCAGGTGCCATCTCAGGCAAATTAATAACAATATGTAAAAATCTCCTCCAAAGGCTAAAACTTTTTATTTTGATTTTGTCTTTAAGTTTTTGGGTTATCTTTCATTAAAAAAAATGTGTATCAACAACAAAATGTGGAAAATCACATATAAACCAACATTTTAAGTAAACACAGAAAATACATGCTCTGTTCCTCTAAAATACCCAAACATGTCCTCGTCAATAGCTTTGAAATATAATGTGAATCGCATAAAAATGTTAACATGTTTTAGTAGTTACATTAAAACAGTAAAAACAAGCAAAATTAGTTTAATAATATATTTTATTTCATCCAACATATCCAAAATATCATTTTAGTAGGTAATCAATAACAAAATTATTAATGAGAATATTTTACATTCTTTTTTTTTTGTATGAACTAAGTCTTTCAAATCAGGTGTGCATTTTACACTTAAAGCACATCTCATTTTCCATGAGCCATATTTCAAGAGCTCAGTAGCCTCAGGTGGATAGTAACTGCCATATTGGACAATGAGAATAATTTTTAAAAGGAATTTAAATTTTTAGTAATAAATGTTAAAAGAATAACTTCAATTCAAAGCTAGTTATGCCTTGCACATATGTGTTTTATAACACATTTTACAACACTTGTGTTTTATAACACAAGGCACATTTATAATGTGCCTTTCACATTATGTGTTTTTTTTTAGAATAATTTCAGGTTGACATAAAAATTGGAAAGATAGAAGTTTCTGTCTACACTGCACCTGATTTTCCCTACTGCTAACATGTATATTTTCTACAGCACATTCATCACAATCAATGGGACCGATATTGACAAATTCTTATTAACTAAACTCCATACTTTATTCATAGTTTGTTAGATTTTCTTAATGCCCTTTTCCTATTCCAAGATTCCATTCAGGATACCACATTACATTCAGTTGTCAGGTCTTCTTAGGCTGCTGGGCTTTGACAGTTTCTCAGATTTTCCCTGATGACCCTGACAGTTTTGAAGTAAGACATTTTACAGAGTGTTCTTCAATTTAGGTTTGTGTGATTTTTTTCCCTTATGGTTAGACTGGGATTATAAGCTTTGAGAAGGAAACCCTCCACAGGTGAAGTGCTATTCTCAACACATATCAGTGGTACATGTGATCAACATCTGATTTATCACTGGTGTTGACATTAATCAACTATCTAAGGTAGTATTTGACAGGATTCTCTACCATAAAGTTATTTTTCCTCTTTTCCATACTGTGCTCTTTGTAATCAAGTCACTAAGTGTAGTCCATAATCAAAGAGTAGAAGGGCAAGTTTTTATATAAATTATTTGAAATTCTGTGTGGGAGATTTATTTCCTTTTCTCTACTTATGTTTATCATTTATTTATATCAGCATACACTTTATTTTGTACTCAGATGTAGAGGGTAATACTACATTATTTTGTGACTAAATTGTTGCATCTTTGGCCATTGGGAGCTTTTTCAGATGGCTTTTTTTCATTTCTTCATCATTTGTGTTCTGATCAATTCCTTAGTTTCTAGCACTACTAGATGCCCCAGGTTTAGCTTGTATATTCTATGTCCCATCTCTAAAATCTGCCATTGTTCTGTTCAAGGGCTATTGGAACCTTCTGTTGGAACATGGTGTTAGAAACCAAAACCTGGGTACTGGGTCACATTATCTTTTGATGAAGGAGTCCTGTCCTCTTCTATAAATGTACAGACTACTGTATACTTTGATGAATTTGGTATTTCAGGTTGAGCTTGATACCCCCCAGGGGCTGCAACTTTTAAGCCCCATTTCTCACTCCTACAGCAGGTAAGAAAGGCAAGCTATATGTTGATTTTTCACAAAGAACTCCTCTTTTTTCAAATGAAGATTGACAGTTTTTACGTGTGCATGAACACTTAATTGAAAATATTCTCTGACGTAATATGAATAATAGAGAACTGAAAATGAAGAACTTTCTAGGAAACATTTTCTATGAAAACATCATTTCACAGATTTATCTATCCTTGTGGATGGGCTATCTGTCAGAATGTTTTACTTGAACTTGAAAAGAACTGGCCGTGGAGACCTCTACAACCACACAGCATCGACAATCACATCCATAGTTTATTCAGTGCTACTTGCCGGGCACTGGGCTAATTAATCTGGACCAGGATCTCACTTAATCCTTAAAACAGTCCCATGCATAGATGCTATTTGTGACCTCTCATTTCTACTTAACAGTTAAGGAAACAACCTGAAAAATGAACTTACCTATAACCACACTTGTAGACAATGACTGAGATGGAGCTTTGAGTGTGAATCTCTCTGACCCAAATTAGCTTCACTTACCCAATCACTGTACTATATGGCCTGAAATAGGGCCAGTCTTCTCAGACTGCCTGCTTCAATATAACTTTAGTGCTTAATATATAAGGGTTACTTGTAATTTTAAGAAAAAACAATATTTGCTTCCAGAACACTCAAATTTTGAATGAGCAAGCACAATCACCATAAACATGGCTGGAAAATTCCACCAAAACTCATCTATATAAAGACTTAGGAGAAAAGAGGGCATATTCATTGGGAAATTCTCTGGGAAATCATGTTAAGTAAGAAAATTTACATTTGCTTTTGCAATTCAATGTTTTATACAAATACTGATATAAATATGCAGATTTGGTTGGTATAAATAGCAATACCAAAGGATTGCCACTAATAAATGAACATTTCTTATATTTTCTTTTATGTTTAATATTAAGTTAGAAAACAGCAATGAAGAGTAGAAAACACATGGGTTTGGAACCCAGTAGAAACTTGATTTAAGTTCTGCCACTTATGAACTGAATAATTTTTAAAAAGTTTCTTGAATGCTCTATGCCTCTATTTTCACACTAGTAAAATGAAAGAATAAAGGAATGCTATGAAGGGTAAGCAAGATAGCACATGCAAAGTACAGTATTCATTCCCACTACTCTGCACTATTCAGCTACGCCACAACAACATGAACATATAACGATAACATGCACAGTGCGGATAGCTGAGTTCAGTGGTGTGGATGCCTGGTACAATACGATTCTCACAGAAATCCTTTCAGATGTGCATTACTGTTATAGTTAATTTCACAAATAAGGAAAAGATACTTAGGAATATAAAGAAATTTATCAGAGACAGGGTGCAGAAAGTCGGAGTTTGAACCCAGTGTTGTCTAAAAATTTGTTCACACTATGGTCTAACTGTTCTGCTTAATGCATGATAATGCACATTAGGGTCAATAAATGAATGGGGACCAATGAGTGAATGAGAACTAATCTTTTTTTTCTCTCTCCAACTAAGTATAATTTAGCCAAATTAGAAAGGAATTTCTTAATCCTTAGGCCCAGCTTTATTCCCTTCTCTTTCTTGCCTCCAAACATGATTTTGTAACAAGTCTGAAACACTCATCGCTCATTCTTTTGTGTGAAAATTGCACCAGCAAACTCCAGTCCCATCCAACTTATAATAAAAAAGAGTAAATGACAAGTCTATTATTAAAGTTTTGATTAGTACTATTAGCCAAAGTCCAAAGAGGGTTTTTGTTCAACAGATCTGAAAAGCCAAACAGGCAAATTTTATGTAGGTTTCTATGCATTTGCCACAGAATGAATGACTGACATTTCAGATTGTCAAAATGTCAAATTCCTTCAAAGATTTCCAAATAGGATGGAATAGGGGTAACTGCTTTTCATGTTTCCAGAAGACTGCTAATTTTAAAGTTTAACCTCTCCTTTGCCAAATAAATTTAAGTTTGGCATTCTTGCTTTCTATGCTTGCTAAATCTTAGAGATTGTCTGAGAAGCAATCTAAGCTGGGTTATATTAGAGATACTGCTCTGGAATCAATATGGAGCACTGCGCCCACAGTGGCCCACAGTAAGCCATGCAAGACAGTGAATTCCCATTTTAATCACTTTTAATCTGTGTCACTTTGGGGATGATCTTGGAATGTGACTTATATTCTCAAATAAAAAGCTGTAGATGTAATCCATTATTGGTATAGCCTACTCAGCTTCCATTAAGAACCACTGCAGCAGACCGTGGCATTATATAACATCCAGTCTACATTCTGATTTGAGAAAAGACTTGAAAATTCTGAAAATTTCCCATTAAGTTTTGGAATGAGGTTTGTACCCAGGTAGGGGAGGGCATGTGTAGTGGAAAGAGAAATAGCTTTGAATCAGACAGGCTTAGTTTTCAGTCACTGCTCTGCCATTTACTAGTTTGTATGCCAGTGTGGGCCAATTTGTTTTAATGGCTACAGAGTAAGTCCCTAACCCCACCAGCGCTTTTTCAAATATATGCTAATTGGTTTCACTGGAAATCCTGCAGAGATTATTTGGAACATTTGTTGCAATTCCATTATAATGTTAAAAAAAAAAAAGAATGTGTGTTGCCAGTCCTCTCCCTTCACGGCTGCCAATCACACTGCTAAAATGCAAATAATGTAACTGGCCCACTAACCACCTTCAAGGGCTCTACACTGCCTGAAGAATAAAGTCTAAGGCCCTGAGAAGGATGGGGGAGTGGGGGTTAGACTTGTACACCACTCTTGCTCTCTTTGCTACCATTGTCTGTCTCAATATTTATTTTTCAGCTCTTTCAAACTTTTGTGCTGTAAATGTATAGTTTAATAATCATTGATATATATAGATAGAGATATAGATGATACAGATATAGATAGAGATTTAGATATAGATATAGATAGATAGATTTCCTGAAATCATCACCAATATTCAGATAATGAATATATCCATTACCCATTATCCATATACCCAAAAATTCTTCTTCCTTATTTTATTATTTTTTTTAATGTTTACTTGCTTTTGAGAGAGACAGAGTGTGAGCCGGGGGCGGCTGGTGGGAGCAGAGAGAGAGGGAGACACAGAATCAGAAGCAGGCTCCAGGCTCTGTGCTGTCAGCACAGAGCCCAAAGTGGGGCTCGAACTCACAAACAGTGAGATCATGACCTGAGCTGAAGTAGGATACCTAAGTGACTGAGCCACCCAGGTGCCCCATCTTCTTCCTTATTTTAAAACCACTCCTCCCTAATTCTTAGTTTCTGGATAACTACTGATTTGTTTCTTGTCACTGCTGATTAGTGTCTACTTTCTAGAATTTTATGTAAATAGAAATCAAATAATATCTGCTCTTTTATATGGCTTCTTCATCACAGAAAATTATTATGACATTCTTCGGTATTACTGCATGTCAGAAGTTTATTTTTATTGTCTCTTATTGTGGGACTCTGTTGTATGGCTACACCACAGCTGATATATCTATCCATTCACCTGTTGGTGGATATTTGGGTGGTTTCCAGTTTGGGGAGGATACAAATGTTGCTACAAGCATTCATCTATAAGTCTTCACATAGATGTATACTTTAATTTTTCATGGGTAAATACCTAAGAATGTAATGGTTGTATCAATTGGGAAGTGTTTTTAACTTTCTAAGAAATCACCCAAATGTTTTTTCAAGGGTTTTTACCACTTTGCCTCCCTACCAGCAGGACATGAGATTTCTAACTGCTCCACATCCATGTCAACAATTGCTGTCATCGTTCCTTTTAATTTTAGACATCCGAATAAGGTGTAGAGTGGCATCTTTTGTGGTTTTATTTATTTTATCTTTTGTGGTTTTAATTTATATTTCCCTAATGATTAATGACAAATGCTTACTTACTATACATATGTTTCTCTGGTGAAGTTTATGTAAAAATGTTTCACTTGTTATTTATTTAGTTGACTTCTTATAATTAAGATTTGGAGTTCTTTATATATTATGAAATGAAATCTTTCATCGGATATTTGATTTGCAAATACCTTTTCCATGTCTGTAGTTTTTAAATATTCTTAGTCTTCTAAAGAGCAAACATTTAATTGTGATGAACTCTAATTTATTATAACTGTTATAGATCTTGCTTGCAGTGTCATATCTAAGAAATTTGCCTAACCCAAGGCCACACTGACTGTTTTTTCCCATTTTCTTCTAGAAGTTTTGCAGTTTTATATTTAAAATTTAGATATATGATCCATTTTGTTAATTTTTGTGTATAGTAAGAGGTATGAATCCAAGTTCACATTTTTGCGTATGAATAGCCAATTGTTTCAAAACCATTTGTTGGAAAGACTATCTTTTTTCCAATGAATTGCTTTTGTAAAACCTCAGTTAGTTGTAAATAAATGTATGGATCTATATCTGTGAATCTCTATTCTGTTCCATTGGTCCATAAGTCTTTATGCTGCTACTACACTGTATTAGTCCAGGAGCATTATAGTAAGTCTTGACATCAGGTAGTATAATTCTTCCAACTTTATACTTCTTTTCCAACATTGTTTTGGCTACTCCAAGTATTTTGTATTGTCATATGAATTTTAGGATCAGCTTGTCAATTTTTACCAAAAAAATGTTTTTTTATGGGAAATTTATTAGAATTGCATTGAATCCACAGACAAATTTGAAGAGAATTAAAATGTTCATATTGATTCTTACCAATCATGAACACAGATTATCTCTCCACTGATTTGGTCTTCAAAATCTTTCAGGAATGTTTTTCGTTTGTTTCTTCTCAGGATATAAGTCTTGCACATCTTCTGTCAGATTTTTCCCTAATCATTTCACATTTTTGACACTACTTTCCTTTTTTTTAAGTTCATTTATTTATTTTGAGAGAGACAGAGACAGCATGAGTGTGGGAGGTGCAGAGAGAGAGAGAGAGAGAGAGAGAGAGAGAGAGAGAGAGAATCCCAAGCAGGTTCCATGCGACTAGCTTGTGGAGACCAATGTGGGACTTGAACCCACAAACCACAAGATCATGACCTGAGCAGAAACCAAGAGTCTGTCACTTAACTGACTGAGCCACCCAGATGCCTTGATGCTACTTTAAGTAGAATGTTAAAAACTAACAGTAAATTTCTAATTGTATCCTGCAACCTTGCTAAACTTACTAGAGTCTAGTAGCTGTTTTATAGCCTCCATAGGGTTTTTTTTTTTACATGGACAATTATACCATCTGCAAATAAAGACAGTTTTAATTTTTCCATCTCAATGTTTTCTATCTCCCTCTCTCTTCTTCTTTTTCTTTTTTTCCTTATTGCATATACTAGAGTCTTCAGCATAATGTGGAAAACAAGTGTTAAGACAGACATTCTTACCTTGTTCCTGATCTCTGGGAGCAACATTCAGCCTTTCAACATTCTATACTGTTTCACAGGCTGAGGAATTTCCCCTCCTGTCCAAGTTAATCAGGAATAAGTTTTAAAAATACTTTCTACACCTCTATTGAGATGGTTACGTGGTTTACTGTTTAAGTCAACCTTGCATTCCTGTAATAAGCTCCAATCGTGTAGCAAGAATTGCCCATTTTACATATTGTTGGATTTTGCTGAAGTTTTGTTAAGAATTTTTTCACGTGGGGCACCTAGGTGGCCCAGTCGGTTAAGTGACTGACTCTTAATTTCAGCTCAGATCATGATCTCACAGTTCATGAGATAGGGCCCTGAGTCAGGCTCTGGGCTAATGGTACAGAACCTGATTGAGATTCTCTTCCTCTCCTTCTCTCTCTGCCCCTTCCCTGCTGTTTGTCTCAATACAAATAAAAAATGTAAAAAAAATTTTTTCATATATGTTCACGAGGGATATTACTCTGCAGTAATAGTTTTGTCTGATTTAGGCATTAAAGTAACACTGGCTTGAAATAATTAGCTGAGAAACATAGCTCTTCAGTTTCCTACAATAATTTGTATTAAGAATTAATACTATTTCTCCTTTAAATGTTTGCTGGAATTTACAAATAAAACCATCTTGGCATGAACATTTCCTTGTGGGAGGTTATTAAGTACAAATTCAATTTCATTAATAGTTATATTATCACTTTATCAATTTATTTTTGAATGAGAATGGCTGTAACGCACTGACACAAACTGGGTGGCTTGAAACAACAGGAATTTATTTTCTCACACTTTCTGGTGTCCAGAAGTCTGAAATCAAGGTTTCAGCAGGGCCAACGCTCTCCGAAAGATCTAGAGAGAACCCTTCCTTGCCTTTGGCAACTTTCTGGTGGCTCCTGGAATTCCTTGGCTTGTGGCAGCATAACTCTAAGCCCTGCCTCAGTCTTCACATGGCTTTCTTCCCTGTGTCTCTCTATGGGTAAATCTCTCTTCTTTCTCTTATAAAGACATCAGTCATCAGATTTAGGGTCTAAGTTCCGGAACACTTCATCTCAAGATACTTAGCTAATTACACCTGCAAAGACTGTAATTTTGGGGACACTTGTACTTTGTATCTTTCAAGAGATTTGTCCATTCCATCCAAGTTGCCAAATCTATTGGTATGAAGTTAGTCATCATACTCACTTCACACATTCTTGATGTCAGTAATATGTGTCTATTTTATTTTTATGCTAGATTAGTCTGGCTACAGGTTTATCAATTTTCCTTATCTTTTCAAAGAATAAGCTTTTTGTTTCATTGATTTTCTCTAATGTTTTTTCTGTCTTCTTTTCATTGAGGGAGATTGCATTGAATCTTTACTATTCCCTATCTTTTGCTTACCTTGTATTTAATTTTTTTCTTATTAGTTTCTTAAGGTAGAAGCTAAAGTCATTCATGTTCTTATTTTCTAAAATAGACATTTTGTGTTCTAAAATTTCCTATAAGCTCTGTCTTAGGTAAATCCCATAAATTTTGATGTTTTGTTTTCACTTTCATCCAGTTCAAATACTTCCTGAATTTCCTCTTATTTTTTTCTTTGAGCCATGGGTTATTTAGGTGTGGTATTTAGTTTTCAAATTTTGGGGATTTTCCATGTATCTTTGTTACCGATTTCTAATTTCATTTCATTATAGTCATAGAACATACTGTGTAACTGTAATTATTTTAAATGTACTGAAATACATGTTTGGGCCAGAATATGGTCTATCTTGTTAAATGTTTCATGTGTACTTGAAAAGAATGTATAGTCCACTCCAACTGCATTGGGGTACTCTATAAATGTTAATTAGGTCAAGTTGGTTTTTAGTGTTATTCATCTATAACCTTACTGATTTTCTGTTGACTTGTCCTATTTCTTATGAGAAGTATTCTAATATCAAATTATGATAATGATTTATTGATTTCTACTTGGAGTTCTGATAGATTTTGTTTCATATATTTTGAAGCTCTGTTGGTACATACACAATGGCTTATAATTGTTACTTCCACTTTCTGACTTATCACCTTTAAAATTATGAATGACCCTCAATTTCCTTGTAGTATTTCTGTCTGAAATGTATTCTGTCTGATATATCTACTGCAGCTGTTTCTGTGCTTAGTGTTAGCATGACATGTTTTTCTATTTTTTTTTTAATTGTAACGTATTTGTATTTTTATATTTAATGTATCTTACTTGTATTCGAAATACAGTTTTGCCTAATCTCACAATCTCTAACTTTTAATTGAGGTATTTAATCCATTTATATCCATTTATATTTAATGAGTTTATTGATGCTGGTTTTAAATCTACAATCATTTTAACTATTTGTCTCATATATTCTTAGTAGTCTTGTTCCTCTCATCATGCCTTCTTTTGTATTAACTAAGTATTTTTAATTGCTTTTTACTTCATTTTTAGCTATACTTCCATTTTATTATTTTAGTGGTTGCTGTAGAATTTATAGCATAGATCTTTATATATATATATATATATATATATATATATATATATATATATATGGGGGGGCCATGAGTGTGTGTGTATTTTAGAAAGAGAGAACACATTATCAGGGGAGGGGGCAGAGGGGGAGAGACAGAGAAGCTTAAGCAGCCTTAAAGCTCAGCACAGAGCCTGACATGGGGCTTGATTCCATGACCCTGGGATCATAACCTGAGCCAAAATCAAGAATCAGACACTCAACTGACTGAGCCACCCAGATGCCCCTATAGCATGTATCTTTGATTTATTAGTCTACCTTTAAGTACTAGGATAATACTTCATATATGGTGTAAGAAGCTTACATAATAGACTCTCATTTCTTCCCTGCTGCAGTTTCACTATTATTGTCATATATTTTGCTTCTCTGTATGATATGAAATTCATAATATGTTGTTAATATTTTTGCTTTAAATAATTATCTTTTAAATATACTTAAATAGAAGATTCTTTTTTTGTAATATATACGTACTCATGTAGTTTCCATGTCTGGTGTTGTGCATTACTTTTAGTGGGCATGTGTGTTGACAGGTTTTGACCATTCAGTGCAAATAATGTACCCACACATTTTATATAAGCAATTGTCTTTTCAAGTCATGACAAAAAACTTTAATTGCTTTATTGATACATATGCTACAATTCACCCATTTAAAATACATAATCAAGGGTGCCTGGATGGCTCAGTCAGTTGAATGTCTGACTTGATTTTGGTTCAGGTCATGATCCCAGGGTTGTGGGATATTTTTGTACCCATCAGGCTCCACAGTAACTGTGGAGTCTGCTTAAGATTCTCTCTCCCACACCCTCTGGCCTCTATCCCACTTGGGCGTGCTCTCTCACTCTCTCTAAAATAAAACAAAAATTAAAATAAGATAAAATAAAATATATAATCAATGATATTTAGCATATTCACAGAGTTAGGCAAGCACCATGACAATCTAATTTTATAAACTTTTGAATATCAAATAAATAAATAAGTATCCATGATCACTCCTTATTTCCTCCCCATATTTTTCCTGCATACTCTTAGGCAAACCTTAATTTACTTTCCCTCTCCATATGTTTCTCTATTTTGGACATTTCATACAAATGGAATGACACCATAGTTGGTCTTTTATAGTCTGTTGAGAATGATTTATTTCACTTAGCACAATGTTTTCAAGGTCCCTCCATGTTGTAGCATGTATCAGCATTCCATTTCTTTATATTGCTGAATAATATTCCATCATATAAATACACTATATTTTGTTTACCTATTCATCAGGTGATGGAAACTTGGGCAGTTTATATTTTGGGCCCATTTTGAGTATTGCTATAATAAACATTTACGTATAAAGTTTAATGTGGAAACATGTTTTAAATTATCTTAGGTATATTACTAGGAGTGAAATTGCTAGAAGTCATAGAACAATTCTATGTTTAACTCACTGAAGACAAGCCAAAGTATTTTCCAAAGTGCTATACCATTCTATATCCCTACCAGAAATGTATGAGGATTCCAATTTTTACATAGCCTTGCCAACATTTGTCACTATCCTTAATTTTTATCAGTTATGGCCATGAAGTAACATCACATTGTTGTTCTAATTTGTACTTCCCTAATGAGTAATGTTGTACATTTCATCACATGTTTACTGACCACATGTATACTATCTTTGAAGAAATATGTCTATTTATATTCTCTATCCATTTTTACTATTTGTAGTCTTACTTGTTATTTATTTATTACTGAGCTATAATAGTCATTTATACATTCTAAACACAAGACTCTTGCCACATAAATAATATCCAAAACTTTTCTCTCATTCACTGGGTCTTCTTTTCACCTCATTAATATTGTTTACAGGGCAAAAGTTTTATAATTTGGTGAATTTATCTTTTTTTTCTTTCATCATTTACAATTTTGGCTTCATATCTAAGACTTTGCTTAGCAAACAATTCCAGCAGCCACTGAGCTCAGCTCTAGAATGAAAAAAGGGATGGTTCCTGTTTTCACGTAGTTTGTTTAGTTGGAGAGATAGGCATTTATTTATTCACATTAACACACAAATACATAATTGCAAAGTAATTAGTTATGTGAGAGAAAAAGAAAAAAAAAAACCCAGCAGCTGTAAGGAAATATAACAGAAAACCAGAAGTGTATGTGCATATATATGTGTGTGTGTGTGTGTGTGTGTGTGTGTGTGTGTGTGTGTGTGTGTTTCAGGATAAAGTAGTAAAGGGAGTGTTTCCTAAGGAAACAATACTTGAATTGAGACCTATAAGTCCGAAAAGAGAAAAGGGTAATGGAGAAAGCCTTCTATGCAGAAAGGCATGTTACCGAAAGAAACTGAAATTGGACAGTATTGAGTTGCAGAGGGAGGAGGGCTGAGAGGCTCATCACGTAAGACTATAGAAGTAAGCAGGGTTAATGTCATGCAGAGACTTGTAGATCATTTTAAGGACTTTAGTATTTTCCCTAAAAGCATGGAGTGATGTAGGATTAATAACTTTGGCTGCAGCATGTAAAACTAGATTGTGGAGAGAGTAAGTAGCAATGAGGCAATAGGTTAGGAGGAAATTGCAATTGTTCAGGCAAAAGATGATGCTGGCATGGTGTATGATGACAGCAGTGGAGGTGGAATGAAGTAAAGAAATCAGGGAGACATTTACTTAGAAAAATGAAAGAACTGGACTTGGATAGAATATGTGAGGTACAGGGATTGGTAGCTATGTTTGCCCTAGAAAGAAGGCGTCCTTTGAGTCTTGAGTCTGTAAGTTAGCTGCTCTGGTTCACAAATCAATATGCAGTTGTCCCTCAAAAAGACTGAGTACCTGAACTGCTTGCTTTGTTCTGCTTCCAAATATGATCTCATTAACTTGTTATTTCTGATATTTTCTTTTTTTATTAAGTTTTTAATTTTAATCCCAGTATAGTTAACATACAGTGTTATTTTAGCTTCAGGTGTATAATATAGTGACTCAACACTTCTATACATTACTTGGTGCTCATCATGATAAGCACGGTCTTAATCTCCATCACCTATTTCACCCATTCCCCACACCCACCTCCCCTTTGGTAACTGTTTTTTATAGTTCAGAGTCTGTTTCTTGGTCGGTCTCTCTCTCTCTCTCTCTCTCTCTCTCTCTCTCTCTCTCTCTCCCCCCCCCTTTGCTTGCTTGCTTATTTATTTATTTATATTTTATTTTATTTATTTATTTTGAGAAAGAGACAGAGACAGAGTGAGCAGGTGAAGGGCAGATAGAGAGGACAGAGAGAATCCCAAGTAAGCTGTGTGCTGTCAGTGTGGAACCTGATGTGTGGTTCGATCCCAAGAACCAAACCCTGAGATCATGAACTCAGCTGAAATCAAGAGTCTGATGCTCAACCAACTGAGCCACCCAGGTGCCTCTGTTTTGTTTCTTAAATTCCACATATGAGTGAGATCAAAGTTGCTTGTCTTTCTCTGTTTTATCTGGCTTTGCACTATACTTTCTAGCTCCATTCTCCTGTACTCTCTAGCTCCATTCTCCTATATCGAGACTTCATATTACACTTCAGACACAACCCTTGGTACAGCTCTCCATGTACTAATATTGCATCCACTACTCTTCTAAATGCTGTTCATTTACCTCCATAGGTAATTTTTCTTCTGGCAGCCATTGGTACAACCTGCCCAATCAAGTTCCATCTTTCAGAACATTACCAGGTACTAGATTTTGTAGTTGGCATTCTCATGGGCAGAATTCTAGATTGTGGAGCAGGCAAGGAGAACTTTCCTCTCACCCACTGAAAACCAGTTTCAAGTAGAAACAAGCAAGGCCTATAACTGACAAGTAGGTCTTAACAGCTCTAGAACCAATATGCTTCCAAAATACAAACATCCTCCACATTCACAATATCTACTCATATTCTGCTTCCCTAATCAGACCACCCATTCACCACACCTTCTGCCGAACACAATAAAATATTTAATGTCTCTTTCAGATATAAAAATGGGTGAATTTCTTCCTAGATGTTGAAACTTTAGGGAACATGATATATAATTACCCTCTCCTATAATTTCCTGTATTACAACTCTGAAGTTTGCAGTGCATATCCCTATAATTACTTCTATATGTAATTACATTTACATAATACTTACATGATTTTTATTTACATAATGTATAAGGTAATGATTCATTTTTCAGCAACTTTTTATGTGTCCCCAAACGGGACACATTGGAGCTATATTATTTCTTACATGAAATGCTAAAAATATAAGCATAAACATATACATTAGCTTGTCATCATTTGGCAAGTTTTGAGAAATTTCGGGATAGATATTCAAATAGATGTAAGTAAAATGAAAGAGTAGAAAAGGTATTCTCATGTCAGAGTGACAACACATTGTTTCCACGTAACATCAAGAAGAGGTACATTACATCCTAAGTATAATCAACATTACAAGCACTCCATAATGATGAAAAGATTGAACGCATGGATTTTTCCCCTGGAGTTGTAGCTACTCCACCCCAGGTGTGTGTAACAACCAGTGGGTTTCAATACATAATAGGAAGATTTAAAGCTTTGGAGTCAATTACTTCTGGCTTTAAATCCTACCTCTGCAACTTCCAGTTGAATGATCTTAGACAAGTTACTTCCTTTGAATCAAATTTTTCCATCAAAGTTCACATAATAATGTATACTTCAGAATGTTGCTATAAGGATTACATAACTAAGAGAAATCAAAGAGTTTGTTGCATAAGGTAGGTGATCAGCAAAATTTCATTTCCCTCTCAATTATTTTCAGAATTTTATGTATCTTCATAGTGGTTTTTGCCTATTGGTAGGTAAGCCATGTAATTAAGATTAGTTTACAGATGGAACTAATTTCCAAATAATTTATTTAATATAGCCCCAGGAGAGCTTGTTAATCCATGAGTTCTCAGCACCCCCCCCCCATCAGAATTTTTGACATAGGTGGTTTGAGTGGGCCCAAGAATTTGTATTTTGTTTAAAAGTTAGGCTGATGTTGCTAGTTGGGTACCATACTTTGAAAACTGCTACTAGTTTGCACCCACCAAAATGATACCATTGGCAAAAAGGGAGGAATAGCCACATTTCCCAAAGCCATATTTGCTGTCCTAAACTATAAATATATTCTAAGAGTCAACATGATCCCATAGATAGGAGTCAGCAGACCCAGACCTGTCCTTCTCTCAGTGTGTGACCTAGGTCATGTCACTTCACTATGTTTGGCTTCAGTTTCTCCATCTTAAAATGAAATGAACTGGACGAGGTCAATGTTTTCCTTTCTTCTTTCTTTCTTTCTTTCTTTCTTTCTTTCTTTCTTTCTTTCTTTCTTTCTTTCTTTCTTTCTTTCTTTCTTTCTTTCTTTCTTTCTTTCTTTCTTTCTTTCTTTCTTTCTTTCTTTCTTTCTTTCTTTCTTTCTTTCTTTCTTTCTTTCTTTCTTTCTTTCTTTCTTTCTTTCTAAACTGTGTTCTCTAAGCATTGCAGGCAGGGGGTCTTCAGAGCTAACTCAGGGATGGGTTGGTGACAGAGTAGAAGAAACAAGAATTTGAGCTTCTCTCATTCCCAAATAGATCAGCTCTTCTTCCTCCTCCTCCTATACTTCTTTTTTATTTACTCATTGAGACGGGGGCAGGGGGGAGAGAGAGAGAGAGAGAGAGAGAGAGAGAGAGAGATTGAGAGAGAGAAGAACATGTGGGAGGAGGAGAAAGGGAGAGAGAGAATCCCAAGCAGGATCCACACTACCAAGCACAGAGCCCCATGTGAGGCTCAAACCCATGAACTGTGAGACCATGACCTTAACTGAACCAAGAGTCAGACACTATTTTAATAAACTGGTCCACCCAGGCACCCTTAGATCAACTCTTATATTACTTTTATATATAGTTTAGTTCCATAAACACACATAAAAATCAAATAAAACAAATTCAAACAAATAATCCAGTCTGAAAAGTCTTTGTGCTAGATCATATCTGTGGCTTTTTTTTTACATTGGTTTTGCACACATATTAAACTCCATATATAGAACATTCTATACTCCTAGTTTTCTGTGCTTACAATGATAGTCAGTAGTGATAAATCCTGAAGCACTGTAAATCTTAAACTTCAATCTATCTTCAGTGTACTTTTAGGGTTAAGATTTTTTTTGTATACTAATTATTTGAGAACAGATATGCCATCCTCATTCCTTGTGGTGATGCTATTAATCTATATATATACATATACTACTCTAATTAATATTCTAGGCAATTTCATGATATAGTTAACAGGGTTGAGTATTTCCTTTGTGCTGCACAGTATACTAAGAGTTTGAAATGTATTACCTGTTCAATCATTGGAAAAACTCTTTTAAATAATATCATTGTTCCCTACCATTTACAGATGTGACATCTGTAGCAAGGAATCACAGTTGGTAAAAGATGAGGATAGAATATAATCCTAAATCTACTTGCCTCTAAAGCTTATTCTATTTACACTATAAAAAGATCAAACACTCATGTAGTTGTCAAATGGATCAACCAAAATATATTTAAATAAATATCTAATACTAAAAAAAAATTAAAAGAACAAAGATACTATATCCCAATGAGAGGAGTCATCCCTACTCCAACAAAGGCCTTTCATACAGTGAATAAAAAGGAAGATTTAAATGGTTTGCCCAGAATCACGGAGGCAGTCTTATGAACTATGAAACATTATTATTTCATTATCTATTTGATTTTTCACAGTTTTCAAATGTTGAATGATAGGCTTAGGTTAAGTTAACGAAATTAAAACAAACAACAGCACATGTTAACTAAATACCATAGTCTAAGGCAATAACACGTTTGAGTTGGAAGTGTAAGATTTGAAGTAGGGAAGACATCATGAAACACTGAAATCCCACTGTAGTGCCACCTTCTTGACCAGGAAAACTAATAACCTCTTAATCATGGGTACTGACTCCAAAGATGCTTCATTTTGAACCTCTTATTCTATGTGAAGTAAGCTTTAATGGAGATTAGATCCATGGGTCATTATCTAAAGAGACTTAGATAGTAATTCTGTACAAACTCTGAGAAGGTCAGTAGACAGAGGAATCATCCTTACCCCAAAACACTCATCATCTTTTTATTAACTCTTCAAGCAATTCAGACAAAAAACAATTGGCTACCTCTTATCAGCCTGATGATTGAAATATGATAACCCTCTTGAAGTGGTTAACTTACAATTTGCATTGTAAATTAGGGTTTTAAGGCTCACCCTATTATTCTTCCTTGGGAGGTTAGCTAACTAGGCATTCTTCCCCAATGGGGCCTATCATCTGTATTCTGCAGCTGTATTCATTACCTATTTGCAGGTACTATTTGTGAAGGTTGTGAGAAGGAATAAACACAAACTTTATTTAAATAAAGGTGTAAGTTACAATACGGACAATCCCTGACTCATGATGGTTTGATTTAGCATTTTTTGACCTTAAGAAGATGCAAAAGTAATACACATTCAGTAGAAACCATAGTTTGAATTTTGATCTTTTCCAAGGCTAGCCAGCAGGTGTTATGATACGTTCTCACAATTCTGGGTAATGGTAGTGAAGCTGGAGCTCCCAGGTGGCCACAAGATAACCAGGGTAAACGACAAAACACACTTACAACCATTTTATACTCAAATGACTATTCTGTTTTTCAATTTCAGCAGTGTGCACAATAGATTACATGATATATTCAACACGTTATTATAAAATAGGCTTTGTGTTGGGTGATTTTCCCTGACCGTAGGCTAAATGTAAGTGTTGTGAGCATGTGAAGGTAGGCTGGATAAGCTATGAAGTTAAGTAAGTTAAGTGTGTTAAACTGATTTTCAACTTAACAATATTTTCAACTTACAGTGGATTTACTCATACATAACTCCACGTTAAGTAGAGGAAGATCTGCACTGTTTTTACAAACAAAAATGGGAATCACCTTGGCCTCAATTATTTCCTCAATTATGAAATTAAAGTTAGCCATTGAGACATACATTATATTTAATTTTTTTTTCTCATGGCCTTATAAAATCCCAGTAAAAAATATTAGCTAAGGAATACATGTAGAAACAGGAGATAAATATTATCAACATGAGAGAAATCAGATTTCTGTTACAGTCTTCAAATTTTGACAATTAAATGTCATATGCAACTGATTTTTTATAGCATTTTCAATCAAAAAGCAAAGACACATCTAATATTAATAACAATAGTAATATACTAATGAATGACAATCCATTCATAAGCTCTTATAATTCTTCTGTTAATTCCCTGATGCATGAATTCACCTGGCATGAAATTCTGATTGTTCTGTTTTCTACTTTCATGTTTCTCCTAGTCTCCTTGTCAAAATCACCATCCATTGAAGGCAAATAGCATTTCATGTTACCAACATACTAGAGTTCTTTGTCTATTCTCCAGAGTGGACAGTAAAAGTAAAGTTATTTCCAAATATCATCTATTTTGCAGGTCACAGATCTTTAAACTTTGACTGGTACCTGATTTTCACTACACAAAAATTTGTATCCAACCATCTTGAAAAATACATGCAAAGACTGAATATTCAGTTTAATTTGTGGTTTTAACCCCTACATTTTCACATTCAAGGGAAACATCTGTCCTACTAATCATTGTTACTTTCATTTCAACAGACAATGCATTCAAATACTGATTAGAATAAGATGCTGGGAGCTTCCAGTGCATATCAAACAGAAGAACAATGAACACCCAGATTACATTAGAAGGACTGTGACTAAAGACATTTAGACAGAATATGTGTTGATAGGGTAATTATTAGTTGGAGTAAATTGCAATGTAGAAGCTTTAACAAGTACTTGTATAGTTTCTTTTCCACAAAAGAGATCTTGTGGTACAGAAAAAAATGGTTCCTACTTCTAATAATTTCCAAAATCAATCGCCTCAATCGTAAGAGTATTTTTAAACTTTCACTCTGAAGTGTAGTATATGTATTTAATTTGAGTGAGTACTTTTTTTGTACTGGAAGCCATACCTGATCCAGTGATTTCTTCTTTGCCCCGTGCTGTGAGAATCAACAGAGAACTGATGCTGTAAGACAAGCTACCTGGAGTGACCTAAAATGAAAAAGGCATTTTGAAATTAGGGAAAGAAACCTGCAAACTTTAGTAAAGATGGCTTCATAATAGGATGTTTTTCAGTCATTCAACATTTACAGTATTGAGCCCAGTTAGCTGTGGGCATGCAAGTGAAAAAGAGAGAATGGAAAAAACCTAGCTAAATGTCACTAAAATTAGTGATATGAATGGATGAGCAATGAAAAATGAAAAAAAATTCTTTATCTGCATGAGTTTATAAATTATTTGAGAGAGAAAATACCATATGAAAAAGATCCACTAATTGTAGTATATCAAATACATAAATCTGAATTATTTTATACAAAGTTTCTTTTTTATACAAAGTTTCTAAAATAACTTTTTAACTGAGGATGCAATTAAAAGGAAAATGTGAATGGGATTAAAATGGAGGCTTCCCAGAAGATGGATTACTTCTGGAGAAACTACAGGAACCCCCTAGGTCACAAATGTTTAGTCCTAATTCTAGAGAGCAGATGTCCCCTGGAAGAAAAGGGATTACAATAAACACACACACACACACACACACACACACACACACCCTATACCCACACATATATGTACACACACACCTATATACATATACATATGTGTGTATAGATATGTAAGTTACCACAAATGGCTTTATTTTATGAATGTTATTGGTTTTGGATATAAATCTCAGTTACCCTAATTAAAAACTACATTCTATGGTGTTCACTCGGCATCATATTAAAAAGACTGGTGTCAGCTACAAGGGCTTCTTTTATACATCTCCATCTACACCTGAGGCTTTCATAATTAATCTGATGAATGTAAAAAAAAATTTCTGCACTGGTGAAATTAGTGGCTTATTGATTAGTATGTTTAAGATATGCAGATCTGCTTGTATGCTTTAGTCAGGCTCCCCTCTCCTTTCACAAGATGTAAGAATCATGATATAAAATTGAGTGAGGCTTGTAAACTATTTCCTCAAAGATAGTGGACACATGGATCCATGTATCCATGTATAACTTAATTATAACTATAATGCAGGAGAACACAATTGCCTAACGACAGCTATATGTGTTACCTGTTCACATCCACCTCAAGTGAAGTTTCATACCAGGTGGTAGTCAGAACAAGTAAAAGCACCACATGACTTCTGGCCACATTGATTTTGACCACATTGAGATTAAAATATAGGTTGTAATAAATTGTTTTATGTTTGATTGCCAATGGATATCTATACTTAATAAATTTATATGTGTATGTCAGAATTTGGCTTAACTCGTTTTTATTTTAACTTGATACCAAAATTACAGGTGTAGACAACCCTCAACCTGAAACTTCTTTGGTAGTTAGCATTATCTACCGGAAAAAAACCTGCGAGGTAAGGGTGACCAAATGGGTATAGCTCAGCTTGCATCAATTATCTGAGTACAGTTCTCCTAATCTTCAAGTCCTCTCCACTGACCCCTTATGGTGAGGGTCATTGCTCTCCAGAGATCTCTATAGATCAATGATTTCAATCCAGAAGCAGTCACTGAACACATTCTCTTTGTTAGGCTCTGAATTTAGCACTGGTGATACAGAGATATACAAGTAAAAATCATTACTGTCTTGGAGTTCACAGTCTAGTAAGGAAGCCTAACAGTTTATAAGATAATTATGATTTAGTATGATAAATAGAAGGTGAGATAGGCTAATAGCTAAAAGCAAAGTTATGGATAGATATACAATTGTGGAGAAGTTATTAAATTCCCCTAAGTTTTATTTTTCTTATATTAGGAATAAAAATAACAAATGCATATGCAAAGGTTCGCAGAGCAGCTGGCACACAGTAAGTGATCATAAATGCTAGCTGTTATTATGTTGTTAAATGAATTCCTATATGTATTTATTTAATCATCCAACAAACACTTTAATTCATATTACTTACTATGTATCAGGCATAGAGAAAAAGAGACATAGTCCCTGCCACTTTAAAGCTTTTTGAGCTGTATATATACATTATGAACACATAGAGGAGCTGAAAATTATGAGATCTCATTCTGCTTGATATATTCCTTTAAGAAGCTTATTCAGGACATAATTTTTATCTTTCAAAAATCTCCAATTTTAACATGACTATTTCCATAGAAACTGGAATTAAGTTAATGAACACCCTTTACAAAAGTGTCAAACCCAGGTCTTCTACTGCTATCAATTTATCTTGACCATTACCCATGGGTAGGTATAAGACAATTCACCAAAGGCAATAGCAAACCAAAGATATGGATGAACAATGCTTAATTTAACATGGATCAACAAAAATGTGAGTCAATGGACTCAAGACTTTATGTTTTGTTCTTTATTGGATATGTAGTTAACAAAATGCCTGGTAAACTAGGTGAACTTAAAAAAACGTAATGAGTGAGAAACACTAGCATGTAAGATAGCATTCAGACATGCATACCAAAAATGTGTCCAAATGATTCTTAGCATCATCTTTCAATTATCTATGATAACAACACTTATATAAATCAGTGTTATATTTAAAGTAGAAGAAATGTCACTTTGTCAGCTATAGACACAGCCACCTCAACAGACACTCAAACTTCTTCAATGGGAGCCCACTGCTCTGAAGTGCTTTGGTGCTGTTATTCAAGTTTGACAATTGAAGTTGTTAAAAAATGAACCGCTTTGCAAAATAGAGAAGAATTTGGGGATGCCAGGGTATCTGAGTGACAGGGAGAAAAGAAGAGGGATAGGGACAGTAGGAGTGTCAGAGATGGAAGGAAGGGATCAATGAAATTGATGGTCATGCCCACAAACTTCCAAATTTTCAGTAAAACAAGCAAAACTCCTGACTAATGTGATAGTTATATTTTATGGAAGTTACTAAAAGAAATTCCTTGCAGATGGCATTGACACAGTGTAGAAGAGTGTAAGCTCCCTGGCAATTAACAGACTCCTTAAAGAAGGGCTTTCAAATGTCATAGGCTATAAAGTCCAGAGAAGTAAGTGTTCAGGAAAATTTCATAGAGATAAAGAAACTCATTAAACATAAAAACAAAACAAAACAAAACAAAACAAAACAAAACTAGGGGCACGTGGGTGGCTCAGTCAGTTAAACATCTGACTTTCAGCTCAGGTCATGATCTCACAGTTCTTGACCTCAAGCCCCACATCGGGCTCTCTGCTGTCAGCATGGAGCCTGCTTTGGATCCTTTGTCTCCCTCTCTCTCTCTGCCCCTGCCCCTCATACATACTCTCTCTCAAAAATATATAAACATTTAAAAAACCATAAAAACATATTTAAATAATATTCATGCAATATAACACATTTACCTAAATCTCAGTGTAGTTGGCTGAATGACAACTCCTTCCTTCAAAGGTGTCCACATCTTAATTTCCAGAACCTATGAATGTTCCCTTACACAACAAAGGAGACTCTATAGGTGTGATTAAATTAAGGATCTCGAGATGGAGATATTATCCTGGATTATCTGGGTAAGCCCAAAGTAACTATAAAGGTCCTTATAAGTGAAAGCTGGAGGCAAGAGGAATTCAAAGATGAGATTTCTCTCATCTCTCCATCTCTTAAAGAGAGAGATTCAAAGATGTTATACTGCTGGCTTTGAAGATGAAGTAAGGGGCCATGAGGAAAAGATGTGCATAGTCTCTGGAAATTTGAAAAGACAAGGAAATGGATTCCCCCTAAAGCCTCCAGAAGAAAAGCAGCCTGGCTAACACTGTGATTATAGCTTAGAAACATCTCCAACCTTATTAATAAGATACTAAATTTGTGTTGTTTTAAGCCATGAAATTTGTCATACTTTGTTATACCAACAGTAAGAAACTAACACACTCAGATGAGTAAATCTTGATTAAGAATCAGATCCACAACGTTTTCAAGACATGGCCAAGTAGTAAGAAACATACATGAATTAGATTGCTAAGACACAGACAGAAGGGAGGATGAAAACCACTGAACTGTACAGTTTAAAATGGTTAATTTTATGTTAAATGAATTATATCTCAGTAAACATCAATCTATAATCAATCAATAATTTACCGAATACAGATTATACAATAATAGCCAAGTTTTGCTTTAACCTATTGTTTGTTTCAATGTAACACTGCTGCGCTTTGCTATTTTTCTGAAAATGGAACTTTAATGATGGTGGTGGTAATGATGATGATGATGATGATGATGATGATGATGTTGTTGTCAATGACAATGTTAAGAATTTTTATGATGACAACCAGCTTGTTTATTGTCCAGTCTGTTACTTTAATGTCTGTTCCCACCCTAAAGAAATATAATAAGTGAATAACAAATATCATACCCATTATTCATTGACCTGATTCTGATCCACTAGCTTTGCCTCCCTAGCATTATCCCTTAATTTTTTTTTTTTTACCATCTCCTTTCCTACTGACTTCCACCCAACTTAATCTCAGTCTAAAATACTCTTCATCAACTACCCTGAATATTGTTTTTGCCTCTATTCCGGAGTGACCCTGTAATCTGCCTTCCAAGAGGGCATCCAGCCCCTGGACTCTATCTTTCTCTAAACTGAGATACGATTGGGCAGTTCACCCCTAAATGGAGATAAAGATTTTGTATCATCACCACTAGAATACTGGGCATGATCAGGTAGAAAAACAGACTCATGAATGAAGGAGGTAGGTCAAGTCAGTAGCAGGTAGGGAGGCTATTTTGCAGTGCAGGCTTGAAGACTGTAAAGAACTTGGACCACATCATGGGGTGATGTGAGCTCAGATGTAGAGAGAGCTAATGAGCTATGTTGTCCCAGCAACTAAGAGTATTGGCCCAGGTATTAAAGACAATAGGAAAATTTGAGCTTAGTGGCTTCTTGTTTAAGAATATTGAAGGCGCTGGGGTGCCTGGGTTGCTCAGTCGGCTAAGTGCCCGATTTTGGCTTAGGTCATGATCTCTTGGTCTGTGAGTTCCAGCCCCCAATTGGGCTCCGTGCTGACAGCTCAGAGCCTGGAGCCTGCTTCAGATTCTGTCGCCCTCTCTCTATGTCCTTCCCCCACTCATGCTCTGTCTCTCTCAAAAATAAACAAACATTTAAAAAAATTAAAAAATACAAAGAATATTTAGGGTGCCTGTGTAACCCCGTTAGTTAAGCCTCTGACTCTTGACTTCAGCTCAGGTTATGGTCTCAGAGTTTGTGAATTTGAGCCCCACATAAGGCTCTGAGGTGACAGTTGCAGAGCCTGCTTGCAGTTCTCTCTCTGGCTGCCCCTCCCTCCCTCTCTCTCTCTTTCAAAATATGCTTTAAAAAAGAATATTGCACATAGTATATTAATAAATGTCCCCCCCCCCAAGAATCCATTATGAGGATGCATCACACTAAAACAGACATTTGAGTCTTCATTAGGGTCAACTGTACAGATTTTTATGAAGCTTACATCTTGGATTCACTTTTAAGATGATGAGATCAATAGGAAGCCTAGGCAGATATTTCAATCTGTATGAAGCATTATGTGTATTTATTTATTTTTTAGGTGGCTGACATCTTTATTGCTTTGGAGTTGGGGGGTAGGCATTCAGGAGCTCTTGATAGGGCGACCTGCTCCCTCTTCACCATCTCAGGCTTGTTCTTGTGGATCATGTGCCTGATGCTGCTGAGAGTGCCCTGGGCAGTCTTTTTGGTGACGGGCCACAGGAAGGAGGTGGCGGGCTTTTGCTGGCTGGATTTCCCCTTCATGGCCACCACTACACCTTTGCCATCAGCCGCCAGCTCCACACTCACAGTCTTGTGGTGAACCAGCCCACTGTAGCAGAAGTAGTTACGAGCCTTCAGGTTATTGAGTTCTGTGTTACGTGTCTGCTTGTTCCTCTTAATCAGGAAGCTGGAGCAGTTCTGCACGACCATCCATCCACTGCAGGTGGACAGAACCAATGGCCAGAGACAGAAAGAGCTATTTATTTTTAAGCTAACATTTAGTGATTGTGATGGACCAAGCATTGTGGTAATCACCTTCTCTGTAGCATATTATGTAATCATCATAACAAACCCAAAAATTTGGTTTAACTTTTCTATTTTATAAGTGAAGAAACTAGAGATCAAACACTGAATAACTTTACCTAATTAGTAAACACTGATACCCTGATTCAGTTCTACATCTGTTTCACTGTAAACTCATGCTTTAAACCTCCTTTGTTAAAAAATAACCTATTTTTTAAAAAATATAACAGTGTACTAGATCTACTATCACTATAATTTAAGCTTTAAAAAATCATTTGAGTCATTATTTTTTTCTTTTCATTTCTTTTAAGGCAGATTGGGTAATTCACAAAGCAAAATACCTTCTAATAATTTTTACTATATTTACTGCCTTGTCCTTTCATTTGAAGACATATACACTAGAGAAAATGGCTGAATTTTCCTATGGAGAGAGCTCTTGCATTCTTTCAGAAATTCGCTACTATTATAAAATAATTATCTTAATTTCAATGAACAAATGCAAGGACTAATGGCAAATCACGAATGGAGATTTTTATCAGGCACTCAGTTAAGTTACTAAGACTTAAAATATATGGGAAAGTGTTACTCTGGAAAAGAGAATTATACAGAATTACACAAGGCTATAATAAATATTGCAGCTTTACTGCATACTAGGAAAGGGATGCAAGTTATTAAGAAACACATCAGGTTCAGAGATCTATAATTAATCTTGTCAACGGATGTGGCAGGACAGATTTCTATTTAAACTTGCATTCTGATGAGGCTTTTCCCTCATTTACTGTATCAGTACAGAGCACATTGGAGACCCAAGGGACCTAAACCCATTACAGTGGTTTCATAGTCAAGTTCATGCTCATTGCATGCCCTGCCTTGTGCTTGGTGACATTAAATATTTAACTAACTGTGACCATGATGTTGTTGAGAAAGCAGCAGCTTTTAGTGCATCTTTTATACACACTGTTGAAGAACAAATACAAAACTAAAACCTCTCTAAGATTCAGTGTAGAATAAATGGTCAGGGGACAACATAATCTGTTTAGCTCCTGTAACTGAATTATACTAGAAAGCTTCCTCATTATATGTAGGTATCATATTCTACAGCAGCTAAGTGAAATGTAAAGAGTCATAAGCAATAATTCTGTCATTTGATTTTAACATGTAAGCACAACTTGGATAAGAAAGCATGCTTCTAAACCCTGAAACAATACTAGAGAAGGTAAATTACTTTGGAAACTGAGAGATGAATTAAATTATTATCTTTTAGTAACATTTAAAACAGAGGAAACAGTTGTACATCAAGGAAAAACGAGGTCTCTTTAGTAAACAAATGGGTGAGCTGTGGAGTTTTATTTTGATCAGATTTATTCCTCATGATTTGCCTTTGGGAAAGAAACAGCGAAGTTAATTTTTAGTTTTGCTCATACGCTTTCTATTAGTTACAGTTCTTTTTTTAGAAGTTTCCATTTTTAACCATAATTCAGCAGCATGCCACTTTAGCTTATGATATGACATGATTTTATACATTTATATAATTAATGGCACAATAAAGTTAATGGAAAATGAGAAGTGTTTCTTTTATTAGAATACTACAAATGACACAAAGAAGACCTGTTTCTTTTCTATCTCATTCTCAACCTCCTGAGTCCAAGTAATTTCTTATCTGCATGGTATCAGATAGGTGGAATATGATCTATTCTACAACATGCAATAGAACAGTGGACAGGAGGGGAGCCTGGGTGGCTCAATCGGTTAGGCGTCTGACTTCAGCTCAGGTCATGATCTCACAGTTTGTGAGTTCAACCCCGCATCAGGCTCTGTGCTGACAGATCAGAGCCTGGAGCCTACTTCGGGTTCTGTGTCTCCCTCTCTCTCTGCCCTTCCCCTGATCATGCTCTGTCTCTCTCTGTCTCAAAAATAAATGAAACATTAAAAAAAAAAAAGAACAGTGGACAGGAAAACAAAGAAAAAAATACCATTAGTAGATAAATGTTTAGAATTTACTGGATCCAGTTAGAAGGATTCTAATATCCTGTATAAAAAGTTCCTTGGTTTAAGAGAAATCAGAGAAGTTTTATATAACTGTTATCCTAAGGGCCCATTTTATAGCATTTTCATTTGATTTAAGTCACCAAGCATTAATTCTCTTCATATTTTATTGATATATAATACAATATTACACATTTATTTGTCTACTTGTTATCTTCTCCACTAGAATGAAATTTCACTCAATTTTTTTTTGTCTTTTAACCTTCCTATATAAAGGCTTTTGAAGATTACTTCACTTTGATGGTCTGTGAGAAATAACCAAGGACTATTCCTTGCCTACCATGCAAACAACAGGCAGTAATTATTATTTTTCTCTAGGCACATCAATCCAGGGGTCTCTGGACCCATGGGGAGTAAGGGAATAGTGAGCATTTATCTTAAAGGTTAGAGAAGTTTACACAGAGAAGCCATGTGTACAATTTTGACTTTTCTCAAAGTTATTGTAGTTCCTTTTCTACTATAATACCTTAACAATGTCTGTCTTCTTGCTGATTTACACCCTAGTCTTACTGAAGTTCTTCCACTTCCTAGAATATATCACATGCCCCACTTGTCTCTGGTCCTTTGCATCTAACTGCCATCTGTCTGGATTAGTGTCTTCCTTCAAACCCCACTGCTCATCCTTATGGTCAGTCTGGTGTTACCTCTTTTGAGAAGTCTTTCCTAATTCTGACTCTGCATTTGGTGTTCCTTTTTGTGATCTCATATTATCATGGATATCCCATCCCATGTTTACCACTCCTACCACCACGCCAACTGTAACTGTTTTCAAGTTTGATTTCTTCAACAGAGCAGAAGCTTACTGAAGGTAGATCTCACGACATGTTTCTTCATCATTGTTTCTCCATATATTAACTAGGTCCCTAATACAAATATATTTACATTTTATGGGCATATGTGCACATATAATGGTAAGGTATTTACATTTTACCAGTGATAAATGGAAATATCACTTGTCACAGAAAAATATTATCACTAATATTCTAAAATGAACTATAAAATGTCAAACTATTTTCAAAATATTTTGCTTGTAAAAAAAAGTACTCTATTAATGAAAATCTTCTACTTATTGCCATATATTTATGCCAGGTTCTGGCACTTGAGAGGCCAGATTTTGGCCACCAGGAGAACTCAGGCATAGAGTTCAGCATTCTTCAATGACCACTTTGGATCCCTAGGCTGAAACGATGCTCTGAGCTTTCATGACGTTGGCTCAATGACATGAATGCCAGTGGCTGTTACACATGTTCACTGAAAGGAGACAAAAATTGTGCCATAGCTGGAAAAATCAGAAATATTGATAGGAAGACATGTATTATTATTTTTTCTATATTGTAATAATGACTCAATATTTTTTTCCCAAATGATTACCCTATTTTCTTGTAGGGGCATTAGATTATTCTATAAAACATCCCTCCACCATGGTATTACTACCACTTTATTTTTACCTATCAGCATTTGTATATGGTTCTGTGGCTTTCAGCAGCCCCTTTTCTTCCCATAAAATCCTCACTCTATGTATGATGCTGTGTAACTTGAAGTTCCGCAGTGTCCTCTCACTGTGAGCAACATCTGAAGGATAAATGTGCACTTGTGTCACTTATCACACCTTATCACACCTTAGTGTGTACATGGAAGTTAGTTTCTATAATAGCTGGGGAAATCTGAATCACAATGTCATGCAACTGAGACAGAAATTGCATCTAAAGTGACAGGTAACAGCAGGTACAATATGAGGTGGATGAGCTGATATATATGGATTATGATAGGGAGACCAGGAGTGTGAGCCAAGATTTTGTTTTAACAATCATCAGTGGTGTTTTGACCTTTATAGCACTTTCATATTGTGACTATTCTCTGAAGCATAGAATTCTGATCACTGACAATCAATCAATAAGCTGTGATGGATGAGGAAGGTATCCTTCTGGTCTGAGGCAGACACCAATGTGAAAGGAACCACTCCTTGTGAATACCTGTGAAGTGCCAGATGCTGAGATTCTTTTTTTTTTTAATGTTTATTTATTTTTGAGAGAGAGAGAGAGAGAGAGCGAGCGAGCGAGCAGGGGAGGGGCAGAGAGGGGGGGACAGAGGATCCAAAGCGGGCTCTGTGCTGACAGCAGAGACCCTGACGTGGGGCTTGAACTCACGAACCGTGAGATCATGACCTGAGCCGAAACAAAGAGTCAGGCGCTTAACTGACAGAGCCACCCAGGCGCCCCTACTGAGATTCTTTTTGATACACAGTACTGACACAAGTCTGAGAGGTAGGTATTACTATTCCAGTTTTATACATGTGGAAACTGAGGTTTAAGTTAAGTTACAGAGAAACCAGGGATGAATCTAGAAATTGAATCCAGTTATCCCAGAAATCAAATTCCAGGCAACTGGGTATCAAAATGCTGCCAAAGCTATAATTATGGATCAGGGTCCACCTTTTTTTCTGTATTGAGATTTCCTGGGATGCCCTCAAAAAGGCTGATGAAAGTGACAGATATTCTTCCTGGAAAATAAAAATACTTATTTTTGTATATTCTTTTCGAGAATTCATGGACTCTGAAATTTATCAACAGACACCCGGATCTCAGAATAAAGACAATCTATAGGGAAGAAACCCAGTCTTATTAACCTTTGCTTTCTCCTTGTTACATAAGATCCTTTCCAAGCATGGAACTGGTGTAAAGATTGTTGAATGAATTAACTGAATTAAAGAATGAATGAATAAAAAAGTTCTTCTAACTCACTGCTGCTAATTCACATTATGCCTGTGTGGGTGTCTGGCTTAATTACATACCATTATATCTCATGTTCTAATATTTATTGAGGATCTATTAAATGTCAGGCCCTTTTTCATCAGTCTATGTGCATTATTTAATTTAATCCTTACCATGGTTTTCAATAGCAGACATTACCTTTTTATAAACAGTGAAGATTTGTAGCAAATCCGCATTAAGCAAGTCTGTCAGCACCATTTTTTAAACAACATTTGTATACTTTATGTCTCTGTATCACATTTTGGTAATTCCTGCAATATTTCAAACTTTCTCATTATTAATGCAGTTGTTATGATCTGTGATCACTGATTTTTAATGTTTATTTTTGAGAGAGAGAGAGAGACAGAGCATGAGCGGGGAAGGGGCAGAGAGGGAGGGAGACACAGCATCCGAAGCAGGCTCCAGGCTCCGAGCTGTCAGCACAGAGCCCGACGCGGGGCTCAAACCCACGAACAGTGAGATCATGACTTGAGCCGAAGTCGGATGCTTAACCGGCTGAGCCACCCAGGTGCCCCTGTGATCGCTGATTTTTGATGTTACTATTACGGTTGTGTTGGGGCTCCACAAACAGTGCCCATAAAAGCCAGCAAACGTAATTTGTGTTCTGACTGCTCCACCAACCGGTTCCTCTGCTTCTCTCTCCCTCTCCTTGCACCTTTCTATTCTCTGAGATACCACATGTTGAAATTTAGGCCAATTAATAACCCCATAATGACCTCTTAAGTGTTCAAGTCAAAGGAAGAAAGAATCTCACATATGTCACTTTAAATCAAAAGCTCGAGGGGCCCTTGGGTGGCACAGTCGGTTAAGCATCTGACTTCACCTCAGGTTATGACCTCATGGCTTGTGAGTTCCAGCCCCTCATCAGGCTTGCCACGATCAGCACAGAGCCTGCTTCAGATCCTGTCTCTCTCTTTTCCTGCCCCTTCCCCACCTTGCACACACACACTCTCTCTCTCTCAAAAATAAACAGACATTAAAAAATATTTTAAAAAGCTACAAATGATTAAACTTTTAGTGTGGAAGGCATGCTGAAAACCAAAATAAGCCAAAAGTTAGGTCTCTCACACACAGCGGTCAGCCAAGTTGTGAATGCAAGGGAAAAGTCCTTGAAGGAAATTAGAAGTGCTATTCCAGTGAACACATGAATGGTAAAGCAAAACAGCTTTACTGCTGATATAGAGAACATTTTAGTGGTCTGGATAGAAGGTCAAGCCAGCCACATTACCTTAAGCCAAAGCCTGATCCCCCAGAACAAGGCCCTAACTCTTTCCATTTTGTGAAGGCTGAGAAAGGTGAGGAAGCTGTGGAAGAAAAGTTTGAAGCTAGCAGAGGCAGGTTCATGAAGTTTAAGGAAAGAAGCCATCTCCATAACATGAATGTGCAAAGTGATGCAGCAAGTGCGGATGCAGAAGCTGCAGCAAGTTATCCGTATCTAGGCAAGATAATTTATGAAGGTGGCGACACTTAACAATGCATTTTCAATGTAGATATAACTGCTTTTTGGAGGAAAAAGATGCTGTCTAGAACTTTTATAGCTAGAGAAGAGGAGTCAACGTCTGCCTTCAAAGCTTTAAAGGACAGCATAAGTCTTGTGTTAGGGGCTAATACAGCTGATGACTTAAAAGTTGAAGCCAGTGCTCACTTACCAGTTGGAAAATCCTAGGGCCCTAAAGAATTAAGCTAAATCTACACTGCTGAAGCTCTGTAAATGGAATGACAAAGCCTAGGCGACAGCATATCTGTTTAGAACACAAGTTCCTACTTATTTAAATTCCATTGTTAAGACCTACCACTCAAAAAAAAAAAAGATCTCTTTCAAAATATTATTGCTCATCGACAATGCATGTGGTCGCCCAAGAGCTGATGGCCATGTACAATGAGATCATTTTTTTATGCCTGCTAATATAATGCCCATTCTCCAGCCCATGAATCAAGGAGTAATTCTGACTTTAAAGCCTTAATATTTAAGAAATATACTTCATAAGGCTATAGCTGCCACACATAGTAATGTTTCTTGATGTATCTGAGCAAAGTAAATTGAAAAGCTTCTGGAAAGAATTTACCATTCTAGATGCCATGATAACATTCATGATTATTGGGAAGAGGTTAAATATCAACATGAACAGCAGTTTGGAAGAAGTTGGTTCCAGCCCTCATGAGGGACTTTGAGGAATTCAAGACTGCAGTGGAGGAAATAACTGTAGATGTGGTGGAAATTACAAGAGAACTGGAATTACAAGTGGAGCCTAATGATGTGACTGAATTGCTGCCGTCTCACGATAAAACTTGAACAGATGAGGAGTTGTTCCCCATGGATGAGCAAAGAAAGTGCTTTCTTGAGATGGAATCTACTCCTGGTGAAGATGCCATGAAGACTGTTGAAATGACAACAAAGATTTAGAATATTACATAAAATTAGTTGATAAAGCAGCAGCAGAGTTGGAGAGGATTGGCTCTAATTGTAAAAGTAGTTCTACCCACAGTAGGGGTAATATGCCACCCTAACCTTAAGCAAATACCTGACCAGTCAGCAACCATCAACATCAAGGCAAGACTCTCTACTAGCAAAAAAGATTATGACTCGCCAAAAGCTCAGATGACAGTTAGCATTTTCTAGTAATGAAGCATTTTTAATTAAGGTATGTATGTTGATTTTGCAGATACAATGCTATTGCACAATTAATAGACTCTGTTATAGTTTGAACATAATTTTTATTTGTACTGTAAAAACAAATAAATATTTTTGACTCACTTAATTATAAGATTCATCTTATCGCAGTGATCTAGAACTGAACCAGCAATATGTCCAAGGTATGCTTGTATATAAATTTTACATCCAGGCACTACAACAGTGTCTAACACATGGGGATAAAATACAAATTATAGGAAAAATTTGATATACATGTTCAGTAATGCTTACATTTATTAAATGCTTGTTATGTACAATGCAGACATCCAAATGTTTTACCTATATTATCCTAACTTAATCCTCACAACCCTATGAAGCTAGTATTCAACGGGAAATTTCTTTTACTAAATATATAACTGAGATTTAAACAAGTAAAAGGTCTTGCCTAAGGTCAAAAAGCTATTAAGGAACAGAGACAAGATTTGAATCTAGGGCTTTCTGACCTTAAATCTCATGCAAAGTGAGACAAAGAGACACAGTAGCTTGTCTGGAATCACAAAGCTACTGTATGACAAAGCAGGAAGATTAATCCCATCTTTCTTTCCACTACACCATTTCAACTCTACATACCATCAATCATTTCATACCCCAAAATTGACAAACACAACTTTAATGCTAGCCTTGATTTATAAATTGTTAGCACTAACTAGCTGTGGTGTCTATAGTTCATGGGAGAGCAAGGGGAAAATGAATACTAATTTGGCCACAGAACTTGGGAGCTTCATTGATCTTATGAGGCTCCAAACATTTGGGGACCAGGATGATCAAACATGCTACAAATGCTTAAACTTGACAAGACACTTATTTAGACTGGAGAACTTCCCATATCTTTTTTCAATCTCATTTCAACTCAGTCCTGTATTAAAACTACAACTGTATCTCATAATAGTCATTCAAAGGAAGTATGAAAAGAGGCAAAATGTGGTCCTTAGCACTTTATTTTATGAACTATGATTAATTATAACAGTCTATATTAGAATGTTCAATCTTTAGCTACTCCTAGGCTCTTGCCATTTTGATATTTAATTACACAACTTTAGTTCATATGTGCTTTCTCCATAAACCAGCATCTATACATCAAATAGTAGGCTATTTACATACAACTTAACAAATGGAAGTAAATTTAAAAATATACCATAAAGTATGGCTTACAATCATGGGTTTTAAATTCAGTAAGATATGAATTTAAATCTTGGCTCCATTCATCTGATACTTGTGGGCCCTTCAGCAAACTATGTATCTAGTCTAAATCTCCCTCTTATCTTCAGTAAAGTAAAAATAATAAGACAGGTGTCTCATAATGTAATGGATATTAACATATAATTGTACAGATAAACACATGGAATAGGCCCTGCATATAAAAAGTGCTAAATAAATGTTAACTTTACTAAATACACATCTTGTACAAATGACCCTCGAGCGACACTGGTTTGAACTGTGTGAGCCCACCTATATGCTGATTTTTTTTCAATAAATATATTGGAAAATTTTTTGGATTTGAAAAAACTAGCAGACAAGCCACAAAGCCTAGAAATTAAAAAAAAAAAAATTTAAAAAGTTGGGTATGCCGGGGCACCTGGGTGGCTCAGTCGGTTAAGGGTCCAACTTTGGCTCAGGTCACCATCTTGTGGTTCATGAGTTTGAGCCCTGCGTCAGGCTCTGTGCTGACAGCTCAGAGCCTGGAGCCAGCTTCGGATGCTGTGTCTCCCTCTCTCTCTGCCCCTCCCCCACTCATGCTCTCTCTCTCTCTCTCTCTCTCTCTCTCTCTCTCTCTGTGTGTCTCTGTCTCTCTCAAAAATAAACATTATTTTTTAAAGTTGCATATTTCATGAATGCATATATGTTGATACCAGTCTACTTTATCACTTATCCTATAAGATATACACAAATCTATTACAAAAAGTTAAAATCTATCAAAACTTGTGCATATAAACACAGATTGTACAGGGCATAATTCACAGTTGAAATAAATGTAAACAAATGTAAAGATGCACTATTAAATCATAACTGCATAAAATTAACTATAGCAGACACTTTACTACTGTAATAATTTTGTAGCCACCTCTTGTTGCCATTGTGGTGAGCCTAAGTGTTGCCAAGTATTTGCTTAAAATGCTGTGTGACTCTAATCATCTCTGCATGAGCAGTTCTTGTCTCCAGTAAATTGTGTACTGAAATAAAAAGTGATCTCTTGAGGTTCTTACTATTAGTAGTTAAGTTTTTAGGGAGTCAAAAGTTCTATGTGAATTTCTGACTATGCAGGGGAATTGGTGCCCTCAAGCCTCATGTTGTTGACTAGTCAACTCTATTTTCCTTAGACTTACACTTCACTTACTGAGTACTGCTCTCAATTCTATCTTTCTACCTACCTACCTACCTACTTATCTACCTATCCATCTATTCATCTAAATCACTGGTTCACTTAATCCTCACCTCACCCCCACGATATTTGATTATTATCCCCATTTAATGAAAGAGGAAACCAAATCTGGAAAGATTAAGTAATTTGCAAAAATATCAAACATTTAGTAATAAAATATAACTTTCCTGGGGGTGCCTGGGTGACTCAGTTGGTAGACTGTCCAACTCTTGATTTCAGCTTAGGTCATGACCCCAGGATCATGGGGTTGAGCCCCTCATTGGGCTCTGTGCTGAGTATGGCGTCTGCTTAAGATTCTCTCTCTCTCTCTCTCTCTCTCTCTCTCTCTCTCTCTCTCCTCTCTCTCTCTCTCCCTTTGTCCCTCTCCCCCACTCATGCTTCTCTCTAAAAAAAGTAAAGTAAAAAATTAAAAAGATTAAAAAATTTAAAAAAATTAAAAATTTACCTGTAGTAGTATAATCATAAAGGGACAATAGACAGCTCTGATGAAAACAGAATACAAAATATGCACAATTATCTCCACCCTGGACTTATGCCAGGAATGCAGGCTTAGAAAAACAACATCTGACCATGAGAACAAATTTAAAAAGCTACTAGTATGGACACATTAAAAATGAAAACTATTTGTCTTAAAATGTATACCCAAAGTTGTTCAACTCAATTTTCAAATGATATATCCAACAAAAGGTTAATATCCAAAATATAGAAATAATTCATACATCTGAACACCAAAATCATCATCATCATCATCATCATCATCATCATCATCATCTTTATCATCTGATTAAAAATGGGCAGAGGACCTTAACAAACATGTTTTTCCAAAGAAGACATACAGATGGGCAACAGACACATGAAAAGATGTTCAATATCACTCATCAGGGAAATGCAAATCAAAACCACAATGAGTTATCACTTCACACCAGTCAGAATGACTAATATCAAAATGACAAGAAATAACATGTATTGGTGAGGATGTAAAGCAAAGGGAACTCTCATGCACTGGTGGGAATGTAAATTGGCATAGCCACTGTGGAGTATAAGGTGGAGGTTCCTCAAAAAATTAAAAATAGAACTACTATATGATCCAGTAATTCCACTGCTGAGAATGTACCCAAAGAAAACAAAAATACTAATTTGAAAGGATATATGCAATCCTATGTTTATTGCAGCATCATTTAAAATAGCCAAATTATGGAAGCAACCTAACTGTCCCTAATTAGTTAAATGGATAAAGAAGCTGTGGCAATATATATACAGCAAGTGTGTATACACACACAAACACAATGAAATATTACTCAACCATAAAAAAAGAATGACATCTTGCCATTTATGACAACCATTTATGACAACATGGTTGGACCTAAAGGGTATCATAGTAAGTGAAGTAAGTCATACAAAGGAAGATAAATAATATATGATTTAAATGTAGAATATAAAAACAAAAACAAGACAAAACAAAACAAATGGAACAAATAAAAAAAAAACCAACAGAAACAGACTCGTAAGTACAGAGAACTGGTGGTTGCCAGAGAGGAGGGTGGTAGGGGATGAGCCAAATAGGTGAAGGGCATTAAAAGGAACAATTTCCAGTTATGAAATAAATAAGTCATGGGATGAAAAGTACAGCATAGGGAATATAGTCAATAATATTGAAATAGCGCTGTATGGTGACAGATGGTAACTACACTTAAGGTGGTGAACACTGAATAGCCTATACACTGATGATGCATTAAGCTGTATTCTTGGATCTAACATGACATTTTAGGTGTAAAACTAATACCACATTGTATGGCAACTATATTTCAATGAAAAAGTCCAATTAAAAAAAATTCAATATTATTACTTTAAATCTATTGTACTTCTTCATTATTTAACAATGTTTTGGGATAAAACAGTTACACAGAAAAGAATTAAGGATTATAAAAATGCAAGTTGCATGAAACAGCTCCTTTTATAAAGGAAAGGAAAGGAAAGGAAAGGAAAGGAAAGGAAAGGAAAGGAAAGGAAAGGAAAGGAAAGGAAAGGAGACCCTGTGAATAGTAAAGGATGTGAGACTAAATAATATAATGGAGAGGGAAAGAAACTTACTATCTATCAACCTACGTTCAAATCCTGGTGACCTTGACAATTAATTCACTTCATCTCTCAGAGGCTCATTTTTTTCTCATCAATAAAGTGGAAATAAAAATAAAACAAGGATTCTTGCTACAGACAGTCATATTTCTGTGATAAAGAGGCATCTTAGTTCACCATAAATGGCGTAAACACTAAGGAAGAGCTGGTTCTGTACTCTAAGAGCAAAACCGACCACAGAAGTATGCATTTTAGGTTATCAAAAGTCTCTGTAAGCAGCAAGTACAAAATGTGTATTTGTTGATTGCTTTAATAAAGCACTTTGGAAACAATTTACAGAATAATAAGAATGTGTATAGAATTGGATCTTCAAAGCTCAAAATCCATTATATATTTGGCTCCTGCCTTGCAGTGAATTTATCTTCACCACCCTTTAGCCCCAGGTACAGTACTTTGTTCATTTAACTCTATTCAGCCAAATGCTTTCCCCTGTCTAAGGTTAGGACTATGGACTGTTGAGGTCAATTTGTGAAGTTTGGCAACAGCTGGGATTTACAATGGTGATTCAATAAGCACTACTGTGTGAGTTTATTAACGTTTATGAGAAAGTAACACTAAATGAATTCTATGGAAAATTAGGGGAGTTTGATCAACATTATAAATCATGTTTTTGTGATTTTTTTCAGTGTTTTTCCATCTCAGTGAAAATATGATTTAGAAGGCAGTAGTCATCCTTTATCATGCCATATAAAATCATTATGGACTATTACTAGCTTTCTGAATTTATCAAATTATTAGCTTTGAGTTCCAATTTCATTTTTTTAAAGTGGCAGTAAAGTACAGACACTAGAAAAAATAGGTTCATGAATTATGTTACTCCTTACATTTCTACAGACAAGTCTAATCATTTGTTTAAATACAAATTCTCTTTTTATAGAACAAGTTAGGGCTAAGAAACTCAAACGACAGTTCCTTTTGATTCCACATTATCATGCCATCTGTCACTAAAGTATACAAATTATCTGCTTCACTCACTTTCTGTATTCAATGTCCGCCGGCTTCCTGAAGCTGCATGCAAATGTTCCTAAAATATTCATACTCCTCCTCCATTACCATTGTCACTGTCCTAGTGAAGGAACTCATCATCTAGACAGCTATCCCAGGTCCCTACTCAGCCTCCCACCTGCCTTCAGTCTCTCTCCCTTCTGACCTTCCACGAATCACATGATCAGTGACTAAAAAAAGCTCTCCCTGTGCATCATCTGCCTCTGGATTAGTTTTAAAAAAATCAGTCTGGCCCTTCTGTGGCCCCTGGTTACAGACTGGAACTAATGCTCAAGGTATTGCAATTCAGCAGGTAACCACTAAGCCTGATGAAATGCCATTTCTGAAGCTTAATCCCCACTGAGGCAGCTACATCCTTACTCCATCCTCAGAAGTGGTATGGTTTATTTGCAACTTACCTTCTACACCACCACCAGTTACGTGTCTGAAAACATCTGACATAGCTCATGAATGATACTCTTTAATTGTAGACATATATAATATAGCATGTAACCAGTGTCAGTAAATACATATTTTCATCTCCTATCACATGCATCACTGTGTAGTTTTGCACATGCCGTCCCCTCTCTGTAGAATGATCTTTCGCCCATTCCCTGTCCAGAAAATGCTGGATCGTCCTTCAAAGCCCACTTTACAGGGAACCTCCTACCTGAATCTTTCATCAATGCAATTCACCTGCTTCCTAACAAGAGGCATTGACAGTTCTCACATATCACTTTGATTTTAAGAATCTCGCTGAAAACTGCTCATACTGTATTTGAATTGGGTATGTCTATCCCTGTCTCCTTGACAAGGCTGCAAATTCCCTAAGGGAAGTCATCATGTTGTACTCATTCCTATATTTCCAATGCATGCCATAGTGGTTGCCACATATGAGGGACACAATAAAAATCTTGTTTGAGTTTTTGAAGCCCTGTTTAAAAGATGTCTTTTAGCTAAAATGAGACAAATAGAAGAGATATTGGAATTGGGAGTGATAGAGGGCAAAGACAGAAAACAGAACTTCTCTGGTCCTAAATTAATAATGTCAAAGCCAAAGATCTGAAGCAAAATACCAGTCATGGGTGGAACAAGTGACTCAAATGGTCTCTAAACACATTAAGAAATGAGGGAAGAAAACTAGTATTTATTAAACACTTATTGTATGCCAGTCAGTGTACTAGGCGCTGTAACAGTTTTAACTCATTTAATAGATACAACCTTCTGCATTATATATAATTCCAACAGTGTTAGGAAAGTGATGTTCAGTGAGATGAAATAGTTCACCTACAATATCATCGCTGTTAATAGTAGAGCTAGGATTGCAACCCAAATGTGTGCAATTGTAGAGTTAAACATTTTCCCACTTAAATGTTCATTTTAATGACTTGTATGTAACAGGAACTAGAGACAGGTGTTAATAATAATAGTATTAATAATAAAAATTCCTAACATTTACTGAACATTTATTATATGTCAGGTACAGGGCTGGGCACTGGGGACAAACAGGTAAATTAGACACATCTTCTTCTCAAAGGTTTTAAAATCCACTTGAATTGAATTGAATTGAACCTAAAGCTTTAGTGTATCCAACCTTAAAATAATTCTGGGGTTTATCAAACAAACAGAAAGTGCTTAGTTTTGTTTGGCTTCTGGGACTATATAAGGAGGAAAAAGAGTCTCTTTATCAAATAGTGTGGAGGCAAGAGGCTCTCTTCCATGCCAGGAGAGTGACTTCGATAATTACCAAAGGAGCGGGAGACATCCAGATCCTTCCAATTAACTTCTGTTACAGAGTGCTGTTGACTGCTCGCCTGACAGCCACACGCAGATGGGGGAGAGAAGTGCACACAAGATTTCTCTGCATTTCATAGTTCACAGATTAAAGGCAGTGTCAAGTGCAAGTCAAAGTTGAAAAATTGATTTATTTGGCATGGAGTGTGTGAGGAAGGACCACTTCTGAGTCATTACAAACAAGGCTGAGCTGCTTTCATATCATGCACTGCCTCTTGGTACACAAATCAAACCATTTTTTCCTTTCAGATGCATTTACTCTGAGAGTGTCACTGCCACAAAACATGGCTAGATCCAGCTTTCTTAAATCCCAGCACTGACAACCTTAGTGGTAGCTGTTATAATTATTCTAGCCCTAGCTCAAATGTTTACTTGTAGCTGCTGATGGAGAATGGGAATAAGCCGTCGTAGACTGGTTAGAGAAGATTCAGGAGAACCTGATCTTGGCTAAAAGGAAAGCAACCCAGATTGCCAGACCCAGAAACATGAAAATAATATATTAAAAACAACAATAGTAAACTTAATAATAGCAACTAGTCAAATAACATCTGCATGGTGTAAGGCTTTTTTAGGAGTGTGTGTGCTTATGTGTACACATGTATACATGTATACAGTTACATGTATGTGTGTATACACACACAATCTATATATATATGTGTGTGCATATATGTGATAACAGACTATGCAGATGCCCTATACCTCATCAAAATTTCTACCTGGATTAGCATCCACTGATGGCTCTTTTCTGATCCTGTTTTCACTACAACAATGCAAAACATTAGTTTTCCAAATTGTACACTTCCTCTGCATTAAACAATTGGCCGTTGGAATTTTACTGTACTCAAGAGCCCTCTCTTCTCTCCCAATGACTGACTCATTGATTTGATCTATTTATTATTGGATATGGCTAAATTAATGTCTATTTTCCAATTGTTTATAACTCTTTATTGTACTTAATCTTTTTTATGTTCAAATTGTTACAGATTTGTCCAGTGGAAGCCCTATCATACTACTCATGTTCATGTGGCATGCTACCATTATTTTTTTTTTTTGAGAACTCCATGGGTTTTAGCTAATACAATGTGTCAGGCTCATCTTATACCTACCTTCAAAGTCCTAGGATTGGCCACTTCTCTGAAGGTCACTGCTTCATTACAGTGAGAAATCGTGTTACATAACAACATCTAGAAACTAGATTTACTTATTGCTGTTGGAGTGTCTTTTGTTCCTGGCTCTTTTACCCAATGGAACTAAGAAACATATGCATGCACACATACATAAAAAATACACATGAATGAATACACCAAAATATATGGACACATGCAAAAGCGAATATAAATGTATGATGCATATACACATATGTATAGTAGAAATCATGAATTCATAAATTACAAGGAATTTTTTTTGGTTTTTGCCATATATCTTTTCACATTTGTATTCTACTTTAATCACATTGAAAAGCCAGTCTTCCTTTAATATCAACATATATACTGGCTGACTCAACTCTAAAAAATACCTAAAATACTTTCATAATTTTTTTGTCTATACTACCACCAAAAAAAGAAAAGAAAAGAAAACTATTAAAAATATTTTGGTTTGTTGGCATCTATTCCTCCTACTCACACCTCTTACTCCTGTAACTGAGAGTTCAAAGTCAAATACTATTACAATGTTACCTTCAATCAATCCTTTCCTCTTTCCCCTTTAGTTTTATTATTTTCCTCCTTAATCTAATTAATTTTATTTTAGAATATGTAGAACATTAACACATTTGCAAAAATCAAAACTGGCACAAAAACAGACACATAGATCAATGGACCAGAATAGAGAACCCAGAAATGGACCCATAGCTATATGGCCAACTAATCTTTGACAAAGTAGGAAAGAATATCCAATAGAAAAAAGGCAGTCTCTTCAACAAATAGTGTTGGAAAACTGTATGGCGACATGCAGAAGAATGAAACTGGACCACTTTCTTACACTATACACAAAAATAAATTTAAAATGGATGAAAGACATAAATATGAGACAGGAAACTATCAAAATCGTAGAGGAGAACAGAGGCAGCAACCTCTGACCTTAGCCAGAGCAACTTCTTACTAGACATGTCGCCGAAGACAAGGGAAACAAAAGCAAACATGAACTACTGGGAAGTCATCAAGATACAAAGCTTCTGCACAGTGAAGGAAACAATCAACAAAACTAAAAGGCAGCCTATGAAATGGGAGAAGATACTTGCAAATGACATGTCAGATAAAGGGTTAGTACCCAAAATATATAAAGAACTTACCAAACTCAACACCCAAAAAACAAATAACCCAGTTACAAAATGGGCAGAAGACAAGAATAGACATGTTTCCAAAGAATACATCCAGATGGCTAACAGACACATGAAAAGATGTTCAACATCACCATCATCAGGGAAATACAAAGCAAAACCATGATGGGATGCTACCTCACATCTGTCAGAATGGTTAAAATTAACAACACAAGAAACAACTGGTGTTGGCGAGTATGTGGAGAAAGGGGAAGCTTCTTGCACTGTTGGTGGGAATGTAAACTGGTGCGGCCACTCTGGAAAACAGTATGGAGGTTCCTCAAGAAACTACCCTATGATGATCAGCAATTACACTATTAGGTATTTACTCAAAGGATACAGAAATACAGATTTGAAGGTATACATGCACCCCAATGTTTACAGCAGCATTATGAACAATAGCTAAACTACAGAGAGCCAAAATGTCCATAACTGATGAATAGATAAAGAAGATGTGGTGTGTGTGTGTATATATATATATATATATATATATATATATATATATATATAATGGAATATTACTCAGCCATCAAAAATGAAATTTTGCCATTGGTAATGACATAGATAAAGCTAGAATGTATTATGCTAAGCAAAACAAGTCAATCAGGGAAAGACAAATACCATATGATTTCACTCATATGTAGAATTTCAAAACAAAAAAGAACATATGGGAAGGGTGGAAGAGAAGAGAGGGAAAGAAGCCACAAGAGACTCTTAATTATAGAGAATAAACTATGGGCTGATGGAGGGAGGTGGTGGGAGATGGGCTAGATGGGTGATGAATACTAAGGAGTACACTTGTTGTAATGACAACTGGGTGTTTAGTAAGTGGTAAGTGATGTAACTGATGAATCACTGAATTCTCCTGAAACAAATATTGCACTGTATGTTAACTAAATTTTAAATTAAAAAAAAACTCAATTGTCATTTCCCCCTGTATTCTTACCACCCCATTTTCAGCTCATTGTACCCCTTATGTTTAACCAGTTCCTATTGTTTCCTGGCTTGTATTTCTTGTTTTTCTTTTTGCAATTACAAGAGGCATATTCATATTTTCTTATTTTCACTTCTTTTGTACATAAAATTCAGGATTCCATATATGTTTCTATGTACTTTTTAAAACTTATGCTATCTCCTGAAAATTTCTCCATATCGGTTCAGAGGTCTTCATCATTCTTTGTACAGCTGCATAGTACTCAAGTGTGTGTGTGTGTGTGTGTGTGCATGTGTGTGTGGTGTGTGTATGTGGTGTGTGTGTGTGTGTGTGTGTGTGTGTGTGTATGCATGTTTACACACACCATAATTCAACAAACACTCACACCATAATTCAACAAATACTCTTTGGTTAGAGATTTGGGTAATTTTCATTATTTTGCAGATATAAAAAATGATGTAATAAATACATTTGTATACATGTAATTTTACATTCTTGGTGGTACACCATCAGGGTAATCCCTAGAAGTGAGTATTCTGGGTCAAAAGGGAAGTACATCTGTACAACTTCCATAAAGGTTGTACTATTTGGTGTTCTCACCAGCAATGCATGTGTTTCCCTACCACCTCACCAATAGAGTGTATGATCAAGTTCTTCAATTTTTGACAATCTACTGCATGACAAATAGTTCCCTGTTCTAGTATTAATTTTAATTTCTCTTATCTGAGTGAAGGGAAACATCTTTTCTTATGTTTAAGGTCCACTTTAATCTTTTGGTGAATTGCAGGCTAATGGCTTTTAACCAATTTTCTAGAGGCCAAATTATATTTCCTTTTCAATTTTTCCTTTAAAAATTAGGAATATTGGTCTTTACTCTCTGATGCGCATTGAAAATTTTATTTTCAGTTAGTTATTTTTTGTTTGAATTGGTGCTATTCAAAATGTGTTTTCTTATTTTTATGTACTCAAATTTATCAATTTTTATTTTTATTTGTTCTTTTAAAGTTTATTTATTTTTGAGAGAGAGAGCATGAGCAGGTAAGGGGCAGAGAGAGAGAATCCCAAGAAGGCTCCATGCTGTCAGCATAGAGCCCAATGCGGGGATCGATCTCACAAACTGTGAAATCATGACCTGGGTCAAAATCAAGAGTTGGATGCCTAACCAAATAAGCCACCGAGGTGCTCCAAATTAATCAATTTTTAAAATTGCATGTGGGTTTTTACTCATAGTTAAAAAGATTTTTCCTATAATCATGTTTACAGAAGACTTTACCTGTTTTCTTTTTTTCTTATTTTTTCTTTTTTTCTTCTTAAGCAACTTAGACTCCCTAGTTGCTTTGGATTATCTATAGCTTTGGTTTCTAAACAATTCTACAAAACCTTACAGCTCCACAGAAGAGACTCAGGAGGAATGAAAATGACTAATTTAAAATATATTTTGTCAGTTAAAATCTTTAATTAAAAACAACATATCTACTTAAATATGTCAAATAAAATTTTAACATATTGAAGATAATTAATATACTAAAATTAGCTGCCAGACAAAATAATTTCAGTAAAGCTAACACAGTATAATTTCTCCTTCTATATCTGGATATATATTGAACCTTTGGGAATATATAATTGACTAGCAAGATTGTAGCCCTTCCCTGATTTTTTTTTTTAATTCAGGCCTATACATGTCTGATAAAACAAAACAAAACTCCAATAAACCAGTACATCAGATGTGCCATGCTTAATTAAGACTATGCAAAGCTCAGATATATCTGCTTTATTCATACCCTTCATACACTGCAACAGTGAGATGTGAAGGAGCAAGTAAACAATTGAAACACAGTATGAGATGTCAGAGTGTTGGCATCTGTAGAACACAATATGAGTTTTAAGTCCTTCTTCTCTCACTCTTATATTAATTCATTCCAAGATCATTTGTTAAAAACCTAAGATGTACCAGGAACACTACTGGGTCTGAGATGTAAAGCAATGAACAAAGTGTTCATGTTCCTTGCTATTTCAGAAACTTTTAATTCATAAAAGTACTTTAACTTATAACAGCTAATTTATATGTCCAGGCAAGACATATTAAACACTTAATTATAATAAAAAATGATAAGAGTTATAATAGAAGAAGTACTACATGTCATAAGTTTCTATAAGAGAATATATGGCCCATGGGGTATGGAAGGTGTTACTCATAAAACAGCACTTAAACTAAGTGCTTATGTACAGCTTATATGTTTTAGATATTAACCCTTTAAATGATACATGGTTTGCAAATATCTTCTCCCATGCCATAGGCTGCCCCTCCATTCTGTTCCTTATTTCTTTTGTTGTTTGTTAGGTGTTTCAGTTTCCTGTAGTCCTACTTGTTTATATTTGCTTCTTCTACTGCTTTTGCTTTGGGGTCATATCCAAAAAAATCATTGCCAAGACCAATGTCAAGGAGATTTTTCCCTGCTTTCTTTTGAGAGTTTTATAGTTACAGAGCTTATATTTAAGTCTCTAATTTATTCAGAGTTAACTTTTGTGAGTGCTTTAAGACAAGGGTCCAATTTCATTCTTTTGCATGTGAAGACGTAGTTTAACCAACACCATTTATGGAAAAAACTATCTTTTCCCCACTGAATATTCTGGGATCCCTTGTCAAATATTAGTTGTGCATGTATGGGTTTATTTCTGAGCTCTCTATTCTATTCCATTGGTCTACGTGTCAGTTTTTATGCCAGGATCCTACTGTTTTGATTACTACGGTTTTATAGATTACTTGAAATCAGGAAGTACAATGCTTTCAGCTTTGTTCTTTCTCAAGACTTCTTTGGCTATTTGAGGTCTTGTGTGGTTACATATTAACTTTAGATTTGTTTTTCTTTGAAAATTGTCCCTGGAATTTTGATGGGGATTGTACTGAATCTACAGGTGGCTTTGGGGAGTATGGATATTTTAACAATATTAATTTTTCTGAACCACAAATATGATTTATCTTCCCACTAATGTGTATCTTCTTCAATTTCTCTCATTGATATCTCATTGTTTTTAGTATACAGATTTTTCATCTCCTTGGTTACATTTCTTCCTAGGTATTTTATTGTTCTCAGTGCTACTGTAAATGAGACTGTTTCTTTATTTCTCCAGATATTTTGTTATTAGTGTACAAAAATTCACATCAAATAGTCACATTGTACACCCTGAATTTATACAATGCTATATGGCAATTATATTTCAATAAAACTGGGGGGGGGACTTAAAAAAAGAAGAACTCAGTAACTTTGAAAGCCTCCCTGTCAACCTCCACCATTCATCACTGTTACATACTCCTACTAATGTATTAAGATTTGTGTTGTGTTGTGTTGTTTAAGATTTGATTCAGGCATTGAATTTAAAAGGATATATTCCTGTTCCCTGTTCTATGTCTATGCCTATGCTTTCAGTTCTTATAGTATCCTGTATATTTCTCTCTTTACTCTGACATTTATCATACTTCACTCTGTTTCTCTGGCCTCACCACTAGATAGATGCTCAGATCCTCCAGTCAGGATCAAGTCTTATTCATTCAGCACAATTGCTAACACTTTGCAGTCACTCTATATATATTCAGTAAATGAAGATTTGCCAAGATAAAAGAGGGAAGCATATTGTAGAAGAGAACTGCATGTTATAAAAAGAGGACAAGGTAAAAAAGAGTATTTCAGGCTTAAGACATAGGGAAACAGGTGTTTGGAAAACATTTTTTTTCTAGGGATACAGAAAGCCATCATGGGATATCTGAGAGAAAGAGAGAAAAAAAATGGAGGCCAGACACATAGAGGCCTGTAGTTCCTGATAATAAGTGTGGACATTAGTTTACAGGCCATGGCAAACTTGTAAATTCCATGGCAGGTAGATAATGGTCACCAAAGACATCAGGTCTCTGGACTCTGAAAATGTTACCTCCTAAGACAAAGAGTTTCTGAAGATGTGACTAAGTTGAGGACCTTGGGATAGGATAGAGACCTTATCCTGGATTATCCAGGTGGGCCCTACATGCAACCACATCTACCCTTGTAAGAAAGAAGCAGAGGGAAATCTGACACACAGAGAAGAGAAGGTGATGTGAAGACACAGCAGAGAAAGATCTGAAGATGCTGGTCTTAAAAACTGGAGTGATATGACACGAGCCAAGAGATGCTAGTGGCCACCAGTAGTGGGGAGAGGCAAAGCACAGATCCTGTCCTCCGAGCCTTAAGAGGGCATATGGCCCCACCAGTAGCTTCAATTAGGCCCAGAAGTACTAACTTAGGACTTATGGTCTCCAGAACTGAGAGAATAAATTTAAATTGTTTTAAGCCATCAATTCTGTGGCAATTTGTTACAGCAGACACAGGAAACTAATACAGCTTTAATGTAGGAGAGGTGGAAAATTACTTATTTGTAACAAGAGAATTCTGGCATTAATAAGGAAGGAGGCCTAGAGAGGTAACTGCAGGGGCAGAGGAGGAAGCCAATTTGGAGATAATGACATTAATGCAGGTGAGTCATCGATGGAGACTAAAATAATGTGGCACCATTATTAAATAATGGTGAAAAGCGAATGAAAGTTCACTTGTAAAATATCCCTAGCTACAATTATTGATTTATGTGGTCAAGAAAATTTTACAAAATTTATATAAAAGAGTTTTTATGGTCTTGTGGTTTAAACAAGAACACCTAAAATAAATATATTTTAATCGTTAGAAATACAATAATAATTGTTACAGTACTGTGTACTGGGTTGCATCAGAATTAAACTTTCTTCCAGATGGGAAAGCAACAGTATTTCTTGGATACAGAGAAACAATCCCAATCTTTTTGGATCTTAGAAAATCGGGGCTAGAAGGGAATTCAGATATCTAACTTGGTCTCTTTAATAGTTTTTCTAGCATTTTAGAGAGGTGGTCATTTGACTTCTGCCAGTCCAACAAGCAATTCACTTCTACCACAGACAGCCCATACACAGAGCTTTGCTTGTTATGCACTCATATAGCAAATATTTATCAAATGTCTTCTGTGTGTGTGTGTGTGTGTGTGTGTGTGTGTGTGTGTGTGTCGGGTACTCTTCTAGTTCTAGAGATTCAGACTCATGGAACTTCCATTCTAGCAGGAGATAGATGATAACCAAGGAACCAAATACATAATAATCGGATTCTGACAATATGTGCTAGGAGGAAGATAAAACACAGTTATAGGATATTGGATATTAAAATTCTGTGGGTAGAGAAGGCATCTCTGAGGAAGCAACCTTTGAGCCCAGGCCTAAATGGAGGGTAGGAGCTGGCTATGCAAAAGCCTGGGCCAGAGTATTCCAGGCTGATGTAGCAAAAATGCAAATTTCTGAGGGTGGGGACAAGCTTGGTTTGTTTAGGGGACAAAGGTCAGTATTGCTGGCACATAATGAAGGGTAGAATATTTAAAAGTTCATAGTTCCAATTATAAAAGTCACAATTTTACACAATTCCCCACTACATATAATTCAGAGCATGGGTAGCATAGCGATGTGTTAGAAGGAGAAAAGCAATGGTTAGGAATTCAGTGACCTGAGTTTTATTTCTTGCCCTTTACTTCAACAGGTGTGTGTTCTAAGATTTTTCTTTGCCTCTTTAGATTTACATCTTCTGCTATTTCTGATAAGTGATACAGTCGGACTAGATCACTCATTTTCCAGTGGTACTATATAGGGGCAGTAAGGGGCTTAGCTTATGGGGCTCACATCTGATCACTGGTTTGATCAGAGAAACCCTGTTGCTTGCATTTTCAAAACAACTATATTTAAACCATGGATTCTTGAAGTCAAGAAAGTTTATAAACCAGTAGCCAAAATTAACTATTTAATTATTTTAAACATCACATCCAGTGATTCTAAACTATAGAAAAGACAATTCTGACTCAGTTCAATGGAAAAAATAAACAATATACATATGAAATGTATAGTCTTGTATAGTACCTCCTCAGCACAGGAGTTGTGCTAAAACAAAAGCAAAAGCAAGCAAAAAACAAAACCCTGCATTTAGGGAATGCTGGGTTACACATATTTAAATGATTTATTTATTGCAAATATTTTCAGAGCCTTTAGTGACCCAATGTTATTTATGAATTTCCATGAGAAAAAAATGCAATGTGTTTCATAGCCTAGACTTTTTTAGGACTTTTGTTTTATGGAGTATAAGATTAGTGTTCCATAGATCCTTTATTAAAACTATTACCTTATCACTCTGAGATACTAGGATTCTATGCCTTCATTATAATCCCTTAGAGAAATAAGGTCATCTCTGTTCTGTTCACAGCTGTATTTGTAATGTTTTGTATACTGCTAAGATGGCAATATTCCATTAGTAAATCATTATATAATGACAGACTGAATGTATGAGTGAAAAAGGAAATATGAAATCTAACTGTTCCTGAGGAGAATAGAGCCCTGTAGTGGCTCTCTGACATCACCAACACACCAAAACCAGAAACAAGCCAAGCACCCATTATTCTGACGCTACATCCCTAAGCTTCTTCCAATGAGTTTCTAGTTTCTCTAAGGACCCCAGTTTCTCTTTACAGGCATTGTTCATTTATTCAGCAATATTGTTTGAGTATCTTATGTTCCAGATACTTGAGTAGGTTTGGGGAAGCAATGATGAGCTTACAGCCTAAGGGGAAATATGGATGGTAATAAGATAATCAAATATATAACTACAAACTTAATACTGTCAAGGGCACATACAAACAGCTATGATTTGATTTAGTATTGAGAAGCGTGAAAGGAGTTCCTTGAGAAGTAACATGTGAGCTTCGAAATCTGAAGACAAGTGGGGGTTAACTACATATAGCAGAGGAAGGAGAGTGGTTAACAGACAAAAGAGCAAGACCCTGAGGTGAAGGTGAGCATGAGTAAAAGGGATGAAGACATGGTGAGAGAGGCTAGAATGAAGGAATCAAAACAGTTGTTACTGAGGTTGGGGACCTGGGTAGGCAGTCTATTCAGGCCTTGTGGTATATTAAGGACTTTTGCTTATTTTTTTTTCTTAACTCTAAAAGTGATATTAAGAGATAAGGAAAGGAACATCATCATTTTCTTCACTTTTTTTTTAAAGAAAACTTCACTGTGGCTGCACAGTGTACGCAAGATTAGAAGAAAAAAATAAAATGAGAGGGCTTAACCAGGAGTGATAGCAGTGTGGACAATGAGATTCCTGAGATATTCAGCAACTAAAATGTTTACTATAATGTGATACTATAACACATGTAGCATATAAAAAAATAATGATTTATAACTTTTGGACCTGTGCCACTATGCTAATGGGTGCCATTCAAGGGAAACTAGGAAAAGGATTCACTTTGCAAGGGAAAGAATAGGAGGTCAATTTCAGACCTGCTGCATTATGGTTTCCTTGGGATATCCAATCACAAATGTTGAAAATAAGACTGGAACTCAGAAGAGAAGTCTACATTAAAGATATGAAATTATAAATTTCAAGAATTAAAATAGTACTTAAATCCTCCAGCATGAAAAAGACCATTTTGAGACAAAAATACAGCATGAAAGGGGAACCATGATATGACTTGAAGAACAGGTATAAGAAAATAACAAATTTCTTTTTAGCATTTAAAAAAATTTAACATTTATTTACTTTTGAGAGAGAGAGACAGAGACAGAGACAGAAGGCAAGCAGGGGAGGAGCAGAGAGAGGGAGACACAAAATCTGAAGCAGGCTCCAGGCTCTGAGCTGTCAGCACAGAGCCCGACATGGGGCTTGAACCCATGAACAGCAAGATCATGACCTGAGTTGGAGTCAGAAGACTGAACTACCCAGGTGCCACTCTTTAGCATTTTCTATGTCTCAGGCACTGTCTCAAGCAATTAAATTTGTTACTTCTTTCAAAAAAATATTTTGATGAAGTTAACAGTATTATTAGCATTTTTACAGAGGAGTTATCTGTGCTGACTTACTGGTGATATGATTCACAGTCAGGAATTGAATCTGAAAAGGCTGGCTTCAGAACCTAAAATCATGAGGTTACAGGATGAGCCAATAAAGAAGCACAGGAAAAGAACAGGAGAGTGGGGGAGGCCAGGGCTATCATCAAAGTTAAGAGAAGAAAGTTTTAAGAAAGAAATAGACTGAAGGCTGATGGGGAAGTAAAATAAATTCAGCATAAAAATTGCCTACTGCATTTAGCAACATGGTGATCACTGGAAATCCATCTTGATGGAAAGAAGAATGCAGAAGATACTTTGAAGAAGTAGGGAGATAAAAGAAGGTGAAGAAAGGGAAGAAAATGCAAATACACACTTTCCTGAGAATCCTGATTATAAGGGGAGAAAGCTTTTAAGGCACTGGCTGGTAGAAGAGAAGCCAAGGTAGTTTTCTTTTGTTTGAAAATAGAGAGTGTTGGGCATATTCTGGTGCAATGGGAAGAATATAGTAGAGACAGAGAGATTGAAGACACAGGAAAGGTTAATCAATACCGGTAATCAATGTTGTGAGATTCAAGAGACAGCAGGAAAAATCAGGATACAGCCCAGTGGAAAACTACATAGGATGTTGAGGCAGAGCACAAGAATGTAACCGGCAGAAATGGAAAGAATAAGGGGGCAACTACTGGTCAGAGCATAAATTGGGAAGGCGAAAATTGAAGGTGAAAGTGTTTGATAGCTCTTCCTTTGTTGTTTGTTTTTGAAGGGGGGATGTAAGCACAGTATCTAGTGCAAAAGGAGAGATTAGCTGGCGGGGAAGACTCCAAAATCTGTCAGCTACAAAGAAGGTTTGAAGTAGTTATCGAAACACAGGAGGAAGTAGACCAGAGTAAGAGAGTAGTGCTGCTGGGTAGTGTTGAGAGATAGTTGATTACGACCTTAATACATTTTGGTGATGCTAACTGCTGTATGGGTCATTTGTTTTAGAAACGTTAAGCTGCCCAAGTATGTGCCCATACACATACTAAATAGCAACAGTATGTGTATGGGGGAGATTTCACATAGGTATGAATACACAGAAAATATAGATTTCATACACACACACGATGGATTTTGTTTTTAGTTCAGATTGTTCATAATCAGTATTTATATTTGTTTAGATGACACATATTACTCCATAAGTACAGATCTTCCTCAATTTACCATGGAGTTATACCTCAATAAAGTCACTGTGAATTGAAAATACCGTAAGTCGAAAATGCATCTAATACACCTAACTTACTGAACATCGTAGCTTAGCCTAGTCTGCTAATGTGCTCAGCACACTTAGTCTACAGTTGGCCAGAATCAATACAAAACCTGTTTTATAATCAAGTGTTGAGTCATAGTTGATTGAATACTGGCTGACTAGGGGCTGCCTCCCTGCTACTGCCCAGCATTAAGACAGAGTATTGTGCTGCACAGCACGAGCCCAGAAAAGGACCAAGGACTCAAAATTTGAAGTACAGTTTCTACTGACTCAGTATCACTTTAGCACCATTATAAAACTGAAAAATTGTATATCAAATCATTGTAAGTCAGGGACCATCTAAATTGAGTTTACACATACTTGTGATACTTTTAATCATGGCCTGTGTCTTAGCTCCCACAAGGAGTTCATCTGTTCTCCACTCCTCTCCATTCTTCCTAGTTCCTTTCCTCCCTTTTCTCCCTCTTTTTTTCCTTCCTCTTCCTTTCCCCCTTCCCTTCCTCCTTACTTCCTTTCTTTTTATTCTTTTCTTCCCTCTTTCTTCTCCTAACTTCCATTGTTTCTCTCCATACTTATAAAGCAGGGATTTTTAACTCTGGTTATAAATTAAAGTTACCTAAGAAGCTATAGAAAACACCTATCTCTGAAAAAAAAAAAGAAAGAAAAAGAAAGAAATTACCTATATCTGGATTACAACAAAGTCAAAATTAATTCAGGATATGTAGGGTGAGGTTCAGGGCATTAATACCACATTTGTTAAATGAACAAATATCATTCCAAATCAAAACCCAATTAAAACATTTTTTAAGCCAATTATTTATTTTGAGAGAGAGAGAACATGTGCAGGGGAGGGACAGAGAGAGAGAGAGAGAGAGAGAGAGAGAGAGAGAGAGAGAGAATCCCAAGCAGACTCCACACTGTCAGAGCAGAGGCCGACGCAGGGCTCGAACTCACCAACTGCAAGATCACAACCTGAGCCGAGATCAAGAGTTGGGATGCTCAACTGACTGAGCCACCTAGGTGCTCCAAAACAGTTTTTTTTCTACAGACTTTTACAATACATTAATAGGATAACATGCACAGGAACAGCAAAATTCAAAATAAATCAGTAACAGAACAAAACCAGATGCTCTCTGCCCCTCACCCTGCATCTTTAGTCAGTCTGATAGCTCACTGTGCTTACCAGTCATTCTGAAGTGTCCCTAGCTGTGCCTAAATTAACCTAGTAGAGCTTGGGGAAGATTAGGAGCTGTCTTTTTCTAATGAAATTATGTGTTGGGAGAAGTAAGGAGGACAGGGTTTTCTCTCTTCTTCTTCCCTCAATGTGAAACTTCCAGCATGTGACTTCACCCCTCTGAATTTCAGTTTCCTCATTTGTAAGTAGAATTTTAGCATATTTCTTATCAAAGATGTAGAGAGAGCACCCCATAACACATCAGTTTCACATTTGCACCATAATAACAATTTATTAAACGCCTTTGGCATTCAAAGTGCCTGGTATAATTGCGACATGTGCTAAGGAGCACTGAAAGATCTAAAGTGACCAGGGCTTTAGTAAATGGTTTGTAAATACTTGGTGCTTTTCATTATAAAATGAAGTTGTTTATATGAATGTAAGTCCTCAGACAATTTTAGAAGCCTTGAAAATAAGAGGTCTCAACCTTTCCTTGTTCGATTACCAAAAGAGATCATTGTGTCCACAGTGAAATGAAATTAAACCACCAGCCACTGAATCATTCCTAGGAGACAGACAAAGTCAAATGTTCGGGAGTTTGGATACCATCAACCAAATGAATGTAAGTATTACCTGAAAGAAGAGAGGTATCATTTCATTCAGGATGAATCCTACACTTTAAATGTATTTAAGGTACTGAATCTTTCTCCCTAAAAATTTTTATTCATTTTTAGAAGAGGCCTTGGTCCAAAGTTGGCTAACATTTTACAATTCAAGCTGAAAGACTTTTGGCTTCTGAGCGCAGTTCTAAGCTTTCAGCCTAACATGGGGCTTTCATTCCTTGCCAGACCAGAGTGACCACAGAGCTGCCGGGCAAGCCTTCTGAAATCTCTTTCTGGATTACCATCACATTTTTCAGACAGCAGGAATCTGGCTGTATCACCAAGTCTTCTCAGCTTTCATGGGGCTCCAAGACTATTTTGTTTATAAAAGAGGAAGGAAGTCTGGATAAAAATTTACTTTTATATTTGGTATACTGGCCTTCACTGAACAGGAAACCATTTTTGGATTATCAGACACCTACAGTGGTTCCCTTAGCCAGTTTTGTCATCTGAGAATAAAGTAAGTGTATCACTGTGCTCTTTCATTTATTTACCCACTTTTTAAAACATATTTAGTATACCAAGTAATTGCTAGACATCAGTGTATGAGGAAGGTTCCCAGAATGAAACAAATGGCAGGACCCTAGAATAAAATCAGATTTTCACGATTCGAGGAGGGTTTAAAAAGAAACTATTTACAAAGGTGAGGGCAGGGTGAATAAACACTCAAGGGGTAGTGTAGATTCCTCCCCACCTTGCCCCGAGGCTAGTGAAATAAAGGTGCTATTAGCATTTTCAGGATTGAAGGGAGAAGAAAAGGAAAGAGTAGCCCACCGGTATTCACTCTCCCTCTACTCTGCCTCCATCTCCTGCCAGGGCTTCCCACTGGTTGAATCTTACCAGAAGGCAGAAGGCAAAGCATTCTCTTGAACATAGACTTGTAAGTCAAGCATCTCCTGGCAGAAATCAGAGCAGACCAGGCTACAGAATGGATCCAGAGGGACAAACAAAAGGTAATTATCATCCTGGAATTGCAAACATAGTCTGAAGGATATATTTCCATTCTTATTTTTATCTAAAACATAACCATAAAGGTGGGGGGTGGGGGGAGCCTGGGCGACTCAGTTGGTTGAGTGTCTGGTTTTGGCTCAGGTCATGATCTCATGGTTTGTGCGTTCGGGCCCCGCATCAGGTTCTGTGCTGACAGATTAGAGCCTGGAGCCTGCTTTGGATTCTGTGTCCCTCTCTCACTCTGCTCCTCCCCTGCTCATGCTCTGTCTCTCTCTCTCAAGAATAAATAAGAAAAACATTTTAAAAATTAAAAATAAATAAATAAAGCCATAAGGAAAACCACTGCTGAAGCAGAAATCTAAAATTTCTTTTCTGATCATTCACCGAAAAAATAAAATTCCAGTAAATTAGTTTCAATCCACATGAAATGGTGTTCTCTCTTAAGCAATTAAGCTCTATTCTTTTTCTGAGGCCATGCACTCAAAGGAAAAGAACAAATGCTTGGTTTTTTAACAAACCACATTCAAATACAGACTTTGTGACTTACTATCTACATGACCCTGGGTAAATTATTTAATCTTTCCGAACCTCAGTTTCCTGGCCTGCAAAACTGGGATTAGTTACACCTGCCTGGTACTATGCATGACACACAGTAATAGCTCAGAAGATACCTTTCACAATGCTTAATAATGTTCTTGATTACCTAAGAAGTAACTTGTGTGAAAGGATTCGTTTCTTCTCACTACTTAGAGCATGTGCAGTGCCACCCCTCTTTCATGACTTATACTTTATTTCTCTATTTTCAGAAATAATGAATTTTGTAACATTTTCTGATTTTCCTTATTCTTTCCCACTCTTGGCAATTTCAATGTTTCCTCTGCCTAAAATAATCTTCTCTCTCATCTTCCTTATTCCTCCACATCCTTCTTTTTTTTCTTTAAAGTTTATTCATTTATTTTGAGACAGAGAGAGAGAGAGAGAGAGAGAGAGAGAGAGAGAGAGAGGAGAGAGAGCATGTGCACAAGTGGGGTAGGGGCAGAGAGAATGAGAGAGAGAGAGAGAGAGAGAGAGAGAGAGAGAGAGAGAGAGAGAATCCCAAGCAGGTTCCATGCTGTCAGCACAGAGCTCAACATGGGCTCAATCTCAGTGAGATCATGAGCTGAGCCAAAATCAAGAGTAGGATGCTCAACTAACTGAGCCACTAAGGTGCCCCAAATGAGTTACGGTGTTTTGTGTTTTTTTTTTTTAAGTATGCTCCATGCCCAATATGGGGCTTGAACTCACCAGCCTGAGATCAATGCAGATTCCCTGCTGACTAAGCCACCCAGGCACCCACCTACATATCTTTCTTATTTAGACTTCACATCTTCATAAAAACCTTTCTTTGATTCCACTGGTGTTACTTTTTTTTAAAAGATTTATTTATTTATTTTGAGAGAGAGAGAGAGAGAGAGAGAGAGAGATCACAAAGGAGGAGGAGAGAGGGAGGAGAGAGAATCCCAAGCAGGCTCCATACTGTCAGCACAGAGCATAACTCAGGGCTTGAACTCACGAACTCAAGATCATTCCCTGAGCCGAAACCAAGAGTCAGGTATTCAACTGACTAAGCTACCCAGGGGCCCCTCCACTCATGTTACTTTAAGTGTATGTACCTGGTTATATGCTTTAAAATTTCCTTTTTCATAATCACTGCATCTGATATTTCTCATTGTAATGTCTGAGTTTCTTTCTAAGCAGTTAAGTTCTCTGATGATATGGCCCATTTCTATCTTGTTCACTACTGTATCTTCAGTGTCTACACCAGTACTTAATAACCAATAAATATTTGTGTAAAGTGATAAGCAAATGAACCACTTTCTTCTTCTGCACCTTATTTCAACTTTATTTAATTCTCTTCATCGTTTATCATTCATTAAAAATACTGTCCTGTTTGTTTACTTTGAGGTAACTAGAACAAAAGGCAATTCTTATTCAGTAGACTGTTCCTTGCCCTGCTAAGAATAATGGAGGCCCCACCAGCCTGGGTCCTTGAGGGACTTGTGTAAGGGAGAACCACCCCTCTTCCTTCCCATCATCCCAATGAGATATCTAACATGAACAAGATAGAAAATTGCACTGTAAGAATTTATTATTGCAGCATAACCAAGTTTATACGGACTACCTCAGGAATAATAAAGTTTCCTTTAAAAATAATCTATTTAGTCCACGGCCATACCACCAAAATAAAAAAAATAAGAAGAAGAAGAAAAAAATAAAAATAATTTAATTTAAAATGAAAAAAAAAGTAAAGATAAAATGAGACGATTTGTAGAAATATATTAAGCAAATGACAGTTCAATCTGTCATAAAAACCAAGAATTCCACTTCTGGGTATATATCCCCAAATACTAAAATTAGGGACTTGAACAGATATTTGTACAATCATGTTCATAGCAACCTTATTTACAAGAACCAAAGGGTGGTAACACTCCAAAGATGAATGGATAAACCAAGTGATGTATATGTACAATGGGATGTTATGAAGCCTATGATGAATGGCTTGGTTTTCAGAATATTTCACATATTTACCTGTAACAGGTCATCAGTCTGTACACTTTAAGTGTATGCAACTTTTCATTGTAAATTATACCTTAATAAAACTGAGGGGGGGGACACTGAAATTCTGATACATGCTATAACATGTATGAACCTTGAAAACATTATGCTAAGTGAAATAAGCCTGACTCAAAAGGACAAATTGTATGATTCCACTTATATGGGGTACCTAGATCAGTCACAGTCATAGAGACAGAAAGTAGAATAGTGGCTAACAGGGGCTGGGGGTAGGGGGTGATGGTGAATTAGTGTTTAATGGATACCAAGTTTCAGTTGGAATGATGAAAAAGTTCTGGAGATGGATGGTGGTAATGGTTACACAACAATGTGAATATACTTAATGCCATTTAAAATACTTTTTTCAAGGTTTAAAATGGTAAATTCTATGTTATGCATATTTTACCACAATAAAAATATTTCATGTGGTATTCAAATATCACAAAAATCATCAAGACTATAAAAAATTAAAGGTTCTGAAATGCTGACAGGGAATTAGCATGAGCTTTCAAATCAGAGAATCTTTGGCATTTGTTGACTTTTCTCAGTCTCCCTTTCAGTATGTGTAACATAGGGTCATTGTAAAGATAAACAAAGTAACAGGCAAAGCACTTAGAACAAAGTAGGTACATTGTAGAAACCAAATTAATGTTTCCAGTTAATATATTGTCATTGTTTTTGTTATGTTTTAAAAGAAAATAGGAGACTCCAGTGTTTTCTAGGCAGTGGGTTTTGGTTGTTGTTTTGTTTTCACATAACATAAATTTGGTTAGAAATCAAGTTATGAAAAACAAGATTCCGTTCCAGTAGAGTTATTGAATATTTTATCATTTTAGAAGTCCAATTTTCTTTACTCATTCTCAGTGTCTTCTGTCTTTATAAGATAAGGGACAGATTCAATTTATACTGTCAAACACTAGCTGCCTAGCTATCTAAAAGACTCCTCCTTTTAACCTTCTTTTATGTTTACCTTGCTGAAACATAGTTAAATGCTTTCAGTAAAACACAAAACCTCTGAGAGTCAAAACCTACCAAATAATTCTATACCTCCAGATATAAACAGATCTTTTGAGAAAAAGGAACTATTTAACTTAATAAAATTTTACATTCTTGACTTTGTAGACCACTTGTAAGCAAGCCTGACCATTCCTATTTTGTCGAATAAATTTTGTTCAATGCCCATTATGTTATCATAATATGTCTGGGGTTATGGAAGAGCAGAAATAAGGATATTTCCACAGACCCTAATCTGAAGGAGGTATAAATTATACAGACTGATGATGTGAATGACCACTTTTAGACAAGCCTTCACTGGTAGAGTTTAAAGCAGGGAATAGCGACTGAACACTTAATTCAGTATTCCCTAAAACAAAATTTATGCTACATGATGAACTCCCCCTATAATATTGGTATCTTGTTGTATTATTTCTTAACTCATTGTTTCTATTCATGCTTTGCTTCTGGAAGGCCCTACTCTCTTGTACATAACTATCTACATCCTCTACCATCTCTAAAGTCCTGTCTAAAGTCAGCCCTGCCTATTGTACTATATAATAGTGTGTCACAAATCAGTATCACCTTTAACATAAAATTCTAATACCAGATTGCATACAGTTCTCTGTTTACTACCAAGGCCTAGAGAGAAGATATTCATTTCTATTTAAATTTAAAACATCTTGAAGAAGAAAAATGCATTCCCTTATGCATTTATATTCATAGTTTTCCGAAAATTGATTATTATAATTTAGGCATTCAATAAATACTTGCTAATATGACAGCTAAGATAATTGGATACAGGGAGCTTTCCTTGGTCTTTCTAGTTACAAAGTGCAGTGATAATGCACTCTTTTTGTTATAGACATTGCAGAAATTCCACAAGAGTTTAAGTTGTATTGGTAGCCCTTACAGGAAATTAGTTCCCAATATTTCACCTATATCTTGGGCATTTCTGCCTTATTATTCTAATTATTCCATGGGAAGAATTTACCATGAAACTTAAATGCAATCTACTATGCAAAGACAAACAAATCAACCAAGTCAGTCAAACTAATAATATATTTATAGGGTGGAATAACTATAGTACAGGGTTAAATTAACATTATAATTTAGGGAAATGTCCTCATACAATGAGAAACAAACCATACATTTTCAATGAGGCAGCCCTGTCACTAAAAGTTTTCAGTTCCCTACGTATTTAATTTGGTCACTTTATAGACTGTTACTATCAAATAATCTTTTGTCCACATTATTATACTCTCTTTTTAAAACCTTTAGTAATGACCACATGCAGTCTGTGTAATGAATCAAGCAAATTAATAAGGTAAATTTAGGGACACTTGGGTGACCCAGTCAGTTAAGCTGATTGAGCTGACTCTTGATTGCAGCTCAGGTCATGATCTCATGGTTCTTAGGAAAGAGCCCTGCATCAGGCTCTGAGCTGACAGTGTGGAGCCTGCTTTGGGATTCTCTCTCCCTCTCTCTGTCTCTCCCCCATTTGCACAGGCTCGCTCTCTCTCTCTAAACAAAGTTTAAAAAAATTCTTAAAGTAAACGGTAAATTTAGACCTACTGATGACAAATAAGGAAAATAAAAGATCAGTCTTCCCAAATCCATTCTTATCATACACCTAAATGAGGATTTTCAAAAAGAAAAAAATCCAGGAGGAAAACAATCTATTTTTTCTTCGTTTTTAGACCATTACAGAAAGACCTTACTTAAGGTAATGACTCAACTGTAAGACTTTTCATGTTTAGCTGTGTTTGAAATGACACCAGAAAAAAAAAAGTATTATTTTAAAAGTATATCAGACATACAATTATAAGGCTACTGATATCTACCTTGAGTTCAAATGTCATCACTTCAGTTGAGTCTCCTTTTAATCTCTCATTTAAGTAAGTTCATTACTCCATTATCTATGATAGCCTACGTGACATTTACATATCTTTATTTTATTGAACTTTAGTTTACTATCCACCTTACTTGATCCTTACATCCTTGAAATATATGTATATATATTTCCTACCAATAACCTGGGACTGTTTACATTACAGTTTGGGCTAAACATTGAAGCAATTCTAAGGTAAATTAACTGCACTAAGTAAATTCATCTGTCAGCCATACAAAGAAAACATATCAAGAGATGAAAATTATGATGTTCTGCCATTATTAATATTATTAAAAATAATGTAACAACAAGAAGAATAGATTGGTATAGTTACTAAGATCTAGCACACTAGATATTCTACAGATCATCTTACTGAATCCTCCAATAAATTTGAAATTAGGTATCATTCTCCCATTTCAAAGATGAGGCCACCACAGCTTGAAAATTGTAGGGGCGCCTGGGTGGCACAGTCGGTTAAGCGTCCAACTTCAGCCAGGTCACGATCTCGTGGTCCGGGAGTTCGAGCCCCGAGTCAGGCTCTGGGCTGATGGCTCGGAGCCTGGAGCCTGTTTCCGATTCTGTGTCTCCCTCTTTCTCTGCCCCTCCCCCGTTCATGCTCTGTCTCTCTCTGTCCCAAAAATAAATAAACGTTGAAAAAAAAATTAAAAAAAAAGAAAAGAAAATTGTTAAGTAACCAACCTGCACAAAGCTATACAACTGGTAAGTGGCAAAGCTGAAGTCCAACCTCAGGTCTGGTTGGCTGCTGCCCAAGCACAGCCCTGTCACAATGAGTCCTGGGCCTGGGTTTATTTCTGGTTGTGAGCCATTTCTTTCACTCTGCTGAGTGGCCCCAGTATTGGACTGTCTTTGCTTCTCTTTCTATCTGGCACCTTTATTTCATTGTTGCACAATGCTTCCATGGATATAGCTGCCACTCCCACTGTAACCCATGGTCAGATTTGGCTCTGTTTAGGTAATTGCAAACATATGCTTGAAGAGAATGGCTCAACATATAGGCAACTGGCTGGCTTTTAAAGCTTTCATTTGATGTTTAGTATTACATGGCACAAATCTTACCTTTATACAGTCCTTTCATTGAAACAGATGTGGCTCAGGGAAGATGGAACATGGGGAATCAATTAATACAAAAGACTGATTGGTGTATTTTAAAAATGGACAGTGATGGCCAGATACACTAACTATTCACACGTCTAGCAATGGGAACCACAGTGATGTCCCCATGTCTATGTATTTTTGGTGAGTCAGTAATTCTTCCTGTCTGTGGGGATTATCCAGCTGTCCTTTTTGGAGTGGATCAAGTATTTAAAGAAAAGCAGAGAAAACCTTTTCATCTCTCTGGCCTGGGAAAAGTGAAATAAGCCCTGTCAATAAACATCTTTGGACTTCACAAATTTCCATCTTCCTCGATTATTCATGTCTTTTCAAACCTCAAACATATGTCATGGGGATTTGATAGTATACAATTTTCAGTTAAATTGCCACAAATACCCACAGAGAATTCAGTTTGACTTGGGGATTATCCCTAATTTTTCTTTGATCAAAGTTGCAGCCTGTGGATTTTTTTTTTTTTCGGGCCACTTCAAACAACTGCGTTGGAAAGAGTTCATGTGTGCATTTCTGCATGCTCCAAACTCTGATCATGTAGGCTCTATTTGGGTCAACTGAACAGAATCTTGGACTCTTTTCACAGACTCTCTTAATTAACAAGGAAATGAAATTGACACCCCCATGAAAAAACTAGAACTCTTTAGAAAATCCATTCAATTCTTTGGAAGTTAATAATCTCATGTTATAATTCTAACTTTAGAGATCTCGTTATCTTTATGCCACTTGGAGAATTTCATATGTGATATTACCTTTCAGGGAGAAATCAATTCTTCTATGTGACACACACTCTTCTTTCTAAAGGTATCTTGGTAAAAACCTTAGTGGCTATCTCAAAAAAGAAAACAAAAACAAAAACAAACAAAGAACATGGAAGAACATGGCATGATAAAAATAACTCCTTCTTCAACAATCACTTAGCATCTGCTCTGTGTCAGGATTTAAATACAGGCCGTGATAAACATTCCTTAATACTGATATCCAGGCCCTTCTCACCTCATAAACTTTTCCCCCCACTACTTTACCACCTCCTATCCCCACTATGATTTCCTCCCAGCTTCCTGAACACACTCTTCTTGTTCTTGCCTACAGCACTTTGCACAGGCTGATTCTTCTGCTGAGGATTCTCTGTTCTTGCTTTCCCATTTTGACGGACTGAATTCTACTATGCGTGGGACTCTCCTTGAACATAGATCTTTTCCTCAGTGAGACTTCCCTGATTTCCTAATTCTGTGTTCAATGACCCTTCTATGTATCTCCACAGCACCTTATTTTTACCCTGTCAAGGTCTTTTTCACACTGTAGGAACTGCTTCATTTGTTTTTAGCCCCCAGTAGATTGCAATGGAAGGCAGGGGTAGCTTTCCCTCCATTTAGCATTGTATGGCTCAGCATCTATCACAGCGACTAACACATAATAGGTCCTTAATAGACACTTCCTGAGTAATGACGACCACCATTTACTGTATCTATTATTTGCCAGGGGCTGCGTTGGGCACTTTAGATATGTTATATCTACTGCTTACATCATATATATACATATATACATATATATGTATTATTTTCATTTCAGATATAAGGGAAATGTAAACAGATTAAATAAACTATCTAAGATCTGTGAATCTTCAGCAACAAAGCCTGCACTTTCTCTCATTTTCACAGCACTTCCAAGAAGATAGTATCCCAGTACATATTTTAACCTCTGTTAAAACAGAGGTTTTCTCTTTATGTTTGTATGTGAAGCACATACAGATTCTTAACTAGTTTTCTTTGAAATGTTTTAAATTTGATAAGACAGTTATGAGACATAATAGTATTTATCTGCAAGCTGCTCCTAAGCATAATTATATCTACTCTTTCATTCTTGCTCTGTGAAGGAGTATTTTCTTCCTCAATGCTTGTATTCTTGGGCAAATAACCTTGAAAAAATAGGCAAAGAAACAGGCAAAAACATATCAGAGATAAGTTCAGTAAAAGGAATTCCCGTTAACCTTTTATACAAATAAATGACCAAATGTAGACACTACACTGTGGAGATTTCATTATTCCCAGTTCCTAACATAAACTGAGGGTTCGTGACACTTTAATAACAGTGATAGTAACAAAAATCCTGTTAGATTGGTATAAAGTTTTGACTTTTGCAAAGTGCTTTCATCTACATGATTTTATTTCTCAAACTTATCCATGAGGAAGAAAGGGCATTGTGGTTGGACTGGATAGGGGGAACATGAGGTTCAGAAAAGTTAAGTGCTGCTGAGGCAGTAGTGAAATGTGCCCCAAAGACTTCCTACTACAGGGAGCCTGGAGTGTAACTGCTATATAACGCATGTGCTATTCCCAGCCAATGACTGAGTACAGCTGGGCTACCAAGGCAGATCTATTTCTGAGAGGCCTGAGTCCCATCTGATGGCATCCTTTTGCTCATGTCTCCTCAATGGCTCTGCTGAAGCTACTTTAGCTGTACTGAGTCTGAAACACTTTCACCCAGCCTCACTCCTCTTTCCTTCACTCCAGCTCACACTTGCAGTTCAGCTGGTGGCACTTCCAGCTTTCTCCAGCTCCTTCCGTATTTCCAATCACAATCATTACCCTTAACACAATCTTTGCATGTATAATTCCAATGCGGCACCTGCTTCTAGGAGAACCAGACTAACACAGCTGGCCCTGTGTTAGGTATGCTATGTAGCACAAACTAGATCTCATGGTTCATGTCCGGAGTGAGAGAATCATTTCTTTACAGCAATCACAGTAACTACTGAGCCAGGCAAGAATCATTAATTAATGTTAAACGTAGAGAGAAATTTGAATCAGGGAGTAAGCTATTCACACCACGGTCTTAAAGCATACCGCCACAGATTACTGGAAATAAAGCGGAAAAAAAATAAGAACTACACCATGAGGAAATAAAACAATATCTTGATGGATTGATCAATGTGGCAGATGGACATACCTCCAGAAGTGATACTCTTGAGACATTCACAATATCACGTATCTAGTATTCCAGCTAGAAATGTATAACCTGAAACTAATCATGTGGAAACAGAAGAAGTAGAAGAAGAAGTAGAAGCAGCAGCAGGAGGAGGAGGAGGGGAGAAAGAGGAGGAGAAGGGGAAGAAGAGCCTATTTTTGAAAGAAGGAAATGCTATTTAAAAAAATCAATAGCATAAAATACCAAAAAAAGTCATAGAAATTTTCCAGATTACAGAAGACTAGAGAGGCATGATATTTTAAGTACAATATTAATCCTCAATTTGATCCTAAACTAGAAGAAAAAAATGTCATAAAGGATATCATTGGTTCAATCAATTAACACTGTAATATGGCTAACATACAAGGAAAAGCTTTTATCATATTTAGCCTAACTGATAACTGTTTGGATTACATATGAAGATATCCCAGATTTCAGAAAACACATTGAAGCATTTTAAATTAAAGGCCTATGATATATGCAATTTACCCTCAGGTGATTCAGAAACCAAAATCAATCCAAAAACATATGTATAAATAGATGGATAGGTAGATAGATAGATAATATGTGAGCATAAAAGAGAGAGAATGCACAAATTGTAAATGAAATAAAATGTTAACAATTGTTTTCTAGATAAAAGGTATTGTGTGTTCCTTGTACTGTCTGTATTCTTGCAACTTTTCTGTGAATTTGAAGTTACTTTCAAACAAAATGTAAAATATATTTTATTTACCCAAAGCTTTTGGCATAACAAAATGAAAAAATAAATAAAGTAAATGCAGAGAAGAGTATGACATGTATGTTTTCCACCTGGGAAGATGCAATTTGCCTTCTGGGGCTTACCCTGCCGTATCTGTATGCCTAATATCCCAAGAAGGACTTACCTGAACCCTTCCTTCCTAGACCTTGATCATGCTCCATGTTATACAGACCATCTTTACTATCACCATTCAGAATGCTAATAGGCTGATCAATAAGGTGAGACCTAGATTTGGCTCTGTGATATAATTGGGGGGGGGGGGAATGTGTCGTATGCTTACATTCAAAGACGCAGAGCAACCTTTGGCAAGTCTTCCTTCCTTCCTTCTTTCCTTCCTCTTCATTTGAACCTCAGTTTCTTTATTTATTTATACAAGTTATTACTGAGTTTCTGCTATGTGATGAATAAAACAGCCCATACACCTCAGTTCTTGTCAGTCTAGCACTTTGATTAGAAACACAGGCTCTAGAACAAGATTGCCTGGGTTCAAATTCTGGCTTCTTGACAAGTGTAATGTTGGGCTAGTTGCTTAATCTCTTTGGCATCAGCTTCCTTATATGTAAATGGGGGTAAAAAGAATAGCACTTATAGCAAAAGATTGTTTTGAGGGTCAAGAAAATGATGGTCACTACTTAATAACTTTTCAAAAAACAGTAATTATTTTCAATATCAACACCATTATTATTATTACTCACAGGACTCAGCTTCCTCATCACATCTTCTAATATTGTTGTTAGGATTTTATATAATACATGCAAAGCATCTACTACTCCCTAAACAAAAATCTTTCAACAAAGGTAATTATTATTCTTTAAATAAAGAGAGACAGCTGGTTGAGTTGGGTGGTCTAACCCAACTCTCAAATTTCCACCCTGAGAGCCAAACTCTCAGTACCCTATGAAAGCCATCCTTTTTTCTTGTGTGCCCTAAATTTCAATGTAAAGGCAATTTTCAAAACAGTTAATCAGATCAGGCTTATGTGTATAGCTTGGGATTCACATGTGGCCAATGGTTTCCCTAAATTAGGTCCGACTCTCTAACATTTCCATCTGGTCTGGAAGCATTTATTTTCTTTAATGATCTTGCTGGAGACAAAGATTCCCTATAAATGACTTTGCTCTTTGGCCATATGAGTCAGGCAATGCTCTGTATGTGGAAAGTAACACCCATTTCCCACCACTTTGCCTCCTTTTTTTTGTAATGTCTTTTAAGCTGCAAGCAAAATAGTTGCAATAACTGTCCCCAGACACTATCACATTTCTTCTTGCTTCTTTGATTATTGTCTAAAAGTGAACTGGGGAAAATATAACTAAGTTCTCTTCAATAATTAGTTCATTGGCCAAGGAAAAATTGGCTGAGGAAAAAGAATTAGCGATTCCATTCTGTCATTAAAGCCTCATTATTTGGGGGTCCAGTTAGCACCATTTTATAAATTAGAACTAAGAACAGCTGGTGGATAAGATGAAAGATGCCAAGTGCATCTGATTTCCTCTATATTCTGCCTCTCCTATTATTAAAAAAGAGATGAAATTTTATCGCTAAAAATGATAATAACTAAGGTATTGGCCAACTTAAGTTTGAATGCATGTTAATATCATATAATAAAATAAATACTAAATTAGCAGAATGTGTATTTGAGTTCTGTTATTATTTCTGTTACTGATTAACTCTGACCTTGGACAAAATCACTTAACCTTTCATGTTTTCAATTTCCTCATCACTTACATTGAAATAGCACATATCTTAACTATATTATAGAGCAATAACAATAATTAAATGTATAAATTTGTGTGTAAATAGTTTGAAAAGTAAAAAAAACTATACAAATTTTTATTTTTGTGTTATTCATGCTACTATGCGTAAAATCTTCTGAATGTAGCATTTGTATTAAAGTCATGTAGTTTCTGTGAAGACAAGAGACTATTATTCCAGTAAGTTTATATTTTCTTCAAAATTCCTAACAAATATTTTCTGCACAAGTGATTAAAAGTTAAAAAATAAAAGCACCTGTATCAGTCAGGTAAATTTGGATATTATCAAGTAGGTACATCTGAATAAACAGAAATGGGACCTTGTTTGATTTAAAATGATAAAAGTGATGATGATGGTGATGATGAGATTATGATGAGGAAAATGATAATGATATTAGTTGTCATGTATATATAGCACAGGTTTTTATAATGCACTGGTATTTCTTATAGTATTTTAGTTTTTTGAAACCTCTGAAAAAATAAAAATGGATACATATTATCCTTATATTATGATGAGGAAACTGATAGGTGAAATTTCCTGACGAAGTGAGAAACTCAAGAGTCTTCATTCATTCATCAGCTAATTCAATCAGTCATTCAGTCAACAAACACTGAGCATCTGCCACCTGTCCTGAAGTGTGATAAACACTAATGATAGAAGAATGACTACAATGCAGTGGGATTGAGCTTTGATAGTTTAGGAAAAGTGGATAAAATAATTAAATCAATAATTATAACATCAAAGTGTGAAAGCAGTAATAGCACTATTTATAAGATATTATGGATACAAAAGAGACCCATTCTATTATCCCAACTTGTTCCCATGTGATTTTTTTTTCCATAACCAAAAGGTTAACTCCACTCACATCCCTGCACTGGTGTAGATGCACATGGTTTACAAAATTAGTAATTTCATATTGTTCATCAATGTTTTCAACTTCTTTTATCTCCTATTAATACAGCCTCTCTAGATCAGTTAGCAGAGCTTCAAGCCCACAGAATGCTTCCAAGTATTCTGGCCATGACAATACTCTTTCAAAAGAGTAAGTCCTAAAGCTGGAAAACAAGAAAGAATCTATGAACTTTTCCTTTAGGATTTCTAGTTGACTAACCTTTTTCTATTTCCCTAACAATGATCTGTTCCGTTTAAAGATGCATCTTTGGAAATCATAAAGAAACGGAGTCTTAGAGGATCAATGTAGCCAGAAAATAGCTTTAACCATCTAACAGTAAACAAAACTCAGAAAATTAAATGTGAGTGGAACACCACAAATCACTGTTTATGCAATTTAGTACCATAGAAAATGACCCAAAAAATCAAAAACAGAAATATTTACCCTGAGAGAAGAGATGGATAATTCAAGACCATAAAAGAACTTAAGAGCCCTCTAATTAATATATCCAAAAGGATTTGAAAAGATATTCTATCCATAAAGTGAGGACTGATGTGATGGAGAAAAAAGGCAAAGTATAATAAATCACTCTTAGAGTTTAAATATAGGATCATAAACATTTAAAAAATATCAATAGGGGGGTCTACAATATAAAGATGACAAAATCTCACAGAATATATAATAATAGCAATAAAAATAGATAGACACAAAATAAGAGGAAAGGTTAGAGACAATGAAGCTCAAACCAAGAGATCCAATAGGCTACCAGTAGGATTCCTTGAAAGAATATTAAAACATAGAAGGTGGGGCGCCTGGGTGGTGCAGTCAGTTAAGCGTCCGACTTCAGCCAGGTCACAATCTCACGGTCCGGGAGTTCGAGCCCCGCGTCGGGCTCTGGGCTGATGGCTCAGAGCCTGGAGCCTGTTTCCGATTCTGTGTCTCCCTCTCTCTGACCCTCCCCCGTTCATGCTCTGTCTCTCTCTGTCCCAAAAATAAATAAACGTTGAAAAAAAAATTTAAAAACATAGAAGGAAAATCATTAAACATATAAGGAAGAGTATTTCCCTGTGGCTAAAGAAAGATGTAAGTCATCAGAAAAACAGGACCGCTAAATATCCTACACATGGATAATTTTTAAAAAATGGAAAAAATAAACTAATTGCATCCTTGTGAATTTCAAAATGCAGATACTAATCTTTACAGAGAGAAGGAAGAGAGTAGCATATAAAGGAATGAGAGAGAAGGAGACTGGTATCACCTTCTAATCAGCATTATTAGAATATTAGAAGCTAGAAAACAATGGGGTTAATGCCTTGAATATTTTTAGGGGAAATGATTTTTACTTGGGTATGAAACATGGCTAAAATATCGATAAAGCATGATGAGAAATCAAGGTACTGTTAAACACAAAAGTAATCAGGAAGTTTATGTTCCACATACTATTTTTTGAAAAGCTACTTTAGGATATACTCTATTAACTATATCAAAACAAGAAGAGTAAATAAAACGTGGAATCTGGGAAAAGGTAAACCTAGTCTAGTGGAGTAGTGCAGGGGTGTCTTGGGGTTGAGGCTGGGTAGAAATTACAAAAATCACTAGTTCATATCAATACAGGATTATAAAAGGTTCCAACAGAGGAAGTCCGGGGGAAAGGAGGGTGGGCATGAAGGTAGCAGAGTCACTTGCCAAAGTAGAAAATAACGATTCAGAACTTGAGGGAAATAGGAATTTTAAAAAATAAGTGACACGGGGCACCTGGGTGGCTCAGTCTGTTAAGTGTCCGACTTTGGCTCAGGTCATGATCTCATGGTTCATGAGTTTTGAGCCCCTCACTGGGATCTCTGGTATCCATGCAGCTTTGGATCCTCTGCCTCTCTCTCTCTCTCTGCCATTCCCCGACTTTCTCTCTCTCTCTCTCCCCCTCCCTCCCTCTCTCAAAAACAAATAAAAACATTTGAAAAATTAAAAAAAAATGACACAGGAAAAAATAAAAGTAATTAGAAATGCAAAAAAGAAAAAAAAATACAATCACTATGCAAGAATATAATGAACCAAATATGAAGCAACTTAAATATTGCTGGATTTTAGACAGATGATAGAATGCAAGAAAAAGAATTAATTTGAATATGCATCTAGGAGCATTCTCCTTTAAGAGGCCCAAGGCTTTGACACTGGATTCACAGAAAAGGAAATTCATTTTTGGACCAACACTGGACAATATGTATTTAGTCATTATAATACAAATGCTTTTGATTAGTCTTCAGCTTTTAGATTTAAACTATGCACAAAGCCACAAAGACTTGAGTGTGGCTGTAAGAGACAAATGCTAAGAATTTTGATCATGCAAACATAAAAATGGACCTGTGAGATGACAGATCTCAGAAAGCAAAAGGAAAATAATTATTAAGAGATAATATCATAAATTGATAGAATAAGATAAGGATATAAAATTATTAGATTGTAATAGCAATCAATAGAAAAGGTAAAACAGTAATATAAACATACACTGTTATTAGTCCAGGGAGAGAATAGCAATCAAGCATGTGAGCTAAAAACTGATCTTCATATTGTGGAGTCAATAGATGCTATTTAAAGTTGATATATTGGGGCGCCTGCGTGGCTCAGTCGGTTAAGTGTCCGACTTCGGCTCAGGTCATGATCTCGCGGTCTGTGAGTTCAAGCCCCGTGTCAGGCTCTGTGCTGATGGCTCAGAGCCTGGAGCTTGTTTCAGATTCTGTGTCTCCCTCTCTCTCTGACCCTCCCCCGTTCATGCTCTGTCTCTCTCTGTCTCAAAAATAAATAAACGTTAAAAAAAATTAAAAAAAATAAAGTTGATATATTAAGCTAATAAGATATATTATCTATAGGTTCAGGAAAAGCCACCATAGTAATTAAAAACTGAAACAATTAAGAGTCTGCCTCTGAGTCCAGGGTTGGGAATAAGATACTTATTATCATAAACCTCTCTTTGTCTATTTTTTTATCATCATATATGCAACTGAAAAAAAAAACCAAACAACTCAGGAATATAGCATTTCCTAAAATCTGTAGCTTAAATGTAAGCCCTACTATGTTGGGGGTAGGTGAGATGGGGGTAGACTCTATTGTTAAACACACTTGAGAATTACTGTCAGTTTGGTGACTCATAATGCAGAGTGCTTTACTAAAGCTCACAGAAGACTATACAAAAGAGATCTAGTGATCCCCAAACTTTGATAAAGGAAATATTTTTGTTTATTGCATTAAGACTACTCATTTTCAACCCAAGAAACAACTGTTCTTCAAAACTCACTTTCAGAAAACACTTTCCTAAGAAAACTCTATTCAAACAAGAAGAGAGACTTTCATGAAAATTGTTTGATTTCCTCTCCTTTATCCAAAATTACTATTTTAAAATGTAAACAAAGGCATGGATCTGTCAATTTTTGCTACATCAAAATTATATCCCCGAACTTCTTTTAAATCCTGCAATAGGCCTCTAAATTCCAGTCCTGTCCTCATATCCCAAATTCGATCCTTCTGAAGATATTACCTTGTTAATGTTAACCTTTCTTTACTTCATCCATATTATTTCTATATTTATTCTCCTCACACACACACACACACACACACATACACACACACACATACACACTACTGAAAAAGCTAGTAACAACTTCTATAACCTTCCTCTTTATCCCAGCCTCTAACCCAGTCACCACATTAATACCAAAAATAATCTTAGAAACATACATTTAAGAGGATTACTAATTATCTTTTAAAGCCTGGCTACAAGAGAGCATGATAGGCAAAACCCTGCCTATCTGAGAGCAAGTTCTGTTTGCAAACTCTTCTACCATATCTTTTCCATGAATGCTCTCCAGTAATAGGGAACCATTATTTAGGGTGAAAATATGTCTGTGTGTATGTTAATCGGTATACATCTTACACTTTCCACACATGCATTTCACTTTATCTACCAAACAAACTCCTACTCTTCCATCAAGACCCAGATAAAATATCCCCTTCTCTGAGAAGTCAATAAAGGAAAGAATAGTTAAGTGAACTCTTACTACGTAAGTGAATACCTAAGTGAACTCCTACTGTGTACTGGGCTAAGAGTAAAGGTACAGGTTAGATATTTACTCATAACAATACTCTAAAAGAGATATTATCATCACCGTATTGTAGATTAGAAAATGGAGTCTCAGAGGAGTTAAGCAAAATGCCCAAAGTTACATACTATAGAAATGGCTGAAAAAAAAAAATTCTGCCTGACTTCAAAGCCCAATCTTTTTCTGTTTTACCGCTCCATTAAAAATTTCTGCCTCTGTGTGTCTACAATCCTTTTTTACACATTTTATACAGAGCTGTATACCATAGCACTATATAGCATATTGTTATGTTAAGTAAAATACCATATTGTAATTACTTGTTTACTTATGTGTGTCCCCTATTTGGATCCCCATATTTTAAAGACCAGGAATCCTACCTAAGCTTATGTCTACATTCCTAGTACCCAGTACACTGAACTACAGAAGAAATATAGTAAATTCTTGTTGAAAGAATGAATGAATATAAAAATAAGGAAATTTCAGAATCAGAAAATCTTGTTATTTATCAAAATCTTCTTTTAATACTGACCCGGTAATTAATGATGGTATATTAAAGATTCAAAGAAACATAGCAGCATTTATATTCGGCTCCCATTTGGTTTCTTCTGACCCAGTTCATATTCCTGGGATTATGTGCATGGGTTAATCAACATAAAAATTTAGTTCTTCCAGGAACCTGATAGATTATTGAAGGTAATTCGTATTACTTTATTAACATAAGGCTCAGAGAGGGGGAACCACATTTCAGTCACTGAGCTTGTGAGATGTAGGGCTGGGAATTGAACTCAGGTACTTATTCTTCTAAGCCAAGTTTACTTTCCCGATACTATGAATAGAGAATTTCATAGCAATTTGAGAAATATACACAGATATAGGTTCAACCAGACTTCCACATACCTCAGACCAAGTGGAACTGTTTATGGCTATGTGAAATCAAGTTGCAACCAAAAGGAATCCATTCTTACCTGAGGATCCATTAAATGACCAACTCCTCCAGATTCACATTTTATATGTCCAAGTAATATGCCATAATTGGCTGATATTTCTCTTCCCACATGAGTTAGCACAATCATGAATATGGTGTAGACTTAGAGAGGAAAAACGAGCTAGCATTTATTAAGTATTTACTATATGCCTAGCAACTTACACAGTCATTTAATACTCCTCAATCCTGTAAGTTTTATAACTGTATACATTTTACACATAGGGAAAAAAAGGACTAAAAAAGGCAAGTAATTGCCCAAACCTCACAGTGTGTAGGTGGTGGGGTCTAGAATCAATCCATGCAGGGACACCTACAGTACCTTCTCTCTTAACCAGTAATCTCCCTTCTCTCTTCATTTCAATAAACCTTGTTTCTACTTGGTTGCCCTCAACAGGTAACATGTTACTGAGGTATCCAAGGTTGTTGGCTAATGCAATCCTTCACAATATTGTACTAGAGACCAGGCCTCTGGGAGCAGCCTGAGGCTTGGGAGGGAGGAAATTCACTGCAGACGAACCTTGGGAACCATCTGAACTCAACTCTCTAATTCCCAAGAAGATAGTTTTATTATAGAAAAGATAAAACTGACTGTTATGCTCACATAAAATTAATTCCACAGTTGTTCTTTACCAATGAATGCATTAGAAGTCTAAAAATAACCATTGTAAATGAAAACAGTTGGTTTATAGAGGAGTGGGATTCTTGAAGTTCCTTGCTTCCTCCCCTCCATTGTTTTTGTTTTGTTTTGTTTTGTTTTATTTTGTTTTTGCTTTCTGTTACTCTTGAAACAGTATTATTTATTGTTTGGTTTTCCATCAAAGTTATCATAAATATTAACAACACTAAAGAAATAAGTGTTTCTACTTTGTCCCCCCAAAACTCCAAGATGATAAAATTCCTAAGAGAACGATGGTTAATAGAGTTTTGCTAGAGTCTTAAAATGCAAATAAAGCATGTACATGGGGGGAAAGTAATGCCTTTTTAGTGCACCAAGCAATTTGCATTACAACTTGGAGCAACTCATCTTCTACATAGTCTTGCTTATAAAAACCGAGTACATATATAGCAATGGTAGAGATCTAGTTTTCATTGTGAAAACTATAAAAAATAAATGTGTGAATATAAATGATCTATTTGTAACCAGACTTCAGGAGCCCTGAAATAAAAGCCAAGAAGCAAGATGGTGTACAATAATATTGCTTTTGAGCATTGATTTATATGATATTCTGGTGCTGGCAGGAGTTCCTAGTTATTATTGCAGCTTAACAAACATACAGCAAGGAGAATTTGGCAGTCACTGTTCACTTAGAAGAAAGCTCATTTCTTATTTTTACAATACACAGCAGCTGGCAAAGCTATGCTGTCACTTGTACATTCTTCTAACAAATAGTGATGAAGTGCCTACTATGTGTAAGACATTGAACTGAGGGTTGTCATAAGGCAAGGTAATTAGTTGAAAGAATTTCTAGGAGATACATATGCGTGTTTTATATCTCACCCTCAAATGATCTTCGAAATGCTAAAAAAGACATTCACAAATACTCAGCGGACCTCTTAAACTCTGCTAGTGATGACTGCTATGGGTTTGTACTCCACTCATCCCACTAGTGTAATCCCTATTTCTTGACAATGCCTTTGCTTGACAATCTTCAGGTAAAATTCATCATTCTTTCCTTCATGCCTTTTCATGTAATAGTATGTATGTATCCACCATACATTCAATTGTCCATTACATTTATTTGTGGATATTTCAGTATACTACCATTGGACTATAAAATCTTTGAGGGCATTTCTGTACTCCCAGCACTCAACAAAATACCAGGCTCACAGAGGGTGCTCAATAATATTTTATGTATACATGGTAATTTTGATTAAAGTAAGAACCAGTACAATGAGAGTAGGGGGAAGGGAATGAATTGTAAAGGAGCTGAGTGGGGGAAAGGTTTTGAGCTTATCCCCAATGATAATTATAGTAGGACAGAGAAATCACTCTCTAAGTAGGAAAAATTACACAAGCTGCTACTGCTCAAAGATGATCTTGGTTCGCTCCTGACAAACATTTACTGAGGGGACAAAAAATGAAGGGAGGGGACTTCTGTACCTAGGTGCACATTATCTTCCTCCTTTCTCAAGAACTGAATGATTCTGACTCACATCCATATCTGATCATTCAACGCACCCTTCAACCTTCTTTTAATGAGTATTCACTATTCCTCACACCACTGGGTCTTTTCCGAATCTGTTTAATTTTCCTGCCTCTGTTTTTTCTCTTTTGGGTCCTACCTAGAAAATCTAATCTCTGCCTTCACATTCATCCCCACCTATATTAATAACCCACAGGTAGAACTCCCCACCTACATCCTTCCCCCTCTTCTGTACTTGCTTATCTCCAGCTGTCTCCATTATCAGTTCCTCTGTGTCACTGCCAGCTTTGACTGAAGATATGAAAAACAGTCACTTATTTTTTTTTATTCTTACCTTTTATTCTTCTTTCACTTCTCTATCACTGTCACTGATTATATTTCTTCCACTGCAAATACTCATAATTTGTATCACATTTGATCCTTAGCTCTCATTTGTATTATCATCTAGGTTTTAATTCCATAATAAATATAAATTGAATTTAGAAGCATTACACAAAATCTCTTCTCCATCATTATAGGTTAAGTATATACTAAGCATCTCTGTTTTAAAGATATCATAGTAGACTGCATGTATTGTAATAACCATTATTTACTGAGTTTACATGCTGCTCTGGGCCCTCCATAAGTTATCCAAAACACATAGGATTCTACACACACGCGCGCGCGCACGCGCGCGCACACACACACAATATTAAGAACCCATGCATGTACTTCCACAATAGGGAAAGGTCCTCTTTCAAATAAGTGAATAAGAAATATACTAGAAAACTATGGACCTGTGAATTTTTACTTTTTTGTTTGGTAGTGTTGTTTTGTTTGTTATTTTCTACAGCAAAATCTCAAAAGTGCTTCACGGTGTCACTACAAAATAGCTTTAGTTATATTCAGAGTATTAGAATGGACTTATTTATCTTAAGAAGCTATTTCCTAGGGGGGAAAAACACAAGTTTAAACCTTTATGATATGTAAGGATAGAGCCACTGACATGTGCATTTGCTTCTTGTTATTTATCTGAGGAGAATAACGAAATGTGCAGATACTTGTAGGTTCATTAGGATAGTTACGGTGGGGTAAGGATCGACAATTACCATAATTTTTAGTCCGTTTTGTCCTAGAAGACTTACAGACTTAAAAAAAAGAAAAAAAAAAAGAAACCTGACACTTTGCCCCGCTTCCAACAGAACTGTTTCCCATACACCAGTCAGAGGATAAAAAACAGTAACAAAACAGACAAAATAGCACTCTGCACCCTGAGATAAACCACAAATAACAGCATCACCTGATTAATTCTGGTCCCCAAGACAATAAAACCTTGGAGACTTCTCATAAACCTGGACTACCTATAAAACAATTTTATCTCTGATTTTAGCTGTGCTGATGTCTGAATATACGGCATGACCTTTATGAATACGATAATTCTGCGGGAAAGCTTCCGAACATCTATGAGCAGACTAATAGACATTTGGTAAGCTTCATTATTTTGCAGGGTTACCTTTAAATACTTCTGTATTTTATTTGGCCAGTAAGCCATTTGGACTTCCCTACACCATTCGCAGGTCACCTCTTCCATTCCCTTTCTAAATCTGCTTTGCCTTTCAGACCCTTCTGACAGATTCTAGGCTCTGGAGAAGGCAGCAGGCACACCACGGATATGCCTCTGAAATCTTGCATTCAAGTATCCTTCTCTGACCACAAACTTACAAAAGTTCAGCTCTCCGATTAAGTTCGTCCATGTCTCTGGACCGTCAGTCTTACATAGACATTCAGTCTCTAGAGGCTCATGATTAGGGTTCCGTGTACTTCCTAGTTTTGTTTACCCCCTCCCAAACTATAGCGCCCTCCCCCCCCCCCCCCCCCCGCCTTGTACTTCCCTGTTTTGTTTGTCCCCACCCCCCCACACACACACACACCCACCCCCTCACCCCCTTAGGTGAGCCGGGAAAGCTAAAGCAAGCTGGTATTTCTCTGCTTCCAGGTCAGTTAGACACTGGCAAAACCCTACTGGTTAGGCTCAGCTAAAACAGCTTCCCTTGAGGGCAAGCCACCTTAAGCAAAACGCACTCCTGGCTTATTTTGAAACAAATGGCTACTGAGTTGCCTGGCCCGCCTCCCCGCCCCCACCTTCTCAGAAGCGGAGGGAGGGGGAAAGACTTCTGTGGAGTCAACACTGGGAGAACCTGGAGGTAAAACTCACCAGAGTCTGGGTTCCCCCATGACTCGGTCCCCTTGCAGTTTTTAAGTCTCAAATCTGTTCTTGCTGCGCCTCCAGCAAATCCCCGATACAGTTCAGGTTTGCTTACCCGGTACTGGTTCCCGCAAGGGGGGGGGGGGGGTGGTGTTCCGGTGTGTATCTTTGCATGTGTCTTGTCTCTCCTTTAGGAGGGGTATCGGTCTGCCCTCGGATTTGCCCTCGGTTGGACCTACGAAGACTTGCTGAGTTTCAGTTTGTTCAGTTGTTTTTTTTTTTTTTTTTTTTCTCTTCGTGGGCAACGCGAAAGACGACTTTCAGCCTCCAAGCTGGCTTCTCACCCACCCAACCGGAACCGGAACCTGGAAGTCCGCTGTCCAGTCTCTAGTGGCCCCTATATGTGTTTCCCATGCATCTTCTCTTAAGACTTACTGCAATGCAATGCTGTTTCAATCACTCACCAGTATACTGAAACCCCAGTTCTGACTCAGCCCAGCTGGTTGGCTCTCTCCCTCTGGACTACTGAGGATTTTTGAAAAAACTTGCAAGCCCTTCAAGACTTGCTGTGCCTGTCCCTCTCAGTATTTCCTTCAGGTGTACCTGTCTCCATCAATCACTTGAAACGAAGTTGAATTCTTCCTTAGCTCCTTCCATCAAGGGAACTTACTGATTCTGTCTAAAAACTGTTCTTCCCTGTCCTTTTACGTTCACCATTAATGAAGGCAGTAATTACGGCATACTTAATTCCTGCTGCTTTCCTTCTGGGCTTTTATTTGCTCTCCCTCGCTTTAGCCTTGATCTCTCCAATCTATTTCCCCGTTTGTGGCTAGACAGATGATTCTAAAATGCAATTTAATTGTGATGTTCTCCTCAAAAATCTCCTTGTTCCTCACTGACTTCAGGATACAGTCCATACTCAATAGGGACTCCTTATGGTTTTCAGAGCCCCTCAGGATGTGGTGTCTTCCCTAGCTCTCCTGCCATGGCTCTTTTCATTTAAATTTTGTTATTTTATTGAACCAAATTGTTCATGACCTCCAATTTCTAGAAGGTACCATGGTCTCACGTCTTAGCAAGTCTGTATGAGCTGAACTCTCTTATATCTCAAACTAGATACCAATTATTCCAATAAGAATGACCAGTCAAGACTTGACTACTCCCCCGTCCTCCCTTAGAACCTTGCCCTCCTCTTATTATTCAATCCATACTGTCCTAAATTTTATTTGCCCTTTATTTTATCTCTTTCTCATGAGGAAAGAGATCTTGTCTCTTATTTATAATTGTATCCTCAGTATCTAGCATAGTGCCAGTCACATAAAATGCAAACAATGAATATTTATAATGAACTACAAGAGAATGCCATATGGGATTACATAAAACATGAAACTAGGCTCTATCTCACTATTCTTAACCTGCTTGCTGAACTTACATGGTTGTGTTCTTGCTGTAAACTATAGGATATTATACTCACCAGAAGTTGCAATAGCCAGCTTACAGGCCAAATGATCCCCACAAAAATGTTTGTTTTGGTACTTTCAGTGCTTGAGAGAAAATGGGGCCAATATTTAAATATCAGATGATTAAATATTTAAATTTTCAATTGATCATTAAAGTCAGAAAACCTAGAAATACAGACTATCAAACAGGCTTCGTGGTCACTCAAATATCGGTATGCATGGATATGTAAGTTTTCATTTACAAACTTATTGTGGTTGGTTAAATTTTTCAACATCTCTAATCTTTAATGAACTTCTCTGTGAAATAGACTTGATGCCTAGAATTATTGTGACTCTCGAGTTAATTAATTAGGTAATATATGCAAAGCATATCTCACATTATCTGGCCTAGGATAAGGATTCAGTCAATAAATTATTGATTATTATTTAATATTATTTAAATTAGCTATGGGCTTCTTGAGAAAAGTTTGAATACACATGTTACTCCTGCTAACTCATGAGTTGGTTCAAACAGCTATTAACTTTAATGAATTTGATATTGTAATGGAAGGTCATAAGCCATTGGGTGGTTCATCCCTTCCATTGTTAAGAGTTTTGCCTCTGTTTCTCTGTATTAGTCACCAGGTCCCCAATACAACTCAGTATAGTTCTCACATCCTTTCTCTCCCAGTACGTTATCAGTTGAGACAGAAAAAAAGTGTCAGTTCCTCTGCCTACCTCTGCCCCCACACTCCTATTCTCCTCAAAGGAAAAATAAATCTGGATTTTCAGAGTTCAAGGCATTAATTGGGTGACCTTCACTACTGGTTGCACCCATTCAAAGACCCTTCTCTTCTAATTCCTTTCTTCCTAGGATCAATAAATTTTAGGAAAACCTAATGAGAGTACACATTGTCATATCTCTTCTCTCATCCTCTCTTCCTTCTTAAGCAGCTGGATAATATGTTAATTGACTAAGAGGCAGGGAAGTGATGTTTCCAGATCTGCTTTCATCTTTCTTTCACTACCTAGTAAACTTGCCTTACAGCTATTGGTCTGATGTACAATCATATCCTAAGCCAGTCTGGCCCTAAGCATGAAGGGCAAACATACTCTTCCTTCCTATCTCTCTCTTTCATTGTTTGGAGCAATGATAGGGATATTATGAACAGGTGTCTCCTCACAATATAGAGGCCCTGAAGTATGGAAAGGTGAATTAGACAGAAAGTTGAAAAGACATACCTAAAATATAAGTCCAGCTTCCATAGGCATTCACAACAAATTATGACACTGAGAAACTAGGTTGCTATATTTAGCAAACCTGGACAGAATTAGTACTCAGAAGAACAGAAGGAAAAGAACAAGTTCCCTTATTGACTTTGGACCAAGGGCAGCTGTCCTTGTGGAGGTAAATTAGATGCCCAGGGAGAGAGTACACATCTCCCACAGAAGCACTGGTTACAGATTTTTCAACAACTGGTTCTGGAAGAGCTTTATTATCCTAGCTTGTCATTCAACTCTCTATCATGTTTCTAATCTACAGATGCAGACTAGGCTTTCAGGATATATGAAGCAACAAGCCACTGGTACATGAGAATTATGGCCCATGGGGTATTTATACTAGGATAAGGGGAGGTCCCACAGGTTGATTGCTTATTGCATATATTTTTGTTTGTTTGCATTGTTTTCAAAATTTCTCTCACCCCATCACTCTTCCATCTTGTTTCTCAACTAGATCTAAAGGAAATTGTCAGGAGAAAGTAGGGTACAGGCTTAATAGAAATAGAAATTTTTCTGCTACCACTGAAGTATGAAGGTTGAAAAATGTTTGGGGGGGATTAAATAAGAACCATAAACTAGTAGGCAGCAAAGTTTAGGGAGGAACATAGCAAATAACAGATTATTGGACCTTTGAAGGCACAGACTTGGAAATACTTACAGCATATATCAGGGCTTACAGGGTTTTCTGAACAGTCCAATAGAAGCCTACTGTCATTGCAATGGCTGTTGTGAAGATCGTACAACGTTGTGGCCTTAGAAATCACTTATGTATTCAGCGACATCTTGGTAAGGTGAAATAACAAAAACAACTAGTTTTTTTTTTTTCTTCCTGCATTCTCTATTTTTATTTTGCTAGATATCAGCAGATTTGATAAACATAACAGAAATATTACCTCTGCTTGGGAATATCTTCCTGCAATAGCTACATGTCATATTGAAATTTGTGGTCAAGGGACTGATATAGCTCTATACTTTTGTGATTGTGGAATCACTGAACTTTGGGAAAATGAACACACAAGAAACTAGGGGCTTTACTTTTCAACATTAGAGTGTTCTTAGGGAAGTAACTAGATATGCCTGTTCTGCGGGAAAACAACCCATGATGTAGTTACTGAAGACATGCCCCAGGCTGACCAGAAATGCGGGTGCTGTTGGAGGAAAAAAGGGAAATGATCAAGGAGAAGAGTTTGAGAATCCAACTACCTCAGGGGTGGGGAATAAGGTGAATTTTATATTTATATTCCTGTGGGTTTTTTTTCTTTTAACAATTTATTAAAGGAGACAGGGGATACTTCATAATAAAGCATTGCTACATTTGGGCAGCTGAGGTAAAGTAGTCTGGAGACTATGGGACAACATAATATAACAAGCAGATTTAAAATAAGGAGATGTGACATTTTGGCTTAATTTACAAACTGGCTTTCAAGTTAATTATTGTCCTGACTCATTTAAGGGACTTCTGAGATATTTGGTTAAACCCTCCATTGCACTACTCAAGGAAAGACGCAGAGGTACAGATAGGGTTTCCCTGAAACTCCAGTGATCCATCTCTGAGTGATCCATCATAGGAGTGACTACTTAACTGAGCACAAACCAAGTCACATGGCAGGAATTGAGGCAGTAAGGATTGTGTTGTGAGCTGTCTCTTATTCCCTCACTCCCTATTCTTCCCAAGGGGAAGTTTCTAACCTGACACATGAGAGTCCAGCATGTTGACTGGGAGTCATAGGGCCAATGTAGCTTAAAAAGTGATGCATTGGCCCATGGCTGCCTTTGGCTGTCTTCTATTTTCTATACCCATTATGTACCTCATTGATAAGCCAATCCAAGACTTCTCTCAGCATGCGTGCCTAAGGGTGCTAGTCACTGCACCGGGTTCCTAAACCATATAGGTCAAAGATGATAAGATCAGTCATCTTTTCTTTGGTAGGAGAGAAGAGGCCCCACCAGATCTTAGATTCTAAGTCACAGATTCCTACCCAGCATCCTCAGAGTTTTATAGGGAGTAATTGGAAGTGAGCCACTGAAGTACCATGTGGGACTCTGTATTCCATGTATGCCTCGCTTCTTTTAGAAACTTTTTTCATGGAGGTTAACTGGCAGGGCAATATTACTTCATCCTAGTTAAACCCCATCAATACCAGAAATACACAATAGACTGTTTACATTCTTTGTACGTTTATTTCCAATGGTCTAAATTCTGCTCTCCTACTTTTCAGCATAGTATTTTACAAAAGTTCCTTCAGAAATGTCTCTGCTGGTAGAGATGATTAACACATAACCCTGGGTCTGAAGGTATAGGCCAAAGCAACCCATCATGGGTTCTCTAAACAGCTCTCTAAAGTTCTACAAAATAACAATGGCAGCAGCAAAAACAACAACAATAACAACAGAAATAATAGTTATGCAACTATAGGATATAGCAAGTTTATTTTTAAATTATGTTTTAAGTTAGTTATTACTGATTAAAAGCAATTAAGCAGGGGAGGCAAGGAATCAGGCTTTGTAATACTGCAGCATGGGTTTGAACCCACATTTTCCATTTACTAGCTGTGTGTCCTACAGCCAGTTATTTACAACACTTTGAGCTTCACTTTCCTCATCAGTAGGAAAGCATGAAAGAAACAAACAAAAAAAAACCTACTCCATTGGTTTAATATGAAGGTAAAGTTATTATGTATAATATTATAATGTATGCTCAATAGTAGTTATAATTTTTAAAGATATATCCCCCTCTTTTGCACATCATATACATCCAGCCTTCTGTCTTCAGTTGCCAGGAGTATGCCAGCTCTGGTTTGAGAAGCATGAATGTTGGTGATGAGAGCCATTTCTGGAAGATGCATTCTCTCCTCCAGGCCCTACGCTCCACGTGGACATATACCGTGACTTATTTTACATTTGCTTCAAAGAATGAAGCAAAACGGCACTGTCCCAAGTTGCCTTGCCCTAGGGAAATGGATTCACAGTTTGCTTTTGGTTTAACTAATCCTTTCTTCCTCTGGCTGTTCATTTTTGTTTCTCTTTTTAAACATCTTCCAGATTTGTCCATGCCTTCCAGCTATTCCTGCTGTCCAAAACATGGTGATGGATTCTGATATAGCAGCGACAGCTGGAGAGTTTCGCATTTTCCTTTGGGAGAGCCCATTGGTTGGTGAAACTGAAAATGAAGACATTTTTAGGCATTTCCCTAAAGTGTTTCTCTACCATCCTTATGGCTAGTTTGTTTGCTCACACTGCTCTAGCAGTGGTCTGTTAACACAATGATTGCAAAACATCTGGGAGAAATATTTAGATATAAGGGGTTGCAGGAGTAGCTTTTATTGTTATTAATGAAAGCAGCTCACCATTTGGCACAATGTCCTATGCCTTCCGAGTGCTGTATAAAGTAATGCCTGATTGCCTGAGATATGCTTTGTCCCCAGGATTCACTGCCAATTAAAATAATAAATAAGCAACACAAGCTATAGAGATTAGAGGGAAGGATAATTGTCCTTCCTTGTCAAATAAATGAGAGGCTGGCTGGGACAAAGAAAAGGAGAACTAGAGAGGTATATATTTTCCTCTCCTGTGGTATCATTTTTATTGTTATTTTATCTACATGACAATGGGAGATTAAGTCACATCGCAGTAATAACAACCAACTGAACTGCCCCCATCCTCATAAGCCAAAGACAGACAGTTTCCTTTCAGCAGTTCTGACTAAAATCGCATCTCAAGTTCCCCCCGTGGCTCCTGTAGGAAGCTTGGATGCAATTACTTCATCCAAGTAACATGGGTAAGGGAAGAGAATACATTAGCTTCATTCTAATGGGGGAAACCAAGAAAGGCTGAATTAGTTCAGGACGTAAGTAAGTAAATACATACATACATACATACATACATACATACAACAAGGATATTCTATCTCAGACTGAGAATAACACAAATGAATTTGTCAATCTAATTATAACGTCAACAACAAATGCTTACTGTGTGCCATTCCCTGTGGTAAGAAATCACATCTATTATCTTATTTAACTTCCTAAAATACTTCTGGTGCTATTATTTCCATAAGGATGAGAGAATTTAATTAATTTGCCTATGATCACAGAAGATTCAGTGACCACTTCCATAAGTCACTTCAAAACAACATCTGATGTCAGTTATTCATTTCATTACTCTTGATGTGACAGATTTTTGGTAAGTGGATGTATAATAGTTTATAAAGAAAATAATCAGCAGCATTATCTGATAGTGTTAACAATGAATGTCTGCTTTTTATTACCCTGCTTAATTATAAGACTGGAATAACCTTGAATGAATAGGAGTTGGAATTTGAACTAACACATGTAGTTTTGTGTCACACTTTATTGAATTGTTTGTTTACATGTTCTCCCTCCCCTCCCTATGACTCACACCTATGCACATTTAACAGTGCTAAACTAAGGACCTAGTTATATTCATCTCAATATGTCTATATTTCCCTTCCTTATTACAAGCTCAAATAAGATCACGTTAAAACAGTTAAAATCAGAAAGGAGGGGAGATGAGAGGGAATTACTTTTTCTTTGCGAATTTATATTGTACTAACAGAATTACAGATCTATGTATTATTTCACATTCATGTTGTGGTTTGGAAGAAGGTAGGATGATCCTAGATATAATAATGATAAGGGAACAAAGTTTCCAAGAAGTTGCATGATTGTAGATCACTTAGTCGATGGTATAACTGGAGTGGGAATCTGTTTTTGCCAACTACTCAGTCAATGCTTTTTTTTTTTTTTTTTTTAACGTTTTTTTATTTATTTTTGAGACAGAGAAAGACAGAGCATGAACGGGGGAGGGTCAGAGAGAGAGGGAGACACAGAATCGGAAGCAGGCTCCAGGCTCTGAGCCATCATCAGCCCAGAGCCTGACGCGGGGCTCGAACTCACGGACCGCGAGATCGTGACCTGAGCTGAAGTCGGACGCTTAACCGACTGAGCCACCCAGGCGCCCCAATGCTTTTTCTACAACATAATGTTGAGCATGTAAGTTTTTACCACTACTGGTCTTACACAATTATGGTTAACTTAACTTCCAACTCTGCTCATGAATCAACAAATCACCCTCAGGACTGGGCGACTGGCAAACTATCCATCCAGAAAGAGCATAGAGGAAGAGAAACAATGTTTAGGTCTGTTTCTTTCTGGGCTGTTCAGTTTGAGGCAACTGTAGGGCACACAAAGGGAAATTTTCCATAGGAGCTGAAAAGATGAGTTCAAAATTGAGGAGATAAATTTGTGCAAGAGAGGAAGGTTTGGGAAATGGATTCTAAAGGTGGCAGTTAAAGTCATGGAAGTCACTGAGGTCCCTGGAAGAAAGATTACAGACTGAGAAGAGTGCTAAAGGCTAGCTTTATGAAATTGAGCCGAGCAAGTCTGAAGTGAAGAGCCAGCCAGTGAAGTAAAGAACCAAGACCTACGTATACCAGAAGATATGAGAAGAAAAACAGTTTTAGGAAAGAAGAAACTGGAATATATTAAAGTGATTGAGGATATTTCTATTAGATGTAACAACCAGGAGTTCTGATCTGTCAACTATTTGGATATTTTGAAGTTTTAGGGTTATATCAGAATAGCTTAGGGACACTGAGTTGAGAGAATGTTTGATTTAAGAACATCAATAAAGAAAACTCCAGGGTATACTTCTAAGTAACACTCAATATAAATAGAGAATGACTGATACCATGAAAGAAGATTCCATCTCTATCCTCACATTCTGACTTATTTTGCTTTATGCATTTATTATCACCTAATATGTTGCTTATGTATCTGTCATCTGCCTCCTCATGGTAGCATATATGGGGCACTTTATTTTGTTACGACAGTATCTTCAGGGTCTAGAACAAGAATTGGTCAAAAACAGCCCACTCCTTATAAGTGTAAATAAAACTGTATTATAACACAAGGCCTGTTCATAGGATGGCTACTTTGGCTGAGTTGAGTCCATATACGAGAGACCATATGCTCACAAACCAAAAATATTTACTATCTGCTCCTTTACAGAAACAAGTTTGCCAATCCCTGCTCTAGAATACTACTTGCACATGGTGGGCACTCAATAACTATAACAGACAAGTAAATGATAGAATTAATAAAGTGAAGGCATTAGTCTCAATTATTTAATGTTTTTGGGCAAACTGACCATTCTGAGCTGTGTTTCCCCATTTGTAAGATGAGATACTAATTATATCTATATTTATGTCGATATAGATATAGATATCTTAAAGGACAAAAGTGAGCATTATAGGAAATATATGTAACTGGCAAATGGACAAATCAAAAAACATAAATACTCATCCCCTTCCCTTTCTCTCCTTGAAATGTTATGTCTATGAAGGTGATTTCACTGGCTCCTTCAGAGCCCTTTCTAATCGCTCCGGTTGGGAGTGTCAGCAATATGAAGCCAACAAAATAATATCGATTCACCCACATAAGATGTCCTCTGGGGGCGCCTGGGGGGCTCAGTGGTTTGAGTGCCTCAGACCCTTGAGATGAGCTAAGGTTGTGATCTCACAGTTTGAATGGAGCCCCACATCCAGCTCTGTGCTGACAGTGTGGAGCCTACTTGGGGATTCTCTCTCCCTCTTTCTCTGCCCACCCCCCCCCCCTTTCACTGGCACGTGCGTGTTTCTCTCTCTCTCTCTCTCTCTCAAAATAAATAAATATATACATAAAAATATGTCCTCTGTCTTTGGAAATTGTGAGACCTAGATTGCATAATTGTGACAAGGGGTCACTCTAGGAAATCACAAGCCCCCAACTCCCAAGTCATCCCACTCCCTTAAAGCCTGTACATCAGCAGTAACATTATTTTTATTGTGGCAAAAAAGCAGTAGATAATAGACAGAGACATTTTGGATTGATAAAGACACTTGGAATAATTTTCCAAGGCACTGGCCTTCACCTTTCTAATCATTCCAGAAAAGCCCTTCATTATTCATGGCTTTCTCTGCAGTGTAGTGCCTTGTTCAGCATAGCTGTCAAGACCATTCAGCCTCTTATTTTTTTTGTATTTTTTGTTATTTTTTTTCTTATGGTTGTTGGATATCCAATAAAGAAGTTTTATTATTTTTTAAATCCATTTAGCTTTTAAAAAGCACTAGTACTGAAAACTATTATAAGCTTTTCTTCTTAAATGTGCACACTCAACCAAGGGACATATTTTCAATTTTATTTTGAAAAGGGACTTGAACATTAAAATTGAAGCCTTTGGAATTGGCAGTTGCTAAGAAGGAGAAAGAAGAAAAGGAAGATATTTCAATTTTCAAAAACATTTTATCAGGTAAAAAAAATACAACAGAGAGAGTATAAGAACAGAAGAAAGTTAGAAAAATAATGCTATGAAAAGCAAGTGTTCAACTCTTTTTCTTTTAGGCCCTAAATACAACTTTATTGTGTGATGCAACATCAGATTACATCATAAATTGCACAATTCTTATCTTCCCTGGATATCAAGTCCTTTCATGAATAAAATATACGGTGAGCTTCTGCATTTTGTGACATAGTATGCAAAGAAATAGGGGCACCACAGAGAATGAAAGACCAGCCCTGACCTCAGGCACACTGTCAATCAGGGGACCCTGACTCAAAAACATATTACATACAAGTACTACCTCTGAAAAGAGAAAAGTCTTCTTACAAAGAAAGAAGACCAATTACAAACAACATGTATAAAACATCATGGGATACATATCACTTATTCATTTGGTTGACAAACATTTTTCCACCATGTGTTAAACAATGTACAAGGGGCCAAGAAGACCACAATACTACCTCAAACAAACATAATAAATATTTCTTAGGAATATGTATGAGCTAGGAATATTTTTCACATTGGACTTTTGTCCCGTTAATGACAAATAAATTCCAATCAAAGTTAAATGAGATGTTAAAGAAGAATGTTTTGCAAACACATTTCAAAGATGATATATTTTATCTACTTGTATTTCATCTAAAGTTTTCAACCTTAAATCTTTGAAATTTATGACTAAATTAAAAAGTAATTTGGATCATTCTGTTTTGTTTCTAAATGGTGAAATAAGAATTATTTCAGGGTGCCATTCGCACTTTTCTACAAATAAAAAATTTAGGGGGTGGATAGTCTCAGTTGAAGATAAATGAAGAAGAGATTGTATATACAGTCACTTCTTTTTTCTCTCTTTAACAGTGGCTTTGGCAAGTTGGAGACACCTTGATGCATTACAAATTTTGATCAAATGACCACAATTTACAAACCTAGTAGATGTTGGCTTACCATGAATTTGCAGAATTAATTTTACCTTTGTGATCATCATTATCTGGTTTTTAATTTGTTTACACAAAGCACAGATGTTACTGACCAGTTTCTTCTGTCAGACTACCTGAGTTCAAATCCTCTTTCTACCTTACTTTTGGACAAAATCTAACCTCTCTGAGCCACAGTTTTTTGGGTTTTTTTTTTCCATCTGTAACATGAGTATAATAGTCCCAACTACCTCCTAGAGTAGTTGTGAAAATTATATGAATTAGTTCATACAAAGTAGGTTGGACATTTTCATGCTTATGTACCACTACTTCAAGGTATTACAGAAAACTCACTGTATATTACATAGAACACGGTGGTACTTTCAACTTTTCAAATTTTTCACATGGTCCTATATAAATCACTAAACATATCAGAATCTCCAGGGTTTTTTTTTCTTCATTTTTTTATATTGAAAATCCCTACTAAATAGGTTACTGATGGGGAGTGAACTGAATAATGAATGTAAATTAGCATACTCATTGGCCCGTTGTAGTACTGAATTCACATTTTTATTTTTATTTTTTTTAATTTTTTGATGTTTTTATTTATTTTTGAGACAGAGAGAGACAGGGCATGAACAGGGGAGGGGCAGAGAGAGAGGGAGACACAGAATCTGAAGCAAGCTCCAGGCTCTGAGCTGTCAGCACAGAGCCTGATATAGGGCTCGAACTCACAGACTGTGAGATCACGACCTGAGCTGAAGTTGGACGCCCAACCGACCGAGCCACCCAGGTGCCCCTGAATTCACATTTTTAAAAGATTTAGTCAAATTCATGGAAAAATATAAAATAAATACACCCAAAAAGTGAGTGGCAAAAGGCAGAAAACTCTTGCTATAAATATAATAGCAAGGTTTATATTTTTTTCATATACAAAAAGTTCTTAGAAATCAATTAAAAATCCACTAAGATTCCAACAGGTAAATGAGCATAGAACCAAAGAAGGCTAATTGTTAGAAGAGAAAATCCTAATGGCAAATGAATATATTTAAAAAATCAACTTTATCATATAATGAGAAAAGAAATCAGGTCCCCCCTCCCTCCTTATTACAGAGTGCTTCCCATGATGTGGTGGCTCAATCATATAATGCTTCTGGAACTTTTGATTAGTATAACCTAATGAAACCTCTAATTATTGTAACCTTTAAATAGAGGAGATTGACAATATGTATCCAGTTACTTAAAAATGATCACAGTCTTGGGGCGCCTGGGTGGCGCAGTCGGTTAAGCATCCGACTTCAGCCAGGTCACGATCTCGCGGCCCGTGAGTTCGAGCCCCACGTCGGGCTCTGGGCTGATGGCTCAGAGCCTGGACCCTGTTTCAGATTCTGTGTCTCCCTCTCTCTCTGCCCCTCCCCCGTTCATGCTCTGTCTCTCTCTGTCCCAAAAATAAATAAACATTGAAAAAAAAAATTTAAAAAAAAATGATCACAGTCTTGGGCCTAGTAAGTCATATAAAGGAAGGAACCAGAGATGCTGAATAATTGTTATGCATAAAGTTGTTCATGCATACCTTAATTTTTAATAGCAAAAATTATAAAAATTTCAATGTGCAATAAGAGGGGAATTGATTTAAAAAGCAAATAATATTTAATGAGAGAAAATATTTATAATGTCAAATGAAAACAGCAATTTGAGTTCTGTTTCTATATATGTGTTATTGATTATACAACCAGGTTAGTAATGAGCTAGACTCCTTAAGCCTCAATTTGAAAGAGCTTTACTTTTCCCTAATACTACATTCAATTTGCCATGCTAGCTCTCTCTTTTGCACTAGCAGGACAGTATCTTTGCATGGCATGTAACTATTCAGCCATTAGATCACTCTTACTTTCAAGAAATGAGAAGTCTGGTTCACAATGACTGGGGTGGACAAAGCAGTAGAGTGCTTTCTGTGCATATGAAACCCATTCAAGAAATCCTCTTATCTTTCTCGTTACAATAAAACTTCAGTCACTTTGTACATAGGTTGGCAATATGTGATGGATGGGCTAGTTTGATTTTCTGGAATGATTTTGGCCACCTCTCAGCAAGTTTGGAGGTAACATATCAAGCATTTCTCAGAACCAGGTGTGTGTTTATCACCTATCATTCTGAGCTGTGTTGTGAATCCAGCTTCTCTCTGTAGAATATGTGGGCAATTATCACTTACAGTACTCAGCTATGGGACATTTGTCTAAAAAATAAGAAAAAAATACCTTCTAACAATCTTTTAACTTTGGAATTATAGATCATTTCTGTTCTCTTCTTGATACTGTACCTTGCAAGTTTTTTAGGCATCTGGCCTTCTATTTATAAGAATGAAACAGTAACTACTAAGTAATTTCATTTTTTTGGTATCAGTGTGTATTATTACATCACCAAAAGTATAATCTACTTGAAGACCATGATCACTTTTATTTTTATACAAATCATAGGCACTGAATAAAATCACTGTTTAGGAAAAAGTCAACAGAGGTGGATAATAGATAACTCAATATAGACCTTTGAGAGCGAAAAAGGAAATCAGAGTTGGGATGGGATTTTACTCACCCAAATAATTATGTGGTATAACTATACCTTTACTCCTACCTCTGCTTGTGCCTCATAGCACTATACAACTGCTACTCACAGTGGGTTAAACTCTATGCTAAATGTGGTATATAAAATTTTCTAGCTTTGTCCCTGATATCTCTAAAAATACGAACTGGCCATTTCAGACAGAGGCTTGAAGAAGTGGTATATTTTACCAAGTTTACTTAACTACAAAGTTGGCACAACTGGTATTCAAACTGGCTGGATATAACATTGTCTCAGACTAGAGACAAATTTTATTAGAACTGTGGAGCATGGTGCTATCATTATATTCAAAATTCTCACTCTTGCCAAGGTGAAAAATTACCATGCATATTTGATCCTGCATAATCAAGGTACATAAGATTATTGGTATCTGGCATTTTGGGGTAAAGAAAGTAACTAATGTAAATAGGATATATAATATATATAAAATCTGATACAGTGTAGTATAACATGTTCCCATGCAGAACTTATTTTGTTTTGTAAAGGGAGATTTAATTATTACAGCTTGCAAAGTCCGCCTTTTATTGAAATTAACAAGGTAGAGTGCTGTAGCCACATGCTGAATCCCATGGCTGGCTCGAATCTAACAAGGACCAGTCGCTTCATTCAATTTCTTTCTTCCTCCAAAATGCAATTAACAGACTGTGATTAGTTGAACAAATTCCAAATCGTATTCAAATGAAAGCAATTTACCCTGAGTCTGGGTCCAACAGGTGATCATTTTCAAAGCTCCTGGAAGAATTAGATGGTTTCATCTAATTGTTCTCAGGAAGAAATGGATTTAAATGCATGACTCCAACAGGCCCCTCCAAGTACAGCCCATATGGTGGTGGTTCAGTGCTGGCCTTTCAGCTTCACTAGCCCAAAGGGCAGCCTGGGTAATTACATCTTGCTTCCAAAATATTTTTATGGTGAACTACAATGTTTCAATCTAGCACAAAATAACAGCCATAATTTCCTACTACTAGGCAAAGAAAGTCTAGGGATATATTTGAGGGAGCAGGATGTTTGTGTGAAGAAGGGTTGTAATTCAGAAGAAGGAGGGGAGTAGCAAAAGATTAATTGTAAACATTGTGTGCTAGGTATGAAACACTGGAAGTTATCTCTCTCTCTCTCTCTTTTAGGGTTAAATGGGCCTTGAAACTGTAAGGTATGCATTATTTTCTTCATTATTCAAGGAAGAAACAAAGGTTTAGGAAGTATTAACAAAATTTGCATAGAGGCACCCAGGTGACCCAGTCATCCACTGAGCATCCAACTTAGGCTCAGGTCATGATCTCAGTTTCCAAGTTTGAGCTGGGCATCCAGCTCTCTGTTGTCAGCACAGACTCTGCTTCAGATCCTCTGTCCCCCTTTCTCTCTGCACCTTCCCTGCTCACTCTCTCTTTCTCAAAAATAAATACACATTTTTAGAAATTTGCATAAATCATACATGGTTTGAACATGGAGAAGCAGGATATTCAAAACTACATCGCATAGCTCCCCTGTTATCAATAGGGGATACATTTCAAAATTCCTAGTGAGTGCCTGACCCTGTATATACTATGTTTTCTATATAGTACTGGACCCATCTATACCATGTTTTGTTTTTCCTATACACACATATCTATGATAAAGTTTAATTTATAAACTAGGGACACTAATAAATTAACAATAGCTAATAATAAAATAGAACAATTATAACATTATACTATCATAAAAGTTACGTGAATGTGGTCTCCTCTCTCAAAATATCTCCCCGTGATGACATGAGATGATAAATCACCTATGTGATGAGATGAAGTGAGGTGAATAATGTAAGCATTGTGACACTGTGTTAGGTTGCTGCTGACCTTCTGACAATAGGTCATAAGGAGGGTGACCTGCTTCCAAAAGGTGTTGCATCATGGGTAACTGAAACCATGGAAAGATAAACTGCAGAAAGAAGAAAGGAGGTGGGGATTAACGTACAAATCTATAACTTTGAAGGCCATTTTCTATTTTCACCATCAGATTGACTTTGTTTCTATTTTAAGTACCCTAGAAATTTGGCTGAAACCTTTTGTCTTCATTTCACCTAAGAAAGAAAGTCTAATTTAAAAAGAATTACACACAGAGACAGATGGACACACATGTACACACATAAACACACTCTTTTCCACTTCTAGTTCTGCATATAAGGAAGGAAGGAGCTTCAACATTACCACTCTATTGTAACAACAAGTAAAAAGCTGAACAGACTGAAAACACAACTCTGCTTGTATCCGTAAGAGAGATGAGGGCATAGGGCAAACTGTTGCCCCCACGACTGAGAAACAGACAGTTATATTCAAAGAGTCGGGGCTTATAGGAGCACTGACTCACAAGCACAAACCACCTTGTGAGCCAATGTCCAGGTAGACAAATCTAAACTCTAATTGATGAATTGCTGAAGTTTCAGTATAGACAAGTCTGGTAATTAGTTATGTCAGGGGGACCCAGAGCTATACACTTTTGTGAGTTTTTATCTCAATAACTTGGTCAGGAGCTCACAGTAAAGAGCAAAGAAAATCCCTCTCATGCTTTCAGTAGGGAAAGGGGGGAAAAAAACCATTTTGAAATATACCAGTGCACTTGGTTCTTTTAACAAGGCCTACCTTCAGTAGAAACTAGTTAACTAACACCTTCCCTGCTAGGGAATTATCATACCCAATTCTAGCACACTTTAGCAATCCTTTCCCACCCAAGGTGGGAGAAAACAAACAAACCAATCCAAGAAACACTCGTGAAGTTCACAGAGTAGAGGGATAGGCCTACTAAAAGAATGATATCTAATCATAGGACCATAGAATGTTCTCCCATCACACCTTGCCACCATACTATTAAAGCAGTTCTTTTCACCGTGTACATCATGCAACACTGTTGAGAAAAAAAATTACAAGCAATATGAAAAGAAAAACAAACACACAATTTGAAGAGACAGAGTAAGCATCAAAATCAGACATGATACGGATGTTAGAATTATCAGACTTGTAATTTCAAACTATGACTAATATGCTCAGGGCTCTAAGAGATAAAGTAGAAAGAACATAGTAACAAATGGGTAATGTAGGCTGAGGGATAGAAATCCTAAGAAAGACCAAAAAGAAGTGTTAGTCATCAAAGCACTATAACAGAAAGGAAGAATACCTTTGATGGGCATAATAGTCTGGACGTGATGTAGACAACCATCTCTAAACTTGAGGATATATCAATAGCAACCTCCAAAACTGAGAAGCAAAGAGAATGAAGAATAAGAAAAACAGAACAGAATATCCAAGGACTTTGGGATAACAACAAAAGGTGTCTAATATGCATAGAATGCCAGAAAGAGAGAAAGGAACAGAAGAAATATTTGAAACAGTAATAATTGAGAATTTCTCCCAGATGAATGTTCTTCCAAACACAAAGCCACAGATCCAAAAAGCTCAGAAAACACCAAGCAGAACAAATGCAAACAAAACAAAACAAAACAAAACAACAACAACAACAACAACAAATCCCGCAAAGTACATATAGGTATGTCATTTCAAACTACAGAAAATAAAAGATACAGAAAAAAATCATGAAAGAATCCATCTTACAACTGAAGCTTATTCATCTTACAACTGAAGGCTTATACCCTTTAAATAGCATCTCCCCCTCTCCTGCAAACCCCAGCCCAGGTAACTAATGTTTAATTCTGTTTCTATGAGTTTGACTTTTTTTTTTTTTTAGATTCTACTTGTAATTGTGATCATACAATGTTTGCCTTCATATAATTTCACATAGACATAATGTGCTCTAGGTCCATCCATGCTGTCATAAATGGCATTTCTTTTCTCCCTCAGAGCTGAATTCTATGCTATTATATATATACACGTATATATATATATATATATACATATACATATATACGTATATACACATACGTATATATGTATATGTATATACATATACATGTATAATATATATAATTATATATATATACATAGCTATTGTATACATAATGTGTATGTACATTATATATTATATACACATACATATATTTATATATTCACACATACATACATAAACATATATACGCATTTATATATTATATATCATTATATTATATATATATACATACTTATATATGTATATGTGTATATATATATACATATATAAGTATGTATATATACACACACACACACTCATACCACATCTTCTTTATCCACTCATCTGTCAAAACTTAGGTTGTTTTCTTATTTTGGCTATTCTGAATAATACTGCAAAGAAGATGGGAATGCAGATATCTCTTTAAGACATAGATTTAATTTACTTGAGATATATTTTCCAAAATGAAATTGCTTGATCATATGGTAGTTATATTTTTAATTCTTTGGAAAAATGTCTACTCAGGACCTTTGACCATTTTTAATTGGATTATTTGCTTGTTTTGCTACAGAGTTGCATAAACCTCTTATATATTGTGGATGCTCCTTATCGGATATATAGGTTTCCTTTGCTGTGCTGAACATTTTTAGATCAATGTAATCCTATTTATTTTTGCTCTTGTTTCCTGTGCTTTTAATATCACATTCAAGAAATTATTGCCAAAACCAATGTCAAGGAGCTTTTTCTCTATTCTTCTAGAAGTTTTAAAGTTACAATCTTATATTTAAGTGTTCAATCCATTTTGCATTATTTTTTGTGAGTGGTGTAAGATAGGAGTCCAATTTCATTCTTTAGCATGAGGATAGCCATTTTGGCCAATATGTTTAATTGAAGAGACTATGCTTTTCCTATTGTGTGTTCTTGATGCCTTTGTCAAAGATTAGTGGAACATGTGTGCATGGAATTATTTCTGTGCTCTCTATTCTGTTCCTTTGGTTTATGTGTCTGTTATGCCAGTATCATACTGTGTTGATTTCTAGAGCTTTGCAATATAGTTGAAATCAGGAAATGTGATGCTTTCACTTTTGTCCTTCTTTCTCAAGACTGCTTTGGCAATTCAGGTGTTTTGTTTTGTTTTGTTTTTTGTGATTCCAGCTGAATTTTAGGATTTTTTAAAAGATAAGACAGATAATTTTATTTCTTCCTTTCATACTCAAACACCTTTTATTTCTTCTTTTTGCCCAATTGCACTGGCTAGGACTTCCAGTATGATGCTGAACAGAAGTGCCCACAGTGGCTGGGCATCCTTTTCTTGTTCCTAGTTTTAGAAGGAATGTTTTCAGCTTTTCACCATTGAGTTTGACGTTAGCTGTGGGATTACAATATGTAGCCTTATTGGGTTGAGGTACATTCCTTCGATGCCCAATTCGATGAAAGTTTTTATCATGAAAATAAATGAATTTTGTCAAATGCTGTTTCTTTGTATTAAGATTATATAATTTCTAGCCTTCATTTTATTAATGTTGGTGTATCACTTTTATTAATCTGTATATGTTGAGTCATTCTTGCATCCTAACAATAAATCTAAATTGGTCATGATGTGTAATCCCATTAATCTGCTGTTTCCTTTGGTTGGCTAATAATTTGTTGAGGACTTTGTTTTTTCATCTGTGTTCATCAGCGATATCAGCCTATATTCTCCTTTTCCTTTGATGTCCTTATCTGGCTTTGGTATCAGGGTAATGCTGACCTCATAAAATGAGTTTGGAAGAGTTCCCTCTTCAGTTTTTTGCAAGAGTTTGAGAAAGATTGGTATTAATTCTTCAAATGGTTGGTGGAATTCTCCAGTAAAGCCATTTATGATCTGAGATTTTCTTTGCTGAGAGGTTTTTGATTACCGATCTAAATTCTTTATGCATTGTTGGACATTCAGATTTTTTTGTTTCCTTGTGATTGATTCACTCTTAGTAGGTTGTACATTTCTAGGAATTTATCCATTTGTCTAGGTTATCCAATTTTGGCATATAATTTTTCACAGATGTCTCTTATGCTAGTTTGTATATCTGCATTGCATTGTCCCCTGCAATGTCCCATTGCAATGTCCCTTCTTTCATTTCTGATTTTTTTTCCATTTATGTTCTCTCATTTTTCTTATTTTTTTTTAATTTTTTAAATGTTTTTATTTATTTTTGAGACAGAGAGAGACAAAGCATAAGCAGGGGAGGGGCAGAGAGAGAGGGAGACACAGAATCTGAAGCAGACTCCAGGTTCTGAGCTGTCACCACAGAGCCCCACATAGGGCTCGAACTCACAGACTGTGAGATCATGACCTGAGCTGAAGTCGGATGTTTAACCGACTGAGCCACCCAGGCGCCCCCCATTTTTCTTAATTTAGCTAAAGGTTTGTCAACTCTGTTTAACTCTTCAGGAAAAAAAAGTTCTTATTTTCACTGATCTTTTCTATTATTTTTCTGGTCTCTATTCTATTTATTTCTGTTCTGGTCATTGTTATTTCCTCCCTTCTGTTAATTTTGGGATTACTTCTTTTTCTAGTTCTTTGAGGTGTAAAGTTCTTTATCTGGGGCTTTTCTTTTCTATTTAATGTAGACATTTATCATTACAAACTACCTTCTTAGAACTGCTTTTGCTACATCATCCTATCAGTTTTGATGTTGTACTTCATTTTTGTTTCATGGTATTTTTATTCCCTTTTAATTTCGTCTTCGATAACACTGTTTTGTGACCTAACATATGATCTATCCTGGAGAACGTTTTGTGTGCACTTAAGAAGAATGTGTATTCTGCTGCTGTTGGATGCACGTTCTGTATATGTCTGTTAGATCCATTTAGTCTACAGGGTGGCTCATGTCCAGTGTATCCTTACTGATTTTTTTTTTGTCTGATTAACCTATTCATTGTTGAAGGTGAAATATTGATGTTCCCTATTATTATTGATTGCTGTCTATTTCTCCCTTCATAACTGTTAGTATTTACTCAATTTTTTAGGTATTCAGTGTTGGGTACATATATTTTTACAGTTGTTATATCTGCTTGATGAGTCAACTCCTTTATCATTATATAATGATCTTTTTGTCTCTTGTTAAAGTTTTGACCTAAATTTCATTTTGCATGATGTAATATAGCTATCTTTCTGTCTTTTAGTTTCTACTTGGAAGGAATATCTCCTTCTATCCTTTCACTTTGAACCTATGTGTGTCCTTAAAGCTGTATATTTCTTATAGGCAGTATACAGTTGAGTTTGTCTTCATCCATTCACTCACTGTATGCCTTTGGTGGAGAATTTAATCTATTTACATTCAAAGTAATTACTGATAGGTAAAGGCTCTCTAAAGTCATCTTCTTAAATGTTTTCTGGCTGTCTAGTAGTTTATTTGTTCCCTTATTCCTTTCTGGCTTTCTTCCCTCATGAAATGATGATTTTCCAAAATCATTTGCTTTGTCTTCCTTCTCTTTATATTTTGTAAATCTCCTGTAGGTTTTTGCTATGTGGCTACCCTTGAGGCTTACATAAAACATCTTATTGTTATAATATTTTAAACTGATAATAAACTTAACTTTGATGACATACAAATACTATCCTTTTACTCTCAACATTTGATGGTTTATGTCATAAATTACATATTTTTATATTGTGTGTCCATTAAAAATTAGTGTAGCTATAGTTATTTATAATGCTCTTGTTCTTTAACCCTATACTAAAGTGATTAACACACAACCATGTTGCAGTCTAGGTTGTTGTTGTTTTGACTATATACTTACCTTACCAATATGCTTTATATTTTTATGCTAGTAAGTATAATAAGTATATTTTAATTTCAACATTTGTTGTAAGGCAGGTCTAGTGGTGATAAACTCTCTCAGCTTTTGTTTGTCTGGGAAAGGCCATATCTCTCCTTCATTTCTGAAAGACAGTTTTACCAGATCAAGTATTTTCGGTTGACATTTTTTTTCCTTTCAGCACTCTGAATATATCATCCTACCCTCTCTTCTTCTGCTAGGTTTCTGCTGATAGACTTAAGAGTGTTCCCCTTATATGTGAGGAAGTGTGTGTTTTTTCATTTGTTTGTTTTTAATATCGCTCCTTTTAATGCTCTCTCTTTACCTTTGACTTTAGATATTTCTATTATAATGTATTTTGGAGAAGATCTCTTAGGGTTGAATCATTTAGGGAATCTATGAGCTTTAGGAACTTGGATATCTGAATCTCTCCCCAAATTTGTGGTATTCTCAAGCCATTGTTTCTTTAAATAAGCTTTCTATCCCTTTCTCCATCTCTTCTCCTGTGACTCCAATAATATATAGATTGTTCATTTTATAGTATCCTATAATCCCTAAGATTTTCTTCACTTTTTTTTGTTGTTGTTGTTCTCCTCTGAGTGGATTATTTCAAACAATCTATCTTTGATGACACAGATTTGTTTTTCTACTTCTGGATCAAGTCTGCTATTGATGTTGTCTATTGCATTTTTAAATTTCATGTATTCTTTTGCTCTAGAATTTTCTTTGGCTCCCTATTATGATGTCTCTTACTCTCTTAAACTTCTTGTTTTGTTCACATATTAGTTTCCTGATTTCATTGCATTGCCTTTGCTTATTTGTTTCTGTATAGTTAATTGAGTTTCTTTAAGATCACTACTTAGAATTCTTCAGCAGGCAAATCAAAGGTCTTCATTTCTTTGGGGTCATTACTGGGAAATTATTGCATTCCTTTGGTGGTGTCATGTTTTCTTGATTTTTATGTTCCTTGAAGTCTTCTGTTGCTGTCTTTGCAATTGAAGAAGCAGCACCTCCTCTAGTCTTTACTGATTGGCTTCAGAAGAAGAGTGCATTCTGTCAGTCCTGCCAGGGATTTTGAGGTGTTCTCAGAACTTCTCTATCAGTATGCCTGCTCCATATTTCTTGTTCCCTCTGTGGAGAAAATTCTTAAGATTGTATGTCTTCTCTCAATCCTGCAAAGCCTGGCTGGGTGCTGACAGCCTCCTGTTTGCTTTCTCTAGGGTGGTTAAATATTCAAGATTGTGTACTCTCTCCTAACCCTGCAGACTTAGTCCAGATTTCTGAGTGTGAAAACTAGCTATCTGTGAAATCTCATACTCACCACCATCAGGTGTGTGCAACGAGCTGGTCATGGGGTTGGTATGTGTGTGAGGGTAAGGCATGCAGAGCATTGGTCGTGTCTGTGGGGTCGCTGGGGGGATCTACAGGTGACATGATCCTAGAAGCTTGTGGGTGTGTTTCCTGATAAATTCCACAAAGCAGTTAGTAAGATCCACATCCCTTCAATATCCTTGGAATTCTGGCTGCTATTCTCCCAGTCCTTTAAGGTCCTCCAGTTGTATAGCACACTTCAGTATTCTAGATGGGGCAAGAAAGAAGTAGACCTCTTTGGCAGTGTCTTACACAGCTGGGAAATCCAGGCACTCGCCCACAAACTCACTTTTCCTTATGGGGGAAATTATAGGCTTAGAAGTTCTCTTCTGGCAGTAAGATGTCCTGCCTTGGGGGTAGGGTGATGCGGGTAAAGTGTAATGGCTTCTCTTACCCTCTTCAGTGGGTCCAAACTCAGAATTTTTTCTCCAGTAGTGTGCTGGAACTTCTTTGTTAGACTCCCAGAATTCCACAAAGGCATGTAAATCTGTGGCTAATTGTCACAATCAGTGTTCTCTGAGGGAAAGACAGTATTATACTACTACTCCACCATTTTGCTGACATCCACTAGTTTACAGTGTTATTTGAAAGTGAACTTGGATTAGTTGTAAGCGTATATTAAAAACTTTAGGATACCCAGTAACAGAAGTTAAAAAGAAAGTGTATCTGATATGCTAAGAAAGGAGAGAATATGAAATCACATAAAATGTTGAATTAAAATCACAAAAAGCAGAAAAATAGTGAAGAAAAAGACAGGAATAAAGAACAAAATTAGAAACAAATAGAAAGCTGTAACAAATATAGTAGCTATTAATCCAACTATATACACAACCACTTTGAATGATGATGGTCTAAATACACTAATTAAAAGACAGAGATTATCAGAGTGGATTAAAAAAGACCAATTAAATGATGCCTACAAAAAACAAAAACACTTTAAATATAAAGACAGATATATATTAAATACAGCTAGATGAAGAAAATATACCATGGTAACACTAATAAAAAGAAAGCAGGAGCCAACTTCAAAGCAAGGAAAGTTATTTGTGATAAAGGAGGACATTACAAAATGATAAAGGAGTAAATTCTCCAAGAAGAAATAAAATTTAATGTGTATGTATCTAAAAACAGAGCATATAACTATATAAGACAAAAATTGGTAGATTTTCAAGAAGAAATAGGTTAATCTATTATCATAGTTGGAGACTTATTAGAAATGGACATATTCAGCACACTAAAAATCAGTAAGGACACAGTTGGATTCAACATCACTATCAGTCACCTGGGTATAATTGACATCTATGGACGACATCATCCAACAACAGAAGAATACATGTTCTTCTCAAGCTCACATGGAACATTCACCAGAATACATCTTATTCTGGCTAATAAAACACACTTTGACAAATTTAAAAGAATAGGAATCATATAATAATGTCTGCTCCCAGACTACATGGAATTAAACTAAAAATATAACAAAAAGATTAACTGAAAAATTCCTAAATGTATGCACACTTTTAAATAACACATAAGTAAAAAAAGAAATCTCAAGAGAAATTTTAAAATATTTTGAACTTAACAACTACTACAACAACAATAAACCCAGACAATTTACCAAAATCAGTTGGATGCAGTAAAAGCAGTGCTTAGAAGGAAATTTATAACATTGAAACCATATATCAGGAAAGGAGAAACTAAAATCAATCATCTAATTTTATACCTTAAGAAACTATAAAAATAAGAGTAAATTAAATACAAAGTAAGCAGAAGAAAAGAAATATAATAATTACAGCAAAAATGAATGAAATTTAAAACAAGAAATCAATTAATTTTGGGGGCACCTGGGTGGCGCAGTCGGTTAAGCGTCCGACTTCAGCCAGGTCACGATCTCGCGGTCCGTGAGTTCAAGCCCCGCGTCAGGCTCTGGGCTGATGGCTCAGAGCCTGGAGACTGTTTCCGATTCTGTGTCTACCTCTCTCTCTGCCCCTCCCCCGTTCATGCTCTGTCTCTCTGTCCCAAAAATAAAATAAACGCTGAAAAAAAAAAAAAAAAGAAATCAATTAATTTTTTAAAAGCTGTTTTCCAAAAAGATAATATCAGAAATGAAAGAGGAGATATCACTACAGATCCAAAAGACAATAAAATGATAATAAATACTATTAACAATTCTATGCCCACAGACTTGATAACATAGATGAAATAGAACAATTTCTTGAAAGACACAATTTATTATATCTTACACATGAAGAAGCAGAAATCTTGAATAGGCTTATATCTACATAAAAATTCAATCAGTAATTAACAACTTTCTAAAACAGAAAATACCAGACCTACATGGGTTCACTGGTGAATTCTACTAAATATTAAGGAAGAAATTCTAACTCTCTAAAATTGGAGCACAGAAGCAGAGAGAATATTTCCTAATTCATTCTTTGAAGCAAGAATCACCCTGATGTCAAAGCCAGACAAAGACATCACCAGAAACAATTACCAGACCAGTATCTCTCATGAACATACACGCAAAAATCCTCAACAAAATACCAATGATGGACAAAAATAATTATATAATCCAATTTATCCCAGGTATGCAAGGCAGTTTCAATATTTGAAAATCAGTTAAATCAATCCATCACATCAACAATCTAAGAAAGAAAAAAAAATCACATGATCACATCAATATATGCAGAAAACTATTTTATAAAATATAACACCGTTTCATGAAAAAAACCCTCTTAGACAACTAGGATTAGAGGGGAACTTCCTTAACCTCATAAAGAATATCTACCAAAACATACAGTTAAAGTCACATTTAATGGTGAGAAATGAGAAGATTCCCCACTAGGATCAGGAACAAGGTAAATGTCCCCCCTCTTGCCACTCATTGTCAACACTGTATTGGAAGCATTAACTAATTCAATAAAAAAAAAAGTAAAGGGAATAAAATATATACAGTTTCAGAAGAAGAAATAAAACTATCTTGTTCATACATGACATCACGACCTATGTAGAAATTCTGAAGAAAAAGGAGAAAAAAACACTCTTGGAACTAATAAATCATTGCAGAAAGATCGAAAGATACAATGTCAATATACAATAGTAAATAGTTCTTATATACCAGAAATGAACAAATGTAATTTGAAAATAAAAACACCATACCATTTATATTAGCACCCCCCAAATGAAATGCATAGGTCTAAAGCTAACAAAATATGTACAAGATCTATATGAGAAAAAACACAAAACTGATAAATAAAAATCAAAGAAGTACTAAACAAATGGAGATATATTTCATGTTCATGGATAGGAAGACTGAAGTTGTCAAGATGTTGGTTGTTTATAATTTGATTTATAGAATCAGTGCGATCCCAATCAAAATCCCAGTAAGTTATGATGTAGATATAAACAGATTTTAAAAGTTTACACGTAGCGGCAAAAGACCCAAGATATCTAATACAATATTGAAAGAAAGAAATAAAGTTGGGGAACTAACAATATTTGACATCAAGACTTATGATAAAGCTATAGTAAATAAGACATTATGTTATCAGCAAATGACTAGACAAACAGATCAATTGAACAGAATACAGAACCCAAAAATAGATTTACGTAAATATATACAGTCAACTGATCATTGACAAAGGAACAAAAGCAATACAATGCAACAAAGATAGGTTTTCAACAAATAATGTTGGAATAACTGGACAGCCACATGCAAAACAAAAAAATTAATATGGACACAGACTTTATACCTTTCACAAATATTACCTCAAATGGATCACAGGCCTAACTATAAAATGTAGAACTATAAAATTCTTAAAAGCTAATATAAGAGAAAACCTATATGTTCTTGGGTATAGTGATGCCTCTTTTAAATACAATACCAAAGATGTAACCTATGAAAGAAATCACTGGTAAGCTGGACTTCATTAAAATTAAAAACTGCTCTGTGAAAGACCAAGCCAAGAGAATGAGAAGCCAACCCACTGGCTGGGAGAAAATATTTGCTCCAGATCCATCTGATAAAACACTGTTATCCCAAATATACAATAAACTCTTAAAACTCAGCAATAAGAAAATAATCTGGTTTAAAAATGGACCAAAGACCTTAACCACCATCTCACCCAAGAAAACAGACAGATGGCAAATCAGCATATGAAAAGATGTTCCATATCATATGTCACCAGGGAAATGGAAATTAAAATAGCTCTGAGATACCACTACAGTTGAACATCCACAAATACCAAACACTGGTGAGGATGTGGAGCAACAGGAACTCTCAATCATTGCTGTTGGGAATGCAAAATGGTATGGCCACTTGGGAAGACAGTTTTACAGTTTCATATAAACAAAACATAGCCTTACTAAACAATCTGGGAATCACACTCCCTAGTAATTACCTGAAAAGTTGAATACTTATTTCCACATAAAAATAAGGATTATAATGGATTGATTCATAATTGCCAAAACATGGAATCAACCAAGATGTCTTTGGTAGATGAATTGATCAAACAAACAAACAAGGAGACAAACACCTGTAGTAATCCATACAATGGAGTGATATTTAGTGCTGAAAAAGTTAAAGTTATCAAGCCATGAATAGGCATGAAGGAAACTTAAATGCATATTATAACACTCTGCTAAAGGTAAAGATACTATAGAAATAGTACCAAGATTAGAGGTTGTCAGGGGTTCATGGAGATGAAGGAGAGGAATGAATAAGAGTAAAGAGGATTTTTAGGGCAGTAAAAACATTTGGTATATACTGTAATGATGGCTATATGTCATTATACATTTATCCAAAATCACAGAATATACAACACCAAAAATGAACTGTAATGTAAACTATGGACTTTGAATATTAATGATGCTTCAAAGTAGGTTCATCACTTGTAAAAAATGTACGACTGTTGTTGGGGATGTTGATAATGGTGGATGTTATGGTTTGTGTAGGGGTGGGATTATATGGGAAAATCTCTGTACTTTCATCCTTCAATTTTACTATGAAGCTAAAACTGCTCTAAAAAATCATGTATAATATATAATATAAAATAAATTATTTCCACAAATATTATAGATAATAAAGTTATATATAATACATTATAAGATATTTTCTTTCCTTAAATGTATCAAAATCATTAGAGATGATACCATGAGGCATCATATTCAAATAGTATTCTAACACTGATATTAAAGGTTATCTTGAGAAATGTTCTGAGTTTTACTCACATTTTACAAAATCTTCAGTGTTCATATTATTTGAGGGTGGAAGCCTTGACAGTGGGGTAGAATAAAAAATAACATACATCTAAAAAACATCCAGTTATAGCACTTAGGGACCATGCAGGCATAGGCATTTATGCCAATTTTCTAGATTTCTAATAGATTATTTTAGGAAGCTATTCTCAAGTGATAAACTATTCTTTCATAAATTCTAAGCAATAAAAAAACATATTACAACAGCATTAGGAATCAAAAGAAACAAATATGTAAATGACTCTGGTGGGATCCCATTATATTTTGGGCAATAGTATATTATCATTATCTCTTCGTATATATCCATCAATACACCCTGAGCTCCTCAAAGGGTCAGGTCATTTTTTATTACAGTTGTCATTGCCTGTGTAACTCAATAACTGTTTACTGCTATAATCAACACATTAAAGCAATTTCATAATCATAACCTACATTTCAACCCTCCTTCCAGCCATTTACTTCCTAATCAATGCAGTCTTTATTTTTCTCCATCAACATGGAGGACAGAATACCTTGTTATTTCTTCTGGAAAAAAAAAATCTATCAAAAAGCATTACTGAAAATTATATAGATTGAATTGTGTCCATCAATATTCATATGTTAATCTCAGAATGTGACCTTATTTGGAAATAGAGTCATTGTAGAAATCATTAGTAAAGATAATTTCTGGAGTAGGTGGGCCCTTACTGGATGAAATGACTAATGTCCTTAGAAAAAAGTGTAAATTTGGATGCAGAAATGCACATATAGGGAACACCATCTTAAGATTAGAATGATGCTGCCATGAACCAAGGAACTACCAGAAACTAGCAGGAAGCCCTGGAATAGATCATCCCCTGATATCTTCAGAGAAAGCATGGCCCTGCTAACACCTTAAGCTAGTACTTCTGGTCTCCAGATTCCTGAGACAATAGATTTGTGTTGCTCACCCAGTTTCTGGAACTTTATTCCAGTAGCCTTAGCACTGGAATGTTCACTAATACAGTGAGTCATGAAAACTATATTGCCTCATTTCCCTTGTTCAAGCAAACATCTTACATTTCCTCAATAGATGCATTTTCCCTAGTCTTTTCTTGGCACCAGGAGGCATTTTATTTTCTTAGATCCTTCCCCAAACCAAGAGCCTCTTCTACTCCACAACTGCATATCTTTATCTCATTAATATGCAGAACAATTCAAAACTACCCCAAAATTCTACCCCAAGTAATGGCAGAGTAATCTGAATTACATATGTTAACTTTCTTTCCATTCTTATAAACTTTTACATTCTAGGTATTATCATATTCAGTTGACAGTTAAAGAAAATGAAATTCCAAATATTAAGTGGTTTCAGATCACAGAGCAAGAAGGTGGGGCAGCCAGCATTCCAACCCAGATTAGTGTTTTCATAGTCAAAAGCACCTAACTCCTATTTGGCTATGTCCACACATAGAGGTAGTTGGACTGAACTGAATCTTCAGTTTAGTTTAAAAACTGGTCAGATTGAAATGAAAAATTAACTAAATTGAAGATCAACTTGAATGATGGCTCCATCCAATCTAGCCAAACTAAGTGAAATGGTCATACATCAGATAGTCTATGATTTCCTTTACTCTTGTTGAATAAATCACCTGAGGATTTCCCTGAGGAGCCGTAGTCAGGATTCCTCGCTGTAGAAGACTTTGGCCTGTGCTTTAACATATGTTCAGTGATGTGCAGATTCTTCTGGGACATTCATACTAGATAATCAATTGTCTGCTTATTATTGTGAAAACCACTAGAGACATTTCCCTCCCCAACCCACATTCTTTTCACAAAAAGTTTAATGTATTACTCTTCACATATCAAACTTATCTCTTCCCTTTTCCTCCACTCCTACTCTCTGTCATGTCTCATATTTTGTAATTCACACAGACATATCTGATAAAGGCCCATCAAAACCACTGAAACTCATCCTTTGTCTTTCCAGTTCTCATCACTCATTAGTGACACATACAGATAAGTCTTTGACTATTTTGCTATCTCTCTCTCTCTCTCTCTCTCTCTCTCTGTCTCTCTTTCTTTTTAATTCCTCACATGTTAGTGTGCACAAAGAGCTGAGAGACAAAGGCTCATCAAAGCCATTATTAGGCTACGTTTATCTGCTGTGAAATGCCTTTGTCTTCTATTAGTTTTTAAAATGGTCCCGGCCCTTGTGTTGCTAGCTGGAATCTCTCATTACATTTGCTCCTTTTTCATCTGTTACTGAAATAGCAGGGTTACTTGGTGACTTTTTTGTCTTGCATATCCAGTGATGAGAGTATCTCTGAGCAATCTTCTAGAGGTTTGAATTCAAAAGGAAGGTTTTTTTTTAAATTAAAATATTAAGTGCTGCCTGCATTTATGCTTATTATCTGTGGAGTGTTCATTTTTCATACTCATTCCCTTGCAGTGTGAGAGCATTGTTATGCAATGATTATTCCCAATGCCAAACTATCAACAGGAGCATTTTGAGATAAACAATGTGTTTACAATAGGAACTGTAGTGGTGTCTTTTGTTTTGGAAGATGTTGGCATTTGTGTTATTATTCTGCTCAGGAACGAGCCTTTCTTTCTCAGCCTATTGGAGAATTGCTATAATTTTCTCAGTGATTGTAAACAGAATTGGACCTCTCCTCCATGTCACTACCAGCTGAGGTAAGGTTCTTTAGATTTTTGGTGACTCTAGTTACTTTATTCACTCATTTGTGCATTCATTTATTCACACACTCATTTATCAACCACTAACAGCACAGTTTAAAATAATCTCCAGGAAATTGTCCTTGTAACATCCTCTCATCAAACTCTTAATCTATGAATTTTCAGGGAAAAAAATAAAGTTTATAGTAACAGGGAAAACTAAAACCAGTAGACAAATCTAGGAGGGATTTTCACTGATTTAAAGGCTGAGTGATTTAGATTATGAAATATAAGTGGTACCTATTAAGACTTAACCTCACATAACAGTCAGTAGCCAGAAAGTTAATTGTCTCTTCCATTCTATTTTATACTGAAATATACTGGAGTAGGGTGACCCCAGCTTTAAAATAAATACACAGAAAGACAAATAAACACATATGCATTTGGAAAGATCATCTCAGAAATAATGGATACAAAGTAAGGGGAATTAGGAGATATGGAGGTAGTTTAGAGGAAAATGATGGCACTCATATATATTTCTTCAAACAAAATCCATGTAGGGGTGGAAAGTGGAACTAAAACTAGTGATCATAGAAATGCACTCTAGCCCTAGGAGTTATTTATTTGTGTGTTCTTCTCCTGCCCACCAAATCTCAGGAAACTCAGCAATAAGAGTGGGAGAATAGCCACCTGTCTCAGAAGAGCCACTGCACTAGAAAGGACCTATTCAACCCAGGAAATTGAGCTAGTGGTGTTTATCAACCTTCCTTGTAAAAAGGAACAGAGCCAAAAAAATGTAAAGGAGCACAGCCAAATAAAACTCTATACTATTTTGCATATATATATATACATATATATATATATATGTATATGTATATATATATATGACATAAAGAAGCAGAATCAAATAAAATTACTATACTATACTCTCTTATCAAGTGACAAATCAAAACAAGAAATTTAATAGCCCATAATTACCTATTTATGAATTTTGTGGCTATATCACAGATTTCTGATAAATGCCCTATTCTAGATAAACTTTTCTGAATGCTTTATTTTGAAAGACATTATTCAAAATTGGTATAGATTATCAGCTCTAACTCTGGCTTCTGTGGTCTCTGTCTTGTAATACCTATTGAAATAGCTTATGGAGATTTAAGATACCTCTGAATATTCAGGTTAATATTCCCTTTCCCTTAACATATACTATTAGGTTTTCCTTAATTTCTCCATTTTTCAAATGAGGAGAGTTAACAAATATTGCTATGGAGGTACAGGGCAAAAGCGAGGATATTGATTACCTGAAGTTTCCTTGGATTCAATTACAGAAAATTTAAGGCTCTTATTCTAAGTTGAGTATTTGAGAATAGTTACACCATGGGTCCTTGTGCTACTGTACTTTTAATAAGTGGGAATTTTTGTTTATATACTGTTTGAAAGTCTAATATAGGATGTTAGAGGTCTAAGAGGTTAAGGTCAAACAATGGTTAAATATCTATATATTAAAGTATCCTGGGATTGCTTCTGCTGCAATTTATTTTCTTTAAGGCTTCTCACAGAGTCTGCTTGGTGTAACAGAAAGGACATCAACTTTGCAGAGAATAATCTGGATTTGAATCCAGGCTTTATTAATTACTATTTTTGTGATCTTGAGCAACATGCTGATATCTCTGAGCCTCGTCAGTAATGAGAATGATGATTGTATTTGATTATCAAATGAAATTACCCATACAAAGCACACAGGGAATAAACACTCAATTAGTTGTTTCTTTATTCCTAGTGCATATTGCTAGTGTACTCATATCCACACACAATACATGCAACTTTTTAGTTCAAAGTCTATGGGGGCAAGTTATCACTATCTTAAAAATATTTTGCAAGAGTCTTCTCTTCTCTGTTTTTTTTTCCCCCATGGGCTGGGTGAAGATAGCCTAATAGAAGACGGGTCATCATAAAATTATCAAGTTTTACTTTTTTAGAACCTTCTCTGGAGACGGTGACTTTATTGACATTTAAATAGATAGTTTCATTGCATCCACACTTTCATTGTATGTATTTGCTCATAAACTTACCTGGGCTCATTGTCAGACCACATTTCCCAGTTTCCCTTGCAATCAGATGTTTCCATATGACTGAGTTCTAGCCAATGAAATAGAAGGTCCCTCTCAAGCCTGGTCCATGAAAAGTGTCTCTTATGTATTTCTTCTTTCTCTCCTTTTCCATTTCTTTCTTTTTATTTAATGATTATTTATTTATTTTGAGAGAAAGAGCGCGCACATGCACAATTGGCAAAAGGGCAGAGAGAGAGGGGGAGAGAGGAAATCCTCAGTGGGCTCCACAGTAAGCACAGAGCTCGCTGCAGGGCTCCATCTCAGGAACCTTGAGATCACTACCTGAGCAGAAACCAAGAGCTGGACGTATAACTGACTGAGCCACCCAGGCATCCCTCTCCTTTTCCATGTCTGCTGGCTGCAATAAAGGAGGTCTACAGGGAAATCTTAGGAATCACAAATTGCAGATGAGAGAGGCTCAAGGTACCAAGAGTTTGAACACTGCTTGGAAGACAGCTGCCCAACCAAGATACCAACTTATCTGAGCAAGAAATAGACATCCTTTGTATTAAGCCTGTATTGCCTTAATTAATAGAAGTACTTAGCACAACAGATAGCAAACAGTAAGCATCCAATAATTGTTCTCCTTTCCCCTTGTCAGCACATATTAATTCAATACATAGTCTAAACTGTGGACAGACCCTGGAAATAATCTCTGGTACTGCCCAACTGCAATTACAGCTTTGTGACCTGACCACTTGTTTATATATGTGCCTCCCACTACCACCCCGGTAACTTTTGAGCAGCTTAAAAATTGATTATTCACTGTTCCATCTCTGTTGCATTGCTCTAAATGCTTAATAAATGTTTCTTGAACGAAAGAAAGAAAAATGCCAGCAGGAAGACCAAGGCTGGAAAAGAAAATACAGTTAAGGCCAGGACATGTAAAATATAGTGGTGAAAAGCTCAGATTCTTTTACTCAGAAAGCCCAAATTTTGTGGCAGAATCCTGAGTAAACCCCTTATTAGCTGAGGTTAGTTGACCTCACTGAATTTCATTTCCTCATGTATAAATTGAAGATAATAATAGTACTCATAGGATTAGCCAAGGTTTGCTGTGTTATCATTGTTATTATCATTAGGAAGGGAATTTGTAGCTATATGAAGACAGCAGAGAAGGCCCATACACTCTTCAAAAATTCCTGGAGTGATAGGATCTGTCTCAGATCCTTCCAGTGAATATTAGTTCCTTTAAAAGAACAAACTCTCAGAGATACACCAGGCATTACTAAGCAATTACTCATCCATAGCCCAAAACAGTATTTGTTAATGTCACAGTGACTCTTATGTAGCTAGGAAACATCTTAACTTTTTGAAATTTTGAGCAAATCAAACTCATGCCTGGAATTCAAAACTATAACAAAAAAGAAAAAAAATGCAAGCCACAAGACAAACAAAACAAACACAAAAGAAAAGAAATTAAAAGAAAAGAAAGGGTGGAAGATAAGAGAAACCAAAGTAAATGAAATAAGTGAGAAGCAGTTTTTCACTGAATCAGAATGGAGAAGAATAAAATAGGTGTATATGACATAATCACTGCTTGCAGCTGAATTAACATTGGCAATGCTAGCATAATTTGACATCTAAATAAAGATATTGAAAGTGGGAAAAAAGGTGACATTTCAAAAGAGTCAACTGTGTGATTAGGCAGTGTAAAAGTTGTTTAAATATCAACCTTACAAATCATTTAGAAAGCATTTAACACACAAAACAGTTGGAGATTGAAAAAATAAAATGATTAGTTAAAGACAAAGTAGGTGGCTTTTAAAGAGTATAAACTGTCAGGGATAATGGAAAAGATAATTCTGTAGATATTACCTCTGCTTATTACTCTTTTTATCATTTCTTTTTCTTAAAAGCAAACAAAATGAGTTATGCAGCCCCAAAACCTTTGTATTTAGAATCTCCACTCAGTGTGCATTCTTCTTGCCTCCTTTCTACACATTAGAAAAACTGTTCAGGTTAAAAAACAATAGATGCCTGATATGTGTAAGTTTATCCTACAGATAGAAGTAGAAGATAGTGGTGTTTCAAGATTCCAGAATGGCAGTGTCTGAAGGAACCTTTAAGGCAAACATACTCGATTTCTAGCTCTGACGCATACATACTAATCGTGGATTATTTCATCTCACAGAACCTCAGTTTCCTCATCCATAAAAATGAATAATAACATATAACAGATTCAGGATACTGAAATATTCATAAATATACTTGCTTTTGTACTCCAAAAGTACTTTTGTACTTTTTTGTACTCTGAAAGATCTCCCTTGTCCTTGCCCCAGATCAAACAGCACATTAGTGCCAAAGATAAGATTAAAACATACAGCCTAATCTGTTATAAATCCACTTATTAACAAATAATTGTAAAGCATTTGCTATGTGTCCAACAATGTTCTAATTACTGGCCACACACTGGTAATCTGTGGAGACATATTGCCTGGACTTGAGGAGCCCATGGCCTGTCCAGGGACAGAAGTGGGAGGGCAGAAGACAGAAAATAAACAAAACAAATATCAGATGGTGGTACCTTGTAGTGAGTGAATTAAAATAGGATGCTTTGATAGAAAGGTGGCTCTGTTGGGGTTTTTACGGAAGACCTCTTTGGGGAGATAATATTTAATCTGTGAACTTAAGTACATGATGAAAGTCGCCACAGGGACGAAACTGGTGTGGAACTGGTAGAGCAGGAATTGGCTGAGCATATTCAAGAAACAGGAAGAAGTCAAACAGAGCGGACAGAAATAGGGTGGCATCAGACAAAGTCAGAGAGGTGGGCAGATACCATTTATGCCACCTATTATAGGTGTTTTCAAGCCAAGGTAAGAGTTTGGATTTCATTCTATGTGATATTAATAGACAAAACAAAACAAAACAAAAACATTGGAAGGTCTTAGCTGGAATGAAATAAACAGATTTAGAGCTACAGAAGAAAGTGAGAGAAAGCTTGGAAGAGAGTTTCCAGAACAAAGAAAGGAAGTAAGAGAGAGAGGGAAAAGAGAGAGAGAGAGAGAGAAAGAGAGAGAGAGAGATGAAGAGACAAGGAGAGGGAGAGAGAGATTGGAAGGAAGAGAAGGAGAAGGAATAAGGTATACAACAATGTGTTAACTGGCCATGATTTATCTTTGTTAGCATCAAAGTTCAAGCCACTCTTAGATACTGTCTCAAGAAAACAAAACAAAATAACAATAAATAAAAACCTGTAGATGAGTATCGTTCTAAAACAAGGGAAAATAGAGAATGTTTTGTTGAAGATATTGGGAACTAGGAAAGCAGGAGGAGGTGACTTTTGAAACACAAAGCAAAGCAGCCTCAAAAATGTCCTTTCCACATGTCAACTCCCCCCCAAATCCTCATCCTACAAACCTGCCTCATGTCTCCCCTTCTCTCTGCTTCTCAGCACACCTCTCTGCCTTGCCTCTGCTCACAGCACTGCAGGAATGTCTTCTTCTCCCTGCGCTGGAACTTCTCCTTAGGGTCTTCTCTCTCTGAAGTTGATCAATTTAGTCCTAATTTAGATCCAGCCATGTTCCAACTCAGGGACACAAAGGTTCTTTCTTTGGATTCCCCGGATTAGTAAAGGAAGAAATCTCACTGGTAGAAGTGGGAAAGTTGTGACTGACTAGTAATGGTGATAATTTGTTTTAATTTTTTAAATGTTTTTAATTTATTTTTGAGAAAGAGACCAAGCATGAACAGGGGAGGGGAAACAGAGAGGGAGACACAGAGATTTCTTTTTTTGTTGCTGTTGTTTTTAATGGAGGAGGATCATATATGTATCAATTCAGTGAATCCTTAGTGTAGGCAGCATTATAAGATCCTCCCAAAGATTCCTGTCCCTTATATAATCTCCCTTCCCTTGAGTGTGTGTGGGTCTTGTGATTGTAAAGGATGTCACTCTTGTGATTAGCTTACATTATATGTCATAAATAAAGGGATTGGCAGATGTTATTAAGATTCCTAATCAGCTGACATTGAGTTCATCAAAAGGGAGATCAGGTGAACCTTGTAGTAGAGAATGTAGGCCATATATGAAGAAACAAATTTGAAGCAAGGCAAACTCTGTTTTGCCATATTGTTGAGAAAGCCCATGTAAAGAACATGTGACCAAGATCTAGGTGCTGAGCAAGAATATGGCATCCTCAGTCCTACACACTCAAACAACTAAAGTCAGCCAACAACCACATGATTTGGAAAACAACTTCAGTCTGCAGAGAGGAAAGCAGTGCATTTGCAGCACACTTGAGAACCTGTGCAGAGGATGCAGCCTTGGTCTCTGGAACCTAGACTCCAGACCCATGGAGACTATGACCCGTATATATGATACATGTTGTAAGTGGTTCAATTCATGACAGTTTGTTATGCATCAAGAGAAAACTAATATAGTCTGTGGATAACATTTACAGACTGATCTCAATACTCTTACTGTGCAGTTATTTTCACTTTCTCTGTAAACTCCCTTTTTCTGCCTTTAGAACAATGTTTTTATCTCTATCTTAGCATTTTTTTTTTTTAGTTACTATTACTGGTTTAGTCTATCCACTTGATGGCCTGTTGTAACCATTTTCTAACTGGTTTTTCTAACTGGCATTATCAAACATTCACTCATTTCCCAAGGTCATATGTGTTTATTTTTTTATCCTTCTTTTAAAATCCTACTTACCCTTCTAAATATAGTTTAAAGCCACAACCACAATAAAGCCTCATCTGAGTACAGTAATGTCCATTGATTCTAAATTCCTTTAAAACTTTCCTTATGCATTTTTGTATTGCTTTTTGCTTTGTTTTATGGTTATTTGATTGTTTCCTAACTTCAATTGTATTGCAAGCTTCTTGATAGCAGAAATCATATTTTTTCACTAGAACGAATACAATATTCATTATTTGCAGCTTCTATATATGCAAATATATTTGTAACTCTAAAATCAATAATCATGGCATTTCCACAGGTTTTTCACACTTTTTAAGGGACAGGCACACATGCAGTGACAAAACTTGAGTTGCCTGATGCACATATTCCAAGCTGAGGTGGACCAAGGCAATCCTGATTTTTTTGTTTCCAGTCCCATACTAGAAGCAAGTGTTCTTTTTGTAGTCTACTTAGCGCCACACTTTTTGCATTGTTGTGCTTTTTTTTTTTTTTTGGTGATTTTGCTGTTTAAAATGGATCCCAAGCACAGCACTGAAGTACTGTCTAGTATTCTTACATTCAAGAAAGCTATGATATACCTTATGAAGAAAATACAAGTGTTAGGTGGGCTTCATTTAGGCATTAGTTATAGCATTGTGGACTGTGAGTTCAATGTTAATAAATTGATGATATATTCTAAATAAGGAGGTATCTTTAAACAGAGATGCACATAAAATAAGACTATGTATTGATCAACTGACGAAAGTGTTGTGACTTGAGGCTCACAGGAACCTAACCTTATCTTTCTCCTAGGAACAATGATTTTGCATTTGCTAATTCAGTGTTCATAGCAACTTTATAGAATGTAACTACTGCAAATAACAAGAATCAGCTGTATTTGGTACATTTTTTCACTGCCATCTAAGAATTCCCAAATGTGCCGTGTTTTCTTATACAACTGGTTCGTTTGTCCATTCATTCACCCACCTGACTGTTCATTAAATATTTATTTATCCTTTTTGCCAGACACTGCTTGGGATGAAGATGCAAGGACAAATAAGAGAGGCATTATCCTTGTTTAGGAATCTCACAGCCTAGCAGTGAATGACATAAAATGGTAAATGCTAAAATGCAACAGATACAGCATTTATGGAAGTTCACAGCGGGAAAACCAAACTTAGAATAGGATGTCAGTTTTTTTCTGAATGAGTAATAAATAAAAAATAGTCTGCTGAAGGAAAATGTCAGAAAAAAGGATGGGTCCTTAAGTGTGAGAAAACTTGGCATGGGTAAAGAGTTGAAACAATTCTAGTATAGCTGGAGGGTGGCAATTCAGAAAGAGAATGATACGGGGTAAAGTGAGAGATACAGAAAGGACTTAGTCTCCTTTTATTTATTTATTTATTTAATTTTTTTAATGGTTTTCTTAAATTTATTTTTGGCAGCAAGAGAGACAGAGCATGAGTGGGGGAGGGGCAGCGAGAGAGGGAGACACAGAATCCAAAACAGGCTTCAGGCTCTGAGCTGTCAGCACACAGCCTGACCCAGGGCTTGAACCCATGAACTGTGAGATCATGACCTGAGCTGAAGTCAGATGCTTACCTGACTAAGCCACCCAGGCACCCCAGAACTTGGTATACTTTTGTAACAACCTGCTCCTCTGCACAGAAAAATGCTCCTTAGAAGTGATTGTCTGGGCACCTGGGTGGCTCAGTTAGTTAAGGGTCCAACTCTTGATTTCAGCTCAGGTCATGATCCATGGTTCATAGGATTGAGCCCTGTATCCGCGTTCATGTTTGAGATTCCTTTTCTCCCTCTCTCTCTGCCTCTCCCCTGCTCTCTCTCTCTCTTAAAAAAACAAATAAAAAAAGTGATTGTCAAAAAGAATAATAAGAATAATCAATACATGATGGCTGAAGGGATAAACTAAATTTTACATAAATTACCCAAAAGGTAGATTTTTAAAATGGATTTATTCTAAATTAGTAGCAGTAACATTTTAAGATATATATGTATATGCCATTAGTTAAATTAGCTGTTCAAATGGTAAACTGAAAACTCCTGCAAGGTTAAAAATCAAAGCAAAACAAGCAACCCAACAAACAAACAAAACGTTTATAAAGCATTTTGCATAATAGAATAACACAATTTAAGGAGTGTCCTGCCAATACTTAATTTTCCATCAATAAGGTAAATTAATTCACTATCAATACAGCTTTTCAAAAGCACATAATCCCCTAGTGGTTTATGAAACATTAATACAGGTTTATCATATCATGAAACTATCATTCTCATTTAAAATTCCAGAGTGGATGAGTTTTGATTCCTGTTGCCTGTTCCAAAACCATAATAGGCTGATTCTTTTCCCTGGAGTCCTCATAAAATAGAGGTTTGTATCCTGTCAATTTTAACGTTAGTAGTTGTCTTAAATTTTTTAATTTCTTCTAAATTTAAAATTTTTCGTGTACTAATGACTTTCAGTCTGGCTAAATATCTCTCAAAGGAGATACAGTCATGTGGGATATTAACTATTTGCATCTGTACTTTGTTGAGCCCTTATGGATCAAGAGAGTTTTCTGTTGACCTTGGTATCACCTAATCTGTGACCACAGTTCTTTGTGAAATTAAATTACCATTAAAAATTTCATCACTGATATTAAATCCACTATAAATAAATACTTATTCCACTGAGAATATTGAAGCATGTAACCCACCTGAAGGGATATATGGTTAACTATAGTGAAAGATTATCTAAATCTGCAGCTATATCTGTATCTATCTGTTTATGTCTCTATAGATATAGATATATCCATACACTTATCACTATATATGTGTGTGTGTGTGTGTGTATATATATATATATATATAGCTGAAAATAAATATATAAACAAATCTATTTCCTATATACTAGGAAGGAAGAAAGGAAAATTATTCAAAAGAAGTAAGATTTATTCAAGGACTGACTACTAGTCCTTGATTTTTCCTAAGCCTCCAAGGAAATTTAATTCATGTTTTATGATTTAAGTAGATATGAATACATGAAAGAAAGTACACAAGATTAAATGAATTTTTGAATGTATATCACACTGTTTTATTTGGTACAGTATGAGAGAAGATTAGTTTGTTTTTTTTTTTTATTGTGTGTTCCATGGCACAGTAATTTTATAGGAAGTTAATGGATCTTGCTTGAAAAAAGAGAGAAAGGGCTCTTTATAGGATCAGAAGATCGAGAAAACAACAGAGGATTAGCAGAACGGAGTCGCCAGAGCCAAACGCAGACGAGAGGCTGAGGCTCGCGGAAGAGGGTAGGAAGGGCGGCGAGGCGGTGCGCGCTCCAAGGACTGGCGGGAGGGAGCCGGGGCGGAGGGGCGGCTCGCCGGCCAAGCAGAGTCCCCGAGTCTGGCTTGCAAAAGCGGAGGGGCCGGGCGGACTGTGTTCCGACAGCAAGCGCGACTTAGCGTCTGGGAGGTCATAAGTTAACAGCTCTGCTCGGAAAGCGGGAAGGCTGGAGGACAAAGGGAGGGAGAGCTGCTGAGCCCCCTGACAAAAGAGCTCAGTTTGGTGGGGAACAAAGGCGCTCGCCAGCGCCATCTCCCCCGCCCATCCCCCAGCCAAAATCCCAAAGAGAACCAGTTCCTGCCAGGGAACTTGCTCGCTCCGCGCAAACACCCAACTCTGCGCTTCTGCGGAGCCAAACCTCCAGCAGCGGATCTGACTCCCTCCCGCTGCCACAGGGCCCCTCCTGAAGTGGATCACCTAAGGAGAAGCGATCTAAGCCTGCCCCTCCTGCCCCCGTGCACCTTGCCTACCCACCCCAGCTAATACGCCAGATCCCCAGCATCACAAGCCTGGCAGGGTGCAAGTAGCCCAGACGAGCCACCCCACCCCACAGTGAATCCTGCCCCTAGGAGAGGGGAAGAGAAGGCACACACCAGTCTGACTGTGGCCCCAGCGGTGGGCTGGGGGCAGACATCAGGTCTGACTGCGGCCCCGCCCACCAACTCCAGTTATACACCACAGCACAGGGGAAGTGCCCTGCAGGTCCTCACCTCGCCAGGGACTATCCAAAATGACCAAGCGGAAGAATTCCCCTCAGAAGAATCTCCAGGAAATAACAACAGCTAATGAGCTGATCAAAAAGGATTTAAATAATATAACAGAAAGTGAATTTAGAATAATAGTCATAAAATTAATCGCTGGGCTTGAAAACAGTATACAGGACAGCAGAGAATCTCTTGCTACAGAGATCAAGGGACTAAGGAACAGTCACGAGGAGCTGAAAAACGCTTTAAACGAAATGCATAACAAAATGGAAACCACCACAGCTCGGCTTGAAGAGGCAGAGGAGAGAATAGGTGAACTAGAAGATAAAGTTATGGAAAAAGAGGAAGCTGAGAAAAAGAGAGATAAAAAAATCCAGGAGTATGAGGCAAAAATTAGAGAACTAAGTGATGCACTAAAGAGAAATAATATACGCATAATTGGTATCCCAGAGGAGGAAGAGAGAGGGAAAGGTGCTGAAGGGGTACTGGAAGAAATAATAGCTGAGAACTTCCCTGAACTGGGGAAGGAAAAAGGCATTGAAATCCAAGAGGCACAGAGAACTCCCTTCAGACGTAACTTGAATCGATCTTCTGCACGACATATCATAGTGAAACTGGCAAAATACAAGGATAAAGAGAAAATTCTGAAAGCAGCAAGGGGTAAACGTGCCCTCACATATAAAGGGAGACCTATAAGACTCGTGACAGATCTCTCTTTTGAAACTTGGCAGGCCAGAAAGAATTGGCACGAGATTTTCAGGGTGCTAGACAGAAAAAATATGCAGCCGAGAATCCTTTATCCAGCAAGTCTGTCATTTAGAATAGAAGGAGAGATAAAGGTCTTCCCGAACAAACAAAAACTGAAGGAATTTGTCACCACTAAACCAGCCCTACAAGAGATCCTAAGGGGGACCCTGTGAGACAAAGTCCCAGAGACATCACTACAAGCATAAAACATACAGACATCACAATGACTCTAAACCCGTATCTTTCTATAATAACACTGAATGTAAATGGATTAAATGCGCCAACCAAAAGACATAGGGTATCAGAATGGATAAAAAAACAAGACCCATCTATTTGCTGTCTACAAGAGACTCATTTTAGACCTGAGGACACCTTTAGATTGAGAGTGAGGGGATGGAGAACTATTTATCATGCTACTGGAAGCCAAAAAAAAGCTGGAGTAGCCATACTTATATCAGACAAACTAGACTTTAAATTAAAGGCTGTAACAAGAGATGAAGAAGGACATTATATAATAGTTACAGGGTCTATCCATCAGGAAGAGCTAACAATTATAAATGTCTATGCGCCGAACACCGGAGCCCCCAAATATATAAAACAATTACTCATAAACATAAGCAACCTTATTGATAAGAATGTGGTAATTGCAGGGGACTTTAACACCCCACTTACAGAAATGGATAGATCATCTAGACACACGGTCAATAAAGAAACAAGGGCCCTGAATGAGACATTGGATCAGATGGACTTGACAGATATATTTAGAACTCTGCATCCCAAAGCAACAGAATATACTTTCTTCTCGAGTGCACATGGAACATTCTCCAAGATAGATCATATACTGGGTCACAAAACAGCCCTTCATAAGTTTACAAGAATTGAAATTATACCATGCTTACTTTCAGACCACAATGCTATGAAGCTTGAAATCAACCACAGAAAAAAGTCTGGAAAACCTCCAAAAGCATGGAGGTTAAAGAACACCCTACTAACGAATGAGTGGGTCAACCAGGCAATTAGAGAAGAAATTAAAAAATATATGGAAACAAACGAAAATGAAAATACAACAATCCAAACTCTTTGGGACGCAGCGAAGGCAGTCCTGAGAGGAAAATACATTGCAATCCAGTCCTATCTCAAGAAACAAGAAAAATCCCAAATACAAAATCTAACAGCACACCTAAAGGAACTAGAAGCAGAACAGCAAAGGCAGCCTAAACCTAGCAGAAGAAGAGAAATAATAAAGATCAGAGCAGAAATAAACAATATAGAATCTAAAAAAACTGTAGAGCAGATCAATGAAACCAAGAGTTGGTTTTTTGAAAAAATAAACAAAATTGACAAACCTCTAGCCAGGCTTCTCAAAAAGAAAAGGGAGATGACCCAAATAGATAAAATCATGAATGAAAATGGAATTATTACAACCAATCCCTCAGAGATACAAGCAATTATCAGGGAATACTATGAAAAATTATATGCCAACAAACTGGACAACGTGGAAGAAATGGACAAATTCCTGAACACCCACACTCTTCCAAAACTCAATCAGGAGGAAATAGAAAGCTTGAACAGACCCATAACCAGCGAAGAAATTGAATCGGTTATCAAAAATCTCCCAACAAATAAGAGTCCAGGACCAGATGGCTTCCCAGGGGAGTTCTACCAGACGTTTAAAGCAGAGATAATACCTATCCTTCTCAAGCTATTCCAAGAAATAGAAAGGGAAGGAAAACTTCCAGACTCATTCTATGAAGCCAGTATTACTTTGATTCCTAAACCAGGCAGAGACCCAGTAAAAAAAGAGAACTACAGGCCAATATCCCTGATGAATATGGATGCAAAAATTCTCAATAAGATACTAGCAAATCGAATTCAACGACATATAAAAAGAATTATTCACCATGATCAAGTGGGATTCATTCCTGGGATGCAGGGCTGGTTCAACATTCGCAAATCAATCAACGTGATACATCACATTAACAAAAAAAGAGAGAAGAACCATATGATCCTGTCAATCGATGCAGAAAAGGCCTTCGACAAAATCCAGCACCCTTTCTTAATAAAAACCCTTGAGAAAGTCGGGATAGAAGGAACATATTTAAAGATCATAAAAGCCATTTATGAAAAGCCCACAGCTAACATCATCCTCAACGGGGAAAAACTGAGAGCTTTTTCCCTGAGATCAGGAACACGACAAGGATGCCCACTCTCACCGCTGCTGTTTAACATAGTGCTGGAAGTTCTAGCATCAGCAATCAGACAACAAAAGGAAATCAAAGGCATCCAAATTGGCAAAGATGAAGTCAAGCTTTCGCTTTTTGCAGATGACATGATATTATACATGGAAAATCCGATAGACTCCACCAAAAGTCTGCTAGAACTGATACATGAATTCAGCAAAGTTGCAGGATACAAAATCAATGTACAGAAATCAATTGCATTCTTATACACTAACAATGAAGCAACAGAAAGACAAATAAAGAAACTGATCCCATTCACAATTGCACCAAGAAGCATAAAATACCTAGGAATAAATCTAACCAAAGATGTAAAGGATCTGTATGCTGAAAATTATAGAAAGCTTATGAAGGAAATTGAAGAAGATTTAAAGAAATGGAAAGACATTCCCTGCTCATGGATTGGAAAAATAAATATTGTCAAAATGTCAATACTACCCAAAGCTATCTACACATTCAATGCAATCCCAATCAAAATTGCACCAGCATTCTTCTCGAAACTAGAACAAGCAATCCTAAAATTCATATGGAACCACAAAAGGCCCCGAATAGCCAAAGGAATTTTGAAGAAGAAGACCAAAGCAGGAGGCATCACAATCCCAGACTTTAGCCTCTACTACAAAGCTGTCATCATCAAGACAGCATGGTATTGGCACCAAAACAGACACATAGACCAATGGAATAGAATAGAAACCCCAGAACTAGACCCACAAACGTATGGCCAACTCATCTTTGACAAAGCAGGAAAGAACATCCAATGGAAAAAAGACAGCCTCTTTAACAAATGGTGCTGGGAGAACTGGACAGCAACATGCAGAAGGTTGAAACTAGACCACTTTCTCACACCATTCACAAAAATAAACTCAAAATGGATAAAGGACCTAAATGTGAGACAGGAAACCATCAAAACCTTAGAGGAGAAAGCAGGAAAAGACCTCTCTGACCTCAGCCGTAGCAATCTCTTACTCGACACATCCCCAAAGGCAAGGGAATTAAAAGCAAAAGTGAATTACTGGGACCTTATGAAGATAAAAAGCTTCTGCACAGCAAAGGAAACAACCAACAAAACTAAAAGGCAACCAACGGAATGGGAAAAGATATTCGCAAATGACATATCGGACAAAGGGCTAGTATCCAAAATCTATAAAGAGCTCACCAAACTCCACACCCGAAAAACAAATAACCCAGTGAAGAAATGGGCAGAAAACATGAATAGACACTTCTCTAAAGAAGACATCCGGATGGCCAACAGGCACATGAAAAGATGTTCAGCGTCGCTCCTTATCAGGGAAATACAAATCAAAACCACACTCAGGTATCACCTCACGCCAGTCAGAGTGGCCAAAATGAACAAATCAGGAGACTATAGATGCTGGAGAGGATGTGGAGAAACGGGAACCCTCTTGCACTGTTGGTGGGAATGCAAATTGGTGCAGCCGCTCTGGAAAGCAGTGTGGAGGTTCCTCAGAAAATTAAAAATAGACCTACCCTATGACCCAGCAATAGCACTGCTAGGAATTTACCCAAGGGATACAGGAGTACTGATGCATAGGGGCACTTGTACCCCAATGTTCATAGCAGCACTCTCAACAATAGCCAAATTATGGAAAGAGCCTAAATGTCCATCAACTGATGAATGGATAAAGAAATTGTGGTTTATATACACAATGGAATATTACGTGGCAATGAGAAAAAATGAAATATGGCCTTTTGTAGCAACGTGGATGGAACTGGAGAGTGTGATGCTAAGTGAAATAAGCCATACAGAGAAAGACAGATACCATATGGTCTCACTCTTATGTGGACCCTCAGAAACTTACCAGGAACCCATGGGGGAGGGGAAGGAAAAAAAAAAAAAAAGAGGTTAGAGTGGGAGACAGCCAAAGCATAAGAGACTGTTAAAAACCGAGAACTGAGGGTTGATGGAGGGTGGGAGGGAGGGGAGGGTGGGTGATGGGTATTGAGGAGGGCACCTTTTGGGATGAGCACTGGGTGTTGTATGGAAACCAATTTGTCAATAAATTTCATAAAAAATAAAAAAAAAAAAAATAAATAAAAAAAAAAAAAAAAAAAAAAAAAAAAAAAAAAAAAGGATCAGAAGATCATTCAGAGAAATGCTGAGCTGGAGAGGAACGACTGACCTTTACAAGATGCTGACCACACCTGAAATATGAATAAAAACAATAAGGAAAAGGAGATGGTTTTCACTTATATGACAAAAATCAAAAAGAATGATGCTATTCAGAACTGCATGAAGGGGAAATGATTTCAAGAAGTAATTAGGGAATCCAGCAAAACTAAATGGGCCTTTATGTTTACCACTGCATTTTTATAATATGTATTTTATAACACTGCAATAAGAAATAACCTAAACATTAGGCATGTGGATGTCAATTTCGTGCATTGTGATATATTAAAATGAAAAAATGTGGGGGGTCATAAGATGACTATGGAAAGACAATTGTTATGAAATACATTGTTAAATATGGAAAAGTATATTATAGTATTATATATATGAATATTCACTAATATATTAATAAGTTCAGAAAGATAAGGACAAAATATTAACATTTCTGGATGGCTTAGTAGTGATTCTATTTTATATTTATATACTATTTTATATGCTCACATGATTTTTAATTTTTCTACAATAATGATTATTGTATCATATATGTAAAACAAATTTTAGTTAGTACCTTTCACTCTATTTTCTTATATGTTCCTTTCTGACCTCCTCAAGTGATTTTAGTTTTGCTGGGAACTATCTGAAATATAGAAGTATTGTCTTATTGAAGTTAAAGATGAGCTTCCATAGGCTGTTTGAGCAGAAGAGGAAATTTATAAGGACTTCTACAAATTCAACCTTCAAAATCGGCTTCTAAACTACTTGTGGAAGGGTTCAGTTAGGCATGCAATTACCCATCACAGGTCTAATTGCCCATTTGCATGCACAATTTAGAAAGGCACAGTTGAAATTTAGTTCTGGGCTCTCCAATGCTAATTTTCTCCCTTGAAATTGACATTTCAAAGAACATCAGGTGGCTAAAACCCCAGATTTGTTATTTATCTCAACAGGAAGAAAACTATTTTCCCTTCCAAGTTTAAGGTTTGGTTTAAAAAATTAAATTAAAAGATGAAAGGGAAAAGACAAGCATGCAAAGGAATATACAGTCCCTCCACATTATCAAGAACAGACTCTTGTTTCCCTTGAAAGGAGTTAACATGTGATTGGTTATCCAATTAGCAAGGTTTGTCCATACTTCTGCATGGAGAGGGAAAGATATTTAACCATCCTTTAGCTTTATGCCTCCTTTTACAAATATCTGTAACCTCCCCTGTAAAATTAGTGGTAATAGCACATTATTTCTTTGGATAGTTTTGAGAATTAGAGTCAATAATGTATATAAAAATTTACATAGTAGGCCCTCAATATTAGTCATCTATTTGTTCCTGTTTTCTCATTTTCTGTACTGCGAGCCTTCACCTTCATAGGTTATAATATATAGAATTGATTCGTACCAGATAATGACTGAAAGGATTAGTAAGTGACAAAACAGAGACTTCTCTTACTTGCCAAGTGAGTTTTGTGGGCCTTAAATGAAGAGATTGGAAACAGGTGTATTTATTAATTTGCTAGTTAGGCTCACTCACTGAGCTGTTTAAAATAGTGGTTATCAACAGCTGGTATCAATGGTAAGGGAAAAGGTGAAGTCCTTACTAACTAGCAGGTATTGTGAAAATCTAGCAATCAATCTTGCCTGCACCATATACATTAAAGACAAAACAAACCAACCAAACCAACTAACAACTGTGGAGGCCCTTGGGAGTGTCCTACACACATAGAAGGTGTCTGACTTCTATGTAAATCCCGGAGGAGTAAGGGGTGGTCTGACTAGCTGCTTTGGCAGTAAAACAAGGTGTAATTGTGCTGCCTTGTGGCTAGCCTGGACTCTCAGAGAAAAACATATGGCTTCCTGTGGAGCATGATCTTAGACTTGTCCAAGAGAGCCAACTGGAGAGATAAACACCCCTTGGTAGAGAGAAACTAGAAGGCAACCATGCTGCTCTTGCTCTCCCAACTCCTACAGCTTTCCTGATTAATGTTCTCCCTGGCTGAGGGACAGACTTCGACTCTAAATCAAGGAGAGTTTTTACTATTCCATGAGCTTAAGCATGTCTTAGTGAGTACCAGCCTCTTATCAGACGTGTGGATGCCTGAAACATCACAAATAATCAACACATGGACACATGGATGGAAGAAAGGAAGGGAGGGAGGGAGGGAGGGAGAAAGGAAGAAAGGTTGGGAGGAGAGAAGGGAGGAAGGGAGGGAGGTTGAGGGAGGGATGGAGGAAGGCAGGCAGGAAGGAAGAAGTTCAATAATGTTTGTGAATATAGAAGCATATATTTGCCTATAAAAACAGCAGGGCAAATTTCAGGAATGAGGGAATAATCTCTTTTACACTTATTCCCCCTGTCATCTTTTCAGATCATCCTTCATCCTACTCTTTGTATCTTTCTCCTAGCCTTGCACAATCCCAGTCATTGATGTAAAGGCCTCATAACACATTTTTTTAAGAAAGAGAGAGGGGGACAGTGCACACAGGGGAGGGGCAGAGCAAGAAGAAGAGAGAGAAACTTAAGCAGGCTCTACCCTCAGTGCAGAGCTGGACACTGGACTTGGTCCCACAACTATGGGATCATGAGCCGAAATTAAGAGGGGACACTTAACTGACTGAGCCACCCAGGTGCCCCAACAATACATTTTTTCATGGAGAAACTTCCTTTATAAAACCTGATATTAGTGAAGGGAGTAACACCAGATTAAAAAGAGGCTTCCTGCTCCCCTCACCTCCACCAGGGTATAATACTGCTTCTGTTAATATTAGTCAAAATATGTGGGTTAAGGAATACAAACCTCCACCCCACACCTTTCCTGAACAAGTGCTCTTGCATCTGTTATGGCAAGGAGCTTCTATCGAAATCATTGAATAGCTGACTGTTTAACTCCAATATTTGGTATAGGTGGTAACGGTGAAGGAAACACTGATAAATTAATTCCTTAGTATGATGGTGAACACAGTACCTGAGCAGGTTTTTGAAGAAATTAAAAAGGAAATGGATATCACATAGTATTATAGTCTTAGAGACCAACAAGTATCTTTTGAAGTATCCTAGTTATATTATCTCTGGGTGCAATCAGTATTATTTCTGCCTGAGTTTCCCCTTGCCTCACGATCATTAAAAAGTGGATGAGTGCTTTTGTTGTCGTCTCATGAAGTTTGAAGATGTGTGAGCAGCACTGTAGGGGAAGAGGGAGATATGTGCTGGGCTGAGCAGGGGTGGAATGAGTAACATCGGCTGCTCAGATTTTTGCCACATTCACCACCCCCTTCTAAAGAGTTCTTTTGCTGATTATGGGGCAGCAGTCCTTCTTTAACTACAGATAACCATATTCTTTGTTTTTAATCCTTCCCATTAATGTAGCCTCAGTCTCCTTGGCTTGTTTTTCCTCCTCTGCTTAATTTTTGAACATTCAAAGACCTCTGAGCCTGAACCTCAGCATCATCTTTACTCTAATTCTACCATCTCTCTAGGTTATTTCTATCAATGATGACTAATGGCATTTGTAAAGCCACTGGAGATGATATGATATGATATGATATGATATGACATGATTAATATAATATAATATAATATAATATAATATAATATAATATATTCAGTTCTGATTTTACAGCTAATCTCAAGTCCAACATGCCTCTTGGACATCTCCACTTAGGTATCTAATAGCCATTTCAAAGTTAACACAAATAAAAAATTACTTTTGTTATCTCCACCCCCTGGAACACCCACGCCCAATTTTTTTTCTCCTCTAGTGTTTCCATTCCAATGGCTCAAGCATAAACTCAGTTACTTAAACCAAATATCTAGGAATTATCTTTAACACCTATTCTTCTTTTCTTTCTTTACCTTATACTCTTATCTACTCTAATAGCAAATTCTTCCCAGTCCAAAATATATTAAAAACTCAACCACTTCTCTTAATTTTCACTTTTCTCCATCTACCCTTCCCAAAGCCATCATCATCTTTCTTCCAGACTCCTGTAATACCTGACAGTTTCTTGCCTCCATTCCTACCCACACTCTAGCAATTAGATCTTTTAAAAACAGACTGCAAATCAGACAATCACCTCATCCACGACCTTTCCATAACAACCTCCAATAGGATCCCATTCATATTATTTTTTAATTTTTTTAACGTTTATTTTTGAGAGACATAGAGCATGAGCAGGGGAAGGGCAGAGAGAGAGGGAGACACAAAATCTGAAGCAAGCTCCAGGCTCTGAACTGTCAACACAACTCATGAACTGTGAAATCATGAGCCGAAGTCAGACGCTTAACCGACCCCGACCGAGCCACCCAGGTGCCCAATCCCAATCATATTTGTAACAAAAGCAAATTCCTTAAAATGAGTACAAGATCTTACATTGTTGGGACTTTAACTCTACTTCTCACTTTGTCACTCCCCACTCTCTTCCCAGGTCAGCCTGCTTTGGGCACATGACTTTCTCTCCATTCCTATTTTAGAGACTATTCCTCCTGCTTAAAATGCTCTCCTCCCACATACCAATGTTTTGATAACAAGTCTATCTGTCATTTAGGTCTCAGCATAAAGGTTACATTCTCTATGGATCCCATCTAATAACTCAAGCACCGATTGTCCTCTGTCTCTTCTTCACTGTACTCAACCAGTCTGAAATTACTCTGTTCATTTACAAATCCACTTGCTTGTTTTCTGTACTTCCCTACAAGTATGAAAGCTTTTTGTAGTGCATGGCATATTGTAGATACCCATTCATATGAATTTAGGAAATAATGTTCTGAATATAGTGGCCCAGATAATGGCCATATTCATAAGTTAGTCAACTGAGAGGAGCTGCCACAAAAATTCTACTTGAGTAAGTAACACTAAGACCTAACTATGACTCAGAGACATAAGTACTTAGCATGCATTGACTCTTCAACCATTGTATAAGATATTCCATATATATTGTTTTATAGATGAGCAAAGTGAGGCATAGGAGTGTAAATAAGTTGCCCAAGGTCATATCACATCACAGTACTCAGCTGAACTGAACTTTGAACCAGGCTGTCTGGCTCGAGTCTGTACTGCTAATCACCATATTTGGCTGGTGGCAGGAAGCACCCTTATTAGCCACACCACCCAGAAGTACTCTCTGGGATTATGAGTTTAGGAGAGACAGAGAATCAATCATTATTAGAAATAGGCAGGTAACGGAGACATGAAACAGAGACTGTACGAGACATTTTGTATCAAAGACTCAACCAATCAACAGCCACCCACCCACCTACCCACCCCCCCAAAAAAACCAGAGATCAGGTAGTTGGTTAGTAGCCTGGAGAAGCAGAGAAACAGAATGATGTCACCTTTGCTTTAGAGGCCACAATACATATCCTGATCCACTTGCTTCCTTGGATCTAAAATGACAGTTTAAGTGTCAGGGAGGGTCAGTTTCAAGCTACAGGGCTGTTTTTTTGTTTGTTTCCTCATGATATTCCCTTTATTGTTGTTATTTCTGTGTTTTTTCTCTATAATAAATCACCAGTACTTGAGGTGATATGTGGGAATCTCTGTTTCTTGAAAACAAAATTTCCCAGTATAGCCAGAAGTTATTACCTCAGAATTCCTATAATGTCTTCTTTCCACTCTCAATTAGATGTCAATGATTTTCTAAGATGTCACTGACTAATTACGGGTCTGGTTTAAGATGGCTTATAGAAGGGTTTCTCCATTGAAGTGCTCCTGGGGGCAGACGAGGGGATGGGGGTCCTTGGGATTTCAAGGTACTGCATGTGCAGTAACCTCTGCAGGAGAGAAAGAACTTTGAAGTCTTGCTTATTAGCTTACAAATCCATATGACTTTTGTATTCTTTCACAATATGAGCATGCTCATTTTACTAAAAATTGTATATTCCATGGTTTTGAGGACTACCTCACACAGTACCATGTACATTGTTTTGAAAGGCACAACATTGAAGTGTAAGCCCTTTCAAAAAATGTATGCAGTTTTAAAGTAGTCATCACAAAATGGAAAAAAAAATGCAGTTAAGCATCACACAATATATAAAAGCATTTAGTTATAATTGTGGAAACCTAAATAATGAAACTGCTATTTGCTGACATGAAGTCCTGACTTGGACACTTATCAAAGAGATTTATAGATCACATAAGCTGCAGAGGCATCCACAAGTGACACTGTTGGTTATTTCTAGATTTGTGTGCAGAGCAATGGCTTTCCAGCATTTTGCCTCAATAAGAAATACATTTTACATCTCAGTCTACTATATACAGCCACACACTCAAAGCCAAATATCCATGAAATAATAGGGTATCTTATTACATATTATACTCTCTACCCCATCATAATTTTATTTTCTGAGATATGCTGGTCAGGACCCATTAAACAAATTCTACAGCCCAGGAATATGTTACATAGTTTGAAAGACTATGCATTAGACAATATCCTTTCATGTGTCCTACAAGGGCAACAAATTTAGATATGGGAATGACACAGATGTGATTGGACACGAGGGAAATCAAGCTTAAAAGAGATCTACTGCATCCTCCAAATGAAGTTTAGAGCCTACGAGGTCACTATTTAAAGAATGAGACTTGTTTTTCCTCTTAAGAATCAATACCCTATTGAAGACTTACTTCTCTATTGATGAGACTGTATTCATTGCATCTCCTCTAACTGACCCTCAGATCTTGGGTTTCATCTCTTTATTATAAAACTTAAGCACCATGACTTGCTTAGCTCTTTTTTTTTTCTTTTTTAATTTGAGAACTGTGGACGTTCACAAGAGAAGTGTTCAAAAAAACCACCTGTTGTCCTGTGACTTATTATTTTTTTGAAGTATATAAAGTCTAAAGTGAAGCCCCCCTCCCTTCATCCTTCTTTCTCATTACAACTTTCAGAAATAATTTTTGTTAACAGTTTGATACATAAACCTGTAACTCTCTGACTATTCATGCATGATATATATATTCATGGTATATATAGAGAAATAATTTCATACATATACAAATACACTTTTAAATAGAATTTTGTCATATATAGTTACAAAGTGAGTTTCAAAACGAAACATAACATATATGTTTTGTGTTTAGTACATACACATGTACTCCATTGACACTTGTTGAATGACATTTAATTTTCATACTGTTCTCAACACTACCACATGCTACAAAGACTCTCTAAGCCATATATGTATATATTTCAAGTTTATTTATTTATTTTGAGAGAGAGTAAATATAAGTAAGGGAGGGGCAGAGAGGGAGGGAGAGAGAATCAGAAGCAGGCCCCATGTACTGTCAGCACGCAGCCCTATGTGGGGCTTGATCGCACAATCCATGAGATCATGACCTGAGCTGAAATCAAGAGTCTGCAGCTTAACTGACTGAGCCATCCAGGCACCCCACCCACATATATTTATAAGCCCAAGATATTTCTGTGATAAAGTAGATTCCTGAAAATGAGGACTGGTATTTCAATTTTTAATTGAGGCTTCAAATCACCCTCCAAAACATTTCTACCAGTCTATGATTTCACTAATATTATCTGAGACTGCTCATTTCCCAGATCTTTGTTAACACTGATACTATCACCATTTAAAATTTTTAGTAAATTTTGTGGGCAAAATGTGCATGTCTCATTATTATTTAATTTTGTATTTCCCTGAGTTTTGCAGTGAGTTTAAGCATCTTTTTATGTCATGTGCACTTCAGTGTTTTCTTTTCCGAATTATTGGCTGATACATGTTGCTCGTTTTTCTATTTGGCTTTATTTCTATTTGGCTCTGCACTTTTCTAAAACTTCATTTATAGAAAATACATGTGATAAAGTCCTGTGTTCATTCTATGTACTCCATTCTTTCCTCAGCAGGCCATTGTCTTTTAACATGTTTGGCGTTTAAACCTATATTTAAATTTATATTTAAATTTGTATTGGTATTTTATATTTAAATTTGCTTATTATTAGACATGCAGTTAAATGTGTTGCTATTTGTTGATGATCACTGTGTTTGGCCACACTAAAACAAGCTTCTCCACTTTAAAGAATAGTCCTGTGGATTTTTTTTCATAGACTTTTAAAGTAGTGTATTTTTTTTATGTTTATTTGTTTATTTGAGGGGGAGGGGCAGTGAGAGAGTAGAGAGAATCCCAAGCAGGGTCCACACTGTGAGCATAAGCCCAATGCAGGGCTTGATCTCACGATCTGTGAGACCATGACCTGAGCTGAAATCAAGAGTCAGATGCTCAACTGACTAAGCCACCAAGGTGCCCCTAAAATAGTATATTTTTAAATGTAATACTCCTGATATTTATTTTTGTGTAACTGGGCCAATTTCAATAATTTGTGTTTTTGCTAGAAAATCATCCATTTTATTATTCAAATTTATTTGCATATTTATAGAAATAAAATTACCTTATAGGGTTTTTTTAAGTTTATTTATTTTGAGAGTAAGAAAGACAGTGCAAGAGGGGCAGAGAGATTGGGAGAGAAAGAATTCCAAGCAGACTCCACACCGTCAACACAGAGCCAGAAGTGGGGCTCAAACTCATGAACGCTGAGATCATGACCTGAGCCAAAACCTAGTCAGATGTTTAACGGACTGAGCTACCCACGTGCCCCTCCTAGTTTTGCTTAATCTCACTTGTATCTATAGTTATAACTCATACCTTTTTACCCTACTATTGTATATTTTTGCTTTTTAAAATTTTCTGAGTCTGGCTTACTAGGCACTTACTGATTCTTCTGTTGACTTTTTGTTACCAAAATATATTTTACTTTCATAATTCTTACTTTTATTTTAGTTTTATAATATATTAACTTTTAATCATTAACACTTTTACTTTTCTGTCTTTATTTTGTTTTGTTTCCTAGTTCTGAAGCTGAATTTTAGTTTACTTATTTACAATAATTTTATTAAGGCATATAAAATTATAAATTTTGTTCTGAGTACAGTCACAATTGCATTCCATAACTTTAAAAACTATATTCCCATTTCTGTTAAGTTCCAAATAGTCTATATTTAACATCTTGATTTTCTTTTTGAAATATCTATTTGAAGCAGCAGCAAACATTTGAATTCATTTAGGAAAGTAGATATGTCTAGGCATACCTACTAAATGAATTAGAAAGAGAAGTATGACCAATTTCTTTTTCCTATACACTTGGTGTGGTTGAAAGGAGGGGGGGGGATCTGCAGTTCTAGAAGGGAAAGTAAAAGCAAAGAATAATTGTTTTCCTCAGACCTTGGCATAAAGCCCAGTGAAAGGAACAGGATACTAGCCTTCAGTCTTTTTGAAGAAAGATCTGCCTGCAGAAGTTTAAGGCACTGTTTCCACAAGGGGCTCTCTCCCTGACATACTAGCAAAAACAAGCGAGCTTTTGAAACCCAGTTGTATAATTAGACAGTGAAGGGAGAACAGAGACATCTCCATCCTTCTGTATCGGCCATAGTGTTACTCCAATACATTCAGAATGCCAGGAAAGGCTTTGGTACCTCTCATTTATTCTTTGTATAAATGTTTTCAAGCACCTGCTTCATGCAAAATGAGGTTACTTGGTCCTGGACAAGCAGTGAGGGACAGTGTTGACTGTATCGTGGGCTGAATCCTCAGCATGGACAACTGCTCTGTCATACTGAACACTGGTAGCTGAGGGCACTGGAAGGTTAGGATGGGGATCTGAGACCACTCGCACCCCAAGGAGTCTCAGAAGTTGAAGACAACAAAAAAGAGGGACAGAGGAGAACATGAGAGGGTTCTACATGAATACACATGAAACTTCTTCCTAGAATCCCCACAAATACGTGGGTGAGGGCTCCACATTTATAGGTTGCAGCAAGATCTAGAATTATGTAGGTTATTACAATTTGTGTCCCTGCATTGATTCCAAAGACTCGTAAGCCCATCACATATGCATTTGCTTATTACTGACAGTATACCAAACATTGGGAAAAGGAGGGGACTTCATCTTTTTTCTATTGTATGCCAACTTATCCAGTGTCTTATCCAATATAACAAGAGGATTTCAAATTTATCCAAATAAAATATGTGTCAGACTGTATGTCCCTGGGACTTGTGTACACAGCATTGTGTTTTTTAGTAAAACATCCCTCTACAGTAATTATCATCACCGCTGCTATAGGGTAAGAAACAGGGTGAAGAAGATTGAATCACTGACTAACACCATCTCACTATCACAGAGTAAAGTCATTCCCAGGAATTGCTCAGCCAGTGTCTGTTAAGCCAAGGATGGTGTCAGACACAGCTTCATTACCTGTTTGGCTGCAACAATTTAAATTGAGATTGATTTGAGTGACATCCACTGAGTAATAGAAAAGAACTCGAAATTACTCCCTACTTCAGAGTATCCTATAATAAAATATTTTAAAAAATATTTCACTTCTCACCACAGAGTTTTGTAGAGGTATGAAAAGATATTACAATATGTAATTATCTAGAGTGAAGCATTGCAGTGGGCACAAATAAATATGGAAGAAGTGAATATTAGTTTCATTATAATTGTTCATTAGATTTAATCATTTAGTTATTCAAATGCATGCCTTGAGCATCTCCACATTACCATTGCTAGACAGTATGAGAGAAAAAAAATATGGACTTCTTTCTAAAAGGAAGATAGATGAGATTTGTACTCTATATAGAAAACACTGTCTGTCATCTGAGACATAATAGTACCCAATAGAACACTAGAACTGAATTTTCTGCCCCTACCACACATCGGATGTGGATCTCTTTGCCCTTGGTGGGGTACAGGGGAGGCCACCCCAAAATATGCCATTTTGGTATATTGATTATTTTGAATTAAAATTACTCAAGAAACAGCCAGTGCAAGGATGCTGTGATCCTCCTTTGTCCCCTTGAAAGCAGGTGATATTCTGCATGTGAAAGCCCCTGGCCCTGGATAGTAGAGGCATCCTTATCACCAGAGGTAGGTAATTTAGGGCTGAGAAGGCTGTGGAAACAAACTACTTTTTCCATTCATTTGCTCTCCTAAGCCCAAATGCCTTCATCAATTCTTCACAAATACTTGTTTCTTTGTTTAAAAGGTATAAAAGCTACCTCCTTTGGTCATTTCAGGGAGTCTCATATTTCTGTGAGCTCCCATATATGTACGAAATTAAAATTTATTTTTCTCCTGTTAATCTGTCTTATGTCAATTTAATTATTAGGCCAACCAAACAAACTAGAAGGGAAAGAAGGAAAAATTTTCCTCCTCTGCACCCTTATGTTTTCTCTCTGGAGTTTGGTTTTCTCATCAGTAAAATGAAAATAGTAATATAGGGCAGAATGCTAAAATCTCCAGTATTTTTTGAGTATCAGAATTGTATAAATTATTTAGGGAGACTAATTCTGCCTGGATTGGGAAAAACATTAAAAAGGAGGAATTGCATTTGAGCCAATCAGGAATGATTTAATTTGAAAGCTTTCATAACAGACAAAGGGAGAATAAGTCAGCTTTTAGGAAAAAAATGTTTACTGCTAGAATATTCTATTAAATCATGATATTGGTTTAACGACAAAACATGGCTTAGTCCTCAGCATCCATGGAGAGTGTTTGGGGAAGTGGCAGGAAGAGATTGGAAGATTTAAGCAAAAATGTTCCAGAAATTGGAATTTAAATTCTCATCTCTGTGTGATCTATGCCTTTCAGTTTTTGAAACTCTGTGTCTTTACTATTATTTGGAAATTGTTTGCACACCAGCATGCATTCTTTTTAATTTAGCAGCAAACTTTTAGTTATGCAATTTGCCCACATTTCAACACCTTTCCTCTCATCCTATAAAATTGATGTATCTTGTTCAAGAGTTCCTATTTATATTGAAATCTTACCATTATCAATCTTTATCTTGCACACATTTTTGCAAATATGTCTTGATTGCCTCCCCAACACTGAAATATTCTCACGAAAATGAAAAAAATATCAATCAATCATCTTGGTATCAAGCAAACAGTTGGCTGACTGAACTATTTAGCATTCATCCAGATGTTAAGTTATAGTAATCAACCAAAGGCAGCATATGTGTATGTGTGTGCGTGCATGCACATGTGAACACGCATGTATGTGTTTTGCAGTTATCTGATATATTTAAATATTTTCTTTGGATATACAGATCTTGAAATTCTCCTGGCTTTAATCTGTGAATTAAATTAAAACCACTACTAATGGTGCCACCTTGTGTCTGAAATTTAAAATCAAGAGTGTATGTTTATACATTACAGATGTTTCAAGCTAAAAATTAGCATATACATCAATCTACTCTAAAGTTCTCTTTAGAGTAAGCACCTAAGCTTACTTAGGTAAGCAGTTGGAGGTCTAGGGAAGTGAAGTGACTTTTTTAAGCCACTCAATCATTGAATGGTGTGGGTAAGACCAAAACCCAAGATTCTTGATTTTAGTTTTTTTTTTTAATATATCACATATTTTAAATAATAATTTTTGATGACATAAAAAAAGTAATCAATTTTAGTTTTATTAAAGGCAGGTATAGATACTACATTAAGTTAGCTTTAATTTATAGTCACAGTAGGGTTCAATTTGGGTACTTAAGTACTTTAAAATCCAGGTAGTTAATGAATGTGTATAGCAATAATGTTGGCTTCTATTATTAATGGGTGCCAGGGACAATTAACTTGAAGAATTTTATCATTTTAATTGTTTTTTTTAAACATATTAATTTAAGAGAAGTCACCTAAGACATCTTTGCCCATATTATCTAATTTTATACTGAATTTAAGACATGAAAGCACATTTCTTTCCAGAAGTAATTTTTAAAAGAAGATTGAGAGTAAACGGCACAGTAGTGGTACAACAACAAATGATGCAAGATAAGAGGTTTGACAGATCTTTCATCCATGTATTAGAAAACTGGTTATCATGTATTTTCATAGAATATAAATTGAGGCCTCCTTTATCAGACTTTAAATCAGATTTTTCCATTAACAAAGAAGTGTATGCGTAGCACTCTTCTGGTCAGAATAGAATGCGAAAAGAGGTAGAATACATGGTCTCCATCCTGAGAACACACAAGCCTTCTTTAGTTATCTTTCAAAATTAAGTTTGATTTACTAATACTGAATCAAAAATTCATGCAACTCCTATGTTTTCTGGTGGTGAGAAAATGGAAACCATTTGATGGGAAATGGAAGGTAAACAAAGAAAATATTTCTTAGCCACTTTTGATATGCTAGGAGCATCACAAACATTCTGATCCAGTAAATTGGGAAAAGGCTTTAGAGATTATCCAGCTCCCACTGACCCTCCATAGTAGTGTTGCCTCCAGCTTCCAAGTTCCCATTCTGCTTCGCGGGCCCTTACAGTGGTTAAAAAAAAATCTCTAAAAAATATTACAGAGAGACAGAGATGGAGACAAAGAGAGAAAGAGAGAGACAGAGAGACACTGAGAGAGAATGAGTGTAAGAGAGAGTGGGCTAAAAATTGACTTCCCTATAATGTGGTTCCGAATCCGTCACCTAGTAGAAATATAGAACAAAACCTCCATTCACCCTGTCCCTTTCTAGATTTTTTTAATTAAGGCATTAATAAATTCAGCTTTTTTGAAGTTTGCTTGGTTTTACTGATGTCTAGAATGATCTTAAAAGATGAACTATGTTTTCTGGTCATTATTTTTGAACAGGAGCAAGTCAAGCTAATGTACTATTTTCCAAGTTTAAGGAATAAAGATTTTCAAATGCATCCAGTTGTCTGGGGAAAAAAAATCCTTTCAGAATGTAAAACAACCGTGAAGAAGAAATTAGGAACCATTTCTCTTAAGTGCCTCCATGAGTGTTCATAGTCATAACCTCTGAAACAAAAATCTGTGTATAAGAAGTGTGCAAAACCAAAGTCTTGGTTCGCTGCATTTTCTTTTAGTGACTTTATGTAAATTCAGTTGTGTCATCCTGGTTGCCATGATGGAAGTGACACAGCCAAGGTGAGAGTGCATAGCATGATGTTTTTTAAAAGGGGGTATGGGACAAAAAATAAAGCACTACAAATGTGGAAAAACAGAAGAGGACAGCAAGGAGGACCCTCAAAGCCACAGCTAGGTTTATCTGATGACCCATAAAGTAACTGTTAAACTCAAAAGAAAAATGAGCAAACAACAAACATCTTCCATGTCAAAAATCAGATCACTTGATGCATCATTCAAAATTGGCACATCTAGCTCAGAATAAAATTCCCCAAAGATGCTTTGTGCTGTCAGCTGCCTAATTAGGAAGGAGATCAGAGTATTAACCTTCAATACAAAAAAAAATGTAGACTTAAATGCCAAAAAATACGTAGCTTAACTCCCTGGCTTCTTTCCTAGTACTAGTCTCTATCAAGTGAGAATTTTATGAGTTTTGGAAGATTTGGCTTTCTGAAGGTTGCCACATAGTGACTATTAAGACTTCTTTGCAGAACACTGTGTTTTTAAAGAAATCACAATTCACAGTGCTCCTGGTGAAATATAAATATGACCTGCAAATTTGACATCTTCTGGGGTAAAGGATAAAATAAAGGCCGTGTCAAGAACCAAAGAGATTAGTTTAATGCTATCTCAGCACCGTTAACTAACTCCTGGAATTTATGAAATATTAAGAGAAGGATTTATCTACTGACCTGTAAGGGAAATGAGAAAGCTATGTACTGAGTAGAACTAAAATATTTGTCCCAGCTTAGAGACTTGATAAATTAACATGCTTAAGAGTCAGGCCTCAAATCAAAAATTGGAAAGATCAGTGTCCAGAAATATAAATTGGGTAAAGAGCAAAGAAGGTCTGGATTTCCAAAATAATGTCTGTAAGGGGGCTATAGTAGGAAGAACACTGCACAGGTATTCTTTGCAATCCAGCTTACTGTGAGAGGATTAGAGGAAACCACACACACACACACACACACACACACACACACACACATCTGCTACAATTGATTTTATAAATCTCAATATAGGTGGATAATTAAGGCATACATACCTGGGCACTATTTAAAAAAAAAACTGGAGTATTTTGGTATCATCAGTGGATATTAGTGTCAAAGAAAGAGGATCAACAATTTTTTGTTAAGTATAAATCAACAAATCAGAAAGTTAACTGCATCATCATTCCATTACAAAGAGAGAGAGAGAGAAAAGAAAAAATATGTGTGGAAGAAATGTATTTTTAAGGTAGTAATTTGAATGAAATTATGGAACATTTTTCTTCTTTTAGCTTATCTGTAATTTCATTGTTTTCCTATAATAAATAGATATCACTTTGACAAAAATAAGGTCACTATATGAAACCAAATAAACAAAGAAGAGGAAACAACAAACACAAAGTTTTAAGACATAATTTTTCAAAGAATGATTGGACATTCCCTGGGAGTCAGATGTCAGAGCTGTGGGTCATGGATCACTCACAGTGTCATTCATAGCAAGCAGATGTACTATTGCCTTACATCCATGTAACGAACCTCCAGAAAGCACAGTGACTTGGGACAGTCGAAGAATGAGACAATACACACAATAAAGGTAAAGAGGAGGAAATGGATGAAAAGAGGAAACAGCAAGGAAGGAAAGAGGGAAGGAGGAAGGAGAGAAACAAAGAAAAGTAAGGGGTAGGAAAAAAAAAAGAAGTAACAGAGAGAGGTAAAATGAATCATACAGTTCATTTAGTAATCACATATGCTGTATTTCACCCTTCCCACATATAATACTGTATAGTCTCACTGAAACCATTTTTAAAAATAGGTATCATAATACTTTCATCATGTAAAGACAAAATTAAAAGAGAGAGTGAGAGAGAGAAAAGACTAACAGAGTACCTAGCATACAGTTTATACACATTGCACATGTTGGGTATTTTAGAGAGCTTAGTGATCTGGTTTCACTCTGTGGTACACTGGGAGGTAGAAGGTGAAAATGAAGCTGGCAGCAGTATAAAACTGAGAGCAGATAGTTAGGAAAAGACAGAATAACTATGCAACACTGACAAAAGTGAAATGTGTGACATTGGTGATCACATCCATATACCCTTTTGGAAGGCATTACTTTTTTACAGATTACTATAATATTGGAATTACAAATGATGACTCGTGTCATAATGAAAATGTTATATTATGTACCACATCATTTGCTTAAGATTTCAGGTGTTTAATCTCTTCAATTAAATAATTTAAATAAACAAATATAATTTTTAAAGTTTATTTTAGAGAGAGAGAGCAAGTGAAGGAGGGGCAGAGAGAGAGGGAGAGAGACAGAGAATCCCAAGCAGGTTTCACACTGTCAGTGCAGAGCTCCATGTCAGGCTTGAACCCATGAACCATGAGATTATAACCTGAGCTTAAGTCAGATGCTTAACCAACTGACCCACCCAGGCGCCCCTAAGAAAATATAATTTTTAATTAAAATGTCATCCAGGACAGAAAAACATTAGAATTTCCATATAATGTTGGTGGTAAAATACATTGTACATTATTTGAGAGAAATAATGTATCATTATTCACTATAAGCCACAGAATTTTTTAAACCCTCTAATACAGTAAGCCCAAGAAATTCAAATATGAAGAAATATATATGAATATACATATATGTTCATCATAGGCTTATTTACTACAGTGTTTGACATGATAATGTTACCTAAATGCTCAACAACATGGCAATGGTTAAATAAATTATAGTATATCTACTTTGTGGAATATAATGAATGCATTAAATATATTACTCTGTGCCACTTCCTAAAAATAGCCATGATATAAAGTTAAGAAGTTGGAATGCAGAAAGAGTATAACCTCTGCCACTATATTAAATATGCATCAAATACGTACTGGAAAGAAAGAATCTAAAAGACAATACTGATTGAACTAGGATGGTGATACAGGCATATTTTCTGTCATTGCTTTCTTTTCTAAATTATTTTCTATTATTATCTTAATTTTTAAAAGGTATACGCAGTAGAATAAGTGTTTTGCTATGAAATCGAGATATAAATGTCTGACGTGCGTGTCTGCAAACGTGCACATACATAAATACCTTCCTTTGGAGTTTATTGCAGTTCATGTAAATAAAATAACTTGAAGAATTTTCCATCAGAAAATGTTCAAAATCTGTAAAGCAGTAGGGACCTCTAAATAAACACTTTCAGACAGTAAGATTTACTGTGTATAATCTCATGGAATGTTTTGTTTTGTTTTCTGTTATTCATTTACTTTTATAAATTTTTTTTTCAACGTTTATTTATTTCTGGGACAGAGAGAGACAGAGCGTGAATGGGGGAGGGGCAGAGAGAGAGGGAGACACAGAATCGGAAACAGGCTCCAGGCTCTGAGCCATCAGCCCAGAGCCCGACACGGGGCTCGAACTCACGGACCGCGAGATCGTGACCTGGCTGAAGTCGGACGCTTAACCGACTGCGCCACCCAGGCGCCCAGTTCATTTACTTTTAATTTGAGAGAGTAACGTGTAGTTTGCTGACATAAGGCATATGTGTCCAGGAAGACAACAATGTAAGTATGGCTGAGGCTGAGTGAAGGTACTAGGGAGGCAGGAAATGAAGCCCACAGGCTATGGAGTTTGCTCTTTGGTATGTGTGTGATGTAGAAAGTGGGTGTATTTTACTCAGAGGCATAACGTGGCTGTATGTGCATTTTTAAAAGATTGTTTCTCACTTCAAGTGACGGAGGGAGCCTAGAGGGAGCATTTGCACGGATGTCCCTTCTCCACTTCTTGGGAGGTTGGCTCTAGTAGGGTGGGGCTGGCACACCACACCTCTGGTTACGGCTTGTTTTTATCAGCTGGTGTCCACCTCTCTGGTTACACAGTGGATACTTCACGGTTTGGTTTGGTGTGTACTGATATAGAGATTATGTTGCTAAATAACTGAAATAATAAGAAAGAGCAGCATCAGTCCCTTGGTTTATTGTTCAGTGTTCACCTCAAAAAATATACATAAAAGTGAGAAAATACATTTGTAATTTTTACAACGATTGAGTCAATTATGGCACAGTAACAGAATTATAGAGATTTATATGAGATAATTCAGATAAGCAACCTACTTTGGTTTCGATCAGTCTGGGAAATTGCAACAAACAATGGAAAATTACCTAACAATTTGCCAAAATGCCACTTAAATTTTGATAGGATGTATTAAGTTAATTTTTAACATCTTTAAATTTTAGATATAGAAAAGAAATGTACATGTGCCAGGCTCTGTGAATTCCTCTCTTTATAAATCATTTTACATTTTTAAGTAAAAAGTATTTATATATAGAGGCGCATGAGTGGCTCAGTCAGTTGAGTGTCCGACTTCAGCTCAGGTCATGATCTCGCGCTTCCAGAGTTTGAGCCCTGTGTAGGGTTCTGTGTTGATAGCTTGGGGCCTGGAGCCTGCATCGGAGTCTGTGTCTCCCTCTCTCTGCCCCTGCCCCACTCACATTCTTACACCATACACAAAAATAAACTCAAAATGGATGAAAGACCTCAATGTAAGACAGGAAGCCATCAAAATCCTCGAGGAAAAAAACAGGCAAAAACCTCTTTGATCTTGGCCGCAGCAACTTCTTACTCAACACCTCTCTAGAGGCAAGGGAAACAAAAGCAAAAATAAACCATTGGGACCTCATTAAAATAAAAAGCTTCTGCACAGCAAAGGAAACAATCAGTGAAAGTAAAAGGCAACTGACAGAATGGGAGAAGATATTGGCAAACGACATATCAGATAAAGGGTTAGTATCCAAAATCTATAAAGAACTTATCAAACTCAACACCTAAAATACAAATAATCCAGTGAAAAAAATGGGCAAACGACATGAATAGACACTTCTCCAAAGACATCCAGATGGCCAACCAACACATGAAAAAATGTTCAACATCACTCATCATCAGGGAAATACAAATCAAAACCACAATGAGATACCACCTCACACCTGTCAGAATGGCTAACATTAACAACTCAGGCAACAACAGATGTTGGCAAGGATGCAGAGAAAGAGGATCTCTTTTGCACTGCTGGTGGGAATGCAAACTGGTGCAGCCACTCTGGAAAACAGTATGCATGTTCCTCAAAAAATTAAAAATAGAACTACCCTATGACCTAGCAATTGCACTACTAGGTATTTATCCAGGGGATACAGGCATGTTGTTTCAAAGGGGCACATGCACCCTAATGTTTATAGAAGCACTATCGACAATAGCCAAAGTATGGAAAGAGCCCAAATGTCCATCAATGGATGAATGGATAAAGAAGATGTGGTATATATATATATATATATATATATATATATATATATATATGTGTATATATATATATATATATATATATATATATATATATATATAATGGAGTATTACCCAGCAATCAAAAAGAATGAAATCTTGCCATGTGCAACTATGTGGATGGGAGGGTATTACGCTAAGTGAAATTAGTCAGAGAAAGACAAATATATGACCTCACTCATATGAGGACTTTCAGATACAAAACAGATGAACATAAGGGAAGGGAAGCAAAAATAATATAAAAACAGGGAGGGGGGCAAAACATAAGAGACTCTTAAATATGAAGAACAAACAGAGGGTTACTGGAGGGGTTGTGGGTGGGGGATGGGCTAAATGGGTAAGAGGCATTAAGGAATCTATTCCTGAAATCATTGTTGCACTATATGCTAACTAATTTGGATGTGAATTAAAAAATAAAAATAAAAATAAATAAATAAAATAAAAAATTAATAAGCATTAAAAAATTTTAAAAATATTTGTATCTACTCACAAGCATCTATTATGTCATTATGCTCTGAAATTCTTTCTACCTCCAAGTGAATTTCGTGATATTACCCTCCCACCCTCACCTATGTTCCTCATCCTAAACTGATAATGAGCAAATGTAAATGCTTTGTTAAAGTCATATAGTAATACTCTGGTCTCATTCAAAATAGGAGTATATTTTCAACATGAAGTATCTTGCACTGCTCTGAGAGTTTTATACAATGTCATCATATCTTTTTCTTCACTGTGTACTATACTTCCAAGATCCTTTACAACCTTTTTCTGAAGGAATTATCTCATATTAACAAAATATTTTATCTTTCATTATTTGTAAAAATCTCAAAGAAAATGAGAATATGAAATTTTGTCCAAAATTTATTTCCATTTTATTATTCTTATCCTACATTTAGTAGACATTGAACATTTTTATCCTATAATTTGAACAGAAACCTCTCTTTACATTAAGATTAATTTCAAGCTTAGTCATACAACAATGAATCCTAATGGTTAAGATAGGAAGGAAATATTACTTAAGATGTTGAGAAGTTTTATAATTAAACTGAAGGCCGTCATACTAAGACTTATGAAATAAAGATGTATAGCCAATATTTACAGCTTGGGCAGTAGCTGCTCCAGGACATCAATTAGTCCTAACCACATCTAGTTGGATTAATATAAACATAGTCAGGCCTTTATTGCTATGCCACTGCCTGGTCAAACTTACCCTCCAGATTGTCCTTTATCCCCCATCCTCAAATCCTTAGTGGTTAACTCCTCAAATATCCCCTTATGAAAAATAATGTCCTGGATTACTATCACTCCCATACACTATATCCCTCTGTTCTGATTCATTTTAACCAAAGCCCTTATCATCACCAATATGTCACATATTTTAATTATCTGTTATTTTGTATCTATTTGTCTTATCTCTCATTTCTTATCTAAAGTTATCTATCATCTAATAGCTATATCCCTTCATGAGAATACAAGGTCCACAAGAGAAGGTTTTGGGCATTGTTTTCCTCATGAGCATCAGAGTATCTGGCACATAGTAGACAGCCTACAAAAAAGTGTTGACTGAACTGAATCCATAAAAAGGATGATGTGGACCCTACCAAACTTAGGTAATAATACTAGGTCTGCCTCCAGTCCATGAGTAATTATTGGCAAAAATCACCTTACAAGGGGGGGAAATCTATAAGAAGGGGGTTTTTGAGGCTCACTGCATGGAAGAAACTTGAAAGAGTAAGGATGGAGGGGAAAACATGGCATCTGGATGCCCTTTCCTGCAGATGAATAAAATCTGAGCCTCAGAGAGGTGGAAGAATGCTATAGACTCAGGGCACTGAGAACTTAACACGTTAGCTCAGAAGTACTGTGGGTCAACCTGCATCTATCTATCTATCTATCTATCTATCTATCTACCTACCTATCTATCTACCTACCTATCATCTATCTATCTACCTCCCTATCTGTCTATCTATCATCATTCAACTACTTAAAAATAAAGATGAAGGGAATGGAGTATGTCCCCAGAGCCACCCTCCACAAGAACACAGCAGAAGAATGAAAATGACAAATGCTTAGCATACATAGCACAAAAAGGCTACAATATATAACAGTATCTAATGAGAGACCTACTAGAGTCTTCCAGAAATAAATGGCAACAGGGACCATTGTACAAGTTAGAAGGCCTATGAGATATGAGTGCAGTATTATATTGAAAATTTGGGTAAATGAGGTAAGTATTACCGCATTTGAACTCACAGGCTGATGAAGCACAGGGTAATATGGGATACACAGTGAATGATAGAGACACAACTGGAACAAGAGTGAAAATCATTTATGGTTGTTTATTAACCTCTTCAGATTAATAACTCCTCAGACATTTCAGGATGAAAACATTCTTCATTTTAGCAAATATTTAATAAACATCTGCTATATTAGCCAGACAATGTATTAGGCACAAGCATATGAAGATGAATAAAACAGAGATTTGCCCTTGAGCAGTTGGATCTCATCTCATCTCTCTCTCTCTCTCTACTCCAGTGTGGCAAGTTCCATACTAGAGATAAATGGGAATCTCTTCATCTTCCTAGATGATGATGAATATATCATAAATGTACAAATATTGGTTAATGGTTTTAGTTTACATACCTATGAGGGGTGTGGAGAAAAACAACTTTTATGCTTAAATAAAGAACTGACTTGAAAATAAATGATTAAAAGTAACTCATGAAATACATTCATTGCTTAATGGTTTGGTTACAATCCCCAAATTAAAGACACTCATTCATCTACAAACTCTGTTTCTACACACCACTAGTAGAACAGGTACAGAAAATTTCTAACTGCATGTTGTGATTAAGTTAAGGGGGATTTCATCAATATTTACAAGATCAAGCAAACATTGATGTTAGGTGGATGGATGCGCTTTGTATATTTCAATCACAATATTAAATTAGAAAAAATCACTTTGAAAATGCTTGGTGTAGCCACCTTTAAATTAATACTAGACAAGAAAGAGGTCCAGGTATAAGCAGAGGCCAGTACTATTATTCCTAGAATTTCAAAAGAATGTTCTATTCTAGAAAATTATGATGTCTGTAAGAGCTTTCTTTCTAATCCAGGGTTTCAAAGCACCATGTTGTAAAGCCTAGACTTTGTACAGGTATGGTTATAAGAAAGTCCTCAATAGCCATTGTTTCCTGCTGATAATTGTGAAGGCCTCTCCTTATGATAATTGAATCCCTTTTACAGAACAGTAGAGGTAAAAATGATATCTACATTTCTGTGAAAGCACCAGAGGAAATGAAAGTAAAAGTTACAGAAAAAGGAATAGGGGGAGAAGAGGAGGAAAACGCACAACCATATAATAAATCCTAAAGTTTTTGACTATTAATCCAGACAGTATACAGTGGTCAAGGCCACCTCAAGTAATTCTGGGGACATCTGGGTGGCTCAGTTGGTTAAGTGTCCAACTTCATCTCAGGTCGTGGTCTCACGGTTCATGAGTTTGAGCCCCACATTGGGCTTTGTACTGACAGCTCAGAGCCTGGAGCCTGCTTCAGATTCTGTGTCTCCCTCTCTCTCTCTCTCTGCCCCTCCCCCCGCTCACATTCTGTCTCTCTCTCAAAAATAAATAAACATTAAAAATAAAATTTAAAAAAAAATCCTGAAACATGTGGGAGGAAGTAGGATAGAATAAGGATTATTCTTTTCTCAGAATTTTATTAAGCTTTGTGCTTCCTTCCTGATAGATGACCACTAAACTTTCTCAAGGTTCTATTTTCCTATCTCCCATATATATCTTCCTATATGCTAATGATGATACAATCTCTTCCTGTCAACTCTTCCCTTTCCAGTGACTCTGCAAGTCCCACCTCACTGCTTCTCTGCTGCCAGACCAACTGAACTAGAATTTGCTGAAGAGAGGCCTAAGAATTGGTATGCTACCAACTCTCAAGGAGTTACTTTTATCTTTACTTAATATTCTGGATTGAATGTTTACAATCACCCAAATTCATAGTCATTGACACTCTAACTGGAACGTTTCTAGTATTTTGAGATTGGGCTTTTGGGAGATAATCAGGGTTAGCTGAAGTCATGAGAGTGGGGCTCTCTTGATGGGATTAGAGCCAGTATAATAAGAAACACCAAAAGAAACATCTTTTTCCCATTCAGTGCACCAAGAGGTCACATGAGCACATTGTGAGATAGTGACTATCTTCAAGCCAAGAGAAGATGACTCACAATGTAACCTACACTGCTTCCACCTTGATCTTGGACTTCCCAACTTAGAGAACTGCAAGAAATGAATTCCTATTGTTTAAGCCACCCAGTCTATGATATTTTGTTATGGCAGCCTGAGCTGACTTAGACTGGCTACTTCAATACAGCTTTGCTTCTTAGGCTGGGGGGTCTCCTTGCAAGTTATCTGGAAATTAGTATTAAGATTTAGCACTTGAGTCTCACCTTGAGAGATGACTTCCATAAAGTTTACTATTAGAATAGTCTTCATGGGCATACATCTAAGTGATTACATGACTCATAGAGCTTTAAAGGGCAGGGAACAATAGTTGAATTTGTCCACATGGACATTTTCTACAAAGGAATCTTATATTCTTTCCTTAAAGCAAATGGCTCTGTTAGCATACTTGTTTTCAGAAGACTATTGAATTTCTTTCTGGAGACATTTATTGGAATCATTTAAAGGATCTTTCGAGAATGGGTATAAAAAAGAAAAGGAAAGTAGGCAAGTTACCATTTCATACTATTTTTTCCATTTGGGATGTTTGGCTCAGGGGAGGAATTCACATATTAAAATGTATGGAGAAAAATGGGATCTTTCATGATTACAGGCATTGTACTCTTAAAATATGTATACAGGGAAAGTGTCAAGTGCATAGGATATTATTGGCTTTATTCATTAATGTGTCACAACGCTTAGAACAGTTCCTCGCCATTTGCAGGTGTTCCAGAAATATTTGTTGAAAGAATGAATTAAGGAGGAAATGGATGAGGAGGACTACCTCAGGAAAAATTTCTCTCAGGTACGTGGGATGGTCACAGTGGCAAGCTCTTCCATGAGTGAAAGATAAAAATGTGGCACAAAGAACTGGTGAATGTAAATGATGGGTATGCAGGTATTCACTTTACCTTTCTTTCAACTATTCTGAAGATTTAAAATGTTACAAAAATAACAAGTTAGGGAAAAACATAATGATAGGATAATTGATATATACTCCCATCCTTGTCACTGTTGACCTAATTCCATTTGCTTCCATAGACAACTATTTTCATTACTTTCATGTGTAACCCTTCACTTGAGAAAAGTTTAATGTAGATACAAGCACATATGAATATATATTCTTATTTCCCCCTTTCTTACATAAAAGACAACATACAACTCAGTTTTGTTGTGTGCTTCTCTCACTCATTCTCTCTCTTCCACTCCCTCTCTTTTTTCCTCTTTCTCCATCACTCTTGGTTTAACAATAAATCCTGGTACATTTTTCTTTGTATAAGTTCAAGGAGAGCTTTCTTATTCGGTATTCTAGCAAAAAATTCCTTAGAGTGTTTCTACCATTGTTTATGTGACCAGTGATTGGTAAAAAAAAAGTTCTATAATAACTTCATTACATATTAAATTCTAATAAATATATGTATATATATATATATATATAGACACAATATGATATTATTTAATAGTTGATATTTTACATGTTTTAATATCTGCTAGGGTCACTTCTCCTTTATTGTTTTTATTTTTCTTTTCTAGAGTTTTCTTCAATGTTCTTGATTGGTAATTTTTTTCATATCAACTTTAGAATTAGTCTAGTCTTGGGGAAGCAACCTATATGTAGATAGATGGATAAGTTGAATGTAGATTAAATTATTTGGGGAGTATTTTATATTAAATTTACTAATAAACATTGAGAGAATTGTTCTATTGCTGTTGAGTCATTATATTTAAAAACATGATATATCTTTCCATTTGTTTCATGTAATTTTCAAATTGTTGATCAAGTATCAGTTGTTTCTCTGAAAATATACAACTGAATCTCAACATCGAGTTATCTCTCCATTTTCTCATCTTATCTATATCTTACCATTTGTTCTATCACTGTAAGTACCATGTTCTGATAAAATTATTCCTTTTTATGACTATCTCCCTTTCTGACAGTAATTTCCATAAGAGGAGTCATGGATTTCATATGAGGGACTCAATATGTATTCACTAGAATGAAGAAAACTATAAGGTACAGTTCTCATTATTCCCGTGTAAGAGTCTTCTAAGGTATGGAGTGGTTGGGCAGCTCAGTTGGCTAAGCATCTGACTTCAGTTCAGGTCATGAAAACACAGTTCTGGAGCTCAAGCCCCGCGTTGGGCTCTGTGCTGACAGCTTGAAGCCTGGAGCTTGCTTCGGATTCTGTGTCTCCCTCTCTCTCTGCCCCTCCACTGCTCATGTTCTCTCTCTCTCTCTCTCTCTCTCTCTCTCTCTCTCTCAAAAATAAATAAACATTACAATTTTTTAAAAGAATTTTCTAAGGTAAGATTTAGAGATTTGTAACTTGGCTAATCTTAAAACTACCAAACTATTAATTGAAGCCTATTCCCAGATGAAGATTCTCTTATTTAAATCCTGTATTCCTCCATACCCCATGCAGGAAAGTTACCTGCTAAAATATTATGGTTTTTCAATTTTATGTCTTTCTACTTCCATAGAAGTTAGCATTGTCACAAATAATTTTTATGATAATGTGAAATCTAAATAAAGACACCTCTAAGTGATGAAATTTCATGCTATGGCACCAGGGAAAGAGATATACTTGGCCATTTGATCTTACACGGGGTAAATCACATCATGATCATCATCATAATAGAAACAAAGCACTGTGCAACACATTTTGAATCAGTATTTTAACATATGATTTCATTAAACTTTTCAACATTGCTATTACTATACTGTTTTTGCAGATGAGGAAACTGAGGCTGAGAGAACTTAAGCAACTTGCACAAGGACCTAGGATTGGTTAGGGGCAGAAGCAACAGTCAAATCCAGATCTGCTCAACTTCAAACTCAAGTTTTTTTCTGCTGAGCTGCTTTTCATGAAGGAGGCATGTACTCTATCCATGTCTAAATTTTGTATTCAACTGCTTTGGATTCTCTGTCTCCCTGTCTCTCTGCCCCTCCCATTCTCTCTCTCTCTCTCTCTCTCTCTCTCTCTCTCTCTCTCAAAAATAAATACACATTTTTAAAAATTTTTAAAAATTTGCATTCAAGGATATTTGCTCAGAATTTCCAGTTTTCATCGAATTAAGATGGATTTGTAACAAGGTAGCAGATCAAAGAGAGAGAGAGAGAGAGAGAAAGAGAGAGAGAGAGAGAGAGAGAGAGAGAGAAAGAGAGAGAGAGAAAGAAAGAGAGAGAGAGAGAGAGAGAGAGAGAGAGAGAGAAAGAGAGAGAGAGAGAGAGAGAGAGAGTGCCCTCTCCTGTTGATAAAGTATTCAGTGTATTCAGTGTCATTATTTATTTATTTTTAACCAAATGGCCTTTGGAGTTTTTAGTATTTCTTCTCTGTGAAAATGTATTTGCATATCCTGTAGCTGAAAAAGTCAATTAGTAATTCATGAGTAATTTAGGAAATGCTGGCTATAAAGTTGTAGATATTTACATAGTTCCCATAAATTATAGTCAAAAACTGTAATTTGTTCAATTGGAATTCTGCTAAAAGCTTGCATTTACATAGAATATCCAAATGCCAAATGTTGACATGCATTTTTAAAACCAACATATTGGGGCTATTTCCTCATATATTTTAAATTAAATTCATACTCCATACCAGAAGCAATAAGGTTTGTTTTCTTCTATCCAGGGGGAAAAAAAACCAAAACTATTTATGCACAGTTAGAGGCAAGCACATGGTGGAAATAACTGCAAACCTATAAACATGACAGGAGCAAGAAATGTTTAGCAAACATAAATAAACTGTCTGAGTAACATATACAATGCAAATATCTTTACAGAAATGGAACGTATAGTGCCCTTCAGAGAATTAGCTATCAGAATAAAATTATAACCAAACTGAAAAAAAATGAAGTGAAGGTGTGGTCAGGAAAACATGACATTTTCTGAGTGGAGAATACTGTGGGAAGATGAGGTTTATGTTGGGAATCAAGGGATGAGCTTTGTGTAGTTTCAGTTGGAGATCTTTGGCAAATGATCACAGAGAGATATTTGAGTAAGCTATTAGATACAGGACCCGGGGATGCCTGGGTGGCTCAGGCTGTTAAGCATCCGACTTCGGCTCAGGTCATGATCTCACAGTTCGTGAGTTAGAGGCCTGCATAGGGCTCTGTGCTGACAGCCCAGAGTCTGAAGCCTGCTTCAGATTCTGTGTCTCCCTCTCTCTCTCTCTCTGCCCTTCCCCCGTTCATGCTCTTTTTCTCTCGTAAAAATAAATAAACATTAATTTTTTTATGATATAGGACCCTGAAATCCAAAGAAAAATTGGACTATAGATATAAATGGGAAGTCATTGCCATATGGTAATACTTAAACCCACTAGAAAAAACAAGCATGATGCTACAAGAGACTTCCTAGGGAAACATTCCTGGGGAAAGAAGGTAGATGGAGAATATGGAATATCCAGGCAGAAATCCTAAGGTTTTCCAATATTCAGATATGGAATCAATGAAAAGGAACCCACAAAGTATACTGTAAGGAGTTACAGCTGAGGCAGGATGTGAGACAATAGAGAATGGTGATTTATAGCCAAATGAAGAAGAAATCTAATGAAGAAGAGTTGGTTAATTATATGAAACCCTTCTGAAAGAAAAGTAAGGTAAGGGCCAAAAACTATCCATTATATTTAGCATCAAAGAGGATATGGATGATGTTGTCAAAGGTGTTCAGTAAAGTCATGGGTATGAAAGCCTCATGGGAATGGACACAAGAGAAACTGCAGGAGACCATTGGGAAGAAGGGGAGTTAGCTCTTTTGAGGAATTTGGCTATGAAGTGGAGCAGAGAAGTGAGGTCACAGGAGCGGGAATGTGGATCGGAGAAATTTTTAAGATGGGAAGCAGGATAACACACATCTACGTGATATAAATGATCAAATAAAGACAGAAATACTAATGATATAGAAGAGAGAGGGAAAGGAAGTATGAGAAGAGGTGAGAGGAAGTGAGATTCAATGCACAGGTCAAAGAGGTGGCCTGAGGAAGAAGCATGGTCTGTTGACCAATTAAAAAAGAATTTTCCATTTTTTATCAGTGATAATAACTATTCTTGTCTGATATCTGAGGACCTCAGGTGTCCTGAAAAAAAAAAGAGAGACATGAACGTCTAATATAATTGTGACCTTCACTATATGTTGAATCTTTCAAACATACTATGGCTTACATGAGTAAGCCTAGTGGAGACAAACGTGTTAGGAAGTAGCAGAAACTTATCTTTAATAATAAAATATCAAAACCACAGCTTTCATTCACAAGCGATTTTGAGAAGTGTTTTGAGTTGAACTGAACTAAACTCTGGGGGTTTAAAATATGACAGTAGGAGTTCCTTTCTTAATTTATTGAACAAACTTCTATGGAAAGACTATATAGATGGATAAAATATAGTCCTTGCAGGGTGCCTAGCTGGCTCAGTCGGTTAAGTGTCTGACTTGATTTCAGCTCAGGTCATTATCTCATAGTTTGTGTGTTTGAGCCATGCATTGGGCTCTGTGCTGACAGCGTGGAGCCTGCTTAGGTTTCTCTCTCAATCCCCCCTCTCTCTGCTTCTCCCCCATACGTGCTCTCTCTCAAAAAAAAAAAAAACGTTATATATACATACCTACATATGTATGTATATATGTATATATATATGCACATATGTGTGTACATATGTATGTATATATGTACACACACACACACACACACACACACAGTCCTTGCTTTTAAGGGGCCAGTAAGGGGAGAGTGTAGAAGAGAATTAGCAATTTATAGTATAGTATGATTAGTGCAGTGATAAAAATTAATGCACATGGAAATGTGGGAATAAAGAATAGAAGTAAATCATTAGGGAGATAGGGCAGGATGAATAAAGACCTCCTCTATACAGATGCATCACCAAAGTTTTAAAGGATGATTTGATAATCAAATGAATGAATGAATGTGAAGGGTAGTGGAAGAAAGACTGCCCAGAATGAGGAAGCAGCACAAAGGTGAGAAACAGCCTGAGGTCATTAGCCCACTGAATGCTGCTGGCCACATCCCCTGGCATGTGAGTTAGTACAGTTATAACTACTGTTGCACAGCACTAGCAAGCTTCCCATACTTAATACCAACCGTGACTTTATTGTGAATGTATGTGTGAACTGTGAATTAACATTCACATTCCATTAATTGATCATTATATTACAATTGAGAACATATACTATGAACTATAAAACCTGTGTGAAGAAAATTCTCTTTTACTTTCACAGTAATTCTTATGTATTATTAGAAATACTTCAACGTCTATCATTGGTTCTCTTTCATACAATAATTTCTTATTTTAGTGGTTCCAGATAGGATCTATTCAGTTTGACACACATTTTAAGTGTTAAATGTTATTTTTCTATTAAAATTCATAAAGTCAAGGAAAACTTCAATTCAATACAAGTTAAATGCCTTACCTCCCACCTGCCATCTGCACAAAGCATATAATTTCCCTAAAATTATGCAAAAATTAGCTAATTAAGATTTAATTTGCTAATCCTTGCTCAGTTAAACTAGTGACATATGCAAATTGCCTGCTGAGCCCTTTAAAATTTTTGAAGCAAATGATAAACAGCATTTCTTTTGAGTTTAAAAAAATGTAAAGAATCAGGTGATTGGCACAACATAGCAGTAGACAGTTATTAAATACTATAGTTTTATTAGAAGCACAAATTGGTATATTGATGAAATGCCTGTATAGTCATGTTAATTACAATGTCTCAAGGACCATAAAAGCATTAGAACAAGAGGAAATTAGCAGTATGGACTTCTGGAAAGAGAATATATTTCCCGTCTTACTTATAAAATTATGGAAATCTCCATAGTTTTTCTAAAACATTGATTCGCTGCCTGTTTTTCACCTTTGATAAAAATTCCTGTTCAATGAGAAGCAGAATATCTACTATGTTTTGGGGGGAATTACTTGGAATGAGTTAGCAATGAAAATTCTTAAGAAAGGGTCAGTGAATATCAAAACAATTCCTTAAGACAATATGGTGTATGAATATTTTCTAGACCCCAAAACTCTAGTTCTTTTATTGAATTATTCAATGATAAGGAAGCTTTGTTGGTGTTGTATAGAAATGGATCAATCAAGAGGAAAGATACATTGAAAAATACATTGTGTGTGTATGTGTGTGTGCGTGTATTGTGTAATGCAGATGTCCCATATATAAGTTTCTATCAATACTTGACTTTTTAAATAGTTAAAACACAGAGGAGGTCTAAACAGATCCACATTAAGCACATCATAAAAAAATCTTTAAGAAGGAATTTATCTGTTGATAAATGCTATTTATACTTATAATATGATACAACATTGTTTTATTTTTTTAATTTTTAAATTTTTTTAAATGTTTATTCTTGAAAGAGAGAGAGAGACAGAGCATGAGCATGAGCAGGGGAAGGGCAGAGACAGAGGGAGACACAGAATCTAAAGTAGGCTCCAGGCTCTGAGTTGTCAGCACAGAGCCTGACGCAGGATTCCAACTCACAAGCTGTGAGATCATGACCTGAGCAGAAGTTGGACGCCCAACAAACTGAGCCACCCAGGTGCCCCTGACACAATATTGTTTTAAATAGTTGAATATTATATATCTGATGATCCATGAAATGATATGAAAAGTTCTCAATTGTTTACATAGAACAAACACTCTACTAGGTCATTTCCATATACTGTTTGGGAACAGCTTTGGATGTCTGATCTCTGGAATTATAAGGTAACACATGTGTATTGTTTTAAGCAACTAAGTTAACAGCAATTTGTTATAGCAACAATGAGAAATTAATACAGCTACTTATTATTATTACTGATACTAAGGGAACAGTTATTTTATAGCTTGATTGGGAAAAATAAATGCTTATCTCTGGAGATCGCTGGATGTGTGGTTTTGACTATTGGCTAAATAACAGGCAGTGAGATTGATCATGTGCTTGTAAAGTTTGAAATTCCCTTGGGGAATAGCAGAAGTCTGTTTACTGATGGCTTCACTTTACAAAACTGATTAGATAGTCTGGCTTGGCTATGTGACCAGAGGGGAAAAAAGACCCCACTGGAAATTCTTCCTTAATTTTTCCTAAAATCAAGATTCACAGCACAGTTCTTGGTGGTTCAGTCTGGAAACAAAGGTTTTTTCCACGTGTGAATCAGGATCCTGGGGAACTTAAACTTGGATGTGTCTATATCAGTAATGCTCTCCTGCACTATCTTCTCTTATTATATATATCCTTTGCCTTTAAATGAAAACCTTGTATGTATGTTTGGTAGAGACTTAGAAGTTCTTTAAAATATCCAAATTTGGTAAGTTTTTACACTATTATTTTAACATGTTTTTTTTTAACATTTCTGCTTTTGAAATTAGGTTCTAGAAATTGCACCAGCTTCCTAAGATATCCAGGAACCCCTATAAACTCCTATTATAGGGATTATTGGATATTTTAAAGAAATTTGTTATATGATGTCTTAAAAATTACACTAGGATATCACTCTTTGCAATTTTATTTCTTAAATATTTGTATCTCCCAACATATTATGGTGAATGCACTAATCACTGAACATTGAGTTAAGCAATGTGCAAGGGAAATGATCGAATTAATCTTACACACACACACACACACACACACACACACATACACAAACTGTAATCTCGTAAGATATGGCTTTTGGCATCATTTGCATCATTGGCTAATATTTCATAAGTTGATATTTCTTTAAAATGCTCATCAGAATGCTTCAGAGGATCCTCAAAACAATCGCCAATGTGGCAGATTAGCAAACACGCAAAGAGCCCACTTGCTATGAAGTGCATTTCATGTTATAGCAGCAGAGTGTAATCAACCAGAAATTAATCCTTTTCGTGTTGTGACCCATATAACTGTGAAGTGAAATGTGATCTTGACATTGGGAATTAGAGTTGCTCGCAATCAGACAGGAGTAATGCTATTCAAGTGACACCATTTTGTGAGGTTTCAATTAGTTCACACAATAGGGGGCTTTATGATGACAGGAGCATGAGTCAAACCAATATCAAGGGGTTATCAAAACAGTGTTGTTTCAGTGACTCACTCGACTATTCCCTCTTTGCTCATCACTGAGTTTAGATGGAGCTCTCAAGAGTTGGCTAATATGGAATCTTGTGGAGGTTTGGATCTCAGATGTTGAAGTTAGATAATCTTTCATTTTTTATGCTTCCTCCTGTAACACCTGCTTCTTTTATGCGATAATAATCAAGGCATAAAGAATCTCTGCAGGATTAATGATCTGAGGAAGGGAATTGTAAGCATAAGAAGGAGTTGCTAGCTATTAGCCCTCAGTGACCATTCATTATTGAAAAATATACCTGAAGTCTTACTTTCTTTTTGAATTAAACCGATAGCAAAATTAACCAAACAAAATAGAACAAAACACTCTACCTTATATCCATTTGAAAAAATTTCTCATACATTAAATGATCAACCATTTTAACTAGACTAGATGTGAAAATATGCTGTGCCAGTTATAGTAATGAATTTATTTATTCATACACATAGCAAAAAGCTAACTTGTTATATGTCAGGCTTTGTGTTGGATTGTACTAATACAAACTGAATAACAATTGTAGCATTTATGTATAGAGTCTCAAAACTACTGTATAGTGTAGGTTCCAGAATACTTTCTAGAAGTAGAATTGTCTATTCACTGAGTTCATATCTTCAATCAAAAATAAATTTTAGAAATCACATCTTTATACGAGTTTATATGAAAGCATCACTTATAGAAACAAATTCAATTATAAGAAGGGAAAAGCTAATTAAGTTATCATGCAACCTATAATGGAATATTACATGGCTATTCAAAATCATGTTATTCAAGAGTATTAGTAACATAATAAATCCTCAAGATTAAATGCTCAATTTATCAGCATATCAAACAAAATATGCATTATGAATCCAACAGTGATGGAAAATATATCACTATTAAAAAGGACCTGAAAAGTAATAAACAGTCATAATTCCAGGGGCCATGGTTTTTCAAAGCAATTTATCAAGAGGTATAAAAATCTTTAAAGATGTTTATATCTTTAGACCCAATAATTTTATTTCATCAAGGTATTATACATAATTTTGAATATCAAGAATTTTGAATATAATTGAGTAATAATCAAAATGTATGTAGATATTCAAAACAACTAATGAAAAAGTTCAGTGATATGAGAACTATTAATAGCACAATGGAAGGTGAAACCATCAAGATGTTTTCAACAATGTAAATATACACAAGCATGTTGGTAGTCTAACCTTGAAGCTGTGACCAAAGATTCAAATGTAGCCTTGATATCTGCAGAATCATTTTAGCATCTAGGAAGACAATGAGTTTCTCTTGTAGACAAGAAGACTCAAGACAATTCTGTCAATTTTTAATTCTTTACAGACAGTGGGAAGATAGTTTAATATCTTAGCCAAAGAAATACAAAAACTAAACAAGATATTTGGCAGACTGAGTAGATTGGAAGGTTCCTGTGTAGATTAGGATCTTGAACTATGTAAATTTTGAGGACTGTAAGACAAACCCTTCTTTATCAGGAAGTCCTTGACACAAACTACACTCAGCAAAGGCTCCAGCATGAAATTCAGTCAGGGCTCCAGCCAAATTTTATCCATCATCCAAACTCTACTTGCTGAGATGGTTGTCCATCAATTAGGAAAATACAATTACTTTTTTAGTGAGTAAATGCTAATTAAAAAAAACCATGAAAATGAAAACTATACATGAATAATTTGGATCTTAAGAAAGAAAGGATGGATATTTTGCATTTTAAAGACTTGTAATATTTAAAATAATCCAGCCTACTGGAGAAATATTAAGCTGTCTGATGCCAAATCACCATATATAATTGAGTAACTTAGTTATGATTTTTTTGAGTTTTTCTTTATATATTTTGACACAGAGAGAAAGCAGGGGAGGGGCACAGAGACAGGGAGAGAGAGAATCCCAAACAGGCTCCACACAGCTTGGAGCCCAATGTGGGGCTTAATCCCACAAACAATGAGACTAAAACCTAAGCTGAAATCAAGACTTGGACACCTAACTGACTGAGCCACCCAGGAGCCCCTAGTTAGGATTTTTGGTGGAAATCTTTTTAGATTTGTATACAATCTTGGAACATAAAATTCCTTATATTTGTGAATTTAACTTATTAGATGTAAGTTTTTTAATTATTAGTAAATGTTTTTTAAAACATTAGGAGTGTTTTTTTAATTATTAGTAAAATAGAACTGAAGTGCTTATAAATGGAAATCAAATACATAAATTTATAATTGTAGTATGAAATAATTGAAGGAACTTGAGAAACTTTGTAATTGGGACCAAATATTATCAAAGACACCCTACAATTGAATTTTTAAAATATTTCAGATTATACACTTGTCAAATGTTGGCAAAGTGAATTTAATACTTAATGGAGAGCTATGTTTCTAATTATTATAATATTAGTAGCAATTAGTAATTTTAAAAATGCACCTCTGAACGATAATCTTTTCTAGGCCCCTGTAACTGCTACTGCGTATATTGGACAGCCTGTATTAACAACATGATATGCATATATATAATAAATCTGCAATAACATACCCCAAAATTTTTATAGTATTAATCTCTATTTCATGCAATTACATATTTTTATATTGTCTTGATTTCCTACAGTCAATATATATCATGTTATAACTAAAAAATAGCAAAGATTAACCTTTTTGTGAGACTGAACTGTGATTGCCTCCTTCTCCTAAAAACAAGCACAGTATCTTACCTCTAAAAAGAGTTTAAAAATTAGAATGTAAACTCTTTGGAATTTTGAAATTAAATTGTATCAATTATTTTGCTGGTTAAAATAATACACTGCAATTGAATATTTGCCTTAAAAATAACAACAAAATGTGCTGTGATTTAAAAAAATATATATCAACATGTAAAGTTATTTGGTCACAGACTCACTGGTATTTTCAATAAGTATCTTACTGAAAAAAAAATTCCTTTTTCACAAGAAGTAGGCTAATGCCTGGATTCTGAAAATCTAGTTGAAATTTACCAATTCTAAAAAGAGAGAGAGAGAGAGAGAGAGAGAGAGATGAGTGGAGGGTGCCTGGGTGGCCGAGTCAGTTGCGTGTTCAACTCTTGATTTCAGGTAAGGTCATGATCCCAGGGTTGTGGGATCGAGCCCTGCATTGTGCTCCACACTCAGTGGAAGTTCTTTCTCTCTTTCTCTCTCTCTCTCCCTTTCTCTCTCTCTCCCCCCCCACCCCTCTCCTCCACTTGTGCACACTGTCCCTGTCTCTAAATTAAAAAAGAAAAGAAGAAAGAAAAGAAAAGAAAAGAAAAGAAAAGAAAGAAAGAAAGAAAGAAAGAAAGAAAGAAAGAAAGAAAGAAAGAAAGAAAGAAAAATAAATCACTAATTCTGCAACCACTTTACCACTTGACCACAATGTGACTCTGGACAAATGACTAAGCTCGCCTTGCTTCTTCCTGAGCAATATGGGAATAACACTATCACTTCACAGGATTATTATTAACATTTAAAGACAAATAAGAATAAATACACTGTTTAAACTATAAAATCCTATACCAATGGAAGGTTTTTGTTCTGATCATCTTTATAGAAATATCATAATGATAGAAAATAGATGTCTTGTCTTCAGGAAGATTATAGAGGGTATGAATCAGTCCTCAGTGAACAAATTCTTCAACAGGAATAAAGCAATCTGATGAAGAAAATAAACAAGAGGGTTGATGAATAGGTCCTATCAATGAGGAGAATATGAAAAATATTAAATTGATATTGTAAAAAGAGATTCCTTTGTTTAGAATTCCATAGACTAAGTACTGTGATAAACACATGAAATATAACATTAACAACAGGATATAACCTAGTGTGAGAAGTGACACCATAGTGATGAATATATATTGATTGGCAGTGGGGTTTATAGGTGTTTCAGAGGGATGATGGAGAACTTCACAGTGGTGTCTAATCAGGGTTTTTAAGAGTGAACAGAAGTTTCATCAGACAGAAAAGAGGAAAAAGGTTATTTTAAGTAAATAAATATAATTTATTTATATGTACATATAATTTATTATTAAATATAATTTATTTAAATATAATAAAAAAGGTTATTTTAAGTAAATAAATATAATTTATTGTCAAATTGGTTTCCATAGAACACCCAGTGCTCATCCCAACAGGTGCCCTCCTCAATGCCCATTACCCACTTTCTCCTCTCCCCCACCCAAGGAAAGAGTACTTTTAAAGGCAGAGCAGCAAAACATTCCTTGGTGTATTTGAGAATGTGTGTAATACATTTGGATGCTAGGCAAAGTTTGATCATGTATTCTGCAATATTGGAGGACAGATAAAATTCAGGGAACACAGGGAAGCACTGGATTGATGCTGTATACCTCCATATCTCCATTTTATGGTTATGCTTTTTTTTCTGTTGTATATATACACGTGTTTCTCTATGCGTTAAAATGTTAATTACAATCAATATACATAAGTGAGGATGCTATGAAGGTTAAGTTGGATTTCAGGCAAATATATATATTTTTTTACTTCAAGTGTATGCCACTTGAAGGAAAAATAATGTTTTTAATAAAACAACTATGACAAGTTAAAGACTCAGATTTCAGAATGATAGCAAAGTTTTTCATCACAAAATCTGATGACTACATGGTCCCAGATAACAAAATTCCCAGATTACACTGTTTCATTTGCCTTTTGTAGTAGTTTTCTTGTTTTTCCTTTGGTGTTTTCCTTACTAGTTTTTTTAGTAAGGTACAGCCATCTAATAGTGGTTAGAATTCTCTAGAGATCAATTAGAAGAAAGAGAATCATTTTTCCTGTCAGATGTACAATGCACTGACACTTAAGATCACTTACTAACTCATCTAAAAAATAAATCCCCCAAACTAATCTTTGGGATGAAGTCAACCAAGATTTGCTGTTTTTAATTCTATTGCCAATAGCAGCAATTTCATTTCTTTTTGCAAAATGAAATAATTATTTACTCACATAAAACTTCTTACACATCCCTTGAGAACATCAACAGAAAGAAAAGAATCGCAAATTATTTGACCAAGATTTTAAAATATTAATGTTTTGGGAAGATTAAATAGCATCGAAGAATAATTTTACCTCAAATAACAAGACAGTTTTGGGAAGGTGTAGAGAGAGACTATTCGGGTAATTTACAAAGTCAATGTTCAGTTTTCACAGGGTTTTACAGAGGCTCTCAAGTAATATTTTGTGTGTGTGTTTTGGTTTTGCTCCAAAGTTTATTGAGATATAATCTACATACTATACAATTCACCTATTTAACATGTAAAACTCAATGTTTTTTAAGTATATTCCCAGTGTTGTGCAACCATCACAAAATCTAATGTTAGAACATTTTGGTTCCCACTTAAATAAACCCATGCTCATCTATCTGTAGTCATTCCCTATTCTTCCCATCCCTCCCCAACCCTAAGCAGCAACTAATCTGTTTTCTGTAGATTATTACGTGAAAAAACGTTATTTTTTGTAAAGATTGTGAGGTATAATTTCAGCTCTATTCTTTTGCATATGGTAATCCAAGTGTCTCTGTACCATTTGCTGAAAAGAAATTCTTTCCAAACTGAATGATCTTGGTACTCCTGTTGAAAACCAGTTAATCTTAGATACATGGGTTTATTTCTGGACTCTCAATTATATTCTATCAGTCTGTGTATCTATCTCTACACCAGTATTACATCATCATTACTAGTGTAGCTCTGTAATAAGTTTTGAAATCAGAAATGTGAGCCCTCCAACTTCATTCTCCTTTCTCAAGATTGTTTGACCATTATGAATAATTGCCATTTCCATTTAAATTTTAGGATTATCCTGTCAATTTCTGCAAAAAAGTCAACCGGGATTCAAACAGTGATTGTGTTAATCTAAGACAAATTGGGGAGTATTTCTCCCTTAACAATAGTAAATCTCCTGATCCATGAACATGGAATGTTCTTCCATTTATGTCAATCTTCTTTACTCTCTTCGAAAAACATTTTATAGTGTTCAATGTATAAGTCTTGTACTTATTTTGTTAAACTTATATGTAATTTTTTGGATATTATTATAAATGGAGTTCTTTTCTTAGTTTTGCTTTCAGAATATTCATTGCCAATGCATAGAAATACAATTGATTTGTGTATACTGATTTTATATCCTGTAACTTTGTTATTTTTTTTTTAAGTTTGCTTATTTATTTTGAGAGTGAGAGACAGGGTGGGAGAGAGAGATTATCAAGCAGGAGCCCCACTGATGCCAAACTTGATCTCATGAACTGTGAGATCATGAACTGAACCAAAATTGAGAGCCAGATGCTTACCAACTGTGCCACCCAGGTGCCCCAACTTTGTTAAAAGTTTTAATAGCTCTAATCATTTTCTCCTTGATTACTTAAGACTTTTTCTGTTCAAAATCACATCACCTTTAAACAGAGACACCTTTACTCCTTCCTTTGAAATCTGGATTCCTTTGAGTCATTTTTCTTAATCACCGTGCCTAGAACCTTCATTAAAATGGTCAACACAGGGGCAGCTGGCTCAGTGGGTTGGGTATCTGAGTTCGGCTCAGGTCATGACCTCAGGGTTTGTGGGTTGGAGCCCTGCATTGGGCTCTGTCCTGACAGCTTGGAGTGGAGCCTGCTTTGGATTCTGTGTCTCCCTCACTCTCTGTCCCTCCCCTACTTGTGCTCTATCACTCTCTCTCAAATACATAAAGAAAGAAAGAAACATTAAAAAATTTTTAAAGGGTCAACACAATAAGGAGAGTGGACTTTATTTTTTTTAATTTCTAATGTCAGCAGGAAAGCATTTAGCATTTTAACATTCCATAAAATGTTAATTGTGGGTTTTCTATAGATGTCTTTTATCAAGTTGACAAAGTTCCCTTCTGTTCCTAGTTTGTTAAACATTTTGTCATGAAACGGTACTAGTTATGTTAAATGTTTTTAATGTGTTTATTGCGATAATCATATGATTTTTATCCTTTTTTTCTATTGATATGATAAATGACATTAATTGATTTTCAAATGTTAAGCCAACCTTGCATCTTTGAATAAATCTTACTTGGCTGTGGTATAATTATTCTTATACATTGCTGGATTCACTTTGCTAATATTAATATTTTATTGATTTTTTTTTTTGCTTCCCTGTATTCATAAGGGGTATTAGTCTATATATCTCTTTTCCTGTGATGTCTTTGGTGTCAGGGTAACTTTGGACTCATAGCCACTGGTTTGGAAGACAATTCCTCCCTTTCTATTTTTTAGAAGAGGTGGAATTTTTTATTAAAAAAAAGTGATATTGATGTTGGCATTGAATAATGCTTTTCTGAAGAGTTGATATTAATTCTCTTTTAAATGTTTTGTAAATGAGGGGCGCCTGGGTGACTCAGTCAGTTAAGCTTCCGACTTCAGCTCAGGTCATGATCTCATGGTTTGTGAGTTCGAGCCCCTCATTGGGCTCTGTGCTGACAGCTTGGAGCCTGAAGCCTGCTTCGGATTCTGTGTCTCCCTCTCTCTGTTCCTCCCCCACTCGCACTCTGTCTCTCTCTCTCTCTCAAAAATAAATAAAGATTAAAAAAATAATAAATAAATAAATAAATGTTTTGTAAATTTTACCAGGCCTGTTTCTTTTGGGGAAGTTTTTTTTTTTTTTTAAATTAAGAATTCAATATCTCTGCATGTATAAATCTATTTTGATTTTCTATTTTCTCCTAATACAGTTTTAGTAGTTTGTGTCTTGCTAGAAATTTTTCCCATTCTATCTATCTAATCTGTTGCCATATTCCTTTGTAAAGAGAAAAATGTTTACTTTTCTGTGGTATGCAAAGGATGTATCCTGTTTTATTCCTGATTTTAGTAGTTTGAGGCTTCTCTTTTTTATTCTGGACAGTCAGGCTAAATGTCTGTCAATTTTGTTGATCTTCTCAAAGAACCAAATTTTTGCTTTGTTTATTTTTGCTATAGTTTTCTTTTCTCTATCTCATTAGTTTACACTCTCATCTTTATTATTTCCTTCCTTCTGCTTATTTTCAGTTTTGTCTTTGTTTTCTCCAGAGTCTTAAGGAAAAATTAGGTTATTGATTTGAGATGTGTTTTTTCAGACATTTACAGCTGTAAATTTCCCTCTAGGCCCTGCTTTAGGTTCATGTCATAGGCTTTGTTATTTTGTGTCTTCATTTTTATTCATCTTAAAATACTCTCTAATTTGTCTTGTAATTTCTTCTTTGACTCATTGGTTGTTTAGATGTGTGCTGTTTAAGTGTCTCATATTTGTATATTTAACACATTTATTTCTATCATCGGTTTCAAGTTTTATCTAATTGCAGCTGCAGAGCATACTTAGAATGATTTTAAACCTTTTAAATTTATTGAGGCTTGTTTTATGTCCTAGATAGTCTATCCTGGAAAAATGTTCCATGTGCACTAGGAAAAAAATGTACATTCCACTGTTCTTGGGTGAAAGTTGTTATAGATGTCTATTAGGTCTAGTTGTTTTATAGTGTTTTTTTGCGTTTCTGTTTCCTTATGGATACTGTTCTTAGCTTTTCTATCAATTATTACAGTGAGGTATTAAAGTCTCCAACTATTATTGCTCAATTATCTCCCTTTAATTCAATTAGTTTTTTTTTTCTTTTAGTTTTGGAGCTAAATTCCATTTAGTTTTGTGTATCTGAGTTAATATCCAGGGGGAATACTGCTTATGCATGATTGATAACTTGGATTTCAAAATTATATCTATATGTTGGAACTTACATTAGGACATTGCACCACTTTTAATATTACATCATATGAGAAATTCACATGGTTTAAATCCCAATTCTACAGTCAAATTAATCTGGATTTAAATCTTGCTTACATGCCTTTGTAGTAATGGAACCTGGGTGAAATTACTTGGTTTTCTGAATTTCTTTCCTGTGGATTTCCATTATCCACCAACAGAGGCCTTTGTATCCTCAAGTCCCATCACTCACTCCCTAGCACCCAAGTTCTTATTACAGCCCTTTTAATAAATGCATTTGTTCCATATATTTATTTATGGACGTCCTTGTTCTTTCTTCATAGATTGTCTCTCCTATGTAGAACTTGAGAAACTTAACATGGGAGAAGGGAAGGGAAAAAAATAGTTTCAAACAGAGAGGGAGGCAAACCCATAAGAGACTCTTAAATACAGAGAAAAAACTGAAGGTTGACTCGGGAAGCAGGGCAGAGATGAAAATAGGTGATGGGCATTGAGGAGGGCACCTGTTGGGATGAGTGAGCACTGGGTGTTCTATGTAAGCGATGAATTACAGGAATCTACCCCCCAAACCAAAAGCACACTATATACACTGTATGTTAGCTAACTTGACAATAAATTATATTTAAGAAAAAAAGAACTTAGAAAATATTCTTCTACATCCAACTCAAGCATCGTCTTCTCTGCAACCCAGCAAAGATAATAATTGCTTTCATTATCTCACCATGCACCTCATATAAAATATTCATTTAAGATTCCATTTCCCTAAAATAGGAAGATTTCATTGTGGAAAGAAACTTTCCTCCTTGCCTAACTCCATGCCTGCTGCACGCAAGGTATTAAAAAAAGGTTTGCTGCATTGGGCAGAACTGAATCAAGAGTTATAAAAACACATTCTGAAGCAAAGGTCAAATGAAGTTGTTCTCCTTCATAATCAGTACATAATAATACTCAACTTAGGAAACACAGATCCAGGTTGGCAAGCCAGAATGATTGTGTTGTTCACAGGTCATCGAATCAGTATGAAAAAGAACATAGATTTTGCACTGGGAGTGCCTTTGCAATCCTTACAAATTTTCTTATTTTTCCTAAATCAGATTCTTTGCCTCTGAGCCTCAATTTATGCTGTTCCCTAACCTTAAAAAGTTATAATAATCTGTCCCACCAACCCAGCCTCATCTTTTTCTCCTATGTCTTTCATTTCATGTTGTACTACTACCAAGTTCCCTCTCATAAATTCTCTCTCACACTTCCTTGAATCACTATGCATGTTGTTACCTCTGCCTTGGACATCCTCCACCTCAATTCTAAACGTATTCATCTGGTAAACCTGCAATTTATTCTTGAGGCTGCATTTAAGCTACATCATCTGTGAAATAGTTCCTGACTTTCACAGCAGTTTTAGGGATATGTTTCCCTGTGTTTCCACTAGAATGTGTAGAAATGAGGTGATGATACTGTAATTAACTGCATTTATGTAAATTATTTGAGGTCATATAATGGTTATTTCACTCGAGTTCTCATAATATAACATGGTTCCTGGCATGCACTGGGGGCTTAATAAATATTAGTTAAATTAATGAACTGTAAATTCGTTAACAGTAAGATTTTCTTATCCTGGCTTTCCCTGCAAAATAAATATTAACCTAATCATAAAAGTTACCTCTTCTTTTCAGGTGGAAGTTACATGTTGGTAGTATATAAAATGAAACACATGTCTGAATACATTTATTTTAAAGTTAAGTAATAGCATTATGAAAGACATTTCTAATTTGAGAAAGACAGGGGCCTGTCATTAAAAAGTTCAAATTGTAGGGGCACCTGGGTGGCTCAGTCGGTTGAGCATCTGACTTTGGCTCAGGTCACGATCTCACAATTCGTGAGTTTGAGCCCCACATCAGGCTCTGTGCTAACAGCTCAGAGCCTGGAGCCTGCTTCAGATTCTGTGTCTCCCTCTCTCTCTGCTCTTTCCCTGCTCACATGCTGTCTCTCTCTCAAAAATAAATAAAGGCTAAAAAAATTTTTTCAAACAAAGTTCAAATTGTAGAATGTCTTTGAAGAAATGCTTGGGCAGGTTTTTAATTAAGTACAGTTCTTACATTGGTGTATACAAAGAGAAATGCTACAGTATTAATGAAAGTTTATCTGTGCACATGTTCATAACTATTCCACAAACATACACTGAATGCGAAGTACCAGTTTATTACCAGTAAGCCAACTGCAACACTATGTTGACATAAGGTGGGAAAAGGACAAGAGTGGGTTATTGACTGGAAATAAATAAAAAGTGAATTTTCCACCTTTTTTCATAAAATAAAAAATAAAACTTTATTTCAAAAATCCAGAGTTGATATTATTTAATACAGTAATTTACTTTGGCAGTCTAATAGGTATCAGACCACTATATCATGTTGAATATAGATTCACTATATTTAATTTAATTATCTCTCTCTGGTTGTATCCCCAGTATTTCATGTTTGTCTATAAAACTTTCTCACGCTTACTTTTTGTATGTTGTAAGTGCATTAAAATTCAGAAGTCTTATTTGAAGATGATATGAATAAATATTTAAAATTAATGAACAGTATTAAGAAAGTAAAAAGACAACCTGCAGAACAGGAGAAAAGATTTGAAAATTATATATCTGTGAAGCATCTAGTATCCAGAATATGTAAATAACTCTTACAATCCAACAGAAAAAAGATAAAAATTCAAAATGGGAAAAGAACTTGAAAAGACATTTCTCCAAATAAGATATACAAATGGTCAATAAGTGCATAAAACAATTTCAACATCATCAGTGATTAGGAAAATGCAAATAAAAACCACAAGATAACAATTCACATTCACTAGAATGTATATAATTTTAAAAAATCGGAAAATCACAAGTATTGGTGAGAATGTGGAGAAACTACAACATCCCTACATTGCTGGCAGGAATGCAAAATAGTTCAGCCACTACGGAAGACAGTTTGGCTGTTCCTCAAAAAGTTAAGTGTGAAATTACAATACAACCCAGCAACTCCACTCTTAATTTTCACTCCAGAGGAACTGAAGACAAGCACTCAAACCAATACATGGATGTGCATGTTTACAGCAACACTATGAACCATAGCCATAAGGTGAAAACCACCCAAATGTCTATAAACAAATGGGTGGATAAACAAAGGGTAGTGTATACATACCATGTATGATTCAGCTGTGAAAAGGAATGAACTACTGACACCTGCTACGATTTGGATGAACCATAACAACATTATGCTGAGTGAAAGAAGCCAGTAAGAAAAGGTTGCATATTATGATTTCATTTATAAAACAAATGTCTAGAATAGGTAAATTCATAGAGACAGAGAGCAGGTTGGTGGCTGGTTGCCAGAGGCTGGGGAGAGGGAAGGTAAGTAAAATAACTGCTTAATGGGTACAGGGTTCGCTTTTGGGATGAGGAAAATTTTTGGAGGTAGACAGCAATGGTAGTTGAATTGTGAATGTATTTAATGTTCCTGAATTGTTCACTTTAAAATGGGTTAAATTTATGTTATGTGAATTTCACCCCAATAAAAAAAAATCAAAATGATCATATGATTATATTGAAAAAGCAAAATATAAATGGAATTTCCAGAATTCGTTTAGCAATGTAAAATACAAATATAACAGACTGAAGAAGGTATGTCAGTGTATTGAGAGTGGAAAACTATGGAAAATATTATGGATATATCTTTTATTTATATTTGTTTGGAGTAGCAACTTCTATTACTGATGATCTCCTATTTCCTAGGTGCTGTGCTGGGTATCTTCCTTATATTATCTAATTTAATACTCACAGTACCTAAATATTATTATATTTACTTTATAGAGAGAAAACTGAGGCTCAGGCAGTATGTAAATAAAACAAAATAACAAAACTAAAAAGTGACAAAGCCAAGATCCTAATCCAGTTTCATCAGAAACCAAAGATTTGTTATTTAATTTACAGTATTCCCTTTTCATGATTTTTCTCTAAAATAATTCCTTAACAGCATTTCTTTGTCATCAGATGTTTAAAAATAGAAGTCTTACTCAAATCTTCCTAAACTTACTTAAGGTTAAAATTTGAGTTTTGCTATTAGTGGGCATGTTTGCTTTTAAAGGATACTTTGTCTCTGAACATACATATGATTTATAATGCCTATTTCCTGAGTAGAGGAAGGTAATTTTCAAAGTCAAGCTCCTTTTGTCCGTTACATTAGTTAGGACTATTAACAGCTGACCTCACAGACAGCACTTTCCTGGCTGGCCCACAAGCTCATGTGTGACATGGGCAGCCAACCAATATGATAATACAGCCAATCAACCAATGAAAAAAAAAAGCTGTGTCCCCACTCATGCAGGGATGGTATCCCTCATCTGTTTTGTTCAATTCACATCATCCTTCCAATCTTCAGTTTCTTTACAACTGTCATAAAAAGAGCTTCTCTAAATTTCCATTCGCTGTATGTTATCTCACAGCTGTACGTGATTTTGCAAAGACCGTGGATGTTAAGTGGGGCTTATGGTGGTAAATTTGGGCATGAAATAAGTTCACAGATAATGAGTATCCAGGTACTTTTGATCATAAAATCATGCATTATCATCTGGACTTACGATCACCATGCACAATTAAAAAAATCTGCACACATTTTTCTGCTTTTTTATACTCGTCTTGCAAGTAGAAAGCATGGGCTTCAGAGTTATATAGGCTTAAGAACAGTTGCTGGATCTACCATTTATAAACTGTACGATTTGGAACAAATTGGTTAACCTTACTAACCTCTGCATCCTCCTCCAGAAAAAGAAGATAACAATGTCATGGCAGGGTCACCACCAGGGTTGTGCCCAATACTCTCTGTGAAGTGTCCAGCAAAGTGCCTGATGTTATCATTGCTAAATAAATGTTACATTTTATTATATTACCATTTAATTATTATAGCTTATTCACAAGGTTTTTCAGGGCTGAGGCTTGTGGTCGGAGTATCTGAGAACTGAGTCTCAGCTAAGATGGGAGTGAGGTCACATGCAGAAGACAATGAGACTCAGGTAGTGAGCCTGCCATTACCCCCATCCATGTCTCAACTCACAGCAACCTGGCAACCAGGGTTCAGACATCCCAGAAAGGAGACTGCAAGATTTCCTTCAGTATAAACTGACCATAGCAACACACACACACACACACACACACACACACACAGATGCTGACATTTGGAGGTGCCCAAAACAAATTGCTGGGACTATTAATAGGTAAGTACCACCCAGGGCATACACAGTTTTAATAAGTGTTTAAAACTGTGACAGCATATTACATTCATTAGAAAAAATTTAAAAATAGCTTGTCAAGAAAATTAAATTATTTGTAGTTAATATTAATAAATATTTACCTAAGTTAACTATAAATGAGCCCCTATTAAAGTCTTTTGTGGAAACCTCTATTAATATTAAAGTAAAAATATTTTTTCTACTGGAAAGATGACTACATTTGGCATACCAAGGTCATTCTTGTGTTGGCATGAGATTTCCTGATGCCTTTTTAAAAAGATTTCTTATTGTTTCTTATTATTGAGGCTGAGATATAGCAGAATAAGAGGACTCTAGGCCCACTTCATCCGAAAGATAAAACTATATAACATTCACATCAGCATATATAATCCCCAAAATGACCTAAAGATTGGCAGAGCAAGCTCCACAACTAAAGATAGAGGAGAGGCCACACCCAAGAGGGTAGGAAGGGTAGAAGTACAGTGGGAACCTAAATGGACTGAAGCCATCCATGGTAGAGAGGGAGCCAGGGGTACAGAGAAGGGCAAGAACAGACTATCACACTGGGAAGCGCAAAGAGGAAAGATGAATCCCTACAACATTTGGCTTTGAAACCTGGAGGGGTTTAATTTCCTGAGTTCCTATAACTGGCAGTACTAAAAGCCTGGAATTTTAAACATTAGCAGACTTGGCAGAAAATATAAGTAAACAAATAAACAAACAAATAAATAAATTAATAAATAAAATCAGCTAATGTCATACTCACTGGGGACAAATTGCGAGCATTTCCTGTAAGGTCAAGAACAAGACAAGGCTGTCCACTCTCACCACTTTTATTCAACACAGTATTGGAAGTCCTAGCCATGGTAATCAGACAACAAAAAGAAATAAAAAGCATCCAAATTAGTAAGGGAGAAGTAAAACTTTCACTATTTGCAGATGACATGATATATATATGGAAAATCCTAAAGACTCCACCAGAAAACTACTAGAACTGATAAATGAATTTAGTAAGGTAGTAGGATATAAAATCAATGTACAGAAATCTGTTGCATTTCCATACACTAATAATGAAGTAGTAGAAAAAAATTAAGAAAACAATCTGATTTACAAGTTCACCAAAAATAGGTGAAAGGCCTATATCTGAAAACTGTAAAACACTGATGAAAGAAATTGAAAATGACATGAAGAAATGTAAAGATATTCCACGCTCATGAATTTGAAGAACAAAAATTGTTAAAATTTCTATACTATCCAAAGCAATCTACACATGTAATTCAATCCTTATCAAAATACCAACAGAATTCTTCACAGAACTAAAACAAACTATCCTAAAATTTGTATGGAACCACAAAGACTCTGAATACCCAAAGCAACCTTGAAAAAGAAAAAGAAAACTAGAGTTATCCTAATTCCAGACCTCATGTTACACTACAAAGATGTAGTAATTAAAACAATATGGTAGTGACACAAAAACAGACACATAGATCAATAGAACAGAATGGAGAGCTGAGAAATAAATTCATGATTATATGGTCAATTAATCTTTGATACAGGAGGTAAGACTATGCAATGAGGAAAAGACGGTCTCTTCAAAAAATGGTGCTGGGAAAACTGGTCAGCTACATGTCACATAATGAAACCAGACTACTTTCTTAGGCTATACACAAAAATAAACCCAAAATGTTTTAAGGACCTAAATATGAGACCTGAAACCATAAAAATCTTAAGACAGCACAAGCAGTAATTCTTCTGACACTGATCATAGGAACATCTTACTAGATATGGCTCCTGAGGCAAGGGAAACACAAGCAAAAATAAACTATTGGGATTACATCCAAATTAAAAGCTTCTGCACAGGAAAAGAAACAACCAAAAAAACTAAGAGACAACCTACTGAATGGGAGAAAGTATTTGCAAATAATGTATCAGATAAAGGGTTAGTTTCCAAAATACATAAAGAACTTACATAACTCAAACCCCAAAAAATCTCAAATAATTCAAATAAATGGACAGAAGATATGAATAAACATTTCTTCAAGGGCAACATACAGATGGGCAACAGACACATGAAAAAGATATTCAACATCACTCATCATCAGAGAAACGAAAATCCAAATCACAATGAGATATCACCTCACACCTGTCAGAATGGCTAAAATCAAGAACTGAAGAAACAACAAGTGTCAACAAGGATGTGGGGAAAAGGAACACTCATACACTCACGCACTGTTGGTGGGAAAGCAAACTGGTACAGTGACTGTGGAAGACAGAATGGAGATTTCTCAAAAAATTAAAAATAGAAATACCCTACCATTCAAGAATTGTGCTATTGGGTATTCACCCAAAGAATATAAAAGCACTGGGGTTCCTGGGTGGCTCGTAGGTTAAACGTTCGACTTCAGCTCTGGTCACCATCTCATGGTTCATGAGTTTGAGTCCTGCATCAGACTCTGTGCTGATAGCTCAGAGCCTGGAGCCTGTTTTGGATTCTGTGTCTCCCTCTCTCTCTGTCCCTCCCCTGCTCACTCTCTGTCTCTCTCTAAAAAATAAATAAATGTTAAAAATAAATTTAAAAAAAAAGAATACAAAAGCACTAAATTGAAGGGATATATGCACCCCTAGGTTTATAACAGCATTATTTACAATAATCAGATTATGTAAGCAGCCCAAGTGTTCCTTGCTAGATGCACAAAGAAGATACATATATATGATGGGATATTATTCATCCATAAAAAAAGAATGAAATTTTTCCATTTGCAACAATATTGATGGATCTACAGAGTATAATGCTCACCAAATTAACCAGTCAGAGAAAGATAAACACCCTATATATGTGGAATTTAAGAAACAAAACAAATTAATGTAGAGAAAGAGGGAAAAATCAAAAACAAACTCCTAACTATCCAGAACAAACTGATGGTTACCAAAGGGAAGGTGGTTGTGGAGTGGGTGAAATAGGTGAAGGAGATTAAGAGTACACTTATCTTGACAGGCACTGAATGATGTATAGAATTGTTGAATCACTATTGTATACCTGAAACTAATATAAACCTGTATGTCAAATACACTGGAATTAAAATAAAAAAGTATGTATATATACATGCACACATATATATTTTAAGTTCATGAAATTAAAAAAATTAACAATTCTCATTATTTGCATATTTTAGCGAATCCATTTATGTGCTGTCAGACCCTCTGAAAATTTGCTAATTACATTTCACATTGCACACCCATACAATTTAAACAATTATTTATATTCTCTACCACTCATTTGTGTTCCTTTTCAATATTTTGAGGTTTTAACTTGTAAATTACTTTCATTATGTATATTGCTTTTAATGAAAATATCAAGATAACAGAGATCATGTATGCTTAACTTTTTTGCCAAAAGTCACTGTACTCTACTACAAAAAAAGACTTATACGGTGTTCAGATTCAAATAGGCAACATGTATTTGCATAAACTTTGGCCAAGTGCTTCCACAGTCAGAATGTGACAGTCCTGAACAACAGATTGCTGCATGATAAACAAAATGTTCTTAGTGAAAGGACGGATGGATGATTTACTACACAGCGAGTTGTATATTAGCACTATTCCCATTTTATAGTAACAAAGAGACAATTTATGGATATGGAAAGGTACATGTTTAAGTTAAGACTGTTTTAGTAAAACAGAGTTGTTTTTTTTAATGGGAGTCACATGCAGTATTTAAAATAGGTTACATTTTACTGTCCATAAAAGGAGCATGGTACACAAGAATGTTGATCTCACTTGCCAAGAAAATGGAATAAGACTTGTCTGACTGCGCTGTCTTCCTGATCCCTATGGAATAGAAGGAGGAGAGCAAAATGGGAACATTACAGAAGCACTTTAACTCTGGGAAATTATGCAAAGATATCTCTAACGGAATTGTTATCGAATGGAGACCATCATGATCCACTGGGGACACCTGTGGTCACTTAGCTTTCCATTTTCCTCCCAACTGCATTAAGGGAAGCATTTGGGCCTAAAACAGTTGGGAGCAGCGGGAAGAACATAGTTTGAAAATCAAAAACACTGAGTCTGAATTCCATTTTTGTTGCTTTAGAAATTGTGCAAATTTAATACCATTATAATACCTTGAACTTTAGCTTTCTTATCTTTCTGTTTGGGCTGATGTTACCTCATTTCATACCAATTATGAAGGCTGAGTGACGTTAGATTGTGTATTTAAAAAATTTAACATAGTGTCACATTTATTTTATAGTAGTTCAACTATCAATCCTCCTTCCACTGAGGGAAAAACATAAGTAAGGGTTTGACACTGGGGAAACTGTGAAAGCACAACCTTCATCTCAAGTGGCTTTGAATGATGAGAATCAAATTCTCCCTGTACACACACACAAAAATATTAAGACCCCGAATGGAAGCTTTTGTAGTGAAGTCTACTTACAGTTAGGTTATATTTGGGGGCGAGTACAGAAGAGGAAAGGGACTAAATCGGAAACTGTGTGGGATGAAGGTACTGTGAGGTATACTGTTTCCCACCTACCCTCCCTCACAGAAAAGAAATGGAGATCTAGATTCACTAAGTAGCATTTTCTGGACCACAAGAAACGTTAGAGCAAGAAGTGGAGCCCACGATGGCTGACAGCATACTCAGTGCTCTTTCCATCAAGCCTCTTATTATTTCTGGGCTTTTCTTCTTCTACCCATTAAGTGAATGGGCTGGTCTTTATTTTTTTCATAATTTTTTATTTTTATTGATATATAATTAACATACAGTGTTACATTAGTTTCTGATGTACAATATAATGATTCAACAATCCTGTATATTACACAGTGCTCATCAAGATATGTGTATTCTTAATCCCTTTCACCTATTTCACCCATCCCCTACCCAACACCCCTATGGCAACTACCAGTTTGTTCTCTGTATATGAGTCCATTTTCATTTGCTTGTTTGTTTGTTTTGCTTTGCTGTTGTTTGTCTCTTATTTTCTTTGTTCATTTGTTTTGCTTTATAAGTTCCACATGAGTGAAATCATACGGTATTTGTCTTTCTCTGATTTATTTCATTCAACATTAAACCCTCTGGGTTCATCCATGCTGTGGCAAACGGCAAGATCTCATTCTTGTTTATGGCTGAGTAATATTCCATTTTATATATTCCATATATTCCTTATCCAGTCCAGTATGGATGGACACTTGGATCACTTCCATATCTTAGCCATTATAAATACTGCTGCAATACACATAGGGGTGCATGTATCCCTTTGATTTCGCACTTTTGTATTTTTTGGATAAATACGAAATAGTGCAATCACTGAATCATAGGGTAGTTCTATATTCAACTTTTTGAGGAAACTCCCTACTCTTTTCCACAGTGGCTGTACCAGTTTGAAATACCAGCAAGAGTGCAAAAGCATTCCTTTCTCTCCACATCCTAGGTAACACTTGTTATTTCTTGTGTTTTTGATTTTAGTCATTCTGACAGGTATGCGGTGGTATCTCATTGTGTTCTTTTTTAATTTTTTTAATGTTTATTTATTTTTGAGGGAAACAGAGACAGAATGTGAATGGGTTAAGGGCAGAGAGAGAGGGAGACACAGAATTGGAAGCAGGCTCCAGGCTCTGAGCTGTCAGCACAGAGCCCTACGCAGGGCTTGAACTCACGAGCATGAGATCATGACCTGAGCTGAAGTCGGATGCTCAACTGACTAAGCCACCCAGGCACCCCATCACTGTGGTTTTTTAAATGATTATTTATTTATTTTTGGGGGGTGGGGGGAAGAGACAGAGGGGACAGAGAGAATCCTAATCAGGCTCTGTGCTGTCATCATGGAGGCCAAAGTGGGGCTCGATCTCATGAACTGTGAAATCATGAAATAAGCTGAATTAAGAGTTAGATACCTAACTGACTAACTTTCCCAGGAGTCCCTCATTATGGTTTTGCTTTGCACTGAAGGGGTTGGTCTTTAATGGTCACTCTTTAAATGGGCTTTGGGGTATGTGATAGTCACTATCTGGACCAAAGCAGACATATAGGATAACAAAATAGGTTTTAGTTGGAAAACCAATTTCAAACTCTGACATTTTCTATTTGTTTGACCCTAGAAAAGTTAGGTAACTATTTTTTTTTAATTTTAATGTTTATTTTTATTTTTAAGAGAAAGACACACAGAGTGTGAGTGGAGTTGGGGCAGAGAGAGAGGGAGACACAGAATCCAAAGCAGTCTCTAGGCTCTGAGCTATCAGCACAGAGCCTAACACGAGGCTCGAACTCACAAGTGGTGAGATCATAATCTGAGCTGAATTTGGACACTTGACCAACTGAGCCACCTAGGTGCCCCTGTAACTATCCTTTTTAAATTCAATTATCTTATATGAAAATTAAAACCAAAAAAGCAAAAAATGGGAAATATATTAGCTAACACTCAGGGTTTAGTGGTAACTATGTTTATAAAGTCTGTAATACTTTGTCAACTGTATAGTAAGCACTATAAAACTGTAGATGTGAACTTTTTTGGATATATGTTCCAATATTATTATTGATCTTATATGTCTTAGTTTAGGAGAAAAAGTATGGAGTTATTTGCCTATAAAAGGGCTAAGTGAAGCTTTCACTTTAGGAGCACTAAAAAAACAAGCTTTGGCCCATCTTATAAGCACTTCATACTTGAATCTGCTGTGTTTTAGAGCCTTTATGTGTGGTCCCGTGGGCTCACAGGGCAGTGACTAAACATGGTAGGAGGGAGGCCGTTCATTCCCTACTCTCCCAATGTATATACATCAGCACGGCAGGGATCTGGAGGCTGAGAAGCTTATGGTGAAACCCCCTTGCCTCCTCCTCCTCAAAAGTCCTTGACACAGAAACCGAGAAGCATTAAAAAGAAATGAAAAAGGTTGCCCATGCCTGTCTGAAGTAACTAAGTTACAAGGACCTTTGAGGATTTTTGTGAGCTGCTGAAACGGGTTTTGGAGGGCTGAATTTGTATATTTCTTTACATTTTATTACATTTCCACCTGACCACAGCCCCTACAGATGCAGCTTCATGCTCCAAGTAGTTCAGCTAGTGAATCTGAAGAAGGCTCCTGGGATAGGCCTCTTGTAACACTCAACCAAGGTTTTTTTTGGGTTTTTTTTTGGTTTTTTTTTTTTTGTTTTTTTGGTTTTTTTTGCTTTTTTCCCCAGTCTTTTCCTCGGGCCTCTCAAGGAATCATTTTCTTGTGCACTTGAAGGGGCTTTTGTTAAGTGGCCTGGAAGGGAGGTTGAAGAGCGTCATCTTGGCAAAGTTAATCCGGGAGTGAAAATGCCAGAAGGGAACCAGTTGTTTCTATTCTGAACACTTTTTTCAGTGTCTGAATGCGAAAGCAAAATGCTTCCACCAAACCTCCCTCATAGCACCACTGAGGATTATCAATACCTCTTTCTTCCAATCAATGCCTTCATCAAAGCTGAAGGGAGGCAAGTCCTTAGCAAGCAGGAGACTTAATCTCACAATAAAAAAAAAAAAAAAAAAAAAAAAAAAAAAAAAAAAAAAAAAGACAGTTGCCAATCTCATCAGTCACTAGCAAAACTGCAATTGAATTCTTTAGAAATTATACAAGGGACACAATGATGCAGAGAAAAAATAGTTCATGAAGTGTTCAAAATGCACACACTCACTAGCTTCCCTGGGGGATAAAGGCATTGTCTTTGGGGTCAGATAATGAGCCTCAGAAGCTACTTTCCTACTTTACATTCATGAGGATTTGGGCAACTCAGTTTCCTCATATCTAAGTGGGATTGTTAGTGAGATGATGTTATGTGCAAAGCATGCAGGAATAGCGAGAAGTGATGGGGAATGTTTAGATAAAATAGGCACAGACTCAGGACAGAGATGGTGCATCAAAGAGAACCATTTGTACAATAACAGCTTTTGCAATTGATGTCTGGCCCTCTCTGTGTCCCTCGCTGTCCTCCCCACGTACACCCCAGGGTGGCATTTGCACGGTTCTGAGAGTGTTGCCTCCCTGCACTGCTCTGTGAGGTCTTTGAGGGCAGGTCTGTGACTGATCGTGTCTTATTTGGCTTTATTATCGGAATCTGCATAGGACTGGACTCTGAGAAACCACTTACCAAAAATGAATTGGATATATGCGTTAGGCATTGTATGAAAAAATATATTCTGTTTGGTTAAACTAACAGAATATGAGAACTGTAAGAGAGAACTGGAGTCACCTGACTCTTCCTTTACATACAGAGTTGTTGCAACCCAGGGAGTCTGTTTGTTCCATCCAAGTAACTTCGAAGTAGATCCAGAATTAGAATGCCCATCACTAGGCTCCGAAACACTGTGCCTTCTCTACTACGTCACACTGTTTGCCTTCAAGGGGCTGCTTTTTCAGTCAGATGTCAGAAAATGAGGAACTGGGGTCTGTAAGGCTTCTCATAAGAGCTACTGTTACTGCTTTTCTCCTCTTACTTTTAAAAATATACATTTGTATAAAGCGACCACAACATTTGCAGATTTCTTTTATTAGGTAAAGTGGATGCTGAAATGTTTAAATTCATTTTAACAGAATATTTTCTGGCAAAGCACATGGACCACAGATGTGACAAAAATGCTGATTCCAGGCAGAGAAAAGCTAGTGCTTTCTAATAAAACCTATAAAAGCACAGAGAAAAGTGCAGTGCTGTATTTAGGAACTGGCTGGATTATTTTACAATGAATGCATATTTGAAGTCTTCATTGGTTGGTACAATATAATTTCATAGCTGATCTTAAATACTTAGGCAGTTGAAGTAGTAGGAGTTCCCATTTTCAGAGTACTGCATGTTTAAATCATTAACTTCAAGGTCACTGATTCAGGATTTATGATAAGTATAATTGAGAAATGCTCACATTTATCTTTAAATTATCCTACAAAAAGAGATGTGAGCAAGTTTTCCTTATGGGTAAGATTGTCCCTGTGGTGATTAAATTCCTCAGGTGGAAGTTTATTTTGCCCACTTACCTATTAATATTAGTTTTGAGGGCAAAGCACTTTATGTTTGACTTCAGTTGAGTCTGTTACTTTGTAACTGTAACTTGGGACAACATAGTGGGCTTAACTAAGTATCAACTTACTACTGTGTCAAATGAGGATAATGCTGGTGACTTTGTGTGCCTTGCACCTGCAATGCAAAGGAAAGATTCTCACACTCAGCACAGACTGAATTATGATTATCAGCGATAATTATATAACAATTACAAATTAGTATCTCTCATCAAGCAAATCTAGCCGTTCCATATTGTATTTGCTTGTTTTACGCTTCTGGATATACTTGAAAATATTAAAACTATAATTTACAACATAATGTCAATTCAGAGCTGTCTCTAATTTATTCTAGTTTATCTCCTAATTATTTACTAGCGAGGTTTCCTCATATCTGAAATATGCCCAAATACCATCTTCTGTAGTAGACTGAATCATTGCTCAAAGTATTTGCAGTCTCCCTGCCCCGACGGTTATTTTTCCTGAGGAAGGATTATGTGCATGCCCTCATGTACCTACGAGTGGCCATGTGATTTACTTTGCCAAGAAAATGAGAGTGAATGTAACATACATCATTTCCCAGAGAAACTCTGTGTACAAGCTCATGGTTTTCAATGTCCCTTTTTTCCTCTCTGTCACCAAACTACCAGGGCCCCAGAGGAGGCCACTTTGTCAGTTTGGGTCCCAGAGAAAGGATGGCATAGAATGGGGTTACATGTAACCCATAATGAACATATGATATAAGCTGAAGATTTCAAAATATTAAGTGATTCAGATTTTATCACTACATAATTTAGCCTAAGTTGACTGAAACAGCTTTATAGAATACAGAGCTGTTCAAGCCCCTCCCTCCTTAAACATATCACCATCATCCATGGTATAATGCCCAGATCTGTAGCATGATATTTTATAATTCTCAGGCCCTTATTCCAGACAAACCTTCCCCAGCCTCATTGCCTTTATTCCCATATAGTCAATTACACCATCCAGTAATTTCAGATTGCTTCTAGTTCTCAGAAAGTTTTGGGCTGCAAAGAAGTCTGTGTGTATACCCCACTTTCTAGCATCCTAGAGATTCACATTTTTCTTGCAAAATCCAGGACAAACCACTCTTTCTTTAGGAAGTTGGACCCCGTACCCCTTGATCCTGATAGAGATAAATAATCCATCCCCTAAATTCTTTCTGTCTCTGTGTTTTCTTCCATAAAAACACTTAGCACAAGACACCAACAGTATAATGTTTTAAGTTCATGAGAGCAGATACAGGATCCTATTTACTTTTCCTTTCCTGATGATGGCTGGTACAATGCAGACATTCAATAAATGTTGATTTACGTTGCCTTCATTTATTTTAAAGTGAGGGAAATTTAAACACAAACCATATGTTTAAACGAAGGAACCACATTTTGTGGCCCAAGGAGGTCCATACTTCTTTGTAAGTCTGTTTTTCTCTCAGGAATGATAGTTTTTAAAATATAGAACGTGCTCTAAAGTTATCGTGAAGCACTAAAAGTAAAAGTTATTAATCATATTCAAGGTTATTTACAAACATATTTCATTAGCTCTCCCTAATTCCCACTAGGAAGAATTAATAGGGGTTTTATTGACAGAAATCTTTGTAAAAGAGAGTTGTCTCATTTGAAAATCAAATGAATGTGTCACAATGTAGATGGAATGCTCTAACCTTTTAAAATTCTTTTTCATCTATTTTACTTCACTGACATGCACCTACCCTTATAATATCGTTCTGAACCTGGTATTTATATGAGCAACTCTCCAGAGTTAAATTAGTCATATATTTGGGGGGAAAGGCAAGAATTTTACAAATCACAGCCTTGTAGGAAACTCGCAGGCAAGGATGACTTTTCAGACTCTACTGAGAATCCCCACTTTAAAATAAAAATGCTACCACTATACATTCTTAAAACATTTCTATCAAAGACCTGCATTATAATGCCTACTTTAGAGATGAGGAAACTGAGGCCCAGTTCGCCCTAGGTGCTCAACACAAGTGACATGGCAACATGACAAGTTAGGTGACAGACATAAGAGATTAAAATAATGACACTGGGCTCAGCTCTCTGTTCTCAGAAGTGTCTAGTCCAGTGAGGAGAGTACCTCATGGATTAAGAGAATTCTTTTGGTGACAGAACAGAGGTATGAATCAAGTCGTAGAGGTACAGAAGAGACAGAGTCTTCCTATAGTTGGGGTAGAGGAAGGGAGAGGAATGGATGAGGTAAAGCTAAAGGGAGCCGATATTGGATTCGACGTTGAAGGATGAATGGTGCCATGTGGACACGTCAGAGGACACAGCATGTGCCACGACATGGTGATATAAAAACAAAGCATACTTTTCAGAACTATGAATGACTTACGTCTGAATCAAACAGAAGGAAGGTAGGTAGGCCTATATTGATGAGTGACCAAGAGCATCATCTCTGGTCCCAGATTGCTTTTGTTAGAGGGTGGAGTATCAATTTTATGTGTGAGTGGTGAGGACATTTAAGATCTATTCTCTTAGTAAATTTCAAATATATGATACAGTACTCTTAACTATAGTCACCATGCGATACATTACATCCCCAGAACTCATCCCTCTTGTAACTGAACTTTACCCTTTGATCAACATCTCCACATTTCGCCTGCACGCCAGCCCCTGGCAAACCCCAGTCTACTCTCTATTTCTAGGAGTTTGGATTTTTCTTTAGATTCCACATAAAAGTGAGATCATGCAGTATTTCTCTTTCTCTGACTTAGTGCACTTAGCATAATGCCCTCAAGTTCCATCCACTTGTTGCAAATGACAAGATTTCTTTTTTTTTAATGGCTGAATGACATTCAATTTTATATATATTTCACATTTTCTTTATCCATTCATTTGTTATAGACACTTAAGTTGTTTCTGTGTCTTGGCTAATACAAATAATGCTATAGTGAACACGGAGGGTGTAGATATCTCCTTGAGGTAGTGATTTCACATTGCTATTGTTAGAATACTACCTATGCAAACCCTCTAGCCAAAAGTTCCATCATAATGGATGGATTTCAAACTTGGGAAGGAGGTATGGACTTGAGAAAAGGACATTTATACTTTGGGAGGATACAAGCACTAAAGGGCAAAGCACACTGAAGTTCTGAGGAACCAGGTCTCAATTGTCCATCCAAATCATTTACCACTCTAAGCAAAATTGTTTTGCTCTGCATGTATCTTAATCATTGGTTCATTAAATGACCATAGCCTCACAAGATGGGGCATCATGTGATTATTTAAATTTTGTTTATAAAAGTTTTTAATGACATGGAAAACATGTATAATAGTCTTTTTTTTTTTAATTTTAAATGCTTATTTATTTTTTTGAGAGAGAGAGAGAGAGAGAGAGACAGAGAGACAGAGTACAAGCAGGGGAGGAACAGAGAGGGAGGGAGACACAGAATCAGAAGCAGGCTCCAGGCTCTGAGCTGTCAGCATAGAGCCCAACATGGGGTTCAAACCCACAAACTGTGAGATCATGACCTGAACCGACGTCCTGAGCCACCCAGGAGCCCCTACAATGCAGTCTTTTTAAAATGTGCCAATAAAATTGTAAAATAGTGTGATTTCAACCTATGAAAAACAAGCATAAACATAAATTGTTGTAAAATTAGAAGGAAATATACTGGCATTGCCACAGCAGGTTTTTCTGGGTGGAAGTTTTCTGATTTTTTTAAAATTAATTTCTTCATCCACATCCCTTCTGTGTTCAGCAATTTGTGTAAAATGAATATATATGCTTATAACTACACACATAGAAAATAAATTTTGTCAAGAATAAAACTATAAACTACAAAGGTGAGTATCACAGTTTGTCCTTGGTAAGATTAGTTTTGCTTACACTAGGTGAGGTACTCCAGTCACAGACTTGGACATTCTCAATGGAAATAACTGAATCTTATTATGAAGAGTGCTTCACGAAACACTTATGATTTACCTTGATCAACCGTTCAAATGGGTTTCTACTCCAAGAATTGCCTTAACGTCTTACATAATGCAGGACTTGGTTGACCTTTTATATCGGATTAAAGCACCGTATAATTAACTTTTTTATATACAGAGTTAAAACTTAATGAAAACGTGAGGTGAAAAGCCAAGACTTAATTTGCAGACTGACTCCTTTCCTTGTTCACACCGTGAGCAGCTAAGTCTTAGTTTATTGCTCTCTTGCTCTCAGGCACTTTGATTCTGACCAGACCAAGATGTGCTAAGTGTATCCAGGTAGCTCACTCAAAAAGAGACCACAGAAAGAAGTAGGAGATGCAGAGCCCAAGGGGAAAAGGTGAAATTTGAGCTCCAGCAAGCCAAGCTACTTGTCACTCTTACACAGGAATCAGACCAACCTAAATTCACAGCTTAGCTTCTAAACTTAACAACAGCAAATTGTAGGAAAATTTCTTAGTATTTAAACCCTCATAACCTTAACTTTAAAATAGGAATAAAAATAATTGTATCTCGAAGAGTTATCTGAAAGATGGAAAAAAAGGCAGTATACATAAATTATAACTGACATATTTTCAAGGGCACAGTAAACATTTATTGTTAATTTGTTGAGGACTCTTCATGTGTGGCCCATGACATGCCTCCGACTTTCGATCACACCATTCTCCATCCCATCCCCCTCTCCACCTCTGTTTAAGTCACATGGAAATAAACAGCATTTCTTGAACATCTGACTATTTTCTGCTTACAGCCAAAGCTATTGTTTTCCTCCAAAAATCCAATCTCCTCTGCTTCCATAATAATAGAATTTTCACTTGACACACAGCCTCAAGGAACGTACACTACAGATCCCAGCCTCCTTTGCAGCTAGATGCCACTAGGTTTTGGGAAATGAGATGTAAGAGAGTGATGGGGTGATTTCTCAGAATATCTTTGAGAGTTAGCATGTACCCTCTGAACCCTATTTCTTTCTTTTTTTAAAAAAAAATCCTGCTGTATAAATACAGATGCCAATTGAGACTGAGAGAATGAGAGTCATGTCCAGGGACAGTAGAGAAGCAAGTGAGAAAAGAAGCCTGGATCCTCAAGGAATCCAGCAGTCCTGAAACTATATTTATGACAAAAACAAGCATCTCTTTAACTTAAATCCCTATTAATCTGATGTTTTCCGGCTACAAATCTAATCCTACCTGAAAGAGTACAGAACTCTTTATGTATACTAATGCTATGTAGATACTATCTCCTGGACTTATTATTATTATTATTATTATTATTATTTTGTCATAGATTTCTACTACTTTCCACGAAGATGTAGCCTAGGGAGTTCCCCCTCCAGGAATCTTTCTCTAAATTCCATAGGCCAGACATCCTCTCTTTTATGGCAATTATCACTGTGCATTTTGCTGATTACTTTTCTTGCTTGCTTCCCCCTCTACATTGTGAGATCCATGGGAACTAGGTGTTGTATTTTACTTCTTTCTTAATTACACATGCTCTGTAGAGAGGTCGGCCCAGCGAGGCATATGAAAACTGTTGAATGAATGAGTAAGTGGGTGAATGAATGACTAGAATAACTGATTGACAAAGAAAGAAAAAGAATCTGTGAGGATTTCTCTGTTCCTAGTCAGTCAGGGTCCTCATATCACTCAGTTTTGTTTTCTCATCTGCTTATTCCCTCCCCCAGCAGTAGGAAGGAGCTGCCTCAACACTGAGTAACAATTGCCTTCAGAGTTCCTTAGTCACATCAGAATGCCCTCCTCCAAGGTTCACCGTAAATTCCTATTGATTTTTCTAAACAGAAATCTCATTCACTGATGTGACCGCAAAGGAAAGTAGGAAGAACAGTGTGAAATCCATTCCCTACCTAAATCTTCATTACCTTCTGCTGTTCTTGTTCCAAGATGATTCAATTACATATTATGTTCTCAAGTTCTTTTTTTTTTTTTTAACCTTAGGGCTGCTTATGAAAAATTAAACTAGTTACATAAAAGAGATTATATTGCTGTTCTTCCACGACTCAGAAAAAAAATGAATCATCAGAAACTAGAATAGGCCAATACAAGTTATTTTGATTTAAATTTCAGATTAGTTCACTGGTGGGGTTTATGTGCTCGTATATTGCTACTACAAATTTTCCTAAAATATCAATACAAAATGTGATTAGATCTTTTTTCAAGGTCTTATTTCCTCCAATCTACAGAATATAAATTGCTTTCTAAAGACTCTCTTTACCTTACCAAATAATCCATATTGCTTAAATTTTTGTATGTGGTAAACAGCCCTTCCAGTATTATCACAACTCAGACATGTTTAAATTCAGATTCAATTGGCTCCAATTATGGTGGCTTCAGCCAATCAAAAAGGGATTTTAATCTAAAATATATACTTTAAATGGTTCAGAGGATTTTAGAATTTGAACTTTGCTTTCTCAGTTAGCTTCTTTGAGTGATATGGGAATGGGTAAGGCAAACAGAAGCTCATCTTGATTATAACATAATTCAAACTGAACTATTGGTAACAATGATTCACAAAGCCCCTAAGCAGTTTGAACTAGTTAGCATTAACTCTTTACAGATAGGTCCCAAACTATTTATAAAGTTCTATATTTGGGGGACTTCCTAAAGTCATTCAGGTATTATTACCTGAATGTTTTATTATTTAGGTATTATTTATTTAGGTATTTATTTAGGTATTTATTTATTTATTTAGGTATTATTTAGGTATTATTTAGGTATTATTACCTGAAGAGTTAGCATTAACTCTTTACAGATAGGTCCCAAACTATTTATAAAGTTCTATATTTGGGGGACTTCCTAAAGTCATTCAGGTCAACTTACACAATTTTTTGAGCACCTATCAGATGCCAGGTGCTGGGACAACGCCCTCAGGTAAATACAGCACAGTTCAGTGGACACTTAAAATACTCTGTCAGTTCACAAGGTGAAAAGCACAGAGTTCAAAGAGCAACACGGAAGGGGCAACTAGCTCAGTCTTGGCTGAATAAAAGCATCCTTTGGTTTTTACTTTTTTACTGTTTTCTTTAGAGAGAGAGAGAGAGAGTTTTTGGGGAGGCATAGAGACAGAAAGGGAGAGGGAGAGAATCTTCAGCAGGCTCCTCACCTAGCTAGGAGCCCGACACATGGCTTGATCTCACGAGGGTGAGATCATGACCTGAGCTGAAATCCAGACTCAGACACTTAACCAACTGAACCACCAAGGTGCCCCTAAAAGCATTCTTTACAGAGGACCTGATATTTAGGTTGACATTATAAAGACACATTGTGATTAGTCAAGCAAAATAGTGAAGGGGGCAGGTGCTCAGAGAGAAGAGGAGTTTAGGGGGAAGAAAGGAGGCAGTCGAGGTAAGGACTAGCTCAAGTTATCTACCATCTCTTCCACTTCATAAGTTTGGATCTGGATCAGTCCAGCACATAGGCCTCCTGCCAACTGAGGAGCAACAGTCATTTTTCATCCCCTCCTGAGAGGGATTATGGCATAGTAGAGTGAGGAGGCATGGAGACTCTGGAGGCAGACCACCAGGGTTTAAACCTCAGCTTTACAACTTCAGGCATTTATTCACTTGCTCATTATTTAATCAGGAATCATCTATTGAATGTTAACTATGTGTCAAAGGTTGTTCAAGTTCTTGGAATACAACAATGCACAAAACTGACAAACCCTTCACCCTTGTGGAGGTTATATTCTAGTAGGGGCAGATCAACAACATAAATGAGTACAGTATTTGGTATTTTATTTACATTTTAAAGTTTATTTATCTATTTTGAGAGAGACAGAAACAGAGCAGAGGAGGGGGAGGGGCAGGGAGAGAGGGAGAGAGAGAATTCCAAGCAGGCTTGATGCTATCAGCACAGCACCCACAGAGAGGGGCTTGATCTCACAAACCATGAGATCATGACCTGAACTGAGATCAAGTCAGGCACTTAACTCACTGAGCCACCCAGGTGGCTACTTTAGAGCAGGATATAACTGAGAGTGCAGTGGAGAGGCTAGTGTTATAGTCTTAAGTAGAATGGTTAGGGTGGGCTTCAATGAGAAAAGACTAAAAGACTAGGAGATGATGGGATTAATCATGCAAATGTATTAAGGTGAAACTGTGCCTGGCTGTATGATTTTTAGCAAGTCTACATCTCTGCTTCAGTATCCTTATCTGTAAAATGGGAATAAGAGTACTACTGGACTCATAGAGTTGTAATAACTAAATGAGTTAATACATGTAACTATGCTTAGAGTAGTGTCTGGCACAGAGTAAGCACTTATCTAAGTGTTTTCTACTATTATTGTTATTGTTTAAGTTGGGTCCCTTAAGTCCCGTCCTCCCTTTCAGAAAATCTACACGAAGTTATCTTTGTTTCCTTCCTCTCCGTCATTCTTGCAAAGCTAAGACAACAGCAAATCATATTTCTCAGTGTCCAATGTATATACTCAGTTTGTCAACCCCCCACCCCACCCCTTCTCCTCTGTTACTATCTTAATCTAAGGTGATCAGGATTGTTCAAAAGCCTCCCCAGTTGTCTCCTTGCCTCCTGTCTTGTTCTATTACAGGCCATTCTCCATGTAGGCCATTCTTTTTAAAACATAAATTGGGTCATGTTACTTTCCTACTTAAATATTCAGTAACTTCTCATTGCATTAATGATAAAATTTAAATTTATTCTCCCACTCTACGAAGTGATAGTCCACATTGGTTGTTTGGTCTCTCTCTGCTCTTTTGCTCTGGTCAAACCGAACTTCTTGTGATTATTTGTAGAAGCTGAGCTTGTATTCTACCTTGGGAATTTCTTTTTGCTCTTCCCTGGATCTGGAACAGTCTTCCCACCTGCCTTTGAATAGCTGGCCATTTCTCTGATTCAAGTGTCAGCTTAAAAGTCATCTCCTCAGAGAGGCTTTCAGTGACTATTCAGTCTAGAGTCAACCTCCAGTCACTCTCCAACATATTAGCCTGCATTATTTTCTTCAGGAGGCTATTTTTATATTATAGTACCTGTTCCTGTTTCTTTACTACTAGAGAACAAAGGTATGGATCTTATTTGTTTTGTGTACCATTATCTCCCCTGGGCTTAGTACTATAACTGGTTTTGTTAAATAAATAGATGAATGAAGTAATGATTTGTCTTGGCTGAAGGTTCAGAGATAAATAAGTCACTGAAACTTCTCTTGATCATAGTATATATGTAAACCAATGCTGGTGATTATTATCCAGACAAGGAGGGCACCCTAATAGATCAGCAATTGAACCTTCACAGTCTTTTCACAATCCTTTGGGTTCCACTACTATACAAACTGCTGCAGACTTTTTACTATTTTAAGTTATTTACAGTCTCCTGAATATGTTCTGTTGATATCACCTCACCATCTTTGCACCTTAGCATGCATTTTCTACTTTATCCGACTGGAAAATTCCAAGTATCACTTAAGAACCAACTCAACCATCATCTATTACAAATCATTTTTCTGAACCACCTGCTCTATGTCACCACTGAAATCCATGAAAACATCAATTTTAGTATTTGTCATGTTGTCTGGAACTATGCATCTATACATATTTCCTTAGCTTCCAATCTGGGAATTCTTTGAGAGAAGGGAAAATATATTAATAATCTTTGTACCATATTGCTCAATGCATAGGAGGTACTGAGTGCTTGGTAAATCAGTTATGAAGGGGGAGTTTACCTGCTGTTCATCTCATGCTTTATTTAGGTAGTGTTTTAACAATTGTGCTGACATGGTCATGAATCTAGACTCAGAATCTGAAGTTTTAACAGGTGCACCCTTTTGTTAAAACAAAAGACTCCATGCATCCATATTTGTGGTCAATTATCTCTAAATAGAACTCAGACACAAAGATGGGTTTGATAGTACAGAGCCATAAAGATTTAATTAATGTTTCACCTCAGAATGGGGTACTGTCCATTCAATTATTTAATCAATAAATGAACTGAATTGCTTCAGGAAAATTATAATTTATCTAAAATCCAAAATTAAATATTATGGAATAATGCATAGCTTTGTGTCACAAATGTCTGTATCTGATGTAGATAAAGACACATAATTCTCTCTCAATCTTTTAAATGGGTCATAAAAATATGGCGTTCAAACCTCGATGAAACAAAAGGGCCAAAATGTATGATATAATTAGTTTGTAATATAATCTTAAAAACTGTTTTTGAAAGATATTCATGAGCAAAGATGAAATCAATTTTGCACAAAACAAAGCAAAGAATAAATTATGCCAATACTCTTCAATTTTAATCATGTTATAAACACTTTCATTTAATTAAACCAAATGTCTTTCCAAAAAGAATTTAAAGTGATTTACAAAAGGTCATAATAATAAAAAGAAAAAAATGTAATTAGAAAAATTATAATTATGGATTTTTTTAAAAGAAGCAATTTTAGTCATTTTTGGTATTATCACTAGAGCTGTGAACTAAAATTAAAATTCAGTTTGTGTTTCCTATAGAAACACAATACTGTACATATCTCTATCAGCAAAGAGGTATTTTGCTTCAGGAAAAGAAAAGATTTTCCTAGCATTCATTCTAAAATAACCTGTCAGCTACAGACCTTGATATAAGGGAGATCATGTGACCTAGTGCAATATTTTTGGAATCAATGAGTAAAAGTCCAAGAGTAAGGGGCATCTGGGTGGCTCAGTGGGTTAAGTGTCCAACTTCAGCTCAGGTCTTGATCTCACAGTTCATGAGTTCAAGTCCTACATTGGGCTCTGTGTTGACAGCTCAGAGTTGGAGCCTGCTTCAGATTCTGTGTTCCTTACTCGCTCTGCCCCTCCCCCACTCATACTCTTGCTCACGCTCTCTCTCTGTCTCTCAAAAATAAACATTAAAAAATATTTTAAAAAGCCTTATAATAGTAAACAAAATAATAATGATGATGGCAGAAATAATAATAATGGCAGCATTCTAGTATATTCATAGGATACTCAGCATTTGCCATGCTGTATTTTTCCATATAATTTCCAGGTCACCATTTTATAAATGAGAAAACTGTTCAAGACAACACCATTACTAACATTTCCAACACTCCTTTGTCTGACTCCAAGATTCATACTTTTCCCACCATAATTTCTTTAAAATAAATGCAGAAGTGGATAATAGTCTAGGTTATAAGATTAAAACAAAAGCCATTAAATGCGATTTGATTGCAAATGAAGCTAATGTGTTCAAAAAATATATTGTCTTCTGTTGGTTTAACGTGATTATATGAACACAAATTAGAATCCTACAGGAGTAAATGGATAATATTCACCAGACTATCTTTCTTTATTGTTTTCTTGAGTAGCTAGATAAGCAGACAGTTTGCATTTATACTTGAACAAGGGGGAAGGAATGCCTACATACAGATTCAAATTCAGTGCTGAACTATCCTAGGTGCTGATATCACAGTTAACCTTAGAGTGATGGGTCATTATCTATGTTATTATTACTCACTCAACAAATCCTTAGTGAATACCTAGCATAGTCTGAGCACTATGCTAGGCATGTAACCCTGAACTTTGATTACAAAAATGCAAGTGGAAGAGTCAACATTTATTATGAGAATTGAAAATCCTGCTCCACGTCTGGCCACACATCTCTACAACTTCTATGAGCAGTGAACAGTTTAATCTCTACTGGAAACATTCAGTAGTGTTTCTGAGATTTATAAACTTTGAATAAAGTTCCCAGAGGAGATACCAGTGAATTTATAACATGAAGCCAAACCTCCACCACACACACTCTTCCCAAACCCATAAGTATTATAATTGCCAAATCAAAGCTGTTTTCCTATGCAGTTGGACAGGACAGGTAAAACCTTTCATTCATTTGAGGAAGATAAGTTAGTGACATTTAATGCAACAATTAACATGCTCCCTAGAAATAAAAGAGGATATGAGGGCACAAATAATTTTCTGATTTATTTCTTTGAAAAAACAAAACAAAACAAAACAATGCCCATCTACAACAGAAGCCCAACAATTTTCCAGCCAGAGAAGAAATCTTAAATTGCATGGAAATTGTACTTCAAACATCATCTAGTCTAGAATGTTACAATTTGTGAAAATTGTTTTGGAGTTTTTATCTCTGGGTGTGCAAAGGAAATGTCTTGTTATAATCAGTAGTAGAAATATGCTTCTATGCAGCATCATGGAATTTACACTCTCAGGGAGATCTCAGAACAGGTAAGCAAGCTCCCCAAATGCAATTATCCAGCATTAAAGAGCATTATCATTGATGTTTTATACTTCACCTGACTAACCACAAAAGGTAAGAATCATGCTACCTAAAATTACCAGTCACTCCTCCTCTGCTCTTCTCTTACACTTCACCTGATGTGTGGCTTTGGAATTTAAGTCTAATTGTCCTCTGTTGGAAGTAAATAGCAAATTCTTTCAAGGAGGCAGTAACACTCAGAGTTATAAATGCCTACAGCTTGCACTCCCAAACACCTGCTGATACCCACAGAAACTCTACTTCGTCTGTAATGGGCAGTTTCTTTATACAACTAGTATGCTTGTTGCATTTTTGAAACAAAGTATTTTTAATTTATTCATCCAAAAAGAAGTAGGTGGCACTGAGTTACCATTATACACAGATCAGCAAAAAGGTTATTTCATAGCAGGGATTTGTTTTATACTGTCAAAAGGAGAGACTATTCTAAATAAATTGCAACCAGACTTTATTGGTAGTTTCTCTCTTCTAAGAAGAGGAAATTATTTTGCTGAGGTGATGTAGGATCATGAAGACAGTGTTATTACTCCTCTGGATGTTTTGTTTAGTAGGCAGGGAAAGGAATGAAATTAACATTTATTGAGTTCCTGTATAGAAGCTGGGTACTATACTTGGCATCTATGTGGATGATATTTAATTACATTTCTGTAATAACACTGAGAGGGAGGTGCCATAATTCCAATTTTCAGGATAAAATAATAGCACATCACATTTATTGAGTGCCTACTATGTGCATGCCAGCCATAACAGTCAGTAATGCTAATCCTCCTTCATATGCACAATCACACTTAACCCTTATAAATCAATTCTTTTGAGACTATATGGGAATAACAGTGAAATGTCCCTGAAAGATATGTAGGTAAATGAAATAAACTGACCACTTTGAATTAGCTAGTAAAATTTGTACACTTTATATAATTAACTTTCTGTGTAAGGACATCAGCAGTGTGATCACTCTCAATTCTAACTAAAATGATTTAGTAATAATTCCTGAGACCTAGGTAAGTGACAGTTTAATTCAGTACACAGAAACCAAATTAATCGCATTATAGTGTCTCTAGACAAAACCTGTATGAAGAAATCGGTTAATCTAGATCAAAGTATTTCCAACGCAGAACCAAAATGTAAAGAATAGGTCTAATTTGGTTATTTGACAAAATATTCTATGGTTTTAGAAACTCTGACACGTCTCCCAAAAGACCATAATTTTCCCAGAGCATATGGAAAAATCCTTGAATTCGAGACTTTTAAAAAAGTGCCAAAGTCTTTATTCAAGGGCTGTGGATACAAACATCTCTGTTTCCATGACCAGTCTCCTCTTTAAGGTTTAATTATCTTCAAGGATACACTCAAGTCGCCTTCGGGGGAGAAAACAAGGAATTTCCTAAGGTCAAGTAATAATTATGAGTCTTGAGTTCTGGTTTTCTGAACAACAATATTCTGGTGATAAAATCCTGGGATCAGAGTCACAACAATGCCAAAAATAGTAGCATTTCTGTCCACAGTTTACAATTCTAATTGTAAATTAACAACTTATTATTATTTTTCACCCCCACCCACACACACCCCACAGACCTCTGCCTCCTAGAGAGATGAAGACACTATCAATGTGCAGCACCACTTGAATTCTGGGTCAGCAATAACCCTGCCACCAGACCATAGATGATGATGAATTCCCTGGAGGTAAATGTGTCCTTGGTCTGCTTCATCCTTGCAAACAGGACCTTATTTTTTTACTTTTTCCTTATATGATAAGTGTATCTCAAGAGGGATGATGGGTGCCTCCCCAGTGCCATAGGATGCATCTTGATTAATGGAAATCAATCATTGTAATCCTGTCCCCCCATGCAGTGATTCCCTGGCAGGGCTATGCATTCTTTGTGAGAGGAAGCTTGGTAGGGGGTTTGTAGAAGCTTTGCCTGCTTTCTTAAAAAGATACACAAAACAGACTTATTTTCTACCTCTGATCAATGGCATATGCTTATCATAGTGGGAACAGCTACTTTAGAAGTATGGGGGGCCACAGTGAAATTACAAGAAAATAAGCTGAGAAATGTTGTACACAAAGAGAATCTGTTCAATGAACAATCCCTCTACCATCAACCACTTGTGGGAGAGGGCTCATAAATTTCCAATTGTTCATTTTAGTTGGTGTTTTCTGTTGCTTCTAGGCATGTGAGAACTGAGAGAAGGTCCATTCAGACTTCTTCAGGCAACCTCCCTCTATAACACATACATGAAGAAGTTCAGAACTGATAACTAACATCTTCTCTTTTCAGATGAGCAAGCTAAAGATCTAACATATAGGAATGTTGTTAACATTTCCCAAGAGGGGGGTAGAGCTAATATTCTGACTTGACTGTGACTCCAGAGCAAGATCTTTCTGCTACATCATGCTTTGATGGACAGTGAAAGGGCTGTTAACTGTATGAGGAATCCGTATAATTCATAAAATATAAATTGTATGTCAATGTATATATCTTTTGAAACTAAATGAGGAAATCATTAAAAAAAAATGCAAGGAGTCTCCAAATACTCAGGAGATCTAGTGAATGTATCAAGCCCTTGAAAATTGTGTTGTGGTAGGATAACGTTTTATGTATGTCACATAATTTTCTTTTCCAGCACAAGGAGAACTGTACATTTCAGTCTTTCTTGTTCTAACTCAAGAATCATAGAAGGTGGAAGGAGCCTACAATATAAAAATTTGGAAAAGGCCAATTGCTTTAAAGTTTTACCTGTGTGTTTGCAAATTAGATGTCTTATTATAATCAATAGAAGAAATGTGCTTCTTTCCAGGATTATAGGACTTACACTCTAAGAACAAATAAGATCTCAGAACAGATATGGCAAGCTTCCTAAATATAATTACCTAGCATGAAAGAATATTTTTATTGATATATTATTATCATCCAATATTTCATACTGAATTAGTTCTCAAGATTTCTGTTAAATAATAGCAAGCTGATTGCCTCTACAAAACTTCTATTCTGGTAGCATACACACATAATAAGGAAGAAATAAGTAAAAAGTAGAGCCAATTAGCAAATATTAATCATTAAAAATAAACAGTAATAGGAGTAAGTGGGATATCAGTTGGAGAGAGACAGATAGTGAAAACTTTTGGTAGGGTTGCCTGGGAAATCTGTTCATGGAAGTTAACTTTTAAAAATTAATTGTATCAAGGACGCCTGAGTGGCTCGGGTGGTTAAGTGTCTGATTTCGGCTCAGTCATGATTTCATGGCTTGTGGGTTCAAGCTCTGTGTCTGACTCTGTGCTGACAGTTCAGAGCCTGGAACCTGCCTCAGATTCTGTGTCTCCCTCTCTCTCCCCTCCTTCGCTTGCTCTGTCAAAAAATAAACACTAAAAAAATTAAAAAATAATTATCTCAGATTATAATGTATACACAGTGCAGTGCACCTATTCTAAGTATATCATTTATCACATTTTAGTAAATGTCTATATCCTATTAGCATTGCTATAGTGAAACCATAGAACATCTCTATTACCCTAAAACCTTTCCATGTTCCTTTTCCTGATGATCCCTGATTTGGAACCTCAGGAAATCTTTAATCTGCTTTCTGACACTATATATTAGATTTTCCTTTTCTACAATTGTATATAAATAGAATCTTAAAGCATATAGTCTTTTGTATCTATTTGGCTTCTTTAGCTCAGCATATTGTTTTCGGAAATCATCCACATTATTGTATCAGTTTCACCCTATTTATTTATTTATAAGTTGTTAAAATTTATTTTTATTTATTTCCCTTTTAGGGATATAGTGTACTCGGTTTATCCACTCACCTTTGATGGACATTTGGGTGGTTTCTACTTTTCACTATTATAAAATGTGAGCACTATTTGTTGCTCATATGAAAATTTGTGTACACATCTATTAGTGGGCATATGTTCTCATTTCTCCTGGGTAAATAACTAGGAGTAGAATTGTTGGGGCATATGGTAGGTATTTGTTTAACTGTATAAAGAAAGCTACCAAACTGTTTTTCAAAGTGACTATAATGACATACTCTCCCATTAACATATGCGTGTTGGATCCAATGAGTTCATATCCTCACCAACACATTCTGTTGTCAGTGTTCTGTTGTGGTGGTTTTAATTTTCATTTTTCTGAAGATGAATGATTTTCAGCATATTTTTAGGTGTTTATTGGTGTATGTATATGATATATGTGCACATATATTGAGCATATTTTCAAGTATTTATTGATATATACATACACACACACACACATGTATATCAATAAACGTGCACACACACACAGTCTGCCCATTTTTAATTGAGTTATTTGGTGTCTAATTACTGAGGGTTTATTTTTTTAAAAAAATATTCTGGACTTAAGACCTTTTCAAACATATTCACTGAAAATATTTGGTTCCAGTTGGTAGCTTACCTTATTGTCTTCTTAATGGTGTCCTTTGAAGAGCACAAGTATTATTTTTTGTTTTTTTCTTTCTTTAGAGACAGAAAGCTAGCTGGGGAGAGGGGCAGAAGCAGGGGAGAGAGAGAGAAATGGGGGGTGGGGGGCTTGGAGCCTAGCACAGGGCTTGATCCCAGGACTCTGGGATGGTGACCTGAGCTGAAACCAAGAGTCAGACATTCAACCAACTGAGCCATCCAGGCACTCCTCAAGTATCATTTCTTGAATACTCCATGTTTTTTCTGTCCTATCTAAGAAACTTTTGCCCATCCCTAGGTCATGAAGATTTTCTCCTTTTTCTTTTGGATGTTTTATAATATATTAGCATTTATATTCAGGCCATTGTACAATCCTATTAGATTTAATATTTGTGTGATGTAAAGCTAAGGGTTAAGATGCATTTTTTTTCTACATGGAAATATGTTTTTTATAGTATTATTTGTTGGAAAGATTAACTTTTTCCATTGCATTACCTTGGCACTGTAAAAAAATTAGTTGACCATCGATGTATTGTCAATTTCTAGACTCTATTTTTTTCCATTGGTTAAATTATCTATCCTGAAATCAATACTACATTGTCTTGATTACTAGTAACTTAGAATATCTTGAAATTAAGTAATGCAAGCTCTCTAATGTTGTTTTTCTCCCTTAGGTATTTTTTTCCCCACATATGTTTTAGAATAATATTGTCATCTCCTACAAAAATTTTCTATTGAGATTTGAATAGGAGTTGTGTTTCCTAATTATTAGTTGAAGTAATATGGAAATAAAATTGAATTTTATATATTGATCTTGTTTCCTAAGATCTTGCTAATTTCACTGATCATTTAAAATAGATTTCTTTAGGAATGACTCAGTTAAGTCTCCAACTCTTGGTTTCAGCTCAGGTCATGATCTCACGGTTCCTGAGTTCAAATCCTGCATTGGGCTCCATGCCAGAGGGGAGTCAGCTTGGGATTCTCTCTCTCGCTCTCTCTCTGCACCTTTCCCCTGCATGCACACATGTACATTCTCTCTCAAAATAAATAAACTTACAAAAATCAAATAAAATAGATTTCTTTGTATGTTACCTAGGATTTTCCATGTACATGCTCACATTATCTGCAAAGAAACAGCATTTTATTTCTTCCTTAGCAATCTACCTATCTCTATGCTTTTTGTTTTAATTTTATTGCACTAATTAGAAACTCCAGTACAAAGTTGAATAGAAATGGTCATTCTTTGTTCCTGATTTTAAGGGAAATCATTCACTCTTTTAGTATGTATGATGTTAGATGTAAACTTTTCATAGAGGTTCTTTATCATATTGAGATAGTTTTCATAAAATATATTAGCAGTTGAATATTATCAAATAATTCTTCTGTATCTATTAAAATAATCACATTTCTCTTTTTTTGTCTTGTTATGAATTATAATGATTGATTTTCAAACGTTAAACCAAAATTGCATTCACGAGATAAAGTCCACATGATCTGGATATATTATTCCATGTTTTTAGGTTGCTAAGTTTCATTTGCTAATATTTTGTTAAAGATTATTATGTCTACATTAATGATCATTTTGGTATTTAGTTTTATTTTTGTACACTGTGTTGTCTAATTTTGGTGTTAAGGTAATGTTCGTTTCATAAAATCAAGTGGCAAGTGCTCCTTCTAGCCTTTGCTAAAGAATTGGTAGTATTAGTATTTCTTCTTTCTGAAATGTATGCTGGAGTACATAATGCAACCATTGGGGTCTACAGCTTTCTTTATGAGAAAGTATTGACTTATGAGTTCAATGTTTTTAATAGGTTATTCAGTTTTTTAAATATTTCTCCTGAAGTCAATTTTGATAATTTGTATTTTTAAAGGAATTTGTCTTTTTTTTCTATGTAGTTAGATTTTTTGGCCTGAAGCCATAAATGTATTTTTAAATTCCTTTCAATGTCTCTGTAGTCATGTCCTCTCTTTCCTGATATTGATCATCGTGTTTTCTCTCTTTTATGTCTTGATTAGTCCAGCTACAGGATTAGAAATTTCATTCACCTTTTCAAAAAACCAACGTTTGGCTTTTTTGAATTTCTACACTGTTGTTTTCTATTGTATTTATTTTTACTTCTTAGTGTTATTATGTGCTTTCTCCTGCTGAATTTGGGTTTAAGTTCCTTCTTTTCATTTGTTTTTCCTTTTCTTTAATTTCTTTTAGTTTCTTAATGTATATGCTTGAATTTAAAAAATATAAACCAAATTATAAATTTCTCTGTAAGTACTATTTTAACTCTCACCAAATTTGAATATATTGTGTGTGCATGTGTGTTTTCCATTTTCATTTAGTTAGAAAAATTTCCATTTCTCTTATGATTTCTTCTTTGACCCATGCATTATTTATACATATTTTGTATATTTCCAAATATTTGGAGTTACTTAGGCATAACTTAATTTGGTCATAACAAAAGACAAAATCTATATCATTTCAATTCTCTCAAATACATTTTAAAAATTTCATGACCCAGCATATGGCCTACTTTGATACATATTCTGTGTGTACTTTTATTTATTTTATTTTATTTTTTAAAATTTTTTTTACATTTATTTATTTTTGAGAAACAGAGTGAGACAAAGCGTGAGTGGGGGAGGAGCAGAGAGAGAAGGAGACACAGAATCTGAAGCAGGCTCCAGGCTCTGAGCAAGCCATCAGCACAGAGCCTGATGCAGGGCTCAAACCCACAAACTCTGAGATCATGACCTGAGCCGAAGTCAGAGGCTCAACCAACTGAGCCACCCAGGCGCCCTCTGTGTGTACTTTTACAATATGTGTGATTCTTTTGTTGCTGAGTAGCTTGTTCAATAAATGATAATTAAGTTGAATTAGTTGGTAGTATTCATGGAATCTTCTCTATACTTATTTGTCTATTTGTTTTTCTCAATTACTGTGAAACGAGTGTAGATGTTTCCAACTATAAACATGGATTTATCTATGTCAGTTTTCAGCTCAGTCAGATTTTGCTCCCTGTATTTTGAATTTTGTTTTTAGGGGCATACATATTTAGAATTGCTATGGACTTTTTTTAATGGCTCACCTTTATTATCATGAAAAGCCTCTTTTTATCCCTGGCAATATTTCTTCTGAAGTTCTCTTTTTTTTTTTTTTTTTTTTTTTCAACGTTTATTTATTTTTGGGACAGAGAGAGACAGAGCATGAACGGGGGAGGGGCAGAGAGAGAAGGAGACACAGAATCGGAAACAGGCTCCAGGCTCTGAGCCATCAGCCCAGAGCCTGACACGGGGCTCGAACTCACGGACCGCAAGATCGTGACCTGGCTGAAGTCGGACGCTTAACCGATTGCGCCACCCAGGCGCCCCTGAAGTTCTCTTTTTTGATGTTAAATAGACATTCTATCAACTCCGGGTTTCTCATATTTTTTGTTTGCATGTTATATGTTTTTCCATACAGTAACTTGATTTTGATGAGGCTTATTATTTTAATTACAAAATGTTTAAAGCCATTATTATTCAATTGCCTTTCACCCCTGCTCCATTATACTAACATATTAGTCTCTCTTGTCTTCAGCTCTATTGAAGTATCATTGAAAAACACAATGTATACAAATACCAAATCATCACACTGTACATTCAGTAACTTTAACCTGTGTATTTATAATTAAAGTGACTTTCTTTGAACAAGTGTTTGATTTGTCCTGCTTTTTAGTTCAGTTCTGACACTCTCTGTCTTTTAATTAGGGTGTTTAGACCATTTACATGCAAAGTAATTATTTATATAGTTGGATTTAAATAGATTATCTTAGTATTGATTTCTACTCATCCCCATCTGTACTTTGCTCCTTTTCCTTTCCATTTGCTTGTATTCTTTTGGATCGACATATACATTTTCCCATTAAATTTAATTTCCATGACTGGTTTATTAGAACTCATTGTTATTATTTTAAATTGTTGCTCTAAAGTTTGCAATATGTATCCTTAAATTTTCCATCGTCTATCTTTAAATAATATTATACTATTTCATGTAAAAAGTAAGGTCCTTAAAATATTAGACTTCCAATCCCCATTTCCCATCTTGTGTACTTCTGTCATATTTTACTTACCAATTTATATAACTTCTTTGTTATTCTCCCTTCCTTTGTATATTTCCTAGCTTCTACTTGAGATCATTTTGCTCTAGCTGAAAATTTTCTTTAACATTGCTTGTGGTGTTGGTGATAAATTCTCCCAAACTTTCTTTTAAAAACAAAAATCTTTATTTTGCTTTAAGTTTTAGATTTCTCTCTTTATATAAAATTCTAAGTTGGTTTTATGTTCTTTAATTGTTATAAATAAAACTCTTTAATTGCTATAAATATGTCCCATTGCATAGTTTCAGGAAATGTCTATGTTCATAATGTATATATTCCCCACCACCCTCCCCCCCAGCTAGTTTTATGTTTGTCTGTTTTCCTTTCATTGGCTTTCAGCAATTTGACTATTAAATGACTTCATCAGTCATCTTTAGGATTATCCTACTTGTGGTAACTTTAGCTTTTGTACCTATAGGTTTATAGTTTTCTTCAAATTTGGAAAATATTTCAGCCATAGTTTCTTTAAAAAAATTTTTTTTTTCAACGTTTATTTATTTTTAAGACAGAGAGAGACAGAGCATGAATGGGGGAGGGGCAGAGAGAGAGGGAGACACAGAATCGGAAGCAGGCTCCAGGCTCTGAGCCATCAGCCCAGAGCCTGACACTGGGCTTGAACTCACGGACCACGAGATCATGACCTGGCTGAAGTTGGACGCTTAACCAACTGTGTCACCCAGGCGCCCCTGGCCATAGTTTCTTAAAGTAGTTACTCAGCCCCAAAGCCCTCACTTTTATTCTGAACTCCACTGTTAGGGTATTTGATTCCACAGACTACTGAAGCTCAGGGATTTTGTTTGTTTGTTTTTTTGTTTGTTTGTTTTCAGTCTTTTTTGTATATGAACTTAAATTTGGATAGTTTCCATTGCTATGCCTTCAAGCTCACTCATTTTTCTTCTATAATGTTTAATTTGATATTAATCGCAGTAGTGATTTTCTTTTTCTTTTTTTTCCCCCTTTCCTTTAATTATACTTCCTTAATGAAAAGGTACATTTTGGGGGTCCATTTCACATCTTTTATTTCTTTCCTTATTATGTACACATTTTTCTTTCAGTTCCTGTGCATAATTACAAAGAGCTATTTTAACATTATTTTGTATTAGCCATCATCTATGTCCTCTCTGAATCTATTTTAGAGACCAATTTTTCTCCTGATTATAGATTGCATTTTCATGTTTCTTTACATGACTGGTAATTCTTCAATGTTAACATCTTCAAATGCTTAATTTTGTTGTCTTTTTTAAAGATAATGTTACACTTTGTCTGGTAGGAGCTAACTTACTTGTGAACCAGCTTGATTTTTTTAGGCTTGGTATGATAGGTTTACAGAAGCCTTTAATCAATGGCTAGTTTAGCATTACTCTTAGGATATGACCTTTTAGTATATCTACTGAATCTTCCAGGCATTTAACAAGAATTTCTTCTGTTTGGAGAATAAGAACACCTGCAAGCCATGTTCAGTTTACAACTCCATGGCTGTTCTTTGCCATTCTCAAGGAGTTTCATCCTATGTAAGTTATTAATAAGTTACTAATATTACTATGTGTAGTAATACTATATATATAATACTGTGTGTACTGTTCAGCCAAAGTCAAGGGGCTCCTAAGTAGAGTTCTGATGCAGTTTTGGATGCTCCCTTCTTTCTGGCACTCTACCCTCAAACTGAAATTACCTTAGTCTCTCCAACTTCTGATCTCTGTCTCCTCAACTTATCTAGACCAATATGTTTGCTTGGGATTCCCATCCTTGCACTTGAGTATAGAAAATGATTCAGGGGGTGCCTGGGTGGCTCAGTCTGTTGAGCATCTGACTTCAGCTCAGGTCATGATCTTGTGGTTTGTGGGATTGAGCCCCTGGTTGGGCTGGGTGCTGACAGCTCAGAGCCTGGAGCCTACTTCAGAGCCCCCCTCTCTCTCTGCCTCTCCCCTGCTGCACTAGGTCTCTCTCTCTCTCTCTCTCTGTTTCTCTCAAAAATAAATAAACATTAAAAAAATGAAAAAGAAAAAGAAAATGCCTCAGGTAGAATACCAAGAAGATGGTAGGGCTTACTTTTTTCTGTTTCCTTTGTCTCAGTGATCACTGTCCATATGTATTGATTATGTCTGAAAACATTGTTTAAGAAAAATATATTTGGTTTACTTTTCTAGTTATTAATTTTAGGAGAACAAATCTGGTCCCAGGCACTCCATAATTTCTAAAAACAGAAATTATAAGAGGATAACTTTGGAGTAAATCATGGTGCAAGGGTTAAATTGTAGTGTAGCGCTAACCTGTAGCCTTAAGAATTAACAGATTAAGAGATAACAGCCTTGTCCTATCAATCAAGGGAACAAAAGTTCAAGGAAAATCAACTGGATTAGTGTTTGATTGGATTGGAGCAAGGGCATGTCTGAACTGTTTCCACCCCCATCTGGGAACTATTTCTTTGTTCTGTCCCCAGGTGATGATAAGACGATGTGGTCAGCTATAAAGACTCTGTACTCTGTACTCTGTACTCCGGCTGTTTGGGGACCGCACTCTGGTCAAGAGTGTCGGTCCAGATCGGTTGGCCTTGCCTCTCATTGCAATAAACTTTGTCATGACTGTCACTGGTGCCCGTAGCATTCTGATTCAGGAGTCGTGTGGATGCAACAATGGAAGAATTGAAGGAACTTAACTTAAAAAAACTGGAGAAAGATTTATAGTAATAGTAATAGTGATCATTGTGATGGATCTAAGGCATCTGTGTGTCTGGTCAGTGTAAGAAACAGTAAGAAAGACAATGAGGATGGTCGTAGAAAAAGAGAGAGGAGAACAGTTAAAAGTTGAGGTCAGAGATTGAATTGGGGCCCACTCCTAGAGACATTTATCGTTCACAGTAAGGACACTAGCTTTTCCCTTGAGTGAGGTGAGAGAACTTTGGAAACTTCTGCTTGTTTGTATTTCATTTAGTTGGTATGATGGAGGACTGACATGACTTGACTTCATTTTAATAAAATTATTCTGCTACTGAAGGAGGGTGAGGGCAGAAGTAGGGACACAAGTCCGCAGGCTACTACAATAAGCCAGGAAATGCATATTCATGACTTGACCAGAGTACTTGACTGTCATTAGTTATGAGAAGTGACATCTTTAACATATTTAGGAGCTTTTTGTGATGTATGTGCAACACCTATTCATGTCCTTCTTGCCAACGAAACAAAGAAAAAGCATGTTGCTCCTGTACAGATAGAAGACTTTTACTTCCTTATTTAACTATAAAGTAAAATTAAACACTAAGCACATCTAGACAGAGTACTACATCTATAATTCTCTCTCATTGACTCATGTGTACTCTCCTTTCTCCCACTATCAAACCCTGTGGCTTCACGAGGGTGAAGTTTTGTCAAAAATTTCTCTGCCCAATTTCTATTTGGATGACACATATTCTTTCTAAATGTACATAATTCGTGCTTAGAACAATTTATGCTTCCAATCCACTTATTCTTTGAATTTGTAGGGTTAAACTGTAAGTAAAGCACCACTACCTAGCTCTGGGCTCTAAGAGGGCACAACTAGGGCAGGGAAGTCTGCCACAAGCTGTGAGGACTGCACTGAAACAGGAATGAGACAAGTGGCGATTGTTAAGAAGAACTTAGGATCAAACGCCAAGGTAAACAAATATAAAAGTGATGGCCAAAAGGCCAATGTCAGATGCTTAATTTCAAATAAAAGTTGAAGTTGAGAGGAACTCTTAAGAGAAAGAGGAGGTAGTAAGTTACAAACAAGTTTAAACTGAGGTCATAGAAGTACCTGTTAAGAATAACCTTTGGGTAGTTGCTGTTTCAGTGGATATATGGATACTTGTGAGCAGGGTGTGTATGTGTGTGTGTTACTGTGTGGGCACAAACTGCTCTGGATTAAAGTGCCAGAGGAGGGCTCATATTAGAAATGAAAGAGATACAAGTACAGGCCTAGTTGCTAATGCATTAATGAGTTATTTAAATAGAATACACCCCATGGAGCAAAATCACACATCTTTCACAATATATAATGTGGCTAGATGTGTTTCCACATTTGAGTTATACATATGTAACAGAGCACAGAGAAAAAACTGAGTATAAATGGGAGGTTCACTCAAGCAAATATCTGAAACAGAATTTTTTTTTAAATGGAACCAGGGTGGGGGTGGGGGTTGGAATCTACTCCCCGCCGTTTTTCTGATTTGTTCCTAAGCTCATTAGATGCTCAGCACCTCCTCCAGGGGATGAATCTCATCTTCAGACAATGTTAAACTCATTCTCCTGAGCAGAGGTGAAAAAGCTATTTCCCCACTGGAGTTTTCAAAGGCAAACATTTCCTGTAGGAAATCAAACAATTCTAGGACTTGATAAGGTAGCTAAGTATATTCAGTTTAGCAAGTAGTTGCCAGTAGAAACCTCTGTATACCTCCACAGGCAGCCTCAGGCCCCTGAGGGGATGACAAGGCCATTAGTTTAAGAAAGAAGGGAAGATCTCTGCAAATCATCCTGCAGCAAACTCTGATACTGCCAAAAGAGGAATGGGTAATCTCAGATGATGAAGATTAGATTCCAAATTTCTTAATTTCATTATTAGTACATACATGAATATGTATATCTTGCCTTCTGAAACTGGCATGTATGATAATTAGGCTCTGAATTCTTTCAGATTTCAACTGTTTATCTTTGTGGACTTTTTTTCCTTTAAATTTCCCTTCTCTAACAAGTATTATTTGAGTCCTAGTGTCTGTTAGGCAGTTTGATGGGGGTTGGCTGTACCCAATGGACAAGAAGGCACAGTCCCTGCCATGTTGCTCCATAACCGAGAACAGAGGATTGAAAATAAATCAGTCAGCAAACATATCACAAACTGTGCTAAGAATGAAGAAGGAAATGAGCAGAGATGGTGAAGTTTGGGGGTGATGGGGGGAGGGGGTTCTGGAGCCGACCACCAAGAAAGAATTCTTGAAGACATCTTTGGTGCAAAAAGTGACTTTATTAAAGCATGGGGACAGGACCCGTGGGCAGGAAGACCAGCCCTGGGACCATGAGGAGAGACTGGTTATATACTATGCAGTTGGGGGAGGTAAAGTCCAGGGGAAGTTTCCACTGAGATTTTCCTATGCTAAAGAAGACTCACAGGATACTGGGGGCCTAGCTATTGCCAAGCTAAAGTTGTTTTTCCCTCTAGCAAAGCATTAGCATTAAGACAGTAGGGAGTTCCTGTAGAAACTCTGCCAGCCTCAAGTATTTGTCAATTGACTGCAGGTTATAAAGAAATTTAATTTGACCTGCCATCTCCTTCTGCCTTTGTTTCCCACATCAGACCGATGAAAGAAAAATAGGTAAGATTCATTTACATAAAAAGGTCAAGAACTGTCTTTCTGAGGGTGAGACACCTATGTGCTGAGATGATGCCAACTTTGAATAGCAGTGGGGAGACTGTTTCAGACAGGAGAGTAAGGGCAGAGGCTCTCAGGCCAGAAGCTAACAAACTCTGTGTGGCAGATGTGGCAACATGAAGCAAGGAAGGGGAAGGCTGGCCTAATAGGAGGATGGACAAAGTTCAGAGAGAGATCATGTTAGACCTCTCAGACAGTGCTCAGATGTTGTGATATTATATACACAAGACAACAGCAAATAAATAGGAAGTGGTAGTCAAGTAAAACACTTTGTTCATTCATATGATGCTCTGTTTTGCTAAAGATCCTTTCTCTATTATTCTACTTTCTTCTTTAGCCCAACCAGTCCTTCCCTCCTCTCACTGGCAATGTACCTTTATTTTTAAGTTTATTTTGAGGGAAAGCAGAGGAGAGCAGAGACAGAAGGAGAGAGAGAATCCCAAGCAGGCTCGGCATTCTCAGCATAGAGCCTGATGTGGGGCTAGAACTCAGAAATCGCGAGATCATGGCCTGACCCAAATCAAGGGTCGGACGTTTAACCGACTGGGCCACCCAGGTGCCCCTAGAATTGTACCTTTTCAGTGAGTGAGGGAGAGAGAGGGAAACAGAGAGATAGAAAGACAGAGAGAAGAAAAATAAAAGTCTACTTTCTAAATAAATCTGATTAGAAAATACCCATTCCAGAAATAGACTAGAAATGCGAATAGGGAAACAATAAGAGTTGGTAAAGTTACCATCTAAATATGTATAATTTTCTGAAAATGAAAAACAGGTTCTCTTTCTAAGAAGACTCTCCTACTGGAATTTCTCTCCATTACCCATTACCATTCTCCCCATTCTTTCTTTCCTGAGCTCTCCAGAAATTACTTGGAATGCTGTAAATATTCTCCTTGCTCAGGTATCCCAACACTTGACTGATCATCAGAATCTCCCAAGTAAGTACCTTAAAAATAAATAGTACTTATGCATATGCATATACACACACATATATTATTGCTGTTTCCTCTTAGAAATTCTAATTCCTCGGATGAGTCTCAATAATCAGTACTTTACCTCTAGCCCTATTTTTCTGAGGCAGAATCAAGGGACATTCACTGTCCTAACTGGTTCTGTTACGGAAACTGGTCTAGATCACCCTGCAGAAGAACCAAGCGGCACTCAGAGTTCTTGTAAGGCAGGAGGTTTATTTTACACCATGGGCTCAGAGGAGATCATTGTGCAGAGGTCTGAGCCCAGAGAATCCGCAGAGGGGACAATTTGTCATCTGTTACTTCCTCATTCCTCATTACTAGTAATTTGGCACCTGGGGCAAGCAGTGTGGGAAGAAGAACCCGGAAGGGGAGTCTTCAGGCAGGGACTGGAGTTCCCCTATCAGTGCTGTAGGCCATCTTATAACAGATTTTCCCCTATCAGTTCCTCTGCCTCCCTTCTGCTCCATCATAGTCCACTCTCCACTCTGCAAACAGCCCAGCTCATAAAGTCTAAATCTAGTCATATTGCTCCACCATTCAAAAGTTTTATTTTATTCCGTACAGACTTAAAGCCACTTGAGATGGCTATCTGCAAAACTCTATGGATTTATGACAATCATCAACATCATCATCATCATCATCACCACTATGGTAATAGTAAAGTCTAAGAGGAAGCCTAAGACAGGTATGTATATTTAAAAAAAATAAAACAAACAAAACAACTTGTTTGTTTGAATAGCAAAGCACAGCAGCTAATGATAGTAGATAGAACAGTGCTTAGGTCATCTGAAACTCACAAAGAAGGCAATTATCTAGAAAGAATATCTGTTGATTAGAATCTGCATCTGTTTACCTGAATGATATATTGGCCCCAGAGTTCAACTTCTGATAATTACACAATACTTAGGTAGATTAAGTATTTTATACATTTTTGTTATACAAGTAATATTTGAATAAATCTTCATTACTAAAATGTAAACAATATAGAAGTATATAGAGCCAATAGTGAAAGGCTACCTTATAGCCTTGCCAATTATTTTATTCTTCTTAGAAGAAATAAAAATTAGTTTGGTTTTATCTTTCCAGATTTTTAAAAATTTATGTGAGTCAGTATATACAATTCAAATACAGAGCTTTGGCTTGCTGGGAATTTTTTCTTTAAAAATTTTTTGCGTATAGGAGATCATTTATTTTGCTATTTTATTTTTCTAGTTAAAGTAGTAATGTGTGTGTTTATTTCCTAACTCTTTCTAACTTTTGTATAATATTTCATAATATGAAATACCAAAAACTATTTACCTATGCTTTTACTGATTAGACATCAAGGTTGTTTCTAATTACTCAGGATTACCAACAATACTGTAGTAAAAATCCTTTCACTTCCATTTTTATTTACATTGACATTTTTTAAACAGTTAATTTTTTTCCATAGCTCTAGTCATGCCCTCTTTGTTATTCTTAACATTATATATTTGAATTCTCACTCACATCCTCTTTCTTGTTCCCTTTTTTCCTATCTTTAAATAATTAAATTTATGAAAGATACTCTATCATTTATTTCAAAACACCCATTAAAGATTACTTTATTATTCAAATCTACTTACTTCTATTTTTTGTGTTTTATTTATTCTGATATTTCGAGTTTGGTGCTTAGATATGATTTATTCTTTTTGCTTTCTAGGAATTTAGTCTATATATTTTTATTTGATTATTATCCAAAGCACATGTAGTAAGTTCATTGCCGTCCATTTCTAAGGAATTGGCAATTTCAGTTTCGGCTTTCTTTTTTTTTTTTTTTTTTTTTTTTTTTTTTTTTTTTAGCAAATAATGTCAAGGGCTTGAAAATAAAAAATGAAATTTCATTGATTTTTTTTTTCTGAGAATTTTGTTATTTCTAGTTTTATAAGCCAAAAAATTCTTACATTAAATAACATGGCCCTATAGGCAGAGATTCCCAATTTGTGACTTCACCCTCAAAAAAAGAAAAACAAAGAAGCTGCATTGATGATAAAGAATATTTACTTTACTAAGGCCTAACTGATCTTGGAGCACACTAATAGACCAGATTTTCACCTTGAGATCCGTTTTCCATACTATATTACAAACAGCTTCCTATTTCATTTACGGCACAGCGATAGATTGGAAATTAACCTAAGGTCTGGGCAGGATGCTGGGAGTGTAAGTGTATATTTGTGGAATATTATATATGAGGAAATTTTGTCATTCTTTTAGCAAACACTTATTGAGAACCTACAATGTACAAGGCGTGTCACACTTGGGGCTTATTAGTGAAAACAGAAAGATAATCTGTGCCCATATAGAGTTTGTGTTTCATTAAGGAAGCTAGACAATAGGGTTGCCTGGGTGGCTCAGTTGGTTAAGCTTAAGACTTCACCTCAGGCTTTGATCTCACAGTTTGTGAGTTTGAGCACTGCATTGGGCTCTGTGCTGACAGCTCAGAGCCTGGAACCTGCTTCGGATTCTGTGTCTCCCTCCCCCTCTTTCTGCCCCTCCCATGCTCATGCTCTGTCTCTCTCTGTCTCTTGATAATAAATAAACGGTAAAATTTTTTTTTAAAAAGCCAGACAATAAAAAACAAACAGAATATATGTTATGAGATATTTTTGAAATTGATAAGTACTTGGATAAAATTAATAAAATAAGTAAGAAGGATCAGGATTCTTAGTTATAATTAAAAACAATTAATGTGTATTTATTTTTGAGACAGAGACAGAGTGTGAGCAGGGGAAGAGGCAGAGAGAGGGAGACACAGAATTTGAAGCAGGCTTCAGGTTCTGGACTGTCAGAACAAAGCCTGACGTGGGTCTTGAACCCACAAGCTGTGAGATCATGACCTAGGCTGAAGTTGGAAGGTCTCAACAAACTGAGCCACCCAGGCATCCCTTAACTATAAATTTAAAATAAGGCAGTCAGAGTGGAATTAAGAGTTGAGGAGGCAGATATCTAGAGAAAGAGAATCCAAGGCAGAAAGTAAAGAATGTTCAAAGGCCCTGAGGTAGAGAGCATTTGGGGGACTGGAGGACAAACCAGAGGGCTTGGAAAAGTGAACAAGGCAGGAAACTGTGGGAGGGGAGATCAGAAATTAAAGGGAGGTGATAAGGTCATGTAAAACCTAAATAGGTAACAAGAATTTGTGATCCATAAATATTTTGAGATCTAAAATGTTTTCTGTAGGTATTTTGTACCAAGCCTTCTTCCTTTGGATTTAAATTGTAAAATTTCTTCATCTTTAATTAATAATTCAAGAAAGCTCCTGCTTTGTCACATTCCTTCCCTGCAGTTTGGGCTTCGCTCCCTTCCCTTGAGCACCTTGGAAGTAGAAAAATATCAAGTTCTAAAGATTTACAAATGCAAGTCTACAGTTATACCAAAAATGGCCAGGTATTTAAAGAATGGATCAGTTTTGACCACGAATGCTACCCAGGGCTCTGGGTACCATTTTGCCTTCTTTCTTTGTCTCCCCACCTTCTCCTGTCCTGTCATCATCTAAAGGTATTATATTTTGAAGCAGTGTCAGACATTAATCTGGCCTTTTATTTTTTTTTTTATTTTTTTTTTCTGAAATTTATTGACAAATTGGTTTCCATACAACACCCAGTGCTCATCCCAAAAGGTGCCCTCCTCAATACCCATCACCCACCCTCTCCTCCCTCCCACCCCCCATCAACCCTCAGTTTGTTCTCAGTTTTTAACAGTCTCTTATGCTTTGGCTCTCTCCCACTCTAACCTCTTTTTTTTTTTTTCTTCCTTCCCCTCCCCCATGGGTTTCTGTTAAGTTTCTCAGGATCCACATAAGAGTGAACACATATGGTATCTGTCTTTCTCTGTATGGCTTATTTCACTTAGCATCACACTCTCCAGTTCCATCCACGTTGCTACAAAAGGCCATATTTCATTTTTTCTCATTGCCATGTAATATTCCATTGTGTATATAAACCACAATTTCTTTATCCATTCATCAGTTGATGGACATTTAGGCTCTTTCCATAATTTGGCTATTGTTGAGAGTGCTGCTATGAACATTGGGGTACAAGTGGCCCTATGCATCAGTGCTCCTGTATCCCTTGGATAAATTCCTAGCAGTGCTATTGCTGGGTCATAGGGTAGGTCTATTTTTAATTTTCTGAGGAACCTCCACACTGCTTTCCAGAGCGGCTGCACCAATTTGCATTCCCACCAACAGTGCAAGAGGGTTCCCGTTTCTCCACATCCTCTCCAGCATCTATAGTCTCCTGATTTGTTCATTTTGGCCACTCTGACTGGCGTGAGGTGATACCTGAGTGTGGTTTTGATTTGTATTTCCCTGATAAGGAGCGACGCTGAACATCTTTTCATGTGCCTGTTGGCCATCCGGATGTCTTCTTTAGAGAAGTGTCTATTCATGTTTTCTGCCCATTTCTTCACTGGGTTATTTGTTTTTCGGGTGTGGAGTTTGGTGAGCTCTTTATAGATTTTGGATACTAGCCCTTTGTCCTAATCTGGCCTTTTAATTAAGCATGGACAACAGCTTGTTCCTGGCAGTCCCAATGCAGACAACTATTGATTTACTTCTCAGTTTACCATACGTACAATGTACCAGACTGACAGCCACACAAACTTGAGTCTTTTTTTTTTTTTCAACTTTCTAAACTTTCTGCTATGAATGCTACCTAGCTGGACCTAGGACTGCCTTATTTAAAATTTTTAAATTTAAATTTTTAAAAATTTATAGTTAAGTGATGCCTGTGTGGCTCAGTTCGTTGAGACCTTCCAACTTCTACCTTTCCTTAACCTAGAACACATGTGATCCATGCTGGATGAAACAAGGTATTCACATATATAAAAAATAAAATAAAATAAAATAAAATAAAATAAAATAAAATAAAATAAAATAAAATAAAATAAAATAAAATACGACGATCAGATACCAAGGATAGTGTAGATCAGAGATGGACAGCCTCATGATGTAAGAAACTGACTGTTTGGTTCACCACATGTAACTACTTCCACAGTATTTGATTAAATACTTGTGGAATAAATGGGTAAATGGAAAGTAGATATATTTTTTAGTAAGATACATTGCTAAGTACTGTTTCCTACTTATTAATTCTATGTCCTTGGCCACTGTGCATAACTTCTCTATGCCTCAGTCTTCATCTATAAAATGGGTCTAATAGTGTCCATTCATTGTATTATTATGCTAACAAAATAAACAATTCGATGCAAGTAAAAATCATCTGGCACATCCTCAGCTCTCACATTTTATTTCTATCATTTCTCATGCTCTACCACAGTTTCCGTGTACACATACTCATATATGATTGTCTTCCCACACAATTCTGTGTTTGAAATATTTTGCTAAGTGCCTCAGATATACCTGTTGATAACTTGTTTATTGTTCAAGGCCTGACTCCTTTGATTAGCCTCTCTGGTACCCCCATCTTCGGAGCATGCCTAGAACTTCATTTGCAGCTGCCTTTGCTGCTTCTTGTCTCCTGCTGCATTCTGAATATGAAAATCCTGAGAGCAAGGAATTCCAGCAGGACTTCTCATCGCGACTTCTTCCCTAAGCCAGCACTCAATAGATAGAAATGATTTATGTGGTCAGACTATCGGAATTATTGTACATTGCATATTGATATCCAAGCCTTTGTTATCCATAATCAGGCTTCCATGAATTAGCTGAAAAACTGGATACCTACAACATAGAAGAGTTTTCTGTAACCTGAATATTTACTTTTGGAAGTGTCACTCTTGGGCGAATTATTTCAACTCACTATTTCACAACTTACTCTCCTCTAAAATGGGGCGAGAAATGTACCTAATCCATAGTGTTTCTGTGAGGACTATATAAGTTAACACATGTAAACTACTTTGAACCATTCCTGGCTCATAGGGAACAGCTATATATGGCTGCTGTATGTGGTCCCTATTTTCTTTATTTGCTATTATCTTCACACTGGGGAGAGCCTATTATTTTTTGTAAGGATATATTTGCACTATATCTTCATCATTGACATCAAAGTGGTCTTAACTTGTGGCTCTCTGTAAATAGAAATGATCAATATTTAGTCAAGATGAAGAAATCGGGAAATATTTATTAAACAGATGAACACCAGGCCTAATGTTGTCTGGCTTCCTTCCATTTTCTGTCCCCTTCTCTTGCCTTTCTTCATATGTACCCTTTTTTCAGACATGGTGTTTTCTCAAGAAGAGCCTCCTCACTTCCACCATCCATTTTGTTCATCTGCTCATTCCCTAACTGCACTACAAAATGTTATTCAAGGCACACTCATGAGCAAGCCTCTCTTGGCCAACTGTATTTACTCAGTGCCATTTTAGTGGTTGTGAATGGGTCAGAGCTCAGGCTCTGCAGCAAGCCAACCAAGGCAATGATCCCGGCTCTGCCATGCCAATGCACAAGGGTGTAAGTTACTTAATACCTCCAGGTCGTACAGCTCAGTTCCTCCATATATGAAATGTACCTACTTCAGAAAGTTGATCTAGTGAGAAAATGCATCTAATGTTTCAACACAGTGTTTGCATACAGGAAAGACTTTTATTAACCTGGCCATTTTCTGGTCATTTTTACTGTTTGACTCACTCCTTAACTTTCATAACATTTTCCACCTTGCATTATAATCATCAATATACACATCCGTCTCTAATCCTGTCAGACACTTAAGACACATTTATTCAATGGAGGAATAATAAATGTGCCCCCAGGGGCACAGTCTGTCCCTGGTTCTGCAAAGCTAGGTTTGTGATACCAAGCACGAGTAACTTGAATTAGGGTTTCCAGATTTGGCAAATAAATATACAAGGCACCCAGATAAATTCGAACTTTAGTTAAAAAAAACAAACTAGTTTTAGTAACATTATGTTCCATGCAATATTTGAGATATACTTATACTAGAAATTTATTGATTGTTGACCTGAAGTTCAAGTGTAACTGAGTGTCCTACATTTTATTTGGCAACCTAACCCTGAATCCTCTTTCAAATCCATAAATCTCTCTCTTTCCACACCAAGATTGTGAATCCAGATCCCAAGACTGGATCTATGGGACATCCAGTCAAGGTCATGATGCACATAAATTGGATGTAATCCTATTATTATTCATCTATTCAATCTAGCTGTAAGTAAAAATCATTTCTTTTGAAGTGGCCACTACTATTAAATTAGCTTTCAGGGTACCTGGGTGGTTCAGTCAGTTAAGCATCTGACTCTTCATCTCAGCTCAGGTCATGATCTCACGGTTTGTGAGTTGGAGTCCGCATGGAGCTCTGTGGTGACAGAGTGGAGCCCGCTCGGACTCTTTCTTTCTCTTTCTCTGACCCTCCCCAGCTCACACACTTTCTCTTTCTCAAAATAAATGAATTAATTAAAAAAATGAAAATAATTAGCTTTCATTCCTCAGAATATGCTGGGGTGGACCATGTTGTTTTTTCCTACTAAAGTAGTAATAAAAAGTTGTGTAAAAGTTTCCAAAACTACAGAGGCAACAGTATACTGGCCGAAGGCAATGTTAAGTCAGGACTTCATTTACCCTTTTTTTTTTTTTTTTATTTGATCAGTTCCAGGGAAGAAGCAGAGCTTGTGGGCTGGTCCTGTTCATCCCAAGTCATTTTATTTGGGAAGTTAATTAGTTGCTGGGTTTATGGTTGATATCCCTGGCATCAGTGACAATTTTTTTCCAATATAATTTAGTTCTTAGACATTTTCAATCTGTAAATAGCCAGCATGGGTTGTTGCTACATGCAATACATATATTCCATATGTGTCTTGTGCAATTCTTTATCCTTAGCTCTTAGCAAAATTCTCAGTCCAGAGTTGCAGATCAATATACAGCTGGTGAATAAACAAGTGGTTAAGATCTTGGGCTCTAGAGACAGACAAAATCAGATTCAAATTCTGACTCTGTTATTTATTACATAGCTCTGTGATCTTCCAAAGTTCCTTATTCTCTCAAGACTTAATTTCCTTGTCTATAAAATGGGGATAAAAATAGCTGCTTGGACATAGTTATGCTTTGAAAAATAAATGAAATCTTGCACTTAAGCTGCTTAGTAGAGGGCTTGACCAAGCAGCAAGTGCTTTAAAATGTTAGCTAATATTATGTTACATGTTTTAATGCTACTGTGGGCAAAATGTCTACAAAATATCACCACTGCTACATAAGAACCTTCCCTTGAGTTAATTCTCTAGTGCTACTCCCCTAAAAAACCTGATAAGACTAAGACAGTCAACATATTTCTAGGCAACATAGCTAATGTAAAAGCTATCCCTGAGTGGTAAACTACATTTGGACTGGAAAGAAGTACAGCTAAACTATCTATACGTGATGACTACATCATGCTTTGGGATTCTCTGGGTGTTGTGTAACACGTATATTGTAATAAATCTGTCTTGTGTGGTGATTCTAGAAGTCATTTCTACAGAGTGTTAAGAGAGATATTGGCCCTTCAAAGCAGGACAGTCTTATACACACCAGTCTTATCCTCTTGGACCTCATGGTGTCATAAGGAAAGAAGACAGCTTCTGGAGGACAGTGGGTACTGCTATCTGAACTGTGACAAAGAGGAAGGCTTGACACTACCCTGATAGCAAGCTGTACTCCTCCCCTACCATCTCGGTAGACTCCCAGGGTGGCCTATTGTAGTCTCAAAGGTCTAAAGCTCATGTAAGCCTGAGAAGATGCCTGATGGATGTTCTAGCCCTTTCCAGGAGCAGGTACATCGGTTTTTGTATCCTCAATAAATTGCCCAAGGATCTTGGCATCTTAAGACTAGAAGCAGTTTTACATGCCATCACCTTTGACAGTTTGTCTAGTGTGGGAAGCTTTCTTCAATATTTTCAACAACTGGCCAGCTGACCTCATTTCCAAAACTTTTAGCCACAGGAAAGAGATTTTCCCCTTAGAAGTTCAATGCATTGCCAGCCAGTCTTCATTATAAAAGGCTTTGTTCTGGACAGAGATCTGCCTCTCTAAAATATCCTAACCATTAGCTGTATCTCCATTTTATCTTGAGAGCTACACAGAATGTTTAGATTCTTCCACATGACTAATCCTCACATATTTGCAGACATCAATTTTGTCTTTCACTAATCTCTTATTTTTTTCAACAAAAGCATGCCAAGTTTCCTCAGTTATCTCCTACTACATTTACCACCTATGTGCCCTTCTTCCTATATTAAGCTATCACATTAATATGTCAGTGTTGTTGCTAGAGCAGGTAGTACTATTTCTAACTCAGAGCAAAGGTATACTTCTTGAAATAGGGCTCATTTCTTTTGCATTAGAGGAATAATAAAGAATTAATCATTTTATAACTTTGGAAAGGCAAAAGCATAGAAAAGGCAGCTAAAATACTAAAAAAACATTATTATTATTATAAAATGCATATATGTACATGAGATGAAAGATAATAATTAATAAAAGATATCAGCAATATAATGCTATCCTTGAATTCATGCTTCAGAGTAATAATGGCACCTGTATTCACATGCTGTTACTACAAATTATTAGGCATAAAAATTTGGGAAAGTTATTCATTTTCTCTAAGCCTCAGTTGACCCATCTGAAAAACAGGGATAATAATGGTATAGATTTCATTAGTATGTTGAGAATACAAAAAATAATCTATGTGAAATATTCCATGTACACCTGAGAGTAAACAGGATAAAAACCAATATTGCATGCTGGTAAAGATCATAAACTCTGAACATGAATTTCTTTTCTACTGTTTACTAAGTATAAAATCTTGGACAGCTTATTTAACTTCCTTCAACTCCATTTTCTCAGATGAAAAAATGGAGATTGTTGTAGATTATATCTTATAAAGAAGGGCACAAAAATATTTCCAGTTTGACATCTCAACACTTGCCAATTCCTTCATCAAGAGGTGGCATCTCTACCCTTTCCTTACAACTGAGTATGTTCTTTGTGACTGCCTGAATGGTCGGAATTGGCAAAGTGATGCCATATGACTTTCAAGGCTAGGTCATACAATTTGATACAGCTTCTATTCTGTGTGTGTGTGTGTGTGTGTGTGTGTGAGTGTGTGCATGTGCGGGTGTGAAGCTGCCATGATGAAGAGATTACATAGAAAAAGAAAGAGCTGTCTCAACAGTTGCCTCTGTTCCAGTTTCCAGCTATTTACATCTTCCCAACACAGGCCATATGTGTCAGCAAGCCCTCAGATCATTCCAATCCCACCATCTGACTGCAATCGTGGGACACCCAAAATGAGAACACACTGCAAGGTGCGTTAATTAACCTCCAGAATCATAAGTGATAATGACAAAACTACTGTTGTTCTTTTAAGTCATCACCTTTTAGGATGATTGGCTAGGCAGTAAGAGTTAACTAATGCAAAAGTTGAATAGTATTTGACTCATAAGTTTTATGTGGATTAAATGAGATGACGCATATAAAGTATTCAACATAAAGGAGTGGTTCTCAAATTTAAGTGTCCAATATGATCACCTGGAGGCTTATTACAAAATGGATTCCAGGGCACCTGGGTGGCTCAGTTGGTTAAGTGTCTGACTTTAGATTTCACCTCAGGTTGGTGAGATAGATCCAGTCCAGCATGGGGCTCTGTGCTGGGTGTAAAGACTGCTTAAGATTGTTTCTCTTCCTCTCCCACTGTCCCTCCCTCCCTCTCTCTCTCTTTCTTTCTTGCTCTCTCTCTCTTGGAAAAAAAAAAAAGGATTCCAGGGCCCCTCTCCCTGAATTGCTGATTTAGTAAGTCTAGAGTGAAGCCTGAGCACTTGCATATCTAACATGTTCTAGCTGATGCCGATGCTACTGGTCCAGGAACCACATTTTGCAAACATAACATAGAGCAAACACTCAATTTATGAATTTTATTCTTACTACCATTTTTAGTACTTACTGTTTTTATTTCATGAAAATAATTATGCACCATCAGTTCCTTTGAGTACAAAGGAAATTTATGCCCAGTTTCTCTCCATAACTCACTGTCTAGTTTATCTTATCTAGCTCTAGTGTTGATCACAATAGCTCTCATGTCAAGCAAGTAACAACTGCTTGTTAGAGAAAATACGAACAGATCCCACTTTGAAGGGAGATAGTGTAAGAAAAAGAGCGAGAGAGATAAAGGAAAAGAGAGGGGAGTGGGGTAGGGAGGGCTGCAGAGGAGAGGGTACAACAAGGGTGGGAGTAAAATGTCATGCTTCTTGCTCTAAAACTTTTTTTCTTTATACTATGACAAGTTTTCACAATGTCCTTTTCTAATTTTAGGATATGCTCCTCAAGATAGAAGCACATTGTCTCCAAATAACCCTTTCATTTCTTCAGTTCCTTTAAAATTGAATGGTAAAATTATGAAACAACTCTATAACAGAACTAGTAAAAAAAACTACCATTAGACTATTTTATTTCACAGCTACTGCTTAGTCTGATAAAAAAAATGCATCAATTATTTAGATGTTTGAAAACTCTTTTTAGCTTGGAATGCTGGTACACTGGCATTCATCTTATTGACAAGATACTGTGGATATGAATGTATAAAAATATAACTGGACAGAGTAAGACTTGAGGATTCCCTGAAGGCCTCTGGTTTCCAGAGAGCCCATGTTTTAAGGGTACTTACAAGGTTGGTCACATCTATGAAACCTATCAATATTTCAAAGTACATATTTATGTTTGGCTCCCTCCTTTCCTATCCCATCTAGAGGTATGTCATGAGAACAAATGACACAATCTATATAAGAACTCTCCAAACCTGCAGAACTCTACTTATAAACACTTAAAGTAATTAATACCTGTTTCCTTATTTCTAACAGCTTGTATGTCATATTGAGAATTCAAATGCTAGTTTACATACTATAGAACTTATGTATGATGTGTTGAGGGTATCTAGTTCCCATCAATTCATAAATGCTTAAGGAAAATCACAAAAGGAGAAAATGTAGCCCTTGCCCTAATGGAAGACACAATTTTGAGAGAAAGACAACATCTGTAAGTGAGACAAGCTTTGCCTTTTTTAAACTGACATGGGATCATGTTATTTTCCTGCTAAAAGTCTTTTGTCTTTGTGATACCACTTTTAGGAAAAAGCAGAAAGTTTACAGAATTATTGGCAAAGCCCAATGATCTAGCTCATCTTCCATCTCTCTCTTTTTAAGTTTATTTATTTATTTTGAGAGAGAGGGAAAGAGAGAATTCCAAGCAGGTTCCATGCTGTCAACATAGAGCCCAAAGTGGGGCTCCATCTCATGAACCGTGAGATAATAACCTGAGCTGACAGGGAGCGGGACACTCAACCCCCTGAGCCATCCAGGTGCCCTCCTCTTTCCATCTCTAGCCAGTCTCAATTTTCTCATGTCTTCCATGTACACACAGTACTCCAGCCCCTTGGACTTGGCAGCCATTCTAGCACTCACCATTCCCTTTCACATTACCATGTTTTTGCACTCATGGTTTCCTTTTCCTGGAATATATCCACTATTGGTGTTTATACAGTGTCCAATACAAAGTAATCATACCATAGAAAGAATTTCTAGAATTATCAATTAATACTGCCTCTACTATGTTATTTTAACTATTGCCTATGCCAATAGACTGCAAGGTGAATGCCGAAGTTTGTGCCAACCTCTCCTTTGTATCACCCCACAAATCCTAGTGGAATTCCTAGTTAATTAAAATAAGAAAAATAGATATATTCTAAATAATAGGATGAAATTAAAAATAGAATTAAAAAATTCTAAACCATGTGGTATTAACAAAAATGACTAAGGACTGTGATTAAACTAGAAATCACTTTAGCTAAGGATGATTTCAAGGAAGAGGTAAACCTTGATCTCGGTTAACATGTGAAATTGAACATTTGGAAACAGGTTCATACTCTTGGTGGCAATAAGTGCACCACCAGCTGAGAAAGTCTTGCATATCCATCAACCTTATCTGTGAGAAGGAAAGCAGGATATAAAAGTTAGGGAACTCACACTTGCTAATTGCATATAATGTAATAATATTTCAGTAAGAGTTGGAACAATCCTACGAAATAAAAACTTACATCCATTATAATAGAGGAGTATTGAGTCTCCAAGAAGTAAATAAATTTCACAAAATCAACCACATTAAGTGGCAGATCTAGGATTCAGACCTAGGGGTCTACCAAAGCTCACGATCTTCTCCATTTTTCAGGAGGTTACTCAAAGTTACTAAAGGAAGAGAATGAAAAGGAACATAGCTTTCCCATCATAGCATGTTTTCTAGAAAAGGAAGAAAAAAGTATTAAAACTATGATTCATTCACTTAAGCTCTTAGTAAAGCTCCATTCTGGGGATACAATAGTAAGTACCAAAATAGCACAAATGGAGGGGCCTTCTTCTTGTGGAGTTTATGAGAAGCAGGCATAAGTAAAAATTTACATGAATCAATGTGAAGTTACAACAGTGGTAAATGTAATTTAAAAAACAAAGCTATTTGGTACTTTCAATTTGCTATAATATTAGAGGTAGAATACAGGAGTAGAATACAGGTAGAATACAGGAGTGTGCGTGTTGGCAGAGAGGAGCACTCAGAAGGAAAAAACATTTCAGGGATAGGAAATAGCCCAAGCAAAAGCCCTGGGAACAGGAGGGACCATTTTATGTTTGAGGAACTCAAAAGAGAATATTGTATTCTAGACTTTTTGACCTAGGACAATAGTATATATATGGCAATGTCTTACATTTAAATATTTAAATCCAGGAAAATAAGAAGATTTGTGTCTAGGAAAGAGCAAATTTGATTTAATTAAAGCATCAAGCTGAGCTCATCAAATTTCTTCCTTCTTTTAGGCACCTGGGTGGCTCAGTAGTTTCGGCATCGGACTCTTGGTTTTGGCTCAGGTCATGATCCCAGAGTTGTGGGATGGAGCCCCAAGACAGGCTCCATCCATGCTGAGCATGGAGTCTGCTTAGGATTCTCTCTCTCTCTTTCTGCCCCTCTCCACCGCTTACATGTGCTCTCTCTCTCTCTAGAATTAAAATAAAAACTAAACTAAAAAAATTCTTCTCTTCTTTAATCATCCCACTTCTCACCCCACAGTGCAGATGAGGAGGTAAAGTCTGAAGCCACAGATACTCATTCAAGCTGCAGCATATGATGGATTTGCTTCAGGGGAATCACCAGAACAATTGTTATAAATTTCCTTAATAATCAAGTAGAGATTGTGCGGAAATCTGGGATTTATAACAGGAATAAGCATGGTCTTTGGATTTTGCCAGGTTTTGGCTCAAAACCAAATACTTGATAGCTTGTGCAGGAAATTTAAATTCTCTGAGTTTCAGATTCTTTATCTATAAAATATTGTAATAAGTAAATAGGAAAAAGAATATAATGGGCTAAGCATACATTCAATACCTTGCCCTGGATTTCCCCTTTCCTTTCTTCATTCAATTCCATTTCATCTTCTTATACTATGTATATTGCTTTTGCTCTTCTGACAAAATTCCTTCTATCCATCCCTGCTGTCACTTTTTTTTTTTTTTTTTGCTTTGGTATTCTTTTTCCCTCTTTTATTCTTTGTGATAAATCAAAGAAAACCTTACTTTTATTACCTGCATGCTGTATTGAATCTCCAAGAGTGTTATTCTATCATAAGCCAGGGATAATCTCTTCTAAGTTATTTTTCCCTTAAAGAAATGATGCTGTATAGGGGCACCTGGTGGCTCAGTTAAGCATCTGAATCTTGGTTTCAGCTCAGGTCATGATCTTACAGTTTCGTGGGGTTCTAGCCCCACATCAGAGTCTGTGTTGTCAGTGCAGAGCCTGCTTGTGATTCTCTCTCTCTCTCATTCTCCCCCTCCACCCCAACTCTTCCCCAGCTCACACTGTCTCTGTATCTCTCAAAAATAAAGAAATAAACATAAAAATAGAAAAAAGAAAAACAATGCTATATAATTGCTTTCCTTTCTACAGCGCGCGCGCGCGCACACACACACACACACACACACACACACACACACACAAGACAGTGCAGGAGAATTATATTTTTATCCATTTCAAAGACAAGAGCTTCCTAGAAAATTATGTTGAATCAATGAGGCTCACTTAAGAAAGCAAAGTCCTTTGTGATGGAGGTGTGTTGAGGAGTCCAAGTGATGGGCTATATTTGCATTTGCCACACACAGTAATGCTTATTTGGGGTATAAGAATTCATGGAGATATACTTTTTTAAACCCAATTTGCAATTTATCCATTATTAGCAGCACTACAAATATGAGGCTTGGAAATGCCAGGTGTTTTGTTTTGCAATTCTCCTTAGATGAGCTTTTGCATTAGTGCTAGGAATAGCCCCTATTCTGGAAGCCAGCTGCGTGCCTACAGTCAAGATTGTTAATCCAGGGGTGGCAACATAGCTCTCCCTCTAAATGTTATTGTTTCAAGAACCAAAGCTATGAATAAAGGAAAGCACTGTCCTTGGCCCTTCTATCTAGATATGTAGTCACCCTTCACCTCTCTTCCTCTTACATCCCTATTTTCTTATGTGTAAGCGCTCCACTAAATAGTAAGCTCTTGAATCAAAAGACTTTTTCTTGTCCATAATTATATTCCTAGCACAAAGTAAGTGTCCCCTAAATAGGAGTTTAATCAAGAAATAGGGAGAGATTGCCCCTACCTCAATGCATCTACCATTTTCTGGCAGTGTATTCTAGGTTCTTTCCTATCATAGCCTTTCTCAAAGATTTTTCTCTCAGGAAGAGATAAAGAAAAAATAAGTACCTGGTAAGTGCTAGGTACCATGTTCTGTGTTTTTCATACATTATCTCATTTAACTTGTACCCAGTTATGGTAGTCCAGTACTTCCTCCCATGTTTTACAGAAAAGGTAAGTAGGGCTCAGAGAAATTAGATGACCTTCTCAATGTTATATGGCAGGGAAGTGTCAGAACATAGATTTGAAGACATAGCAAAGTTGGGAAAAACTGTTTTGGCTAGAGGTGGTGGTGGCAGGGGCTGATTTTTGGGGGAGGGGAAAGGAAAAGAGAACAATGATAAATGAGGAAAATTGATCACAAGGATTCTAATGGAAAGCCTAAGTGAATGGGATTACATATTTTGTGAATGTAACACCTATTTGAAAAGTCTCAACAGAAATTTGAATTTTGAATAACTAGATCTCTAAGTAGACTTTGATTATCTGTATATCTAGTTTTGAGCATAGTCAACATTTTTCAGTAAGAATAATCTATAAGAAGGCTAATAATAAAGCAACTGGTTGAATGAAAGAAAGTATTTATCATTGAATTCTTGTATGCTTTATGCAACCAGAATGTGAAAATTGAAGGCTAATACGGTCTTATGCTACAATTGCTAGGTCTGATTTTGTGAGCCAAATGGCTTGGCATAAAGGGCATGGGTTCCCTCTGGGGGGCATTTTGAACAGAAGCAATCAGGCAGTGATGCAATTATAGCACCTGCAAATATTATTGTAACCTTTTCTACCCACTATGTACCACAGGTTGGGTTCCCAGGGAAGCAAATTCTAAGATGGAATTTAGCATGCAGTATGCTTATTTAGGTATGCCTTTGGGAGCAACACCTGTGGAAGGGTTGAGTGGGAAGCAGGAAGCTGGCACAGGGAGAAGTCAAGCTGCAAATTAGCCAACTACAGCCTCCATCTACCACATGGAGGGCTCTGGGGCTAGAATAGCACCTCAGAATTGCCCCCAAATGGGCCAAGATGATCATGTTTTTATACTGCTGGCCTGATTAATCCTTCAATGTCAGACAAGCTAGAAAAAGGCTTTACCTTGGGTATGGCAGCTCTCTGCAGCCAGGCTAATCCCTGAAGGAGCTAACAGCTGAAGGCTATTGTCTGACAGCACATCAGCAGCTAGGGTGACATGTCCTTAATGGAAAAGAAATTTGGGTGGTGTTGGCACATACCATGTCCACCAGAGTCCAAATGATATAATACCCTCCTCAGATGTCCTTCCAAATGTAGGGAAATCCAACCATGGAGGTGTTCCCTTCTTCTAAACTAGGATAGCAGCCACATGGTTATTAGAGTCTGCTTGCATTTACTTATAAGCCCACTTATAGTTTTAATTTAGGTAAAACAAAGAGGGCTACTTTGTGAGAGTTTTTTGGGTTATATTATAGATGAGTTTACACACAAACTTTACAAAGTGTATTAGTCAACTCAGGCTGCCATAACAACATAGCACAGACTGGGTGGCTTAAATAGTAGAAATTTATTTTCTCATAGTTCTAAAGGCTTGAATTCCCAGATCAAGCTACTGGCAGATTCGGTTTCTGGTGAAGTCTCTCTTTCTGGATTTCAGATGGCCACCTTCTCACTGTGTCCACTCATGGCATTTTGTCCATGCACATATGGAGAGAAAGATCTCTGGTGTCTCTTCCTCTTTTTATGAGGGCACCAGCCCTATCAGAAAAATGTTGTACCCTTATAACATCATTTAACCTTAATTGCCTCCCCAATTGCCCCATCTCCAAATATAGTCAACTTGTGGGTTATGGTTTCAACACATGAATTTTGGGGAATACAGTTTAGTTCATAACATTAAGTAATTAAATTAAGATTTATAGGGGCACCTGGGTGGTTCAGATGGTCGAGTGTTTGCCTTTGGCTCAGGTCATGATCTCATGGTTCATGAGTTCGAGTCCTACATCTGGCTCCTGCTGTCAGAACAAAGCCTGCTTTGGATCCTCTGTCCCTTCTTTCTCTGCGCCTCCCCACTAACACATGTGAACCCCTATGCTCTCTCTCTAAAAAATAAATAACCATTAAAAATATATATTAAAAAAGAATTATATTATAATGTTGTACACAATGTGAATGTCTCTTTGGTTATTTATCCTTTGCAGAGACCTCATAAATATTTTTAAGGATGACAATGCCTTAATTGTTTGATTTTAATTAGCTGTCTGTTTAATTTATATTTAGGCTTATTCTGAATTTACTCTGCTATTTTATACCTAGGGCTGAATGCTCCTAACTTCAAAAACCTATCTTCTATGCTTGCTCATTTAAGCTTCATGTGTTCCACATATTACACAAAATATCTGACATTTCTTTTTGTTCTGTTGGTTTGACTTAAATTGCATGTATAGCTGAGATGTATGAAACTCACTGTTCCCTCATGTTAGTCGGGAAGAACAACCTATGATGAGTTGGGAGAAAATTCTGTCATTTTGATTATAATACAAATTGTTTCATTACAAAAAGACTTCCTCCAGTAAGCTGCCTACCCTTTGACCCTGTAATTGTAAGGTTTTACCCTGAGAAAATAAGTTTAAGCAATGTAATCATCTAATAATGAGGTTCTAGTACAATAAATTATGATACATAGACTCAATAAAATAACATGTAGCCAAAAAAAGATGCTTAGTATTTTATGACAAGGGCCATTTCCCTTATTCTAAATAAAAAACTATTTGTGCTACAAAGTAGTGTATAAAAATTTCTCTTTGCATATGAATATTTATGTACATAGAAAAACATAGAATAATACATAGCAAACTATCAATAGATGCTATCCCTGAGGGGCAGGAATATAGATAATGTTTATTTTATTCTTTTTTTTAGGTTTATTTATTTATTTTGAGAAGGGGAGAACAAGAGCAGGGGAGAGGCAGAGAGAGAGGAAGACAGAGAGAATCCTAAGCAGGCTTCGCAGTGTCAGAGCTCAAACTCATGAACTGCGAGATCATGACCTGAGCTGAAATCAAGATTTGAGGGGCTTGACCAACTGAGTCATGCAGGGTCCCTATTTTATTCTTGATGTTTTACTTATTCCTATTTTTTCAAACTTTCTATAATTAAAATGCCTAAGAAATGGCAAATGCTTACATTTTGTCAAAAATAATAAATTAGTATTCAATCTAATATTACTAACAATAAGGGTAGTTAATACTGATTGTTTACTATATGCCTATTGCTGCCCTAAGATCTTTATCTAAATTAGTTCATACAACTCCAGAAATTTAAGGCAACCATCCATATAAAGATTTCTGTATATTTATTTTTATTTTTATTATTTTTATTTTTATTTAGAAAGAGAAAGAGATCATGAGCAGGGGGAGAGGGGCAAAGGGAGAGAGAGAGAATCCCAAGTAGGTCCCAGGCTCAGCATGGACCCCAAAACCGGGTTTGATCCCAGGGCCCTGGGATCATGATCTGAGCCAAAATTGAGCTGGGCACTCAACCAGCTGAGCCACCCAGATGCCCCTCTGTATATTTCTTAAAAACAATGATGACAACAACCACCACAACAAGAACCCAGTTTTTTCTATACTATTCTTTACTGCCAACTCATTTAACAGCTTTGTGTTAAATGATGGACCAGAAAAAAACAGTTTTAAAATAAAGGAAAATTGGGGGACCTGGATGGCTCAGTCAGTTAAGCATCTGACTTCGGCTCAGGTCATGATCTTGTGGTTGGTGACTTCGAGCTCTGCATCGGGACTCTGTGCCGACAGTGCAGAGCCTGGAGCCTGCTTCAGATTCTGTGTTCCCCTCTATCTCTCTGCCCCTGCCTCCCCCCACCCCCACTCTCAAAAGTAAAAAATAAACATTAAAAAAATAAAATAACGGAAAATATAACAAACAGTCAGGAATTTATCCATGTATATATGTAATGGAAAAAAAAAACACTAAAGGAAATAGAAACTAAAGCATGAGAGCACATGCCAGACTTGAAGGCCCTGAAAAGTTACTCCAATTTGGTTAATTACAGATGAGGACAATCTGTTTCAGAGGAGGGGAAAAAAAATGACATGTGAAGGCCTTCTAGAACTAGAACTCAGCTCTTGTCTCTCAAATCCCTGATTGTTTGCATGTGAGGTATAATATAGCATGAGCAGCCCAGAACTGCTCAGAACTCAGAGCACAATATTCACAAAGTGTTCGTCATTTCAGAAGTTATTTCACCAACTGTTGGCTTAGGGTCTGGATTTTTAGTCAGAATCAACTTGCCTGAACCACCATATCAGAACCTAAAGCCAGACTTTTATGATATTTAATCTTGTGATTACTAATTTATAGATATGGAGATTGAGGGTAAATTTTTCAAAAATCTTGTTTAATATAATATACATATTAAGAACTTGGCTAAGGTAGATAATACTCAAAACCGAGGCCATTTTACTTGAAACTCCTTTTATTTTACAAGGCATTCCCTCATCACTCCAACCTCCCCCGCCCCCCAGGACAACCCTTTGAATTAGAGAAAAACCCCCATCAAGAGATGCAAAATAATAAAGATAAAAGTTTCTTCACTTTACCATTGGTAATAGAAGACCAAATTTATAAAATTCATAACATTTGCTGCCAAAATTTTAGTAAATGGAAAAAATATTTGGGGGAAGATGCAAAATTGAAATAGAAGTTATGAATCACATCAAATATTAGCCTCGACATGCAATTTATTTTTGTATTTTTTGGCAATATAATGCATTTGGAAAACTCAGATGTGCATTGTTGCAAATAGCAATTGCTTTTTAAAGTCATCTACCTTGTAATTTCAGGATATTTTTCAGTTAAATAAAAATGACAGGAAAAACTGATTCTAAGAGTTGTGTAAGTAAAATAAAATAGAGTCCTGTTTTACTTTGTTTAGTGCTCTCCCATAGGCTTACTGTTCCATCTCCAGGGTCTAGCAGACTGTCTGGCACATGGCAAGACCTAAAGAAACATTCTGGGAAACAAAACAGTAAAGAACCCACAGAGACTTGATCTTGTTCTTTGATGGCAACACTTCCCTGCCCCCCCAGCACCCCTAGTGATAGGTTAGTTATCAAAAATGGGCTGGAGAAGAATTAATTCTTTTGAGCCCACTACTTCTACTACTAGGGATTAACAAAACTTCTAAAAGTTATCTGAGAAATGAGGCTGGAGGAATTGTATAGTGAGTATACTGTGGTCTTCCCTCCTTTGTTCTCTGTACTCTTCTCTGTGTCCCACCCTGAGGGAATGGCGGTGAACTCCTGAGCTGAAGAGAAAATGCCAACCCTCCAGAAACCTGTCTGGGAAGAAATGGGAGGTGAGCTTTGGGGACTGGAATGTGGGATGCCAGACACAGGAAGAGAAGGTTAGTGTCCTCAAATTCAACCGATAAGACACAGGAGGGACCCACCCTATGTGCTCTTCAACCCCATAATTTATAGGGGAGTGGAACACAGCCTGCTGTATCATTCTTCCTTCCCAAGCCATGAACACAGGAAAATGCCCCGGATAGCCTCTGGAGCCACTGTATTTTCATATTCTACATCTCTATTCTGTCCTTTCCCTCAATGCTGGCAGGCATGGCTCTCCAGCCCAGAGTGTGTTTGTCTGCTAAGTAGCCTGTCTCCAGAGAGATATAGACCTTCTTTTAGAAAGGTCTGTCTAATCTCTTCAGTGAAGAGTAAATGCCAATGATTCTCTGGCCTCAAGGTTTGATGGGTGAGGAGATGCACCAGTACTCCTCATGGCCCATGATGCCTCACCCCAGCAACAGTGCCCTGCTCTGGGGCAATGGGAAGCCTTCCCAAGTCTTCCCATTTACTGTGAACTTGGAGGACTTTTGGAGTCCTGCAGGCCTTGTCTTATTGAATGATAACAGAGGCACACATTTTCACTCTGTTATGCAAAAAGGGATGTTTACTGTTTACTTTGAAGTCTGAAGGAATTAAATGTATTTGCCCTACTTTTTCACTTATACATCGTGCATTATTTTAATGTAAGTTGACAGACATCTAATAAGCTTTTCTCAAAGCTACTTTATTATTTTAAAGTTTATTTATTTTGAGACAGAGAGAGAGACAGAGAGACAGAGAGTGCAAGTGGGGGACGGGCAGAGAGAGAGGGAGAGAGAAGGAATCCCAAGCAGGTTCCACACTGTCAGCATGGAGCCCGATGTGGGGCTTGAACTCATGAACCATGTGAAATCATGACCTGAGCCAAAACCAAGAGTCAGATGTTTAATCGACTGAACTACTCAGGTGCGCCTCAAAGTGACTTTTAGAAAATGGAATTAATTTTTTTTTATTTTCTTTTCCCAAATAAAATGGACTCAAGTAAGGAAATACCATGTATCCAAACGTTTATTGAGTAGCTGCTATGTGACAGGAATCTTTCAAGATTCTCACAAGAGTGGGATAATATGATTTTAGATTGACAATATCAAAAATGATCACTTGTTAAGCACCTACTCTATGCAGTATTAAGTGCAATAATGGGATATATAAAGATATGTCAAAGAGCATATGTCAGATCACAGCTGCTGATTTGCTTGTGACAGGTGACAGAGGGTCTTGACAAAGCAACACAGATGAAAACTGCCTACTGGGCCTTGACCCCATGCATAGTCATGCCCAGTCACATTCTGAGCTGTAATGGGTGATGTCCTCAGGAGAAGAGATGGAGACAGCGGGAGCTCTGGGGCTGCTTTCTTACCACCTGTAGAACATTTATCTTGGATTGATTATCTGGTCTAAAACGGTCTTGAAGCCAATTCAGTATCTAGAAATCTGGGGATTTCTTCATTCTTTCAGTCAACTCCTTGTTTTTTTTTTTTTTTTTTTAATTTTTTTTTCAACGTTTATTTATTTTTGGGACAGAGAAAGACAGAGCATGAACGGGGAGGGGCAGAGAGAGAGGGAGACACAGAATCGGAAACAGGCTCCAGTCTCTGAGCCATCAGCCCAGAGCCTGACGTGGGGCTCGAACTCACGGACCGTGAGATCGTGACCTGGCTGAAGTCGGATGCTTAACCGACTGCGCCACCCAGGCGCCCCTCAACTCCTTGTTTTTCTGAAGGCATTAAGAAATTTACTGAACTCACAATTCTATGAGAGCCTGGTATCTGATTTTCTGTGCTAATTCTGTTTCTGATGGTAGCAAAATAACTAGATTTACAGTCAGGTGTTCTCACTACCATGAACATCAAATGGGATTAGTTTACTAAATATTTGCAGCCCTGCAGTCAAGAGTGCTAATATATGTTCTAATAATACATTTGGATCTGTGATAAAATGACCTTAGTAACTAGATCCACTAATGCAGTTAGCTAGACACTGGCACAACTCTGAAGACTTGAAGCATATCAATTTTAAGCATGTTCTTCCAAACTTGCACAACTTCTGTGATATCTATGAATTCTGACCATGGATAACTTTCTTTTTATAAAAGGCAAAGAGGAGCCATTTATTATAATTTATATATAAAAATCTAATTCAATATGTTAAACTTCTGTAGGCAGCTTCTCTTTCAAAATAAAATTTTATTTTACAAAGTAAAGAATTTAAGCAAATAGGCACCCAATGATTCGAAAATGGGTCACTGGATTTGGACACCATGACAAACAATTGAAAGTGAGAAGCTCAGAAATGTTAAGGTTCATTACTCTGACCCATTGAAACTTACTATTACTTCAATTTTACAATTCAGCATTTTGAAGTCTCATAGTTATAATAAATCATAAAAATTTCCCAGTTATAATAAATAGCAAACTGCTCTTTGGTAAGAGACAGTGGTAAGTTTAAATAAGCAATGAATGACATATGCTATAATCAAGAACAATTGGCAGACATGGTACAGAGCAGCTATTTTAGAGTTCATGGTCTCTTTCTTCATGTCCCTCCATGAGATATAGAAACTTTTCAAAGATTTCTACAAATTTTACCCGTAAAGACTTTGTTCCAGTATATTGTCAAAGTAGTGTTTTTTTAATAGCTGATACCTGGCTTTGCCAAAATGATTTTAATAAAATGTTTAATTGCATGTGCTTAACATAGAAAAACAAAGCAACTCAAACTTTAGGAATAAAGGGATCAAGGCATAAATGAAAGGTCTTCTGGTCATGATTTTAAGAAATATTTTTTGAGAGAATAATATAAGTCAAGCATTGTTCTAGGCACTGGAAATACACATATAAACAAGACAACTTGCATTCTAATGGAGAAGAGAAGCTATATATGTACTTATATATACTATATATAAGTATATATTAAGCATATATATATAAGCTATATATACCATAATTTATGGTAATGGTAATACATTTTGTTCACTTATCTCATATTTACTGAGCACACACCAGTGGGTGCTTAAGATTTATCAGTGAATGAAAACAGATATCTCTGCCCTCATGAGGCATGCACATTAACTCTATGAAAAAATGAAACAGAATAAAATGGGAATAAGAGATTTGGGTTTGTTTTTTGTTTTTTGTTTGTTTGTTTTCAAACAAGGAGGAGACAGGGAGAGCCTGAGAATGTGATATTTTAAGAGAGACTATTAAAGAACAAGAAGGAATGAGAACCATGAAGGTCTGGGGGAGTAGAATTCTGGGCAGAGAAAATATCAAATGTAAAGGCTTTGAAACAGACAAGAGGTTGGTGGGTGCTAGGAGTGGCAAGAGCCTTATTGCCTGGAGCACAGTGGCATGGGAGTGGGTGGCATGAGGCAAGATAAACGAGTTCCAAAAATACAGGTCCTTGAAGATCATGATAACACTTCCAGATTTTGATCCAAGAGTAGTGGGAAGTCATTAGTAAGTTTGAAGCTGGTGAGTGATATGATCACATTTATCTTTATAAAACATTCCTCTCAGTAATATTTGAGGACTAGATTGTAGAGGGAACAAGAGTGGAAGCAGGGGGACAATTTAGGAGGCATTGCATTAGATGAGAAAAGAGATGTTGGCTTAGAAAAGAGTGATCAAAGCGGATGTGGCAAGAAGTGACCAAATAGGGATATATTGCAAAGTTAGAGGACAAAATGATTTCCTGATAGATTCAAGGTTGGTTGTTAGTGAAAGCAAAGATTCAAGGATCCACCTAGGCTGTTGGCCTAAGTAGTAGGGTAAATCATGATGCCACCTACAAAGATGGAGAGTAAGAGAGAAGTGGCTTTTGATGGTGGGGTGTGGGAAATCATGAGTTATTTTTGGACATGAAAACTCAAAGGTACCTATTATACACTGAGATGTCAAGGAGACAGTGATTTGTTCAATTCTGTGGCTTCTGTGAGAGGTTCGGGCTGGAAATAAATTTGGGAATCAGTGGAATTTAGGTGAAAGTCAAAGTATAACACTTGAAAAAAATCAACTAAGGAGAGATGGAAATTAAAAAGACAAGAGAGGTAAAGATTGAGCCTTTGACACTGCAGAATTTAGAAGTGGGAAGAAGAGTCCACAAGAGTCTGAGAAGAAGCATTAGATGTTTAAGTGAGTTCTGAAGTGTTGGCAGTGAAAGGAAACGGGAGAGGTGAGATAAAAGCTCGGAGGACAGGAAAGCATGACCCAATAGGAATGGAAAACAACTTCTATACAGCAGGAGAGCAGAATACAAAGGGGAGAGAGACCAGAATTGACCCTGGAGAGGGAAGGATCAATAATAGTGAAGAAGGTTGTTATGGTTATCAAAGCAAACAATGATGGTGGCCTGCTCCTGGAGGTGGCAGGAGGAAGGGAACATAATAGTTAAGTTAGGGAGATTCCTTTGAGGCAAGACTGTCCCAAAGTAACAATGTTTGGATATTGGGGGTGAAAAGAGGAAGTTCGGGTTTTAGCTTGGCTGTAATGTAGATTATTATTCTAACTACTGTACTTCCTTTTACATTCCATAATAATATAGTTGTGAAAACAGGAAAAAATTACCTGTAACCCCAACTAGCTTAACAGAAATACTAGTATTCTTTCCACATTTTAACAGTATGCGTGCATATAATTTCTCAATGTGGTTATCCTAATAAATATACACATCTCTGTTTTTTTCCAATTTACAGTATGCCATAAACACTTCTATGCTGCTTCATAATATCTACAATTATCATTTAAATGAAAGCATATTATTTCATAGACTACAACTGTTTAATTTACTATTTCTCCCTATTTTAATGATGTTATTACTTCCGATATCTACCCATTGTTACTAGCAGTACATGCTCATGAACATGTATTTTTCCTATTTTTGAATTATTTATGCAGGATAAATTTGAAGACACTGAAAACACATAAATATTACCAACTGCTTTTTTAAACATTTTGCCAATAGACAATTCTCTCAGGAATATACCAGTGTGACAGATTTACCACATTCTCAATGGAATTAAATGTTTTTCTTAAAAACATCTGACTGAATCTGTGTGAATTTCAATTTCAGTTAGTATGTTTCATTTCTAGCAAGATTAATTGTTTATCTAACTAAATACTCTCCTTGTTGCTAAGCATTTATATTAAGACCTAAGTTACCTATTTTTTTCTTCAGACAGTTGTGTAGGTTTCTTATATAATAATGTTATTAATAATAATGAGTTCTTTTGAAAAACGTTCCTAAGATTAAAAAAAAAACACACAGAATCTAGAAATAAAGGATGAAGATTTGGGATGAAGATTTCCTGGTTTTGGTTTTTACTAGTTAGGTTAGAATCCTGGTTCTTATTTATCAATTGTGCTTTTTGAGCTGACTTGGGTTTAAAGTCAGGGTACCTGGGTGGCTCAGTCGCTTAAGCGTCCAACTTTGGCTCAGGTCAGGATCTCACAATTCATGAGTTCAAGCCTTGCGTAGGGCTCTGTGCTGACAGCTCAGAGCCTTGAGCCTGCTTCAGATTCTATGTCTCCCTCTCTCTGTCCCTTCCCCCATTTGCACTCTCTTTCTCTCTCTCTAAAATAAACACACATGAAAAAAAATATGGTCCTACTTTCTCAATACTTTACAGTATTATGGTTTAGGGTTCAAGTAAGTTAATATATATGTAAATGTTTAAGTGGAAAACTCCACAAGTTTTGGTGATGTTATTATCTGAGCATTTCAATTGGGCACTTGGGGGTGGAGGAGACTATATAATTCTTGACATCACTGAAGCCATAAGAGATAGTGTCCATCTCCTGTTTACATACCAGGTGAGTCTTGTGCTTAGTGAACAGAACAATCCATGAGATGTTGATGCTTTTAAATAAATATAGGTAGATATATTTAATTTTAATTTTCAACTTAGCCAAGTGAAGAAATAGTATAACAAATAAAGTCACAAAACTCAGAAATTATATTAGAATCCCATGATGGTTATAAAACATATTTTAGATGTTCATTTACTGTAATATAACAGAGACAGGAGAACCGATAAAATGTTTCCAGTACCAGAATGTAAATATATTTTTGATGGCATTTTAAAAATTAGAATTAGCCATGCAGTGTTTTTTACAAAAGACTGATAACTTAATGGTAACCAAACTGGACTTTCATGCTTTTAATTCATAGTTTTAAAAAATAATCTGAGAATGATGAATTTGGCAAAGACTCAAGACTCCAGATAATTCAGTAAGCTACATTATCAATTATAAAATAAAACAAATGCTAACTGCACTTATTATGGTGGGTACTGTATAATCTATAGAATTGTCAAATTACAATGTTGTCCACCTGAAAGTAATACAACACTACATCCACTATACTTCAATAATAAACATTTGTGAAAAAGAACATGCTGATCTGAGCAACAACAAAAAATAAGACTTTCCAACTTAGTGGATGATGATATATGACGGACACCAATGTGTTATATTTCATAGGGAGAAAAAAACTTCTTCAATAATAGGTATTTAGAATTCAGGTGTTCATGTTCTTTCCTAAATACTTAAGAGATAGTAAAATTACCAAAGATAAATTAATTCACAGAGACACAATTATTGTTTTTCTGTTTTCTTTCTCTTGCCCTAAGTATTTGTCAAACATAGATGTTGAATTCATCCAAATTATACAGTAAGAAATGGCTTCAGCCAAAGCACAGAAGGACTTGTCTGAGTTACCTCTGAAATCTTAAAAATTTTCTGATAACAATTATCATTTTGAAAATTGCAAATCATTTAGGGAAATACAAACTCTTTGTTTTCACCCCTAATTGGTTTTCATTTAAATATAGATATTAGGTACACATATTAGAACAGGCAACTGTTCCCACTAGTGTGTTTATCTAATTTAGGTGATGGAAGCTATTCAAGAGCTGTCTTTTGCTATGATCTTGGAAAACTCACTTGACAAATTTAGACTAAATACCACCTCTACAGCAGTGACTTTAATGGTTAGCACCTGTGCTGAGAATAGCATAGTCCTTCTGGACTGCCAAAAGCTTCATCTCCTTGCGAACTTTCCCATCCTCTAAAACTAATCATGAACTCTCATCTCTCTTAACCATATGCTTCACATTTGTGAAGGTATCAGTCATGTGTGCTTCTATAATCTGCACTTGTGGTTCGGAGTTAAATAGCAAAACCAAAATCACAGGGTGTCACAGAGGAATTGTTTCTGCCCATTCTTAATTATGCGCTTAAAATGGAAATGGTCAAGAGCAGAACGTATCATTTTCCTTGAACCAATCTGCTGTGAAGAGGATCTACGTCAGGTGCTGACACCACTTTTTACTCAGGAATCTGGAACCAAGGTATTGTCTGTCCTTCTCTCCTTTCTCTCCCTGCCATTTTTATATCCAAACCATTCCTTGAGCCACCTTCTTCTCATCTTCTGCCACTTTTCTAGTTGAATCAAAATCACAGTTCATGAGTGTTAGTGAAACAGACTTCTCACTTGTCATCTTGAATTAATCTCGTCCATCTTAAATATGTATTACTGCCAAACTGATTTATATTTTTATTTAAAACTTTAAATATTTCAAATTATAGAAAGGTAAAGACATTACTGCAAACACTCACGCACTCATCATTCACACATTCTGCTTTATGGCTTCAGATCATTTACAATTGTAGCTACTGCCTTATAAAACACTTTCATGCTCGTAATAGAAGTGCTGTAAGATGCTCATGAGCAAGGTACTTTTATTATCCCTGTCTTAGTCAGCTTGGGATGCCATAACAAAATACCACAGACTGGGTGACTTAAGCAATGGGGATTTATCTTCTCACAGATCTGGAGGCTGTGAGCCTGAGATCAGGAAGCCAGATTGGTCAGGTTCTGGTGACAGCCTTCTTCCTGGCTTGCCGATGGCTACTTTCTAGCTGTGTCCTCACATGGCAGAGAGAGAGAGCCCCATGCCTCAATGCCATCATGTTGGGAGTTAGGGTTTTAACATATGAGGTTTCAGGAAACAGAATGGAGTGCACAGCAATTCCTATTTTAGAAAAAAAAAGGAAACTGAGGTACAGAGTACTTTAGGAAAAAGGAAATAAGCACAGAAAGGATAAGTAATTTGCCCAAGGGTAGTAAGTGGCAAAACCAAGGCGGCCTAGCTTCAAAACTGACATTCTTAGCCATTATCCTATCACTTCTTAAAGAAAAATAAAGCATATATATTTATATTTATGTGTGTGTACCCATATGTATATATAATATAGATGCATATATATACCTATGTATATAATACATGCATATACACACATATACCTATCTATATCACCTATATTTCTATAATATATGCCTATAACATATTTTAAATATAGTTTACATAAGTGGAATCAACTTGTACTTATGTTTTCAACCCTTTTTCTTACTTGACTGTGTTTTTGAGCACTATGTTTATCGAAAATTATTATTCACCACATTTACTTTATCAATGTTTCTCATCTGCACCATTCTGTCATTTCCTCCTTACTCATCTTACATTCCATGACCAAAGATTGTCATCACTCCTTTGAATACATGCTCACCCTCCTCTCCCTTCCTCTACGTTGTCATACTTTCCTGTCATTCCCACAGAACCAGTTCCACCCTCCCTCCCCTACACTCATTCTGTGTATACACCTGCACATATGAAGATGGATACAGAAGATCATATAAGTGGTCTCACTTTATTATATTTATTTTATATAGAAGTTGAAAAACAACTTCAAATTTATGACTGGTAATCGAGTGGCCTATTGCTTATAGCTAACAATCATGTTAAGTCTCCATATTTCATTCCGTCTTCCATGCTGTCCGTGACTGTTCTCTATCTTCCCCTTTCTCCTCAAACCTCCATCATTCTAGTCTTTAGCTGCTGATGTCACTTTCTATTTCCCTGAGAAAATGAAAGCAATTATGAAGAGAGGTTCTACACCCTCCTATTAGAACAGCTGCCGACACCCCTGCACCTGTGCTGTGTGTACTTCTCTACTGACCTTTAAATAATCAACTGCCTGTGTTTCTAAAGTCAACTCCTTCCCACATGCAGTAGGCTTTCACCTGGGACATTGCTCTAGAAATTCTTCCCTCCTCCTGCCTCGTACATTTTCTCTCTCTATGGAATCATTTTTTCCATCAATACAAACATGCTGTACTATAAAAAAAAAATACAAACCTTTCTTGAGCCCACATTTCTCTTCATCCACTGTCCTATTAACCTGTTCTCTCTTTTAAGAAAATAGTCTGAGTCCTCTCTTTTCACTTGTTCCTGAACTCATACCAATCAGGTTTTCATCTATAACACTCTGCCCAATGCTGTACCTGTGACTTCATATTTACAAATTCAAAACCCAGTCCTCTTCTTACTTAACTGATCTACACCTTTAGTATATTTGGTCACTCTCTTTGCCTTTCCCTCCTTAGCCAGTGTGGTTGATTATTTTTACATGTTTTAGGTGGATGAAATTGCTTCTTCTGTGTATTATGCATTCATATCCTTGGTCCTCATTTTTTTTAACAGGATTGTGAAAAAAATAGATTGTGGATATAATTCTCCAGTTTCTTCTTAAAAAACATTTTTGTTGGTGTCATTTTGTTTTGCTTTAAATGTTATATTTTGAGGAATTCAAAACTCTTGATCTCATCTTTTGTGACTTATGTTTTTTTTTAAGTGCCTTGCTTAAGTAATAGTTTACTTCTAAACGTCCTAAATTCATTATTTATATTTTTCTTTAACAATAATAAATTTTGGGGGCACCTGGGTGGTTTAATTGGTTAAGCATCTGACTCTTGATTTTGCCTCAGGTTGTGATCTCATGGTTCATGAGTTCTAAGCTCTGCTTTGGGCTCTACACTAGCAGTGCAAAGCCTGTTGGGATTCTCTCTCTTTCCCTCTCTGCCCCTCCACTGCACTCAGGTACCTGGCCTTTCTCTCTCTCAAAATAAATCAACTTAAAAAAAAGTCTTTGCAATTCTAGTACACTTGCTCTTTCATATACATTTTATGAATTTATTATGATTTACATAAACATTGTTCAGAATTTTTGTCGAAATTGATAAAATTGAATTACATTTCTATTATCTGGATATCATTATTTTGAGCTCTCCATCTGTTATATGTCAATGTACTTATTCTCATCTCCTTTTATGACTTCTAATACATTTTAAAGAGTTTCTCCATGTACGTCTTACACATCTTTTATTAGATTTATTTCTTTGCATGTTATAGTTTGTGAATTTTTAAATACACCTCTGTTACTAGTGTATAGTAAGCTTACTGATTTTTTTTCCTATGGTCTTGTTTCAACAATCTTGATGAAGTCTTATTTGTATATTTTGTAGATGTTCTTGTATTCACATGTATTAACTTTGTACACAATTATAGTGTCTGATAATAACAATGTACTTCTTTTTCTTTTTATCCTATTTTCTCATTTCTTTTTTTTTTTTGACTAATTATATTACCATTCTTACAACCATTATTTATACAGTTCTTAATAGTCCGAGAATAGAAATTTCAATATATTGATTTTAAAACACTATTACATATTTTTTAAATGTTTATTTCTTTTTGAGAGGGAGAGAGAGGGGGAGAGAAGGAGAGAGAGACAGTGTGCGAGCAGGGGAGAGGCAGAGAGAGAGAGGGAGACACAGAATCGGAAACAGGCTCCAGGCTCTGAGCTGTCTGCACAGAGCCCAATGTGGGGCTTGAACTCAGGAACTAGAAGATCATGGCCCGAGTTGAAGCTGGATGCTTAACCGAATGAGGCACCCAGGTGCTTCTAAACGCTGTTACTTAGTATTTTTGAAGCTATGTCTGTCAATAAAAATAGCCTAGAATTTTCTTTTCGTTTCAGCAAGTTGCAAGTTATTTTTACCCAGAGGCCAAACTTACCTTCAGGGTGTTAATTTAAATTTACTATTTGTGCTTTTAAGTACATACATACATGTTTCTCCAACAGGAACTACATAATCATTTATCACTCCTGTGGCAGAGACAATTAATTGGCACCCGATATATATCCATTCTGCCCTCTTTTATGGTAACAGGTATGGGTTCTATTTATACATACATAAATATAATACATAAACATATATATTATATATGATATAGATGCACACACATGCATCATATACACACACATACACACATATACATACATATATATCAAGTATACATATATGCTAAGTCATCTGGACTAAATAAAATCATTTTTCAGGCTCTCTTATAGCCAGGTATGCACTTGTGACTAAATGTTGACCATGAATGTAAGTGGAAGTAATGTGTCCAACTTCTAGGAAGTGTAGATATGTGTTTTGCCTCTCCACCCTCCTTCTTCCTGTACTTTGGACTAAAACTATTTGAGAAAAGTGTTAAAATCCCTAATTTGTTAGATTTGTTAATTTCTCCCTCTGGTTCTGCCAGTTTTGGGTTTATGTATATAAAATTTTGTTATAGATGCATATACATTCAGGATTATTATGGTGTGGTGAACTGACATTTAACATTATACAGTTGAATTTTAGTTGTAAGTTGATATAAGGACAAAAGTTCACTTGGTCTGAAATTAGCATAACTTCATTGGTCTTCATGTGCTATGTATTTGCTTGACATATCATTTTACATCTTTGTACTTCCAACCTATGTGTGTCTTTATATTTAACACACATCCCATATAAATAGCGTATAATAAAGTCCTGATTTTTTAATCTAGGATGATGACCACTGCCATGTAATTCAATCTAATTATTAGTATGTTTGGGTATTAGGCTATAGTATTTCTGTTTATTTCCCCTTCCTTTGATATTTTTCTGTGTTCTTGAAGTTTGATAAATTACATTGTAGGATTTAATGTTTATATTCTCTATTGGTTTTTTAGTTTTTCCAATTGTGTGTGTGTGTGTGTGTGTGTGTGTGTGTGGTGTGATACATTTCTGGGTTTTTTTTCAAGTAATTTATTTTTATTTATTTTTTCAATATATGAAATTTATTGTCAAATTGGTTTCCATACAACACCCAGTGCTCATCCCAAAAGGTGCCCTCCTCAATACCCATCACCCACCCTCCCCTCCCTCCCACCCCCCATCAACCCTCAGTTTGTTCTCAGTTTTTAAGTCTCTTATGCTTTGGCTCTCTCCCACTCTAACTTCCTTTTTTTTTTCCTTCCCCTCCCCATGGGTTTCTGTTAAGTTTCTCAGGATTCACATAAGAGTGAAAACATATGGTATCTGTCTTTCTCTGTATGGCTTATTTCACTTAGCATCACACTCTCCACTTCCATCCATGTTGCTACAAAGGGCCATATTTCATTCTTTCTCATTGCCATGTAGTACTCCATTGTGTATATAAACCATAATTTCTTTATCCATTCATCAGGTGACGGACATTTAGGCTCTTTCCATAATTTGGCTATTGTTGAGAGTGCTGCTATAAACATCGGGGTACAAGTGCCCCTATGCATCAGTACTCCTGTATCCCTTGGGTAAATTCTTAGCAGTGCTATTGCTGGGTCATACGGTAGGTCTATTTTTAATTTTTTGAGGAAACTACACACTGTTTTCCAGAGCAGCTGCACCAATTTGCATTCCAACCAACAGTGCAAGAGGGTTCCCGTTTCTCCACATCCTCTCCAGCATCTATAGTCTCCTGATTTGTTCATTTTGGCAACTCTGGCTGGCGTGAGGTGGTATCTGAGTGTGGTTTTGATTTGTATTTCCCGGATGAGGAGCGACATTGAGCATCTTTTCATCTGTCTGTTGGCCATCTGGATGTCTTCTTTAGAGAAATGTCTATTCATATTTTCTGCCCATTTCTTCACTGGGTTGTTTTCCGGGTGTGGACTTTGGTGAGCTCTTTATAGATTTTGGATACTAACCCTTTGTCCGATATGGCATTTGCAAATATCTTTTCCTATTCTGTTGGTTGCCTTTTAGTTTTGTTGGTTGTTTCCTTTGCTGTGCAGAAGCTTTGTATCTTCATAAGGTCCCTGTAGTTCATTTTTGCTTTTAATTCCCTTGCCTTTGGGGATGTGTCAAGTAAGAAATTGCTACAGCTGAGGTCAGAGAGGTCTTTTCCTGCTTTCTCCTCTAGGGTTTTGATGGTTTCCTGTCTCACATTCAGGTCCTTTATCCATTTTGAGTTCATTTTTGTGAATGGTGTGAGAAAGTGGTCTAGTTTCAACCTTCTGCATGTTGCTGTCCAGTTCTCCCAACACCATTTGTTAAAGAGACTGTCTTTTTTCCATTGGATGTTCTTTCCTGCTTTTCAAAGATGAGTTGGCCATACGTTTGTGGGTCTAGTTCTGGGGTTTCTATTCTATTCCATTGGTCTATGTGTCTGTTTTTGTGCGAATACCATGCTGTGTTGATGATTACAGCTTTGTAGTAGAGGCTAAAGTCTGGGATTGTGATGCCTCCCGCCTTGGTCTTCTTCTTCAAAATTCCTTTGGCTATTCGGGGCCTTTTGTGGTTCCATATGAATTTTAGGATGGCTTGTTCTAGTTTCGAGAAGAATGCTGGTGCAATTTTGATTGGGATGGCATTGAATGTGTAGATAGCTTTGGGCGGTATTGACATTTTGACAATATTTATTCTTCCAATCCATGAGCACGGAATGTTTTTTCCATTTCTTTATATCTTCTTCAATTAACTTCATAAGCTTTCTATAGTTTTCAGCATACAGATCCTTTACATCTTTGGTTAGATTTATTCCTAGGTATGTTATGCTTCTTGGTGCAATTGTGAATGGGATCAGTTTCTTTATTTGTCTTTGTGTTGCTTCATTATTAGTGTATATGAATGCAACTGATTTCTGTACATTGTTTTTGTATCCTGCAACTTTGCTAAAGTCACGTATCAGTTCTAGCAGACTTTTGGTGGAGTGTATCGGATTTTCCATGTATAATATCATGTCATCTGCAAAAAGTGAAAGCTTAACTTCATCTTTGCCAATTTTGATGCCTTTGATTTCCTTTTGTTGCCTGATTGCTGATACTAGAGCTTCCAACACTATGTTAAACAAAAGCGGTGAGAGTGGACATCCCTGTCGTGTTCCTGATCTCAGGGAAAAAGCTCTCAGTTTTCCCCCATTGAGGATGATGTTAGCTGTGGGCTTTTCATGAATGGCTTTTACGATGTTTAAGTATGTTCCTTCTATCCCGACTTTCTCGAGGGTTTTTATTAAGAAAGGATGCTGAATGTTGTCAAAGGCCTTTTCTGCATCGATTGACAGGATCATATAGTTCTTATCTTTGCTTTTATTAATGTGATGTATCACGTTGATTGATTTGCGAATGTTGAACCAGCCCTGCATCCCAGGAATGAATCCCACTTGATCATGGTGAATAATTCTTTTTATATGCTGTTGAATTTGATTTGCTAGTATCTTATTGAGAATTTTTGCATCCATATTCATCAGGGATATTGGCCTGTAGTTCTCTTTTTTTTACTGGGTCTTTGTCTGGTTTAGGAATCAAAGTAATACTGGCTTCATAGAATGAGTCTGGAAGTTTTCCTTCCCTTTCTATTTTTTGGAATACCTTGAGAAGGATAGGTATTATCTCTGCGTTAAACGTCTGGTAGAACTCCCCTGGGAACCCATCTGGTCCTGGACTCTTATTTGTTGGGAGATTTTTGATGACTGATTCAATTTCTTTGCTGGTCATGGGTCTGTTCAAGCTTTCTATTTCCTCCTGATTGAGTTTTGGAAGCATGTAGGTGTTTAGGAATTTGTCTATTTCTTCCAGGTTGTCCAGTTTGTTGGCATATAATTTTCCATAGTATTCCCTGATAATTGCTTGTATCTCTGAGGGATTGGTTGTAATAATTCCATTTCCATTCATGATTTTATCTATTTGAGTCATCTCCCTTTTCTTTTTGAGAAGCCTGGCTAGAGGTTTATCAATTTTGTTTATTTTTTCAAAAAACCAACTCTTGGTTTCCTTGATCTGCTCTACAGTTTTTTTAGATTCTATATTGTTTATTTCTGCTCTGCTCTTTATTATTTCTCTTCTTCTGCTGGGTTTAGGCTGTCTTTGCTATTCTGCTTCTATTTCCTTTAGGTGTGCTGTCAGATTTTGTATTTGGGATTTTTCTTGTTTCTTGAAGATAGGCCTGGATTGCAATGTATTTTCCTCTCAGGACTGCCTTCGCTGCATCCCAAAGCATTTGGATTGTTGTATTTTCATTTTTGTTTGTTTCCTTATAATTTTTAATTTCTTCTCTAATTGCCTGGTTGACCCATTCATTCTTTAGTAGGGTGTTCTTTAACCTCCATGCTTTTGGAGGTTTTCCAGACTTTTTCCTGTGGTTGATTTCAAGCTTCATAGCATTATGGTCTGAAAGTATGCATGGTATGATTTCAATTCTTGTATACTTATGAAGGGCTGTTTTGTGACCCAGTATGTGATCTATCTTGGAGAATGTTCCATGTGCACTCGAGAAGAAAGTATATTCTGTTGCTTTGGGATGCAGAGTTCTAAATATATCTGTCAAGTCTATCTGATCCAATGTATTATTTAGGGCCCTTGTTTCTTTATTGAACATGTGTCTACATGATCTATCCATTTCTGTAAGTGGAGTGTTAAAGTCCCTGCAATTACCACATTCTTATCAATAAGGTTGCTTATGTTTGTTAGTAATTGTTTTATATATTTGGGCGCTCCTGTATTCGGTGCATAGACATTTATAATTGTTATCTCTTCCTGATGGATAGACCCTGATGGATAGATTATTATATAATGCCCTTCTTCATCTCTTGTTACAGCCTTTAATTTAAAGTCCAGTTTGTCTGACATAAGTATGGTTACTCCAGCTTTCTTTTGACTTCCAGTGGCATGATAAATAGTTCTCCATCCCCTCACTCTCAATCTGAAGGTGTCCTCAGGTCTAAAATGAGTCTCTTGTAGATAGCAAATAGATGGGTCTTGTTTTTTTTATCCATTCTGATACGCTATGTCTTTTGGTTGGCGCATTTAGTCCATTTATATTCAGTGTTATTATAGAAAGATATGGGTTTAGAGTAATTGTGATGTCTGTAGGTTTCATGCTTGTAGCGATGTCTCTGGTACTTTGTCTCACAGGATTCCCCTTAGGATCTCTTGTAGGGCTGGTTTAGTGGTGACGAATTCCTTCAGTTTTTGTTTGTTTGGGAAGACCTTTATCTCTCCTTCTATGCTAAACGACAGACTTGATGGATAAAGGATTCTCGGCTGCATATTTTTTCTGCTCATCACATTGAAGATTTCCTGCCATTCCTTTCTGGCCTGCCAAGTTTCAGTAGAGAGATGGGTCACGAGTCTTATAGGTCTCCCTTTTTATGTTAGAGCACGTTTATCTCTAGCTGCTTTCAGAATTTTCTCTTTATCCTTGTATTTGCCATACTATGTATGGCATAGTATGTATTTACATACTATGATATGTAATGCAGAAGATGGATTCAAGTTACGTCTAAAGGGAGTTCTCTGTGTCTCTTGGATTTCAATGCCCTTTTCCTTCCCCAGATCAGGGAAGTTCTCATCTATTATTTCTTCAAGTACACCTTCAGCACCTTTCCCTCTCTCTTCCTCCTCTGGAATACCAATTATGCGTAGATTATTTCTCTTTAGTGCATCACTTAGTTCTCTAATTTTCCCCTCATACTCCTGGATTTTTTTTGTTTCTCTTTTTCTCAGCTCCTTCTTTTTCCATAATTTTATCTTCTAGTTCACCTATTCTCTCCTCTATCTCTTCAATCCGAGCTGTGGTTGTCTCCATTTTATTTTGCAGTTCATTGATAGCATTTTTTAGCTCCTCCTGGCTGTTCCTTAGTCCCTTGATCTCTGTAGCAGGAGATTCTCTGCTGTCCTTTATACTGTTTTCAAGCCCAGCGATTAATTTTATGACTATTATTTTAAATGCACTTTCTGTTATATTGTTTAAATCGTTTTTGATCAGTTCCTTAGCTGTTGTTATTTCCTGGACGTTTTTTTTGAGGAGAATTCTTCTGTTTCGTCATTTTGGATAGTCCCTGAAGTGGTGCGGGACTGCAGGGCACTTCCCTGTGCTGTCTTGAATAACTTGCATTAGTGGGCGGGGCCGCAGTCTGACCTGATGTCTGCCCCCAGTCACAATTGGGGCCACAGTCAGACTGGTGTGTGCCTTCTCTTCCCCTCTCCTAGGGATGGGATTCACTGTGGGGTGGTGTGGCCCGTCTGGGCTACTTGCACATTGTGCCAGGCTCGTGGTGCTGGGGGTCTGGCGTATTAGCTGGGGTGGATTGGCAAGGTGCACAGGGGCGGGAGGGCAGGCTCAGCTTGCTTATCCTTCGGAGATCCGCTTCGGGAGGGGCCCTGTGGCACCTGGAGGGAGTCAGACCTGCCGGAGGGTTGGATCTGCAGAAGCACAGCATTGGGTGTTTGTGCAGTGCAAGCAAGTTCCCTGGCAGGAACTGGTTCCCTTTGGGATTTTGGCTGGGGGATGGGCGAGGGAGATGGTGCTGGCGATCGCCTTTGTTCCCCGCCAAGCTGAGCTCTGTTTTCCAGGGCTCAGCAACTCTCCCTCCCATTTCTTCCAACCCTCCTGTTCTCCGAGCAGAGTTGTTAACTTATAACCTTCCAGATGTTAAGTCCCGCTTGCTGTCTGAACACACTCAGTCCGGCCCCTCCGCTTTTGCAAACTAGACTCGGGGTCTCTGCTTTGCCGGCGGGCTGCCCCTCTACCCCAGCTCCCTCCCGCCAGTCCGTGGAGCGCGCACCGCCTCGCCGCCCTTCCTACCCTCTTCCGTGGGCCTCTCGTCTGCGCTTGGCTCCGGAGACTCCGTTCTGCTAATCTTATGGCGGTTTTCTGGGTTATTTAAGCAGGTGTAGGTGGAATCTAAGTGATCAGCAGGATGCGCGGTTAGCCCAGTGTCCTCCTAGGCCACCATCTTCCCAGGATTCTCTTGATACATTTCTGGTTTGATTAGGTCAAGCTACTTAGTCTGACAGCATTCATTCAAGTGGTGCTCAGGGATCCAGATTCTTTCTGTCTCATGACTTTGCCATTTTTAACATGGGATCATACAGGGTATTTTATTGTTTGGCCTCTATGTAGAAAAATCACTTTCTCCCATATTCCACTTCCAAAGCTCAGTCATATGTTGCAATGTAACGGAATAGGAAGTTAAGAAAGGTTAATGAAATGTATTTAATGTAAGAAAGAAAGAAAGAAAATATCCCAGGTGGAGGAAAGAGGATGGGTAATGAGCAGGAGATAACAATGTGGTGTGGGCTAAGCAAATGGATTATTTCAGATGGTGGTGATAACTATGGTTGAGCTGACAGGACATGTCCAGATTACAGAGTTTTGGCAATTTAGCCAGAAATGCTGAGATTTAGCTTTATGTTTGGAAATATGGTAGATTACATAGTTCACCATTATGCACTCTCTCGCCTGTAACAGGATTATCCACACAACCTGTCAAATGTGACTTGCTATGTCTTCCAGTAGGTGGAATATTTCCTTGCCTCAGTATAATGTGTAATGTATGTCCAGGGCCTAATATTTAAAATGTGTTTAGGGGCACCTGGGTGGCTCAGTGGGTTAAGTATCTGACTCCTGGTTTTGGTTCAGGTCGTGATCTCACAGTTTTGTGGGTTTGAGCCCCACATTGGGTTCTGTGCTGGCAACATGGAGCCTGCTTGGGAATCTCTCTCTCTCTCTCTCTCTCTCTCTCTCTCTCTCTCTCTCACACACACACACACACCCCTCTCCTCCACCCCTCCCTCCCCTACTCTTGCTGTCTCTGTTTCTCTCAAAAGAAATAAGTAAACTTAAAAAAATCAACTGTGTTTAAATGTCATCACCAATATAGAAACATTACCCATGCATACCAAACCAAGTTCATGGATTATCTCACATACGTGGGTGTGAAGAACTCAGTGTGGCCTGGAAGAAAAGTTTCAGGTGTTGGCATCCCAAAGACTGGTGTTCACAATTGTAGCTTTGCCGGCTTAGCAGCTGTTGACCTTCTTTTGCAAATCATATAAACCTTAGTCTCCTTGCCTTCAAACTGGAGGCAAATCATGCCTACTTCACATAATGACGTGACATAAATGTGATCACATGTGCAAGAACCTGTTTAATTCTGGATGTGGAATAAAGTAGATACTGCAAAGCATGTTCCTTTATGAAGAAAGTTGCAAAGGAGTGAAGTACAGAAATTGAAACACCTGATGAGAGTCATTTAATCACCTTGGGATGCAGAGATCTCAACTGGAAAATTGGGATGCTACTTCAAAAGCATTTTATGTGTTGACTAATTTACGATCAGGAGGCACTTTAAAACACCAAGCATCCAACTTCATAATAGCATATTAATAGCGATAAAAACTAGCATGCCATGCAAATTCTAAATCTAAAACACATTCTGTATAAACTCCCTTGGCAGATTCATTTGGCTCTAATAAAACCATTCATTTTCCATCTTAAGATGCAGTTCAGTGTTACTTTGGGTTATCACACAGTTATTTTATTCTACTCCAGGGGAGAACACTTGAGTTGGATGAAATGGTCCCTCTGTGAGGTTACTATATATTCCTTAGTTAAACTGGCTGGCATGGAGAGGCTTAATTAGCAACTGTAAAGCATTTCCAAGATCTTCAGATAGATTTCCAGGAATACTAACTTGGATTATAATTTTTGAACTCCATATATTTATTTATTAAAGGTATATGGACTCCTTTGTTTTTTATTTCTGTTTTAGTCACCTAAGGATGGGTAATTCTTAAGAAAAAGAAAATGTGTTACTAAGGTCTTTATGCTTTATTATTTGAATGTATATAAGTCATCTTACAGAAATGAGATGAACATGTTACAATAAACAAAAGGTAGAAGAGATTATCTGAGAACGAACAAGTCTGTGAAATAATGAGCACTCAATTATAAACAAATCTACAAAGGCTAGGAGTGACAGACCAGAGGTGTGGGAAGGAAGAGGCAACAACAAAAATTAAAAAAAATGCATATAAAAGAAAAACTAAATGTGAGATATGATTGTCTACATACAAAATGAAATATATGTTTATACATCAGTATAAAAAATTAGAGAAAAGAGTTTTACTTTTATCTGTAGAGGTGATGCTGTTGAAAGAAAATGGAAACAAATGTATACGGTATGATTTCATTTAGGTAAAAACAAAACAATTCCTAGTATGTTCTTTATATGAGTATATGTGTTTGCATATGTCTTTATGAGTGAAGAAACACAGGTGCACCATCCTGTTAAAGTTGGTTTGGAGATCTGTGTGGTTGAGTGAGGAATGAGAGCAAATAAGAGGGGGACGATGAACTTTGCCTTTTTAATCTTTTGTTGTGTTGCTTTATTTGTTATAAGTAGGTGCATATTAAGCTTGTAGTTTGAAAATTATCTAATAAAATGTTTAAATTTTTTTTAAGTTTATTTTTTGAGAGAGAGACAGAGACAGAGACAGCGAGTGAGTGGGTGAGGGGCAGGGACAGAGGGAGACACAGAATCAGAAGCAGGTTCCAGGCTCTGAGATGTCAGCACAGAGCCCGTCACAGGGCTTGAACTCACGGACCACGAAATCATGACCTGAGCCAAAGTTGGACGCTTAAAGTTGACTGAGCCACCCAGTGATCCTCTAACAAAATATTTCAAATACTTCACTATTTGCCTTTTTATTAAAACTTTCTCTTCAACTCAGAACCTTCAACAACTACCCTATTCTTTAATCTTCTCCACAGCCAAGATTCTCAAACCCTGTTTCTGGATCTGCTGCCTCCTCTGCTCCTCTCTTTCACTCTTTGCTCCTCCAATCTTTTCCTACTCTTACCACTTTTAAAAAATTATTCTAGGGGTGCCTGGGTGGCTCAGTTGGTTAAGCATCCAACTGTTGAATTCAGCTTAGGTCATGATCTCATAGTTTCATGAGTTCGAGCCCCACGTGGGCTCTGTGCTGAAAGCTCAGAGCCTGGAGCCTGCTTCGGATTCTGTATCTCCCTCTCTCTCTGCCCATCACCCACTCATGCTCTACTTCTCTCAAAATGAATAAACTTAAAAAAATTATTCTCACCAATGTTACCAATAATCACGTTGTGCTGAATCCAGCAGACTTTTTTTCAGAACTTATCTGAAAGCATTTAGGACAGCTGACCCTTCTTATCTCCTTGGATCATTCTCTTCCCATGGCTTCATTGTCCTGGTCTCTTCGCATCTATCTCTAAGCTCAGTGTTCTTAATATCTCTTCTTCTCCAAGTTGATGTGTCATTTGGGGTTGTTCTGTGTTTCAGTGCTGGTCCTACTTTTTTCTTATTGAACATTCCCTCCCCAGAAAATCTCATCTGCATTTTAAATGTCATCTATATTTCAGTGATTCTCAAAGTTAGATCTCCATTCCAGGTCCCCTGTCTGACTTCCCAAGTATATCTATGCTAGACCTAACACCTGTCTATCCAGCTGATTTTCATGCCAGAAAACCAGAACTGTACTTGCTTCTTCTTTTTTATTTAGCTCTTTTATCAATCATAATCAATGTTACAATCTTCAATAAATATAAAAGAACATGATGTTATTATAAAATAGCCAAAATAACTATGATGATAATGTGGTAAGCATAAATCTATAAAGATTTCCTGTATTATTTTATGTATTGCTTTTGTTATTGCTTTCAATAATGCAATGAAATAAACACAGGTATCCCATTTTACAAACGAGGAAATGAAACCTTAGAAAGGTTAAGTAAAGTGGTGAAGTTCAGAACCCACAGTCGTTACTATAATTCTACTGTCCACCTCTCTTCAGTGTTTTTCTGCTACAGGTAGGAAAAATTCGTAACTCACTGACTTGGAATGACCGTGCATAATCCAGTCCTTCTCTACATGTCTGACTCTTCTATATTCTAGGCCTAGACTAGGCAATTCGGTTATTTGAAAACTTCAGGCCCTATCCTCTTAGGGCCTTTGTTTACATGATTTTCTTTGCCTAGAACACTTTTCCACCACCTTTCATCTGGCTAACTTGTAGAGTCTTTATATTTGAACTTTAATGTTGCCTTAAGGCAGAGAACCTCTGACCCACTAATGTAAATTAGACGTCTCTTATACACATGTACTCTGTATCTTTCATAAGGCATAATTTATATATGTTTTTGTCTGTCTCATTTTTAGATGTAATTTTAAAAAGACAGGAACTGTCTGTTTTTCATCTTTGAATTCTCAAGATCAAATACAGTCCCTGGTAATTCTTGGAGGATTTCTTTCACTCTGTGATGCTGATTCACACATCTGAGTGTGTATGGCTTTACTCATGGAAAGTACACTACACAAGCTTATTTTTTATGGTCAGTTTATAACACTACAGAGTTTGCCATGGATGTGTGTGGTGTGTGGTACAGGTCTACACAACAATGGAAATAATCATCAGAGTGAAGAGACTATTAAATGGAAGAAAATATTTGCAAACCATATATCTGACAAGAAGTTAATACCCAAAATATATAACAAACTCGGATACTCAAAAGAAAAAAAAACAAGCTGACTAAAAAGTGGGCAAAGGACCTGAATGGACATTTCTCAAAAAATGACATGAATGGCCAACAGGTATATGAAAAGATGTTAACCATCACTAGTAGAGAAATGCAAAACAAAACCACAATGAGTTAGTATTTCACACCTGTTAAAATGGCTATTATGAAAAAGGTAAAGTAAAACAAGTATTAGTAAGGATGTAAAGAAAAGGGAACTCTTGTACACTATTGGTGTGAGTGTAACTCAGTACAGCCATTATGGAAAACAGTATGGAGGTTCCTCAAAAAATTAAAAATAGAACTATAAGTAATCCAGCAATCCCACCTCCGAATATATATCCAAATGAAATAAAATCAGTTTCTCAAAGAGATATATGTTCTCCCATCTGTTCATTGCAACATTATTCATAATGGCCAAAATATACAAACAATCTGTTTCCCATCACACAAGAACGGATAAAGAAAATACAACACACACACACACACACACACACACACACACACACACACACATGAATATCATTAAGCCATAAAAAAAAAAGAAATTCTGCCATTTATATGCCATGGATAAACCTGAAGGTGATTACTAATTGAAATAATTCAGATGTAGAAAAATAAATACTGCATAATCTTACCTGTATGTGAAATCTAAAAAAGTTAAACACATAAAGCAGAGAATAGAATGGGGCTGAAGGGTGGGGAAAATGGGGAGATGTTGGACAAAGTGTGCAACATTTCAGTAATTCAGAATGAAGGAATTCTGGAAAACTAATGGATAGTGTGGTGACTACAGTTAATAATACTCTATTGTATCTTTGACATTTGCTAAGAGACAAGATTTTAACTCTTCTCACCACTGTCACCACCACCAAAAAAGGTTAACTCTGTAAGGAGATGGATATATTAATTAGTCTAATTGTGGTGACCATTTCACAGTGTATATGAACATCAAAACATCATACTGTATACCTTACATATATATAATTTTTAAATGTCAACGGTACCCCCAATAAAGCTGGAAAAAATATAGTGGGGACAGCAGTGGTTCTCAAACAGGATTACTGAATAGATTGAGCAAGCTGGTATTTGCAAAGCTTATCCCCCATTCTTTGCAATTTGTGGATTTATTCACTCTTTTCCTGAGGGTCCCAATGTGTTTCTGCACAAAGCAGTGGAAAGGAACCTAAAACCTAAAATGGGAATCATGGCTGCACCTGTAACCACATGTGTAATTTCAGATAAGTAATTCCCTTTTCTGACTCGTTTGCTGTCTCTCTTCTGCAAAATGTCTCTAATAATAACATGTAACTCTCCAAGCTTCAGAACCAAATAAGACACTGTACATCAAAGTGCTTCCAGAAGACCAACAGGCCAAAGATAGTAAATATTATTATTTACCAAAACATATCTTTAGGAATAAAATTATGAAGTCATTCCCACTAAACCTAAATGACTGAGAATGTTTAAGGAATTATCTCTTCCATGGAGAGATTGCATTTTAGGAATAACCCAAACTAAATTTTGTTCTGTAGAAAACTAGGTTCAAGGGGTGTTAATATTGTCAAGGTATATTGCTTGGGAACAAAACCCCTAAGTTAAATATATTTCACAACAAATTCTGTTACAATACTTACCACATGCCCCTAATTGTGCTTATTCTGAAGATATAAAGATGAACAGAAAAGACATAGGCATTAGACCATTAAATCTTGTATTTTTATAGGGGAGACAAAAGATTTAAAAAAGCTAACAAGCAAGATAATTGGAGCTTGGGATAAGAGCTAATAACAAATGCTATGACAGCAAATAATGTGGGACAAGGGGACTACTTCAGATGAGGTGGTTGGAAAGAAAAGAGGCCTCTGAAATGACAGATGAGTAAAGACCTAAAGGCTGAGGAAGTTGACATATGTAGAACCATGTTCCAGGAGGAGGAAACAACAAGTGCAAGCAAAAGCAATCTGAGAGAAGGAGTTTGCATTTCCAGGGGCATTAGAAGACAATGTATGGGTGGGGGAATGGGGGAACTAGATAAAGAGGATTAAAAGTACACTTAACTTGATGAGCACTGAGTGACTTATAGAATTGCTGAATCACAATATTGTATGCCTAAAACTAATTTAGTGGGTAGTTATACTTCAATAAAAAAAATTTTTTTTTTTTTTTTTGAGAAAAGAAGACAACGAGGCTGAAGCATGGTGAGGTCAATTGGGATAGGGACAGAGCGGACACCTCAGGGTTAGGCTGGGCCAGAGTACATTCTTGATTTAGAAAGTACTGGTAAAACATTTGAATTTTGTTAAACAATACAATGGAAATGATATGAATAAATCTTAAGAACATTATGCTGAGAATAAAAAAGTGTGTTATGTAAAAGAATCCACACTGCTATGAAATGCTAGAAAGGCAAACAAAAAAATGGGAGAAATTAGATCTGTGGTTATATCTGGTTGGGTAGGGAAGGGCTTTTGGGAAAGACCATGATATCCTATTTTCTTTTCTTTTCTTTTCTTTTCTTTTCTTTTCTTTTCTTTTCTTTTCTTGAGAGAGAGAGAGAGAGAGCAACACATGCACATGAGTGGGGAAGAGGCAGAGAGAGAGGGAGAGAGGATCCCAAGCAGGTTCCACACTGTCAGCATGGAGCCTGGTGCAGGGCTTGAACTCACAAGTTCGTGACCCGAGCCAAAATCAAGAGTCAGAAGCTTAACTAATCGAGCCACTCAGGCACCCCAATATTCTATTTCTTGATAAAGGACTGGGTTATACAGGAATATGCATGTCACACTCACTGACTGCATTTTTTTTTTTAACGTTTATTTTATTTTTGAAAGAGAGAGACAGAGCATGAGCAGCGGAGGGGCAGAGAGAGAGGGAGACACAGAATCCAAAGCAGGATCCAGGCTCTGAGCTGTCAGCGCAGAGCCTGACATGGGGCTCAAACTCGTGAACCGTGACATCATGACCTGAGTCAAAGTCAGACACTTAACTGACTGAGCCATTGAGATGCCCCACATGGAATGCGTTCATAAGATTAATCTCCTTATATGTAAGATTTAATTCAAAAGATAAAAAAATCATAAATGTTGAGTTCTTGTTGGTATGTATAGTGAAGCAGTTGAGGGGGCATGTATGGCTGTCTGCAATTTTATTTTGAAATCTAAAAGAAATTTTAAAAAGGCTATGGACGATGGGAGACACAGGGATGGCTAGACACTTAATAAAGCAAGTATAGTAAAACATTATTTACAGAATCTAGATGATGGTTATATGGGGGTTCTTTGTAAAACTATTTCAACTTTTCAGTATGTTAAACATTTTTCATTAGAAATCCTGGAGAGAAAGAGGCATGAGTGCCATATTACACCATAGGGCATACTGAAATACAGGAATGGTGCTCTGATTGTGGTGATGTAAGTAGCCACCAACCTTTAAGAGACAAGTGATGATTTGTCCTCTCCATGCCCATGTGGCAGACATCCCTGTTGAAGGTATTTCTTTGTTTCTCCAATGTTGCAATAAACTAATATCTTCAAAAAAATGAATCCCCAAAGGTTATAAACTAAGTACCAATAAAGGTTATTCAGATCAAGACAGATGTAGGTGAAATGAAAAGCAAACTGTCTTTGACAGAAAAACTGATGAAGGTTAACGTAAATGTTAATGGCAGAGCTGCTTTGGAAGGTTATCCCACAGCCTTCATATGAAAAGCCAGAGCGAGAATCTGAGAACTTGAAATTACACCTTGCAGTACATGTCAGAGAATTTTAAAGTTATGATTATAGGAATTAGATATAGTTTGGAAGGCCTGAATCTTTGAAATTTATATCTAGAATATTCTACCTTATAAATACAAGACATGAAATATTTGGCATTAATATGAGGGCAACTGGTGAAAAGGTAGTTGGTCAACCTTATTTAATCTGACGTACATACACATTTTCCACAGATTTTTTTTTCTAATCTGTTTTAACCTTTCAGATTTAAAATCCTAAACCTCAGTTACATCATCAGAAAATTTAAGGTTAATACAAGCCCACCTCCCAAGGTTGATGTGAGCATCAAATTGATGCACATGTATGAGTAACTGCTAACTACATTCAAAATGCAAGGTATTATTTTCTATAAAACGTATTGAGTCTATAGAAGCCTCCCTGATTAAGGGTCTAAATCTATTTTGAATACCTGCCTCTTTACCACCATTTGTAAAGTGTCTGTCATTTTTACATCATCATAAGGAAGTAAATGGTTACTTCCTTTTCACATTCAATAAGAACTATCACTATGTTCTAGTTCAACACATGGTCCTGTCATTGTAGATGAAAGTCATTTTGAACTATGTGTCCATCCCCTGTCCAGAAGTTACTTTAAATGTTTTCCAAGCTCATTTCTGCTTCCCCCCAGCTACCTATGAGTGTCTAATAGAGTGAGGGAAGCACTACCAGTTCATCTGCAGGTTTGAAAAAGCAGTGACCTGTACATAGGGTTATAGGAAGGAGAGAGGAGATTTAAGAACTGCTTCAGGGCTCTTTAATAAAGACTTGAATCCATGTTGTCATTAACAGGAGTCAGTCTCTTGCTAGAGAATTACATTCATTCATACATTTATTTATTCAGTTACTCATTCCTTAGAAAACTTTTAGAAGGTGCCTTAAATATGCCAGACACTGTGATATAGTCTGTGGATATAATGACAAATTTGCAGAATCCATTGAAAACAAATTTAAAGTTTGAAAAGCATAACTCAGATTTAATTTTTGCCCTGAAAAATATATACATCGAGAGATAAAAATAATAGAAGAGCATGAAGATAATAAATGTATTGCTGCTAACACAGATAATATAGTACATAGTGATGCAATTTTGTCTTCTGCCATGTGGTCTCAAGGCACATAGCACATGCCCTAATATGTGTAGTGTTCAACAACAAAGGCCAAAAGTAATTGCATAAACAAATCTATTAAGAATGTATTTTCTACTTAGTAACACTATGTATTGTGTCAGATTCCATTAATGCATAGATGAATAAAACATAACCCTTGTTGGGTACCTGGGTGGCTCAGTTGATTGAGCCTCCAACTTCGGCTCAGGTCATGATCTCACGGTTGACAAGTTTGAGCCCCGCATTGGGATGTATGCTGACAGCTCAGAGCCTGGAGCCTGCTTCGGATTCTGTGTTTCTCTTTCTCTCTGTCCCTCCCCCACTCATTCTCTGTCTCTGTCTCAAAAAAACAAACAAAAAAACAAACAAAAAACCCCACAAAAAACAAACATAACCCTTGTCACTAATGAGATTGTGATTTCATAGAGGAGTGAGGCATATGCTAATATTTTTAATACAAGATTTCCAGGGCTTGGAAAGATTTCTCTTGCTTATACTGCTGGGCAAAAGAGGATAAACAACGTTGGGGTAAAGATGGTCTGGAAAGATTTTGGTTAGAAGGCCACACTCTAACTAGATCTTGAAAAATGATAATGATCATGAATGATAGTAGAATTCGTAACTTACTATTTGCCAGGAACAGTTCCAAATACTTTGCCAGAAATAAAATAATTTAATCTACATATGACCCTATGAGGTAGGTACTATTTACAATTCTATTTTATAGAAGAGGAGATCAAGGCAAAGGGAAGTTCAGTAACTTGACCAAAGAGGCACAGTAAGTACTAGAGCAAGCAAGACAACATGGGTAGATAGCACCCACACCCAAGCCCAGGAAAAGCATAAGGAAGCCTTCATTTAGACATTAGGGGCAAATAAGCATACCTACAGGAACCAAGCTGGAAACCTAAATGAGAGAAGAAAGGGGTATGTGACCTTGGGTAACCAGATCTCACGTGCCCAGTCTGAAGTGGCTAAATTACCCACATTCACTGACTATTGCCAGGGGACAGTGAAGACCTGATATTGCCAGAAGTCAGATCTAATTTTTATGTGCAATATCATGATCTTTCTTAAAGGTTAGCAACTAAGACTATTACTTCAAAAATACTCAGGGTACCAAAGAAAGTACTTCTGTCTGTTGAATCAGGCCTGTTTGTGATCTCCTAATTTAAAGGAAGAGCTGCAGGAAAACCAAACTCTTATATCCACACGTGGGGAAATAAGGCCTGAATGTTGTGGGCGCTCTACCTCTCAGGTCACAGCCACAGGTAATCCGTATCGTCATAGAGGGCATGCCTCTGGCTTCAGAGTGGTCTCTTCATTCACCCTAGAATACATAGACTTTCCTCACTGGTACTGTTTTTCATCTCATAAATCACATATTATCTATTCACTCATATGGGTCTTACCATTCCCTCCCTCATATTTTTTAAAAAAAAATTTTTTTTCAACATTTATTTATTTTTGGGACAGAGAGAGACAGAGCATGAATGGGGGAGGGGCAGAGAGAGAGGGAGACACAGAATCGGAAACAGGCTCCAGACTCTGAGCCATCAGCCCAGAGCCCGACGCGGGGCTCGAACTCACGGACCGCGAGATCATGACCTGGCTGAAGTCGGACGCTTAACCGACTGCGCCACCCAGGCGCCCCTCCTCCCTCATATTTTTAATTCTTATATTTCAACTTCATTGTAAGACACAGTTTGTCAAACTAAAATTCAGGAAAGGATACATGTTAGAATTAGTATGTTCCACTAAAATAGTTACAGTACTTGTGTTCTCCAAATGCAAAATTATTATTAAACTGACTGTCCAGCTTACATGCAATGACTTCTTAGGATAGAGGAAATACAGTATCTTCTCAGGTGGAAAGGTTTTATTCCCATTGAGATTATGCCTTGTGTTTTATTATAGCCTTTATAGCATCTACACCATTCATACTCAGTGTACACTCACTGCTTCGATTTTTGAATGTGGAAGCAAAAATTTCTAGTGTAATAAGATTATTTGTATTTTTGTTATATTAGATGGGGAAAATATTCCACTGGTAGAAAGTATGAGCTTTGCTCCACTGATGAGAATAAGAAAGTCACAAGTTTTTAATATATCCCAGTCAAATTTAATTATTATTTTTATTTTTAAAACTTCAACCTACTGGGCTGGAAGCAATTTCAGCCACAGACACAACTAGAGTTCCTTCTCCTCCCTGCAGGGATGAATGAAGGTTCTTGGCATCCTATATTCTCCAGAAAACTGTCCACTGCTAACATTTTTGCTGTCTGTGTCCAGAAGATAAGGAACTCAAATCATTTTTTGTTTTGAGAGAGATAGAGAGAGGGTGCAAGTGAGAGAGGGGCAAAGAGAGAGAGAATCCCAGGAGAGGCAGAGGGAAAAAGCGGGGCTCATGCTCACTGAAGTGGGGCTCAAGCTCACCAGATGTGGTATGCTCACCCTATGTGGGACTCAAACTCATGAACCGTGAGATCATGACCTGAGCCAAAGTCAGATGCTTAACGACTGAGCCACGCAGGCGCCCCAAGGAAGTCAAATCGTTTTGAGCTAAGTTTGAAGATGAGGTTTTTAATAAAGCAAACCCCCAGGATTTAAGTGCCCTCCAGGAACACCCCACAGCTGTTTCCTTCTGAGATTCCCCCCACTATCCTAGAGCCCTGTATGGAAACAGAAGGTCTCCTCAGACCAGGATCCTCCAGATTCCCCTGTCAGAAACATCTGCTAATTTAGCTCTCCTCCTCACTTTTGGTGGATCTAGATAGACTCCATTGCATTCTCCTACAGGAGCCTGCTTTAAAAATAAAGAAAACCTCTGCTTTGGTCATGTTAAAAAAATGGAATTTAGGGAAGACAAAGTTTTAGGTACAGATAAAAATGGCTGGAAAACATCTACAACTTTACTTAATCCAATAGAAATGTGTTACATGTCTGCTCTTTGCCAAGAGCATTTCTAGATATCAGTTGTAGCAATAAACTAAATAATGCCTTTTTCCAGTGTAGGGCTTATATTTTCTAGCAAAGAGAATAAAAAAGAAAATTCATTTCTTTACTCATTTATTCAATTAATGGTAAGTGCTTTGAGGAAAATTAATATAAAAAAAAGGAAGAGGGTAATGGAAGAAAACTATAGATTGTGAGGTCAGTGTAAGTCTGAAGTGACTGAATTGCCTAGAAACTTGGAAAAAAATGTGTAAGAGAGAAATAAATATATAGAAGAAAAAGTCATTCCGGCAAAAAAAAAAAAAAAAAAAAAGCCAGTGGCAGGTCCTAAGTTTGGTATCCCCAGGCATTAGCAAGGAAGCCAGTGAAGCTGGAGGTAGAGTATGGAAGTCAAGGAGATAGGAGAATTAATTAGGAATCTGATCATTGGGAGTCTCATAAGTCAGAAATTGAACCTTGAATACATTCTAAGTATGACAGGAAGTTTGGGGAATATTAAATTAAAAATTGTTGCTTTGATTGTTTGTATGTAGATATGACTAAAGATGGCCAAGAAAGAACAGAAAGGCTTATGAGGCTACTGAAGCATCTTAGTCATTATATAAAGTAGATTGGAGCAGGAGGGAGAAACAATGAGATGTCCATTGTACAGTGTGGATCTATTTTCATTTCTTTTGAAGGACATGTAGTGAATGCTTCCAAACAAGAAGCAAGTATTTTTCCTGACACAAAATTTTCTTGAAGCATCCTATTAAAAATTTCCTCCTCCACTAAAAAAGAATCTTTATTTTCTTGGCTGAGGTCATTTTAAAACTCTTATTATTTTGAAGACAGACCTCCCATGATTCTAATTTTCATGCATTTTCACTCTTATTTCCCTTCTCTTTACATTTTTGCTCCCCTTCAGCAATATTTCTTCAACTTCATATTTGAAGCATTTCATTGACAAAGGGCACCTAAGTGGCTCAGTCGGTTGAGCGTCCGACTTTGGCTCAGGTCATGATCTCACAGCTTGTGAGTTTGAGCCCCACATTGGGCTCTGTGTTGACACCTCAGAGCTTGGAGTCTGCTTCAGATTCTGTGCATCCCTCTCTCTCTGCCCCTAACCCACTCACATTTGGTCTCTCTCTCTCTCTCTCAAAAATAAATAAACAAAAAAAAAGTTGAAGCATTTCATTGAATTTTGATTTCTGATATTATATCTATATATGTTACTCTATGAAACATAAAATTATAGGGGCACCTGGGTGGCTCAGTCGTTGGAGTGTCCAACTTGGGCTCAGGTCATGATCTCGCAGCTCATGAGTTCGAGTCCCGCATCAGGCTCTGTGCTGACAGTTCAGAGGCTGGAGCTTGCTTCAGATTCTGTCTCCCTCTGTCTTTGCCCCTTTCCCACTCATGCTCTATCTCTCTCTCAAAAATAAATAAACTTAAAAAAAAACACATAAAATTATACATTGAATATATGATAATATACTATTAATATAAATATATATAAAAACTACATATAATTACTAAGAGTTCTTTGTTTTCTAAATATACCTTAATATAGCATTCTATCCTTGTTCAATAAACTATGTATTTTCTCCTAGTCCCCTGAGGGTGTCAATGATTTTGTTTGTTTTCTTTTTATACTTTTAGTTTATTGAGAATTGCTTTTTCTTTGTTGGTTTGTTATTTATATTTCATATTAGAGGCATTCTATTCTTTGTTGCCTATAACTTTTAGTTATCTTCTTATATTTAAGAGTGGGGAAACTAAAAATCTATTTGGAAGCTTGAGCCAGTATGTGAGACCTGTAGACTGTGGGATAATTTTAGGGTTATTGGCTGGTTTGTTTACTTTATGTTTTTCCTCTTGGGTTAATCAGTTTCTCCTGAGAGAGAATTTCCACACTTGTGCCTGGAGACTATCTGGAAGATAGGGAAGAGAGTGGTAGCTCTCAGCATTCCATGTGTAAACACACTTGACCTTTCTGTTCTCGGTGTAGCACTGCCCTGACAACCCCGGCTGATAAGTTCATACCAGAAATCCCCATTTCACCCTCTTTAGTCTTCTAATAGTTGGAAGATAAAGTGGAGAGATTATATGGAGATTTAATTGCTTCTCTCACATATTTTCAATCAGTCTTTTTAAAAATTTTTGGCTTTATCCCCAATCCCAGAAGTACTGATATTTAATCCCTGCCTCTTTTTTTTTTTTTTGAGAGGGTTTTTTATATGCATTATATATGCAATGGCTTTTCGTTTTTCTCATTACTGGTTTAGGATTCCGCTTCCTTGGATATACTCACCTAACAGTTGTCTATCAACTTCACAGCTCTCAAAATTTATTGCTTTTATCTCCTTTTCTCTTTTCCTCTGTGGGTTTGTGTAATTTAAGACATATTTAATTTCCATTTAGGGAATAAAGGCAAGTGTGTTTTCACCCCACTATCTCTACCCAGAGTCCATTAGTATGAATTATCTCGAAGACCATGTAAAGGTAGAATGCACCTATTTTACAAAAGTAAAAATTAAACTCAGAGAATGTAAGTAGTTGTTTTATACTCTCAAGGCTTACAATTGGTAGACTCAGAATTGTTGCCCAGTCCATAGTGACTCCAAACCTGTGTCTTGTCCCATTACATGCTGCTGCTTCAGTTAACACCCTTGTTTACAGTGGACTAAATGCAAACATACTGTCCACCTGCCAGGAATCGTTAGTGGCTTATCACAGTCCCATGTGGCCTGCACACACATCCTATTGACTTTGTCTTCTCACTCCCAAAGCAGACAAGTCTGCAAATCTCCACTTTCCAATTAGTCAAGTTAATGAAGCTTTTTAAAGAAATCCATAAAGTCTGCCTCTATGGTCCTAACATTTAGTAACTTCTGGATAGTGGTCTCTGGGGACCTTCTCCACTAAAATATTGTGTATGGTGAGTCCTAAAGTGCTGACTCTGAGAATTCCTTAGGATGGGATGAGGAGGCATTTCCTCTGAGTCTTCCCAAAACCCAGGATAAATACATAAAAATGACATTTTTAATAGTCAAGCCCACTAATAAGCCACCCTTAATGTAGTTGTCTCCTGTCAGATAATCTATAGCTTTCTGAATGAGGTGGAACAGCTGAATGTAGGAACAAAGGGAAAAGACAATGAGCCTGGGGTTGAGTCTTCTCATGGCCAAAATAAGACCTGTGAGTGAAGAGATGATCCATATAGTAAAAAGAAGATAGGTTATAAGCTGGACTCCTCAAAACCCAGGACAATGTAACCTCTTGGTGCTTCAGGTTTCTCTTCTGTGCAATCAGAATAATATCTTGTTCTTAATTTAGTCTTTAGGAAGGTTCAAATAAGAGCAAGAGTGGGGATATATTACCCATATGGAAGGAATTAAAAAAAAATCAACACTGTGATGTTCATATTAAGCTTGGACAGTACGGCTAAGCAAGTTGAATCACATTTCTAATATTTCCCCCACAACTTGGAGGCATATTTTTCCCCCCTTGGTTAATAGCCCTTTCTGTCACATACCTTACCCAAAACATAAAGCTTTCTGGAAATTTGCTTTGTTCATTTCGGTCACATATTTTGGGCACTTATTTGTATTTACCTATCAGGCTTATTTAATCTAATTAAATAGTGCATAAACCATCCTGGGGTATTTTTTGCCTCATGTATGTTTTGCTTTCCTGTACCACGTCAGAAGCTATGGGCAAGTCAGTGAATATATTTATTACTTCTTGTCATTTAATACCTATGCTGATGCTATGTATTTTCATTCACTTCTTCACCCCCATATTTATTGGTACTAGGGGCCCCTGGTGGTTCAGTTAGTGGAGTGTCTTACTCTTGATTTCGACTCAGGTCATGATCCCAGGGTCATGGGATCAGGCCCCAAGTCAGGCTCTGCTGAATTGGAGCCTGCTTAAGATTCTCTCTGTCTCTCTAGGTCTCTCCACCCCTCCCTCACTCACATTCTCTTTCTTTCTCCCTCTCTCTCTCTCTCTCTCTCTCACGCACGCTCTCTCTGTCTCTCTGTCTCTCTCTCAAAAAAAATAAAAATAAAAATAAAAATATTTATTTTAAAATATGTGTCAGATACTGAGTTAGGTGCTAGGGGACAGAAAGGAAACATGATTCTAGCTTGGAATATTATTGAAGGGAAAAGAGACTCTTAAGTCTCTTAAGTGCCTCTGTATCCACATCCTGTAGTCCTATGTGTTACAGTGGGATTAGAGATGAAAGGTATCCCTGCCCTCAAGGAAAATTCTTTCCATAGATCAGAAGCAGAGAAATAAAAGAACATGTACAACATAATGTTATCTGTTTAAGGTTGGAGGCGATCTTTGAAGACTGATGGGCACAGAGGAGGAATTTCTGTAGTGTTGATTTCCAAGAGTAAATCATCCTGACCTAAGTGCTAAATAATAGTGTCGAGACTTTTAGTCAAAGTTCCTGGCCAACTACAGCAACTATCACCCCTTACACCTTCGTTGACACTGGCATTTAAACTAATCCCTTCATCACTTAGCAATTGTTGAAAAGCATCTATGCTTTTAGACATCTACACTAAAATAATAATGATAATAATAATAATAATAATAATAATAATTCCTTTACCTACTTCTTGCCATTAGTACAGTGGAGCACAGATGTCACTCAAGCTACACATGCTCCACCTAGTGCTTTGTATTTTCTCATGGCCCATGTGATTCCAAAACAGTATGCTCTCTTTTGCTCTTATGATGAGAACATCACTCTTCACTTCTTCCCTCTGGTTAAGTATAACTTACGTGTCAAGACTCAGTGGAAGAGAAGCATTCTTCATGTCCCAGAGCAGAGGAAAGAGTTGGTACATGTGCATAGCACTGTGAACAGACCCTAAATTTAATTATCTTTATTCACTAAACCAGGGGCTACTCAAACATAGAAATAATGCCTAATTTTTCTCTGATCCTTCTCACCATCACCTAACCCAGTACTTGGCCCACAGCTGCACTCAACAACTGAATATTGAATGTGAATAACATCATGAAGACAAGTCTGCCAGAAGTCATTTCCATAAAAAATTGACAGTAAAATTCCACCAAAGAACAGCATTCTCTTGGTTGAATGCAATCCACGTTCTCAATACATTCTCACCTATATGATTTGATCCCTAACAACTTTTGCAGATTCATTTCCTATGTCTCTTCCTCTCGTTCATTGTTCTCCAACAAACTGATGAGGTAGGTACAGATATTTCCCCATTTTATAAAGAAGGAAACTGAACCTCAAAAGGCATTTATTTGATTGTGTTTATCCCTCTGGGAAGCAACAGAATAAGGACTGCACTCTAACTTTATGCCTCTCAGTCTAGTGCACTTTCCACTACATTGTGGCTACCCTTGACTCTTGCCTTTATTCAAAACCTGGGCAGCATTTTGCGGTTAAGATCCCTCTTAAATCATGAATTCTTATAAAAGCACTCTACTCCAGTGAGACAACTCTATATTCTAAAATAAGCAATGATCATTTAGGTCACTAGAAATCATTTATTACCCCCGATGCCTCTTCTACGTTTGCCGTTATTTTTACACAATGTTATTGCTAAGTGACCTTCTATATGCTTCCATTATTTCTCTCCCCTTATGTTCTCTGAAAAACAAACGTTGTTTATGCATAGGACTTAGTACATAGCTATGAATGTGGTAGGTGCTAGTCTGAGATTATTTCCTCAAGTGCTAACCCTCCTTTTACAATTAGTCTATGAGATATGTTTGGAATCCTCAAATATTTTGATGAAGTGATAATCAAATGATGCATAAACAATGAAAGTAAAGAAGGAGAGTGGGGTGAGGTGGAAAAGCCCAAAAAGCCATTGATGTCAAAAGTCCACCTTCTTTATCAACAAATCTTTTTTGGCACCAATAAACCTGTATGCCAAAGGTTAAAGAGAAAATATTCCCTTTTAGACTTTGGGAAATTCCTCCCTTTGTTTCCATGCTATTGTATTGGTCTACACATAGAGTTACAATTAGAAGATATCCACTCCCATTCTTGTATACAAATTATCAAAATATCGCTTGATTAAAAAGTGATTTTCATTATAAAAGAGTAATGCCCACAATAGATTTTTTTTTAAAAGAGAAGCCATAAGATTAAAATAGAAACTGGCCTATAGTTACAGCACCCAGATTAATCACTGTTGATATTTGATTTTAGTATCTGTACTAAGAAAATGTATACATTTTTTGTTTCTTTTTATGGTAATATAAAGATTATGAGAAACTAGCTTGTTTCATTTAACAATGTACCATGAACATTTTTCCACTTCATTAACTATTCTACAATATCACTTTAATGACTACATGAATATATTTTTATGTATTGCAAGAATATCATAAACCAATCCACTATTACTAAATAGTTAGGCTTTATCTAATGTTTTCCTTGTTATTACAAAGAATGTGCAAACTAGTAGGTTTTGTGACTTATCTAGCACTCCCTTTTTTAATTTAAAAAATAGGGAGAGCAATAGTACCTGTCATGATGGGGATTAAAAAGTACACTTATGATGAGCACTGAGAAGTGTATAGAATTGTTGAATCCCTATATTGTACACCTGAAACTAACCTTGTATGTCAATTATGCTGGAATTAAAATAAAAAGCTTAATAAAAAAATTGTACCTGTCAGAGTGTTATGTGAGAGATTAAATAAGCTAATTTATGGCAACCAATAAGTGCCAGTGATTATTAATGATCATTCTTAAGCTGCTATATACAACTACTGATACTTTCTTTGTACACATTTTTTTGTGTGTGCGCTCTGATTTCTTTGGAATTTCTACGTTAACAGTGTTTTGTCTTTGTGTCTTATGACATATAATGGAAAACTTACTTTCCCCTAAATGAACCAATGTACATACCCATCAGCAATGTGTGAAAGCATCCATTTCTTACATCGTCACCGACCTAGTTCTTGAAATTACTTAGTTTTCTCAAGCATGATGGATATAAAACTGTTATCTCTTTGCTATTTTAATTCACGTTCCTCTGTGGATGAACCTTTTTACATCAGTTTATTGATCCTTACTAAGTCTTCGTTTATGAGTTTCCAGTTACTATCCTTTACCTAGTTTCATAAAGAGCTTTTCATCAGTTTTTATTAAGTTGTAAAATATACTTATAAATGCAAGGTAAAACTTGTTCTTTTTCATATATATTACAATTTTATTTTTTCAAATTTGATTATGTATATCCTGTCACATCCACACAGAAGATGTAAATTTCTATGTAACTATATGCATAAATCTCCCTTCCTTTAGAGTCATGTTTATAAAGCCCTGCTTATTCTCAGACTATGCAAATATTCAACTATTCATTTTCTCCTAGAACTTGTATTGATTTGATTTTCATTTAGCATTTTTATAAAAGTTTATGGTGTAAAATTGAGATATCTTTTTTTTCTCCCAAATAGTAAGCTAAAGGGTTTAATATTCAGGAATTTTACACATATTTAAAATGATGACTTTTATAATATTTTCCTATCTGTACTTTTTAAACTAACAATATGTTCCTTATTGTTTTAGAGCTGGTAATATGTTAATAAAATATTTCTTGGCAAGATTTTAGTTTTTTAAACAAATTCTTCCAGCTGTACTTTAAAAGAGGATATGGCATTACTATTGTTGCAATGCATTAAAATTTTAAATTAAGGAGGGGCACCTGGGTTCCTCAGTTGGTTAAGTGTCCAACTTTGGCTCAGGTCATGATCTCACAGTTTGTGGATTCAAGCCCCATATTGGGCTCTGCGCTGACAGCTCGGGACCTGGAGCCTGCTTCGGATTCTGTGTCTCCCTCTCTCTCTCTCTGCCCCTCCCTGTTCATGCTCTCTCTCTCTCATAAATAAATAAACATTTAAAAATTTTTAAATTAATTATACAAATGTGAAGTCTTCAGTGTTGAGTTTTCTAATTCAAAAATGTCAAATATAACTCTCCATTAACATATTATATATACTTATTATATATTTATATATATTTGTAATATATCTCAATGTTTTGTAGTGCTCTTGATATTGACATATATATTTTTAAAATAGAGTCATACTTCATGAATTTTTATCATAAATAGAATTTTCTTATATTGAGGGGCACCCGGGTGGCTCAGTTGGTTAAGTGTCTGACTTCGGCTCAGCTCATGATCTCACAGTCTGTGAGTGCGAGCCCCATGTCAGGGTCTGTGCTGACAGCTTGGAGCCTGGAGCCTGCTTTAGATTCCGTTCTCTTTCTTTTCCCCACCCCTGCTCATACTCTGTCTCTCTCTGACTCAAAAATAAATAAACATTAAAAAAATTAAAGAAAAAAAAGAATTTTCTTATATTGATACAATCATTTAAATATAAAAGAAAATGCTGTTCATGTATAGCTTTCCTTTGCAATTTTCCAAGTCACTCCTTGCTTTTCAGAAACTTTTGAAAGATTTTTTAATAGTTTTATTTAGATGTATTGTGTACACTTTTAAGACCAAAGAAAAATGTTTTCCTGTTCCAAACAGGGGATCCACTTCAGCTAATAGCTAATCATTGTGTATCAATGGCTTATATATTTGGAGCTGAGAAGTATACTCCTTGCCTGGCCTGCCATTTCTTTTTGTTTCCTAGAACTTATTAGTTGAATTTCTTGGACACTGCAGGAAGAAAATCATAGAACTTAAAAAAATATTTCACTTTGCTATTTATAAACATTATACACTTTTCTTAGCTTATTGTATTGGATAGAAAGCTTAATCTTTCCATTCATTAAAAGTTTGTTTCACCTTATATGCTGAAAAAATGTTGACATAGGTAGGAAATCCCTAAGACTGTAGTACTACCACCTTACACCTATATAGTTCCGTTTAGTTTTCCAAAATCCTTTAATACCTTTTATCTATTTTTTTTTCTTAACAAGCCTGTGATATACAGGTGTTTTATATTTTTTTCATTTTAATATGAAAAAAACCCTGGAATTTTAGATAACTCATCCAAGGTACTATAGCCATCAATGTATAAAAACCGGACTAATCTTCAGGTTTTTCAGTTTCTAGGCTAGCACTCTTGTCAAAACAGTAGCTCAGCTAGCTACCTACTCTTGTGTAAATCATTTGGAAAGTCTTGAAATTTTGGGTATAATAAAAATATTTCTGGTATATATAGATATTTCCAGCGTGATGAGATGTTATTTGACAACTTTTATTTATTCAACAATATACATATGTGTTTCATCGAGGAACATGTAAAATAGCTAAATCACCACAATTTAACATCAGTTCAGAAAGTACTAATATAGACCAAGCCTTTAGGTGCTAGGGTATAAGAATTGCTAAAACACAACAAATATATTAGAATAAAATAAGTTTTGCTGTAATTAGCAAAATACTATCCCAAATCACTATGGCCTACAATTTTCTATCAAACCACATGACAATTTTTGGGTGACCATGATAGTGTTGTGCTCACACAGTAACGTAGAAATCACCACTGACTTTTTTTACACAGTTTCCCACAATCCACATGGCAGTGGAACAGGATATAGCACACCACACTCTGGTTATTGAAGGTTCACTACAGAGGTGGCTCAGACCACAAGACTATGAGTAATTTGAAAAGGGGTGAGGAAGCACAATCATACTATGTATTTGGAAGGAGGGGGTCAGAATATTTACAAACGTCCTAACAACTCTCAAAACTTCTGTCCTGGAGCATTCATGGTAATTTGGAAAAGACAGAAAGTAAATACATAAGTATGGTAATTACAATATGCATGATAAACTGGGCAAAGTTGGGAGCAAATTAATCTGTAGTAGAACACGATTAAGTGAATTTTCTTGGAGAAGACAGGAAATACTTCTCAGAGAAACTGGCATGTGACAGGAACTATAAAGATAAATTTACTAAGGAGATCATAAAAGAAAGCATTCTATTCACAAACTTCAAATTAATTCTTTTTATATGAAATTGAAAACAACCACTTTGAGAAATAGGCATAAAGAAAGATTTAGTTTCAATGGACTATTCACAATAAGTTACATGGCTTTAGATTAAATACATTGCTCTCTAGACCACAAGCTTCATGATAATATAAGGAAAGTGAGTTAATAAGAATATTTGCAGCTTTAACATTATATGTTGGAATTTTTTATGTTGTAAATTTGTCAGTAATTTGAAAATCCTAATATTTTGTTAATTGTTATGTATCAAAGAAAGGTAGATGGCAGCCACCATGAATGAGTTTTCAGCCTGTAGGCCAATTCTAATTATTTTGAAAGTTCTGAACAAGAGGCAGCCTGAAAAAAAGTAGTGTGAACCACTGACAGCGTCTTCCATGAACTCAGAAGTAAAGGTGGGATTGAGTACAGATGTAGAAGTTATTCCCAAGAGTTCTTGCTCTTGAAGTGGTGCCACTTTAAATGGTTGTTAGGCCTGTGATCAAAATAAATTGATGTGATATTGGTGATATATGGTGATATCACACTAGTATATTTTGATCACAGGCCTAACAATGGATGAAATGGCACCACTTTTATAGTGATATATTTTATGTATCACTTTTTTATAGTGGTATATCTCACACACACACACACACACACACACACACACACACATTCTGTGTGATACACAAAAATTTAACAGCAGTAGTCAGATGAATCATCTAGTAGTCAGAGTGCTCCTTTTCTTTCTTTAACATGCTTGCTCTGGCACTGATGAATACAGAAGACTAATTCACCCAGGACCCAGCACCTAATCCTAACCAGCCATACCCAACATCAGGTATTCCCTTTCCTATACTGAAATCTATTTTGAATCCAGGAGTATGTATGTAAAATTGGTGAAGAAAAGGAAAGCAGAGAAAAATTATACTGGTGATGAAGACTAGAAAATACAGAGAAATGTAGGGGAAAGTAATGAATCACTTTTAAAAAGTGGATACAGGGGCGCCTGGGTGGCGCAGTCGGTTAAGCGTCGACTTCAGCCAGGTCACGATCTCGCGGTCCGGGAGTTCGAGCCCCGCGTCGGGCTCTGGGCTGATGGCTCAGAGCCTGGAGCCTGTTTCCGATTCTGTGACTCCCTCTCTCTCTGCCCCTCCCCCGTTCATGCTCTGTCTCTCTGTCCCCAAAATAAATAAACGTTGAAAAAAAAAATTAAAAAAAAAAAAGTGGATACAGTTTCTTCCATCCTTTAAATGAACTATTCTCATTTTTACAAAATTTTTCCCTAAATAAACTGAAGGTTAAAACCTATTCTCAAAATATCTCTGTACTTTCTAAATACCTCCCTTAGAGATTTAGGCAGTTTTATAGCATTATATAAGTTCTGGCAAATGAGAATTTATCATCCAGTTGATATAATTATTAAATGTTAAGCAATTTTTTTACTTTCAGCTAAGAATAATGACTGAATGAAAATGACTTGTCAGACAATGAACTGTCTCTTAAGTAGAATAATATAGGTTTATGTTTTTCTTTTCTAGTAAATAGACTACTTACCTGTGCAACTCTGTCATAAAATGTGCATTTCAGATTGAAAAGTATAGATAGAACAAATCCCAGTGTATAATTTTTCGGCTTCACTCCAGTGGAAACTCATTTCCAGAAGTCAGCAGCTATGTATAATTTTCAAGTGGATTTTTTCCAAAACATTTCTTAGTTCAAGATTTATAACTATGTATTTACTCTTATCAAGTCCTTAGAGAGTCAAGACTTGTGCTGTGGATTACAACTAAACCAATTATAAGGGAAAATAAGTGGAAGAGATATGAAATATGTGAGTGAAAACGGTATATAACAACATAAGGTCTAGTTTTAATTGCCCCCAAGTAATACCAATTATTTCAATCTAGTTTGTGATAGAAATCCAATAAGGAATACAGAAATATTTTAATTAACCCATCAGAGTATAAACTTGCTTAATTTATTATTCAATTATTGGCTGTAAACAGATAACTTTCAGTGATGTTGACATGGATAAAATAGCTGTATCTAGAAATGACTTAATCCAATTAATAATTACAAACCATAATGATACCTCATTTGATTTTCTATTATTTCCTAACACTTTGTGTTCTCTTCTGCTCTGTACTCTTACAAACATATTCACCATACACCATCCATACACACTTAGAAAACTGTGTCAGCAAACCAACACCAACATTTCTTTGTAAGATAACAAAATTACATCTGGACATTGTTGTTTTATATATTTATTACTTACTTGTTTGTTTTTATTGCCATTGTATTTTCTTTTGAAATACTTCCATAGGGATAGATCCTTACAATTCAAAGATAACCCTTTGATACCAATGTATTTAGATGTATACAACAAACCATCATGATGTGCTATTTACATGTATTATTTCTCCAATTCGCCTAACAATTTCTGTGCTCTTAATCTTTGAAGAAGGAAACAAATTATTATTATTATTATTATTATTATTATTATTATTATTTAAAACAATGAGAAGACTGAACTGTAGACAAACTAAATGAATTTTCCATTTCTCCAATTCTCCTAACAATTTCTGTGCTCTTAATCTTTGAAGAAAGAAACAAATTATTATTATTATTATTATTACTATTATTTAAAACAATGAGAAGACTGAAGTATAGACAAACTAAATGAATTTTCCATTTCTCCAATTCACCTAAAAATTTCTGTGCTCTTAATCTTTTTCTAAAATTATTTTTAATGGTTATTTATTTTTGAAGGAGAGAGAGACAGAGCATGAATGGGGGAAGTGAAGCCTGGGGCTTCAGGCTCTGAGCTGTTAACACCGGGCCCCATGCAGGGCTCGAACTCACAAACTGTGACATCATGACCTGAGCTAAAGTCAGACGCTTAACTGACTGAGCCATCCAGGTGCCCCTGTGCTCTTAATCTTTGAAGAGGAAAGGAATTTATTATTATTATTGTTATTATTATTACTATTACTATTATTATTTAAAACAATGAGAAGACTAAAGTGTAGACAAACTAAATGAATTTTCCAGTGTTAGCAGTTATGTGATTTTGGACTCAAAATAAGGTGTACAAACTTACCTAATGTGTCTTATGTAGAAGAAAATTATTGTAAATATTTTCATAGATAACTGTGTAAAATAAAGCTACAGCTATGTAAAAATGGAGAAACCTTATGTAGGTATTGGAGGAATTTGCTATTAAGTTACAATGTCTCATTATTATGTCTAACTATCCGTAATTACCTGACTAGAAATCTCCACATTCCCATTGCTTGTAAACTGTAATTCTAGACTAGTGCCATCCGATAGCCACCAGCCACATGTAGCCATTTAAATATAAGCATACAAACTGACATTAAATAAAAGAAAAAATTTAGTATTCATTTACATGAATGCTCAAGTGTTCAAGAGCTCAATAGTCACATGTGGCTAGTGATTATTGTAAAGGACAGTATAGATAGAGAAGATTTCCATCATCACAGAATGTTCTTAGTGTTTCTCTAGACAAATATGTGAATTACTGGTTATTATGTCTGTTTTTATGAGGTAACTTCATAAGATAGATCTATATTTTATACTTTCCACATACGAGATTGTGGTTGATCACTATATGTTAGTCACATGTTGTAACATTACAGAGTAGAGCACAGACAAGACACCTCTGATAATCATTTGCTATTGCATAATCAATTAAAATAACATAAAGTAGTTGAACTATTTTTTTTTAATCCATAAGACCTGGAATTAAATCAGCTACTCCACTTAATACCACACAACCTTTGACAGTTCTGTTATGTGGGGTGTGTGTGTGTGTGTGTGTGTGTGTGTGTTTAAAGGTGCTTGAGGGGCTAGCCAAAACAATGATGTTTAGAAAACAAAATGAAGGGGCGCCTGGGTGGCGCAGTCGGTTAAGCGTCCGACTTCAGCCAGGTCACGATCTCGCGGTCTGTGAGTTCGAGCCCCGCGTCAGGCTCTGGGCTGATGGCTCGGAGCCTGGAGCCTGTTTCCGATTCTGTGTCTCCCTCTCTCTCTGCCCCTCCCCTGTTCATGCTCTGTCTCTCTCTGTCCCCAAAATAAATAAAAATGTTGAGAAAAAAAATTAAAAAAAAAAAAGAAAACAAAATGAAGAAAGCAGTCATCCCTGGATCAAGAATGCAATGATGACCTTTGTTCAGGGTATATAACTAATCATCCTCAGTGGCTTAATGAAGGGCATTTAAAACATGAGTTCAGTGTATTTCAAGTCTAATAGATAGGAATTACAAGTTAAGAGAACTAATCTACCAATATGTTTATTAATATCTTTGCTAACAATTGTTTTACTTTTTATTGAACTCCTTCTTTCTGGTTCAATATTATTTTACCTTAGGAATATTATTCATTGGATCTTTTAATATCAGAGTAGGATTAATTTACTTTCTCAATCTTTGCTAGTCTGCAAAAGGCTTTAAGTGTTACATTATTGACTAATAATTTAGCTTACTGTAAAATTCTAGGTTGACAATAATTTTCTTCTTCTAGTACATTGAAGTTATCAATCAATGGCCTCATGCTAAGTATGATCGCTGAATAGAAGCCTATCTTCAAACTATTTTATCATTGTTACTGCTCTGTACTAATCTTCGTCTTGTATTATTAATTTGATTTTCTCTTACACTTTGTTTTGATATTATACATTTTCTTAAAAAAATTTTTTTTAAATGTTTATTCATTTTTTAGAGAGAGACAGAGACAGAGCGTGAGTGGGGGAGGGGCAGAGATAGAGGGAGATCTAGAATTCGAAGCAGGCTTCAGACTCTGAGCTGTCAGCAGAGAGCCCAGTGTGGGCTCAAACTCAAGAGCCATGAGATCATGACCTGAGCTGAAGTCAGAAACTTAACTGAGTCACCCAGGCGCCCCTGATGTTACACATTTTTACTATGAGGTATCTGCTGTAAATTTCTATTTTTTTTTCCTGCTCAGGATTCAATGTGCTCTTTCTTCTTTTATTTTTTTTTAGGTTTATTTATTTATTTTGAGAGACAGAGAGAATGGGGAGGGTTGGAGAGAGAGGGAGAAAGAAAGAGGACAGAGAGGCGGGGAGAGAGAAAATCCCAATGCACTGTCAGCGTGGAGCCCGACACAGGGCTTGAAACCAAGAACCATGAGATCATGACCAAGCCAAAATCAAGAGTCAGATGCTTAACTGACTGAGCCACCTGGGCACTGGCCCCATTAATATGCTCTTTCTAAACCAAGAATCATATATTTAATTCTGAAAAATTCTTAGTCATTGTATTCAAATATAGAAGGACTTCACTAGATCTTTAATGCCCCATAAGTTCATTCATATTTTCTCTTATATTTTCTCAACAACATTTTGAGCTATTTCTTAAGCTTTATCATTTTGTTTAATAGAAATCTGTAGGAATATATGTCTGGTTTATTCTTTAAGTCATAATTTAGGTTATTATTTTTTCCATAGCTATACATTTGGTCTAGAAGTTCTACCTGATAATTTTTAATATTTCCTGATTTTCCCATATTATATTTTTCCTTAAGTTTATATTTTATCTTCAGCTATTTGAACACTTGAAATATCTCTTTCAGTTTATTAGTTCTACTTATATTGTGAATTCTCTTTGAAGTGTTGACTGATTCTCCCACAATGTGGATTGCTTCTTGTTGTGTTTGTAATTTTTTTTATTGTGGACTCATCTTTAGGAGTTTTTATTTTATTCATTTGTGTGTGTGTGTGTGTGTGTGTGTGTGTGTGTGAATATATGCATGTGCATGCGTATGCTTGTTTGTGTGCATGTTTGTGTGTGAGAATACTTTCTATCTTGAGTTACTAAAGCAGCATTTTTTATTTGCTTCAGTTCAGTGCCCTAAGTCTTCATCAGTTCCTGATCATTTTTTGTGTTAATTTCTCAGCTTCTGTCTATGTATAGGATAATATTATAATTTAATATCCAAACAGGACACATATGAAAGTGAACTGGAACTTTACAACAGTCATAAACCAGGACTGTCCTAGACCAATAGGATATATGTTCATTCCATTCACGTGCCACGAGAACAATGACATTGTGAAACTACAACCATGAATGGATAATGCATAGTGAAGATTTTTTTCCCCCTTAGATGACAAACCCTGAGGCAATGGAAAGCTCCTATCAAGGTCCTCTTAGCAAGTAAGTACAGGTTTTCTAATCACATTTTATGGAGTAGACAAGTCCTAGTCCGTAGATAAATTACCTTTGGGCTTCATCCAAGTAGTTCAGTTCCTGTGGCTTGGACTTGTTACACCAGGTGGACTTTGCAGCCCTAGTTTCCAATTATTAAAAGGCTTATATCTAGTTCTGATCTGTGTATCAGTGATTATACTTCAGATTTTATTCATCTTCACTGCATCTGGGCATTGTCCTTTATGGTTTAAACTCATAGTTATATTTTAATTTTTAATACAATTTTTTACTCAGCATTATTATTTATTTGCTTGGAGTAGAAGTAGGTGTTTTTCTATATCAACTTGCTCCACTGTATTTCTGAGTACAATTGTAGACAGATTATATTAACATATTGTTAAATAACATAAGATATGTTCTATTTCTTTCCATATACACTTATTTTCATTTATCTCTTCATCAAAGGACTCTAATAATCTTATAATTTATTTCACTGACTATATTTTCTACATTCTTCTCTTTTCCTTTTTGGTGTAAGGTTTCCCCATATATGTACCAGTTTGGATATAAACCAAGATTCTCTATATAAATGTTTTGTGATAGCCTGAAAGAGAGGATCACCTGTATCAAGGGTAAGCATATCAAGGTCTATGGGCCAAATACTGCCCACTGACTCATTTTGAGACTGTAAGCTAAATTTTTATGGTTGTAAACAATTTGAAAAAAAGTCAAAAGAATTATATTTTTAACTTATGAAATGATACAAGATTCAGACCAGTTGTCCATTTAGAGTTGTTTTTTTTTTTTTTAACTCAGCCACACACACTTATGTATTACTTATGGCTTCTGTACATTACAAAGGCAGATTTGAGTAGCTAGAGCAAATACCATAGATCTAAAACCCTAAAATATTTACTGACTTGCACTTGATAGGAAAGGTTTCCGGATCTCTCATCTACATAATTAAAAGAACAAAGTAATGGCAGGTACTTGTTTAACAAATCTAGAATTTCTGTGATTAACATCAAAGGATTCATTTTAATTGTTCAGGCAAAAATAAGTTTATGTGACATTATGCTTTAGAGATTGGAGTGAAAGAGGTGGGATGAGTGATATTTTGTAATTTATCATAAGGTAAGTTTGCTGGTACAAAAAGCAAAAGTAAAAACAGAAAACGACACATAATAGAAAGGAATAGTGAAATGTTTGTGTATATAGCCAAACAGTTTTCTAATAAGCATCATTATTTTAGGGCACAGATATAAATACATAACACTAACACTGGGGAAAAAAACAAACAGAAAATTCACCATGCAAAATCTTGGTGAATCTATGACTTCATGAAGTACAGAGGGATGAAAAACATTTGACTACATTAAATATAGATCAATAAAACCATACTAAGAGAAATGAGAGCCACATGCTCTTCTGGGGAAAAGCTCACAGAGGCAAAAAAGAAAGAGAAAACTGGTATTAGCAAAGAAGCTCAAAGGTTCCCTCTCCTGAGAGCCCTCTCCTAATGGAAACCAGAGTTTCCATTAACATATCAAGGGATTGATATGCTGGGAAACAATTGGTTGCAACAACAGAAAAATAAATCAAGTATGATATAAAACTAATGAATATTTCTATATAATTAATAGCATAATTTCTCTGAATTCCTCATTTTGTGGAAAACAATATAGGAGTGCTAACTTTTTTAAATAAGAAAACCAGGGGCGCCTGGGTCAGTTAAGCGTCCAAATCAGTTTTAGCTCAGAAACCAACACGGTTTCATGAGTTCAAGCCCTGCCTGAGGTTCTGCACTGGCAGCACCAAGCTTGCTTGAGATTCTCTGTCTCCTTCTCTCTCTCTGCCCCTCCTCACTACTGCTGTCTCTATCTCTCTCAGAGTAAATAAATAGGGGTGCCTGGGTGGCTCAGTCTGTTGAGCATCCAACTTCGGCTCAGGTCATGATCTCACAGCTTGTGAGTTCAAGCCCCATGTCGGACTCTGTGCTGACAGCTCGGAGCCTGGAGCCTGCTTTGGATTCTGTCTCCCCCTCTCTCTCTGCCCCTAACCCACTCGCATTCTGTCTCTGTCTCACTCAAAAATAAATAAACATAATAAATAAATAAACTTAAAAAAATTTAAATAATGAAGGACCTGTAATTCCTAAGGTGGTCTCTGGAACCAAATTTTATTTTTAACTCTGAATAACTGAACCAAATTAAAAAATATATTTTATGTGCTATTGAATTTACAAAGGTATTTTTATTTTTAGTTATTTAAAAAAATTTTTAACATTTATTCATTTTTTTTTTGAGAGTGAGAGAGACAGAGCATGAGTGGGGGAGGGGCAGAGAGAGTGGAAGACAAAGAATCCAAAGCAGGCTCCAGGCTCCAAGGTGTCAGCACAGAGCATGACGTGGGGACCGGACTCACGGATCGCAATCATGACCTGAGCTGAAGTTGTATGCTTAACCAACTAAGACACCCAGGCGCCCCTACAAAGGTATTTTTTAAATATTTATTTATCTATGTTTCAACTCTTGAGTAACTAGGAGTATGGAATTTCAGAAAAAAACTATTTTCATTGACAAATGTTCAGTAAGTGTCCAAAGAGAAATGTGTATCCTAATCAGATCATAGTTCTATAAATGGGTCAAGGGGAGTGATTACAGTATTATAGGGATTGTAGTAAGTTACTTATTTGTATTATTTAACCTAATATTTAAAAATGGTGACAAGTTACTCTTGCTTTACACATGAGAAAATTGAGATTCACAGAAAACATGTATCTGTTGTCTAGTTAGTAGGAAGTGATAAAGCTGAAGTTAGAAGCTATGCGTCTGTCTAAATCCAGAACTTACCGTTATCAGGACACTGCTCTGTTTGTATTTATGACAGGAGCATCCCAGGACAAACCGCAACTCATACAGACATAGCCAAAAGGTAAAAACCACAGGCTTTGGACTCAGATGGATCTGGATTTAGTGTTCAAGTCAGAAAGTACCAAGTCCAAACTGAGAAACTATTTAACTTCTTGAACTATAGTTTTCTTAACTGTGAAATGGGTGTAATATTATCTACTGCAAAGAATTGTGAAGGTCAAATAAGTTAATTGTTTCTATGAAGTTTCCCATTCTTTCTCCAGGTAGATTCACTCTGTCTACTTGGTGAACCTTATATTATTGTAGCATTTATCACACTGACCTTTAATATTTATACCCAGCATAACATGTTGCATTAGCAGATCTGAACTCATTATTAAAATAGTAAAAACTGGGACACCTGGGTGGCTCAGTAGGTTAAGTGCCTGACTTCGGCTCAGGTCATGATCTCACAGTCCGTGAGTTCGAGCCCCATGTCAGGCTCTGTGCTAACAGCTCAGAGCCTGGAGCCTGCTTCAGATTCTGTGTCTCCCTCTCTCTCTGCCCCTACCCTGCTCATGCTCTGTCTCTCTCATCTCAAAAATAAATAAAAACATTAAATTTTTTTTGAAAAATAGTAAAAATTATTTCATTTCAAAAATAGTCTGTTAACTTATTCAACAATAATTGAATAGTTTGGTTTACAACCGTGAAAGGTTTTTTTTCCTCCTCATAAAGCACACAGAAAATACATAAATAACAAAGGAAGAAACGTTTTCAGGTAATGATAAATGTTATAAAGAAAAATAAAATAGGGTAAAGGGACGAAGAAGATCTGTTTTAGATAGGCCACTTGAAGACTGCTCTTCTGAGGATACCCTGGAGGAAAGGCTTAAATGAAGGCAAAGTCAGGCAAGCCTGATTCAGGAAAAGACTGTACCAGGCTCAGGGAAGAGCACAGGTAAAAGCCCATGTAACCCAAGTGTAGGGAGGTAGAGAGGAGAAGGTAGGAGACGGAATGCAGAAGATAGTAGGGCTCACCCGTAGTTGTCTGGACTGTAATCTAAATGTTATGGGAATCCATTGGAGAGTTCTGAGTAGTGAGAGGCATGATTTAAGTTGTGTTTTTAAAAGAGCCTTCTGTCTTTTCCCTCAGGAGGAAAGGGGAAGGAAAGAGATCAGTGAGGTAGCTACATTGGTCTTGTTGAGGACAGATGGAATTGTGACTTGGACTAGGGACAAAGATGTGGTGACCAGTACTCTGATTTAGGAAATATTTTGTGAGTGGAGATAACAAGACTGTTGCTGGATTGGTTATGGGATTTCAAATACTGTACATTCCTTTGTTAAAAGATCTATTGATCTCACTGTGTCTACAGTAATGAATGAGAAATTTATGAAAGCAACATGTAGCTATGACTCCGTGAAAGTTTGTGAAAAACAAAGTGTTTATTAAAACCTGAGGCTGTGATAGACGCCAAACCACATGGACTGCTTATAAACAGTTTAAATGCTATTTAAAGTTAAATGCCTAACATTTATGAATTGAATGCAAGAAGACAGCGTTGTCAGGAGGCTTTGAGAGGTATTTTGACACCTCCTCCTACATCCCTTAAACCAACACCCATGTCCTGCTACTCTTTGATATGATCAGTGAACATTTTCTCTATCTTCAGGAAAGTGATATACTAATGCTATCTGAAGCCCCTTTCCCTCTTCCTGTCAAATTTCTGGACAGACTAAGCATTTCTTAAAAATGAACACAAACATCTACATGCTAACCAGGGTGTTTAAGGTTTTTTTGTCTTTATTATTAGTAGTAGCAGTATTATTGATATATATCACACACTTGCTTGGTAATTGGCTAAAGTGACCACATGAAATCTATGTTCATCATTATCTTGAAAGAAAACCTGTTAAATAAATAGAAAAGATGGGAGATGATTATGTAATGTTACCCAAGCCTCTTTTTCTTCCTAGGTGACTGGTACTAGTTACTGTTATGTTGGGGCTGGTCAATGTGTTCAAACCTGGACACATTGTGGAGCAGAGAGGGCTGCAACAGATAGTGTGCCTGGATTGATAGTTATGCCTAAAATAGGAATTCTGGAGCTATCCTTGGGTCCCAAGCAATTAGCTTATACTTTTTATCCCTTTCAATTTGGCTGTTCTGGTCAGTTTAATTGTAGCTGTCGTTCAATGTGAGTAATCAGTTTAATCACTGTATCCAGAGTGGTTAGTCCAGGCAGGCAGAGTGTCTTTGAATGTGTCCTATGCTCAGACTTGGGTTTTTATTGCAGAGTGGAAATAGAGGTTCGAGTGAGGAATTGTTGGCTCCTTGTAGGATGTGGGGTTTCCTGATACCAGAAGTTTCCATCTGGTTTTATGGAGCCAGTTTTTGAAAGATGACATCTAAGTCCTGAAAGCGGAAGAACTGATGCATACTCTTTCTTACCACTATCCAGTTACTTCTTTCAAACTTAGATCTCACACAGGTAAGGTACTGGAGGTAGTATGATCTTATGGGAATGGACTGTACAGCTGCCTACATCATAGCCTGGTTGACAGGACACTCATCTTTCTCTCTATGGCCTTCTCCCAAGCTTCTTACAGGGTGTGCATTCTTGTCATGATCCAGGGTCCCCGAGAGACTGTACTTCCCCAAACTCAGTACTTTCCTTCTTCCAAATACAGTGTGTTGTCAGAGGCAGCATGTGGGCTGAGAACTTTGGAGTTGGCCATCCTGGATAACTTAATTTCCCTTAGGTAAGTGACTTAACTCCTATGATGCTCAATTTCCTCATTTTTGAAACAGGTACATCATTTCTGACTTCATAGAGCTCTTGTAAAGAGTAAATTCACTTATGCATGTAACCCACTTAGCTCATGTCTGGCATAGTGTTGGTGTTCAACAAATGATGGATATTATTTTTCAGATTAAAAAAATGATTCAGTATACTTTTCCTAAGTGCACTATGTAATTTTCATGACAACACTATACTGGTATAATAAACAAGTGAACACCAAATCTTTGAGAACCTTAAGGAAATAGTCAATAACAACATTTAAATTTATGAAACATGTCTAAGAAATTTAAAAGATGTATTTACACTAATGTTTCTCTTTTTGTACTGAGCCTTATGAGAAAAGATACCATAACTTATTTATATTTGAGTATGCTCAAAACTTACTCATAATCCACATTTTAATTATCCTTCAAAGACAGTATGAGGCAATGAATATATGTATTTTTGCTCTTTAACTGAACTGCAAGCCCTAAATAGCAGCAAGAGTATTTTGTTAACTAGAATTAGAATATGTATTTTATTTCTTCAATTTATTTTTATTGAGGTATAATTGGCATATAACATTATATTAATTTCAGCTGTAGAACAATGATTTGATATGTGGGTATATTACAAAATGATAGGCACAATAAGTTCATCTGACATCAATCACTACATATAGTTACAAAGAAATGTTCTTTTTTTAATGAGGACTTTTAAGTTTACTCTCTAGGCAACTTTCATATATGCAATACAATATTATTAACTATAGTCCCTATACAGTAGTTATATCCCTATGACTTTTTTTTTATATATAGAGAGAGACGGGGCGGGGGGCGGGTAATGGGACAGAGAGAGAGAGAGAGAGAGAGAGAGAGAGAGAAAGAGAGAGAGAAAGAGAGAGAGAATCCCAAGCAGACTTCACGCTGAAGAGGGGATAAATCCCCCGACCCTGAGATCATGACCTGAGCTGAAATCAAGAGTTGGATGCTGAACTGACTGAGCCATCCAGGCGCCCCCCACCCATGACTTATTTATTTTATAACTGGGAGTTTGTACCTTTTGACTCCATTCAACCATTTCACTCACCTCCCACCCCCACCTTTGGCAACCACAAATCTGTTCTCTGTATCTACAAGCTTGTTTTGTTTGTTTATTTATTTAGATTCCACATATAAATGAGATCTGATGGTATTTGTCTTTCTCTGTCTGACTTACTTTGCCTAGCATAACACCCTCAAGGTCTATTCTTGTTGCAAATGGCAAGATTTTGTTCTTTTTTTTTTTTTTATGGCAGAATACTCCTGTGTGTATATGTGTGTATGTAACCATTTTCTTGTTTTCTTTTTTTTCTTTATCCCTTCATCATCTATAGTGTATGTATTTTAAATTATTTTTGAAAGCATTGAGTGACACATAAAAAATACATGCCTTGCCTAATGCTGAATGAGTTAGGTACTCCAGCTCTCTTTATAAGCCATCTGTTTGTATGTGTGGTCACTGACAAACAGAGCAAGCAGTTTACCTCATTATCAAAATTGGCCTGCACATGTCTTTAAATGTCAATTTTGTAAGAATCAAGTTTCCTCAAAAGACTACTGTCGTAGTTTGATACACTGTAATTTTAAAAACCCTGCTTGCCTTATGCCCAAGGTTGTTCTCAATACACTGCTAAGTAGCACATAACTAGCATAACTGTAGAATGAGGCAAAAAAGAGATGAATCATTCAGGTCCCTTTGTACTAGAAAGAAGGTGGAAAATCAGTAGTAATGGTCACAGTTAATTAGCAAAAGCATGGTCACCTGCAAACAGAGGCTCAGATGAGAGTAAGGGCTCAACCTGTGGCTACACTAAAAAGAACATTTATTTAAGGAAAGACAAGGATTTCTGCTGAACCAAAATATACTTTTGTGAAAATTAGAAAAAAAATTAAATTATATTTTTCATACCTTCAACAGCTGGCTCAGGAAAACTTTTCAGAATCCAAAAGCAGAACACTAGCTATACATGTGCACACATGCCCCAAAATTAGCCTTCCCACACACTCCCTGATACTACATGGACGCAAATGCCATTACTACAGAACATGTTTTGTGCCATGCCACCCCGACTCAGGTTGAGATGACTGTGTCAGATTCAGAATTGGACGAAGGGGAAGATTTTGGCCTCAGAAATCAGCGGGTAGGCAGGAGAAAGCAACCTCAGGGTACATCTGGAACATAGTTGGAACAAAGGCACAGCTGAACATGAATGGCTGCAAGGTAGATTTAAGCAGGTAGGGTTTACATAGGTCAATTTATTGCTGCTCTACTACTTGACTTGAAAGCCCAGAATCTCCGTGTCTAAGATGTGAATGGAATAGCCCTCGGTTGTGCCTTCTTTGTATAGTACACAACCTGAACACCCAGATGTGACAGATATGACTGTGAGAAAGAATAAGACATTTTCACACTTATATCTGATGTCCAGTGCAAATATTACACCCAGACACAAATATAGAATGGTCTAAGACAAGAATAAAAAGGTAATCCAAGATGACTAATAGACACAAGTAACGCATTTGAGAAATACGTGCCATTACGTAAGAGTCTGTATTTCTTCCAAAATTCTTTCTGTTATTTCCTTTTCGGTATTCTTTAGGTCACTTTGTTAACTATTTTGTTAGTTATGGACTATCACTAACATGGAATATTAAAGCTACATACGGATTTAGAGATAATTAACTTTTAATTAGTTAACGTCATAAGTGATGAACTTGACATCCTGAAAGATTAAGGGGCCTGAGATGACATAGCACCCAGAGAGGAAAGCAGAAACAAATTCTTAGCTGCCTGATCACTGGTATTGTTTTTGGTATGCATCTTTATTAGTCATTTTAAGGAAAAATAACTTAATCATTTTAATGCATGAGTTTAATTATTTTGCTTTTTGCTAGTCATGCCTTTTGTCTTCCCCCTTCAGTTTACCTTTTGTACTGCAATTGCTGTGATCATTCCAAAACAGAACTAACAGAAATAGGATCATGTAAATCTCCTGCATGGAATATTAATGCGTTTCCGCTCTGTGTGTATTGATTTATTCATTTCTTCAAAACATATCTATCACGTATCTGAAAGATGCTGGTTACACTGCAATGAAAACACACATAGTTTCTGACCTCATGGTATATCTGGTGAGAGACACATACTATGGCAAAGAAGCAAAACATCATATAAATAAGTACATAATTATAAATTTTGCTTAGTGATAATAAGAAAAATAGGGGTTGTTCTAAAGTTGATGATGCAGGAGAAAGAGAGATTCACTAAAGAGACAGAGTCATTCAGGAGAGAAGGGCAGGGTCTGGAGTACAGGAGACGGTGCCCACACACTTGTGGGCTACCAGCTGCAAGTTCACAAGCAGTCACACCGTTGCATCTCTCTAGCCTCATCTCTATCCCTTCTCCTTATTGCTCCATAAAATTTTCATGCACCCCTACTTCAAGATACTTCCTTTTCTGTTCGTAGAAATATAATTCAGACTCTAAAATCCAGTTAAAAAAAAAAAAACTTTCTCCTCTGACAAACCCATTAAGAAGAACTCACCATAGGCTCTCACCACTCAACCAGGGCTCTCATGTGCTTCGCACAGGTTCCAATTACCACTTGGTACTTTGCTGATCTATTTGCATTTGTTTGTACTATTAGACTGTGAATTCAATGAGAATAAGAACTATATTTTACTTATTTCTCTACATGAATAAATTAATGAGTTAAATTCCTCAAGTCACAAAAAATGTCACAAGGGTGTTAGTGACAGATTTGGGACTAGAACCCAGAACTGTGAATCCCGAACCCAGTTCCACTTGGCATTCTAAACATACAAACTGGGTGTATCTTTACAACATGACATAGTATCAGAAAGACAAAGGCAATTTATATGGAGTTTGAAGGGGGAGATGATATTGGTTCTCTCCATGCAAATCTAAGAAAATGTGTTTGGAAAATGACATTCAATTTAGAGCACTGCCAAACTGCATAAACATGAGGACACAGAAAAGAAAAACAGAACGTGTTAGGCAAACGAACATGCTGGCTTAGAAAGAATCACAAGGATTCACACCTGAATTGGCTACTTAACAAGAAGGAGGAGAACAGTGCAGTGCATAAATAAGAGAACGAAATACTGGATATTTTCTCAAAGGAAGAAATAAAATCATATTTTAAGCCAAGGTTTATTACAACTAATTAATGGAATAAATAAGTAACATGCAGTAGCTACGTTTTTTAAAAATTTCTTAATGTTTATTTTTGAGAGAGAGACAGAGACAGAGCATGAGCAGAGGAGGGCAGAGAGAGAGGGAGACACAGAATCCAAAGCAGGCTTCAGGCTCCGAGCTGCCAGCAGCCTGAGGTGGGGCTCAAACTGATGAACCGTGAGACCATGACCTGAGCCAAAATCGGACGTTCAACTGACTGAGCCATCCAGGCGCCCACAGTAGCTATGGTTTTTAAAGCATGTTTATAGTCACTGCCTCAAAACTGTACAATAAGATTAGGTAACTCTGTATTATGATCTTCATTTAACAGCTTGGGAAAAGGGGTCTGATTTGCCAAAATCATACCAGAGTTAGAATTACATGTGAATCATCTACTTCTTGGGAGAGTGTGCTCACAGCTATATCACAATGGAATCAACCTTCTGTAAATGAATACATGGTAGGCAAAATATGAGAAAAATATCTAGGAGCGAGAGCCCTGCCTTTGGGATCTGAACATTTTCTGACATGTCAATGCATGTTCCAGTGCAAAACATTACTGCTCTTACTTTAGAGGAGAGATATGCATCTTAACAGTTCTGCATAAATCTCTTTTGCTTTGGTAATTATATATTATATTATAAATGTACTGACAGCTTACAATTAAAAGGAAACCTAAAATAAAAACTTCTGTAACATAATCACATAATTATAATAACCATTCCATTTCATAGTACAGGTATCTTGTAACTTCCACATTTTAAAAAGCAGGAGCAACTTTGATTCATGTTGATGTCATATGATTTTTGTATCCTACCATTCAGGAAAACCTTATCTTACCGCTGTCTGTTGCCTTCTCCCTGGTACATTCAATGTTTGTTCCCTCTTTGCCTTTTCCTGGATTTCTCCATGTCAGTAATCATATGATTCTTACTCTTCTGTCATTAACTATTTAAAATTCTGCTTCTTTTCCAGAAAATAATTTTGATGATTTGAAAATGAGAAAGGACATCTTAGTGTCCACCCCTGCTTTTGATCTTTTGCTCCAGCGCAAGATGGAGAATATAGTCCTGACTAGTGGGGAGACTGGGAAATGGAGCTGTCATATCCAATACCCATATCAACTGGTGACATGACCTTGAGCAAATTCAATCATGTTGTATACCTCCTTAGACGCAGTTTTCTTAACCTCCCAGAGAGCGAAGAAGGTTGAGTGTTGATGTAAATAACCTGGGGTCAGGAGGCATTTTTTTGATTGATGTTCATAGACCGAATCCCACCTCTAGGATAGGACCAGTCTTTTTGGCACTCAGTTGAAGGGATGAACAGGAGGTAACAAAGTTGTCATTATTTGAATTTCTATTATCAGACATAATCTTCTCTGAACCATGTCAGCACTGCTGAAATGAAAAGAGTTCTGCTTATCAGGGTATTTGATTTGCAATGACAGCTGTCAGAGGGCTCTGCTAAGGCCCAGATTTTAGAATGCAGGATTAGAGAACAGCTTCCCCAGTCCTTGTTTGCTTCCATTTTTTCCCTTATTCTAGTTTGAAAGAGCAAATTCTAAATTGCATTTCATGGTTCAGAGAAGATAGGAACAGAGCTCAATTATCTAGGTTTATTTATCATTTGTACCAATTGGATAAATTGTCATATTCTATACTACTAAAGCAGAAACCAGAGATCTTGGTATATTTTGCAGTATTTAGTAGGCTCCACCCAAGAAAATTAACTTTAGGTCAGAGGAATCCATTGCTATATAGATAGCTTGGCTTCTTAAATTTGTTAGCACTTGACAAAAATCAAGGCCTATTTATATTATTTTTCTGATCAAAATGTTGATATCTGGGGGGGGTTGCCTGGGTGTCTCAGTCTAAGCATCCTACTCTTGATTTTGGCTCAGGTCATAATCTCACAATTCCTGAGATTAAGCCCCGCATCAGGCTCTGCATTGATCACAAATGATCTGCTTGGGGTTTCTCTCTCCCTCTCTCTGACCCTACCCCACTCACCTGCATGAGTGAACTGTCTGTCTCTCTCTCTCTTTCTCTCTATCTCTCTCAAGATAAATAAATAAACATTAAAAAATAAAATGAAATGTTAAGATCTGGTATTGGACTTCTTAGAGAATGACATAGCTAGAAGAAAATTTACACAGACACAATGATAAGCAAAAAGAATATGGTACTAATGATCCTGAAGCTTATAATCTAAGAAGAAAATCAAATATAAACATACACAATTATATATTCAATTATACTGAATTAATTGATATAAAGGAAAATAGGTAAGAGTATAACTAGAGTATATATAGGTAAGAGTATATCTAGGTTAGGAAAATGCTAGTTAAGAGTATAACATGGAAATCTAATTTAGATTGGAAATTTGAAGAAATCTTTACATGCGAATAATCATGTCATTTAATCTTAGTAATGTTCAAATAGCTTAATATCATGCCTACTTTGTGGATAAAGAAAGGTAGCTAAGAAAGTGTTGAGAAAAAAAAAATAATTAGCAAATCACCATGAGAACTGATAACCAAGGCAAGATCTTTTCTCAATCCCCAAGTCAATGTTTCTTGTCTGTGTGAATTCTACTTCAACACTGTGATTTTGTTTATGTCATCCTGGCAAGGCTACTGTTCCCAGGCAGACTCAAACATTAATCTAAGTACTGCTGTGGATTTATTGTGGATGTGATTAAAGTCCATAATCAGTTGACTTTAGCTAAGGGAGATCATCCTAGAGCTACTTGATGGGCTTGATTCAGTCAATCAAAAGGCCTTAAAAGCAGAACAGTCCTCAAAGGGGGAACTGCACTGGAGAACAGTAGCTTCAGCTTATGCCCCAGAGTTCTAGCTCCTTCTTGACAATCTGCTCAATGGATTCCAGGTTTGCCTAGCAAGCCCCTGTAACCACACAGCCAAGTCCTTGCAATAATCTCTGTATGTAGATCTCTTACTGATTCTTCTCCAGTTGAAGTCTTACTGGTTTAAATCTTCAAATTTGTACCTGATACAAAGAAAATATAGATAGCTCTTCAAGTATCAGTAAGCTATTTTAGAAAGTGAATGAAAAAAAATATTTATAGCAGCACTTTCAACAATAGCCAAATTATGGAAAGAGCCTAAATGTCCATCAACTGATGAATGGATAAAGAAATTGTTGTTTATATAAACAATGGAATACTACATGGCAAGGAGATAGAATGAAATATGGCCTTTTGTAGCAACGTGGATGGAACTGGAGAGTGTTCTGCTAAGTGAAGTAAGTCATACAGAGAAAGACAGATACCATATGTTTTCACTCCTATATGGATCCTGAGAAACTTAACAGAAGACCGTGAGGGAGGGGAAGGAAAAAAAAGTTAGAGAGGGAGGGAGCCAAACCATAAGAGACTTAAAAACTGAGAACAAACTGAGGGTTGATGGGGGTTGGAGGGAGGGGTGGGTGGGTGATGGGTATTGAGGAGGGCACCTGTTGGGATGAGCACTGGGTGTTGTATGGAAACAATTTGACAATAAATTTCATATTAAAAAAATAAAAAAATAAATATTCAAACCATTTTAGAATAATTTTTGAAAGTTATTTTCAAGTGTTACATATTTTTCTTTCCTTTTTCAAAGACAGTTCTCCAAAATTCCATGGCACCAAGCTGAAGAACGGAGTGAAACAATGGATACACTTTTTCCTCATTGCCTTGGGAAAAGGCACTGAACTGGAATAAACATGTCTTGGTTTCAGGTCACAACCCTGCTACTTTCCAGTTCATCAGTTTTTGTGAACTTCACCTTTTTCAATGTCAAATGAAGCTCATGATTGCTGTCCTGCTTATCTCTGGGCTTGCAGTGAGCATTACAGAGATTACAAATGTGAAAGCACTTTGCTTAATATTAATGCTTTTAACAAAATAAGAAGTAGAGCAACATGGTAGATTCAATTTTGATTGTGTGTCATTTGCTTGATCTGCAGCAATGCCTCAGTAGCTTTGCATAGCATAGGGGCACAGATGCTTTCTTCTTATGACTTACATGGATGCAAATTGTAGGCAACAGAACAATACTGGTATTACATGTCAAAGCACAATAGGAGACAGAATAAAAAGGTTATAATCAAGCTGCACAAATCTCTTCAGTCAACTTTCTGTCTGAAATATGTCAAATGCTATTTCTTGGAATTTGGGGCACTTAATGACTGAGCTTATTAGAAAGTACATCTATCTCAGGTAGGCACTACTACAAAATTTTAGTAATAAAACAGCAAACACAAATGCACGCATACACAAACATATACAGGTTATTATGAATTATTTCTTGTCATTATTATGAATTCTACTTGTCACTATTTTCTTAGATATATAAAGAATATTTTATTTACTTCTTGTTCTGGCACTGAGAAACTTTTTGTATTGAGATTTTATATTATTTTCTGATCATGAAAACAAAGCGTTAAGTAAAAAGGGGCAATGAACTATTTTAGATCTGTAGTATTTCTATGGCTTTCCTCTAATTTCATCAAGAAAGCATTTAAAAAAGATGTAGAAATAGTACACATAATTTTCAGAAAGTATTGTTACAGAATTAACAGCTAAAGCTTTTTAAAGCTCTTAAAATCAACAAAGAAGCAGAAGAAAATAAAGTTGCCCTACATTGTCTTTTGTTGATGTAATAATTTTATATAGACAAAAGCAATATAGATTCAAAACGAAGAAGAAAACAGTAATTATCTAAACATACATGATACTCTATAATAGAACGATTATTAGAATCACAAAATTTCAAAAACGTGACAGATATAAGGCTAAGGTTCAAAAATAAATTATTTATTCCTTTTCACCAGTAAATCCAAGCTGAAAATGAAAGAGATAATATAACCATTTGCTTTCGCAACAAAACTATAATGTATCTAGAAATTAATCCAATTATTTTGAAGAGGGTCATGAAACTCTATAAAGGACATAATACAAAATACAAATATACTGAGAATAATACCACACCAAATATAGTGACTTAGTATTATAAAGATTTCAATACTCTCCACATTGATAATTTCAAAATAATTTTAATAAAAATACAAGATTTTTGAAGAATTAATAAGTTAATTCTAAAATTTGTAAGACAGAATAATAGTGTACCAATAGTAACACGATTTGAGAAAGAATATCAATGACAAGAGGTCTCATTTACCAGCTATTAAGACATTTAGAGCCACATTAAATTAAACAAGTTCATACAATTAAAACAAAAGAAAAATAAGCCAGTGTGTTAGAATAGGAGTTCAGCAAGTTACCTATGCTATTTTTTAAAAATTAGTTCATAATGGAGGTAGCATAAAAAAATCAGTATATCAATGTAGAGTGAGTTATTTTGTAAAAGAATGTTGGAAATATCAGTTCATTGTTTAATAATAATGATGGTGATGATAATAATAAAGAAATAACAGTACTTATGTGGCATTCAAAATGTGTCAGATAATGATCTAAACACCTCAAATTTACTAACTCTTTTGATGAGACAGTGCTATAAGATAAGCATTATTTGTGCATTTTTAAAGATCAGGAAACTGAGGTACAGACTGGAGTTAAGAAAATTGCACTAAGAGACACACAAGTGTGGGGAATAAGTTTAGAATGAATTCTCTGGGCTTGCACAGATGGGTTAACAAGGCATAAATAATTAGAAAGCCATAGGATGCTTACACCCAAGTTTGGGTAAACAAGATTAGGTAAATAGGTATAGAGAAGGCAGGGCAAAGGCCCCAATATAGAACAAAGGTATATGAGGTAAACAAGAATAGGTATTCAGGGTGGAAATGGCCCCCAATTTAGTCCAATAGCAGAGAGCTGCTTTCACAGGAAGGAAGGACCAAATTAGGTAAACAGGTAAATAGGGCTATAGACCACTGTGGGGTGCCCAGCACAGAGGACCTAATTCACAAAAGAAAGGTGCCTTGTTGATCCTGAGGTAGCATGCTCTGTCTTTCTTGTCACCTAGACCACTTTAGGTAAACAGAGGTGATGCCTCAAGTCTGCTGTAAACAACCTTCCACCCAGCACTGATTTTGTTTTGTATTAACCCAAACCTCTAACATGGCATATTCTCCAAACCCCCTTTCCCTCACACCCATGAGTTAATGTTCACAGTTTCACTGTCTCTTTGTGCATGTCCATCACCATGTTTGTAAGCCTTCTGATCCTGACAAAAACGGAGCAAGGACCCTTAATTGGGGCTCTTGTCTTCTCCCGGACATTAGCCATCTCTCACATTTTTTAAAATTTGTTTTTTAATTTTTTTTTCAACGTTTATTTATTTTTGGGACAGAGAGAGACAGAGCATGAACAGGGGAGGGGCAGAGAGAGAGGGAGACACAGAATCGGAAACAGGCTCCAGGCTCTGAGTCATCAGCCCAGAGCCCGACGCGGGGCTCGAACTCACGGACTGCGAGATCGTGACCTGGCTGAAGTCGGATGCTTAACCGACTGCACCACCCAGGCGCCCCTGTTTTTTAATTTTTTTAATGTTTATTCATTTGTGAGAGACAGAGAGAACACAGCATGAGTCGGGGAGGGGCAGAGAGAGAGGGAGAGAGTATCCAAAGCAGGCTCCAGGCTCTGAGCTGTCAGCAGGGCTTGAACTCAGGGACCAAGTGATAATGACCTGAGCTGAAGTCAGACACTCAACCGGCTGAGCCACCCAGGTGCCCCAGCTATCTCTCATATTTTAACCCTGTGTTTTGGTTTCTTGCTGGACAAGAAAGAACTCTAGACCCAGAGTTTATGACAACAAGTAATAGTCAGGATACAAACTCAATGGATTGGCTACGAAGTCTTATCATGTATCCATTATATTTTGCTGCCTTTACAGGGGAAAAATTAATTAGAGTCTTATCTCTTGCCATATACACAAGGAAAATTCCAGATGACTTAAGGATATATATGAAATTTAAATCTAAAAGTATTAAATGCAGTGGAATATACAAGGTAAACAGATGGATTCCCTGCTGTAAATTGATATTCTAGATATTTCTAGACTACATTAAGGAACACCTGAAGATCAGTGAAGAAAAGCCATAAAAGTAATATAAAAATAGTCAAAGAATAGAAAATAGGTAATTTACCAACCAAAAAGCCTATATGCCTAATAAGAATATCAAGAAATGTTCAACCTCACTAGTAATTAGCAAATGTTTTAAAGATGAGGTATTTACTTATGAGCTGACAAAAAAACAAAATGCTTTTGATTACAACCAAGTACTTGTTAATGTGGGTTAAAAGTGACATAACCATTTAGAGAACACTCTGGAAAAACAAAATTAAATATGAGCCCTCTGCCTGCTCCATTCTATTTCTGGTTTTATCCACCAAACAAAACCTAACAAAGGAGTCCAAGGAGACAGGTGAAGGTGCTCATCACATTGTTGACAGTAAGTGTTGGAGGCAACCTAAGTGACTTTACCAGAATAATATGTACCAGGAATTCTAAGGAGTGATGAGAAGGAGTGACCTAAGACTATACAGAGAAACAAAGGGAAATAGGAGATGCAGGCTTTCAGTTAGATGGTAGCCACACTTGTGGTGTGTGTGCGTGTGTGTGCGTGTGTGTGTGTGTGTGTATTTAACCGGTTGAACTGGTTAAATGGAAGTAAGTATAATTTTGTCATGTTAACATATTAGAAAAGTACAGAAGACACAGGGGAGTTAGAATATTTTCTTTTATAGAGATTTAACTGGTATGCTGTTAAAGTTATATTTCCATGTAATATTTTTCTAATATAATTTGGAAATCATACTTTCACAATTCAATGATGCTTCTTTGATTTATATAAGAAGAGCATTGGTATATCAAACCAAACTTAATAAAATCAAATAAATTAAACCATCTTCTTGAAGAATGAAAGACAAACTTTCAATTTAGCCTTAATATTCTAATTAATTTTATAGAAATATTAATATTTATAGAAATATAAATTAGGGATGTTTTCAATAACTTTTGAAGGACAATTCATATGCAAATAGTCTTTTGACCTTCAAATTGAAAGTTCTAGCATTTATGTGTGTGTTTTAAACAAAATTACCTGAATTATTACCCACATGGATAACTGAATTTCATAATATAATTCCAAAACAAATAAACCAAAAACAACAAATCATTCAACTTTCTTTCCCAAAGTACATTTAATTCCTCTCTCTACTCAAATGGAATAAAGAAACAGAAATTATCTTGTAGAGATTTAAGCCTTGCTATTCCTTTATGTCTGCTCCTAAATCTTTTTGATAAATTGTTCTGTTCCTTAACAAGAGAAAAAAAAAACTAAGAAAAACAACAGAAATACATTTCTGAGGATGAAACTTTTAGTGTTTAGAAAAGAATGTTTGTATAATCTAATTATAAACATGAAATCTCCTAACATTGCTTGCTAAGATTTTCTTCTGATAATATTATGCAGGCAAGACCCTGGGCTTTGGAACCCAAGATATCTGATTGAAACCCATGCTCTATTATTGCAAGACATATGGTACTTGACAAATGTCTTTGCCATTGAACTTCATAGATATTTTGTTTAGGATTATATCAGGTGGTGATTTCTTAGTTATATTATAGTTGCTGGCCATAGAATATAATCGGATAGTGATGATTAATAATAAAGGTAATGATTAAAATGATGTAGTTGAAATTGATAGTAATGAGGAGGATGATAAAGAGTAGAAGCTTCATCACATTCTTTTGCTAAGGAGTTTTTGCTTCAAATAGGAGTCAAATAATCAAACTGCATTGTAAAGAAAATAGCATATAGATCTTCACAGTTTCTTCCTATATGGAAGCACTTTCATCCCTTTTATTAACCACAAAAGACACATATTCTTGGGTCTATAAAAACTTGGTTTGGGGATGCGTGAGTGGCTCAGTCAGTGAAGCATTCCAACTCTTGATTTCGACTCAAGTCACGATCTCAGGAACCGTGAGATTGAGCCCCATGTTGTGCTCTGCTGACAGCATTGGAGCCTGCTCGGGATTCTCTCTCTCTCTCTCTCTCTCTCTCTCTCTCTCTCTAGCCACCCACCCCTACTCTGCTCTCTCTCTCTCTCTCTCTCTCTCTCTCTCTCTCTCTCTCTTTCTCTCTGTCTCAAAATAAATAAACAATTTTTAAAAACTTGGTTTCATGCCCTTTAGAGGAAGGACCAGGGCTGGCTTCATGGTGATCTGTGCAGTTGCACTGGGTACCATGCTCACAAAGTCTCTCTCTCTCTTTCTAAGTTTTTTTTTTTTTTTTTTTTTTTTTTTTTTATTTATTTTTGGGACAGAGAGAGACAGAGCATGAACGGGGGAGGGGCAGAGAGAGAGGGAGACACAGAATCGGAAACAGGCTCCAGGCTCTGAGCCATCAGCCCAGAGCCTGACGCGGGGCTTGAACTCACGGACCGCGAGATCGTGACCTGGCTGAAGTCGGACGCTTAACCGACTGCGCCACCCAGGCGCCCCTCTTTCTAAGTTTTTATTTGAATCACCTGGTGCTCATCACAACAAATGAACTCCTAATCCCCATCACCAGTTTCACCCAAATCCCCACTCACCCACATCCCCTCTGGTAACCAACAGTTTTTTCTCTATAGTTAAAAGTATGCTCCTTGGGTTTCTCTCTTTCTCTCTTTTTTTCCCCTTTGCTTGTTTGTTTTGTTTTTTTATATTTCACATATGAGTGAAATCATATGGTATTTGTCTTTCTCTGACTGATTTATTTCACTTAGCATTATACTTTCTAGTCCTATCCATTCATTGCAAATGGCAAGATTTCATTCATTTTTATGGCTGATTAATATTGCATTGTATGTATATGTGTGTGTATATATAAATAACATACCTTCCTTATCCATTCATCAATCATTAGCATTTGGGCTGCTTCTACAATTTGGTTGTTGTAAATAATGCTTCTATAAACACAGGGGTGCATGTAACCCTTTGAATGAGGATTTTTGTATTCTTTGGGTAAATACTCAATAGTGTGATTCCAGGATCATAAAGTAGTTCTATTTTTAACTTTTTGAGGAACCTCCATACTGTTTTCCACAGTGGCTACACCAGTTTGCATCCCCACCAACAGTGCAAGAGGGTTCCTTTTTCTCTGTATCCTCACCAACACCTACTGTTTCTTGTGTTTTTGAGTTTACCCTAGGTGTGAGGTGATACATCATTGTAGTTTTGATTTGCACTTCCCTGATGATAAATGATGATGAGCATCTTTTCATGTATCTGTTGGCCATCTATATGTCTTCTTTGGAGAAGTGTCTGTTAATGTCTTCTGCCCAATTTTAATGGTATTATTTGGTTTTAGGGGTGTTGAGTTTTATAAGGTCTTTATATATTTTGGATATTAATCTTTTATCACAAGGTCTTCACTCTTGATTTAATGTTCTTTTGTCCCCATACTGAAATTCTTAATAATCTGTGAACAAGAAAACCTACATTTTCATTTTCTGTTGGGCCCAGGAAATTATGTAGCCAGCCCTGAGAAGAACTAAAGAAACTAACCAATTGTTTTAAAATTTGTTGCTTGAACTTCAGAGCATACTTCCTAATAAAAAGAAGAATATAACTTATTTTGTCCTAGTTGAGCCATTAACATGCTCTACAATCCATAAACATGTTAAACTATTGAACATATTCCAGTTATTAACTCCGTATTTTGGGGTAGGTTGGCTAACTGAAATCAATATCTCAGTTTGTACCTCTACAAGTTGGGAATAATAATACTCATTTTGAAGATTCATTTTAAGGGGACACCTAGGTGGCTCAGTCAGTTAAATGTCCGACTATTGATTTCAGCTCAGGTCATGATCTCACAGTTCATAGGTTCAAGTCCCACACTGGGCTGCTTAGGATTCTGTCTCCCTCTCTCTGCCCCTCTCCTACTCTCTATCTCTTTCTCTCTCAGAATAAATAAATAAACATTTAAAAAGTTAAAGATTTGTTCTAAGGATTAAATAGTATAGTGTCTTTAAAACTAATTTACTCATACCTAGATATGGAAATGGCTCAATGGTAAATATAATCATGTATACATGAGGTTAGATAATGTTATATAATAATGTTAAATAAGTTAAAGCTAATAGTTTATAATATAATAATTATTTATTAAATACATGTTTGAGAGCACAGTAATATATACATGCTTTAATAATTTTTTAAAGGAATTAATGAAAGCAGGTTTATAAACTTTTGACACAGCAGTTTTCAACCATGTCTTTTTTTTTTTTTTTTTTTTTTTTTGCCTACTACCTTATTCCCTGATTTTGAAGTTTCAAAGAAAGCAGCATGTCTAAGGTAACAGTGGTAGTAAGAGCCAGGCCTGAGGCTGAAAACATGGTTTTCTAATACAAAGTTCTTCCATTTACACCAAACAGATACTTCATAGATAATTCACACTCAGTAAATGATAGGTTGTGTAACACTCCAAAAGAGCAGAAATCTTGGTCACTGTCCTTGAAGAGTTTATAATTTTGTTGGTACAACAGAACACATGGAGACCAGCATACATGAGACAAATAGAGATTAGGACAGTATAAAAAAGAAAGGCTGCATTTCATGATCTGAGGAGGTCTGGGGATTTGAAACATTCATCTAAGTAGATTGCTTTAAGGCATACTAAAGTTTGGTCCTAAAAAATTCTTGAAGGGTGTGTGGGTGGCTGAGTTGCTTAAGATTCCAACTCTTTATTTTGGCTCAGGTCATGATCTCATGGTTCAGTGACAACACGTGGCCTGCTTGGGATTCTCCTCTCTCTCTGTCTCTGTCTCTCTCAAAATAAGTTAAAATATTCTTGAACCTTCTCAACCCTATGTTACTAAAATGCTCTCAGTCACTGGGAACCTCTCTGTCTGTCCTAACCTGCCTGTCTCCAAGATTATACCTCTAAAACATACTATTGTACTTACGGGAATTTAAATGAAACTAAGATTTTCGCATTTCTGTTCTCAGGTTTTGATCAAAATGTAAATATATTTTTGCCACCACTGACTATAAATGTGAACATTATGGCCTAATGAAGACATAGAAGCATAACGGACTCCTAAATAAGACTGTCTATATTCAAATCCTAACTGCACTACCTACTGGGTCTTGACCTTGGATGGATTATCTAACCACAAAAAGACTTGCTACTCTAATGATAGCACCCTCCGAAGAGTGGTGATGAGGAATTGATAAGGCAAGTCGTATAAAGCATTTAGCTAACAGGACCTGTCAGATAGTAAACACTCAATATATGTTAGAAATGATGATAAGAAGGAGAAGAATGATGACAATAATGGTGATGATGGTGATGATGATGCAGGGATTACAACATTAGGGTGTTGAATTGAGTAGCTTTCTAGAAACTGTAGTGCTAAGCACCACCTGTTTAGAAGTATGATGCATAACACAGCATCTGTCCGGCAACACAGAAAACACAGGAACTTACATTTTGAGTAAGAGCTACATTTATGGAGTTAACAGCTCTACATAGATAATGAATTATTTTATATACTTTATCTAGACACAGCCGTAGTTTTGTGTTGTAATTACTGCTAATATACTAACTATTGTTTGGAGAGTTTTAATTACTTAAAATGCACCACCAACAGTTCTTAAACACAAGAAGGCCAAAAAATGTGGAATTACCTTTCACAAAGGAACAGGAAAGTTAAACATATTATTTATTAAAAATATACTCTATTACAAGTACTGGGCTTGGCTTTTTTTGCATAGTTTAAATCATCTAATCTTCACAGTCTTATATAATCTTTGAGGCAATAATGGGTATCAACCTCTCACAGATGAGGAAATCGGAGAGACAGGTTGCCTAACTCCTTCAATATCATACAGATACGACATAAGAAAAGGTTCAATGTCAGATCTCAGTTTCAGAGGCAGAACCTGTCCCCCTTCCATTAACACCTCTTATTCCTACCCCCACAGGAATGATCACCATCATCTACAAAAGACAAAATTATGAGTTAAATACGGACAGATCTTCTGTAAACAGGCTACTTTTGAATGCCTTGATAATTCCCCAGTAAAAATGGTATCTATCTTGGAATAAAGGGATGCAAAGCCACTGAATTTTTAAAGATTGTCATGAGGTTGGGGCACCTAGGTGGCTCAGTCAGTTAAGCGTCTGATTTTTTTGATTTCAGCTCAGGTCATGATCTCAGGGTTTGTGAATTCAAGCCCCATGTGAGTCTATGTGCTGGCAGTGTGGAGCCTGCTGGGATTCTTTCTCTCTTTCCCTCTCTCTCTCTGCCCCTCCTCTGCCTATACACACACTCTATATCTCAAAATAAATAAATAAACCTTAAAATAATTAAAAAATAGATTGTCATGGGGTTCAAAAGTGTGCCGTACAATTACATTAAAAAATCTATGGCTGTCCAGTATGTCACAGTAGAAAAATCTCTGTCTATCCAGGGGCTGACGGGAATCTTGATTAAATTTTGGATCCATGCTTGACTTACCTCATCTTTCTCAGTCACAGTGTCTCCACTTACAAAATAAAGAGAAATATATAATTTAACAAATGATTATTGGGCTTGAAATGTATAACAGAGTAGAAATCACTGATAAGCTTTTAAGCATAATTCGAATGAAAGTCATTATCATCATATCAGCTGAAAACCAAACTAGAAGCTGGACATATTCTTATGAAGATTAAGAACTATTAATTACATTTATCAATCAGGTAAATTTCCAAAATATAATCTTATTTGTAAGTTTTATTCAAAAATTTTTTCAATACTGCTATACTTGACAAAGTTATGCATTATCTATATAGTCCAAATACACAAATGTGCCTTGAATTGTATCTCCACATCCATCTGAAAAACTAATAATTACTTGTACATGAATATACAATTGTTTACAGTACTGGTAATTATTATATTTTCCTAAATTTCCTAAATCCTACACAAATGTGAAACATTCATTTCAAGGAAGATTTATTTGTAAAATATACTTCCTACTATAATACTGGAGCCCCAAAACAAAGTAATTCACAGTAGGCAGTGGAGAATAGTTTTGGTTAGCATGAGTTAGAAGTAGATGTAGTTGGGGGTTGGGAAGAAAAAAGAGGAATGATGGCAGAAAAAGACTGAATGTCTTGGAATGAAGCATTGAAAGAGGAGAATAAATCAGGGATAACATGTCCCAGAGTCTTAGGAACACATCTCTGGATATATGCAGATTGAATTTGCCGAGATGTACAATGAAGGATGTAGGCCAGAATGATCTGCTCCACCCAGCTGTCTTTCAGCATGGTATTATCATGACTGCAGCTAAAATCAGAAACAACATATGATTCTTTCTGATTTATGTAAGTAACTGAAGTTTATTCTGAGCCCTTTTATATGACTCCCAATCCACTCAGTATCCATAGAATCTCAACACACCAGTCTGCTCTAAAGTTTATAAGTGTAAAAAAAGTCCTCATTATGACCTTGAACTTGGTTCTGAAGGCTAACAGAATTAACAAATAGGTAAACTTGCATGAGACTCATTAAAAATCTTAATATATATTAAAAGTAACTAAATAGGCTTTTGGTCACATTGGGGTATATGGGGCCCCATGGAATGGGAGATGAAATATGAGTCAAATATGAAAGGAGCAGAAATATTTCAGAATTCCAGGAAAATGCACCTTTCAATTATCATGGGACTGGCACATTTTATTGAATTTTACTGTATTTGTATTTCACCAAATTTATGTGATTTAGTCTTTTGCTGACTAAATCAAGAAAAAAATAACCTGTCATAATCACTATTAATCTGAGATGATCTTAAAACTAAAGAATCCAGGGGCACCTGGGTGGCTCAGTCAGTTAAATATCAGACTCTCGGTTTCAGGTTGCTTCATGATCTTCCAGTTCATGGGTCTGAGCCCTACATCATGGGCTCTGCCTACAGCACAAAGCCTGTTTGGGATTCTCTCTCTCCCTTTCTCTCTGCCCCTCCTCTACTCTTTCTTTCAAAATCAACAAACAAGCAAACAAACAAACAAAGAATGCATTGATCAAATGTGATTCCTTAATGAGTCCTTGGAAGACTGTATTATTTCAATGTAGTGCACCCAGCTCCTTGTGCAATACCTTTCACCTAACAAACATTCAGCAAGTGCAAGCTCTAGAAAGCCTTCCCCTGGTAAATACAAAGATTGTACACAATCAAGTACTTGCAACACCTGCATTTTTAGGAAAATCTTACATGACAGTGAACAATTTTTTAAGTTACAACTTGGCTCCTTTATTCTACAGAATGTATTCAGAAAGTCTCCATATTAGGTATGTAAAGCAAAAGTAATATGGGAAAACATCTCTAAGGGACAATGCAGGAATGGACTGACTGAGGGAAGAATCTAGATGAACTGGCATTGTCTTCTCTTTCTGTAATGACTTTTTATTCTACTCCTAAAACCATTTGTGTCCACATATATAAACTGCATTTCCATGCAATCTATTTGTATACAGTACCTTAAAATAGTTCAATAAGTTTGAAATCCAAGAGAAAGGTACAGCGAAGAATATAAAATGAAAGGATTCAGCTGTAAGAAAATTTTGAGGAACATTTACCAAACTATCTAAAACATAATCACTGTATTTCCTTATCACATTTATGCCCTCTGTCTTATCTCCCCTCTCCTACATTCACACAAAGATTGCTCAGCCAGAAAGGAGTTCTTTGTTGATTCTAGGTAGGGAAAGTGAAGTGGGGCTTCCTGCCTGAGGTCACAGAGGCACTAACTGCCGGAATCAGTCTCCAAACTCAAGGCTCTCTAGCTCCAGAGGTGGAGACTTGACCAATACACATTGCTTCCTTTTTTAAAACCAGAAGAAGACACCTTGCTTCTCTTCTTTATAATGTATACTCTAATGGAGGTTTGGTATAGCTTTCTATATTAATAAAACATTAAAATGATTCTGTTAATTAAAAAGCTAACTGTGCCATCGCTTAATCTCTAACAAATTTAATTTCCATCTAGTGAAGGATATAAAAAGTAAGCCCTTTTCTAATTTTTGTTTTACAATTTTCTTTTTAAATTGGTAGACTAAACTAAATAGAGATTGCACTGTGGAGTTTTGTTTTTGTTTTTGTATTTATTTTTATTTTTGCTTTTTGCTCACTAACAGCATTTAGCTAATTTAGCCAAAATGAAAATATATATTTATAAAAATGCTAATAATACTACTGCCACCAGCACATAGCATTTATGTACTATTTTATGTTTTTTTTTTCTTTTTTAAGTCTATTTTTACTTTGAGAGAGACAGAGAAAGCATGAGTAGGGGGAGGGACAGAGAGAGAAACCCAAGCAGGCTCTGTGCTGCCAGCACAGAGACTGATGTAAGGCTTGAACCCAACAAGCCACAAGATCATGACCTAAGCTGAAACCAAGAACTGGACATTTAACTGACTGAGCCAACCAGGTGCCTCTATTTTATGCTTTTAAATTGTAATTTCTATAAGACACGGGTGACTTCATAATAGATAATGACAGCATCATCTTTATTTTATAGGTGAGGCAACCAAATTCCTAAAATTTTCAGTGATATAATTAGTATAATTCTCTATCTAGTAAGTTATAGAGTCTAGACTAAAATTCATGTCTTTATCCTAATCTAGTGTCTATTCTTCTACATTAAGTCACCCTTAACTGTTTTCATAAAACTGTTACAGGCAAAAGTAAAATGAGGTAAAATGGGCAGCCAGTTCAAGGATGTACCTCTAGTGACAAGAATGTTTAGGAAAGAACATACATTCCAGATATATTCCCTATGGTAATAAAATGCTATTTTTAAAACAAATTAACTTTTTTAGAACAGCTTTAAAGTTGAGCAGAAGGTAGAGTTTTCCATGTGTTTGTCCTGCCCCACATGTAACATAGCTTCTCCTGTTAGCAATATCCCCACTCGAGTGGTACATTGATTTCAAATGATTAACTTAAAATGACAAAGCATTATCATCGGGAGTCTACGGTTAACATTAGGGTTCACTCTTGGTGTTGTGCATTCTTTGGGTTTGGACAAATGTATAATGACATGTAGCCATCATTACAGTATAACAGAATATTTTCACTATCTTAAAAATCCTTTGTACTCTGACAACATGATACTTTTAATATTATAAATAAAAATATAATGAAAAAATGCTCATGAAAGTTAGCCTTTCAGAGTACTTACAGTCTTAGGCAGACATCTTGCATTACACTGTGGTGCATTTAGAGTTTAAAAAGAATCCCTCAAAAATATGGGATCATTTGTGCAACAGTACATGACTGCTTAGAAAATACTTCACAAGAACAGAACACACAGCTCAGAAAAACTACTGGAAGACTAGGCCAGATAAGGAATCACACTGAAATTTAAAAGAGCAAACCTTCTTTAGGAAATTTCAGTAAAATAAATAATGTATAAATGTGCTTTTCACAGATGAATGGCAACAGGAAGAAAGAACTGTAGACTAGTCCATGGTGGGATATGGTCATTTCAGCATAAGAAAATTTAGGCTGAGAGAAGACATAAGGTTTATCTTTTTTAATTCTTTCAACTAGACACATTTCATATAGGTTTATAAAGATGCTACTTTAGGATTTATATACCCAAATGCCTGAACATTAATCAATTGAGCTAATGTTTATTGTTTTAGGTGATTTGTCAGTACCCCTGTTTTAAGTATACATGCACATTTTCTCTTAAATTTAAAAGTTCTATAAATTTAAAAAGCTATAAAAGTAGACAAAAATGTTGTTTGGCCATAGTATCAATTAGTGTTTCACTGTTATTTTTTTTGTCCATTAATTTCAGCCCAACACCTGATGTATGGTTAATTCATTGTCTGGTAACTGTACACATTTCTATATTCAAATTTAGATCTACTAAGTCAAATGTGATTATTAGATTTGTTGTACTTATTCCAAATCCAGAATGTTATCTAGTTTTGCTTTAAATACATAACATAAAAATTTCTTCCTTTTTTTTGCCTTTTCTGCTAAAATATAGGGGATGCAAATAAAGAACAACTAAACATCTCACTCTGCTCAATTGAGGTTTGAGTCAATCATGGCTTACGTTTATGATCTTATCTTGTTATGCAATTATATGCAGCTACCTCAGGAACTAAGTAATCGGTAATTTTTTTTTTGGATTTTTAAAAATAATTTATCAATTTACTCATTCGGATGTTAGTAGACATCTATACTATAAAATTCTTATTATATGGAAACACATTCATTTATTTCATTCCATAATATTTTGTTATTCACTTTTCAAAATTTCCAATTTTGAAACCATCTACACAAAGCATACTTACTAGAATTTGAACATAAAACTAAATTGTGAACATTCTGGCAGTCAATGAAAAAGGGTAACTCAGTGGTTTTTACACATTATTAGATGGTAGGTATATGACTATGTATAGAAATGACTTTCTGTTGCAAGCATCTAACGTTCTGTAAAGAAAAGGAACACAACCAATAGATTCCAATAGAACATGGCAATAGATTCAGAGCAAGTCTGTGAGCAACTTGTTCTTAGTGCATGGAATGAAGAAAATAATTTTTTTTGTGGGCAACCCCAGGAAGGCTTCCTAGAGGATATACAATTTGAGTTTCACTTTAAAAGGTAACAGACACCAGCATAAAGAAAAGGTTAGTGGAAATAGCAATAATTATTGCATCAAAGCAATCTAGATGCTTTATAAAAATATAAAGACATATAAAAATATGTCTTCATAGCAGATGTACCATGTTAGGACACTGACTCACATAAGTATTTAATTCTTCCAAAGCACAAATAAAAAAAAGGCAGAGGTATTATAACAATGACTTATGTAGATATTGGGTAAAAAACTAATGACATACTGTGGCTGTCACTCTTTAAATTGCAGAAATTGAAACACATAAATATTACATGTGCACACACGTTCACACACAAGCAAGTATACATGCATGCTTCACTTTTCCTTATAAATCCATTTTTCATGGCATTTTAGCCTGATAAAAGACTCTCAGAAATGCTATCTTTACTCATTCAGTGTTACCAAAAAAAAAAAAAATGAAAAAAATTAGGAGACTCAGAAGTAAGTCCCTTCTGTCCGTTACTTATTGATTAGTGCTCCAGGTATCTATTTCTGTGCAACGAAGTACCCCAAAGCTTAGTGACTTATAACAATGACTATTTAATTTTTCTCATGATTTTGTGGGTGAGGAATTCAGTCCTAGCTCTATGACACTGATGGTGGTCTTCAGGTAGTATTCAGCTGGCAGTTAGGATCTAGAAAGTCCAAGACAGATTTACTTACATTGTTGGTGCTTTGAATGGAATGGCTGGAAGGCTGAACTCAGCTGGGGCTGTCAACAGTGGCCTCTCTAACACAGTGGCTTTAGGGTAACTGGACTTTTTATAAAGTTAGTCAGGGCTCTGAGCAAACTTTTGGTGAATAAGTCAGAAACTTCCAGGTCTTATATGACCTGGCCCTGGAAGTCATTTGGTGTCAGTTCCACTGTGCCCAACTGGTTGAACCAATTACAAGCCTACCCAGATCCAAGGATTAGGACATAGACGCCACCTCTCAATGGGAGGAGTTTCAAAAAATGTGGGGCTATGTTTTAAAGCTACCACTATGGACTGACTTAGATTAAAATAAGACTTAAATCTCTGTTCTGAAATACACACTTAGAATATTTGCCTGTGTCTATGTGTTCTAGCAGGTTAGCCAATCAAACCTATTCTCCTCACTTTCCCTGATTAACCATCATGAAATTAACCATTCTGAAACTATTAAAATATTACAGTTTGTAGCTCAATGTATTCCTATGTCTTAAATATGCATCTAATATCTATGCATATTACTTTTATATGCATAAGTTTTCCTTAACACAGATGTCTATGTCATCATCTGTGCCACACGTTGGAAAATGTGCCTGAGGTTTTCAAAATCCATTGACTTTTGGAGATTCTAGGGCTATACTGAGAATATTGGGCACCTGTCAGATGTTGGCAGCTAATTATGACAGCAAGAGCATTCTTAGCTCCCAAAAATCTGGCCCAAGGTTTCCAGATAGTGACATCAAGTATTCACATCATGGGAATAACCCTTTGATCTTACTTAAAGCCAGGGCGGGACATATCATCTGTTAAATGTTAAATCCAAAGGAAATATATCAAGTAACTTTCAGACAACAGGACATTCTGGAACACCAAACAGGGGAAGGGCAGTATGTATGTGGGTTGTCATGGTGAAGCTATTTTGGGCAGCCAAGAGATAGATGACACTGACAAAGTAGAAGAGGGCCTAAAAGGAGAGGTCATGGAATAAGAATGAGAAGATTTGGAAAAGAGGAGATTAGGGGAGGAATATTTTCCTTAAGAATATTAAGAAGGAGAAGAGGGAAAATAAACAGAAAACCTATTTAATAGAAGATTGCTATTACAGGCATTCATCATGTATCAACACCCATGCTAATTTTTTTTTTTTTTTTTTTTTACAGACGTATGGTTACCTATTAGGTGATTCTCATCATGTTTCTAATGGCAAGATAGTAAAGTATAGAACTGCAAACTAACTTGTTCAAAGTCTTAAAGCTAGAGATGGAAGCACCAAGATTCAACCTCGGGTTTATCGGATTCCTTAACCACTCTACCTACTTTAAAGATCTTATGCCATTTCAACTCTCAAAAGACTAGTATAATGAACAGTTGGGCAAGATATTCTGTTATTCGGAGTTTGGGCAGACTTTCCAGAAGGTAATAATTTAATTGCCTTTTATAGGATATCAAGATTTTTCTAGGTGGAAAAAGAAGGGCAACATTTATAAAGGAATCATTGTGAGCAAATGTCCAGAAGTATAAAAACTGGTACCTTGCAGGATATGGTGCACATTTAAATGAAGCAATCAGAAATGAGTCTGCTAAAGGCACAGAATATTTTAGAAGGTTCTCAGGCTTTGGAATCAAATAGAGTTAAAGTCATAGTCATATGTGGTCATATATATTTTAAACAATCTATGTGAAGTTAAACTTTTCTCATGTATTCCATGTGTGCATTCATTACTTTATTCATTATTTCAGCAAATATCTATTTGGACACTTATTATATACCAGTCAATATGCTAGGTACTAGGGATGTACTTGTGAACAAAATAGGTATAACCTCTGCTTGTATGGAACTTAGAGTCTCATGGAGGAGACTCATGACTGATTATCAGTATTGAGCTTCCAGCTTGCATATGTGAGAGACGGTTCTGGAAACAGCTAGTAGGGGCTACAGCCACATTTTGTGTTCTAGATCACAGCTACTGTGGAGTGTCTTTGAATTCAATAGTCTAGTGACCGTCCCCTGATTTCTGCTGCCCTAGCTCTTCCAATGATTTGATTTAAAATATATTTATGTATATATGTATATATTTATATATATATTTTTTATGTATATTTAAATATATATATAAAATTGCTTTCTGCTTAAAATACCTAGAATATTTTTTGTTTCCTAAGTTAAATCATGTCCATAACAGTGAGTCAGACATATAAATAGGCAACTTATATAATATGTTAAGTGCTATGGCAGCCAAAAGCATAGTGACAAGACAACCAAAAAGTACTTTTAATCAACCTATGGATTATAGCACTGAATACTAACTACCAAAGAGTCTATAAAAAGTCTTCCAGAGAAATCGGCATAGCAACAAGAAGAGCATAGAGTCACCGAGAGCAAGGGAGGAAAAGAAATATCACTCTGGCCACCTTTGCCAAGACTGTGAGTTTTTCTGAGCATGTCTTTCCATAGATGCAAAAGCTTGAGACTAAACTAAGTGCTCTTTCTGTTCTAAAATTCCATAAATCTATTAGAAAGACTTTGCTTATAAGAAAACATTTTCAAACATGTCAGAATTTCATAAGGTATTTTCTTTTGTATCATTAGTCTACACTCTTACAAGGATAAAGGTCAAACTAGTTGCTATAATGGGAGGAAATCATTTAGCTACTTGGGAGTTTTCAGATTCTAATGAAATTAAGATAAAATTCATACGTCTTCTATGTGAACAATGGTACACAGGTGTTAGCGAGCCACACCATCAGAAAACACAGAGTGAGATATCAATATCTTAAGCTTTTATCATGACACATGCTCCCTGTTCTCGTTGCCAATTTATTATTAAAACCAGAGAAAATGAACTTCTCAAATTCAGGAACAATTTATACCTTTATTGTGAGACAGGAAGATTGGGAACAAAAAAGATACTTTTGTATTTTCCAGGCACTATAATTTCTAAGAAAGTTTCAAGAGTAGTCAACATGTCAGTTGTCGTCATCCCCTACCCTCAATTATAAATGATTCATGAGCAGAAATTATTACTTAATAGCCACTTCAAGAAGCACCAAAACATCGTAGCTCTTCAGTTCAAATTCTTTTTTTAATTTAATTTTATTTTTTTTAATATATGAAGTTTATTGTTAAATTGGTTTCCATACAACACCCAGTGCTCATCCCAAAAGGTGCCCTCCTCAATACCTATCACCCACCCTCCCCTCCCTCCCACCCCCCATCAACCCTCAGTTTTTAAATCCTCAGTTCAAATTCTCAGTTAAAAACTGTTCTCAGTTTTTAAATCCTCAGTTCAAATTCTTATGTTTCTGACAGTAATCATACAACCTAGACATTCTTTTCCTATGCAAAGGCATTTCTATAAATTATTGCTGGTGCTGCTGAACCTCAATGCTCAGTGTTTTGTTTTTTTTGGTGTGTGTTTTTTTACTATTCTTTAGGCTTCGTGCATCACAATCTCTGAAACAAATGTAACCTTTTGTTGAGAGAGTAGAAAGATCTTTCTACTTATCACAGTAAGTTTCTTTGAAAAGAATCAGTGACCTACTGATTGGGTAGCATGGCAGGGAAACGTGCATTTGTTTGCTTGCTTTCCTTCTATAAACTAGGCAGGTCACCCCATTCTATTTAGAACAGAGTGACTTTCCCTATCTCAGAAAGCCTTTCCACACACTGAATGCTTTTTTATAGCTTTTGAGACATTGCGGCGTACTGTACTATTGTCTAACAGAAGTAGAAGGAAAAAGAGCTCCCTGAGAGCAAAGGAAGTGTCTTTTTTTTCTCCTTCTCTGTAGCACCTAGCACAAAGCTTGACAGTTTGACAAAACTCAATAAATTTGGACTAAATCATCTTAAAATATATACAAATGCTAATTTAAAAGATCTGGTAGGGGCACCTGGGTGGCTCAGTCTGTTAAGTGTCCGACTTCGGCTCAGGTCATGATCTCACGGTTCATGAGTTTGAGCCCTACATCGGGCTCTGTGCTGACAGCTGAGAGCCTGGAAACTGCTTCAGATTCTCTGTCTCCCCCTCTCTCTGCCCCTCGTCCACTCACATTGTGTGTGTGTCTCTCTCTCTCTCATAAATAAACATTAAAAAAAGAAAAGATCTGGTAAATTTAGTAGACCTAAGAAACCTAGAGGAAAAAAAATAAATCCTTACTCATAGATTGTTACATAAGGAATTATTAGGAAGCAAGTCTTTAAAGAATGACACAATTTCAAGAGTGTTTGAGCTGATGTATAAGCAAATGCATTGATTTTGAATATGAAAATGTAACTATTCAAACTACCTATTTATTGTAACTTTGATAAAAAAAAGTAAATGTGAAATAAAGTCTAAATGCTTTAGTAAAATAAACTTGGACTTACAAACATAAAATTTTATAAACCTCAAATAAAGTTTGAGTCCTTAAGGTATGTAATGGTTAATTTTACATGTTGGCCTGACTAGACTATATTGACCAATTGTTTGGTGAAACAGTAGTCTAGATGTTGCTTTAAAGATACAGTTCAGTTATAACTAACATTTAAATCAGTTGACTTTAAGTAGACTACCCTGCATAATTTGGGCTGGCCTTATCCAACCAGTTGAAGGCCTTATTAGCAAAGGTTTCCCAAAGAAAAAGAAAAAAAGAGTACAGTTTCCAGACAGCAACATATAGATGCTACCCAAGTTTCTAGCCTTCAGAGTCAAAACTGCAATATGAACTCTTACCTAAATCTGCAGCCTGCTGGCTTGCCTTATAGATTTTGGAGTGGCAGTCCCCAGTCATGTGATCTAATTCCTAATAGGTGATAACATAAACCAGGAGCAGAGAGACTTAGGTTACTGTATAGGCCCAAATAGCCTATGGACCTATAAAGGTCTATCATTTTCTGGTGATAACAGATGGTTTGCTATTAACATCTGTATTTTAGGTGATTTCCAAAGCATTCCTTCTTTGTATACTAAAGGGTGTAACTCTTAAGAGGGTGTGAACAATAAAAACATTCTTTCTAGTATTCCCAGTTCAATGTTCCCTCGTCTTCTTTTCCATTCCTACTGCTATGCTTGATGTGGGTACATAATTTTCACTATAGCAAGGAAGATAGCCTCCTATAACTCTTCCTCTTCCAAGTCACAACTCCTTGCAGCGTCTCCTCACAGGACAGACTTCCAACGGGCAAATTTAGTTTATTTCTCTCCTATTTAATATCTGTCAGTGGTGGCCCAGGTCCTTGAACAAGAAGGCTAAACTCCTATAAAGATGACATTCACAGTCCGCTGTAATCATGGCCAACCTCTTCCTTGCTCCATCCCCAAACTTGCCTTATCCTCTGTCTCTGATCAAGCATTAATACGCTCTCTGGTACCCTGCATTGCCTTATCACATCCCATCTTTGATCTAGAAATGTGTAGACCTCACACACTTTTTAAGCCTCATATACTTTAGAGTTGAGAGTATAAGCTATCCACGATGTGAAACCTTCACTCTCAGGTAGAATTAGATACATGTTCTTGCATGGACCCACTGCTTCTCAATAGCACTCTGACTTCACAGTAGCAATTGCCACAAGAACATGGTTGCTGACTTCCATATACATTTCCCTATTAGCTTTTGTCCTTCTTGAGGGTAGTTTCCATGGTTTCAGACTTGTATTTGCGTGCATATTCTAGGGCATAACACACAGACAGTGAATTGTTGTTGACTGAATAATGATACAAATGTAGAGTTGGTGCCAGTAATTGGTTTCAGTGTAACTCAGCATTAATTGTTAGTTGTTTCTTCACAGGCCAAGACCATTTCCTTTATCTCCATCTAACAATATGGACTCTGAAAACCTAACAACAAGTTTACTTTTCAATAGCTGAATTGCATCAATTTGGTGAACTTATAATGGGTTTGTTTTATTCATCACCTTGTTTTATTCACCATCTTCAGTTGTAAATTCTTTTCATGGGGTTTCTATGGTTTAATGATAACCAGAAATGACTCAAGCAGTTAAAGAATTCACTTCATTAGTGCAGAGTATACTAATTTGCATCACAAAACAATTCATTTAAATACAGAAAGCTGCTCTGCATGTCTCTTCTTCATGCCTAGTATAATTGTACCTTTATTAATGCAATCTCTCAAGGTATCCATCTAAACTAGCTTGTTCTCCAGCTGTCTGGGATGGTGAAGACCGACATTTTCTCTGATGCTTTTAAGCAGTGAAGAGAGGCCAATGCTATGAAGTAAAAACCTATGCTAATTAAGTATATTGTTTTCACTTTTGCAGTAACAAACATAGTATGCGTGACCCCTTGTGTTACAGTGGCAGGACCATGGAAGGGACCTAAATTCAAACCCTAGTTCTATCACTTAACTGCACTGCATTTTATAAATTCACGTAGATTATTCCAACCATCTCCCAATTTCTTTCTTTCTGTGTGTGTGTGTGTGTGTGTGTGCGCGCACGTGCATGTGCACATGTGCTTATGCAAGTTTTTCAAAACCACAAACTATGTAAATGTCCCAGGAATGATACCACTACAGAGTAATATAATTGTAGTATTGTGCTTTTGAGTCAGCAGACCTAGAATAAAGTTCTTCTCTAGTGTGTATTATCTGCACATTTTAAACTCATTCTTCACTGAGTAGTTGTGAGGATGAAATGAGATGGTGCATAGTACAATGTTAGATGCCCAGTAAGTGATGGATAAATGTTAGGGGACCCATGCAATGATGACTCAGACAGTATATGCTACATTTCTCCCTCTCTCCTTTCCTTCCTCCTTTCTGTGTGTATCTATTACCTATCCAGGGATGTAAACCCTTACAAAGGGAGGTTCAGACTCACAATTGTAAAGAAATTTCTGAACGTGTAGCCTTCATTTCTGATGTCCTTCCTCTTCCTCTTCAGAATATGCTGATATTTTTCTGATACATAATCCCCTTCTAGTTTTGAACAGAAAATTATCTGCTACAATCATTTATATCTTGATTGATATACATTCAAAATAAACTCAGACTCCTCTCTGTGTTCTGAGTGCTTCTGAAGAGAGTATCTGCTACAATCAAAGCTATTGGAGGTAATTGCAAGGAGGATGGAAACCAGATACAGCAGCTGCCAGTATCTGAGCACCTATCGGGGACACTAAGTGTGATCTCTAAGTCCCACAGCCACTATGAAGGTGAGAGTTCCTGTATATAATTCAGAAACGAGAAACTAAGGGTCAAAGAGAAATAAGGGATCAAAGACATCTAATTAGAAAAAAAGCCACATTTCTCATCTGCTTAGTAGTCAACACCTTTTCTAATTAATCATATTGCCTGTCACATCTGAAATTATCTTATGATAAAGAAGAAACCTGATTGCTTTAGGAAAAATAAAGGCTGTCTGCTGGACTTGGACATCTGTTTCATAAAGCTGCTGGATAAAATGTTCAAATATCATTTGCTTTATGTGGGGGTCTTCTCTCCCCTCTACTTTAACATTTACTCAGTCTTATAATGAGGCACAGGGAAGAGCTACAGACAGAGGCCCATATACCATGTATGTAAACATTTAAAAATTATTAATCAAATGATAAAATAGTTAAAGTATTGCATCTTTCAACCAGAAAGGTCAAACATACATTTAGAACGATTGCATTTCCAGGAATCCTCCCAGTCCCCAATCCCCAGCCCCAAACCTTCAGCCCCACTCCTTCTCTGATGCCCTGGCTCATCCACAGTGAGGAGGGCCTTGGGGACACATATAGGGGTCTCCTTTCAACACATTCAAACTCCATCTGTATCCCACACACACAACCTGTGACCACACAGATCTACGATGTATTTCACAAAAGTACAGAGGAAGACTACAGGAAAATTTAGACAGTGAATTCTGGGATCCCAAGTACTCAAAGCATATATGTATCTAAGGACGTTCACAGGCTCCAGTCAGTCATGTCTCTGACTTCATTGGATTTTCACCAAATAAGAAGTTGTATAGTGAGAAGAAGGCAAGGTGCCTAAACAGGTCCCTCTCGACCTGATATAAAACTAGTTGTGTTCTTTCCCTACACAGTAAGAACCCAGGGCCACTTCTCCTTGAAGTCCCTGCATCCTGTGTTCCACCATCCCTGTTAAAAGTTCTGACACTTGCTGTAACTGGGAATCAAACTGATTTCACACTTCTCTCCTCTATTTCTGTGTCGCTCTCCTTTGTCCTCTTTCTCCTTCGTTCTCTTTCTCCTTTCCACTCTCTCTGTTTAAATGCATTGGCTTAGGAGTCCGACAACATGAGCTCAAATACTGGCTCCTTTACTTGAAATTCATATGGGCTTGCTGTCTCTGTAAAGCCTGGAAAATAAGAGCTACAATCTTATTTGACTGTGATGAGGATTATAGGAGGCAATGTGTGTGAAGCATTTAACATGTGCCAGTCAAATTTAGTGGCTTAAAAAACAGTGGTTTCCTTTCTTTTCTGCCCTCCCTCCCTCTTTATCACCTTCCTTTAATTTTCCCACGATTTCCCCCCCTTGTTTCTGTTTTTGTTTTCCTTGTTTCTTAATTAATCACTGGCTAGTCTGTGGCTACTGTAGTTCTAGGTCTAGAACCACAGTGATTCTCAAACTAGGGACGGTTTCTACCACCAGAGAACATTTACCAATGTCTGGATGCAAAACTTTGTCACAAGTAAAAGAAAGATGCTAATATATCTGGTGGGGAGAAGGAGGGATGCTGTCAAACATTTATAATGCACTGGACGGCCCTCTATAATAAAGAATTATCCACTCCCAAATGTTAGTGGTGCTGAGTTTGAGACCCCTGTTCTAGAGGTTTGGACTCTCATCTTAAAGAGTCTAAGGTCTCACAGGAAAGACAGACGAAACACTAACAATATTCTCTTTTAAGCCACAAGTGCTGGTTGCTGTAGAAGTAAAAAGGAAACATCGGTGAACTTCGAACAAAAGAAATGATATTTTGGATGACTCTTAAAGATTACTAAAAATACAATAGACATTTCCACTTACTGAGTGCTTTTTATACACCAGCACCGGGCTAAGCTATTTCCATACATTATGAGAGAATGTGTTGTTTCTGAGCTTTGTGTGGGGAGGAACAAGATCTATATCTTCAGCATCTGTATCAATGTCAGGCACATATTAAGAACTCAATAAATACATGCTGAATGAGTAGATGGATGTAAATATCTTAGTTCTGAGCTTAAAATACAATAAGAACTCAGCAAATAGCATTTATTATTAATGTATCGTTTATTATTAATGTATGTCATATTGAATATACTAGGTCATATACTAGTAAGTTTTAATACAAATTGGTTTATGATTTCAATGTTCATACTCTTAACAATTAAGCCCCCGAAATTGTATAGGAAAACAAGTTAAGAACAGATGAAGGATAAAGCATTATGAATGGAAAAGCAGAGGACAGTCACGGAGAAAACAAGGGCTGTTGTGAGGCAATATTAGATGACACAAGGACAGGAGAGGTTACAAGGCAGAACAACAGCAAAGAGGTTGAAAAGGTGGGTCACGGTCAGATTGCAGAGGCCCTTGTAGGTCATGCAAAAGTGCGCCTTGGATCTGGGCTATTGACGAATGGTTAAGTGTTTCTTCTGCAGTTACCCCTTCAATCTTTAGAAATGGGGTCAAGCACAAGGATTTCTATCCCTGCTCAAGGAACACTGAGCAGTTTGTAAAGGAGGGACAAGTGGTAAACGAGATGGATTTTGCAGGTCTGGCAGGATAGCTGTCCTAAGGAACAGGGAAAAAGAAGCCAGTGCAAAAAAAAAAAAAAAAAGTACCCAGGAACCTGATTATACAAAATACCAAAATTACATGATGTCAGCCTCATTGTCTAACATCTTTTTCTTGCAATTAAGAATTCAGTATTAAGATTTTTCTAAGTTTCCTGTCATTATCACCCTTTGTGCTAACAGTGTTTTTCCATCACACAGGTTCTACAGGTGCAAACGTTTTGGCACCAAATAGTTCAGACTCCTGCCAGAAAGTCTTGCCACACAGCAAGATTTCCAAGCTCAATCATGGCCTAATCTTGATTCTTAGCAAGTCTCTTCTCTGTAAGACTCCTCAACTGAGTTTTAGAGATAAGAACCTAAAATGAGTTATTCCCATTTCACTAAATAGGACCAAGGGCCAAAGAAAATTAACCAATAAGTCCCTCTTTCAGATTTCTGTCTTAATTCTACTTATTCTTTAAGGACCATCTCAGAGTATTGAGTGTTATTATACTATACAATTCCTAGGTAACATGCACATGATACATAATTTAAATATATCTCATGTAAGCTCTTCTAAAACCCTGTGGCTAGATAATCTTCATTTTGCAAATGAAGGAAATAAGTCTTAAAAATCCAATAATAGCTAGCATTTATTGAGCAGAAATATTTGACAACAGACATTCTAAATGCTTTTTCTTGTACTATCTTACTTTTTCTCATAAGATATTTTCTGTAGACTCACCCTGACTATCCTCCTACACCAAAGTAATGAACAAAACTATTCACCTACCTCCACAGTCCTTAACCTCAAGTGCTAAGGAGAAGGTGTTCAAGGAATGTGCAATGAAGAAAAAGAAGAAAATAAAAAGAAGGAAAGGAGGGAGCTATAGGTAAGGAAAGATGGAAGGTAGGAGGTTATCAAGTTCATACCATTCTAGTGAAAAAGAAAAATAGGTAAAATAATATGTAAAGCCCAGTATGGTCAGCTCTACAATGGAAGTATACACAACAATAAAGCACAAGGAAAAGGTAATTACAACAGTATGGGGATTCCTGGAATACTTCTATGGAGATGCTTTGTCTTGGCTAAGTTCTACAAGATGAAGAGTAGTTTCCTGGGCACCAAAGAGAGAAGAAGCCATGGTCCACATGGTTGAACCAAAGAGTAAATGATAAGGTACTAACAAATCTTAGAAAATCACTCCTGTTAGTCAAATGAAGGCATCAGTTGTACATGCATTGCAACACCTCCTTAACCCTAGTAACCTCATGAGTAGTGATTTACTTGTGAGGAACATTTGACAAGAGATTTTAGGTGTAGACACACACCAAAAAAAAAAAAAAATCAATTAAAGGTTTGTTTTCACCCAGATGTGAAGTTGTGAGCACTTTAACATTTGGTCCCTTAATTGTTTTGTTTCTGACTCAGATCACAGCTTGAAATACTGAGTGTTAGGTTTCGCAGATTCCTACCATAAATCTCCCCAGTGGGCTTGTGGTTGTCATTACAGCCTTACTGGAGTATGTTGCTTTTTTGAAGACACTTCTTGGAATCACCAGGAAACTGTGATTCTTATCAATGATCTGACATTTAATCATTTATTGGTGTTATTTTTGGAGAGATGTTAACTCCTCAGCAAAACAATAGAGACCTTGAGATTTGGACCATACTTGATACTTTCTGTTTCCCAGTGAAACACCATATAGTGACATGTCCTTAGGAAAACTGTGAGAATATATCTTCAATTAATTAAGTAATGAAGAGGCTGATTCTTCAGCGCTTACTAAAAGGGTAAAATCTGCCTTCTAGTCATTGACTACAAGGTCTGTATAAAATAGATTGTAGGCAGAAAAAAAGGATGAAAAATGGACTGTGTGGAGAAAAGACATAAAGCTATTGCTCAGAATCACAGCAAGAATGGTAGAGGGAGGGAAATGCTGCTGTAATATGCTAATCACAGAAAGATGCAAGACTAGAACATAAAACAGAATGGTTTAAGAATCAAGAAGAAGAAACAAAGAGAGCCAGTTTGGAAGAGACAGCAAAAGACAGTAATAACTTGGGGCGCCTGGGTGGCGCAGTCGGTTAAGCGTCCGACTTCAGCCAGGTAACCATCTCGCGGTCCGTGAGTTCGAGCCCCGCGTCAGGCTCTGGGCTGATGGCTCAGAGCCTGGAGCCTGTTTCCGATTCTGTGTCTCCCTCTCTCTCTGCCCCTCCCCCGTTCATGCTCTGTCTCTCTCTGTCCCAAAAATAAATAAATGTTGAAAAAAAATTTAAAAAAAAAAGACAGTAATAACTGGACATTGATATATTTACTATGGGACTCACTACCTTCCCCCCCTACTAAAGACATAGTATATGCTCAGGACAAAACAAGAGACCAGAGTCATGTGGGAGCCTTAAGAAAAATGCAATGGATCAAAATTTAATTTAGCAATTCAGCAAACATTTATTAGGTATCTACTGTGGACCAAGAATTGTGTTAGGCTGTGAAAGTACAAAGATGAATGGGACAAAGACAAATGAGCTCATGGCTTACTGGGGCTAAATGACATGCATTATAGCTTTTTGTTAACAGTGCCGTGAGTGTTATAATAGAAGTATATGTGCAGGGCTTTGGAAACAGTGGAGAGAACAGTTTAATCTATCTGAGAGAGTCCAGGAAAAAAATAAAATCCATGGCAAAGCAATGACATTCCCAACTGGACTTCAAGGTTGTTAAAACATTCTCCAAATAGATAAGGGAGAGTAAAGGACAGATTTTCTAGGTCAAGAAAGGTCATGAGCAAAGGCAATGCAGATACACATTGTTGGTGTGTCAGAAAAAATCCTCCTGTAAAGTGGCAGGATTTGGCTGAAGTATTGGCTACTCAATTAAGGATCAAAAATAAATAAGAAGTAGCTAGGTTATAAAAGGCTCTGAATTATATGCTAACAAATCTGGACCTTTTTCTCTAGCCAAGATATTAGAAGCTTTAAAATGAGAAGTTGTGATCAGAGCATGTTTTAGAAAATCACTCTAGTGCCATGGTAAAAATAAAAATGAGCTTGGTGAGGTCTTAAAGAGATTAAGGCAGGAAGGTCAATTAGGGGGTGATTTTTAGTTGATTCAAACTGAGAAAGAAAAGGGAAATGATTGAAAATATCCACAGAGCCACTTCTGGCATAGACTCTTACTAGTGCCCTTTCTAAGAGTCTAGATATTTAATAATGTGGATATTTGTAGGCAACGTTGTCTAAACACACTTATGGCCAATACTATATAAATATATAGTGCATTTCATTTGAATAGTTTGTAACATGGTCGTGCTTGCATCCTCTTATTATTGCCCAGCACATAAAATAATTTGTGTGAATGAATGAAAAGTGTTCATGTGAAACTGCACTCAAAGGTTTTTCTCTGTAAGCAACACTGTCAAACCTCTATGAGGGATTGTTTGTATCAGAGACACCTGTGTCTGGTGGAACACCAGCAGTAACTGAGTTTTCTGATTTATCAAGAAAATATTTTGAGTACGAAAATTAATTTTTATGAATTTATAAAAGCCTGCCTAGGTAAATGGAATGGTAAGCATTAAAAAAGAACAATGACAGAAGACCAATCAACTCAGTAAGTTATTTCTGTGGACTGAAAAGCGCAGGATTATACGAGCCATGTTGGCTTAAATGAAGAGTAGGTAGTGTTACCGGTACTGCCTTGCTCTCTTGTGGCAAAACGTGATGGCAAACCCCTTTCAAAAAGAAAAGGAAAATACTTCAGTTGTTTTCATTTCCATATATAAATTAATATGGCTCTTTGGTGTCGGGCCATTTTTAAAAAGTATTCTTGCTTGGCATAAAATTTCCATATTTATCAGTATCAGAAAGAATGTTTTATTTGAAGGCAGATAGAACTGGTTTCAAATCTTAGAGCTTTTCCTTGATGGTTGTGTGACCTGGAAAGAGACCAAATTTCTTTGACTCTCAGGTGTTTTGTTTTGTTTTGTTTTATCAATAAATCCAGGCAAATGTTTCATACCCATTTTTGGAAAGAGCAGATAAGACAATGTATGGAAAATGCTTTACTCTCTTTAGGAGCACATGTGAAGATCCAGAATTCTGCTTCTCCTTCTTTCCTCTCTCATTGCACTCATTTATCTTCCTATCTCCCCACATACATATATTTTCTAAAACAGACAAATAAAAAACAAAAATTTTAAAAAGCCCTGTAGTAACTGGAAAGCAAAATTGTCACAAAGTTCAGAGAAAGTTGAAGTAATTAGACTGCACTGGTATTTGATCTCAAATTAAAAACCCGACTCCCTGAGAAGAGTTTCAGATATGCTGGCAATAATTCCAACACCCAACGCTTTTCGTATCTTAGGTAGTAGCCTTTACAAAGTAACAATTTTAAGGAGCAAAGTACTAAGACTCTTTGTGTATGTGACTGAGCAATAAATACAGTTAAGACTTTACATTTCAGGGACAAAATAAACTTAAAAAGTTTTTAAACATTTATTTTTGACAGAGAGAGAGAGGGAGGGAGGGAAGGGGAGAGAGAGAGAGAGAGAGAGAGAGAGAGAGAGAGAGAGAGAGACAGAGAGAGGGAGAGAGAAAGAGAGGGAATGAGCGGGGGAGGGGCAGAGAGAGAGGAAGAGGGAGACACAGAATCTGAAGCAGACTTCTGGCTCTGAACTGTCAGCACAGATCCCAACTTGGGCCTCAAACTCAGTGACCATGAGATCATGACCTGGGCCAAAGTCGGATGCTTACCTGACTGAGCCACCGAGGTGTTCCAAAGCTTTAGAAGTCTCAGCTCACACAATGATGACACTCCCAAACTCCCCACTACCCAACAAATTTGGTTTGTCATGCTTTAAACAAGAGAACAAGTATGTTTTCTACTCAGTTATGGGTAACTTCTCTCTGGCCTAGAGAAAGCAGTGGAATCATGGTCTAAAGCCATGCTGAATGCCTCCTGATCCCTCAATGCATTTGGCATAACATGTTTGTTTAATTTGATGCTATCTCAGTGTTAATGCTTTTGTTTCCTTCCTAAAAGATTCCTGTGAATCCTTTAGCTGAACTTATTTATTATACTGTGTCTGTGATTTTCTGGAGAACTACTACATAAAGTAAGGAAGGGCTGGATCTCATTATGGCATTGCTAATCTACTATTTTCAACTCTCATTCCATAGTATCTAATTGGCATTTTCCTAATGTCATGCTGACAGTAAGTCCTACGCCATCACTGGAGATTAAAAAGCCCTTGAAAGTCTATTATGTAACCTTTATTTCTAGCAACATTTCTGCACCTCTCTGGGGTGAAGAGCAGATTTAAAGAAAAGCTGAGGACATACATGCTTCCTCCTGGAAGACAACTGTCTGCAAGAGAAAGGGAACCAACTATGACACATGCAGAATGTCGAAGCTCAGTTTTCCCAGAATGGACTTAACCATCAATATTGTTCAGGTTGATACAACTCAACTTTCTCTCCATCACTGCTCTCTATAAACATGTTCCTTCTCTGGTGTTACTCACAAGGGTGAGCAGCACTTGTGTTCTAAGAGGTGCTCAAACCAGCAATCTAGACACATTTCTGAGCTTTCTCTCTCTCTCTCTCTCTGGATCCTTTCAACAGCAAATTTTGTTGGTCCTACATCCTAAAACCTTAAGACAATCCATATGAGAATTTCTGAGAAATTCCACTGCAACTTCTGTGGACCTGGATACCACTACTTTTCGATTGGTTTATTGCATAAGCTTTCTAAGTAGTTTCCTGCCTCTCTATCAACCAGCTCTGATACAGACCCTACAGACAGAATAGCCTGACTCAGTGCAAGTATAATCATATCATTCCCCTATGAAAAACCCCTCAATGTCTTCCAGTTTATCTATAATAAAACCTTATGTCTTTAAAACATGTTAGTTAAGACTTTCCACCCTCATCATCAATCTTCACAGTAATTCACGTGATACAAATCCCTTTCACATCTTTACTTGCACCATGAGCTTTCCTTTATGTCTTCCTGCATGCTCTTCTCATTGCCTGAAATAATTCCTCCTTCTCCACATCCCTTAGGCCTTAGCTAAGCCATCAATTTTTCAGGGAAACTTTCTTGACACACTAAATCTGGTCAGTTATTCTTCCAAGGTGTTCCCATATTTTTCTATATTTCTTTTAATTAGTCCATAATTGGCTCTATTTATTGTATTACAAGTTTACTCATCTATATCTTTTCAAGATGCTTTTCAAGTATGCTTTTCAGGAAAAGTACTCTATGCTAGTCTATTTGCTATTGTACCCTCAACAATTAGTCCCGCATATAGTAAAACCCAATAGTTATCAATTAAATTAATGATTATGTGAATCCTGTGTACAAGGCTCATGATATGAAAAATTACTTGGATTCATAAGAGAAATTTCTTTGTTTTTCATGGTCTAAGTAAACAATAAATAGGTAACTTAAAATTTTTATTACCTCAAACATTCAAACTTGTAGATCACCCTGTCTCTGTCCCTAAACAAGGATCTAGATTAAAACATAATCTTCCTGGACCCTTAGAATATACATAGGCATGTTTTTTTTTTTTTTAATATTCTATTTTCCTCTATTAAACTAATTGTCATAGGATCACTTCCACCTCTCTCACATATTAATCTACAACTTGGTTAACTGTGAATTAACACCCTAAGGTGGGCCAGGAAGATAAAAGACATAGTTAACTTATCACTGAGGCAGAATTCATGCATCTTGGGAATGCTATTTTTTTAATGTTTATTTGTTTTTTTAAGGTCACACTTTTTAAAAAATATAATTTATTGTCAAATTGGTTTCCATACAACACCCAGTGCTCTTCCCAACAAGTGCCCTCCTCAATGCCCATCATCCACTTTTCCCTCTCCCCTACCCCCCATCAACCTTCAGTTTGTTCTCTATATTGAAGAGTCTCTTATGGTTTTCCTCCCTCCCTCTCTGTAACTTTTTTCCCCCTTCCTTTCCCCCATGGTCTTCTGTTAAGTTTCTCAAGATCCACATACGAGTGAAAACATGGTATCTTTCTCTGACTGACTTATTTCACCTAGCATAATACCCTCCAGTTCCATCCACATTGCTGCAAATGGCCAGATTTCATTCTTTCTCATTGCCAAGTAGTATTCTATTGTGTATATAAACCACATCTTCCTTATCCATTCATCAGTTGATGGACATTTAGGCTTTTTCCATAATTTGGCTATTGTTGAAAGTGCTGCTATAAACGTTGGGGTACATGTGCCCCTGTGCATCAGCACTCCTGTATCCCTTGGGTAAATGTCTAGCAGTGCTATTGCTGGGTCATAGGGTAGTTCTATTTTTAATTTTTTTGAGGAATCTCCACACTGTTTCCTAGAGCGGCTGTACCAGTTGAGGGAATGCTATTTTCTAAAAGCCTAAAGTTCATTCTAGGTAAATAAACAAAGGTCAGGACCAAGAGATTATCATGCCTAGATAGAGAAATGGTTTGTGCCCTGGAATTCATTGATATATTAATAAAATTATATCAAAAGTTAGCTACTGAAGAAGTAAAAAAAGGTAAAAGACACTTGAGGTTGGTGTCTAAGGCTGTTATCAACATGACAGAAACAATCCTTTTACTTTGAAAAAGACATGTTAACTTCTGGTTTTTCTCCTCTGTAAACTGGGGCTCTCTGCCTCACTTTTCATAACCCAAAGAATTTTTCTAAAGCTCAAACAGTAATGATGTTGGCTCTGGAAAATATCCACACACTAAAGACTTGCAGTATCTTGTAGAACTCTTAGAAGACAGCAGAGAGCTACACACTAGAATGCAGTGGCCCCCACACTGTGAAGGCTGGGTGGTCCTTCTGTAAATTCTCTTTCCAGAAGGAACTGCATTCTGGGAAATCAAAGAAGTAATATTCTTCCATTTCTGGTGCTTATGAAGTGCCTAGAAAATACTGTGTTTTCAATAAATGTTTGTGGAAGAAAAAAGTTTGTATATATATATAGATATACATATCTATATGTATGTGTGTGTGTGTATACATACATATATATCTATATGTATGTATATATATAGGTATACTTTTCCTTTTTTTAAATGTTTATTTATTTTTGAGAGAGAGAGTGCAAGTAGGGGAAAGGCAGAGAAACAGGGAGACACAGAGTCCAAAGCAGGCTCCAAGCTCTGAGCTGCCAGCACAGAGCCTGACACAGGGCCCAAACTCATGAACGGTGAGATCATGACTTGAGCCGAAGTTGGACATTTAAGTGACTGAGCCACCCGGGCACCCCTATATATACATTTCCTGATGCAAAAGTATCAACAAATAGGGGCGCCTGGGTGGCGCAGTCGGTTAAGCGTCCGACTTCAGCCAGGTCACGATCTCACTGTCCGTGAGTTCGAGCCCCGCGTCGGGCTCTGGGCTGATGGCTCAGAGCCTGGAGCCTGTTTCTGATTCTGTGTCTCCCTCTCTCTCTGCCCCTCCCCCATTCATGCTCTGTCTCTCTCTGTCCCAAAAATAAATAAACGTTGGAAAAAAAAATTAAAAAAAAAAGTATCAACAAATATTTTAAGAGGAAAGAATAAATATCTAAATTAAGTAGAGCACATTTCAAGAAAGAGGGAAAGAGAGCTGATGTGTCACTACTACAGACTCTATTCCTGAGTCTATGCTAATACCATTAGATATTTTATTCCATCTGAAACTCATTTCTGAAAGAAAATTGGCACCATTTTACTGCTGAGACAACCGAGGCTCAGAGAGGTGAGAGAGATTGTTTCACAATTAAAAAGTGGTAGAACCAGGATTGAAAACTGAGTCTACTGCTTTCAAATTTTGTTTTCTATCTAATTTCAATTATTGATAGAGGTAGGATTCTAATGCAAGGAAGAATATTTTCTGTAACTTCCTCTTAAAGATTCTATAAGTACTTACATTTCCCCAAAGCAAGTAGACCTCATAGTAGTTCTCAATAGCTAGGACTATTTTAATCACCCCCAATAGAAAGAATGGCAAATCATACTGTGTGGTCAGAAATTGGAAGATAAATTAGGTTCCTTACTGAAGCACATTTCCTTGATGCATATGTAATATCAATCAGGATCTCTCTTGATGACTCAGTGGGATAGAACAGCAGGAACTCGTTCAACATCCAGCGGGAAGCCTGGTCTGTAGCCTGTTCCAAGTGTTATTTGAGAAGGAAAAGTTTGAAGGAGGGTACAAGATTGGTCCTGCCAACTCAGTATTAACCAAACTCTAGCTGGGCTGAGATCAAACTTCCCCAACTTGTTCTGATGTCTTGCATTTCCAGATCACCCATATGAATTCAGTTAAATCCATTCTAAAGCATACAAAATACATTTTCAATATTCATATGCAGCATAAACACCATGTTAATCATGAAGGACATTTTTTCCCCTGTAAGAATATGTAGAAGGCAAAAGATAACTCTAAAAGTGTTTTCTTCATGTAAATGACAGGCAGAAATTAATTCAAAGGCTAAATGTGTCAGAATGCTCAGTGGTCCAGGTATAATACAGCTCAATCTCCTCTCGTTTGCAGTCTGTGACCATAGTGGAGTGTTGTGCAAAGATTCTGAAAGACTCTTTGTCAGGGAACTTTGCATCCAGTTCCAGATCTAATATTTCTTTGCTAGGAGCCCTTAGCAAGTAGTTAGTGCCCTAAATGATAATATAATACAGCCATCGGGCTTTGTATTTTGACCTGAACACTATTCATTCTTTAAGACTCAATTTTAATATTTACCTTATTATAAGATAAATTCTATATGGAGAGGAGTTTTCTTATCTATTTTTGTAGTTACCAGAACCCATATAACCTAAGGCCTCACTTAAACTAGGTACTTTTCAATATTTGTTAAATACATTAACGTGAAGTGATCACTGACTTCTGATGGTGACTTATCCTTCTCTGTGGCTCTTACCTTATTTTACATTTATCTCTGTCAAAGTATTGATAGCATGGAACAACCTATATTTACCTAGCTATCTGTCCCCCTATTAGATTGAGATCTTATTTATATTTGTATGTCCAGTGCACAGAACTCTATATGGCTTGTGGTTTTAAATAAATATATCTTAGTGAACTGTGTGATTTTGTGATTATCAAAGCAAGTTCTTCTGTGTTTGAGAGTCTTTGCTTCTACTGGAGCCTATTCTGATCTCATTCTTGCTCAACCTTCTTGTATTTTTAGTCAGTAGCACCTAGTAGTGATTATGTATTATATTTCTACCATGATAAACATGATAGTAAACACTCATATGGGGGTTATTGTCTGTCAGATGCTGTTTTTATCTATTATCAATATTATATTATTATATATAATGTATATTCAATCGATTTCTCTTATTACATAATGGTGGCTATTATTTCCATTTCCTAAATGAGAAAACTGAGGCACATATTGGTTAAGGGACTCACCTGAGATCATATAAGAAGTGGAAGAAACAAGATTATAAAGTCTGATAATCTAGTTCTGAAGTCCATGCCTTTAATCATGATTCCATACTGCCTCTCTTTGGAGTAGGTATTTATGTATATGTTTTCTATTATTCCCTATAATAATTCTTTAACATCTTTATTACTATTTCTCTTAAACCAATGAGGAAATAGAGACTTAGAGAAATTAGGTAACTCACTCTCAAATCTCACATGTAGTAACTATCCAAGGTCAGAATTTCCCTGACTACAGCTTTTAACTCCATGTTCTATACTTGTTCTATGTTGTAGCACAGAATTTAATTAATTACCATTTGTTTCATACCTTTCAGTCTGTTTCCTTCAACTAGACTTTAAATCTTTAGTAGAAAAATTGTATATGTAGTATGAGTATATCTTTCTCAACACTGAGTACAATTCTTATCATATAAAATTAGTATTAATTGTTGCCCTATTAATTAATATTAACTGAGACTTACACAATTATGAGCCTGTGTATGTAAAAATCGGGAATACAAGTGAGTTACAAATATAAAGATATGAGCTATGCAATGAGCATTTTAAGTAAAATGTAACTAGAGATTTAAAGAAAATTTATGGCTCTGGGTTATTATTCACACAGCATGAAATTGAGAAGTAATTTGGTCTTGTGGGTAAAACACAAGAAGTCAAGAATTGTGGGCTTTCTGCTTTAAATGCTACTTTATGTGACTTTCTTTACATAGCTTCTCTGTCTATGAAAGGGAGGGAATTTAATTTCTTTGTCGAAAAGAAGAAACATATTTTCCACTGAGAAATCCATACATAAAAAAAAAGTGTGTTACACAAATATCCATTATTCTTAAAAAGCTTAAATCATCAAACTCTTCCCTATGTGGATGTCTTTTTTTGTCCAAAACCAGCAGTATCTGGTTTACCTGAGAGCTTGCAAGAAAATGAAGAAATCTCTGGCTTCATCCCAGACCTAGTAAATCAGAATCTGCTACTTGAACAAAATATCTAAGCAATTCACACACATTAAAGTTTGAGAAGTTTGTTCTTTACATTTAGGAGTCTGTTTCTCTCTTTGTCGTTGTTACTGTTGGTTCATTTGTTTTGCTTTTTTAGATTCCACATGAGTGAAATCATATGGTGCTTGTCTTTCTCTTTCTGGTTTATTTCACTTAGCATAATACTCTCTAGTTTCATGATTGTTGTTGCTAATGGCAAGATTTCATAGTTTTTATGGCTGATTGATATTCCATTGTGCATATATACCACATCTTCTTTATTCATTAATTTATTGATGAAAACTTAGGTTGCTTATATATCTTGACTATTATAAATAATACCACGATAAGCATAGGGTGCATATATATGCCAAAGGGGAAGGGGGTGGGAAGATGGGTGAAATAAGTGAAAGGGGTTAAGAGGTGCAAACTTCCAGTTAATAAGTCACAGGGATGACAATTACAGCACTGGGAATATTGTCGACAATATTATAATGTACTTATCTTGTTGAGCATTTCATAATATATGTATTTGTTGAATAAGTATATTGTACATCTGAAACTAATTTGATATATGTCAACTATACTTTAGATAAAATTTAAAATGTTTATACTATAGTAAGTTCATCCCATATGGAAGAGTTCCTCCAGGATTTTTTTTTTCTTTTTGATATCTTATCCTGGGATTTAGTTCAGAATTGTGTGTTTTTTAGTGTTTACTTATTTTATTTTGAGAAAGAAAGAGTATGTGTAAGCAGGGGAGGGGAAAAGGGAGAGAGAGGGAGAGAGAGAATCCCAAGCAGGTTCCACTCTGTCAGCACAAAGCCTGATACAGGGCTCTATCCCACAAACCTTGAGATCATGACCTGTGCCAAAACCAAGAGTCAGACGCTTAACCAACTGAGCCATGCAGGCATCCCCAGAATTGTTTCTTAATCTTACATTTTTTCTTCCCAGCACCAGAATTACCAATAAAACCATTTTCTACTGCTTGAGATTCCATATATCTTATTTTGGGTTACTAACCCTTCCAAACAAGGCAAATGACCAGGTACATCACTAGCAGTTCTTCTTACAAGGATGTTCATGACTAACTTTTGGGGTCACTCTTGATAGGATCTATGCAGGATCAGGTTAGTTTTGGCTTGTGCGCACATAATGAGATGTCCCATCTTTGAAAAAGTGGGTCCTTTTTTTCTCCTCTGTAAGAGTCTCCACCTACCCTCAAGCAGCCATACATGTAACCTAAGTTGATTACACCTAGTTTCAACCAAGTGCCACCACCTGGCTTCTATTCTTCAAGGATCCCTTTATCCCCATTACTCTCAGAAAGCACTCAGAGAAGAGCCACCAATGAGCTTCTCAGTAATGCTGTTTCCTCATTAAGACATTCCTCATGGTAATTCCTTTGGTAAATGGATCGCCCCAGGCCCTGCTTTCTCATGTTCTGGACTTATGAAACCTATTCTTTCTATTGTTCCCATAGTTCTGAGCCATTTGATGACTTTTTTCCCACCATCTTCTGTGTCATTTCTGATATTCCTACTTCATTTATCTTTTCTTGTGAAGTTTCCAAGAACATCCTTAGCTTCCTAGACCTATGACTAACTCCCAGCGTCCTTGCCAAAGTGTTAAATCTTCTTTTATGGGATAATACTGCTATATCAATAAATATTTGTAGATAAGCTTTTCCTTAGCTAAATTAACATTTCATCATCCCTCCAAGTCATGGTGTCTTTAAAATCCATACATTCTCCTGACTTCTGCTAGTACATGTTGGCTAGACACTGGGTTTTTTAGGTATAACCACTGTCTTCCTATAGAAACATCACCTCTCCAGTCAGATTATATTATAATTTGATCCTAGTTGCTCGTTTCATAGCCATATTCTCTTAGATATAAAAATCTCTCTATCATCTTCAAGCTATGAGAGAACAGTAGCCTTCAACAGAAAGGGTTGAGCCATTTCTGTAGGCCAGAAGTTTCAGGGGAATTTAGGCATTCAGAGTTTTAAAACTTTTTTTTTTCAAAGTTTTTTATTTATTTTTGGGACAGAGAGAAACAGAGCGTGAACTGGGGAGGGGCAGAGAGAGAGGGAGACACAGCATCCGAAACAGGCTCCAGGCTCCGAGCCATCAGCCCAGAGCCTGACGCGGGGCTCGAACTCAGGGACCGCGAGATCGTTACCTGGCTGAAGTCGGACGCTTAACCGACTGCGCCACCCAGGCGCCCCTAGGCATTCAGAGTTTTAAAGTGCACCGACCCAGGTATTCTCATCCCAAGTGTCAGATTCTCACTTATCCCTATTCATGGTCCTGACCTTGGCATAGTAGACCTGCAGTGTTTGAGAATTTAATCATTTTTGGAGCTCTGTGGCACATATAATTGAGTCCTGGATCTGATCCTCCACTTTGCCCCCCAGGTGCAGATGAGAGTCTCTTTATGTGCTGCCAAAGAGGTCCTCTGGCTTTGACAGTTTGCCTTTAATTGGTGATTAAAAATCTAGTCTTTCATTATCTTTTCCAATCCATCAATCGTACCCAGCAAGAGCCATTCAAATGCATACTCCTTATAATTGCTACTCCCTCAAATTTTCCAAGGTCTGAGTTATTGTACCAGTCAGTGCATTACCTTTTGTGGTAACTCATCCTAGTTCATCACCAGAGAGTTTTAACACTGCCAGGGGCTATAAGTACTCCATCTATCACTGCACTGCCAACTGCCTGGAGGGTGACCAACTCAAAATCCCATTTTAGAGTCTGATTCCTACAATCGTTTCAAATACCAATCATCCCAAAATTACATTTCCCAGGAAACAGACTATTAGGCAGATATTTATGTGCAGGGGTTTTACTGGAGAGTGTTTAGGAAAATATACCCGAATGGAAGTGCAGAAACAGGTTTGGGCAGAGGGAGAACTGTGAGATGTAGTTGTTATAGAGCCCTCACCATATCCTCTGGGAAACCCTTGAGCCAGAATAGTCCTTCCAAGTTTCTTGAATAAAGGCAAGGCGTTCAGACCCTTGTATTTCCCATATTAACCAGTTTTGGATATGGTTATTTCCCAGGAAGGAAGCACAACCTTAGTTGAGACAACTTACTTCAACTGAAATCAATTCCTGAAGAGGACTTAGATGTGAGATATTAGCACCAGCACTCCTGGCTGAAGTGAGAAGAAAGAGGGAAAAAAGAGAAAAATTAGTGTCAGGCTGCCTGGGTGGCTCAGTCAGTTAAGCATCTGACTCTTGATTTCAGCTCAGGTCATGGTGTCACACACAGTTTGTGAGACTGAGTACCACTTCTGGCTCAGTAGCATGGAGCCTGCTTAGGATTCTCTTTCTCTCTTCCCCTCCCCTGCTCATTCTCTCTCTCTCTCTCTCTCTCTCTCTCTCTCTCTCTCTCTCTCACTCTCTCTCTCTCTCTGTCTCTCTCTCTCTCAATAATAAGCTTAAAAAAAGGAAATTACTGTCTTTTTAAACTTTGAAATATTAAACAAAACAACAGGACAAGAAATAAACAAGTTATTTCTTAGAAGTCCTAGGTTGGTTGCTAAGATCAGAAAGATAAGGCAGAGAAGAGGTCCTGAAAAGTGAACAATAGTATGCCCAAACACTCTTTGACTATCAAATCCTTAAGGTATTAGAATATGTAGTAAAGTAATTGTATTTTATGTTTAAGATCTCTATTTGATTAGTGACATGCTCAGTCAATCATTCAATGCTAGATTTTAAGTTCATTAAGGCAGGGCTCACATCTGTCCTGTTCACTCTCAACATAGTACCTCTCACGTAATAGGCATCCACTATATACTTAATGAATAAAGGATTTATGGTATGGCAATATCAAAGAGAATTATGAGCCTTAAGTTCCAATATAAATTCTATCTTTGTTAACCCTAAAGCCTGTCTTTTATGTGTCCCCACATGTCTCATATGTAGCGAGCCCAGTGCTACCTTCTGGAGTGAATATTAACATTATTGCAACCTCATAGAAATATGAATAAAATATGATATTCATGTCTTAAGTGTGAACAAAATTTTCATGAATGCTTAGTATTTTTTCCAAAATGCTAAACAAGTCAATTGAGGCACATGACTTATCAGACTGATCAAAATGTTAAGCTTTTGGTATGTGTCTCCTGTCAAATTAATACTTTATATTTGGAATGATTTCTCTAGTTGAAGAGGAAATAAAAATTAAGACAAGTGCACAGAATTAAAAGGCAAAAGCTAATGAAGATGAAATCAATATCAAGTTCTGTAAGTACAATACTCAGACCCACCCTTGTCAAATAGATACCCCAATCTAAGGAAAAAGTTTTGTGTAAGATATTCTGCCCTAAATGTGGCTATATTTTTAACTAACAAGAAAAAAAGTAACTAGGCTTGTGATGAAATGATAAAGTACTGTATCTAAATAGTTTAGGGAAAAGCTCCAGGAACTCACTTGCCCTTTACAAAATGGGAATATTCCTGTAGGATTTTCACAGCGCCTGTATCCAATAGTTATAGAAAGCCAAAGCCAAAATGTGCTCTGTAAATAGAGCCAGCTTGAACACAGAGTACCAACTTGGACAAGATACAAACACAAGAATCCAGAGATATGAAGCCAGAAGACATTAAACTGTGAGCACCTATCTGTTACCCTGTAATTTGGGACAAGAAGAAGAGCATGTGTCTCAAGCTCCTAATCCCTGAAAGGGAATGAACCACACCAACAGAAGCCTAGGATCATCTCAAAGACTCAAGGAGATAATGGATGCAAAAGCACTTCAAAGGCTGTGTATCTTCAACCTATATTTATAATCATTGTTATGGCAGTGATTTCAAATTTTCTCTAGGCTGGTGAGCTCACAAGTTTGATGGCAAGGGCTCAGAATTAAATATAGGCCTGGCAAAGGGAAATACAAGTATTTCAAGCAGAATGGTGTCTACATAGAAAAAGGGGGAAAGCTCTCTTTTTTTTAATCTATCATGTGATCTGAACATTTTTTTCTGCAGTGATATTTTTCTCTATACATGTTACTTAATAATAATTACAAAGCTTTGTATAAAGAAAACCCTATCACATTGTTACATTGCAACAGATATGCTTTAGACCTAAGTAGCTGAAAGCATTAATGCAATAAAATACAATTATGTAGCTAAATTATTCCTTGAATTATTGATGCAATATTGACTCATTTAGTATCTCTTGTAACAAATGGGCAGAACATACACTTACAGGTTAATATACCCTACCAAGGGAAGAAATGCACAGCAGCTGAACCCATAAATTCAGTAATTTTATAACCCTATGTTTTATTAAAATCCATTAGATTCCTTCAAAGGCACAAGGTCAAGGAAGAACAAAAAAAAAAAAAAGAAAGAAAAGAAAAAGGTGTCCCATACTAGTTTAAACAAGTTTAAACAGATACAAAAACAATGGTGAATATGTACCATTTGTCATTTTAATTACCAACATCCATTTTCTGTTAATTCTCTGTAACATAGAGATGTGGTTAAACAATAAAAACTGTTAATAGCTCATGAACTCTTTGGCCCCAATTATCTATCTCTACAAGGAATGATTTTGTTTTTGCTAGAAAATTCACTACATATACTGTATTTCTGAGACATGCAGAAAACCTAAAGATGCATTTAAATACCAGTGACCCTGAGAATCATGGTGTACATACAGTAAGTAAGTAATTGGCAAATGCTTGTTTATTTTTTAAACTACAAAAGATTCTTATGTTCTTCATTTTCAACAGTACATATATTATTTGCTTTTGCATATTCTTTCTTCATAGCTAGTTAACACCTTGAGAATAGAGCCTGTCTCTTTTTTTTTTTTTAATTTTTTTTTTCAACGTTTATTTATTTTTGGGACTGAGAGAGACAGAGCATGAACGGGGGAGGGGCAGAGAGAGAGGCAGACACAGAATCGGAAACAGGCTCCAGGCTCTGAGCCATCAGCCCAGAGCCCGACGCGGGGCTCGAACTCACGGACCGCGAGATCGTGACCTGGCTGAAGTCGGAGGCTTAACCGACTGCGCCACCCAGGCGCCCCTAGAGCCTGTCTCTTAAGTTCTTTTTGAATATCCCATAGGTTCTGAAAATGCACTGAATACAGAGACAAATTAATATGCACCAAAATTACTTATAACATTCAAGCTCTCAGTTATGAAATGGAGGTCAAAAAGATAATACTATCAGGTGACAGTATCCTAAATCTCAAACTAAATCCAATGTTTGCATTATATTTAAATATGATATATAATGTCACAAAGAACAGCAGCTGAATACCATCAAAGATGGCTTTTTTGACCAAATATCATTCTTTGGATAAGCATCATATAGTGCGGTTCTGAGTCATAGTAGCTTTTGGCTAAAATGTGAACTTTACCAAGTTTTCAGGTACTTACTTTGAGTAAATAAGAGCTTTCTGAGTTCTTAGGTATAAGGGTGAATGTTGGCATTTCTGACATTTCAAGGGAATGCCTCAAATTTTCATAGAATCTTTAGGACTTGCTCTTTATCTTTTTTTTTTTTTTTAAGAAAACAATTTGGCCATATATTACTGATTAAATGAGTCTATAAAAAGGAAGAGAAGTTCTTTTTTTTTTTCTTTCAGGGTAAGTGTTCTTCATTCTACTGAATGGCATCTTAAAATTACAGAGTTGGGGCACAAATAAAATAAAAACAAGTTTGGTTTCATTAAGGAAAAAATGCTTATATAATTTTATCATCTGACAACATAAAAAAAAAAAAGGCTTCAATAGTGCCTTGTAGGATTGATTGAGAATTCTGCATTGCTGTATATCTCACTCTCTTCATAGTCTTGAGATCTTCTAGGCAATGTGAACAGTATCTCCTGAGTCTGATGGTTAACAAAAAGGTTTGCATAGCTTCAATGTCTATGCTACATACAAAATGTACTCTAACCTTTAATCTGGTCAGAAGTAGGAGACTGAGACACTATTTCTAGATGGGGGAAGTCCGTTCCCCTAATCTCTCTTGCCCAAAGTCCAGTGCATGAGCACCTTGACCACTGCAACCATCCCTGAAGAATAAATCACTTCTTTATCTGGCTACCTCTGTACCTGGTACATACTTCCACTTTTGCACTTACCACACAAGAATTTAATGTATTTCTGGCACGTTTGTCACTTCCAATAGACTGAACTTCTGGAAGAAACGAATTTTGTTTTATATATCTTTGTATCTCCAGGACCAAGCATGACCCCTAGTCTTTAGTAAATTCTAACCAATTAGCCTCTGTTACTAGTCAAACTTCAATAAATATGTCTTATTGAGGATTTTCTGTGATATATCTGCTTATATTAATCCTGATTCCTCAGTTCAATAAATGTAAGGAATAAGGTGAATCATTTTTCTAGACAAAGTCTGTAAGTCTAATTAATAGAAAAAGAAAGGGAATCATGAAAGGAGCATCTATGGAGAAAGGAGTAAAGAGTAGAGTTAACCTTAGGAACTTTGGGCTAGAGAGTCCTGGTGTCTGGAATATTTTTCCCCTGATTTTGGCATATATGAATACATTTTGTCATTTAGATCTCTGTTTATATCTTAAGAGAGGTCTCTCCCTTAAGTGCCCAATCTAAAGTAATCACTTTATCATGTCATCTTATTTTAATTAACTGCATAATTTTAGTCATTGTCTGATGACTGTTTTTATTTACTTATTCTTTTTATGTATGCATTTATTTACTGCCTATCTACTAAAATGTAGGATCCATGAAACAAAGCTGCTAGTCACTACTTTTATGTCTAAATACTACTTGGCTCATAGTAAGTGCTTAGTAAATATATGATGAGTAAATATATGAATGATGAGTTGATTTAAAAAGCAAATCAAGGGGCGCCTGGGTGGCGCAGTCAGTTAAGCGTCCGACTTCAGCCAGGTCACGATCTCCCGGTCCGTGAGTTCGAGCCCCGCGTCGGGCTCTGGGCTGATGGCTCAGAGCCTGGAGCCTGTTTCAGATTCTGTGTCTCCCTCTCTCTCTGCCCCTCCCCCGTTCATGCTCTGTCTCTCTCTGTCCCAAAAATAAATAAACGTTGAAAAAAAAAAAAAAAAAAAAAGCAAATCAATTGGGGTGGCTGGGTGGCTCAGTCAGTTGAGCATCCGACTTCGGCTCAGGTCATGATCTCGTGGTCTTTGAGTTCGAGCCCCTCATCAGGCTCTGTGCTGACAGCTCAGAGCCTGGAGCCTGCTTTGGATTCTGTGTCTCCTTCTCTCTCTGCCCCTCCCCTGCTCATGCTCTGTCTCTCTGTCAAAAATAAGTACACATTAAAAAAAAAGCAAATCAATTGCAAAATTTGATATTTTTCACTAGAAGTAAATTACTTAAAAAAATACCTAACATTTAAATGTTCCCTAAGAATATACTTCAAAAGTCTCAGGTAAGAATAGGAAATGTAGGAAGTCAGAGAGAACAGAGAGAACATATTGGCCTTCCATCATCACCCCAGTGAGAAAGGAAGGGACAAAAGTATTGGATTCAAAAGCATCTTTAGGGTAGTTAATGGTAATGCGTTAGAGGGACAGTCAATGAAAACCTAGGAGGAAATAAATGATAAATTAAATAGCTTCCTTAATAGCTGATTGAATACAGTCATACATATGTGAAGAGATTCTTTTCGCAAAACCAGATGAACATCAAGGTTGTTAAACAAGGAAGCCATTAAACTGATGTGGTTTTAATGCCTTAGTAGCCTACATAACCAAACCAAAACCTAAGCCTGTAACATCTCAAGATTAAGAAATCAAAATCTAAGGACAACAAATCACAATCAGCCCAGTAGCTTCACCAAATAAGGCAACTGTGTAAGTTACAGCCAATCAAATAATTTCCTAACTTTGCTTCTGCCTTTTCTCTAAAACGTCCTTCTCCTAGCTCCTATCGGTGGAGTGCTTCTAACCACTTCTGGTTTCCTGCTGACCAATTTGAATCAATTTTTGCTCAATAAACTCCTAAATGTGTAATATGCCTCAGTTTATCTTTTAACAAGGTCAATTTGAATCTTAAATAGGAAATACAGTATTCATATGGATTTGTATTTTTATAAATGGCAGAGAAAATGCTATCAGTCCACCAATCCTGCTTCCTTTACTCTTTGCGCCCACAGTCTACATTTAGGTACAGCCCTATGGTCTAGACAATAGACAATAGAATGTGGACAGAAGAGTTTACCAATTCCAGGCATGGCCCCTAAAACTCTCAAGAGATCTCCCCCAATTTCTCTGATGCAGTGAATTCAGTGGATGGTTCTGAGGTGCCACTGAATAGAAAGCTATCTATCAAACACCTAATTGGACTCTGAAGTGAAGGAGAAATAAACTCTGCCAAGCCACTGCAATGTTGTAATCATATATGCTGACATGTCTTGATTTTATTTCCCAACATGCTCCTGTCCTCCTCCTCTTAGAAGTTTTATCTATATGCTTCTATGCTAATTAGTGACCAAGGTATTCTATCTCAGGGTTGATTTGTACAAGTGTAGAAATAAGGCTGAGGTCAGGGCAAGTGCAACCCTCCTTTGGATTTTTTAACAGAATCTAGGGAAGAGTTTGAGGCCCCCCATAATGGTGAGATTAGACTATGTGCAAGTAGACTTCCTGAGAGACTAAAGCAGATGGCAGAGTAATACAGAGATGAGCATCCTGTAAGCATCTGAGGCACTGGCTTTGTGTGTCCCAGAGGTCCGGCTAAAAGCTTGCTTTTCCACAGTTTTCAGAGATACCCCATTATTCTTCTTGTCAGTTCTCTGTTACTTAAACCCAAGAATTCATGTATAATATTGAGACTGAATATCACTGTATTTTAGCAAATAGAATTATGTAGGATTCATCAAAACCATTTATACAGGGCTTTCCCATCCTCACTGCATGAGCAAACTTGAACCATAAAGCACTACTCTCTATTCTCGGCTGTCATTTCTCAGACATATGACAAGTCCATCTGCCAGGGAATAGGAAGAAGGAGTGGAGGAAACAACCACAAGTCACCAAATGATTCGGCTATTCTATATTTAAGTAGTGTGTCTCAAACTCTAATATATCTATGAATTACCTAGAGATATTATTAAAATGAAGATGTGGATACAGGACTGGACTGGGACCTGAGACTCTGCATTTCTGAAATGCTTTCAAGTGCTGCTACTTTCAAGTGCTTGTTTACTACCACACTTTGTGGAGCAAGGTTCTAGAGCAGATTGTGTGTCTCTTGTGGTTATTCCTTCCTTGTATATGATGCTCAGTGGGGACAACTAGAACAGCTTCATAATGTTTCTCAAAAGCTCTCATAGGATTCATTATGCAGTTCTCAGAAAAGCAGCATTGGCATCATCTGGGAGCACATCAGAAATGCAAATTTTGGAGTTCTACCTTAATCTACTGAATCAGAAGGTTTGGGCACGGGGCCCTAGAAATTATATTTGTAAACTCTGTACGCAAACATTATGCACTATAAAGGCTGAAAAAACTAGAAACTGTGGATTGGGAGCTGACAAAGTATCTTTGAGTAAATACCACTTTCATAGGCTTCAGAAGCTATGCTATGACTGAGAAAAACACACAGGCCAAGCACAAGAGACTCTGGGAAAGGCTTAGTCAACCTGAATGACACTTTAACCCTTTACATGTGTTCTATCAAGAGCAAAGTTCATTAGTGCATGAATGGCATGGTCCAGCAGGAGAGGCTGGGCAAAGGTAGAGATAATAGCAGATCTATTTTTCTGTCTGGGCTTCACATGCAAGCCATAACTTCTACAAAAACAGTCTCCTGATATACAAACTCAAATTGTTACCATCATTCTCTACCTGTCAAAGAAAAGGGGATAACTAAATGTGAGACTTTATATATTGCCCTTTGAGAATTCTAACCACCAGGGTATTTGCTAGTGGTTGATATTTATGTAAGAAATATTTTAATCAATTATAAGGAGTTCATTATTTGTCAGGAAAGAAAAAAGGAGAATTTACCATATGGAAGGTAAAAATAATTTAAAAAGGAAAAAAAAAAACGTTTAGAAGAAGAGGGTAATAAAGATCTAAGTGATCTCGAGAAAGGCTTTATGCAATAAAGAGCTGAAATCAGATATATAAAATCTGATACCTATATATAGAGAGATAAAAATATATACCTTTTGAGACTAAAGAAAGCCTTTTGTTACTGTCTTCTACACTCCTTTTTTCTATTAATGCCTGGTTACCATGAATGTCTGTTGTTCAGACTATCATGCTTACAGCTATGTATTTATTTTAATCTTTAAAACAAGGCTGTGAAGTCTTTGAAACAGGGTCATTTGTTTTTGATGAAATATATTTTTGATAGATTTATTTGACCTGGATCTATGTAGGTAAAGAAATATCATCTTGAGAGAAGACTACAACATTAAGAAAAGATATTTTGCACAAGGAGTCTACCTACCTGTTTATTATTACCCTTTTATTCCCAGATTTGGGTAAAGGAAGCTGAGAAGCTGAGTGGGTACAGTCACATAACAAAGATGTCAACATAAATGGATTCATCATCAAGATCCTCTGACCTAACTTGGACAAATTCTTGGTGAAAATAATTAAAAGGAAATGAAGATAAAGTTACTAAGGAGTGGAAAACAGTAAGGAAAATAATATTTTGTACCTTGCGTTTCTGGGCAATGATATTCAACATCCCTGAGCTTTTGGTTAAATTAAGCTTAATATGTTTTTTCTCATCCCAGAGCACATTGCACATGGCTCCGCCTCCCATTCCCACCCCTTCTGCTGTCCACTCCAATTTAGTTTGTACAGGATGTGTAATTAATACCCAATTTATGTCCTTTTATGAAATGTTCATGAAGACAAATAGATATGGCCCCCCAAATGACCTTTGTTGAATCCCTTGATACCTTTCCCTCAAATGGATGTTTTAGCATTTACAAATCACTTTCATTTTCCTTTCGCCTGCCAGATGGCTTTGAATCTCTATGGTGGCTTTCTTCTCCAAACACCACAGTTTTCTAAAGGATCAAATAAAGTTCATCGTGGCTTATCTCAATTTCCCTGGGATAACTCACATTTCAAAATGAAAAAGTCAGAATAAATCAACAGCAGTAGCAGGCAGTTATAGAGGTCCACGCTGAGGGCACTTGCTTCCCCGTACCTACTGTGAGGTATATGTGAAGCGGGTCTCAGGAAGAGAGGCGCATGGGACGGCGGCAAGCAGAAAGTGTGATGGAGATGATTAGGAGGTGAGCAAATATGATGCAGCATCCAGGAAAGGTAAAAATGTGAAAGGCTCACAAACTTATTAATCCTGTGTCCATAAAACAGTCGGTACAGATGCGCAAACCAGGAAGAGGAGGGGAGGGAGGAGCCCAAATTGGAACCGGAAATGCCCTGTGCTTAAGATGATCTGGCAAGCAAATGACTCCCTGAGCAGAGTAGGGAGACATAATTGTTTTGTGTTGTTATTGATAATATTATAAAACATTTTTTTAATCCTTTACCAAGTACCTGTTGTGCTATGTATGCACTTTATATGTGTATCTCATAATCCACACAATCCAGAATTTGTATTATGATCACGCTCATTTTAAAAACATGAAAACTATGTGCACCTGGCTGGCTCTGTGGGTACTGCATGTGACTCTTGATCTCTGGGTTGTAAGTTCAAACCCCACATTGGGTGTAGAGATTACTTAAAAATAAAAAATATTTTTAAAAAAGGTTCCAAAAGACTTCAAATATCCTATTGATTCAGAACTAGGTTTCGAAGTAAATCTCTAATGTTGAGACAGTTACTTAACAAAGTTAATATATTTTAAGCAATTGTAACTTGCTATACTATTGCTCTCCCCCTAATTCCTATCATAAATATATATGACTTTTAAAGTTACTGTGACCCATGGAGTAAAATTATGGAGACAAGTTGTTTCTCATTGATTACGGTAATATCTAACAAATTAAATAGTGATGAGAGTTTAAATAATTTTTACTATATGTCTTTAATTTTGCTTTTATATAATTTTTCTAATTCATAATAAGCACCATGCTTGCCACATAAATATATGTAACTTTCTTCTATTTTTTTTGTCTTGACACTAAGAATACTTGCAAAGGAGTAAAAGATCCCCAGTTGTGCCTGCCACTTGATGGGCCATGCTTAATGAGTAACAAGGGGAGCAGAGTGAAGGGACTTTCAAAACAGGGCCACAAAAGAGATCAAAGGGGAAAGTATCTCCATGCAGCACAATTCCAGAAGACCTCTCTCACACCATACTCTAAGTAAAAAGCATGCAGTGGAGCAACACCATGTGAATGGTGCCTAGGGGTTATGCAGTACATGGCCCTGGATGAAGGGGAAACACCTGTAAGGGCTTTCACAGCAAAACAGCACTGACATCTTCCAAGACGCCACAGCAAAGACTTTTTTTAATTTTTAATTTCAATTTTTTTTTTAATTTTGAGAGGAGGGGGTGGAGAGGAGGGGCAGAGAGAGAGGGAGACACAGAATCCAAGGCAGGATCCGAGGCAGGATACAAACTTTGAGCTGTCAGTACAGAGTCCGATGCGGGACTTGAACTCATGAACGTAAGATCATGACTTGAGCCAAAGTCAGATGCTTAACTGACCGAGCAACCCCGGCACCCCCACGGCAAAGCCTTATAACTCTTAAGACTCACTTGCATAGAAAATGCTGTAGGAACTTCTCCAGAAGCTGCTCATCATTCAAGACTTAGTTGAAATGGGGCTTTTCCTGACACTTTTGGTTAGCTTCAACATCATTGTTGTCTATGTTCCTAACCACTTTGTTTATACCTCTAGCTTAGCATGTGGACTTTGTGTTACATGGCCTTCTACTGTGTAGGACTATGACTTTTTTGAAGCCAACAGCTTTGTGGGACGGGTACACCTCAGAGTCACAGCTCTGGGGTCAAACCCTGTATATACCAATTATTAGTTCTTGCCTTTTTGAACTTTAGTTTCTCTACCTTTAAATGGGAATAATTTATGGTATCTATTTCATAGATTTGTTTTATGATTATATGAATGACAAGGTATGAAAATAATGTTGGATACTTTATTAATAGTATTTCTTACCTAGAACTAAAGGGTGCCAGAGAAATAGCAGAATTTCACATATAGGTTAGAATTTTCTATTATCTCTTAAATCATGCCACCCAAGGAGCTGCCTATAATAGATTATTGGTGGTATTACAGGTTTTCTATAGATTAAATATTTTGTTATGCTATATTATTTTTCAAAACTTAAACTGAGTTTAAACCATTTAAATACTACTTCTAATATAAATCCCAGAACAAATCATCTTAACAATAAATTTCCATATAGATGCTCAGTCTGTCTTATTAAAGGCACATGGTCGCCTTCAATGGTACAAACTATAAGCCAGTGCTTAAATAACACTGGTGCCCAGAGATAAATAGATGCGAAAGCATGGATTCACAGACACACAAAATGAGACTTATTTTGATTTTTCTCCCCCAATACTGGACTCCCCAGTAATACAGAATTGCATATCCTTTCCCATCCTGACACTTACTCAGAAACCTAGTCTTAAGTAATAATGGGATTTCAAGTGAAGCCTTTTAACCCTTCTAGGAACAGTTAAGAACCTTTCCTCCTATGGGATCACTTGATAAAAATCTCTCAGAATAATAATCACTGTGACTTAAGCTCACTGAGTATGCGCATCTCTCAATCTCATCTGGGAGAGAGACAGCACTCAGTGTGTTCGTAAAGTGAATGAATGAATGAATGAATGGCCAATGAGTCATATCACAGATTACCCGCAATCTTACCACCAGGGGTAGAGCAGTGATAGAAATGGTTCCTGAAAGCATGGCAGCTTCCACTGTTACTCTCCTCCTCTATCTCATGAACTAAAAGGCAGAGAAAATCAACTTGGAAATTCCCTTTTCTAGAGTTTCATCCTTCCATAGTATGTAATCTTCACAGGTAGGCATGTGCTAAACTATAAGGGTATAGTGAACTCCCAGACCACAGCGCACCTAGGTTCGGGGTAAACAAATGTCCTTGTGAGGGAAATGAATGAAAATCAAGCCTGTAAATATTGAAAACAAGATGCAAATTCATTGTACAACTGTATATGAGAAAATGTCTTTTTAAAAATTTCCCTCTAGGGGCGCCTGGGTGGCTCAGTCGGTTGAGCATCTGACTTCAGCTCGGGTCATGATCTCACAGTCTGTGAGTTCGAGCCTCTGTGCTGACAGCTCAGAGCCCGGGGCCTGCTTCAGATTCTGTGTTTCCCTCTCTCTCTGACCCTCCCCCGTTCATACTCTGTCTCTCTCTGTCTCAAAAATAAATAAACATTAAAAAAAATAAAAATAAATAAAAATTAAAAAAAATAAAAATTTCCCTCTAATAAAGCAAGAATTCTATTGCAATATAAAACAGTCTTCATTTCACTTAGATCCCTATAATCCTACACCCATATTTTGAAATTACAATAAAAAATTTTGTATTTAGACATAAATAGTTCTTTTGAATTTTTTTTCACATCTTTGGTTATCATGATAAAATATACATAACAAAATTTAACCACTTTTGAGTGTACAATTCAACAACCTTAAGTTCATTCACACTGTTGTGCAACCGTCACCACATTTTATCCCCAGAACTTTTTTCATCTTCCCAAACAAAACTCTATATCCATTAAACAGTAACTCCTCATTTGCTTTTCCCTATAGCCCCTAACTTCTATTCTGTTTCCATGCATTTGATTACTGGAAAAGGCAAAAATATGGAGGCAGTAAAAAAATCAGTGGTTTCCTTTCTTTTGCTGAAGGGTCTGGAAGAGGTCCCTTGGCTATGCCTGCCTACCTAGGAAGGGTAAGAAAAGGTTCTGCTTCCTGCTCCTTCTTGCAGGCTGCTCTGGTCATAGGCAGGATTAGGGATATCCTTTGCTAGGACACACGCGTGACCAGCGTCCTCCACAGAGTCTCCCAACCTGTACATTAGGTATTACAAAGATTTTTTTTCTTTCCTGACTACATCACAGAGCACAAAGGATTTTTAGGGCATTGAAACTACTACACAGGATACTACAATTGGATATATGTCATTCTATATCATTCAAACTCACAGAAGGTACAATACCAAGAGTGAACCCTAATCAACTACTGACTCTAGTTGATTAATGTACCACTCCAGTGGGGATGTTTGTAATAGAGAAGGCTATGTTTATGTGAGGGCAGGGGTGATATGAGAAATGTCTGTATCTTCTGCTCAATGTTGCTATGAACCTAAAACTGTTCTTAAAAAAAAAGTCTATTTTAAAAAAAGAAAGGAAGGGTGCCTGGTGGCTCAGTCACTTTAAGTGTCCAACTCTAGGACATTTTCAGCTCAGGTCATGATCACAGTCATGGGATCGAGTCCCACATTGGGCTCTGTGCTGGGCATGAATGAAGCCTCTTGAAGATTCTCTCTCTCCTCTTCCCTCTGCCCCTCCATCACTTGTTCAAGAAAGAGAAAGGAAGAAAGGAAGAAAGGAAGAAAGGAAGGAAGGAAGGAAGGAAGAAAGAAGAAAGAAAGAAAGAAAGAAAGAAAGAAAGAAAGAAAGAAAGAAAGAAAGAAAGAAAGAAAGTTAGTTAGTTCTGACATATGCTACAACATGAACTTTGAAGACATTATGCTAAGTGAAATAAGCCAGTCACAAAAAGACAAATGTTAGGGATGCCCAGGTGGCTCAGTGGGTTAAGTGTCCAACTTCAGCTAGATCATGAAATCATGGTTCATGAGTTTGAGCCTCACATCAGTCTCTGTGCTGACAGTGCAGAGCCTGCTTGGGATTTTCTCTCTCTCCCTCTATCTCACTCTGCCTCTCCCCCATTCATGCTCTCTCTCTCAAAATAAATAAATAAAAGCTTAAAAATTAAAATAAAAAAAAAGACAAATGTTAGATGATTCTACTTATATAAGGAACCTAGAGTGGTCAAAATTATGGAGATGAAAAATTCTTTTTAATTTTTAATTTTTTAAGAATTAAATTCCATTTAGAATCACTGCACAAATAATTAAAGCAACATTAAAGCATCACTCATGGCACCTGGGTGGCTCAATAGGTTGAGCTTCTAACTCTTAATTTCAGGTCAGGTCATGATCTCATGGTTCGTGGGATTAATCTCCACCTTGGGCTCTGCACTGACCGTGTGGAGCCAGCTTGAGATTCTGTCTCCCTCTCTCTCTGCCTCTTCCTTCCTTGCATTCTCTCTCTCTCTCAAAATAAGCAAATAAACTTAAAAAAATCATTGCTCATAATGCAATATTTTAATCCTAACACAACTGTTCAAATGAATCCGTTTTGTGTACTGAAAGTTATTTATTTTGTATACATAAACTTAAAATGCTATAGTCAAACTCTTCAAATTGTTTTATGTCTTCTTCATTTCATATAAGAAATTACTTATAAGCATTAATTATGTAACTAATGTTATATTTTTCAACTGATACAGTTAATAATTTAATCATCCTCTTGGAGTTTTTTTCCTATTAATTTGTATTTATTGACAGTAAAGACCAACTCAATGATCATCTTTATGCTCACATATTTCTTCCTTATTTTTAGAATGGATGCATTCAGGCCAATATTCTTTTAAAAACACCTCTCAAAATTTTATATCTATCACATTATTTTGTCTTACTTTATAGCATTTATCCCATGTAAAGTTTCTGGTCCTGCCTGCATGCGTGTGTATATGTATGTGTGTGTGTGCGTGCATGTGCGCTTATTTGTGTGTATGTGTACTGTCTCTTCCCTGACTACTGTGCTTGCTTATGATGACAAGGACATTGTCTGTTTTCTCACTATTATATAGTCAATCACTATAACATTTCCAGATATATATTAGGCATTCATAAACATGTATGAAAATTAAAGTAATAATTACATGAACAAATAAATGGATAGCTTTGGATAAACAATAAGTTATTTCTTCACACTTAAGGATATTATTTGGCATCAGTATTTAGAATTTTTTATAAATTAAAATATGAATAAAATTTCAAAGTAAAACTTACTATTTCTAAAACTCTCATAAAAATAATGCTTAGAAAAATAGAAAAGGAAAATCCTCCACATTCTCATTACTCAAATGCTGAGCTTTTCAGCGACTTTATTTCTGGTCTTTTTTGTTCATACAGATTTACATGAAATTATGAGCTAATTAGCATATAATATATACACAAATTTCTAAGCATATTTCTCTTCATGTAGTGGATGTATTCACAAAGAAACATTTTGAAGACTGCTTTTATATTAGGTATAAATAGTATTATGTGCATTTTATTGAATTTATGGTTTATTTATGCTGCATTCAGGAGAATATGCTGAATGCATCATGCTACCAACAAAGGAAAGTTAAAATGCTAAACATGGAGAATGTTATTTATAGGGATTTTAATTGTTGTAGGAAAATAAAACCATAAATCTGCATGCTACACTGAAAGCTTTATGAAATGAAAAGGTTTTAAATGCCTATTTCAAGGTTGACAGTGTCATACTATTTCCACTAAAATATCTTTTTGTGTTCAGGGTGCAGTGTAAAGATACCAATAAAATCACCCACAAAAATTATCAGAAGTAAAGATTATATGAGCTCTTAGAAATCTACTCTAGTCTCTCTGAAATTATGAACAAATAAAAATATCACCCAATGTCAATATTTCTTATTTACTGGGAAAGTATTTTTAGAAGTTAAAGGAAAATTATTTTTAGTTACTGTTTACACAGCAGAATAATTTTGTGGCATAGAAAGAGTGATCTCTTAAGTGAGACAAATGTTCAAATTCTGGTTTGATAATCAAAGCAAGTTATTTATTTTTCCAGGCCCAGATGCCTCATTTCTAGAATTAAAAATAATATAACTTCTTTTATGAGATAATTATGAGGATTAAATAAAAAAATGTGCACTAGGTGCTTAGTATGCTACCTGCCCCATGATAAGCACTCCGTAACTGGCAGTCACGTAATACTAAAAGATGATGAAGTCTATTCATGAGGTGAGGGATGAACCACACTCATCCCTAGTGGTTCAGATTACTCCCTGGTTACAAAGAGAGGCCAAGTCACACGCCAACATTTGTTTGGGAAGCTGCATATTTTGAAGACACTAAATTTATTTTTTAGTAAGACTGTAGTTGAAAATAACAAGAAAAAATGACACAAGCCAAACAAGTTTAAAACCAAAGATAAATTAACTATTATTAATTCACATAGTTAAATTTCAGAGGCAGTTTTAACTTTAGACATGGCTTAATTAGAAGCTAAAAATCTGGCATCAAGAGGAATTATGGTTTCAACCTACTTCTCCAAAACTCAGCAACTTAAAGTCAGAGTTTTTGGTTTCTGATTGGCTATCTAGGGTCAATTACCTAGCCATTCCTGAACCTGTCACCGTGGCTTGTGGCATGGGAGATTCTAATTGGCTCATCTAAACCCACATCTCTCCATTGGAGCTTCATAAACTAAGAGCTGAAGAAGGATGGTATCACAAATACACTATGCTTCCTTACCTCTGTCAAACCAGGGTGTTATTCTCAGGAACAGGATAAATAAATATTTCAGTGAACAAACACAATGGATTTCTACTCCCATGACCTAAAACAATCTAATGCAGATGAAATAAGGATTGTGGAGATATGTTATGAGATTCAGAACCCTAATGGAACATACTTCTGTTTTGCTGAATAACAATAATTCTTACAAAAATTCATCTTTAGCATGTAGGAAAGGCTGGCCAGCATTGCAGGTTAGACAAGTTATTAATACTAAGCAGTTCTTACTGTATGACTAATCATTCACTTACTCTTTCTGCCCTTTATCCCCTCCTTCCTTTGTTGTCTCTTTTCTCTCCCAATATTATTTTCTTTCTCAAACATTTATTGATCACCTCCTATGTACAGCCTTCCTGTAAATTGATAAAAGATATTTCTGCCTCTAATGAAATTTATGATCTAGTTAGAAAGGTACAACAGAAGAAAGTGTATTATATTGAAAAAAAGCAGTGCCAGATAGGACCAAACAAGTACAATTGTGGAGGGTAGCAATAATGTTATAATGGAATTAAAATATGGCTTGGGGTCAAACGCCCTGGATCATATTCCTAGTTCTGTCTCTTACCAACTGTGTGACTTTTGGAAAGTCATGTAAGCAATATGAGCCTCCAATTCTTCATTCATGTCACAGAGATGATACCACCTGTCTCAAAGCAATGTGGTGAGGATCAAAAGAATGACATATGTGGAAGTGCCAACAACATTCTCTGACACATAACTGGCATCACAACGTTTCTAAATAAAGTGTCCTGGGTTTTTCATAAGAGGGAGAAATATTTTAAGCTGCAGGAACCAGGGAAGACTTCACTGGGATGGCATTAAATAAAACTAATAGAACTGGATAACACATATGGAGGAAAAGACCATTCTGATATTAGGGGAAAAATAAGCAAAACAATGGAAACGAACACATAATTTTTTAATGAAAGTAGAGAACATTGCATGTTGGCTGAAATAATGAGGTTTTGTTTGTTTTAGTTGTAGAATTATTTCCTCAATGAATTTTTTAGGCACCTAATACGTGCAACAGTTAAGGGACCCACTCTTGTTGAAAATAGGTGTGAGAAGACCCCCTACCTCACAATCCCACTAAGGAAATCTAGGACTTCACAATGCATAGTTTTAAAACCAATGCAGTGTTAATAGAAAACAGGAAAACTGGGCTAGGGATCAAACACAACATTCAGTGACTGAAGACAGACCTAATTTGTAATTTTGCAAGTTATACCACACTTTCTTATGTCTCATGCCTTTGCACATGAAGACTCTGTTATTGGAATGTATCCCTCATGAATCCACCAGCTTCTTGTCCTTTAAGATGCAGTTCAGCAAAGCCTTCCTTGATCTTCTTTGTCCATCCTTTAAGCTTCTTGCTGAACTAAGTGCTAATTCTCTGAGCCACATGCTGAACCAAGTATATAATTTTTCTTGATCTTCTATGGATATGAACTGACTTGCTCATTAGGAAGCTTGCTTTCTTTCCTTTTCTTTCTTTCTTTCTTTCTTTCTTTCTTTCTTTCTTTCTTTCTTTCTTTCTTTCTTTCTTTTTCCTTCCTTCCTTCCTTCCTTCCTTCCTTCCTTCCTTCCTTCCTTCCTCTCTTATCTTTTCTCCTCTTTCCTCTTCTTTTCTTTTTTTCAAATTTCTAACAGCCTTATTGAGGTGTAATTGGCATATAACAAACCACACGTTTCAGAATAAAACACACATCTCTGAAAGTACAATTAACATATAATAAACCATACATTTCTGAAACCATACATTTCTTAAATGTATACATATCATATATGAAATTGTATACAGTTTGATAAGTTTTGACATATATATGCACCCATGAACAAACCGCCACGGCCAAAATATGAAGATTATATTCTCAATATCCTCACACCAGTTTGTAATACCTTCATTTCACCTTTGTCAGTCCCCCTTTATTCCCAGTCAATGACTGGTCTGCTTTCTGCCATTAGTTTTTTTGTTTGTTCATTTATTTGTCTTCTATTTTCGAATACTCTAATTGAAACAAAGAGCCCTTTTAGTCTTGTTTTTTTCAATCAGCATTAATTATTTTGAGATTCACCCATGTATGTAGCATTGCCAAGTAGTATTCAATTATATGCATGTACTACAAGTTTTTTGTTTTTGTTTTTGTTTTTTGTGTGCTTTTTGTGTTCTTTTAACTCACGAACTTGTTCAGAGATGCTAGGATTATTTTTGATTTTTGGTTATTACAAGTAGAGATGCTATGAACACTCATATAAAATATTTATGTGGATATATATTTTAATTTCAGTTGGAAAAACACAAATTCATAAAATAGCTGGATAATAAGGTAGGTATATGTTTAACTTAAAAATTTTTTTCTTTACAGATAGTTTATCAATGTATAATACCCATTTATATTTGTCAACCTTTTAACTGTTCTAATAGGAACAGAGAATAAAACTGCATTTCTGTAAAGAAGAATTATCTTGGGCATCTTTTTATGTGCTTATTTATATTCCACATATTTTCTTTAGTAAAGTGACTATTTATTTATTTATTTATTGTGTGTTTTGTTTTCTTATTGTGTTAAGGGTTCTTATTTTTCTGGCATAAGTCACTCATCAGCTATATGATTTGCAAATATTTAGTTCCTATGTCTGGCCTTCCTCGTCCACTTAATATCTTTTGAAGATATTAATTTTGATTAAGTATAATTTATTGTTCTATGGATTTCTGCTTTGTGTTTAAGAAAATTTTGTCTAACTCAAGATCACAAAGAACGATTTTTTTATTCTAAACATGTAATAAATTAATGTTTCACATTTATATCTATAATTTTAATAACATAAATAACATGTATATGGTATAAGTTACGAATTGGAAGGTCTTTTGTGTGTGTTCTTTGTTTTTGTTTTGTTTTGCAAATGAATATGCAATAGTTCAAAAAATCAATTGCTCATATATATCTGGACTCGACTTTATTCTGTTCCATTTATCTATTTATCTTTTTAACTTTTTTAAGTTTATTTATTTGAGAGAGACAGAAACAACACAAGTGTGGGAGGGGCAGAGATGGAGGGAGAGAGAGAATCCCAAAATCCCAAGCAGACTCTGCACCATCAGCATACAGCCTGATGTGGAACTCAAAAGCATGAAACTGTGAGATCATGACCTGAGCTAAAACAAAGGCCCAGACGCTTAACTGATTGAGCCACTCAGCCGCCCATATCTATCTTTTATTTTTTAATGTTTATTTACTTATTTTTGAGAGACAGAGAGGGAGAGAGGGGCATAGAAAGAGGGAGACAGAGAATCCCAAGCAGGCTCTGTGCTGTCATCACAGATCCCATGTAGGGATCAAGCTCACAAACCATGAGGTGATGACCTGTGCCAAAACCAGACACTTGACTGAGCCACCCAGGCACCCCATCTATGTATCTATTTATTATACTATGCACTACATATCTGTGGTTTATTTACTACTTGTTGAAAGTTTGTATCTTAAACACCATCAATCTTATCCCCCTACCCTCCATCCCCTGGTAGCCACTACTTTAGTCTCTGGTTTCTTTATTTATAATTTATTTTGAAAGACAGAGAGAGAGAGAGAGAGAGAGAGAGAGAGAGAGAGAGAGAGAAAGAGAGAGAGAGAGAGAGAGAGAGAGAGAGAGAGCGAGCATGAGCAAGGGAGGGGCAGAGAGAGCAGGAGAGAGAGAATCCCAAGCAGGCTCTACACTAATAGCACAGAGCCCAATGTGGGGCTAAAACTCATGAACTGTGAGATCATGACCTGAGTCAAAATGATCATGACAAGAGTGAGATCATGACAAGAGTCTCACGCTTAACTGACTGAGCCACCCAGTCACACCTATTTATTTATTTTTACAGATTTGACTTTTTTAGATTCTACATAAGAGTGGTATCATATGGTACATGTCTTTCTCTGTCTGACTTATCTCACTCAGCATAATGTGCTCAAGGTCCATCCATGTTGTCACAAATGGAAGGATATCCTTCTATGTAATGGGTGAATAATATCCCATTATGTGTGTGAATAAATATAAATATAAATATAAAGTATAAATATAAATATAAATATAAATATAATGTATATGTATATCATGTCTTTTTCCTTGTCCATTCATCTGCTGATAAACATTTGGGGTGTTTCCATATCTTGGCTATTGTAAATACTCCTGCAATAAACATGGGTGTACACATATCTCATCAAAATCTTGTTTTCATTTCCTTTGGGTATATACCCAGAAGTGGAATTGTTGAATCATATAAAGATGTATTTTTAATTTTTTGGAGGAAACTCATTATTTTTTTCCATAGTGGTTAGATTATTTTACATAGTCTACACCAACAGTGTAGGATTCCCTTTTTACCACACCCTCACCAACATGTCTTGTTTTTTGCCTTAAAAGTTTTAATTTAAAGTCCACTTAGTTAGGGGCGCCTGGGTGGCTCAGTCGGTTAAGCGTCCGACTTCGGCTCAGGTCATGATCTCACGGTCCTTGAGTTCAAGCCCCGCATAGGGCTCTTTGCTGACAGCTCAGAGCCTGGAGCCTGTTTCAGATTCTGTGTCTCCCTCTCTCTCTGCCCCTCCCCTGTTCATGCTCTCTCTCTGTCTCAAAAAATAAATAAATGTTAAAAAAAATTTAAAAAAAAGTCCACTTAGTTAACATATATTGTAATATTAGTTTCAGGCATACGATATGGTGATCCAACACTTCCACACAACAGCCAGTGCTCATCACAGCAAGTGCATTCCTTAATATAATTCCCAAGGAATTTCACTCATCCCCCCACCTACTACCCCTCTTGTAATTATCTTTTTGTTTTCTATAGTTAAGAGTCTCTTTCTTGGTTTGCCTCTCTCTGTTTTATTTTTCCTTTGCTTGTTTGTTTTGTTTCTTAAATTTCACATATGAGTGAAATCATACAATATTTTTCTTTCTTTGATTGACTTATTTAACTTAGCATGATATTCTCTAGCTCTGTGAATGTCGTTGAAAATTATAAGATTTCATTCTTTTTATAGCCAAGTAATATTCCTGTGCGTGTGCATGTGTGTGCATGCACACACACAAATGACACATCTTCCTTAGTCATTCATCAGTCAGTGGGCACTTGGGCTGTTTCCACAATTTTGATATTGTAGAAAATGATGGTATAAACATCAGGGTACGTGTATCCCTTTGAATTAGTACTGTTCTATTCTTTGGGTAAATACCTAATGGTGCACTTACTGGAATGTAGGGTAATTTTATTTTTAATTTTTTGAGGAAACTCCATAGTGTTTTCTAGAGTGGCTGCAACAGTTTGCATTTCCAACAGTGCAAGACAGTTTGCCTCCCTCCACATTTTCTCCAACACCTATTGTTTCTTTCTTTCTTTTTTTTTTTTTTTTACTTTTAGCCATTCTGACAGGTGTGAGGTAATATCTCATTGTAGTTTTGATTTGTATTTCCTGATAATCATTGATGTTGAGCATCTTTTCATATGCCTGTTGATCATCTGTGTATTAAATGCCTATTGGAAAAATGCCTACTCATGTCTTCTGCCCATTTTTCATTGGATTACTCATTTTGGGGTATTGAGTTTTGTAAGTTCTTTATACATTTTGGATACTAACCCTTTATCAAATCTGTCATTTGCAAATACTTCTCCCATTCTATAGGTTACCTTTTAGTTTTGTTGATTGTTTCCTTTTCTATACAGAAGTTTTTTGTTTTTGTTTTTGTTTTTTTGTCTTTTATTTTTGTTTTGGTTTTGTTTTGTTTTTATGAAGTCCAGTAGTTTATTTTTCTTTTGTTTTCCTTGCCTTAGGAGACATATTTAGTAAGAAGTTGCTATGGCCAATGTCAAAGATGTTACTGCCTGTGTTCTCCACTAGATTTTAATGGTTTCAAGTCTTTCATTTGGGTCTTTAACCTATTTTGAATTTATTGTTGTGTAAAAAGTCATCATGTTTCATTCTTTTGCATGTTGCTGTCCATTTTTCCAACATTTGTTGAAGAGACTGTCTTTTTTCCATTGGATATTCTTTCCTGCTTTGCTGAAGGTTAGTTGGCCATATATTTGTGGGTTCACTTCTGTAGGTTCATTAATTGTGGATTTTCTGTTCTGATCTATTGATCAATATGTTCATTTCTGTGCTGCCACCATAATATTTTGATCACCATAGCTTTGTAAAATAACTTGAAGTCTGGAATTTTGATGTTTCCAACTCTGATTTTATTTTTCAAAGTTGCTTTGGCTATTTGGGGTCTTTTGTGGTTCAATACAAATTTTAGCTCTGTTAAAATTGTTCTAGCTCTATGAAAAATGTTGGTATTTTGGCAGGGATTGCATTAAATGCACAGATTGTTTTGGGTAGTATAGAGATTTTAACGATATTTATTCTTCCAATCCATGAGCATGGAATGTTTTTTCCATTTCTTTGTGTCATCTTCAGTTTATTTCACAGGTGTTCTATAGTTTTCAGAGAATATGTATTTTACCTCTTTGGTTAGATTTATTCTGAGGTATCCTACAATTTTTGGTGCAACTGTAAATGGGATCCATTCCTTAATTTCTCTTTCAGCTGCTTTATTATCAGTATACAGAAATTCAACAGATTTCTGTATGTTGATTTTGTATCCTGCACTTTAATGAATTTGTAAATATCAATATTGTAAATATCAATTTGGGCAGTGTTTTGGTGGAGTCCCTTGGGTTCTCCATATAAACTATCATGTCATCTGCAAACAGTGAAAGTTTTATTTCTTTCCAACCAATATAGATGTTTTTTATTTGTTTTTGTTGTTTTATTGCTATGGCTAGGACTCCCAATCCTATGTTAAATAACAGTGGTGTACGTGGACATCTCTACCTTGTTCCTGACCACAGAGGAAAAGCTCTCAGGGGGCCTGGGTGGCTCAGTCGGTTAAGCATCTGACTCTTGATTTCAGTTCAAGTGATGATCTCAAGGTCATGAGATGAAGTCTTGAGTCAGGCTTTGCACTTGGGATGGAGTCTGCTTAATATTTTCTCCCTCCCTCTCCCTCTTCTCCTCCCCTACTCTTGCTCCAGTGCTCCAGCTCTCTCTTTCATTCTCAAAACAAAACGAACAAAAACAAAAACAAAAAAGAAAAACAAAAAAGGAAAAAAAAAACCTCTCAAATTTTCCCTATTGAGGATGATATTAGCTGTGGATTGTTTTATATATATCACCTTTATTATTTTGAGGTATGTTCCTCTAGCTCTATTTTATGTTGATCAGGGATATTGGCCTGTAGTTCTCTTCTTTTTTAGTGGAGTCTTTATCTGGTTTTAGTATCAGGGTAATGCTGGCCTCATAGAATTAATTTGGAAGTTTTCCTTCCTTTTATATTATCTTGTAAGAGTTTTAGAAGAATGGGTATTTACTCTTCTTTAAATGTTTGGTAGAATTCACAAAACATGTGAAGCTATCTGGTCCTGGTCTTTTGCTGAGACTTTTTTGATTACCGATTCAAAATTTTTGTGGTTATTGGTCTGTTCAAGTTTTCTGTTTTCTCCTGTTTCTGTTTTGATAGTTTATATGTTTCTAGGAATTTATCCATTTCTTCCAAGTTGTCCAATTTGTTGGCATATGGTGTTTCATAACATTCTCTTATAATTATTTGTATTTATGTTGTATTGGCTGATATTTCTCTATCATTTGCGATTTTATTTATTTTGGTGTTTTCTCTTTGCTTTTTGGTAAGTCTGGCTAGAGGTTTATCAATTTTATTTTATTTTTCAAAACCAGCTCCTGGCTTCCTGATCTTTTGTATTGTTTTTTGGTTTTTGTTTTTAGTTTCTATGTCACTTATTTCTGCTCTAATCTTTATTTTTTTCCTTCCTTCCGCTGGTTTTAGATTTTGTTTGTTCTTCATTTTCCAGCTCCTTTAGGCATAAATGTAGGTCGCTTATTTGAGATTTTCTTGCTCCCTGTTATAGCCCTGTATTTCTATAAACTTCCCTCTTAGTACCACTTTTGCTGCTTTCCAAAGATTTTGCACTGTTGAGTTTTCATTCTAATTTTTTTCCAAGTAATTTATAGTTTATTCTTTAATGTCCTCTCTGGCCCATTCGTTGTTTAGCAGCATTTTGTTTAACCTCCATCTAGTTGTCATCTTTCCAAATTTTTTCTCATGGTTGACTTCTAGTTTCATAGTGTTGTGGACAGCAAAGGTGCATGGTACAACTTCATTTTTTGTGTATTTGTTGAGGTCTGTTTTGTGACCTAGTTTGTGATCTATTCTGGAGACAGTTCCATGTGAACCTGAAAAGAATGTGTACCCTGTTATTTTAGGATGGGATGTTGTGAATATATCTATTCATTCCACCTGGTCCAGTGTGTCATTCAAAGCCATTGTTTCCTTGTTGATTTTCTGTTTAGATGATCTACTGAAGTAAGTGAATTGTTAAAGTCCTCTACTATTATCGTGGTATTATCCATTAGTTCCTTTATTTTTGTTATTAATTGTTCTACATATTTTTGTGCTATCAGGTTGGGCACATAAATATTTACAATTGTTAGATCTTATTGGGTTGTTCTCCTGATTATACTATATTCTTCTTTGTATATTTTTACAGTCTTTTAAAAATTTTTATTTATGTTATTTCATTTTTATTATGTTTATTTATTTTTGATATAGAGAGACAGAGTGTGAGCAGGGGAGGGGCAGAGAGTGAGGGAGATACAGAATCTGAGCAGGATCCAGGCTCTGAGCTATCAGCACATAGCCTGACGTGGGGCTTGGACCCATGAAACTTGGGATCATGACCTGAGCCAAAGTCAGATGCTTAACCAACTGAGCCAACCAGGTGCCCCACAGTCTTTTAAAAATGTTTTGTTTATTTTTGAGAGGGGGGAGGGGCAGAGAGAGGGAGACAGAGGATTCAAAGCAGGCTATGTGCTGACAGCAGAGAGCCTGATGGAGGGCTCGAATTCACAAACTGTGAGGTCATGACCTGAGATGAAGTTGTATGCTTAACCAATTGAGCCACCCAGGCACTCCCAGTCTTTGTTTTAAAGTATAGCTTGTCTATTACAAGCATTATTATTCCAGCTTTGTTTTCACACCATTTACATGATAAACGTTTCTCCAGCCACTCACTTTCATTAAGCAGGTGTCTTTAGGTCAAAAAGAGTCTGCTTTGACACACACACATATAGGTGTGTCTTTTTATTTTAACCCACCCTGACATCCTATGTCTTGTAATTGGAGAGTTTAGTCCATTTTCATTTAAAGCAATTATTGATATGCATGTATTGCCATCTTAATACTTCTTTTGCCATTGTTTCTGTAGATTTTCTCTTTTCCTTTCTTGTCTTTGTCACTTTTGGTTTCTTCTCCTTTAATATTTCTCCTTTAACATTTCTTGCAGGGCTGGTTTAGTGATCACAACTCCTTTAGTTTTGTTTGGGAAACTCTATCTCTCCTTCTATTCCAAATGTTCGACTTGCTGGATAGAGTATTCTTGGCTGCAGATTTCTCTCATCAGCACTTTGACTCTATCATGTCATTTCCTTCTCGATTTTCACATGTCTGTTGAGAAATCTCCAGTTAGCCTTATGGATTTTCCCTAGTAAAGTAAGGACTATTTTAGACATGCTGCTTTAAAATTTTTTTCATCACTATATTTTACAACTTCAATTACAATATATCTTGATGTTGGATTTTGTTGATTTTGATGGAAGTTCTCTGTGCCTTCTGGATCTGGATGTCTATTTCCTTTCCCAGATTTGGGAAGCTTTCTGCTATTATTTCTTGAATAAAAATTTTCAGCCCACCTTTTCTCTCTCTCCTTCTTTTGAGACTCCTATGTTATCATGTTTCATGGAATCACTGAGTTCCCTAAGTCTATTCTCGTACTGCATAATTCTTCTTTCTCTGTTTTGTTCAGCTTCATTATCTTCCATTATTTTGTCTTCTATGTCACTAATTCATGCCTCTGCTTTTCCAGTCTACTATCCATTGCATCAAGCTTGTTTCCAATCTTATTTATTGCATTCTTCATCTCTTTTTTAACTCTATTATCTCTTTGGTAAGGGTCTTATTGAAGTATTCTATTCTTTTCTCAAGCCCAGTGAGTATCGTTATGATTGTTTCTTTAAATTCTCCATCAGGCATGTTATTTTTGTCTGTTTCACTTAGATCTCTGGCTGTGGTCTTACCTTGTCTTTTCATTTGGGATAAATTCTTCCATCTTGGCATTTTTGTAAGTTTCTGTCTCTTCTCTGTGTTAGAAAAGCCAGTATGTCTCTTGATCCTGAAAGTAATGGCCTTACAAAGAAGAAGTCATGTAGTTCCCAGGGCCATGGCACTTCAAGGAGTGTCTCTAGTGTGAGCTGCATGTGCTTTGCTGTTGTGTTTTGGCTGCTCTATCCTTTAGGGCAGTCATCTGCTGAGGCTCTCCTTGCCTACTGTGGGAAATGTTTGGTCTCTGGCCTGAATGTGGTGAGTTTTAACAGGTGTGCTCTGGTCTGCTTGTGAAATGAGACCTGACACCAACTCCACCAGAATGGAGGACCAGCAGAACTCTCTGGTAGGGAGATGTGGTATAGACAGGGGATTGTGCCCATATTCTGGGGGAGGGGTCTACTGTGCTGGGACTGAGGCAAGCTTGAATGAGAAGGGGCAATCCTTCCAGACTGCAGGGTGGAGGGGCTTGGTGTATGCAAGTATCCTTGCTGAGCTGTTTCCCATAGGTAGCTCTGTGTTTATGTTCAGGGGTGGGAGAGGAAAATGGTGCCAGCCAGGTCTTTCATTCCTGGAAAAGCATGTCCATGAATGCTGCTTCTCAGGAAAGTGCTCCTAGAATAGCAAATAATCTTCCCTCTGTGTGCCCTAGGTATTTTTCAGATTGTGATTTCCATGCCATTTTCCTCCAGGGTTTTTGCCTGCCTTCTCTCCAGGAGCAGTGCAGGGCCTTTCAGGCTCAATCCCAGCCAAGCCCACTGATCTTTAAAACTCCAGGCTTTAAGCCCCACTGGTTGCAAGAACTCATGAAATTCAGCCCATCTCCTTTTCCAACCAAATGGCTTGGGGGAAATGTTCTCCTTGTGCATTTCCCTATGTGTTCCTCTCTCTCTCTCACCCTTTTGTGACCATGGGTCCCTCCCCTCTGCAGCATGGTGAGCCATTTCTCCCCTAAACCACATCTCCACACTTCCTACCTTCTTCAGTGTGGCTTCTCCTTACCCTTCAGTTGTGGTGTTTGCTCTGTCAGTATTGGGTTTATTTCTGGGGTATTTAGGATGATGATAGCTATCTAGTTGTATTTGCAGAACAAGATGAACCTAGTGTCCTCCTTACTCTGCTGCTATCTTTCTTTCCTCCCAGCCATAGGTTTTTAAGATGTCCTTTAGCAGGTTAGGGACATTCTTATCTATCCATAGTTAGGTGGGAGCTTTTATCAAAAATTTGTTTGGTTTTGTCAAATGCTATATTTCTTTATGTCTGAAAAAGGTTTTATTTTGCTTTTGTTTTAGAAAGATAGTTTTTCCGGGTATAAATTCTAGATTGACAGTGTTTTATCTTTTAGTAATTTATAGATGGGCCCCACTGTTTTCTCAAGTGAATTGGAAACTAGGAGAAGTCCAGTAACAAGATGCCAGTCTTATCTTTGTTTCTCTGTACATAATGCTTTTCCCCCTGGATTCTTTTTTCATGGTCTTCTTTTCCCATCTCTATTCCTAAGACCATTATTCATAATTTTAGTGGATTTCCTCCTGGTTCCTTGACCTCTAATAGCAGCTTATCTCCCTTCTTCCACTCTTGTCCTCCAGAGAACCTTCCTAGTTCTTTCCTTTACTTTCCATTTTATCTACAAATTACAGTAATATTGGCATTCTTTCTGTTTTTCTAATATGTCAAGCTTATTTTTGCCTTTAGAACCTGAAAACATAGGTCATCAGGTCTTCAAGGCTTGGCTCCTCTTGTAAACATCTCAGTTTAGAGGTTACCTCCTCAGGGACTCTCCCCATTCTTGACCTAAAAGAACAGTCTAATCACTCTGAATGACATCATCCTGTTTTAAATTTCTGCAGGTTTCTTGAGATCTATAAAGAAGCAAAATATAATTTGTATTTTTATCACCACTTTAAAACAACTTTATAATGAGGTGCTTGGTTTAGTTTTCTTCACGTTCCTTGTAATTGTTGAGCTTCCTAAATATGCAATTTTATAGTTTTCCTCAAATTTGACAATTTTCAGCCATCCTCTCTTCAAAAAACTTTGCTGCCCTCTCTTAGGTCAATCAAAGATGTCTCCAAGTTCACTGGTGCTATTTCATCCTGCCCCCTCTTTTTTCTTTTTCTTTCTTTATTCCATCTTGGGTAGGTTTGTTGTATTTTTCTTTGTTTGTTTGTTTTTTGCTGTACTTTCAAATTTTCTTTTCTTCTGCAATGATTAATTTATTTGGAATCCTATCTAATGTAGTTTTACCTAAAACATTGTAGCTTTCACCATTAGAAACTTGATTTGGGTGTTTTCTTATCTCTTCTATATATCCTAACTTTGAGAATATGCCAATGTCTGCTAGTTCTTACATCTGTGTTGGTTCTGACTTCACCTCAAGTGATCAGTTTTCTTTTCAGTATGGATTATGTATTCCTGATTTTTTTTAAAGCTTGGTGATTTTTTATTGGATGCTAAATAATATGAATTTTATCTTATTTGAGGTGGATATATTTGTAAGAAGTATTCTTGAGCTTTCTTCTAGAATGCATTTAAATTATTTAGAAACACTTTGATGCTGGGGTTTCTGGCTGGCTCAGTCAGTAGAGCATGTGACTCTTTTTTTTTTATTTATTTAAAAAAAATTTTTTTTTCAACGTTTATTTATTTTTGGGACAGAGAGAGACAGAGCATGAACGGGGGAGGGGCAGAGAGAGAGGGAGACACAGAATCGGAAACAGGCTCCAGGCTCTGAGCCATCAGCCCAGAGCCCGACTCGGGGCTTGAACTCCCGGACCGGACCGCGAGATCGTGACCTGGCTGAAGTCGGACGCTTAACCGACTGCGCCACCCAGGCGCCCCTAGAGCATGTGACTCTTGATCTCAGGGTTTTAAGTTTGAATGTCCATTGGGTGTAGAGATTAAAGAAATAATTTGATCTTTTTAGGTCTAGCTTTTATGATATGCTATGCAGGATCAGGGTAGTGCTCAGTTAAGATCTCTATCCTCCACTAATGAAATAAAATCCTGAAATGTATTCTACCCAGTCTCCGATGAATCATGAATCTTTCCCATCTGCTGATGGAAGCAGACATTATTTCTCGTCCTGTAGTAATGGTAGGCACTGTTCCCTCCCATCCCTTCTAGGTAGTTCTTCCTCTAGTCTCATGCAGTTTTCTCATATGCATGCACTGATCAGTACTCAGTTGAATAGTCAAAAGGACACTTGGTAGTCTCTAAAGTTTTCTTTCTGTGCAGCTTTGTCCTCTGTGCTATCAGTTTTGTGAATTCACATCCTTTTAGTCTCTCCAGACTGTCAAGTCCACTTTCTCAACTGTAAGAACCAAGCATAGTAATTGACATAGAACTAAGAGTCCAGGTAAATCTGACCACATTTGTTACCCTATCACTAGGTTCTGCCTGAGTTCCCTTTCTTTGTACCACAAACAGAAACTCAAAGTAATAAAGTATTTCTTCAGGATTCTACAGAATACCTAATTCTTAATAAGGACATAATATATGCTCCATACCTTCATTTTTTTTTAACATTTATTATTTCTAAGACAGAGTGTGAGTGGGGCAGGGGTAGAGAAAGAGGGAGACACAGAATCCAAAGCAGGCTCCAGGCTCTGAGCTGTCAGCACAGAGCTCAACCCTTTGCTCAAACTCACAAATTGTGAGGTCATGAACTGAGCTGAAGTCAGATGCTTACCGACTGAGCCACCTAGGTACCTCAGTTCATACCTTTAAATTAATCAATAAAATTACTCTGAGTTGTAAAGTAGATAAATTTGAAATGCAAGTTAAATGTACAGGATTTGTTTTTAAAATCACAGGCTCTCAAACAAATAAGACTTCTTCTAAAGGATTAACAATGGAAATGGAGAAAATGAGGAAAACATGAAACATGGGATAAAAAAATAAAAATAAAAAAAATCAATATAATGGATCTCCTGTGTGGACTTTCTGAAAAGAATCAGAGGAAGACCATTAGGCAAGGCTTTTGAACCATGTCCCAAAGGAGATACAAGTCAGGCTCTGCTGAAAAAAAAATCAAACAAAACAACAAACAAACAAAAACATATGGAACATCCAGGAGGAGAAAAAAAGATTTGGTATCTGGAGAGTAGTAAGTCCTATAAAACTGCTACAAAGGGTAGGAAAGCAGATGCAGGAAAGCAGATCAGAAAGATAGATTAATCCAGACTGTGAAGATCATGCTTGCAATGCAACAGGATTTAAAATTTATCTTGTAGGCTAACGGTTCTCAACCCTATCTGTGTATCCGAATCACCCTTGGAGATCTTGAGAAATGTACTTGCCATAATATGACTTTTGGAGACACTTATGTAGTAGTTCTCAGGCACAGCCCAGGCCTCCAATGTTTTAAAATCTTAACAGGTGGGGCTGACGCACAGCCAGATTTTTATGACAGCAGTTTTAGGTCAACTTTGTAGGTCAAAGTTGCTACAAAAAATAAAACAATAATATATACCTTCTTTAATATTTATATTTGTGCCTTTTCTAACTCTTCAGAGAATAATAGCACTGAATAAAAAAAAATATAAAACTTATCCAATAGGAAATGATCTCTAAAATATTCCCAGTAGCCATTTATCCAAAAAACACATTGAGAGGTATGTTCTGGGTACAATACTGACCATCTGTTTCATAATTATATGATATTAGGCAAGGTATTATTTTATAGTGGCAGATACAACACAAGGACTCAGGTAAAAGTCAGAAAGTTCTCTTTATTACTGACCTCTCCAAATAAGGGAAAGCTACCATGCAGGGTCATACACATGGTTGCACCTGCGACAGAGTAACAGCAAGGTGGCACTGTAGAAGGTAATTTATGCATAGTTAGATTTCACGGTCTTTATGTGGACTGCATATTTTAAATAATTCTTACAGCCCAAGGAAGAAGGGGCCTTCCCTGAGTGTTAGGTAACTGAGAGCCTCTAGTATGGGTATGTGTGTTGTAAAATCCAGGATGTTAGGGCCTGATAAGAAAAGCAGTTGGGGGTCAAGGCTTAGAAAAACGCCCATGAAGGGGAATTGAGAATTTTTAGCCATGACTTCAAATCTGGGTCAACACATCACTTGTGAAATATTCTATTACACTACACCATGTAAAACACATCGCTAGCAAGGATGTTGCAATTATTGTATCTTATAGCTGACTTTTGGCTGTCCAGTAATTAGATCCTTTCATAGTGTGGATATACCCACTGTATGAATCTTGGAGAGAGGCAATATTCATACAGTGGGATATCTAAAAAGTATCGTGCTACTCTTAGCAGAGAGCATCGAATTATCATTTTGATGAACTGGTCAGGAGATACTTTACAGAAAAGTTTGTGATTTCATGTACACTGTGGCAGAAATTATGCCGTATGTTTACTACATCACTTCTTCCATGGTAAATAGAAAAGCTACATTTCTCAACCTGTTTTTTTAAAAAATATTTATTTTGAGAGAGACAGAGAATGAGTGGGAGAGGGGCAGAGAGAGAGGGAGAGAGAGAATCCCAAGCAGGCTCTGTCCTGTCAGTGCTGAGCCCATTGCAGGGCTCGAACTCATGAACTGTGAGATCACCTGAGTTGAAACCAAGAGTCAGATGCTTAACCGATTGAACCACGCAGGTGACCGTCAACTTCTTTTAGAGTTATTTTGTAAACACATGACAGTCTGGCCAATAAAATGTGAGCAGAAGGGTTTTAATCCACTTTAAGACTTGGCTTTTTAAAATTATCACGTTTCTCCATCCTCCTTCCCCTACAATAGCCTCAAATGGTGTTGTCACAGGTTCAAAGAGCTAAAAGCTGAGTCACAGGAGGAGATCCTTAAAGGGAAAGCCACTCAATCTGCACTAAATTTTGCACGATCAAGATATAATTCTTTATACATTTAAGCCATTGAGATTTAAGACTTTGTTATTGCAGCAGAGCCTGTAATATCCTGACTAATCTGTGTACACCATGGAAATGCAGTTGAAAAATTTCTCTTTGCCAGTGTCTATTAAACTTTTGGCATTTTGTAGAGGTTAGAGAAACTGAAATGAGTAAGAAAAATTTCCTAGTCATAAGTATCTCAAAGACACTAAATGATATTGCCAGGATAGCCAAGCTGGTAGATTCTAGACTACATCTGCCAAAATTCCAAAGCAAGAAATTTAAACTTTGCTTTAATTTTAGAGTTTAAAAAAGGATACTGAAGAGGTAGAGAAACCCAATGAGTCACTCATACACATAATGCTACTAGTGTTTATATTTTGAAGATGAGAATTTTGGGGTTCAGAGATGTTAAACAACATGCCCAAGGTTACATAGCTCATAAGTAGAAGATAGTGAATTTGAACACTGATTTATCTAACTATAACTATAAAGAATGCCTCAAGGACTGTAGTCTATTGCATATAATTATCTACTAAGGATACAAAATAGTAAGTCCAAAAACCCAATCTTGTCTATATAAATGCATACTGATCTATCTGGTTTTCCCTATTTCCATAGTTTATACCTTTAATTCTAAAAAGTTAATATGTTCTCCTATGCTGAGATATTGACACAAGAAAAATTCCTGGCACAAAAGAAAACTCTACAAAGTTATACCTACTTCATTTTCTTAATTAAAGCAAGAGTAACCTAAAAAAAATAATAAAGTAATCATAACCTTAAAACCATGTAGTAAATTATTCAATTTGGTATGAAAACTCTATTTCATATACTTAGCTTTTTACTCTATTCATGTAGGTATGTACACATAATAGAGGAACAAAGCTTACTATTGCTTTAATTGAATTCATTTTTTTTCCAATTTACATTTTCAGAAAAATCCTTTTAACAAGTGTTACTGTTATATATAGTATCTATTTATGTATCTATCATTGGTCTATCAATTTTCTGTTTGTTGAAACATTCGGTATCTTCAGATAACTTTAAAAACAAGGAGAGGCATAATGTATCCTGGTCCATACTATATTAGTTACAACTTTCTCAACAAAAATAACTCAGTATTATCAGTCTTTACTTATCAGTATTTATTTACTTATTTACTTATTTATCTATTTATTTTGAGAGAGAGAGAGTGAGTGAGCAGAAGAAAGAGGCAGAGAGAGAGAGAGAGAGAGAGAGAGAGAGAGAGAGAGAGAGAGAATCCCAAGCAGGCTTTATGCTCATCATGGAGCCTAAAGCAGGGCTTGATCCCATGACCCCCAGAATCATGACCTGAGCCAAAACCAAGAATCAGACACTCAACCAAATGAGGCCCCCAGGCACACTAAAGATTGTTTTTAATATATCAGGCTTTTTTCTATTTTATTTCAATTTGAAAATGTGGTGAGGCTGGAAATGTAGTTATTTGTTACTGTGATAAATATCAAGATAAGCCTTAGAGAAAAAGTGACAACTCATGGACAACCAGAAAAATGTTGCTTTAAAGCACTATTCTATTCATGTTACAATTTTTGTTTGTTTTTCTTGTATCCTTTCTTTATATCCAAGGGCATTTGCATGATATGTATGTCTTTTTGAGAATGCAGTTTATCCTTCATGAGAAATCAAACAGTGAAACCTACAGAATTCAAAATACTGCTTTCAAAAGATGAACAAAACCTATAGGGAGCAATATTAGAGATTGATAAGCCTATTTTGGATTACATCATAATTTTAATTACTGTTGGATATAGAATTAAGCTATACAGATCTTGTCTGTGTTGCTCCATAACTATATATGTTTGAAATTCCAAATATATTTTTCAGCACAGTCTTGAAAATATTATACATATAATATACACATGATATACATATACATGTATATCCCTCTTACTATGAGTATATGTGTGATATAATATTTATATATGTACATAATTTTGTGTCTATATATGTACATATGCATATATGTGGGTATATCTTAAACACACACACACACACACACACACCACTGGCTGAGTGTCATGGCATGAATAAAATGGTGTTGAAATTATATGCTACATAAAAAGGAAAATTAGTCCTCAGAAAATTAGTCTATTTGGAAATGCAAAAACTCATAGGCTTGTATCTAAAATCCTAGAAATCAAAGAATATTTTGTTTATCAAAATTGCTAATAAAATGTTAAACAAAGATTCTATTTTCACACCATTGCCTTTGATGATAGAGAATTAAAAACAGCAGGAGAAACACCTACAATAACAAGCAGCAGCAACATTGATAAGCAAATCCCATTGAGCCTACAGGCAGGATTGAACAGAGAAATGCTGGACTGAGAGACACAGGAGAACTGATTCCAAATTTCCCTGATGTTAATTTCTTTGATTCTGTCAGCAGTAGTCATGGTATTATTTGGCAGAACTATGCCAAACAATGCTCTTACACTGTGGTGTCTGTCTCCAGCCTCTGTAACTGCACATGATACATGTAAACAAAAGAAGTAAACTCCCTTTACAAATCTGAAGATTGTTTGCCTTTCCACTACCTAAAATATCAGGTTCGATCTCCTTACTATGACCCACAGAGCATTCACATTTTGCCCCCTTTGATTTCACTAAAACATCTTAGTCTCATGTGCCACCCTCTTCTCACAAATGGTTCTTGTCTCTAGTCACTTTACATGTGTAATGCACAGAGCACACAGTGCTGTTACCTCAGCCCTCAGTGCCTTTGCACATGAACTTTCTAATACTTAGAACAATGCCCAAACATAATCCCACTCTACATTTAAGACCCAATGAAAATGTCATTTTCTCTGTGAATTCTTTGTGAAGAAATCCTCCTTGTTTCCCTAATTTTCTCCTCCTCGTTTTGATTCCAGATTCCCCGGGACAAAGTAAAATGTGTGCTTGGGGATCTAAGATAAAATATTGAAATTACAGATGAACTACTTATTACAACAGTGACCATAAATAGAATAATTTAACTATTCAGAGTTTCAGCTTATTCAGACATAAATCAAGCATGATAAAATCAAAATTATGTTTTTTTTTCATGAAGACTTAAGGAAATACGCAAGTAAAAGTCCTCAAAAAGGTCCTAACACAGGGTAGATATCCAAGAAGTACTGTCCTTTATCCTTCATTCCTTTCCCCAGACTCTTATGGGCTTTTCATAAAACCAAAGTAACTCATCTTATTTCCATATACATGCCTACTGATCTCCTTACCATCAACAGCTTGATGGGACAGTCATGATTTCTTTATCTTTGTACTCTCAATCATGGCAAATTATTGTTGGTCTTCAAGGATGTTTAATAAATATATCAAATAAACTAGCCTCCTTTTCCTATGTTTCCTTTTTTCCCCTCATGTGAATATACATATTTTGACATAAAATAATGAAAAAGATATCTTCAAATTGTGCTTTAATTTTAACTTAATATTTTGTCCAATTTGTTTCAGATTCCTCTTAATTGCTGCTTGTGATGATTACTTATTATTTCATTACAGTGATATGCCAAAAATTTATAATCTCTCAAATGTTGTTGAGCACCTAAGGTGTTTCTTATTTTTTACCATTATAATGATACTTGAATAAGTATCTTTATGTACACATGCTTTTTCTTCAAAATACAATTGGTAGTTTGCATTATTAGAATGCACTGATAAGTCTAAGAAGGGGTGGACACTCCTTTGGCTCTAGAAATAATTTGCCAAATTACTTCCAAAATGATTTCCACATTCTATCACCATTGAGGCATGTATAAGCCAGTTGTACCAAAATCTACAGAAATTGCATTTAATTTTTCTGCAGATAACTGTTTCACCTGCTCTTCACTTCATCCATTTCTTTTTTGTTGGTTTTTTTTTTCAATGTTTATTTATTTTTGAGGCAAAGAGAGACAAAGCATGAACAGGGGAGGGGCAGAGAGAGGGAGACACAGAATCTGAAGCAGGCTCCAGACTCTGAGCTGTCAGCACAGAGCCTGATGCGGGGCTCGAACTCACAGACCGTGAGATCGTGACCTGAGCCAAAGTGGGATGCTCAACCGACTGAGCCACCCAAGCGCCCCAGTTCTTCCATTCCTATGACAGCTTCTCCTATTCCCATTTCAACCATGTGGTCTAACGGGATGTTATTTGCTTACTTTAACCCTGTCTTATTAGGCAGGGTTAATTGCTGTAATAATAAGTACCTGGACCTCACAGAGAATTTTCAGGTCTATAATTAAATAAGGAGCCAATCTCTTTCTCAGGCTAGGAAGTAAAGGTTGTAAAGATAATAGACTTTGATTTTCTGTCCCCAGGGCTTTGAACTTAATATGGTTGGTTCATTGCCATCATCCCCCATCACTTTCTAGTTTGTCTATATTATTTTATTTTTTAATAAAAATGTATAAGATTACTCATTGCTAGATTGCTTATTTTCTCTCTCATTCCTCAATATCCCTACCTCCCTCTGTAAGAGACAATAAGCTTCATGAGGTCTGGTTGTTTCAGTCTTATTTGGTATTGCATTCCTAGCACCAGGAAAATTACCTGGTGAAGAGAAGCGTGTCAAGAACAATTTGTTGAATAAATATTGAATTAATATGTAAGATATCCACTTTTTCTGTCAATAAATTTGAACTGAAGTTGAATCACAAAAGAATTCTGATTGATACAGACCTAAATTTGAGTCTTACTCAAAGACTATATATGCTTCAGTTTCCTTAGTTGTTCAAGGTTTTAAAAGTAAAATTCAGGGCATGAAAAAATATAACTTCTTCCAATGGGAAATTTGTGGAAACTCCAAAAGGAAGAACAAACTCTTGTAATCAAGGTCTCTCATCAGGTTCCACCAGCCATTTGTCATGTCTCTAATTCTCTACCCAATTTCATACAGAGGAAAGGAGTTTTACAACAGGAGCTCATTGCAGAAATTAAAACTCAAACTGGCTGTCCTCTGTTCATTTGCCACACGACATAGGTTTCTGGTGACATTCAGCTAATGAATTTTCTTCATGATTAACTACCCGTTATAGGTGGCCATTATAATGGAAATATATTCAGCCTGTGCTGCACCCCTTACAAGCAAGGTAGTTGTGTAAAGGGTCATTAATATAAGTGAGCTGGGACAGTCTTCTTTTATGAAGTCAGAGAAAAATGGAGCTTGAAAAATATTGCTCACAATCAAACAAATTGCTGAAACAAAAACTATGCTCTGCTGGACCATAACATCTATTCTTTTTTATTAGGATGCAAGCAAATGTTATGCAAAATTAGATGATATATGCAATACAGGAATTCTCTATTTCATTCTTCCGGATGCACTGAAGGAAAGGCAAAAAGAACTAAAAAAAGTCGAAGAACTGTCCAATTATTTCTCTTTTAAAATCAACATCTTCTAGTATTTGCTTAACTTGTCAAAATTCTCTGTAGAATTTATACTATGGGAGGCTTTCACCATTGCTTAATCTGTAGTGACATCTGGTGGCCCAAATCACTCAAGTAGTTGGAGAAAACTTACATCTTCATTATACATCTTTTAAGACTCCTTATTGGATATAAGTCCTTATGTGGTCACCATTAAGAATGAGTTAACCCTTTCTTGGATTCTAAACCCAAGTGTACATGTGTGATGTGCAAGAGAATGGAGGGATAGCACAACTACATTTAAAAAGACTATAAAAGTGCCTGAATTTGGGATTAAAGTATAATCTCACTTTATGATTCTTTTTCATGTTCAAAATGATTTGCCTTTATACATTATTTTGGACTAAATTATTTACTGACTGCCTAGTAATCATCAAATACTATGGGTACTTTGCTTCTTTATCATTAATCTACTCAATATTTTATTGAGCATCTATTATGAACCACATTATTTACAAAAATTTACCTATAAATAGGTTTGATCACTCTGATTTTATCAGTGGAAAATCAATATGCCATTTCAATAGTGACTTCTGGATTTCCTAGTGTCCCAGCAAATATCTCAAGATTTTCAACCATGTTTTCACAGTTCTGCATACCTGATACCCTTAGCATATCAGGTATATTTCTGGGCATTCAGCAATTATTCAGATATACATGACAATCAAATGCCTGCTGACTACTGATATATTGTGCACTTCTAATAAATTAATCATTAATAGACTAATGAAGCAATGCATTCTTTCACTACTTCTATTCTCAATAAATAGGTACCCCTTCAACAGTTACACAAATCAAGTACACAGGAAATACCCTTGATTCCTCTCCTTCCTTAAAACCAATCCATCACCAATTCCTATTGATTTTATTTCCTGAATAGATTCCAAATGTGTTGAAGTCTTCCCATTTATCATATCCTTAATGTCAGTTCCAATTATTTCTAAACAGAATTACCAACCAGACTAACTAATCTCCTCATATGTACTTGTATTCTCCCAGCATTTTTCTCCGCAATGCAGCCAGACTGATCTTTTCCACATCAAATCTTGTCATCTCCATGTTTAAAATCCTCTACTGGCTTCCCATTACTCTAGTAAACAGACAAAAATGTTTAACTATGCATGGTCTTACTGAGTCTTACTTTGAACCTCAATCCATCAAAGGAGCCTTCTTCCTACCTTAGAAAAGCCTGTATCATTTTTGTATATCAGGTTACAAATTATTTTGTAAAAAACCGGCCTTCCTGTCCATATTAACCTGTCCATATATTTAAGCAGGTTAAATATAACACCCCTAAAATATAAACATGTACCTCAATATAATGGTAATTTCATATTACTTCCATTTGGTTAATATCTGCCTCCCCTCCTAGACTGTTAACTTCTTAATGAACAGAAATGTGTCTGCTTTGGCTAATCATTGTATCTTTAGCACCTAGACCAAAATCTGGCATACCCACTGCAGTTGCTTGTTAAATATCAGTTAAAAGAATGACTCTCTCTCTATATATGTAAGGGTAATTAATAAAATGGGTGTTGTACTCCAAAACACTTGTGTTTAAATCCTGACACTGTTGTTATATTGTTCTATGAAACTTGATACATTATTTCTATGAACCTCTGTCTTCTCATCTGCAAATGGGTAAAGGCTGTTGTAAGGATAAAATTAAATAAGTTAATGAATGCAAAACCCTTACCACAAAGTTAATTGCCTAATAAATGGTAGCTATTGTGATTATTATCATCCATATTTAAAGAAAATGCATCAAATTATAGAAGAATATGTGCCACTCTCAATGGCTTTGTGATTATGTAGAAGGTTGTAAGCAGGGCTCTAGGTGAGCTTACCTGTAAAACTATATCACACATCAATTCCGTATTAGGAAATGGAAAAGATGCAAGAAGGTAGTGGACAAACAAAGTGGTTACCAACAATTTTCCCGGAGTAGTAAAATGTAGAATAAGCAGGTGAATTATCATTTTTAATGTTTATTTTTGAGAGAGAGAGAGAGAGAGCATGAGTGGGGGAGAGGCAGAGAGAGAGAGAGAGAGAGAGAGAGAGAGAGAGAGAGAGAGAGAAACAGAATCTGAAGCAGGCTCCAGGCTCTGAGCTGTCAGCACAGAGCCTGATGTGGGGCTTGAACTCGTAAACTGTGAGATCATGACCTGAGCCGAAGTTGGATGCTTAACCGACTGAGGCAACCAGGCGTCCCAGCAGGTGAATTATCATTCTATACATATATACACACACACAGGTAACCAGAAATACATTTGTGTGTGTGCGCCTCTGTGTGTGTGAGTACTTTTAGTAAGCATGAAGGCTTTAAAAGACACCAACACTACAAAATGGGTTTGCTAAGAAACACCAGAGGGCTCCCCTGCAAGGCAGGACACTGAAGACTGTGGCAAGAAGAATATCCTGGGGAGGGACATGAAGAGGTAAGAGACTCTCCCCAACCAGCAGTAGGTGATAAGGAAACATGCTATTCTCGTTTGAACCACAAAGTTAGAGATCTGAGTGAGGGGCATCCTCATCTATTTTCTCATGATTCCTTACTTGTGCATAGATATTTTTAGACAAAAGTACTACATTATGCATGATTTACATTTCTAGTTTTCCTTGGCTACTATATTATATAATAAAGAATATGGTTTAAATTATATTTTTTATAAATCATTTAGAAAAGATATGAAAGGATAGGATCTATGATATATCTTTTTAAAGTTCTGAGTGTGAGAACCACAACTATTTGTGATAAATATGTGTGTGCCCGGCCCTAGGCACTTCTTTCCACCCTCTGTTTCTGAGAGATTATTCCTGGTATGTCTTACAAGTATATCATGGAAGTAGAAATGGAGAAAAATCTGGGAAGCACCAAATATATACCAGAGTAGAGAGGAAATATAACAACAAAATAATTTGACAATTAAGGAAGAGCTATAGTTTTTAATTAAGGGAGCATACCAAAAACACATGCCCGAACCCTAAACTTTACTACTTGCAATGGACTCTCTAGGATATGGAGCTCAATGTGTCAGCTTTGAAGAAGTTTCGCATTGGTTTTAATGAGCATCCACATTGAAGAACCCACAAGTATATACCAGAAAGCAGCGAGTTGAGGGGGAATTATTTCCCTATTAGTTTATTCAGTACTTTTCAAACACATATGGATTTTAATTTCTCCGTATTTTTTCCTTGATGTTCCCTTAGTCTCAGTTGCCATTCTGTTTTCCTCTTACGAGGGCATTATATCATCTGTCCGTGAAAGGTTTTCCTATGTTCTTCAATTAATACGAACCCCCGCCTTCCTTCATGTTCCCATGAGTCTTTTGATGTAAACACAACAATAATTTTGCTTGGCCTCACAATACTTAAGGTTGTATGCTTTCTTTAGGTAAAGAGCTTATTCAGATCTATATCCTACCAGGACTTTTGCACAGAGCTTTAGACACAGAAAGTGCTCAATTAATGTTATTGGACAGAAAGAATGAAGGCATAAATTAATCAATTACTTATTTTCCCAATTTCAAATTTATATTCAAGAAAGAATAGCATAGTGATCTAGATGTCAGACTCTGGAGTCAGAATACCTGAGGGCTTATACCAGTTTGGCCATTTACATAACATCTCAGTATCTCATTTCCTTCTTTGGAAAAGAAAGATTATAATAACATCTACCTAAAGTGTTGTTATAACACTTTAGCATTTGCAAAATACTTAGATAAACATATGGCATGTAGAAAGTATTCAGAAATAGGCTTCATTGATTGAACCACTAATCTACAGAGACACTGTTCTCGGTCACAATTAAAACAGTTGGAAAGTATTCATTGCCTCTTCTTTTTGCTCAGTCTAAATTACAATAAAGTAAAATCTCATGTTGAATTGATAGTCTCTTCTCAAGCAGTCCAAACACTTGCAAAAAATACATTAATTTTAACTCTGTGAAGCATTATCATAATTAATATTTATTAAGCACCCAGTGTGGAATATACAGCATAGAGAAGATAGAGAACTTGAATTTGAAAGAGACAATCTGATGTTTCCCTATACCTGCATTGACATTTTAATCAAGCATTCCAGTAGACAGACATTCCACAGACCATTTTCAGGATCTGTAAAGCTTCTGTGACTGCCAAAAGTCCCTCACATGCCCCATCTAAAGTAATTTAACAGGGGGCTAGATGTAGTAGAAAAAGTCTGAGTTGCACGAAGATGTTCCTGGGTTTGAGATAAGATCAATTGGCTTTATGACTTTGGGCAAGATACAGGACCATTTTGGGCCCCAGTTATTTTACCTTGAATACTGGAATTATAATATTTACATGGCAGGGATAGTCATTGGCAGATACTAAATGTCATGGTTATTATTTTCTCAGTCAGTTAAAAATGATTTTGAATTATCATTATGGTTCTAAGATCTAATGTTCTGGGAGGTCATCCTAGGTTACCAGAATTACTTAAATATTTGCATGGGGAATTAAAATTGCTCAGAGTCACAAAATTTCATATTGGTCATAGGAATTGTCGGCAGCTACAGAAAAACCAACTTCAAAGCCCTTTGCATTAATAGCATAGCGTCTGGTTATGGGGGGAGTCTGATATATCTCTCATCCATAACAAATGACCTGCAGGGCAAAGAAGAATAATTATCCTTGCAGTCACTGGCTTTGTAAGGTGACTCACCTTTCTGCTTGAGAGATTTCTTTACCATTGCACATTTAGAGGAGTGAGAACCGTAAAAGAGTTGAAAGTACATCAAACATTTATCTCTAGTTTCATTTTCTAAGGAAGAGCAGGTGTGTCATACGATTTCTCGGAGGGGCAAAGACTCCTCTAAGGCCTCTTCTGGTACTCATAGAGATGGAGGGCATGGGATGGAAAGCCACAGATAAATACTTCACTCAGAGACACCAGGTCCAGGCAGTACATTCTCACAAGACTAAGAGTCTCAGAAATAGTCAAATTGTTATGACTTAAAGAGAAAACTCTTATAAACTCTTATAGGAGACAGTTTTAAAAACTGATATAAACTCAATATAAAATATCCTTAAATCACACTACTGAGAACACTTCAATGATGGCCTCTGAGACATATTTCTCTCTCCATCCTCTGTGCCTCCACCCCACCACTGATGCATGCACATCTACACATTCATAAAACCAGAAACAAGATTTAGCATACCGCCACTGTTATAGTTTATTTGTTTTTGCTATTCAACCAGCCGGTACTGAACATCTAAAAAGAATAATTAATGTATGTAAAAGTGTCTCAAGCACAAAGTGCTTTGTGATTACTATTTAACAGAGAAAATCTCCTTTCCCATAGGCAGAGTAACAGTCTTCAAACATATTTTACCTGTGAATTTTCTCTAAATAACAATTTTATTTTTCTTTTAAAGTTTTATTGATTTATTTTGAGAGAGAGACAGACACACACAAAAGCAGGTAAGGGGCAGAGAGAAGGAGAGACAGAATCCCAAGCAGGCTCCATGCCTGAAACCCTGATGCAGGGCTTGAACTCATGAACTCTGAGATCATGAACTCATGAACTCATGAACATGATGAACCTGAGCCTAGATCAAGAGTCAGACACTTAACTGACTGAGTCACCTAGGTGCCCCTCCAAATAATAATTTTAATAGGCAACATTCCCTGAACACTTAGCCAGTTACTAGGTATTATTCTGTTTGCTTTCCATTTACTAATTTATTTCACCATCAGAATTTTACAAGGTTGGACTATTATTGGTCTTTTAAAATTATTAGTAGAGATGAAGAAACTGAGGCTGAGAGAAGTGAGGTGACTCGGCGTTAAATAGCTCGTGACTGATGAAACTAATTTTTGAACCCAGTCTTTTTCCAGAAACCTTACTCCTAACTTATCCAACACGTGTTAAATTTAGAAAACAATGAAGCAGAGAGGCTCTGGTAAATTCATTCATTCAACAAATATTTAGTACCTACAATGAGTTCTGCTACATCTTAATCATTAGAAGTAGCCAATGAATTTGTTCTTGTTCATATGAAACATGCAGTAGAGTAGAAGAATAGATAATAAAACTAATAATATACAAAGAAAAAGCAAATGTATAGTAATTGTGATAATCAACTCTGTAGTCCTTTTCCACACATGTTCTTTCTACACCTCCGTGATCCCCAAGACAACACAAAGCGCCACCAATCACCAAGTTATTCATTGCTCAAATGTTGAAATAATTTGATTCAAATCCAACCAAAACTTCTATCAGCTATACCTTCAAAGTATATTTCTAATCTGACTTTGTGCTTCTATAATATGATCCTAAGCCAGGCCACATCATCTCTTACCAGGATTACTGCTCTAACCTCCCCCTAGTCTTCATGCTTCCCCTCCCCACTTTCTCTCCAACATTTCCTGTCTAGTGGGACAGTAAGTTCTGCTAATTCTACCTGTTGAATCATTCTAACTCTTCAATTTGTTGTTATTTTCGTAATTTAGATCCACATCTTTGACTCTATTGGTGCTAAGTCAGGGACTGTGGAACACTGAGGAGCCCCAGAGTTGTAAGAGGTCTCTGAAGACATGTGTGCACATAAAACTTTCTGTAGCTTCCATAAGGGCAAGAACAACTACCACTAACTGGGAATAAGGAAAAAAGTTACATTTAAAATAGACTTCTGTAGGAGTGTTGACAACACTGACTCTCATTTTTGGCCCTCCATCTTGTTCATGCCCATGCAAAAACCTCCCTCCCTTTCTACGTGTTCCAGGCCCCATGGTATTAATGTGTGCCCTGACTGGAATGTGGGAAGGTTTGTTCTGCTCTTCCCCAAAATGGCACACAGAAGCCTCCACTTTGGACAAGTAGTAGAGATGACTGACACACAGAAACGTCCACTTTAGATATGTATCCTGTGACCTCATCAGCATGTCCCATTGCTCCATGAAAGCTGAGGATTAAGGTCTGGACTGGGTGGAGAAGTGCTGTAGAGACTGGGGGCAGAGAATGGCCAAGTACCCCCTGGATTTTCCCTTCTTCCAATCTGCCCCATAAGTTATCCTGAATAAAATTCTTTATAAGTGGTATGGAGTAGTTTGTTTCATTTCTCAGTCTTGAAGTGCTTTCTCAATCTGGAGGATATTTTACTAAACCTCCTCAATTTTCTAACAACTTCCAAATTGAAAAGTTAGGAACCAGTGACAAACCTCTTGACCACTTACACACATCATACATTTTCTTCACTCCCAACACTGTTCCTTCTCAAGTTAATAGATCTGATCATTTCACTAATATGCTGACATCAATGTCTTCCTATTGTTTAGGGAGAAATATCCTAACTCCTTAGTTTGTTGTTTGGGATCTCTGTTGTACCATACCCTCATTGTTGTACCCTCTGTACCTTAATTACTACCTAATTTGTTATTCATTAGTTATATTAAAAAATCTTCATGACTTCATGTTTTAGCTTATGTTTTATTCATGTTTTGGCTCTAATGTCTTTTTTATTCTTTATCTCCTAGACAAAATATTTCAAGACCAAGCCTAATTGCTCTTTCTTTGGAGCCTTTCTGATTCCCTTTATGCAAAGTAAGTTAATCATTCTACCAGTACTTCCATAGCACTTATAAAGTGGTAATAAGTTACACATCATAATTTTCCCCTTTGACAGAATGACCTAAAACCAGAAACTTTAAAAATCTAAAGTATCAACAAACCTTAGAATATATTCTGCTGTATAGTAGGCCTGTAAACATTTGATACATCATCTTTGTTGTTTTTTTTTTGTCTTTGTCTTTCTGACTTTATTTTCTTTCTTCCTTCCTTCTTTCCTCCCTTTCTGTCCTCCTTTCTTTCCTTCTTTCTTTTCTTTCTTTCTCTCATTTTCTGTCTTTGAGTGTAGTTGACACAATGTTATATTGATTTTATATTTATCCATGCTATTTAAATTTAAATTCAAACATAAAGTATACAAATTGTATGCTTTCAAATATCATCTTAGTTTCAAGTTTTGCTCATAAATTTTGAAAGGAAATATATTATTACTTATTACTATACATACATTAACAAGTCTTGATTCACAACCACACTTTATTAGGGTAAACAGCCTACTATTTGGTCTTCCACCTTAGGCTTACCCTTCTTCAGTTCAATGTCCATTTTATAGTCAGAGAGCTATTTCCATAATAAGAAGTTTGATTATGTTTCTCCCTTGAACTGCAAACCCTTTCACATCCTAGATGAAGTCCAAACTCCTTTCCATGGTTTGCCAGATCCCTCCTTTCTGGTACCTCCTCGTCTCTTCTGTCTTGTCTCCCCCCACTTTCAACTCTATCTACCCCAAAGCTCAAAATCCTATTCTATGCTCCAGGCATGTCAAACTTGTTTTAGTTTCCCTTTTATCATGCACCTCTGTGAATGCTGCTTCTCTATGCTTCTGTTTATACATCCTTCTCCTATCATTTTCCCTTCAATTCCTTGGTGTTCTTTAGAGTTACTACTTAATTTAAATGTCAACTAGTCCAATGTCTTTCCTGACAAACTCTACACTCTCTCCTCCAACAACACTAGGTAGCTGTTGTCCCTCTATCTTCCACTGTACCATGTGCCTGCCACTATCACAGAACTTACCAGGGTTTATTTTTATTTCCTGTTTACTTGTTTGAACACCTCACTAAACTTCAGAATCTTTGAGTTCTTGAACAATCTTATTATCATAGTGTCTCTAGAATCTTGCACAGCCCCTAGCACCTAATAAATACTAAGTAAATATTTGTTAAATGGATGAATGCAAACTCCTATTCAGACCTTAGACTCAGCCAAAATCTCAAGAGCAATGTGAGATCTTAGGAAAAATAAATCTCAAGATGGTTTAAGGATTCTAAGTGAGAAAGTTATTCTAAATGAGGCTCATTCTGAGCCTTAGGCTGGGAGAAGAGGATTTTAACCACAGAAAAAGAGATACTCATCGTGAAGTAGACCTTCAGATACCAAATCTGGTTTTAAAAGCCCTAGTAATTTTAGAATGAAAACATGTTGTTCCCCAGAAAAGCTGAGCAGGTAGGTTTTAGTTTTCTTCATAGGAAAGGAGAGAAGACAAATCTACAAGGCAGAGACAAAGATTACATATCCGAATTAGATGGTGACCTTGGGCAAGTAAATTCCCCTCTTTCATCCCATTTCAACCACAAAATAGAGAAACAGGTTGAATTTTCTTCAGGATCCTTGATGGCCGATTTCTGTTTAATGAGTCTAGAAGATAACCCTCACCTCTATTACCTACTACTGCAAAGTCTCCCTAAATGTGTATCATCTTCTGCTCTGATATATCCTCTATACTACCAAAACTTTCATTTCTGACATAAGAACATAATCATACCACCAATAATTTATATCTTCCAATCACTGCCCTATACTCCTTGATGCTCCAGCTGGGGAATGGACCTATGTTTGATCAATAGAATAATTTACCTACTCATACTTGGATGTGTCCATGACCCATCAGCTCAACATTTTGGCTAGAAGGACTAGAAAAGTGTTCTTGCCACTGCTATTGCCAGGCTGGTAGGATATCAGCCTCATGTGAATGTGGTAAGAGCCAAGCTGTAAAAAAGATGGCACAAAGGAAGGCAAGGCAAACAGGTACAATGAGGATTAAGACCTGTTCCTGGTTCCAATATTTTTGAGTCCTCAGGTTCAGTCAAATGTTAGCACTACCTTTCAGCTTTCAGTTATTATGAATTGGTTTACTATCACTTCAATAATCTTAATATATTATATTTAAGGTGAATCTCAACATCTATGTTTAATAATGAGAAAAATGCCACTTCTTTTAAGGTTGCTGTTAAAATAATGTATGAAAAATTGAATAGCCTATTGTGTTGACTTGTATGGGCTTTCAACACATACTACCTTCTTTCTTTTCTTATCTGAATATATATATATATATATATATATATATATATATATATATATATACACATACATACACACACACACACACACACACACACACAGTCTTGGTAGTTCTATTATCCTTCCCATGGAAGGTCAAATTACTGTCTATATTATGAAATAAATAAATTCACAAGGCAAATGCTTTGTTAAAGTGTGGACTGAAAAGCTAATTTATGTGAACAAGGACAAGTTTCAAGCATTGAGGCATGCTTGGGCTCCACATTCTTCGACCTCATAGTTTATATTGCTGACTACTTTTTTGTGTTTACTATAACAGTTAATCCTCACAATAATCCTATTAGGGAGGTCTTTATTATGCCTATTCTTAGATATCTAAACCATATTAGTTTCCTTGTGTTTTCCCACTTTCTAGAGGGTGCCTGCATTCCTTGGGCTAACTCTGACCTCTGCTTCTGTCACACTGTCTCTGTCTCTGACTTTGACCTTCCTTGTCTCCCTCTAATAAGGACTCTTGGTTACGTTGGGCCCATCTAAACAATGCAGTATAACCTCCCCATCTCAATTCCTTAATTTAATCATATCTGCAAATTCCTTTTTAGCATTTCAGGCGACATATTCACAAGTTTCAAGGATTAGTATGTGGACATATTGTTAGGGTAGGATGGGCATTATCCAGCCTACAATATAAACTAATCTTTACAGAAATTAGAAGACAGGCCCAAAGCTACACAGATGGTTACTCTGAAGGCTAGGTTTCAATTCCAGTAAAGACAATCTAATTCCAAAGCGTGTGCTCTTATCTATCATGTCTATGATATGTAGACAGGGCTTCATGGCACACTCTATAATACTATAAAAATATAGAAAACACAGTATAGATTTATTCACTGTCAGTCTCCAGAATAGTTTGTTTGGTTCTGCCTGAAGCTTTTTTTCTCAGCCATAAGCTGCAGAAAAGTGAATCTGTTACTTGGAAAAGTACATCTGTGTGCTTTCTCCAGGCAGTCATGAGACTTTCATGTCCTTATGATTTACACTGTATACAAACCTTGGCACCCCGTTAGTTTCCTGTTGGCAAAATGACTTCACTATATACATCATTCTTATCTTAAATGTTTGTGAAAGTCAGTCAGTCAACAAGCATTTATCGAGTGCCTAAAAAAGCATTTCACATAAATCAATGTGCTATAAGTCAATAAGATAATCACTCAAATGTCACCAATATAAATGGCATTCCTCAAATGAAAGTTTTAAAACACTGAGATTGTGAAAACACACAAAAAATATGACCACATGGCCAAATTATACTTAATGACCTAAAGGTTTAGAAGATGTTTAAATGTATGTCTATCTAGCTACCTACCTAACCACGACCCTCACACATACACACACACATAAGACACCTACATGTTTAAGTCAAATATTTTCAGTGAATCAAGCTATTCATTTTTTTTAGATGTAACGCTGAGCACATGGATATAAGCACAGTAAATAATTAATCATAAAATGTTTGCTGAACTAGGAGGTACTATGAATTGGACCCTAAAGCATACATATGCACTCCACCATTGAGACTTCTTAGAGATGAGAATGCCGAGTTACACGCAGCTCTCTGGATGTATTATACTCTGGTGAAGGAAACTTTAACATGGAGTTCCACTGACTGAAATGCTCTCTTCAATCTCTTCACCTAGTTAAGCCATATTGATACCTCAAGTGTCACCTTCTCCAAGGTACTTCTCATTCCCATTTACACACTTTCACAGCACTCAGTACTTGCCTCTATGATGACAGAGATTATCATTCAAGTTAGCTGAGCTATCAATCTGTATTACCTACTGTATTATGATCTCCATGAAGACAAAGCTGCATTTTATCTACTTTAATCCATGCAGTCCCCAGCATGGATTCTGGCCTAAAATAAAGAAAATGCAATGGGATCTGGAAGATGAAAGGTCTAATATTGTGTAGAGATACATAAAATTTCTGTAAAACTGGAACTCTCAATACAAGTACTACTCAGAACCATAATCCTACTTTCCCCTAGTTGATGAAACCCCTTCACTTTTAGTTCTGAAATTAGTTCAGAATGTGGAATCAATACTTCCCTTAAATGGCAGCATGTAAATTATATGTGTAATTCTTTATGGATAGTAATGAAAACACCAATAATGCAAGAATCATGGCCCAGGAAGAAATTTAGCTTCTCACATCAGCCAGTATCACCACCAGATGCATGGCAGCCCATGCTGGGATTTGGAGGCCAAGGGACTACACACTGAACTAGGCTGCATCTGTTCCAGTTCTGGGTGGTCAAACTTTCTTCTAAAAATATTCTCTTTTCTTGATGAAATAAATTGATAATGTAATCTATCAGATTGTGTTGTGGGGTGTGCACATCTGCATTTGGTTTCTATCTGCCAAACTTGAAAATGACATAAAATATCAGGGAAAGCTTTATAAAAGAACTAACATTTGAACAAGGAGTTTTATAGAAGTTTAGAGTTTGTCCTGTGCAGGAGTAAGAATAACAGCCTTCAAGGTAGAGAGAAAATGTACAAATCTATAGAATATTCAGGAAAAGAGGAAAAAATGGCTGCAGCATAAAATGAAATTGGACTTATAGGTGGAGAATATTGGAAGTATTCTCCTTCCAATATTGAAGGTAAGGTTGGAGACGTGGATTGGACCTTGACATTGAATGTCTTTGAAAACCAAATTAAAGAGTAAATGCTAGGAAAACAAAATGGCATGAAAAGGATTTTTTAAAATAGGATTTTTAGTATTTAATAGATAGCTATTTAAAAGTCATATAATGCTAATGCTGTTTTGTTGATTTATCAGGCCTCTTGAATTTAAATATTTTCCACTGTTCATCTTCCCAGAACACTGTCCTTGCTGGTTTCTGATGCTAAAATATACACAAGAAAATCATCTAGGCCCAGGCTAAAGACCTACCTCATTTGTGAAACCATTCCAAATTCTCACTTACTAAGTGCCCTATTATATTCTTTCTATTTATAGCTTCTGGAATGTATCATACTTTATATTATAATTAGTTTTGTTTATACCTGTCTCTCCTACTATAATATGAACGCCTTAAGCTTTAAGGCATGTCTGATTTCCAACAGCAGCAACTATGAAAACAATAATAATGATTAATAACCATGTAATGTTTGCTGTATGATAGGGACATCTCTAAGCACATTACCAGCTCATTCAATACTCTGAGACAATGAAAGTATGACATAGAGAGGCATGAGATCATATACTTGGATGAGCCAGATCATCATCCCCAAATTCTGGATCCAGAGTTTTTGCCCTTAAATATATGTAATACTATTTCTTTACCAAAACCAAGGATGATGTTTTTTATATATTCTATAATCAAATAATAATTGTAATAATAAAAACACTATTTACCCTCAAAACATATAATTGATTTATTTAAAAAATTTATTAAAGTAGGTTATATTTCAAGCACTTTTTGTTTTCTCAGGATTCAAAACTAAAGCCGTTTCTGCTCTTGTAGACCTGATAGTCACAAGATATTATATATCTACAAAATGTCACCTACAGATAAATTTTTAGTCATTTAAAATGGTATCAACAGCCAAATTATGTCTTCAGTCATAATTTCTAATGATAAATGTAAACCTGGATTAGTGCTGATTATTTTAGTGAATTCATATATCCTTTGGGCATTTTATTGTTACACGACCTTATCAAGAAAACAAATTTTAGTCATTTATGTGGTTGAGAAGTTTTAACAAATTACTTTAGAGAGACTGTTTTCTTGCTTATCAGGATTTATGTATCAGAAAGTATATCCAAAGTAGATAGAAATTCTTCAATTGCAAGAAGGACTAATTTTAGACCCAGAAACAAGCCTTTGATACAACAATTCTTGACATTTGAATTCATCATGGTATAACTGCTTGAGAAATAGCTGCTCACCTATAAAAGTTAAATGTACTCTCTCATCCATACAAAGTATTCAATCATATGTTAGTCAGTTTCTCATGTTTCCAGCTCAGTACCACAAATAAGCCATTATTTTTCTCTTGATTTAACATATACACTTACATAGTTTTTATAAATTCCATAATTTGGTGTCAAATGAAGTACAGAAATACTGGTACTGAAAATAACTTTTTTTTTTTGAAAGTTGAGAGGTTAAACAATCAAAACTCAAGGCTGCTTCTTTGGACCCACTAAATGGCTGTTCAATTTCACCAACAAGGCTAGTTAATGACTAGTTATTTCCAGATTAAATTTCAAGAGGTCCTTTATAGCATTTTTCTGCAATCTTCTACATCATAGTTCTCTCTAATATGACTGTCAATCAGATCCTGCTTAGTTAAGGTAACACATGTCAAATATTTTCAAGAAAAATGTCTCAACAAGTCTCTTATACTTCATTTTAAAAATCAAATTAATTTAAAAATATGTTAAATAACCAAACATCTCTTCAGATGCCCTAACTTTCCACTTTGTAGACAGCATGTTTACATAAAAATACTCTTGTTCATACATAATGACTTGGTCTCTCACTTTGCAACTTCTATATTTTCTATTCACTGATTTAATTTCTTTTCTACTTTTATTCATTCTATTTTTTCCAGGTTTTCATGGTCCATTTAAAAAAAACATAACTTTTTTAGAATATTCTCAACTGATTCTTAGAAAGTAGGCTATAATTGCTCAACATTATCATATTTGCTTGTGGTGATATCAAATAGCATTGTCTCATTTGCAAAATGAGTACTTAAAAGAGAAATGCTTTGGGAACAAATCAACTTTATTATAAAATGTTAATAGGCTGGTAAGGTAGTATAGAGTAAGCCTATTTCAACTCCTCTAATAATATTTCCTCCTGTATTCTCAAAGGAGATGGTTAAAAGTGTTTTGTTAAGATGTCTGTGTAAAATAAAAATATTACATAGACACTAACATAAATCCCAATTCCTAAATAATAATTAAAAATTATGTGTAATTGTATTTTCACTGGCTCTCCCAAGATATCTTGCATTATTCAATGAAGTAATGAGACATGAAAACACCAACAATTCCTCTTGAATAACCCATCTGATTTATAATACATTTAAGTCAAGAATAAATTCTTCCTGCTGTATTGTTTCTCAGCTAAGTTACATAGATTCATAAGGACATAGATAGAGCCACAGAACATCTAAATTATTTATTAGGAAAGAAACGAGATTTCCCTTGGTTTAAGATAAAACCTGTGACTTCACAGTGATGGTTTTTTTCAACTTCGATGCATTGTGAATAGCAACAGAAAATATCAGCTGCCATTAAAATTATTAAATAAACTCCCCCAAAATACTTAGTTTGAAATTAGCTCTCAGATAAAATTAATAAGTTCTTGTAAACTTGATTATTAAATGTGCATACTTCAATATTAGGAAACCTAACATTTTCTGACAGGATTTTATTACTTTGATACATCAAAGAAACTAAATACTTCATCCCATTCAAATTCTGGAACAAGAATGAATCATTCATTTCCATATTTCTAAGCATTTTATGAGACGAAAGAATTTCATAGACATTCCATATTTTTCATGGGGTGCTAAAACCTTTAAAAAATAGAAAATCTAAGCAAATTACATTGTTTATAGAAGTTAGCACTGTATAGTTCCTCTCAGGTTAGTTTTTCTATTTTTCCTTTTTTTTCTTTATTCATCTGGACCCTGGTTTTTCTTTATTCATATGAACCCTGTGCTTTCATGACAACACAAACACTAAGTGTTCTCCAAATCATTTAATTCCATTATCTTTTGCCACTTTGCAGATGGAACTGTTTCACCCATCATATCACTTAGTGAGGGATAAACAAAAAATATTTCTCTAGGAACTTTATCTGCAGGTGGAGAATAGAATATTACAATATCCCTAAATCATAGGTTTGGTTTCTAGCTTTAAGGATCAGGGTGTCAGAATATCTACTTTTTAAAAATGCATCACATTAAGAAACGTGGTATCACTTACCAGTCAGTTTACATCTCGGCACCCATCTCCAAACAAAATTGACACTGAAAGAATTAAAAAAATATTAAATAAAATATAAAAGCAAAAAATACAAAGTCTGATTATTTCATATAAAATTACAAATCATATTATTAAGTATATATTAACACAGCTACTGAAAAAATACAGTATTTAGACAGAATGCATTTTAATAATATAATGACAATAGACTTTCCATAGATAGGCAAATTTGTACAAACTAATCTTCATTTATGGGAAGGAAGTAAATTCAGTATAAATTTTTTTAAGGTATCAGCTAGGTTAGAATGCATTAAGGATAAAAACAATTTCAGTTAGCATCTATGCTGAATTATTGCCCAAGCAGTTATGATAAAAATAGTGCTGGTCAAAAAATAATAAAATATCTAGGAATAAACTTAACCAAATTGGTGAAAGATTCATTCTGTGGAGACTATAAAACATGGATGAAAGAAATTGAAGATAACACAAACAAATGGAAAGACATTCCATGTGCATGTGTTGTAAAACAATACTGTTAAAATGTCTATACCCAAAAAAATCTACACATTTAATGCAATCCATATCAAAATACTAACATTTTTCAAAGAACTACAACAACAAATGTAAAATTTATATGCAACCACAAAAGATCAAAAATAGTGTAAGCAATCTTGAGAAAGAAGAACAAAAGTGAAGGTATCACAATCCCAGATTTCAAGATATACTGCAAAACTGTAGTAATTAAAACAGTACAGTACTTGCACAAAAATAGATGCATAGATCAACAGAACAGAATAGAAAGCCCAAAAATAAACCCACACCTATACGTCAATTAATCTTTGACAAAGAAGGCAAGAAGACACAATGGGAAAAAGACAGTCCAGATAGTCCCTTCGATAATGGCTTTGGGAAAATGGGACAGCTACATGCCAAAAGAAAGAAAGAAAAGAAAGAAAGAAAGAAAGAAAGAAAGAAAGAAAGAAAGAAAGAAAGAAAGAAAGAAAGAAAGAAAGAAAGAAAGAAAGAAAGAAACAAAGAAACAAAGAAAGAAACAAAGAAAAAGGACCACTTTCTTACATCACACTCAAAAATAAACTCAAAATGGAGTAGAGACCAAAATGTTAGACCTGAAATCATCCTAGAAGAAAGCAGTCAGTAATTTCTCTGACATGGGCAGTGGCAACATTTATCTAGGTATATCTCCTGAAGAAAGGAAAACAAAAGCAAAAATAAACTTTTGGGTCTTCATCAAAATAAAAAGCTTCTGCACAGCAAAGGAAACAATCAATAAAACTAAAAGATAGCCTACTTAACTGGAGAAAATGTTTGCAAAGGACATATCTGATAAAAGGTTAGCATACAAAATTTATAAAGAACTTATCCAACTCAACACCAAAAAAAAAACCCCAAATAAACCAATTAAAAACAAATGGGCCGAAGACTTGAAAAGACATTTATCAAATAAGACATTCAGAGGGCCAACAGACACATGAAAAGATGTTCAATACTACTTATCATGAGAGAAATGCAAACTGAAACTACAATGAGATATCACCTCACACCTGTCAGAATGGTTAAAATAAGAAATGGAAGACACAAGTGTCATGAGGATGTGGAGAAAAAGGAATCCTCATGCACTGTTGGTGGGAATGCAAACTGGTACAGTCACTGTAGAAGACAGTATGTAGGTACCTCGAAAAATGAAAAATAGAATTACCTTATGATCCAATAATTCCACTACTGGGTATTATCCAAAGAACAAAAAAAGACTAACTAAAGAAGGTATATGCACCCCTATGTTTATAGTAGCATTATTTACAACATTCAAGATATGCAGCCTAAGTGTTCTTTACTAGATGAATGGATAAAGAAGACGTGGTGTGTGTGTGTGTGTGTGTGTGTGTGTGTGTGTGTGTGTGCATATGCAACAAAACAAAATATTACTCAGCCATTAAAAAAAATGAAATCTTGTCATTTGCATCAACATGGGTGGATGTAAAGAGTATAATGCTAAATGAAATAAATCAGAGAAGGACAAATACCAGATGATTTCACTCAAGCAAATGAACAAAGGAAAAAAGTCAAAAACCAAGAAACAGACTCAAACAAACTGATGGGTACCAGAGGGGATTTTCCTGGGGAGATGGGTGAAACAGGTAAAGGGAATTAAGAGTACACTTGTCTTCATGAGTACTGAGTAATGTACAGAATTGCTGAATTAGTATATTGTACACCCGAAACGAATATAACACCTAATGTTTACCAGACTGGAATTAAAATAAATAGAGATGGTCATATTCATTGCAGCTTTAAAAAATAAAATATACATAGCATGGCAATTGGCAAACTTCTTATCTAAAGAGACAATAAATATTTTAGGCTTCAGGGGCATGCAGTCTCTTTCTCAACTACTCGACTCTGTATGTAAAGGAATAGGTATGTCTGTGCAATTAAACTTTATTGACAAAATCAGCCAGCTGGCAAGAATTTGGCCCCAGGCCACAATTTTCTGACTCCCGGAAAAACACACTGAGTATTCCAACTCAGGAATATCAATCTTAACACATGACAGACAAATGAAATATAGAGAATTACTGTGACTGAATAATTAGAGCCCATTGCTTCAGAATAAACTATGTGATTTAAAATCACCCTACAGGGGCGCCTGGGTGGCTCAGTCAGTTAAACGGCCGACTTTGGCTCAGGTCATGATCTTGCGGTCCGTGAGTTCGAGCCCTGTGTTGGGCTCTGTGCTGACAGCTCAGAACCTGGACCCTGTTTCAGATTCTGTGTCTCCCTCTCTCTGACCCTCCCCTGTTCATGCTCTGTCTCTCCCTGTCTCAAAAATAAATTTAAAAAAAAAGTTAAAAAAAATTTAAAATCACACTACAAACACCTGCAGAGCTCTCAGCCCCAAATGATGAAATAGGAGACTCAGAGTAATTATTTTTAATATTTACAGTAAATATTAAAAATATATTGTAAATATAAAGTAGATATCTAAAAGTGATAGTAAATAGGAAATCTCATAATTTTAAAAGAATAAAGACAATTATTTGACTTTTAATTATGCATTTTAAAAAATGCTAAGTAACAGCAAGATTCCTGGGACCTAACTTTTGCTTGTAGATTAGGGAATTCAACTAAATTAGGAAGAATAATAGATTGGAATTACCCAGGTAGAATCATAAGGCCAAGCTTTACAATCCTTGGAAAATGAGTTGAAAAGATGAATCCTGAAAGTATTGTTCCAGATAAAGATCTGGTGTCAGTCTGGAAGGGAGTTTACGGGCTTCCTGCAATAGTTTCACTATCTGATCATTAGCTAACCAATATGTAATACTGGTAAAAACAAGAGAACAGACTCAATTGCAAACACACTTAGGTATTCAAAGAAATACTAATTTTACTGATTTTGGCAATATGAGATAAAACTCAAACTGGGAAACAGATTATGCAGAAGACAACTAATTATATTTGCTTTTCTAAAATTTTTATTTATTTTGAGGGAGAGAAAGTGCATGAGTGGAAGGGGGGCAGATAGAGAGGGAGAGAGAGAATCTCAAGCAAGCCTGATGCTCAGCACAGAGCCCAACTCGGGGCTTGATCCCACGACCTTGAGATCAAAACCTGAGCTAATATCAGGAGTTAAAGGCTTAACCAACTGAGCCACGAAGGTGCCCAGAAACTATTATATTTGTGACAGATTTGTGACAGAAGAGGCTAGCAATAAGAATTCTTGCTATTACTTCACAGTTAGAATTGCTATTCATTTTTGAATTTTTGAAAATGGTTGTGTGTGATAGACCTTGAAGTAGTGCATTTTAGTTTTTAGTGAACACTGAACACTGACCCCAGACCACATACCTATACACCTACTTTTACTCCATGTGGTTATTTTTCATTTTGAATGGCTAGATCATCCTAGTAACTTTACCTTTATAGTCGAAATATGGTTCTACTTGTCAGAGCAAAAGAAAAAAATGTTAAGAAGGCATCTCTGACAAACATAAATAATAGATTTCTTGTGCTCTTCATTCATGACTCCCAGTTATGGGCCCCATGTGTCTTCCCAAAATCCATATAAAATCCTAACCCCAGTACCTCAGAATGTGACTGTACCTGTAGAAAGAGCCTTTACAAAGGTAATTAAAATGAAATGAGATCATTAGACTTGGCCCTGATCCTTTATGACTGGTGTTCTTATAGGAAGAATAAACTCAGAGACAAACATGAGCACACACAGAAGATCATCTGAAGACACAGGGAGAAGAAATCCATCTACAAGCAGACAGGCCTCAAATAAAAACAGAAATAAAAATAAAACAAAAGCACAACCCTGCCAACACCTTGATCTCACATGTCTTGGCCCTAGAACTGTGAACAAGTAAAATTCTGTTTTGAAGCCACTTTGTGGTACAGAGAGTGTATGATGCTCTTGCTCTCCCCTCCCCACCTATGAGGCCAATCGAGGAATGGCAGCAGTGAAACAGACTAAAAGTCAACTTACCCACCCCTCTTTCTCTACCACCTCCAGTGACTACTAGCAATTACCGAAGTAAGTGTGTCACACACTTGCACTGAGAAAGAATAACTGGCTACAGGTGGAGGAAGGAGGAGGAAGGCTCATTCTAAACGGCAGTTCTCCATTTTAAGAAAAATGAATGCAGAAAATGTAGTTGAAATCCATGTGGTCAGAAACTATACATTGTCCCTCTTTTTGTAAATTCTCAGTTATTGGCTGCACTCCAGAGGCCACAGGTTGGAATTCCAATTAACCATGAAACTGTCAAAAATAAGGGTTGTATCATGAGACCTTAACAGTCTGCTCATCATTTCAGAGAAAACTGAGGCTCTTAAACATTAATTTGCTCAAAGTCACAAAGGTAATGAATGTAGATCTTGCATTCATTACACAATCACGTTGGTCTTTTTCCAAAGTTTGTACACTATGGAAACTCTGCCTCAGTGGGCAGTTCATTCATTGTTTCAACAAATGTTTATTGATTGCCTGCTATGTTCCAGAGACACTTCTTGGTATTAGGATACAACAGTGAGCAACATAGACTAAAGCTGGCTTCCTGAGTTTATATTCTAACATTGGGTGATAGACAGTAAACAATAATCATAATAGGCAGTTGTATTCCATAATATAAGATTAAAAGTGTTAGGCAGAAAAGAAAAAGTATAGCAGGGTAAAGGGATTGGGGATAGCAGGATGGAAGCTGATGCAGAGCAGGGCAGGAGGCAGTTTGCGATTTTAAATTGGGTGTTCAAGGTAGGTTCATTGACATTTAAGCAAACAATTTAAAGAGATAAGGGAGCTAACTAGAAACCTATTTCTGTGAAGATTGATCCAGAGAATTCTAGTGCAACCTTAAGTTTTCAGATTGGCCCCTGCCTGACTTTTTGGAGAAACAACAGGGCAACCAGTGTGGCTGCAGTAGAGGGAATGATGGAGAAAGTAGTAGGAGAGGAATGGAGGCAAATGAGGGATGGAGAGGTGAATAGATCTGGTTCAGAGGGCCTTGCAAGCTATTGAAAGTACTCTAAGTACCCATTACAGGGTGTTGAGCAAAAATTAGTGTTTTATTAATGTTTATTTATTTTTGAGATTCAGAGAGAGCAAGATAGCACAAGCATGAGGGGGAGGGCAGAGAGACAGGGAGAGAGAATTCGAAGCAGGCTCCAGGCTCTGAGCTGTCAGAACAGAGCCTGATGCAGGGCTGGAACTCATAACTGGTGATATTATGACCTGAGCTGAAGTCAGACACTCAACCAACTGAGCCACCTAGGTGCTTAGAGCAAAAATTAGTTCTTATTAAAAGTAATACTCTGGCTGCTATCTTGACCATATATCTGGGTTTTAGGCAGGGTGTAAGCAGGGAGAGGTGTTAGGAAGTTAGTTACTGCAGTCATACTCAAGAAAGAAGGTGGTGGCTTGGACCATGGTAGTAGCATGGAAATGATAAGAAGCAACTGATTGTTGATGTATTTTAAGTATATTAGAAAGGTGAAGATATTCTGGCACATTAGGTATAGGTTATGAGAGAAAGAGAGGAAGAAATCTGTTGTGTTAGCATGTAAGCTTTTTCCATGAAGGTTTCTCTTTTATATAATACATGTGTTATGGTGTGATAAGCATGAGCTTGGAAGAAAGGCAAATGTGGCATTGATTTCTGGTCCTAGTGGGTACTAGGCATCTCTTTCAACAAAATAGTGCTGCGCTTAAGAGCTCAAATCTAGGGACACATGGGTGGCTCAGTCAGTTAAGCGTGGGAAGTCAGTTTAGGTCATGATCTCATGGTTCATGGGTTCAAGACCCACATCTGCCGCTGTGCTGACAGCCTGGAGCCTGCTTCTTATTTCAGGCATCCCTCCCTCTGTCTCCCTGCCCCTTCCTCACTCATGCTCTGTTCCTTTCTCTCAAAAATAAAACATTAAAAAAAACTTAAAAACAAAAAGAGCTCAAGTCTAAAGCCCTGTGATCCTTTCTATGAAAGCTGCCTCTTTCACTTACTGAGAAACTTTGAGGGATTTAAATTTGACCCTCTAATCCTCAGTATCCTCATTATATTATTGGGTAATAAACATAATTACCAGAGAGGGAGAGACAAAGAGGTGGGGGAGGGAGGAAAAATGTATCACATCTGTTAAGGCCTATTAAGCAGTATGAGCTTAGCGCCAAACAAATAGCAGGTGTAGTAGATTGAATTAATGGCTCCAATGCCTTCTCCCTCCCTGTAGCCACACCCTTTGCCATGTAATTTCCTAATAGCCCCTACTCAAGAGGAAGAGTATAGTTCCTTACTGTTTAACTTTGGGTTGTGCCCTGTGACTTACTTTGGCCTGCAGAATGAGAATAGAAGTGATAGTGTGACAAATCTAACCAAGCCTAGTCCTTAAGAGGCTTTGGGTATTTCTGCTTTTCCTTTTGTACCTCTCTCCTGTCCCTGGATTCCCGAACATGAGAGTGTTGTGGGGCAGAGCCACTTCTTCTGACCCTTGACCTGCATCTGGAGGCAGAGCAGCTTCAGCTACCTCACCCTGAAGCAGAGGTGCCCAGAGCCCGGAGGAACCCCCGACCAATGGGAAGACATGTGCGTAAGAATAAGCAGTTAGTGCTTTCAGTCACTGAGGTTGGGGATGCTTTGTTACACAGTAATAGCTCAGTAAGTGATAGAATGGGCACTGAATAATCCTAGTCTATTTCCTTAAAGTTTTCATTAAAACAACAACAAAAACCCGAATACCCTCTACGTTGATTGAACTGTCTTCCTTTGCTTTATAGTTTTTAATATTTTGATACTGAGAGCAGATTGGGAGTTAAGACACAAGTCAAATTCCACAAAACAAAATTCCAGGGGTTCCTGGGTGGCTGAGTTGGTTGAACATCTAACTCTTGATTTGGGCTCAGGTCATGATCCCAAGGTCATGGGATTGAGCCTGCATCCATCTCTGAACTGAGTGTGGAGGCTGTTTAAGATTATCTTGCTCCCCGGGGTGCCTGGGTGGCTCAGTCAGTTGAGCGCCTGACTTTGGCTCAGGTCATGATCTTGTGGTCTGTGAGTTCGGGCCCGCATGGGGCTCTGTGCTGATAGCTCAGAGCCTGCAGCCTGCTTTGGATTATGTGTCTCCCTCTCTCTCTGCCCCTCCCCCGCTCATGTTCTGTCTCTCTGTCAAAAATAAACATTAAAAAGATAAAAATGATTATCTTGCTCCCCCTCTGGCCCTCTGCCCTCCTTCCATGCTCTCTTTCTAAAAATAACATAACAATAAAATTAAAAAAATTAAAAAAAACCAAACTCTACATTATACCAGCCAAGAGTTACTTAACTTTTCCCTCTTTAAGTTATAGAATACCTTAGAGAGTTGGTAAGTGTTAAAAAGCTCAAATGGGATTGTCAGCCAGAGCCAGTGAGTTTGAGCAATATCCTTGACTATATCAGAGCACTCTCTTACTCACTGTAAATACAATTGGGGATTGAGCTCCTATAAGCCAATTCTTTCTGAATGAAATATGCCTAAAAGAGAAAATAAAATATTCTCTAGTGTGTGTGTTGGGGGTATATATTGCTCTCACTGAGGCTATCACTATATTTTAAATAATTTTAAGTGATATGTATAGAAAAATGTGTCTATCCTCATTCCTCGTGGATTCTGTGTTTACAAATGTGTGTACTAAAATATACGTGTAATCCCCAATTAAACATATGTGGGACTTTCAATCATTTGTAGACATGCTCAGTGTGGTGAGAATTTTGAGTTACCTGGTGAGTCTGTTCCCAGTGGAGGTCCAACAAGGCAGTTTCTGCTTTGCTTCAGCACTCACTCTGGAAACAAGTGTGTCCTTTTCATGGTCTATTTAGTGCCATGTTTTTCTCATTTTTGTGCTTTTTACTGGTGATTTCACTGTTTAAAATGGCCCCCGAGTGTAGTGCAAAAGTGCTGTCAAGGCTGTGATGTGCCTAATGGAGAAAATAGATAAGTTATATAAGCTTTGTTCAGGCATGAGTTACAGTGGTGTTGACTGTGAGTTCAGTGTTAACAAATCAACAATATATACGGTGTCTTCATGCATACTACAAGGTTATATATTAATCAGTTGACAAAGATGTGTGACCGGAGGCTCACAGAACAGAACCCTGTATTTTTCCTAGGAGTATTCATTTACTGTTTGCTAGTTTAATATTTGTGGTAACTATAGCACAAAACTACAGCAAATCGTGAGAAGTGACTTCGTGTATATGTGTATTTGTGTGTGTGTATTCATATATCTGCATATCTCCCTATATCGATCATATGTCTCCCTTAGAATAGCTTTTAATTATATCCTCCAATAGTTTCAATCACCAAACAATTCTTTACCGAAAGAAGCTACTACCTTCTGTAAGGCAAGCCTGGGCCCTGTCATGAGAAGATGATGATAGACAACTTCCTATCAGTATTAGTCATTCAGATCTTTATCTTTTTATACTTCTTGGGTTGTAACACTTAAATGAGTAAGATTATTGCCATGAGATTCAGTGGAAGAAAAAAACCTGAATGACTGACTTTCTCAAACTTGGAAAACAACCTTCCAGAAAGAGTTAAAGATATTATTAAAATAAGGATTACGAAAAGACTTAATAAGAAGTATCAAGGGCAACCACTTATCCCTAAAATAACCATTTTCTCACTGGATTCTCCTTTCTTTTTGACCTTAAAGTATCTTCTACATATCTCATTATTGCACGTGAATTCTATTGCAATAATCTCACTGCTTTTCTTTTGTCTTTGATTTCTCAATCCCTAGCCCACTGTCTGCCACACAATGAGTTCTCAGTGCACGTCATGAACTATAATTATGGACTATTTAAGTGTTACCACACTACACTGGAGCTTCACACGCATTTTATATGCATATGTATGTGTGCATAATTTGTGATATTTAAAAGGTAACATTAATCTCAGTATAAACTACCCCAAAGCAAATACTTTACTCACACTTCCCAGGAATTTCTTTTTAATATTTACTTCAGTCTAAGTCAAAACCAGTTGCTGGAGGAAGTCATCCAGAAGATACGACCACCGATCGATCTGTGAGCTGGAACCAGAAATAGGAGGCTCCTCACCTCCTCGCCTGTCCTTGGAATGTATGTTGCACCCACTGTTCCCAAAGCTGGAGTCGTTTTAAAGACTCAGCCCTGAGGAAGTAATGCTGAGACCATCTGGAAGGTATACATGACTTAACCTCATTAATGTCTCTAAATAAACATTTTAAGATTCTGTCGGGTGGATGGAGATATCTACTTGTCTTGTGGCCACCCAAGATAAGCCTCATATAGAAGTTCTCTTGCTTATTAAACCTGTCTCCTGGGGCACATGGGTGGCTCAGTCGGTTAAGCATCCAACTTCAGCTCAGGTCATGATATCCCGGTTTGTGAGTTCGAGCCCCGTGTTGGGCTCTGTGCTGACGATTCAGAGCCTGGAGCCTGCTTGAGATTCGTGTCTCTGTCTCTGTCTCTCTCTCTGCCCCTCCCTGTTCACACTCTGTCTCTCTCTCAAAAATAAATTAAAACAAACAAACAAACAAAAAAAACACGGCCTCCTAACAGTCTGCAGTGGCCTGCCTCTTTCTTTGGTCTTTTCTTGCTGTTCGTGTCTGGGCCTGGTTTGCAAACCAACACCAGCATAATGGAAAGAACATGGTCTTTATTAAATAGGGGTTTATATTCTGCCACAGCTGAAACAGCTTCTGATTCTGTGTCTCCCTCTCTCTCCCTGCCCCTCCCCTGCTTGCACTCTGTCTCAAAAAAAAAAAAAAAAAACATTAAAAAAATTAAAAATAAAAAACAACACCAAAAGCCACAGAGCAGCTAAGGGATGGAACCAGAAATTGAATGGAGTCTGTCTCTAGAGTTCACATTCTTCTCCACTCTATAAACTGTACTCATTGTGGAACATCCAAAAAAGTTACAAAACTTTTCTAATCTTCAACTTCTTTATATGTCAAATGGGTGTTAGAATAAAACTGCTCATGAAATAGCTGTGTGGATCATGCCAGATCTAACATGTGGATATGGGTGCATATCGTATCCACTTTATATATGCTAGTTCTTTTCTTCCAAAGCCTTATTTATGTCCATATCTTGAAATAGTTCAATGATAAATTAGCTTCTCCTAAACATGATCCTTGTTGTTTTAATTTTCAGAAATGTAGGAATCTGGATTGCAGCTGGAGGGCTGTGAATTATCAAAAAAAAAGTCTCTGCTATAGGCAATAATTTTAATGTTAATTAACTCCATCTGGAAGGAAAAGCAGGTGTTGAAATTGATCACTTAAGTACAGAAAGCAAAGGCTGTTTACTAAACTCTCCCTAAATTAATTTGGCTGAGCTTGTGGTTAAATTGCTTTCAAGTCACTTTTCTATAAATGCCTTATACCAAATGCTGAAATTGGAAAAAGAAGTAGACCAAGCAGATTTTAATGAAATGTAACAAATTGGACTGAAAGGTCACCTAAAAATAAAAATTGTATTTTAAAAATGAAAAAATACAACAGCTTTGCTTCAATAGCAACTGGAATTTGAACAAAACCTGTGGTATTTCTCATGTGTTGTTCACAAATCACCTGAATCAAATCTAAGTGCATGCACTAGAAAAAGTATATAGAGTTCTGGGCTCTCTACCAGACCAATTGAGTCAGATATGACAGCAAGGTCTAGGAATCTGCATTTAACAACTCAGGTGATTTTTATTCTCACTAAAACTTAGGAATCATTGTCCTAAGGATGGGGAGATACCAAATCACACAGTAGTGATATATAATCCTAAAAAGATGACAGATTAGTATAATAGTTATCTGAGAAGGTAAAATATAACACTGAAGCTTGCAAAATATTTACTCTTTCAGAAGAGTACTCTTTCTGAGTAAAGATTCTGGGAATCTTTACTCTTTCAGAAGATATCGAACAATTATAGTGTTCAATTTCCTTGTCTTCTGTCATTACCTAACACCTCACTAGAAAGCCCAGATTCCCTAAACTTTTTCCAAGGCTTTCCATAACGTGATTTGATTGTCCATTCCACTCCAAAGTTCAGTCCCAAACCAGCAGAATCAGCATCACTCATATTTACAGAATCAGAAATTCCAAGGGTGGAACCCCAGCAATGTGTGTTGTAGCAAAGCCTCCAGGTGATTTCAATGCAGACTAGAATTTGAACACTATGTACCCTTCATGATTTGTTGTGATTCATCAGACTTCAGTCACTTGTTATGCACAAGGCATTAGGGATGATATTAATGTAGTAAAATAACTGGGTATCTTGTTTCCATTGCTAGACAAAGGGCACAAATTTTCAGTTGTCAAATGAGTAAGTTCTAGGTATCTAATACACAGCATGGTGACTATAATTAACAATAATGTATTGTATAGTTAAAAGTTGCTCTGACAGGAGAGCTTTAATGTTCTCACCATAACAAAAACAAAATGGTAGTTATCTGAGATAAAGGATGTGTTAACTAACCTTATTGTGGTAAACATTTCACAACATAAACATGTATGAAATCATTACCTAGTACACCTTAAACTTACACAATGGTGTATGTTAATTATATCTCAAAACTAGAAAAAAAGAAAATTGCATGGAAAAAAAAAGTTTTTGATAGAACCTGCTATTGTCTCCAACTATGAAAGAACCAACACTTAATGAATATTTAGCACACATTAGTTACTCTTCTGAGTGCTTGGCATTTATTATCCCCCTAGAGGCGCCTGAGTGGCTCAGTTGGTTAAGTGTCTGACTTCCACTCAGGTCATGATCTAGAGATTAGTTAAGTTCAAGCCCCGCGTCGGGTTCTGTACTAACCGCTCAGAGCCTGGAGCCTGCTTCTGATTCTGTGTCTCCCTCTCTCTCTGCCCCTCCCCTGCTTGCATTCTGTCTCAAAAATTTAAAAAAAATTAAAAAATTAAAAATAAAAAACACCAAAAGCCATAGAGCAGCTAAGAGATGGAACCAGAAATTGAACTGAGTCTGTCTCTAGAGTTCACATTCTTCTCCACTCTATAAACTGCTATCAGTTTGTTAGCAATTCTCAAACACCACCTGAAGAATCCTTAGCCCTAATCAGGACAAAGACAATGCCCAAACCTGAGAAAAGAATAGGACTTTTAAGATCGTAAGATACAATATTTTTACACTAGAGTAAATTTGTTCCCAATATCCTACCTTTTTTAAAATCATCTCAAAGCCTGCTTATCTTTAGGTTTCTAATAAAACAGACTTTATTAGAAAAGGCTTTCACCTGTGTGAACATGAAGCAAAACACAGTGTATCAAAGCCTAGGCTTCCCTATGTATAGACTGAAGATAACAATATTATTTAACCATAGAGAAACAGTATGAAATGGGGGAATATATGTGAAAGTGCATTCTAAACTTTCAAACAATGATTATTTGCTTGTAATGTGGTGTCACAGTATTTTTCATACCAAAGTTTTCAGAATTTGTTTGCAGAGTGTCTCCTTTTACTGACCTTTTATACCACAATTAGCACTGTCTGTATAGACTGATTGCACAAAGTATGTTTAAAAAATTTTTTTTAATGTTTTATTTTACTTTTGAGACAGAGAGAGACAGAGCATGGATGGGGGAGGGTCAGAGAGAGAGGGAGACACAGAATCTGAAACAGGCTCCAGGATCTGAGCTGTCAGCACAGAGCCCAAGGTGGGGCTCGAAATCACAGACCCTGAGATCACGACCTGAGCCAAAGTCAGAAGCTCAACCGACTGAGCCATCCTGGCGCCCCACTTTTTTTTTTTTTTTAGTAACTCATTCATCAAATCTCAACCCTCAACCTCCACCTCTCAGTGGAGTTTTCAAACTTTCCTTACTATAAAATTAACCAAAGGTGCTTTGAAAATGATAGCTTCTAGTGTCTCCCTGGAATTTTTATTATTTAGATCTGGCATGAGATCCAGATACATAGTTTAAGAAATATCCCAGGGGCGCCTGGGTGGCTCAGTTGGTTAAGTGTCTAACTTCAGCTCAGGTCAGGATCTCAAGGCTCGTGAGTTCAAGCCCCACATCAGGCTCTGTGTTGACAGCTTAGAGCCTGGACCCTGCTTCAGACTGTGTTTCCATCTCTCTCTGGCCCTCTCCCTCTTGTGTTCTTTCTCTCTCTCTCAAAAATAAATAAGCATAAAAAAATAAAGAAATATCCCAAAGGATTGTCATAATGAGTTGAGTGGCAGAAATATTAGAGTAAATACTAAAACTCTTCTAAAGATTTAAAGCAGAAAAAAATCCTCTCACTTTCTATTAGCATCAAGATTATTTTTGGACATAGTTTTGGGCATAGTTTTTGTTTGTTTGTTTTTGGTTATTTTGTTTTTTTTTACTCCAAAACATTTGTCAGAAATGGCATTTTTTTTTTCCTGGGAGGAAGGTATGTTAATAAAGTATTTATTTAGATAGACAAAGTTATGAGAAAGTAACAGCGTAGACACAAATCCCAGTGTTTTAACATAATAAATACCTCAGCTTGGTTCACAGGGAATGCCCACTGAGGGTGGACAGATGGGGGAATGAGAATGGAGGCTCTACTCCATGGGGTAACTAAGGGAACCAGAAGTGACACACAACTCAATCCTTAGTTCATTGGCCAAAACAGCCAAACATGCCCATCACAATAAAAGGGGCTTAGAAATATGGAGTGACAAGTGGGGTATTTTGTAAGCTTTACTATCTCTGCTTCAGTCTACTTAAATTCAATGAGTACTCCAAATAAATAATCACCAATCTTTAAGCAATGTAAAGCTACCCAGCAATCTGGGAAAAAGAGAAAGTGCTAATCAAATTGCTCTCTCACCCCAAGAATTTAAAATTGACCAAAGAGAGGGCGCCTGGGTGGCTCAGTCGGTTAAGCGTCCAACTTCAGCTCAGGTCATGATCTCACAGTCCGTGAGTTTGAGCCCCACGTCAGGCTCTCTGCTGACAGCTCAGAGCCTGGAGACTGCTTTAGATTCTGTGTCTCCCTCTCTCTCTGCCCCTCCCCTGATCATGCTCTGTCTCTCTCTGTCTCAAAAATAAATACAAACATTAAAAATAATAATAAAATAAAATTTACCTAAGACTGTAGTAAATCATCAAATTACAAAGATTATGCATTAAAGAGATGACTTGTGTGACACATGGTTTAATCTCAAAAAATGAACACCTTTAGAAGGCAGAGCTTCATGAAAGAAATTAGATAAATTAGGACCACAAGATTTCCAAAAAGAATCTGAGAATATGCAGACATATCCTAAACTTTGAGGGACTCACCATGAGAAAAACACAAATCAAGCTTAGGATAAATCATGGAATTGAGTGCATGATTCAGGAAAATACAATATGACTCATCATTATAGGAAAGAAAGGAAGCAAATAAAACAAGTATCTTTAAGAATCTTCCATATGCAAGGACTCAGCTGATGCTTTACCTATGTTATCTCCATTTTATCAATTAAACCCTCAGAAGCAATTATTATTCCCATTTTACAGATGAAATTTAAAAATGTGAAGCAGCTAGATTAACACTACACATTTAGTAAATAACAAAACTAAGATTCAAAACCATGACTGTGAGTCCCATGTTGTGTACGGGAATGTGTATATTTTTTAATTTAAATTTTGTTAATATTTATTTACTTTTGAGAGAGAGGTAGAGAGAATGGAGGAGGGGCAGAGAGAGAGGGGGACATAGAATCCAAAGCAGGTTCCAGGTTCCAAGGTGTCAGCACAGAGCCTGATGAGGGGCTTGAACCCACCAACCATGAGATCATGACCTCAGCCAGTCAGACGCTTAACAGACTGAGCCACCCAGGCTCCCTGGGAATGTGTATATTTTCCCCATTATATTATGTGATGCTATGCTAACCTAGGACCTCCTTCACTAAAATCTTGCCTTTATAAAAGAGAAAGAATACTTCTAAGACACTACAGTAGTAATGTTTAATGAAGTCATAATCTATTCACAGCCATAGTCAGTGATCCTGTGATAACTTCATGTATAACATTCCTGTGCTACAGTACCAGAGACATATAAAACAAATAGGCAAGATCACTGAGGCATATTCCTTTGAACAGTCCTTCTCTGCCTTTTCCTTCTAAATTGCACAAGAATTGGCAGCTAATTAACAACTCATTAGCAACATTGATAAACCATGTGACAAAAACAAATTCTGTGCTAACAGAAGGGAGAGCTTTCTAATGAATATAAAACAGAATATAGGATAACATCAAATATGTGAAACTAGCTTCCTATGGATTTCTTTAAAAAAATTTTTTTTAACATTTATTTACTCTTATGACACAGAGAGAGACAGAGCATGAGTGGGGGGTGGGCAAGGAGAGAAGAAACACAGAATCTGAAGCAGGCTCCAGGCTCTGAGATGTGAGCACAAAGCCTGATATGGGGGTTGAGCTCACTGACCCAACCATGAGATCATACCTGAGCCAAAGCTGGACACCTAACTGACTAAGCCACCCAAGCACCTCGTATATAGATTTCTAAATTATTCTTGTATTTCATGCTTTCTTAGTCATTCATACATTAAAATATATATTAATCACCATGTTCAAAGCAATGTGGTAATTTTAGGGACCAAAAAAGTGTCAAATACAATTCGTGCCTTCAGGAAGTTTACAGTATAAAAAGATGATTAGGGAGTGTATACATTTCCATTTTAGGAAACAAACTTTATGAGGCTGGAATATGATCTTTTTAGCTAAATGTTGGCATTTCATTGATGTATCCACAGATGAACATCTGACTGCATATTTGCTAGATGCACTGCTTTTAGAGTAGGTATGAAATTCATGGTTAAGAGGCTGGGAAAATTTTGGATGTGTATAAAAATTGGATCTCACAGATTAATTTGAAGCATTTTGAATAACTAGACCTGCAACTTTTTCAAGTAAAGACATTCAGTTATTCTCGTTTCTGTTAAAAGAAAGTTATAACTCCTTAAAATGGTTCACAAGGTCTTGACAATGTCTTTCCACTTTTTGTGTGTTCTGTCCATTTCATGGATCTCAGAAGAGGCCACACTGTATCACACTTGCGTTATACCCTTTCCACTGTGTGAATTTCACCCAACCTACCAACTCACTTGATCTTTACCATTGCTCCTCACGCTTTAAGATGTAGTTAACTTCACTAAATATAGAAGGCCTGCCTAAACTCAAGTCAGAGTTACCATATCTACTTATATTGAACTCATCACACCACATAATAGGTATCATATTTGTCTTGTATTTATCCCTTTGGCTTTTGGACTTTCTTGAGAACAGAGGTTTTATCTTTTCAGCTCTGTATCTTTGGGGGCTAATACTAGGCAAGGGCATAGTATGAACTTAATATCTCAACTATTAAGTGGATCAATAAGTGTGTACTATTCCATTTCACATCTATAATGAGAATATATGAATGCTGGGCCAGTGGGTATCACGGTCACAGGAAACTACTTTAAGCTACAGACATGGTTAATAGAAAAAGATGCACTAACATTTTTTTCTCTTAAAAGAACAGATCCAGCTATTTTGATGAAGTAGTTAAGTAGATCATCTCATACAACAAACCCTTAAAGAAATAAATACAGATTTTTTAATGTTTCCTTTCAATAAAATTTGTACTTGTCATGATCATAGCTTAGTTACATAATTACATCTAGGAGATTCAAATAGAATTATAGAATACTTAAAATTCTCTGCTTCAACAGATAGTAGCTATTAGCATTCTGTGAGTTTTCTTTACAACCTGCCTTTGCAAAAGATGTAACACTTAAAAGGAGTACATCATTTTTTTCCCTTGTCTTTCTTAAGTTTAAACAGGAAAAAAAGAAAATCCTAGGTTCAGACCATTGGAACATGAATGCACCTGAGCTGAATGTACTTTTGAAGCAAATAAGAAATTGAGCCATGAAAATGAGACATGGAATGTGAAAAATCAGCCTATGAGTACCACAATAAGAAAATGGTCCTCTTGGGGCACCTGGGTGGCTTAGTTGGTTGAGGGTCTGACGCCTGATTTTGGCTCAGGTTATGATCTCAGGGTCATGGGATTGAGCCCTGCATCAGGCTCCATGATGACCATGGAGCCTGCTTAAGATTCTCTCTCTCTCTCTCTCTCTCTCTCTCTCTCTCTCTCTCTCTCTCTCTGTCTCTATTTCCATCCACCCATCTCCCTCACTCATGCTCTCTCCCTTTCTAAAAGAGAGGAGGGAGAGGAGGAAGGAAAGAAGTAAAGAAGGAAGGCAGGAAGGCAGGAAGGCAGGAAGGCAGGAAGGAAGGAATAAGGGAAGGAAACAGGGAAGGAAGGAAATGGTCCTCTTCTCCCCTACTTCAGTGTTATGCTCATTTAATCACTTTTTAATTCACTCTACCTGACCTGAGTCTTGCCAGAATTGTGGATGCCTGTGACTATAGGATTCAGGCCCATTGACATTAAAACAAGTGTTTAATCAATGTGATGAACAGAAAAAATATGCAGCTGAGAATCCTTTATCCAGCAAGCCTGTCATTCAGAATAGAAGGAGAGATAAAGTTTTCCCAAACAAACAAAAACTGAAGGAATTCATCACCACTAAACCAGTCCTACAAGAGATCCTAAGGGGGATTCTGTGAGTGAAATGTTGCAAGGACCACAAAGTACCAGAGACATCACTACAAGCATGAAACCTACAGACATCACAATGACTCTAAACCCATATCTTTCCATAATAACACTGAATGTAAATGGACTAAATGCTCCAACCAAGACACAGGGTATCAGAATGGATAAAAAAACAAGACCCATCTATTTGCTGTCTACAAGAAACTCATTTTAGACCTGAGGACACCTTCAGATTGAAAGTGAGGGGATGGAGATCTATCTATCATGCTACTGGAAGTCAAAAGAAAGCTGGAGTAGCCATACTTATATCAAACAAACTAGACTTAAATTAAAGGCTGTAACAAGAGATGAAGAAGGGCATTATATAATCATTACAGGGTCTATCCATCAGGAAGAGCGAACAATTATAAATGTATATGTACCGAATATGGGAGCCCCCAAATATATAAAACAATTACTCACAAACATAAGTAACCTTATTGATAAGAATGTGGTAATTTCAGGGGACTTTAATACCACACTTCCAACAATGCATAGATCATCTAGACACAGGATCAATAAAGAAACAAGGGTCCTAAATGATACATTGGATCAGATAGACTTGACAGATATATTTAGAACTCTGCATCCCAAAGCAACAGAATATACTTTCTTCTCGAGTGCACATGGAACATTCTCCAACATAAATCACATACTTGGTCACAAAACAGCCCTTAATAAGTATAAAAGAACTGAGATCATACCATGCACACTTTCAGACCAGAATGCTATGAAGCTTGAAATCAACCACAGGAAAAAGTCTGGAAAACCTCCAAAAGCATGGAGGTTAAAGAACACCCTACTAAAGAATGAATGGGTCAACCAGGCAATTAGAGAAGAAATTAAAAAATATATGGAAACAAATGAAAATGAAAATAAAACAATCCAAATGCTTTGGGATGCAGCGAAGGCAGTCCTGAGAGGAAAATACATTGCAATCCAGGCCTATCTTCAAGAAACAAGAAAAATCCCAAATGCAAAATCTAACAGTACACCTAAAGGAAATAGAAGCAGAACAGCAAAGACACCCCAAACCCAGAAGAAGAAGAGAAATAGTAAAGATCAGAGCAGAAAAAAAAAACAATATAGAATCTAAAAAAACTGTAGAGCAGATCAATGAAACAAAGAGTTGGTTTCTGAAAAATTAAATAAAATTGATAAATCCCTAGCCAGGCTTCTCAAAAAGAAAAGGGAGATGACCCAAATAGATAAAATTATGAATGAAAATGGAATTATTACAACCAATCCCTCAGAGATACAAACAATTATCAGGGAATACTATGGAAAATTATATGCCAAACAAAGTGGACAACCTGGAAGAAATGGACAAATTCCTAAACACCCACACACTTCCAAATCTCAAACAGGAAGAAATAGAAAGCTTGAACAGACCCATAACCAGTGAAGAAATTGAATCAGTTATCAAAAATCTCCCAACAAATAAGAGTCCAGGACCAGATGGCTTCCCTGGGGAATTCTACCAGACATTTAAAGCACAGATAATACCTATCCTTCTCAAGCTGTTCCAAAAAATTGAAAGGGAAGGAAAACTTCCAGACTCATTCTATGAAGCCAGCATTACTTTGATTCCCAAACCAGACAGAAACCCAGCAAAAAAAGAGAACTACAGGCCAATATCCCTGATGAATATGGATGCAAAAATTTTCAACAAGATACTAGTAAATCGAATTCAACAGCATATAAAAAGAATTATTCACCATGATCAAGTGGGATTCATTCCTGGGCTGCAGGGCTGGTTCAACATTCACAAATCAATCAATGTGATACATCACATTAAGAAAAGAACAGATAAGAACCACATGATCCTGTCAATCGATGCAGAAAAAGCATTTGACAAAATTCAGCATCCTTTCTTAATAAAAACCCTTGAGAGAGTTGGGATAGAAGAAACATACTTACACATTATAAAAGCCATATATGAAAATCCCACAGCTAATATCATACTCAATAGGGAAAAACTGAGAGCTTTCCCCCTGAGATCAGGAACGTGACAGGGATGTCCACTCTCACCGCTGTTGTTTAACATAGTGTTGGAAGTTCTAGCATCAGCAATCAGACAACAAAAGGAAGTCAAAGACATCAAAATTGGCAAAGATGAAGTTAAGCTTTCGCTTTTTGCAGGTGGCATTATATTATACATGGAAAATCCGATAGACTCCACCAAAAGTCTGCTAGAACTGATACATGAATTTAGCAAAGTTGCAGGATACAAAATCAATGTACAGAAATCAGTGGCATTCTTATACACTAATAATGAAGCAACAGAAAGACAAATAAAGAAACTGATCCCACTCACAATTGCACCAAGAAGCATAAAATACCTAGGAATAAATCTAACCAAAGATGTACAAGATCTGTGTGCTGAAAAGTATAGAAAGCTCATGAAGGAAATTGAAGAAGATATAAAGAAATGGAAAAACATTCCATGCTCATGGATTGGAAGAATAAATATTGTCAAAATGTCAATACTACCCAAAGCTATCCACATATTCAATGCAATCCCAATCAAAATTGCACCAGCATTCTTCTCAAAACTAGAACAAGCAATCCTAAAATTCATATGGAACCACAAAAGGCCCCGAATAGCCAAAGGAATTTTGAAGAAGAAGACCAAAGCAGGAGGCATCACAATCCCAGACTTTAGCCTCTACTACAAAGCTGTCATCATCAAGACAGCATGGTTTTGGCACAAAAACAGACACATAGACCAATGGAATAGAGACTCCAGAATTGGACCCACAAACGTATGGCCAACTAATCTTTGAAAAAGCAGGAAAGAATATCCAATGGAAAAAAGACAGTCTCTTTAACAAATGGTGCTGGGAGAACTGGACAGCAACATGCAGAAGGTTGAAACTAGACCACTTTCTTACACCATTCACAAAAATGAACTCAAAATGGATAAAGGACCTGAATGTGAGACAGGAAACCATCAAAACCCTAGAGAGAAAGCAGGAAAAAACCTCTCTGACCTCACCCACAGCAATTTCTTACTTGACACATCTCCAAAGGCAAGGGAATTAAAAGCAGAAATGAACTATTCAGACCTCATCAAGATAAAAAGCTTCTGCAGGAGGAGCCAAGATGGTGGAATAGCATGGAAGCTTTTTGCGTGTCTCGAGTCCATGAAATACAGCCAGAACAACACTAAACCATCCTGCATACCTAGAAAACTGATTGGAGGGGGCGCCTGGGTGGCGCAGTCGGTTGGGCGTCCGACTTCAGCCAGGTCACGATCTCGCAGTCCGTGAGTTCGAGCCCCGCGTCGGGCTCTGGGCTGATGGCTCGGAGCCTGGAGCCTGTTTCCGATTCTGTGTCTCCCTCTCTCTCTGCCCCTCCCCCATTCATGCTCTGTCTCTCTCTGTCCCAAAAATAAATAAACGTTGAAAAAAAATTAAAAAAAAAAAAAAAAAAAAGAAAACTGATTGGAGGATTAATACAACATCTCCACAACCTGAACCACAGAATTCATCAGGTACACAGCACAGACAGGTGAACTTGGGGAGCGAGAAGCCGCGGGAAGGGAGGAGCTTTTGCAGGCGGAAAGAGGACGGAGAGGGGGGCGGGGGAGAATACAGGAAAAGCACCCCTCCCCAAAAGCAGCTGGAGAGAAAGTGGAAAATTGGAAACAGCCACAGAGACTAAACTAAAAAGGGAGAAAGGAGAAAGGAGAGGGTTTAAATTCCATTAAGACTGTAAACAAGGGGAGCGCAAAGGCTGCAACTCTGCAGCTCTATACCTGGCGGTGCTCTGGTGGGAAGGGCGAATCCCCAGGAGCAGAGTGGGGTCCAGGAGGTTCTCGGGCCACACGGGGAAAAGTGGTTCCACTGCTGGAAGGACATTTGGTAGAGACTGTTGAAGCCACCTGGTCCCGGCAGACCCCAGAAAACTGCCACATTTGCTGGTGCTGGAACAAGGTCATTAAGGGTGAATGAAGCCTGGTGCCACATGTGTGTTGTGATTTTCCATAATCCCTGAAACGCTGCTGCTACAATATCTCGAGAACTTTTTCTGGTGCGGGCTGGCACCTGGCCTCAGTCTCGGGGCACCAGCAGCACCAAGGTCCAGCAAGCATTCCTGGGTGCAGCCGACATTTGGCCATTGCTCAGTGAGACCCTCCCGCAGAGGGGCAGAGCAGGTCAAAGCCGCAGTCCTTCGGAAGTAAGGGGCCAGGGAAAACAGCCACATCTGAGACAAAACTTGCGAGAGAGGTACACCTGGGGCCTGGTCACGGAGAGTGAAAAAGCAGGGAGTGGACAAATGCTGAAGACAGAGAACAGGTGCATGATTGCTGATGCGGGAGACAGAGTTCCAATACTAGAGATTGGGTAGATGGGTGAAGACAGGGTCACCACTCCCAAGCATGCGCATACTCATCTACAAACGCCAAACACTCCACCCCAGTAGGCTAGCAGCGCCATCTAGTGGAGAACAGAGCCGTTACACTGATCCCTGCCCAACTGGGCCAACCTTGTTCTTCAATAACACATGTCTCACCACCTACTTAGTTTATGGACTACAAAGCACTTCATAATCTGACTTCTATGGGAAAATGAAGTAATTTCAGTCCTATTTCAATCTGTTAGCAGTTCTATCCAATTTTCTCTTTTTTTTCTTGTACTTCTTTTCTTTTTCTTGAATACAGAAAGGGAAAAAATTCATTTTTATTTTCAATTTCTATTAAAAATATATTTCTTTAAATTTTTAGCTATATTTTTTACTTTGGTGTAAATTTTTTTAAATTCTATTTTATTTCATACATCATTTTATTTTAGTCTACTTCAGTGTATTCCCTTTTTCAAATTTTCAAATGATTTCCTTTTTATTTTTCTTTTTTCTCTTTTTTGTTTCTTTTCTTTTTCCTGAATGCAGAAAGTGAAAAACTTCATTTTTACTTTCAATTTCTATTAAAAATATTTTCTTTAATTTTTTACTATATTTTTTGCTTAGTGTAATTTTTTTCAAATTATATTTTACTTCCATCACTTTATTTTAGTCTACTACAGTGTATTCACTTTGTCAAAATTTCAAACTATTTCCTTTCTTTTTTTCTCTTTTTTCTATTTTTCTTGAATACAGAAAAAGAAAAAATTAATTTTTATTTTTATTAAAAATATTTTCTTTAATTTTTTTCTACCATATTCTTTACTTTTGTGTAATTTTTTTTCAAATTCTATTTTACTCCCATCATCTCATTTTAGTCTACTTCAGTGTATTCATTTTTTCAAATTCTCAAACATTTTTCTTTTTTTTTCTCCCCACCCCTGTTTTCTATCTACTGTCAAACCACTTTAAACACCCAGACCAAAACACTCCTAGGATCTAGCATCATTACTCGATTTTTTGTGTGTATGTGATTTTAATTTTTTAATTTTAATATTATTTATTTTATTTTTTTAATTTTAATTTTTCTACCTCATTAATCCCTTTTCCCCCTCCAAAATGACAAAACGAAGGGATTCACCCCAAAAGAAAGAGCACAAAGAAACGACAGCCAGGGACTTAATCAACACAGGTACAAGCAAGATGTCTGAACCAGAATTTAGAATCACAATAATAAGAATCATAGTTGGAGTCGAAAATAGATTAGAATCCCTTTCTGCAGAGATAAAAGAAGTAAAAAATAGAATGAAATTAAAAATGCTATAACTGGGCTGCAATCATGGATGGATGCAGCGGTGGCAAGGATGGATGAGGCAGAACAGAGAATCAGCAATATAGAAGACAAACTTATAGAGAATAAGGAAGCAGAAAAAAAGAGGGAGATTAAGGCAAAAGAGCACGATTTTAGAATTAGAGAAATCAGTGACTCATTAAAAAGGAACAACATCAGAATCATAGGGGTCCCAGAAGAGGAACAGAAAGAAATAGGGGTAGAAGGGTTATGTGAGCAAATCATAGTGGAAAACTTTCCTAACCTGGGGAAAGACACAGACATCAAAATCCAGGAAGCACAGAGGACCCCCCATTAGATTCAACAAAAACTGACCATTAACAAGGCATTTCATAGTCAAATTCACAATATACTCAGGCAAGGAGAGAATCATGAAAGCAGCAAGGGAAAAAAGTTCCTAACCTACAAAGGAAGACAGATCAGGTTTACAGCAGACCTATCCACAGATATTTGGCAGGCCAAAAAGGAGTGGCAGGATATATTCAATGTACTGAGTCAGAAAAATATGCAGCCAAGACTTCTTTATTCAGCAAGGCTGTCATTCAAAATAGAAGGAGAGATAAAACGTTTCCCAGACAAACAAAAATTAAAGGAGTTTGTGACCATTAAACCAGCCCTGCAAGAAATTTTAAGGGAGACTCTCTGAGGCGAGAAAATATGAAAATTATATATAAATACCAAAAGCAAGAAAGATCAGAAAGGATCAAAGAATACCACCAGAAACTCCAACTCTATAAGCATCATAATGGCAATAAATTCATATCTTTCAGTATGTACTCTAAACGTCAATGGACTCAAAGCTCCAAACAAAAGACATAGGGTAACAGTTGGATAAGAAAACAAGATCCATCTATATGCTGTTTACAAGAGGCCCACTTTAGACCTAAAGAGACCTTGAGATTGAAAATAAGGGGAGGAAGAACAATCTATCATGCTAAAGGTCAACAAAAGAAAGCTGAAGTAGCCATACTTATATCAAACAATCTAGACTTTAAAATAAAGACTGTATCAAGAGATGCAGAAGGGCATTATTATCATAATCAAGGGGTCTATCCACCAAGAAGACCTAACAATTATAAAGATTTATGTGCCAAAAGTGGAGCACCCAATTACATAAATCAATTAATCACAAACATAAAGAAACTCATTGATAGTAATACCATAATAGTAGGAGACTTCAACACCACACAACAATGGACAGATCATCTAATCAAAAAATCAACAAGGAAACAATGGCTTTGAATGACACACTGGACCAGATGGACTTAACAGATACATTCAGAACATTTCATCCTAGAGCAGCAGAACATACATTCTTCTCCAATGCACATGGAATGTTCTCCAGAATAGACCATATACTGGGACACAAATCAGCCCTAAGTAAGTACAAAAAGATCGAGATCAATACCATGCATATTTTCAGACCACAACGCTATGAAACTCGAAATCAACCACAGGAAAAAATTTGGAAAGGTAACAAATACTTGGAGACTGAAGAACATCCTACTAAAGAATGAATGGGCTAACCAAGAAGTTAAAGATGATATTAAAAAGTATATGGAAGTCAATGAAAATGATAACACCACAACCCAAAACCTCTGGGATACAGCAAAGGTGGTCGGTCATAAGAGGAAAGTATATAGCAATCCAGGCCTTCCTAAAGACGGAAGAAAGATCTCAGACACACTACCTAACCTTATGCCTTATGGAGCTGGAAATGGAATAGCAAATGAAACCCAAAACCAGCAGAAGACAGGAAATAATAAAGATTAGAGCAGAAATTAATGCTATCAAAACCAAAAAAAGAGAACAGATTAATGAAACCAGAAGCTGATTCTTTGAAAGAATTAACAAAATTGATAAACTGCTAGCCAGTTTGATCAAAAAGAAAAAGGAAAGGACCCAAATAAATAAAATCAATAATGAAAGAGGAGAGATCACAACCAACAAACAGAAATAAAAAAATGATAATAAGAATTACATGCCAATAAAATGGGCAATCTGGAAGAAAGGGACAAATTCCTAGAACATATATACTACCAAAACTGAAACAGGAAGGGATAGAAAATTTGAACAGATACATAGCCAGTAAGGAAATCGAATTAGTAATCAAAAATCTGTCAAAAACCAAGAGTCCAGGGCCAGATGGCTTTCCAGGGGAATTCTACCAAACATTTAAAGAAGAGTTAATACCTATTCTCTTGAAACTGTTCCAAAAAATAGAAATGGAAGGAAAACTTCCAAATTGTTTCTATGAAGCCAGCATGACCTTAATTCCAAAACCAGACAGAGAACCCACTAAAAAGGAAAACTATAGACCAATTTCCCTTATGAACATGGACGCAAAAATCCTCAACAAGATATTAGCCAACTGGCTTCAACAATACATTAAAAAAATTATTCACCCCGACCAAGTGGGATTTATACCTGGGATGCACGGCTGGTTCAATATCTGCAAAACAATTAACGTGATTCATCACATCAATAAAATAAAGGACAACAACCACATGATCCTCTCAATAGATGCAGAGAAAGCCTTTGACAAAATACAGCATCCTTTCTTGATAAAAACCCTCAAGAAAGTAGGGATAGAAGGAGCATACCTCGACATCATAAAAGCCATATATGAATGACCCAATGCTAATATCATCCTCAATGGGAAAAAACTGAGAGCTTTCCCCCTAAGGTCAGGAACAAGATAGGGATGTCCACTCTCGCCACTGTTATTCAACATAGTATTGGAAGTATTAGCCTCTGCAGTCAGACAACACAAAGAAATAAAAGGCATCCAAATTGGCCAGGAGGAGCTCAAACTTTGACTCTTCGCAGATGACGTGATACTCTATGGAAAACCTAAAAGATTCCACCAAAAAACTGCTGGAATTTATTCATGAATTCAGCAAAGTTGCAGGATATAAAATCAACACACAGAAATCGGTTGCATTCCTATACACCAACAATAAAGTGACAGAAAGAGAAATCAAGAAATCGATCCCATTTACAGTTGCACAAGAAACCATAAAATACCTAGAAATAAATCTAACCAAAGAGGTGAAAAATATATACACTGAAAACTATAGAAAGCTTATGAAAGAAATTGAAGAAGACACAAAAAAATGGAAAAAGATTCCATGCTCCTGGATAGGATGAACAAATATTGTTAAAATGTCAATACTACCCAAAGCAATCTCCGTATTCAATGCAATCCCTATCAAAATAACACCAGCATTCTTCACAGAGCTAGAACAAATAATCCTAAAATTTGTATGGAACCAGAAAAGACCCCAAATAGCCAAAGCAATCTTGAAAAAGAAAACCTAAGCAGGAGGCATCACAATTCCAGACTTCAAGCTATACTACAAAGCTGTAATCATCAAGACAGTATGGTACTGGCCCAAGAACAGACACTCAGATCAATGGAACAGAATAGAGAACCCAGAAACGGACCCACAAACGTATGGCCAACTAATCTTTGACAAAGCAGGAAAGAATATCCAATGGAATAAAGACAGTCTCTTCAGCAAGTGGTGCTGGGAAAACTGGACAGCAACCTGCAGAAGAATGAACATGGACCACTTTCTTACACCATACACAAAAATAAACTCAAAATGGATGAAAGACCTCAATGTAAGACAGGAAGCCATCAAAATCTTCAAGGAGAAAGCAGGCAAAAACCTCTTTGATCTTGGCCACAGCAACTTCTTACTCAACACGTCTCCAGAGGCATGGGAAACAAAAGCAAAAATGAACTACTGGGACCTCATCAAAATAAAAAGCTTCTGCACAGTGAAGGAAACAATCAGCAAAACTAAAAGGCAATCGATAGAATGGGAGAAGACATTTGTAAATGACATATCAGATAAAGGGTTAGTATCCAAAATGTATAAAGAACTTACCAAAATCAACACCCAAAAAACAAATAATCCCATGAAGAAATGGGCAAAAGACATGAATAGACACTTCTCCGAGGAAGACATCCAGATGGCCAACCGACACATGAAAAAAAGCTCAACATCACTCATCATCAGGGAAATACAAATCAAAACCACAATGAGATACCACCTCACACCTGTCAGAATGGCTAACTAATAACTCAGGCAACAACAGATGTTGGCGAGGATGCAGAGAAAGAGGATCTCTTTTGCATTGTTGGTGGTAATGCAAGCTGGTGCAGCTACTCTGGAAAACAGTATGGAGGTTCCTCAAAAAACTAAAAATAGAATTATACTAGGACCCAGAAATTGCACTACTAGGTATTTATCCAAGGGATAAAGGTGTGCTGTTTCAAAGGGACACATGCACCCCCATGTTCACAGCAGCACTATCAACAATAGCCAAAGCATGAAAAGAGCCCAAATGTCCATCGAGAGATGCATGGATAAAGAAGGTGTGGTATATATATATGTATATATATACAATGGAGTATTACTTGGCAATCAAAGAGAATGAAATCTTGCCATTTGCAACTACATGGATGGAACTGGAGGGTATTATGCTAAGTGAAATTAGTCAGAGAAAGACCAAAATCATATGACTTCACTCATATGAGGACTTTAAGAGACAAAACAGATGAACATAAGGGAAGGGAAACAAAAATAATATAAAAACAGAGAGGGGGACAAAACAGAAGAGATTCATAAATATGGAGAACAAACTGAGGGTTACTGGAGGGAGGGGGGATGGGCTAAATAGGTAAGGGGCACTAAGGAATGTACTCCTGAAATCATTGTAGCACTATATGCTAACTAATTTGGATGTAAATTAAAAAAAAAATAAAACATAATATAAAAATAAATAAAAAGCTTCTGCACTGCAAAGGAAACAATCAACAAAACTAAAAGGCAACCAACCGAATGGGAAAAGATATTGCAAATGACATATCAGACAAAGGGCTAGTATCCAAAATCTATTATCCAAACTATATCCAATCTATCTAGTATCCAAAATCCAAACTCCACACCTGAAAAACAAATAATCCAGTGAAAAAAATGGGCAAAAGACTTGAATAGACACTTCTCTAAAGAAGACATCCAGATGGCCAACAGGCACATGAAAAGATACTCAACGTCACTCCTCATCAGGGAAATACAAATCAAAACCACACTCAGATACCACCTCATGCCAGTCAGAGTGGCCAAAATGAACAAATCAGGAGACTATAGATGCTGGAGAGGATGTGGAGAAATGGGAACCCTCTTGCACTGCTGGTGGGAATGCAAACTGGTGCAGCTGCTCTGGAAAACAGTGTGGAGGTTCCTCAAAAAATAAAAAATAGATCTATCCTATGACCCAGCAATAGCACTGCTAGGAATTTATCCAAGGGATACAGTAGTGCTGGTGCATAGGGGCACTTTTACCCCAATGTTTATAGCAGCACTTTCAACAATAGCCAAATTGTGGAAAGAGCCTAAATGTCCATTGACTGATGAATGGATAAAGAAGTTGTGTTTTATATATACAATGGAATACCACTTGGCTATGAGAAAGAATGAAATATGGCCTTTTATAGCAGCATGGACGGAACTGGAGAGTGTGATGCTAAGTGAAATAAGTCATACAGAGAAAGACAGATACCATATGTTTTCACTCTTATGTGGATCCTGAGAAACTTAACAGAAGACCATGGTGGAGGGGAAGGGAAAAAAAATAGTTAGAGAGGGAGGGAGCCAAAGCATAAGAGACTCTTGAAAACTGAGAATAAACTGAGGGTTGATGGAGGGTGGGAGGGAAGGGAAAGTGGGTAATGGGTATTGAGGAGAGCACCTGTTGGGATGAGCACTGGGTATTGTATGGAAACCAATTTGACAATAAATTTCTTATAAAAAAACAAAATAAAACAAAACAATTAAAAGAAAAAAACAAGTGTTTTACTTCCAATTTAAAATGTCAACAAATTAGCAGCCTTTGACACATCTTTCAACTTCAAATTCAATTTTTTTCTACTTTCTTACAATGATACATAAAAAGACAAATGGAGAAAACTATTGGCAAAATTACGAAACAAGTGGTATTAGTTTGACAGTATGCTGATCAACATGGGCTTTGCCTCATGAAAGAGATTAACTTCTCTTGCAGAAAAGAACACAGACATTTCATTACAGTGTTTCGTTAATTTAGAGACTCAGGGTCTACTAAATCAGAAACTGTTGGTGGTTGTGGTGGTGGTAGTTTTGAGTGGCAAGAAAGAAAGCTGTAGGAAATGGGAGATGATTCCACTTGAGTGGAGCCACAACCGCTAAATTTCTATAGTAGTTACACATACCTCATCACCTTCCAGGTATTACACTAAGACAGGTTCCATGAGAATTAAAATGTTGGGGTAGAAGATTTAAGAGGAATACTTAGGCCCTGTATGTTAGGAAACTTCAATTTTGTCTATATCTATCACTGGCTTTATTTGGGGAGAATAAGATGGAAAAAAAAAAGAACCTTTAAAATAAATTATAAAAATCAAAAGTATGTGTATTCTTAAATCAACATAAATTTAAGAAAAATAGGCATTTTCAATAGAAGAAAAAATTAAATTGGTTTTTGAAACAAATAAAGACTAAAAAGGAGGTTGTAATAGGGGCACCTTGGTGGCTCAGTTGATTAAGTGTCTGACTTGGGCTCAGGTCATGATCTCACAGTTTGTGAGTTCAAGCCTTGAATTCGGCTCTGTGCTGACAGCTCAGAGCCTGGAGCCCACTTTGGATTCTGTGTCTCCCTCTCTCTCTGCCTCTCTCCTGCTCATGCTCTCTCTCTCTCCTTCAAACATAAATAAACATTAAAAAAAATTAAAAATAGAGGTTGTAATAAACAGAGAGTGTTTTTCTACTTTTAATAATATCCTAAAAAACTAGTCAACAGAATCAAACTTATTTGAAAGAGTGCATGAAAAATAAAATTATATTACCAGTGTCATGAAAGCCAGTGTAAATCTATAGGGAGTCTAGTCATTAATGCAAAAAGCAGACTGAAAAATCTCTTGAGAATACAGAAGAAAAATGAAAGCATGGCAAAGATTAAAGTATTGAGACAGCTAGTAGATAGACAGAAAAAATACATCAAATGTTGAAATCTAAGGATTTCAGCAAATATAAACAAAATTGTATAGTGTAATTAACAGTGACATAATTGCAGAAATTCCGCAGCAACTAAAAGTACCAATGTCTTTAAGTTCTTCAAGCTAAATTAAATAGAAATGTTCCATAACAAGATGAACTTTGAAAAAAAAAGTTTGATTTTCAATGACAATTTTAAATGATCTACACATTAAAACAGTATCTAAAAGTATATGGAAATACTGATTCAACCAAACCTCATGGCAATAAATTCCAAAAAAGAAAAAAAAACCCACAATGAAACAAAATTTAAAGGATTTTGAGTCCATGAATATAATGTTCCAAAGGATAATAAATATAGAGGAAGACAAAGATATATTAATCTATAACAGATAGGTAAATATACTCAGAAAATGTGTAATTTTTTTTAAGTGAGATTTTCCCATTATATTTATAATAAAAATTCAAGAAGAAAAAGATGTAAAGTGAGTTCAACATTAGATTTGCTCTATATTTTGTAAATATGGGAACATTTGTTTATAAAACATTTAATATAAAGACGACAAAAGCTATTTATATAAAAATACATTAACACTAAAAATCAGGTGGTTGTCAAAAACTAAGAACTCACTCTCGGTAAGACAGTTTCGTTACAGTTATCTCATTATTAACATACATGTTTTTTGTAGAAAACACAAGTAGACAGAAACGTGTACATGTGCGTGTGTGTGTGCGTGTGTGTGTGTGTGTGTGTGTGTATAATCTCCTTCCAGTTCCCTAGAATTAATCTTGCATAACCTTGCTCTGGTGAGCATCTTTTATGAAATGGGAAAAATTCTCCCTCACTATATTCTGAAGTCTTTCTTGTTGTTCTTAATAGCGCATTACCCAAAAATCCTGTTATGAAGGACTCTTTTTGTTTTGTTAAGGAGGTGATGGCTACCTGGCATGCCTAGGAACTAATTCTAAGGCAACCTTATATAGTTGTGTGTCTTAAAGGTCATGAAAAACATACAATTTCTTACATATCTGGCTAAAAATGGTGTGAACATAACAGTGACAGCTAATGGTTAAAGAAGTGCCTTATGGCTGAAATGGGTAAATGAAGCCATGGTTTCATATGTCCATCCTAAGAATCATGATATTCTCTTGCATAACCCCAGTATAGCTATCAACTTCAATAATTTTTACATGAATACAATCCTTCTAATTTGTTATTTGTATTCGACCATTTTCAATAGACCAAATAATGTCCTCTATAGCATGTTTTCTCCTCCCATCTAGGGCCAGGTAGAAAATTACTTCTCAAGCCTCTTTTAATCTAGAATATTACCCTAATTCTTCAATGACTTTGATACTGACATTTTTGAAGATTTCAGTTCACCATCCTTTTTTCTAATAGAACATTTTCATTTCATTTGTCTGAGGTTTCTTAATAATTACTTTCACTCTTTGCTTTATTGGCCAGGACACAACATAGGTGGTGAGTACTTCTTAGATTTGGAGGCACATGATGTCCATTGGTCTTTCACTAGAGATTTTAATTTTGATAATCTGGTAAACATTTTGCCCACTTAATGGACATTTGTCCATTGACTGATTATATACAACCATATATATATATATATATATATATATATATATATATACACACACACACACATATATATATGTGTACACACATATATATGTGTATATATATATATACACATACATATATACACACACACATATATACATATACGTATACATATATATACTCAAATATATATTCAAAGCGAAAGTATTCAACTTAGTGATCATTTTGTGTATTTCATATATGTCTCTACATTGAGTGTTGTGGTTTTTGTCTAAGTCTAAGGGAGCTGGTCATGACTGAGGTATTGTATGCACATTATTAACCTTGTACCCTCAGATTGTAGAAGAGTGAATGTACTGCATGTGCTAGTAAGAAGGGGAACACAATTAAAATACAAAGTTCAGACTTTTTTTTAACTGAAAGTGATTAAAAATAACAACAAATATTACACATTATAATTAATTAAATGCATCAGAGAGAATCAATCTCAAGAACAAAGAACAAATCAAACAACAAGGATGGAGGGGAGGAAAACAGTAAAGACAATGAAAAGTGATCCATTGGAAAGGGTAGGGACAGCAGAAACATCACATGTCTATATGCCTAAGATTTACAAAAAACCATGTGTAGTGGACACGAGGGTCTGCTGTTTATAATTATCTTTTGGGAACAGAGCTGTCTCTCATTACCCAACCTGCCAGTGATAGTAGCTGCTGATGACTCAAAGTTATGCTCCTTTCTGGGAGTTGCTCTTGACCAAAGAGAGGTATCTCAGCTAAGGTTATATTTCCCTCTCAATGTATGTGTGACTGGGGGAGGCAGCCTGAATCTAGTGACTAGTTGATGAGATGTTAAAATGTTCAGGTCTCCTTGCTTTGATTTTGGCCTTCCTTTAAGGTCCAGACCAGCTGATGAAATTGCTATTGCAAGGCATGGATGATGTAGGATGTTCAATCCCTGCCTGAATATAGATGGCAAGATGATATCTATAATATCATTGTATGCCAGAGTAGTTTAACCTTCTTTGAATAAGGAAAATCTAATTTATTTGCTTAGCAAATAATGTCTGATAGAAAAAATACTAATATGTACACTTTATATATTGCTTTATTATTATACACACACACATTCAGCAAGAAATAAAAATAAATGGAAAGTTCTAACATTTCAAAGCACAAATTCTCATTCTTATTTCATAATAATATATATGGAAAGTGTTGGCCCAAAATAAACCTTTCAACTTTCCAATGAGTAGACTTACACAAAGTTTTCTCATAAACATTTTTAGCTATTTTCTCATCTTCAAACCAGACGGAGGTAGTATCCATATTTACAGAAGGAGAAAATAAGGCTTGAAGAGCTTAAACAACTGGTTCAAAGCCACATGGCAGCAAGTGATACAGTCAGGATTTGAACTATAGTTGACTTCAAAGTCGTAATTATTTGACCCCTTTCACAATGTCACTGCTCCAAAATATGATTTAGAGGTTACTTAAATTACTTGGAAAATGTGGGAAACAAAACCTCATCATATTTCCACCCACAAGTGATTACTTCCCTTGAAGAATCAAGATAAATGCATAGTACGGCATGATAACTTCGTATCCATACACCCAGGTTCAAGCACGGACTTTGCCACTAAGTAGCTGGGTGATTTTGGCTGAATTACATGACTTTTCCAAGTCCCAACTTGTTCATCTGAAAATCAGAACGGTGATAGGAACCTCCAAAAGTGTTGGTGGAGATAAAATGTGTTGACGAGTTAAAGCGCTTAGCACAGTGCTTGGCACACAGTAAGCACTCAACAGATGATAGCCGCCATTACATTAGATAAAATGTGACAAAGAACAATATCAGAAGATTGTTTCTGTTTTCTATTTGTACTAATACAACATTATAAATCTCGACAAGTCACAAGGTATTTCAAGGTCAAACATTTAAAAATAACTAATTAATTATATTTTCCTTTTAGTAAATCATTATTGGAAGAAATCATTAGGTGACCTTTTTTGGTTACAGCAATCCAATGAAACTTACATTAGCCAGTGTTTCAGGAACATTAGTCTAATGTGCTTTCAGAGATCACCTTCTCTGAGCAGTATAATAAGTTTGTGTGAAAAGCATAAAGCATGTAATATATAATAAGATTTGGACTTTAATGAACCATCTTGGCAAACTGACTAGTACTATAATTCAAAGGTGAGTTTTCCTTAATTAATGAATTAAAAAAGCCAAGAGTATTCCCTAAATGCTACACTTGATTATACTTTCACTTATTTTCCGTTTTTGCCACAAATCTTTTAATTGTTTAGCAACATGAAGTAAATCTGAAGTGACCTTGGTTATGAAGTTAATAGGGAAGAATAGGAGCAACTTAAAAACAGTTGGCACAGTTAGCAATTTGTGTAGCTTCAAAGCCTGGAAATATTAGCAAGTTTGGCTTCTGTTTGATTATAAATCCACTCAGGTAATTTCCTGAAAATTCCCCCTACCAGGTGTATACAAAAAGGGTCTTACTAAACCACTGGATCAGACTTAGGTAAACATTCACATTGCAAGATTCCAAGAACACAAGACTAGCAGGTCACGTCACAGGGTAACTTCATCTCTGTTAGTCCTATAGCCTTTGAAAGAGTTTGGAACAGTTGACTGTATTATGTATTGTGCCATACAAACTAGTAAATTCCCCATGTGAAGGAAGTTTGCAGAAATGCAGGGTGTTTCTGATATTTAGTAAATGCCTGATAAATAGGCTTGGAATGCAGTGAATGTGTGATTGCTGAAGAAATGAATATGTGAACGAGCAAGTGACAAATAACATTTCTTCATTTGGCTTAAAGTATTCTCCTATGAATATACTCGACTTAGCTATACCTGAAAGTGTTAGTTCTTATGTAAATCTAAAATTTCAACAAGTCTCAGGTGCCAGGAGTGATAGGAAGAACTAGTATTTTATGTGAACTTAAGAAAGAAAGGAAAACACTGCTGACTTAATTGTGATTACATTGTCGTGCCTTCATTTCTAAGGCAAATTTCACTGAAATTTTGAGAAATAAAATTTGGAAAAAAATACATCTTAGCATGAATACTATTTCATTTTTGTTGTTGTTTTATTTAAATAAGCCTTAAGTTTTCACGGAAGACAAAAGCAGAGAGAATGAAATAGAACTGTTTAACACCCCTTGATGAAGAAAAATGACTTAGGAAGAGGCCACTGAGGAGAGTGTAGATGAATCTCTACTCTTTAAATCTTTTCTGGAGGCAGTTCTGGGAAGCTGAGGATCTACTAGAACTTGCGGAGAACATTGAGCTTTCTATGGTACTTAGACTCAGCAACTGTTAGAAAAATGACTTTTCTTAAAATTGTTATAAGGAGAAACAGCATGAAAACAAAAACTGCAATAGTTATTTCTAACCCCAGAAGTTGTACTTAGTGTGTAACAGAAAGGATTCAGTTCTAGAAACAAAAATATAAATTTTGGGTAAATTTATTGAGGTTTACTTACCTCTGATGTAACTAACGATAGCCACAACTTTTAAGTTAATTGCTTCCTAAGTGAGCTGCACTGCATTGCTTTCTACAACAGTATAAATAATATAAACATAGGTAGTCATAGAGATGTACAGCTTATGATTTATGTTTTAAAGGAAGTAAAGAGAGGTCTATACATATGAGAAAGAGTTCTTATATTTTTGGGCTTCTGGTATCAAAATGGCAAATTTTGAGAGAAAGGATAGGCTTTGGAAAATTCAATGTGCCTTTTGACTTTAGGCTATGTCTTAACAAAACTAGATAATCAACACTATGAACTATCAGCTATTTAAAATATTTTAGAGGTAATTTAGTTTATCACATAAATGTCTTAGCCACTGCCTCATTTCCTTTGAACTTAAGTAGGGCTTATTTTCAAGGAGGGTATTCTGGTGTCACCTACTTCTTTCTTGAAGAAAGGAATTGTGTCATTTTATCTCTATGCTCTTTCATGGTAAACTTAAGACAGCCAGGGATTGAGTTAATAGTTGTGTAACCTTCTGGGGTCTTCATGTACCTTAATTGTAATAAAAGGATACTTGCTCACCTCCAAATGATATGCTGGAAATAAACCAAAGTGGTGACATCTACCAGAAGCATGTTCCTGTCTCTATATATCTTCTCTGTTAGCTGTCCATAACAATGGCTAGCAGTATTGTAAAGGGACAAGAAAAACTTTGAAATGTGATATGGTTTCTCTTGGAGGTACCCAATAAATTGCCTAATTGTAAAAAATATAAACTTTTAATGGAGGAATCTATTTTTTTTCTTCTTTAAACACTCAAAGCCCTTGGGAAAGGGCTCTCCTGCCTCTTGCCAAGCTAGTTCACATATGTAGCAACCACGGGACAAAGTGTTGCTATCCTTATTGATCAGAGGCTGAGGCATCTATGGGTCACCTCTTATTAGTGGAGCCAGTTATGTTGCCTTACAAGGACTTCCCTATATTCATCTTCACTCATTCTTTACTTACAGGGAATGTAGCTTTCTTATATTTCCTCTTTCCCTCAGGTAAACAACTTAAGAAAATGAATGCCGGGGCGCCTGGGTGGCGCAGTCGGTTAAGCGTCCGACTTCAGCCAGGTCACGATCTCGCGGTCCGGGAGTTCGAGCCCCGCGTCAGGCTCTGGGCTGATGGCTCAGAGCCTAGAGCCTGTTTCCGATTCTGTGTCTCCCTCTCTCTCTGCCCCTCCCCCGTTCATGCTCTGTCTCTCTCTGTCCCAAAAAAAAAAAAAATAATAAATAAACGTTGAAAAAAAAATTAAAAAAAAAAAAAAGAAAATGAATGCCTTGTTGTGTGACCACACTATTGCTCACCAATTTATTCCACTTGCAAATAAGTTGGCTCAGTACCCTGCCAATGCTTGTCCTGCTGCTGACTATGACTGCCTTGTACTATTGTCATGAAAATTAAATGAGTTAATACACACAAAGTGGTTTGAAAAGCACCTGGCCCACAGAGTACTTTTAGTAAGTGTTTGTTAGCATCATTGTCGCTGGTAAGTGTACCTTGATTCTATACCATATCTCAGGCCCTTTAGATGCAAGGAAGAAGGAGAAAAAGTCCCAATTAGCTTCCTAAACACAAGCTTAGGTGATAACAAATTTTACTAGTATCACTAGCATTCATTTCTCAGCTGGCTTTTGTCCTTATGAAGATAATTCTTTGTCCTAGAACCTGAGGACAGGTGAGTAGTAGGATATTCAGACACTAAAATTTCTGACAAGTCTTAACAAGAGTGATTACTGTAGAATTCCAGATAAATATTTGGGAAAAAATTATCCCTAGGTTTTATCAGCAAGTAAATATTACTAGTGTCAGTGACAAAGGTTCAAAGGTTAGCGGATCACATCTGTTTTCAGTTTAGTTTTGATTGGGGAAGGAGGACAGGGTTGATTAGGCATAACTCAGCATGACTGTTGAAAACAAAGCCATGTCCAACTGAAAGAAAGAACAAGATGTTGGCCAAATTCAGGTATTGTGTATCCTGAGACAACCTAAGAAAAAAGCTATTATAAGGGACCAAGAAAGTTACCTAAAAAATGCAGAGCTTGCATTATATTTTTTGCCTCTGAACAATACTTGTCTGGACCCCACATGAACTTCCATAACATTATAATTCAACTAATCCTCTGGCTGCCTTACTCCAATACAAAAAGTAGACAAAATGAAAAGGTTGAGCACTGTTTATAAACATGAGTAATGAACATGGCAGCTATGTATTTCTTGGTGGGAGACACCCTGCTGAAACTGAGGCAGGATGAAACAAAATAAAATACTCTTGAGACTGAAATCTTGTATTCTATGCACTGCATATTTACATGTATATAGACATATCTATACATACGTACACCAAAAGTTGGGGGCATTGAAGAAAGAATATTCCATGAGAAGAATCTTCTAGGATAAAGATTCAATTGCTTACCAGTGGTAACTATTAAGGAAACTATTTAATGTTTCTGAGTCCATTTATCTATATGCAACAGGGAACTATTATCATCTGTTCTCTTCATGTTTCACTTGTACTTTCAATTTGATACCTCAGATCAAGTAATGCAGAAGAAAACCTTTTTCATAGTAAAAAACAGTATGCATGAGTAAGAGCTTATTAACTGTAAAGTAATATAATAAACACTGAATTTAAACTTTCCAGACTATGTTGGACTGAGGGTGTAGGCATCTGTCTCTTCCCCAAACACAAATCCCATTTGTAATACATAATTGCACAACTTGGAAAGAAAAATGTTATGCAAATCTCAGGAGCTTCCTATTTACCTTCACGGGTTATTTCTACAATTTCTCCAGAAAATGAATTGTTAATGTGTGTGCTACAAATAATTGCATAAATAATGACAGTGCCAAAGAAACAATCAATAATTATCCATGCAACTTTTATAACAGTAAATTCCAAGTGCAAAATGCTTGGCAACTTAAAGAAAGAAGTTGAACTTGTTAATTTTCTGGCAATAAGGTTAAATAGAAATGAAGCAATTCAAACATATGTGAGCAGCTGGGCTCCCTGGCAATTGAAATCCCTAAACAGCTGGCAGAGAGAGAACCTACTATAGAGGATGCATCACGGCTGGAGGTGTGGGGGGAGAGGGCGTGGATAAGAAGAAAAGAAAGAGGCAAGAGAAGGCATTACAGATGTTTTCTTGGAGATGTGTTCAATTTGTCCCTCAAAACTTGTCTGGGGAGGCTGGGTGGTTCAGTGGGTTAAGCGTCTGACTTCGGCTCAGGTGATGATGTCGTGGTCTGTGAGTTCAAGCCCCGCGTTGGGCTCTGTGCTGACAGCTCGGAGCCTGGAGCCTGTTTCAGATTTTGTGTCTCCCTCTCTCTCTGACCCTCCCCCTTTCATGCTCTGTGTCTCTCTGTCTCAAAAAGAAATAAATGTTAAAAAATTAAAAAAAAAACTTTGTCTGATTAAGATCAAAGTTCTGCAATGCTACAGATAACATTTTCTGAAGATCTATTCCATGTTAGAAATTTTATATGTGATTATCTCATTTTACTCCACACAAACTGAAGATAATACTATGATTCCCATTTTGTGACTGAATAAACCAAGTCTAGGTGGTTTCGGTGATTTGACCAAGGTAAGTTATAGACTCAGCAGCATTCACATCTGTGTGCATCTGACTCTAAAGCCCACATTTTTTGTAGTTTTTACCCTCTCTTTGGAGCATGCATGTGCAGAAGAGCCGCAGGGAATCTTTCAAGGGTTAAAACTTCCACACTTCTGTCACACAACTTCTTGGCGACCAGAGACACTTAATATTTTTCAAACTAGGTTAAATCATATGAAATTGCCAACATTAGACCACTTTGGACCATCAAAATAACAAATTAATTTATGTACTAAACAATTTAGCTTTTATGCTCCAACCTAATATGTGTCCTCCCGACTTTTACCATTTAGCCACCCCTCAGTCTCTTATTCTACTCTCCAAATACCAAAAGTCTCCTCAGTTCTTTTCAGACTTGGCTCAAATGTAAACTCCTCCTTTAAGACATTTCTCAAACTCCTTGATAGGAAAAAAATTGTCAAAGACCCTAAATAAGATGTCTTCTCTTAAGCTTCTTTATCTGAATACTCCTTGGAGAATTTTTTCCCTTTTCATCTTAAGTTATAAATATTTTGAATCCATATTTGATATTATAATCTCTATAAGGTGACAGACTGCAGGTTCATCATATTTCAATTCCTTAAGATTGGAACTATAGTAATCAATAAGCATATACATAATTCAAGATGCCATGTTTGAACCATAAATACCTGGATCTTACCACTTTTCCCATTACTTGTTACCTTTCACATTTTGCACATGATTCTAGCACCTAAATGCAGGGAACTTGTCTTGTATATCTTTGAATCGTTCAAACCTATTTCAGGGCCAGTGCACAGTTAGTGCTTACTGAATGCACATTCCTACAGTGTGCCTCCGTGATTCAGTCCCAACTCCACCCATTAACTAGGATTAATGTAGCTTTAGTTTATGTTTACCAAGTGTGCTTATACCATGATGCGACAGTCAGCCTCCACGTCTCTTACTTTACCAGTTGATTTACCAGTTTATCGCTCACGAAAGTGTCGTATGCACAGATGGCAATGGTCTTTATTCAATATTAAAGCTTTGGAGGCACCAATTTTCCGATAATATACTTGAACCTGCCTGTAATTGTTAATTGTGTACTTTTTTGTTTGTGAGTGAGGACTCAATAACTTAATCTATGTCTTAACAATTTTAAAAGCAATAATTAAGTTTCTAGCACTTTAATGTTACAGAGATGTAAATTTTTAGAAATAGGAAAAATTGTACTCATGTGCTCAATGGATGCTTTGCAACCTAATTCATTTAATTCTTTTTTTTTAAATGTTTATTTACCTTTGAGAGAGAGAGACAGACAGACAGACAGACAGAGCGGGAGAGGGTCAGAGAGAGAGAGGGAGACACAGAATCTGAAGCAAGCTCCAGGCTCTGAGCTGTCAGCACAGAGCCTGACATAGGGCTTGAACTCACTAGCCGCAAGATCATGACCTGAGCAGAAGTTGGATGCTTAACCAGCTGAGCCACCCAGGCACCCATTAATTCATTTAATTCTTAAAGTAATCCTATACGTGTCATGTTATTAAACCAGGTTAACTGTAGGATGAGACTTAAGAAAAGGTAAGTAACTTAGTCAAGATCATATAGTAAGCAGTTGGCAGAGATGAAAGTTACCCAATCTTCTCTCGCTCCACAGTCTATACTTTATTCACTTCATAATGTACAAATATAAAATGAATCCCAGGAATAAGGCTAACTACAATCACTGTTTTTATTTTGATACTATAATTTACCTTTTCAGTCATGTGCTCACACAACCCAATTAGTCATTAAACAATCATAAGAATTATTAAGAATTGAATCATTATGAATGCAGAAAGGTAACCATCATTTGCTCAGTTTCTAGAAGGTGTCACAATTCCTGCAAGAGTTTTCTTAAACACTGTTTTCTGTACTCTGCAATAACCGTTGGCAATAAAAATATATAGTGACTTTGATGTGACTCTGACATAGGCAAAGGAGAGCTCAGAAATGAATAACTCATTCAGGCCAACAGCCTGAGGTGAGTGAGGTGCCATGCAGATCCAGGTCTACGTAACTTTAAACACTTGTTCTACCACATTAGTCCAAGCTCTCTCCCTAAGAGTGATAAAAATCCTTTTTTGGGACAAATGCGTAGTGGGAATTATACTGCAATGAACCACTGGACCTTCTATTGCTAATTTTGGGACTCTGCACATTATGAGGAAGTTTTTTTGTTTGTTTCTTTTATATATTTACTTAAAAAAAATTAAAGCCCCTGACAAACTTACAATTAGATTAAAAAAGTTCGGGAAATCTAATGTAGATCATAGTGATCATTGTCAACAATACAATATTATAGGCTTAAGTTGCTAACAGACTAGATCTTAATTGCTTTCATTACCAAAAAAAAAAAAAAAAAAAGAGAGAGAGAAAGAAATGATAATTATGTGACAGAGGTGTTAGATAATGCTATGGTGGTAATCATACTCCTACATATAAATGCATCAAATCAACACATTGCACACCTTACACTTACAGTGTTATATGGCAATTATGTCTCAATTTTAAGAAGAAAAAAACTACATTGACCCTTTGACATAGACAAATGCCTTACAAAGAGAAGTTAAGGAAATTCACTGAATTAACAAGTAAGAAATCCTCCGCACCAGAAATGATTAACATTTATTTTTATTGGTGTATTTTCTTTTTCATTCTTTAGCATCTTATGTATTCATTGAGTACCTGGAACAAAGCAATGCCCAGCATTTTGGTATCCATTTCCAGGAATGTCATTGTCCTTGGCACTGGATCCCAAATCCGGCTTGGCATCAGGATAATCAGGGATATTTGAAAAATACAGCTTTTCAAGTCCTATAGTTTATTTAGAATCTTTGGAATATCATTATAGTTATATTTAATACAATGGATTTTGGTATTAACAATGACTTGAAGGATTTGTATTGCGTCATTTTAGGCAAATATGGAATTACATTCCCTAGAATTACCTTCCATTCATGGTTCCCGCTTAGCTTGCCATACAACACATTTTGCATGAGATCTGGAAGGCAGGAGTGAAGCAGCAAGTGTCTTATTTTTAATACTCAGAAAGTCAGTGTAAGACATAAAGTCCTATACAGCACCCACCTATGATTTATTGTAAGCAGACTCACCTTGGTGGTGTGGAGCAACAGTTGGGTCCAAAGAATCTTGATTCCCTGACAAATTTCTTCCATCTTCTCTGACTCCTTGGTCAGGGGCATATTTTACTCTGTGATGAAGGGTAACCAACTATCATCTTTTGGAGGATACTCCTAATGTTTAAATTAGAGCTTTGGAGGGGATGAGAGACCCAAAGGTTCCAGTTCATCTTTGTAGGTTCCAATTCAACCTTGAAGATTCCAACTGTTCTTATTTCTACCACATCATGTGTATATTATGTTCTCAGATATTAACCCCAAACATAAACAACAGTTTTACATAGTTTGTATGACCATCTCCCACAGGTGCCTTATGCCAAATCCTTATAATAAATCTTTATATATCATTTATATGTGTGTAGGTGTACGTATATATGTATACATATATGTATATTTACACACTCAAACATATATATATTTATTCATGTATATACACAGATATTAGTATGGATATAAGTGTGTGTCAGTGTATACAAACATATACACTCACATAAACACATAAATATATACACATCCATTTATCCATCTAACTAAAAACATCCAAGTCGTTCTGCTTTTCTGAAAACCTCAAATGATAATGAATTTGATACTAAAAGTGATTTCAGAGGAATTGAACTTTAATGATGAGTTATATGAATTGGTTCTGGTTTCTCTGGAGTTAGTTCCCTGATATGATTAAAGACACTAATACTCTTTCCAGTGGTAAGCAGGACATTAGTAGTAGCTGTTTAAAAATATCACCTGTAGACCCCAGTAATAAATTGCATAGAGAGAGCAACCCTTTATGTCGCCAAGTATTTGAGGCTGTAAAATATATTAGTAAAAGTAAATAAGATAATTGAGTGGATTGATTACTTCTAAGTGCTTTTTGGAGAACTTGGGGGAAAAGTGATGACCTCAAGGCTTTAAATTCCCAGCTAAAACTTCATGTAAAGACTATAAAAAACTTCTGTGATCACCCTAAAATAAGCCCTTATATCCCACAGCTGCAGAACAAAGATTTTTGAAAACCAAACTAAGTCTTATCTTCTAGGCAGTTAAATTACAATGCAAATTGACCTTCCAACTTCTCAGAATGTATTGTATTAAAGTTAGGCTGTTAATTGGGAAGGATTATAACTGAAAATTGGGATGGAGACATACGGGAAGATTTTCATAAACCTAGGAGCAGGGACCATTAAATTCTGTTGAGTCTCATTTGTCAGTAGAAACAGCTTTCCTGCTGTCTGAGGGGGTTAGTCAGCTCTTGCCTCAAGAAACTATCATGGCTTTCCTTGAAGTACTTATCTTGTGAAGGGTCACTAATCCTTTTCAAGACATATCACCAGCACTCCTCACTACTTCTAGCCCTAAAACTAGATTCGAAACCACATGGGCTCCAGATAATAAGGTACAAAGTTTGACCCCTAATAAGGTGTGAAACATGTCACAAATGCATGACTTTGATAATGTATATAAACTGAAACTGGGGGTAAAGATCCTTCAGAGACAGGATTGTGGTGGAAGAAATATAAAATTAAATTAGATAAAATTATTTTGGCTTGAACCATAATTTATTATGGATTCACTAAGCAGATACTTGGATTAAACATGTTAGATTGAGGGTTAGGCATAAATTCTAACAGTTAAGTTACTTGTGGACCAAAAAGTCACCCACACTAAATAACTTGAAATATAGGAACTTCTTTGGTGTATAAAAGAAGGCTTTTAGGGTAACGAGTGCTATCGTGTACTTAAAAGATCTTCTCATTCACCCCCTAAATATATCTCCTGGAAGAGTCTGAAGGACAGTTAGTTCTGTTATCATGACTGGAAAATATATTTGCGAGGGGAGTTCCATCATCCTTGACCAGCTCTGAGATGTTCTCTGTAAGCCAGAAATGACAAAAGAAACTGCTGACATTGATTCTAAATCCCTAACTGTAAGGCATAGGATCCTAGATATCAGAAGCCAAGTTTCAGTACTTTGTTGCTGAAGCCAAGGTCAGTGTGGTTGCCAAAAAGGGTAGCATAGTTGAAACACTTGTCATCGTATACTGAGCCTCAGAGATGTTTGTCATTGACTAATAATGTTGATCCTAGAACTGAAATATATGGGTAGGTTTTTAAAGTCTTTATTAGTACAAGCAGAAGAGCTCTAGGTCTGAGTTTATAATGGAGAGTCAAGACCTGTCAATAAAATCTCAGACACGAGCCAATTCCCAGACACAGATTCTCATGGAAGAAGGGTAGAGGAATTCTCTGCTATGAAACCAAATATGTATATTGTAAATCTTCTTCCTAGATTTCTCCCCAAAGAAACTTCTGCCATTTATTGGGAGGCAGCAATAAGGAAGACAAAAATAGCATTCGGACTTGCAGAATTCCTCGATACGGGATCCGAAATGACACTAATTCTTACAAACCAAACCTCAGTTGTGGTTCCCCCAGTCAGAATAGAGACTTGTGGAGATAAAGTCATCAATGGAATTGGGGGTTGGTTCTGTCTCACAGAGTGCACAAAGAGTCCCTGAGCCCATATTATAGTTTTCCCTCAGATCTGGATCATGAAACTGGAGTAGACATGCTTGCAGATGGAGAATTTCCACAATTGTTATCTGACCTGTGGAGTACAGTCGCTTATGATAGGGAGAGCCAAAAGGACAACTTTAGAACTGGCTCCGTCTACCAAAATAGTAAATTAAAAGCAAGGCCACACTTTTTAATGGATTAGAAAAATTACTAAACCATGTAGGACTTGAAAAATGAAAGAGTACTTATTCCTCCCTCTTCTCATTTCAACTGACCTTCCTGGCCTGTGCAGAACCCAGATGGATCTTGGGGAACTACAGTGGCATATCATAAAATTCACATATGGTGGCTGCAAATGCGGCTACTCTTCTAGGTGTGATTTCATTATTAGAATAAATCAGTGCATCTTTTGGCACCTGGTATTAGATATTGATCTTTATATCCCCTTTCTGTATATCTCCCTTGCTTCTGTAGTTGTTAGCAAAGATCACCAGGAGATATTTAGTTTCAGCCAGAAGGACCAGCAACATGTCTTCGCTGTTACACATTGAGACTCTGCCAACTCATCATTGCTATTTTGTAATCCATTCCTTAGGAACCTGGTCATCTTCCCATTCTACAGGACACATATTACATTGATGATGCCATACTGACTGGACTTGATGACAAGGACATCATTGGTACTGTAGGCTCACATGTAAAGGAAGTGTGCCAGAGAGTGGGGATTTTTTTTTTTCACAAAAACACAAGAACGTGCCAACTAGTTAAATTTCTCAGGACCCTGTAGTCTGCTGGCTTGTTGAGATATATTTTCTGAGGTAAAAGAAACTGTTGCATCTGAACTTCCTACCATTAAGAAAGAGGCATGATAAGTAATGTGTCACTTTGGATATAGGAGGGAAGATACTTCATTTAAGCAGGCTGCTTTGATTTATTTATTGAAGAATCTGAAAAGCTATTAGTTTTGAGTGAGGCCCAGAAAAAGACAGGGCTCTCCAACAGGTCCAGGTCATGGTACAAAATGTTTTGCTCTTTGGGCTGTATGCCTCAGCAGATCTGATGGTGCTTCAAGTGTTACTGGAAGACAGGAATACTGTATCTCTATGTCAGACCACAATAGGTGAATCATAATACATACCTTTATGATTTGGAACTAAGCTATATCTTCAGATAACCATTCTACTTTTGAGTAAGAATATTTGGCTTGGTGCTGGACCTTCTTAATATAGCCAGAATGCTTGACAATGAGCCAGTAAGTTATGTAATCTGAACAGCCTATCATGATGTAGGTATTATTTGATCTACCAATCCATTAAGTTGATTATGCAGAGCATTACATCATCAAATGTAAATTATATATATATATATATATATATATATATATATATATATATAATCTTATATATATATAAGACTGTGCTCAAGCACATTCTGAAGTTGCATGAGCAAGTGGCATAGATGGCTATGGCTTGCATTCCTGTTATATTACCTCCTTCCTTCTGACCTGTACCTATGACCTCATGGGGAGTTTCCCTGTGGTCAGTTGGCTGTGGAATAAGCAAAAATAAGATCTTGTTTACAGATGGTTCTGAAAAATATGATGGTGCTACCTGAAAGTATATGACTGTAGAATTATAGCTCTACAATCCATCACAGATCCATTCTGTGGAAGCCCTGAACAACAGTGGTAGACAAAAATTCTTCCTATGGGCACAAATTCAAGCAGAAATTTGATTGGTCATTTTGACAGAGTGGTATGTGCTTGTGTGTGTGCATGCATGCACATGAATAAAATCATGGGCTAATGGTTTGACGGGATGGTCAGGGCTTAGAGAGAACATGATTAAGAAACTGGCAACAAGAAGACAGAGCTATATAGACAGACTTCTCTGGATGGACACAAAATATGAAAATATGTGTGTTACATGTGAATGTTCACCAAAGGTTAACCTCAGGAGAGGAGGATCTTAATAACAGGGTGGACCATAAACCTGTAATCATTAATCATGTTCTTTACCCAACTACTCCTACTTTTTCCCAGTACGCTCATAACAAAAAGTGGTCATGGTACCAACAGTGGAGTTTATGTGTGGTTTCAGCAAGATGGAATTCCGCTCACAAATTATGATCTGGTTATGGCTACTGCTCATTGCCCAATGAATCAACAGCAGATATCAACACTAAGAACCCCCTCTCCCATATGCCATCATTCCTGGTGGGATCACATGGTATCAGGTTGGTTAGATAAGATCATTTCCATTAAGGAAGAAGAGCTTTGTTCTCACTGAAACACATTTAGGCTGGATATAGATTTACCTTCCCTACCACTGTGTTTGCTAAAATTACTATCTATTGACTTACAGGATGTCTACTCTACTGTCATGATATTCCATATAGCATTGCTCTTGACCATAGAACTCATTTTACAGTGAACAAAGTATGGCAATAGGCTCATTCTCACGGGATTTGCTTGTCTTATCGTGTTACCATCACCTTGAACCAGCTGGTCTAAGAGTGATGAAATGCTTTTTGAAGACTGAATTCAAACCTGGGTGACACAACTTACAGGCCTGGGTTAATGTCCTCTAGGCTGTGGCACATGCCCTAAATCAGTGACCAAGAATTCCTAACCTATGGGGAATGTTAATGAAAAGGCAATTAGAGCTTACGATTCTAGATACCCCAGGAATATACATACTAATTTATATTTCCAGGGGACCAGTAAGGTATATTCTGAGTTACAAACAACCAGGAAAGAGATAGGATTACCCTGAATTGGGAAATCTGGATTGTCCTGCATGGAAATTAATTGTTCCTTGTTCCAAAAATATAACACAAATAAGCAAATATTACTGTGTTGAATAACTGTATCATTTAATTATACTTCAGGAAAGGTATTCGCCTTGAAAGAATGTGGCTCCAACATGTAATTTTAAGGAAAAAATAGAATAGTAATGTTTACTATGATGACCGTCCATCCAAGCACTTAAAACACAAGTGAATCATATGAGGAAAAATTTACCAATTGCCAGTGTCACCCAAAGTTATTACAAACACAACTGGGATGAAAATATATCACAGTGTCAATTTCCATTATTTTACATAATGCAAATCATTCACTGGAATTTGAAAACTTAAATAGCCACATGGATCACAAGATTGCTCATTAGTCCATAAAAAGAAGAAAAAGGGGAAAAACACTATATACAGCCTCAGCACTTTGTGTAATCTGTTGTGTTTGCATTATTTTAATTATTGATGAGCTCATAGGAATATCTTAACACTTTGAGTAAAGGAACCTGAAATTTAGCATTGGACAAGTAGAGGGGCAGAAGCCATAGAGTGTGTCCAGTACAACAGCAAGGATCCCCACTCTAGTTCCAAGCCCAGAATTTTCCCCTCATCCCAACTGCACTGGTTTTATGGGAGGCCTTCTCAGTGGAGAAAACTGGTTGGCAATGATATTATAGTACATTAAAATTCTCGAAACTTTGTGGTACTTGTTCAACTACTTATATTTAATAACTGCTATATGTGACATGTTTGCTAAATATCTCTTGTCAGCGCCTATTGCAAGTTTTTATAGGAAAGGAATAATTAATTAGAAGAGAGAGATTTAAAGGATGAATGATCTATGAATGACAGAGATGCTCACAGGCTGAGTACCTGCAATTTACTCCCTCTGATGTGTCTGCAGTCCTGAGTAACTAAAAACACTCAAGACCTATGCTTAACCCTGGGTTCTGTGACGTGTTGCTGGGTGACTTTGGGCAAGATACTCAACAACTATAAGTCTTGGTTTACTGATCCATATAATGTCACTATAATATTGATCCTCTGCAATGTATCTATAAAAACTGCATGTGAAACCATTGTAAAATCCTTATTCTGAAATTATTTGTGATGCATGCTAAGTACTCAGTAAATGGTAGCTACAATTATTTTATAAGACATCCAAATTTGCAAATTAAACGCTGTCATGATTTGTTATATTTTGAACAAGAAAAAACACTAATTCTACACCATTTTTTACTTGCAAATAAAAATAGAAAGTGACAAGTAGCTGCTAGAAACTGTGCAGATAAGGTTCACAAATTCTTCAGAATGATCATTTGCCTCTTTCTTTCCAACTTGAAAAGAAAGGTAATCTGTTTTCCAAGTTGTTTTGTGCACCCCCCCCCCTCAATCTTTAACAGTACCTTATTTACTTGTTTTCTAATGATTTCCTGCTGCTTTTCTCATCAGGTTGTCTCATCTGGAACAGAACATACGCACTACAGGCCCTAATTAAGGCTAGCTAAAGTACCTCTTGCTTTTCTGTTTATCCAGTCTGCTAGCAATCAAGAGAAATGACCCTGCCATGGCAGGCACAGCCACAGCTCGGCTGCACTACCAAAATGGGACACTGTGTCCATGTCAAGTGTGAGCCCAAAATGATACCAGATAAGAATGAAAAATGACAGAATCCCTCACATGACAAATTATGCCTCTTAAGAGCAAACAGCCAGTTTGAAAGCATTTAGGAAAAACACAGAGAAAATATTTGGGAGTAATTAGGAAAACAGAGTGCTTCGAAAGTAAAAACAAAAATAACCTCCTGTTATATAATTTCCCACTCCTCAGCCTTCCATGTAATTCTAAAATTAAATCAAACTTGAAGGGAGATTATTTAATTTTGAGATTTATGTCCTGTTTTACCAAGAAATGAGATAAGATGGTAAACATGGCTTTCCTTCAGCTCCAAGAAATTTTATTTTGAGTCATTGCTTGGACACATTCTGACTGTTCTCTTTTTCTAGTTAATGAGAACCGTTTATTGAATTATGTGCCTTCAAAACCAACACCAAGACTGATACAGCAAGGTACTTTGTGGACACCACTTGGCTCCCTTCAAAACCAGTCATCACCTGCTTGTCTTTCCTTGGTAAGTCTGTGCAATGGCACCTGCCAGGCAATGTCTACTGCAGTGGAACTGTCTTCTAAAGAGGCACTGCCTCTACCTCTCCAGGGGCATGTGTCCTCACCTTTAACTCCTTGTCACAGTATTTTATTCTTCTTTAGTTGTTTTCAACCCTCTTCCCTAAAATCAATGCAATTCCCAGTGACAGGATAACAAGGGTATTTCCCTGACTGGTTCATACCCATTGTGACTAACTGGTGAAGGGAAAGAGAACGGGTGTTGGATCCAGACAGGTCTGAATTCCCCTCCAGTCTATGTGGTCCTTGACAAGTCCCATTTTTTTTGGACTCCACGCTATCACCTGGGTTTCTGCTTTAAGACAACATTGCATAAATGCTTCAGAATGGTCGGATTTAAGTGATAAAATAAAGTACCTGTAATGCCTGATATGGAGTGGGCACACAAGTTTTGTTTCAAATTATATTAAATTATGGGATATGGAAATTATATCATTCAGATGTCTTCCCACTTTACCACCAACCATAACCTCCTAAAGGACAGGGCTCTAATTCCTAACTACTGTTCAGCTACCCATGACTTTTGGTTCTAACAGACTTTGTCCCTGCTGCTCTATCAAAAGTTACGGGTCGACTGCCATTGTCATACGCCTTCACACTAAAGAAAAAGGTGAGGTTGCAGGCCCCCAGAACAATGTCAGAGCATACTTCTTTGAAATCAGAAAGTTCCCGTCATTGTGCACCTTTCAAGAGCTTTATTTTTCGTTTAGATTAAAGCTCATCCTTCCTGGCATTTTATAAAAGCTTCTTCATTTATGGTTCTCCTCGACCTCTTCCTGCTCATTTTCAACCAGTTCCACTACTCAGAGACACTCCTATCTGTGTCTGTATTTGTTTCTCACTGTCTAGAAGACTCTGCCGAACCCTCTTTACAGCCTACCGACTTCTCAAGACTCGGATCAAAGATTCTCACCGCAAGAAGTCTTTCCTTAGTAATTCAAGCCATGAGGTCTTTCTTGCTCTTCATTCTCTAAGTCATGCCTCATTCCAGCCCATAACCATAACTACCAGAGAGTCACTCAGCACACATTTCTTAAATTACTTAATAAATAATATTTATCTCAATGAATTATCATGACTTGACTGTTCTTTTTTATCCACGAGAAACACCTTAAGAACAGAAGATAATGTTCTAGCTTGGCCTCAAACTTGTCAGAACATGGGTAGTCAGTATGTGTGTACTGAAAAAAGAAGGTCAATAGCAACACAGATATTAAAATTTCTCTTACATACAGTTGTACTGCTACATAGGTGGAAAGGACAGAGCCACACCAAGTGATATACACATGAACTGGGTTATCTTCATAGGAGAAACAATGACTTTCTATTTTATTAATAACTAATATTTATTATGTGCAAGGTAATGTGCTAAGAGCTATAGATGCATTATCTTTTGTAATCATCATTACAACTCTATGAGGTAGATACTGCTATTACTCTTGCCTTAAAGTTAAGGAAACTGAATCTTAAAGGGGCTGGTGGGTCACCAATGTTACAACTCTAGAAGATGATAAAGTTGGGACAAGAATCATGTCTACATGAGCCAAAGCCCAAGCTGTCAATAATCTAATATATACTGTCCACTGCTGCTCCTATGGATGTTACCTTGTAGATTGTCACTAATACAGTAACAATATTAATGTTTTAGAAATGATGCCCTGACAGCTTAGAGAAATGCAGGTGGCAAGTGACTGAAGCGTTCCTGGGGAGAACTTTAAGCTTCAGGGGACCTGAAGTCATTAATTGGGGTTTGATTAACATCCCAAACATTTGACACAATGCACACAAACACAATGGGGCAAGGGTTGCAGCATGGTCAAACACTTATTGTGCACAATCATGATGCTGTGCAGTACAAGACTTTGAAAAGGTGAGAGCAGATGATGCCTATCATATGTAATCATCAGGATAACTTTATGATGTGGGACATTACATTTCTTTGATAAACTAATTCATACAATCACGGTAAGATAATTTTTTGAATTAATTTCTGTCTTGTTCTAGTTGCTGTAGGAATAAGAAAGATAAAGTTTCCCCTCATTTCTTCCATTTGCCATAGTGACTCTCTGGGTTCTTTTATCAAGCAGAGGCTGGAATACGGGATTAATATCTCATGTTTCTTAGTGCACTCTAAATGCCATCACTCCCCATGCGTTACATGGCCTGGCCTTTGTTTATCTGGGTATATTGGCTAACAATTTGGAAAATACAGGGTTGCCACACAACCAGTGGGTAGAGGGTTGTCTCCCCATTACCTGAGAGAACACTGAGTATTATGTGTTCCTGGAGGTGCTCTTTGGCCATCACTGGTATACAGCACTCCAAGGGAAGTTGAAACTTGAGGTTAATCAATTCCATGGATGTTTTAGGGACTAGGACTCAGTAGGTATCCACATCCAGCATAGGGAGAATGAAATAGCATAATTATCAATAGCCCATGTGAGTAAGCACAAGCACTGGCATCTATAATAAATTTAAAATCAATGGGCACTTTTAAATTTTTTCTGAACAGTGAGAACCCAGGGTTTTCTGTATGACCCCAGGGAATTATTTCTTGATCCTTCCTTTACCCTCAAATAACAAATTACACTTCCAGGCAGCCCTAAAAATGTGAAAATGACTCCTTGCTAATCGGATAGAGGGGGGAAATACATAAATTAGTCTTTTTTCTGCAACCTGAGTGTGTCAGTATATAATTATTTAATAACTCTTCATTAATCACCAAAATGTTTCAGGCATTCTGAAGCATACAGGGATAAAATAATGAACCTTATTTTAAAGGGCCCAGAGTTCTAGAAAGACAAAGATAGGTGGCAGATACAGGATAGCATAGAACACCCAAGACTATAGTAAGCATATGCAATCCATTATAAAGGATCATAAAAGATATTGCTGATTTACTCTTTCAGGATCAGGGAAGACTTCCTGGAAAGCTGTTCTCAAAACAGTCAAAAAACAATGCCAGTTTGGGCAGGTCTACAAAGGTTGAGGAGTATGGACTCAGAAAGATTAAGTAGCTAGTGCAACTAGAAAATGGCAGAGCTGCAATCCAAATCCTGTGCTGGTTCTACTAATGTGTGCTATTAGGGGAGGACTTCGTCTAATGAAGACAGGAATGGGCCAACCAAACAAAATTAAAAGAAAAGCAGACTTCAGCTACTGAGGCCAACATAGAACTCTTGTGTTGAGGCCCCATCTGAGGCCCAATCTTCAGAAACAGATGAGCAGGCCAGATGTACACAGTTAGTCTGCTACCCTACTGGTTCAATAATTCTCATTATAGCAATTGCAATCAAATGTTGGTAAGATCGGAGGCCCAGAGTCTCTCTTTTCCCCTTTAATTCCATGACACAAAACAGAGCTGCAATTGCATTTCCAGACTAGAGAGGAAATGCTACTTCCTCTCTGGATGGACCCCTGCAGACACCATTGACTAAAAGATGCTAAGACGAAAAAAGGAAGTATTAGCAGTCCCTAGGCTTACCATATGTATTATACAAAGCACCCAGGAACTGCACACACGAGAGGATAATACACGCTGTGTGGCAGCAGCAGCATGAGCAGCAGTTATAGACAGCTGTGGTACAGCCACCATGAATTTGCATGAGATGTAATTTTATTAGATAGATGGCCCTATTTGATTAATCATAGCAACTGGTGGCAAACAATATTTGCATAGAACATATCTTTTCTGTCCTAGCATCCATTGGTATGTGAGACACATTCAACAAAAAGCAGTTAGCAAATGGGCGTCAGGCACATAAAAGGTTTATGTTGTTTTTACGAACAAAATTGCTGTTTACAAATATCACACAGCAGGTTCTCTGTTTTATGGACAAAAATAATTCACTCGGAAGCTATAAAGGTCCCAGAGAAATGGGTTTGCTTATATCTATTCCATTTTAAATTATGAGAAGCCCATGCCACCACCCCAGAGGCTTGCACCTTTCCTGGCCATGCCTTGAATATTCACGCATCCTAGCCAAATGATGAATCCTAGCTAGGAAGGCTTGAGGCTACAGTTCATTTACAGCATGTTAGCTAAATGTCATTCTTTGCGAAGCACAGGCAAACACAGAAGTTTCTATAGCAGGAAAAGCCTTACTCCTCATTTTTCCAAAAGGGGTATGTTTCAGTCCATTTCAAGGGGACAGGAGAACAAAGATTGTAAACAAATAAAAAGTAATTCCCACTATAAAGCACTTTGGAAACAATCCTCCCAGACACATTTAAATCTTTTTTTCAAAAGGAATTTAAAGCATAAGATTTTTTTTTTTTTTTGGCCTATTTTAACATTCTTTATTCTCTTTTACTTAAAACAGCCAACGACTTAATTTGGAAAGTGAGATTGGCTTTCAAATTTATTATCATCATTAATGTAATAGGAGAAGGAGGATCTCTCTCCTCTGCCCAATTATTAAAGGTATTTATAGGACTTCTGATTTGAAATGGTAACCAAGCACTGATGTTGTCTTTCCATCCATAGTAGCATTTTTCTGACAACCAGAAAATATTACTACAACAAAAGCAAAGAGAAGAAAGTCCTAACAGACTTTCTGAAAAACAAAACAAAATTTATTTATTTAAAGATTTTTATACTTAATAGATAACTATGCAAATAAAACCTAATAATTATAGAATGGGATACAAACATCGTATCATTATAAAATTTTAAGAATGAGCTGGAAGGAAAGTGAAAGGACAGAAGGGAGGGTAAATGTGAACTTTTTAAAGCTTTTAAAAACTAAACTATGTTAATTTAAACTATAATGTTAATCATTAAAGAAAAGAACTAAATATAGGGGAGAGGTTTTTTTTTTCCACTTTATATCCATTTGTATTGTTCTAAAAAATTTGCTCCGTATGCATACATATTCCTCTGTAAATTAAAACATAAGCTGGGACACCTGGGTGGCTCAGAGAGTTAAGTGTCCGACATTTGATTTCCCTCAGGTCATGATCTCACAGTTTGTGAGTTCGAGCCCCTCATCGGTTTCTTCACTGACAACAGCAAAGCCTGCTTGGGATTCTCTCTCTCTCCCTCTTTCTCTGCCCCTTCACTGATCACACACTCTCTCTCAAAATAAATAAACTTTTAAAAATTAATTAATTAATTAAAACATGAGCTAGCTAGCATATATATTATGACTCCAACTATGTTAAAGAAAAAGAAAATATAATTTATTTAATATGCATAACATATAGTAGAACTAAAGGCAAAAACTGTAAGGGGAAGAGGGGCTGATGGGACTAGGAGAGCAGCAGAGGGAAGACAGAAGCACTTCAGTGGGTTTGTTGTATCTGAGTGAGAGTTTTACTCTCTGTGGTAAGTAAACAAGTTTGGCTCTCCTGAGGAATGCATGTGAGAGATTTTTTAAAGAGCCCGTGGGACCCTATGTAGGACACAGTGCTAGCATGAGGGAGTCCACTTCTCACATCCTAGTATCCCTACCCACAGTGCACACTTCAGCCCCTTGCTTCTGGGGTTACCTCAGCCTGGAGACCACCTTTGTTCAATGTCAACTAAAACCAAGAGAAACTCACCTCTCCTTTGTCTGTATCAGATCAAAGAGGGGGAGTTCAGGATGCTCCACTGAAGCCATCTCTCTCTGCTCTGGGACCATTTTTCACATCCCCTGCACATACACCCATCTCAGATGAGCAAACACAGACTAAACATGGGCCCACCCTGGAACTGTGAAATCAGTGTGCTGGTTGTAGACATCCTCAATCTCATGGTTGATTCCCTTAGAAATCACCTCATTTGGATATAGGGAGTGGAAAGTCTTTTAATAGGAACACTGCATTTTGTGCAAGATCAACACTTTCTGCCCTATAGCATCTTCCTTCAAGGTGCTTTTCTTGTAACTGAGAAAAGGAAATGACAATGTTTTGCAATTGAACTGGTTCTGCCCTTGCGTCTCTCCAAAAGCTGGGCTTGGTGGATTGGTCTCAACTGCAGGTGACTCCTTGACTTTGTGATGTGGGTTGCCTTTGACCACAGCTCAGGTTTGAGAGAGTAAGAAAACTCCCTGTTTATGCATTTGCTTACAGTGAGAGTTCAGTCCAGCAGCTATTATAGTATTCTAACTAGGAGAAGATGAGGCTGAGTTTTGAATAGATATTCGCATGGAGGTTATAGAAGTTCAAATGACATTTCTCAAATAAAATCAGTAGGACCATGTGAAAAATTCCAGTGCAGGAGAGGGTGAATGGTGTGAAAAAGAGAAAGAATCAAGAGGGTTTTCCAGGTTTTTGACTTGAGTAGTTCCCTAGATCACCATCTGAGAAGGCAAATGCATGAGGATGGGTTTGGGGCAGCAAAGTTGATGACCAGACTTTGAGGAAAATTTCAGTTTGACATATCTGTAGCACACCCTGAAGAAAATGCTGAGAAGATAGTTGGTCTGAAACTCAAGGTGAGCAATCAGAGCTGGAGTCCTATATCGGTAGTCATATGAATACTTCTGATGAATAGGACTACAGGGAAAGAAGAGGAAACCTTGTTTTCAGTGAAAGGATAACAAAGAAGCCTCAATTATTTGACGACAGGAGACTGTGTTTTAACAGTGAAGGGGTAGGGGTGCCTGGGTGGTGCAGTCAGTTGAGCGTCTGCCTCTTAATTTCGGCTCAGGTCATGATCCCAGGGTCATGGGATGGAGCCCTACATCGGGCTCTGTACTCAATGTGGAGCCTGCTTAAGATTCTCCTTCTCTCTCCTTTTGTCTCTCCCTGCTCTCTCTTCTCGAAAAAATAAAAATAAATAAGTAGAAAAATAAAGAAATAAAAGTGAAGGACTAAATAAAAGATGGGATTTCTCCTTGAATAACTAACATGGCTGGTTATTCAAGAATCCAGTACTTCTGGGGCACCTGGGTGGATTGGCCAGTTAAGTGTCCAACTTAGGCTCAGGTCATGATCTCACGGTCCGTGGGTTTGAGCCCCGCATTGGCCTCTGTGCAGACAGCAAATAAATGCCCCTCCCTCGCTCATGCTCTGTGTCTCTTAAAAATAAATAAACATTAAAAAAAAAAAAAAGAATCCAGTACTTCTACCAGTAGCAGTGACTTAGATGATAAATGAAGAGGTAGCTGCTGCATGGTTGCCAGACCCCTTCTCCAGCATTTTACTAAAATAGGAAGGAGGATAGGATGGTATGGAAAACATGACTCCCGACTTTAAATTAAAAACTTGCTATATGTGATGTTTCAAACGTTATTAAGAAAACAGTTTTTAACTTGGAACTTAGAAAATGCTATTTTTGTGATCTTCTTAGTTGAATCACTGAAATGCATCCTGCTTATACCAAGACAAACTTAGTGGCAGAGTTAAGCCACGGTCTTGTAGTAAATGATTATAGGTAGGAAATTCCATTAGATGAGAATTTCGTTGCCATTCATGCAGCAACCTCAGGACCAAAACAACTGACTGAGTCTTGTAATATCTCAGGCATAATATTCCAGTGACTGAAAAAGCTGATATCACACAACCATTTGTAGCACTTCTAACCCATAGATCAATAAATTATTACTGTAATATTCTATCACAGGAGATGCACAGAAAATAAATTTATTTTATGATTACTCAGTTTAGTCATTATCAAACACAGGTACTATGTGATTCTTTTTGCTAATTCAAATGCCATCCTAATTTTCTTATTTTATAGTGTAGAGGATCAATCAATAAATACTAAATCAATAAATATTTGTTTGCCAACATTTCTCCCTCCTCCTTTATCCTGCCCTTCACAGCCCTCTGTGTATCTAGCAACTAGAATGTGTCTGAATTACAGTAGGGCAGAGAAGAAACCAAGATTTGAGGTTCACAACTTGGTTAACAAATAAGACTAAAATAGTTAAAGATAAGGAGCTATGGGCATCAAATTCCACAGTCTAGACTGGAAATATGCTAGAGAAGCCATTCAGAGAAACAAGAGATCAATAGGGCCATAAAAAGTAGTAATGACCTTCATGGAGTGTCAGCTAAGTTTTGAAGGGTATTTTGAATAGGCAGAGATGAAAGAAACTGAAAAAGACACAAACAAATGAAAGGATATTTCATGGTTATAGATTGGTAGAATTAATGTGAAAATGTCCATACTACCCAAAACAATCTACAGATTCAGTGTAACCCCTATCAAAATTCCAGTGGCATTTTCACAAAATTAGAAAAAACAATTCTAAAATTTGTATGGAACCACAAAAGGCCCCCAAAAGATAAAGCAATCTTGAGAAAGAAGAACACTAGAGGCTTCACCTAACCTGATTTCAAAATATATTACAAAGCTATAGTATTGAGAACAGTATAGTATTGGCATAAAAACAGAAACATTGATCAATGGAACAGAATAGAAAGCCCAGCTATCAACTCTCTCATAAATAGTCCATTAACTTACAACAAAACAGGCAAGAATATACAATGATGAAAGGGCAGTCTCTTCAATAAATGGTGCTGAGAAAATAGGGCAGCCACATAAATGAGAATGAAACTGCTCAACTGTCTTACACGATGCACAAAAATTAACTCCAAATAGATTAAAGCCACAAAACTCCTAGGAGAAGATAGAGGCATTAAGCAACTTGATGTCGGTCTTAGAAATCATTTTTTTTAATTTGACACTAAAAGCAAAGAAAACAAAAGCAAAAATAAATACGTGGAACTACATCAAACTAAAAGCTTCTATGTAGCAGAGAAAACCATTAGTAAAATGAATATGAAAACTAATGAATGGGAGAAAATGTTTGCAAATCATATATTTGATAAGACATTAATACCCAAAATATATAAATAACTCATACAACTCAACAGCAAAAAATCAATCAATGAAAAATGAGAAGATCTAAACATACATTTTTTCCCCCAAAAGACATATGGATAGTCAACAGGTACATGAAAAGATTTTCAACATTACTAATCATCAGAGAAATGCATACCAAAACCACAATGAGATACCACCTCATCCCTCTTAGAATGGCTATCAAAAGCCCCCAAATTAACAAGAGTCAGTAAGGATGTGGAAAACAGGGAACTCTTGTACACTGTTGAGGGGGATATAAATTGGTGCAGTCACTATGGAAAAGAATAGGGAGTTTCCTCCAAAAAATAAAAAATAGAACTACCATATGATATAGCAATTCAACTTCTGGGTGTTTATACAAAGAAAACAAAAACAGTAATTTCAAAAGGTATATGCACCCCCATGTTCACTGCAACATTGTTTACAACAGCCAAGAAATGAAGCAACTTTAGTGCCCATTGATGGATCAATAGATGAAGAAAATGTGGTATATATATTTATATACATGCATACATACACACATACACACACACATACACACACAGATACACATACAAAGATAAACACCATGGGATATTATTAAGCCATAAAAAGAGTGAAATCTTGCCATTCGTGTCAACATGGATAGACCTTGAGGGCTTTATGCTAAGTGGAGTTAAGTCAGATTTGTTTGCTTTTCAGATTGGCATGGTGGCAGTTTAAAGAATGAACTGAGTTTCACAAAACAATCTAAAGGTTATTCTTTCAGGTACCCATATGTGGACCAACTAAGACTAAGTGCCTATTCTCTGTATATCTGTTGGCTCACAACACTCTCAGGAGTTTCCCAGGTGTAATCTGAAACTGGCCCCTGAACTCAGAGGGCAGGGGGAGACAGAAGAAAGACCACTCAAGGTTGGTAGGTGGCAGTTTCAATAAGCAAAGGGAACTTACACATGAGGTTTGTCTTGCGCAACAACAAGCTGAGTGGATCTCTGCACCTGCCCACCAAATCTTAAAAATTATTATAAAGAGGTATGTATGTTGTTTTCAAGACCCCATCACCATCTCAAGGCCATGTCTGGAACAGCTTCAGAGAAAGACGAGAACCCACATTCCAAGGAAAAGGCAGTGGATGAGGAGCCTCCGAATACCTGGGTCCAGTTCACAGGTCAATCTGTGGTCATGTCCTTTTTTAAAAATTGTAATTCCAGTGTAGTTAATATACAGTGCTAAATTAGTTTCAGGTGTACAACACAGTGATCCAAAAGTTCTATACATTACTCAGTGCTCATCAAGACAAGTGCACTACTAATCCCCTTCACCTATTTCACTCAGCCCTCACCCACCTCTCCTCTGGTACCATCTGTTTGTTCTCTATAGTTAAGAGTTTGCTTTTGGTTTCTCGATTTTTCTCCTTTGTTCATTTGTTTTGTTTCTTAAATTCCACAAATGAGTGAAATCATATGGTATTTGTCTTTCTCTTATCAGCTTATTTTGCTTACTATTATACCCTCTAGATTCATCCATGTTGTAGCAAATGGCAAAATTTCAACTTTATCTATGGCTGAATAATATACTATTATATATATTCTTCTTTATCCATTCATCTATTTCTGGACACTTAGGCTGCTTCCATACTGTGGCTATTGTAAATAATGCTGCAATAAACATAGGGGTGCATATATCCCTAGTAATTAGTGTTTTTGTATTCTTTGAGTAAATACCCTGAAGTGTGATTCCTAGATTGTAGGGTAGTTTTAGTTTTAATTTTATAACATTTATTCATTTTTGAGAGAGACAGAGCACAAGCAGGGGAGGGACAGAGGTACAGGGAGACATAGAATCCGAAGCAAGCTCCAGGCTCTGAGCTGTCAGCACAGAGCCCAACGCAGGGCTTGAACTCACGAACTGTGAGATCATGACCTGAGCCAAGGTCAGATGCTTAACCAAATGAGCCACCCAGGCACCGCTCTAGTTTTAATTTTTGGAGGAAACTTCAAATTGTCTTCCACAGTGGCTGCTCCAGTTTGTATTCATATCAACAGTACACAAGGGTTCCTTTTCCTCCACATCCTTGCCAACACTTGCTGTTTCTAGTGTTTTTGGTTTTAGCCATTCTGATACGTGTGAGGTGATATCTCATTGTAGTTTTGATTTGCATTTCCCTGATGATGAGTGATGTTGAGCATCTTTCCATGTGTCTGTTGACCATCTGTATGTCTTCTTCGGATAGATGTCTGTTCGTGTCTTCTGCCATTTTTAACTGGATTGTTTGTTTTTTGGGTGTTGTATAAGCTCTTTATATATTTTGGATACTAACCCTTTACTGGATATGTCATTTGCAAAATTATCTTCCATTCAGTACGCTGTATTTTAGTTTTGTTGATTGTTTTTCTTTTGTTTTGTTTTTTTGCTGTGTAGAAGCTTTTTATTTTGACCTAGTTCCAACCGTTTATTTTTGCTTCTGTTTCCCTCGCCTAAGGAAACAGATATAGAAAGATATTACTATGATCAATGTCAGAGAAACTGCTTTTACTCTCTTCGAGGATTTTTATGGTTTTAGGTTTCACATTTAAATATTTAAACCAATTTGAGTTTTATTTTTGTGTATGGTGTAAAAAGTGGTCTTATTTTCATTCTTTGGCATGTAGCTGTCCAGTTTTCCCAACAGCTTTTGATGAAGAGACTGTCTTTTTTCCATTGCATATTCTTGTCTCCTGTGTCAAAGATTAATTGTCCATATAATTGTGGGTTTATTTCATGGCTTTCTATTGTATCCTATAGATCTGTGTGTCTGTTTTTGTCCCAGTATCATACTCTTTTGATTACTACAGTTTTGTAATATGATTTGAAGTCTGAAATTGTGATACCTCCAGCTTTTTCTTTTTCAAAATTGCTTTGAATATTTAGGGTATTTTGTGGTTCCATACAAATTGTAGGATTGTTTGTTCTAGTTCTGTGAAAAATGCTATTGGTATTTTGATAGGGACTCCATTACATATGTAGATGCTTTGGGTAGTATAGACATTTTAACAATATTTGTTCTTCCAATCCATGAGCATGGAATGTCTTTCCATTTCTTTGCTTCATCTTGAATTTCTTTCATTAACATTTTATAATTTTCAGAGTACAGGTCTTTCATCTCTTCGGTTTAGGTTTATTTCTAGGAATTTTATTCTTTTTGATGCAATTGCAAATGGTATTTTCTTAATTTCTCCTTCGGCTGCTTCATTATTGGTGTATAGAAATGCAATGGATTTCTGTACATTCATTTTGTATCCTATGACTTTACTGAATTGATTTATCAGTTCTGGTAGTTTTTGTTGGAATCTTAAAGGTTTTCTTTACATAGTGTCAGGTCATATACAAATAGTGAAGGTTTTAATTCTTCCTTACCAATTTGGATGCCTTTCATTTATTTTTGTTGTCTGATGGCTGTGGCTAGAACTTCCAGTACTAAGTGGAACAAAAGTAGTAAGAGTGGATATTATTTTCTTGCTCCTGGCAGTCATGTCTTTTTGATGACATCCTCCAATGATGTCATAATGTTGGATCCTATCTCATGGGAACTGATAGCTTAAAGTGGGTTTGGGGCAAAGCTATAAAATATGCAAACTCCACAAAAGAAGAAGCACAATATAAATATGATTTTAAGTGGACTGCATAGTATACTGAAGAGAAAAATGTTTTAAAAAATTTTAGCAAATTCCAAATAATCAATAAAAATACTGATTAGATAGGTGTTATCTGTATACCCATGTATTAAGTGTAGCCATTTTTTCCTACCCATGTAAATATGTGTTTTTAGACAGAATGTAAAGAATGGAAAGTAGATAGGGTGAAGCAGATTTTTGGTTGGAATAACAGCTCATCACTCATTTGTGTAAGCATGAGCGAGTCACTTACTTCTCTGAAATTGAACATCTTCATCTGTAAAAGAAGGGATACTTAATCCTCCTACCTCATAGGATATTATAAGGATTAGAGATAATGTATGCGAAGTGCCTACCAAAGCAAACAGCAAAGACTTCAGGAGTTGCTAGATCCCAGGTAGTCTGCAGATAGATTCAGAGTGCTTTTAAAATTACATAGAAAAAAATTAATTTTACTACCACCAACTGAAATTTAGTGTTTCTTTCAATGATAAATATAGATAATATATATAACAAATAATCTTAGCAGTACCTGTGACTTTATTACCAACAGAGATTGTTATAGGTATCTTCATATCACATTACAGGGTGCAGATACATTGAAATATCTTTAGCAATTATCACTATTTTGAAATTATGGCATAAACCTGCTATAGTATCTTGCTATTTGATGAATTTAAAAAGAATAAAACAATATTGTAGTAATAACTTTTTAGGAAAATATTTGGACAAATATATTGGAATGCAAGTGATTGATTTGTGCATTTTATTTTATGAATTTGAAGTCACTTACAAACATTCCTCTGAGAAAAAGCCCATGAACTTCTCAAGATCGCCAAAGGAGTCCACAGCATAAAAGGGTTAAGAACTCAAGTTCTTATTGCCTTTTAATAGTCTGTTAAATACTTAGAAATCTTAGCACTTAACAGATGATCATTACACACCATGGAACCTGGCTGGGAGTGTAAGTAGAAGAGAAGCATAGAGATTTCATAGCACTAGGGGAGCTCTGAAGTTTTGATGTTAGAAATTTAAAATGAAGTTGGAGTTGTTTACTTCACACCTGTTCATATTATCTCAGTGCCAAGAATCAGACAAAGCTGCCAATCGTCAAGCAAACAGATTTTCCTCATATTTAGGTACTGAGTCCTCAACTGAGTTTAGCTCCTAACTCCATGAGTTCATGATTAAGCAACACAAATCTTTCCTTTGTCCTTGCCATGTGTACCAAGATTTAGACTGGGAACACATACCATTATGTAAGCTTACATTTGTCTTATGTCTCATTTAAATGTATCAAACACTTTCACATAAATCAGGAGAATTGGAAGCCATTTGAGGCATTCATTATTCTGATAAGAACACAGCCCATCATAGTACAGGGCACAGACCCTCCAATATTGTACAGTTACAAGTATAACTCTCTGTGCCACTACTTAGTTTAGAGAAGTTGCCTAACCCTCTGAGTCTCAGGGTACTCATGGGGAAAGTAAGAAGATCAATACTCATTTTACAGAGTAAAGATCAAACACACCCTCAGTAGTTGTTAGTTCCTTTTCTTTCAAAAAGGGCAGTATTTCTACAGCTAATGGTTTATTTCAAATTCCAATTGTTATTTGTGGCTACCCTTTTTTTTTTCCTTCAAGTTTATTCCCCATCCTCCCCACCCCCACATAATTCTTCCATTTTGATTACTTCCTGGGTTAATGACTGTGTTAAGTTTTTCCTTCAAACAACGTTGGGAAAACCTGATTCACTTCACAGTTAGTAAGCCCTGAATTTAAATTCCAGGACCAACGCTTGCTAGTTTTATAGCTTTGGATTGTCATTTGCCTTCTTGGTATATCTGTTTCTTTATCAGTAAACTAGTTTTAATGATGCCTAAGCTACAAGGTTATTGTGAAAGTTTGTATATGAAGATACCTGGCACATAGTGATTTTTAGAAACTAATTTTCTGGTTTTAGTGAAACATTTATCAGGATCCAGTGTTATGTGTATGAAGGAGAGAAATGGGTGACATCATAAAGGTGGCCATGACAAAGCTCTTGATGGAAATACCATGTTACTCAAAGTATTGCCTATTTCTTTACTATATGAAATCTCAGTGAATTTTGTGTATACTATGAAGTCCCAAAGGAGAAGAGTACTATGAATATAATGCATATATCTTACCCTAATATGTTATATACTATATCTACTAATATATATACAACCTACTATGCTATATAATAAAGTAATCTAATATATTAATACTAAGCTTATTTTAATAGAAGGAACTTCAGCATGAATCTTTTGGAACAATCCTAAATTTTCTGGACAATCTTACACTCAGCACTATAACGGAGAATACTTTAAATATAATTGGAAGTTGAGTGGCAGAAGACAAATACATGGGTCAATTGGAGAATCATTTTACAACAGTGTGTCAAGTGTTTGAAACAGACAGACATTTAGCAAATTCAGGGGGAAAACTTCTTGTTAGGGTGTGTACTGGCCAGAGGAAACATACAGTGAAATCCAGTCCAAAACTTATTTTGACTTATGAAGAACCAGGAAATTCATCCCAAAGAGAAAGAGGATGAAGTGAATGCCAACTTCTTAAGTGTTGCAATATTATGATGTTCTGTTCATATATGTTTAAATGCCTAAAAGGATGTTTAAGGTTGCTTGCATTGATGCATTCATTAGATCTTCAACCAGCGCTCTTGCAAATATGAGAGTGCCCCAAAGTGAGAACTGTACTTCCATTATGGGCCCCATAATGACAGATAATTACAGGTGATCCAATTATCACTGCTGCCTGGGGAGGACTACTTTCTATTTCCCTCTTCTTTTTGTAATATTTATTGATTTTGAGGGAAAGAGAGAGCGTGAGCAGGGGAAGGGCAGAGAGAGAGTGAGAGAGAGGATACCAAGCAGGCTCCATGCTGTCAGCACAGAGCCTGACATGGGGCTCGATCCCACAAACTGTGTGATCATGACCTGAGCTGATATCAAGAGTCAGATGCTTAACCAGCAGAGCCAACCGGGTGCCCCTCTATTTTCTCATTAATGTGAAACTGTAAAGGAAGAAAAAAAAATTGGGTTTAACTGTGAAGTATTGCGACGGCAATACTCACCTAGATTCTGTGTCCCTATGAAAGAAACTATGACAAAACTGACTCCATTCTTAGTGTGACTAACTTAATTGAGTCCAAATCAGCTCTACCAAATCTAAACAAGACATGAAAATAATACCTTGGAGGTTAACAGTACAAGTTTCTCATGATCTCGTCGGTGTTTGTGACAACCCATGTGGGGTGAGTTTTATTATAACCATTTGATAGAAAGTTAACTGAGGCTCAGAAAGGATATTAACCTAAATTTACAAAACTAGTGAAACTAACCTCAAATTATATCTGGAGACACCAAAACCTGTCTTTCTCCTTACTACAGTTTATAGCAGTGCCTGGGCAGGAAGGATATAGCCAGACTCCTAGTATGTGGATAGCAATTCCTTATATTTATTTCATAGCCTCCCATCTAATTGTCCATTTGTTTACTTTCTCCTCTCCCTTTTCAAGTTTATTTATTTATTTTGAGAGAGGGGAGGGGCAGAGAGACAGGGAGAGACGGAATCTCAAGCAGTCTCTGTGCTGTCAGCGTGGAGCCCAATGCGGGGTTGAATCTCACAAACAGTGAGATGGAGCCCAATGTGGGGTTCAATCCCACAAACAGTGAGATCATGACCTGAGCCAAAATCAAAAGTTGGAAGATTAACTCACTGAGCCACCCAGGCACTCAGACTCCTCTCCCTTTTCTAACATTTTGTTTGTGTTGGTCAAATAAGATCTTTAAAGTAGTCTTAATGTAAGGGAACTACTTGATATAATGTTTGATGCTATTTCTGTAGGATCAACAATCTTAGCAAGAAAACCATATTTTTATCATTAACATATAATACGTCATACAGTCAAAAATAGGGTTCTGCTGGGTGTTGGGACCCTATACCAGAGTGCTCCAGTGGGAGCGAAGTCCCAAAGGCCTTTGCCCTAGTTTGCACCTGATTAACTATTCCAGTAATGAGCACAGAGTACAATTAAGTTTAAGTACTTCCTCAGGTGCTTCGCAAAAGCCGATTCTGGTATAGTTAAACCCATGCACACAGGGAGGGGTAAATTGAACCACATGAAAATAGTGTCTTTGGTGTTTATAAAGTTGATCTGCCCCTGCTGTTTATTACCCACCTGAAGTCATAAGCCTGTGCTTGTGACACCCCAAGTGCTTGCTGTATGAATTATGATTAATGTGGAAAATGAAAAGTGCAAGCACCTTTTTTCCCACACAGGTGTTACCAGCATCTGAGGTGGAGCTTCTAAAAAGGAGGAGAGATGAGGATGGCATAGCTCCTCAGACAGGCTCTGTACCTTCATTTGGATAATTGGAAACATTAAGACCAGCCCGCTGTAGGTGATTGGTAATTCCCTGGTGCCCCAGAGGAGCCTCATAAAGAGATGATCTGGCAATCAGCAACATCATTTGACAATTTGCTAGGAGAAACCTCATCTATTTAGTTTTATTTTTTATCACATTCCCTACATGATAGTAATTTTAATAGGAAGTGTGATTCAAAGAGTTTTCAAGCCCCTAATTTTTCCAATCCAGAATATTCTCTCCAAGGTCCAATTACAGCAAACCCCAGAGAGTGGATACTGATTTAAGCATATGAATCAGGGTATCAACTCCTTGTTTTATCTTAAGTTTGTCAAGGGATACTTATTTCATTGGATATTTTATCTGATAAAGCTAGTTTCTCCACTTGCCCAGTCAATCTTTCCTCAATTAAATTACTGATTAAATTCCTACTGCCTGGTAGGCATTGTTCTTGGCAATATAGATGGGGAAAAAAATCACATTCTTCATCACAAGGAATTTAATCTCTAGAATCAGCAATATTAAATGCAATCAAATGTTGCAGGTGATTGAGAGGAATTGAACAGCATGACACAGAAAGAAGGCAGGGTGATGGGGACGTACATTTCTGTCCAGACAGATATCTAAGACATCTTAGAGAAGGTGACTGTCTTAAACTGAATACTGAAGATGACAGTCTATTCACAATGTAAGTAGGAAAGAGAAGTGCATATTAGAGTTCTAACAAAGGAAACAGAAGGATCGGAGGTGTGAAGGTGCAGATTTACTTTGTGTATTCAAAAAATGGGGCTAGGTACATGGCTATAGATAATAATAGCTAACATTTATCTGTATCTGGAATACACATATATTCCATAGATAGTTCTAAGTCCTTTATATGTATTAATCCATTTTAAATGTATATGCTCCTTATGACATAAATATTATTATCCTCATTTTTCAAATGAGTAAAATGAAGGTTGTGTGACTTGCCCAAGATCATACAGCTAGTGAGAAAAAGAAGAAGAATTCAAGCCAGGTAGTCTTATTTCAGAACAATGTTTTCAACCATGATATTGTATCTCGAGGAAGAGGTCCACAATCATGTCAATGACTTTGACAGGATCTCATTTGTGGGTTTAATCGGAAAGATTCCACACTCCAATTATAATTATAGGGGAAACAAAACACCAAGACTACAATGAGGTATATAAAACACTTGTCAAGAAAAGGTTATTTCATGGAGCACCATGGTGGTTCAGTTGGTTAAGCACCCGACTTCGGCTCCGGTCATTATCTCACCATGGTTCGTAGGTTCTAGCCCCACTTCGGGCTCTGTGTGACAGCTCAGAGTCTGGAGCCTGCTTCGGATTTCTGTCTCCCTTTCTCTCTGCCCCTCCTCTGCTCATGATCTATCTCTCTCTGTCTCTTAAAAATCAATAAACATTAAAAAATTTTTTTTAAAGAAAAGGTTATTTCAATAGTCCAGGCAAGAGCTAATGAAGTCTATAATTATACGAAAGATGAGAAGAATGGAGCAGGACAGATTTGAGTGGTGGTAAAGGGATCAGACTAAGGAGTTTGTAGAGAATACGGGTAAGAAAGAAATGGAAGGTGGAACACAGTGTGTCTGGCATAGATCACGAATGGGTTCTCTACTTAATTTTCAAATTCAGCAATTGTAGTCATTATGATATTTTTAGAATTGGTAAGGAAACAGTCAACACCTAACTTTACATCACAACTCAGAAATATCAATTTATGCCCCTGGCGTAAGATTTAAGTGCTTTGCACATCTGGAGGAATCTGTTCTCTATGCATTAAGTTTCTTTCACCAAACAGTGTTGAACATTTTTTTTCTCTCTCATAATATATACAGAAAATAATTCTCTCTCATCAATCTCACAAAACCTGCTCATTGCGATTTTAGCTCTACAATGACCTTTTCTTATTGCCTGAGTAATGCCTGCCTAGCCCATTTTGTAACAAATACAGATTGCTTTCCTTCTCTTTCTGTCTGGTGATGAGCTGATTAATAGCAGCACAAGTGGCTGCTCCTTGAGACTAATTAATCACCTGTCATAATTGTTCAACAGTTAAATAACTATTAATCTGGATGCTAGTCAGAGTGAAGGTTGACAGGATTAGGAAAGAGGACAGTTCTCACGGTGAAATTAGGGCTAAGCTTTTGCTAAAATGCTGCTTCTAAAAGTCAGAAGATTGTGCTGCATTTGGGGAAGAGTCTCTTAAAGGCTTTTGTACATATGAAAGATTAAGAGATTGAAGGTCATTGCAAGCTTACTATTTAGCCATTATAGTGTGTCACATAAAATAGTATTGTAATTAGCACCAAAGATGTAAATAGGTGGCAGTAATCTGAGAGTTGTGGGTCAAGGCTTGTATCTGGAAAGGGACAAGCCCAAAGGAAATGTAAAGCATCAAAAGGAACCGCCTCATTGAAAGCATGGAGACTAGGTGGAAAATAACAAAAATACCCTGCTTTCCTAAAAACACGAGATAATAAAAAAAGGAAATGTGAGGTGAGAGGACAACTTTGCAACATTTTCTGTTTCTCCTGCCCATTATTGAGGCTGGAGGAAGTTTTGTAACTATCATTCAGACAGCTTGCACACAAATCAGATTTGCTTCTGGGTCCCAAAGAGGCTGCTGCTGCTCACCCCTGAGGTGTGGGGCAGTGAGGGAATAGAGTACTATTTAGGAAGATATGCAGCAGAAGCCATCTCATGCAGAACTGAAGGGGAGAGATAAGTTCATTCCTTTCCATGTTAACAGAGGTGAAAATTTTTTTTTTCAACTCATGATTGGGAATAATGGCAGGGGTGATTTTTAGCTCTCTAAGTGGCAATCATTAAAAGCTTGCAATAGTATAGTTGTGTTATAATATCATGTCATGTTTTGTTATCACATTAGCTCCTATCATATATGGGCTTGTTCCCTATTCCACATATCATTAGGAGAACAGAGAAAGGAGAGTGTTGCAAAGTGAATATTTGAAGAACTTCTCAAAGCATGACCTGTTATGGGTATAATTAATATTATTTATTTTGTCAATAATTCTATAATTATTAACAGTAATTGGACCCATTACCAAGACAGGTTAGTGGTAAAATATTTTTGACTAGTATGTTTTCAAGTTATAGTGTATTGTTGTAAAGGTATTCTTCATACTTCATTTAACAATTGGTTTAACCCTATTGTTACACAACTTGCCCTGGGAATATAATTTTGCATGACAAAATAAGAAATTTGGGAGGTATGCTTTCTGTCACTTATTCTAATTAAGTAACAATTTCCTCAACATTATCTGCATCGGTTGGTTTCCCATGTGATATTTATTCATTGAGGAGATACCTGACAGATCCTGTGATATCTGTGTGTTTGTTCTACCCAGTTGTTTCCATGAAACATCTTACCCATTACACAAAAGTTTATCCATCCGGGTCTCAAATATTCCTCTCTCATTTTTTTTCTTCTCCTTTCCCTTTTTTGTCTTAATTATTATAACAATAATATGAATAACATATTACAACTAGAGCAAGTATTTTGCCTGCCTTAAACTCATTTAAGCCTCTAAACTCTAAGGTTTGGAGCAGGTCAAGAAAAAAACAAAAACAAAAAACAATTGGACTGGAAAAAGGGTAGATAGCCTAGTATGTTTAGGGACAGTATAAAATAGAAGGGTGAACATGTATTCTTGGAATAAGGCTGTCCACATTTAATTCTTGACTCTTGCTCAATTGCTTTGGTAGTTATTAAACTCCCAGTTACCTCTATTACTTCATCTGTATACTAGAGATACATTGTCTACTTTCTAGGGCCATCATAACCATTTAACTTAAAAAGGATTTAACATCAGGGCGCCTGGGTGGCTCAGTTGGTTAAGTGTCTGACTTCGGCTCAGGTCATGATCTCTCAGTTCACGAGTTCAAGCCCTGCGTCAGGCTCTGTGCTGATAGCTCGAAGCCTGGAGCCTCCTTCAGATTCTGTGTCTCCCTCTCTCTTTGACCCTCCCCCTGTTCATGCTCTGTCTCTGTCTCTCTGTCTCAAAAATAAATAACCATTAAAAATTAAAAAAAAAGGATTTAACATCGCTAATAAGCCAATAGTAAGCACTTAGTGAATGTTAGTAGAAATAACTTAAGAATAGAGACTTGTCACATCCCACTAGAAATTAAACTCTAGTTTGACACTAATTCATAGCATTTACTCTTTCCATTATGTGCAAAGACCCTCCATCATCTGATTCCAATCTAAAAACATCCCACAGTATAGCCATATTTAACATATGGGATTCTCTAAAAATATTTATTGTGTGTTGAGTTGTGTCCCCCCTAAACTCATATGTTGATGTTCTAGCCCCCAATACCTCATAATGTGAACCTATTTGGAGATAGGGTCTTTGCAGAAATAATTAAGTGAAAACGACATCACTGGGGAGGCCCTAGTCCAATATGACTAATGTCTTTATAAAAAGAGGCAACTGGGTGACAAACACACACAGGGAGAACACCATGTGAAGATAAAGGCAGAGATTGAGGAAATGCTTCTACAAGCCAGGGAATTGAATACTAAAGATTGGCGGAAAACTGCCAGACGCTAGGAGAGAAACATAGAGAAAATTCTTTCTCATCCAGAGGACCCAACGTTGCCAACACCTTGATCTTAGACTTCTAATTTCCAGAATAGTGAGACAACAAATTTCTGTTCTCAGTTACCTAGTTTGTGGTACCGTGTTATGGCATCTCTAGTGAACTAATACAATATAGTATTATTTCTTTTTACATATTTGTACTTCTTCTCAAATATTATTCTCTTTTTATCTCTGTAGACAAATACTATTTTTTTCTTCCATATAAATTCCAAACATTTATTCAGAGAGGTCTTAGGTAGGACTGTTTAGGCTTCTTTTTGCCATATTGCAAAGTCAAGGCTGAAGTGAGAATATCCAAGTCACTTACGAAATGTTGCTATTATCCAGCTCTTACTTTTACAGAATATTAATGCATATTATTTGAGAGCATTGGCCTATTTTAAAATCATAGGTTCTTAGAGGACTCTGATCTTTGTACACTGGGTTTCCTCCCTCCTCTGCTTTGTCTTACTGTGATCCCAAAGTATCTCATGCTACATAAGATTTTACCATTTATAGATTCCCCAAAGCCAGTTGCTATGTAATATAAGAAAAGAAAAGCTAAGTCTGCCACCATATGGCTATTTGTTTATGTGAGCTGGCCAGTGTTGAAATCCATTTGAATGATGACAGATGTTTAGTCATCATATTTAAGCTTATTAGTGAACTGCAGATATAAGCAATGCATCTTTCAGCAATGCCTCAGTTATTCTGAACCAAGCATTTGTGAGACTTGACCTATAAATTACACTCACAAGAACACTAGGATTTAACAAAAGAATGTATTATGATTAATGGTCTAGTCCCATTGGAATTAATGAATTTCTATTAGGAAATACTACACTCATGAGTCTTGGTCATGAATGTATGTGAGATTCCATTAAGCCATTTACCCTAATAGACTGCTGTTTTACACACAAGTCTGAATACTTCTAACACATGAATGTGGGGAAATCTTTTAAACCGCCCACACCCATGCCATATGCCCTAACAGAGAGCAAAGAGGAATAAATGACAACCTCTTTCGTGCTCTTAGTTGCTTTCAGAAGAAAGTCAAAATTCCCTAAAATGGTGTGATGTCCTGTCTTCTGCCTATTCCACTAACCTCATGTTTTGGTATTTCTACTAAATAATACACTAGATATTAAGAACTTGTTCAGTTAAATTAATGTGTCATTCTGTTTCACATTCCTGTCCCTCCATAACTGCTGCTGTCCTTCCCTGGACTTTTCTCTCCCCTTGTGTGCTAGGGTGTTCAGTCCACAAGCTATGTTTTCTAGGAAAACTTCACTGATTTCTCTGGCAACTTAATGTGCTTTTTCTCTTTTGTTTTCATTCATCTTATATACACGTCCATTGTATCACTATAATTACTCATAACTAGTCTACTTCTCCAGCAGACGGGAAGCTTCTTTTGGATAGGTACTCTTTTATGATCACATTCCCATTCTAAATACTCCACTGAGTCACTAGAAAAAACTGACAGAGTGATCTTTCGATATATGGGTGTCTTCATCAATTCAGGCTACCATGATATTTTACCATAGAGGGTGACTTAAACAAGAAATATTTATTTCTCACAGTTCTAGAGACTGAGAAGTCCAAGATCAAGAAGCTGACAGGGGTGCATGGGTGGTTCAGTAATTTAAGCATCTGACACTTGATTTTGGCTCAGGTCATGACCTCATAGTTGTGAAATCGAGCCCTACATCAGGCTTCACGCTGAGCACAGAGCGTAGCGCCTGCTTGAGATTCTGCCCACTCCCACTCTCTAAAATAAAAGAAGAAGGAGGAGGACGAGGAGAAGAAGGACAAGGAGAAGAAAAAGGAGAAGAAATTGACAGATTTGCTATCTTCTTGCTGTATCCTCACATGGCACAGTAAAGGAGCTGTACATTTTTTATACTCTTATAAAGGCACCAATCTATCATGAAGGCTTTATTCTCATTACCACATTCAAACCGTGTCACCTCCCAGAAACTCCATCTCCAAATACAATCACAATGGGGATTAGTCTTCAACACAGGAATGTTTTAGGGGGATACAAACATTTGGACCGTATCAATGGGTGAGTGAGTGAATAAGTTAGTTAATGAATGAGTGAATGGAAGAGTAAATTACTGGGAAGATAAATGAATGAACTGAAAAGAAATAATTTCTCTAAAATAATCTTTGTCTTTCTTTAATATTAAGTTATTGTTATATTGGTAGAGCTGTCCAAACGGAGCCAATACTATGTGTATAGAAAGTTTTGTTAAATCTGTAAGGCAAGATTGTGCCTAGAGCCAATTCTTTAAGCGAATGGTAGTCTTCATGACTAGAAAAACTGGGGGGGGGGGCCCAAGCAGAATAAAAATGGAGTCTCCTCTCTCCCATTCCTTCTACCCATTAGATATTACTATTACGAAGAGCCAAAATGGCCAAACTCTTGGAAGTATGGTCATGCTGATTAGTGTCAACACATTGCTAGTCTTAGGGAGATCATCTTACGCTAAGAAGTGAAGAAACCTGGAAATGGAATCTATATCATCTCTTTGGAGTTCAGCTAGAATGTGAAAGTCTCAATGGCATTGGAAACCATCTTAGATAAGATAGGAAATACAAATATATACTTGTATGGTAGACTACTATGGTCTTTTAATTTTTTGTCAGTGTTTCTATTGTTATCTTTAAGTTTTTGGTAATGACTTTTTTTGAAATATCTCAGTTATGCAAGGGGATCTAAATGGAAACCTGGCTTATACTTCAAAACAGAAAGGCTTAGCTTCTGTTTTATATGAAAAGAGCCCAAAAGTTGGATAAACTTGATGAGAATATAATTAGGTATTCTTGGTACAGCTGACTTTCTTCAGTGGGGTGATCTCCTTTCAGAGTCACATATCTGGATTCTACATCTTAGGAGAGATTTTATCTACTAACAAATTCCTTCAGGGTTATCACTGACAGTACCTGGCACCCTGCAGGCACTCATCAATAATGTGAATAATTGTGAGAGTTTAGTATACATTTATAGACAGGTGATGGCTAAAGATCCCTCAGTCATATAGGCTCTGTACCACTATGGGTCTTTTGCCCCTCCTTTCTGCTTCCATTTTTTGTTTTGTGGTACTCTTGAGTTCTTATGGTTGTGAAATTCTGGAGAATTTTATTATTAACTAACAAAAAATGTCTTTAAACACACTATTTTAAATAATTGAAATTGCCACTCTCCACAGGATTTCAAGGGCAAAAAGAAAAAAAATCATTGTTAAGATTTCTGACCTCAATATCTCCCATGTCACTATGGTTAATAACTTAATATTTCTAAGTCTCCATTTGATTAAATAGGGGAGGTAAAATTTATTACGTCTGCATTAAAGTTTATTGTAAGAATTAAATGAGATAAATTAACACCTTAAGCTAACAATAAACCTAATTGTCAAATTAACATTTGGAGCTAGGTGGCCAACTGACCCCAAAGATTCATGCTCCTTTTCTGTAATGTAGAGCTGCTCTGTTTAACTGCCCAAACAAGGTCCTAGTTTCCTTACAGCAATGTGGGATTAAATGAACAATTACAATTTCTTGCCAGCAGAATGTGAGTGGAAGTGATGTGTGTCACTTCTAGGCCCAGGAATTTAAGAAACACATGTGATTTTCTCTACATCTCATTTCTGTGTCTCTGTCAGCCTGATATCAATGTCACTGTTAACCTTCAAAGCTTCTAACTTCAAAGGGAGATAGAACAGCCTCCATCATTTTGGATCACTGAATGATTATGTAGAACACAGCCCTACAGATTTCCTATAGCACTCAATTAGACAGGCAAGAAAAAAGTTTTGTAGCGTTAAGCCTCTGAGGTTTAGAGATTATAACAGCATTTTCATTTCTCTAACTAGCTAACTACCTAACTATAACTTGAATTAAAGAGCTGCTTCAACAACAATCTCAAATACATAATGTTGGCTTAGTGGCTGGATGGCAGGCATCAAGGAAGAAGAGTAATTTGGAAAGATGCAGAGTTCTGTTTTACTGTAACAAAATGTTTGATTAAAACAATGTGCCTGTTGGCCCTATAGTTCTAGGGAAAATGGTTAGATTAAGCCAGAATGTTAGCGTGGGTGGCTACTATTGGCTGTCCAGAGTATTTGAAAGAAAGCAATGAACTCAAGCAAAGATTGGAAGATTTTCAAGCAGAGATTAAAGGAATTAAGAAAAAGTCTGGAGATTAACGACATTACATAGTAGAAAGGTTACTGTTTTCTGGGCCCTCAAGTAGCAAGATACAGTGTTTAAAAGATCGACCATGCAACAAAAAACCACTATGTCTCTCTAAACTAAATAGTATGAGCTCTGTTGCAAATCACACCTATGTCTCTCCAAACTAAATAGTATGAGCTCTGTTGCAAATAATACCTTAAGAGAGGTACATCCCATTGAAGTCCATTGTTTCAGATGATTTCAAGATAGATACTATTAAGCTTAAAGATAGAACAATGGGGATGAGAAAGTTAAGAAATAAAGCAGATTTGAGAAACATGTCCAGGAAACAATTTTAGATGGCCAATGGAATTTACTAAAGCACAAATACTACAAACAGTTAAAAGCTGTGCTTTTATTTTTGTTTTTGTTTTTATTTCTCAGGGAATTGTATTGCTAAAGAAACCGAAGTCCAGATTTAAAATATCTTCTGACATTCAATTTTTAAAATAACCCTTGTTCCTCTAAAGTTACATGAACATCTAGTAGGCTGTGAAAATTTCAGATATGTCATGGAAGATAGAAGAGGAAGAGATTTTGCAGCAATGAATCCAGGAACAATTGAGAGTAAAATAATTCTTCCCAGAGAGCAGAATTACTAATCAAGGAATTATCCCCACAACAGGGCAGGGTTCCTTACAATGCCAATCCTGGAGGATCTCATTACTTCTACAGGCTGGTGACTGTTATATGTCTCTTATTCTTTTATTTTCCAACTGGGAGTTTTGAATTTAGTTATTCTACCCGTGTTTTCTGCACTGTACACTGGGTGACACATAAATAGATAGCTTGTCTCTAAATTTATAGTTTTATAAATAATGAGGAGTTATATATATGACCTGATGTAGAAATTGTGATTACACAGAAACTTAGCCTTTGAGATGAGTAGAGGATCCACCAGTATAGCATTTAAGATTTTCCCCTTTGAGGGGAAGGGGAAAGCAGTACTGAATATGTTCTTTGCTTGGGAAGAAGAGTACACAAAGAAATTTGATGACCAGAGGGGCAGACCTTAGTAGAGATGCCAAGCTATCCACCAAATATCTGTTTTCTTCAAGAGATCTTTCTTCAAAACCTCTTTCTTCAAGAGATTTTTTTTTCTGAGAAGCATCTGTCCAGTCAAGAACCATATTTTCCAGAAAATGCTTGCATCAAGGCAGGACCATCAACTTCTTGCTACAGGACTATGAGCAAAAGTGATGTATGTCAATTCTGGACCAAAATGATTAAGAAGTGTTTGTGTGTGCCTTCTTTTATTCTTCTCTTATTTGTAAGCTAAAAGTCATATGGTAAACAGGGTATATGCTGAAGATAGGTGAATAAGACCCATGTCCAGCAGTTAGTGACAACTGGCCTTTTTCTGACTTTGAAGATAGGTTCAGCCTTCATGGGGTCCATGCAGGCTATATCATCTGAATTCTGTTCAGTCCAAACACTCGCTTCTTTCAAGTTTTAATTTGTACATATTTCCCTAGCTGGCATAATTTCACCAAAGATAACCTGGAATTGCAGTGGCTAGTTTGGGAAAATTTTGATATAAATGAGATTATTCATTTGAGACACACTTGAGAACAAAAAAAGAAAAATTAAAAAAGAAAAAAAATCTTGTGAAGAGATTCACTATCCTGTCTGCCACAAAATAAGATTAATTTGTATAATACATGAGATATATTCTTTCATTTTATGCTTCAGGGATGAATAAGTGTCAGCTTGTTGATTGAATGACTTGATGAAATAATGAGAAGCCTGAATTATTATTTAAACCAGTTCTAAAAACTTTCTTTCTTTTGGGTATATGTATTAAGATGTGTATTCCTACATTTATGTCTTCTTTCCCTGCAGAAGTCAGGAAAATAAACCTTTTAAAGTGATGGTCTTATAAAAAAATGATAACTGGGAAGAAAATATTTAACTATGAGTTTGAGTAATGACCTTTGTTCTGAGCTACTATGTGAGAAGAAAAACTAGACACACAGGGTTTGGGATATTATTTCAAGAATCTTTTAAAATTTGGCTTATGAATATAGAAATTTATAAATTATATTGAAAACACTTCATGTTATTTTCCTGACAATAAATTAATCTGTAAACCAATTAGCTTGATTTAATTTAGCTTAGAATCCAACATATAAAAATTGGGTTAGCACGGTATTTTAGCTAGTACATGGATTAGGTTTAATTTTTCATGATTTAAAGGTGGTAATTTATATAAATGACTGAATGAAATTATGTAGGATAGTTACTGAAAGTACAGAACAATGAATATGATCTATTTGTTTATCAAGGGAATTATTATGGTTAAGATGGTAAATTCAATATATGTGTTGTTTTATTTGGTAGTATGATAAAATTTAATTTTATTTTGTTCTGAATTTGAAAACTTTAAATATGTTATCTATTTGTGTGTACATGTATATATACATAAGTGTGTTAATATCTCTGTTAATTAGATAGCTTGGGCTGTAATCACAAAATACCACAGGTCAGTGGCTTGAACAAATAAGATGTATTTTCTCATAGCTCTAGAGGCTGGAAAATCAAAACTGGATGTTCCAACAGGGTACAGTTTCTGATGTGAATTCTCTTCCTGGCTTGCAGATGGCTGCCTGCATGATGGAGAGAGAAAGCAAGCTCCCTGACAACTCTTCCTAAAAGGATGCTAATCCTGGGGTGCCTGGGTGGGTTGGTCAGTTGAGCATCAAACTCTTAGTTGTGGCTCAAGTCATGATCTCATGGTTTTGTAAGTTCAACCCCCATGGTTGAGCTGTGCATAGGGGCTGCCCCTCCCCTACTTGTGCTGTCTCTCTCTATGTCAAATACAGAAATAAATAAACTTTGAAAAAATAGGATTCTATCCTATCAAATTAGGGCACCGCCATCATTTAACATTAATTACGTCCTTATATCAAATACAGTCATAATGGGGTTAGGGTTTCTTTTGGGGAGCACAATTTAGTCCATAGAAATCTGAATATACCTATAAAATATACTAATCAATGTTTGTTCTATAGTGTTAGATGGATAGTATTTAAATGGAATGAAGTTAGATTTTTTCCCCATATAATGACTCAATTATTCTGTGCTTAGATTACAGAAATGTCACACACTATGTTATATATCTATACTTTTGGCATAAGCCTGGATCATTATAACAACAAATCTTTATTTTTGAAAAAAAAAGTTAAAAGTTCCTAATGGTCATGGTTTTTCAATGCTGTATGTTTTGATAATATTGCCTGTTTGGATACTAATGGCATGTTCATGCTTGGTCTACTTTGGCAAACTCCTGATCCAAATGCCAAATTCAGAATAATAAAATGCTCAAGAAGCTTTCTATGCCTAAACTATCTTTTATAAACTAATACAAAGTTTATATAATTTATGTAAACTAATAGATTTCATTTGCATTTGTAAAACAAATGCCAATAGGAATAGTTAGGGTTCTTTGTCATTTCCAAATTTTTATTTGTTAAAAATCACTGTTATTGATAATAAATATACATCTGAAAAATCAATAGAACAATTCCATCTTTCTAGGCAAATTATATGTAAGCAAAATACAAAAATATACATATAATTCAGTGATATTTCTTATATTAAAATAAACATAATTATGCTTAACTATAAAGTCTGGCATAATAATTGTCTCAAAATTGATCTTATTTCTAGGTTTCTACCACCTGTATCAACCAGGACAATCAGCATAAATTCTGGAATAAATCAAAGGCTATGGAGGTTTGCAATGCTCTTAGTGTTTTTTATACGTTCTTATTCCCAGAAGCCATTAACTGCAGCCTTATTAATTAATTCTATGTTATACTACAAGAGAGGATTGTTCTCTCTTTCATTCTTATTCTATCAGTTAATATAATAGATTAATTAGCCACAGCTGTTTTGTTCATTTTGTTAACATAACAGAGATAAACTGGATGTGACCTTATGCCAACTGATAGGAACTTTATAGTCATGAAGGTGTCTGGTATATGTTCTACTTGTCTGTACCAAAATCCCGACAAAACTTTAAAAGGTAAGGCAGGGACTAGAGCTAAAATCTTGATGACTCTTTGCCTACAGATGGACTTTATAGTATTTTCCCAGAAATAGGCTATGGATTTGCTTAGGTGATTGTATAATTATTCTCAAGATAGAACAAAGCTTTTCCATGTTGGAAAGCCACAACTTTACAGTATAACAGTATAACAAAGAAAAAGGATTGACTGACATTTTTCTTACTGAGGCCCAAACTATCTCATGATAGAAACACTCACCTTACTAATGCTGCTGTTAGGTAGTTTCAAAGGCACCTCCTCTTATTTAAAATGGTACTGCCCAGATGACATGATATTATACATGGAAAATCCGATAGACTCCACCAGAAGTCTGCTAGAACTGATACAGGAATTTAGCAAAGTTGCAGGATACAAAATCAATGTACAGAAATCAGTGGCATTCTTATACACTAATAATGAAGCAACAGAAAGACAAATAAAGAAACTGATCCCATTCACAATTGCACCAAGAAGCATAAAATACCTAGGAATAAATCTAACCAAAGATGTACAAGATCTGTATGCTGAAAACTATAGAAAGCTTATGAAGGAAATTGAAGAAGATATAAAGAAATGGAAAAACATTCCGTGCTCATGGATTGGAAGAATAAATATTGTCAAAATGTCAATACTACCCAAAGCTATCTACACATTCAATGCAATCCCAATCAAAATTGCACCAGCATTCTTCTCGAAACTAGAACAAGCAATCCTAAAATTCATATGGAACCACAAAAGGCCCCGAATAGCCAAAGGAATTTTGAAGAAGACCAAAGCAGGAGGCATCACAATCCCAGACTTTAGCCTCTACTACAAAGCTGTCATCATCAAGACAGCATGGTATTGGCACAAAAACAGACACAGAGACCAATGGAATAGAATAGAAACCCCAGAACTAGACCCACAAACGTATGGCCAACTCATCTTTGAAAAGCAGGAAAGAACATCCAATGGAAAAAAGACAGTCTCTTTAACAAATGGTGCTGGGAGAACTGGACAGCAACATGCAGAAGGTTGAAACTAGACCACTTTCTCACACCATTCACAAAAATAAACTCAAAATGGATAAAGGACCTGAATGTGAGACAGGAAACCATCAAAACCCTAGAGCAGAAAGCAGGAAAAGACCTTTCTGACCTCAGCCGTAGCAATCTCTTACTTGACACATCCCCAAACGCAAGGGAATTAAAAGCAAAAATGAATTACTGGGGCCTTATGAAGATACAAAGCTTCTGCACAGCAAAGGAAACAACCAACAAAACTAAAAGGCAACCAACGGAATGGCAAAAGATATTTGCAAATGACATATCGGACAAAGGGCTAGTATCCAAAATCTATAAAGAGCTCACCAAACTCCACACCCGAAAAACAAATAACCCAGTGAAGAAATGGGCAGAAAACATGAATAGACACTTCTCTAAAGAAGACATCCGGATGGCCAACAGGCACATGAAAAGATGCTCAACGTCGCTCCTCATCAGGGAAATACAAATCAAAATCACACTCAGATACCACCTCACGCCAGTCAGAGTGGCCAAAATGAACAAATCAGGAGACTATAGATGCTGGAGAGGATGTGGAGAAACGGGAACCCTCTTGCACTGTTGGTGGGAATGCAAATTGGTGCAGCCTCTCTGGAAAACAGTGTGGAGGTTCCTCAAAAAATTAAAAATAGACCTACCCTATGACCCAGAAATAGCACTGCTAGGAATTTACTCAAGGGATACAGGAGTGCTGATGCATAGGGGCACTTGTACCCCAATGTTTATAGCAGCACTCTCAACACTAGCCAAATTATGTAAAGAGCCTAAATGTCCATCAACTGATGACTGGATAAAGAAATTGTGGTTTATATACACAATGGAGTACTATGTGGCAATGAGAAAGAATGAAATATGGCCCTTTGTAGCAACATGGATGGAACTGGAGAGTGTGATGCTAAGTGAAATACGTCATACAGATAAAGACAGATACCATATGGTTTCACTCTTATGTGGATCCTGAGAAACTTAACAGAAACCCATGGGGGAGGGGAAGGAAAAAGAAAAAAAAGAGTTTAGAGTGGGAGAGAGCCAAAGCATAAGAGACTCTTAAAAACTGAGAACAAACTGAGGGTTGATGGGGGGTGGGAGGGAGGGTGGGTGATGGGTATTGAGGAGGGCACCTTTTGGGATGAGCACTGGGTATTGTATGGAAACCAATTTGACAATAAACTTCATATATTGAAAAAATAAATAAATTAATTAAATGGTACTGCCCATATCACATTCAATATTCAAGTAACGTTAAAAGGACAAAATTAATTCTCAAACTTAAATTAGTAGGTATACACCCAAAACAATTGCAAACAGGTATTCATACAGATGCTTGCACATGAATGTTTATAAGCAGCATTATTTGCAATAGCCAAAAGATGGAAACAATCCAAATGTCCATCAATGGATGAATGGATAACAAAATGTGATATGTCCTTATGATAGAAGATTAACGCAGCCATAAAAGGAATGAAGTTTTGGCACAAACTATAATGTGAGTAAAATTCAAAAATATTGTACAAAATTAAAGCTAGACATAAAAAGTCATGTATTATATGATTTCAATTATATGAAATATCTAGAATAGGTAAATCCCTAGAGACAGAAAGTATATTAGTGATTGACAGGGGCTGAGAAAAGGGGGGATAGGGAGTGACTTCTTAATGAGAATGTGTTTTCTTCTGGAGGTGATGAGAACATTTTGAAACTAGATAAAGTGTGACTGGCTGCACAACACTGTGAACAAATAAAAAACACACTCCTGACTTATTCACTTTTAAATGATTACTTTTATGTTATATTAATTTCACCTCAAAAAAACATAAAAAATTAAGTAAGCCAAACTTTAAGAAACTCTTTTTTTTTTTAAGTTTATTTATTTATTTAGAGAGAGACTTGGGGAGGGGCAGAGAGAAAAGGAGAAAGAATCCCAAGCAAGCTCTGTGCTGTCAGTGCAGAGTCCAACAGGGGACTTAAACTCATGAACCATGAAATCATGACCTGAGCTGACCTGAAGCCAAGAGTTGGACACTTAACGGGGCACCTGGATGGCTCAGTTGGTTGGGCGACCTACTTTGGCTCAGGTCATGATCTCGCAGTTTGTGAGTTTGAGCCCTGCGTCGGGTTCTGTGCTGACAGCTCAGAGCCTGGAGCCTGCTTCGGATTCTGTGTCTTCTCCTCTCTCTACCCCTCTCCTGCTCACGCTCTGTGTCTGTCTCTCAATAATAAATAAATGTTTAAACAATTAAAAAAAAGAGTTGGACGCTTAACCTACTGAGCCACCCAGGCACCCCGAGAGACTCTTGAACTTTCTTAGCCTAAATTTTTACCTTTGACCTTAATGACAATGAAGTCAACTCTTTTGAAAGTCCATTTATTCTATTGGTCCATATAAACTGAGAATCCTAGCTATCTGGAAGTACTACTACAGTTCCAGACACTACATTATTACAGAGTGATATGAGTAATAATTACAAAGAATTCAACCAATGCACCCAGTCTTATTACCAAGATAGAAGCAGCTTTTCCTCAACATCTTAAATAAAAAACAAATAAACAACGACAAAACCTCTTCACAAATTTAAACCCACAGACTTCATCTTTTAGAAATGACCTCAGAGAAACCATCCTAGAGTCTCCGTGAAAAGGACCTTTCAGGTACTGTTATCATTGTACTCTGAACCCTAGAGTGCTTATTCATCAAAGAGATGTAAGTCAACCTTTAATCATTATAAGACTGTTTCAACTGATGACCTCAAACTAAAAATTCTTAGGAATTCTTAAAACTGAATTAGACAGCTCCTGCCTGCCAATTCTAAATCATCAGGAAAATGTAAATCAAAACTACAATGAGATATCATCTCACACCTGTTAGGGTATCTGTTATTATATATATATATATATTCCAAGTATTGACAAGGACATGGAGAAAGGTGAACCCTTAAATACTATTGGTGGGAAGGTGAATTAGTACAGCCATCAAGGAAATCAGTATGGAAGTTCCTTAAAAAATTAAAAATATGTAAAAAGTAAAAATTAAAATCATTTTACCTAGCAGTCTCACTTGTGGGTATATATCCAAGGAATGAAATCAGAATTATGAAGACCTATCAGTACTTTCATGTTTATTTCAGAATTACTCACAATAACCAACATATGAAAAGAACCTAAATTTCCTTCAATGAATGGATAAATACACACACACATACACACACACTAACACACACACACACAAACAGGGATCATATTCTGCCTTGAAAGAAGATAATACTGTGATTTGTGAAAATGTGTATGGGGCTGGAGAACACTAGGCTAAATGAAATAAGCAAGACACAGGAAGAGAAAAGATGCATGATCTCACTTACATGTGTTATCTAAAATAGTCAAAATCCTAGAAGCAGAGATTAAGACAGTGTTTGCTGATAGGGTCAGGAGGGTAATGGAATGAGTTGGCCAAAGGGTACAGTCTCAGTTATGCACGATGAATAAATTCTGGAGATCTAATGTACAGCATGGTGATGGGTAATTAACAATATTGTGTAATGGACATTTGCTAAGGGAGTAGATTTTAAATCTCAACACACACACACAGAAATGGCAAGTGAGATGATGAATGTGTCAATCAGCTTTATCATGGTCATCATTTCAGAATGTATACATATATCATAACATGAAATTGTATACCTATGTATTTTACAATTTTATAAGTCAGTGATATCTTGATAAAGCTGTTTAAAAATACATCATGTTTTTGTATACTTTTGAAATGCAGCCAAACTAAACAAATAAAGAAGGATTTTGTTTTATAAAGTATGCACATTTTTCAACTGCTAACCCTTATACAAAAATGTGGTGCCCACCAAAATATGTGAAGATTAGTAGTACTTGATAAAGTCTCAAAATAAAAATAAATACATATTTTAACTTGGTCTATTATCAACCACTTGCCTTCTTAAAAAATTCACTTTAAACTATTCAAGTCCAGACCCTATAGATGGATGTCCTTTCCAAAGTCCTCCTTTTGAGACTACTAAGATCCTCAGTGGTATTCTCACTTCCTACAACTGGTGTAAAATAGTTCATCTTTGATAAAAAAGGTTGCACTAGTGAGTTTTCTGTCATCATGGCCTACTACCTAATCAACAGCTATTTTTAGATATCTTATAGACATTTTATATTTAACATGCTTAAAACGAAATTCTGTTTCACATCCACCTGTTTACCCCACACCTTCATTTCTCACTGAGTAGAGAACCACTTCATACTTGCAGATACTCAGACTCCAAATCATAGAATCATCCTTGATTTCTTTATTTCTGTTATAGCTTGCAGTCCTTTTAGGTCTTGGTGTAGCAAATATAGTTTTACAAATCCGAACACTTCTTCCCACTCTTGTTAACACAGTGCTCCAAGCAACCATTTCTCTTTATTGGATTATTGTAATTATCTTGTAGGGTCGCCTTGCCTCTGCCTTTTTCCCTACCCCCAGTGGTCTCGTATCAGGTCATGCCAAATCTGCTAGGAACACTCCAGTGAATTTCCAGCTCATTCAGATAACAGCCAGACTCCTAGGAGGAAGCATTATCTGTTTCATGCCCTTTGACTCTCAGACCTTATTTCCCATTGCTCTTCTTGTTCACTCCTTTATAACCACATCAATCTCCTTATTAATAATCGAACAGAACAGGTCTATTCCAGTTTCAAGAATTTGTTCTTCCTGTTCGCTCTAACTAAAATGATGTTTCCTGAGATATTTGCATAAATTCTTTACTTTCCTCAGCTTTTTAGTAAAATGACAACTTTTCAATAAGACCTTCAAAGACTATCACATTCAAAATGGGGGCCTATGTAGCATTATTGACAATAGCCACGACATGGAAGTAATGTAAGCATCCATAAACAGACAAATGGAAAAGGAAAATGTGGTGTATACACCACACAGACAGACAGACAGACACACACACACACACACACACACACACACACTGGAATATTAGGAAGAAGATAATGCCATTTGAGACAACATATATAGACCTATAGGGTATTATGCTAAGTGAAATAAATAAGACAGAGAAAGACAATTCCATATGAGTCCACTCATAAATGGAAAATTTAAACAAAGAATAAACAACAAAATGTGCAATCACAACAATAAATACAGAGAACACACTGATGTATGCCAGAGGGGAGAGGAATGGGGAGAATGGGCAAATGAGTGAAGGGGAGAGGAAGATAAAGACCTCCAGTTATGGAATTAGTAAATCATGGGAATAAAAAGCAGGGCACAAAGAAAACAGCGATACTGTTTTTTTTTAACTTGTTCATTTATTTTTGAGAGACAGAGAAAATGCAAGTAGGGGAAGGGCAGAAAGAGAGAATCCCAAGCAGGCTCTGCACTGTCAGTGCAAAGCCTAATGCAGGGCTCCAACCCATGAACCAGAAGATCATGACCTGACGCTAAACCAACTGAGCCACCCAGGGGCCTCCTGTCAGTGATATTGTAATAGTGATGTAATGGGACAGATGGTAGCTATATTTGTGGTGAACATAGCACAACAAACAAACTTGTCAAATCACTACATTGTACACATGAAACTAATGTAACATTGTCTGTCAACTAGGGACCTATTTCATCTTGCCCTATACCCCTTGACTGCTTTGTACTTGTCTTTAGCACATATGACTCATATAATTATCTAATATTTATTTTTACACATGATAGAAAGGATTTTGTCTCCCTTTGTTTTTTTTAAGTAGGCTCCTCACCCAACATGGGGCTCAAACTCCCAACCCTGAGATCAAGAGTCCCCAGCATATAGAACAGTGTTTTAATAAACAATTGTTATTGTTTATTAATCTACATGGACTGTACTATATTAATTTATGCTACACATGATAGAGGGCTGACTATGGACTTTTCTCTTCAGCCTCTGAGTTCTGACCTTAGACTGTCTATTGCTGGTGCTGTTTAGCAGAAAACCTCTTGATTTCATTTTAGAAAGTAATATTGGCTTATCTCCTCAAATTTATTATCACCCTCACAATACCATAATTCTGTACCTTGTGCTTTGCTCAAACGTTCCATTGGCAGTGACTGTGGCTCAGAGATACCCAGGTTGGTTACATGACCCAATATATATCAGCCTATGTACTATCTAGGCAATATTTATTAAAAAGCATCTTGTAACAAAATCAGCTGTTTTCCCCTCCTTGCCCATTTCCATCTTGCCCTTTCATATGTTGAACTTATTTCCATCTAGTGGCTAGCACTTTAGAAGCCTGACTGAATGTGTGCAGCATGTTAGCTTCTCAAGAGAGGTTTGAAAATGTGGGGGGACAGTAATGTAACTTTCTGACTTCCCACTTGTTGATGCAAGCCCTGTATTACCATTGTAGAAGCATTTACCTTAATACTCAGTATCTCAATACTCAGTATCTAATGCATAAATAGGTCCTAAGTTTATATATATATATATATATATATATATATATATATATATATATTCCCTTTAGAATTCTAAAATGAAGTACTCAAAGTGGAATCTCTTCGTTTAAGCAGTAGTTCCCATAAGGCACAGGTTGTATTATCTGGGATAGCTTAGTATCCTTCCCCTATATCTCCATGTCTTTTCTGAAGCCAAATATGTCCTATATGAAGCAAATGTGGCAATACACTTATGTTTTAGAACCTGCTATTCTTGCTCTTATATGTGTGTAGGTTGTCATTTTATCTTCGTATCTCAGTTTCACTTCAAATTGAAACCATCTTTGAATTGTATACGTGGTTTTCAGGATCACGCTGTACATATAGATACACAGCTTGCTGTCCTGTTCCCTGCCTAGTGCCTCAAGCTCTCTTTGTTAGAAAAGAGATTAATATAAATATTGAAGGTTGTTTATGCAAACTTTAATTACCTTTGTGAAAATGTTCACCCTGAGAGTCAAGCCATAAGAGACTCTTAAATATAGAGAACAAACTGAGGGTTGGTGGGGGGCGGGGGCGGGGATGGGTGATGAGCACTAGGGAGGACACTTGTTGAGATGAGCACTGGGTATTGTATGTAAGTGATGAATCATGGGAATCTACCTCCAAAACCAAGAGCACACTGTACATATACTGTATGTTAGTTAACTTGACAATAAATTATATATATATGTATATATATATATATGTATATATACACATTTCACTACAAAAATGATGCTCTTGACCTTTCTAGACTTTTAACATATTATCACTCACAATGATATTCTAATAGTGATATAAATAGGGACTCCTATATACCATATCATATCAAAGATACTGACTTTGTAATAAAATGAAGTTGTTTTATATTTTCAAGTCACGTTGTGAATGTACTTTTCTACAGGAGGAGAGAAAAGAGCTTTTATTTATTTATTTTTTTATTTTTATTTTTTTTTTAACGTTTATTTATTTTTGGGACAGAGAGAGACAGAGCATGAATGGGGGAGGGGCAGAGAGAGAGGGAGACACAGAATTGGAAACAGGCTCCAGGCTCTGAGCCATCAGCCCAGAGCCTGACGCGGGGCTCGAACTCACGGATCGCAAGATCGTGACCTGGCTGAAGCCGGACGCTTAACCGACTGCGCCACCCAGGCGCCCCAGAAAAGAGCTTTTAGACAAGTTTCATAATAATTAACCCCAGCTCCTCCCATCTTACCCAGCTTGAAAGTGTGACTATATGGCCCCATAAAAAGATTCAGAAATGACAAGATCTTCCAACTCTGTCTCGTGTGGGCAAATGAAAGCAAAACTCTCATGCCCCAGAAACATGATATGAGTGTAGCTCACACCCCCCAGGAGCAGCCAATATTATGGTATGAGCCTGTTCTGGACTCCAGTCGGAACCATAAACAGCCGGTTGCCTGAAAATGATCAATTAATAGCCAATAATTTCCTCACTGATGTATAATCTGAGTAATTTACAAATAAAAGACATATCCAAGAATTCATATGCTTTTGTAGGTGATTTCTAAAGCTAAGTGCTATCTCAGTGGACAGATACAGGATGTGTTCTGTTAGCTCTCCTCCCTGGGAAGCCAAGAGACATAGGAACTTCCTTCTTGGAAAACAAGAACACATAGTGTTCCTTATAAAATTTTTTTTCAACGTTTATTTATTTTTGGGACAGAGAGAGACAGAGCATGAACGGGGGAGGGGCAGAGAGAGAGGGAGACACAGAATCGGAAACAGGCTCCAGGCTCTGAGCCATCAGCCCAGAGCCCAACGTGGGGCTCGAACTCACGGACCGCGAGATCGTGACCTGGCTGAAGTTGGACGCTTAACCGACTGCGCCACCCAGGCGCCCCCTTTTTTTTTTTCTAATTTTTTTTTAATTTTTTTTAATTTTATTATTTTTTTTTCATAGTGTTCCTTATATAACAGATTACATTCCAGTAGCTGAGGTGGGCTTTTAAATGCAAAGAATATACCTTTTTTCTTATTATGATATATTAATCATAATTGTTATTAAAATCTGGAAAGTATAGACAAGTAAAAAAATAACAAAAAGCAATGTCTTTAATATGTAGAGATAACATGGTTTATTGTATCTACATTTACTAATTTTCTCCTTTTTCTGATGTATGTGTGTATATATATATTCAACATATCTGTTTTATAAACTATTTTTGTCTAATAAGATAGTTTGAATGGTTTATGTTATGATATAGTCCTATAATGGTGTACTTTTTAAAAAGCTGCATAGTACTACATACTAAAATTGTATCAGAGGCTATTTATACAAGCCTCTGATGTATTGAGATGAATGTATTTGCAAATTTTCATATGCTATCATGGGCATAGCAATATCCTCGTTTTTGAGTCATACGTGCTATAAATTATTTCTTTAACTGTGAATTACCAGTTAAAATTGTTTGAAAAAGGGGCGCCTGGGTGGCTCAGTCAGTTGAGCCTACAACTTTGGCTCAGAAGTACCTCACAGTTCGTGAGTTCGAGCTCCACGTCAGCCTCTGTGCTGACAGCTGAGAGTCTGGAGCCTGTTTTGGATTCTGTGTCTCCTTCTCTCTCTCTGCCCCTCCCCTTCTCTCTCTCTCTCTCTCTCTCTCTCTCTCTCTCTCTCTCTAAAAGTAAAAGTAAATAAACATTAAATTTTTTTTTAAAAATTGTGTGAATAAGATAAAGGATTCAGTTACATATTGGCAAATGCTTTTCAAATGATTGTAACCCATTATATTCCTACTAGGACATACATACCTATTCTCTAAAACACGAACAGCATCAAATGTCCTCACTTCAAAATAGTCTCATTGAGGGAAAAATGCTGCAAACTTACTTTTTTCCTTTAAATTCATTTGATAATGATATTGTACATGTTTATACTTTTATAATTCATTTCAATGTCTTTTTTTAGGCTTGTTCAATTTCCTTGCCTATATTTCTGTTAAGGTGGCATTTTCTATTGATCTGTAATAACTTTTTTTATATTAAAGATAAAAACACTGTATACTATACATGACACACACCAGTTATTTCTCTTTTAGTTTGTAGATCATATCCTTGAAATTTGCAATTTTAAAGAAAATACACCTAAGTTTCCTTTTAGTACATACTTGATATACTAAATTATGGAGTTATTTTGGTATATACTATAAGGTAGAAATCTACTTATCTCCAAATAATCATTTGTCCTAAGATGATTAAATGTTTTTTTTAATTCATTGAAGAATAGCATAGATTCAGTTAGACATTTTATCCTCCATGTATCCCTTATAGTAAGCTGGGTAATTCTCTGCAATGACCATAGGAGACAAGAGACAAGAGACCATAGGAGAAGTTACCATTACTAGACAGAAGAGCAGAATGGCCTTAATGTAGTGTTATCACGCTCAGTGGTCCCTTTTGTAATAAACTAACAGATAAAAGAAACTGAAAGAAATAGAGCTACATGGTAACCCCAGTGGTCTTATGGACAGAGAAAAAGAAGGGCTTTCAAATCTGAATGCCTGACAACATCTAGGAGCCTTGTGAGCATTGCCTCAGACAGAGGACTTGCATCTGGCCAGTTTATGGATCTATAATCTGTTGGACAGAGTGACAGAAGTAATGCACAAATTTTTATATATAGCAGGTAATTGTGAAAATAACCCCTTTATGATGTGTTCCAGTATTTCCATGATTTTTTCCACATTACAAATTGTCCACACCTTCCACAATGTTTTTTTTTACAACACTCCAAATCCCAGCCAAACCAAACCATCTACCAATTTATTGAAAATATTTGTAACTTTAATTTTTTGAATGTTATTCCTTCTGTCTTGAATGTTCTTTTCTACTCATTCTATGAAACTTATGCTCATCCTTGCTAAGGTCCAACTTAAATGGCATGTCTTCCACAAAAAATTCCTAATTACCCTAGGCAGAATTAACGACTTCTTTTTTTTCCGTATTTTCCCAGCAGTGATCTTATCATCTACTTGTCATTTATTTTTATGCCTTACATTACACTAAGTTATTTACATGTCTATCACCACCTACTTAACTATGAGGTCCATTGAGAGACTCTTTTCTAGTTCATCACTGAACCTTAAGTAGTATCTAGCATCCTGCATACTATTTAGTATGTAGTTAACAAATATTTGCATCATGGATTCATACATGAGGTTTATATAAATAAAAGTAGTCAAACAAGTGGATGAGGAGAAGAAACAAACATATTTTAGCTGTCCAGTGTGTATTAGGTGCTATGTAAATATTCTCAGTTAATATTCAGAGCTCCATGAGTATGTATAATTACTTTGATTATTTAGAAATGGAAATTGAAATATAAGAAAATGACATACTTTGTCCAAGGCCACAGGAGCAGGAAGTGTGAGAGCCAAGATTTAATCAATTTAGGTATCTCTTATTCTAATGTATACCTGCCTTTTTGTGTCTCACCCAAGTCTTTGTTCTTAGCCTTTCTTTCTGTCCTGTATTTAAGCAGCATAGATTTAAGCAATTTATGCTCAAAACATTATCAATAAAATCATGTAGAAGTGTAGACTGGGATGTTTTTAGAAGCTATTTGAGTTATCTATTTATGAAATTTTCCAAGGAAGAACTCAGTCATGAAACAAAGGACAGTTCAATACTGGACAGCATTGGGCAGACATACTACGATAGATGCTCAGAGAAGGTATAGAGTAATGTAGTCTAGACTGATCTGGAAGACCCTGAGTGCTGGCTGGAAAATATGGAGGCTACATGGAGTCTGTGTGTCAATTGTAGGCACAGGCTAGTCTCATAGAACCAAACTAAGTAAGTAATACATCCATCCCCATTTGAACATTTCAAGCTAGAGAACTAATGAAAAGTCTTACCTGGATCCCACACCTTCTAATTTAGAATATGCTTTTATCAAATGGTGTCTTATATCATCTTCACAACCCTGCCATAAAGGCAGTAAGGGAGACACCAAATTTGTTCAAACATTGACTCAATGATTATTTTATTCACACAGAAAGTTACCGGTGATTCTCTATGTGATAAGTATAGTTCTAGGAACTTTAGACATAAATATAAAATGGGCTTTGGTGTTTAGTACCATCATTCTTATTTCAGATTGATAATTTGACTTACCCAACCATATAGAATTATTAAAGAGCAGAGTAGGAATTGTAATCAAATTATCTGACTCTCCAGTAGGTCAAAGAAAATCCTGGTCTTGCCTAAAAAGTGTGACAAAATTAAATAGATAGTATAAAAACTACAAATTTAGTAGGTATCTGTACATTACTTCAATCTTATTGTCTATTTTAACCTCTCTAATTCAGCCATTCTCAGAGCCCCTGGTTAAATCTCTCCAATCTTTTCTCTGTATTTCTCACTAGACTGAACAAAATATTCTAGTTAGGTTTTTACCGATGGAAAGGTAGACACCCAGAGGCAAAGCTGAGTGCTGCAGACTTGGAGCTACCTAAAACCCAAATTAATTTGCTGATAGATTCAATGTTAGGAATGGGCCTCTCTTTTAAATTCAATACTCTCTTAACTGTATCCAAAAGCCATTTCAGTTCAATGAAAAGACATTACTAAAAAGTCGCAGTGTTGTCACCCATGCAAAGGACACTTAGCAGGCCTCCTTCATCTAAAAAGAAATATACCAATGGTTCTATTACAACACAGAAGGTCGTCTTATCCAGGGATAATAGAAGGCATTATAATACCTATTTGAAGAGTTTCCAGTTCAAATTGTAACTCCTTTGAGTCCAGTTTTTGATGCTTAAAATGCATCATTTTATTATGCTGAGAAAGGGGAGAAAACGTATTGATCATACACCAGGCACATACATTAGCCAATTTAAAGAATTTCTCAAAACAAGAATATTGGTGTTACTACTGTTATTTGTTACCCAGGCTTTTGGGGTCATATAAATGTACACAGAGTAATGATAATTTAATTTTATTATTAAGTCAGTTTTCTCATCCATAAAAATGGGCCTATTATTGACTTTTCCTACCAAGAGAACTGGGGAGAGAATCAAGGGAGTAATAAGCATTGTAAATTATAAATTGATATATAATTAAAGGTAAGGTTTCTTTTAAAATGCTGCTTGGGGCACCTGGGTGGCTCAGCTGGTTGAACACCCAACTCTTGATTTCAGCTCAGGTCATGATCCCAGGGTCAGGGGATAAAGCCTTGCGTCTGGCTCCATGATGAGTGTGAAGTCTACTTAACATTCTCTTTCTCTCTCCCTCTGCTCCTCTCCCCACTCCCATTTGCCCTAAAAAAAAATAAAACAAAATAAAATAAAATTGCCGCTTGATTCCAGCAGCAAATGGGCCTGCCTGAATTGGTGGATCCTAATGCCTACTTTCATCTAAGTTGTCACTCTACCTTTTCAAGAATAAACAGTTGACATTGGAACATTCCTTTCCTATTATCATGATCAATAGGGTTTACTTATCTGTGCCCATATTCATAATGATAAAGAAATAACCAACCTTGCTAAAAACCGTTAATGTTTTTTTTTTTACCATGTTAAAGTTCTTACAAACACAAGAATCCATTGGGGTCTATCTTAATGTTAGTTATACACAATGTACCTGGCACAGAAATCTCTAGCTGCGTCAGAGCATTAGACCTCAGTGACTCTTTTGCCTAGCCCAGGAGAGTGGTGATATTTCATACTTTAATAATTGATTCTGAATCATATAGAGATAGAACACTGTATTTTTTTCTATTCAATGGACATAGGACAACAAAGTAAAAAAGAATCCAAATTTGTTCATTTGAGTTTATAGTGATCAGTGTAATGAGAAAGTGTTCTAATCCACCTATTAAGTGGTTCCTATATGCTAGCACATCATTGTGGTTGTTATAATCACATACCAATGTGATTTTTTTCCTACAAACCATTTGTTCAGAAGGTATAGATGGAGAAATCAAGGTAACTATCTAGAAGGTCACAAAAAGAACAGAGAGGAGCTATGATGAGAATTTAGATCTATCTAACTCCTTTCAACTAATGATTATTTTTCCTAATCCCCTTTATTACATCATGGACTACACAGTGTGAAAGATTTTGTCATCCAGAGAAAGTGTGTTTATTAAGTAATGAATTATTTTCTCATTTATTAATAAATCAAAATATAATAATGTCAGTTAGTGTTCTGATAAGTCTAAGATAGCCAGCTCTATCACAACGATTTGACACAACAGTTAAGAAATACTCCTATTTATTTATTCAGCCTTATATCAGAATTAAATTTGTGTGATGCTCCAAAAATTACAAAATGTCAAGAACTAGTGTTTATGTCTTTTCAGAATCAGAGGTCTTGGAGTAAGGAACCAGTGACTTGGGGATAGTATGATCGGTAAACCCAGAGGTACCTGCAATGAAAGGCTCTTTTTCTCAGCACTGAATGAGATAAAGTAGAGACGAGGGAGGCATATACTAACTGAAATCAACTCTTGGCTTTTCATATTTTCAAGGATCCTGAAACTGGGCTAAGGACAAGAGGTAGGTTTCTAGAGATTCAGGATCAAGGATCATCTTCTATTGTACATCCAGAGTTCCATTCCTTATACCCTGCCTCCGCACTATTCCTTTCTTCAGTCTGTCCAAGAAATTAAGGCTTTGCTCTGTGTTGTATTAAGCTTTTTTAAAGCTTTTTTTAAAATGAGATTCCACAACTGAATTTTTAGTTATGAGTATCTGTACCATTTGTAATTTAGAAATTCCAGGTTTCACCTGGCTGCTTATGAGTCACGTTTACAGTAATGGTCCATACCTCATGCATCAAACCTATACCTTCTGATCAGCAGGAAGACCTGTATTTTCAATAGGTCCTGCTATTCAACTATTTTTGAGATTCCTAAACAATAAAAATCTTCATATCTCAAATGCTCCTTAAACCTTATTAGTTTATGCAATCTGGGTAAGATAAATCTCCTTTTGGTGTAGTTACTCTGTAACATATTATCCAAACTTGGGTACTTTTGAGAGTTAAAGAGGACTTTTACCAGATGAGATAGCTGGGTCTGTCCAGACCAAACTGGTGCTTGAGGTCATTGTACCTACCTCTAGGGATGCTCTAGAAGCAAATAATGCCACATACTCTCATCTGTCCCCTGGTGGATGGCAGTGTCATATCTACCCCCTAGTCCACATCTACTCTCAACTCACAACAAATCTTCAAGGGTCTTTGGTGGTTTTTCCTGAATCTACAGACTTTCAACCTCGGGCATGCAGTTATTCCTCAATGGATAATGTGGCAGAGGAATGTCCATGTAGAAATTTTCCAGTTTCACCTTTTATCTCCAACTTCCATATCCTGGTACATGGGCCGTGCAATTCAACATGAACTTCTACCTTTAATAATGCGATCTTCACTGGCCCTGCAGCCATGTGCCTCTCTGATCCCATACTTTCTTTGGCCACTTGGAACCCATTCAAGTGCTTCTAAAAATTTGATGAGTTAACTATCTAGAATATTCTTTGACGTTAGAAGGTTGGTTAGCCAAAGACTAAATCCGCATGCCAACTGAAAAAAAAATTACCACCAGCTCAGCCAAGATAGCCTGCTCTATTATTATTACTTACACAATACAATCTAGTTCATATTAATTCCTTCACCAATCCCAAGTGTTATTTATCACCAAGTATTATTATCACCAAGTATTATTTATCATTCATTTTGTTGTTGAGAAAACTGAGGTTCAGAGAAGTTTTAAAATTCTTCCCAGGGTCATAAAAAATAAATAAATAAAAATTTTCCCAGGGTTTAACAATTAAATAGTGACTTAACCAGAAAACAAAGTCTGTATTTTCTGCAGTTACATTTTGTGCCCTACAAACACTGAACATCCTCACTGCAACAACTTTTTTCAATGGCCTTAACCAACACCAATGACAGGAAGTTGAAAGACATGGGTAGAGCACCAAGGTGAACACCAGTCACCATCCAGTGGTCCCTTTTCATTAAATATCCCTTTATTTTTCTGCTTGAAGGATCTCTGTTTGCAATGGAATCAACTTTCTCTGGCTTGAATAGTTCAGCTTCAACCTTAAGTTTATGTCCCTTTATATTCTCTTAGATAAATGCCATCCCTTGGGACACATAAGGGGTTGTCTGGTACCTTTTTAATCATTTGTATTGCCTTTTTAACATCTTGCATTATCTTGCTGATGCTGGAAACACCAGGGCATCATTTTACACAGATCAGCAACTCTGTGTACAGTAGTTTGGGTATTTTGCATTTGTGACAGAATACATTCCATTTATTTGTCTCATAGATGTCAGTTGCATTTAAAACTTATTTTTCAGATCTAAAGACTGCACCTCCAATGCTGCACCAAAAAATGTCAGGCACTATTTTATATGTATCTTCAATATTTATGATCAGTATTAGAATAGTGTGGTGTAGAATAAGGTTTTGGGTTTAGGCTGAAGTTCTTACTCTATCACTAATTCATCTGATGATGGGCAAATTACTAAAATGCTCTGAGACTCATTTTTCTCACCTGTCCAGTGGTTATTATGATTACACCATGTATATTAAAATGCCCAAGACAGCCTAAGTGCTCAATATATGGGAGCTCTCATTAAAATTAACAGTAATGACCTCTACTGAATCAGTAATTAACACATTTTTGTTTGATTTTGTTTTGTTTAAAGAAGGTAGACAATAATGACTTAAAAGCTGTAATGCATAATAAGGTGAGATGATATCCCAAATACTGACCTCAGACACATGGAGTGCTAAAAAGTAAACTAACTCAAAGCCAAGTGGGCTTTGCCTGCAAAGGACCTAAACTGACTAAAACTACTTCACCATGAGACTCAATTCAGAAAAAGATAACTCATTCCCAAAACTTTTATGGTTTCCATTCAAGTTATTAAAAGAATTATTTTCATTAGATAATTTATTATTCAGATGCTTGCTCATGCCTTCCTTTTTGCTCCAGACATTTTTTTATTTTTAAATCATATCTTCTGAACTGAATCCTGAATATTACCCTGAAAGACTCTACTAACTCTGTTACCCATCTCTGGTGGATGGCATTTTATTTAATGAAGTTGAAAATGTAAAATGTGTAAGTTCATTAAGGGCACAATAGGTGGAACCTTCATGGGAAGAGCACAGGAAAACACTTAAGCAGAAAAAGGTCATGCACAGAAAAGAAAACGCAACTGGGAACTGGAAGACCAAACATTATGATGCATGACCTTGACAACTGATTGAATCCCTCTGGGGTTAAATCTTCCCATCTGTTAAGAAGATGGGGTATGTGATGAGCTGTGATGTTCCTTGTTGAGTTCTAATCATTAAATGTTGAGAGAGATTTTCTAGAAATTTTTGGTTTTCTTTTTCATTTGAAACTCAGATCCAGTCAATTGAGTTAGTCATAAAACTCAGTTATAGCTTTCTATAATCATTCATTTACAGAAGTTTAATTATTGTTTTTATAGTTTTTTGGTTTGTCTCTTCTCCTATCATCACTGAAACTTCCATTCCTATCTTCCCCATGATTGGTCTTGCTCTAAGTTAATATATGTTTTTGGAAGAATTTTTAGATACATTTTTCCATTACCTAGAGAATACTTTACTGTACATTCCATTTTTTTTACTTATGTTTGTCCCAACACTGTGTTAAACTCTTTGTATCTCCAGCTCATGGTTTCTCAATGCCACCATAGTATTTTCACAGGAAACTTCCAGACTTACCTATTCTCCCAGGGTAGGACACATAGATGACCACCATCTAAATATTACCCCAATTATTCAGTCTTTACCAGGATAATTCTTAGGTAATTTATAGTTTTGTTGGTATTATGAGCAGTATCCTTCCTCCCACACCCCCCGTACTTTTATCAAGCTGTTTATATCTGGTGAGGAAAAAACATATAGATTTGTTAGTATCCTGTATTTGAACATCTTACTTAATCCTCTTATTAGTTTTACTGGTGTACTAGTAGACTCTATTTGATTTTTTAATAGATGACAATATTATCTGCAATAGGGGTTTGGTGTCTTCCTATCCTTATGCTTTTATACCTCTTTATTTTATTAAAGTGGCAAAAAAAACCTTCTGTTATTAGTGATAGCAGCCTTCTCTTCTTCATTATCTTAAAGGAAATGAGTCAAAGTTTGTTCACTGAATTTGATATTTACTGTATGTTTTGATATAAAGCTTTTACTGAGTTAAGAAAGCTATATTCTGTTGTTAGCAATAAAAGCATTTTCTATACACATTTTAACAATATTAACTCTTCCAATCCATAAACCCCGGATACTTCCTGTTTATGATTCTATTTCTGTCTGTCTTCAGTTTCTTTCATCAACGCCTTTTAGCTTTCATGTAAAGCAACAATCCCACTTTTGCATACATATCCAAAGGGAATTAAATAAGTAGCTCTGAGATAACTTCACTTTCATATTCACTGAAGTACTATTCACAATCACCAAGACATGAAAATAACTTGTGTCTGTCAATGGATGAAGGCATAAAGAAAATGCCTCACTCACACACACACACACACACACACACACACACACACAGGAATATTACTTAGCCTTAAAAAAGAAGGAAATCCTACAATTTTCAACAACATGGATGAACTTAGAGGACATATTCTAAGTGAAATAAGCCAGACACAGAATGACAAATATTGTATGATCTCAATAATATGTAAAATCTAAAAAAGTCAAATTCATAAAAGCAGAGAGTAGGACAATGGCTGCCAGGGACTACGGGGTGGAAAATAATGGGAAGATACTAGTCAAAATATTATAAGACAAATAACTTCAGGGATCTAATACATAGCATGGTGATTATAGTTAATAATACTGTATTGTATATATAAGACTTACTAAGACATTAAATCTCAAGTATTCACACATGCACATGCAAAAGAGGTAACTATGTGAAGTGATGAATGTATTAATTAGCTTAACTGGGCAGTCATTGCACAATGTAAACATATATTAAATCATCATGTTTTATCTCCTAAGTACATATAATTTTTATTTGTCATTTTACGTGAATAAAGCTAGGAGGAAAAAAAGTCTGTTCCTATGGGATTCAAGGAAGATACTATATAACTAAATTGTTATATATGTCCAGTTAGTTAAGTAGTGTACATTCTCGCTGAAGATAATTGCTAGACATCCACAATTAGTGCAAAACTAGGCAATGCAATGATTACAAACCCTACCACAGAGAAATTAAAAATTCAAGTAGAAAAACCAACTGTGAATACAAACAAGAATAAGAAACAGCAAAGCATGCTAATATTTATAAGGCAACGTCAGGAAAGCCAACGTCTCAACTATGGGAGTTGAGAGGAGAACAAATTCCTTCCTAAGATAGTGGTTTGGGAAGATGAGGGGTGGTATATAGAAGGATTTGCTAAAGGAGCATCACTTTAACATGTGCCTGGAAGTGTAGGTAGAGAAGGGCATGTGCAGAAGGAAAAATGGAACACAGTTATAAACCTGAGAGAACTCAGGCTACAGTGAGAAACGACAAGTCCCCTGAAGGGGTTAAATAGGAAACTTCATAGCTGGGGGCTCAGGGATTATGGGGAAGTTTAAATTTATATAAACTGAAGTCTTAAATACCACACTAAAGGATGTTGACTGTAACCAGTAGGGAATCTGAAAGAACAGAAGGATTTTAAACAGAAAAGTGATATGATCAGAATCAAACTTCCAAACAAAAATGATTGCAAGTCCCATTATAGGTTACTGAAATAATCCAGAGGTGAGTAATTGAGCTATGGATATGAGATACTGGTATGGGGAAGAAAGAATATAGATATGAAAAATTCTTAGCAGGTAAAATTGTGAGAATAGGACATGTGATTCAAAAATTAAAAATCAGGGGCGCCTGGGTGGCGCAGTCGGTTGGGCGTCCGACTTCAGCCAGGTCACGATCTCGCGGTCCGGGAGTTTGAGCCCCGCGTCGGGCTCTGGGCTGATGGCTCAGAGCCTGGAGCCTGTTTCCGATTCTATGTCTCCCTCTCTCTCTGCCCCTCCCCCGTTCATGCTCTGTCTCTCTCTGTCCCAAAAAATAAATAAACGTTGAAAAAAAATTTAAAAAAAAATTAAAAATCTAAGGGCACTTAGGTGGCTCAGCTGGTTAAGAATCCGACTCTGGATTTTGTCTCAGGTTATGATCTCACAGTTCATGAGAATGAGCCCCACACTGGGGTCTATGCTGACAGTGCAGAGCCTGCTTGGGATTCTCTCACTCCCTCTTGCTCTCAGCCTCTCTCCCCTCTCAAAATAAATAAACAAGCATTTTTAAAATTAAAAAAATAAAAACTAAAAATCAAAATATTAACAAAGTGACACATATATGAATTACAATTATTGATAGAAATGTTGTGTCCATAGGCGAACAGTGAGACTTTTAAAAGCCTATAAAAAAACAAAACACACACATACACACACACACACAAATAGGCATAAAGCACCATAATTTCACAATATAAATGGATCCATGTTTACAGGACCTAAAACTCAAGCAATTTTAGGGATCTAACCTCTTTAAGGAACAGAATAAAACTAACAAACAAATATTTTTGGTTTTAATGAAAATAAAAAATATATATAAGAAATTAATTATAAGAAACTTAGTTTTAAGAGAGAGAAAGCAGGGGAGGGGCAGAGAGAGAGATGGAGACAGAGAATCCAAAGCAGGCTCTGAGCTGTCAGTGCAGAGCCCAAGGCAGGGCTCAAACTCATGAACTGTGACATCATGACCTGAGCTGAAGTTGGATGCTTAACCGACTGAGCCACCCAGGCAACCCTCATTCTATTTTTTTTTTTTTTGGTTACTGTTAGTGTAGTTGAGCTTAAAAAAAATCATTTTACAAAGTGTTATTTGAATTGCCATGTAAATTTTCAGGATTACTATCAAACTTGGAAAATGTCAATTTCTTTATCACATATGATTTGCAAGATCTGAAAGAATTTTTCATAGCCTAGCTTCTAGGTCTGTAATCCCCACTCGTGTCTCCTCCGCTACCCACATATCTCTGCACCTGGGGTGCACAGGGCAATCTGAGCAAATGGCATTGATCTCTTTGCTCTGAGTCAGCCCAGCAGACAGCAGGAATATTCCTGGTAGCTCTTCTGACACTGAGATGCATCCAAATAATTTTGCCTCTACATGGATGTGACTATGAACTACATAAATATATCCCACTATACATAAACTAGATGTATCCCTAACTGTACCTTAGTCGTATCCCAAAACTGCACTGGGCAATTCCACCACCATCTGCCAAGAAAGAGTGTGACAGAAAGGAATATGACATGAAAAGAGAAGGCTGGCCCAACAGATTGTAGTTAAACTATCTTAATTTCGTAAATTTTACTATATATATGGCTACATGAACACCAAGGCCTTGAAAGGGACCCAGGCAAGTGAGGGGCCTAGAAACACCATTTCATTAGCGTTGTGGTAAAATTGTCTCTAAAAAACAATTAAAATGCATTTGGTGATACTTTTTATAAAAGAGGAGTTCTGCTTTAGATTGGCTGAGGATGAGAGGCCAGTAGCACATCTAGGGAGAAATATCCAGCACACAGTGATTATAGATTGGCAATGTTAGAGGGGAAGTAGAGAAGAGGGCACTCATCCTTGGAAAGGTAGTCACTGGGGGATACTAAATAATTGACTATTAAGATAACACAGAACACAACCTCTTTAAGAAAGATAGATTTGAAGGAAAGGCACACTAATGAACTGTGTCCAAAAGTTTACAAACAGCAATGGAAATGTGGCATGGGGCTAATTTCCTCTCCACTGTGACCATATGCTTGGTGAAGGCATTAATGGCACTAATTGCTCAGGGGTGGCTCTGTGAAGTACATTTTATCCGCTTTGCTGAGAAATATAACAGAAAACATAAAATCTCAAGATTGCTGTTTGTAGCCCCTTCACAAATAAGACACAATTTATCTAAGTAGGATTTGGTATTAAGAGAAAAGCCTGATCTTTCTTCTGCATGGACCAAATAAATCTCTGTTCAGCCCAGGAGCAAAGGTTTTCCAAATTAACTCTTCACGGATGGGTTGCTTGTCACCATTTCTGAGTCAACACAGATGGAAACACATGCTGTAGTTCTGTTCCTGAGTATGGTCCTGTAATTACTCTAAAATACCAAACAGTGTATTATAAGTAAGTAAGTAAGATGACAGGCAGAAAATGAAAGACTTCAGATACTTAGGGGATCCATGAACACAAGTAAATCTGTTATTTCATTTCTAAGTAATTGGCTATTTAGAAAGTTGGGTTTGACACAATTAGATTATCCAACTAAACTAGAAATTGTGTTTACCCACAAAACACATGTAACATCTAAGTAATTAGGCATGGCCTAGAGAGCTGATGGCTAAGCAGAGGACTCAATGTGAGTCAGAAGGAGCATTAGAAAAGAAGGTATACTGATGGATGGATAAGAATGCCCCTCTCCCCAGCCCCAGAAGTCAGAATTAGCTTTCACCAGTGTAAAAAATCTCTAGAGTAAAGCAAAGTCAATGGCAAGCCTGCAAAGGAAAATGTGAAAGCAAGAGAAGAACTGAAGTTTTTTTGCTCACCTTTTTTTAGTGTCAGTGACTCTCCTTGTATTTTGCAGGATTCAGGATAGGCAAAAGTGGCTGCACTGGAGACTATAGAATTTCCAGCATTTTACTGTATTCTAGTATGGTTGGAGTGACAAGTAGGGCATGTTGTAGAGTCTTAATTGAAGGAAAAAAAAATAAGAAAAAAAGCTTCCCCATACCATCAAGCACTGTGATCAAGAGGGAGGATTTTACTGTTACCATCTTCATAGCCAGTTCATGACATAATCATGCTATGAATCAGTATGTCGGGAGAACTACAGAATGTCATCCTTGGTGGAATGAAAGCATCATGTGGTGTATGTAGCATATTAGGCATTTCTATAATATGCTACCCCTAGAGCAAAGTTAGATACTCTTCTATGAGGAGTCATCATCTCAAACTTCCATTACTTTGACAGCCAGACAGGAGTTTACTAATATTTAATGTTCTACTGACAATCAGTGGTAAAATTCAAGTGATCATAAGCAACTGAAGGCAGATGGAGAATTTATGTCTAACAAAGATCCCCCCAAGGACTGTAGCGCCTGGATGCTCAGGCAGCGCCCCACCCAGAGGTGTCCCAGCAGCGGTGGGCAGACGGAGATGGACATCTTGCCAGGCAGATGTTGCCAGTTGGATCTACCTCAAAAGGGCTCTTTTGCAAATTCACTCAAAGACCTGTGCATTGCAGACAGTAATCTCACAAGTCATATGTGAAAAGGTCTTTCATCCCAAATCACCCAGAACAGTGATTCTTCAATGACGAAGCAAACCCAGAAAGATACCATGATACCTGTGAAATGTTCCTCTACAGACAAGTCCTCCTCTTCTTAGTACCTTTGGTCTATAGAACAGTGGGAAAGAGGAAAATGCTTTTCAGTAAGACAAATAGATTTGGTTCAAATCACAACTATTGCTGCCACTCAGGGGATGTTTGAGCTGAGACAAAGCATTTAACCTCCTGAAGCACGAGTTTTTCTGCTTCTTCACTTCAACTTTCATATCTGGGCTCTTCTGCAATGAAGCAAAACATGGGCACCAGATAACATAGAAGGTCTAGGAATAAATTTAGGAATGCATGAGTTTTACCAAAACTTTTGTGGATAAGAGTGGAGGCCAAGTATAGAATCTCCTTTAAATACTTAGATGATAATTTCATTTGCTCACATTTATACAAAAATTACTGGAAATTATTAAATAGGGTATCTTTCCCAAATGCTATCCTGGAGTAAAAGGCAAACTTCCAGAAGTTTTTTTGTGATTCAGTCAACATTTTAACCATTATGGACCTCAGTCTACCTCAAAATATTTTTTGGCAATTAGGTATTTATTTCGTACTACATCCAAATGAAGAGATTGGCCTTGTTGAATCATGTATTTTTTGAGATGTTAACAAACTCAGATAATATATTATTTCAATACTATAATAATATGCTCACCTATTTGGGCCTGTCCATTGCCTGGCATTCAGCAAACTTGGCACATTTTTTGATGCAAGTGCATTTCCTAAGGAATGGCTTTATCGGATACACAAGCCGATGCGCTACAAGTTGCCAGTGTTAAAGGAGATGTCACCTTAACAGCAGGGTGACCAGGGAGGTAATAGCATGATGGAACCCAAAATCAAGAGGCCTAGGCAAAATGATCATTTCTAAATTTTCTTCCAGCATTTAAATCTGCATTAATGAAATGTGACTTTGCAGAACGAATGCAGCCCATATCAAATGGAAAATTCAGGAAACAGCACCCTGGAGTCCAGGGAAAGCTGGTGGGACAATGATATGGCAGCCTTAGAATAGTTCGTAGAAACTCTTTAATACCTGAATTTCTTTTATTATTTTTTAATATGAAATCTATTGTCAAATTGGTTTCTATACAACACCCAGTGCTCATCCCAACAGGTGCCCTCCTCAATGTCCATCACTCACTTTCCCCTCCCTCCCACCCCCCATCAACCCTCAGTTTATTCTCAGTTTTCAAGAGTCTCTTATGCTTTGGCTCCCTCTCTCTGTAACTTTTTTTTCCTTCCCCTGCCCCATGGTCTTCTGTTAAGGTTCTCAGGATCCACCTAAGAGTGAAAACATATGGTATCTGTCTTTCTCTGTATGACTTATTTCACTTAGCATAACACTCTCCAGTTCTATCCACGTTGCTACAAAAGGCCGTATTTCATTCTTTCTCATTGCCATGTAGTATTCTATTGTGTATATAAACCACAATTTCTTTACCCATTCATCAGGTGATGTACATTTAGGCTCTTTCCATAATTTGGCTGTTGTTGAAAGTGCTGCTATAAACATTGGGGTACAAGTGCCCCTATGCATCAGCACTCCTGTATCCCTTGGGTAAATTCTTAGCAGTGCTATCGCTGGGTCATAGGGTAGATCTATTTTTAATTTTTTGAGGAACCTCCACACTGTTTTCCAGAGCAGCTGCACCAGTTTGCATTCCCAGCAACAGTGCAAGAGGGTTCCCGTTTTTCCACATCCTCACCAGCATCTATAGTCTCCTGATTTGTTCACTTTAGCCACTCTGGCATGAGGTGGTATCTGATTGTGATTTTGATTTGTATTTCCCTGATGAGGAGTGACGTTGAGCAACTTTTCATGTGCCTATTGGCCAACTGGATGTCTTCTTTAGAGAAGTGTCTATTATTGTACAAAAAATGCATTTTCTGCACTGATTTTTCCCCAGGATTTCTTATTCCATGTCTGCAGCCTTCATAACACCATTCACTCTTCCACATAAACACTCTTACTGCCTACCATCTTCCTTGTGCTTCTGCATTTATCCTTCATGATATAAGCACAATCGCTTTCTGGCTTCCAGACTGAGGGAGGTGGACCTCCCCCATATGCCTCTTTCAGCACACTTAGATCGCATTTTATTTGTTAAGTTATAGGTTACCATTTTCCTCATTCAGAATAATGCCTTTGCTTCACTCATCTCTGAATCATCTGAATTTAGGGAAATGACTGGCAAATAATAGATGCCTATTAACACCTTACCTAAAAGTCCATGAAGAAAGGAATGAGGTTGTAATTAATAGACTTTGGTGAATTTGTAACTCTGTATTCATGTGCTAGGTAACACCATCACCTGGGTATATGGTTCCTTTCCTCTTACATTTTATAGTATAGAAGATAACTGGGAATTCTCATCACTGATATATTTTTTTCCAAAGGAGAAAAATAAAGAAAAGAAAGAAGGAGAGATAGCAAGAGAGGGTAAGTAGGAAAGAAAGGAAGGAAGGAAAGAAGGAAGAAAGGATGAACTAATCAACAAGCAAAAATGATAAAACACACTTCTGCAAATCTGGAAGAGATTCTGTTTTTGGTTTCTGCTCCCTTGTGCAGTCATACTGAGGCCTTGCTTAAGTGTGTCCATGCAATTGCCCTAATTGGAGTTAACTAAGTATTTTTGCATGTGCGTATTTTCCCCCAGAGCTAATTTGTGCATTCTCAGTATATCCAATTCTAAAGGATATATGCATCCCTATGTTTATAGCAAAATAATTTATAATAACCAAATTTCGGAAGAAGCCCAAATGGCCACTGACTGATGAATGGATAAAGAAGATGCAGCACATATATACATAATGAAATATTATTCAGCCATAAAAAAGAATGAAATCTTGCCATCTGCAACAACATGGATGGAATTAGAGAGTATAATGCTATGTGAAATAAATCAGTCAGAGAAAGGCAAATACCATATGATTTCACTCATATGTGGAATCTAAGAAACAAACAAACAGAAAACAAGCAAAGGAAAAAAAAGTGAGAGAGGCAAACCAAAAACAGACTCTTAACTATAGAGAACAAACTGATGGCTACCAGAGGGGAGGCAGGTGGGGGAATAGGTGAAATAAGTGAAATAGGTGATGGGGATTAAGGAGAGCACTTGTGATGAGCTGGGATGATGTAAGGAATTGCTGAATCTCTATATTGTACACCAAAAACCAATATAACACTGTATGTTACCTATACTGGAATTTAAAATTAAATGAAATTTTAACAAGGTTTAAAAAAATATAGCTAATTCAACCCAAAAAGCATTTATTAAGCAAATAATATATTCTAGTCAAGGTAAAATACAAATTTGAGCAAGTCATTGTCTCTGCACTCAAAGGAAAGGAAAAAAAATTGAGTGAATAGATTTGGGGCCGCTTATGTGCCATACAGACTTTGGTCGTGAACATGTATGGGGGAGAAATCTGTTTCCCCCAATTTAATTTTCTAGTCTGTGTGCAAGCTTTACATAGCCTGTCATGTAGAACAAAATTTACAGGAAAGAATTTCCTATAGGTGGGATGCACTCCCACAATCAACTTTGGACAATTCACAGGTCACCTTGAAGGATGTGTCCTCCCATCCTCCTGACTTTACAGTGTATTCTGGAGAGTAAGAGAAGTTTGTTTTAAAATACAATGGGTTGAGTTTTGTTTTTGTTTTTTTTTTTTTTTTGGAAGAAGATTTGTATGTGTGTTTGTGTGAGATGTTAGATAAAAGTCCTGATGCTCTAAAAAGAGAAAAAACTAACAATGTACTTCTGAGATTAGGTGGGTAATTTAGAACACCAAGTCATTTCACATCCCTGGGGTGGAAAGAGGCACACAGCCTGCTCTTAGAATCGATAATCAAAACAAATCCTACCCCAGCAGGACATACAGTATCTGTCCAGTTAATAAAAGCTTGAGCTCCTATTTTTAGATTTATTCTCACACTAGGGAGACAGCAGTGACATAAAGGAGTTTTGTTCAAAAGCCATCTAGACTTTTTCAGAAGGGAGTTTTCCCTTAGTTTTTTTTTTTTTTCCCATCTCCTCTTTCCCTTCCTTCCTGTTCTAATTAAAGCATATTTAAGGGAGGAACTCACATTTTCAAAGCCAAATTTTATGTTTTGAGGGTTGGCTCTGAGTTTTCTATTTGATGAATAAACCAGGCACTTGGCATGCTTGCTAAACAAAGTATTTTTTTGTTTGTTTGTTCTCCAGAAACCTCAGAGAATATGAGGATTTTAGAATCAACCCCTATGAATTCCTTGCCAAATCCCTGAAAGTCTCACTGTTGTTTTGGGAGGAAAAATATGGTGTCTGTGTTTGAAAACCAGGTCAAAGGTGGCAGAAGGTTAACAGTCTATATATATGGGCAAGACAATTAACCTTGGCCAAGGGTGAAGCAATACAGAGAAAAGTAGAGAATCAGGAATGAATGTATATCCAATATTGTTCTCTCATCACGCCGGACCTCTCTGCTGGGCTATCTATAGTTTCTAGGTTTTGAAAGAAACCTGGATATTCTCATCTTTAGTTCATGACTAAGATCCCCCTTGAAAGACTTGAAAAACACTAATATATATATAATATATAATAGATATTTATTATATATACTACATATTTATTATGTATAATATATATTACATATATATGTAATTCAGTTGTTCTGGAGAAAAGGCAACATATAAGATTGAATAAACTCTAGTGAGAAAAGCTTCCCAATCTCAGCTAAAACCTCAAAGAGTCAGAGGAGGGAGACCAGTCTTGACACCAGACAAAATGAACTTTAATATTCATCTCTGCTACTTTCTGAGCCATACTGGGGAAATCATTTGATCTCTTTGAAGGTTGGCTGGTTAATTTTTAAAAATAATACATGTTTTATTAATTATACTTTTCATATGCTAGGCCTTTGCTTGACTAATACCACCTTGCTTGATACTCAAAACAACTTTAAGAGGGAGACCATATTATTCTATTTTCGATGAGGTCATGGAAGTTTAGAAAGATCATGCAACTAAATGAAAAGTGGAAATAAGTTGCAAGGGAGCAGTTAAAATATTAAAAGCCAAATACATAGAGCACCTGGCGTGTGGCAGACACAGTAATGCTGGGGATGCTAATAGGACTGGTGATGGTGGTGGCAGTGGTTCTAGTGGCTGGAATCATGAACTGCTGATTAGAGCATGGGCTAAGGAGTGAGGAACAAGGACCAAGGAGGTTCTGGAGCTCCTTCAAACCTAGCTCAGTGCCTTGCAACAAATGCATTGCAACAAACATGCACTGACTGACATTGCCAGGATTATGTGTGGGCCCCTAGGACTTGGAGGACAGATGTAGGCATCTTTGAGGTACATGACTCAAGGCTGGCTTATCTAAACAGTGCACCATCAGAGAAGATGAGCACACAGTTTCAGTAAAGACAATCCTGTGAGTTATGAAACTCCAGGGAGGTTCTGCGTGGGTGGCATACTAACACTTTCTGAAACAGGTTCTACACTTTTCTAAAATTTTGCCTTAAGCAGCTGGACTGTTTCAAACTCAGGTTTCAATAAAACTCAAACCATCTGGACATTTTCGAACTGAGGTTTCAATATTGCTCAGGCTACCTATAAAAATGAAAGTAGAGAGTTAATATTAAGCTTTTACACTTGTGAATAATAAATAAATTGAATATGAACACTTGGCTAATGCACTGACACTGAATATAAGCTCATTGAACTAAAAAAAAAAAGAGCCTTAAATGGCATTCATTGTAAAAATGAACTTGCATTTGTTTTACAAATATAAATTTATTGAGGCACCTGGGTGGCTCAGTTTGTTAAGCATTTGACTCTTGATTTTAGCTCAGGTCATGATCTCGCATTTCATGAGATGGAGTCCCTGTGCTGGCTCTGGGCTAACAACACAGAACCTGTCTGGGATTCTCTCTCTCCCTCTCTCTCTGCCCCTCCCCTGCTCACATGCACGTGTGCTCTCCGCCCCCGCCCCCCACCCTGTCTTTCTTGAAATAAATAAACTATTATATAAATATAAATAAATATAAATATATAAATATTTAAAATGTATAAATATATTTATATTTTATATAAATATTATATATATATAATTTTTCAAAAAATGAATTTCAGGTGGTGGCTGATATTGTAGCTAGATAGCTGGGGCAAAGGAGGCAGGAATTATCTTCCCAGGACATATTTTCTCTTTTAGTGATCAGCAATGATGGTCCTACAATATAAATTATTAAATGCCTGTTACACTCTTTATTATCTCATTTAGTTTAACCTCACAAAAACTCTGTGAAGCAAGTATTCTATCTTCCCTTTCTAGATGCTGAATTTGGGGAACAGGAACACGAAGCCATTGAGAGGTTGTACAGCTTCACTGGAAGGATTATGATTAGATGCAGATTTGACCATACGACTCATGTTTTCATTTACAGCAAAGAAACCGTGACAATACATCTTGTGGACCTAGATACTTTGTACAATACATTTGCCTTGCCCTGTCATCCCCCTAGGCTAATTTTAGACAAATGTCTCTCCTAGCCTGGCTGCCTTGGAGAGTGGGGAGTCTTCTCCAGTCATACCTCATACCATGTATCTGGAATGATACATCACCTCCTAAGGCTGTATTGAAAACTGTCATTTCTATATGAGAAATCTATTTATGTGTAGAAATCTCTATGTGAGAAATCTCTATATGCCAATGAGAGAGAGGCTCACCTCTTATAGAACCTGAGGGACTCCCAGAAGGGCCGTCTAACTCGGAGATCCAGATCACCTAACTGGGGAAAACCTGATTCCATCTTTTCAAACATTCATGATCTATTGCGAGAAATAGGCAATAAGTAGGTAATCATTAAACAATGAAAGTGAACATGGAGGCACTATAGGAACAAAGAGAAGGGGCACCAATATAGAGCTAAATGGAGATGATCCATTGTTAAAGAGGTGTCTGAAATTGATATTGAAAGCTCATGTGAGGTGGACAGGAGAAATGATAAGTGGCAGCCTGAAGGGCAGGTGGTAGCAGAAGGTGCAGAATAAATCATCATTGAGGAAGCACACATGAGGAGGACCTCAATTTTTTGTGTTATTGAGACTTAAAGGGTGACGTGGAGAGTGACAGGGCATATGCCTGGTCATTGAGAGCCCTGCATGTCATGTTAAGGAGCCTGGATTTCTATCTCACTGAGAGGTCCAGCAGAAAAGATGCTTCTCAGATCTATATTTTAAATTAAAATACTAATTAAACATTAATACTAATACTACTAATAATAATTCTAACGTTTCTAGAGCTGACCTCTTCCTTTTTTTAAAAATTTATTTTAATTAATTAATTAATTAACTTATTTTTTTTTATCCCTAGCTAGATGTCTTGTTCATGTGGCTGGCTCACCACTATGAACACAGTCCGTTGACATTCCAGATGTGACTCTGGAGCTAGGATAGTTCCTTTACCATTTTCTTACTTAGCTAGACCTTATTGCATTTATCCCAGCCTTTCCCAGGCTATCCCAAACCCCAACGTGCCTTGCTTCCATAGAACCTTCTTTGAGTGTACACCATTGCCATCTCTAGAAGTTCTGTTCCCATGTAAATGTGAGTGGTATGGGGGAGAAAGCACAGTCATCCAAGTCATTTCCATGGTTTACCTCATGAAAATACATACACCTATGAGTTGTTATTATTATTACCATCACATTTAACAGATGGAGAAGGGAAGCACAGAGGCTGTGAGTGACAGAGCTGGGATTTAAAACACACTGGGCGGGCTGTCTGTCTGGAGAGCCTAAGCTCCCACACACTGTGCAACACAGATTCTTAATATTAAGTCACTCTCAGCCCTAGCTTTATACAGTAATACTGAGACTGACAGGACCAAGATCTCAGATTTGTCTGCCAATTCTATGACAGGCTTTATTCAATTTTTATTCCATTATTTTTAATTATTTTTATTATTAATAGAAATGACATTTTATATTGTCTTGCTTTACAGTTTTCAAGCATATACACATATCTCCCTCTTCCTCAGAATGAGAGTATATTGCCAGAGTCTAAGAATGATTTTATGCTTTATGTAACTGATCAGCCAACTGTAAAGAAGAGTTGCCATTTTAGAAACTCCTCAGTCATCAACATGAGTGACAGCAGTCACAAATAAATCAGATGCAATGCCTAGAAGGTAAATTGTTCATAAAGTATGTTTCTCATGCCATTTTCAAATGTTTCTCCTAGCTGAGACAGTAAGATAAACACTCATCTCCTCTCTTAAGCCAGTTAACTGTAATTGGGTAGAGGATCTTACCTCAAGGAGAATAGCTTTGTGCTGCCAAAAAACCCCAAGGGCTCCCATGCTACAGAAGCACCTTCTAAAATGGAAATCATAAAAAGACCCCTTCTAAAGCAGGACCGGAAAGCAGGATGGGGCTGGAGGGTTTAGTTAACTCTGAATCTGCGATTCATAAAGATGGACGCAGTAGCAATGAAGGTGGAATTCTCTGGTCCCTAACTGCCAGGAGAGACCACCGTGAGGAACAAATTCTATCTTCGTATTCAATCTTTCTGCTAACCTGATGAGCAAAAATTATAGACTTGTATTCCCATGAAGAGACATCAGATCTGTATCTTCCGGTGGGGAAGAAGGGAAGGAAAAACAAAACAAACAAACAAGAAAACAAATCTGACTGGATGGACGTGTTTATTTGGCAATAGTACTATCAGACTTGCCTGAACAACTTAGCCTGTGGAGCTTCCCAATGATATTGGAATTGTTTCTTTTGACTTTTGTTTTAACATGTGTTCTTTTTTGTTTAGTTACTCTAAATTACTTTCATTTTCTAAGAAGAAATTAGTATGAACTGGAATCAGTTCCAGCTGCTACTGATTCTAACTTCACTTCAGAAAGCTAAGTGGTCCCAAAGAATTTGTTTGACCTTTACAACCTTCCTTTTTCTTATCTATGCAGTGGGGATGACACCATTCTCTCAACTCACAGAGATATTGTGGGGGTTTGATAAGATTCACGCCCACACAACTTAGTGCCTGACATACAGATCGCATTTAGTATATTGTAGATTTTATGATTATTTTCTTAGTCCACTGAATGTTAAGGGTTGCCCACTGAATTTTCTTTTTGTAGTCACTTAGTGTTTGAGGTATTGTCCATTCCACTGGTTCTCAAACATTTCTCTTTCAAGACTCCTTTATATTCCATAAATTGTGGAAGGCAACAAATAGCTGTTTTATTTTTTTTTTAATTTTTTTAACGTTTTTATTTATTTTTGAGACAGCGAGAGACAAAGCATGAAAGGGGGAGGGTCAGAGAGAGAGGGAGACACAGAATCTGAAACAGGCTCCAGGCTCCGAGCAGTCAGCACAGAGCCCGACTCGGGGCTCGAACTGACATACCGCAAGGTCATGACCTGAGCCGAAGTCGGACGCTTAACCAACTGCGCCAGCCAGGCGCCCCAAGTAGCTGTTTTAAAAGTGTAGGTTAGGGGCGCCTGGGTGGCGCAGTCGGTTAAGCGTCCGACTTCAGCCAGGTCACGATCTCGTGGTCCCGGAGTTCGAGCCCTGCGTCAGGCTCTGGGCTGATGGCTCAGAGCCTGGAGCCTGTTTCCGATTCTGTGTCTCCCTCTCTCTCTGCCCCTCCCCCGTTCATGCTCTGTCTCTCTCTGTCCCAAAAATAAATAAGCGTTGAAAAAAATAAGATTAAGAAAAAAAAAAGCATAGGTTATATCTATTAGTATTTGCCACATTAAAAACTAGAACTCATGTTTAAACTTTATTATTATATTTAAAATTACAATGCTATACTCAAGACATTGACATAAATACCTTATTTTAAGAAACGTGATACTTTGTAAAACAAAAACAGAATAAGGACAGTGGTATTGTGTGTTTTTTGCAATTCTCTAGTTTTTGGCTTAGTTGAAGTTATCTCTGCGTGCATATCTGCTTCTGTATCCAATCTGTTACGATACATACTTTTATTGAGTTGAAGGATATGAAGAAATATGGGTGCACACAGATAGGCAGTTAGAAAACTGTAGGTCCTCATAGACCTCCTGAAAGGTTCTCAAAGACCTCCCACGACTTTCCTTTGAAAAACTCAGTTCTATTCAAAGCACAGATTTCCACTACTCACCTTGCCTCATTTACCATGTTGATAGCCCTAAAGAAAGAGTACTAATCTGAAGTGTCAGGCACCCAGCTGGCACTTCTCTTTTCCCCAAATATGTAATAGAAGTGGAAAGCTGACTCTCTTTACTATCTAGTTTATCAATTCACATGTGGCATTGTTCCATTGATGCCAAGGGCATGCCAGGGCTGATTCTATTTCTTCCCCCAATTTGTACTCTGGGCCTTTATGAAGGCTGTGGACACACCACTCTCAGCTTGGGGACAGAGATAAACAAAGCAAGCTTAATCAAGGTATATTTTTGGGGAAATGGAAATATATTGTCATCCAAAAAGAAGTTTCATATAGGAAATAGAAACAAGAAAAATAATAACAGTTTAACAGTTTATCACCTTGACAGTATATATATATACTTTTCATATGTAATAGCTTTGATTTTTACTTTCAGCAACAGTGTTGGAAAATAAAAGAGGTTTATCAATGGAACAAAAATACTAAGGAAATTATAAATGTTAGAAAGAAAATGAGGTCAAATCTATGGTAAAAACAGAGGAGAGGAAAACATAGGCTAAAAATGGGAAGCAAAAGCCGTTCTTCGTAACAATCCTTGGAGAAACTCCAAAACCACATTCATCAAGCATATTATTTAAGAACTACACTTGGAACCTTCAACTAATTAGGTCTTGCCCTCTTCCCTGTGAAGCCTAGTAAGATCTTTTCAGGTGATAGAATGCTCTATAATCTGAACTGTCCAATACGGTAGCCACTAGTTACACAGAACTACTGGGCACTTGAAATGTACTGAGTGTAATTGAGGAATTGTATTTTTAACTTTATTTAATTTTAATTAAGTTAAGTTTTAGAAGTCAAATGTGACTAGTGGCTATTATACTAGATAGTGGAGAACTGAAATGAAAAAAGATGTCTTCATATGAAAAGTGTTAATTACATTTTGTTTTAATCAAATATTGAAATGCAATGCTGTTGTTGGAAAGAATGAGGTAGGTCTAGTGACTGGCAGAGATGTTGACAATGTGATTATTTTTAAAAGAGAGTTGGAGAGTGTTAGAATGTTAGAGATGGTATAGTGCATATTTGTAGAAAAAGAATTTGAAAGAATATATACCACCCTGGGAAGGGTTGGAATTTTACTTCTATATATGTTTAGTGTTATGGGACAAAAATGTTAAAAATAGAGACATGAAGGGGAAATTAGTCATAAATGGGATGCCTACAAGATAACAACTTTTATGAGTTAAACATATTTGCTTTGGGGCCCCTGGGTGGCTTAGTCAGTTAAGCGTCACACTCTTGGTTTCATCTCAGGTCATATCTCTCAGTTCATGAGTTCAAGCCCCACATCAGGCTCCGCATTGACACTGCAGAGCCTGCTTGGGATTCTCTCTCTCCCCACCTCTCTGCCGCTCACATGTGCTCACTCTCTCTCTCTCAAAATAAATAAATAAACCTTAAAAAATATATATATATACTTCATTTGCCAAATGTATTCAAATAGATTGTTTAAAAAGTTACATATAAACACTGAAAGCTTTTAAAAAAATAGAATGAAATTAATTTACCTCATTTTGAGATGAGAAAGTACTTGTTAGGTATTACAAAGAGCAGAAATACCAAATTCTAAAAGAATAGTTCAATATATTTGAAAAGGAGAACTGTTACATTTTAAAATGCATTGCAAGTAGAACTAAACTCACATAAACTCAGTAAAAATATCTGTCTGCAAAATGACAAATGAGCCACTGTGAAGGTAGGTAGGGATAATGCATGTCTCATTCATCATTGTATCCCCAGATAACTAAAACGAGTGCCCAACACAAAGATGTCCCTACATAGATATGTGCAAAATATGAAGGAATTTTTATGCACTGGAAAAGAACAAGAATAAGCAGTTCACATGGGAGGAAATGGAAGTGACTAATACAAATATGAAAAAGTTAACTTCATTAATAATCAAAGAAAAGCAAATGGAAGCTTTTATATGCAATCTTTTCTTTTCAGAGCAGCAGTCATTCAAATAATGCTGGAGAGAATACTGGCCACAAAGCTGTATATGTCAGAGGTGTGTATGTATTAGAGGTTGTCATGAAATTGGTAAATCTCTCTGGAAAACAGTTCAATCAAATGCTTCATGAAATTTAAATACATGTTTGACCAAAACATTCTAATACTAAATCAGAAGGCAAACCAAATATGTAACAATATTAAAATGGTAATATACACACAAACTATTATATACAATGGAACAGTATGCAATTACACACATTTTAAATAGTTTTATGTGGCATGCAAACTTTTTTTTTTCATTTCATATCAAACAGTTTTCAACTTTTCTTGGAAAAAAATTGTTTTTCACTGAAATTGTGTATAGAAACATAATATTGTAATATAAAAGTGGTGACTTTATTCTACAAGTTAATATTTATAAAAAATGTATTACAAAACCGCACAATGATAGTACTAATACTTTTTAACAAATTCAGGAATGAAAGATGGCATTTGCAAACATATATAAGCTTAGACCTCAAAATCATTTCAGTTATTTTGATTATATCATATCAGAAAATTTTTATTGCCTAGAATTTTGAATGGTGAAAAAAATGTTGATAATTTTAATATGCTTTTAATAATTTTAGTTAACTTGGTAAAACAATCTGCCTTGTAATTCAAATTAAACTTATTCAAAACCTTAAATGAACAGTAGTAGGAAATTGCGATTTTAAGTGGACATGCTATGGCTTATGTAGCTTATCATAATTTTTTTTTTCTTTTAGAAATCAAAGACAACATAGCTTTATTAGGACTACTTTTTATAAGTTTTTCTTTGCTCCAGTATTGTTAACATATAGTGTTGTATTAGTTTAAGTGTACAATATAGTGACTCAACAATTCTATACATTACTCAGTGCTCATCATAAGTGTATTCTTAATCTCCTTCAGCTGTTTCACCTGTCCCCCCTCCCATCTCCCCTCTGTAACCATCAGTTTATTCTCTGTAGTTAACTGTCTGATTCTTGGTCTGTCTCTCTCTCTTTTTTTCCCTTTACTCATTTATTTCTTAATTCCACACATGAGTGAGACCCTATGTGTATGAGCACTTAGCATTATACCCTCTAGCTCCATCCAAGTGGTTGTGAATGGCAAGATTTCATTCTTTTATGGATGAATATTAAAGTTAAAAAAAAGAATAACCAAAATGTATATCTAATACACAAATCAATAAATATGATATAATCATATAAGATATACATTTTCAGTGCAAAACTGATTATTAAGCCCTGAAGAAGGCAAGCTCCTTGCTCAAAATTTGGTGTGATATGTGAGGGTTGCGTATGGGTGCTGCAGTAACGGCCTTAACTTACACTCTATGTAGGGGCAAGTTTCAGCTCCAATGACTTAAAATACTTGTACTTATCTTTAAATTTTCCCATTAATTACACTTTAAATGAGTATAAATATACCTTGAGAGTTGAGAAAAATTTCCAAGGTATTCCTAAAATACTGTCTGACACATTTGAATACGGTGGTGTTTATATGCTTGCTTTAGAAATAGATAAAAAATATATTCTAAAATAAAATTTTAATTAGCTACCCTAAAGCACTTCCAAAGAACACTGCTATAAAGACTTATAATAATTCTGCAGAATAAATATCAATATTGATACCACTTGAAGCATGTGTGTGTGTGTGTGTGTGTGTGTGTGTGTGTGTGTTTGTACATGCGTGCAGACAGAGGTAAAATTCAGATAAAGATATGTCTTGGGGAAAAAGAACAAAACAACTAAACATTGCAAATTTTATAAGTAGGCTGTGATCTGAAAAGCATTTCTACTTTGTTTTCTTTATTATCCAGATTATTATGAGAATTTTCTTATTACTAAACTTTTTATGATCATTTAAGAGATTTTTCTTCTCAAAACTGTCCTTTCACCTTTTAGTTGAGCTGTAATACAATTTGAAAATAAAAAAATTATGAATCAGTGGTTCTGATAAGTATTACTTTAGTAAAAGATCTTTCTTTTTAATTTTTTAAATGTTTATTCATTTTTGAGAGACAGAGTACGAGCACGGGAGGGTCAGAGAAAGAGGGCGACACAGAACCTGAAGCAGGCTCCAGGCTCCAAGCTGTCAGCACAAAGCCTGACTTGGGGCTCGAAACCACCAACCGTGAGATCGTGACCTCAGCCGAAGTGGGACACTTAACCGACTGAGCCACCCAGGCGCCTCTAAAAGATCTTCTTGACTGCCACAAATTTTATGTTCCATCTAATTATCATAGCTTCATTTATTAGTCATTTTATTCAATAAATAGTTTTTGAGGACTCACTGTGTGCCAGGAACTGAAGTATCACTGAATAAATCCTTTTATTCAGGTCTTAGGGCTGGCAACTAAATTTGCAGCACATTAAGATCACACCCATTTTCTGTATTATTACAGTCAAGACATACTTAAAAGAATCTTGCATAGAACACTGTTTACTGAACTCCCCAAACTAAAAATATGCATGTGCATGTGTGTGCCTGAGTGTATGTCAATGTGAAACAAATTATTTTTATTAAAATACTCTAGTTTTAATATTAGGACACATATTTTAGATGGAAGGCTCATGTTTCAATGCCACAGATTCATTTCTTGCTGCTGTTGTTGTTGTTGTTTTTAATGTGCTAGATGCCAAAGATTACTAAACACATTAGATAATTGATCATTTTATCAAGGCAAATGATATTACCTTACTTCCACATGGATAAATACATTATTATTTTTGGGCACCTGGGTGGCTTAGCTGGTTGAGCGTCTGACTCTTGATTTCAGCTCAGGTCATGATCTCGCAGTTTTGTGAGTTCAAGCCCCACGTTGGGCTCTGTACTCACAGTGTGGAGCCTGCTTGAGATTCTCCCTCTCTCCCTCTGTTTCTCTTTGCCCCTCCCCTGATTGCACTCTCTCTGTCCTTCTCAAAAAGAAAGAAAAAGAAAGAAAGAAAGAAAGAAAGAAAGAAAGAAAGAAAGAAAGAGAAAGAAAGAAAGAAGGAAAAGAGAAGAAAAAAAAAGAAAAAAAAGGAAAGAAGGAAAGGCTTTAAAAAATGTTATGTTTTTCCCAAATGCAAAGCAAAATTAAGTGGACTTTGAATTGAGAGCCATGCATAAAATACTTACCCTCTGGTGCTAGGGTTAAGATGTGCTTGAATATAAAAATAAAATTCATAAAAGGCCAACTCACAATAAAGAAAAATTTAAAGTTTAAAATAAAATGTCTCCTGAATGTCCTTGCTTATAATCACGAGGCAGCTCACAAGAATATTTATGGACCAAGCCATGAAATATTTTGCATGTATTTATTTCTAAGTCACTCAGAAGCTTTCTGAGTTACAAGCACAGTCCGTAGCCATTCATTCCAACAGTATATTTTAATAAGTCTCTAGATGCACTCTCACAGCTGAACCTAAGAATGAGCCCTAGAACTAATTTTGGTAAAGGTATGCCAGAAGCTATTAGTGAGCTGAATCTATTGCATAATTTGTCATTCACTGAAGCTATAAGGCATCACTTTGTCCCCAAGAGCCCAATAAATATATTCCTCCTTCTCTCCATATGTGTTAATTCCACTTTTGGGTCTTACTAGGATATCATAAAATTTGGATTATATTTTGGCTAAATCCATGTACAATATGTGCATACACATACACCTACATTTCTTTGGATTGTATTCTTTTTTCTAATGGATACCAAATCTTTAACTGACAAATACCTTTTAATAAATTTTAAAATCTATCTTCCTTATAATAATGTAATAATGATATAACATTGATTCCACTTATCTCTGTAAGTGCTACTGAAGCATTATAAAAATACATTATTTTTTTCTTAAAAGAATTTTATACTTTTTGATAAATTTATTTATAAAATAATTAGTTCCTTGTGGCTTTATCCTACTTTTAAAATTATACAAGTTAAAGGCAAATCTGACCATGTTTCTTCTAAAATTCTCCTCCATGGCTTCTCATCATCTGTAGAATAAATTTCTAATTCTGCCAGGTAGCTCACTAGAAGGTCCATGATGAGTTTCTCCCTGCCCTCCTAGTTCATCCTCCATCACTCTTCCACATTCAGCCACTTCCAACTGCCTGCCTGTCCAGCTTGCCACGCCTTTCCTCAGTGGTCCTGTCTCTAGAATGCTCCTTCCTATTTCAATCACAAAACTTACACGCTTTCTTCGAGTTCAATCTCCTCTGGCTTTTCCTAAATTCACAGTAATGTCACATTCTTACTCCTATGTAATAACAACATATTTTATTTTATTTATATTTTTGCAAATCTACTTTCTACACTAAACTGGGAGTTTTTCAAGGTTAGGGATAATACTTTACTACTGCCTAGCCCAATGCCTGAAGAATATAGGTATTTAGTTCCTATCTATAAAAACATGTGGGTGAATTAATAGATGCATGAATTTTAAAAAGTGGCAAAGCACTAATAAAGTAAGAAGCAAAACTTATTTGCCGATTCAAGGAATATTATATTTGAAATTTACTAAACGCAGGTACTGATCTTCTGTACACATAGTGCAGAAGAGCCAAATGTACCAAAGTTGACCTATAAGAGATGTGCCTCCAGAGTGTTATTATAGGGTCATACTATTATTCATATATGTAAATATAACATATAATATGTATTTCATATAAATATATAGATATAGATAGATATAATAACTTGGCCAAAGCCACTCACTGAAACAGTATCTCAAATAACAGTTCTTATTTCTGTACAAAACATATGGTGACTCCTTTAAATCATAGATCTGAGCCAATGTTGAGTTCAAAATTCCATTCAACTATATAGAAATAGATATTTTTGGCCATACCCCAATAAATCCATATACTTTAATTTTCACTTGTGTTTGTGAGAGTTATCTTTCTTTTCTGGGATGTTTCAGGTTTAAACAAAGGTATTTGTTTTTTCTTTTCCAATCCTTACATAAACAAGATATAAAACAATAAGCTGGAGGAGACGTGGGGAGAGGGGCATGTTTTTAGGAAGAGAAAACTCAAATGCCTATAGGTCTCAGGTGATGAGAATGACAGACGATGAGTAACAATAGGGGATGGTAGGGTTGACTCTAACTGGAAAGCCCCTGTCCTGCCTGAGAGCAGCAGTTGCATTAAGCTCTAACAGATGCCTCATGGAATGATTACTAGGTAGTGCATTGCCAAAACTACTTCTGCTGCATTTTCTTCTCTCCTTCCTTTTCCTTCTAGCTCTTCTTCCTTCTCCTTCACAACAAATGACAGAAATCCATTTTTTTCGTGAGAAAAATCGAATTTAGTAAAGTCAGAAACATGTAATATTTTGACAAAGACTGTACAAGTGAAACCAAGCATTTCTGAATCCTACCCTTTTGTGCTATGTGGTCTAGGCTCACTCACTAGCTAAGTGCTTGGACATTCTCATGGTGGACAGGATTCAAATTTATTTCTTTAAGAAAAGAGGAATGCACATTGTGAAATTTTCTACTTTCTATCAAGTGGATGAATTTGACTCGGTCATTCTATGAATGCTTGTTTGTTCGATCTCCAATTTCAGATGCCTCGTATTTCCCTGTCTGGGTGGCTTTCCCTAATGAGTTATGTTTCATCTCTTTCCTCTACTATGTCTACATAGACTAAATTTTATCCTCATTTTAAAAACCATCTCAAATACTTCTATTTTCTTTGACAGAGTAAGAGTAACATTTCTTTTGCTTTTTAAAAATTTTTTAAGGTTTATTTATTTTTGAGAGAGAGATACAGAGTGTGAGTGGGGCAGGGGCAGAGAGAAAGAGAAACACAGAATCCAAAGCAGGCTCCAGGCTCTGAGCGGTCAGCACAGACCCTGACATGGGGCTCTAATTCACAGACTGTGAGATTATGACCTGAACAGAAGTCCTACGCTTAACCGACTGATCCATCCAAGCACCCTGAGTAACATTTTCTTTGATTTCCAATTACTGTTCTCTCTGCCTCTCTCTGTATGCTTCTATACCTACTCATATTATACATATCTATATTATATCTTATATACTACACTAGATCTTAAGCTCACTCCTTTGTTTCCTAGTGGAGCCAGGCACAGTGGTTTTCACATATTTAATGTTTCTGGTAAGTTTCTATCACAGCTTTTACATTTGTTAAAGAGTTAGTATAGACTATTAATATAAAATTCAGAATTAATCTCCCCTGATATGAAAATGACCTTTAAATAAAGCACTTATAGGTATCTAAATTGCATTTAGTTTGCTCTATTATCTAACTGGCTGTTGTCAGATAAATAACTTCAATGTAAAGGAAGTTCAGGCAGTCTACAGATGTTGAGTTACATGTATGTTTTGTTTGTTTTTAAGAAGTCCCATGCTTGATATAAAAGAGTATTATTAGTAATGGCATTCCTAGACTATTACTTAATGTTTGTTTGTTTGTTTGCTTGTTTGTTTATTTATTTATCTGTTTTATATTTTCTTAATGTTAATTTATTTTTGAGAGAGAGAGAGACAGACAGACAGACAGACAGAATGCAAGCAGGGAAGGGGCAGAGAGAGACAGGGAGACATGGAATCTAAAGCAGTCTCCAGGCTCCCAGTGTCAGTACAGAGCCTGTCGTGGGCTCAAACTCACTGACTGCGAAATCATGACTTGAGCCCAAGTCAGACTCTTAACCGACTGAGCCGCCCAGGTGCCCCCCTTAATTTTTTTGTAACTTATAAACAGGTTCCTGGACTCTTTGGAAACAGTTTAAGATAAGTTTCATAATCTTTTTTAAATAAAGGATTACATGCTTAATCAAAAAACAGAAAAGGAAATTCAATTGAAAGGCAGAGTAGAAACCTATAAAAACTGATTTTTTTTCAAGAGATTAGATATATTAGGCAAAGTGTTCAGGTAATTAGAAGTGCTTTTCCCCCATTTCTAATTAAAATGCAAATAACCTTAGAACTAGATATGGGCTCCAATAGCGAGCGGTTGGGGAAATCTGTAGTACTTGGAGTCAGAACATCTAAATTCAAGCCAACCAAGTTATGTGATCTCGGAAGGGTTACTTTCTTTCTTACTCCCCATTTTTTTCACATAGGAACTTAATATAGTCATGGGAAAAATGTTATTAAAAAGATAAAAGAAGAATCCAGTGAAGGCAAACTAATGTTTTGTGATTGAATTAAATAAGATAATATGTAAATGTGACCCATATTATATGCAGCTCTAAGCTGTGTCATTGTTATGGTATTTTCTTCAAATAAAACCACTGTTTTCTGCAGGGAGATAGATCTCCGATGGTCTGGATGGAATCTGGCAGGAATTTCACCCCACTATGTTTAGGTTATCATTGACTCTCAATATTATCTATCAAAGAAAGGGAGAGTCAGATTAGATAAACCTCACAGTTCTCTTGCAAACCAAAAACAGAACAAAACAGAGAATGATAGAACCACGTATGTCCAAGTTGTAGGATTCGGTTGGATCTGAAAATAAATATAAAAAATGGTTTTTATATGATATGCTCACTTTTCTAAGGGTAAATGACTACTGGCACATCAGTGATAATATAAAGTTTTTAGAGCTGTTTTAAAAATAATTTTAAGGGGCGCCTGGGTGGCGCAGTCGGTTAAGCGTCCGACTTCAGCCAGGTCACGATCTCGTGGTCCGTGAGTTCGAGCCCCGCGTCAGGCTCTGGGCTGATGGCTCAGCGCCTGGAGCCTGTTTCCGATTCTGTGTCTCCCTCTCTCTCTGCCCCTCCCCCGTTCATGCTCTGTCTCTCTCTGTCCCAAAAATAAATAAACGTTGAAAAAAAAATAAAATAATTTTAAAATACACATTTTGTTTAAAGCTAAAGCTATCATGTTTTAGAGAACATTCTGCAGAACAGAATACTTTAAAATGCTTTAAACATACTTTAACATTCTAATTGGTTTCTTGACACTAGTACTGTACTTTTGACTATACAAATATACCTAGAGTTATATTATCAACAGGTCTCCACAATATTTGGATCATTTGATATTCACTAAGGAGAACTTGAAAGCTTTATTAATTTGAAACAATTAATTTAGTTTGTAGTTATTCTCCTTTGGAAAATGTAATAAATGAGAAAATTAGCTTTTGAAGAAATTAGTTAATTATTATCTCATATGTGTAAGCAACTCTTATGAAGACATTTGTTCTGATAAAGGGACAAAAACAAAAATAGAATAAACCAATAAGTCACTCAATGTCATTCCTTTTTGTTTGTTAAGGAAAAGAGATATAATATATAAATATATTATATTTATAATAAAAATAAAATAGCTTTAAGTGGTGGAAAGGAAAATAAAAAAGAAACCATCAACTCTATATTCCTAGATAATAGAGTTTGAGAGTTACCCTGTTAAAATATCCCAAGTCCCAATCATACCTCAGGTTATGTTCCTAAACACCTGAACTTTTAACTGAACATTTCCCCGAGGTTGTGGTTAATCGAATTCCATTATTTAGGCAATTGTGAAACGTAAAATGTTGACTCTAATTTGGATTGCCCTCCAGGGTCCTTGCTACACAAATTTTGTACTGATTTTTACAGAAAAGGTATTTAAAGGGAAAAAAATATATATGTGATTAGCTAAACTGGATTTTATGGGGGCAAAGGGCCAACTCCTTGGACTTGTGAAGAATACCACATGATCCTTCTTAACACAAATCAAGACTTTTCTTCCCCCCACCCCCAAAGCCTGCAATCTCAGCATCTCACTAACCCTTTAAATCCCTGCACTAAATGGAAAAAGAAGGCTTCCAGTTGATGGACAGTGACATTTCTCCCTGTCATACCTTCAGTTTATAAAGCAATATGCTGAGTATAGGCTCCTGTTTCTTGACCTTCTCTAAGCCTCATCTGGAATGACCTTTGTGGTCTAAGCATTAATATAAGAAATTACTTGGTGTGTCCATGCCATAATCCAGACCAATCAAGGAGTTCCTGAGTTACCAGCTGGTAGGATCTAAAATTACTCCTGCTCTCATCAATATAATATTCATAATGACACAAGCTTTTTAAGACCAACTAAATTCCTCTTCCCACCCTAGCTTCCCCACGTTGTCATAGTCTACATGGCTACAATAATAGCAATATCAACAACTACAAAAATATTACATTTACCTCACCCATGTGAAGTAGCAGGTGTTTGCCTGGCATTAGGCATGTGAAGTCTATCATTCCTGTTATCAATGTCACTGTTACTTTCACCATGAAGGAATCGATAGACTGAATTCAGGTTCAGTTAAGGTTAGGTAACTTACTAAAGGCTGGGGACTAAGCTTCTCTTTCAGTTTGTCTATCAATCCTCAATCTCAGAATTCTTGCACCAACTTAGTTCTTAAAATTTGGGTTCTTCTCAGGAAATATGAATGAAATGACCTAGTGATGTCACAATAACACCATCTCACTTTTCTTCAACGTATGCATACAATTTCTATTTTTGTTCCTAATATTTTAATAAACTGCAATATTAACTGGAATAACCTCCAGTTATAGAACTATTTCCTAAAAAAAAAAACGGTTATTCAAAACATTGTTCAAATCCATCCTATCCAAAAGGCAGTCCTGTATTTTACTGCTTACAATTCTGTTCTGCGAACTTTGAGATCCCGGCTCTGCTGGCTTTATCTCTTAAGGTTCTTGGCTTTTTTTTACTTTAAGCACCAAGAACACACAGTCACCGGTCATCACATGGGTACAACACGAATTTCCTTATATTGGTGTTTCTGTTTATGCTCTGCCTGGGATGTTTTCTTCAAAATGTTTATTCACTGAACACCTACTCTAATTCTTTAAGAACCACATAAGATATTAGCTCTTCTAGGAAGCCTGCTCTGACTCTCAAAGTCTATGTACCCACAATAACATGCTCTCAGAGAGCACCAATTATACTGAAATTATTCATGTATGTGTCTTTCTCCCTCACAAGACAATGTCCTGTTGCCTCCACAGCACGTTGTCTAAAGCCATGCATATTTTAAAATAAATACACGATGAGAAGTTTTATAACATTAAAATATGCCTTATAAGGCATTAATTATTTCTGTGTGGTTGCATGCTCGAGCCTGTTATTTATGTGTTATTATTTATTCAGTCAATAATGTCCGTGCCCTATCCCAGTGGTCAAGAAGACAACTCTCTCAAGATTGTCTGGCTTGACCAAATACTATCAGTAAAATCTTGTCCAAGTTACTTAACTTGTCTTCATTTTATTTCTCTCATCTAAAAATAGACATAATAATAGTTTCTATCTAATAGCTTTCTAATGAGAATTAAATAATTGCATATATAAAGAGCTTTTACAATAGTGCTTGCTTTATAGTAAGTACACTATTTTTAGGTCCTATTCTTAGCTATTAATGTATTAATTCTTAGCATCCATTTGCATATGTACACTGAATGGATATATAGCCTAGGAAATGCACTCAGTTTTGAGTACATATTATGAAAACAAAAAATCCATGGCTTGGTCTGCGTAAAGAACACTGAATGAAAAAGACAAAATAAGTAAAGAAATTATATATATATATATATATACCATAGACATAGACACACATATCTATATAATTAAAATATATGATAAGTTGTGATAATGTCATAAATAAAATCATCAAGTGACCTGTGAGAGAAAATAATGTGGGTATCCAACCTTATGTCACATAGCCAAATAAGGCTTCATTGAGGAGGATCATTTAAGCTGAGAAATAGTAAGAATGAACTACTTTAACATTTGAAAAAGAGTATTTTGAAAAGATAGACTATAAAATGCAAGGCCTGACAGATGGAGAAAGCCTGGTGTGCTGGAAGAATCAACGAAAGGCCAGGATATAAGAATATAGTCAGTGAAGGAAAGAATGACAGGAATTTGAAATAGACAGGGGAGACACAATGTATGACTTTGTAACCAAAGTGAGACCTCCTTTCTGAACAACCTTACAACACCTCTAGGAGACACCCAGTAAATACTTACTATATGGACCTGAATTGCCTCAAAACTGGTTATTTAATATAATTCTAAACTTTAAAAAGACAAAGCGAACTATTTCTATAATTATTTTGCTGATTAAATTTAAAAAAGAAGTACCACATGATTCCACTTCTGGGTACCCACTAATTAGTAGAAGTACCCACTAATTCCACTACACTATTTCAAAAAGATAAATGTACCCTATGCTCATTGCAGCATTATTTATAATAGCCAAGATATGGAAGCAGCCCAATGTCCATGGATAGATGAATGGACAAAGAAGATGTGATATGCTTGTGTGTGTGTGTGTATGCGTGCATGTGTGTGTATCCATTCATCTATTCATGGACACATCTGCAGGTGTGTATACGTACCTTATGACATTATCCTATGTGTGTGTGTGTGTATGTGTATATATATATATACACACACACACACACACACACACATATATATATATATATATATATATATATATATATATTGCTCAGCCATAAAAAAGGATGAGATCATGCCATTTGCAACAACAGTGATGGACCTAGAGGATACAATTCTAAGTGAAATAAGTCAGACAAAGACAAATACCAAATTACTTCACTTATATGTGGAATCTAAAAAATAAAACAGATGAATAAACAAACTAACAAACAAAAAGCAGAATCAGACCTATAAACACAGAAAACAAACTGATGGTTGCCAGAGGGGAGGGAAGTGGTAGAATGGGTAAAATGAGTAAGGGGAGTAGAAGATACAGGCTTCTAGTTATGGAATGAGTAAGCCATGGGGATGAAAGGTACAGCATAGGAAATATAATCAGTGCTATTAAAATTGGTTACATAGTGACAGACAGTAGGTACACTTGTAGTGAGCATAGCATAATGTACAGAATTATTGAAGCAATATATTGTACACCCGAAACTATTGTGACACTGTGTCAACTATACTCAAATACAAATAAATAAGTCAATAAGGTATATTTCATGCAAGTATAAGTTAGATAAATGTTAAGCCAAATGTTTTAAAAGCTTAAAATGTTTCTTTACTATCGAACTTAGAAATTCTTTAATATGTTACTGTGAACTATTGACTACTCAAAAATGAAATACGATATGAAGTCGTCCCCAAATGTTGTTCTGAAACTCTTGTTTTAGAGCATTCATTTGCTCTAAAATTACAACAAAACACCCAGTTTGGTAAATGCTGGTTGAGATAAATAAGAGAGTTTAATATTACAGTCCACACTCGAATTTGTTGTGTGGCCTTGACAAGAGTCTTAAAGTTCCTAAACCTCAGTCCTTTCATTTTAAAATGGAGAGAATAAGTCATTTCAACTGGTCATAGTATAAGTTAATCTATGTAAATGAGCCTAAAGTCTAGCATGTTTTAGTCAAAAAATATTACTACTTAAAAACATGGAAATATGCTTGTTGGGAATGTATTTTTATAATTTGACATTGGTTTAGCTTTATTCAGATTTTATCCTAGGGTTTTCCACAGATATCAAAGTCGAGTAAAATGTTAAAGGTTTCATCTTAAGAGAAAAAAGAATTTATATGTTTAACTGACTTCGACAAGATGTTATAAAACTCAAAAAAAAAAAAAAGATAATGAATAAAAAGCAATGTAAAAGACCAACCTTCTGCCCAGATCTTAAAGGTATGGGGTTTCAAAGGTACAAACCTTAGTTTTAGTGATAACTGGCTTCTGATGACCCCCGATGATCCCTACCTTTTTGTATTCATGCCCTTTATTCGGGCTCTTTCTACATTAAATCATAGCTGGCCTGTCAGACTAGTAGAATGTGGTAGAAGTGATGGTGTACAACTTCCAAGGTTAGGTTAAAAAAACATTGTAGCTTCTGTTTTGACCTGCTAGAATACTTGCTCTGGGTGAAGCTAGCCACCATATCATAAGGAAAGACAATAGTCCCTATGGAAAGGACCAAATGGAGGGGTATAGGGAGCTTGCCCACAGCGAAGCCAACTTGCTGATTATGTGAGTGAGCCACCTTCGGAGTGGATCCTCGAGCCTTCAAATGATTACAACCTTGGACTACATGTTGACTTTAACTTCCTGAAAGACCATTCAGTTAAACCGACCTTAAATGCCTGCTTCATGAAAACTGTAATGTATAGAAACTACGGTTTGGATAATTTTCTTTGCAGCAACAGGTAAGTAACAAATCTATAAACTGCTTTGTTGAGAATGTTTTGCTTAGTTCCATTTCCCCTTTTTAGGACTAATACACATTATTCCCAAATATTATACTTACTTCCCAAAGAGATTCTTTGTTCTGTTATTTTCTTCCTTTTTCTCATTATCATCACCATCTATATCAACCTTACTTATTTGGAGGTCTTGATACCCATTTACCATTCTGCTGGCTTCTTCAGTGAAATATCTGCTCCTCTGCATCTTTCTCTCTCATCAATGACTCTTTTTTTCTTTTTATACAATTTGAGTTTTCTCTTATTAACAACAAACACAGAAAACACATTTTGTTCTGAAATTCTGCCACATCATCAAGGTACTATTTACTCATTCATTTAACCATTTATTCAACAAATGTGAAATACCACTAAACAGTATCTTCCAGGTGGAAGTAAGATACAAATAGTTTCAAAAGATGATCTTTACTCTCATGAGATCACAAACAAGTCAATAAGAAATTATAAATTAGACTGGCAAATGACAATGATCGGGGTCAGATCGCTAAACAGGTTATGGACAAGGACAAGGAAGACATAAAATAATGGTAGGGCTTGGTGTGCAGAGGAACAGCTAATGTCCTTACTTCCTCATCGAATAAGAGGTGTGGCCACGAGTTAATAACAAGGATGTGACAGACAGTAACGTAGCAGAGTCTCAAGGAAGCCAGATTTTTTACAGACCTATGAAGGAGTGGTTATTTAGGTATGGAGGAATGGGGGATACTGAACACACTTCTGAATACAAAGTACATAAGATATGCAAAAATAAGAAGTTTCATTTGAAAGAACAGGATAAGTCAGATTCACAGAAGAAAAGCAAGAAGTTTATGCTGAGATATGAGGTATGGCGCATATTCAGTGAAAAGTTTGAAGATGTAGAAGGATACAGTAGTTAAGGAACTGATTATCCATATGACATAATAAAGGAATATAGGGGTCCATTAGTTATGAGAGGAGAAGAAAGTTAGATCAGAGCATGGGAATTAGAAAGAAGTACAGAGGTGAATTTATAATAAAAGACATATGACCAGAGGCACTTATGTCTTAAGTAGTTGGCCAAGGGTAATGGGGTGTGAACCATGATGAATATAAATGACTGCAATATTGTCCTTAAGCATCAGTACTTAGAAGGCCCTTGGCACAATGTCTTACACATAGAAGGCACTTAACATGTTTATGTTGAATGAGAGACCTCTAGGTCGAAAAAAGGTAATTGAAAGTTACTAAGCTACAGATGGTAATTGAAATAATATGAGTTAACAGAATTAGCCAAGGGGGCCATGATGACATTTACAAGGTCAAGAAACTCCTGGGAAATGGGTGTATGTATATATATGTACACATACATACATGTACGCATACATAAATATAGAAAACATTGTCAACTATTTATGTGGAAGAATAGAGATAATATATACAATTACGAAAAGTGATTAAATTATTTTAATTTGTTTAATTATTTAATTAAATTTAATTATTTAATTATTTATTTAATTATTTTAATAATCAAATTATTCAACACAGTCATTCTAACCTTGCCATGCTATTACCTGAGACCAAAAGTTTGGACCTGAGACCAAAAGTTTGGACCTGGAGCTTCTGCATCACCTGGGGACTTAGAAACAGCAATGCTTCCACCCAACTTCACAGCTACTGAATCATAAATTGGACTGGAGCCCAGGCATTGACTCCTAATTATATGATTAGAATATTGCCTCATTACCTTGTCTAATAAGTAATTCTATGTGAGTACCTTAGGTTTATACTCAATTCCATTTGTAAAGTATTTAGTGTAGTCTAGAACAACCACTTCCTCTCTTCTCTCTTCTTCATTCTCACCCCTCTACAGGAAAATATCTATGCCATTTCTGACAAGTGATAATTATAATTTTAAAAACATGTTAAGTGAGGCAGAGATTACTCTTATATACGGACCATCCTATATTCTTGACTTTGGAAAGTTCTTCCATATTTGGAATTGATATCTTACTCTATGGAAGTCCTGCTTTTACACACTTCTAAGTGTAACCTTGGAAAGGTTATTTACTTTCTCAGAATCACTCAGGATGCTATCATAAATCAGAGGCAGAATATCTAGTCAACTGTGGGGGATGATTTGTGATTCTGAATTCCTCAGCACAAGATACATTTTCTTTTTACCCAATGTGGAACTAAACTTTTTAAACATATACACACAGAGAGTAGAAAACCATATATCAATAAATGTTTCATGTACTTGACGTATAAAATATTATCTTTAATTCCTTACCTTTTACCTCTTTATTTAGTTCATGCTAATGCTTTAAAAATGATTATGCAAAATCTGATTCTATGTACATATGCATTTGTAAATACAGTTTATGCCAAAAAAATAATCTTTCTTAATTATCTGCATTTAAATGTCTGTATACCACATTTCCTATTTATAGTAAGTTTACATGAAAACAACAGCTGCCCTTGAAAAATAATTGCCAGGAAAGAATCATGGTATAACTAAGCAACCATGGGCATTTCCTGGTGAAATAAATCTATTTGACTGAAAGCAACTCTGAATGTTGAAATGGGAAGAGGAAAACATCCATGAGCATGTTGCTCCTCCTTCAAGAGCAACCAGATTTCAGATTTAATTAGATAACTATATTCTCTATCTATATTTCTATTTTTTATAAGCCACCAGGCTTCCATAATTCTCACAGTGAACATACAGAGAACTGAGATACTAATATGGAAACAAGGGAGACTGAACATAACGGTTTTTAGAATAGCTTGATCAATTGGCAAGAGTATTAAATACCTACTAATTTTAACTTCATTAAACCCCAAAGTTGCTTCATATGTTTCACTGACTTTAAACCTGTCTTTGTAGCAGATTTAAACTTAGTGAACTATAGAGAGATGTGTCTTATTAATCTTTTAAAATGAGATTTAGCCTAATTTGAGGATTATGTGTAATATAATTTCAATACATGTTTGTAATAAATTGGTCAACAGTAAAATTAGTATGGCTGCTAGAAACTAAAACATTTCTATGTGTTGAATCTTGCTTTCATTTTCTTAATGCATTTGTCTCTAAACCGAATGTTTTAAAACTGCTTATTAGATGATATTTTAAAACATATGATAAAAAATAAATTTCAAATGAAGTATAGTGAAAAGGAAGTTCCTTCCATTTTAGATACTTTGCACCTATCTTCTTTTTTTCATTTTTTTAATGTTTGTTTATTTTTGAGAGAGACAGGGTACAAGCAGGGGAGGGGCAGAGAGGGAGAGAGAATCTAAAGCAGGCTCCAGGCTCTCAGCTGTCAGCACAGAGCCCGATGCGGGGCTTGAACTCATGAACCGCGAGATCATGACCTGAGCCAAAGCTGGATGCTCAACTGACTGAGCCTCCCAGATGCCCAATTTGCGCCTATCTTCTATTAACAGATTTCAGTATCCTTCAAGAATATTTTTTCCCATCCTTTTCCCCTTTGTAGTACATAGTAGACAATATTTAAATAATATGCAAATATATACATATATAATGCATTATATATGTCTACCTGTCTACATATGATATTACAAAATTAAGAGGTGTTATGTATTCTGTTCTGGATATTAATTTTGCTTTTGTTTTGTAAGTGGTTATGTGTGTTCACATATCTTACAAATGCTTCCAGTAGACAGTATATAGATACACTTTTACCATATGAGAGTTCCTAAGTGTTCCATAATTATGATGCTGTTTAATCAGACCCGATTATTAGGCATTTAGATAGTTTCTGATTTTTCACTGTTACAAATAAAGTTGCCACACGTACCTTTTTCATGCATTTTTGTGTGTGGGCCATTACCGTGTGCACATCTGTAAAGCGGAATCCCAAGAGTGAAGCTGCTGGGTTAAAAGGTCTGTGCATTTTAAATTTTGACAGAAACTGACAACTTGTCCTCAGATCACTAACCGTTTTAAAATAATAACTACTGTATTCTGGGCCAAAATTCAAAATCTCTTACTCATACATCTGACCCCCGCATTTTACTCAAAGTAAACATAAAGTATCAGATTATTTTTTTTAAAGTCTGCTCAAAAGGTTACTATACAAGTCCTTTTTTTACAGAGCCCCCCTTGTCCTCACAGAAAAATACAATCTAAGTAAAAATATCGTGTCTGTTGTCTGTCAGGCAAGCACAGCTTCAACACATAAGCCTTGGGCCCCTTTCCATTCAGATTGTCATACCTCATCCCCTTCTCTGAAGGTGCTGAACCAAGTCACAATCCTGCCAACAATGATTGTGAGTGTTTATTTACACACAACCTTGTCACTATCGTCTTTTTTCAAATGTGTTACTATTTGCCAATGTGTCATGAGAAGTAAAGGTGTCTCATTATTTTAGTTGGCATTTATGTAGTTATAAAAGTGACTTGAGTACCTCCTTCATTTCATTAAAACTTGGGATTCCTTCATAAACTTATCCGTTATTCTTCAAGAGCTATGCTAATTTTGTCATCATTGAACCAATATTATTGTATGACTTCTGAAGTAAGCACACTAGGCCAATTGATTTCTTAAGCAAGTTTTATATTTAGAAGGTTAGAGGAAAGGTGCTAAGTGGATGGTAGAAGTGTCTTGGTAGACAGGTGAAAAGGCAGAGTAAATCACTAGAATGGCAACATGTTGTAATGAAAGGAGCCAAACACTGGGAATGTTCATTGAATATACCATTTGTATATCATTTAGTGAATAAGGGATGGTCCAAGCCTTGAAGAAGGGGAAAAAAACAGCAGTAACAACAACAAAAAATTGTTGAACTGATGCAGAGAATCAGACATTGCGCTGATTTCCCTGCCTAGACATTTAAGGGAGAAGTTAATGTGGCAGCTTTACAGAGGAGGAAACAGAGGCATAGAAATATTACCCAGTTAATGAAAAAGGGAGAATTTAAACCCAAAGTCTGTCTCTTTCCATACCTGTGATTTTTTTCACAGTACTGCACTCATTTTTATCAACATGCAATTCTGATGAGAACCAGAAAGGTGAGTTTGCAAATAATTACAACTGGAGGCTGACAGAACTCCAAGAGGGAACAGAGAGGGAGAGGAGTGAGAGACAGACAGAAAGCTGTCTTTTGCATTTTGCACATGGGAAATGGTGACTAGGCTCCTTGTACACAATGAGTAAAGAAGGGGCATTAACTTAGAATCACACACCTTGGCTTCAAGAATTGTGTTCCCACCTTAATTTGTTGTCAGATTTCAACATCTGCATCTCTTATCCATTCCCAAAGACTTCAGTGTATGTGCTCTTCAAATAGCTCTAGGTCATACAATAGTTTATATTCTCCCTGAATCTGAGTTCATTGTAAGTGATTTAATGTGACAAGAGATAGAAAATTGTATTGGCAGACTGTTGCTAAACTTAATTACTCACTAGATCCAACCCCAATCAATTAACTACAGCATTAGACAACATAAATTCTAGATTATCTTCTACTAGAAAGGTTGTTACTCCTGATTCTTCTCAATTAACAACTCTAACCCTTTCATTTATTATACAGAGTCATAGACAGTGAATACATGTTAATTTATAATAATCAAGCTTTATATTTATATAGCAATTGCCATTTTCAAAGCACTTTCATATCTCCTAACTCAGTTCAGCTCCATCATAGAATAACTCATAAATCAAAGCAGATAACATTTTTGCAACTTTTCAGGTCATTAAAATGAGACTTGGAGAGGTCAATGACTCATCTAATGTAACATGTTTAGGAAATTTTAGGTGTCAGACATGCCATAGTCCTGGGAGGTCAACAGATGTCTTTTTCAGAAAACTTCTAAATATAATATATGAGGAAGTCAAGACTTAGAAAACTTCAACAACTTGTCTAAAGTCACATACCTAGATAGGGGTAGAACTGAGAACTGCAGACAGTTTTTACCTTCTGGTCCAGTGCAAAACTCAAAACAACACTCAAACTCCTAACAATTAGAAACAATATAAAAATCAGACATATTGGAGAAATTATGGTTTATGCTGTTGACCAAGTCTATTACAACTCACCTTGCCCTTGTGATACCTAAGCTTTTTCCAGTGTATCTACAACATCTCAAGAGTAATGGCAAAATTAAAAATTTTAACTAACCATTTGTTTTATCAACATAAACCAAAGTACAATTCAGTTTGTTTTTATCAAAGGTATATTCCTTAAATTTTTAATACTTTTTTTAAATTTTTTTAAAATTTTTATTTATTTCTGAGAGAGACAGAGACAGAATGCAAGTGGGTCAGGGGCAGAGAGAGAGGGAGACACAGAATCCGAAGCAGGCTCCAGGCTCCAAGCTTTCAGCACAGAGCCCAACGCGGGGCTCGAACTTACAAACCGAGAGATCATGACGTGAGCCGAAGCCAGACCCTCAACCGACTGAGCCACCCAGGTGCCCCTTTAAATTCTTAATTCCAAGACACTCCCCTCTTCACCTTCATTTCCACACCCAGTATGTAACTTCCTATCATTACCTCACTCCCCTTGCCTACCAATGCCAGCCGACTAGACTTGTATGTATTCATTCTGCCACCTTCTCTGTCAGACAGCCTTACATATTTTCAATTCAACATTATGTCCTTTTACCCCAACACATGCTGTTTGTTTGTTTGTTTTTCTGTGTGTGTTTTAAATTTTATTTATATTGACAGAGCAAGTGGGGAAAGAGCAGAATAAGGGACAGAGAGAGAATCCTAGTCAGTCTATACACTGTCAGTGCAGAGCCGGATGTGGGGCTCGAACTCACAAACCGTGAGATCATGACCTGTGTTGAAGTTAGATGCTTAACTGAGTAAGCCACTGTTTTGTTGTTGTTGTTGTTGTTGTTGTTGTTTACTGCTCCTTTCAAGTTTTTCACTTGACACGTATTCACAATCTGGATTTTTCTCATCTTAATTTATCCCACCTCTTAACTTTGGAAACTTATCTCATACCTCATGTATTCTACTATGTCTCCTCAGACTGCCCAGTTCATTTTGATACTTCCAATTACAAAACACATAAACGCACCCCTTTTGGAGAAAATAAAGTGTGCCCCCAAAATAAGAAAGCATCATTGTCTTTCTGGCACAATTCAGAGACCTCTGCACATGTTATCATCCTTGATCATCATAATTGCAAATATTTGGTAGGATTAGAAAAGTTAAATGAGTTGTCTGTGTTAGAAAATACTAGTACTACCAACACTACTACTATTAATGATAGTAACATTAACAAAATTATTAAGTTCTTCCTATATACAGGAGGGTGCTAAGTGGTTTAAGCATATTATGAAATTTTATGATAACAAAATAATCATAATAACACTACTCCCACTTTACAAATACAAAACATAAGGCCCACAGCTGTTAATCATGCTACTTAAGGTTTTATAACTGTATGTAATGAAGCTTAGCCATGAACCAATCCAAATGATTTTATGGCTCTTGAACAAACTTTCAACCATGTTTCTTTCTATACTTCAAAGAACAGACACAGCAATATACCATGATTTATCACCAGATCTATTACTGGTTTGACTCATACATTCTATGTCACACTTTTTTAAAGATGGAATAGTCCTAACACTTTGCACTTTAAAATTTGTCTTGATAATCTGGCTGAGGGTTTATAAAAATGAAAAGGCACCTTACTAAATAGGACAAGATAATTTGTAAATTATTTATCTGATAAAGGGTTTATCTAAAGGGTTTATATCTAAAACACATAAAGAATTTATATAAATCAACATCAAAACAACAAATAATCTGATTTAAAAATGGGCAGAGGACCTGAATAGACATTCTTCCAAAGAAGACACAGAGATGGCCAACAGACACATGAAAAGATGTTCCGCATCACTAATCACCAGGGAAATGCAAGTCAAAACTACAATGAGGTAACACCTCACACTTGCCAGAATGGCTAGCATCAAAGACAAAAGAAATAAGGAGTATTGGCAAAGATATGGAGATATGGAGGAAAAGGAACCCTCATGCACTACTGATGGGGTTATAAGTCTGTGCAGTCACTGTGGAAATCAGTACACAGATTCCTCAAAAAGTTAAAAATAGAAATACCATATAGTGTATAATGTATTCCACTACTGGGTATTTAATAAAAAAAATGAAAATGCTAATTAAAAAAATATATGCACCTCTATGTTTATTGCAGCATTATTTACAATAGCCAAGATACCGGAGCAACCTAAGTGTCCATCAATAGATGAATAGAAAAAGAAGACATTGTATATAGATGTATATATATGTATGTGTATATATATGTATACATATATATGTATGTGTATATGTATATGTACATATATATGTATACATATATACACATACATATATATGTATATACATATATGTGTACATATATACATATAAACACATATATACATATACATATATGTATATATACATATATATACACACACAATACATATATATATATATGAGAGAGAGAGATACAAACACAATATGAAACATTATTCAGTTATAAAAAATAATGAGATCTTGTCATTTGCAATAATATAGATTGAGGGCATTATGCTAACTGAAGTAAATCAGACAGAAAAAGACAAATATGATACAATTTCACTAGTATGTTGAATTTTTTTTAAAAAAATGAACAAAAACAACAAAAAAGACCCATATATACAGAGGGCAAACTAGTGGCTGCTGGGGGCGGGGGGGTTGTAGGGGTGGGGAGGAAAATGCGTGAAGAAAAGTGAGAGATACAGACTTCTAGTTATGGAATGACTAAGCCACAGGGATGAAAAGTACAGCAAAGGGTATATAGTCAGTGGTGCTGTAACAGTGTTGTATGGTGACAGAGGATAGCTGCACTGAGCTGAGCACAGCATAATGCATACAGTTGTCAAATCACTATGTTGCACACCCAAAATTAATGTAAGATTGTGTGTCAACCGTACTTCAATTTAAAAAATGTCTTGGAAGTTAGTTTCCCTGAAATAACAATAATTTATGCATCATTTATAAGTGCTAAGTATTATAAATATTATCTCAAGTCTCCAACCCTGTGCTGTAATTATGAGTACCCAAATTTTCTAAACAGGAAAACTGAAGCCTGTAATTTCACAACAAGAAGTGGCCAAACTAGAATCCAAATCTTGTTCCATTGCTTTCAAAGTCATCGTGTCCCACTATTCTCCACCACCACTCTTGCATCAATAATGTGGTTATAACATTGTTGGCAATTGATACATATTTGGTGCTGGAACCTTGCTTCTGTCTGATCTGATTTTGCGGAAACCGAAGGATCCATTTTGTGTGATTACGTTTTCCTAAGCATAAATCAAAGAAGGTTGTGAAAAAAGCCTTTCCTCCATACATGATTTCTAGTTCATGTTACTGAAAAATTGTACTGAGTATAAAATGCAAATTGTATTTAATTATATATTTAGAGATTTACTTATTTTGAGAATAAATTATACAACATCAAGACTCTGTAATTAATATGGGGACATATGGCCATCATATGCTCTGCAGCTTAAGTTTGATACTATAGATATGATTAATGAACCATTTTGTAGGCTTAAGGAATAGAAGAAGCAAGCTCTTCCTAAATACTTGTTAAGTAAGGAGTTAAAAATTCATACGCACTCAGTTATGCCTTCAGTGTTAAAACTAATTAACATTCTTGCCATTATCTAAACATCTTTAAAAAAATCAAATTTTACAAGCATCTCAAATTCTTTTCCAAGGTTATTTTTCTCTTCTTTCTTTAGATTATTAACAGAGAAATGACCAGTTAAATCTAACTCTTTGTGTCTCTGTCAGTATCAGGAAGTCACTGCATTATGAAGAAGAGAAACAGAAATAATGCAAGATGCACTTTGCCTGTATCATTTTCTTTAGTATTTATAACAATCCAGCAAGGTAGCTATTATTATAATAAATTAACATTCTATGAAGTTGAGCCTGAGAAATGTACTAACTTGTCATACATCAAAATAATGGCCGAAAAGTAATGACTAGAAACCCAGAGACATGTGATATTTGAGACAATACTTTCCCCTCTATCTTAAACTCTTTATGGGGCACCTGGGTGGCTCAGTCAGTTAAGTGTCCAACTTCAGCTCAGGCCATGATCTGGCTGTTTGTGGGTTTGTGCCCCACATTGGGCTCTGTGCTGAGAGCTCAGAGCCTGGAGTCTGCTTTGGATTTTGTGTCTCCCTTTCTCTCTGCCCCTCCCCTGCCTGTGCTCTGTCTCTCTCTCTCAAAAATAAAATAAAACTTTAAAAAGAAATGTAAACTCTTTACTACACACTCACCAAATACTAGTTTTCTTTTCTCTTTTAATAAAAATAGGTATGTCTGTTAACCATGTCCAAAAAATGCTGCATAACAAATCACTCCAAACTCATTGGGTTAAAGCAACAATTATTTTATCTTTGATGATCTGCAGAGTACCTGGGGTCAGCTGGTGTGACCTAAGCTTTTCTCTAGTGACTGTCCTCAATAAGTCTCTCTTCTTCCTGGGACCAGCAGGCTAGCACAGGCACATCTGGTGATGGCACAGAGGCACATGTGTGGGCAAACTCAAGTGTACAGGGCTTTAGCTACATCATCTTTCTAACATCCTATTAGCTAACATGGCAACACCACGATGTGACATTATACACTTCACACACAGTTCAGAAAACTGCCAAATTATTATTAAATGGCATAGATATGGAAAAAAGATGGAGAATCACGATCAGGAATGCAATTTACCACAGAAGGGATAAACATTTCTTTACCAATGGTTCTTAAAGTGGAGTATAAATCAAGAACACCAAGGAAGTTTCCTAAAAATACAAAGTTTGGGCTACCTCTAGAGCTTAAATTTCTTTGATCTGGGGCAGCTGAGTGGCTCAGCCAGTTAAGTGTCTGACTCTTGATTTCACCTCAGGTCATGCTCTTAGGGTTCATGGGATCGAGCCCTGAGCTGGGTTCTGCACTGACAATGCAGAGTCTACTTGGGAATCTCTCCCTCTCCCGCTCTCTGCCCCTCCCCCACTTGTTCCTGCTTGTGCATGCTCGCTTGCTTGCTCTCTCTCTCTCTCTCCCTCTCTCTGTCAAAAATAAATAAATAAACATTTAAGAAAATTCCTTTGATCTGGGTTTGGGCACCAAAATTATGTATTTTAACAAGAACCTAAGTGACTCTGAAGCAGGAGGCTCATACTTTGAAAAGCACGCTTCTACGTAGCATTTTTTTCTTTCTAATATGTAGCCCTTTGACATATCTCACAGAAATATTTTATTCAATGTGCCAACTTCAGACCATTCAGTTAAAAATGTCATGTCTATGACTCAGCAATCGAAACTCAGCTTTCTGCCCTAGGTCCAGAGAAATCCCACAATTAAAATATTTCAATCATAGATTTGTTACTAATACTTTGATGATATTTTGATATTATACCAAATACAAAAATTTGTATGTGCTACAGTAATGGCCAACACCAAAAGAATTAGCAAATGCAACCCTAATTTGGAACTTTCAGGAAAAGATGAAAAGAAAAGACACATGTATGAAGTAATCTATTGATACATAGATTTCCCTTTCAGCTTTGTTCTAAAGTTTCCTTATATAAAAATTCAAGAGTACTCTATTATCTTGATACTGAAAAACAATAAATAACAATAACTAAAAGTTAAAAAACATAGAATTTTACCATAATACAAAACAGTTGGTACTCAAATGTCTTCAAAATTATTTCTGAAGTGCTCTCAACAAGCTTTTTTAATTCTATGATTTTATGGGGGGAAGGGACTCTGTGAGGTGCTCATCTCTCTTTAATGCTTTGCATCTATTAGAATTTCCTACAGAGAGAGGATGATTCTTTTTTTTTTTTTTTTTTTTTTTACAGGGACAGGAGTCAGCCAGGATAGTGATGTATTGATAAACACAGAGGTTGAAGCGGTCCCAGAAAAGATGAAGTACAGGAAAACTATGGTATCTTGAAAGTCCTCTCTAAATGGTCAAAATAAAATATTCTAGTGTGACCTGAACTGAGATAGGTGAATTAAGTCTGAGCCTGGGTGGCTCAGTCAGTTAAACATCTGACTTCAGTTCACTCAGGTCATGATCTCACAGTTTGTAAGTTCTATCGAGCCCCACATTGAGTTCGCTGCTGTCAGTGCAGTACCTGCTTCTGATAATCTGTCCCTCTCTCTCTCTCTGCTCCTCTCCTGCTCGCGCGCTCTCTCTCAAGAGAGATTTGTTATGTAGAAATTTGTAGTTCTTATATCTTCATTGGCAATTGTGACATGCCCTATAGAATTATAAAATATCCTTATTTTCCTTGTTAAATGCTTTTTTTATTCCTGACCTAACTTTTCTAATATTAATATTTCAACCCCTGCTGCCTCTCCCCAGCTCACATTCAATCTCTTTCCCTCTCTCTCTCAAAATAAATAAGTAAAGAAACAATAAATAAAATTAATTTTGATATTCTGGATTGCCTATGCTTGCGTGTACTTCTGGAAATCTACATTGAAGGGATTATATCTTACTTGTTCCCTCTTCATTAATATGTTAAATAAAAACTTTGGTAAAGGTTTATTCCATATACATTTAAGTACAGATTACAAAATAATTTCCCTTAATCACTTTCTTTTTTTTTTTTTAATTTTTTTCAATGTTTATTCATTTTGGAGAGACAGAGACAGAGAGCAAGCTGGAGAGGGAGAGAGACGAGACACAGAATCTGAAGCAGGCTCCAGGCACAGAGCCTGATGCAGAGCTCCAACTCACCAACCATGAGATCCTGACCTGAGCCGAAACTGGATGCTCAACTGACTGAGCCACCCAGGTGCTCCTCATTTTTTTTTTAACACTTATTTTGAGTGAGCATGCACACGCACTTATGCATATAAGTACATATTACAAAAACAATTTCCCTTAATCTCTTTCATTTCTTTTTTTTTAATGCTTATTTATTTTGAGAGAAAGGGGGATCAAGAGCATGCATGCAAAGGAGGAGCAGAGAGAGAATCCCAAGCAAGTTCCATGCTGTCAGCAACAGCCCAAAGTGGGGCCTGAACACACTAAATGTGAGATCATTACCTGAAATGAAACCAGTGATGCTTAACCAACTGAGCCATACAGTTGCCCAAATGGCTTTCATTTCTAAGTTATCTGAGTTATGTTGTTTCAATTCTGCCTCTTTGATACAGTGTTTATTTGGGTTTTGCTTTTTAATCCAGTCTCTTTCCTTTTGAATTTACATTTAAAAATTTTTTTTTAATTTATTTTTGACAGAGAGAGGGACAGAGCATCAGCAGGGGAAGGGCAGACAGAGACAGAAACACAGAATCTGAAGCAGGATCCAGGCTCTGAGCTGTCAGCAGGGCTCGAGCCCGACGCAGGGCTCGAACCCATGAACCACGAGATCATGACCTGAGCCGAAGTCAGCCACTTAACTGACTGAGCCACCCAGGTGCCCTGAATTTACATTTTAAGTTTTAATATAAATTACAAATGTTATATTTGTTGAATTATACACATACTATATATTATTTTTATTTTAATATATATTATATTGTATATATATTATAAAGTCTTTTACTGTATTCTCATTTCCTAAAGATTTCCCATTTTCCTCTTCTTTGGTTGGAATTTAAGTAATTTCCTCATGAATGGCTTATAAGAATAATAGAACCTGAGGAAGAGAATAAATGCAACCATCCTTTAATATACCAAAAGATATTAAGCTTCATTTATATTGAGAGAAATGCTAAGTATAGTCACACGGAGAAACCGTTTTTTACCTATCGTGTTGGCAAAAATCTAAGTTTGACAACAAACTCCAGAAACTGGAAAAACAATGGACTCTTTATCTGTTGTTGATGTGAGTTCAAAATAATGAAACCCATAAAAGGCAATTTGTGACTATCAAAATTACAAATACCTTTAACATTTGACCTAGCAATTGCACCTTTTGGAATTTATCTTTAAAAATACCCACAACATGTTTGCCATATGTACAAACTATATACTATAGCATTTTGGGGGGTAAGTTTTTTTTTTTTTTTTTATTTTGAAAGAGACAAAGACTGCACGAGTGGGGAAGGGTCAGACAGAGAGGGAGACAGAGAATCCCAAGCAGGCTCTGCACTGTCAGTGTGGAGCCTGATGTGGGGCTCAAACCCACGAAACTGTGAGATGGTGACCTGAACTGAAACCAAGAGATGGACACTTAACCAACTGTGCCAACCACATACCCCCGCAGCATGGTTTTTAATAACAAAATCTGAGGCACAAAACAAATGTCCACCAATAGACGAGTAGTTCTATAAACCAAGGGGCACCTGTACTTATAATACAGGGCTTGTCTTAAAAAATGAAGAATCTCTTTATACTGATATGGGGGTAAAAACCCTCTAGTAGATTGTCAAGTAAAAAAAGGAAATCATAATATGCTGCTACTTTTATAAAAGAAAGGGCATACAATACTAATATACACTTATATTTACTTCTATCTATTTAAGGAAACATTGGAAGGATATACAAAGAAAAAAAGTGGTTACTTACAGGGGCTGAGAGAAGCATAGTGCACAGGACATAAGTGATAGAAAACCTATCAGTTAGTAACTGCCTTATTTTAATCAGAAGTCATATTCAAATATATATTTATATACAAATATATATACTTACACACACACACACACACACACACACACACACACCAGTGCAGCACTATCCAGATGGGAACATTAACCCATCTATTTGTGCAAAGACCAATCAAAATGGATTCTGACCAAAAACAACCCATATGACTATACCAGAGAGTATAAATATAACTAAACCACAACACATAATCTGGTTCTTAAATTCTCATAGAGTATGTATCGAACAGCAAATTATTTTACACTTTCAGACATAATATAGGCTTAGGTCTGAAAATACAATAATTATATTCCTCAATAATTCTCTTGATATAAACAATAATCTAGACTTTTCTAAGGCGTAACTTCTAAAAGTATGCTTTTAAGGTCTGCTTCTCTTATAAGACTTCCCATAAAAATTTCCAAAATCAAATATATTTGCAAGTAGTATATATTGTGACCTTAGAGTCAATAAAAGCTATTAAAATATTGAAAGCTCTAAGAATTAAGGCACTAAAAGAACTGATAAAAGTTGTTTGAGATAGCTCAGTAAATTACATAACCATAGAACTCTTCATTTTTGTCACAGTATTCCACTGAAAACTATGTTTGATATTATTTGCTAACTTCTCTAACTAACCTTACATACGTAATCAGGAATATGCGATCAAGTTGGCACCGATTGTGGCTTGCAAAGGTGTCCATCTTTTCCCTCAGTAACTGTATTCCTGGATGTTTGGTGTGTTTATCAAATTCAAACTAATCCAGTCATTTTAAATTTAAATTTTAGGAAAGAGCCTGCTAGATAAAAATTGCCCAAATGACATGGTCTAAAAATATCCATTCTACAGCTGCTCTGCTAATTCAATTTCATTTTTAAAACAGGTTATGAATAAACAAACAATTGACAAGAAAATTATGCAATTAAAAACAATATAATAAGAAAGAAAATGCTTGGAGTTTGGTTCTAGTTATACTCGTTTTTTTTTTTTTAATCTTGCCCCTTCTGCTTATAAGCTGCATGAAAATGAACAATTCACTTTGCTGACTTTCAATTCTCTAATCCATATATATGTGGATATACACCTTGCATGACTGTTGTCAGAATTACACAAAATATGTGTTGATTGCTCAATGAGGTGGTTATCATGAGAACTAACTTGGTTTTCTTCCTCCCTGTCCAGAAATACAAGCAAGAGTGGGGTTTTTTGTTTGTTTTTTGGTTGTTTTGTTTTGTTTTTTGTTTTTAATGAGAGCAAGCATGAATGGGGGAGAGGGGCAAAGGGAGAGAGAGAGGGAAGCTGCAGCAGACTCCACACTCAGTGCAGAGTCCGACCCAGGGCTTAATACCAAGACCCTGCAATCATGACATGAGCCAAAATCAAGTCCAACGCCACCCAGGTGCCCCAAGAGTGAGTTATTTCTTAATAATTCAAGATCCAATAAAAAAAAAAAAAAACATGCAAAGTTGTTAGGTCAGTGTGCTAGTGGACTCAAAGCCAGCTTGAATTTAAAGGAAAAAAATTCAAAATTAAAGCATGACTTGAGGCTTACATTTTTCTATGGACAGAGAGCAAGTTAGCAAAGCTTCTCAACTGTAATCCTGGGGCAATCCTTAGAGAAAAGGAAGCATTTATCACAGAACAGAATTAATAGTCTCAGAAAACTCCACACAGGGGTAAATTGGGTTTCTAATAAATACATGTTCCCTGTCTTGGGACAGTAAGATTTGGGGCATGTGCTGTTGCTATCTATCTCGTTTTGAATGTGTTTATTGGAGTTACTCTATCACTATCTTCTAGTAGGTTTTTTATTTATTGGAACAGGTAACTTGTCTTTTTAGACCACAAATCTCTGCATTTAAAAACAAACAAGCAAACAAACAAATAAACAAACATCTGTGAAGCCAACTTTAAAGAGGAGCCTCATCCACACCTGGATAAGATTTATACACTTATATCTTATACTTTAAGCCTGAACTTCATGCTGTAATAGGATATGACTTCTGGTGGTCTTCAGAGAGGGGGTTAGTAACTTTATATTTCTGGAGAAATATGGATATTTTATGACCAGAGGTCAGACTGTGGTGAATTCAAGTTAGCCCAAATTTGCTGCCATTCCATGTCTTTAATCCAGGCTGGCTTATGACTTACTGCAGTTGACAGAATGAGGCAAACTTGTAACTTCTTAAAGTGAACTTTAAGCGGGCATGTAAGAAATCAGCAGTTTCCATTTTTAATTGTCTCTCTCGTGGAATCCAGCTTCCATGATCTATGAAGCTCAAACCATGTAGGGAGGTCAGGTCACATGGGGGAGAACTGAGGTGCTCTAGTTAACTGTCCCACCTGACAGCCAGCACCAATGGCCAGCCAGGTGAGTGAGCTGTCCTGGAGGTTTGAAACATTTGAGTCTCCCAGATGACTGCAGCTCCAGCCATCCCCACCTAAAACAGAACTTTCCAGTTGAACTCAGTCAACCTGAGTCATGAGAGGTAATAAATGTCTGTTATTGTTTTAAGCTATTGGAATTTATGGTATTTTTTATACAGACATAGATACATAGTCATAATATTTGCTAAATGTATTCTAAGGGTGGCAAAAATCCTTTTTATACCCTAATAAACCTGTAAATTTCTTTTTTTTTAAATTTACTTGAGAGAGGCAGAGTGAGGAGAGAGAGAATCAGAAGCAGGCTCTGCGCTGTCAGTGCAGAGCCTGATGTGGGGCTTGAACTCACAAACCAAGAGGTCATGATTGAGCCAAAGTCAAGAGTTGGATGCTTAGCTGACTGACAGGTGCCCAAATTTATTTTTTTTTTAAGTTTATTAATTTATTTTGAGAGAGAGAGAGAGAGAGAGAGAGAGAGAGACACCATGTGTGAGGGGGAAGGGGCAGAGAGAGCAGGATAGAGAGAATTCCAAGCAGGCTCCATGCAGTCAATGTGGAGGATGATGAGAGTCTCAGTCTCACAACCATGAGATCATGACCTGAGCTGAAATCCAGAGTCAGACACTTAACCAACTCAGCCACCCAAGTGCCCCAAACCTGTAAGTTTCTAAGAGTTGAGGATGATTGGCTCTGTTTCCCAGTTTCCCTCTCTGCACCCAATGACTCTCCTTCTGTGGATAATCTCCTAAGTAGTAGAACTAGTTTTCAAAGTAACATGCTTTGGTTAAGAAGACTTATTTGAGATTAAAAAAAAATTTAGCCAAACCATTTATTAGTTTTGAAAACTCATTAAGCTATTCAACATTTTGGAGTCTCAATTGTTACCTTTTAATTTTATTTTTTATTTTTCATTTATTTTTTTAAGGAGTCTCCATGCCCAACATGGGGCTTGAATTCACAACCTGGAGACTGAGAGTCACATGCTCTACAGATAAGAGAATCCCAATTGTCACCTTTTTAAAATGGAGATAATAATACCCACTTTACAGAATATACATGAGTATTACATAAAATAAGACATAAAAATCATCCATCAAGAATTCCATTAAGTGCAGGCACTTAGTTTTATTAACTACTACCATTATTATCTAACAACATAGGAAGTGGCTTATTGATTTGGGTGCATGAAATGACTCTGTCTTTCAGAGCAGATGTAGGAGGTTGATATCCATTTATGGTACAAATTATTGCAGTAATTTAATTAAAGAATGGTAAGCACTACTTTTTCTGGAAAGAAACTTTACTTTTCTATAAGTAGTAAACACTCTGGGAAAAGTTACCACGTATTTTCTTGGCAACTGGAATTGAGGAAGTCATTTTATAAGGCAGTTCATAATGCCACACATATATATACTTCCCCCTTCACAGCACAGTGTGTGTTGGTAGGTTAGATGATGGCAGAAAGGGTGCATCTGGCTCCCCTAAGTCTAGGCAGATGAGTTCCTTTCTTAGTAGCCACATGCCTATTCAATCAATGCTAATCCTAACTCTGTTTCACCTTCATACACTCTGAGGGAGAAGCCATGCTGATTAGCAATCAAAGACAATAGCTAGCTTTTTCCAGTTTTCTCCCTAAAGTAAATACAAATCACAATTTAACTCCTTCCCAGGGGAGGGAAATATCAAGAGCTAGAAACCCGAAAGAACTGTAAAAAGCATGTGGATTCAGTTGTATATTTGTTAATGCTAAGTCTACTTGTTTCTTCAAATAGAAAAGTTTAATAAAAATAATGAGGCATCTTTTTTGAACCCAGTCCCCTTGTATATGTACTCTATGCCATTCCCCATATCCTTATGACCACTTCACGCCTGTGTGAAATGGATTCAAATTAGCGCTTCTACCTTGGGCACCACCTTGGACTCTATTTCAGACAGAGTGGGATGAAAGGTATCTAAGGACACAGAAAGAATTAGAAAAGCTTATTTCCTGAGTGTTTCACCGAGTGTGGTTCCCAGGGCAGTAGCATCAGCATCTCCTGAAACTTGTTAGAAATGAAAATTATGGAGCGTCACCACACACCAGCTCCACCACAGACTCAGAAACTCTGTGGTAAGGTGATGCAATCAGTGCTTTAACAAGTCCCCCTGGTGATTCTGAATGCTTAAAATTTGGGAACAGTCAGTGCAGCAGGTGGAGGTGAAGAAACATTCAAAAACACAAACAAATATAACACTAACCCCTGATCTCTCAGAAATCTGCATTTCAAGACTGATTCCATAAAATAGCAAGGAAACCATTATGTGCCAATATTAGATGGTTGAAAGAGCTCTACTTCTGGAATCAGAAAGAACTGTAATTAATACATGGCTCTCTGATTCTACCTGATTTTACCTAATCATTCTGAATGTGCTCTCAGTTGTGAAATAGAGATAACAATATCTCTCTCAGTATGTATTAAATCAAATCACATGTATAAAATATCTAGTATAGAGCTAGGAACTCAGTATTCATTCCATTCATTATAGTTTTTGCTAACAATGTGGGCAGTAACTTCAACTCAACAGGGTACAAGCTGCCTACTTCCGGGGTATGGAGGGAAGGTTGTGAGGAATGGAGATGTTAAAATAGAAGTAGCAAAAAAGATAGGCATTGATAAGTTCACTCACTTCTTATCACCGAGGCTACTTCTTCACAGACAATAGTGGAGAAGTAGTGTTAGGATTATCTGTGGCAGTGAATTCTATGTATGCATTTGTCTGAATTCTCTGGCTTCATTCATTTTCAAGTACTGAATGACTGCCTCTGAAGTGCCAGGAGCAGTGCCAGCCAATGAAGGTGAAACAGGCTATTCAGAAAGAGGCAGTGTAGGGTAACAATCAAGAACTTGGGCTTGAACCCGACCTGCCTGGTTTTGTATCCAGGCCTATCATCTATCTACTGTGTGACCTCAGGGAAGTCACTTAACCTCCAGGGTCTTGCTTTTTAATCTTTATTATTAGAAGGTGGTAATATAAAATACCTTGTAGGACTGTGGTGAGAATAAAATGAATTAATGTACATTAAAAATTAGACGAGTAGCCAAGCAACAGAGATCCTTCATACATGTGGGTTATGATCATCTTGTGCCACCATTGGCAGATTTCACTCCATGAAAGGCTTTCCCTGACATCCCACTGTCTGTGTGATTGAGTCTGAATTTTACCCTGGCAGGCCCCTAGACCAGTGCATCTCAATCTTTAATGTGACTAGGATCGCTCAGGGGGTCTTGTCAAAGTACAGGTTCTGATTCAGTAAGCCTAGGGTAAGGCCTGAGTTCCTGCATTCCTAGCAAGTTTCTGGGGGATGCCAGCACTGCCTGTTCTCAGACCACAACTTCAATGCAAAACTACATTCTAATTCCAAATCAGAATGTAGCCCATTGCAAGGCTGGGACATCATTTTAATAGAGATCCCTAAAAGATGCCATGGAAAAGAATAACTAATTCTTCCCCCACTTGGAGATCAAGCAATCTTTTAAGTACATATTGGTCATAAGGGAAGACAAACTATAAGCCAAAGGAAAAATATAAAAGTGTTCTTTGTTATGACTTTGGTATCAAGGGCACAGAATCCGAATCTGATCTAGACAGCGGCAGGAGACCAGAGCAATGACTGAGAAGTAATATTGAGAGAGTTGCAGGGCAGGGAAGAAAGCTTTTACTAACTGCTGTGCTGAGAGCTCCACCACAGAGACAGGGGAAATACAATTCACAGGCATGGAGTCAGAGTAGCAGGAAGTCATTTTTACAGATTCCTACACATGTTATATTGAATTATGGTGGAACGTTATTGCAAAACATGTTGGCTGTTCAGAATGCAATTTACTTCATTATGTCATTTTATTTTTAGGGATAGTATTTACCTCAGAGGTATTACACAGATAAAATGAATTAATAGATATGGGGAATATAAAGTTTTTAGAATAGAATTGTACCTGACACACAGTAAGCATTAGGTTTATTTATATGATATATACTTATAAATTAATTTTACCATATATTATATTAACAAGAACAAGCTAAAAAGAGAGAAAAAATTTAGTTGACTTCTAAATGTTTCAACCCACAAACAATCATTCTAAGACTAAAGCTACCACAAACAGTAAATTCCAGCCATGTTTCCCTTCCTTAAGCACCTCCAAGATGCCATATAGTTCCCAACTTAGGATCTTTCTTGGTGTTTCCTTGGTGGGAAGACTCTAACCCTACCTAGGTCTCGACATGGCTAACTCCTTTTTATCATTGAGGTCCTAGTTAAAATGCCGTCTATTCAGAGAGAACTTCCTGAACATTAATCTTAATTATTTCTCTCCATCCCTACCTCAACAAGTTCAATAACTCTATATCATACATACCATTTTACTCCTTTGGAATACTTATTGCTATATGAAATCTTGCCCATATGTATGTTTCTTTGCTTGTTGAATGTTTCCTTCCAAGGAGAATGTCAGAGTGTAAGCACCTGGAGATTAGAATCTCCCTTCCTTGCTGAATTTGGGTTGCAATCCCTGTACCTGGATCCAGAACATGGTAGACACTCAATAACTATTTCCTTAATAAGTAAATAAAGATAAATAAGACGTGCTTCTCAAAACACCAAAATGTTAACAATTTCCAGATATACTTATAATAGTTTAAAATGTTATTCTTTGTATGTGTAGGCAATCTCCATCTAAAATTAGCAGCAATTAAACATTTATTGTATAGTATTTCTAGATTTGCAATGATATTCCTGCTACCTAGCTTTTGGCAGGTAAGAATAAAGTGAAGGAAGGACCTACAATCAATGGCTCCCTATGAATTGGTCAATGTACACATGTCGTGCTGAGTATAAGTCTATAACTCTGAACACAAAAATCACATTTAATTTTACACAGCCTCTCAGCTACAAGTGAACTTGGGTGTAACATGAAGATCAGATTTTATCATTTAAATAGTGAGTGAAATAAAACCAATGTTGAAATGAATAAAACGGACATACAATTTTTATGTGTTCTTACTATATATTAAGCAATACTACTATATATTAACTTTAGTTGACAATAGGATTTCTAAATGTTATCAAATTATTTAATTTGTCATATGAATAACCTAGTTCTTTACATTAACAGAAAGGAGAAGTGTTTGTTAAGAATGGAAAAGGGATTTACTGGGAGGAAAAGTCACAATCTGGTATTTCTATGATCCTATATACTACAGTGACAGTTACTCAACTTTATACCTAGAAAATACTCAAGATAAAGTCAAAGGATATATAGCATTTATTTTCAGTTTGGGGTGTGAAAAAAAAGGAGTCTTATCAGAAGTCCAATTCTTAGTGTTGCCTTTTTCACACCGAAGTATTTCATTTTTGTGAAAGCAATGTTCAATTGTATCAGGCCTGTATATATAATAATAAGCTGCGAAAACAAGCTGCAGAGGTGAGGTGGTGTAAAAATGGTCTTTCTACAAATTGTCTTTGATTGAAAGTAAAGATGTTAAAGCATCCTTAATTTTAATACCTAGCATGGCACATACCGAGCAGTTAATAACTATCCAGACCTAACAGATGCCATTTTTTAGTGTTTTCGTGTTCATTTTTAATTTTCATATTTATCGTTGATATTAAAATTAAAATCCTCCCTCTTCTTCCTGCTCCTTCAAAGTGTTTCTTTGGATTGATGGTTTGATCTTTCCTTTTGGGTTATTCATCTTATGCTCTTGTTTTCTTTGTCAGTTAGTTATCAACAAAGAAAGGCAATGCCCTATGTATTATTCACCTCAGTTTCCAAACATTTCTTGAGCACCAATTCTGTTCAAATAAGATTTTGTATAAGGTCCTAAAAATGGTACAGAAATGAACAAAATATAGTCCTATGCTTGAAAAACATACACATTGTTATGGGGAAAATCTGAAGAGGTAAAAAAAATGATTCATCCAAGAAGTAACAATTGGGATCCGTTTCTTGAAAAATGGTTGGGATTTTGATATGTGGGAGAGAGTTTAGAGATAATGGCAGAATGGCATATTAGCCAAATCATGGAACACAGACCAAAAAATCATAGTAAAATCAAGAATTTTTGAGAAGTAATATTGATATGTGATGTGGAACACAAGTCTGAAGGTTAAATTTGGGAAAATATAATGGATAAAAAGTAATTTTTTAAACAATGACCTAGCTCAAAAATTTTAGCAACAGGATTAAACATTTTCTTAGTATTATCGTCTTTTCCTTTTATTATAAATTGGACTTCCCTAAAATTGCCTCATCTAATATTTCCCCCATCTTAGATACCCTTACTATATTTTGAATCCTTCCACTTTTCTCCATTACATATCATTTTCCTATTGTCTTAACTAGACTCAGAAAGAATACCTCCTACAGCTATTGTTTCTTACTTCCAATCATTTCTCTATACCATAGCCAGTAAACTTTGTAAAATGAAAACTTTCCACATCATTTTCCTGATTCAAAAATCTTCACTAGTTTCCCAATACCCTTAAGACTCCTAAACGTGATTTATGAGCTCTCGACTCCAACTCTTTATCCTTTCCAGTATCTCCTGTGTACATATCCCTCTGTAACTCATTTCCAAGCTTTTGCCTATGCTCTTCTGTCTGAAATTCACTACCCTCACCCCACTCAGTTTTAGACCTCAGTCCTTCAGGAAAAATTTTTGACTCTCTCTGTTCAGCATTCTCCTCTCCATGTCCTCAGTATGCTCTTTTTATCATATTAGATTGTAACACAATATTTGCAGGGTCCTATCATCCTCACAAAGCTGGATGCTCTGTGAGGCTGGGCTCATATATATATATATATATATATATATATATATATATATATGAGCTAAATGCATACAGAAAGAATAAATGATGTATTAACTGAATGAATGAGAAAGTAATAAAGGCAAAAATGAGGAAGTTAAGCTTTTCTAACTAATTTATGTGTTACTCATGAAAAGATTTAGATCTTATGAATTAATGAAAAACTTATATAAACAATACTCCTAATAGCTATTATTTATTGGGACACAAATAGGTGTCAAATCAGTGCTTGTAGTATTTTATCCAGGACTTGGCACAGTGCTGAGTACCAATATACAGATATATATGATTGGCTGGCTAAATATTATTCTCATAACATTCCACAAATGCATTTACTATTCTGTTTTCTCATTTTATGCAAAAGGAAATCAATATTTTTTAAAGTTTACTTATTTATTTTTGAAAGAGGGAGAGAGAGAGAGAGAGCAAGCATGGGTGGGGGAAGGCAAAGAGAGAGGGGGAGAGAGAATATCCCAAGTGGGCACTGGATTGTCAGTGCAGAGCCCAATGTGGGGCTGAATCTCATGAAGCATGAGATCATGACCTGAGTCGAAGAGTTGGACACTCAACCAACTGAGCCACCCAGATGCCCAGGAAATCAATATTAAAAGAAGTAATTTCCCTAAAATCACACAATTCTGTTTGATCTAAAGGTTGTGTTTCCAATTATGTCAAAGTTTTCTAACATTTTCAAATATCAGAGCCCTTTTTTTCCTCTCCCACAATAAAGGTTATATATAAATATAATATATGAGGCTTTTGAAAATGGACCTACTCTGGGATGGGGCAATCCATTTCTCCTCCCCCTTGCACACGTAAGTTGGTCCCTGAGTAATCTCCAGGGATACCTACAAGTAATTATAGAGGATATCTGATACCTTACTGACCCACTCCTTGCTTACTGGTATTAAATGAGTAAATGCTCAAGGCACAGTATTCACTATTAGGAATTTCTCTTGAATTCCCTGCCAGTATATTTGCAACATAACGCAATATATTTACTGTGGTCTAATATAGGCCTAGTTGTCAAATCAAAAGGTTGATATCAGGAGATATACTGGCCAGGAGCACAGCTAAGAACTTCGGAAGTTTGGCATTCAATGTTCTCCAAGCATGGTAAAATGAGAATTTAGGAGAATTTACAACCAGGATTGGAGGACTCTGAAAGTTGATAGGATGGTAAAGTTGGAGATCTGCATTCAGGCACTTTCTAAATTAGGACTATGCAGAAGTAGATTACAGTTTGAAAATGAATTCAGTTTCTTTCTGTTCTGGGAAGTGCATTGTATATGATGTTATGGTCAAGAGCAAAGGCTTTAGAATCTGATACATATACATTCATGACTTAGCCTTGACACCACCCCTCCAAAATAAAGCTTACTTAAGACTATGTCTCTCACCCAAGTGTTTATTTTGGGAACAGAAATGAAGGACTGAAACAGGGAATGAGAGCCAGTCAATCAAAGTGCACAATATTGCTGCAGGCAACTGGAAATCCATTTGCCTGGGGTATAAGAGGACAGGAAGCATGCCAGGTAGCATATCATTTGAATAATTTTCATCTGCATTTTTATTCATGGCAGTGCTGTTTGTTCAAGACATTCTCTGGCAAGGAATGTCATGTTGAAATTTCTTTATAGAATCCTAGGCCACAGCATTTAACTGGAATTCAATTAATACTTTAGATTTAAAATTAATTAAATAATAAGTGATGTTCTCCTCTGATTTTTAAGGAGAAAGATGTAAAAGAGAAGAGAGAGAGAAAGTAAGAAACTAAAATGAAATGCCTGGATTTTAGTTATTTTCTTTGAGGACTTCACAGTCTATTTGAACTCAGCCTTTAACAACAACAATTAAATCTAGTTAAAATTCAATAGCAAAAGTAGACCTAATTCTGGTATTTCTCCATATAAGAATTCTGTGAATGATCGTGTCCACTCACAGAAAAATTTGTACCCACATATTTCATTATTGCATGTGGGAGCTGATTCCATTTGTCTTGACCAGAGGAAGCTACCTGTGAAATAGAAGACTTAGACTGGACAAATTATTTTTTGCCTGTTCCTCCACCCGGCAAAAATGCAGGAAGTAGCAATTCTGTGTAATGTATTGTAAACAGTTAAGGCTGCCCTTTGGAAAACCACACTTCAAATGAGCTTTTGCAGATTGCTGTTAAAACCAAAGGGATGAATTATATCCTCTACTGCACATAATGAACCCAGCAGTCTGGTGTGAGGATTTAGGACAATGTTCCAATGAATATAATGTTTTGGCCAATTTGAGAGGGATTTAGAAAAGCACCAGGTATATCTTTGGAGACTTTAATTGAATTAAGAATTATTAAGGGAATGGGAGAATGAGGGTTGTATCCTCATGCAATCTTCCTTCCTAGAGGACAGAGGCAGGTAACGAACCACAAATCCCAGCCTTAGAGCTTGATCCTGGCTCACACTCTTCCTGGGTAGGAGTCAGATCCCTCCTCTGTGAGCCAAGGGATGTGTGTCCTTGTCACAGAATATTGGGATACTCTAGCACCAGAAGGCTCCTTACAGACCATCTGATCCAGGGATTCCACATTCAAACATCTTTAGGGTCAAACAGGTAGAATAAATGAATAAAGAAGTTAAGCATATGGCCATTTAAGATCCTGGCATCTGCAGATCAAATTTTCTTCCTGGACTAGTGGTTTAAGTCCTCTAATGACTATAATAATTACTACATTCTGGTAATAAGAATATAAAGTTTGAAATATATAAGGTTTAAGTCGATCTCCTTTGGATTTTAACACAGTTAAATCATCTACTAGCTGTGGAACCTAGAACAAGTTGCTTAATATTTCTTAGTCTCCCTTTGTTCATCTGTGAAATAAAGGAAAACAATACCTAATCTGCAGAGTTGTGAGGAAGGTCATACATGTGTGTGTATGTTATCTATAAATATATGTTATGTATCTTATATGTGTGTGTGTGTGTGTGTGCGTGCACGTGCTCCTTATAGGCATATGTGTGTGTGCATATATATACACATTCAAATTATATTTTTGTATTTTTTGGGTAAATATCCAGAGTGGTATTACGGGATCATATGGTAATTCAATTTTAATTTTTAAGTAACCTCCACAATATTTTCCACAGTGGTTGCAACAGTTTGCATTCTCACCAACAGTGTGCAAGGGTTCCTCTTTCTCCACAACCTCACCAAAACTTGATGTTTCTTCAGTCTGGTATTTTAATTAACTCAGTAGTCTATATGATATTAAATTCAATCCAAAAATTGGACTAATTGATTTCTCTTTTCTCCTGTGACAAAAAATTACCAGAAAATAAAAGGTTTCCTCCCCTGCAGGATTCCACAAAGTTTGTTATGATATCCTATGGAAATGGAACCAAAGTAATTGATCAGGTTTTAGTTTTTAAATCTGTGGCTATATTGTATTAAATATAGAATTGCTGAATTAAAACATTAGTATTACATGGTTAAAGAATAGAGACATGCAAGTTTTAGACAGATGATATACTCTGTACACAAATACATATTTCTTAGCCAAAACTCCTAACTAGTACATACATTAGAATAACCTGTGAAAATGTAGCTTCACAAGCTACAAACAGAAACTGCTATCTCACTGTCTTCAAGATAGAAGTTGTTCATGTGAAATCTATTGTTGTATCAATACCTAGTAAAGATTTCTTTCACTTGACTTTATTTTTTAACTACAATTTTTATAACTTCAAAATTGATGATAAAAAAAGAAATTAATGATGGCACATTAGGATAGAGTTCACAGTCAGGTTCACTAACAGCTATGTGCTGTGACTTTCTATTCCTCCTCAAGTGTAGTCTATTACAAATTGCAAATTACTGTCTTCAATGAAACTTATTGTCTACAATGAGTAACTGTGAGGTTACTCATAAACACTTGAAACCTTAAATAATAAATCGATGGCTTTTTATCAACTACTGTACATTTAATGTTTGGACATTAGGTAACTTATTAAATTGTTATTGATGGCAATTAAAAAGAGTAATGTTGGGGCGCCTGGGTGGCGCAGTTGGTTAAGCTTCCGACTTCAGCCAGGTCACGATCTCGCGGTCTGTGAGTTCGAGCCCCGCGTCGGGCTCTGGGCTGATGGCTCAGAGCCTGGAGCCTGTTTCCGATTCTGTGTCTCCCTCTCTCTCTGTCCCTCCCCCGTTCATGCTCTATCTCTCTCTGTCCCAAAAATAAATAAAAAAACGTTGAAAATAAAATAAAATAAAATAAAATAAAATAAAATAAAATAAAAAGAGTAATGTTAAATGAGAAATAGAAAATAAGGGCCCTGGTATTTAGCTTGAGTGACAAAATATTTCCTGCATTTCTCTAGTTTCATATCAGAGTTTGTTTACAGGGTTACGTTTTCCTGGTGCTCAACAGCCATAATTGTACAATGGCTTTTTTGTGGTTTTAATTTAGACCAGCAGCTGTCAATCCTTTTGATCTCAGGGCATCTTTACAAATTTACAGTCTTTGAGAATTCCAAAGAGTTTTTGTTTACATGGTTTATATTTATTGGTATTAACTATAATTTAAAACCTATAAATGTATATAATGATTATTTTAAATTATTAAAAATAATGACAATTACATGCTTACATGAACAACATATTTTATGAAAAATAACTATTTGGGGGACTGGGGTTACTCAGTCAGTTAAGTCCAATTTTGGCTCAGGTCATGATCTCATGGTCTGTGGGTTTGAGACCCATATCTGGGTGGCTGCTTACAACATGGAGCCTACTTCAGATCCTCTGTCCCTGTCTCCCCAGTCTCTGTCTACCCCTGTTCATACTCTCTCTCTCTCTCAAAAATAAACTTAAAAAAAAAGAAAAATAACTATATTTCAAAAAAGTAATTTTAATATGAAGAATAGCATGGTTTTAAGTTTTTATAAATTCTTTTAATATGTAGCTCCAAAAGAGACAGCTGAATTCTCATATTTGTTCCCATATTCAATCTTTTGCAATATCACCTATCATGTAGCCTTTGGAAAACTTCTGCTATATACTCATGAAAGAATGAGAGTAAGGAAGGCAAATATTATCTTAGTATTATTATGAAATAGTTTTGAAACTCATGGATCCTCTGAAAGAGTCTTGGGGACCTCCAGGGGTCTCTGGACTGTACTTTCAGAAAAGTTTTTTGAAATCAGTAGTCTAGGGGCGCCTGGGTGGCGCAGTCGGTTAAGCGTCCGACTTCAGCCAGGTCACGATCTCGCGGTCCGTGAGTTCGAGCCCCGCGTCGGGCTCTGGGCTGATGGCTCAGAGCCTGGAGCCTGTTTCCGATTCTGTGTCTCCCTCTCTCTCTGCCCCTCCCCCGTTCATGCTCTGTCTCTCTCTGTCCCAAAAATAAATAAACGTTGAAAAAAAAAAATAATAAGAAATCAGTAGTCTATCCTGGTCAGTCTATGTTATCCATATGAGCAGGTGTAATTGTCCTCTCAAAGGACAGCAGTTTTCCATATCTGACATCTAAAATGCAGCATACACAATTCATGAAACACAAATGGATGTAACTTAATCTGTCTGAAATTTTAATTACTTTGGATTATGTCCAAAAAATGTTTTAATGAGGCAAATATAGTCTCATTGTAAGTAATTATGGGATGTGGGATGTATCATGGGGACTGGAAAGAATAAATATTGGAGACTTAAAGGTGTGTTGAGACCTAAAGAAACTACTGTAAAAAGGGTTTTTGTCACTTGCTTTAGATTTTGTTTTGTCTTTTGGAAGGCTTTGCATGATATAGGGAATATTTTATGTCAATTGGCATGATCAAAACATTTCTCTAAAGTCCTTAAAACAAGAATGTACTCTGTGTAATTAACTTCAGGACCTGGAAAACTGAGTAGTGTGCTAGATCCTTTAAGAATCACATATAAATTTCATATTAAACATTGACTAGAATTAATGGCTGAAGTTGAACACAAGTATGCACCCATGTATATTTTCCATTCCTTCTTCGACAATGGTTATAAGGATATACACTGACACAATGCTGTCTGCTGGTATTACTACCATAAAAAGAAATACAGTATCACAGTAATAATACATTTGACCTCATTGGTTAATATTCAAAGTGATGGTCAAGAAGGTTATAAGCAAACATCAGCTTTCTTTCACACCTCTTAGCTCATTCTGCAAATTAATAACATCATCTTGGGAGCATTCAAGACCCTGGATAATGAATGTTAACAGCAGTTCCTGTTGGCTGCATCTGAGGATGCATTTATTTTTCTCATTATCTTACACACAATCTTTTAGCTATTGTCTGCCACTGCTGCTCACTCAGGAAGCCACAGAAAGTGCTAAAGATGTCAAGAAGCAATAAGCCTCATTTATTTTTACGGCCTTCATCAGCATTTTTTTTTCTCTCTCACTTTTTTTTTTTTAACTTAAAGGCCTATAATAGAATTTGCTGATTAGAATCAGAAGCGTATCTAAGTATAGATATGAGAGACCTTCTCGGAAAGTGATGGGCTATGGAAGGGCACTTTACCAGTATCATACCCCTGACAGATGGTGAATCTAAAGTCAATTAATGGGTATGTCTTCTTTCCTTTCTGTCTGTGTTCTAGGTATTTCACAATTGATTAAAACTACTAATATTATGGGGTGCCTGAGTGGCTCAGTCAGTTAACCGTCTGGCTCTTGGTTTCAACTCAGGTCATGATCTCACAGTTCATGGGTTCAAGCCCCACATCGGGTTCTGTGCTGACAGTGCAAAGCCTGCTTGGATTCCCTCTCCTCTTCTCTCTTTGCCCCTCCTCCACTTGCTCTCTCTGTCTCTCTCAAAATAAATAAATAAACTTAAAACCTAATAATATTATGAAAGTGAGTAAAAGATTTGGATGAATGATAGATAGTAAGTGGATTAAAATATGGCCAGCAGGGATATTCAGGGCAATATTATATGCAAATGACTGAAAAGCAAGATATATTATATCCCCTTAGCTATTAAAAGGTTATCCCTGGGGCACCTGGGTGGCTCAGTCAGTTAAGCATCTGACTTTGGCTCAGGTCATGATCTCATTGTTCGAGAGTTCGAGCCCCGCTTGGAGCCTGCTTCAGATTCTGTGTCTCCCTCTCTCTCTGCCCCTCTCCCATTCATGCTCTGTCTCTTTCTCTCAAAAATAAATAAACACTAAAAAAAAAAAAAGAAATTAAAAGTGAGTAAGATTAAAATTTGTGCCAACAAAGACACAAAAGATTGAGGAAATAAATGAAGATAAAGTGATATAATGCCTTTTTATTGTCTCTCTCTCAAAAATAAACATTAAAGAAAATTTAAAAAAAGGTTAGCCTTAATTTCTCTCCATATATCATTGAGACAAGAAAACAAAAGCAAATGATCACAATAAAGAAAGGTACAATGAGATAAAACATAATTTCATGTTACAATGGAAACCTTTTTGAGCTCATCAGTGGACGTGCCTGGACATGTAGGCTTTTGGACTAGGGTAGACTTAACAGTTCAAGGAACTTCTCCTCTGTAATAATAGAACATGCAGCCAGGGACACACATTAAAATTCCTTTTCTGAAGGAAAAGCAAATCCAGATGTGACAAAACGTCAGGACTTGTTTGTCAATTCAAGGAGCTGAATGGACAGTAAAAGGTAAGATGCTAACCTCAAAATGATACAGAGATCATAGAAGCACTTCATTTGGATTATCAGTGATCAATTATCCATTAGAAAAATGATAATCCTTGAAGAATATCTTAGGTACATTAGAGGTTTAGGATTATCAATCTCTCAGGAAGGGATGAAGGTAAAGGTGCATTTGAAGTACCTATAGAGCACTTTAGTTAAAAATGAGAGAACATCGGGGCGCCTGGGTGGTGCAGTCGGTTAAGCGTCCGACTTCAGCCAAGTCACGATCTCGCGGTCCGTGAGTTCGAGCCCCGCGTCAGGCTCTGGGCTGATGGCTCGGAGCCTGGAGCCTGTTTCCGATTCTGTGTCTCCCTCTCTCTCTGCCCCTCCCCCGTTCATGCTCTGTCTCTCTCTGTCCCAAAAATAAATAAAAACGTTGAAGAAAAAAAAAAATGAGTGAACATCAACTGTTTGTATAAAAGCAAGTAGGTGTTGATAAATACTATTAACTACCAATTACATACAGTTTCTGATCACAATCTCTCTTCCTATCATATGCCTTGGTTAACTTAGAAACTGAGGGCATGATGCTGGTATTTTGAGGGGTATTAGATATTTCTGATGGAGATGGAGAAGAAGAGTAGGGGCTTGGAGAGGAGAGGTGGGTATTACTGAAAAAGACAAGAACTGATAAAAATGGAGTCCTGATGACTTCTGCCAAGAATACATACCACTCCCTTTATTTGGGGATGTTTTCAGAGCTTGATCTATACCACTGTCATCTTCCTATTTCTCTGTTGTGATCTGGCCAATTGATACTTGCTCTGACTAGTTGGGTTTTATCCATTATCAAACTATTGAAGGCTGTCCTTAATAGCTATGGTCAGCTAAGGCTGAAACTGTTTTGCAGTTTGACCCCTTGTGTTCTAAATTATGTTGTCCCTGATCTACGAATTCCAGGTATTCCTCTAGGAAGGTGAGGAATTCAGCAGGCTTCCAAAACCAAAGGGAAAATCTTAAAGCTGAAGATTTCAAAGAGCTCTCTTTATAAAAACCTATTGCAAATAAAAAATTCTTAAAAAGTCAGAAGAGTTAGCGTAGCTTTTACAATAGAAGAGTCTCCATGGTTGCTCATACTTGGACCTTTTCTCTGTGCTAAGCTAGTTAAAATGTACTTGTGGATTACAACTTTTAAGATCTTTATGGTTGAAAGGCAAACACGGAGTCATTGACAAAGTCAGTGAAAAAGGGATGTCTTCAAAACAAATGTAATTATACAACTCTTCAAACGTACTTTTCTCCTTAAGGCCTTAGTGTATATGGTAAAGAGATACACGTTAGGAAAGAGTCACTATCTGATAACCTACCTTCAAAGTAAGTTTGTAGTCCTCCAAGAGCTTTAAAATCCACAGGAGTTTAGATTTTTTATGCTAGTTCTTATAATAAGACAGTAGAACAGTAAATGTCAAGAGCGTCTTTATGGTTTCAGAAGCATATTGCTTGGATTGTAACCAATTATTCACTGTGTTAGAAAAGAAAACAAACTAAGTGAAAAAATAAAGAAGTAGTACCAGCCGCTATGAATCAATCACTATGGTAGTTTTACAAAATGCGCAAGTGACCTATGAGGAAAATATTGCTATTAAAAAATCCCATGCCAACAACGATATTGAGAACTTTACATTTTAAATAGAGATAAAGACATATTTGTTTGTAAAATGTAAACCAATACTTGGCATGAACTATTATTGAAGTCACAGCAAAATTCCCAAGAGAATTAAATTGAAACTTTACGTAAGAGTTAGCAGAGAGACATCTGTTCATTCAACAAAAATTCATCGAGTGACTTCTGAGTGCATGACACTGTCTTCAGTTGTGAAGACAGGGCAGGGATCATGACAGAAAACGTCCTTAAAGCTGTCTTGTAGAGAAGCTTCCATCTCCATACCATTTTCTTTTAACCAATTCGCTTGGAGTGGGGCAAGAATGCTTAAGTTTGAAAAAAGAGTAGTGTGGAATAAGAGTGGAGCCACTTATTAGTGGATTTTGAAATCCATGATGTAATGGAGTCAATAAGAATCATTCAGGGTCTGTTTTCATGGAATCTCCTAATCATTTCTGCATTTCATGAAGAAACTCTGTTGTTTACATGGAAGTTGCATTAAAATTCCTCATTAGCATTCATATAATATTAGAAGTAATAAATCTTCTTAATACTCCCATCCCTAATACACATAACTGATCTACAAGCTGCTTATCATCTCAGCACTTGAAATAAATCATTTTCTTGTATTTGGTCATGTTATTGAGGGCCTAGAAATAGGACTTTAAAAAGTCATATAAATTATTCTATATCAATGTGTAACATGATGAAGTAGAACTAAAATACCACTAGACAAACAAAAGTTCTAGTCAAGACTTTGATACTATCTTTATAGCCCTGGTGAAGTCATTAAACATTGTATCTCAATTTTCTTAAAAAGAAAAGGAAGATAATGTTACCTACATTGCCCTCTTCCCAGAGCTAGTATAGATTTCCATAGGTCTATATACAAATAGCCTTTGACAAAGAAATACAACAAAACAAACAAAAGTTCATTTAAAGCACTGTGTCATAATTTACATTACATTATTACATGACTAACAGGTCCCTGAAGTGTAAAGTGTAAACAACCTCTAATTTGTCACTCTTCCACAATATAAGATGATATCCACCCTACTCCTCTAGAAAAGTATATTGTGTTCATTTCAGATTCCGTCAATGGTGCTCATGGTAGTGAGACCAGCAGGTAATTTAGACTATAGTAGGCCTTTCAGTGAGTCACTTCCTGATGTAGGGTGATATTACAGGCTGGTATTATCAAGTATGACAGTGTATGGCTCTACAGAGATGCTGTGTCATCCTAAAAATGCTAATGACTTCTCAGTTGGACGGAGAAGCCTCAGAAGACTTTTATAAAGCAAGTCTTCAGTATAAGAGAGGTGGCTTTAATAACGTGGAAAAAAGGGAAACTGAAAAAAAGAATTTTAGGGATGGGAGAAACTGTGGACACTGACTTTTCCAATCTATTAACATAACCTTGGGAAGACAGATATGGCAGAGGATTTGAGCCACTTACACAAGGTCATCCACTTAGGCATTATCCAAATTGGAGCCAGAACTCGTTTCTTTTTTTTTTTAATTTTTCTTTTTTCAACTTTTTAAATTTATTTTTGGGACAGAGAGAGACAGAGCATGAACGGGGGAAGGGCAGAGAGAGAGGGAGACACAGAATCGGAAACAGGCTCCAGGTTCTGAGCCATCAGCCCAGAGCCCGACGCGGGGCTCGAACTCACAGACCGCGAGATCGTGACCTGGCTGAAGCCGGACGCTTAACCGACTGCGCCACCCAGGCGCCCCAGAACTCGTTTCTTTTAATACTTCACCCACTGTCCTTGCCATTTTTTCCAGTTTACATGTTTTTGTGACTGTGATTATTGAAAGAAGTTATGTCTTTTTCTTTCTGCTCATACTTATATTCTTATTATATTTGGGTCAATCTTCCTTCTTACAGTTTGCAATCTGCACACTTTGTAATCCTATAAATATAGTGTCATTTGGCATTTCTATTAATATGCCATTTACTCCACCATTCTAGATCTTTAATAAAAATGTTAAATAAGACCAGACCTAGCATTTGTTACTTTTTGTTTATAAGCTTTTCCTCAATTTTAATCTGACTGATTTTCTTGTCATCTAAGCTCATTTAAAACAAATTTGCAAGTAAAATATCATCAGACATAGTATCAGATGTTTTGCTAATGCCTAAATATATCACATTTTCCCTTCTATCCATTAATTTTGAGAATTTATCAAAGGAAGGAACTCAGCTTGTCTACCATGAATTTTCATTTATAAACTCCTGCTGTTCTAGGTCTTTAAGCCTCTTTCTTTCAGTTGCTTTGAATTGTTCAGCTACTTTATAAAATACTTCTATCCATTTTCATACAATTTGTAATTTCCTTCCTTATCACCGACACAGATTTTGAGGGTGGGGATGGGAGTACCACCATATACTGGTATGTGAAATTCTTAAATGAAAACACCAGACATCAAAAACCTTGGTCTCCTTAATTGAAAATAGTGTAAGTTCTTGGTGGAACCCTGATCTTTCAGTTCAAGGTACTAAATGCATTATTATGGATTATGAGAGACTGTAGACTAAGAAAATATTTATAAATCAGAACTCTTAATTCTGTATCAGCAACATTCTTCTAGCCTGAGTTCTCTCTGTGTTACTGCTTCTGCCTGGGTTTAGACTCTTACTATCTCTTAATTGGAATTTTCTGACAATTTCTAGCCCATCTCTCTACCACTGTCTCTACCCACGGATCACATCTCCTCAGCATCACTAGCTATTTACCAAAAACTATGGGTCTTTTATGTACCACTAATTATTTCTCATTTTCTGTAATGTAAAGTTTAAACTCCTTAACAAGCTCATACAAGACCCTTTACAATATGTCCCCTAACTCTCTTTGAACACCAATTCATTCTTTTCTAAGCCTATTGTTCTCTATTACTCGATGTCTTTATATGGACCCAGAACTCCCCTTCTTCCCTTTTTCACCTGGGAATTACACTTCATCCTTGATGACCCTGCTCTCTGGCATCTAAGTGAAGCCTTTCTCAACCACTTCAGACAGTTGGGAACATCATGTTTCAATATCACAAGTATATTGATAATTTTGCTCTCACTTCTATCATTGTGTTGTAATCTATCATAATAGAACTCAGCTCCTGTAGGACAGACACTGTTTCTTCCTTAACAGGCTTGCCCTGTTTGCCAACATGCAGTGAGCATAAAACATTTGTTGAAATACTAGGTGAATGCTCTGAAATTATTGAACATAGAAGTAGACTGCATCTAGAAAATGGACACCTTACTAGTACTGATGCCTTTTATTCTTGCAGTTCATTTTCACATTTATCAGCCCAAGATACACCAAATTGCCTTCTCTATAAACACAGTGTTACTCACTTTGAATAGTGAAAATATTCTCTTGTAGCTTATAAAATCAAGCCTCAAAACTTTATCAGAGAAATCACATATAATTTTTATTTTTACCTTTTCTTCATCAGTAAAAGTGTTACAATGCATTAGTCTTCTTAAATTTGAATTTGACATTGTAATTTCTCTGGTGAGCATCTAGCATGAGCACTAGCCATTAGCTTTCCCTGGTACATTAGTGATCACCACTAAGTTTCCAAAATATTTCATTCTCTTCTTGTTCTACACAGTCTCCCTTAGCTAGTATCATAAATTGATTTGTGTGAACTTGTTTGTCCATTCAATCCTTCCCAGCTCTAGTATCTTGCAGAAACTGAAGACCTTCGGACTTCAGGATCAGCCTTACCTACTGTGTGAGTTACTCCTGAGCATGCCCTGTCCTACTGGCCATTGGTGTCTGAAATTGATTTTGCTGCTCATAACTCAATACCTATTAGGGCTGATGTGAACATTCCTGATCTCCCCACACCCACAAATCAACCAAACTTCATGGCATGTTTGTATCCACAATTAGACTCAAATCCTGAGCCAATATTCAGTTCTTTCTTCTTGGGTGGTACTAAAGACTGAATGTTTGCGTTCCTCCCTGCCCCCTAAATTCATATATTGAAACCTAATTCTAATGTGATGGTATCCAGAGGCAAGGCCTTTAGGAGATGATTGGGTCATAGGGTGGAGCCCTCACAAATGGTTTTAATGTTTTTATAAAAGGGACCACAAAAAACTAGCTAGTCCCTTCCACCACGTGAAAAAGCCATCTATGAAAATGAAGCAGTTTCTCACCAGACACTGAATCTGCCAGTACCTTGATCTTTGACATCCCATTCTTCAGAACTGTGAGAAATAAATCTGTATTGTTTATAAATGACTTGGCCTATGGTATTCTGTTATAGTAGCCCATGTTGACTAAGACAAATGGGAAACTCAAGTTTTTATATTTGTACTCACCACATGAGATCTAATCCAAACAAGACAGATCCACCCTGTGTACTAATAATTATACCTTATATTTGAGAAATGTGTAGAGTCCATAAATTCTTTCATATAGGTTATTCCATTCAGTTCATACAACACAGTGAGAAAGGCAGAGTATCAAAAAGAAGCACCAGTCGTACAATCATTTCCTAACCGAGTAAGGAATTCTCTACAAACTCAGTACATTAGTGGTGGGTTCTGCAATTAGTCTTACTGGCCAACCATGATAACCAGTGTGTTCCAGTTGCTCCAATCAGATACTGGGAATCATCCTTCTTCCTTTCCCTCACCATCCAATTAGTCATTAGGTCATCAATTCTACCTCTAAAATATCCTTTGTATCTTTCATGTCCATCTCTCTCCATCATGATCTATGCCTTCATGTCTCCCCTAGACTTTTTTTTTTGTTAATTTTTTTAACGTTTTATTTATTTTTGAGACAGGAGAGACAGAGCACGAACAGGGGAGGGTCGGAGAGAGGGAGACACAGAATCTGAAACAGGCTTCAGGCTCTGAGCTGTCAGCACAGAGTCCGACGCGGGGCTCGAACTCACGGACTGCGAGATCACGACCTGAGCTGAAGTCGGCCGCTTAACCGACTGAGCCACCCAGGCGCCCCTCCCCATATTTTGAAAAGTCTGTTTTCAAAATATGTTCATTTCGGACCTCCTTCACACCCCACACTCTCTAATTCTTCTAGTACATGACAGCCAGAATCATTTTTTTTTCTGAAATACAAATCTGATTATGTCTTGTCTCCTTTCAAAATCACTAACTGGATCCCCTTGTTCTTGGAATCAAACACAATCTCTGTAACTAGGTATTGTAGTTTTCTCCCAATTTTACTTCAAACCATCTTAAAACAACTCTCTTTTCTCTTTCTTTCAGTCTTATTTCAGGCATTCCAAAAACTCTTTCAGTCCCTCAATTGTGTCTGTTTTCTCTCTTCACTGAATATTCATTCATACCTTCTTTTCCCTTTCTCTGAAACCTGCCTCTCTACCTTCTTCTCCTTCTAGATAAGTACCTCTTGCTCTTCAGATCTTGTTCCCTTTTTTCTCTCATTTTTTTGTGTTAAAAAACACTGTTTTTGAACTATAGTTGACACACAATATTACATTAGTTTCAGCTGTACAACATAGTGAATCTACAACCATATACAATGTGTTATGCTCACCATGAGTGTAGCTACCACGTGTCACCATACAATGCTAATACAATATCACTGACTGTGTTCCCTATGCTGTACCTCCCATCTCTGTGACTTTGTTCATTCCATAACTAGAAGCCTATCCCTTCTACTTGACTTCACCCACTTTGCCCACCACCATCCCCTATCTCATTTTAGAGTCTTCTTCCTATGAAGTCTTCTCTGACTTCATGATGGAGAGAGCATAGGTTGGCTCACCACAGCAGTCTTTAGTGTCTCACATATTACTGTAGTCCCCACTAGGTTATTCATTCCGGGAATCTAAACACTGTACCTTCTTTGCCTTATTCACCATTTGCTACCCAACACCTGACACAGCTGGTGCTCCCTAACTACTAGTTATTATTGAAAGACTTCTGTCTTCATCTCCTCATACTGCAGGTTCCTGCATGGCTCATGGCTACCTGTCTCCTCTTACTTTCAGTATCTTCCATCATCTCTGCTCTAGCTCCAAACAAAAGTAAGCTTAGTCATTCTCTTTCCTATCATACAAACGGTGAGAGGAATTTGGACAAATGCTCATAAAATGCCTCTAACAGTTTTTCCTCACAAGAATGATAGGCCAATTTCTGGGTAGTTATGACTCATTCTGCAATTTGGGGTATGTATCTTTATCTAAAATCTATAGAAAGATCTATAAACTACCCTGTCAAATCTGAGTGCAAAAATTCTCATTCTATCTATATATACATTTTACCCCTTTTGTAAGTAATATTATTTTTTTCCTAACCTTCTAAGAGAAAGAAGTGTCAAACATTTCAGGATTCTACATTTATTTTCCATGGGTACCCTTCACTTTCTTTTTCATTGTTATCACCAACTCTGCTATCAAAAGGAACAGTAAGGTGAGTTAGTGATTTGATAAACAAATACAAAGGAATTTTAGGTTTCTGAGTTACAATTAAAGGGCCATTTGACAACACTGCATAGTTCCTAAAAGAGTACAAGATATTCAAATGTGAGGTAAAAATAAAATTACCAAACTGACACCTAATTCCCAGGAATTTTGCCTTAACACTATTGATAATAGTCCCATGCTTGCTAATCTTGACTCAATCCCTTTGAGCAGAAGCTTCAGCTACTTCTTTTAGTTCCACAGACACATTATTCTTAAAAATTCCATGTGAGATTGACATTGGAAATTTTCTTAGCTGTCAGAGAATGGATCTTAGAAGCATGATCTATATTGGATTTACCAGGGAAGGCTTTTCATTGTGTTCTATGCATGTGGGTATGGTTTGGCATAAAAATAGAAAATCTTTAAAAAGGTATGGAATGCTCTTGTTGCAGTACTGTTGATCACAGAGTTATGCTTAGAGGAGCTAACGCTTAGAAGTATCAAACAGGTTACCTAACCGAACCCTCTCAACAACCTTGTAAGGGTTGTCAAGCTTCAACTCAGTAATTCTCAGCCTTGGCTACACATAGGGATCACTTAAGGAGATTTAAAAATACAGATACTTTTGCCCCAATACCAAGGACTATAATTTAATTTGTTTTGGGTAAGGCCCAGGCATCTAGATTTTTCAAAGCTCTCCAGGAGATTCTAATGAACAGTCTGGATTGAGGAACATTGCTTTAATTTTATTAACTGAGAGCTGGAGTCAGTGATGCCTGCTAAGTACAGGCTCAGTCCTATCTGTCTAGTCATTGAGTCAAGGACATCCTGGGCAGGAAATAAATGAAAAGTCACAGCCCACAAGCTGATATATAGCTTAGAAGTAGCTTTGCTCAGGAAATGGTTTGAATGTTTATGCCCCCCTCCAAGATCCATATATTGTAACCTACCCTGAAAGGTGATGGTATTAGGTGGCAGGGTCTTTGTGATTGGATTAGTTTGTGAGGGCAGAGCCCTCATGAATTACATTGGTGTCCTTATATATATAAAAGTCCTGAGAGAGCTCCTTTTTCTCCTCACACCATATGAGAACATTTGAACTTTGTAACTGCTACAATGAGAATTCTGGGACCCAAAACAGAGCCCTTACCCTACCATGCTAGGACCATTATCCTGAACTTCCAGCCACCACAATTGGGAGAAATAAATTCCAGTTGTTTATAAGACACCCAAATTTTGGTATTTTGTTATATTGTTACAGTGGCTTGAATGGTCCAAGACAGTTGCCATGTTACTTTACATTATTCATAGATTAAAATACAGATTTACGAAAACACATAAGGCCAGTCATAAGCTGCTTACATTTCCAAATATAATTCATACCATCTTCTCCCTCATTCACCATGCACCAGCCACACTGTTTTCCGTCTGTTTCTTCAAGAGTGCATGTTCTCACACTTAACTGCCTATGATTCTTCCTCCCCTGGAAATACTGGTTCATTCTCATCCTTAGGGTATTAGTTCAGATGTCACCTCTTCAAAATAGTCTTTTTTCAATTCTCCTTACCCAATTACACTCCATCTCACCCCTTTATTTTGATTTTTAATATAATAAATGATGTGATTTTTCTTGCCTATTTTTCTAGTTTATTGTATATCTTTTCCACCATCCTTTAAGTTGACAGATTGATTCATTTATTAAATAAAGAATGAATGAAGGAATAAATGAATGAAAAATAGAGTGGACTGGTCACTTTAAAAAATTCCTAAGGATCTGAGTTATAGTCTCTTCTAATTCTACCCTTGTAGTGTCTAACGTCTACATTTTATTCTCTCTCTCCAACCATCCATCCACTTTCTGCCCATTCACTCATCTTTTATTTCCTTATTTATAGATCAAATGTAGCAATCTACATATTCAATGCAATCACCATCAAAGTAACACCAGCATTCTTCACAGAGCTAGTACAAATAATCCTAAAATTTGTATGGAACCAGAAAAGACACTGAATAGCAAAAGCAATCTTGAAAAAGAAAACCAAAGCAGGAGGCATCACAATCCCAGAGTTCAAGCTATACTACAAAGCTATAATCAAGACAGTATGGTACTGGCACAAGAACACTCAGATCAATGGAAAAGAAGAGAGAACCAGAAATGGACACAAAAACGTATGGCCAACTAATCTTTGACAAAGCAGGAAAGAATATCAAATGGAATAAAGACAGTCTTTTCAGCAAGTGGTGCTGGGAAAACAGGACAACCACATGCAGAAGAATGAACCTGGACCACTTTCTTATACCATACACAAAAATAAACTCAAAATGGATGAAAGACCTCAATGTAAGACAGGCAGCCATCAAAATCCTCAAGGAGAAAGAAGGCAAAAACCTCTTTGATCTTGGCCACAGCAACTTCTTACTCAACACGTCTCCAGAGACAAGGGAAACAAAAGCAAAAATGAACTACTGGGACCTCATCAAAAAAAAAAAAAAACTTTTCTGCACAGCGAAGGAAACAAACTAAAAGGCAATGGACAGGATGGAAGAAGATATTTACAAACGACATACCAGATAAAGGGTTAGTATCCAAAATTTACAAAGAACTGATCAAACTCAACACCCAAAAAAACAAAGAATCCAGTGAAGAAATGGGCAAAAGACATGAAGAGACACTTCTCCAAAGAAGACATCCAGATGCCCAACCAACACATGAAAAAATGCTCAACATCACTCATCATCAGGGAAATACAAATCAAAACCATAATGAGATACCACCTGACACCTGTCAGAATGGCTAACATTAACAACTCAGGCAACAACAGATGTTGGCAAGGATGCGGAGAAAGAGGATCTGTTTTGCTACTGGTGGGAATGCAAACTGGTGCAGCCACTCTGGAAAACAGTATGCAGGTTCCTCAAAAAACTAAAAATAGAACTACCCTAGGACCCAGCAATTGCACTACGAGGTATTTATACAAGGGATACAGGTGTGCTGTTTTGAAGGGACACATGCACCCCAATGTTTAGACCAGCACTATCAACAATAGCCAAAGTACAGAAAGAGCCCAAATGTCCATCGATGGATGAATGAATAATGAAGATGCGGTATATACATACAATGGAGTATTACTCGGCAATCAAAAAGAATGATATCTTGCCATTAGTAACTACGTGGATGGAACTGGAGGGTATTATGCTAAGTGACATTAGTCAGTCAGAGAAAGACAAATATCAAATGACTTCACTCAAACAAGGACTTTAAGAGACAAAAGAGATGAACACAAGGGAAGGGAAACAAAAATAATATAAAAAGTGGGAGGGGGACAAAACATAAGAGACTCTTAAATATGGAGAACAAATAGAGGGTGACTGGAGGGGTTGTGGGAGGGGGAATGGGCTAAATGGGTCAGGAGCATTAAGGAATCTACTCCTGAAATCACTGTTGCACTATATGCTAACTAATTTGGATGTAAATTCAAAAAAATAAAATTAAAAATAATAAATTAAATAAATTTTAAAAATGTAGTATCATGTAGTAGGAAAAACAAAAAACAAGACAAAACAATCAACAAATATATCCATATCTATATCTCTATCTGCATGTATATCTATATCTATCTATATTTATATTCATATATATTATATCATGCTATATACAGAACTAGTTTTTCAGAAGCACTTCTGAATCCCCTGTAATTGGAAACCCATAGCCAAAGGTAACAACTCTCCCAACATTTGCTTAACCACATATTAGTTTTGCCTATATTTGAACTTTATGAAAATTAAATCATACTAAATGCATCATGTTTTACTTCACTGCTCAACATTCTGTTTGTGATACTTATTTTTATTATTACGTTTTGAAACATTTTGGTATTCATTTGTACCATTCAAGTAATATATAAATCTACTATCACTAAATTATCTATTAAGTGATAGGCATTACTGATAGGCACTGAGTAGCTTCAGTATTTGGTTATTAGGCATAGTGCTGCTATGATCACAGTTGTATATGCTTTCGGCATCTGTATGCAGTTTAGTGGGATATCGAGATGCGCCTAGGAGTGAAAGCTTGGTCAGAGAATATGCAAAGGTTCAGTACTAATAGACAGTGCTAAACGATTTTTTAAATTCACTGTACTGTTTTACAGGGTATGAGGAAAGTGAGAGAGTTACAGTTGCTCTACATTTTTACCACCACTTGGTAATGTCAAATATGAATATTTATAATCAGTGTATTTATTATATTTTCATATTTATTACATTTTACATTATATATATAGTCATATTAAATAAATTTTATTCCATTAAATATTTATAAAAATATATACAAATAAATATATAATATAGTATTATATTTATATTCTTATAAGTATTAGTATTTCATTCTTGTTTAACTTGTGGTTCCCTTATAGCTAATAAGTGACTCTTTCATATGTTTATGGCACTTTGAAAATCCAATCTGTGAAGTGCCTGCTCAAGTCATTAGACCATTTTAATTGGATTATCTGTCTTTCTCTTAATGACATGTAGTTCTTACATGTTCTGGACATGAAATTTTTGTTAGATAAACACAGAAAGAATATATTCTTTGTCTATGGCTTATTGTTTTACTCTTTTAAAAGTGTCTTTTGATGAATGTAATTTTAGTGAAGGCAACTTCGTTGTTTTTTCGGGGGGTTATTTAACATTTTTATATGATTTTAAGTCATATTTAAACTTTCTTCATTTCCTAATTGTGGATAATAAATGAAAATGTAATTTTATGCAGCAGCCTCGTTAAATTTACATTTTAATTGTATGTCTTTATTGACAGACACTTTCTACTTTTCAAAGTATACTGCTGTCCATACATAATGATATTCTTATTTCTTTCTTTGCAGTCCTAATGATAGGATGCAATGATGCAGTACTGGGACAGGAAAAAAGTGATAGTGAGGTGATTTCCCTATAATCAACTACTTGTAGGTAGAACCTTTTCTCTTCATGAACAATAAAGGGGCATTATGTCACTTATATCTTCATTTAGTTCCTCAATCTTTTGTGTCTTTGTTGGCACAAATTTTAATTCTACTCACTTTTATTTTCTTAATTTTTTAAATTTATTTTTGAGAGAGAAAGCAAGAGAGAGAGCGAGAGAGCAGGGAAGGAACAGAGAGAGAGGGAGAAAGAGGATCCAAAGTGGGCTTCGTTCTGAGAGCGGAGAGCCCCATGTGGGGCTCGAACTCATAAACTGTGAGATCATGACCTGAGTCGATGTCAGATGCTTAACTGACTGAGCCACCCAGGCACCCCCAATTCTACTCACTTTTAATGGAGAAGGTAAAAAATTATAGAGCACATGCCTTTAAAAGTCTATATCATCTGGTTATGAGATAAAGTACAATTTTGCCAATTTGGAATCTCATTTTGAAATCTCAATATGCTTCCTTCTTTGATTTGGTTCTTTGCAGTAAAAGATGTGGATTGAGTTTTCACTTCTGGTCTTGGGTTTCTTGGTGAGGTCATACTCATTAATTTGTATAGAAAATTAGTTACTCAAAATAACAGAACTCTTGAAGCTCCCTGGAAGAAGATCTCCCAAGATGAGCACAGTCCCTTCATTACTGGGCTCAGTGGTACCCAGGGGGAGCACTCTGTGTTCCTTCTCATCCCTATTCCTTCTTCTTTTGATGATCCCTTGTTTTATATTGTTTTTGTAACATGCCCCACTCTCAGTAATAAGCATAATAAAAAGTTAAAAATTATTTGAGCCACTGAATCTTTTGTGACAATAAGTATATATATATATATATATTTTTTTCTTCTTCTTCTTTGACAGATGACTGTGTGTATATATATTATATATTATTTTTATGATTTTCTATATAAATTATACATATACACTCATCTGTCAAAGAAGGAAGATTTGGAACTTGATTAAAAATGATGGTGTTCTATTTAGAAGAAAATGGATTTGCATAGGGAGGCCTGAGGTTAAATGACAGCTCTGCTACTTAGGATGTCCCTCAAGTAATTTAATTTGATTCTCCATTCTCTATTCTTTAATAGATACTGTGGTAGATACACTGTAATAAAGACAGATACTGTGGTAGACTGTTTGCAAAAATGGCCTCAATCTTTCCCCTCTCAGTATCGCTATCCCTTTGCAGAGTGACTGGAATGGGGAACCACATGGAGCAGAGAAGAGATGTTCCAGCTGAGGCTACCACCTAGCAAACCCCCTGGGGGGCCCACAGTTGCATGACTGAGCCAGCTGAGAGCAGAAGAATCTTGCAACTTAGTTTCACCCAGTGCAAACTGCCAACCTGCAGAAGAGTGAGCTAAGTAGCTTGTTGTTGTCAAGGCACTAAATTTTGTGGTGATTTGTAACATAGTAGAACCTGAAACAGGGGATTATAGTATCTGGTTTTTCTTCCTGGAAGAATTTAATTGAAATGATTTACTATGTGAAACAGATCATTTTGCCTAGCAAATTAACATAATTAATGCTTCATGTAATTTAACTGGAGAAAATAATGATGCAAGTATAAACTAAGAACTTGCAATGCAGTTAGAACAGAAAAAAAAAGTGACTACTGTAAGATTTTCCAGATTATAATAGTTTGACCCTTTAGATAGTTTACTTCAAAAATGCTTTTTATTATGATTTGTATTCAGGGGAAAAATAGAGTAAGATTGTCTCTCAATTGAGTTTTGTCACAATTTATGTAATGATTAGGGATTATGAAGTGATTTCACAAAAGTAACTGGTTTGATATTATACTGACTTTTAAATAATAAAGCTTAGGGTGCCTGGGTGGTTCAGTTGGTTAAGCGACTGACTCTTGGTTTCTGCTCAGATAATGATCTCAGGGTTTGAGGTGGAGCCCCGCATTTGCTCTGTGCTGACACAGAGCCTGCATGGGATTCTCTCTCTCCTTCTCTCTCTGCTCCTCCTCTGCTCACAAGCACACACACACTTTCTCTCTCAAAATAAATAAACTTAATAAACAATAAAGTTTGGCAGTAAAAAAATGATTTGTTTATCTAATTTTATAGTTTCAATGTGGCAGACACAAGATTTGAATCCAGAAATTTTTAAAGTTTATTTATTTATTTTGAGAGGGGAGTTAGGGGCAGAGATGGAGAGAGAGAATACCAAGCAGGCCCCAGGATGTCAGTGTGCCTGATGCGGGGTTCCGTCTCACCAACTGAACCTTGAGATCATGACCTGAAACTAAATCAAGAGTCAACAGGGGCACCTGGGTGGCTCAGTCGGTTAAGCGGCCGACTTTGGCTCAGGTCACGATCTCGCGGTCCGTGAGTTCGAGCCCCGTGCCGGGCTCTGTGCTGACAGCTCAGAGCCTGGAGCCTGCTTCGGATTCTGTGTCTCCCTCTCTCTGACCCTCCCCTGTTCATGCTCTGTCTCTCCCTGTCTCAAAAATAAATAAACGTTAAAAAAAAATGAGTCAACACTTACCTGACCGAGTCACCTAGGTGCCCCCAGATTTCTTTTTTAATGTATCTTCATGACATCATTGGCCACAGTGCTTAAGGTAACAGTCAAGCTCAAACATACTTGGGTTTCTGTCCTTACTTTCCTTCTTACTAACTTTGTGATCTTAAGTCAGCTGCTTAAGTGTACAAACCCTGCTCTCTTGTCTGATAGTTGTTATGGAGACAATGGAATAATTCAAACACATATTTCAGAATATAGTTTTAACATATAAAGAATGACTATTTTTTTTCTGAAGTAATTTTTTTTAAAGACTATGAAAAGACAAACCTCAATCATATAAAATCTCTATCTTTAAGTATTTAGGATTTAACACAAGAGTTCTGAACTTAAGGTACACATAGAATTCAGGGTCTATGAATTTGGATCAAAAAAACTCTGTAATTTATTTTCTTACTAACTTCTCCCCTGAAATCAGCATTTACTTAATTATAAATTAGGAAAACCCCAATAGCATTAACAGTAATGATAACTTTCTGATTGATAGAAACTGAAGATATTTTTAGAGCACATTATAGTTATTAAAGATACATTGAAATAGGGGCGCCTGGGTGGCGCAGTCGGTTAAGCGTCCGACTTCAGCCAGGTCACGATCTCGCGGTCCGTGAGTTCGAGCCCCACGTCGGGCTCTGGGCTGATGGCTCAGAGCCTGGAGCCTGTTTCCGATTCTGTGTCTCCCTCTCTCTCTGCCCCTCCCCCGTTCATGCTCTGTCTCTCTCTGTCCCCAAAATAAATAAACGTTGAAAAAAAAAATTAAAAAAAAAAGATACATTGAAATATTGTTTGTCATTACTATTTTTCAGTTAACTATATTAGATTAAATACAAATGAAAATAGACTAAAAAACAAAACCCATGTCATTTAGCCATTTCATTTGTGATGAAGAGAAAACTGATGCTTTTGAAATCTTGAATGCATTCAGTGAATCAACATCTGAATTCTAGGTATTATGTCAAATTTTGGAAACAAGGAGATAAAGCTTATTTGTTGAGATTATAGTATGAAAAGTTCTGTGATACCAGTATGCACAAGATACAATAAAAGGTCAAAGAAGGAATATCTAATCCAGACGGGGTGGGACAAAGTCTTCCAAAGGAAAGCACTTCTGAGATTGGTCTTGATGGGCTAGAAAGGGCTGTTGTGTGAAGAATGGATGGAGTTGATTAAGGGTGAACAGAAGACAATAAAAGAAAGTAATAAAACCTGGCAGCTACTTAAAGAACTGTTTTCCCTTTTTCCTGGGGCTGCAGTTGGACTGCGCTTCCCAACCCCTTTGCAGTCCATAAGGTCATTTGGCAGGTTCTATTCAGTGCAAGGGAAACAGAAGTAAGCTATATAAAGATTTCAAAAACTCTCCCACAGGCAACCCAATGACTTTGAAATTAATAAAGTAATTGTCTCAATTGTTTCAATGATTCAGAATTCTAATCAGTTTCTAGCTACTCAACAATCTTGATTATGAATAGCTAAGCAATCAGTAAAATAGGAAATCTGAATAACTCTGTGGGTGCCGAATATCTCATTCAGAATTCCAAAGTAATATAAGAAAAATCTCATGATTTCTTATGAAATTGCTTAAGAATTACTTCTTGTGGGAAAGAAGTGTAAATGAGCTAAAGGAAGCAAACTTGGGGTCACCCATGGGAGAACTTTGATACTTGATTTGAAAGCCCTGCATCCCAGTTTCTTCCTTTATAAAAAGAAAAAGATATTTACATTTTATAGCATTTTGATGATGCCTTAAAATATAGAGGACATGTAAGCTGAGTACTTGGTTTTGAGTACACATTAAATAAAAATCAGTTCCCTCTGCTAAATATATAGTGCTCTTATTACGATGATGAGGATTTTGTGTGGATTTTTCTGTTTGAAATGATTTAAACTGAATCATCCAAATTCATCTTGATCTTTTATTCCTACAGGCAAATACTTTCAAAAATGACTATATGGAATTAAGATTACAGTCTGTAAAATAGTTCCCTCCATGAGAAGGAGACTGGCTTTATTTGCAATATGCATTAATAAAGCACACTGAACTACTTTACTTTAAAGTGTAAGCACCTCTCTGCCCAATACCATAAATAGAAGTTTAATGAAATGTTTGGTCAAGTTTAGATGAATTACATTTAGCACAGCATGCATGTAATACGATGTGAATTTAAAAAGCCTTGGGCAGAAGTTATGTCTCCTGTGTCTTATCTAGCGCTAAGTACACTGCCAACAATCTCAACTGACGATAATAATAATTCAAAGGCATTTACAGTTTAATCAAAATTCAGAGATCCTTTTACTCATTTTGCAGTTGTTAGGTTGAACAAAATGCAGGTGAACCTATATCTTGGCATTTGTTTTCTACTTTTTTTTTTTTAAAGGTATTTCCTCCATGGAAAGATTCAGCCTTTCCATTACTGTTCAAATGGTATACCTATGAGCTGCATGAAGTCAAAAATTAAGATTAACATTATTTTCAAATATTTGAGGGTGATAAAACACATCCAACAGAAGAGCCTAATCCAAGCCACATATTTCTTTAATTTTTTTAATGTTTATTTATTTTTGAGAGAGAGACAGAGAGACAGAGTGTAAGCAGGGGAGGGGCAAAGAAAGAGGGAGACAGAATTTAAAGCAGGCTCCAGGCTCCTAGCTGTCAGCACAGAGCCCACCACAGGGCTCAAACTCATGAGCCATGAGACCATGGCCTGAGCCAAAGTCAGATGCCCAAGGGACTGAGCTACCCAGGGGCCCATAGGCCACATATTTCATACTGATGATCCCTCCAGCTTCTAGCGTGGTATCCTGTCACTGAGGATGAATTGATGAATGGATATCAGCCTCAAAATATAACAGATGCCTCCCTTTTATTCACCTAGTACTGAATTGTCATTCAACATTTTATGAAAACTTTGGAAGTCTCTATATTTAATTAGGAAGACATCGTGGCTTAATGAATTACAGAAATTACTTCTCACTGTGTTAAATTTGAGTTTTATGTTCTCTAAACTTACTTCTCTCAAATGTTGAGTTCCAGTTCTACCTTCTGGTTGTGGGAGGCAGAGTTTTAGCTCCATGATCTTCAACCCCTGGTGGTACTTCCATGGTTATGTTTCCTTACATGGCAGAAGAGACTTTGCCTCTGTAATTGGGTTACTTACTAATCAATGATTTTAAAATGGAGAGATTATCCTGGATTGTCTGATTGAACACAACGTAATCCCATAAGCCTTTAAAAGATGAAGGAGGAAAGAAGAAGGGGAAGTCAGGGAGATTCAAACCTTAAGAAAGACTCAACACCCCATTGCTAGCTTAAAGATGTAGAGAGCCATATGAAAATCATGGATAGGAAGTATATTCTGCTAACTAGCAGTGAGTGTAGAACAGGACTCCAAGTCCCAGATGAAAACTGCAGCCCAGCTGACAGCTTGATTTTAGCCCTGTGATTCACTGAGCTGAGAACCTAGGTATGCCATGCTGGAATTCTGATCCACAGAGCTATGAGATAATACATATGATTCTTTTTAAGCTGCTAAGTTTATGGTAATAAAAATAGAAAACTAACACATTTTTGTTGTGTGAGATGGTAGATACTCCTATCCACTAGTCATATCCTCGATGGTAGTTTTAAATTTGAATACACACGATCTGTCTCTTGCAAGCTGGCTGAAAATCTTACGATGCCTAGAATCTTCTGCATGCTCTTCTTTGAACTGTTTCTAGGGCCACTTTGACCCTCTACGACTTATTTGACCAGAACATTTATATATACATTTATATGCACTACGAATATGTATAGTTATTCTGAGAACTATTGTCACCACAGTATCACAATCAACCAATTTCTGTGTATAGGAAATGGCCTACACAATAGCACCAATCTTCTAAAGCTAATACTTGTTTTTAAACAAGAACTTTTTTTAAGGCATAAAAGAACAGTACTATGGCACATAAATCTACTGATAATGTGGATCATGGTAACTGATGTCAGCCAACTAGTTTATATTCAACATCATTAATCTCTTGGACATGACAAATCTTGGTAGCAGAAGGGAATAAGTTCCAGATAATACATTTTTGAAGGAATGAATAACCCTTCCTATGAAGCACTTTAATGACTCTCCTTGTCAGATTTAAAATTTTATTATTAACGTTAGAAAATGGAAGCCCAAAAAGATACAGTTGCAAATCAATTTCACTGTGCCTTCATAATGAGTCCCTAATTGAACTCAATTTCTGATATAGTTGTGAATTTCCTTCCATACTTAATTTTAATGACATATACAGAAGGATTTAGTGACTGGGCATAAAGGAATTTATTTTAACTCTCCATTTTTATGTAGTTTAATAGATGAAATATAAATCATCACCACATTAATATGATGATAGGGAATGTATTTATGTCTCTTTACAGGTTTGAGTATGATCACTCTGTTAAGTGGGTGTTTTCACTTAACTCATTAAAAATAAATGATAAGTAAGAACAACCCCAAATGCTAATGTTCATTATGTAAATCTGCATGGTAGATTTACATTCAATTTATTTAATGTCTAATAAAGAAATACTGCTTATTTTTTCCCTTAAATTAATTGTTTGATTGCCATATAGAAAAAAAAATGAATTACAAATATAGGTGACTATTTCAAATGGTCAGAAGCTAGCCTTCAATATCTAAGAAAAAAAATAATAAAGCATTTTCTCCAAAGAATGGCACAAGATGATAAATGTTTGCTTAAAATTAACATCTTTAATTGCATTGCAATGTTCTGACAATATTAAAAATTGAGAATCATTGGAATGATGGACTTTTGCATAATCTGAGGACCACATACATCTGTGCTTTACTCTTTCTAATATAGATCTACTCGCTCTAATTCATATATGGCTTTCTTTTTAATCAATCACCTTGTATAGCTGGGATATAGCATCTCATTTTTTTTTTCCTTAGCATGGTTTAGTGGCAATAGGACAGGCATTGCTATCAGATGAACCTCGTTACAGACTCTAAACCTTGATAACCGTCAACCTTGAAAAAGTAACTCGAAATCTTGAGCATTACTTTCAATATCTGAAAATGGGAAAGTATTCCTACCTTGAAGAATTGTAAAGATAATCTGAGATAATTTATGCAAATTGTACAGTGCAATGTTTGGTACCTAGTACACATATGAAATTCAACAAATACAGCTAATGTGATAATGAAGATGAAGATGATGATGATGACTATATAATTTTCTTTGTTCTAATTCCCATCCCTTTTGTGAATTCCACTTGTTCATTACACAATTTGAAATGAAAGCATTTACTGAGACCTGATTTTATGCCAGGTATTATGTTAAATTTGGGTACATGAAATCTAATAAAATATCACCTTTGCTAAGAAGATAGATATCTACATACATTTTTTTCACATTTACATAAAGTCCATAATGATATTTGTAAGACCTGCTTTATATTTTTACTTTTTAACGTTTATTTATTTTTGGGACAGAGAGAGACAGAGCATGAACGGGCAAGGGGCAGAGAGAGAGGGAGACTCAGAATCGGAAACAGGCTCCAGGCTCTGAGCCATCAGCCCAGAGCCCGACGCAGGGCTCGAACTCACCTGGCTGAAGTCGGACGCTTAACCGACTGCGCCACCCAGGCGCCCCTATATTTTTACTTTTTAATTGCCATCTTATCATTTCAAAGTTATATATTTTATATCCTTAACTGAAATATCAACTCGCATTGACAAGAGGTTTTTGGTTTTTTTTACTTATCAGAATTGGTAAGTCATTTCATTACTTAAAAACCCTTCACATACAATGAATACTAGGTAGTTAATGACTGAGAAAGAAGACGAAGTAATGAAATAAATTAGTGACTTAAGATGGACAAAATGGAACTTAATGTGCCTTACTATCTTCTCCATACATTTACTTCAAGCTTCAGGAACACTAAGCCACTTAGAGATCCTTCCATCATTGGTGTTTTTCCTTTTTTTTTTTTTTTTTTTTTAGTGCTCCTAACCTAACTTCTCACTCAACTCCACTCAGTGTTGACTTTTCCTTCCTCTGCATAATTAGCACATCTTATTCATTCAACGAATACTTACCCTCTCTGTGTCATGAATTGTCACAGGATGGAAGACTACAGTAGGAAACAAAATGTAATTTCTGCCCTCACTGAGATCACTGACTAAAAGCCAAGAGAATTCTTAAGCAAAAAATTTCCACAAATATTTAATAAAATACAATTGCTCTATGAGCTACAAAGTACAAGATGCTAGATAGTAGATAAATGGAAGACACAGAAAAGTCTGAGATGTTACCAAGTTTCTAGACTTTGAGACTGAGATCCTAGGACAAAAATAAGGTCAGGTTATTCAGCCCCTACGTAATAGGAGTTCACTGAAAGAGTCATGCCAGGAGTGAATATTGGTATCCTAAAGGTTTTCTTGGAATAGTTGCTCTCATTAGTTGCTAAATACTTACTCCAGGCCTAGGCCTTATGCTTCTTATTTATAGTGTCTAGCACAATGATCAGTGAGTGACTGGCATCTAAAAAATTGTTGTATGGAGGGCGCCTGGGTGGCTCAGTCAGTTGAGGGTCCAACTCTTGATTTCACCTTGGTCATGATCCCAGGGTCGTGGGATAGCGTCCTGTGTCTGGCTCCACGATGAGTGCAGAGACTGCTTGAGATTCTCTCTCTCTCTCTCTCTCTCTCTCTCTCTCTCTCTCTCTCTCTCCTCTCTATCTCTCTGCCTCTCTCTCCCAGTTGTACTCTCTCTCTCTCAAAAGAAAAATATACATATATACATACAGACATACAGACAGACGTAAACATTTGCATGGAGAAGCAGAAGAGTCTGACCATACAACTGGCTAGTTCTCAGGGCTTGCATGTACATTTTCTGAGATACAAAGGCCACAGGGGTTATCTTCTCAGAGCTTAGAACTCAGCCATCAGCACAAGATATCTGGGAGAAACTTGGATTGTTCTCAACAAGGAGTGATTCTCCCCTACATTATCCTGCTTTAGACTCAAGATAATGGCCAATTTGTAACTAGACTGTTCCACCAAATAAATAGAAGATGAAGAATGAGAAGGGAAATAATATCAAGCTTCTGCTTTTATAGTAGGCACTTTCTCGTGCCTTTAGCTCTGTTAAGAAATGTCCAAAATGTGGAATTCAGGCAAAAAGAGAGTAAAACATGTCCTTTCAATGTTATACTGGTGCATTACTTAACAGGCCTAACTGATCTTATTTAATTTTCTAGGATAGCAGTTCTCAAGTATTTTGTTGTTAGGACCTCTTTTCTGCCTTAGTAATTGTTCAGTATCCAAAGAGGGTTGGATTTGGTGGGTTACAACTATGGAGTTTTACCACATGGGAAATCTAAATTATAAAATTGAAAAATATATATTTATTAACTTTAACATAACTATAATTGCATGCTAACATATATTACATGTGTTTATAAAAGAAATACATTTTCCAAAACAAATGAGAAATTAGTGAAGAGTAGCACTGCTTTACGTTTTTATAAATCTCATTAATGTCTAGATTAAGGGAAAATAGCTGAATTCTCATGTCTGTTCCTACATTTAATCTGTTAACAATATCACACATCATATAACCTCTAGAAAACTCCATTAATGAGTAAATAAGAGCAAAAGAGGCAAATAAAAACCCAGTATGATTATTAACATAGTTTTGATGTTGTAGATATTCTGAAAGAGGCCTGGCTGAAAAGCACAGCCTAAGATAAAATACCAGCACTTGACTTTGCTATTTGAGCTCAGATACTATAGAACTTTATGTTAACCTGAAGATTTACGTTAAGTAGAAAAGGTAACCCAAAGATTATTAATTTTGCTGTCTTTAAGTAACATTAACCATTTTAGTGTTTAACTTAAAAATCTTTGTCTAACATTCTTTGTTCAAACAAAACATAGTTTTTCAAATGTTCTTGGTACTAGCTTTATCATCCTTCTATTTTCCTTATTAATGATTTAATAAATTAACACATTTTCATTCTATATTTGTATGAGTTTATTTTTAACTATTTGAAACTAAATTTGACTGTAATCTCTACCTCAATAAATCTCCTCAATAACCAGGGGCGCCTGGGTGGCTCAGTCGGTTGGGCGATTGACTTCGGCTCAGGTCATCATCTCACAGTTCATGAGTTTGAGCCCCACGTCAGGCTCTGTGCTGACAGCTTGGGGCTGGGAGCCTGCTTCGTATTCTGTTGTCTCCCTCTCTCTCAGCTCCTCCCTTGCTCACACTCTCTCTCTCAAAAATAAATAAAGATTAAAAAAAATAAAAAAATAATCTCCTCAATAACCAATAAAATACATTATGTCAATTTTACAGAGGAGGAAACTGAGGCTCAGGAAGTACACGTGATATCTCTGAGATGAGCTGTTAGCCCTAGTGATCTCCCAGATCTGATTCTGGTACCATCTTCCTGGCTTTCTATGCTGGATTCCAGATAATCTCTGGATTTGTATAATCTTTTCTATCTCACAGGCTGAGATACAGGAAAGGAAATATTGTAAACATTCCTTTCAAACCGGTATCCCTAAAGGGGAGACCCTGAATATACGTTTCACCAAACATTTTGTGATTTCAGTACAAAATGAGAAAAATCAATTTAGTGTGTTGGATGCAGGTTCCCAGAATCAATCTTTCCTTGTCAAGAAACACTTTATTGTGGTTTCTTAATATAAAACTATCTATCCCTCATGAAGAATGCAGAGAAGAGATGATAAAGTATTAAACTAACACATTTAGAGATGCCTGAGGCTAGAATCTGGACTAAATAGATTTAGAAACCTTGATGGAATATGAGAAAATCAAATGTAGGAATGGAAGAAAAAAAAAAAGTCTAGGCATCTGTTATCCTTCCTAGGGACCTTAGGCCTGCATTAATACTGACTGTTATGAATTAAAGTTGGCAATGGACTAGAAACATAAAGAGGCTTTTTCATTTCATTTCATTTTTAGTATTATTATTAGGGGAGCCAGAAGAAATATGAATGCTCTTCTCTGGTAAAAGATCCTGAGAGAGCAAAGACCTGACACTTTAAAAATGATCAAGCCATTTTTGTGTAACTGCTCCCATCTTTTATAGGAACAAGTATGCAATAAGTTTCTGAGTATCAGAAACCTCTTGTTTTTATCACTTGTTGTGCAGTGAAGAAGACACTGTGACACAGACAGGAGGGACCAGTTGAGGGAAGTCATTTGTGGCATTTTGTAGCAAAGAATATCAACCAATGTCTGGAGTTGGTTACCAAAGGTGGTTTTGCATCAGAATGACAAAAGGATATTTTTACAAATACAAATGCTGGGGACTTGCCTTTACTTACTGATCAGAATCTCCCAAGAACAGAACTGAGGAACATGTATTAAAGTAACCTGGCTTATGTGTCATGACCTCTTTCTTGGAAATTCAAGAGAATGTGTTATAACATGCAAACAACACAAGTCTTTATTGTTAATCTTGAATTGTATCAAATAGTATTCAGAAAGAGAAACAAAGACAGAGAGAGACCAAGAAAGAGAAGGAGGAGGGGTAAGGAGAGGTAGAGAGGTGGAGAGGTCAAGAGGTGGAGAGAGAGTACTAGAGAAAGAAAGTTATTTTTCTTTTCCAACTTGTACTATTTGTTTGAAATCTCTTATTTCTTTGGAGGCTACAAGAACTGTAGAGGAAGCATGGGCATGAAAACAGATCTCATATCTAACCTTAGTTGTGTGAGCTTGAAAAAATTAATAACCTATCAGAGCATTAGTTTAACTTGTAAAGTGGAGAAAATAGGATTGCTGTATGGATTAAAAGAGATCATATAATGGAACACTTAGAATATTATCTGTTTTAAGAGTGTTAAAAAGTGAAAGTTATTATTTGGTGCTATTTCCATAATTCAGAGTTTATATCAGATGCATAAAAAGGGATTACACATTTTTAAGCTGTTTAGCATTTTTCATTGGAAAAGCTATTTATCTACCTACCTACCTACAAACCTATCTTTCTCATATATAATGGGACACTATATATATAAGTATATAATACATACTACAATATACACCATATATAATATATATATTCATTGTCACCAATTTATAGCTCAGGAGAGGCATCACCAAGTCCAGTGCCAGCAAGCAAATAGATGCATTGTCAGACAATGGGAGCTACTGCATTTAAGCACTCATATGCTCCTCTAAATTTCCCCCTTTGAGCCATCTATCTTTACTGACACATTGTTGTTTGTATTCTATGTAATTGAGCTGTGTTGGAAGAAATCAACACCCTCATTTTCTTTGTAACATTTTATTTTTAAATTCCCTAGACTCAAAATTACATTCACATGAAGCTCCTTTTATAACCCTGGGTAAGTACTTAGAAGGTTAACTAGTTAAATTTGAGTTTATCCTTTCAATTGCTCTTCTACTGTGTATTAATTAAATATTTTTGTGAACCTTTCATGTTGCATATGGTAGAATAATGACATATTTGAATTATGCATCAAAAAGTCCTCATAACTGTGCCAGTCTGAATGAGAGGACTCACCACAACTCAGTAGTTAAAAAGGAAGGCTATTCCTTAAGGAAAAAAAAAAAGCCCTGATGTGCCTGAATGGCTCAGTTAGTTGAGCATGTGACTCTTAATTTTGGCTCAGGTCATGATCACAGGGTCGTGGGATCAGGCCCCACATCAAGCCCCACATGGAGCCCTACATTGGGCTCCATGCTAACTGTGGAGCCTGCTTAAGATTCTCTCTCTCTCCCTCTCTCACTCTCTCTCTCTAAATTAAAATAATAAAAAAAATTTTTAAAACAGCCCCAAGTTAACCTTGGTTATAAAGTCTGATTCTACCACTTCTTGATTATATGGCTTGAAACTCATTACTTAACTAGTCTGAATTCCCAACTCAGTATCTATAAAATGAGCCTGGTTATAGATGCAATTCAGGGTTTTTATGAGCATTCATGAGACAATAGTTTTAGAACTCAAAAACATGGTAGGTTACTCAAATGATAATCTCATCACCCTTTTAAAAATATTTAGAAAATATTATAATTAGCATAATATCTAATATGGATTGACTATTTATGACGTATCAGAGACTCTGGTAAATATTCTGCAAATACTCTAACTTATAATGTCAAAATATCAAAGGTGGGAGAATTGAGATATAAGCTGTGTCTATTTTATATTAAGCACATAGGATCAGAAACCAGACTGCTTAGATGTGTATCCTAGATCTGCCCCTTAAACACTCAGAGTCCATGGTCAAGTTACATAACTTTCCATGACATGAATTTGTCATCTATAATTGAAAATTATGAATTGCCTCTCTCACAGGGTGATTGAGAATATTTAATCAATTAATACTTGCTAAGTGCTAAGAATATTGGCTAGCGCATAGTAAATGTTCAATAGTGCTAGCTAGCTATTAGAATCATTAGGTACTATTATTATTATTCAATGAAGACGACAGTCAAAACATCTAATAACTCTCTTCAGATGATTTTGAAAGTACTGTACAGTCTCTTAGTATAAGAAACACAAAATGTTATAGCTACTGTATTGTCAGATTGAAAAGGTGTGAAACGCTCAGTAAGGTAGCTAACAGCTCTAAAGACAGGGAGAGAATCAACACTTCTAGAATCAATTCCAAATCATAGCATTTTATGTATTTTTAAGTGCCCAGTCACACCTACTTCATGGAGGAAAACACCTAAGGGCAAGGGCTGTAGCTTTTACTTGGCTTGCAAAGTGCTACAAAATCTTGATTTCTGGCAAGAGCTCGTTCTCTAGAAATTGATGGGGTGGCTGAGGTAAGCCTTTAAGTAATTTAGATGGAGCATTTTAAAATCCATTTAGAAGCTATTTAGGGAAGTATGAGTCTGAAGTCAAAGTTGAAGCTGAAACGTCCTATGAGGCCTGAGGCAGAGAACCACAATCGATAAAGGCCATTATCCTAAATAAGTCCAGAACACCTTACAACCAGCTGAGTATTTTATTCCCTTTCTGGCAAGGGAGCAAAGGCAGATAGCAAGACACAAAGGGCCCAGGGGCTCAGAGGACTGCAGAAGCAGAAGAAGACATAAAATTCTTCTGCCAAGAAGTCTCTCCGCCCCTAGCAATTTTCTCCTTTGGCTTCCTCCCCATTCCTGCCCTTCCCCTGCTGTTGTTCTATCCCATATTCATCCACTACTCCCACATTATTCTAGCCTAGCAAAGCCTCAGACTATCAAGACTCAACCAGAAAATGGTATCCTCTTAAAGGCTTTCTAGACATCTCCCTTTGTCCAACTGGTGGCTCTCAAACATGGTTGCACATTAGAATCATCTGGGATCATTTCATAGGCTCAGCAGGTAGCTCCCAAGATTTGGATTCAGGTTGCCTAGAGTAGGCACTGGCAATGGATCTTCTGCAACAGGTTTCTAGTTGATTCTATTAAACAGCTAAATTTGGGCACCACTTTGGATTGGCCCATCTCTTCTTCTCACTCCAGCTTTGCCTTGTACTCTGCTGGATTTGTGTAGCTTCTGTTTTTCGTCTTTCAAAACTGCTATACCATGAACTTCAGGAGTTCAAGGTCCTCTCTCCTTTTTCTTTTCTTTTTTTTTCTTCTGGACTGAAGTTTATACTCAATAAATATTCCTTGAATTATGAATTAATTTGTTTATTCACTCTTCATTTATTCATGTTTTTAATCTTATATTCTGGCATCTATTGATTCACTCATTCATTTACTGATGCATTCATTCACCAACAATACAGGTCTTACATTATTCAAACAATGCATGAATGACTGAATAAATGAATGGATAACTTATATTCATCAAAGTGTGATGCCACTTTTTAGGAAAAGCACTTAGAACAAGATGTGCAAAGGAGAAAATGCCACAATTGTATATGACTTATACATACTTACACAGTCATACCTATCCAAATGTACACACTCCACATGCATACACATGAATTTATTTATACTAATAATACTAATAAATGTATTTATACTAAGTTGGAGCTTAATGGTTAAGAGCATAAATTCTTGAAACTAGACTGCCTGGGTTGATCCCTAGCTCCGCCAGTTATAATCTCTTCCATTTATCTATCTGTCCTTCAGTTCCCTCATTTAAAAAGTAGGGATAATAGTTCAAGCTGCCTAATATGGATGCTGTGAGAATGAACTATATTAATGTATGTAAAGCAAGAGTAAGCACTACACAAATATTAGCAATTATTATAATTATCATTATTATTGTCAGCTTCTTCTTCATATTTTGTGCTATTTCACATTCATGTACAGCACTTCAGGACTAGCTAAGTCAGGCTGGGACAGACTGATGGCTTTCAAATTTTTCATATCATCAGCATGTCAAGAGTTAGAGTTTTAAATGATGACCTTGTCATTTCTCCACAGTAAATTGTTTGCATACTTGAAAGACAGACAGACAGACAGACAGACAGAAAGAGAGAAAGAAAGAAAGAAAGAAAGAAAGAAAGAAAGAAAGAAAGAAAGAAAGAAAGAAAGAAGATAGGGTGAAGAGGGAAGGAAGGAGGGAGAAAGAGAGGAAGGGGGGGAGGAAGAGAGGGATGACAGGAGGGAGGAAGGAAAGGTAGGTAAATAAAATAAAACAAATGTCAACCTGAAGTCTTCCAACCACTTAAAATAATTGCTATCAATTAATATGCTGTCTTATCCAAGTAGCAGTTAACATCTGTACTCCTGACAGATGTTCACCATGTCTGATATAACTGCTCCCCAATTACCCACATATGCTTTATTCTCTTTGTGAATTCCATACAGCAGATATTCACCCAAGTGATTTTTCCTTCCTGCTACTACTTCATGGTCAGGGAATCTACTTAAAATTTTTGTTTTTGTTTTTGTTTTTAACAGAACAACAGAAATGATGAAATACTAAAGGAAAAAATACATCCCATATATAAAATATGTAATGTAACTTTGTTATATAATGTAAACTCTTCATACTACATACTAGTGCAGGATTCCATAAGAAATAAAACAAGGTATAAAGTATTAATTACACAATTAGAAGCATTTATTTTACTTACTAACCTAAGTTTTGAGACTCAAGAGTTGTTTCTTCATTAAGCCTTCTTGACAAAAAGTCTAAGATTCAATTCTTCAACACTAAAAGCATCTCAAATTTGATACTGGGATATTTATTACACATTCCTGAAATTGTCTACATCTATGGCAATAGCTGACTGCAAAGAAATCTCAATAGAAATATTTCTTTTTTTTCTTTCTCTATATAACACCAATTGCCACTAGAAAACATTCACATTTACAATAAAGATTTTCTTACTGATTTTCTGCCCCTGGGTAGATGGAATAATTACTGAGAAAGAAGATAATGCAATGGAGTGTAGGAATCCATTATTTCCTAATTTTATGTCTTCATTGACAGAAAACTTATGCTGAACTCTTGCATTTACTATGTGACCCAGGGTTAGTAAAACAATTTCTCTCAGCCACAAGGTTTTCATCATTAAAACATGATTATATGTCAAAGAAATTTTATAGTTTCCATCTTTGTGTCTTCCATGTCTAGCACAATGTCTACAGCATGGTTCTTAGTAACGATTTAAAGAAACTAAAGAGACGGGGCGCCTGGGTGGCGCAGTCGGTTAAGCGTCCGACTTCAGCCAGGTCACGATCTCGCGGTCCGGGAGTTCGAGCCCCGCGTCAGGCTCTGGGCTGATGGCTCAGAGCCTGGAGCCTGTTTCCAATTCTGTGTCTCACTCTCTCTCTGCCCCTCCCCCGTTCATGCTCTGTCTCTCTCTGTCCCAAAAATAAATAAACGTTGAAAAAAAAATTAAAAAAAAAAAGAAACTAAAGAGGAATCCAATACACAAACTCCACACTTTGCTTGTTTTAATGGCCTTTTGCCAGAGTCAAGTTAAATAATGGTTGTAGAAAATTACAGTGTCATGCCAACATAAATAGTAGTTCCACCACCAGTGCCAACTCCTCCTCTGTCATCACTGCTGTCGATATTGGAGATGCTACAAGGTGCTTCTCTGTGATGATAAGTGTATATTTTCATTATCAAGTTGGATTTGTGCTAGATGATTGCCCACTACTCTAATATAAATAATACAGAGTACTGGATATATTTCTTTTTTTTTTCAATATATGAAATTTATTGTCAAATTGGTTTCCATACAACACCCAGTGCTCAACCAAAAGGTGCCCTCCTCAATACCCATCACCCAGCCTCCCCACCCTCCCATCCCCCCATCAGCCCTCAGTTTGTTCTCAGTTTTTAACAGTCTCTTATGCTTTGGCTCTCTCCCACTCTAACCTCTTTTTTTTTTTTTCCCTTCTCCTCCCCCATGGGTTTCTGTTAAGTTTCTCAAGATCCACATAAGAGTGAAACCATATGGTATCTGTCTTTCTCTGTATGGCTTATTTCACTTAGCATCACACTCTCCAGTTCCATCCACGTTGCTACAAAAGGCCATATTTCATTCTTTCTCATTGCCACGTAGTACTCCATTGTGTATATAAACCACAATTTCTTTACCCATTCATCAGTTGATGGAAATTTAGGCTCTTTCCACAATTTGGCTATTGTTGAGAGTGCTGCTATAAACATTGGGGTACAAGTGCCCCTATGCATCAGTACTCCTGTATCCCTTGGGTAAATTCCTAGCAGTGCTATTGCTGGGTCATAGGGTAGGTCTATTTTTAATTTTCTGAGGAACCTCCACACTGCTTTCCAGAGCAGCTGCACCAATTTGCATTCCCACCAACAGTGAAAGAGGGTTCCCGTTTCTCCACGTCCTCTCCAGCATCTATAGTCTCCTGATTTGTTCATTTTGGCCACTCTGACTGGCGTGAGGTGATATCGGAGTGTGGTTTTGATTTGTATTTCCCTGATAAGGAGCGACGCTGAACATCTTTTCATGTGCGTGTTGGCCATCCAGATGTCTTCTTTAGAGAAGTGTCTATTCATGTTTTCTGTCCATTTCTTCACTGGGTTATTTGTTTTTCAGGTGTGGAGTTTGGTGAGCTCTTTATAGATTTTGGATACTAGCCCTTTGTCCAATATGTCATTTGCAAATATCTTTTCCTATTCCGTTGGTTGCCTTTTAGTTTTGTTGGTTGTTTCCTTTGCTGTGCAGAAGCTTTGTATCTTCATAAGGTCCCAGTAATTCATTTTTGCTTTTAATTCCCTTGCCGTTGGGGTGTGTCGAGTAAGAGATTGCTACGGCTGAGGTCAGAGAGGTCTTTTCCGGCTTTCTCCTCTAAGGTTTTGATGGTTTCCTGTCTCACATTCAGGTCCTTTATCCATTTTGAGTTTATTTTTGTGAATGGTGTGAGAAAGTGGTCTAGTTTCAACCTTCTGCATGTTGCTGTCCAGTTCTCCCAGCACCATTTGTTAAAGAGACTTTTTTCCATTGGATATTCTTTCCTGCTTTGTCAAAGGTTAGTTGGCCATACGTTTGTGGGTCTAGTTCTGGGGTTTCTATTCTATTCCATTGGTCTATGTGTCTGTTTTGGTGCCAATACCATGCTGTCTTGATGATGACAGCTTGGTAGTAGAGGCTAAAGTCTGGGATTGTGATGCCTCCTGCTTTGGTCTTCTTCTTCAAAATCCCTTTGGCTATTCGGGGCCTTTTGTGGTTCCATATGAATTTTAGGATTGCTTGTTCTAGTTTTGAGAAGAATGCTGGTGCAATTTTGATTGGGATTGCATTGAATGTGTAGATAGCTTTGGGTAGTATTGACATTTTGACAATATTTATTTTTCCAATCCATGAGCAGGGAATGTCTTTCCATTTCTTTATATCTTCTTCAATTACCTTCATAAGCTTTCTATAGTTTTCAGCATACAGATCTTTTACATCTTTGGTTAGATTTAATCCCAGGTATTTTTTGCTTCTTGGTGCAATTGTGAATGGGATCAGTTTCTTTATTTGTCTTTCTGTTGCTTCATTGTTAGTGTATAAGAATGCAACTGATTTCTGTACATTGATTTTGTATCCTGCAACTTTGCTGAATTCCTGTATCAGTTCTAGAAGACTTTTGGTGGAGTCTATCAGATTTTCCATGTATAATATCATGTCATCTGCAAAAAGCCAAAGCTTGACTTCATCTTTGCCAATTTTGATGCCTTTGATTCCTTTTGTTGTTGATTGCTGATGCTAGAACTTCGAGCACTATGTTAAACAACAGCGGTGAGAGTGGGCATCCCTGTCGTGTTCCTGATCTCATGGAAAAAGCTCTCAATTTTTCCCCATTGAGGATGATGTTAGCTGTGGGCTTTTCATAAATGGCTTTTATGATGTGCAAGTATGTTCCTTCTATCCCGACTTTCTCAAGGGTTTTTATTAAGAAAGGGTGCTGGAGGGGCGCCTGGGTGGCGCAGTCGGTTAAGCGTCCGACTTCAGCCAGGTCACGATCTCGCGGTCCGGGAGTTCGAGCCCCGCGTCAGGCTCTGGGCTGATGGCTCAGAGCCTGGAGTCAGTTTCCGATTCTGTGTCTCCCTCTCTCTCTGACCCTCCCCCATTCATGCTCTGTCTCTCTCTGTCCCAAAAATAAATAAACGTTGAAAAAAAAAATTAAAAAAAAAAAAAGAAAGGGTGCTGGATTTTGTCAAAGGCCTTTTCTGCATCGATTGACAGGATCATATGGTTCTTATCTTTTTTTTTATTAATGTGATGTATCACGTTGATTGATTTGCGAATGTTGAACCAGCCCTGCATCCCAGGAATGAATCCCACTTGATCATGGTGAATAATTCTTTTTATATGCTGTTGAATTCGATTTGCTAGTATCTTATTGAGAATTTTTGCATCCATATTCATCAGGGATATTGGCCTGTAGTTCTCTTTTTTTACTGGGTGTCTGTCTGGTTTAGGAATCAAAGTAAACTGGCTTCATAGAATGAGTCTGGAAGTTTCCCTTCCCTTTCTATTTCTTGGAATAGCTTGAGAAGGATAGGTATTATCTCTGCTTTAAACGTCTGGTAGAACTCCCCTGGGAAGCCATCTGGTCCTGGACTCTTACTTGTTGGGAGATTTTTGATAACCGATTCAATTTCTTCGCTGGTTATGGGTCTGTTCAAGCTTTCTATTTCCTCCTGATTGAGTTTTGGAAGCGTGTGGGTGTTCAGGAATTTGTCCATTTCTTCCAGGTTTTCCAGTTTGTTGGCATATAATTTTTCATAGTATTCCCTGATAATTGTTTGTATCTCTGAGGGATTGGTTGTAATAATTCCATTTTCATTCATGATTTTATCTATTTGGGTCATCTCCCTTTTCTTTTTGAGAAGCCTGGCTAGAGGTTTGTCAATTTTGTTTATTTTTTCAAAAAACCAACTCTTGGTTTCGTTGATCTGCTCTACAGTTTTTTTAGATTCTATATTGTTTATTTCTGCTCTGATCTTTATTATTTTTCTCCTTCTGCTGGGTTTAGGCTGCCTTTGCTGTTCTGCTTCTAGTTCCTTTAGGTGTGCTGTTAGATTTTGTATTTGGGTTTTTTCTTGTTTCATGAGATAGGCCTGGATTGCGATGTATTTTCCTCTCAGGACTGCCTTTGCTGCATCTCAAAGCATCTGGATTGTTGTATTTTCATTTTCGTTTGTTTCCAGGTATTTTTTAATTTCTTCTCTAATTGCCTGGTTGACCCACTCATTGTTCAGTAGGGTGTTCTTTAACCTCCATGCTTTTGGAGGTTTTCTAGACTTTTTCCTGTGGTTGATTTCAAGCTTCATAGCATTGTGGTCTGAAAGTATGCATGGTAGGGGCGCCTGGGTGGCGCAGTCGGTTAAGCATCCAACTTCAGCCAGGTCACGATCTCGCGGTCCGTGAGTTCGAGCCCCGCATCGGGCTCTGGGCTGATGGCTCAGAACCTGGAGCCTGTTTCCGATTCTGTGTCTCCCTCTCTCTCTGCCCCTCCCCCGTTCAAGCTCTGTCTCTCTCTGTCCCAAAAATAAATAAACGTAGAAAAAAAAAAACCCACCTTGGAGGTTTTCACTAAAAAAAAAAAAAAAAAAAAAAAAAAAAATGAAAGTATGCATGGTATAATTTCAATTCTTGTAAACTTATGAAGGGCTGTTTTGTGACCCAGTATATGATCTATCTGGAGAATGTTCCATGTGCACTCGAGAAGAAAGTATATTCTGTTGCTTTGGGATGCAGAGTTCTAAATATATCTGTCAAGTCCATCTGATCCAATGTATCATTCAGGGCCCTTGTTTCTTTATTGACCATGTGTCTAGATGATCTATCCATTTCTGTAAGTGGGGTGTTAAAGTCCCCTGCAATGACCACATTCTTATCAATAAGGTTGCTTATGATTATGAGTAATTGTTTTATATATTTGGGGGCTCCGGTATTCGGCGCATAGACATTTATAATTGTTAGCTCTTTCTGGTGGATAGACCCTGTAACTATTATATAATGTCCTTCTTCATCTCTTGTAACAGCCTTTAATTTAAAGTCTAGTTTGTCTGATATAAGTATGGCTACTCCAGCTTTCTTTTGGTTTAGTACTGGATCTATTTCAAAAAGTGGTGCACATCATCACCTAACCACCCATTTATTCAACATTTATTGAATGCTTGTTAGGTTCCCAATCTGTGTGAGAATTGGGGAAACAGAAGAGTACAGAGAATAATCTAACACAGTCCCTTTTTATCAAAATGGTTAGTATTTAGTCTGGAAAAATAATCATGTTTATAAACAGATATTGCAAGGCAGAAAATTATAAATTCCATGAAGGAAATGATGTGAAAATTTAGAGGAAGGAGATCATTTTAAAATGGACACAAATAAGAAGGACTTCACAAAAGTGTAGTTTGTGGCCTAGATTACAAGTGATAATTAGTGAGTCGATGTGTATAAATCCAACATTTTTATAAACATTACTTACCTGGTGCTAGGCCTCATATTCAGTACTGAACATTCTGATATAAAGAGTCCCTGCCTTCAGTGTATTTACAATCTAAGTGAAGAGGAAAATATAGTATAAAAAATAAGTACAATAACATAAATACATCCATTGATATGATGAGATACCACTGCCAAAGGATCCTTAGGGAATGATTCCCAGAAGAAAAGTTACCTACACTTAAGCTTGAAGAAGAATAAAGCAATTATGGGATCAAAATATTTGTGGAAGGAGAAATTACGGTAAGAGGTTAGATGTTCTAGATGAAGATAAGGAGTGATTCAAGCACATCTGTCTGACATCATAAAATATTTTATATTTCTTCAACTATCCAAGAAAGGCATGCAATATCAAAGTAAGCAAGACAGGCATTGTTTTGCACACTGGATATTGTCATGAACAAGGAAGGAGAAAAAGGAAGAACTAGTCCTCATAGTGATTTACATACCATGAGGATTTTATTCTAAGGATTCTTAGCAGGATTATTCAACATTCATGGAACATTCTGTCTTTTAAATGCCTCAAATAAGAGATGAACATGATGTCAATATCCTATACATTGCAAGCAAAGGCACACAGGCAGGAACATGTGAATGTGTGAGGAGCAGAGTAAGCATCTAACTAGTCTAGGAATGGGTGAACAAAGATTAGTGGACTGGATTGGGACTAGATTATTGAGAATCTTGTCACCATGCTAAGGAGTTGACACTGATCTGTGCTTTATTAAGATTGATGTGGCACCCTGTGTACAATGGAGTAAAAGGCAAAACCTGACAGCAGAGACAAGTTAGAAGTTATAACAGGAGTTTAAATGGGATTTCAAAATTCCAGAACTAGGGGTCCCTGGGGGGCTCAGTCAGTTAAGTGTCTGACTTTAGCTCAGGTCATGATCTAGTGGTTCATGAGCTGGAGCCTCACATCGGTCTCTGTGCTGACAGCTCAGAGCCTGGAGCCTGCTTCAGACTCTGTGTCTCCCTCTCTCTCAGCCCCTGAGATTTTTTTAATAAAATTTTTTAATAAATAAAATTCCAGAACTAGGCTAGGTGATCAGAGATCTGAATCATGCTTTGGCGGCATAATCTGCAATTAAAAGGTTTGTCATCTCCTATTAGTTGGTTCTCAGCTGATGTGCTGATTACCAAGGAGAGCATAAGCAAGGGTATCCATACACATTTATCACAATTATTACAAATTAGACCCAGAAAGCAAATCACTTTTGAAAATCTAGTGTGCCAATTGAATTAATACAATATTTTCATGCTAATCCATACACAAATCAAATGTGCAAAGCTTTTACTTTCAATTTAATTAGCCTTACCCTAGCAGAAATATTTACACTGAGTAATAAATTGCTTCCTAATTTCTGAGTGTGACCTAAACCAAACTGGGAACATTTTGTTTGTTATGTGTGGTTCTAGCTTTTTTAGGGTGAATTGTAAATTTAGTAACATGCAATTCTGGAGAAGGCCTAGAAGAAGGAATTTGCTCCAAAGAATGGAATTTGTTTATTTTAGCCTGGATGTTGTTGCATCTTTAGTTGATCAGTTCAACAACTGGCTTCATTTATGAAAAGTTTTCTGAGTCTTGGTAAAGTTTTTTGGATGGTGAAAAACTGGATTGAACAAAAGCAGTATTACAAGATTTGTAATAGGCTAAAAGTGTGGAGAATACTTCCCCATGCCACTTTGGTTTTTTTTCATTTTGTTTTGTTTTTACTTATTTAGTTGTTTATTTTTTTAAATTTTTTACTGACTAAAATATCACATTACTTTCAGGTGTACCACTTAGTGATTCAATACCTCGTTACACTGTTATGGTCATTTGATTTCTCTTTAGGCCATCCTAAGCCACAGTCAGCAAGAATTTTACGCTATGATATAGCATCTTTGTCAATAAAGCTTAAACTTTACTGACATATATCCCAATATAATCTGGTTTCCTCTTATTGGAAAGAATCCAACTTTTTTTTTCTTCTAAGAAAAATATCCCCCAAGGGATATTTACCTAGGGTAAAAATAGAAAAAAAGAAAAAGGAAAAATAATTGGGAAGTTCTTCATAATCTACTTTTGTAGAAACATTTCATAAAAGGGAAATAACATATAAAAATACATCCATCTAGAATATAATAAAACTAACACTTAAACCTAGAAAATTCCCTATCTCCTAGTGGCGCTGATCACTCTAGCAATCTTAGAGTGATCTGATAATACAGAATGTATGATTCAATTTCCACTGGAGAATATGAGTACATTATATAAAAATACTTTCTCTGAATCACAGGAAAGGAAGCCTCACATAAATTTTGGCTGTGGTGAACACTCAGCAAATATTTAGTGATGATGATAATGACTAATTCTTTCCAATGAGTTTGAACAAATAATGGTAGTCACTGCTTCTGTAGTACATTATACAGACAAGTTGTACTACATGTCAACACTCTTCACATCTGTGGCTCTCCTTTAATCCTCCCCTAAAACTCTGAGGGAGGAATCATGTTCTTTACCTCTTATTTTCCAAGAAGGAGACAATAGAAGCCTGCAGAAAACGGAATCACTAGTGACTGTAGCCAGTAGGTTGTATGTTTTAAAAGCCGTAAAGACAGAGCCCAGGCCAAGTAATTCACCTCTCATTAGTAAACAAGGGAAGAGCTCCACATGGATTTCCATGATTGATGCAAGACCCTAGAGGGTAGGGCTTTGGTCTGTCGTCCTGATCATTGGCTCTCAAGTACTAAATCACACAGTCTCAGACACACTGTAGATACTTAGTATATGTTTCTTGGATAGATGAACAAATGGAGGGCCATCACCAACAGGAGGCATTCACTGAGTAATGGAATTGGAATCAATACTATATTAGATTAAACTTAGTAAGATAAAATATGACACATCAACAAGTTTTCATATATTAATGACGTTATCCTTCATCCATGATCTATACTAGAGAACAAGTAGGACCCCATTTCATGGTAATAAAAGAAGGAAAAGATCATTGGCAGCTGCATGCAAATGTGCAGGTTTAGTGTTAAGATACAGACAACGTTTCCATCTGGGGACTTCTATAGTATGCCATTTGTAGAGAATGCTAGAGGTGGTGCAATGAGTTGAAGAGATGAGCATATGATGCTATGTAATCAGCCCTTCCCCTTATGCTTCTAGTTTCAGCTTGCTTTCTCTCTTCTGCAAAGCTACATCCTGCCAGAGAAGCCTTTCCTGGCCACACTCTCTAATGCATCTCCTATATGCTGTCTAACCTCAGCCCCAAGTGTTCAATGTCCAGTTGGTTTCCTTAACAGCACTTATCACCATGTATAATTATTTTATTAGTTTATTTGCATATTATTATATTCCCTAGTAGTTAGCTGATTCCATCAGACAAAAGGTGGTGACCTTGTCCATAGCTATTTCTGTAGTCGAATAGGACTTTAATAAATATATAATAATGAATGAGTATAGGTTGAAATGTAAAAGAATATGTAGCAAGCATCTCTCTTGATCAAAGGACAGACATTGGCAGGTGAGCAAAAGTTTCTTTCGAAAAGAATATAAAGTTTTCAACTAAGCTGTGCAAGGAGAGGTAGAGTGAGGGAGGAAAAATCAAGTGAAAATGGCATCCAGAATTCAGCTGCATAGCCAGATGTTATCTCCTGAGTAGTGTCACTTGGGGCAATCCACAATCACTCTGAGCTTTAGTGTATCCACAAGAGAGGATTTTGGCCATAGGTAGTCTCTAAGACCATTCCAACCTCATAAATAATATGGCATTCTCTTTCCTCTATGCTCTCTTCATGCTTCGTGCATATGTCTATAATAAATGCTATCACATTGCTTTATCCTTGCCTTACATGTATAAAATACTTGCTTTTTTCACTTCATGACCATAATAATTCAAACACATGTAAGAGAACAGTGGGGATGGAAGAAGCTATTGAATTTAAATTTTTTTTGTTTGTTTGCTAGCAGATTTGAAGTAACGTATGGTCCTCTGAAATTGTGTAAAAGTACAATTCTAGGCAGATATTTCCATGAACTGCTGGACAAGAGTTATTCTGGTCCGTTTCTTCCAAACCACCCAGATCAAATTGTTTCCATACTCTTTTTTTTAGAGTAATTTTTATGACTTTCTAAATCTTTTCACTTGGCTGCCACAGGTTTGAGACAGATAATACATTTTATTCTTCTTCTTCTTTTTTTTTTTTCACTTTCCTGATCTAAATGACCAGGCTGCAGGAGACAATAAAACAGGCTATGAATTCCTGAGCTGGTTTCCATTTGTAGGAGACATTAAACTCCACAAGATTGATCAGATTTCACATCACTAGTCCCAACAGCCCTGGCAGTGCCTCAGATAATTATTTAATTTATAGCTGTAAATCACATTTGGATCATAAAATTCCAGTTAGATGAGTCCATGGAGCAAACATGTAATTAAGATTAGGGTGCCCACACAAAGAAGGCGATTATTATTTATGGTCATTACCATCCTGACACTGCAGAACAAATTGAGGATTCAGGATTCTTGAATTGTTTAAAGGTCTGAAGGTAATTGAATATTTATTAATAAACCCAGCTAAATTAGTAACAATTATTGGCATTGACCATAAAGCTGCAAGTACAAGAAAAAAAAATGGTATACCTGCTTGTAACATATTTAGAGTTTAGAGTGATGATTTAAATGCCAAATTTAGAGGTGTCTGGGTGGCTCAGTTGGTTAAGCATTTGACTCTTGATTTCAGCTCAAGTCATGAGGTTGATAAGTTTGAGCCCTTGGGATTCTCTCTCCCTCTTTGTGCCCCTCCCCGGCGTTCACTCGTTTTCTCTCTCTCTCTCTCTCTCTCTCTCTCTCTCTCTCTCTCTCTCTCCCCACCTCTCAAAATAAATAAATAAACTTAAAAAATAAATGCAAAATTTATATGAGTGCTCATTAGGGAGGTAAATTTATACTGTTATTGTAAGACACATGATTGAAAATAAACCATGGTGTGTTTCCTTCTCTGTGTAGACGTCTTTCCCCACACAACACTTGGTGAAGGAAGTCCCTTCTCATCTTTCTAAGCCTAGTTCCAACACAGTGCTAGGCTCTTCATAGGCACTGAGGAAATAATTGTTAATTGAAATTCCTGGAATACAATGTCTTCAGTGGGAAATTAGGCAATCATATGAAACACATTCACATTTTCAGAATACACAGAAAGTGTTTGTGTTATAAAATGATATATTAAAGTGAAAGACTGTGATCACACCCATGAAATAAACTCTAGTTAAGTGTGGTTATTGCTATTCTAGGTGAAGCAATTATAGTAGATTTTAGTTTCCTTCTCAGTTTTCTTTGTTTTATTTAAAATTATACATTCAGTATTTCTTGCTTTAGGACATTAAAACAGCAACAAAAAATACTTTTAGAAAAACACTCCTTTTTCTGAATGTATGAACCTGTAATTATTTCCTGTGGTAGGCAGAACGGTGCTCCAAAGATGTTCATGTGAAGCTCCTTGAAAAGTGTGAATATCTTATGCCATGTAGCAAAGGGACTTTGCAGATTTGGGTCACAGACCTCAAAAGTGGAGAGTATTCTGGATTACCCATATGGGTTTAATCTAAACACAAGAGCCTTTCAAAACAAAGAATTTTCTCCAGCTGAAGGCAGAAGAGATATAGTGTTAGGGAACATGAGGGAAATCCCAAGTGTGATAAGTATTCAGAGAGCCTTTGCTGGTTGTAAGACGTAAGGAGCCATGTGCAAAGACCAGGGACAGGCCTCTGGGTGTTAAGGGCAGCCCAGCAATGAAAAATTGACCTCACTCCTAAAACCTATGGAACTGAATTCTGCCACCAACCTGAATAAATTTGGAAGCAGATTCTTCCCACAAGTATCCAGAAAATAGCTTAGCCTGACAACATATTCACTTGAGACTGATGAGATCCTAAGGAACAGTCATACCATACCAGACTTCTAACCAATAGCAACTGTAAGGTAAAAAGCAGAGAGGGTATGTTACAGCAGTGACAGAAAAATAATAGATTGTAGCACTTTATGGCTGAAGATTATTCTGAGACTTAGCAAACCACTTACTTAAGATATACAGCCATATACAGAAGAAGTCTGTTTCACAGCAGGAGTGTGATTTTTTTCTACCACACAATAGTTACATAGGAACTAATAATTATGAAAGATAAATCACTTTCTCTGCCTGCGTCTTAGCATACCACTTAACATGTGAAAACAACAATAATCATTACAACTACAACATAAAAAAACCATAGTTTAAAATGTTTGCCATATGCCACGCATTTTGCCAACCACTTTCCACTGTCCATCATATCAAATGTCTACAACAATGGTATGAATTTGTTCTGACAGCATTCCCATTTTATAGATGAGGGAAGAGAGATTTAGAAAGGTTAAGTCTCAGGTCACCTGGGTGGTTCAGTTGGTTAAATGTCTAACTTCAGCTCAGGTCATAATCTCACGGATCATGGGTTTGAGCCCCGTTTCGGGCTTTGTGCTGACAGCTCAGCGCCTGGAGCCTGCTTTGGATTGTGTCTCCCTCTCTCTCTGCCCATCTCTCTCTCCCTCTCTCTCTCAACTAAATAAACATTAAAACAAAATTTAGAAAGGTTAAGTCACTTGGTAAAATAAGTGGCACAAAAGGAGTATTGTACTCAAGTTTTCAGCCTGAAAACCTGGGTATATAACCACTGTATTGCACTCTGGTAGAAGCCCAAAAAGACTGACAAGCAAGTTATGCATGAAAGTAAATAACACAATCTATGGCATGTAAGAAGAGCTTAAATATTACTTGTTGGTGCTCTTATTGTCGATAAAAATAGACAAATGTTTTTAGCTCATAAAAATAGACCATATTTTTAGCTCTGACTTTTTGCCAGATACCAGGCATTCATCTAGATAGTTTATATATATTCAATGATTTATCTCCACAGACACATGAAACAGAGATGTGCCTTTTTAAAATTTAAGGAGATACAGGTTTACAAAATTTACATATTTTTTCTCAGGCCACAAGGCTAGAAAATGGTAGATAGAGCCATATATAAACTCAGGTCTGTGTGACTCCAAACACCCTGCTTTCAAATTTCCAAATCTTAATTTTCAGACATTAATCACAATAAAGAAAGGAGACCTTCTCCTCCTTGGGAGTATATGAAGGTTTATATTGACCTTTGGAAATAAAAAGCCACTCAGCCCACCTAAATCTTCCAGGCCCTTGGGTTCTGGCTCAGTGGAAGGCGTGGGTGAGTCCATGGAGGCATCCTTGGCTTTATATGGAGGCTTCTTGAAGAAGTCTCCGCTACCAAAGGCAGAGCAAGTCTAATTCCTTCCAATTATAACTACATCTTGAAACACAGACATGTAGGAGAGAACTTTTGCGGCTAATACATCTTTAATATCAATCATTTCCTTGTGTTAGAAAAGTGTGTTTTCAGTACTGATGCCACCTGAGAACAAATTATCACACTTTATAGTTAATCTGGAGACCTGAGAACCTTTCTGCCCTCTCTCAGTCTTAAAGATACCTTATCTCTTTATGAAGGCTCTAAAAATTTTACTGTCTTGGCTAAAATTATGTGAAAGAGTACTGTGAGTATTTTAAGGTATTTCTTGTACAGTTTTAAGGTAGGAACATATATTAGACAACTAAAATGTATTTTGTTCTTAACTAAGGAATGGTGACTTGGCCAACCATGATGAGATTTCCTGAGGGGGAGACAGAAATTAACATGTATTTAATATGTCTGGTTCAGCTGGTGCTGTGCTGTTAATCACATTTATATTGTGATGGCCAGTCTTTCTCTTTCTCTTTCTCTACACCTGACATATATACACACATTAGTAGAGGTCTTGCAATTTCCATTTTATTGATGAGCTAACTGACACTACAAGGAGATAAACACATTTGCTAGCGATAAAAAAGAGAGAGAGAGAGAGACCATGATAGAGATGAAGTTCAAACCAACACAATCTGATTTCAAAGCACTTGGTACTACCCAAAGCATACTAGATTTATATGGCTTTCTTTATAGTGAAGAGTAAGGACTTGAAAATACTCCACAATATTGAGGATAAGTTTTCATTTGTGATATGACTTATTCAGAATCTGCTATGGTGGCAGAGGTAGTGGTTTTACTATTATATCATCATCTATCAAAATTTTAAATACACTTTATCAAAGCTCTTTTAGCTATGTCAAGTATGGAATATATCTGTAAAACAATTACTTTCTTGAGTGCAATATGAGAACACAGTCACTGGTGCCTTGGTAACTAATATTTGCATTGCACTTTATAATTTACCAAGTGTTGACTCATGCAGTTAATGTTCACAGCCCTGTGGCTCGTGTAAACAAGTTGGCATTATTTCAGATGAGGCTGAAGGAGATTAAATGGTAAGTCTAAGATCCCACAGAGAGTGAGGGGCTGTACCAGATCCCATATCCTGGTCCAATCAACACTGTCCCAATCTTATGCTGTTTCCACAATTCTACAAACAATAATCAACAAACAACTAAAAAACAAAATCACTGTGTTTATTAAATTCCTATATTGCCTACAGTGTCTACTTTCTAAACTTTAAGAGCTCGGCCACGATGCTGGGTCATGAGGCTGTTGTTATTTTTACATTAGACCCATATACTTTCTTTAAAGAGATGGTCTCCATGCTCAACATATCCTTTGATTGCAAACATCCTGAAGAATTTACACATCAATGTGACATCCTTGCACTAAAGAAAAACAAATCAGAACAAAACATTGCCCCTTCTGCCCTAAATTACACATAGTTTTCTAAATAGCTGAGAAATGCTTAGTGAACAGGCAAAAGAGTGCGACTTTCTCAGAGTAATGCATTCTCACTTCTGGTGGGAGATACTCAAAATATATGCTATTGATGGAGGATTAATAACATCTGATTCCAAGGTGATAGTATCCTTATTGAAGTATGCTTTTATGATTAAAGAAGCATATTTCAAAAACATGCATTTATTAATCTCTCTAAAACAATGATTTCTGATGTTATTCATTCAAAACAATTGTCATTCTGTTTATCTAGAACACCCTTATTCATTCTCCTTCATCTATGTAATTCCTACTTAGAGTTTATGTTCAACTCAAACTTTACCTCCTCAAGACTTTTCCTAATTTCATTAGTCTGATTTAGATGCATTTGTTCTGTGTCACCAAAGAAATTGTTTTGTAAATGTATCACAATATTTTGGTACTGTTATTTTACCGGAATATAAGTGTCTCATCAAGCTTTTAGGCTGTGTTTACTTACTCATATTCTCAGTTTAGTAGAATCACATTATGTACTCAGTAAATTCTTACTAAACGAATAATACGGTTAAAATTTTTAATGCATTTTGTTAATAACTGGGATTTTAAGAATATTTTGTATAGTTTGAAATAGGAAAACTATTTTCAGCAGAGAGGATTTCGCATAATTTTCATCCACAAGAGGCTTTGTTAAGGGCAAATATTTGACCTTTATAGATGAAAATCTAGACTGAGTAAGGTAAAAACTTAGTAATTAACTATAGGAAGTGATTTTTCACTATGGTTGATAGGAGTGCAAATAACTTAATTTGACTGTAAATGATATGTCTGTCTTTGTCATAAACTGCCCACCTGGAATTACAATTGGTGGTGGGGAGGTGGGTATGTTACAAGGAGATTAATCAAGCAAATCCATCTAGCTCCCTTCTAACTTCACATCAGGATAACAGAATGTCCAAAGATAGGGTTTTGATTAATAAAGGTAGGTAAGTCCTTGACGAGCTTACAGTACAGTCTCAGAAACGTGGAGAGATGGTCAGTTAAGGTTCAACATAATATGCTATCATGCATATATGGATGGGATACTAAGGCAGCACAGGGGATAGGAACTTGGTCCAAATTTTGTGGCACTTGTAATGTAACTCACTCTCTATTGTCTTGAGCTATTTTAGCACATTGCCTAATGCATTACAGGCATTCAATACAGTTTAGTTCTCCACCTACTCTCTTTTTCCTTCTGTCTCTTTCTTTAAAAGTTTTTTTTTTTTTGGTTTGTGTTTTTTGTTGTTGTTTGTTTACTTGTTCCCATTAGCCACAAGTGATTTGCTTATCCTCAGATAGACATTAGGGGTAAAAAGGATGACTATATGAATATATCAAAGCAACATCTCCTTTAGATTATACCAGTGTTTGTTCCTTATAATAATAAGTGAATACTTTCTGCAATTGATTTGGTCCACCCTTGGCTTAAATATGTTTTGTAAGAGATATCTATAGTCAAATCCCAGTATATTCTTAGATATATAGTAATTAGAGAGATGCTGTACCAAACAGACTGAGGCAAACAGAGCTTCTGTTTTGGGAACAGCCTTGAACACTCCAGGAAGAAGCCAGAGGTGAGAAAGGTCAGCCCATAAATTCATACTCTGAACTTGTTTGAAGATGTCCATGCTGTCTCCTTTGTTCAGGATACAAAGGACATCCAGAGTTCTCCCTTTCTCCAGCCCACAAAGAAATCTGTGAAGATCACAGATGAGCAGTGGGATGCATCTGGGATGCAGCTCACCCTCACACAAGTGTGTCCACTTGCAAAAAGTATGTATTATTTTGTAAATCAAAGTATCCAGAAAAGTTAGATGTCTCTATGATTCAACTGGGGGCTGTAGGGAAATGGGCAGAAAATCTCATTATTTTATTATTTAATTTTAGAAAAATAAAGAAGATATTTTGAAGGGTTAAAGTTCTTGGAATAAAAGAGAATAGCTGTTAAAAAAAAAAAAAAAGAGGGAGAATGGCTCATTGGTTTACTGTATTATGCCATAGCCTAAAAGACAACTAGAAGCCTCTGTGCTTATGATGGTTCAAGTTTTACCATATCTCAAATACATCATCAGAAAAATTGCTTTTCATTATTTCTACTACTTCTTTCCCACTTAAAAAATTATTTTGTGGGGCGCCTGGGTGGCGCAGTCGGTTAAGCGTCCGACTTCAGCCAGGTCACGATCTCGCGGTCCGTGAGTTCGAGCCCCGCGTCAGGCTCTGGGCTGATGGCTCAGAGCCTGGAGCCTGTTTCCGATTCTGTGTCTCCCTCTCTCTCTGCCCCTCCCTCGTTCATGCTCTGTCTCTCTCTGTCCCAAAAATAAATAAACTTTGAAAAAAAAATCTTTAAAAAAAAGTTATTTTGTAATACAATGTAAAATAGTAGAGCAAAAGATTACCTCATGCCATATGGCTATATAAGCAAAAAACTCACAGACTTGTAGTCTATTTGAAATATGACCTGATGCCCTAGTTTTCAAATCGTGGTCCACAAAACCCTAAGAATATCCACAGATATGTATCAGGACTTATGTGGAGGTGAGAAATGGATATTTGAGAGTACCCACACCAGACCCTCACACCTGCACCAAATAGAAGCACAGCTTCAACCTGTTTTATATATAGGCTTCTGTGAAAGATTTTGTTTGGGGAAAAAAAATGTCCTGATGCTAAAAATATATTTGAAAACCATTAGTTTAAGAAAGAATACAAGCCATAGAAATCCATGAACTAAAACTTTATATTGAAATTCTACCACTTGTTAATGATATGACACTGTAAAGATCTTTTAATTTCTTTGAACTTTATTTTACTTATCAAAAAATGGGGATATTACCACTGCTTTTACAGAGTGATTCAGAGAAGTAAGGGCAAGGGAACTCACATTTATAGAGGCCATATTAATTACCAGGCTGTACAGAAAACTATACAACAAATTCTGTATTCCTTTCGGGTTTCCCCACCAACCCTCATGTGCACTAAATATATGATTCTCAAATAAATTATAGTATACTGTTTTTTTAATGTTTGTTTCTTTACTTATTGAGAGAGAGAGACAGGAGCAGAGAGAGAGGGAAAGAGAATCCCAAGCAGGCTTCCCACTGTTAGTGGAGACCCAATGTGGGGTTTAATCTGACAAAGCTTGAGATCATGACCTGAGCTGATATCAACAGGTGGGTGCTTAAGTGACTGAGCCACCCAGGCACCCCTGCAGTAGACTACTAATCCAGACTGGTATTTATTTACATTAACATGTGCTCTTATATACAAGCACCTTAATTATCAAGGTGATACAGCCTGTTTTGAGAGAACTTCAACAGTTCCAAGGAGAGGGTTTTGTGTTAATTTATTGCCATTCATTGCCTCGTTATTTGAACATTAACACTCTAAATCCTGTGGAAACAATCACTCCATTTCATCCCAGAACTACAATCCCCTGTACTTTACAGCATGACCCTGTAATATTTCATGACTCTCCATTTCCTTTCAATTGCCACCACATTTAAAGGTGATTGGCCCTAGCTTTCTCTTAATCACCAAGATGCCAGGACAAACCACAAAAATTTAGCTAACCCTGCCTTAATAGAAAACCATGAAGTCTCTAAAAATTAAGTAAGTTGGAAGGAATGATGGATGGTAAACAGAAAATAGAAAGATAGATGTTTATGGAAAATGTAGTTACAGCATTCTGAATGTAAAATAAAGCTTATTTACAGGTAGGGATCAGTAGTGCCTAAATTAAAATGTTTATACTTAATATTAGACCAATTTAGGTTCTCAAGAAGGGCATCATAAAGAAAGCAATTAAAGAACACGATCATAGCTACCATTTGTTGAGAACTCTTCATGGCTAAGCCTTGGAAGTTACTTTATATATAGGAAGTTTAATTTTCACAATGTTTATATTAACTAATGTTTATATTTAATTAATACGGAGTCTTAACTTCATATATTACATTAAAATATTAAATCTTAAAATAACTAAGTAAGATGAGTTTAAGGTAACATTCAGGATCAATGACAGAGGTTTTTAAAAAAAATGAGAACTTTTTCTATAACTTATCAACAGAAATTTCCATTTCCTTAGGTTAACAGATTTTTTAATACTTACTTTAGGTAATGGTCATGTCACTATGGCAAATGCCTTCCCATATGGAGTTACATAAACTGAAACAGAGAATTAGAATTGAGTACTGGGTAACAGCCAAGACTTTGGTATCAGACCCAAGAATAAACCCTGACTCTAACACTTATTAACTGTAAGGCCTTGGATTAATCACAGAACATTTCTGGGTATTGGTCTGTTATATGAAATGGACATCCATTCCTAACTCACACAGTTGTGACAAGGATTATTAAACTAGTGCAAGTGCAGTTGCTTTAGGTGTAGTAAGTATTCAGTAGTTAGGTGATGGAATCTGAGGGTATTTCACACTCTCCAAATGACCAAAATTCTGTTTCTCCTTTGTGAAAGTCACCTTTTCTCATTCATCAATGTGAATACAAGATAATATTCTCAACCCAGTATAACAGTTATCAATCTTCACTTCCAGACATTTGTCATCTAAAACACCTTTATCTTCTTCAGCATCATCTTGTGGCATTAATATGGGGTTGTTTTGGAGTGACAGCCTCCTCATCCCTCTTGAGTCTCAGTCTCTTGATATTTAAATGAAATAAAGAGAGGGGCGCCTGGGTGGCGCAGTCGGTTAAGCGTCCAACTTCAGCCAGGTCACGATCTCACGGTCCGTGAGTTCGAGCCCCGCGTCGGGCTCTGGGCTGATGGCTCAGAGCCTGGAGCCTGTTTCCGATTCTGTGTCTCCCTCTCTCTCTGCCCCTCCCCGTTCATGCTCTGTCTCTCTCTGTCCCAAAAATAAATAAACGTTTAAAAAAAAAATAAATAAATGAAATAAAGAGAAATATAATCCAGCTACCTTTCTATTTTGGTCAATCTTTATGAAACAATTGTTTGAGAAAAGTTTAAGGAATACATATAATCGAAAATATGTATTCCTTTGTATGAAACAATTGTTTGAGAAATAAGTAAGGAATACATATGATAAAGTAAGGAATACATATAATTGAAAATATGTATTCCTTTGTATGAAACAATTGTTTGAGAAAAGTTTAAGGAATACATATAATCGAAAATATGAAAATAAATGAATTTATTATGTACTTCCTCAAAATGTCTAGAAGTATATATTCAAAATCTGACAAGATAAAACAAATAAACAACAACAACAAAAACCGTGTCTGGGTCCTTTGAGTTTCAATGCCTACAGAACATCTTCGTTGACTTTTCACATTAATGCTACCTTTTTGGTTCATCATGAAAACATATCTTTGGGAGAACACTCCTGGATAGTTCTTAAAGTCACCATCAGGTACTCTTCATTATGAGATTATGTGCCCAATATGTAAGTACTAACATTTAAAAAATACTACTTACACATTTGAACTTTGAAGATGTTTACTTCTTTTCAAACTAGTGTATATGTGCCCATGTCTATCAATAACAACTATGAAATCTGTTTTTCCATATTCACCAAAACTTGCAAAAATCACATGATATTGAATGGTCATTCATATATTATTCTATATTAAATATACATAATCTTCCTGGTACCTACAGTATAATGTTTTGAGCTTCTATTATATGTAATTTATATTATCTCAAAACCATTTAGAAATACCACGAGTGTAAACAGAATAACAACAAAAACCTCCTATCCTTCAAAATCAAACGGAAAAAAAAATACTAGCCATTTAGTAAAAGAAAAGGCATCAAATACAAAACCTTATTTTTGATGCTGACGATATAGCCTTGCAAGAGTAAATCTTATTTTCATGACATTAATCAACACTGCATTGACTATTATGGCAACTTCAGGTTCTACAAAGATAGGTGATATTTATCTACTGGGCTGCTCCTTAGTGGCTTTATACTCTGATTTAATTTTCCTCATGTCCTTGTTATGGATTTAGAAGTGTACTAGTGTCAGAAGCAAAAAGAGAAGCAAAGAAACCCAGGAGAATTCAATATACCATCATTCATTTTCATTCCCTTCTCTCATTTAAGGCAGTTCTCCTGGTTGTTGATTTTGGACAGGCTTCTCAGCCCACAGTGACACTCAGTGGTGGTTGAGCAGACAACAGCAGAGGATTCAGAGAAAAGAATCTCAAACAATGCTCATCTGGGCTGTGAAAAGCATAGGCATCTAGCTTGAATCAATCAATATGCAATTGTCTTTTCAAGGAGAGTACCCTTAGTTTGTAATGAGTATAACTCTTTGAATGCTGGCTCATTATCATGATTGCTTTCACTGGGCATTTTACCAAAGAAGAAAATTGGCCTCTTTATTGTAAACGCATAAAAGATAAACATCTTGTATCAGAATGTTCCACCCTCTATAAATTCAGGGAAAAAATATGCACCCACATTCACACTTCCCTTTCTCTCTCAATCTTGCTGTACAACATGGTCACAGTTAGTCACATGGCTATAAAGCACATGAAAAGTGGCTGAGAGTGAAAAAATAAATTTTTAATTTAATTTAATTTTAATTAATTTTAATTTAAACATAAAACTGGAAAACATTTTTCTTAAACTGGAAAAATTTTAAGTATACCTGAAACAACGTGAACATGGGAATCTACTTTTCCAATTGAAAATTTTGTGAAATTCAGATGCAGATCAAGCATTCCCAGAGAAAATTTAGCATACAAATTGAGATGTGTTATAAGTGTATAATACACATTGGATTTGAAAGATTTAATAGGAAAAAGATCATGTGAAATACTTCATTAACAATCTTTATTCTGATTTAATGTTGAGATATTCTGTATATAATGAATTAAGATATATTATTATAACGTTTACATGTGCTGTTTCATTTTACCTTTGTTGAGATGGCTAACAAAAAACAACTAAAAATACCTATATTGCTGACATATTTTTGTTAGGGAGCACTGTTCTAGCTGGTCCATTATCCAGGCCCTTCTTTTTTATTTTCTAATTTATTTACTTTGAGAGACAGAGCAAATGCAATCAGGGGAGAGGCAGAGAGAGAGAGGGAGTGAAAGAGAATCCCAAACAGGCTCCACACTGATGGTGCAGAGCCTAAGGTGGGGCTCAAACTCACAAACCATGAAACCATGACCTGAGCCAAGATCAACAGTCAGATGATTAACTGACTCAGCCACTCAGGTGCCCCTATCCAGGCCCTCCTTAGATCTACTTTAAAAAAGAACAAAACTTTAGACTTCCTTTATCCCTGATTATTCCTAAGGTTGAAAGTAAGAAAACACAAGTAAGAGGGCAGGGAACACAGGTAGTATAGCAAACAGAGTCTTGTGTTTTCTTGTTTTACAAAAAGGCATCCTCGTTAAATGATCAATTTTTATGTAATCAACTTAACAGATATTTATTGTCTACTCTTTACCTGGCCTTGGGTAAACCTTGGGAAATGAAAGAGAAAAAAGGCTCATGACTTATGAAACTTATAAAAAGTGTTGCAGACAAACATTAAACAAATAGACAAATGAAAGAGGATACACTGGATGAATACGCACAAGTGGACTAGTTTCAGGGACAGAAAATAGGGTAGGTGGAAGACCTTCTTGGGTTAACTATGGAACAGCTTCCCAAGTCTATGAAGTTTAGTTCAAGCCTTGACAAATGAATAGAAATGGGCAAAGAACCAATAAGACAGGATTCAATGCAGAAGTAGAACGTGCTCAAATAACTCAAGGCAGAAAAAAGTTCAACGTGTTTTTAAAACATTTTTGTAATGTTTATTTCTTTTTGAGGAGAGAGAGACAGAGTGTGAGCTGGGGAGGAGCAGAGAGAGAGGGAGACACAGAATCTGAAGCAGGTTGCAGCCTCTGGGCTGTGGGCTGTCAGCACAGAGCCCAACACGCAGCTCCAACTCATGAACTGCTAGATCACAACCCAAGCCAAAGAAGTTGGACGCTTAACTGAGAAACCCAGGAGAGCCTAGAGTTCTATATGTTTAATAAACGACAGAGGATCAACAAGACTGCAGCTAAGGGGTGAGCATTGCAATGGCCACAAATTAGGCTGGAATGGTTCGCAGTATCTGAATATTTTGATAGCTGACAGACTAAGGCAAGGAATTTGGATTTTATTTAAGGTGTACTATCTTTAAGCACAGGAGGAAATATAGTATAATACTGTAACTGCTATGTGGAGACTACATTGGAGAAAGATGGTAAGAAAGGAGATCCAGAAATGGTATTATAGCTGTCCATATAGGGCATGATGATGTCTTGGAATTAGGGGACAGGGCAGTATAAATTAACAGGTTCGAATCTTTAATATGTATGTATATACATACATAATACTTCCTCCACCTAGGAATATTAACTCATTAAAGATTTGACTCTTATTTAATTCATCTTATACAGAAAGAACACAACTCAGACCTGACACATAATAGATGATTGATATTGAGCTTTTAATATATATATAATTTTAATATATATATAAATTATATATAAAGCTTATAATTATATATATATTTTAATATATATGTGCATGCGCACACACACAAATATATATATATATATATATATATATATATATATACACACACACACACACACACACACACACACACACACACATACATACTATGAATAATTCCCTCTCCTCTTTCAAAAAACTTCCCAAGCTGCTGGGTGGCTCAGTCAGTTAAGCGACCAACTCTTTTTTTTTTTATATATATATATATGAAATTTATTGACCAATTGGTTTCCATACAACACCCAGTGCTCATCCCAAAAGGTGCACTCCTCAATACCCATCACCCACCCTCCCCTCCCTCCCACCCCCCATCAACCCTCAGTTTGTTCTCAGTTTTTAACAGTCTCTTATGCTTTGGCTCTCTCCCACTCTAACCTCTTTTTTTTTTTTTTCCTTCCCCTCCCCCATGGGTTCCTGTTAAGTTTCTTAGGATCCACATAAGAGTGAAAACATATGGTATCTGTCTTTCTCTGTATGGCTTATTTCACTTAGCATCACACTCTCCAGTTCCATCCACGTTGCTACAAAAGGCCACATTTCATTTTTTCTCATTGCCACGTAGTATTCCACTGTGTATATAAACCACAATTTCTTTATCCATTCATCAGTTGATGGACATTTAGGCTCTTTCCATAATTTGGCTATTGTTGAGAGTGCTGCTATGAACATTGGGGTACAAGTGCCCCTATGCATCAGTACTCCTGTATCCCTTGGATAAATTCCTAGCAGTGCTATTGCTGGGTCATAGGGTAGGTCTATTTTTAATTTTCTGAGGAACCCCCACACTGCTTTCCAGAGCGGCTGCACCAATTTGCATTCCCACCAACAGTGCAAGAGGGTTCCCGTTTCTCCACATCCTCTCCAGCATCTATAGTCTCCTGATTTGTTCATTTTGGCCACTCTGACTGGCGTGAGGTGATACCTGAGTGTGGTTTTGATTTGTATTTCCCTGATAAGGAGCGACGCTGAACATCTTTTCATGTGCCTGTTGGCCATCTGGATGTCTTCTTTAGAGAAGTGTCTATTCATGTTTTCTGCCCATTTCTTCACTGGGTTATTTGTTTTTCAGGTGTACAGTTTGGTGAGCTCTTTATAGATTTTGGATACTAGCCCTTTGTCCGATATGTCATTTGCAAATATCTTTTCCCATTCCGTTGGTTGCCTTTTAGTTTTGTTGGTTGTTTCCTTTGCTGTGCAGAAGCTTTGTATCTTCATAAGGTCCCAGTAATTCACTTTTGCTTTTAATTCCCTTGCCTTTGGGGATGTGTCAAGTAAGAGATTGCTATGGCTGAGGTCAGAGAGGTCTTTTCCTGCTTTCTCCTCTAGGGTTTTGATGGTTTCCTGTCTCACATTCAGGTCCTTTATCCATTTTGAGTTTATTTTTGTGAATGGTGTGAGAAAGTGGTCTAGTTTCAACCTTCTGCATGTTGCTGTCCAGTTCTCCCAGCACCATTTGTTAAAGAGACTGTCTTTTTTCCATTGGATGTTCTTTCCTGCTTTGTCAAAGATGAGTTGGCCATACGTTTGTGGGTCTAGTTCTGGGGTTTCTATTCTATTCCATTGGTCTATGTGTCTGTTTTTGTGCCAATACCATGCTGTCTTGATGATGACAGCTTTGTAGTAGAGGCTAAAGTCTGGGATTGTGATGCCTCCTGCTTTGGTCTTCTTCTTCAAAATTCCTTTGGCTATTCGGGGCCTTTTGTGGTTCCATATGAATTTTAGGATTGCTTGTTCTAGTTTCGAGAAGAATGCTGGTGCAATTTTGATTGGGATTGCATTGAATGTGTAGATAGCTTTGGGTAGTATTGACATTTTGACAATATTTATTCTTCCAATCCATGAGCAGGGAATGTCTTTCCATTTCTTTATATCTTCTTCAATTTCCTTCATAAGCTTTCTATAGTTTTCAGCATACAGATCCTTTACATCTTTGGTTAGATTTATTCCTAGGTATTTTATGCTTCTTGGTGCAATTGTGAATGGGATCAGTTTCTTTATTTGTCTTTCTGTTGCTTCATTGTTAGTGTATAAGAATGCAACTGATTTCTGTACATTGATTTTGTATCCTGCAACTTTGCTGAATTCCTGTATCAGTTCTAGCAGACTTTTGGTGGAGTCTATCGGATTTTCCATGTATAATATCATGTCATCTGCAAAAAGCCAAAGCTTGACTTCATCTTTGCCAATTTTGATGCCTTTGATTTCCTTTTGTTGTCTGATTGCTGATGCTAGAACTTCCAGCACTATGTTAAACAACAGCGGTGAGAGTGGGCATCCTTGTCGTGTTCCTGATCTCAGGGAAAAAGCTCTCAGTTTTTCCCCATTGAGGATGATGTTAGCTGTGGGCTTTTCATAAATGGCTTTTATGATCTTTAAGTATGTTCCTTCTATCCCGACTTTCTCAAGGGTTTTTATTAAGAAAGGGTGCTGGATTTTGTCAAAGGCCTTTTCTGCATCGATTGACAGGATCATATGGTTCTTCTCTTTTTTTTGTTAATGTGATGTATCACGTTGATTGATTTGCGAATGTTGAACCAGCCCTGCATCCCAGGAATGAATCCCACTTGATCATGGTGAATAATTCTTTTTATATGCCGTTGAATTCGATTTGCTAGTATCTTATTGAGAATTTTTGCATCCATATTCATCAGGGATATTGGCCTGTAGTTCTCTTTTTTTACTGGGTCTCTGTCTGGTTTAGGAATCAAAGTAATACTGGCTTCATAGAATGAGTCTGGAAGTTTTCCTTCCCTTTCTATTTCTTGGAATAGCTTGAGAAGGATAGGTATTATCTCTGCTTTAAACGTCTGGTAGAACTCCCCTGGGAAGCCATCTGGTCCTGGACTCTTATTTGTTGGGAGATTTTTGATAACCGATTCAATTTCTTCGCTGGTTATGGGTCTGTTCAAGCTTTCTATTTCCTCCTGATTGAGTTTTGGAAGAGTGTGGGTGTTCAGGAATTTGTCCATTTCTTCCAGGTTGTCCAGTTTGTTGGCATATAATTTTTCATAGTATTCCCTGATAATTGTTTGTATCTCTGAGGGATTGGTTGTAATAATTCCATTTTCATTCATGATTTTATCTATTTGGGTCATCTCCCTTTTCTTTTTGAGAAGCCTGGCTAGAGGTTTGTCAATTTTGTTTATTTTTTCAAAAAACCAACTCTTGGTTTCGTTGATCTGCTCTACAGTTTTTTTAGATTCTATATTGTTTATTTCTGCTCTGATCTTTATTATTTCTCTTCTTCTGCTGGGTTTAGGCTGCCTTTGCTGTTCTGCTTCTATTTCCTTTAGGTGTGCTGTTAGATTTTGTATTTGGGATTTTTCTTGTTTCTTGAGATAGGCCTGGATTGCAATGTATTTTCCTCTCAGGACTGCCTTCGCTGCATCCCAAAGCGTTTGGATTGTTGTATTTTCATTTTCGTTTGTTTCCATATATTTTTTAATTTCTTCTCTAATTGCCTGGTTGACCCACTCATTCGTTAGTAGGGTGTTCTTTAACCTCCATGCTTTTGGAGGTTTTCCAGACTTTTTCCTGTGGTTGATTTCAAGCTTCATAGCATTGTGGTCTGAAAGTAAGCATGGTATAATTTCAATTCTTGTAAACTTATGAAGGGCTGTTTTGTGACCCAGCATATGATCTATCTTGGAGAATGTTCCATGTGCACTCGAGAAGAAAGTATATTCTGTTGCTTTGGGATGCAGAGTTCTAAATATATCTGTCAAGTCCATCTGATCCAATGTCTCATTCAGGGCCCTTGTTTCTTTATTGACCGTGTGTCTAGATGATCTATCCATTTCTGTAAGTGGGGTGTTAAAGTCCCCTGCAATGACCACATTCTTATCAATAAGGTTGCTTATGTTTATGAGTAATTGTTTTATATATTTGGGGGCTCCGGTATTCGGCGCATAGACATTTATAATTGTTAGCTCTTCCTGATGGATAGACCCTGTAACTATTATATAATGTCCTTCTTCATCTCTTGTTACAGCCTTTAATTTAAAGTCTAGTTTGTCTGATATAAGTATGGCTACTCCAGCTTTCTTTTGGCTTCCAGTCGCATGGTAAATAGTTCTCCATCCCCTCACTCTCAATCTGAAGGTGTCCTCAGGTCTAAAATGAGTCTCTTGTAGACAGCAAATAGATGGGTCTTGTTTTTTTATCCATTCTGATACCCTATGTCTTTTGGTTGGTGCATTTAATCCATTTACATTCAGTGTTATTATAGAAAGATACGGGTTTAGAGTCATTGTGATGTCTGTATGTTTTATGCTTCTAGTGATGTCTCTGGTACTTTGTCTCACAGGGTCCCCCTTAGGATCTCTTGTAGGGCTGGTTTAGTGGTGACAAATTCCTTCAGTTTTTGTTTGTTTGGGAAGACCTTTATCTCTCCTTCTATTCTAAATGACAGACTTGCTGGATAAAGGATTCTTGGCTGCATATTTTTTCTGTCTAGCACACTGAAAATCTCGTGCCAATTCTTTCTGGCCTGCCAAGTTTCAAAAGAGAGATCAGTCACGAGTCTTATAGGTCTCCCTTTATATGTGAGGGCACGTTTACCCCTTGCTGCTTTCAGAATTTTCTCTTTATCCTTGTATTTTGCCAGTTTCACTATGATATGTCATGCAGAAGATCGATTCAAGTTACGTCTGAAGGGAGTTCTCTGTGCCTCTTGGATTTCAATGCCTTTTTCCTTCCCCAGTTCAGGGAAGTTCTCAGCTATGATTTCTTCAAGTACCCCTTCAGCCCCTTTCCCTCTCTCTTCCTCCTCTGGGATACCAATTATGCGTATATTATTTCTTTTTAGTGTATCACTTAGTTCTCTAATTTTCCCCTCATACTCCTGGATTTTTTTATCTCTCTTTTTCTCAGCTTCCTCTTTTTCCATAACTTTATCTTCTAGTTCACCTATTCTCTCCTCTGCCTCTTCAATCCGAGCCGTGGTGGTTTCCATTTTGTTTTGCATTTCATTTAAAGCACTTTTCAGCTCCTCGTGACTGTTCCTTAGTCCCTTGATCTCTGTAGCAAGAGATTCTCTGCTGTCCTGTATACTGTTTTCAAGCCCAGCGATTAATTTTATGACTATTATTCTAAATTCACTTTCTGTTATATTATTTAAATCCTTTTTGATCAGCTCATTAGCTGTTGTTATTTCTGGAGATTCTTCTGAGGGGAATTCTTCCGCTTGGTCATTTTGGATAGTCCCTGGTGTGGTGAGGACCTGCAGGGCACTTCCCCTGTGCTGTGGTATATAACTGGAGTTGGTGGGAGGGGCCGCAGTCAGACCTGATGTCTGCCCCCAGCCCACCGCTGGGGCCACAGTCAGACTGGTGTGTGCCTTCTCTTCCCCTCTCCTAGGGGCGGGATTCACTGTGGGGTGGTGTGGCCTGTCTGGGCTACTTGCACACTGCCAGGCTTGTGGTGCTGGGGATCTGGCGTATTATTAGCTGGGGTGGGTAGGCAAGGTGCACGGGGGCAGGAGGGGCAGGCTTAGCTCGCTTCTCCTTAGGTGATCCACTTCAGGAGGGGCCCTGTGGCAGCAGGAGGGAGTCAGATCCGCTGCTGGAGGTTTGGCTCTGCAGAAGCACAGAGTTGGGTGTTTGCGCAGAGCAAGCAATTTCCCCGGCAGGAACCGGTTCCCTTTGGGATTTTGGCTGGGGGATGGGCGGGGGAGATGGCGCTGGCGAGCGCCTTTGTTCCCCACCAAACTGAGCTCTGTTGTCCGGGGGGCTCAGCAGCTCTCCCTCCCTTTGTCCTCCAGCCTTCCCGCTTTCTGAGCAGAGCTGTTAACTTATGACTTCCCAGACGTTAAGACCTGCTTGCTGTTGGAACACAGTCCATCAGGCCCCTCCGCTTCTGCAAGCCAGACTCGGGGACTCTGCTTGGCCGGTGAGCCGCCCCTCCGTCCCGGTTCCCTCCCGCCAGTCCGTGGAGCGCGCACCGCCTCTCCGCCCTTCCTACCCTCTTCCGTGGGCCTCTCGTCTGTGCTTGGCTCCGGCGACTCCGTTCTGCTAATCCTCTGGCGGTTTTCTGGGTTATTTAGGCAGGTGTAGGTGGAATCTAAGTGATCAGCAGGACGCGTGGTGAGCCCAGTGTCCTCCTACGCCGCCATCTTCCCCTCAACCCCAAGCGACCAACTCTTGATATTGGCTCAGGTGTTGATCTCATGGTCCTGAGATCTGGTCAGTCGTAAAATCAAGCCCCCAGTCGGGCTCTATGCTGAATGTGGAAACTGCTTAATATTCTCTCTCTCCCTCTGCCCCTCCCTCCCTCTTTTCCTTTCTCTCTCTCTCTCTCTTTCTCAAAATAAATAAACTTAAAAAAAAACTTAAAAAAAACTTTCCATGCCTCCCTATTGCTTAGACAGTAAAGTCCAAACTCCTTAGAATGGCATTTGCGATGCAGAAAAGTAGGACTCCAAGCTATCCTTTTACCCAACATTCTCCCATGAGAATTGCTCCTACTCACTTGACCATATTGCAATATGCCTTTTTCTTTACCCAGAACAAAACTACTCTTATTTTAGATCCTAGCTCAAGTGTAAGCACAAACCACTTGCCTGCAAGAGCAGAAGCCACAGAAAGCAGAGTTCATGTTTCAATGTTGTGCTCTTGCCTGGCATGATGCATGCTGTATCCCAGATATTTGCCAAATAAGCACTGATTAGGGAGGAGCTCCTAAGACAAGAGGCTGAACTAATATGATGAAAAATGATGTTGTAACCCTCCTTTTCCTTAATGTCCTCAATCTCTCCGTGGTGAAATCCTACTAACATCACTTTATGGTCCTTCATGAAGGAGAGAGAAGTCTCTGTATGGACGAAAGTTAAATTCTGATTTTGCATAATCTTAAAAGATTAGTGTCCTAATATCCTCCTGGAAGCACTGACCAAGGTCAATGAATAAAATTTCTTTTGGCACATCTGCACATGAGCATAGGAAGCCAGAATCCAGTTCTTATTTGATTGTTACACCCCTCTGCTTTATCTTAATTGGGCAGAAGGACTAGTCAAATAAAAGTCATTTCTGAAAGTATAGCCAAAAAAAACTGAAGACATGTACTGCATTAAGGCCTCCTCAGACCACAATAGTATATTGGTTGGAGCATCTTTACAACTGGTTTTTCTTCAGTATCACATATCTGTGAGGTGAGTTTTTCAGCATTAACAATTTATTTGACAAATATTCAATAAAATTCTGAATCAAAACACGTTTCTGAAAATTAGTTTTACAATGTAGATGGCATATAAAAATTAGAAGACAGATGACCACCTGGTAAATAATCAATCAGCATTTATAGTGTGTGTGTGTGTGTGTGTGTGTGTGTATGTATATATATATGTGTATATATATATGTATATGTATATATATATATATATATATATATATATGCATGCCTATGGCACTTCCTTTCAAGCTAATATTATCCCTTAAAAGCATTATACTGCCTGGAATGCCTGGTTTCTTTTAAGTGATCTTAAAATATATTTATAATTCAAATGTGCAACTTCTTGCAAAATTGCAGGGCATCAACCCAGAACAAACAACTCATCAGGACCCATAAACATAGTGGGATCCCAATAATGAAAACTGAGCTTTGCCACAGCCGACATTTAACATTGGAACGGAAAGCTCATTCTAAAAGCTTTCTGAACACATGGGTAATTATTGAAGAATGATGACAGCAATGCATTAGGAAGCAAGGCTGATTTTCTCTACTTTAAAGAATGTACTAGGGCACCTAGGTGGCTCAGTCAGTTAACCGTCCGACTCTTGATTTTGACTCAGGTCATGATTTCATGATTCTTGAGTTCAAACCCTACATCAAGCCCTTTGCCAAAAGCATGGAATCTGCTTGGGATTCTCTGTCTCCCTCTATTCTCTGCCCCACCCCTGATCACTCCCTATCTCTCTCTGTGTCAAAATAAAAAAAAAATAAACATTAAAAAAATAAAAATAAAGAATGGACTATTTCCTATTGGTGGTAGTTTGTTGCTTAATGACACTATACAAACATAATGATCAGAATCCCTAAAATCCTAGATCAGGTAATGCTTAAGAGACACATTGACCCAGGACAAAACTGAAGTAGAAGGAATCTGTATCAGCAAGATCATCAGAATGTTATTCTACATGGAACTAGATTGTCTGGAGGACAGAGAGATGTAGAACTTCGTTCCACCATGGTCCTGGGTGTTTGAGTCCATTCCTTGTGAAAGGATTAAGTCACTCCACCATTAACATATCACCCTCATACTCAATGCTCTCCATTGTCTCTTGATATCCCAAACTGCAGATACTCTATGTGTGTCAAAATCCTTTCATCCTAGGACCATCTTGATTTTCAAGACCTCCACAAAAATGTCTTTGCTGACTCCAACACTTACTAGTGCCTGGCTCCTGCCCATGACCCCTTAATTTCAAGAGCACTTGTGTTATGTCATTTACCAACTTGCCATGAAACACCTTGCATTTGATGTTATATCATGGTTGTTCAACTCCTCAAATATATTTCAATTAAAAAAATCAGATTACAGGGGCACCTGTGTGGCTCAGTCGGCTGAGCATCCAACTTTTGATTTCGGCTCAAGTTATTATCTCACATTTTGTGGGATCAAGCCCTGCGTGGGACTCTGTGCTGACAGCACAGAGCCTGCTTGGGATTCTCTCTCTCCTTCTCTCTGTCCCTCCCCCACTCACATTCTCTCACTCTCTCACAATCAGTAAATTTAAAAAATCTGATTATAGAGGTGCCTGGGTGACTCAGTCAGTTGAGTGTCTGACTTTGGCCCAGGTCATGAATTCACAGTTTGTGAGTTTCAGCCCCACGTCAAGCTCTGTGCTAACAGCTCAGAGGCTGGAGCGTGCTTCAGATTCTGTGTGTGTGTGTCTCTCTGTCTCTCCCCCATTCACACCCTCTCAAAAATAAACATTAAAAAATTTATTTTTTAAAATCAGATTACATATTACCATCTCCTCTCCCTACACCATAGATTCTGAATTTGAGAAGACACAGGTATGAATCCCACTAGGTGTACGGCCTAGGATAAATAATTTACTTATACTCCACTTTAGTTTGCTGATCTTTAAAATGGAGATAGTAAAGCTTATCTTGTGGGGTTCTCATGAGAATTGTGTGCATAACAGATGTGAATGTACTTAGGATAGTTCTGTTACTCAGTGAATATGTCTTATTTGTTCTTCTTTTTAAATTTTTATTTATTTACTTTGAGAGAGAGAGAGAGAGAGAGAGAGAGAGAGAGAGAGAGAGAGAATGAGCAGAGAAGGGAGAGAGAGAATCCCAAGCAGGTGAAGCCCGACATGGGGCTTGATCTAATGAACTGCAAGAACATGACCTGAGCCTAAATCAAGAGTCCAACACTTAACTTACCAAGCCACCCAGGTGCCCCTCTTTGTTCTTCATTACCATGACCTAGTGTCATGTTGAGGCTACTGTAAAAACTCTATAAGGAGCTGACTTAACAGTTAATTTTCCTAATCTTTGCCGTGGAATGGCCATTTTTTTCCAGCTTCAGGGTTGATGAAGATGTACTTCTGAACTGGAATTAAAATGGTTAAAGAAATTTATTTGAAACCACTCAATTATTTCAGTGTCAAAATACTTCAAAATACAGAAGATCAGTACAGTCTATGTGTTCACCCTTGCAGCAGAGGAAGGATTAAGATATGGAAGAACTTGAACTCCAGATAGTATCCTAGACTGCTTTACTGTATTTTCCCAACTGCTCCAGCATGTGAGAAACAAATATGCTCCTTTTTTGCTTTTCATAATTTTCCCCAGTGATGAAGGAATTGATGAGAACAGCTTAGGAGGTGGGGACAACACTGTATAACAACAACAATAATAACAACAACATCAACAAAAACAGCAGCAACAAAAAACAAGAGGCAATCAGCACTGTTTCCATTCTTTGATTGCTATTACCAAATATTGAAAAGCTCCTCAAAGGATTACATAAAATGGTAATTTACCTACACATGTCTCCATCTCTTTTGGACCTTACGCTCCTTGGAGGTAGGCTGACAAATGGACTGCACCTTATTGGCTGTCATACCCCAAACAGTCGAGCACACTTTTTGGCATAGTAGATGTTCAGTACGTGTTCACTGGATGGTGCTCTTACATCTGCTAAAGGAGAAGGGAGCTAATCTTGCTCATGCCAAATTTTCTACTTCATCTTCTTTCACTCTCTGGACCTAAGTTCAAATGAAGGATCTGCACTAACTGAATGGCCTCAAGTAATTTATTTAACCAAAACAAACACTGTGTTCTTCATTATTAGAATTATGCATATCAATGATTCCTCCTTTTGCAGAATTAGGCAGTCACTTCCCTAATACTCATATTTTAAATTACCAATTATATTAGGTTTATCATCTGATACTTATGTTTAACCATTTATTAGGCATTTAGTTGGCTACCCCACAGATACTGCAAACCCAGTAAATACAGAATTGGCCTTATTATTTCACAACTCACAGCTTATTCCAATGAAAGTTACCACTACCAACCCAGTAATCCAAACTAGAAACCTGGGAGTTGGTTTCTCAAAACCATGTGGGGCTGAAACTCATCTGAAAGATGCTAACTCTTCCAGCTTCTTCTTTTTTTTTTTAAAGACTGTGTTTGGGGGCACCTGGGTGGCTCAGTTGGTTAAGCGTCCGACTTTGGCTCAGGTCATGATCTCAGTCCGTGAGTTCAAGCCCCGCGTCGGGCTCTGTGCTGACCACTCAGAGCCTGGAGCCTGTTTCAAATTCTGTGTCTCCCTCTCTCTCTGACCCTCCCCTGTTCATGCTCTGTCTCTCTCTGTCTCAAAAATAAATAAACATTAAAAAAATTAAAAAAAAATAAAGACTGTGTTTGGATGATTATTTATTTATTTATTTAATATAATTTATTGTCAAATTAGCTAACATACAGTGTATATACAGTGTGATCTTGGTTTCGGGGGTAGATTTCCAGGATACATTGCTTATATGTAACACCCAGTGCTCAACCCAACAAGTGCCCTCCTCAAGTGCCCATCAGCCATTTTCCCCTCTCCCCTGCCCCCACCATCAACCCTCAGTTTGTTCTCTGTATTTAAGAGATTCTTTTGGCTTGCTTCCCTCTCTGGTTGAAACTATTTTTTCCCTTTCCCTTCTCCCATGGTCTTCTGTTAAGTTGCTCAAGTTCCACATGAGTGAAAACACGGTATCTGTCTTTCTCTGACTGACTTATTTCACTTAGTGTAATACCCTTCAGTTTCGTCCATGTTGGTGCAAACAGCATGATTTCATTCTTTTTCATTGCCAAGTAGCATTCCACTGTATATATAAATCACATGTTCTTTATCCATTCATCAGTTGATGGACATTGGGCTCTTTCCATAATTTGGCTATTGTGAAAGCACTGCTATAAACACTAGGGTGCAAGCACCCTTATGAATGACCATTCCCATATCCGTTGTATAAATTCCTAGTATTGCTATTGCTGGGTTGTAGGGTAGTTCTATTTTTAATTTTTTGAGGAACCTTCATACTGTTTTCCAGAGAGGCTGCACCAGTTTGTTTCCCACCAACAGTGCAAGAGGGTTCCCATTTCTCCACATCCTTGTCAACATCTGCTGTTTATTTTAGCCACTCTGAGTTGTTAATTTTAGCCACTCTGACCAGTATGAAGTGTTATCTCAGTATGGTTTTCATTTGTATTTCCCTGATGAGGAGTGATGTTGAGCATCTTATCATGTGTCTGATGGCCATCTGGATGTCTTCTTTGGAAACGGTCTATTCATGCCTTCTGCCCATTTCTTCACTGGATTATTTGTTTTTCGAGTGTTGAGTTTGATAAGTTGTTTATCAATTGTGGATACTGACCCTTTATCTGATATGTCATTTGCAAATATCTTCTCCCATTCTATCGGTTGCCTTTTATTTTTGTTGATTGTTTCCTTTAGGTGCAGAAGCTTTTTATCTTGCTGAGGCCCCAAAGGTTCATTTTTTTCTTTTATTTCCCTTGCCTTTGGAGAAGTGTTGGGCAAGAAATTGTTGTGGCTGAGGTCAAAGAGGTTGTTGGCTGTTTTCTCCTCTAGGGTTTTGATGGTTTGCTGTCTCACATTTAGGTCTTTCATCCGTTTTGAGTTTATTTTTGTGTATAGTATAAGAAAGTGGTCCACTTTAATTATTCTGCACGTTTCTGTCCAGTTCTCCCAGCACGATTTGATAAAGAGACTGTCTTTTTTTCCATTGGATACTCTTTCCTGCTGTGTCACAGATTAGTTTGCCATACATTTGTGAGTCCAGTTCTGGGTCCTCTATTCTATTTCATTGGTTTATGTATCTGTTTTTGTGCCAATACCATACTGTCTTGATGATTACAGCTTTGTAGTACAGGCTAAAGTCCGGGATTGTGATGCCTCCCACTTTGGTTTTCTTTTTCAACATTACTTTGGCTATCCCAGGTCTTCTGTGGTTCCACACAAATTTTAGGATTGTTTGTTCTAGCTTTGAAAGGAATGCCGGTACAATTTTGATTGGGATTGTATTGCATGTGTAGATTGCTTTGGGTAGTATTGACATTTGTTATTTGTTATTTATAACAATAACAATATTTGTTATTACAACCCATGAGCATGGAATATCTTTCCATCTCTTTGTGTCTTCTTCAATTTCATTCATAAATTTTCTAAATTTATGGAATTTATGAAATAATTTTCACAAGTTTTCAGCATACAGATCTTTTACATCTTTGGTTGGGTTTATTCCTAGATATTTTATCGTTCTTGGTGCAATTGTTAATGGGATCAATTTCTTGATTTCTCTTTCTGTTGCTTCATTATTAGTATATAGAAATACAACCAGTCTGTACATTGATTTCATATCCTGCAATCTTGCTGAATTCACGTATCAGTTCTAGTGGCTTTTTGGTGGAGTCTTTCCGGTTTTCCATGTAGAGTATCAGGTCATCTGTGGAAAGTGAAAGTTTGACTTCTTCTTTGCCAATTTGATGCATTTTATTTTACTTTGTTGTCTGGTTGCTGAGACTAGAACTTCCGACGCTATGTTAAACAACAGCGGTGAGAGTGGACATCCCTGTCATGTTCCTGATCTCAGGGGGAAAGCTCTCAGTTTTCCCCCACTGAGGATGATACTAGCTGTGGGATTTTCATATATGGCTTTTATGATGTTAAGGTTTGTTACTTGTACCCGACTTTCTTGAGGTTTTTTATTGAGAAAGGATGCTGTATTTTGTCAAATGCTTTTCCTGCATCTATTGACAAAATTATATGGCTCTTATTCTTTCTTCTATTAATGTGATGTATCACATTGATTGATTTGCGAATATTGAACCAGCCTTGTAGCCCAGGAATGAATCCCATTGGTCATGGTGAATAATTCTTTTAATATACTGTTGAATTTGATTTGCTAGTATCCTGTTGAAAATTTTTACATCCATATTCATCAGGTATATAGGCCCATAATTCTCTTTTTTAGTAGAACTTCTGTCTGGTTTGGGAATCAAAGTAATGCTGGCTTCATTGAATGAGTCCTGAAGCTTTCCTTCCATTTCTATTTTTTGGAACAGCTTGAGAAGGATAGATATTATATCTGCTTTAAATGTCTTGTAGAATTCCCCTGGGAAACCATCTGGCCCAGGACTCTTATTTGTAGGGACATTTTTGATAACTGATTCAATTTCTTCAGTAGTTATGGGTCTGTTCAAATTTTCTATTTCTTCCTGTTTGAGTTTTGGGTGTCTAAGAATTTGTCCTACTAAGAATGACTGGGTCAACCAGGAAATTAAAGAAGAAATTAAAAAAATATATGGAAACAAATGAAAATGTAAACACAACAGTCCATACACTTTGGGATGCAGCAAAGGCAGTGATAAGGGGAAAATACATCGCAATCCAGGCCTATCTCAAGAAACAAGAAAAATCCCAAATACAAAACCTAACTGCATACCTAAAGGAACTAAAAACAGAACTGTAAAGAAACCCCAAAGTCAGCAGAAGAGAAGTAATAAATATTGGAGCAGAAATAATATAGAATAAAAAAAAACAGTAGAACAGATCAATAAATCTAAGAGCTAGTTTTTTGAAAACATAAACAATATTGATAAACCCCTAGCCAGACTTCTCAAAAACAAAAGAGAATCCAAATAGATAAAATCATGAAATAAAGAGGAGAGATCACAACCAACACCACAGAAATACAAAAAAGTTATTAACTCTTCCTGCTTCTAACTATTTAAGAGCTAACATAATATATATTTCTGTCTCTATTACCATTGTTCCTAACTATGCTGTAACTATCATTCCTGCCTGAATGGCTCATGTCTACAAGCAGTCTTCTCCAACATTTCAGCTAAAACAATCTCTCTAAAATGCCACCCAGCTCTAAACACTCTTCTCTTGAAAATGTTTATGGTTATTTGAATAATAACAGTAATAATAATATGCATTTATTGAAAAATGTATGGCAGGAACTTTGAAAAGGAGAAAGAATACAAAACAGTAAGAACAGCAAGTACTAAGACACTAAAGAAGTAGTAAGTATGCTGACCCAGAAAGTAGAAAATACTTGGTCAAGACTATGGCACTGGGGTGCTTGAGAGAATGGCAAAAGCTGAGTGTAGAGAAGCGAACAGAGGATAGATCATGGAGAGTTTTACATGCTAAGAAGTGTGTGTGTGTGTGTGTGTGTTTCTATGTATATATTTGTTATTTTATTTATTTTTACAAGTACTAGATCCAATAGAATTGTTATGTCTGCCATCAAAGAATTCTGCATTTTTATACCATCTGTCACACTGTTGTGTCTAAAGAGAAGGCCATTTCCTTCAAAAAAAAGAAAAGAAAACCTCAGGTAGAAGCGGAGAGTATTATTGATTACCTTCCCCTTCAATCATACTGATTTTACATCAACCACTCTTAATACCAACCACTATTTCTCCACTAAATAATTCAGTCACCTTTTCGTCCAAAGTGGTCCATAAAATACTGGCCATATTGTTGAGAGTAACAGGTATGTACTAATAAATTTAATAGTCAATAAGATGATCTTGAGTATTCATTTAGAGAACTAAAAATCAGTGAACTAAGGCCCATAACAAAGAAATCTCTTGCTAAAATTAATATCACTAAAAACAGTAAAATATTTTCTGCTTGATAAGAAAATAGGAATCAATATTCTCCTTAGTATCCCTGCATATCCTACAAATTTACTGACTTACATCTTAGGTATAAAAATCCATCTCTTTCTTTCTTCGTTTCTTCCATCCTGCTTTCCTATCTTCCTGTATTCCTTTTTTTTTCTTTATTTCATTTCCATCGTTACAACACAGACCCATCTACTACTATGTTCTCTACTCTGAAGCAAGAACATTCTTTTAGTTGCTTACAACCCTTCTAGCAGCTCCCTGCTGACCTTAAAATAACAACCCAGAATCTCAGCAGTGACTTTCAGGCCCTCTCACTTCTGGCCTTTGCACTTCTATAGCCTCATTGCACCTGCCTGACCTGTTCTGGCCAAACCCGCCACCCTACCCCATGCAAACACTGTGGCTGCTTGCTCCTGCTCTCAGGGCTTCTGCAAAGACTGCTCTCTTTATAAATAAGCTGTAACCCTAGCCTCCTATTCATTTATTCCTATATATCTCTCAATCTTAATAGCAATTTATAAGAATTTAATGAAGATAATTGTTATTTCTAATGCATTAACTCCCTAAAATTTTACTTCTTGTAGTATAAAATACGTCTAAATGTTGTTTACTGGAGTATAAAATATACACAATAAAACGTACAAAAGGCAATATAGAGCTTGAAAAAATTTTACAAAGTGACACTATCATGCTTTGATTTCCAATATAATTAACTGATTTTGATTAAGCATCTGCTCTGTAATTTGAAACATGCTTAGTCCATGAAGGATACAAAAATACAATAAAAGAATTGTTCCTTGTCTTCATGGAAAAATATTTTGATGAGATCTATATAATAGGATAATTAGGAGCAGGAAAAGCTAGAAATGACTCATTTATGCATTCATTCATTTAGTATTTGTTGAATCATCTCTGGATATAAAACATGGCTCATAGAAGACAGATTCAGCCCCTGCCCTCATGGAGCTTAACTGAGTGAAGAACAAACAGAACACATGCCAGTGAGAGTACTACATATATAGACATTCACAGGAATGAAAAGGAATTCCAGTTTGAGCAGCCTGGGGTTGGGAGTGGCAGTGAGAGGTAAAGTTTTCTGAAGATAGTAAGAGTGAAGCTAAGACCTGAAAGTTAAAAGAGAGCTAGTCAATAAAGAGAGAGGAAAGGTGAAGCATCTTTCAGACAGAGGTTAAAACACTGAAAAAGGTCCAGAGGAAAGGAACAGCTTGTTGCATCTGGAGAACTGAACACATTTCAGTATGGGGAAACTGGCAATGCCTGCTCTTATTTCTACCACATTTATTTCTATAGTCCGATATAGGCTTGTCTCTCAGGATTTTTTTTCCAAATTAAGTTATAAAATCTATATGAAAACTGCAAGTCAGATATTCTGAATACCAAAACGCAAAACTCAGGCTCAAGGACCATGAAGCCTGCTTGGACTTATCTCCAGGGATCATGTGCAATTATCTAAAGTGAGAGGTGTAATGGGAAGATATTGACAAAGCAGGACTTATTGAACCCAGGAGGAACAAGGCAGGCCATGATAATGGCTTCAATAAAGCTTGTGCCTGGGGCAGGATTTAATATGTGTAAACAATAGTCTTAATATAGAGATGTTTCTTTTCACTGTAGGCCAAAAAGAAAACTTGTAAGAAAATGGAAAATTGTCATCTACCAATACATCGTGTGTTACACATTTCCTTTAGGGTCTGATTTTGCTCTATTTTCCCAAGAGTAATGGCCATAAAGGACAGGGAGTTAATGCCATATATATAAGGATGGACTAGGTATTATGATCAGTGGGTTTAACAACTCACACTTGTTGCTCATTTTCATTGAAAATCATTACTGATCCTGTGCTGCTGGTTTGACACAAGCACTGGGCACAGTGGTGAATGAGAGATTAGAGAAACTTCTCTAATGGAGCTTATATTTCAGAGACAGAGACAATGGGTGAATGAACAAATAAGTAAGATGACTTCAACTAGTAATATGTGAAGGAACACAAGGAAGAAAAGGGATTACTCCAGAGAGAAGTCTGTGGAAAGGAGATACTTAACCAGACATCTGACAAAGGAGAAATAGACCAGGAGAAAGAACCTAATGGTAGATGGAGTATCAAGAGCAAAAACCCTGAGACAGAAATGAACTTGGGCTCACTGCAATGACACAAAAGGAGGCAGTGACAAGGAAGCATCTCTGCTTTCTAGAGCATGTAGGGCATCTAGAGATGCTCTCTAGAACATTCCTAGAATATCTTGCTCTCTAGAGCAAGAAAGAGAAGGATGGTAGAAGTTGCATTCACAGAAGCAAGCAGATACAATGTAGCTGTTATATGTCAAGTTAACAAATTTGGGTTGTATTCTAAGAAAAACAATGATTTGATTTACACGTTTAAGTTTTGTTTTCTGGCTATGTCATAAACTTTTTTTTTCTTTTTTTTTTCTTTTTTTTTTTTTAAATTTTTTTTTCAACGTTTTTTATTTATTTTTGGGACAGAGAGAGACAGAGCATGAACGGGGGAGGGGCAGAGAGAGAGGGAGACACAGAATCGGAAACAGGCTCCAGGCTCTGAGCCATCAGCCCAGAGCCTGACGCGGGGCTCGAACTCACGGACCGCGAGATCGTGACCTGGCTGAAGTCGGACGCTTAACCGACTGCGCCACCCAGGCGCCCCTATGTCATAAACTTTTGTAGAGAAATGCAAGCATGTAAGTGTGTAAGTGATTGCAGTAATTTAGGCAAGATGTGATACTAACCTAGGCTACATACCCGTCTTGAAATAGGCTGATAGCAGTGAAGACAGACAGGGGTCAATCTCAGGATACACTTAAGAAACAGAGCTGACCAGGCATTGTGATGGAAAGCATATGTGCATGAAGCAATGTAAGGAATCCAGGAGAACCCTTCTTTTACTAGTTTCAGCAAATTGTAGATAGTAATGTCAGTGACCTGAAAACAAACACCTCTTTTTTTTAAATTATTTTTTTAACATTTATTTATTTTTGAGACAGAGAGAGAGAGAGCATGAACAGGAGAGGGTCAGAGAAAGAGGAAGACACAGAATCTGAAACAGGCTCCAGCCTCTGAGCTGTCAGCACAGAGCCTGAAGTGGGGCTCAGACCCACAGACCGCGAGATCATGACCTGAGCCGAAGTTGGACGCTTAACCAACTGAGCCACCCAGGTACCCCAAAGACCTCTTTTATTGATGAATGTTAAGGCAATGACTAAATAATGTTAACCCTCTACCACATTATCTTCTACAATTAATTATAGGAGGGAAATTGCTTACCATTTTAAAGGTAAGAATGGGGAACAGTGTGGGATAGTACAAGAATAAAAAGGAAATGAGTTCTATCTCATCTCAGGGGCTGATTCCATCCTCCTGGAATCAAGAACATGCCTAATCTAGAACAATCATGGGAACGATTCTGGAGCCCTATCTGGTATATCTGGGAATAATGTTGAGATTTAGAAAAACCAAGAGTGGAAATAAAGAGGGAAAGGTTGGCACACCTGCCATATATCTCTGAAAGTCAAATGAAACAATACTATTGCATTTAGAGTCAGGTAGAACATGAGCTGCAAACACTAGGGTAAGTTACTCAATGTCCATGGCCCTTTCTCTTCATCTATCAAATGGGGATACAAATTCAAATCTTACATACATGTAGGAAATCCTGAATGTAATAAAATATGTCAAGTAACTAACATTTAAGAGAAAATGAAAACTCATAGCTTTCTTCCTTAAGAAATAACTTGCATATATTATATGTATATATATGTATATGTATATGTATATGTATATGTATATGTATATGTATATCTATATCTATATCTATATCTATATCATCTATATCTATATCTGTCTGCTTAATCCTCTGGAGATCAGAGGATTTGATTCACCAAAAACACATGAAAACAAGTACCTCCATCTTATTTTCTCTGTCACTCCGAGATCTCTGAGATGACTTATCATTCCAGACATTTTCCCCAAAAGAATTTTAACTTCATTGTTTGGCACACTCTGCCACCTTCTAAATTATCTTAAGTCTTTAGACAAATTAAGTTAATTTGATTATAGTGATGATAATGATGATGATGACAAAAATAGCAATAAGCTTCAAAATAAATAGAGATTGGCAGGCAGCTAGAAGAAGAGACATAGAGCTTTCAGGAAGACACTGAAAATAGCCAGTGGATTATACATGGAAGTTGCTCCATTAATTTAACACAGTTTCTCTTCCTTCCTTCCTTCCTTCCTTCCTTCCTTCCTTCCTTCCTTCCTTCCCTCTCTCCCTCCCTCCCTCCCTCCCTGCCTTCTTCCTTTCTTCCTCTCTCCCTTTCTTTCTTTCCTTTCTTTTTTTCTTTCTTTCCAGATTGGAAGTGAGTGGGTTAATGGATAATACTACTACAATAAAAGGACTCATTACAGAGTCAGCTAATGTTTTTACCTTGAGCTTAACTCAGGTGTGGGCCCATTAATGTCAGAACATGCCTAATCTGCTCAGATCCCTTCACAAAATTCCTGACTCACTCAGAGTAAATGTCAAAGTCCTTAAGATGGCCTATAATACTTTCTTCTCTTCACAAAACAAAGGGGTAGAAATGAGAGAGGTTAAATGATTTGCAAATGGCCATAAAGTTAGCCACTAGAGGGGTTGAAAGTAGAACTGAATTTCAAAGCTGTCATTCCTTCCACTATATACTCACTGCCATAATGACCATACCATACACTCATATTCCCATGCAAACTTAATTATCAGGTTAGCACTTGCATGGCAGCGCAAGCAAAATTTACATAGAGTTCTTATTATATGTTCAGTTCTTGGTATACAATAGTTGCTTAATAAATACATGTGTGTTTCCCTTAGCTATTGGGTGCATAAGATTCCAACCAGATACTGCATAATTTTCAGCTACACAGAGTCTCTGTCCAGTTTGAACAGACTGTGACTAGCCTAATTGGTACAAATTGAAGGCTGTCTAAGCCACCTTTTACACTAATGTGCTGATTAAAAAATCTTCACCCTAGCCATACAGGTTCAAACACACATGACAAATTGTCACTCATTTAAGGAAAAAAAAATGAAGGGGCAATGGATTGACATTTTTGATGTAAGCACAAAAAAAGAGAGAAATTGTCTAAGTTCAGGCTGTAATTATTCTCAAAATGTATATGAAATAGAGAATAGAGAATGAGAAAATGATTAGTTTCACACACAGAGCAGTGAAGTATTTTGAAGCGATCTGTATTCTTTGTCTCTTTGAGCTACATTCAAATAAGAAAAGCCACAGTTCCACATGCTTGAAAGAAATTAAATCAAATAAATTCCATGCACTGAATATTCTCTGCCGCTCTTTAGTACCACTGATATGGGACATATAAATAACTCTAGATTGTGTGTCAGGGCACTTGTTTCTAGTTTAGGTTTGTCAATTAAACATTATTTTGAATGAAGCAAATCCCTTCACCTCTTGACATTACCCTTTACAGAATCATTTAATACAAAACTAAAATGGGAAGAAATTTCAACTATTACCATGTTTATTTTAGGTACAATAAAAAGGTTTGCATTCTATTCTACATGGGGAAAAGAATATGGTTTCATGGTTACGAGTGTAAGCTTTGGAATCAGATTGTATGGGTTTGAATATGTCCTAAGTTATTTACTGCTTCTGAAAGCTTGGTTATATAAGTTTATGCCTTTAGGGCTTCAGTTTCTCATTTGTAAATGATTATAACAATAGTACGTACCTTAAAGTGTTTTTTGTAGAAGAGATAATCAATGTAGATGACTAGCAGAGCATCTAAAAGAAAGCATTCAACATTTTCTTCTCCTTATATTATTATTAATATCCGTATGATTACTGTTGAAATTAGAATAGGCTATAGTTCTTAACTGGGCTCTACTATTGGCTAGCTGCCTAACTTTGAACCCAGTGATGATATTGAACTATCTTTCTCTCTTATTCTTTCACTAGAAAGAATAATGCCAACTGTGCTTGGCTGTTAGGTAGATCAGCCATTCTACAGATTAAATTCCTAACATATATGATATGTTCAATAACTACAAGTTGATGTAATCACATTCACTCCAGCTTCCTATAATTTCAATTTCCTCATCTAATTACCCCAGGGTATAAGGCTTATTTCAGTTGAAGATCTATTCCAGGGCCTCTAGATGGCATGATTCATCATTAAGCTTTGACACTGCTGACCAAAACTTTGTAGAACAGAAGCTGTATGATTAAAAGGACACAGATGTGTCCTCCCTTCCACTGGTCTCAATGAAATTGCCAACTGCCAATGGAGGAAACTACAGAGAAACCAGTTTCGGAGCCTAGCCAAGAAGACGAAGTCATGGGGCACACACTTGTCAAGGAAGTGACTGTGGAAATGCCTGAAGGTCAGAAGAGTAATATGCCTGTCCATCTACTTCAGGGCAACCCTCTCCCACAAAACCTCTTAGTTTCAGAAAAGTTCATTTTTTTTTTCCAAATGAAGTTTGCTACATTTCAACTCCTTTAAATTAATCCACCAGAGCTGAAGAAGTGGATACTGAGACCAAGCAGAAAGTCAAAAACCCATCCAAAACTTCTTCATAAAGCTCTCTCTGATTCCAAATCCTTTACTCTTAGCCACTGTGCTCTGCTTTCTTCTGCATGATCTAACATCTGGGATTCCTCATTCCCTTCATAAGGGTATGCATCTCCTCAAAACTGAACTGTCTGGAGAACAGAGGTCCACTCTGACCCTCAGAACTGCAGCACATTTCCCACATACAGTTATTTCACTCCTCTTCTAAAGGAGAGGAAAGGCTTAAAGCAGATTTTTAAACTACTTACAACTGTATTTCTCAGATCAGCCTCCACTTAAAGAAGCACACTGTTCACATAAGGTTATTCTATAGTCATTGAACATTATACTTTCCAAAATCTATCTCCTCATCTATTAACTCATTTATCTTTCTAAAAAGAATAATACAGAGAATAGTAGAAAAACTAAATCCAGAAATCCTCATTTCTTTGCTTCCAGCTTAATTAATTATATTTATGATACTTTCTAGGGAATGTACAGCATATAAACATATTTTCATATACACATATGATAACATAAGGAAACATACTATTAACAATTTAGACTTGCATGCATGTGTATATACAGATATCATGATTTCCTTCTGTTCCTCTAATATCATCTAGACTTATTGTCTTGCTTCTCTTCAAACTTTATCTTTGTTATTTCTACCCTAAAAGTTTTTGGTCAAGTAATTATGGATTTTTATATTTCGCCAAATAAGCCACGATATTCTTCACTTTAGTGTCTTTGTACAGACTGCTTTCTCTTTCTAAGATAGATAAGGCTACAGTTGTGTGTTAAGCAAACATGTATTCATTCTCCAAGAACCAGAAATAGTGTCTCCTTTTTTGTTTGTTTGTTTGTTTGTTTGTTTGTTTCTTACCTTTCTCCCTAGCCAGGGAAATTTAATAATCACCCTCGTTTTTGTTGTCACTGTACCTTATACTTTTAAAAATATTTACCACCATGTCTTATAGATACTTAATTGCCAATCTCTAATTGAGTTTTGGAAGTTTTCATAATGTCTTTCCCATAGTGGGTGTTTAATAATTGTTGGTTGAGAGACTATATGATCATGTACTAGAAGGTTAGATATAGAAGATAACTTTTTCTAACAGGAAAAGGAAAACAATGAGAAACGAACAACCATATAAACCAGTCCCATTATATTTTATATAATTATTTCATAAACAGCTAATAGCAATCTTAGCCTATTTCTATTATGCTAATTTGTGGATGACTTGATTATGAAGTGCAATAGTTAGACAGTCATACATTTATAGTCATGTTCTAATTTATCAATTATCAAGTTCTATGTTCAAATTCCCACAGATTACAACATATTATTCTCCTAAGGGAATAGATGCATTTTAACTGTCAGATGAATTAAGGATCATCAATATGCTTATGGAAGCCAGCTAGATAGAGATGCACTCCTGGTGAAACTTGGAAACAGATCTATGACATTTATGCCATTTTGGTTTTTATTACCTGGACAGCTCCACTAAGCTTCAATTTTCCTGACCACAAAATCTCCTCTATGAGCTCTCATCCACTTTATATCCCTCCTTGGTAGTGCTTATCACTTCTGCATTTTGACATTTGTTTTTGGGGACATCTGATTAGTTTTATTCTTTCCAATTAAAGTATGAATTCCTTAAGGGCAGAAAATGGATCTCTTTTACGCAGCATAGAATGTACAGTATCTGTTACATGGTCAATAAATAACTAATAAATCGATATATAAAAATGAAAAAAAAATGTCTTTCATCCATCTTTGAAGTGATGCTTGGTTTCAGTTATTAGTTGGGAAGAACAATATATAGCAGTAGATCCTAAACCCATGAGGCTGTCAAGTGTTGCTTTGGGAACTTTCTGCAAATGCATACTTAGTTAGGCATAATGTTAATAATGACATTAAGGATAAAAACCAAGGGGTGCCTGGGTGACTCAGTTGGTAAAAAGTCCAGTCTGACTCTGGATTTTGCTTCAGATCATGATCTCCCAATTCCCAGGATTGAGCCTCATGTTGGGCTCTGTACTGACAGCACAGAGCCTGCTTGGGATTCTCTCTCTTTCTCTTTCTCTCTCTCTCACTCTGCCCCTCACCCCATCCCCTCAAAATAAATAAATCAACTTAAAAAAAAGGAATAAAAACAAGAGCAATAACAAATAATAGCATTAAAAACAAAAGTGAGTTAGTGGTAGTAATAATGATAACGATTACAGCGAGAGAGTCCACAAAATACTAGAGTTGATTTCATACAACATTCCAAATCCATGCCACAAACTCCCAAGGTCAGTTGTAATATTCTACTAATGAAAAAGAAAAAGTGAGTCCTAGGAAGGTTACTCAGTTACTGACTGACTGTGGGACTGCAGACTTATTTGACTATGCAATGTCATTTTGTTCTATGACCTTTCTTTAACATTTCATTAATAAGAGCTTTTCTAAGCTTAGGTTTAGATACTAAAAGGTAAACACTATTAGTATCCCTGAAAATCATCTGTAATGTTATACAGTTATATAATGTATTTATTCATGAGTCTTTTAATCTCTCACTATAGTCTGTGCTGCCTGAAACAAGGGGAAGGAAATGAATTATTGGCATTTATTTTTGAAATTACAGGATAGCACACTGTTATTGATATAATGGTGCTTGATAAATGTTTGTGAGAATGAAATTTAAATGTTTGGCCAACTCTTCACATAAATATAGGTGAAATTCATTCAAACAGAAAAATTATTAACCTCACTTATACTCACTGCACATGTGGAATATTTCACTTTGCCTATGTCCCAAATGTATTTCTTCTCATATATGTATCTGCAAATCTCTGAAGATGAAAAATTCTGGATTGTTAATATTTAACTAATTGCTACTTCATTAAATTACTCTTTTAGTCATTATCCTTATTAAAAACTATATAATCCTAAAATAAATTAGTTGCTGGTTACTTATGTTATATAAATTTATATGCAAATTATGGATTTATTTGGGATTTTAGAAATATTGCTCAACTTGAAAAATAATGTTCTGTAAGAATTTTCATCTAAAATATGAATATTTAACTAACTGAGAAAACCTATGGTTAGCTTTGGGATTGAAAACCTTAGTGATCTGACATGCCTTGGCCCCTCTTTGGTTTCAAATCCCATTCTCAGGAAGCATTCAGAACACTCAGAATGTGTGTGTGTGTGTGTGTGTGTGTGTATACTTACAATGGGAATTGGAGGAAAGCAAAGGAGGAATCATTTAAGCCCAACCATTCGTATTGCTACCACAGTTTTCCCAGTGGTTCCCATCATAACTGAACGTTTTATTTAACAATTGCTGAGACACCCAGCCTTACTGAATGTGATAGAATCTGGTTTTTCAGTGAGCTACTGTAGTAAAAGAAATGAACATGGAGTTTATAGTATTAATTTCCATTCAAGTATCAGCTCTGTCACTTACTGGATTTAATGTCTTTGGGAAATAATTCATTTTTATCTGAGTCTCTGTTTCTTCATCTATAAAAATGGGCTAATAACAACACTTAACTTATAATATTGTTGGGAGCCTTTAATAAGGCAATGGCTACAAAAAAAAGGGCTTGGTAAATAATAAAATAATATTTATAAATATGTATTGCGAAGTAAAAAGAGAAAAACAAACTGACTAGAGTTTCTCAAGTTTTTTTTGACTACTGGACATTTTTAAGGTCCAAGAAAAAAAAAAGTAAAAAAAAAAAAAAATGAAACCAAAAAAATAGTCTTCAAAGTCTTATATGCCTGAGCACTTTAGTTCTGTCTGTTACAGACATGTGCTCTTGATAAATTACTTTACCTTTATAATTAAAAAAAATTGTAATATATTTGAGAGAGAGAGAGAGAGACAGAGCATGAGCTGGAGTGGCAAAAAGAGAGGGAGACACAGAATCCAAAGCAGGTTCCAGGCTCTGAGCTGTCAGCACAGAGCCAGATGCGGGGCTAGAGCCCACAAACCGTGAGATCATGACCTGAGCTGAAGTCAGACACTTAACTGACTGAGCCACCCAGGCGCTCCTTTACCCTTATAATTTTTAATTTTCTTATCTGAGAAATGGGAGTGAAATTTTCCTTAGAGAGTATTTATGAGGATGCAATAATAAAGGTGAATTTCCTGGCACAGTTATAATGCACAACTATTTTTTAAACAATCCTGTTTGCTCCATGGTTGTAATTTGTACTAAGCACTATAGAAAACCTACTGGGTTCATAATTAATAAAAAGAGAAGAGTTAAATGAAAAACCAAAAGATAAAAATAAGAAAAAAAGAAGATAAAAGAAAACTTAATTCTAAAGATGGCGAACACTATCTTTATAGTTTGTGTAGTAATAAATTGTACTTGAATTTAATGTGTTTCCATGACAATCGAACATTATTTACCCTTGGATGAGGACATTAAACAAAAAGTAGATGAAATACAGAGCATATACTGGCATTTCTCTGGGGGAATTTGTGGGCTAGTCTTGTCTTTTGTGTAGATGAAGAGCTGAGGGAGATAATTGGCTGACACATTTCATATTTTCAAGAAGATGAGGAAAAACTAGCTTGTTCCTCCCTTTGGAAGTAAAATGTCAAGCAAATAAATGGAAATGTGGTTCTGCACCATGTGTGATTTGGGGATGATTCACAGCCTTAGATGCATCCTGAGTTCAGGAGCAGAGCTTGGCAATTTTCTTTCCCAAACCACATTTGAACAAGTGTGCTTTTAAAGATAACTGTAATAAAATCTTATGTTTCAGATCATAAACTGTTTACTGCAAGAATTCTGAAGGAAGACATGGTTTTCCTCGCACTTTCTCTGAAAGCCCCCTCCCCCCACTTAAGACCACTTCCCCACTGTGGTCTCTGACCCCAACCCATAGGCAGTGGCCCACTCCCAGCCTGATTTAGGTATCCTTCTCTGCACACCCATCATATGTTCATCACTGCACTAACCACAAAGTATTGATGTTTTATGACTTCTCTGTCCTCCATCAAAATGTTATTTTTTTTAGGGCACACACTAAACTCATTTTTATCTCTGTATTCCCGGAACCAAGCAAATAAGCAGGCATAAGAGCTCATAATTTGGTAGATGAATGAATATACTGTCACGCTTTATTCTTCTTGGACATGTTGTATCTTCATCAAAGGCAAATTGTCAGAGAAAGAGCAAGACGCAAGCAACATTAGGGACTGTGATAATGAAGTAAAGAAATTCCCTTTGGGCATCCTTGTGTAGAGAGAACCTGGAAGTCCCTCTCAACTGGTAGTATGGTATTCAAATACTAAAATTATAAAAAATAAGATGGTGAGCTTTTCAATCAGACTAATTTGAACCCTGCACCCTAGTTTCTATGCACCTAGTTTTAATGCAGTTGGGTAAGGAGACTTGAGATGGAAAGATAATTTATTTTTATTTAGTCACCAGGGGATCACAAAACTTAAACTCACAGGATATTTTGAGAATACAATGAATATGTCAAGGTTACAGTTCACTTTTGAGCGCACAAGGTTTTTGATATAACCTTGTTTCTGTTTTATCTTTACACCCATCACAGCTTGCAATTTTTGTTGTATGTTTACTAGATATTTAACACTGGAATTTGCATAAGACAGTTTGAAAGACATCAAAAGCAGACCTGATTCATGGATTGACTACATATAAATTTCTAAAGAAAGCAAAGGTTCCTCTCTCACAGAGACAGAACGCCTGCTCCAAAAGTTGGCCCAAGGCTCAGACATTATCTGTTTCTAGTATCATTTGCTGGCCTAGGCTTTGGGGACCTGGAGATCTGGATCCATATTTGGACTCTGACATTTTTTAGTTGTTCTCTTGTAAATTACGCAAACTCTCTCTCAGTTTCTCCACCCCTAAAAGGGTTAATGAATTATTTCTAATGGGATAATTATAAATATTATATTACAACTAAACTGTGTGAGTCCTGGAATTATATTTATCTTAGTCTCTACTGATGATCTAGATCTTGGCAATGATCTAGATCTGCATACAGTAAATGCTCAATACATATGTCTGGAGTGAATTAACAAACAGGTTCGTTTATGTAAGCCTTTTTATACCTAAGCCAGTTCAGACTGAACTGTTGCTGACAAACAAAAGAGTCCTTACTGACAGAGAAATTGCTTCAACTCAGAGGAAGCTGATAAGCACTTATTCTCAGAATACTGTTTGCTTTACCACCTCCTTTGCCTTGCTTATAAATTTACCTTAACCTCAATGCCAATTCCATATCTAGCTTTAAATATCTTCCCATTTTCAATGTCCACTTAAAAGGCTATCTACCAGAGTAAACTTTTCTCTCCATCATCTTAATGTGATTTCTTCCTCTTTTGAATCCCCGAGTCCTCCTTATATTCTATTTTATACTGCAGCTAAACTATGTGTGTCCATGTATAGTAAATCAATATCTCCTTTGCTTCTCCCAATTCTCCACCAAAAGCTGTCATGAATTATCATTACATTGTGTACAGGGTCCTGTTATTATACAGTCTATATAATATTGTAATTGTGTGCTTTATGTTATTTCATTATTCTACTTTGTTATTTCATTATTCTAATGTGTCATAATTTATTAATCTCACTACTATAGTCTTGCCCATGAATGGATGTTTAGTGACTGAAGTTATCTTAAGAGAATAGAATCTTTTCCAGGAAAAAGTTTTGATGTTATTCATCCTCAGAAACAAAAACAAACAAACAAAAAAACAAAAAAACAAACAATAAAACAACAACAAAAAAAGTCACTATGGCAGACATTGCTAATTGGCTTCCAGTATCTTTTCTCTCTTCCACAGTGATAGAAAATAAATTTTCAGCAGAGCAAAAGGTTAACCAGACTAGAACTACCTTTTCTAGCCTCCATTATGAAGTAAGCCCATGTGATTGAGTTTTGTCTATTAGGTTAGCAAAACTGTCCTGTTGTGGTTCCCAAGAAGTTTGTTACGGGACCTCTCCATGTATTTTTTTTATCTCTTATTATTTACTCTCCTTAATCCTGCTGTCTGGAACATGAATGTTATGGATGGAGACCCAGCTGTCATTGTAAACCCACAAGACAAGCCTATGGTAGAATAGCAAACAAACTGGAGCTGTGGTCCCTTCCTCAAGCAGAGCTGCTATATAATTCTGGTTTGTATGTACAAAGTATTTACACTGTGAAAACAAATGGATATATATTTTTTTCTTAAGCCACTGTTATCTTCATAACTCACAGGCAAACTCCTAGCCCATGCTCAAAATTTTCTTTCTGAATTATCTTCATAGTTCATTCTTATCTATGTATCTTCACTGGTGTGCCTTCCCTGGAAATGTTCAGGGATAAAGTGAAGATCTGGCTTACAAACAGTCCTTTATAAGAATGTAGCCACAGAAGTACAGCCAAAAAAATAATTAAAACCTTGGTAATAATCAAAAGAAAATAGTATATTTTCCACCATGGGATCAGTAGTATGCTATGGAGATAGAGGACAAAAAGTGAACTCAGTTCTATACTTTGGCCCCCAGAAGTGCATAGTCTACTGGGGTCTCACGATACAGACAGAACAAAATAATTTCTGAGGTTGTTAGCCTATAGGATACAGACTAAATATACTGAGAATCAGAGAGGGAAAACAAAAGGTGGGTCATTTTTATTCTATTCTGTTCTATTCTATTCTATTCTATTCTATTCTATTCTATTCTATTCTATTTCTTAATCCCCATCACCTATTTAACCAATCCCTCCAACCACCTCCCTTCTGGTAACTATCAGTTTGTTCTCTATAGTTAAGAGTCTGTTTCTTGATTTTTACCTCTCTCTCTCTCTCTCTCTCTCTCTCTCTCTCTCTCTCTTTTGTTCCCTTTGTTCATTTGTTTTGCTCCTAAAATTCCACATATGAGTGAAATCATATAGTTATTTTTCTTTCCCTGATTGGCTTATTTTGTTTAGCATAACACTCTCTAGCCCCATCTGTATCACTGCAAATGGCAAGATATCATTCTTTTTTATGGCTGAATTATACACACACACACACACACACACACACACACACACATACATATGTATATATATGGCACCTCTTCTTTATCCATTTACCAATCAATGGACACTTCAGCTGTTTCCAAAATTTGGCTGTTGTATATAATATTGCTATAAACATAGAAGTACATGTATCTCTTTGAATTAGTATTTGTTTATTCTCTGGGTAAATACATAGTAGTATGATTACTGGATCATAGGGTAGTTCTATTTTTATTTTTTTGAGAAACCTCCGTACTGTTTTCCAAACGGCTATACCAGTTTGCACTCCCACCAACAGTGTAAGAGTGTTCCCCTTTCTCCACATCTTCACCATACCTGTTGTTTCTTTATTGATTTTAGCCATTCTGACAGGTGCAAGGTGTTACTTCATTGTAATTTTGATTTGCATGTCCCTCATAATCAGTGACATTGAGCATCTTCCAATGTGTGTAATGGCCATCTCATGCCTTCTTTAGAGAAATTTCTGTTAGTGTCTTCTTCCCATTTTTTCATTGGATTATTCATTTTATGGGTGTTGAGTTTTATAGATTTTGGATACTAACCCTTTATCTGATACATCATTTGCAAATATCTTCTCCCATTCTGAAGGCTGCCTTTTATTTTCACTGATGGTTTCTTTTGCTGTGCAGACACTTTTTATTTTGATGTAGTCCCAATAGTTTATTTTTGCTTTTGTTTCCCTTGCCTCAGGAGACATATCTAGAAAAAATTGCTAGGGCCAATGTCAAAAAAGTTACTGCCTGTATTGTCTTCTAGGATTTTTATGGGTTCAGGTCTCACATTTAGGTCTTTAATCCATTTTTAGTTTATTTTTGTGTGTGGTGTAAGAAAGTGGTCCAGTTTCATTCTTTTGTGTGTTGCTGTCCAGTTTTCCCAACACACTTTGTTAAAGAGACATTCTTTCTTCCATTGGATATTCTTTCTTACTTTGTCAAAGATTAATTGGCCATATATTGTGGGTTCATTTCTGGGTTTTGTATTTTTTTAATGTTTATTTATTTTTGAGACAGAGAGAACATGGTGAGGGAGGGGGAAAGAGAAGGGGACAGAGGATCCAAAACAGGCTCTGTGCTGACAGCAATGAGCCCGATGCAGGGATCAAACTCACTCATGACCCATGAGATCATTACCTGAGCTAAAGTCAGTTCAACTGACTGAGTCACCCAGGCACCCCATGGGTTTTCTATTCTGTTCCGTTGATCTATGTGACTATGTTTGTGCCAGTGCCATACCATTTCGATCACTACAGCTTTGTAAAGTAACTTTATGTCTGGAATTGTGATGCCTCTAGCTTTGCTTTGCTTTTCAAGGCTGCTTTTGTTATTTGGGCTCTTTTGTGGTTCTGGGCATATGTTAGGATTGTTTACTCTAGCTCTGTGAAAATGCTCTTGGTATTTTGAGAGGGATTGCCTTAAATCTGTAGATAGCTTTGTGTAGTATAGACATTTTAACAATATTTGTTCTTCTAATCTGTGAGCATGGAAGATCTTTCTATGTCTGTGTCCTCTCCAATTTCTTTCATCATGTCATCTGCAAAGAGTGAAAGTTTTACTTCTTCCTTACTGATTTAGATGCCTTTTCTTTCTTTTTGTTGTCTAATTGTTTTGCTAGGACTTGCCAGTACTATGTTAAATAAAAGTGGTAAAAGTGGACATCCCTGTCTTGTTCTTGACTGTAGAGGAAAGCTCTCAGTTTTTCCCCATTTGGAGCATTAGCCGTGGGTTTCTCATAGATGGCCTTTATTATGTTGAGGTATGTTCCCTCTAAACATACTTTGTTGAGGGCTATTATCATGAATGGATGTTGTACTTTGTCAAATGTTTTTTCTGCATATATTGAAAAGATCATATGGTTCTCATCCTTTCTATTATTGTGATGTATCATGTTGATTGGTTTGCAAATATTAAACCATGCTTGCAAACCATGAATAAATCCCACTTGATCATGGTGAATGATTTTTTTAACGTATTGTTGAATTTGGTTTGCTAGTATTTTGTTGAGGATTTTTTGCACCTATGTTCCTTGGGAATAGTGACCTATAGTTCTCTTTTTTGTGTGGTGTCTTTATCTGGTTTTGATGTCAGGGTAATTCTCACCTCATAGAATAAAATTTGGAAGTTTTCCTTCCTCTTCTATATTTTGTAATAGTTTGAGAATGGGTATTAACTCTTCTTTAAATGTTCGGTAGAATTCCCCGAGAAGCCATCTGGCAATGGGCTTTTGTTGGTTGAGAGGTTGTTGTTTTTTCTTTAATTACTGATTCAATTTTTTTGCTAGTTATAGGTCTGTTCAAATTTTCTGTTTCTTCCTCTTTCAGTTTTGGTAATTGAAATGTTTCTAGGAATTTATCCATTTCTTCCAGGTTGTCCAATTTGTTGACAAATAGTTTTTCATAATATTCTCATAATTATTTGTATTTCTGTGGTGTTGGTTGTTATTTCATCTCTCTCATTTGTGATTTCATTTATTTGGGTGCTTTCTCTTTTCTTTTCAATAAGTCTGGCTGGAGGTTTATCAATGTTATTATTTTTTTCAAAGAACCATGTCCTGGTTACATTGATCAGTTATTTTGTTTTGGGGTTTTTAAGTTTCTATATAATTTATTTCTGCTTAATCTTCATTATTACCTTCTTTCTGCTAGCTTTAGGCTTCATTTGTTTTTCTCCTACTAGCTCCTCTAGATGTAAGGTTTAGTTGTTTGAGATTTTTCTTGTTTCTAGAGGTAGACCTGTATTGCTGTATACTTCTCTCATAGGACCATTTTTGCTGCATCCAAAAGTTCTGGACAATTGTGTTTTCATTTTCATTTGTTTCCATTTATTTATTTTTTTTTATTTCTTCTTTGATTTCCTGGATGACCCACACTCCCTATTTAGCAGCTGGCTGTATAACCTCCATATATTTGTTGTCTTTTCAGATTTCTTCTTGTGGTTGACATCTAGTTTCAGAGCATTGTGGTCAGTAAAGTTTCATGTTATGACATCAGTCTTTTTGTATTTATCGAGGCCAGTGTTATGGCCTAATATGTGATTATGGAGCATGTTCCATATGCACTTGAAAACAATGTCTATTCTGCTGTTTTAGGATGGAATGTTCAGAATATATCTGTTAAGTCCATCTGGTCATTGTGTCATTCAAAGACATTTCTTATTTATTTTGTGTTTAGATGATCTATCCTTTGATGTAAGTAGGGTGTTAAAGTTCCCTATTACTGTGATATTACCCATTAGTTCCTTTATGTTTATTATTGTTTTACATATTTGGCTTCTTTCAGGTTTGGGGCATAAATATTGACAATTGTTAGATCTTCTTGTTGGATTGTCCCTTTTATTATTATATAGTGCTCTTTTTGTCTTTTGTTACAGTGTTTTAAAGTCTATTTTGTATAAGTATTGCCACTCAGGCTTTCCTTTGACGTCGATTTGTGTGACAAATGTATCCTCATCCCTTCATTTTCAATCTGCAGGTGTCTTTAGGTCTAAAATGAGTCCGTTGGGGGTGCATGAGTGGCTCAATTGGTTGAGCATCCAACTTTGGCTCAGGTCATGATCTCGCAGTTTGTGAGTTCAAGGCCTGTGTCAGGCTCTGTGCTGACAGCTCAGAGCCTAGAGCCTGCTTCAGATTCTGTCTCCATATCTCTGGCCCTCCCCCACTTGCACGCTCACTCTCTCTCTCTCAAAAATAAATACACATTAAAAAAAATGTGACACATTTGGATTCCTTTCTCTTTATTCTTTTCATGTTGATTAGTGATTTAAATGTAGATCTTTTATAGTCAAATTAAAGATTCAGAAGGGGATGTTTGGATGAGGAAAATGCAAGATACGGCATTAAAATCACCAATATGGACACACATGTTGCCACCCTGTCTTTACCCAAGCAGATGCTTTTGGACTCTTCTTTGACACATGCAGAGTCACCCTTCTTATTGTACTACCACCTAGGGAGCTACAATCAAACATTTTAATACTCTGTATGGAACCTATTTGCTATCTCTGAGGTAGATTATTCTGAGAAGTGGAAGAGCATAAGCAAAGTTGCAGAGATAGGAATGAAGAATGCATGGTTTCAGGCACCTGGGTGGCTCAGTGGGTTAAGCATCTGACTCCAAATTTGGCTCAGGACATGATCTCACGGTTTGTGAGTTCAAGCCTCATATTGGGCTCTGCGCTGGCAATGTGGAGCCTACTTGGGAATTTCTCTCTCTCTGCCCTCCCCAGCTTGCTCTCTCTCTCTCTCTAGGTTAATAAATAATCTTAAAAATAAAAAAAATAAAATAAATTAAAAAATAAAAAAATAAAGAATGCATAGTTTCTGGAATATGGCTAGACATGAGTAAGGGATATAGTCTAGAAAAGTGAATGGTGACATTGGCTCTCTGGGATTTCAATGGTTATGTCTTTGGAATCTACAAAGCAATCCTACCAAACTCCCCCTAAACTGCCTCCACTGGAAAAGGTCATTAACTCTTTTATCTTGTCTCTGACTAATAATTTTTATTATTAGGAGCTCAGTGTTTAAAATATAGATTTGAAAACATATATACTATCTCTAATATAATAATAAGAACCATAATAAAAATATGTTTAAAATAAAATGGAGGAGCACCTGGGTGACTCAGTCAGTTGACCATCTGACTCCTGATTTCTGCTCAGGTCATGATCCCAGGATCATGGAATGGAGCCCCCATAGTGGACTCCACACTGAGCGTGATTGGGATTCTCTCTCTCTCTCCCTCTGCTCCTCTTCCCCGCTTGTGCTCTATCTTTAAAATAAAATAAAATGAGAAAAATACAATGGAAATAAAGAAAAGAGAACCTCTAAATCTAGCAAGGTAGGGAGCTATTAGCAAGAGGACTCAAAAACTGGTAATTCAGTCTTAAGGCAAATGTAGTTCACAAAATAAGCATTCTAAGAAGAAACAAAACCAGAATGGATAAAAACTCTTGAAAGGATTTGGTATTTTTAAATATCAGAAAGTAATCTCAAGTGGATAGAGAGTAAGCCACATGCAATATGATGGAAAAATATAGAATTAGAAAAGGTGGGAATGATTTTTTAGCCCAAACTTGCTCTCTATACAGAAATCTACCTTTTTTTCTTTTCTTTTCTTTTTTTTTTTTTTTTTTTTTATCTATGGGTGACCTGGCTTTGCTTTAGAAATTTTAGGGGCAAGTATGCCTGGGTGGCTCAGTCAGCTGAGAATCCAACCTCGGCTCCAGTCATGATCTCATGATTTGTGAGTTAGAGCCCCACATCAGGCTCTGTGCTGACAGCTCAGAGCATAGAGCCTCCTTCGGATTCTGTGTCTCCCTATTTCTCTGTCCCTCCCATACTTGCACTCTATCTCTCTCTCAAAAATATACAAGCATTTAAAAAAAAAATTTTTTTTTAAGAAACTTTAGGGGCAAAACAATCCACATTGCCACTTTTTTGGAGCAGTCTGTTTTGTCTTCCAATAATTCAAATCACTACGTAACAATGATGATAATAACAATAGTCATTATTATTGTTTATAATTGAGTTAAATATGACTACCTGCAACTAGGTATAGTGCATATGTTTGGACTTTTGTGTTAGATAAGCCTGGTTTACACCTCAGTCCTACTACTTAGCTATGTATTCCTTTTCTGGTTGCTTAACGTCTCAGAACCTATTACATCAAGTTGAAATATAAAGATATATACAATTACATTTCACCTATGGTGTCATATTTGAGTTAAATAAGATCACATAGAATGTAACAGATTCTCTTTTTCTACTTTTCTTCAATTATTGGTTTTTCTTTTTCTACCTTTCTTCAAGTCCCTTTGTAAAATCCTTTGACATTATCTTTCTTTTAAATTCACCACCCAGTCTATTTTCTAATACAAAGCTGCTAATATGCAAATGAGTTTTCTTTGTGCCTCTACACAGGGCTGTAAGAGGTTTAAATAAAGGCATCTTGTCATAGCCACTGCTTTCCAGACAATTAACCCATCAAGCCTCTGGCTCAGCTATTGGCCATGATTTTGGGTAATTATTTTCTTCATTGGCACTGTTTTTAATAGCTTGTTACGTGCTACAAGGAAAATCCATCCCAATAAAATTAAATGGAATACTTTATGAGAAGGCCAATAAATAGACAACAGCAAGCTGGTTCAAAATGATAATTAATATGTTATTGACTCACACTAAAAATATGGCCTTTATTTCTAAAGATATTATCTGGATTCTGCTTGGAGTCCTAAGCATTTAATTAATTCTTTACTTTTATTATAAAAATAACACAGATTTAAAAGCACACATATCATATGATTAAAAATGAAGAATACTTTCAATATTAACCTTTTATTTACTGCTACACTTTGTACACTTGTAGCCTAATACAGATGTGAATAAAAAATCATATTTAATAATTATTACAGTAGAATTTATCTTCCTGATAAAGATCAATTTACCTTTTTAAGATTCAACTTAAACTTTGTCTCTGTTATAAAACTCTCCCTGAACCTTCCTCACCTCTGCCAGGTCAGATCTCACTCTTTCTCCTTGGTTACCTCCACCCTACTCCATTCATCTCTCTCTCATAGCATCTCTCTCTCAATGCTAGGTTTTGCTTTTGTTGACATGTTTGTCACCTACTACTAGATTCTAATATCCATAAGGGAAAGAGGCAGTTTTAAATTCATTTTTTTTAATTTCTGACACCTAAAGCAATGCTTATACAGAGTATCTATATTTCACATTAATACATTTCATATTTTCGACTTAATGGTAATTATTGCTGACACCTGTCCCACTATGAAATATTGCTCTAGGGTAAGTTTGCTAAATAAATATAACATAACATAACATAACATAACATAACATAACATAACACAATGTAACATAATATGACAAATATAAGAGAGTCAAATTGTAATGTCAGATAAACAAAGAATAACTTTTTAGCAAAAAGCTGTCCCAAATACTGCATTCAAATTTAACTGGGAATACTGTATTTTTATTTGATAGGTTTGGCGATCCTATCTAGAGGCAGAGAAAACCTGTTTGATTTAATGAGAGAAAAATTTTAGATAAACTTTGGTGACATATTTAACTCAACTTTACCACAGAGAAGTCTCCATATTTCATGGTGGATTTCCTAAATCCCTCTGTAATGGAAGGGAATACTAAAGATACCTTTGCTTCACCCAGATAATCTATGCCCGCACACCGCTTATAAGGAGCTATAGAGAATTGAGAAACAATCTCTAATCTGACCAATTTAACACATCAGTACTCTTATCCCCAATTTGAGCAAATAGACAAGAGTGAAAGTGAAAACTAGGTGAATTTCTCCTCTTCCACAGATATAAATGACAAGCTTTTGTCTATTCTACCACCAACTTTCCTTCTCTCCTCCCATGTCTCCTTTACTATAATTAGTAATACTAATAACTGAAAGTTTTGCAATTATCCAAATAAGTGCATAAGACACTTTAAAAAATTAACTTTATAACAACTATGTAGCTGTTATTAATAATAATTACCTTTCCCAAATTCATTTGTGAAAAGGAACTCATCAGGGCGCCTGGGTGGCGCAGTTGGTTAAGCGTCCGACTTCAACCAGGTCATGATCTCGCGGTCCGTGAGTTCGAGCCCCGCCTCAGGCTCTGGGCTGATGGCTCAGAGCCTGGAGCCTGTTTCCGATTCTGTGTCTCCCTCTCTCTCTGCCCCTCCCCCGTTCATGCTCTGTCTCTCTCTGTCCCAAAAATAAATAAACGTTGAAAAAAAAATTTTTTTTTAATAAAAAAAAAAAAAGAAAAGGAACTCATCACTTCAGGAGCCAGAAACTTCTATTTTTGTGTAGAAAAATCTTTTAAAAGGTTTCTCATTAATATGGGACAGAACACTGCCTTCCTGTAACTTGCATGGATCACACCTAGTTATGATTTTTGGAACTACAAAAGAGGGATCAGATGTTTCTCCCTACATGGCATCCCTTCAAAAAGCTCCAATATCTATTTTCTGCACACACACGTCCTAACGTGTACTTTTCTATAGCTCAAAGAGCCCTTTACCTCTTTCTAATATAACCAAAGTTGGAGACATTTTTTTCCATCTGAATTTCCCTAAGTATGCTGACTCCATGAGGAATAGATCCTGTGTTGGCATTATTTTATCTCCAATTATCTAGCAGAGCACCTGACATATCACGAGGCTCAGTAAATATGTGTGACATAAATGAATTAATCCTGCCTCTCTTGGCTTAGACCCTTAAATGTGAAAAGAAAATTCTAGGAGGCCCACAAGTCACATGGTCAGTTTTGATATCATTCATTCATTTACTCATCTAACAAATACTTTTCTAGCACTTAAACTGTCTTCCAGGAAGGATGCTGTGTCCTGGTGAATACAGTGGGAAATAAGAGAGGCAAGGCTCCTGCCTCAAAGAGATGGCATGTGTCCCATCAGTGGGACGTTGTGACTCTCCTAAGGCCATCAAAATTGACAGGACCTGTTTAAGTCTGCAAAGTAACTCTTGGTCAACTAAATCCATAACTATTTTCATGTCAATTGCATTAATCTAGAACTCCAGATTCTTTACTGAAATAATTTTCTCTCATTTGTTCCTTATTTTGTTTTGTGCTGTGTTGTTTTAACCAAAGTACTTGGCTTTGCATTTATGCCTACAGATTATTTTAGTCAGGAATCTGTTTCAAATCTTAGCCGATACAATTATTTTTAGTCTGAATACTTTAGCCATAATACTTTTATTTTTCCTTAGCGAATATCATCTTTGCCCTCTATGTCCTTCCACAGAACTAAAAAGGAACCAAAACCACAGGGAAAAAAATAGAACATAGTATGTCCTCTTTCTCTTTTCCCTGTTGTTCTCATGTTCTCTCTTCTCTGAAAGTTCAATAGACAGACATTCCTCTTATGGACCTCTATCCTTTACACTATAGCATCATGTTACACCTGAAAGTTGAAATCGGACAAAGTGAATTCAAATTCAGGCTCAGACTCTCTCTGAGTATTTGGAGTGTAACCTCTGTCTCTATTTCTTTATGTGTATAAAAGAGAATGTTAACAGCATCAACAGAGGGTTACATGAAGGTTCAATGAGATATAATAAGTGCCTGCAGGAGTTTCTGGTGTATAGTTGGCACTAAATATCTACTGGGACTTTCCCTCTTCCTAAGTGCTTTCTACGTCACCCCTCTCCACAAGGATCTGTTTTTTAAGTCATTATCAGAGAGAATGTACTTATGGTATAGTGCATTATCCAGTAGATATTCTCCTGAACCCCCTCCTTAACTGTTTCCCACCATACCTGCCCTGAAGTTTGGTTTCCTCTCAGGAAACTGGAGTGAAAAGTTAATCAAATGCAATTGTGTCTGGAACAGAACCTTTCAAGAGATTTCAATTTATCTGTTTGTTCTTGGCACATAAGATTCTGAGTTGTACAGAATTTGGTTTGATACTGTAAACTATAATAAGAAACATATCTGTGGTCTTGCCCTGTGTCAGGCACACAGTTCCTCAAATCTTCAGAATTTCCTAATAAGACCCATAAAGTGTCTTTTGATATTCAAAACAAACCCTTTCAATCACCTTTATATTAATGAGATGACTTTTGGAAAGCACCTGAAGATGTAGCCAGTTGCCAGGGGAACCAACCATGTGATTTAGTGGTTAGAATTTCAGCCTTCCTTTCCAATGCTGGGGAGGGGACAGGAGCTGAAAATGGAGTTCAATTACCACTGGCCAATGATTTAATCAAGTATTCCTATGTAATGAAACCTCTAAAAAAAACTAAAAGGATGAGATCAGAAAGCTTCCTGGTGGGTAAACACCTAGAGATGCGGGGTGGGTAGCACACCCAAAGAGGGCATGGAAGCTCCATGCTCCTTCCCACATATTTTGTCCTCCGCATGTCTTCCATCTAGCTGTTCTTGATTTTTACCCTTTTACAATAATCTGGTAATCTAGAAAGTGAAATGTTTTCCTGAACTCTGTGACCCACTTTAGCAAATTAATTGAACCCAAGGAGGAGGTTATGGGAACCTCTTATCTACAGCCAGTTTGTCAGAAGTACAGGTGACAAACTGGACTTGTGATTGGAATCTGAAGTTGGGGTAAGAGGATAGTCTTGTAGGATTGAGCCCTTAACCTGTGGGATATGACACTATTTGCAGGACACTAAGCCGGTGGTGCAGAATTGCCTGATTGTGTGGAAAGCCCACACATCTGGTATCAGAAGTGGAGCAGTGTAGTAGTAGAATACTGACAGCAGAGCACACTCAGGAGTGTGTTTTCCACTAGCCATTTCTGCTGTGCATATAAGCTACGTGTCTAAATCACCCTTAATTTTGTTTTGTTTTGTTTTTTCCTCTAAAAACAGAGACTTGGCAATATCAACCTTGCATGATGTTGATGGTTAAATGAGATGCCATGTGTAAAGCATTTAACAGGTTTCTTGACCAAGTTAAGTATAGAGGCAGCTTCCAGGCAATAGGCTTGACAATGGAAACCTGAGTAAGAGGAAAGGCCCCACAGTGACCACAAGGCTGAATGCAAACCGACTCTTGAGACACACCTCAAAATATCTACAAGCACCAGCTGACAACTGGGCTACTTACAAGGGGCACAGGCACCAAAAAGGTAAAATTCCATACATTCCCATACCTTCTCAGTCCCCTCCCCAACCACTGTCCCTTAACTACAGCTCCTGACCACTGCCTCCCGGCAGATAGTTTCTCCTTTGCTGTCCTAGCTTCTGCTCCCTTGCAGTGTATTCAATAAACTGTTATCTCCTTTGTTCTGCCTTGGGTGAATACTTTTATTGCCTGTGCCAGCCTCCACACAATAGGTCCGCTCCTCCCCCCCCCCCCCCCCCGCCATAGTCAGTGCTCCATAAATGACTGTTTCCTCCCTAATTTGTCTTCCCAATCATTTTAATCTCCTTCTTCATCCAAGGCAAAGTTCAAATATCCTCTCCCTCTGCAAGTAACACCCTGAACTCCAGCACTATTTATTGTTCATACCTCATGATCACATTTTAACTGTTTTACTTCCACACCTTCACCCCATCTATTCCTTTGCTTTGGCCGTGGACTATCTGCTTTTCATTTTTCTGTAGGTGTTCTTAACATTAACATTCCCCATAAGATAGTTGGCTGATACTTTGGTAGAGGCAGTTACTCACCACTTAATCCTTAATCCTTTCCAAGGTGTAATTAATGCAGGGAGCGGTTACTCAATCAGGGGCTACATTTCCCACCATCTCCTATATCTAGGCAGGACCTTGTGATTAGTTCTAGCCAGGAAGATATGAAGTTGGAATGAGCATATCACTCTGATAAAAATGGTAAAGGATAAAGTTTGAATTTGCTGTAGTCTCTATCTCTGGCTGAACAGAGAAGGCTCTTGGTATCTACAAGAGTGTGGGACTATGAACACACCCGGGTCCCTAAGTGCCACCTGACTAGGAACAATGCATCAGACTGTGTTGAATGAAAAACTTATGTTGTCTTAGGCCACTGGCAATTTAAAGGTTTTCTGTTTGTGCAGCCAGAATTACTTTTATTAATGCAGATGTCATGCCATTTTCATATTATGGATACATGGTAGATGATGTCCCAGAGACATCATTTAACTTGCATACTCTTTTGGAAAACGTGATTTTCTCAACATATCAGAGCTTTAATTTCATAGTAGAAAGATAATCTGGTAACTACTTCATGTTCTCCTCCTGCTAACTCACCTACCTAAGGTACCTGGATTACTTTCAGCAAATTTGCTCTGTGTGTTCTTGTTGCAGTCAGGATATCAGTTTCCTTCCAAGTCTTTTCCTTGCACTCGATGCTTCAATGTAGAGTTTTGTTGATCACAGTCTGTGTCTGTGACAGAGTGTCAAAAGAAATCAGCTGGAAGATTTAAAGGAGTTTCAAAAGGGGGTGCATGCATGCACTCATTCTGGAGCAACCCTTGCCAGCCTGGCAGCTACAATATGAAGGGAGAGGCCTGACATTTTGCATCAAAATACCCAAGTTTTGACCCTGAACCTTTCATTCTCAACTTGCAACCTGGCACAAGTCACTAAATTTCTAAAGCTCAGTTTCTTCATGTATAAAATTAGAATTATTGAAATAATTAAATAGGATATTTGCCTCATGAAGTCCAGCAAATAGCAATTTTTCAATGCATCTTAACACTTATTTTCCCTTCACATAGTCATTGAGGAAAACAAGTACACATGCTTAGCCAGTAACAAGCATATATAATCCATTGACTTGTTTATTCCTTTCTTCTTTGTATCCAAAAGGGATCCAAGTATAGAGTAAAGGTTATGTGCTTTATTCACAACATGTCTAAAAGCTGGCAGAAATGTAAGTTTAGGATCATTTTCCAAATAATCAAGAGAAAACAGAAATGTTTTATAAAAATTACTCCCCATTGAACTTCAAAATACATTATAAAACTTAATTCTAAGTATTTTTTCCAATAATCATCACTTTACGAGAATATGTACTTGTATGTCAAAAAAATTTTAATATAATTATAGTTTAGGAAAATCTCATGATTAAGCCAATGGACTAAAATAATTTTAATTAATGAGGTTGGAATGAAGGAGGATTAAGTAATCACAGGCCTTTAACACCAGTAATTTTCTCTCTAGATCCTGCACAGAAAATTTAAGTTAAGTCTCATGATGATACACAGTTGATTTGCTTGTTATCTATGCTATCACTCTGCTGAGAAATACTTAGAAGAAGCTGTCATTGCCAAGTCTATTATTCTAATATATTAGACCCTATAAACATGAATAGCTTGCAGTTACTATTAATTATGCATTGATTTCACAGAGATTGTCAAAACTTTCATGGTAAGAAGCTCTTTTCTCAACAACACTAAAGGAATCACATTTTCTGATGACTTTCTTTTTCCTCTTGAAGAGAAAAAAAATAGTGATATTAGAAACAAGCAAGGTTTTTGTCATTGGAGTATTTTCCTTGTGCAAAGTATTCTGTTTATATGCAGAAAAATAGTTTTCCCCCTAAATTTCTATTAGACTGATTAAGACAATGTGTTTTCTGAAATAAGAACAAAATTGTACTAACCACTGTATGCATTTTAACTCCATTGACAAAAATAGCATGCTTCCTGGAACACAGTAAGGATAATCACTTAAGATAAATAAAATATTCTTATAAAAGTGTTACAAAAAACTGAATAGCGTTCATTTCACACAACTTGAAAGAGCTATCTCGTTTCTGGATCATATGCAATGAGTATTGCCATCACAAGATCCTGGCTGATTTTGTTGCCCTGAAAAAAAGGAGGAGAGGAGGAGGAAGAGGAGGAAAAAGAAGAGGAGGAGGAAGAGGAGGAAGAAGAAGCAGAGGAGGAGGAGGCAGAGGAGGAGGAGGAGGAAGAAGAAGAAGAAGAAGCAGGAGAAGGAGGAGAAGAAGAAGAAAAGAAGGAAGAAAAACAGAAACTTTTGGTGCCCTCATTAATTTCTCAGTGTGGTCAACTATGCAATGGGATTATACCTCAATGTCCTACTGCTTTGAACATTAAATGAGGCACTGTTATCTTTTAAATTTTAACATGAGAAACACACAGAATTTGCTATTATTAACATCATCTTAGAGTTGATATGCACCCATCTTTTAGACCCAGTATTTTAAAATCATAGACTCAGAATTCTCCTTGGTAATCTGCTACAGATGTTCCATCCATAGAATTATTATTAAGTAAAGACCTTTCCAAATAATCATATTGCAAAAAGTTACATTCACAGTCTAGTCTTTAGAAATCAAACAGCTCATAAATCAGTAAGTGAAAACACATAACAAGCATAACCACGTGTTGTATTCTTCATGAAGTGGTTTCACTTATAATATTGCACTTGATCTAACAACCACCATGCAAAATCATTACTACCAAACCTCCTTTATTGATGAAGAATTAAAGATAATTGACAGGTTAAGATACACAGGGATAAAAGATGGCATTGCCAAGGTTTCACCTTGAGTTTCCTGACTCTAAAACTCTGAATTCCATTTGTGAACACCACTGAAGTATGAAAGGGTCCTAATCATTGCCAACATCTTGAAATGCCCTGTTTTGAAAAATGTCAAATCTGAAACATGTATAGTAGAGAAAGAAGAGAAATGGGCATCTGAAAGGCCGAATCTTTTCCTTAAAGTTCCTGGAGTATGCTTAGTCAGATAGGGCAATGCTAAGATAAGATGGTGAGGAGTCCTAAGAGATCATATCCCACATTGTCACAAGGTCTAATTTTATCATTCATCCAACAAATTATATGACAACCCTACAGATTAGGGCCTAGGGAATACATCTTTCAAGAGAAACTGTTCCAACCTTCAAAATATTTATCATCTTATAAAGAAGACAGACAAATAAACTGGACAATTGAATTTGATAAAAAAAAGTTCAAGAGACTAAAAATGCAGACAATGCCAATAGCGTGGCTGCTCTGGAAATGAGAATCAAATAGACACTGGGATGGGGTGACGCCTGAGGGCCCAATGCAGTCATAACAAGTTGGAGTGACTGCCCAAGGCTGCTAGGGTGGCAGGTTCCTAAATGGAAATGCAGAAGTTTGTTAGTGTAGAAGCCAGAATATTTGATAGGAAATATTTTGATCTTACCAAAAGAGACAAACAGAAACAGTGGAATAAATGTTAATCTCACATAATTCACATACATATACACACACACATGCACACGTCTCTATTCTTACTATACTTGATGAACAGTTTACACCCTAAAAAAATATCCAGAGGCATGAACATGTAAAACACCTAGCAAGCAAGGAAAATGAACCACTGAAAAATGAACTATTTATTTTATGAAACAAAAATAAACCCCCATTTTATATACCTCTTCAAAACATACACACAAACACACACAAAAGATGGAAAAATGCAAGGCCAAAGAATCAAGTGATGTTTCTTAAACAGAATCCCCTATTAAATGAGAGATAGCTTTGATAGGCTATTATCCAACCGATTTATAGGTTAAGTGCTCTAAGATGCAAAGAGATCAAATGATATTCCAAAAGTTGCATAGCCTTAACCTGCAACTTCTAGTCACACTGCATAATACAGGGTGGGAACAGCGTGTATTATTTGCCCTATAGGTTTTATTAAAGAAAAACATGCTAAATGCACTTTCATTCATTCGATGAATTAATCAACACTTATTAAGCAGCTACTATGTTCCATTCACTGTGAAAAACTGTAGAGATACAATATATCTGGCCATGGTCTAGTGAGGGGAGGCAGATAATAATCAAAGAATCACACATATAAATTAAAAGATTAAATATATTATTACCAGGACATGCTACATTGTGCTCTGCATTGTGTGATAGTCATAAAAATTAGACCAGGCTCTTTCCAGGAAGGAATAAGTGAACCACAGTCTGAAGAAAAGATGGAGTTGATGAGAAGGTTGGGAAGGTGAGTTACTAAGCCAACATGAGCACAATGACATTCAGTGGAATTAAAAAGAGCAATGTGTGGCCAAAGCAAAGGAAGTATCAGGGAGCATCATGTGTGACAAGGCTGAAGGGACAGACAGGGGATGATAGATCATGCAAGGGATGACAGACACTGCAGACCAAGTTAAGAATTTGCTCTTTGTTCCCTAAGAGAAATCACAAGCCATTAAGAGTTTAATGTAAGGGAAGTAATGTGATCAGATTTTCTTTGTAAAAAGATCATCCTAGTTGCTGAGAGCAGGAGAGAGTAGACATAGTGGATCAGGCAAGTTGTGGGAGCTTGCATTAAGATGATGATAGTGAGGGGGCACCTGGGTGCCTCAGTAGGTTAGATGTCTAACTCTTGATTTTGGCTCAGCTCGTGGCTGGTGGGTTTGAGTGCCAAGTGAGGCTCTGTGCATGGAGACTGCTTAGGATTCTCTCTCTTCCTCTCTCTCTGCCCCTTCCCCCTTCTCTCTCTCTCTCTCTCTCTCTCTCTCTCTCTCTCTCTCTCTCTGTTTCTCTCAAAATAAACAAATAAACTTAAAAAAATAATGATAGGACAAAGAGGAATGGCTGAAGAGATATTTTGAAACTAAATTCTATGAAACATATTTGATGTGTATCACCTAAAGGGGTAAAAGAGAATTTTCAAACATGACTCGGAGTTCTTAAATTGTAAAAGGGAATAAGATGATCATAACATTCTTGAAAATAATCAGAATGGAAGTCGGGGCAGGAGGGTTGGATGGAAGCAAACCTGAGTGTTAATTAGGCCATTTGAGTTTGAGGTATTTGACACTTACAAGTGAGTATGTTCAGTACATAGACAGATAGAGAGGCTCCATACTCAGAGAAGCTTAAGATATCTAAATGTATATATATGATGGGGACAAACCTCAGTCACATTATAGAATATGTGCTAGCTTTGGCCTCAGCTATACTGTGTGCCTAACATTCAGGACCTCCTACCTAATTTGTGAGAACCAATACAAAATGTGAATACAAGGCCCTGCTTGAGGGCAGGCAAGTTTAGCTCTCCTTCCCATGGGCCCACCACTTCAACCCAGGGTAGGTAAATGACCAGTCACACACTGAAACCTCTCCTCTGTTTCAGGATGTACTCAGTATCCAGATAAAGGGACTGAGTATGAGCGTCGTGCTGAGACACCTGCTGAATGTGCAATGGCATTGCCGGCAAGTTCAGGGGTGGCTGCCATCTTGCCTAGCCCAAGAAAATTCAGAGTGTGTGCCTGACTCTAAATCCATTTGTCCAAATCAGGGAGTGGCAGTGGCACTGCAATGGAAGAACATGGTCTCCCCTTCATGTGATCGAACTGTCATCCTGGGTGAACAGCATCAAGTCCTAGGGCAGGGGTAGGAAGGGAAGCAAGGCTGGGACCTGGGGTACCAGGGAGAAGAAAGAAGGCAACAGAGAAGCCTATCCCAGGAAGGTAGAGAAGAGGTAGGAGGTAGTTATCATTTATGAGCCAAAACTCCAATTCCCAGGGAATGTTCCATTGTGCCAGCAGAATTCACTTACAAATTCAAAGACCAACTAATTAAGAATTTCAAGATGGCAATCATTGGGTTTCAATCCCAAAGGCAAGGTTCTTCTGAATGCTAGGCTCTGAACACTGCATTGGTCACATGCTCATGAAGCCAGCTCTGAGAATCTTGGCAATAAAGTATTCTAAGCAATAAGTAATAGAGAACCCAAGACTTTCTCTGAATTTGGAGTGTTTACCCATAATGTTGCTTCCAAATGATTCCTGTTTGAGTTCATCAACCAAACCTCCAAAAGTTCAGTGGATCCTAATATGGATTGCAGTTGAAAATTCTAATACATTTCTAATAATCTTTCTACTAAGTCAAAGAAATAAAATATTTTTGAGTACCTTACCTCATAGGCAAGTTCAATTAAATCATTATATGTTCCTTCTGAAGTGATATTATCCCAATTATTAATTCAGTGACTTGAGTTACCAACATACACATAATGAGTGTTACTGCATTTTGGACACTGTGACAAACAGTCTATTCTTGCAATGTACTGGGTACATAATTTCACTTACTCCTCACAACCATTCTATAAAATCAGTATTTTTATCTCCATTTTGTTTTAAATGATAGCATTTGATGCCTATAGAGATTAAGTTACTTGCTCCTGTTCTCACAAGTATCAGAGATATAACTTGAACTTGGATCTCTAGGGCTCTCACCTATAAGCTTTCTTTCTTACATAATACCATCTTTATTAAAAAACAAGCAAACAAAAGACCCTGCTGTTTGGTCACTCTGGATACTCTTCAACACATTCTCTGTAATTCTAATCTAGAGTAGTCCTCAATTTAGAGCAATTCCTATAAGTGTATTCCTGCGTATCACTTTTGATACAGTTCCTCAGTATGACAGGCAATAAGAACAGGGCTTCCACCATGTTTGGCTTATTTCTATGTCTCCCTGACCAAAGCGGTTACATCAATGGCTTTCAGTTACTTGAATTTCTTGTTTTTCATCATGTTCATCTCTCAATCTGAATTAACGGCTCCTTTTGCTGATGTGGTTTATTTATCACATAGATTATTTTACTTTTAAATCTGTGTGGGCAGATGCCTTCAGTACTTCCCCCACACTAGAATATAAGGAAAGGTAGGAGAGTTTGCATAAGAAAAGGGGATATTTGCTGAGTAACTACCATGCAAAGGACATTCTGTTCTTACCCTCATTTAATCCTCACAAATGACTCTATAAATTGGGTATTATTATTCCCATTTTCTCTGACAAAACTTAGAGAAAGTATTATATAAACAAAGAGTATCTATTTGGTCAACACATAATATCTATTTGTCAGGTATGGGGTTAGTCAGTGAACATAATAGGAAATAAAAGAGATTCAGCCAAGAAGCAACAGATGGGGCCCCAAACTCAAAGCTCTTTGGTATCAAACCACATGCTTCTTCCAAGACAGAAGGTTGAGTACCATTCATTTTTTTTTAATTTTTTACCATTACATAGCATGTTGTTGTATATAGTTGATGTGTTATAACGTGTTAACTTAATGATTATTGCTCCAACTCTGATTATTAAACAAAGGGCCCTTTCTTGACTTTTCAGAGGATGAGTTCAGACTGAGCTAGCACAGAAAAACTAATTGAACAGGCATCCTAACATGGAAGAAATGCCAGCTGTAATTGTCCCTGGATGTCACTAGCTTCAGTACATTGCTAATGAGAGCTCTGTCATCTGTTTGATGACTGTGTGGTCCCCTTAGTTTTATGGTCTTCTGTGGCCAGAGACTATACCCCTAACCCCAGCCAGCTGTCTCTGCAATTTATTCTGCTGATGATTAGGTAGTCCAAGCCAAAAAGTATGGCTGGATTCACCGAGAATCACACACTTCAACACAGAAAAGGCTTTAGAGATTATATAGTTCATCCTAATATTGCAGGTCAGGAAACAGAGGTTATAGGAATTTTTCAAAGACATATAGTCAAGTAGTAGCAGAGCCAAAGTTAGAACTTGCATCTCCTAGCTACTATTTAAAAGCATACCAGGTATGTAACCACAAAGCAGCGTATAGTGTCCTCTACATTTATTATTGTGCAATTTTATGATGATACTGTATGATTAGACAATGATTTGTAGTTTATAAAGCTCTTTGATCTTCATGGAAATTTAAGATATGGTCAGGGAAGTTACTACCATATCAATTTTCTAGATGTGTAAATTGAGATTAAGTGACTTCTATCTGGTTAGAAGCATCGCTAAAGTTTCATGCTAGGGCCATAATTCTCACCCTCTGAATTTCTCCCGATTGCTCTCTCAGTATACTATGCTCCTTCTCCAGGTGATACCTTTAAGTAATTGACAAGATTCCAGAATATTATTTTGAATCTTGTAAACCATTCTTCCAAACAGTCACTATAGTATAATTTAGAGAGAACGAGAAACATTTAGGAAGAGCTTGGTTTTAAAGCTGATTCCACCAATTATTACCTGTGCAGCCTTGGGCAAATCACTTATCTTTCCTTTTTTATAATCTTTAAAATTGGGGTTATAATATAAATGCTATTTTAACCCACGGAAGCGTTGATAGGTTCAAATAAAATGATCTGTATGAATCCTATAAACAAAGTGCTTTGTAAATGCTGTAGACTAAGGGATATTTATAAATTCTAAGATATGAGATATCTAAGCAGGTGAGGTTACATTTTTAATACCAACTTCTTCTGATATGATACACACATATCATTTTTTCTGTAAGACTTTCTTTACTGGTCTGGACTTAAATACTTTCAAAGCATTTCATTTCTGGGTGGAAGCAAGAAAAAATTGTGAGAGATAGAATTTACTACTACTTTGCCATATAGTTATAATTGCTTACAAATAAGAAATGACCAGCATTGTACAATGTCTTCATAAATTTGTACTGGATTTTAAAAATGATTTTAATAATATTATTTTAAATTTCTTTCATGCAAATAGCTGATGGTTTATATAATGCAATGGAAGGGAAGATGATTGATCTGTAACTCTATACAATGAAAATAATTAAATCATGAAGTGATCCATTCAGTATTTAAAACAGGTATGCACTGACCTATATAACAATGTGTTAAATTCCTTAGATGATGCAAAAACTTGATATTAGGTAGTTAGATATTATGGCCCCGATTAAGAAACCAACACTCTTGTTGGGACTAAAAGACTATCATTTGAAACAGAATAAGAAAATACTTGTTCATTTATCTAACTGACAAAGATTTGATGATCTATTGTTTGCCAACAAGTGTGCTTGTCCATAAACTGCCTCTAGTTTAATGAGGCAAATAAGCAAGGGAAAAAATACTGCCAAACAGAGTGATGTTGTAACAGGAGCAGGACATTTGTTGAACAAAGGAAGGGTGGCTCAATGTGCTTATAAACGACAGGGAAACCTTCACAAATAGAAGACATGTGAGCTGTGTTTTGAAGAATGATGATTTTCACCAGATAGATAATAGGCAACAAAGGTATTTACAGGTAAAGGAAAAGCGTGTGCAAACTCAAGGAACAGAAAGGTAGAGCTGTGCATAAGAAACAACGTTAGTGGACTTTGCTTTCTAAGTCCTTCTGGAATCCCCTTCTCTGAATTCCCTTCCCATCTTAATCTTTGGGGGGAAGATATCATCATTCTTTGTGACTCACTTCAAGCATTTATCTTTGAATCCCTAATGTGAACTGTTTCTTCCTTTATTTTAACCTTGACTGAACCTCTATAACTGGTAGTATTGTATTACATTTGCCTGCTTACTTGTTTGTCCCACTAGTATATTAGCATCTCAAATATAGAAATTATCTTATTCAATTGATGCCCTAATCACCCACCACTGCTTTTGACAAAGGCTACTTCACATGCTGATTAAATCACACGTGAAAAAAATTAACTGTGACAATCTTTTTTTCACCAATTAATGGGAAGTATTGTTTTTGCTTCTACTTAAAAACTCCATTCACACAGTATTCATATAGAGCCATCACATGAATTTCAAATCTAGGAAGGAATACAGAGTTTTTTGTTTTTGTTTGTTTTTCCTCCCAGGTTCTCTATAAAGTTGTGATTAACCAGCTACAAGCATAACCCTGGAGGGACAAGAAAATGACTCAATGGGCTGTAGGTTTTTCAAAACAATTCTTAAGACTACTATCCTTCACTTGTTATGTCTTTTAACCAATATTGCAGATTTCTCCCGCCAACCCCACCTGACAATAACATGACTCCAACTTAAAAATTATTATTATCTTCTTTGGGGGCACCTGCGTGGCTCAGTCAGTGAAGCGTCCCACTTCGGCTCAGGTCATGATTTCATGGTTTGTGGGTTCAAGCCCATGTCAGGCTCTGTGCTTACAGCTCAGAGCCTGGAGCCTGTTTTGGATTCTGTGTCTCCCTGTCTCTCTGCCCCTCCCCTGCTCACACTCTGTCGCTCTCTCTCAAAAATAAACATAAAATAAATTTTTAAAAATTATTATCTTTGGGTTTTATAGTTACCATGGCAATATCTTTTTTTTTCTTATCTATATCATTATACATTTCAAAACTGAACAAAATCATTTGTTTTAAAACCAGAGTTGTAAAACTGGTTTCCATCAATACAAAGGCAGTAATCCTGTCCTTAAAATTTACCATCAATGATAAATGAAACAACACAATGTCTATAAACATCTCTATATATTTCTCAGAATAAAGTGCCCTTTTATTTCTATCATGCTGAGCTCTTCGTTCTTTGATATAGTAATGGGAGGAATATAAAACCGGAAAGGTTAAGAATCACTGTTCCACAGCAACGTTATGGATCCTCATGTGATTAATACGCGACAACACAGATGAGTCTTCAAATCCTTAGTTAAATATTTATTGAGCATCCGCTATCAAACTCATGGTGAGAAATAAAAGGAAAAATAATAGTTTCAGTTCTCCAATGTTCCTTACTCTATTAAAAGACTAGAAAGGCATTCAAAATTAACTTTCTTTCCTATAAACATTCAACAAGGAATAGATGTGATGATAATATGTGTCTACTGAATGGGAATCTCCTCCTTTCAAGGCTCAGTGACTGGCACTTCTCACATTATCACATAGTTAAAAAAGTACCTATAGGCTTTTTCTACTTCACACTAGAATTCAGAGACTCAGAGAGTTTAGGCAAGGTGTTCTATATTAAGCAACTGGTAAGAGTAGAATGATAATTACCTCTAGGGCCCAAACTCCTGCCTGCGGCCTGTTTTTGTAAGTAAAGGTTTTTTGGAAGACAGCCACACTTATTCATTTATTTATTGTCTATGGCTGCTTTTGTACTAAAACAAATTTGCATAGTTGCGACAGAGACTGTGGCCAAAAAGGCCTAAATTGTTTACTATCTAGCCATATAGAAAAAAATTGCTGAACTCTGCTCTAGAGCATTAAATAATGAACAGAAAACAATGATTTATTTAGCACTGTTATGCTGTCATGTTTATGCTTAGGGCACTATAAATACTCAAAATGTAAGACCTTGAGTTCTTTCTTGAAGGAGCCTATAATTTATCCAACTGGTAAAAAAACAACACACACACACACACTAAAAAAAACTGTAATAAGATGAGCACATAACCAGTTTGTCTGTATCAATTAGTCACCCTGTTTATCTTCCTATAGGAAAAAAAAAAGAAATTTAACACATAAAATAATTTTATTTTTAGTGGCCAGGCTATCTTAACAATGAAGAAAGTGCCAAAAGGACCTATAGCAGGTGTAAGTGTTCACAAATATTTACTTGTTCTTTTTCCTAACATACAGCTAGATTACATTTCATAGTTTCTTTTGCAGTGTGGTGTGACCATGTGCCTGATACGAGGCCAAGCTTTTCAAGCGGTGTGCTTGCTCTGTACATGCCTTCATGCTACCTCCCCTGTGAGCTGGTGTGATGATGACAAGATCATAGAAAATAGTGAAGCCAGAAGAAGACAGATGTTTGCAAAGAAGACAACTAACTGCTTACAGATCATACATATCCACCTCAGGCTGTTATTTCAGCCATTAATTATAATGGCAGGTCTAGCCATTAGCACATGTTAAACATGTTAACATGTTAAACAATGTTCATGTTAAACAATGTAAGAATTGTGCTATTAGCACATGTTAAACATGTTAACATGTTAAACAGTGTTGATGTTAAACAATATAAGAATTAGTGCTTTGAAGTGAAGTGTTGCTGTAAAATAATTTAAATTATGTGGCACTGCAAGGTGACAAGGAAATATGAATTAGAGCCTGGAAAAACAGGGATTCATTTAATTCAATGGCAAAATAGTTGGTAAAGCTCTTGCTGTGTAATAACATGAAAGGTAGACCAAATGCCTAGAAGTCTATAATTCAAGGAAACAGAGGCAGAAAAAGATATCATATTAGTGTGTATTAGCTATTACTTGCCATATTAAGCAAGACAGTAAACAAAAAGGAAGAGCTCTACCAAGAACTATTTGCCTTGAGAGCATAAATGAAAGAAAACAAAGAATCCAGAAAATTTTGGGCCTTGCAGAGTTCATTGTTTCTGGATTTAAAATAGTAGAAAATGAGATAGTCAAATATTTTAGGGAATAGAAAGAAATCTATTCATAATTATAAATTGAACACAGGGATTAAGCCCTTTGGCAAAAATCAGATTAAGACAAAAAGGGATGAGGGGAGAAAGGGGGAAGGGGAGGGTACATGGAGTTGAGGAAGCAGCAAAGACATATGCAGGTATGAGTTCCATGTTTAAGAAAGAAATTTGATTGTGCTGACTGACTACATGTTAACATGACTGAGAAGCAAACAGATCAAAAGTCTCAAAAGCTTTCAAGGGAATTCATATTGTCCCAAAAGTCCATGACCGGTAAACAGTCCTCAGGCCTCTTAATCCTCACTGACAAAAAGTAGCTCAGAGGGTACACTTTGCAAAACCCACTTCAGATCTCCAATGAGGACACTGAACAAGAAAGAACTTTCCAGAATTCAGAAGCAGGAGCTATGCAGAACAATGCAAGGGAATTATCTCAAAGAGCAGATCCCCTTTCTATTTAAAGGACTTTTCAACTGCACAGTTTTTCACAACACGTCAAGTAAGATTCCATCAACGGTGTGGACCAGTGACCACCACGGTCTCTGCCTTCTTTCCTTTCTAAAGAAGACGTTTTACTGTGGATACCCTGTTCTGTACCTATCATCACATACTATGTGGGGTGTTTCTGCATATGTGTGTATGCACACATGTATGTTTATAGGTTTCTAAAACACAAGAGCCCTCATCTGAACCCGAATAACAATTCTGCACACTACTAAAAGGTCCTAGACTGATGGACACTTTAACTTGATGGGAAAGATGGTTAAGACAGAACCAGTCAGCTTCTGTTTAAAATCCATGGAGTGGCAAGGTCACTGTTTTCCAGCATCCAATTAGCAGAGATGTCACTACCAAGAGGACCCTGATATAATTTATGTCAATTCCCCCATTTCTTTTTTTAAAGATACATTTAATTTTTATTTAAAAACATTCTTGGCAATTACAAATAAAAGGAAATTACTGGAATCTACAGATTTTGTTTACAACTTTTACCTTGTAAACAAGTTGATAAAGCATTTGTAAAGTTAGTCAATTAGTATTGAGTGTAGTTATAAATCAGTGTAACAAAACATGGATAAGTTCTGGTTGAGACAATTACAAAATTATATTGAAATATGTTAAAAAGTATTAGTCAACGGGCACGTATGCCAGCTTCATAAGTAAGGAGATAAGGAGACACAACATCACAGAGATTATCAATATTCCTTAACTGATATATACATTCAACATAAATTCAAAATTTTTGTGGTAAAATTTGACAAAAAATGTATATAATGGAAGAAAGAACATGGGGGAGGGGAAGGAAAAAATAAAAGTTAGAGAGGGAGCCAAACCATAAGAGACTCTTAAAAACTGAGAACAAACTGAGGGCTAATGGGGGGATGGGAGGGAGTGGTGGGAGGGTGATGGGTATTGAGGAGGGCACCTGTTGGGATGAGCACCGGGTATTGTATGGAAACCAATTTGACAATAAATTTCATATTAAAAAATAATGATATTAATTTTTATAATGGTTTAAAAGATTTTTAACATCAAACTTGGAAAAACAGAACATATGCTCACTTATGAAACTTAAGAATTACAGAAGAAAAAATTTAAAAAATATATAGAATTTATCTTTTTCAAATAACAATCATTTATATTTGATGAACTTATTCATGTATCTATCCGTCTAGAAAAACATAGATGATAAATAGACACGAATGTCATCAAGAATTGGCATCTTACTGCTTGCTATTATTGGCAAAGGTTGTATTAATTTCTGTATTTTTAGCTTGACAGAAGAAATGGAATTTCAGAAGTATTAAATTGCTTTATATTTTGATACTTTATTAAATTGGATGGAATCTGCTATGCATGTTTTATCAGAAACCTAATCCCCATATATTCTTGACGTCTTTATAAGCTCCTTATTCTCTTTCAGTTTTTCTCCATCTCAGTCTTAATAGATGTAACTCCAGAATTATTACTGATATCTATTAGGGAAGATCTTCCTTATCTTTTTTAGTTATCAATTCCCCCATTTCCATATAAATACATTTAATGATAGAGAGCCCATGTGCTTTGCGCATATATTTAGTAGATACTAATAAGTCCTACCATATTAACATTTCTAGGAAAGGGAGATGAAGAGAACTACTGTGGATGAATACTTACGTGTAAGGAACTATACTGAAAACAAAACCACTTGTAAAAAACTGCCTTATAGGGCATTCTTTCAATTTATGCCCCTTTCTATTTCTTTCTGTGAAGTCCGCTCAGCAACTCTTCAGTATTTTGAAACAATCTGAGCTCTCCTATTCCCCTCCTCATTTCCAGATCCAAATTCTTTTCTAGGATACTTTGCCATTTGCCTTTTGAAAAATATCTGATTTTGTAAAGATTTTAGATGGCAAATCAGTATAGCATTTAAATTACTTTCAATTGTTTTACAGTACTCAGTGGCAAAGATACAGGCAAAACCTTGCACTGACTGACTGATGGGTACTAGCAATAAAACCAAACAGGGCCACTCTAGAACCATTGTGTTATTTTGTGGTATGCAAATTTAACATAGTAAGGGCTTTTTTAATTGAGTAGTTATTCAGTATTTATTTAATTGAGAAGTTATTCAGCATTGTTACATTCTATGCAGTTAGGTAGTGTTTAGAAGTGCTTCTACATACAGATGATTGATTAATTACGTAGTAAACTTTCCATGGAATTCCTTATGAGGATTCCTTATATGTCTGTTGTATTAAAGCTACTTATCCCTCATACATATACGGCCTCTTAACTAGTGTATTGTTATTTTTTGTCATTACAAAGTTTTCAACTGAGTGTCACAATTCTTTGGACTCTAAATGCTACTTCAAATCAGAAATAAAGATTGTCAGTATCTAAGGCATATGATGTTATATATGTTCACACTGGGAGACCATTAAATATACAAACATTATAAGTTTAATTCTAACCACCACTAAAGGAAAATTCTAGAGTTACGAATCTAGTAAATAATGTTGCTATTCTTTAGCCTCACATTATGTTTTGCCATCAGTATCTTTCATTCAGCATTCTTTACCTAAAATGGTGGCTCCAGTCAGCACAGTGAGTATTGCTGTGACAGTTAACACACAATAAATGTCAAGTCAATCATTCCATTCTTTTAAGCTACCATTAAGAGATTTAAATTTCACCAAAAACAAATGCAAATACTGACAGGACACATATGCAAGAAGTAGACAAGTAGTTTGGGCAAGAAGTAATTATCATATATACATTTAATTAGTTGATTACAATTATAAATGAAGATACTAATGATGTTCAGTTAAACTTTGTTGAATTAAACTTCATTATACTGCTGACAATAATAATTTCATTATTAGCTCTTCATTCACAAGTGGGATGGCATTTTCATATATTACTATACTTTGATGTGTCTTTCAACGTGTGACTTTGGTAAATTAATTTCACATCACTTATTATTGGTTGACTTTTTAATAGAATAAAGGGCTTAAATCATACACTCTAAAATGAACCTATTAGCTCAATGTTAATACATGAGAACGGCGAGTTTTGGTATTTTAAAATGTTAGATAACAAACACTCGTTCAGACCCATTTAAGAAACAAGCACCTTTGGAGTTATACACGGTGAGTTATCTCAGGGGCAAAATGATAGATTTTATGATATCAAATCTAAATTATCTTATCCATGGAGCTTATATTAAAAGGGGAGAGGGGAATGCCATTCTTCTGTGATAAAATGTTTCACATGAATCCAGTTCCCTAAAACCATCATGACAAAAGTCATGAAAGAGCCATTCCCTGCTCTACCATATTGAATATAGCTCTGCTATCACAATTATCTTACCTATATGACAGTGAGATTCTTATCCATAAGAGCATATCCTATCAGACTACATGGTATGTTATAAGTGCTTGATAACTGCTACTGAATTTATCTACATTTAAATTAGTTATTTCACCTTTGTTTGAAATTAAAGTACTATATGATAAATTGTGATGGTTTTATGTACAAATTTACATATATATGCATATGTATATATACAACAAGAGTGTGATAAGAATGTCTATTTTCCTGCAGGAAAACCTGATTATTTCACTAATTGAGAGGGAGGGTGTTTGAGAGAGTAAGGTTTAATTTTTTTTTAACTTAAATTGAAACAGTAAGTGATGAGCAAGGTGAGCTTGGTATAGCATGAATGAAAAACCCTAGGATTTAGTTCCACATGGTCATATAGGGGTGTGGCCTGAGGTAAATCACTTAAAATCCCTAAACTTCAATTCCCTCATATATAAACCAAACTGTAATAATTCTTGTAAACATCAGAATATAAAAATGTTTAAGAAAATATATTTATTGGGGCACCTGGGTGGCTCAGTTGGTTGAGCATCTGACTCCTGATTTCAGCTCAGGTCATGATTTTATGGTCGTGAGATCAAGCCCCACATTGTGCTCTGGGCTGAGTGTGGAGCCTGTTTGGGATTCTCTCTATTCCTCTCTCTTTGCTTCTCCCCCTCTTGCACTCTCTCTTGAAGTAAACAAATATTTTTTAAAGAAAATATATTTATTAATGTAAAGTATATTTGAAATACAAATGTGTGTAGTGAACATGTAGTTATGAAAAAGCCAATTAACTGGGATCTAATGCATATATGTAAAAGGCTACTAATTAACAAATGTGTAAGGAATATTTGCAAACCCATACATCCACATAGATAAATGTACACATATACACATAGCCTGCAAATGTATATACTGTATGCACAACCATAAACACAAATCAAAATACTACACTTTCTGGAAATTCCTACCAAAGAAGGAACTTTTACAAAATTATGTGCTCTTGCATGTAATTCTTTTTTCAATAAGGTTAAGTATTATTTATTCGGTAAGGTTTTCTGCTTGATCAGATATGCAAATAACAAGTAAAATCCTTTTGGTAAAAGATACAGCACTTATTAAATGCAAACATTAGTGTCGGAGACCTCTTCATTAGTGATGACTGTGGCATCATGCAGAGCCTCAGTCAGGCAAGTACTCAAGCCGCCCTCCAATGAGGAGGTGCCCTTCCAGAGCCTTCACCCCACTGGCTGCAGGTATCTGGTATCAGCCTAGTTCCTCACTCCCATTCAAGAAACAATAGGAATTCTGCTCTGAATAACTATTTATCTTTAGACACAATGGCTCTAATATTTTGTGTCTTTTTAATTCTTTTTAAAAATTTATTTTTATTTTTAATTTACATCCAAGTTAGCATATAGTGCAATGATTTCAGGAGTAGAATCCAGTGATTTATCCCCTATATATAACACCCAGTGCTCATCCCCAAAGGTGTCTTCCTCAATGCCCCTTGCCCATTTAGCCATCCCCCCACCCACAACCCCTCTAGTAGCAATTTGCTCTCCATATTTAAGAGTCTTTTATGTTTTGTCCCCCTCCATATTTTTATATTATTTTTGCTTCCCTTTCCCTTATGGTCATCTGTTTTGTACTTTAAATGCCACATATGAGTGAAGTTATATGATATTTGTCTTTCTCTGACTAATTTGACTCAGCATAATACCCGCTAGTTCCATCCATGTGGCTGCAAATGGCAAGATTTCTTCTTTTTGATTGCTAAGTAATATTCCATTATACACACACACACACACACACACACACACACACACACACCCCACATCTTCTTTATCCATTCGTCTGTCAATGGACACGGGCTCTTTCTATACTTTGGCTATTGTCGATAGGACTGCTATAAACTTTGGGTTACATGTTCCCTTTGAGCAGCACACCTGCACCATTTGGATAAATACCTAGTAGTGCAATTGCTGGGTCGTCGGGTAGTTCTGTTTTTAACTTTTTGAGGAACCTCCATACTATTTGCCAGAGTGGCTGTACCAGTTTGCATTCCCACCAATAGTACAAAAGAGTTCCCCTTCCTCCACATCCTTGCCAACATCTGTTATTGCCTGCTGAGTTGTTAATTTTAACCATCATAACTGGTGTGAGGTGGTATATCATTGTGGTTTTGATTTGTACTTCTCTGATGATGAGTGATGTCGAGCATTTTTTCATATGTCATTTGGCCATCTGGATGGCCAACATGTCTTTTGCCCATTTCTTCACTGGATTATTTGGTTTTTTGGATTTTGAGTTTGATAAGTTCTTTATAGGTTTTGGATACTAACCCTTTATCTGATATGTCATTTGCAAATATCATCTCCCATTCTGTTGGTTGCCTTTTAGTTTTGCTGATTGTTTCCTTTTACCTTGATAAGGTACCAATAGTTCATTTTTGCTTTTGTTTCCCGTGCCTCTGGAGACCTACTGAGTAAGAAGTTGCTGTGGCCAAGGTCAAAGAGGTTTTTGCCTGCTTTCTCCTCTAGGGTTTTGATGGCTTCCTGTCTTATGTTTATGTCTTTTATCTATTTTGAATTTATTTCTAATATTTTCAGACCTAGCATACCACACAACCAGGCTTCATTTGTCCAAATTTTGTGGGTTAGTGGCTTTTGCTTAATTATGTCGCATGAAACCATGTGCTCTAAGGCTGATCACGTTAAGTAATAATAGGTAGCATTTGTTCGTTGTTCAAAGTGTTTTCTCTTCAATAACTCCTTCAATATCCTAACAACATTTCCAATGCAGTAGACACTATTATTTGCATTTAATAGATGAGGGATTGAGGCACAGAATGGGGTCAAATGACCCAAAGTAATTGTTAGATAATTTAGCAGAGTCAAAATTCAACTCCCAGAGAGCCAAGAGATTAACTCTTCTAGTAGAAGAATAATCTTGATTTTTCTATCAATTCACTTCAATTTCTTCACTGTAGTACTCTTGTTGGGTCAACAAAATAAATCAGCTAAGTAGAGTGCCCAGCACAATGTCAACATGTAGTAGGAACTCTATAATGTTGAGGAACACTATAATGTTAAAAGTAGTAGTAGTAACAGTGCTAGTAGGAGGAGGAGGAGGGGAAGCTCATAATTGCTTTATTAGAGTCTCATGGAATATTTTGTATCCTAAATATATCTCATTTGTAACTTATCAAGTAAGAACAAAGAGATGTAAGTGAGTCTGACTTAAGATATGTAATTACCTCTTTAAAACAAAGCTCTGGGATTGTCTTAATAAAAGTAAAGAAAACTTAACTCTTCACATTGCTTGCTGCCTTAGGCATTTAATGTGGTTCCATTAATGGGAGACAAAAAAATATCTTTCTAAAGATTATATCCCTATCTTAAAGCTCTCTCTAGTACCAATTTCAATGTTTCATATAATCTTTTCATTTAACAGTATCTAGAGTATCTATGTGATATGTGTTTAAAGTAAAGCTTGGGTCCATATGGAAAGCAGGAAGTTCCAAATGTTTTAGTAAAATAAAGCTGTCAGTAACAAAGACAGCTGTGGGCTCTATCATGGTATGGTCCAGGTCATTTTTATATCTTTATATTCCCTAGAGCTAGGAAGAAGGCAACCATGGCTATTGAACTTCTTAAGGCTCCCCACCTCCTTCTACTCCTGCCAATGTTTTCTGAATAATTAATTTATATAACCAACCTGTTTCTTTAGAATAAGCACCAAGAAATATCTGATACCACTGAAAGATGGAAAGGATATCTGAGGTCAGTTTTCCCAAAGATAACTGTCTGCTTTTTTAGGTCAAGAAAGAATTAGAATGCATACTTTCTGAGAATTCTTCTAACCATGTGAAATGAACAGAAGCCTTTGAAAATGACAGAGTAGTATTTAAATTCTGAGTCCAACACTTTGTTACCGTGTAACCTTAATCCAGTTGCTATCCCTTCCTAAGCCTCAGTTTTGTTTGTTTGTTTGTTTGTTTTCAATCTACCAAATGGCTATGACACTATCTATCTTTCTTGATGGCTATGTAGTTTAAATATGTTGGAAGCAAAGCTCTTGGAATGTTGCTTCACTCGAGGAATTAGTTTCCTTCTACTTTGCCCATTTTCTCACTGCAAAGGGGTACACTGTGAGAAGCTCCTCAAGAGGAGGAGGATGAATTAATAATAACACGAATTAATAATAATAATAGCAGATAATATGTATACAGTCCTCATATGCCATAAGCAAATTTCCCAAGACCACAAAGACAGCAAATGACATTGCTGAGGTCAGATGCAATCTGGCTACAGATACTATACTTTTATATATGTTACTGTAAAAATACTGCTCCAGACACATCCCTTATGTCCAGGGCCTGTAAGGATTGAGAAATAGCAATCAATGGAAAGGTAATGAAGATTAGCTTTGTACACTGACCAGCTGCACAGTTTCCCTAAATGGATCTTGTCTTCCCGATACTGACACATCCTGCTGTCAACACATAAAGGCCCTGCAGAGATCTTTTGTTCACTGAAGTGCAATGATCTCAATGCTGTCGGTTTTCCTTTTCTATTCCTAGCAGGTCTTACTCTCAATTTCTCGGCCTGCCCTTCCCAAAGTAGAACCTGCACTTCTGTGAGCCATTCTTGCTTAAGCATTTTTCCTCTGAAGAACTGTTTGGGATCATATTTCCAGCTTGTACTCGCCTTGTTTTTGAGATGGGATGCTGCTTCCTCCTCTTGACTGAATACATATAGACAGCTGTGGGGAGAAGCATGCTGGTTTCCTTCCCTAAACTCAAAGTATTCAGGCTGGTCTTTAAGATTCAGTGCAATCAGGGAATTAACATGTCATCAAAGTTTGACCTTTGATTGGAAAAGCATCTAGAATTATAAACTGAAAAAAATCCAAACTCTTTTTACTTTTACTTGTAATGTGCCACTCCACTGTACTCCATACAGTCATCTCATTTGTGTCCTTTTGATATACCAAAAGCAGACACATGTCCATGGCTGAACATGGTATGAAGAATAAGCTTGCTGAGACCAGGGGATCCCTGCTGGCTATGTGGATCTTTGTAAACGTTCTTTCTGAGCTGACAGAAAACTTACTCAGGAAGTTTGGGTGCATCATTCTAAGTCAAAGAGAACAAGTGATTAGTTTGTTCAGTAAAGTCAGGTATAATGTCATCTAGGGACAGTTTCAATTAATGCACAAGTTGAAACAGTGGACAGTTTTACTGAGGCAGTTTGGCCTTAGTTCTGTTCACTATATCTTGCGGGGAGTGCCTGAAGGCACAGGAGGAACCAGATCTTGTTGAAAGAAACTGACAAGAAACAGAACTTGGAAACCCAGACAAGTCAGGATGGCACACAGAGAAAATGCCCTGTTCCAAATGGAGAGAGGGCAATGGGTAAGATACTTGGACAAACAACTTAGTAAGGATGAATCTGAGAAGTAAAGACGGTGAAACGAGGATACAGCAGATTCTGAAGTTTGGAGAGAAACTGCTGCCCAAGTGAGTCACAATGTTACATAATGCTGGCCTGGTAGGATTAACAGAGTAAGCAAATAAAAATACAGAATTCTGGTTAAATTTGATTCTCAAATCAACAAAAACACTTTTTAAAAAATAACCATGTCCCAAATATTGCATGGAATATACTTATACTCAAAAAATTATTATTTTTTTTTTTTTTAAATTTTTTTTTTCAACGTTTATTTATTTTTGGGGACAGAGAGAGACAGAGCATGAACGGGCGAGGGCCAGAGAGAGAGGGAGACACAGAATGGAAACAGGCTCCAGGCTCTGAGCTATCAGCCCAGAGCCCGACGCGGGGCTCGAACTCACGGACCGCGAGATCGTGACCTGGCTGATGTCGGACGCTTAACCGACTGCGCCACCCAGGCGCCCCTCAAAAAATTATTTTTTATTTGAAATTCAAATTAAACTGTCCAGTGTCTAGACTATATTCAAAATCTATTAGACAGGAGTGTTTCTATGAAGGAAATCCTTCTCAGTATTTCTCAGTAAGTTAATACATTTTTTCTGGATCCCTAAAAAAAATCATGTCAAGATGTTAGGGAAAAAATAGTAAAAATCTTTGTCAGTCTCCTCTGAGAATTAAAACATAAGCAACACAGCAACATTATAGGTTTGAAAGAATCCTGTAAGCTCAGGTTAAAGAGTAGGAAATGCTGACCCTCAGAGTTTAAGGTCAGGGTTGAAAGTTCTAGGAACAAGAATACAAAGGCAAAGAGCTGTTGATGTGTTATGAGTGTGGTCCTGTCTGCTGCTAATGATGGATCATTCATGTAAACAAAATAAATATTAATAAAACTTTACATGCATGATCTATTTTATATAAATCCTATGAGTTATACTCCAAGAAAATAGTTTGAGAAGCAAAATATGTCAGCATATTGACTTGTTACCATTCTGTGTAGTACTGTTTATCTAAGAGATACAAATGCCATATTTTTAATACTACCTAATAGTGCTTGCTAAAGCCTTATGGTGTTTATATTTTTGTTATAACCTACAATTTCTTGTAAATATTATATCCATACTAATGACTAATGAGCCTCTAAGTGGTCCCCAATGAGTCTGTCCCCTTGGTATACACACTTTTGTGTAATCATTTCCTATAAGGTATTAGAGTTGGTCTGTGTGATCAAGAGAATATGGCAGAAGGGGTGGTATATCACTTTCATGACTGATTATAATATAAAGGGCACTTCAACTACATGCACTCACTTGCGCTCTCTCTCTCTCTCTCTCTCACTCTCTCTCTCTCTGCCCCTGTCTCTCATTCTCACTCTAGTTCTCTCTCACCACCACTTAGCTCTGGGGATAAACCATGTGTGAGGAATCCTAAAGAAACACATGTGATACCATGCACACCATAGGTTCCTGATTCAGAAAGTAATTACTACCTATCAAAAATTCCACTATTATAAAATGGAAGAGTTACATGGTTCAAATATTTCTCTACAAGGCGAGAAATGGATGAGGAACCTATGGTCTGTATGGTACATGACTTCTTTGACTAGAGGAAAGGCTGATCGAATCTGAAGAATGGAGTTAAGGTTCTTAAAAGAGGCAGATAAACTCAATGGGTTATTTCTTTCCTTAGACTCTGTATCAAATCACATCTGCTTTATGATTTAGAATTTCTTAGCATTTTTATTTCCACATACATATCCAGACCCTGGAGTGCTTACTCTTGAATACCCACATTCTGGCTCCCTCCCAAGAATTTTACATATCTGGCAAATTATCCTAATATCATGGAAAGAAACACAGGCTTTGAAGTATAAGCACTGGTTTGAGTCAAGGTGCTGATCTTTATTAATTATGCCACTTACCTCTGGTTCTTAGTCCCATCATTTGTTAAATGGAGCTGGTAATATTTCTCTTATTGGTTATGTGAGAACAGAAAAAAAAATTAGTGAAAACCTGTTAAAGAGTAGGTTCCAATAAAGAGGATTCCCAATATTGTTATATCATTTGATTATTTTATCTTCAGTTCTGTGAGGTTAGTACAGCATATTTTTAATGTAGTATTTAAGTATAACATTCACAATTTCACAAACTAAACAAAAGTTATGCAGTGCCTAGGTTAAGAAATAGAACAAATCTATTATCTTGAAAGTCTTCCCACCCATGTCCTATTCCAATCATAAATCATATCCTCCCCAGGGATACCACCTATCATGATTTCTAACACATTGATTAATTTTGCCTGTTTTTGAATTTTACATTCACTTTCTAATTCCCAAAATCTGTCAATATGTTACATGACCAATGGCCTTAGCAGATGTGAGTAAGTTAAGGACTTTGAGATGGGGTCATTGTCCTTGGTTGGTTATTCAGGTGGGTCAATGTAATCGGTCCTTAAAAGGAGAGAAGCTTTCCTGGCTATGGTGAGGGAGAGACAGAGAGAGAGAGGCACAGAGAGAAAAGGAGAGAAAGACAAAGAGATAGATATAGAGGTAGAGAGAGATAGAGCCAGGCAGAGAGAGATGTGATGAGGGAAAAAGGGGTGAAGGAATCCAACACTGCTGGCTTTAAAAATGAAGGAAAGGGGGCGCCTGGGTGGCGTAGTCGGTTAAGCGTCCGACTTCAGCCAGGTCATGATCTCGCGGTCCGTGAGTTCGAGCCCCGCGTCAGGCTCTGGGCTGATGGCTCAGAGCCTGGAGCCTGTTTCCGATTCTGTGTCTCCCTCTCTCTCTGCCCCTCCCCCGTTCATGCTCTGTCTCTCTCTGTCCCAAAAATAAAATAAAACGTTGAAAAAAAAATTTTTTTTAAATGAAGGAAGGGGTAATGAGAAAAAGAATACAGGAGACTTCCAGAAGCTGTGAGTGGCATGAGAAGGGATTCTAACCTAGCGTCCAGAAAGGAACATAAAATACCTTTATTGTTGCCCAAGGAGACCTGTTTGGGTTTTTAATCTAAAGAACTATAAGATAATACATTTGTGTTGTTTTCAGCCACTAAATTTATAGTAATTTGTTACAACAGCAATAGAAAACTAATACAGCATATCCCTAGAGCAAAGATTTGCTGAGTCACAGGGTACACTTATACTTACCTTTATTGGAAACTGTCAAACAACTCTTAAAATGATTTTGCCAGTTTATATTTTTACCAAGAGTAAGTACATGAGAGTTCTAGTCCCTCCACATCCTCCTCATCATTTGGAATTTTCACTTCTCTGATAAAAAATCATATTGTGATTTTATTTTGCATTTCTCCAACGATCAATGAGGTTGAACACTTTCATATTTTTATGGGGCACCTGGGCATCCTATCTTGTGATGTGACTGGTAAGTCTCTCACCTATTTGTCAATGTATTTTCCTTATTCAGTTCTGAGGGATTTTTAAATATATTCCAGATATAGCATCATTTTCCAGACATAGTATCACAAATATATGTTCTTATCTGTTTTGTCTTTCACACTCTTACTTGTTAACAAAGATAAAGGAAAACATTAAGACATTCTAAATCTCTTTGGGTTCTATTTAATAAAGCTTTTCCTATTCCAAGATCTACACCAGAAAATCTTTAGATTTTCTCCTATGATTTCTTCTAAATCCTTTATTTATTTATTTGGTCTTTTTTTTTTTTTTTGTCTGAATATGCAATCTGTCCTTAAGGCAAAAATTTTAAATCATCTGTTACAAATAAGAAAGGCAAGTGAGCTATGGAGATTTAAACATCAAATAGGAAGCAAAAGAATAGCCTGAAACTTGGTCTTCTGCCTTACTTGTCCACAAACACTGTCTGACCTCATGAAGTCTTTCTTGATATTCAAAAATCAAATTGATCTTTCCCTCCTATAGGCCTTACAATACGCAATATCACTCATGAAATGTATTTTATAACAAGTATAGATATTGTATGTATTTGTGCCTGCCTGTCTGCCCTGCTGGATTGTTAGCCCCTGTGATCAATGGCTGCTTTATTATTCATCTTCATGGGTTTCACAGAGTTAGATCAGCATAAAACTGGTGGTTTTAAAAAGAAGGAAGAATAACCATTAATTCCTGTGCTTTATATCTATATTTTACATGGCAACAGTGACTTGCTATATGGCTCAAAAGTCATGTAAAAAACCTTATTATAAATAACAGTCTTCTGGCATAAAAAAAATGATCTGAGAGAAAATCTTAAATTAAAAAAAAAGAGATGTTTTTAAGTAACATAACCATGAGAACAGGCGTGCTAACATTTTATAATTCTCTGTTCTCAGAAGGTTCATTCTTAGTTACTTGTACTTAAATTAAAAAGCATATCAAGTTAATGGAGCCGGTTATCCTCAACTACATTTTATGTTGTCAGCATCTTTAGTCCTCAATCTCTTTACAGACTCAAGCTGCCTTCAGAGAGCCATTTGTGTTGGCTGAAAGTACCTTCCCAAGTATTCTTTCTCAATGGTTCTTTTGCAAGTTCAAGATGAGATGTGTTTCCCTGTTCTCTTGTGTCTGTAGTGTTTTTTCTTCCCAAATTACTTTTCCCATAACTACACAGTTTTCTATCATTCCTAATACACATTGATAACAGTGGTTTTGTAGCATGTCATTCATTGGCCATTGTCATACTTCATTAATTTGTTAAAGTCAACATAATAGCTATGCAACATGATTAATTCAATTTACCACTTAGATTCATTTAATTCTACTCCTACACACAACCATTCTTGGTATTTTAAGGATCCCTGCCCAATTGCTCCTGCACTGGGACACTGGAAAAAGCAAAAGATTTGAAGTGAAGTAAACACTGGTTTAAATATATCGTTTACTAGCTTCTGTCCTTGGACAAATCTACTTAATCTCTCTTAACCTCCATTTCTTTATTTTTAAACTATAGGATTGTTATGAGAAAACTAGCAAAGTATACTTATGCAAAGTACATAGCACCATGTCTGCAAAATACTAGGTCCTCAACAAATGTCAGTTCTCCTTTTCTGACAACAGAAACAAAGTTTAAAGGTAAATAAGTGATCTTGATTGACACGTTAAAATGTTCAGGAGGCTAATAGGAAGGCAGTGAGGATTATTTTTTTTTAAGTCTTATATATTTACTTTGAGAAAGAGCACGTACGATGGGTGAAGGAACAGAGAGGGAGAGAGAATCCCAAGCAGGCTCCATGCTGCCAGTATAGAGCCCGACACGGGGCTCAAACTCACAAACTGTGAGGTCAAGACATGAGCCAAAATCAAGAATTGGACGCTTAACTGACTGAACCACTCAGGCACCCCAGGGAGCCAGTGAAGATTCTCAGGAAGCAGATTAGTTTGGTCAAATTTGAGAAGAGAAAGAATACTCTGGTGACACTGTAGGATAAACATGGCAAAATAAGATCTTTTTGGACTAAGTAGGTGCCATCAGTGGGTAAAGAAATGGGAATTACTGGAGCAATGATGATCTGGAGAATGCATGCCTTGCTTGTATGTTAAAATTCCAATGATTAATATTAAAATTCCTTTAATTGTTTTAAGAAATCATAAAGACCCGGACAAAAAAGTGGCTCCCATTGGGATAAAGTGACCCTATAAGGACAAAGGATGTTACCAGAATAAATTAGTCGCTTTAAAATTTAAATATTATTAAAAGAATCATATTGCAAATGCTTGCCAAGAGTTAGCTATTAAAGATATATCTTTACGTAAAAGAATCTAAAATACATCTTTTGTTTAAATCCTGATTAATAAGTATTAAAAGTGCTTAGGTAGCCCTAAGTAGACGTAGCTTCAAAAACATATATAAATACATATGCATATATTTAAGTGATAACAAATTACATGTGTTATAAATTACACATAAATCAATTGCTTTTAATTTCATCATGTTTTTTTTTTTTACTGTGAAGATCATTTTCAGCTTTTCCAATGAGAATTACAATATTGCCCTATTAATAATCCCTCCAAAAAACAAGGCAGATGCACTAATGGATTTTCATGGTGGGGTGGATAATGCTATAATTATGAGGAGGTTGCTGCTTACTCATGAAAGCAGGTTTTAGATTTAAGCTGAGGGGTGAAATCCAGGTACTGGCCATGTAAGGTCATTAAAAAGCTGATTTTACTTGCTGAGATGAGCTGTACTTCTTTGGCTAAAATCCAATTCAGTTTATGGTAGTATTTCCTGAAATCATTCCTGGACTTTATAAATAACTACCATCTACTAAGAATCAACACTGTATAACTCAATTTACGTACATTATTTATAATCCTTACAACACTACCCAAGATAATTATAACATTTTCCTTACAGATGGGGAGATAAATGCATGCACAATAAAAAAAAACTTGAATCACGTTCATAGTATGTGAGAAATGCATGGTTTAAAACCAGATCTCTTTTCCTCACAAGTCATGAGCTTTTGATGTATCACATGAAAACTTCTATTTTATTACTCACAAACATGATACAAATGTCATAGTTTTCTGTTATAGACATGGATACAAAGAAGCATGGGCAGTAGTGAGGAATCAACATCAGCCATTTTCATTAGACATAGACAAGTGTCCTTAATAAAATTTCAAAGTATACATAACAACAATTTTAGACTGTCCATACTTTATGACCCATATGCTCAGTGACCCAATCTAAGGAAAATCAAAGATGAATACAATTGATAATACTGCATTGTATATTTGCAAGTTGCTAACTGAGACATACTAAAAGTTCTTATCACAAGAAAAAAAAATTTAACTATGTGTGATGATGGATGTTAACTGGACTTAATGTGGAGATCATTTCACAATATATACATGTATTTAATCATTATGTTGTACACCTAAAACTCATATAATGTGATATGTCAATTACATCTCAAAAAAGGAGATAAAGGGGAGCCTGGGTGACTCAGTCAGTTAAGCGTCCGACTTCGGCTCAGGTCATGATCTCACGGTCCGTGAGTTCGAGCCCCGCATTGGGCTCTGTGCTGACAGCTCAGAGCCTGGAGCCTGTTTCAGATTCTGTGTCTCCCTCTCTCTCTGCCCCTCCCCTGTTCATGCTCTGTCTCTCTCTGTCTCAAAAATAAATAAACGTTAAAAAAAAAATTAAAAAAAAAGAGAGAGATAAATACAAAGAATGGCATATGAGTTTTTAACATACTGTTACTTACAATTCCCAAAATTAGAAAGCAACATATTAAACCAAAAATTAGTTAGGGGCGCCTGGGTGGCGCAGTCGGTTAAGCGTCCGACTTCAGCCAGGTCACGATCTCGCGGTCCGTGAGTTCGAGCCCCGCGTCAGGCTCTGGGCTGATGGCTCAGAGCCTGGAGCCTGTTTCCGATTCTGTGTCTCCCTCTCTCTCTGCCTCTCCCCCGTTCATGCTCTGTCTCTCTCTGTCCCAAAAATAAATAAACATTGAAAAAAAATTTTTTAATCCAAAAATTAGTTAAGATAACTGTTCTATCACATATCTGTATGATATGGTATTCTAATCATTAAAAGACTATTTACAATTAATATACAAAGAAGTGATTATAGAATAATGTTCTATGAAAGTAAACAGAAGATAAAAAAATATATGATTGTGAACATTATATATGTCTATCCACATCTCTGCATATATTTCTTCCATTCTTTTTCTCTCTCTCTGTCCATTGATCCATCCATCCATCCATCCATCCATCCATCTAGCCATCCATCCACTTGTCTACCTTAATTATTAATGTTGTTTGTTAAAGATGACATACATTTTTAAAAATTAAACTCTTGTTTATAATTTCATTTTTCTGATTTAAACATACATTGTTTTTAGTTTTAAAATAAAATCCACAATACTTTCTAAAGATAATATTTTTTGCCTGTCATGTTCCAAACAGCCTTTCTTTTCATAGTTTTAGGGCTTTAGAGCCAGAACCTAGCTCAGATTTGGCTAAAGTAAAAAAAAAAACAACAAAACTCTTTTCCTGACTCAGGCGAGAAGGTAAGAAGAATAGATGGGAAGATCTAAAGCTGAAAAATATGTGAAGGGAAAAAGTGATGATAGGTGATAAGAATCCTCTTTGGCTTGAATAAGGTAGTCCTTGGAAGAATGGAGTGAGGAATTAACACCTTTAGCTATTCATTCTATGATTGAATTAGTGTCATAAATATTATGTTAACCCCATAAAAATAATAAAATAAAATTTAAAATAATTTTTAAAAGAACCCCATGTACTTTATGCTGAGAATTGTTGCTACTAAGTAATTCCTATTTTTAAATTTTATAAGCTTTATTTTTATTCTTTATTGGCAAGAACTACTAGTTGTAGCAGTGACCTAAAATCTGATGTACTTAGTCTACATGCATATATAAAGTGATGAATTTCTTAATATAGTATAGACTTTATAAGGTATTTTAATTCTTGGCAAGAGCAATAAAAAAGGGGAGGGATCTAAAATCTATTTAGTAAACACCTCTTAATACTTTAGTAAATACAATTTCTGGCCAGCGGTACAGAAAAACCCACCACTGCTTATTCCAAACTATGGTAAATTGTGGGTAGTTCTAGTGAGGTGTCAGAGCTATCTCAAAGAAAGGAATATATTCATGTGTATGCTAGAGCCAGCTCATATGACCTCATGAGAGCCAAATGTCACAGTTTCAGAGATACTGTAATCTGAGTGATAAACACAACCATCATAAAAAAAATGTTATAGGGGTACCTGGGTGGATCAGTCAGTTGAGTATCTGACTCCTAATTTCTGCTCAGGTCATGATTCCAGGGTCATGGGATCAAGCCACACATCAGGCTCTGTGTTGTACATGAAACCTGCTTGGTATTCTCTCTTTCTCTTTCTCTCTCTCTCCCCCTCTCTCTTGCTCCCTCCCTCCCTCCCTCCCTCTGTCCCTCCCTGCTCATGCTCTAAGTAAATAAATGAATTTTATAAACCTACACCTAAAAAATGTTACAGACAAAAATACTAAGGATTCAAAATTCATGAATCCTTAACTATTTTCCTATATTTCATTCTTATCTATACTCTTGAAATTACTTATATCTCTTGTTTTCTGTATTCTGGAAATACTGTGTAATGGTGTGCTACTACAAATCTCTTTCCAATTTCACTTTCAGTAAGGCCACATTAGTAACTTGAAATCAGTAATGGTGGAAGTATTTACACTATGTAAATAAACCAGGAAATTCTAAATCAGTTCTTTATTCCCACCTTCACTGGAAATCTGGTTATTAATATTTATCAGTAACCACAGAACACATTATTTCTACATGACTTCTTCTTTTTCTTTTTCCCCAGGCATGTCCAAATACAATAAGTTGTATTTGGATATCATCCATTTTTATGCATTTATATCATGGAAAAACAAAAAGCAATCGATCACAATATCTTTTATATTTATTGATTATTTGATAATATGCTTAGGGCCATCCCATGACACTGATGCTGTAGAGGGTAAAAAGACAAATAAAATATAGCCATTGCCTGCCATCATGGCAAGGAGAGGGGGAATGGATGGATAGATATTCAAGTATGCACTGCTTTGTTACTGAAGATAATGTATACCTATAAATATTGATTAATATTTAAAATAGCTTCATAAAAAGTCTCTTTCATTTGTTTCTCACATAAACATACCCTGGGAAGTAAACTAGTAATTTAGTATTATGCCCACTTAACCAATAAGAAACTTAAGACACATCCAAGGTCACAGAGTGAGAATAATGCAGAGATAAAATAAAATCCAATATCCTACTCCTTAACTCTAAGTCCCGTGCCATTTGTGTTCTCTTCTACTATTAAAATTAGAAAAAGAAAACAGTTCCCAAATTCTATCCACTAGACTCAGTGAACTTTGTCTGGATACACTGAGCTTTTTCTGGAAAACCTCAAAGGCCTGTTATAGAAATCTTAAAATCATTGGCCTATTTCATGTAGTATAATCATACAATGATTCTCTAATGCTGGATTCTCATCAATCCATAAAACAATATACTACACTTGAGATGTCAACCAGGACAGGTGGGTTGACAGAAGACACACACACTGCTGCCCCTGAATCTGTGCTTCAGGTGCTTGGGACACTGATGGGCACAAGGAGTCTCTGGTTCAGAAAGGCTATAAAATGAAAAGCATTTTTTTCAAAAGCAAAGACTGCTGAAAGAGACAAGAGGCATCTAATGAGGTGGAGGATGAGTCAGGCTGTAAGTGCATGAAGAGAATTACAGGAAAAAAGAATGCTTAAAAAGCCAAAAACTCAGTCAGATTGATGATATGAAATAAAGAGACTAAGTTATAAAAATCTGAGTCAATCTGTGTTTATCTTTAAGAATGTTCAGATTTCTATGGAAAAAGTCTACTCAAAAGTTCCAATTACTAAGTTAGTCCCAGACCAAATCTATTCAAATATATCCCAGATAATCTGGTATGAATTCATAAATGCCACTGAAGGGTAAGTGCAACAAATAGAAAATACAAAATAAAGGAAAAACAGACTCACTCTTGTTGGTATTGTTTTAATCATTAGTTTAGATATCTGATCATTATCTAAAACACTGACTATAAAATATACCAAAGATTCTAGTTGACTCAGTACCCCAGAGATTATGATAAATATGTAGCAAAAAGTGGGAATGCAGGACATATTATGAAAATGAAATATTTTATCAGCTTAAACAGAGTGATTAATGACCTGCATCTATCTATGAAGATGAAGTTTCTTCTCAGAATCTCCAATAGTCCTCTGCCATTAAGCAAAACAGGAACTTCACTTTGTTGTAAAGAGGGGGATGCAGGGTAAAAGGGAAAATGAGTGAGAAGTTCTAAGTAACAATCCTTGTTTGTAGAGTAGCCCTGTTGACTTTGTCCTATTCAGTCCCTCTTCTATCTGCGTATTATCATGCTCTTCCCCATTAGCTCCAAAAATCTGTTTTGCAACCTAAAGAATACATGGGACTCATTGACAACTATGCCATGAATAAGCCAATATTAAGGTGGTTAGTATGCAGAATGGTTCAGGAGTGTGGTACCAGAATGCAATACTGCTAACTGCTAGCCAGGTGGGCAGCAAGCTTGCACAGCACAGCGGTGAGGCAGAGACTTTGCAGTCTTCCATGGCTTAGCTTATTTGAACTTGTTTCCTCATCTGTAAAAAGGGACTAATCAGTGTACCTATTTTACAGGCATTTTATGAGGATTCAATGAGTTAATATGTATAAAAAGCCTTTAACTGTGCCAGAATATAGTCAGGGTCGAATAAAGTATATATTTATATACAAATATAATTTACAAATATACATACAAATTTGTAAATACATATACAAATATATAATGTAGTATCATAGAAATCATTATTTATGTATATATATAATGATTTCTATGATACTATATATGTATAATGATTTATATGATACTATATTATATATTTGTATATACATACATACATATGTATCTACATACATAAACATATATATATATGTATCAGATCAGTCTGAAGTAATGAAAAATCACAGCTAACTAAATGGAGTATCTAATCTGAATAAACATAGATATTGTCATGTAAGTTGCAGCAGCCGTTTAAACTGAAACTTGGACTTGATCAAGTCAATAATTTCTTTATAAAGTTAATAAGAAAGTAAGAATCTAATGATATTGGCCTATGTCTTTTAGATATTGGCATTCTGATATAAGGATTATAGGAGCCTATAGACTTCAGAGGAGCTCTATCTAACCTTTTTGGATAAGGTCATTATATTAGTTACTAATTCCGCAAAAAACTCACCCAAAAAATGAGGGATTTCAAAAAATAACCATTTATTACCTCTCAGAGTTTCTGTGGGTTAGAAATTTAAAAGCAATGTGATTGGGTAGTTGTGACTCAGGATCTCTCATTAGGTTACAGGAATGAGAATGTCTCAGGATACAATCATCTGAGAGCCTGACTGGGTCTGGGGAACACATTTTCAAGGTGGTTTACACAGGCTGCCAAATTGATGTAAGTGTTGGCAGGCTTCAAGCCCTCTTCATATGGGCCTCTCTAGTGGCTACCTGAGGGTCTTCAGGGTCATAAACCAGGTTCCCCTAGATACTGCAATCCAAGAGTTCAAAAGGAAAGCCGAAATGTCTTTTAAGCCCCAACCTCAGAAGTCATAGTATCACTTTAGTAATATTCTGTGACTCATATACATCAACTCTGATGTAATGTGGAAGACCACACAAAACTGTGCATGACAGGAAGCAAGAGCTACTGGGGGCTATTTTATAGGTTGTCTACTAGAGTCATAAATTATAATCATTTGTCCTGAAGAACAAACATGGACACCAAATAGATCTATTTATACTGTAGGATAATATATTCCCTTCTTCAACAATCATTTATTGAGAACCTATAACGTGTCAAGTAAAATGTTACACGCTTGGTTGCATAAATTGAAGATAACAAAACACTAGATACAGGGATATAGAGAGGTTTATGTTTTAATAATAACTCAGGAGAGTTGGTGATGCAAAATAATTGACAGTTCCAATAAAAACAGACATCTTGTTCTGTCGTGACTTTGGTTAGGTTAAGTTCGTCTCTCAGATTTTGTGTCTTTAAGTAAACTTATGAAGTTGATTCCATGAACATAAATAAAGAACCATTTCTTGGGACAATGGTGATCCCACCAAGTTAGAAATGTGTTCTGGAGCTTGGGCTAGAAAGACAGAGAACAGCTATCACGTTCATTACTAACCTAGGGAGAGTAATGACCATAACTGAATTCATGGGGATGTAGTGCACACAAAGTGAAGAAAAGACGACTTATATTTCTGAAGACTATTATATGGAAGAGAAAATGAACTAGTGTAGTTTAATAAAATAGCGCAGTTTAGGTGGTCACCTTATTCAGGAATGCCTGGTTGGTTATTTCTGATGGGTGTCTATTAAATTTCATTTTCTCGGATTCAAGTGCAATGACTCTAGCTTAGGTTTTGGGTTGCTTACATAGGCCACCAAGGTATTAGAGCCACTTCAGTCAGGCCTTCTTATTTAACAATATATAACTAATGTAGATATTGAGAAAGGGCATGTTCCTTCCTTCAAAAACCACAAAAACAATGAAGCATGAGCACACGTTATGGGAGTGTAGCGGCTGTGTTTCTTTTGGCAATCATGCCAATTCTCCAATGTACTCAATGATATACACTGTGTTAGCGAAATAAAAAGCCTCAGAAAATTAGAGTAGCTTCAGTTTCATTTACAACACAAACTGAACTCTGCCAAACATCTCTTTCAAAATCTAGTAGATTAAACAAAAAATTGTCCACATTTCCTGATACCATGCTCATAAGATACTACCAAATTCAGAAGGAAGGAGAGTAAAGCCAATCAGATTGCAGCCTGGCTGCTAAATGGACTTGAACTATAATCATCTTCTTATGAAAGATATCATGAGCACATTTCAAATGGGAAGATACCTAATATCACTTCACAATTCTTTTTCTAATTACTGTTTTCTCCTCAAAATTCTAATGAAATGATATTGCATTTACATATCTTTAATGATGTTTCAATCATCCGTTATGAATACAGGCAATTTGCAACTTTTATTCAACATACTCAGTTGTGCACTGTTTATGAATTCTGATGTTTATTAGATAATTGACTAATTAAATCTTGTTTAGGGCTGAATTATGTAAGCATGCCCCATAGACTCCATTTTTATTCCACTTAAATTCTAAAAGTCCTCGACATTCTCTACTGTAAAACTCTGAATAAAGAACCCTTAGCATTTAAGAGCTTTGAATTCCCACAAAGTTTATAAAGCTATTTATACTACAGATAAATATTCACAGTGGCAAGGTGTCATATGATCTCTCGTCACTCTAGGATTTCTTAAGTCAATTACCGGTTCCTGAGATAGCAATTAAATGTTGCTTTCTCCCAGGCCATTATTCCAGAAGTATCTAGCTCATTATTTAGAAATACACACAAAACATTTTCCAAACACACAAAACATCATGACAATCACTGTGGTTGTATAAAATATTTAAAAGGTAAAAACACAAGAATCTTTGGAGAAATAATCAAGTCTGATTTTTTTTTTTGGTTTCTTTGCTCCTGTTTTTATCGTATGTAGCATTCCACATTTCTGTAAGTGTTAATGGGAATTTGTCAAGCTTGGATAAGTAATTCCATATTTAAACAGATTTAATTATCCAATACATAGCTGATTTTCTAAACTGTCCACACTGAGTTTGCTGAATAAATGTTACAAATGAACTATATAAATGATGATTGAAATATTTTAAAATGCAAATACTTTCCTATCTTAAAAGAAGAAAAAGTGAAACTGGAAACAATAAACAGAATATCTTAAAGGTTTTCTCCTGGATTTCTGCCTACTGATTAGACTAATGACATCAAGAGACATCCTCAATGACTGCGTATCACTTAACATCAGTCTTCTCTTGGAGAGCAGATGAAACAGCTTTTACAGAGAAGACACAAAGTGTTCTTTGGTTACTGAAAGTAACTTTAGGATTATATCAAAGGTTCAGCTAAGACTTTGAATCTTTATAAGGTTAGAAAAACAGTTACATTTTCAAACGATATTAGAATTTTAATTTTTGTGAAATCTCTCTTTTATAAATACCATTTTCCACTGAATCCATCAAGCCGTAATAATTTGAGTCATTGTAATCTCTTTAGTCATATAGTGTTCAAATACTTATATCTCTGGTAGATACTGGGAAGAAAATTTTTGAAGGGCTGCATGTGGAATGAGATCTTGGAAAAAGACAGATATGTATCTATTTCAGTACATTCTTTTCTAAAATGTGAAAAGTAAGTGTATGATAAACTATTACCCCTGGGTATTCTTTGAGAATACAACTGAGTGCTTCAATCAATTTGTAAATTTTAGCTTTTCCTTTTTATTTATTTTATTTTTTTAATTTTAGGGTGAGAGACAAACAGAGAGTACACAAGCAGAGGAGAGTGGCAGAGGGATAGAGAGAGAATCCTAAGCAGGCTCCCTGCTCAGCATGGACCCCAACACAGGGCTCAATCCCATGACCCTGGAATCACGACCTGAGCCTAAATCAAGAGTCAGATGCTCAACTGACTGAACCATCCAGTCAAAAAACCATCTTGTTTTTTTTTTTATTTTTAATTTCATTTACAGTCAATATTTTTCCAGTTATTCATTACTACTAGATCTGGACATTTTATGATTTAAAGTGTTTTATACTTTTAGAATGCTTATCACAACATAAGCAGAATTGATTTTGTTCATTATCTCTATTAATTGATTTATTTATATCAACTTTTTTTCAAATAAGAATTCTTGTTCTGACCCTATGACTTAATAAGTCATATGTGACTTATTAACATATCACATAAGTGATATGTTATTAAATATTCCCTTTATAGGGAACTTTATTTTTTAATTTTTTAATGTTTATTAATTTTTGAGATAGAGAGAGACAGAGCACTAGTGGGGGCGGGGCAGAGAGGGAGCCACAGAATCCAAAGTAGGCTCCAGGCTCCGAGCTGTCAGCACAGAACCCAATGTGAGGCTCAAACTCACAAACTGAGAGATCATGACCAACCGCGAGATCATGACCTGAGTAGAAGTCAGACGCTTAACTGACTGAACCACCCAGGAGCCCCTATAGGGAACGTTATAAAACTGTAACTGTTTATATTCAGTTTATTTGTATTGATACCTTAGCAATGTCTTCATTGAAGTTTAGAAAGTCAATGGAATTAAATTCTACCTTACTTCAAAATTTATATTTTTGTTTCCTTTTATTGATAATGTATAAAAATATTTATTAATTACTCTGTTAATCTTTCATAAAATATAAAAGTAAACCACATGCATCACTTAATAAGTTTATAGTATAAAATGTAAAGGCAAGTATAGTAATTCTCATATAAAAGAGAAAACATCATGTATCTTATGAGGTAAATATACAGTCAATGGGAAACCAGGAGACCCTAAATACTGCTTCCCCTTGAGAAGATTAGGTAACAATTCTAGAATAAGTAGCTTTTGAGATGGAATGTCTTAGAAGTATATGGTTAAATAAGCAATGTGTAAGGGAAGAGGGCATTTCAGACAGAGAGAAGGTAAACTATGAATAGGCATAGAGGCAGAAAATCACAAAGTAACAGAGAAAAAAATTACTTCAGTCTAGTTGGACATGGTTAGATCCAAAATGGTATCATCTGAAAAAGCTTACAAGTTTGAATCCAAACTATAATCAACTATCCTCATTTTGTGAACAGATTATGAACTAGTATCTACAAACCCTCCATGAAAAATTTCAAGATAGTAAGAGAAAGAATGAATATATAAATACAATATACAAAGTTATGTTAATAAACATATACATTCATATATATGAATATACATATGATATATATGCATACATATTACATGTATTATATATATGTGTATATGTATATATATATATATACATACATACACATATATACACACATAATCTGTAGTAAATCTTTTGTGGGTTAGCAAGAGCAAATGATGCATTAACTCCTAAGTGTATGTAAAATACCTGTAAAACTAAGTGTATGTAAAATACCTGTAAAAACACTAAAGCACTGTGGAACCTCCTTTTGAAGCAGACTGAAAGGAAACATACCAGTTTTCTTCCCTTTTGAAAAATGGCATAACTCTCTATGGCAAGTTTATTTCTGCCCTGTATTACTCTTTGTGCACATTTATATACTTGCTCCACAAATATTTTCTAAGTGTCTAAAATATGCATGGCACAGTGGTAAAAGCAGGGTCAAAAGCACACACACGCAACTAAATAAATTGTCTATCCTTTAAAATAGTTTGTAAAAACATCTAGAAAAGAATAAGACAGGGGGAAAACTAAGATGAAAGAACTAACTTTTATAGGAGTACTACCCTGAGTACCTAATACAGTCCAGTTGAAGAAGCCATACATTCTGCCCTTGGATGATGAAAATGAAGTCATGAATAAAAGACAGTATAGACACTAGTTACTGTAATGGTAATCATTGTATATTCAGACTTCAATAAGACATCTACAAAGTCTTATCAAGCATACATATTCTTTAAATATTTTTATTATCTTGATTTTTAAAATACCATTAAGGTATTACCCCTTTATACTTCTTTCTTCTTTCATCTAACATTTCATATTCCACATAGCCACAGTACCTGACACAGTTAACTTTCCTAAAGGGATCAACAGTTGAATTAACCTGACAAAAATCAGAACAGCTATTTGGATTTAATGAAGCCAAATGAAAACATTTCTAAATGATCCCCCTCCTTCTAGCCACCATGTACACACCAGTGCTATAAGAAAATTTAAGTGTAACCCTCTTTCTTTTCTTTAAAAAAATTCTTTTCATGTTTATTCATTTTTGAAGGAGAGACAGAGTGTGAGCGGGGGAGGAGCAGAGAGAGAGGGAGAGACACAGAATCTGAAGCAGGCTCCAAGCTCCGAGCTGTCAGCCCGACGCAGGGCCCAAACCCACAAACCACGAGATCATGACCTGAGTTGAAGTCGGACGTTCAACCAACTGAGCCCCAACCCAGGCGCCCCAAGTATAACCCTCTTTCTTAAGGCAAAACTTCATTTAAAATCCAATGATTTGGTTATACTTATATTCCCATGTATGGCTCAAGCACCTGTTAGGAAGTTCCAAGATTCTGAATGTAAATTGCCATGACACAGATGAGCAGGTTAGTATGTTCCTGGTGAAATTCTCAGTAAAGCATATTATTCTTCTTTCTCCAAGTGGGATATGGATGGCATGTAAGAGAGGGGACTGAATATTCTTTCCTCCAGAAAAAAAGCCAATTTGATAGTTCTTTGATATTCTTAGTAAAATAGGTAATCATACATTTTCTGACAACTGGTTAACATTCTAGGAGTCTTAATGCTATCAGTAGTATATGTATTAATATAAACTATTAATGGCCGACAAAGTGATGGGCACTGTAGTGGATATCTCTTAAGTATCACTAATATACATCTTGTAGACAAGGTAATTGAGATGCAGACGCTTTACATGACCAACCTAAATCAGCAGCTGCCAGAAACTAGTGGAGGGGAGTCAGCACTAGGCTGTAATTTTCACACTGACATCAGTCAGTCAGTTGGAGCCTCACAGTGAACCCTCATGCACACATCCTTTAGTTACTGTCCCTCCCTTCCTGAGTGTGTTACTACTAAAAATTCACCTATCCAGGCATGGTGGTATAAGAAAATCATGAGCCTGGGACTTTGAATTCAAACACGCGGCCTATGCAGATATGTAAACTCTTTGTATTAAGTTTCCTCTTATACTGAACAGAAGTAGTACATGGAGTTTGCTTTTGTGAGGCATATGCTTTGTAACTGCTCTGTATTCCATGTTAGGAAATAAAGTGAAAACTGAGGGTTCCTCACATGTTTGGGAAAATATTCTCTTTACAGGGAGCTTGTCCAAGTTGTCCAATCATGTGTAGAAAAAGTTCCAGTTATTCCTCCACATGTGGGATGGCAGAAAGGCATCCACTCAAAGAGAACAGCATGTAAAAAGCCTGGATGCATGAAAGGCTTTGTCCCATAGATGATGAAAGAGCTCGTTTTCTACACTGAAAAATGAGGAACAGGTAGAGACCTGGTTGAAAAGGAAGTAGGGCCCATTTAGAAGGATCTTTTCTGCCTGTCTAAAGGGGGGCTCAACTTACATCTGTGACTGTGTGTGTGTGTGTGTCTGCTCAGAGATGGGCAACTCAGGGTTTTAGGAATAGGATGGCTACATTTGCTTTACAGAGATTACGTTAGAAGGGAGGTGAATTGAAGAGGTACACTATTTATTGCAGGGATTAGGGAGATGAAAATAAAAACAGGATTGGGATATTTTACACATTTATTTAACTTGACAATGACCAGTTTTCCAGTTCCAAAACCAAAACAAAATAAAAAACCAGAAAACTAATACTGTATTTGCTATTTGTCAGAAAGTATGCTATTAGCAAACTTTACTAGAAACTTATTTTCCTTTTTTCCTGAAGGGTGTTTTTCTTATCCTTCCATCTTCCTCTTCTTTCCTGAATGTGGCTCAAAACCAGCATTAAACTTAGAATGTTACATATGGCCTTTATGTCATGAAATCACCCAGGATACTGAATGGATAAATGGGAAGTAGTTGTCTGTTGGGATTAACCATATGTTGCTAATTAAGAGTTAATTGGTAGGAAATCTTTATTTATAGAAGGCAAATCCATACTATTCTGGAAATTTAAAGTCTTCATCTTCTCAAAGAATTCCATCCAATGTATAAGTTTTCTTGACCACATAATAAGCACACCTGCTCATGGAAAACATTCTGTCTGAACTATGAAATTAGAATGTAATTGGTAAAATCAATTTCTTGAATAACGTCACAGGAAGACAAAGGTCTATCAAAGAAGAAAAAGAAAGAGAAACTTCATTTAATAATTCAACTAGCCATGATTTTTTTAAAGATATAAAAGCTTAGGGGCGCCTGGGTGGCGCAGTCGGTTAAGCGTCCGACTTCAGCCAGGTCACGATCTCACGGTCCGTGAGTTCGAGCCCCGCGTCGGGCTCTGGGGCTGATGGCTCGGAGCCTGGAGCCTGTTTCCGATTCTGTGTCTCCCTCTCTCTCTGCCCCTCCCCCGTTCATCCTCTGTCTCTCTCTGTCCCAAAAATAAATAAACGTTGAAAAAAAAAATTAAAAAAAAAAAAGATATAAAAGCTTAGATACAGGCAGTAAGCATTCATGAAAACACAATAAAACAGTACATAACTCTTTATAACAATATAATGCTACTCTTGTGGCAAACTTTTCCCTTTTGCAGAGTCAATTTCACATCTTTGGTAAAATTTCACTCAGAAATTTAACTCTAGAACCACATTTTGCCTTACTGCTGTTTACCACTTGACAACGTAATTCATCCATGGAAAATAAGACATGCTCTACGTGTTCTAAGGCAGTTATCTCCATTTGGCAAATGAAAAGCTTATTATATTGAAATCAGGGCGTGTACTGATAAAAATAGTGACACGAGCATTAAAGTTCTACTTGCTCTAAGAATTATATTGCCCCAGATGCATCTTTCATTGTCTCCTCCTGCCTCATGCTGCAGCCAATTTTGCTGGAGCAAAATTGCTCCAAACTATTTACGTGTATTTATTTGGCTTCCTACCTATGCACAAGCTGTTCCACTTTCCTGACACAATCCTTTCTTCAGTCCTCCTCCTTTGCTTAGCTAACTCCTATTCAACTTTAAGTTTTCATCAGCTACTAACTGGGTTAAGGACAATGCCTTTCATTCTTAGCACTCAGTGTTATGCCCAATATGGCAATTAATATTCACATCATAATTCAAATTACCCTGTTTTCCTCCCCCATCAGTTGGAAAGATCCCTGAATATAGACAAAACTGTTAATTTTACTTCACCTAAGAATGTTCTAATGTACTAAGAAGTCTGTTGAATGAATACATGCATGATAAATAAGTAACTGACAGGAATGAGGAGGTTAATATTAACTTGATCTTAATAGTAACCTCCTCATTCCTGTCAGTTACTTATTTATCATGCATTTATTCATTCAACGGCAACCTCATCTGACACTTAAATTGTGCCATCTACTGACAACAATCCCTAAATATTCTTCATCACCAGTCTACCCTAGTGCATAAATAATAGGCCCTGGTATGTATTTCAGTTAGTTGTACTTTGTTGAATTTAACTCTATTCCAGATCACTGACACTCAAACTTTAATATGCTTAGGGATCACTTGAGTGAAAAATACTAGAAGTTCACATTTGTGTTTCTACCATTATAGATTCTAATTAAATTGGCCTGGGACAGGATCAAGACTTCTGTCTTCTTAAAAAATATTTATAGTAAGCCTCAGGGGTTCCTGGGTGGCTCAGTCAGTTAAGCGTCCAACTCTTGATTTCTGCTCAGGTCATGATTTCATGGTTTATGAGACTGAGGCCCATGTCAGGCTCTGCACTCACAGCACAGGGTCCGCTTGGGGTTCTCTCTCTCCCTCTCGCTCTCTGCCCCTCCCCCATGTGTGCGCACATTCTATCTCAAAATAAATAAATAAACTTTAAAAATAAAATAAGTCTCATGTAGGTCATCCAGGGACCATATTTTGACAAAGACTCTTCCACTAAAAAAAGAAATGTGCTTGGTGGGACATATCCTGTCCTCTGGTGAAACCATATAAGTTTCAACTGTTGCCTTTTCTTTGAGGCCAGTATAAAGTACCTTTTAAAAAACAGCTCTAGAATTTTCTAAGGACAAATATCAAAGGAGATTTTTTCTTTTTTCCTATTTTAAAACATATGTATGCCCTCTCATTTTAATCCTCATAATAATAAATCCTTAGGTTTAAATCCTTATTTAAACCTAAAAAAGAAAAGCACTGATATTTGTGTTCTTCAAAATAAGAAAGCAGAGTCTCAGAGAGATTAAAGAACTTGAGCAAATTCAAAGAAGTAAGTAGTAAAACTATAACATGGGACAGCTCAATTCCAGAGTTTGTGTCTATTCTTCCCCCACCTTACTACATTGGATCCCTGAGAAACATGTTTTACCTACAATCTATCTAATGACAGTAGCCCCTAAAAGCCCAGTTAGTTGTAGTAGACTTGGTAGTTAGAAGTAGTGTCATGAAGAGACCAAAAGGAATCAACTGATGATGAATCTGAGGAACACAGCTTTGATTTATGCCAGACACTGCACATGTGGCCTGTGGCCCATCAAGACAAAAGTGTTCTGTGTGTCCCATGAAACGGCACATGAGTTAACATGAATGACAATGATCATGCATCAAACCTTGAGCTTACCAACAATGATCTCATCATTGCAGGCCAACATGCCACTTGTCTTAAAAGTTCATAGCCAAACAATGGAGAGAGCCCAAATGTCCAGTGACTGATCAATGGATAAAGAATAGGTGTGTGTGTGTGTGTGTGTGTGTGTGTGTGTGTGTGTGTATCATAGAATATTATTAGGCCATAAAAAAGAATGAAATCTTGCCATTTGCAATGACGTGGATGGAGCTAGAGTGTATTATGCTAAGACAAATAAGTCAGAGAAAGACAAATACCATATGATTTCACTCATATGTGGAATTTAAGAAACAAAATAGATGAACATATGGTGGGGGGGAGAGAAAGAGAATGAAACAAACCATAACAGACTCTTAAAGAGACAGAACAAACTGAGGATGGATGGAGGGCATTGGGTGGGGGATTGGCTAGATGGGTGATGGATATTAGGAAGGGCACTTGTTATGTAGAGCACTGGGTGTTGCATGTAAGTGACTCATCCCTGAATTCTACTACTCCTGAAACCAATATTGTTTGTATGTTAACTAAATAGAATTTAAATTAAAATTTGAAAAGAAAAAAAAAAGTTTATAGCCTATTAAGGAAGAGAGATGAGTAAATAAGATAGATTATCATGAGTGCAAAAATGCAGATCCTGGAGGAACTTTAGAGAGTCCAAAAAATGATGCCAACCAGGTAGACCAAGGTAACTCCACGGAGAAGATAATATATAAACACAACTGGGATAGTAATACGCTCCACTTTATTCAAGTCTCTAATCTGTGAAGCTGTGGGGCTTTCTGTCCAGCAAATTCCCTCAATAGGAATAAGCCAAGGATTCAATTTCATTTTAATTGCATTAAATCCCAGAAGACTAGAAAAATTGCAAATGCGGTCCCTACAGTGAATGACTGTACCAGTATCCTCTTCATGCTTAACTGAAGCAGATAGAAAACCCACTAATTAACACAGGCAAAAAAGAGTAATTTAAGATTTTATTTAATTGAAAGCTCATAACTTACAACACAACAATTACATAATTAGATCATGCTTGTATTAATCTTTCTCCCTGATGCTTATAAATTCCATCAAGTTAGCTAGCTCACTGTACTTTGGGACTTAATAAAGTTTTCTTAACTCATTTTTGTATAGATAACCATTGCTCTATATATTCAGGAAGTGGGTGCTACAGAATCTATTTTGAGTACCCATTATAAAGACAGAAAAGAAGTAGCTGAAGGACAATTATATTAGGGGAGAAGGATGATTTCAATTTTTTGACACTTAATTTCTTTTTCCAAAATTTTCCCTCCCCAAACTATCAGCTTTGGGAATAGATTTGGAAGTTATGTGAACACTTGCTGTAAAATATGAGGATACTTTCTAACACAGGGACCATCTCTTAGTCCATAATACTAGAAATGTGTATGGAGGTATCTATAGTGATCTTTTGCACAGAGATTGTGACTATGGCCTCTGTTCCAAAAATAAGCAACATCTCTTAACACATGGCACATACACCAAGTCTTCTGTCATCCAGTCAATCTTGATGCTCTCCAATGTTCTTGGTGTTGATTTTTCTTATTCTTTACGATATATTAGTGGTCATTTGTGGGTACACATGAGTAGGACTGTGGGTGGAGTCCTTTTTATTTTTAAGTTAACTACTAAGTTTCAATTATATCATATTATTTATATTATAAAATAATACAGAATAGAAAACTTGGAAAGTGGAATATGAAAAACAAATTCTCTTCCTGCTCTAACCCAACTGGGGTTACATTTTTGAAGTTTATTTTTTCATAGTTGTAATCATATCGTACTGATTATTTTAATCACACCATTACCACTTTGTAACATAAGCATTTATCCATGACTCCTGCAGAACTTTTCATTTCACTCATAAGTTCTGTCTCTCTATCTCCATCTCTTTATCTCCCTCCTGCATCTTTGGTCTTTTTCTTGTCAATCTCCACTTTCTTTTTCCATTCATTCTTCATTAGTCTACCACTATTTGGTTTTGGCCTCACTCCTCTACTGATACCATTCTATCTAAGGCTAAAAGTGACTTCCTGCTTTCATATACACAATGTATACTTTCAGTACTTATCCTTATCTTTGTTTTAGAGATGAAACAGGAGATGGGGGTGGTTACGCAAAATATTATCAAAATCAGGAGCAAGAGGTATAATGGAACATGTTAGAAATCTTGAGATGACATAGTTTTAAATGTTGTCAAACTGTCTGCAGTTTTGCACTAAGATTCTTTCCCAGACTTAAGAGTTAGGGAGTCAGGGATAGAGAAAGTGACCATGTAGATATGACAGAATAAAGTTGGTGTAGTCTTCACTGTTTGCCTTTTGGGCTTGAAAGCTCAAAACCAGTAGCGCTATAAGCAACAGTTTCATTTTTGTGGCTCACACTCATGGTCTCTCCCCTAGTTCAGGCCCCATAAGCTACCTAAGTCAACAACTATAGTATCCTCTAACCTGGCCTCCAATTATCTCACTAATTTAAGCTCTGTAGTCATGACAATGACCTTTCACATGTGGAAGTGCTATATCACAAAATAAAATGGCCAACATTTCATCACTTTAACACAACTGTAGTTATAATTTTGTGATGTTTTGTTACACGTAACTGTATTTACATTATATAAATACATACACACATTATCTATCTATCTATCTATCTATCTATCTAGAATGCTTATAGTATAAGCATTCCCCCAAGCCTCCTGGGAATATAGAAGTAGGAAAGACTTTCCAGAGAACTTGAATTGAATGAGTTGCTCTTATTTTAGAAACTCAATAATTACAAGGTACAGATAACAAATAGTAATAACTAACAGCATGCACAGTGGGCCCACACTTCCAGGATTCAAATCTTGCCTCAACTAATTAGTTTGTGACTTTGAACAAGCAATTTGACTTTCCTGTGCGTACTGTCTACATTGAAGAAAATATAATATTTATGTCATATAGTTGTTGTTAAAGATTAAACAACATATTATATGTAAGGAATGTAAGTGTTTAAAAGTATCTGGCACAGGGGTGCCTGGGTGGCTCAGTCGGTTAGCATCTGACTTTGGCTGAGGTCATGATCTCACAGTTTGTGAGTCTGAGCCCCACATCAGGCTATGTGCTGACAGCTCAGAGCCTGGTGCCCACTTCAGATCCTGTGTCTCCTTCTACCTCTGCCCCTCCCCCACTCATTCTCTTTCTCTCTCTCTCTCTCTCAAAAATAAAATAAACATTAATTTTTTTAATTTAAAAATGTATCTGGCACATAGTAACACAGTTACTACATATATATATATATATATATGTACATATATATATCAAGTAATATTACCACATCTGTATATATTACACACACACACACACACACACACACACACACACACACACACACATATATATAATTCAAGTAACATTATTGTATCTGGAAAACATAAAAAAATACACATTTTATTTTACGAGAGGGAGGCAATTTAGTGTACTATAAGCAAGGACTGGATTTCAGAAGACCTCATATCTAATCTAGCTCTAATAATAATTATTGTATAATTTAGGGAAAATCTCCATAACTAGCTAATTACAAGATAATTATATTCTACAGATTTCATGCATGAGGAAACTAAGGTTTGCAGAACCTTTTGACCAATGTTTTACAAATGGGAAATGACACCAAGGACTCAGAAGCATCTCCCTACAACATTGCTGCCTCTGTAAAATACATGCATTGGGTCAAGTGATCTTGAAAATCCTTTAAAGAAAATCAATTACATGATAACGTAAAATAGCAAATTCAACAATAAGTAAATGAATATAGTTGCCCTACTCAATTAAAATTTATTGAGACATTAAGTCTTTTTAATATAGATATTCCTGGCAAAGACATAGAATCATGTCTGCTGAGAACAAAAATACTATCTCATTCTTCATTGTGAAATTCATTTTTCTTTCGCTATTTCTTAAAACAGTGCCAAAAATCATAGACATTTAAGGATTGGGTTTTTTTTTCCTCCTTCCTGCTTGTTTGACCATGATGGAAAAATATATAATGAACACCTTTTTACTGTCAAGAACTGTTTCAGTTTATTCAGAAGCTCTGCTAGTAACAATAGATATCTTTATGTCAAAATTACTTTTATCAAGATTTTCCTCTTTCTTCTTTGATTCAAAAGCATGTTTTACAATAACAGCACCATGCCTACATTAAGCATAAACTTCAGGAAGTACAACTGAATAGTATAATATGTTCAGTGCCAAAGTTCACACTTTCTTGAACCCTAGAAATGTCACCTTCCCTTGCAGGTTTCAAAACGTGTCTCTTTACCAGGAATATAACAAAGCTTCAAAGGTTCCAGAGTCAGGCACCAGGCTCCTGTAATTGGAGGGTGGATATGTTCTCACTGGAAATAGTGCCCAAAATAGAATAGAAATAAGCCAGATGGTCCTGACTAGAAGCTTAATGAGAAAGCTTATATATTAGTAAGTCCCCAGTTATGAATTAAAGATAAAAATTATTTAAGGTAGAAATATCACTACAGTCCAAGGAGAACTGCTGAAGCTAGAAACAACTTCAGAAATATTTAAGCCAAGTGCTTCCATTTTAATCAAGGAAACTGAAGTCCAGAGAGGTTAATGAGGTAATGTCTTGCAGCAAATTCAGGGAAAAGCAAAGACTGGGACTCAGGAGTTCAGACTCTTACTGCAATATAACTAAATATATGTTTTTCATAATGTGCCATTTAGCATGTAAAATTTACGTCATGCCTGCCTACCAGAGACTGCCATCCTATTGATATTAGACATTTTGTATTGCTTTTGTTCTAGGTGAACTAAAACGTGGTGCTCATGAACACCTTACTGCACATGAAGTTGTTTAAAATGTATGTTCGAGCAAAAACCGAAATGGGAGAAACTGTCAGTGATGCTACAAGGAGAGTGTCATGTCACTGCAGGAAAGGATTAACTTATTTTCTAATCTAAATGTAAGCAAAAAGTGACTTTTTCTGCTTGATAGTTTGAATGTGTCTCTTCTTGGTGCAGGTGGCAAGGATGCAACCACCAGAGAGAGAACTAATTTCACATGGGGGACACAAAGAGCTCTTGGATCAGGGACAGAGAGCTATGACATCCTGAGTCACAGCCAAATTTCTCAGGTTATGTTACAAGAAAGCAAAGCAAAGTCTGTAAAAAATCACGTTGCAGACTGAGAATATCAATACTGCACTTGGAACAAGTGAATAGGAAAAGAGATACACTGAGTCATAAAGATTTCAGCATGAGAATTTAAAATCCAACTAAAAATCTGATGGTGTGAAATGCAACAATATGACATCAGCAGGAGAAGTCAGGTTAATCCAGCCCAAATATTATTCCACAGGCCAAATTGATTACAAATAATTCCCAGCTGTTTTAATATTAGAAACCAGAAAATGATATTGATATCAATCTTTAGAGCCTGAGAGCTATCAAGTATGATTAAAATTGCATAAGTATGCATTAATATGTGTAATTTTTATGGGAGCAGATTTCAAACTTTGGGCTTAAAATTATTTGTCATTTTCATAAATACCTGAATTAAAAATATCCACGTTTTCTTGAAGTTATTAAAGATATACATATATCAAGACTGGGAAATTTTATATACTTGATATTCAAAATTTTCATACAGAGATACACAGAAACACTTCAGGTAGCACAACTCTGTACTATACATCATAAACACACACACACACACACACCTTCCCTGAATTCCATCTGGAGTACTCTATATTACTGTGAAATTAGAAAATCAGAGACTGAGAAGCAGATGTCAGTCATAGAATCCAATCCCACAGCTCTAAACCTGGAGGTATGTGGCTGCTTAGTGTCTTCTAGACAACTGGAAAAATCTAGTTTTATTTATACCCTACTGTGTAACTGTTTGAACAGAGGGTTGTAGGGTTTTGATAGCTATGTTATAGATTTTTTTTTTGTTTTTACTTTTTAGTTTTTTGCAAACATAGTATTTTGAAAACGTGTGTCTTGTACTCTGCGATATTCTCTATTTGAACTCATGTAACTTTTATTTTATACAACACGTGATATCATTTGATGCAAAACACCATTTACCTAATTGATGTAAAATGCCCATTTCTATATTTTTTCTTCTTTATTTTCAAAATAATCATCCAAGTAATCAATAATGTAAGTTAGACTGTATTTAAGGTGAAAGTTATATACACACACATATATACAATGACAATTATATATGTATGTATACATATATATATATATATATATATATAGAGAGAGAGAGAGAGAGAGAGGGAGAGAAAGAGAGAGAGAGAGAGAGAGAGAGAGAGAGAGAGAGAGAGAGAGGGAGAGGGAGAGAGAGAAGGAGGGAGGAAGGGAGGGAGGGGGGGAGAGAGAGAACTCTATATACAGTTATAGAAAACCCTAATTATAAAAGAGTATGACCAGGACACCTGGGTGACTCAGTCAGTTAAGCACCCTACTCTTGGTTGTGGCTCAGATCATGACCTCCTGGTTCGTGAGTTTCAGCGCTACATCAGGCTCCCCACTGACAGTGCAGAGACTGCTTGGGATTCTCTCTTTCCCTCTCTCTGCCCCACCCCCACTTGCTCTGTCTCTCTCAAAATAAATAAATAAATTTAAAAATATATTTAAAAAATCAAAATAAAGGAGTATGACCACTAACTGCTAGAGATAAGTGCCAGCTAGAGAAAATGGGAAACATACAATGGCTAAAATTCATGTAGTTTTCTGTAGAAGTTTTATTGAAGGTTTAAGTAACAATTACAAATTAGTGCTCTCTTATATGCCAACTCGAGTAACTGTTGAAAGCAATTTTGAGGGCGCCTGGGTGGCGCAGTCAGTTAAGCATCCGACTTCAGCCAGGTCACGATCTCGCGGTCCGGGAGTTCGAGCCCCGCGTCAGGCTCTGGGCTGATGGCTCGGAGCCTGGAGCCTGTTTCCGATTCTGTGTCTCCCTCTCTCTCTGCCCCTCCCCCATTCATGCTCTGTCTCTCTCTGTCCCAAAAATAAAAAAATAAAAAAAATTAAAAAAAGCAATTTTGAGAAAGAGTCTATCTAGGATTTCATCTAATCTCAGCAGGAAAAGAAGTTGAGTATGAAAAATAGGCCTGCTGTAGGTTGATGAAAAAGAAAGTCAGGCCATGTGACCATGTAATGACACTCTATGCTCAGAATCATGTTGCATCAGGCACACAATTTTTTGAGAAACATAAATCATGACTCCTGTTCTCATGGACCTTGTATTTTTTAGAAATGTCCAATGAGTAAGAAGCAACCAGAACATATAAAGTTGCATATAATAAACAGGTGATTTCTGCAATATGTATACCAGACATGCTATAAGAGTTCAGGGGCCTATAAAAGTAAAAGCTTATAAGGCAGTATATTTGGCATGGTGATTGGATTAAAGATGGCTATTCATGACCTTAATAAAGACTGCAAATGATAAAGTTGCTTATGTTTGATGATAAAAAAAAGTAAAAATGAAAATTTTAAATTAACATGTTAAATGTAAATTTACATTAACATCCCAAATTGTCAAATACCTAGGGAAATTTAATGAAAAAATGTATAATCTTTTTAAACTGAAAACCCAAATCCATTGCTAAGAGAACTTAAATAATATCTAAATAAATGGAAAAATATCTAATACTCATGAATAGAAAGAATCAAAATTGTGATGATGTTAATTCCCCTCAAATTGATCTAGAGACTTAGTGAAATCTCAATCAGAATGCAAATAGAGGTGTATATGTGTGTTTATGTGAAAACTGACAAACTATTTTATTATTTTCTAATTTTAGTTGATACACTATTATGTTGAAGTATACAACACGGTGATTCAACTTCTCTCTACATTATGCTACGCTCACCAAGTATAGCTACCATCTGTCACCATACAATGCTATTACAATATCATTGACTATATTCCCTATGCTGTCCCTTTTATTCCTGTAACTTAGTCAGTCTACCACCAGAAGCTTGTATCTCCCACTCTCCTTCACCCATTTTGCCCATCCCCCAGACAAGCTATTTTTAATTATGTTTTATGGAAAGGCAAAGCACCAAAAGGAGTCAAACCAATCTTGAAGAACAAGACTGCAAAACATACTACCATAGTTCAGATTTACTATCATTAAGACAGTATGGTATTGGCACAAGGACAGAAATTAAGATTAACGGAAAGAATAAAGAGGTGGGTTTTTTTTTAATACACACTTTTAAGGTAACTTGATTTTCAATAAACATGTAACTGCAATTCAGTGAGAAGAGGATAACACTTTCAATAAATGTTGTGGAAAAAGTTAAATATTTGTGTGGAAAAAAAATCTTGACCCTTACCTCCAGACCATTCATAACATTTAAATCAAAATGAACTTCAGATGAAAGGTAAAACCTGAAAAAATAAAGCTTCTAGAATAAGGCAAAGAAAAATATTCTAGTGACCATGGATTCAGTAAAGATTTTTAAGACAATAAATAAAATTCACTAACTGTTAAAATAGAGACTGATGAGTAGGATTTATTAAAATTAAAATTAAAACATTTATCAAAATATAACATGAACAACATGAATATGCAAACCACATGCTGAGAGAATGTATTTTCTGTGTGGGGCTGGGGGTGGGTGTGTATCCAAAAGAAAACTCCAAAATATATTAAAAAAGCATTAAAAATGCGTATCAATAAGAAAAAAAATGAAAAATATGGTCAAAAGACTAAGTAGGAGCTTCAAAACAATGATTTTTCTCATTTATAGGGCACTTTCAAATACAGGACATTCTCCAAACATGTAAAAGGATATTCAACATCACTAGTTATCAAGAAAATGAAAATTAAAACCATGAGCCCTTTTACACAGGCATGAGAACGGTAAAATGTAAAAAGATCACAAATATTGTTGGTAAGGTTGTATAGTATCTAAACATCCTACAGTGGGATATTACATATAACATATTATCTACCTATTCTAATCTCTATCTCTATGTATCTGTATCTATCTATATATCTATCTATCTATCAGGAATATAAGTTGTCATAATCACTTTGAATATCTGTATCTACAGTAGTTATTCTATTGCCCAGTTATCTAACTATATACCCATGAGAACTGAGGGCTTTTATCAACCAAAAGATATATTCAAGGGATGTTTGTAACAGCATTAACATAACAGTCATGGAGAAAAAAGAAATAACCATCAACAGTAGAATAAATTCATAAAATAGGATATTAAATAAAATCTTTGAAAAATAAGAGACACTATGTACACAAAAACATGAATCTCATAGACATTATGCTGAGTGAAAGAAACTATAAAACAAAGAGTACATAATGTAAGTCCATTATAATTCACTTAAGAAAAAGGCAATAAATATCAGCAGAGTGGTTACCTTGGGTGAGAGGCTGGTGGTATTTGGCTGGGAGAGAAACTCAGAAACTTTCTGAGGCTCTGTAAATGCCCTTTATCTTGGCCTAAATGATGACTACATGAATTACAGATCTGTAAATACTCAGCGAGCTGCACATTTAAACTAGTAAACATTATCTTTGATATTATTTTATAATTACATTGTTTACCACTGAAAATGTAATAACATGGACTAACATTTTAAAAATATATATTTATTCATGTATGGCTTTTTAGAACCATAAGGGATCTTAGAGATCATTTAATCTAGTATTTACCAAAATGTGATCTATGGTCCACTTTTGGGGGTATCACTCTCTGGAAAGCTTATTCACTATGGGCTCCTAAGATACACACTGGGCATACTGACCCAAATCTCTGGGGATAGGACTTGGAATTCTATATTTTAAACAGGTCTCCTAGATATTATTTATATCTACTAACGGTTGAGAACTATCATCTAATTCAGCCTCTTAAGTTTACAGTTAAAACTTGAGGCTGGGTTGATCCAAAGATATATAATAACCACTGGCACAATCAAGTAAGATTCAAAAAAACTTTTGGAAAGCCTTATACACAGCAGAGATATCTTATCTCATTTTATTTTCTTACATCACTTGACAGCTATTACCCTTAGTTTTTACATAGAGAAATCAATTCCCAGAAATGCGTTCTCATCTAACTTCAGAAAGTGTGTAAAATTTTGAGCCAGCATGCAATTTCGTACCTTCTGACTTAGAGTCCACTATCACCCTATGCTTTCCACTGTGCTGTAGGTTGAGTGTTAACTGCACATTCTTCAGAGTTATCATTATATGACTCAGATTCAAGGCTTTTGGTATGGATGCTACAGTAAGGCAACTCAAACACAGCTGAATGGTTTTAAATAAAATAGCAGCCCTACAGGATATATACTTATATAATGTAACCAGGTGAAAAAACTCTGTACCATAACACAAATGTTTCTTGTCATAAACTCTTAATCGTTAATACATTCAGTCTCAGGAATTCTTAAAACGGTAGATCTCTCCGTATTTCACTCCCAAGTTTCCCTATTAGAATCTCTGCATCTAATGTTAACAAAGCATCCTGTTGTGTGAAGCTATAGCAGATAATTGCCCTTGGGTTTTGAATATCTTTACATTGTGTTGAAAAAGAAGAATATGCATATAGCTAGATGGGATGAAGATAAAGGATTAAATAAAATTTAACAGAAAAGCAAAACAAAGGCTTATCCTTTTCAGTCCCATAATTTGAAAAAAAAAAAGAAATAAATTCCCCAAGCAGATCTGCCCCGAGACAACCTTAAGCAGCATTAAGGTTAGTGATTTTGGAACCCAACCAATCTATGAGAAACTTCTCAGGGGGGAAAGAAAAAGTGATAATTACACAGCACTTGTTATATATCAGTGCTTTTAAAAGAGATTTCATATGTATTACCTCTTTTCAAATTTATAAAAACACTAAAAAGCGAGTATCATTTTATTATCCTTATTTTACTAACTGGAGCACAGATGGGTGAAGTAACTTGTCTAAGGTTGCTAGCTCTTTCTTGGATGATCTCTTATTCCTTCTTTTGTTGCTCACACACCACTGTGTGCATGTTTGCATCACATTATTGTTATAGCCTGCCTTATATTTGGGAAAAGAAGTGGCTGTGGAAGATCATCTCTCCCTGGATAGGTTTCAAGATACTTCAGTGTAAATAAAGGCATCAAACTGAGAGGATAACCAGGAAACTTTAGGCTATCACCACCAACTACAAAAAGAGTAAGTAACAATTACTGAAAACCCACATTAAGTGTTTTACTTACATAATAACATCAAATCAACAAATACCTATTTACCCTTGTTACTAGATAAAGAAACTCATTAAGTGGGAGTAGCTTACCCATTATGTCAGAGTAAATGACAAAGCAAGAATTCAAACTCCAATCTGTCTCCAAAACCCATGCATTATCCCTACTGCACTAAATACCAAGTTGTCCTAGTCTGTTTGCCTCAACTAAGTGATGGCATGAATTCAGACTGTTTTGCATATCAAAGGGAAAAGTAAAAAGTTGTTTAAATGTGAGATGCTAACAGGAGTTGTGATAAGATGACACTCACCTTCTGCTCAGGAATAAAACTATTATTCATTTGAAAGCCCCTATTCTCAGTGGGAAAAAAAAATAAGGAAAAATACAGACACAGTGAGGATTTTCTACATTGACTGGATCTTCGCAATCTTTCAGTCAACAGTATCTTAAAGAGGAATGCCAATCCATTATAACTTCAGGATTTGGTACCATTTTCACAATGAGCATAGCAATGAACATAGCTTATGAAGTCCAGCCTCTGAGTACTTGGCAAGCTGATCTCAGAAAAGACAAAGGGGTGATATGCAACATGATAACCCTTAAACACTTCTATTATGAGCATTCACTCTTTCAACACATTCACCCAGATGATTCACTCTTTCACCCAGAGAATTTTGTGAGTCACTGGTGGAAGGGTGGATACAAAGATGGCTTACAGTCATTTTTTTTTATATATAATTGCATTGGCTTAGTTTTGAAAAAGTTATTTCCTCCTTGGCAATTTGGTTATAATTACAGTAAACAATTACTAGAGAGAAAGAGAATTAACCCTTGTGGATGACATAAGTTATATGAGGAACAAGTGTTTTATGTATGTTATCTCATTTAATACCCCCACCAACCCCAACAAATGTTACAACTAAGTTATAGACAGATGAGCTATTTTTCTAAGAACAGGAAGAAATGTAGTGGTAAAGCAGAAATTCATACTTTCTGGGAGTGTCTGGATGGCTTAGTCAGTTAAGCATCTGACTCTTGGTTTTGGCTCAGGTCGTGAACTCATGGCTCATGAGTTCTAGCCCCACATCAAGCAGTTCTAGCCCCTGCTTAGGATTCTCTCTCTCTGCATCTGTCCTCCACCCCCACCCCCACCCCCACTCAAAATAAATAAATAAGTTTTAAAAAAAAGAAAGAAATGGCTCCAAATACCCTGCCTTTTCTTCTCACTCAATTCAATATTGTAATGGCTATGGCCTCATAAGATAATATGGACACTTGTTCACTTTACCGTATTTGGGAAACACACATACACATACACAGAGGCACTTACACACACATATACATGCAATACAACAGAAAAAGAAAGAAAAAACTTAACTGAAACAGTATAGCCTTAAAAAGAGTTAGGGAGGTACTTGCTAACTACACATTCAATAAATGTTTATTAATCTTTCAGGAGCCAGCAGAAAAGGGGAGTTTGGTGAACTGGGACAGAAAGAGATAATTGTTGGCATAGTGTTCCCAAAGAGTTGGAAGGCAATGTCTTATGGGGAGGGGGGAGGTGGACATTAGAAATGTATGCTTATGTAGAATCTGTGATGTGTGAGGCACTGTGTTAGGAAGTTTTGTACAATATCTCACCTGATCTTCAAACAACCCTGTGAAGTAGGAAATATTAACTTCTACAGATGATCATGTGAATGTTTGAGAGATTATATAACTTTTCAAATTCATGTTAGGGTATGACAAGAAGAGTCTAACCTCCATTTCCACACGCTAAAGCTGCCGCACAGTTGGAACAATTATATATAAGTTAAGAAATTAACTTTTTTAAGAAATTAATTCTTATAACTAAGATTGGGGTTTGAAGGAAGGTAAATTTGGGAAATTCAAATCTCTATTTTCACTGCCAAATGGCAGATAATGACCACTTGAGAATAATCATTAGCCTGACCTTCTCCTTTCTATTGACTCATCAGCAATGCTCCTTAGCTACACTAAAGGGGTGTCCTCACATCCTCACAGACCTGCAGCTGCTTGGCCTGTGCTATGTCCTCCACTAGGTCTGATAGCAATGGAACCTGGGGTCGGACCAAACCTCTGGGAAAGAGCCAAGTTGTCCACAGGAGATTTTCAAATATGAGTTAAATAAAAAGGAAGAGCAAAAAAGAATATAATAAGCCCATTAGAGCAATCATATATTATCTTCCACCAAAGCCACTGAACTTTGTTGTTGCTCTTACTGTTTTTCATGAAACAAAGTATGGAAAGAGGCTGTAAACCTTCCATGCTGTAGCGGTTTTGGGATTAACCTTTTTTCGCCTCTATACAATATTACTGTCTATGCTGGTTCTGAAGTTCATTAGCTCTTTGAAATCTTGTGTATATTTTTTTTGTTTTGTTTTACATTAGAAACACTTTGTAAATAATGTTACTTCCTGTTGTTTAAAAAAAAAAAGAGTCAGGGACACAGAAGCCAATGCTTTAGGTGCAATTCAATATTGTTCTCAGTTTCTAATTATTCTCAGTCATTATTTAGCTTAACCTCATCCTTGACTTCTGGCATAAGTAGAGTATTTCTTTCAACTTACCAGCTAGCCTTACACTGTTAGTTCAAAACATATCCTGTGGCATGCTTCTAATGATCTAGAGGCCAGAATTAAAACAACTGTTCTTGGTTTTTAATCCTATGAGGAAAAATGATTCCAGAACTTTACTTAAAATTAATCAAAGTGCAGTGTTTATTTTGCCTTTTTAGAACCTGGCTTTTGACCTAAGATACACTATGAAAATATTCCCCCCAAAAAGAAAAAATAGTCCTCTGTCATCCATTTCTAACTCTATTGATTTCCCTGCTATAAGACTATCAAAAGCATGAAATCCCTTCCAATAATAACACCATGTTATCCATTAGGTTGTGTCCACACTCCCACCCAAAATGACATGTTGAAGTACCTCAGAATGTATTTTTATTTGGTAAAAGAGTCAGTGCACATATAATTAGTTAAGATGAGGTCCTACTGAGTAGGGTGGGCCTGTAATCCAATCTGACTGGTGTCCTTATAAGACAGTCACATGAAGACAGAGACACAGGGGAGAAATGCCATCGGCTGACAAAGCAGTGATTGAAATGATGTAGTGCAAACCAAGGAGCACCAAAGATTATCGGCGAGTCATCAGAAGTTAGGAAAAAACAGGGAGGACTTTCCCTACATATTTGGAGGGAGTATGGCCATGCTGGCACCTTGATTTTAAGCATCTAGGCTGAACACCGTGAGAAAATAAATTTCTGTTATTTTAAGACACCCTGTCTGTTGTAATGTGTTTCATCAGCCCTAAGAAACTCACACACATTATAATAAATGTGTATATTTATTGTAGACTCCACCATATTTGCATGCTTTGTATTGAATTCAAGTCTCAAAGTAATGTTTTTTATGTCTATTTAATCTATCTTAAATACACTGGCATTCCCTTAACCTGGTACTTATTCATCGATATCAACTATTTCCTTACTTTCCTTACTCCTTATGCAAATCTCAGTTGGAAAGTCTCCTCCGGAAAGAGGCCTTCCCTCACTACCCTATTTAAAATAGTACCTCATACCAGGGGTGTCTGGGTGGCTCAGTTGGTTAAGTGTCTGACTCTTGATGTTGACTCAGGTAAGGTCATGATCTCATAGTTCGTGAGTTCAAGCCCCACATTGGACCCTGTACTGACAGAATCCCCCTGCTTGGGATTCTCTCTCTCTCCCTCTCTCTCTGTTCCTCCCCTGCTGTGCTCTATCTCTTCCAAAATAAATAAAAAGCTTGAAATAAAATAAAATAAAATAAAATAAAATAAAATAAAATAAAATAAAATAAAATAAAATAAAATAAAATAAAATAAAATAAAATAAAATAGTTAGACCTCAGATCGCTCCTTATCTCCTTATTCTGCTTTATTATTTTCATGTCACATAAGAATTCCTGACACTATATTGTATATTTATTTTTGTACATATTTTCTGTTTGTCCAAACTTGAGGGTAGACTCCACAGAGATAGGAATTTTGTCTTTTGCCCTCCTTCGTACTTTCAGTATTTGTAACAGAGATTAACACTGTAGGCATCAAAATAAACTTTGAGGGTTGAACAAAACCATTACCATTCTGTATATGAGGAACCTGTTCTCAGTACTAATTTAATATTAGAAAGGACCAAAAAGTTCACCCAAATATGGACCTGAATATCTGAAGAAAAAAGTCTGAGCCTAGGCTAATCTGAATTCTGTATGTTGTTATTGTTTCTATGCTGCCTTCTAAAAAGATTATAGCTTTTAAAGACCTAGTTCTTCAGATTATTTTATACATACCAGAAGTGTATATTCTATTATCTAGTTCTGAAGCTCATCTCTTTACAACTTCAAAATAGAAACACTGCTTCACTTTCATAATACAAATTTTTCTCTGTAGAAGAATGTCAACACACATTACTACAGAGCTTTTCTTATATAGGAGCTCTTAAATTCAATCATAAAAATGCTGAATTCATTTATTCATTCAATCGTTCATTTATTCATTTGTCCTTAATTAAATATGTGCCCCTGTTATGGGGTAAAACTCAGGCTGAGCACTGTGAGGGATTTAAAGTTGCAAACTGGTGCACCTGGGTGTCTCAGTCAGTTAAGCATCTGACTTCAGCTCAAGTCATGACCTCGTACTTCATGGGTTCAAGCCCCACATAGGGCTCTGCGCTGGCAGCTCAGAGCCTGGAGCCTGCTTCAGAATCTGTGTCTCCTTCTCTCTCTGCCCCTCCCCTGCTCATGCTCTGTCTCTCTCTGTCTCTCGAAAATAAATAAACATTAAAACAAATTTAAAGATAAGTGGCAAAGAGGCTCAATGTTATAGTCCCATGGAAGAGATAAAAGAGATATATAAATCAAGATATTTTAGTTAGAAAGTGATAAATCCATAAAATACGCATCATACTAGTTAAATTAAAAAAAGACATGAAGCCAGAGCTGTGGGTCCTCACCTCTCACTGAGGTTTGATGCTCTATTTGTTCTCCTTCCCCTCAGTCCTAAGGATGTTAAGGGCCCCCCTTCCCATCATTTCTAGGCTTTGGGTGACTCACTTTGCTTCTTTGTTCCTTTAACTCTGGCAACACCTCTGTAAATTCATTAAAGTTTATTTATGAAAGCTGCTTCATTTGAACCTTTTGGGAAGAAATCTATTTCCTATGATATAATTGCTGTACTTAGTATATTTCCTGATCTATAGTAGTCACTCAATAAATGTTATTTATTAACAGTTACTGTTATTCCAAACTATACTTTCTTTTTTTTTTTTTTTTTTTTTTTAATTAAGTAACCCCATGCCTAATGCAGGGCTTGAACTCACGATCCTGAGATCAAGAGTCGCATTAAGGGCTTAACACAGGTGCCAGGAGTCCCCACACTAGAACATTTCTAATAATCATGCAGCCATGCATAAGCAGGTATGAATTACTACTGCAGATATACATTCACTAATATTAGTCTTGAACTAATTTCACCTTTAATTACCAAAATATGCCTTTATTTTAAGTTAACATCAGGGACAAAAAAATTGATCCTACTGGCATATGAAGCAAGTTTTCATTATTTCATTGGTTGAAACTTATCGTAAGCAAGCAAACATTAAAATCAGAAGTACCTTTGAAGGAATAAATACACTTAAAATTTCTTAGCTTTCTGAAAAATTTAATGATAATTACATTTTTATTATAGATAATAAGATGATTAATATTTTTAAAGTCCTAATAAAAAAATGTAGGTCAAAATACTTTAAAGAGCTTGTTGGAAATTAATGATTGTCCTTTGGCATTTTCCACTAATTTTCTGTCTTTTAAAGAATTGCAGAAGATAAGTGTTTTGTCTGAATCAAGCATCTCTTGTGTCAGACTACATCCTTAACAAGTGCATAGAAATAACAGAAATGATTTTGTGCTCTCCAACTGTATTCTCAGAACCCTCTTAGGAGCTTCTGAGAAAAACAAATAAAGAAAAGAGGGGTGATATTATGTGCTGAATTGTATGCTCCACTCCTCAAATTCTTATGTCTAAGCCCTAGTGCCACAGAATGTGACTGCATTTTGAGACAGAGCCTTTAAAGAGGTAATTAACTCAAAATGAGGCCATTAGGGTGGACACTAATCCAATCTGACTGTGGTCTTCTTAAGAAGAGGAGATTAAGACATACAGAGTGACAGCAGAGTTGCCTGGACACAAAGGAAAGGCCATCTGTAAGCCAAGGAAAAAGGCCTCAGAGAAAATCAACTCTTCCAAATCCTTGATCTTGGACTCACAGCCTCCAGACCTTTGAGAAAACCTGTTGATAAATGCATGTTGTTAACCCAGTACTGTACCACCCAGTAGGTGATATGTTGTCATGGTAGCCCAAGCAAACTAATACACTCAGTATATATTTATTTGATTGCTTTTCATAAAATGCATGAAGCATGTGATATTTTCACTAACTTAAGGAAAAACATATTGCCACATTTTTCATATAAAGATTATTAATTTTTAAAAATGTATAGGTAACATAATAAAAACAATTCCAAACATATTAAATTGCTGTTACAACAAAATTTTAAAAGCTTAAAGATGTTTATCCTCATAAGGAAAGTCAAGATCATAGAACATATTTTTTGGCAAAATGTAGTAAAAAGAATATATTGGTTTCATTCAAACTTATAAACAAAAAAATCCCAGTAATAATATAGAATCTAAAATAATCTCTGAATAGCAAAATAATGGAATTAATTTCAAACCTTTTCTGCTTTTTTGGCACATATTTATTGAGCAACATTGATAAGGTATCACAATATAGAGTTGTCCAATATGATAGCCACTAGCTACATGTGGCTATATAAATTTAAATTGATTCAAATTGAATAAAATTTAAAATTCCATTCTTCAGTTGCACTAGTCACATTTCAAGTGTTTAATAGTGACATGTGGCTAGTGGCTAAATTATTGGGTCCCGCAGATATAGAACATTTCTATCACTGCCCACTGTTCTATTAGACATTAGTCCTGGGTCCATGTCCTGGATTTTTCACTTACTAGTTATTTAATCTTTCTGTAACTCAATTAATTTATTTTCAGGTAGGGAGCAATGAGTAAGCCAACTCTCAAAAGATTATTATGAGAATTTAATGAGCTAATACCTGTGAAGGTCAATTGTAAATTGAGAAATGTTATAATAAGTGTTGTGCTATGCCAAATGAATGTACTAGTGAGTCAGATATGTAGCCTAATTTGAAGGAGAGTATATGGCATAGGTAAGTTAAGGCTTGTAGACAAATAACTACCATACAAAATAGAAGGTGAGAAATACATAATTAATGGGGAACTACAGAAATGTTCAAATATTTTCCCCATTGCTTAGGTATAATAGTCCAAACTCTAAACAATCTGGTCTTCTGATCTCTTGGTTATTTATTTGTTTGTCTTGTGTTTTTCTTTATGCTCTATTCTACCTAGATTTATTATTATTAGAGTTTGCTTTTTTTTAAAAACTCAACTCTTCCAGGTAAAACCTCACTTTCAGACTTTCCTCACTCTTTCCTGGACTGTGTAATGTGGGGCTAGGCTGCTCCAGTTTGACCCCTAGCTTCTTCCATCCCTTCATCTGGCTGACTCATCTCAGACACCACCATTTCTCAGAACACTCCTCTGACTATCCTAGTTGTCTATCATCACGATTATGGTATTTGGTTGAAATGTCCTGTAAACTGAAATTGCCTCTCTCTCTACTGACTGCAAATTCTGGATAATTAGGAATTATTATTCTCTCTATCACTGTTAAACCCTCAACACCTACCACTGTTGCTAGCTCATAGTAAGTGTCCAATATGTTAACTGAAAAAGGGAAAGAAAAAATGCTTTTAGCTGATGAGATTGTATATGTGGGTAAGTAATCAATGAGATGGTGTTTTAATGACTTCCTTCAAATGTGATTTTTTTTTTCTTTTTGACTCAACCATGCTGTGTGCACCACAAACATAAGGACTAGGTCTTTCCTTCATGTCTAACATAGAACCTAAGCCTACATTTTGATTCACAAACTTAATATTTGGCATACTTTATCTATAATTTGTTGTTTAGTTCATTGCAGAATGAACTAAATATAAACTAAAGTGGGATAGAAAATATCTTAAGTATTTCATAGTCATTTACTTTGTGCCTGGGAATGCCCCCACCCTTTTATATGGATTATTTCATGAAACCCTTACCACAACCCTGAGAGTTAAGTATTATATTCATTTGACAGATAAATAAATAAAAGCTAAAAGCAGTTAAGTGACTTGTCAAATGTAGAGCTAGTAATTGGTGGAACTGGAAATTAAACCAGGTCTATCTGATTTGAGGGACAATACATATCCCATCAGAACAGTAAGGTAACTATGGGATGATGACTCCATCTCTCAATCATAGGTAATATTTATGTGAAAATTTCAGGTCCTTTTTCCCTTGCAACCAGGGTAAAGGATATCTGATTTTTTTTTTAGATAATAATTTCACTCATCTGTTATTTCTGTCATCACAAATGTTTTAAAGATATACTGTATTTAAGCTCATTTCATTTATAGTCTCCTTGTGCATAAATATCTCTTTAATCCATTCAGTTTGTTTCAACTTCTCAGATTTAATTTACCCCAAAGTTTTTCCATTAACAACTTACTGTATAGAACAAAAAAATTCTTCTCTAAATAACATTTATACCAATGAAGAGCATTCACTATTCTTTTTTCATTTATGTATGTGTATGTATAGGTATATGTAAGGAATCTGAGATAAACACATTTGATACAAATCTCTGGGAAAAGGGATTTTTTCTTAATGTTTTACAATTTTTTTCATTTATGAATGTTTGAGTTGATTTATTGAGTTTAAACTAAACTGATACATTATTCATATTAATGATGCACATAAATAATGTTGATTTTTATCTCCAAAAGTTCCTTTAACAAATTCACTAGGAAGAAGGCTATAACTCATTGCCAATACTTTATCAACTCATTAGAACATGAAATTTGTAAGAATCTTTGTTTAGCTCAAGGGAGAAAGTGTGTAACATTTTTTCATAGGTAAGGTGAATGCTAAATATACTCAGGCAAATTAGAACAAGGACAAATTATTATTATCAACATTTTAAAAGACAACTCTTGAAATCTCTTATAAATGGCTGTTCCACTGCATTTTAACTCTCTACAAATTTGGCATGAGAACATTTCATTTATTTTGCAAAATAAACACGTCAACCTGCTAATTGGAAAAAGTAACCATGTTCCTAACATTCTCCGTGATATCTGTCCTGTCAAAACCCTTCATTTTTTCATGTAATTCAAATTCCAGGATCTTCCACACTGTCTTTAAAATGGTCCCAAGTTAGAAACATCTACAGTCATTCAGAGTACTATTCATTGTGTCATTAAAGAACCTAGTATGCCTACTTTGGCAGATCAAACTGTCATATCCAGGGTGAGGAAAAAGGAATAAGGAAGATGAAGACTGACGACAGCATCAAATATAAAGCTCCGAGTAACCATTCATTCACTTTGCAAACATTTACCTAAAATTTATTCACGCTAAGTAATTCCTAGCTACTACAGATACAGAGAGGAGTGGGATGCAGTCCCTGTGATCAAGAGACATTTATATAAGTAACTAAAAAATGCAATAATAGGATTCTAGCTATAAATTAGATAATATCTATAGCTTGGATAGCAGAGTGCTGACACATGAAAGATTCTCAGTAAATATTAGACTTTTATTATATATAATACTATAAGCACAGCTACATTATACATTCATATATATTATGAATACTATATGCCATATATATGCAATTTTTGTGCTATTAATATTAATAAAAGCAGAGGGTTTTATTTTTTAAAGTTCTGAAAAGTAAAGTGTTATAATTAGGATGAGAAAGGAAAGTCACCAAAGCTCGCATAAAATGGTTAACAGATTAGGTGGATCTCAAGAAATAAATCAAATAATACTTATAGAAAAATGAGGAGAATTTTGTACTAAATAAATAAGCAGTATTTCACTTGCGTGTGGGAAAAGAGGAGCTTGTGTCCTAAATCCTGAACTTCAGGGGGCCCACCCCATCCTAATAGTGCGACTATTCCCCACCCAAAGTTTACACCTCACATTTTAGACCATGCTCTGGATATACAGGTCACTGGAGTTCCAAAGAACCATACAGTCTTTTATTCCACCTTCATTCTCTTAGGTGCTGACCAAACCACCATTGTTGGGTTTTTTTGTTTGTTGTTTTGATAGAAATCACATTCCATTGTTTTGTTTTTTTATAGAAATCACATATTTTATTTTATTATTTTATATTTTTAAATATAATTTGTTGTCAAATTGCCTAACATACAGTGTATAAAGTGTGTTCTTGGTTTTTGGGGTAGATTCCCATGGCGAACCACCATCGTTCTAAGTATATTACTGAATGGTGGCTCAGGGTTGTCTTTTTATGAGGTGTTTGGTTAGAGACTGAATTAGTGGGCTGGGCTGTTCAGATGTGGAGGATTCAGAACATGGACCAGGGATAACAGTTTAGGGTAATTTTTCTTTGTGCCATTACATTCTGGGGTAGAATTCTAAGGCAAGAAGAAGATTCTAAATTTGAACTGAGATTTCAAAACCATTATCAAATTATTTTTATCAAAGAAAGAAGATATACTTAACAGTGTGATAATCAATTTGCAGTTTTTAACTATTTAGACACATGTACTTTTTAATGAATTTTTAACTATTTAGGTAGGAGGACCTCCATTTGGATGCTTGCCCCAGGACCTGAAAAATGGATGGGTTTGTGACCTAACCATAAAAGTAAAGTTGTCCATGTCATGGTATATTGATCTATATAACAGAAAAACAGACAAGAGAAATGAATAGTGGGGAGAAAATGGTGACTAGAACAGTAATGTTAAATTCAGATCAGAAAAGACTGGTGCTAAGAAGCAAGAGTTTTATCCTCTAGAGTGGTGTGGTAGGGAGAATAATGGCTTCCCAGGATATCTACATCCAAATCCCTATAAACAGTGAATATTACCTTACATGGCAAAAGGGATTTTGAAGATGTGATTAAATTTCCAGATTTAGAGATGAGGAGATTATCCTGGAATATCCAGGGGGTCCTAATCTAATTATATAAGTCCTTAAAAGCTGAGAACCCTCCCCAGCTGTGTTCAGAGAGATGGCCCTATGGGAAGAGAAGCATGAGATGGACTCAGGATTGCTGGCTCTGAAGTGGAAGGAAGGAACCATGAGCTATAGAAGGCAAGTGGCCTCGAGGAGCTAGAAAGGGCAAGAAAACTAATTCTCTCCTGGAGCTTCCAGGATCTAATGCAGCCCTGCTGGTGCCCTGACGTTAGCCCCTAATACCCATGACAGATTTCTTTCCTCCAGATAATAAATGTTATTTTAAGCCTCTAAATTTTTATTAATTTGTTACAGCAGTGATGGAAAAGGCAGAATATAGGCAGCATCATTGGTGAGGACTGGCTTATTTAGCCAACTCCTAGGTAAAAGAAAGTAGCAGAAGATGAGCATTTTATGTAGAGACATTGCCGGAATTCTGATGGTAAGGAAGAAGTAATAAAGGGAAAATACGGGGAAATAATGCAGGTTTCTGAATTGCAGGACTTCTCAAAGCCTCTCATCAGTTAGGGCACACTGTGACTCTCCAAGAAGGATACACAGCATTTCCCTAAATTATTTGAATAAGGACAAATCAGTTTATTTTCATATGGAGGAATACCTCACCAGACAGAACGTTGCTTGTAAAACTATTATAAGGAAAGAGTCATCAAAGGATTCTGAATAGGGAAAGAACCTGATCCAATATCAATCTCGTACCAGGCTGGCTATGGGCAATAGGAAGATATCTCATTGTATCCTATACTTATGCTGCATTCAAGGTGCAAGCACAGAGCCAGGTACAAGAGGGGGACCAAATATTCCCTAGCATCAGAAAAGGGCAATAAATGCTTTAAAGCCCTCCGAATCTTCTCTCTTAAAATATATACAATGTTCATCAGTACAAAGCATTAATTATTCAATTTTCAAGAATCTAAAGAAATTAATTTGTCTTTTTATTAGTTATTTATATATACTGGGAAGCCTTTAGGAAGGCAATACTCAAATCATTATTTTTTTCACTTAAAGTGGAAAGAGAAGTGAAGAGAACATCGAGTGAATCCTTAGTAGTGTTGAGGAGAGAACTCACATCCAGAGGTTGGCAACCTGTTTATGATTACACAGCTGTCTGACGGTGTCCTTACGGCTAGAGCCCAGTTCTCTCATTATCCGAAATTGTGGTTTTCCTATTATTCGTTAGGATCATTGTGCAGTAAGCATTATGTTTCAGGGAATATTATTAGAATGCAGTATACATATATGTATAGACCCTTTTCCCTTCTATAAAATAAAATTACCATCTCCTACCTTCCACTGTTTCCAAAGAGTTTTAAATGGATGAGTTTTGCAGATGTCTTTAAGATGATAATAGGGTTCTACTTTACTTAAAATATTATCTGCTTGGAATGAGATAGAATTGCTTAATTCAGTTAACTTGTGTGGGCATAGTTATAAATTCAGTGGCATATTTTAACATAACATGCTATGTTCTTCCCCTGTTTATTTATTGAGCACTTATTAAGGACAGAGCCCTCTGCTGGGCACCGAAGATACAATGTGTGGGACACACAGTCATCCTTAAAAGATATTTTACTTTGGGTTGAGAGACAAGTAAGTGATTCAGAAACTGGCAACTAAACCCGCAAGGCAAGTAGGGTTCAGGAAAAGGAATACAATATAAGCAGAGAGCAAATCATAAAAAGAATTGTGTTTACTACAGACTTAGGGAGCATCAAAGACTATCCAGGCCTCAAAACTACATCACTGGGACTCAAGAAAACCCAGAGTACAGGACAAGAAGAAAGAGGTAGAGGAAGAGGAAGAGGAAGAGGAAGAGGAGGAGGAGGAAAAGCAGGAGGAGGAGGAGGAAGAAAGAAAGGGGAAAAAGAAGGGAGAAGGAGAAGGGAGGGGTAGAGGAAGAAGAAGGAGGAGGAAGTACAGGAAGGAGAAAATGATTCCTCCTCCCCCCCAGTGGCATTCAGCTGACCCATTTTTGTATGCTCCTAATACCCTAGGCACACCCTCAGTTTTGCCATTGTTTCAATACTTTGTAATGTTCTGTTTATCTATTTACCTGTGTGTGCAACCAAAAAGATTTTTAATCTCCTGTAGGTAATTAACCAAGTGGCCTTCAGTTCTTATCTTTTCCATGACAAGCAAGGTGCCAGGCTTATGGTAAGTACTATGTTAATATTAATTAAATGAATTATTAAGGCATGAAAATATTTCAGGAGAGGGAATTATTCTTTCTCATTACTTTTATTCCTGCAAATACAATACTTACTGCTGGGCTGAGAATTTGAGTTTGCATCATATCCCTTAGCACCATTTGATTTGGCAGTAGGGTGAGTCAGAGAGTTACACAAACTCAGGTTCACCCTGACTTTCAGAGACCCACAACAGCCAGTCCATCTCTCAGCACTACAAAGACAGAACCCCTAGTATAAACTATTGATTTTAGTTAATAACAACATATCATTAGCTCATCAACTGTAACAACTGTACTAACCTATGTGAAATTTTAATAATAGAGAAAATTGTGAGGAACTGCTGTACTTCCTTCTCAATTTTCTATAAACTCAGAATTGCTCTAAAAATAAAAGTCTATTACTTTAAAAAAAATCTAGTGCACATATGCTTGCTTCTCATCTAAAACTTCAGCATATTGAATTCTGTGGGTATGGTACACTTCAAGTGTATGTTTCTAAGTTCAGGAATTAGATTCTTAAATTTTACTATATAAAGTGTCGAATTTTGTGACAGCACATTTTTTTTTTTGTTACTAGGATAGTTTAGATTAAAAAAAATTTTTTTAATGTTTATTTACTTTTGACAGAGAGACAAAGCAAGAACAAAGGGGAGGGGCAGAGAGAGAGGGACACACACAATCTGAAGCAGGCTCCAGGCTCCAAGCTGTCAGCACAGAGCCTGATGCGGGGCTCAAATCCATGAACCATGAGATCGTGACCTGAGCCGAAGTCGGACGCTCAACCAACTGAGCCACCCAGGGTCCCCATTACTAGGGTAGTTTAAAAACAAGTACAACTAGGGGCGCCTGGGTGGTGCAGTCGGTTAAGCGTCCAACTTCAGCCAGGTCACGATCTCGCGGTCCGTGAGTTTGAGCCCCACGTCGGGCTCTGGGCTGATGGCTCAGAGCCTGGAGCCTGTTTCTGATTCTGTGTCTCCCTCTCTCTCTGCCCCTCCCCCGTTCATGCTCTGTCTCTCTCTGTCCCAAAAATAAATAAAAAACGTTGAAAAAAAAATTTTAAAAACAAGTACAACTAGCAATAAGTTTAAAGTGAAATATATTCCTATATAATCTTTACAGCTTAAAGTAGGCACTGTTGCTTTCCCCTTTATAGCTGAGAAAACAGACTCAGAGATTTGAGGTCAAATGTCTCACAACCAGCAAGCAGCAAGTCAAAATTCAAACTGAGTCATTTTTCTTAACATTTATGCTGCTTTTAACAACATAAAGGTTAAGTATAGAGATACTGGTGAAGCATATATAAATATATAAATACAAGGAAATTTGGGCCTAACTCTTCAGTTACTTGACAGACAGCCTGGCTCGTATCCACTATGTAGCAGCAACCCATCCATGTCCTCAACATACTGACTTATTTATTAAACAATATTCTGCCAAAAGGTCACAATTTAAATAATGAAAGCAATAAAGTAATGGATACATTTCTGGATGAAATACTGTTGGCTAATTCCCCCCGATCTATTCACAGTCATTTTTAATTAATATTTACAACAGAAAGAATTCCTGTTCCAAGCAAGCAGCTATGGGTTCTAGGAGCTGCTCAGCATGGAGGTCTAAATGTTATCCAATGCTAATATACAGATGGATGATCCAGGCGGGACTGCAACAGAGAGTCCTTCGGAGAGTGTAGAACTTTCTTCCTCCTAATCTCAGATATGACATCATTGGCATATTAAAACTTACCTACTTGGTACAATACATGTGTGTTGTAGGCCATGTGTCCGTGAGGCTCATTTGTATTGGCTTTTGCATGTTGCTCTTTGAGGACTGGGAATGCTTTTCTCTACTACATAAGTACTAGTACCTCAAGTACTACTGAAAGAATTTCACCATGACTGAGAAAATGGGAAAATGAAAGCAAAACATGACAATGTCACAGTAAGCACAGTCCAGGAGAACTAACATTGTATTTTCAGATTTAAAAATGTTTCAAACCACAACTTTATGAAAATTGAAGCCTTTGTTTAGTCTATTTTATGTTATTTTATGTCATTAATTTCTTCCCTATTAATGGCATTGCAAAGCAATTATGGAAACTACAGGTATAATTTCCAGGCAACAGACCCTGGTACATACTTGGTATTTTCGGGGTTTTCACTGAGATGGTATATACATCTTTTTTTTTCCCTTTATTAAAGTAAGAACCTATATTACTATACTATTACTATTAATTATTATTACCGAATATATTCTATAGTAAAATTTGAGATCTAGAGTAAGATTTCTGGGATTTACACTGTACCTCCTCCAATATTCCTTAATAAGAAATTCTGGGGCACCTGGGTGGCTCAGTTACTTAAGTGGCTGGCTCTTGGTTTTGGCTCAGGTCAGGATCTCACAATTTATGAGATCAAGCCTGGCATCAGGCTGTATGCTGACAGTGCAAAGCCTGCTTGGAATTCTCCCTCTCTCTCTCTCTCTCTATCGTGTGCACGCGTGCGTGCAAAATAAATAAATAAACATAAAAAAATAGAATTCCTCATGGAAAACTGTTGAAATCCTTTGGCTGTTTGAAGTTAGTTTGCTCACTTTAAAATTTAAATAATAATGTAATTTATTGCCTTGAGAAAATATCCAAACCTAGTATCCTAACATTTAAACCCCACTTCTATCCACTTGCTTTCTCCATACTGACCACATATCTCTTGGTGTCACCTCAACCCCAGACTCCTATTGAGCCAAGAACAGTCAGTTGTACATGCTCTCCCATACCCAATGCCCCATAGCTCAACTTCCAAGAGGGATGTCTCACTCCCTGCCTTCTTGCCCTAACTGTTCTATCTTCTAACCATCTTCTTTTTTTTATTGACCAACTGACTTCTAAATCTTCGTTTGTCTTTCAAACACTCCTCTCAGAAATACCTTCTCTGCAAACCCTCTCTAGCTTTAGATTTATATCACACTGGGATGCCTATTCACCATTCATTCTCTGCTTTTGCCTTCCTAACACAACACCCATTTTGTCCTCTTCAAATTCTAGTTTCTTTGATTGCCATTCCTTGTTATTTCAGGATGAGGATGTTTGATACAGAGGTCGAGGGAGAGATCTCATCTGAGAAGGTGCTATTCTACATCCACTTATCATGAGGTGCACTGGTCTGGACTACTGGAATCAGAGACCTGGATCCAATCTCAACTGTACTACTTACTGGCGGTGCAGTCTCTAACAAGTTTACTTTCCTGAGTTCTAGTTTTCTAGTATTATAATTAAGATTATAATGTCTCTTTTATAAGATTATTATAAAAGGTAATTTTTATGAAAGGCCTAGAATAGCTCTTGGCTCATAAAAAGAAAGGGATATTATATATGGAAGTATACATAACCACTCTTCTGTGTAGAATACTACACAATATTTTCAATAAAAACCCTAAGTCTTTTACATCTTGAAACTATACTTTGTTCATCAATCTGTAAATTGCTTTTTATTCATTTATGTATATGATATATAGACAGATACAAAATTATACCAAATATATATGTATATGTAATTACATGTAAAGAGATATATAAACATATATTCATACATTTGGATATATGTGGTCATCTTTTTCCCCCTTCTTTCTCTATAAATATATATATTTATCTCTCTATGAATATATATACATATATTTATATTTATATTTATATGACCAGAAGATGAAGATGGTAGGTAGAAGTTCAGTGTAGTATATAAAATTCCAGCTCTGGATGGATGGGGGTTGAATTCCAATTATCTATGGCATCTGTTAGTAGCATGGCCTAAGCAAGCAACTTAAGACTTCTGAACCTCAATTTCTTTGTTGAAAGTTTAAGAAAATAGAATCTACCAGTACAAGTTATTTCTAGGATTGAAGGTTACCATCTACATGCAATGTACCTGCATGTGTATGTGGGTGTGTGTGGTATGTATTTCCCCTAGGAACAACAGTTCAGTATTCACTAATTCAGTGTTTGTGAAGGCTTCATATAGCTACCACAAACAATAAGAATTAAATATATATATATACATTATGTATACGTATATATATTGTATTCTGTATATACATATATATTGCATTATGTATATATATGTTATATATACATATAATACACACACACACATATATATATGTAATGTGCATATATATCTACACATTTATTGCCTTGAGGATCTAATTTACCATTGTATACACCACTGCACTCTGTCAATAACTATTGTTTAACAAGGATTCAGTTCATTTTTGCAGAAGAAAGCAAAGGAAAAATAGAGGTATGGAGAGAAGAAAAGACATCAGGGACTGAATGGAAGGTGATTGCGTCCAAGACGGTTCTGAAACTCATCACAAGGTTGACATGTGGCTAATGACTCTTTTCCCATCAAAACTTGACTGCCAGGTTTTCATGGAATGTTCCTCTGTAATACCTTTCATGGTTGGTGCCCTTACTCCCTGCCACTTCCCTTGAATGCCAAATATACCTACACATGCTTTCATTTTTCTTCTTAAAATATTTGCCACCATTTATAGCATCACCTTCTTTGTCTCGGTCATCCTTTTTTCCAGTTATGACAAGCTCTTGCTAAATCTGTAAATGAGCTCAGAGGCTTCCTTCCTTTAGGATAATTCTTCATCTTTCTCCCTCTACTTTGCACTTCATGCTGGAATTGCTTGTGCCCTGTCTACATATTATTTTTCTTTTCAAGCAAGCTGAGCAAGAGACCAAAGGAACAATTTAACAAGAAAAAGTAAAGCTATTTGGTGATATATGAGAAAATTTTGACAAAAAGTGATAGTAATAATAATTCCATGAGTAAATGACAGCTACAAGCTGGGCATCATATTAGACCTTTTATATACTTTTATGGGCTGAACTGTGCTCCCACAAAATTCATATGTCGAAGTCCTAACCTCTAGTACTTCAAAATGTGACAGTATTTGGAGATAGAGCCTTTAAAGAGGTAATTAAGGTAAAATGAGGTTGTAAGGATAGGCTCTAACCTAAATGACTCATGTCTTTATAGGAAGAGGAGATTAGGACACAGATGTGCACAGAGAAAAGACCAGGGAAGACAGATGGGGATAACGGCCATTTAAAAGCCAAGGAGAGGTATCTTAGAAGAAATCAACTCTGCTGACACCTTGATCTTAGAATTCTAGTCTCCAGAACTATGAGGAAATAAATTTCTCTTGTTTAAGCCCCCAGGCTGTGGTACTTTGTTACAGCAACCCTAGCAACTAATACATACACTTCATTTTATTTGCTTCCCACAGCATCCCATAAAGAACAAATAAGTATCACTCTCCCCTTTTTATACATGGTGAGAGGAAGGCTCAAAAATAACATTTGAAGGATGCCATTTGAAGTGGAAAATCAACCCACTGATGAACGTGATTAAATAGAAACTAGAAGCAAAAATAATCTGAAGCAATAGGTTTGTAGGCTGATCCTCATATATTAAATATGTTTTCTAGTTCCCTATGTTATTTACTTAACTGATTTTGTCCATTTTGTGCCATGCTTTGTGATATGTGCTGAGGATTCAGAGAGAAAACAGTTCTTGCCCCCCAGAAGCCCATGGCTTTTTAGAGAAGATCCACACAAAATTCATTCATTAATTCAATATATTGTACTGGATATATTCACTACATCTAACTGCCACAAGTCTAGACACAGACATGATCAACTCTGCTGAGCATCAAGGAAAGCCTTGTAAGCAGACAGGTGGGCCTGCAGTCCTGTGGTGGTGCTCCCCGAATCCTCATGTCCCTGCCAGCACCTTCTGGATGGCTTCCCAGAACCACAACCCAGCCTCCACCAGCATCACTGCTTGCTGCCCACAAAGGAGCCAAGCCCAGCCAGGGCACTGGCCACTCCATGGGCAAGAGGCTACAGCAGGAGCTGATGACCCTGATGATGTCTGGCAACACAGGAATTCCTATCTTCCCTGAATCAGACAACCATTTTAAGTGGACAGAGGCCATCCATGGAGCAGCTGACAGAGTATATGAAGATCTGAGGTATAAGCTTTCCTTGGAGTTTCCAGTGGCTAACCTTAAAATGCACCCACAGTGCACTTCCTCACACCCTGCTACCACCCCACTGTGCACACCTGGGGTAGCATCTGGTTAACATCCTGAAGGACAAGTGGGCCACCCTGTATGATTGTCAGGATCCTCCTGCTGTCCATACAGAGCCTGCTAGGAGAACCCAACATTGATAGCCCTTTGAACATACAAGCTGCTGAGCCCTGAAAAAAAAAGCCCACAACCTTTAAAAAGTATCTGCAAGAAACCTGCTCAAAGCAGGTCTCCAGACAAGAACGCTGCCTTATCCAGCCTCTCTCCTTGTGTTGTCTTTTTAGTTTTCCCTTAGCTGGTCTACCGTTTCCTTGATTTCTGCATAGGACTGTATCTTAACCTGTAGTGTCATTTTTGTTTTCTGTTTTTTGTTTTTTGTGTTTTTTTTTAATTAAGTCTCTGATTGAGTCCTTATGATAAATATATTAAATGAATACATTTTGGGATTTTTATAAAAATCAAAGGTCTTAAAACAATGACTCATCTGAGGCTTGAAGTATGAGGTGATAAGACAGAACAATGGCTGATGGCTTCTCAAATGGAAACAAAGACCTATGCTACTGTTTAGTCACTAGCTGGGCAAAAAAGCAGATAAACAGAGCAAGGTGAACTGAGGCACTCCTGAGCCATTTCAGTTTTCATCCAGACTAGCCTTGCTCTGACATGTTGCTCCCCTGAACACAGCATGGCTACTGCTTCCAGCAGAGTTACCTGCAAATAGTGGAAACCCTGTCAATCCTGATGATAGACTGACTAACTGAACAACTGGTTTATACTTGCCCATTTATTTTTAATCTGAGCTGATAATGCTACCAAGCTCTTCCCTTGGGAATGTATATGAAGATAAATGAGGTAATTTATGCCATAGGGTTCTGAACTCCTTAGAAGAAAAATGTTACAATAAATTTACAGTTATATTATATATTCTTTAATAAATATTTGATTGGATGTGCATAGAATATCTATGATCCCTTAAGAGATTTAGAGGAAAATAGCCAAGAAAAGACCTATAAGCCTTAAACTGCCAAAACCCCAGAAGATGATTTAAGCAATGCAATAAGTAAGTAGGTTGACCTATTTCTCATTTTAAGGGCAGAAATAAAATTACCATTCCTATGTAGGAAAAGGCTTCTTCCCACGGCGAGTATGAGCAATATTAACACCAAGCTTTCTCTTTCTTTAGAAACACTTCTAAGTTAGGTTTAGAATGAAAGAAGCTCAGACAAATACAAAAATACAACCATGAAAATTAATTACAGTAGCAGGTCCTTGACTAACCAATCTAGTCCCTTTTATGCTGTCCCTCAGTCAGGGTACACTGTGGAAAAAGCAAGGGCCTTGAAGTCATAATGACTGGTGTTCCACTCCTTTCTCTTCCAATTATAGGCCTCTGACCTTGGACAAGTGAGTGACACTCTCTGTGCTTTCATTTGCTCATCCATAAAATAAAGACATTAATAGGCAATGTGAAGATTTGCTGTGAATACCCAATAAGATAATTTTTTTTCAAATACCTAGAACTCCAGCCAAGGTATAGCAGATGGTTCCAAATGTTATATATTGTGCTTTCCACCAAATGTGTGGTTTCTAATAGCCATGGCATTAGACTAAATTTTAGGACCTTAATGATGATATATTAAACAGTAATTATATTATCTTATTTAATCCCCAATAACCTTCTATAGTATAGATACTAGTACCATTACTATTTTACAGATGAGAAAACTAAGCTTTAGAGAGGTTAATGGAAATTTTAAGAAGGGGAGGGGGCCCTGAATGGCTCAGTTGTTTGAGTGTCCAACTCTTGATTTCAATTCAGATAATGATCCGAGGATCGTGGGATCAAGTCCCACACTGGACTCTGTACTGAGCATGGAGCATGCTTGAGATTCTCTCTCTCCCCCACCCCCTTACCCCTCTTCCCAGCTTGTGTGCGTGCTCTCTCTCTCTCTAAAATAACAAATAAATAAATAAACAAACAAATAAAATAAAGAGCTTAACGAACTTACTAGATTCAGAATGTTAATAAATGGCACACGACGGACTTCACACTAGTACAGTACAGAAGAAACTACTTTAAAATCACCACCAGAGGCAACTGTGTGTGTGTCAGTGTGAGTGTGAATGTGTGTGTGTGTGTGTGTGTGTGTGTGTGTGTGTGTCTGTATGTGGGTGACTCAACCCAAGCAAAACTTTAGTTTAGTTCCTGTTTAATGATGATAATTATATCTCAGGTTTCTATAACATATTTATATTTTATAAATTGTTTTTCTTTTTCTATTTTTTGTTGTTTGTTTGTTTTGAGGGATTTCTTTTGTACAAGAGAAATGTAAGCATTCAGAGTGAAGAAATCACTCCCCCATATTTTAGGAGATAAAAGTGATTCTCAGAGAATAAGTAACCCTACCTTATTTTTACATACTTAAAATCCATACTAAAACACTGTAGTTTTGCTTTTGATTAATTAACACCTTTTAACTTTTTAACATATCTTAACTGTGAGATCTCTGTGATAAATTAGCAATTGTTGGGAAAATATTCTATAATCATACTAGTGTTGCACATGGGGTAATGCTGCTGGGCAGTGGGGCGAAAGTCCGGGTCAGAAGCCCCGGCTAAGCTGCTGACTAACCTAGGGAACTTAGGCAAATCACTTATTTATGCTCAGGGTCACCTTCTCAGGTAACAATGGCTATAAAACTTTCATCTAAGTATCTTACCTTACCAGAGTGGAGGTAGCTCAGCCCCAGCACCAGCAGCTATGCCCTCCATGGCTCAGGTCTACCACAGACTCCTCAACTAACTTGTTTCTCTCTTTATCCCAGTACTTGTATTTAGAGTTTCTTGTTCCATCCTTCAGGATTAATTACCTAGTTAGACTATATCCATACTTTGGTTTAATTTTTCCCCACTTCCTCTGTCTCAGATTTTCCCAAATTCATATGCTGCAGCCTGTAGGTATTTCCCATTCCATACTAAATTACTTCAGGCCTGAGGAAAATGTAGTGCAGCAAATTCAGAAGTCTGGGCTGCTTCTTGTCTGGGAGAATGACCCGTACAGAATATAAAAGAGACAAAGGGAAGTGAAAGAAAAAGAGAAAGGCCCAGAAGTTAATGGGAGAAAACTTTAGGGAAAATGCCAGTTTAGGATGGCCATGTACTCCCCCGCAGAAAGGGTAAGAGCTGAACTTTTAGGAGACAGATGTGCTTGCAAAATTCTATGTGACCCAGACATCTCCAAACACCTCGAAGATCACTACCAGACATTGTGGGAGCTCCTGGAATGTAGGTGTATCATGTCTTATTCTTGATTATGTCTGCAGTAACTGGAGCGATACACTGATGGTAGGGTACAAAGATACGTGTTCAAAGGGAAACCTGCCTTTGTTCCCCAAAAATGTTCCTCAGTTCTGAAAAATGTAATTAAGTACTCCCAAAACCTAAACATAATGCCCTAAACATTTCTATCCTCTTTACTCAGTGGGAAGAAGAGAGGTAGATTCCAATAATTTAGACTCAGATAACTTATTAGTGAAAAGAGTAGAAACGTGACGTCTAAGGTTAAAACAAAATTAAATAAATGGAAATTAATATGTAGTTGTGGTTCAAAGTTTGATGAGAATAAGCATAGAAATAGGTTGATGTAGGGGTGCCTGGGTGGCTCAGTCAGTTAAGCATCTGGCCTCGGCTTAGGTCATGATTTCGTGGTTCGTGGGTCCCGGCCCTGTGTCGGGCTCTGTGCTGACAGCTCAGAGCCTGGAGCCTGCTTCGAATTCTGTGTCTCCCTCTCTATGCCCCTCCCCTGCTCATGTTCTGTCTCTCAACAATGAATAAATGTTAAAAAATATTTAAATTAAAAATGTTTTAAAATAGGTTGATGTATCTGTGAAATATCACCTCTTTTATTCAGTATGATTTTGTGGCAGTCAACACAACATATTTTATAAATTCTAAGATACATACTTTATGTTTTAACACTTCTGAAGTTGGGATGCATCTTAAAATTGATAGCATGAATTGGCTTAACTGGCAGCATTTTTAATGATACATAAAATAGCACTGAATTTTAAAACTAGTAGTATCTTAGAGTCAGTGAATTATGTTAATAAATGTATGATGAATAAGTTTTTGAAGGACACAGAAAGAGACACCCTTACAATTCTTACAAGATTTCAGTCAATAGTTCTCAAACTTACAAATACATCAGAATCATCTGGGAGGCTTATTATATAATACAAACTGCTATCCCTTCCCCCGACCCCAGAGTTTCAGATTCAGTACCTCTAAATTTGATGCTCATACCACTGGTCTGAGACCCATTGTTGTAGGCCATTTAAAAAAATGTTTGTTTTATTTTTTCATCTCAACTTTCACTGATACTAATTTAAAATTTTCAGTTAGATTTTTATGATATCACACCTAGAAAATTATTGTTGCCTCCTAAATTGTCTACTTAACTGTCATGCTTTCCTCATTTAGAACCATCTTTTTTTTAGAAATTACAGAGTTAGTACCTCCATACACACACACACACACACACACACACACACACAGAGGCATACGTGTGCTTAGTTTATAACTGAAGGTTATTCATAGACCATAATCTTCCTGATCTAATCTACTCCTCTGAATGTTTTGACCGTGGATTCAGCCCAAGAACATTTTATCAACTAGTTCCCAATATGTCAATCTAGTTCCCAATATGTCAATCTCTTTTACAACCAAATGTGTTTGCCCTTACTTGTTGCTCACCTACAGGGTGCAGGCCTACTTTATTTAGTTCAGCACAGACTACTTTCCAGAAACATCATCTCCTGTTTCCATTTGTTTTTTTTTTTTTTTTGAATACACCAAAAGAGACATTACTTCTTGACATGAAATTCATTAACATTATCATATAGTCATATTACATAATCATTATGTGGGTGTGCTTAGTTTTTACTTCATCTAGAGTAGGATCATCTTACACTGAAATCATATTTTATTTCATTTCTCTGAATGAATGATTAACAGAATTCTTGTCACACCATTAAGACTCAATGAATGTTAAATGGAAGTATATGTGGAATTAGCTATATTTTCAATTAGTTTTTGGACTAGTATGCAAGTGGTCAATATACATATGTGGTTCTATTTGACTCAACAAAAGACTACTAAATATTATGTGGAAGTTCTTATCTAAGGCACTGAAAAGAAGAGAGATGGAAAATATACAGGATCAATTTGGCAGTACATATATTTATTGAACACCTACAACTTGTTACGTGCATCTAAGAAACTCTCAGAGTAAAAGGCTAATGATACTCCACCAAGGGGCAATGTTTTGCAGAAGGCTGTGAAAATATTCTGTTGAGTTAGAGACTCAATATTGCTCCTTATAGTATTCCACTGAGGTTTAAACAAAGAGCTTTCCAAAAAGAATTAAATCATACTCACTGGGGCCAGAGGAAAGATGGTCCCCTCCAGACATGAAAGGAAGCAAGTGCATTTCAGAAATAAATGACTTTACATAGACGCACAGGCCTCTCAAGGGTGGAGTAGGCACTCCAACTGGAAAGCTCTCAGACTAAATCAGACAGCAAAAGGTCATGACTGACAAAAAGGGAATCTCTCTAACTTCATTTTTTTTTTATTTTTACATTTCTCAACCTTAATAAGAAACTACTTCAAGCCTCTTAGTGAGTGACTCAGTTTCAAGTGCAAATTGAAGAAAGATAGGTCAAGACAGTGTTACGGTTCAGAAATTTGGGTAAACACATACTTGGTTTCCACACCAGTGCTCTTAATCAAATAATCTTAAGTATTTTATTTGAAAACTGCACACGAAAAAAAGCCAACATCCTAAAGCACATTATCTTCTTTTTCTAGTATCTATCAAGATTCCTACATGAATCTTATATGGCAGAGGCTCTCAAGTAGCAAGAACAAAAGGGAGGTTTCATGGATATTGAAAATTCTAGACATACAGTTTTCTAGTTTATATTCACATAATTAACCTTTTATAAATCACTGCTTGTTTAATCCATATCAGACAAAGTCTCATTTGTTGATAAAAAAAACTGAGGTTCAGAAAAGTCACATAGCCAACAAGTGGAAGTGTACATATTCAAATCCAATTTCCAGCTGCCAGTTTTCTTTATATGCCTGTCACCCTATCCTTCTAAATTGCCAAGCATCACTTTTCTTGATGTCTCCAACACTGCATTACTTATTTTTAAATCTTTGTTTCTTTGAGTAGGCACACTAAATGTTTTCTTTGAAAAAATGTATTTTTACCAGGTTTCCAGAAGATGCTCTTTTTTTTTTTAATCTTTTTAATGTTTATTTATTTTTGGGACAGAGAGAGACAGAGCATGAATGGGGGAGGGGCAGAGAGAGAGGGAGACACAGAATCCGAAGCAGGCTCCAGGCTCTGAGCCATCAGCCCAGAGCCCGACGCGGGGCTCGAACTCACGGACCGCGAGATCATGACCTGGCTGAAGTCGGACGCTTAACCGACTGCGCCACCCAGGCGCCCCAAGAAGATGCTCTTTTGAGAATGTTTGTATGTTATATTTGGAGGTGATCACATTCCTGTATTTAATTATTTAAATTATTGTCATAAAATCTACTCTACCCTTAGTAAATATCTCCTAAAAATAATTTTAACATCAAAGAAATCTGGATATGAAATGGTATTGCTAGGGGCGCCTGGGCGGCGCAGTCAGTTAAGGGACCGACTTCAGCCAGGTCACGATCTCGCAGTCCGTGAGTTCGAGCCCCGCCTCAGGCTCTGGGCTGATGGCTCAGAGCCTGGAGCCTGTTTCCGATTCTGTGTCTCCCTCTCTCTCTGCCCCTCCCCCGTTCATGCTCTGTCTCTCTCTGTCCCAAAAATAAATAAACGTTGAAAAAAAAATTAAAAAAAAAAAAAAAGAAATGGTATTGCTAAAGATTCCAAGTGGGAAACATCGGAGTCAGAAAAATTAAACTTTTATCAGTCCCTTCATCTTCACCCTCGTTCAAAATTAAATGCAACTATAAATTGTTCCAAGTAAAGTGAATTTTTACTCTCACTCTCTTCTAAAGGACAAAATTAGAAGTATGAAATAAAAATTAATTCAGCTGAAAAGTTATCACTTCTATTTGGCTTTCTCACTTAGAAATGATAGATTTTCAGTGGCTAGGTGAATTGCCCTATAATCTTTTGATGAAAAGCAGTATCATCTCAATTTTAGGCATGGTTTCTGGAACCACTTAGGTTTTCATGAAATTAATTTTGTTTCTCACATTACAACATATAAAAAGTTGAACTTAAAACCCCTAAATTTTCCTATTTATTTCAAGAATAAAATGCAATTTGATGGGTGCTCTCATCATCCACAGTAAAAGGCCTTTACTTTACGGCTCTGAACATAGTTGAGGTAGAGTGTAGATTAAGAATACAAACTCTAGTCTCTGATTACTGGAATTCAAATTCAATTCTATCACTTGCTGGAAGTGTAACCTTTGCAGGAGGGGACTTAATCTCTCTGTGTCTCACTTTCCCAACCTGTAAAATGGAGAATACCTATCAATACAGGATTTAAAAAGGTAATCAATTATTTTAAGCACAATTTTCAAAATATTATATGTAAATGTAAATAGGATCTGTCACTCAATCACTAAGGTAAGTCCTTAATAAATGGTTCCTACTTTTTGTGGAGACGGCATTTATCTGGATGTCTAAGATTCTAGTATCATTCATATTTCTACCCCTCTGTAACAGTGAAGACATTTCTTCATTCATTCAGCAAATGTGAATAAATCTTGAACTAAATGTTGAAAATATAATGTCCAACAAAATGCAGTTGCTGACCTAAGGCAGTTTATATATGTTAGAGAATGACACACTAGAGGCAATAATTCAGTTTGTGAACTTTTATTTCTCCATTTATAAAATAAGAGATTGATCTATATTACTTCAGTTCTCTTATCTTCTAAAGGGCTAAATTTTTATGAACTCAGTTTATGTGTAAAGAACAGCCCATTGTAACATGGTCTGTCATGAATCTGAGCTCTGAGAACAAATGTGTGAGTGAGTGTGAAATGTTTCCAAGATATTCCTTTGGATAAGTAGTAGAATACTATCATCACTAAAAAAATGACCTTTCTTTGATAATTTTTGTTTTATTTCTTCAGTGTAAATATTAAATATTTAATACATAAATATTAATTAACACATAAATGCACAAGCAATGGGCCAAATAAGAAATAAAATGGAAAATCAAAATATGTCTCAAAACAAAAGAAAAAGAAAACACAATGTTCTAAAACCTATGGGAAGAAGCAAAAGCAGATGTTAGAGTAAAATTTATGCTACAAATCGTATTTATTCTAAGCAGGGTCATTGAATGGGTGTTGAGCTCTACCTTCCAGGGATTCAACTTCACAATAGTGGGTAGAGGAATTTAGTGCAGTTCCAAGCAGAAAAGTGATTCTCAGTAGATCCTACTTACTGAAAGAACAAATACTCTGATATGGGTCTGAGTCAGACTAGAGAGATTGAGCTTAGTTGTAGCCAACAAAAGAGCTAATAGGAATTTCTAAGGGAAATCAGGGAAATACAATAAAACAACAAACCCTACTTGAAGGGTCAAAGATCTTTCCAGGGAGGCTAGGCTTCAAGTCTAGAATCCAAGTGAGCAAGACACTGGATTGAGAACAGCAGAGAAGGCTGAGCGAGATGACTGGGCTCCGTAAATCAGTCTTTACACAAAGTTCCTTGGCACCTTGTTCACCCCTAACATAAAGATCATCCTGAAGGACAAAAGATCTTCCCATCTCCATCCCAAACTCAAGTGGAAAAAACTTTCTTCACTATGGCAGTGGTTGAATTTTATTGACTCATGGGGATGGAAGGAGAATGTAGCAGCAGGTAAATCCTGCCCTAAACTATTAGGGGCTGCAGAAGACAGATGCTGTCACACTCAGGGTCCTGGAAATTCACTCTTCTCTAAAGGGCACTTTGCAGAGGAAAAAAATGCAATTTTCTTAAAGCTCCAGGGAAACAGTATCTGAAGGGAAGGGAGAATTAAAAAAGGAAGAGCTAAGAAAAAGAAAACAAGGGACGTTCCTTGAAAAACCTTACTAAAAAATCAGGTTTCTCAAGGGATTGTGCCTTTCAGTGCTTATGGATGTTCTGCAGCCTGTGACTGACTGTATCAGACAGTGAGGATCTGTGAGGAGTAATGTACACAGCACAGCAGCAGCTATCAATTTGGTGTTGGAGGGAATAGTCTTCACAGCATTCTCCAAAATAAAAGCAGAAGAACAAGTAACTCAAGAAATAGAAGTTTTGCTTTAAGATGATACTTTGTACAGGCATATGATTTGAATGAATTTTTATAATATATAATTCCCATTGTCTGTTTCTAAATACAAAACAATATTTATTACAACAACCTGAGTTAAAAATCTATAGATACAAAAAATAACCATCAAAATTAAATATTACCTAGAAATCTCTACCATATATAAATAACAGCTGTTAGTATATTGGTTTTGAGTCTTTTAGTCATATATTAGAAATAATGTAAATTATAAGTAAATCATATGGTAGATATGATTTTACATTTTTTCAAACTAAATACATTACAGATATATTTGTACATTATTATATACTTTTATATTCTTTTATTGCTGCAGTTTATGATAGAATGATCAGACTTTGAATTATTCCAATTGTGTTGTAATTCCTTTATCTGCCTCTTCCCAGATGAATACTCTTTGACATCAACTTTTCCAAATTGATATTATAAGCCCATGACCAATATTAGCTTCCTTACACTTAACTGCAAGTAATGAAAGGCATTCGTTTTATTGGAAAGAAGGGCAGGGGCAATAAGAAAGTTGTATGCCATGGGAATGATCCTTTTGGCAGAGTGGAGGAAGTATTGGAAACGGGATGGATAGACATCAAAACACAAAGACCAGTTGGTTTCAATACCAAGGAGGAAATTAAGAAGGAACTGAAAAAAGGGTTTGTAAGAATCATTTTACACAAAGTGCCAATGTAAGAACACTATGATTTCCAATCAGACATAATTAGAAGCTAGAGTTAGATGTCAAGGCTGGCTCACCTCTGATTGCACATTTATTACTTAATCTGCCCAAACCTATATATTCCTAATATAAATAAGTAAAGTCACATTTTAAAAATAACTTTACTGCAGAAGGTTTTGTCTATTTGTTTTTTTTAGTTTTAATCCATTTTTGCATTAAATATTAGATGTTTTAGCAGAAAACAATTCAGAATGTGGCAACAATTTATGGAAGCAACATATAGGGATTAACTTATTTTGTTTATTCTTTTAGGTTCTTCGCAAACCTGTTTTGCAAAGTACCTTAAAACATTAAAGGAAAAGAAAAGCAGTGTTTTTTTCCTAGACTTGAGCAAATACCTACGAATGAATAACTATTCTTCAAATTTCCCTGTGTCCACTGCCACTTCTAAATTATCAAATATGTGACATATATAAAGAACAGTTCCGCTAGGGATGCCTGGGTGGCTCATTGATTAAGCATTCAACTCAATTTCTGCTCAGGTCACGACCTCAGAGTCACGAAATTGAGCCCCACATTGGCTCTGTGCTGAGTGTGGAGCCTGTTTAAGACTCGCTCTCGCTCTCTTGCTCTCTTGCTCTCTTGCTCTCTCTTTCTCTGGCCCTTATTGGCTCTCTCTCTTGTTCTCAAAAACAACAACAACAACAACAACAACAACAACAACAACAACAACAACAGTTCCACTAAAGTAATGCATTTCCTCCAAGGTCTGCAAAGTCTCCTCCCCTTTACCTACAGTAAAGCCTAACTACACTACCTGTTTTTCATCTCCCTCTCTAATCTATCTATAAGCCACATTTTCAGTCTCATTTCCCAATGTGTCTTTTTACTCACCCAGTCACTTGACAAACAGAATTACTAGCTCTGTCTCTCCTTCCTCTCTTACTCATCTCTGTGCCTCCACTTACACACGGAATGCTTTTCCCCTCACTTCTCCAGTCCTTGAATTCCATTCAGCTGATGTTTTCTCTACAAATCTCTTCCTGATTCATTTGTTCAAAAGTAACAAATTATTCCACTAGTTTACACACACTATTTCTGCCTATCACTTGGTAATTTTACTTCAGCTTCAGTTTTATTTTATACTTGGTTTATCTACCCTTCAACATGTAAAGGAAAAAAAAGAAAATGGCATGTAGCATTTGTATTTGCCTTTTCAGTTCTATGTATAGCACTTACATAGGCTGGGCTTGTTTAATTCTCAAAAATTAAAGCAATAAAACTGATATAAAATAACTACAGTAAATTACAAGAGAAGGAAACTGAAATAGAAATAAGCAAAATAATCTGGACTGCATTCTGTAACTAGAAATCAATAAAACCAATCAGCAGTGCCCAAATCTACTATACTACACTACATTAATTCTGGCAAATGGAAACAAAAAGTACTGAAAAGTGGAAAGTATTGAAAGTTACCTATTGTCATTCATATTATGCCCATTTTTCTCCATTACTCTTTATCTTCATTCACCGACCCCCATACCTCTATCTCTTCTTCTCTTCCTCTCTCCTTCCCACTCCCCTCGTCCCTTCCCTCCCTTTCATTCCCTCTCCCTTCTCTTCCTTTGTAGTGAGCATGGATCTTTCAAGACCATCACCTTTCCTTGTCCCAACCATTATAGACTTACTTGAGTTTAAACTCTGAAATATACATATGAAAATCTCTTTTTTTTCCTTGGGGTTATTTACAAACTCCATTGCATACTTGAGGGGATTCTCAGAGAGACATGTTGGTTAGGTTATAGCAATATTACCTTCCCTATATAGGTTAACAATGGTTCTTTAGTTTCTGGACTATATCTGCTTCATCTGTCTCTCTGTTTTGTGTGAGATTCTATCACTTGATTTCCCTTTTTCTCTTTCTATTTCTAGAAAGGTTTCTATCTCTTTCTCCAGCCTACCTGTCTCTTCTGCTGTCTCTTGCATCTGCCATTCACCAACCAATTTCATTGGTCCATTTTTTATCCCTATTTACATTTGTTAATCTACTGCTGCTGGCCCAGGATTTGAGAAGGACTCACTATTAATGTGTCCCAACAAAGCAGACTTTTTCTTATCTCAATCACCACTTAGATAAGGAAATTTTTAAAAAAGTTAGACAGGGAGAGAGCCAAACCATAAGAGACTCTTAAAAACTGAGAATAAACTGAGGGTTGATGGGAGGTGGGAGGGAGGGGAGGGTGGGTAATGGGCACTGAGGAGGGCACCTGTTGGGATGAGCACTGGGTGTTGTATGGAAACCAATTTGACAATAAATTTCATATTAAAAAAAAATAAATGAATGAATGAATGAATGAATGAATAAATAAATAAATAAGGAAATTTGAAACCAGGTGAATTTAGCCATCTTCACTGATGTTAATGATTATCTCTCCTCTCAGCAGCAGACTTGTACTATCTGCTGACAATATCTATAGTCCACACATCGCCCCATTTGAACTTGAATTTGTTTAGATGATGGAGAGGTTGCCAGCTTGTTTGGATTCACAAGTACTGTGGAAGGAATTTGTGTGAGCACAGGACTGATAGCTAAAATAAATGAACTCAAATTCCTGTTCTATCTTGTGTCATCTTTCAGAACACCCATGCTCTTCATCTCCAAAGTGGAATTGCTATGAAAGTCTCCCTTAGAGGGTGACGTAAGGATTGAAATGAGTTAATGTATATGAAAGACATGGACTTCCATTAAGTTGATCCTCAACATCTTCCTAACATTTCCTTCTCTCTAAATCCATTTCCCAATAGTCTTCCCAACACAGAGAAGACCTTTGACATTCTCAGAATAAATACATGTTTTTACATCAGGCATTAGGATAAAAAATTTTAGAGGAATTTACATACCATGTTAAGAAATTGCAGCCCTATTCTGTAGGCAATATATGATTTTGCAGTATTGTAATTACTTGGCCCTCAGCAGCATCAGCCTTTGGAAAAGCTCACTTTATACCAGAAGTTTTGGAAAGTTCATTCGTTAGTTATTTGCGTTAATAAGGGGTAGAAGATCCTTACTGGGGACAATCAATTGATACACACCAATAATCTCATTAATTAATACAAGCGACTACTTGAGCTCTACCAGTATATTCTCCACAAAATTTCTTTTTTTCTCTTATCCCCACTACTCTCCCTCCTTTGCACCTGCTTCCTCTACTTCTCATATTATGTGTTTTTTCCCTTCCCCATGCTAGAAACTTCTATTGCTACATTATGACATTGTTGAAGCCCGCAGGTCATTCCTAGAGCTCAGGCCAATCCCTACAACTGGATTGTTTTTGTACTGTCCCTATACTTACAAGAGTGAATGGTAATCAAACACAAATGTTCACTGAGTTCTTTCTATGTGTCAGGCATAGAGCTGAGATCTTTATACCTCATAAGAGTTTGTACTTTACAACAACCCGTGAGGCAGCTATGACTGTTATCCCCAGTTTACACTTGCAAAAAATGAGGCAAAAAAAGATTTAGTTTCCCAAGAAACATAACTTGGTATTATGACATAAGTCACTGTTTTACCTGGCAGCTTTTAGTAAATGTTTATTGAATAAGTACTCAGAGTTTTGTCGTACTTCACGGCCCAGCTCAAACTCACTCTTTCTAAAACAAACAAAAACAAAAATAAAAAAAATTAAAAAAAACAAGGATCCTCTCAACCACCCTTCAAGGAAGAAATCTTTTTCTCTAAACTCCTAACTATGTTTATTTTCTACCTTACATGTAGTCAGCTATTAATTTACTTTCATTTAATGCTTACATGTATAGGAAAGTGTAAGTCCCTTAAAATAGCATCTGGCTTACAGTGTCTATATGTGGTTTTAATGAATTAGTAACTAATTGAAAATTTATACAAATAGTGTTATCATGACAATATATGTGTTAATTGCCAAGAATCTAAAAATTAAACTCAAGGAGTGTGTTATCCTAAGCGAAATAAGTCAGAGAAAGATAAATATCATTAAATTTCACTCATATGTGGAACTGTAGAAACAAAACAGATGAACATAGGGGAAGAGAAGGAAAAATAAGATACAAATGGAGAGGGACACAAACCATAAGAGGCTCTTAAGTACAGAGAACAAAACTGAGGGCTGCTGGAGGGGAGATGGCAGGGGTGATGGGCTAAATGGGTGATGGGCATTAAAGAGGGCACTTGTTGGGGTGCCTGGGTGGCTCAGTCAGTTAAGCGGCCGACTTCGGCTCAGGTCACGATCTCACAGTCCGTGAGTTCGAGCCCCGCGTCGGGCTCTGTGCTGACCGCTCAGAGCCTGGAGCCTGTTTCAGATTCTGTGTCTCCCTCTCTCTCTGACCCTCCCCCGTTCATGCTCTGTCTCTCTCTGTCTCAAAAATAAATAAACGTTAAAAAAAAATTTTTTTTAATAAATAAAATAAAAAAAAATAAAGAGGGCACTTGTTGGGATGGACACTGGGTGTTATATGTAAGTGATGAATCACTAAATTCTGCTCCTTAAGTATTATTACACTATATGTTAACTAACTGGATTTAAATAAAATTTAAAAATAAAATAAATTAACACAAGGAATTTGTATATATAAGCCACATGTGGTATGATATGTGTTTAATATTTTAATAGAGAGATGTATATAATATTTATGGAAATTATCCTATATTCAATAAGAGACATCAATATTATAGTTAAAGAGTGACATGTACTCTAAATTAACAACAAGTATTTATTACTTCTATATTAGCCTGAAAGAATTTTACTTGTGTAAAGGATCTTCCCTCTGTTCTTAGATACTCTCTAGCACCTAACATAAGCTTTGTATACCGTAGGTTCTCGGTAAATGAGTGAATTAATAAATATCAAGATTGCTTACACAAAGCTTAATGCTAAATATGTTAGAAAATCTCATTTTCTTAACACAGCTTCTTTTAACTATGGCTCTCAAAGTAGAAATATATTCACCTTCTAAGGATTTTTCCCATCTGTAAGAGTAAACACCTAGACTCACATCTTTTCCACATTTACTATAAAACTCAAGATCCTTCTACATGGGTAGACAGATTTGGGAGACCTAGGACACTAAAAACATGCCTATTATTACTATTGTATATGTGCTAGGGTATGAGATGCCCAAGGTGGGAAAGAGGAGACTAAGCTTCTAATCCTTGCTCTCCACAAACCAGCTATTTGATCCTGTGAGACTTATTTAATCTAGTTTCCTCCTTTGCTAATTGATGGAGTTGAGTACAATAACTCTAAGGTGGCTTTCAACTCCAATATTTCTTAGTAATCCATAGTATAAATGATCTGACAGAAGCAGAAATAATTAGTATGTGAGGTATACTTCTTTTTCCACTCCTTTCCCTTACAAGTGCTGTCAGACAAATGCTGAATCTAAAATAAAAATGTAGGTTCCAAGCATGAATATAAATGCAGTTTTTCAGATGATTCAGGGATTTTCTAAAAATCCTCCCATGAAATGAGACCAGATACCTCTTTTGACTTTTTACATATCTATCTTCCTCTTCATGTTTTAAATATCTGTCTTGATGTTTTAGTTACCTCTCTCAATGTTTTAGATATCTCTCTTATTTTCTTTCATTGAAAATATGCTTCAGTGATGTATAGCACAGAGTCATATTTCATATGGATGATACCAGAAAGAAAATAGCCTTCCTCCAAAATATATTAATACTTCCTTACAAATGCAATGTTGATATCTCAATTTTCATGTAATAAAAATGAGTAATTCTTTTGTTCCTATTATGTGCTGAGCCAATTGCTGAAGATATAACAGTGAACATGGCACAAGAATGTACCATCTAGTAGGAAAAGAGGTAATAAGCAGGCAACTGTGACACTGTATAGAACATACTAGAGTGGAGATATAGAATACACAGAGTGTGAAGGAAATCATTCACCAGGGCAGATATATCCAAGAAAGGTTTCTCTGGAGGTAAGCAATACCTAAATCAGAAAAAGAGGACATAGAGCACATTATAAGCCAATGGAGAGTCTACAGGACAGAAACTACAATTAGCCTCTGATGTTTAGTGTGAATGGTTTGAAAGACGGTATTAAGAGATAATGCAAGAAAGGCAAGAATAGGCCTTGCAATAAGTGAATGTACATGTAATACTCAATTATGAAAATTACACTTCCTCCCAATTGCATCAGAAGTCCATTATTTAGAAATTGTTTTTCAGAAACAAGTATAACAGATAAAAGGTAATGCAAACGATACCTCACTGCTAAAAACATGAGTATGTAGAGAACCTAAAATGATCTATGGATAGACTGAATTATGAAATATTTTAAATGTCTTCCCTCAGGTTCAATATGACATTGAAAGTGGTTGTATAAAGTTCTTCCAGAATATTTCAAGAGTTAAGACTTCTCATTCATATGTTAATGACATATAATAAACAATGTAATCAAAACCTAGAAGGTAAGAATCCTGACTACTGTTTTACCACTAACAAATTTACATCCTTGGAGAAGGCACATAAATAACTTCTATGGGCATCAGTTTCTACCAAAGAAGAGTATTTCACTTATTTAACATCAAAGTCGCTTTCAAAACTGTAATTCTGAATAATATTTTTGAACATTTTTATTTTATAATATGATCTATGGATTTAGCTTTTTGTGTAAGTGTGTACTTAAAATGTTTGTTCTTGCAGGTAGATAAAATGTAGTTTACATTACCAGTTAACTTTGAAAACATGTGTGCTAGATAATACAAACATAAATGGTGTCTTGTCGGAATTTCCATTTAACAGGAGATTTGAACTAAGCTAGTTTGTGGCCCATTTAAAGCACTTCATACATTAGGTAGGGGATTCTTCAGAGGTTTATGACACTTCATCTTTGTTTTCACTCCTTGTGCTCAATCCAACATCTGATAATGAGTACACAAAACTTGTTGACTCAAAAATATATGTTCTAAAATAGAAACAGCTTTTTGAGACCCCTTATATAGCTGTATATACACTAAAATTTTAGATCACAAAAGGCTGGTGCTATTTATCAGTATGCGTTTCTATGGAGTCCAATTGGCAAAGGAAATGATGAGGTAAAAAGATTTAGATGATTTTACCAAGGTGACTAGTCAGTCAGTTAAAAATAAGTTCTAGAGGGCGCCTGGGTGGCGCAGTCGGTTAGGCGTCCGACTTCAGCCAGGTCACGATCTCGCGGTCTGTGAGTTCGAGCCCCGCGTTGGGCTCTGGGCTGATGGCTCAGAGCCTGGAGCCTGTTTCCGATTCTGTGTCTCCCTCTCTCTCTGCCCTCCCCCGTTCATGCTCTGTCTCTCTCTGTCCCAAAAATAAATAAACGTTGAAAAAAAAATAATAAGTTCTAGATTCTCTAAACCATTACTTTGATCTTAAGCCCATAGTGACTTTATTTTTTTTCTTTTTCTAATCTATTTGATTTCTGCTGGCAGCCATTACCATTGTCAATAATATTTAAAAGAAAAGAGGGCGTTATTTATTCACTCATTTATTTATATTATATATTTGCAGTCTTGGACACATATTTTAATAGGAGATTGACGAATCAAACTAAATCCTGTGATTTTCATAAATGTGAACATCCATTCTCAGGAATGGCTCAATGCCAAGATTCTACACAGTGTACCAGAAAGAAAATAAGGTGTCCATGTCTTAAATCTAGCAAAAAAAATTTTGGCCAGATAATTATGAATTAATCTTCCCAAAGGAAATCCAGTTTCATTTATATTCCTATTAATAGAGCACAGTTACACTTTTCTAAGAGTTTAGATTTGAATGCTAATCAATATTCAGTGATCTAGAAAAGGACATCCATTTCAAATTCTTCTTAGTGTACATTTTAAGGTCACCTTTGATGTACTATCTTTTAAACCTTTATTATTTAATCATTTAAGTCTTCAAAGGAAATGTCATTCTATTATGTTTTTGTCCCTGAGTTTAACATGAATAGACAAAGAGTAATGTTAGCACTTTTACACAATTTTGGTTAGAAAAGACTCATCTCAAAAAAAAAAAAAGAAAAAAAAAAGAAAAGACTCATCTCATCTCTGATGAGTTGTATTTGCAAAGCAATTAATATACTTGGGATGCTGTCATTAAAAACAAGTTCTTTTGTTTTTGTTTTTGTTTTTTGTTTCGTTTTGTTTTGTTTGAGAGAGAGAGGGCACAATTAAGTGAGGGGCAGAGAGAGAGAGAGAGAGAGAGAGAGAGAGAGAGAGAGAAGCAGGGCTCGCCCAAAGTGGGGCTTGTGTTTTACTTGAAGCGGGCTGGTGCTCACCTGAAGTGGGCCTGAAGCTCACCTGATGTGGGGCTCGAATTCACAAACCTTGAGATCATGACCTGAGCCAAAGTAAGGTACGTAATGACTGAGCCACCCATAAACCCTAAAAATAGGTTCTTGATGTGATGCGAATAAAAACCAGAAAATATGTTTAGAGTTTTGTATATAAGTGTTTATAAAAATTTCAAACTGGGGAGTACACCTACACAGATAACAACTCCTGCGTAAGTGTAAGGAACATACATGTACATTTTAATGAATCACAGAAACCTTCCATTCAGGTGGAATAATTAGAATTAATTAATTAATTAATTCTAATTATTCCACCTAAATGTGGAACTCCTTCATAACAGGAGGTATAATAGTAGTAAAAAAAAATAATAACATCAGTTATAAATATTTATTGAGCACCTTCACTCTTCATGGGTTAAAGTAGTAATATGTATCATCTCTAATCATCACAATAATTCTAGAGGCTGTGTATTTTTAGCTATAATTTATAAGTGAATGAACTTAGATGAGCCATGATTAAAGAAATTGTCCAGAGTCACACAGGTAAGATGTGAGATTACCAGGCTTAAAACCCAATTCTTTTCATCTCCAAACCTATCACTTTTTACTATGACATGGCCTTTACTTTCTTATAGGTTATATTATAAATAATCTATAAAAACACAACACATCATTATTATATTATCGCTGTTTTCCCAACCTCTCCATTCTATGCACACTGTTCAGGTTCCCAGTAAATGGCCCAGCTGATCCATTATAGATGATAATTTTTTTTAAGCTTGAATTCTCATAAATAAGACCACTGACCCAGACTGGCCAGTCAAAAGGTAGCTTCAGACTCAAAGGCCTGTGAGTATCTTTGCATCTTTCAAGAGCTTGGTATAGTCCCTCTCATGTTTTTGTTTTGCTTAAAATTTTGGGCTTTCTTAATAACTTTTGGAGTAGAACGTAACCAAGCTGAACTCTTCATCCTTAGAATCCTTAGGCTCTGAGGACTCCCTGACCATATATATGAAGACCTTGAGAGCTCTCTGCAGCATAAGTATAGCATATATTTTCCATAGAATGGAAGGTATTGCAACATTCCTACAATCAGAGGGTGTTGTAGAAAGGCTATAGCAGTTGCCAGCCAGTCTGTGATCCATGTTTGTATACTGAAGATAGCTAAGAAGTAACAGAAAAATTAGAAAAGTGGCATGTGAAGACACTCTTGTCCCAATCAGACATGTAAGAAACTGGTTCCTTACATAGCATAGATATACTATGGGAGTAGTGGCCAAATCCTCATATTTGCACTTACATCATGGGCATCACAAACATGACGAATAGATATACATATGCACACAGATCACATTCAGAAACAAATATCAGCAGTTGAATGTGAAAGGCAAAGTGAATGATATCAAAACAAACATGTTCCCTATACAGTTTGGTATATAAATAAATGAGTAATGGAGCCCATTTCCTATCTCTGTCCCTCACCATCTATATTAATTAGGGCAAACTAAACATCCCCTCTGAGCCTGTAACCCCATCTGTCAAATGGGCATAAATACTGCTGTCTATGGTATGGCTACTGTGAACATTTTAGGAGAATGTTATAGAAACAGCATATGGCATACATATAACACAGTCCAGTGATGAACATGAGCCATAAATAAATGACTAAAATATGTAATAGAATTAAATTATTGAGTGTCTCCTATACCAGAGCCTAGGCCAGGCATTGAAGTCTAGAGAGAATAAACTCAGCCTCTTTCCTTGAGTACCTTATGATTAAACAGATGGTTATTTTCACAAAATAGGCATTACTGGCAAAGGGAATAACATGAACATAAAAGTGATGGTGTATGTACAGGGAGGAGAAATAATTAAAATTTTCAGACTATGAAGGGTAAGGCAAAACATATCAAGCAATAAATATAGAAAAAAGGCAAACCCCAAATCTCTGAGGGCATTTTGGGCCACCTAAATTAAGTTTACTTACTGTTTTCCTCTTTTATCCTTTATATGCCATAGTTTATACTTATATTGAGAAGACAATTAGTAAATATTATTGAGGTGAAATGCTGAAATATGATCTGAGATATGGCTAGAAATCTATCTTAAACATAGTTGGAATATTTCCTTCTTTAGACATTCAGCACATTTAATTAAGAAATATATACCGATAACCACTATGTGCAAGGTATTCTGCAAAGCCCTGGAACAGATAATGGAGATTGAAAAGGACAAAAGAAAGCTGACTGTTAAAGTCAGTCTGAAAAGGAAACACACAATGCTTATAACATTAAACTGGTAATGATGACAAAAAAATAGAGGTCTCAGTTCTAGCTTGGTCACATAATCAGTGACACTGGCTACAGGATTATGAATAAGTTGCTTTAGTTTCTGAGCCTGCTTCTTCTTTTTACACAAAGGATAAGAATTCTTAATTTGTCAAACACACAGGGTTATTTTAATTCATAACTATGACAGAGGATGTGAAATTCCTCAGTATGTGGTAAAACTCACATGTTTGGAAAAAAACAGGGTAGCTATTAAAAACCTACTCCAAGCTGGCAAAGTGTTCTCCATACCTGATCTCGTTTCATTCTCGACAAGCCCAGGAGGTAGACAGTATTATTATTCTCATTTTTCAGATGTGAGAAACAGTCTCAAAGAGTTTAAGCAACATCCTCAAATTCACAGAGCTAACCAGTATTGGAATTATGACCCAAACCCAGGGAACTATTTGGTGTCTGATCTCAAACCTCACCATCTGTCTCCACCTCTACTTTATACTAAGTGAAAATGCTACAAGCCTACTTCGCAAAAGCAGGGTCTGCTGAAAACAAACAAGTTGAAGTGGCAAACAACAGTGACAGCATGAGCATCATGGAGAATACAGTTGGTAAAGAACTAGAATGCACCAGAATTTTGTTGACGCTTGAGAACCTCAGGGAGTGTTCACTAACCGACAGTGTGCCGGGCCTCTAAAGAGAATTGACATGATGAGAAAGAAAAGAAAAGAAAGGGAAGAACAGGCAGATGAACATCCATCAGCCAGAGTGGGCCAGACAACTGCCTGGCCTGCAAGCAGCCAGAATAAGGCAGTCCAAGAAGAGACCACCACCCTGCAAGAAAAGAAAAGGCCTCAGCCTTACCTGGCGAGAGGAAGAGAAGCAAAGGCCTGAGAGACAAAGGCACCAAAAAAGGAGACCACAAAAGCCCTGTGGAGGCCTGAGAGATAAAGATGGCTTTAATTATCCCATAAAAGGTCATTGGAAATGCCACTTTCTTTCTGTGAAAGAGAGTTTAGCCTGCTGCATGTGGCTGTGAAGAAACTTTATGTGTTCAAACTGTATGCATCTCAGGAAGGACGTTTTGTTCTCTGCAGGCCTTTGGACTGTGGAGACCATGAAAACACATTTTGTCAAAATAGGTTTGTAGGACATATTTGATTTCTTCTGCGGCAGCTCCAAAACTAACCCTTAGGGATAAAATGGAAGGAAAAAAAGTGGAGGAATACAGGGTAAAATACTGTGACAGGACAATAAAAATATACCACTTATGAAAAAAAGAATAATTGAAATGGAAAAAAAATTAAGGAGTAAAGCAACTTAGGTGTTTGGAAAAGGACATCAAATCTAGGTTGTGATTTGAGTCCACGGCAATGCCTGACACCCACACCCCCCACTTCTAAGCCTCTTCCTCTTGTAGGTCAGGAATTGCTCTACCTTCTGCAACAAGCCTTTCATTCTCAGTGGTGTGCATATGTAACAATATAATAATAGAATTTGAAAAATCCTGGGATTTCTCATTCTGTTTCTTAAAAGACACTAGGGACACCCAGAAATGAATGACTCACCAGGCTTAGCAAAAGCATTAAATGGAAATGTTAAAAATGCCAAGCTTAGACCAAAAAGGAAAGGTATTTTTGTCATTTGGAACACAGGCTATGCACCGTGGTGTAACCTGAGTTCAAATCCTGACACCGTTATTTTCTAGTTTTGTGAAAGATGGATAGATTAACCATCCCATCTGAACCTCAATTTCTTCACCTGTGAGAATGCCACTCCACGTTTTTGTCAAGATTAAGTTACAGTTTATGAGCATTTTTTTTTCAGTGCCTGGCACAATAGTTATTCAAATATTATTTGTTATTTCTAGTGTAGATAAAAATTAAACTTAGTCCTGTTTAAGCTTATAATCACAATTTTATAAATAGAATCCATAACCATGTCAATTGTAACTATGAAGCAATTAAAACTGATTTCATTTTAACTTGAATAAATCCACATTTCTGTGAAGGAAGGACTGTCCCCTTAAGTATCTGCAATGGATTCAAAAGCTGTTTCTGTCCCAAATGTTCCCTGGTTCCTCCCTAAAAAAAACATGTTTGTTTGTTTTTTTTTTTTAATTTTTTTTTCAACGTTTATTTATTTTTGGGACAGAGAGAGACAGAGCATGAACGGGGGAGGGGCAGAGAGAGAGGGAGACACAGAATCGGAAGCAGGCTCCAGGCTCTGAGCCATCAGCCCAGAGCCCGACGCGGGGCTCGAACTCACGGACCGCGAGATCGTGACCTGGCTGAAGTCGGACGCTTAACCGACTGTGCCACCCAGGCGCCCCTGTTTGTTTTTTTAAGACTATTTTTAAAATTTTTTTCTTTTAATGTTTATTTATTATTGAAAGACAGAGAGAGACACAGAGCGAGCAGGGGAGGGGCAGAGAGAGAGGGAGACACATAATCTGAAGCAGGCTCCAGGCTGCGAGCTGTCAGCACACAGCCCGATGTGGGGCTCTAACTCACAAATCACGAGATCATGACCTGAGCCAAAGTCAGACACTTAACCGACTGAGCCACCCAGGCTCCCTGTAAGACTGTTTTTTAAAAGAAGTTTCAGGTTCACAGCAAACTTAAGAGAGAGGTATAGAGATTTCCCATATATTTCCTGCCCCTACTCAGGCATAGCATTTCCCATTAGCATTAGCAGCATCCTCCATCAAAATGGTACATTTGTTACAACCGGTGAACCACGTGAATATAATCACCGACAGTCCAGAGTTTACATTAAGGTCCAGAACGCATTTTTTAGTAAGTAAATGATTATGAAATTCTTATAAAATATTACTGAAACAAACAATGCTAAGTAACATCCTATAAGTGGGTGGTGTTGTATCATTTTGTCCCTTTTCACTATAGCACCACAAAAAATGGGACATGATCTTATAAACTGAGCCTAAGGTACTTAATTTGAGTAATAAAACAATTGGACATCAATGTCCATATTTGCAGAACCAGGTACAGGCATAGCAAACATTTTATTTTTTTAATATTTTAATAAAGAAATAAAGAAATAAATAAAATTTATTTTGTTAGAATTAGATTGTTCAATTTCTTAGCAGTCCAATTAATGTTTTACACATTTTACAAAAGTGTTTACCCTAATTCCATAACACCATAGCATTCAAAATTGTAAATGACCTATAGTGACGCCTTTGTCACATACCTAACATTTAATTTAGTCTCAAGTAGACACTGTTATGAGAATTTATTGATTTTGTAGGAGTTCTTTAAACTTTTTTTAATCCTTTAAAAATTATTTGAGTATATGTGGGGCGCCTGGGTGGCTCAGTTGGTTGAGCGACCAACTTCAGCTCAGGTCATGATCTCACGGTTTGTGAGTTCGAGCCCCGTGTTGGGCTCTGTGCTTACAGTTCAGAGCCTGGAGCCTGCTTCGGATGCTGCGTCTCCCTCTCTCCCCCCTCCCCCAACTCATGCTCTGTCTCTCTCTGTCTCAGAAATAAACATAAAAAAATTAAACAAAAATTATTCGAGTATATGGACCCATAGGGAATTCGTATCTCCCTTGAAATTATTTGCAAAATGTTATATGAAAAAAAGTCTGTTTGGATTTTCTTAGGAAAGGAACTATGGGTTTCATAAAACTCTTTAATGGGTAAGTAAACTAGTTCGAAATACAATGGTCAATTCAATTTAACAAATGTTTATTGTCAAACATTTACTGGAGTTGGGTGTTTGATATGTTTGAGTAGCTACTATAATTTAGGTACAAAGTTTTGTTTTGTTCGTTAACACATATTATTAAGTAAAATAGGACCATACCATGGCCTATTTAGCAGATAATAGAACATAAAATGGGGAAGCAATTGATTGACACTCTTCTTTCCCCACTGAGGTAAGCTTTGATTTCATAATTTAATAATGAATTGCTACAAAGGACATAGCTTGATGTGTCATATGGAAAGGCATCAAATTAGGTTGCATCTGGTGTGTTACCCCTTTGGCATAAATTACAGAAAATGGAAGGAATAAAATAAATATATGTCTTCCTATCTACTTAAAAGTATCATCTACCAAGGGTACCTAATTTGGACGACAGAGACTAAAGCCTTTGCACGAAAATTTAAAGCACAAGGAAATGAAATATTCTAGACATGAGAAATGTAAAATCAATTAAAGATAAAACTGTTATCCTAAAATATGCCTTTGTAGATTCTGCCACTGGAATTAACTCAGGAGAAAACAGTAGTCCTTCTTCCGAAGTTACTCAAATCCAATTGATGTCACCATATGCAAGTTTAGCTGACATCCAGCGGCAATTTAATTGGCTATATTCTTTGTTTCTAAAGGGCAATTTTGTGCGTGTTATCTAGGTGTTCTCTGTTTGCTATTGCATTGACCTTTAGAGATTCTTAGAAATAGTCTTTGAGGTTTCATTCCGTTTTTTCCAGGCTGAAAACAGCTTATTAAATCGTTTCCTCTGAGATAATAACATCACCATTACAGAAAGGTGGATATGGACACACCAAGGCTGTGTCAACAGTATCCCAAGCATATACAAATATTATTGAGTTTAGGTCATGGGCTTTTTAGTTTGTTTGTTTGCCTAGTTTAACTTTTCATTGTGTTTTCATTTCTTATCTCACGAACATAGGATGATCGATTACCAAGGAAATATTGTATTAGCAGACAATGTATGAAATAATTAACGTTAATAAAATTATCTTTGTAAAGGACATAGAGACCTCAGGAAATAAAAACTGATGTTCGTTGTGCCAGATTTTTATCTTATTTTTGACTTAAAAAGATATCCATGATTGGGAGAAAATTACATGTTCTTAAAGAACTCAATTTGGAAAGACCATGCAAGTATTAAGGATCATGGGACCCAAAAAGAGCATTTTCTCTCTTTTTTTCTATTAGTAAAGCTATCTCAGGAAAGTACCATTGCTACTGTAATTACTATTACTTGTGAATACTAAACTATTCAATCACATTGCCTTATAATTGAAAATCGCCAGTGCATTTTATATATTAGCCCATTAGTAAACTTTAGGCAAAAATAATTGACTCATGGGGAACTTTTAAAGATAAAGTCTCTGACCTTCAAGGGTCATAGATCTCTTCCTGAAATGTCTGAGAGGCTAAAAGGCAGTTGAGACTTTGCTGACACATGGAAGTGTGTACAGTCCTTTTGCATTGTTGATATGACTATGAAAACAGGCTTCTGAGTCAGATAAAAGGACCTCAAAGAACTGGATCCCAGAGCACCAGTAGTATGAACGCAGGTTAATCATTTAGCTCCTTTCATCTAAATTTTCTCATTCATAAATTCAAAATAATAATATAAATTGTGGCATTTTATGAGAATTGAATTTTTTAATATACATAAGGCTTGCACTATAGGCCAAAATATGGTGATCACAGAGAACAAACTGAGGGTGGATGGGGGGGGTGGAGAGGGGAGAGGGGAAAATGGGTGATGGGCATTGAGGAGGGTACTTGTTGGGTTGAGCACTGGGTGTTGTATGTAAGTGATGAATCACGGGAATCTACCCCCATAACCAAGAGCACACTTTACACACTGTATGTTAGCCAATCTGACAATAAATTATATTAAATAAATAAGTATTTTAAAAGAAAAAGAAAAAAAAAGGACAGAAACTCAAACTATCTTAAGACAAAAGTGAATTTTTGACCTATATAACTAGGAAGTCCAAAGAATAGAATTAGCTTTTGGCATAGATGGATCCAGAGGCTCAAATGATATAATCAGAATTCTCTTCCTTTCTCTCCCAGTTCTGTGTGCTTCTGTTTGGCCTTGTTTTCAGGAAGGTTCCTTCTAGAGCTACTTCCTGCTGCTACTATCAGGCCTAATCTACAAATAGCCATGCACTTCACATTTCCAGAAAATATATATATATATTTTCCTACTCTTTAATTTTATTTTTAAAAAACTGTAAAAAGCACATTTTATGACTACATACATAAAACTATATTTCAACATGGACTAAAAAAGCACACGCCAAATCCCACATCCGGTGAAATATTTTCTTCCTGGAACTGAGAGCACAATAGTCTCTGTGAAGGTAAAAAGGAGGTAGCAACTTTATCTTAAATGTTCTTCTTTATTAACAAAATGGAAAAAAAACGAACAATAGGAGGTAGAATGGAAAATGCTAATACCTGTTAATTCTTTAAAAAACTTTTCTTTACATTTATTTATTTATTTTTGAGAGAGAGAGAGAGACAGACAGACAGACAGACAGAGGATGAGTGGGGGAGGGGCAGAGAGAGAGGGAGACACAGAATCTGAAACAGGCTCCAGGCTCTGAGCTGTCAGCGCTGAGCCTGATGTGGGGCTTGAACTCACAGACTGAGAGATTATGACCTGAGCCGAAGTCAGACGCCTAACCCACTGAGCCACCTAGATGCCCCGCTTTTTAATTCTGAGTGATAGATATATGGGTGTTTTTGCATTTATTTTCTTTGTGATCCCATATTTTTTTTCAAATGTTCATTATAAAAAAGGGTCCAATGGGAGTTTCAGCATGGGTCTTCGCAGCTTCATAGGATAGACTCGGCATACTACAGTCATATTAGTCTACGTAAATTCATCTAAAATAAAAATGGTCAGTTGCAGAAAACAGAAGTCAAAATGATAATAATAATAGGTAAGACTTTTGTGGTACCTACTATGTGCCATACAAACCAAAAAAGCATGAAGTAGGCATTATTTTATCCTTGTTTTACAATTCAGGAAACTGAGGTCCAGTAAAGTTGAATACCTTGCTCAGAATTTTCTATTAGTAAGAGGAAATAACAGGATTTGAATCAGGGCATCTTTGCTCCAGAATTTTTACACATGACGGCTTATGCTATTGAGTGGGAACAGGGTGGAAATGTTGATCTTTTCCCACTTTCTGAAAGACAGAAATACCCCACTGGAATCAAAGACGCAGGAAAGAGAAAGTCTTAAAAATCCCAGATGCATTTGCAAAATGAGACTTAAGAGAAATTTACTTGTCTTATAACTGACCCGGAATGAAGCACATATTCAATAGAAACATATATATGTGGATTGATGCCGACTGCAAACTGTCCTCCCCATAGATGAAATGGTGTGTTGCCATCCAAAACCTTTTTGAGCTAGGGGTTCATGTTGCCCTGCATTGGTTCCAGCCTTTAGACTAAAATGTATAGCATATTATGTCTGGACCAAATTGAGTGATACTGTGAGAGCAGCTACTATCTATGAAAACCTTATGGATTCAGGATGTAGTGGGGCTGCCCCCCAATGACTAGATGATCACTGTGAAAGACTGATGGGTAAGACTAAGACTGAGCACACAGAGTGAGAGTAGGCATTAATTCCCACCACTTCATTTAATTTTACTTATCCAGTGAATTTATTATTTTCAATAGTGTAGAGAAATAACATATGCCATTTGACTGAATTATGACCTTATACTAAATATGACAGATGGAAAAGCAGAACATTAAAATTATCTGACATTTCTAGAATAAAAATACACTGTTTCTGAATAGAAAATTGGGCTACAGATTAGTCGTTCCCTTGGATTATAGAACCGGATTTATTATTTCAAAGCTTTAACAAATCACAAAAACTTGCTGAAACTTGTTTTTTCTTCTGTGAAATGAGACTGGTAAAGCTCATAAATTCTGAATGTTATGATTTTAAATCAGAGCCTTCCATTTGATTGCTACATTTTTATAGGAAGATAGCTTTCCCCCACTCATTCACCCATTCATTGATTCATTTATTCATTCATGCATTCATTCATTCATTCATTCACCAACCAACAGTTTACAGCCCTGCTATGATTAGGACGTTTGTTAAGAAAGGGGGATACAGAGGGACGCCTGGGTGGCTCAGTTGGTTAAGCATCCGACTTCGGCTCAGGTCAGTCATGATCTCATGGTTCATGAGTTTGAGCCCTGCGTCAGGTAGGCTCTGTGCTGTCAGCTCGGAGCCTAGAGCCTGCTTCAGATGCTGTGTCTCTCTCTCTGCTCCTAATCCACTCACTCTCTGTCTCTGTCTCTCTCTCAAAGAAAAAACATTAATAATAAAAAAAAAAAAAGAAAAGTAAAAAATGTGACAAGGATACAGAGAGGAACTATAGTAGTCTATTGACACTAGACTAACCTCCTTTTTCCACATACCTCCAGATACTGAAGAGGACCAATGGAAGAGGATTATATAATGAGGAATAAGTCAGGAAAAAATGGATTCCTATGTGAAGCATGCACTCAGCCCATCATGTGCTAATATCAGAGAGAAAACTGCTGTATTTGCATAGTTGTACAGAAAGACGGAGTAATATTATGATATTCAGAACATAAGATATGGAAAAGGGAAGAGGTATTTAAAGGTATCAGCAGATTGTGAAAGGTATGCAAGGTACATGGAATCACAAGCAAAATTTAGTAAGTTACATTGATTGCCAAAAGTTTAATGTCTTTTATTCATACTTACTTAAGGTTTTGATATTTTGTTACAAGAAATTTCAACAATCAATGTTTTCAGGTCTGTAATGAGTAAATGAAATATTTAATGTTATAGTTTCAACAACCAAAAGTCTTGTAAAACCACTAATAAACACAAATACAAAACTATTTTAGGAAACCTATTTTCACTTATAGTAAAACTCTTTAGGGCTGAATTCAGCAAATGGAATCATTATTGGATAAGACTTTAATCTTAAGGATCAACACTACATTTATAAGTCGCTGGCTTTAAAATGAGTTGGAGGTCTGGTATATTAGGTGAAATTAAAACTCAAATTGATTCTGTCAATCTCAAGTATTAAAAATAAAACCTTATGTTTATGAGGCTTAAGGTTGTGAGGCTGTAGTATAAATCGCTTACTGAAATAGTCTAGAAATACACACAATGATGATAAAGTCTATTCTACTAATCCTCACATTTAATACTATTCATATATGCCAAATACAGTCAAGGCTTAATGTATACTTTTTGTCAGTTCTGTGAATATCTCTTGATTTATAACTTTTAGTTTTCTAGGATATTACTTTCATAACTATATCTACCCATGTTTCTAAACCCTGATTTTTCTTTTCATTCACTTTTCTTTGCCTATTCATTTCTGATATCAGTCTTATTTTAGGATTCATTGTATTTAAAATTTTTCAGGAGTGCCTGGGTGGCTCAGTTGGTTAGGCATCCCACTCATGAGATCAGGTCATGATGTCATGGTTTGTGGGTTTGAGCCCCACATTGGGCTCTGTACTTATGGCTTGGAACCTGCTGGGATTTTATTTCTCCCTCTCTCTCTGCCCCTTCCCCATTCATTCTGTCTCTCTTTCAAAATAAATAAACTTTAAACATAATTTTGAAAGACATTTACTTCATACTCATCACCTTTTTAAAAAAGCAGGTGATTAAATCATTTAAAAATGAAAGTGTTGCAATCAATATTTCAATATGGTTTAGACACTAAAAATATTCTACAAATATCTCCAGTACTTAAATCAAAAGAGTGAAATTTTCTTCTATAAATTTTTAGTTTCCCAGTTCCTCCTGAATAAAGACAGACAGACAAATAGAGACAGATATACAATCCAGCATTCTTTGATGGTTGTTCCTTCAGTGAAATTTTACAGAAAGTGAGATGCTAACTATATATATTTAGTGCTATTAAGCAACCAACAATCAATGTTAAGACTTCTATACCATGGGAAGAGAAATTGTCAATATCTGTTTATTCTAGACCTAGACTAGACCTAGATATACTACTTTAAATTGTTTTTAAGGTTTATTTATTTTTGACAGAGAGAGAGACACAGAGCATGAGTGGGGGAGGGGCAGAGAGAGAGGGAGACAGAATCTGAAGCAGGCTCCAGGCTCCGAGCTGTCAGCACAGAGCCCAAAGCGGGGCTCGAACTTACAGACCACGAGATCATGACCTGAGCCAAAGTCGGACGCTCAACTGACTGAGCCACCAAGGTGTCCCTAGATATACTATTTCAAACAAGAAATGGGGGGAAAAACCAAATCATCTCAGAGATGAAGGCAAAAGACTTTTTATTTGGACATTATCATGTAAAACAATGATGGTACCTAATACCATGTAGTTAGGTATTTATAATAGCTCTAGTAAGCATCTTAGCTTTACTACAAATTCTATCAATTTATTCAGAGTCCCTGGGGATGGGATCACTGTGCATGTCATATTTCCTCTGAAAGTCTCCTATTTGCTCTCTTTTCTAGTCAAAACTAAGCACATACAGTGAACAGCCAGTCCTTTCTTCCAGCCCCACTTTTGCTGACCACAGCCTGACTCTGTCCTACTTTCTTCTATCCTCCTTTATCCCCAGCTCTTTAAACAGAAGTAAGAGCCAAACAAACCAGATGATTAAGTTTTCCAGCTGTTACAGTCTAGTCTGTAAGAGTGTAGGAAAACCCTTTCTGTTCTCTGAGCCTTAGTTTTCTCATCTGTATATTGAGAAGGTAGGTTCTGCTGAGATAGGCTTTTCCAAATTTATCATTCTCCAATGCCATGGCTAATGTCACAGATAGTACCCTAGTCCCCTGAAATTATCTTCTGCTGCCCTTTCCACTGGACATTGGTGTCTTCCAGCTGAGACACCTCCTATAGTGTCTCATGGTGAGATTTTCTTACACAATTTGCAGAGAATACAAAAGGCATTATTCTCCCAGAAGTATTGTATGGTGGGCAAATTTCACTCCCTCACACTGGCCTTTCTTACATACTGCAGAATCAACATGATATTCTGACCTTCAGATGTGAATATGAACAATAAGGATATACTCCTTTCTAAGAAAAGAATCATCCTGAGTTTGTGCTTTGTTTGATTCCTTGAGCTTAATGTCTTTCAGAAAAGCTTCTGCTACATCAAACTGTTAACACCAGTTTTCTCTGGGAAGGGAAGAAGAAGAAAAGTCATGGATGGCCATTTTCTTTTATTTTCTATTACATGTATTGGTCTATATTTTAGCCCACGCAGAATACATTTCTTTTATAAATATACATATTTTATTTTTTAAAAAAATTACTTTTCTCAGGAAGGTAGCATGTGCATGTGCTTCAATATTATCCATAATGGCTAATGATACAATTTATTTTTATTTATCTTCAGCAGTTACTGTGAAATAGATTTAACAACAGTTCATACCTAAAATGTGTTTAGGCCTATTAATTTTATCAAAGATTTTTGAATCTCACTTTTTATTCTCTCTTCACAGAATTTCTTCCTGGTGGTTAGGCTCATTATTATTACGGCTATACTACAAATTTGAAGAAAAGGAGACCTGAAATCACTACTGGTATTACATATTCCTAAATTAAACAGTAAATTCAAAATAAGCAGTGACAGCACAGTGATCATATAAAATCAAAGAAATGCATCTTGAGTCATTCCATGTAACCATTTGGATTTTATGTTTCAGTTTAAATTCTCTGAATGGTAAATACATGAGGAGTGTCTAGAACCTATTGCAAAGAAATAAACACACAGAGAGTATTGAAATTTCTAGAACATAGTTGAAACAGGAATTTGTTGTGAATTTCTGCCAGACTCTCATTCTCTCTCTCTTTCTCTCTCTCTCTCTCTTGCTCTCTGAGTATTATATGTGAAACATACGTGTATATATAATATAAATTTATATGTAAATGTGTGTATATATAAATATATGTATATTATATATGTAAATGTATATATAAGTGTATATGTAAAAGAAACTTTTCAGAAATGAACAAAAAGTATTTTCTGATCAACTATGAGCAAAGGCAGATAGCCATTATCTAGTTATACTAGCTATTGATCATGAATATTAGAGAAAATAACTTTTGATGAACTCATTGACAAATTTACAGAAGTCAGGGCTTAAAAACAGATCATGTATTTTATTACTGTGCTAATAATATGCAGGTATAAGTCATCTTTCCCTTTCAAACACATCCTAATTTAAAGTACAATTCAATTTTCCCTTTTTTTAATTGTAATGTTTCATTTGTTTATACTTGTAGAATTATATATATACATATTTCAATAAAAGGAAATTTTCATTATGTTTCTTTTATGTCCATTAACATGATTTACTTCATTACATGATTATCTCTAAAAACAAATGCGTTAAAAAATGACCTACCTGGGATCTTAAATATACAAGACACAGTGCTGCAACATTCTGAGTAGCAGATTTTTATGCATTTGGTATCAGCAGTCAAAGGGAAATATTGTGCCCAGAAAGGAAAAACAAATATCCATCAAGGAAATATCGTAAACTGCATCTACTCAGCATCTTTAGGAAGTTATAATTCCATTTCTTAGTCCCTGATCTAAATCCAATATAATGGATTTCAATGTATTTTAAAGTCAAATAAGTAACCTTCCTCTGTCTTATTTTAATAGCATGTCTATGTGATATCTTTATTAAATCATTCTATTTTTCTAATTGCCTGAATAACTCAACCCTGTGTTGATGCCAAGGTGATGAGTCCAGTGTTCCCTCTTATACTATTTTGAGGTATCCAGATGCCTTTTTCCAAGTTAATATAGTTTCTAAATTAACCATGTGCACCCCTGTATCAGGTTATATGGAAATTAAAGATCAATCGGCAGCTAATGCCCATGTTTGAGAGAAAAATAATATTAAATTCATGAACTGTACTTGTGAATAACATTTCTATCTTAACAATACTTAAAAAAATTAAGTTCTATCTCTTTGATTATAACTACTTATCTGAACAATACATTTGTTAAATCCCTTCTTGGTATTAAATAGCTAAAACCAAACAGAAAAAACAAACAAACAAACAAACAGTAGTCAGTGACTAAAGATCTATCTGTATATAACACATATAATTTTACTTAAACTAATACCTGACTTTGGGGATATATAGGCAAAAGCACCAATCTTAAAGTTCTTCAATTACCTACATTAAAGATGGGGTCAGCCATCAGACTAATCCAAATGGACTAATCTTATAAATACAGTTGATATGGTCAACATATAGTTTTGAAAGTAGGTTTTAAGATAGATAAATTTAATAGTCTGTACATTTGCTTTATCTTTAATAGAAATGACAATTATGTAATCCAGTCATAAGTAGCTCATCAAAATATGGAAACTTTCCTTGAGTCTAGAACAATGAATGATCACATCATCAGAACTTATCTGAGCACAAAAGTCAGTTCAGAAATTTTTTATAAATCAAAACCCAGCCACCTTTCAACAAGTTTTAGGGGACTGTCTTAGTTAGCTTCAGATGCTATAATAAAATTCCACAGGTTGAGTGCAAAGAAAGAAAGACTAACAACTGATAGGAAATAAACTAGTTTCCTGAAGTTACAAGACACTGTTCACAGATTTTAGTCCACCTAACTTCCCAAGAACTCTGCAAAGGAGGTACTATTCCCATTTTACAAATAAGGAAACTAAAGCTCAGAGATACAGAACAACTCGCCCATGGTCAGACAGAGTCTGGACCCAGTTGTTGCTAATCAGAAAAGCCATTCTCAGTCTTCATATGACACCAACTCAGAAGTATCCCTTTCCATTTTGAGTATATGTTAAAGCAAAACCCAATGGATGTTGAGACCTGTGGATAACAGAGCAGTGGTCCAACCAACACTCAGCTGGGAGGTGCCTCAGCCCCACCACCTTCCCACTACAGCCCTTGAGTAAGAGCTCTTCTGTCCTGGAGTGGTTAAGGTTGTAACTTTGAGATCAGAAACCTTGATAGCTCTGTACTCCACCCCACCCCCTTGCTTCACACTTTCTTAAAGGCCATTTAATTGTGGGAATAAACCTCACTGTCAGCAAGATCCAATACCTGTTCTCTCTCACATTTTGCCTGAGCAGCACGCTGGTCAGTATCAGGTATACAAACAGAGCAGTCACACAGGGCTCCATGCCCCGAGGGTCCTGCAATTAAGTTTAATGCTCTGAAGTCACTTGAAATTCTGAGTTATCTGTGAATCTGTGCTTTGGAAATGAATTCCAATGGGACAATGGAGAATGCTTTGAGGACCTGGAGACTTGGCTCAAGGTCATGCCCTCCCTGGAAGCCTACCTCCCTTCTACCTACCTCCCTTGACGTGGGTTTTCCAGCGCCTGCTTCTCTGTCACCTAGAATTTTAGGTCCCATTCGATCTGCCTCCTCCATGCCACCCAGCAACCACTGTTGCTCTGCACCTTTGATATGAGTCTGGGCACAGGTTTAGGGAGAGTCAAGGTTAGTCTTGTGCTCAGCAGGGTCTCGGGCTGAGACACAGCAGCACCTTTCCCCGAGATCAGCTGACCATAGAGCTTAGTGGATGACCCTCTACCCATCCCTCAGGGCAGAGGTTGTAATCACTTGTCTGTGGCCCATCCCCATGGATGGGGGGTCAGCAGATCCATGGGAAGGGGAGATGCCTGGATCTATTTCTCACTGACTGGGCATGGCTGGTTGGGAGTGGAGATGTGCCAGCTGGTAAATCATACGTACAAACTGATTTGCAAGGTGGAGCCTGGGAGCTGTGAGGGTCCACACATGCCCCAGGAGTATCCCTTGCCTGAAGGAGTGTGACATTAAAGGCAAATTAAAAACACCATGACAGGCTGAGAAAGTGTCCCTGGAAGAAAGGAAAAATTTTATATTTTTGAACAAAGGTCAGTTTTCACATTTTCATTTTGCACTGGGCACTGTAAATAATGTAGCCAGTCCTGACACTGGCATAAAGGGATTGGACTTCCCTGAATATAAAGCAAATCAGTGAGCATATGTGAGCCTGTTTGACATCTGCTTCTTTTCTTGCTGAAATCCTGAGAAAATGTATGATTCTTTGGTAGCCTTAGAGTGCATTTGCTTTTTCAACTGCATAACAAATGGGTTTTATATATTTAAAAAATTATCTCGTATATTTTGGTTTCTTAAAAGAAAATAGCTATAGTTCTTTTTAAAAATCTGTATACTTGCTGTTTTGAAAATAAAAGGCAGTAAGTGAATATTGGGTATTGGGATTCTGAAATCTAAGAAAATACAGTTTAGTTCTACTTTTTCTCTGATTTACACACTCAAAGATATTAGTCTTCTGAAAAAAAGCTGCACAAACTGTAATATCTTTTTCAGAAATGGTTACAAATGTAGCATTGTACAGGTCTGACTACCCATGCAATGGTCAGATAAGCCATTCACTAAATAAGTAGTCCCTGGGTGTCCACTGTGCATCTATCTTATACTAGTTGCAAGGAAAAGAAAAGTGACATATACTCACGTTTATTGTGAATCCTCTATATGCCAGACAATTTGTGTGTTTACAGTCTTTAATCTTCAGAACAAATCAAGAGGTGGATATTATTGGCCCTGTTTTCCAAATAAAGGCATTGAGGTTCCATTTATTATGATTAAAAGCTGTTTTCTACTAGAAAGTGGGAAGGAAGTCTATTCAATGATGATATTAATGAGGAACTGATCATTTATAGTGACTGGATTTTTTTGTATTAATATAAACACTCCATGGTTTAGCTGACCTATCACAGCCTCCACTCCCATGTATAATCTGAACACCTGGCAGGAAAAAACAAACTACAGCTCTCAGCATGTTTACATGGTTATCTTTAAAGTAAATGATGATGCTGAAAGAGCACATCTCAGTGCACAAAGTGTTATTCTCAGCAACTTGTAATCGAAGCCCTTCCTGTTTCTATTAGAGTTTGTCACTTGGAGGGCCTCTTTTCTAACACCCAGGCATAACATTCAGTGAGAAGACACTTTCAGTTAGGAAAGAACTGACTGCGTTTGTCCTAGAGAAGGACAAAGGTGGTTTTCCTTAACCTAACACCAGCCACTCCAGCATTCTTCATGTTATGTTTTGCTTGGAGAAAAACATTGCCCATGTCCAAGTTTGAGTTCTTAGGAGGTCTCTTGGACCCCCTTCCTTACCTAGTGTGGCTGATGTGTTTTACCTGAGAAAGCACCTTATACTTTATAGAGCCTTGAAGGAAAAAAAAAATAATAATGCTAATAGTAATTAGCTAATTGCATTAGCTAATATGCAAACATTAATTAACCAATTCTCAAAAGAGATATGGATTAAAAAGTAGGGTATTCTATGCTAATTCAGCAATGGGAAAGTTCTAGTTAAATAACTCGGTCTATCAAGGTCATATTCTGTGTCAAAGAAATAGGAACGATAGACAAAAGTAAAAAGGACCAAACTGGTTGATGGCCCCACTGAACAAAACTCTATCTACCATTAGTTTCCAAGTAGAGGCCTTATTTTTGTGCCTCCCTTTTCCTTATTCAAAACTAGGTAACTCCATCCATGAAGTTGTCCCTTATGTTCCAACTCACATGAATACCTGCCTTCTCCAGCAACTCCTCATCTATACTGCTTCCATCAATTTGCAAGTGTTAATTTAAGTATGAAATGCATGGTTATTTTTCCCAAACCAGTCTTTATAAGGTCAGACACAATGGTCAGCCTGCTTTAGGAACACAGCCATATGCTACACATGATGGGAAAATATATTAATAGTTTCCAATTTGGTTTCACAGACTCTGTACTAATTTGTTTTTACTGAACATAAGAACTGATTATTGTTATTCCACCATATATATGTGGAAATTGAGTCTCTGCATGGCTAAAATACTTCCTGGGATCATATAAACAGTACATAACAGAGAAGATTTTCATTTTTCATCAATCTTTTGAAAAAAGTGAGAATTATAACAATTCCAGTTTTACAGATTTGAAAACCTAGGCTCAAAAAGCGATAGCCTTTGCTCAAGTTTACAAACCAAATTACAGGGGAGGAGTACGATATTGTGAGAAAGAGGTGACATGACCAATTAACTGCCAAAGGAAGCATTGCAGAAAAACTGGTTTACAGGCCAGGGACAGCAGCTGCCCCCTGCTTACAGAGATGAGCCTCAGAGCAGCCGACCAGGATCCCATTTGAACTCCATGAGCTGCTGCTGGAGTTCAGCTCAGAGGCTGGAGCTCAAAAGCTATGTGGATGGTATGAACACTAACATGGCAGGTGTAAAAGGAGAAACTTCTCAGGGATCCCTGCCCACTCGTGTCACTTCCCCTTGTCTGTACCTGTGAAGTCAAACATTCTGATCACATCAGTTAGATCATACTAAATAATAAGTACTGGTTTTGAGAGCCTACCAAGTTCTAATTCCAGATAATTAAATTTCTGTGAGGTAAGGATTATCTTCCCCATGTTACAGATGTGGGAGATGAAGCTCACACCTCCATTCCTTTATTTGAAAGACATTTCATCTCCACCGTATGCCAAGAATAGTGCTCAGTTCTGGGTAAGCCAAGTAGAAAGACTTTCTTTCCTTGTGGAGCTTGTAACATTAAAGATAAACAAAGAGGTAAACACACATATTTATGATTTTTTTGAGAAAAATGCTATTAACACACTGTTATTATAGAGGAAAAGTGGGACCCTGTATGGAAAACTATGTGTGAGTATCTAGAAAAGATTTTAATATGAAGTCTGAAGCATGAGAAGAACTATCCCTTCCCAAGAGTTAACGGCAGGCCCGTGGAAGCCAGGGACAGTAAAGATAAAAGTTTTGACATAGAAGAGATTTTGGTGTTTTTAGAAACTGAATATATCCAGGGTGGCTAGGTCAGTTTGAACAATCACAGAATAACAGAAAAGATGACATTTTAGAGGGGCGCCTGGGTGGCTCAGTCAGTTAGGCATCCGACTCTGGCTCAGGTCATGGTCTCACGGTTTGTGGGTTCAAGTCCACGTTGGGCTCTGTGCTGACAGCTCAGAGCCTGGAGCCTGCTTTGGATTCTGTGACTTCCTCTCTCTCTGCCCCTCCTCCGTTCATTCTCTCTCTCTCTCTCTCTCTCTCTCTCTCTCTTTCAAAGAATAAATAATGTTAAAACAAATTAAAAAAAAAAAGTAATCTAACTTTGAGTTTTGACTCAGGTCATTATCTCCTGATTTTGTGAGTTTGAGCCCCGTGTTGGGCTCTGTGCTGGCAGCATGAAGCCTGCTCAGGATTCTCCCTCTCTCCCTGCCTCTCCCCAACTTGTGCTGTCTCTGTCTCTCTCAAAATAAATAAACTTAAAAAAATTTCTCTTAATAAAAGATGGCATTTTGAAACAGGAAAAGAAAATGAGTAAGTAATCAAGAAATGGTAAGTTGAAGAAGAATGGAGTAGAGATATAGGAAGAGGTCTCATAGTATCCCAAAGCTAAAAGAGGCAGAGCCATCATATAAAGCCAAGTCTCTCTGAACTGAAACCCATATATTTAACCACAACACTCCTGCACCTCTAACAGTGACTCACTCACTGCTGGACAAAAGTATCTAACCTAGTATCATGATCATATTGTAGTCAGACACCATGGAGCTTAACCTGGAGAAACTGAGATCCAGACAGGTAAACTCCAAAGTCACAAGACTAGTAGTCCAGGTCTTAGGAAGTACAGTAGGGATAAAAGAGGGGGGTGTGCAGTGGGAGGGAGGGAGAGAACACAGGGAAAGGGAGAAGAGAAGGGAAAAGAGAGAATAAGAGTGGATCAAATCATAACATCTAGAACAAACCATTGACTCCAATTAGACCAAAACTGAATCTGAATCTAAGAAGTTCAGTTTAGCCAAGATCTTACAAGTAATTTAAGCATGACTACACTAGAATCCAGCTGCCCCCACACTTAAGGATGAATGTGAGCTTGCGGCAAACAACAAAATATAGCAGATTTTGAAGATCTGAAGTTTTGTAATGATTCCTGTTAAAATGTGACCATGGCCGAGGTGGTGGTAATCCAGACAATGACTATGTTTGGAATTAAGGTGGGGATAGCTTTAATTATCTCCACTGTGAATTCATTTGCAGGTGATTTACAAGTGTCTGAAACACAAAGCAAATACATTTCTCCTGATGCAGGTGATTATGTTGTTGCATATGGTAGAGTTTCATTGTTCTGTGTAATATAATAGTTTTTAGATTTAAAAGAGAGTTTGTTTTTTTACAAAGTATTAGTTAATCCACACTGCAAAGGGATGAGGGTGGAGAAAAACAGTTTTCATGTCATCCTCTTAACTTTTATTCTGGAAAATGACTACTAATTACACGATAGTTGTTGTATTTGACCAGATCATTTATTTTCTCAATCCTTTCTACCATTTAGTGGGCTATCAATATCCCTCATACCCTTTGTCTCTTTGGGGAGAGATTTATACTATCCCCAAAACTATTGTGAAACTAGACGCATCTTTAAGGGAAAAATAATAGATACTTCCAAAATTTAAAGGAGACAGTAAAAAATGTTTAAAGACGATACGACAAATGTGTGAAGACACCAAGCATTATACCTGACACACAGTAGACTCTTTTCTATATGCAAACTCCTTCCTCTATATTTTCAGGTCTAATTCAGCTCAGGCCCAACTACTCCTGCATGTGGTGCATTACAAATCAGTTTGTTTTTGTAGTAAGTCCAACTATTAAGTAATCTGGAACTCCATACAATTAATAGTCTAAGTTAAATGATATATTTGATTGAAAGGGAAGCCAGTTAATTTAGTAAACTATCTCTTTTATTAAAATCAAATTAATAGTGGTTCAGAGTTGGTATTGGATCTGCTTTCCAGGATTTTTTTATGCTCAAGGCAAAACCTGTTTGTAAACACGTAGACTATGTATCTATAAGGAAAGCAATTCACTTGAAGGATTGATGTACTTATGCTTTCTCTAATAATTTTGGATATCATCCAATACAGCAGTGTGATACTATAGCATGGCTTGTGGGCTCCAGAAAAACCTTTGGCCACCTACTGGTCTATTCTGGGTTTTCAAGACACAGAAAAAAAAATGTTACTGTGTTTTAGTTGCTCATACTTTTTGTTTTCTTGGGGATTTTATTGGGGTGGGTAATGTGGATTATCATTTTTATGTACATTCAAATATATCTCCATCAGAAACATCAAGCAGAATTCAAAATTGATATTATCACTTATATACATATTATAACGAAATGGAATGAATATTAGAGCTATATAGCTCCCATATTCATTAGGGACATTTTATTTCTACTTCTTATGAAGATAATTCAGAAAATAATTATCAAATCCTTATAACAGTACAAAATACTTTTTAAAAAACTACACAAATGAGTAAGAGCAAATAAGTAAATATCTATTATGAGTCACATGTATAAACATGGCAATTAATCCTTACAAGTCCTCAAGGGTCTAGGAAAGGTCATAAATGTAGAAGGTGGTAACTGAGTTGAGTTTTGAAAGCACAGTAGCCTCTGCTTACAGAAAGTACATGTATGCATATGTGTGTGTGTGTGTGTGTGTGTGTGTGTGTGTGTGTGTATGTGTGTGTGTGTAGGTGGGGCCATAATAGGAAGTACAGATATTTGGAAATCCAGGTCAAAGGATAGATAGAAACAAAGGCTTTGCTGCAGGAAAAATTCAGAGCATGATGTTTTTCGGAATAAGACATATCACTAAGTTATTGAAACATATGGCATATGCAATGTAGGATAAACATCCTAAAATGCCTTTAACTATTATCACTAAACAATAAGAATAGGGAGGCTCTGAATAAAGCATTGCCTTCTACAGTTAATCTGAAATATGCCATACACTAAGTTTGAACAAATAAGTATTAAAAAAGTAAACCCAGCACTTGCAATGATTTATAATTCCTACCTCAATTCATCAAAACAAGTATCTTCATCTGGGAGCTGAAATTTGGAAATTTGCTTCTTCTTTTTTTTCTTTTTTGAGTGTCTTAAAACAACAGAAATTTATTCTCTCAAAGTTATGAAGCCAGACTCAGGTGTTTACAGGGCCATGCTCTCTCCAAAGAGTCTGGAAAGAATTCTTTCTTGACTCTTCTAGGTTCTGGTGGTTACCAGTAACCCTTAGTGTTCCTTAGCTTATAGATGCATCACCCCAATCTCCACCTCTATCTTCACTTGACCTTCCCGCCTGTGTCTATGTGCAGATTTCCCTCTTCTAATAAGGACATAAATCATTGGATTAGGCTACATCCTAATCCCGTATGACCTCATCTTGATTACATCTGTAAAGACCCTATTTCCAAATTAAGTAACATTCACAGGATCTGGGTAGACATGAATTTGGAGGTTGGGGGTGGGGATATTGGACACTATTCAACCCAGTACAATGGGTTTATAGTTTTCATCAAATTTCGAAAATGTTCAGCCATTATTTTTTAGGTTTTTTTTTCTCCCTCCTCCTTCCAAAACTCTAATTATAGAAATGTTAGGCTACTTGGTATTCTCTAAGGTTACTGAATCTCTGTTCATGTTTTTGTCTTTTTTACTCTACTTCATTTTGGAAATTTGCTTGTTTAACTGGCCTCATGATTGTAAAGCATAATGAATCCTTGACCTTTTGCACCCAAGCTGGACAATCAGCTCCAGGCAGGCTTATCAAGTAGATGGTTGCATGAGAGGATTCAAGGGTCTTGTCATGGCCATATGTGAGTATTTCAAAGTCAAGAACATTAGTGTTCTACACAAATTAAAAGAATATAGAATTTTAGCAATACAGACTAAAGCTACTGAGTGGAATCAAGCAATTGAGGCCATGCAACAGAGATAAACAAGTCCCCTATTACCATGATGCCATTTATAGGATTTGTTCTCTATAAAATACTATACTGTAGAAGTAGATGGGGTGAAGATAAATACCAATTCAGCTACAAAACAACTGTTTCTTTTCTTGAGCTCTAGAAAAGAAGGACAGACCTATAGACAAGAGTGTGGGAAAAAACAACATAAACCAAAGTGCCAGCAAAGGGATTGCTACAGACCAGTAAGCTGATGCAACCACTCCTGACCAGAAATGATGACACATTCAGTTTCTATGACCCTCAGTATTTTCAGATATATTTGGTGAAAAGCATAAACACCAAAGTCCCATCAGAAGTTTCACTGAGTTCAACTTAATACCACCAGAATCCACTTTTATAAATAGGAAAATTTGTAAAGATTATTTTTACCCTAAGCGTACCTAATGACAAAGCATGTACATTGCAATAAATATCTTAGGAAGAGTGTTCTTTTAACCTGAATAAAACTTTAAAAAAGAATGCAAACATGGGCTTACTTGAAAACAACAAAGTCAAATCAGAGCAATGAATCTATCTTCTTATGAGCTCACTGGAGCCCAACCATTTCATTTTAATCATAAATTAGTTTTACTCTTATAATTGATATTAATGGAAATCTAAAAAATGATACTAAAACTAAGAGTGAAAAACCATGCATGGCTCTTCCAAGGAAAAAAGTAGCAGGAATTAACATGCAAATAAGTGACTGCTTCCAATAAGAGAAAACTCTTGGCCTTACACAGCTGAACGGTTAAGAAGTTGTGTGTCATCTGTGCTTCGTAAAAACCTCTCACACAAAAGCAATAGTACACACTCTATCGATGAATAAGCTAGGTTTCAAAGTTTCCCAAATCCATGCAGCTAATCAGTAGAAGAGCTTCTGGTACCCAGTTCTGCTCATCTCTCCAAGTCAAGTATAACTTGTCACAGGAAAAACATCGTGCTAGGTTTTAAACACCTGAGGCTGTTGATTTCCCCTGATCTTACAAGAAAACAATACTTCATAATTTTTTTTGGCAAAACTTATGGTTCATAAGTCACACTCTGAGTAAAATAAAAATAAGGTCATAGTAGGAGTCACAAAAAACATTTTCTAAATTCTCATTCATTCCATGGAAGTTTCAGGCCCTGCATTTCTTTTCAATAGTATTAGAGCCAGTAGGGTGGAATCTCACACATGTTCTAGAACTAATCTGCTTATCATTATTTAATAATTCAACACAATTATCTTTGTTGTCTATGATAGAAAAGTAAATAAAGAAATAAGTCCTATTGGTTAAATTCTGCAAGTGTGAAAATTACTGTTAAAGTTCAGGGCTGAGAGTCCTGGTATTCACAGAAAGAGCTCTCACCTAAAGATCTCTGTCCTCTTCCTCCTCAGCTCATTACCAGCACCAATCCTACCAAGTTCTTATAGGCCAGATTCTGAAACAGCTCTATTATTTTCACTATTACTTTTCAGATTTAATTTGCCAATTTGGGAGACTAGCCTAGGAAAACCATCTGAGAGACAGATATTGTATTATATTTTTTGGCTACCCTCTCTTCAATTTTGTTAATAGATGCAGGGTGGGACCACCCTGTCTCTCTTCTAAATGAGCCTGAGATATCAGAATGCATTTTCATTAAGCTACACACAAGTTTGGGTAAAACAAGCCTGGAATGTAAAATACTTGCAAAGTCATTTACAAAGAACCTATTAGTAGCAAGTTACTATTCTACGCTGTGTAGATACAATGACAAAGACGACAGGAACAGTCCCAGATATTCTGGATCTTACAGTCTAGTGAAAAAGAGAAACATTAAACAGATTATCACATAAATAACTGAAACTTCTATTATCATCACAGCAGTAAAGTGACATAATAATATAATTCAAATTGGGTAAGTGCTTTGAAGCACATGATAGGGGGAATTAACCTAGTCTCACAGAGCAAAGGGTGAAGTGGGAGAAGGTAGGGTGGAGCTTACATAAGCAAAGAAAGCATTACTAAAATAGTCCAAGAACATTAAAATGAATCTAGCAAAGAATGAGAGCACTGAAATATGTTAAAATAGTGCTTACATTAAGTAAATAAAAACATGACATTAAATTATATCTATGATACGAGATCAGTTAAATAAAAATGCTTAAAAAAAAGAGTAAAACATTTTAAATAAATAACCCAAGACATAAGTTGATTATTTCTAAAGGCTGGTATTGTTAGCTATTTAAAAAAATAGCTTTATATTTATATGCTTAAAATTTAAAAAAGAAAACTCTTAGAATCAGGGGAATGAACTGGACTACCTTGGGGAGGAGGGATGGTATTTTTCAAACATATGTTTGCTTCATTATCTATACGATTTCACTGAGGAAAACAAATGTAGTAAGTAATCATCTTAGATTAAAATCTACTTTAGGAAAATCCCAGGGCCATATTATGACTACTGCATATGTGTATGCACATAAATATCATTCATATTTATACATAGTACTTAAAGGTCACTATCAATGTGTTGAAATACAGCTTTAATAAATTTGTTCATCTGGTCATCATTACATATGAACTCAGGGTGGTTACTGAAGATTACATGAAAGCCATCTTAGTTTTATATTAAAACTTTAGGGGCGCCTGGGTGGCACAGTCGGTTGAGCGTCCGACTTCAGCCAGGTCACGATCTCGCGGTCCGTGAGTTCGAGCCCCGCGTCAGGCTCTGGGCTGATGGCTCAGAGCCTGGAGCCTGTTTCCGATTCTGTGTCTCCCTCTCTCTCTGCCCCTCCCCCGTTCATGCTCTGTCTCTCTCTGTCCCAAAAATAAATAAACGTTGAAAAAAAATTAAAAAAAAAACTTTAATTCTCAGAAGTAATGGCAAAAGTCAGTTGGACAGTAATCAATGGTGACTCTTACAAAGTATTTAATATATGCCAGCAATTGCTCAATGTTTGTTCATACGCTTTATCTCATTCACTTCTCATAAAACCCCTGAGAGTTGGGTTTTGCATACTAATTTATGAAATAAGATCAAACTGAGGCACAAAAAGGTGAATAATTATTTCAGTCTCATAAACTGGAGCAGTGTTCAGCCTCTAGAAATCCTAAGCATTAAAATCAGTATGATTTTCTTCACATAATTTTTAATAAAAATAATCTGAAAACATACTATATATATAAACACACACACACACACACGTATATATATACACAAGTCAACGAATATTCTCACTTTTCCCATAACTAATTTGATTGTTTTTCATGAAATAACATATAATTTATTAAAAGAATAATTATGTTGCTTGTTCTTAGCACACCTATTCAGTAATATAGTATCTAAAGGCAAAGCTAGACTGTAACACTGGCTATGCCTTTTCAATATATAATTCTTTAATATTGAACATGACTTTGAATTTGGAGTAATGATGTCTGGGGGTAAGTGGAGGGCATTCTTAAGAATCAAATATTAGAAGGGATAAGAGTAGCTTTTTACAATCAGAAACATTCTTCATGTTGGATGAGTACAGGCATTTGCTCCTTCTGAACAATTATTGAGCACTTCCTATGTGTAAGATACTGTAAGAGACTCCAGGAACACACAGATGAATGAGACATGGAATTTATATTATTGGAAAAGGATTCTGGGTAAAGAGACAATGACAGGTGATGCCATGCACTCTGAAAGAAATAAGGAGAGAGAGGGAGAGAGAGAATAATAAAGATAAATGTAGTCAAAGAATTGCTTCTAAGCATTAATATCTGAGAAAGGCCTAATGGAAAAACTGGAGCATTAGGAGGAACATGTACCATAACAGTGTAGGAAATTAAGCTTAGGAGTTCCCTGAGCTTGCACGGATGGGTTAACAAGGCATAAAGAAATAGAAAGCCACAGGATGAAAGCATCGAAGATTAGGTAAACAAGATTAGGTAAACAGGGCAAAGGCCCCCATTATAGGACAAAAGTATAGGAAATCTCAGGATGGAAGCATCCAAAATTAGGTAAACAAGATTAGGTATTAAGGGTGGAAATGCCCCCCAACTTAGTACAATAGCAGAAAGCTGCTTTCACAGGAAGGAAGGACAAAAATAGGAAAGTAGGACTTTACACCACAGCAGGGGGAAGTTGCTGAGAGTGGAGCTAATTAGAAAAAAGAAAGGTGCCTTGTTGACCCTGAGGTAGCATGCTCTGTCTTTCTTGTCCCCTAGGCCAGTTTAGGTAAACAGAGGTGGCTCCTCATGTATGCTGTAAACAAACTTCCGCCCAGTGCCAGGATTTTGTTTTGTATTGGTCCAAACCCCTAATACCACATTATCTTCAAAACCCACTTTCCCTCAAGCCCATGACTTAAAGTTCACGGTTTCATTACCTCTTTGTGCACATCCATCACGCTTGTAAGCCTTCTGATCCTAATAAAAACAGAGCAAGGACCCTTACTCAGGGCTCTTGTCTCCTCCCGGACATTAGCCTCTCTTGCATTTCAATCCTGCATCCTCTCTCTTGCTGGACAAGAAAGAACTTCAGAACCAGAGTGTACGACATAACAGGATGGGAGGCCAGCTACTGCAGCCTTGTGAGAAAATGTGGGCAACTTCCTATGGCTGGAACACAGTGGTTCAAGGGAAGTGGTTGGACATGAAACACAAGAGAGTCCAGACCATACAGAGATTGATAAACACCAAAGAGCTCAGGTTTCCTCCTGAATACAATGGCACGTTATTGAAGGATTTCAAGTGAATGGTCATATGATTTGATTTATATTACAGAAATTTCATGTTGAGTCTATAGACAGCTTAGTTCCAGATTCTAAAAGCTCTCAGAAGGTTTCATAGCAATTGTGTTTTTCTCACAGTGTGACATTATTCCCGTATCTTCTTCCTACGATGTTTAGACTTGAAACATTTTAGAAATAAATAGGCATATAGTCTTTCCGAGTTAGTCCTGGAGCACAGTTGAGAGGAAGTGTGTGGGTGTGTGATGAGGCCAAGTTGCCAAGAAAGATGTCCATATGCTAGAGTCAAGTAGTTGTGTGGGCAGGCCACAGACATCACACAGACATCACCACAGATGTCCTAGAGCTCTAGCACTCACGGGTCTAAGGAGTAGTGTCAAGATCCCATCCTTTGTAAAGAAAGTGAATGTTTTGTAATAAACTTGTATAGAATTAAATCAGTCAAGCTACTTGTTCTGATTTGCCACCCAGGATAATTAAAGTTAACAAGACAAGAATGAAAGAGGCAATAGAGACATAGAGTGAAAAAGCATTAAGGAACATCTTACCTAAAAGGTGTTTTTTTGAAAAGTGATATAATCCAATAAGGATATCAAGTTCTATCCCAATGTTCAATAGTTTTCTCTGAGCTAACATATTTTATATTTGTTAGATCATCTGCTTAACGATTGGGACAACCCAAACTTTGGATGGAAGAAATAAAAGCATATTTAAGTGAGTTGGAATTACAAAAAAATAAACTTTATTTTCCTAAAGTCTGTGACATAGTCAGCTTTTGGTTAATTATGAGACTAAATTTTTAAAAATGTTATGATGCCTTTTAAAGCACCCATCAGCATTTTAGTTTGTATATCAATCTTAAGGCGATACAGTTATCTTTGTGGGATAAAGTTGAAGGATAAAGTGGCTTAGTCACCTGCATTCTTTGCTCTGACTAGTGTTAGGAGTAACCCTAGCTACCAACAAGAGACAGATGTCCCCTTGCATTCAAAGAAGCTATCCTTACTATGACCCAGCAAAAACAAGTGTTACTCACATCCTTGCTTAAAGATGAGAAACCTGAGACTCTAAGAGATTAAAAAAATTTCCCTAGGTCAGAGCCACATAAATTGGGAAACATCACTCATGTACTGGTCTCTTTGCCTGTAAAACTTGCATGTTTTCCGTTACCTGGCTTAGCCTGTGCAAATGAGGCAAGAATTTTTCTCCCTGGCTTGATCAAATTCTGTAGGCTTTCTTTTCCTCTTTCTACCTAGGAAAATGTAGACCTGTTTTTCTCTTTCCCATATAGGTTTATCTTTTCTGAGTCATTTATAGTTTGTTTTTCCTTTTTCCTAGAACAAGGGCTAGCCCTTTCCTAGCCCCTTCCTAGCCCTTTCCTAGAACAAGGGCTAATTTGTTAAAACATACATAGAAAAACACTTGTCCTGGCAGAGCTTTACCTGTTTCAAATCGTCTTATCTTTTGGCAGGACATACTAATCATTTTTCAGTCCTTTGATTGATATTCATACAGCATCTTTCTCGACTGACAGTATTAAGGCCCAGATATAGAAAATCTTAAATAAAAAAAAAGAAACCTAATTTGCAATCTTATTTTCCTTCTACCAAAAGGAAGCCTACCTGTGGACAATAATTTCATACATTAACCAGATATCAGGACCCTTGGAGGAAAATACATACTATCGTGTTGAAAATTGAGTATTTTCAGAAAATGATGAGCTTTCCCAGCTTATGACTATAGCTTTAATAATAAGAGAGAAGCTCCAGCAGGGACAAGGGCAATTAAAACCAATCTGAAAGCATGCAAATGAAATGGATTATAAAACAACTAAAGTAAAATTACCTAAGGAAACATTTGTAAGAGCGATTAAAGACTTGGTATAGGCTGATTAATCATATTTAGAAGTGAAAAAAAAGTATTCTGAACAAATGTAATTGCAAATAAGTAAATAACTGCTATTTATTTGAACATGTATTCTTTCTGATATAAGTAATGTTTCACATAATATACTATCAGAAACATTGATTTAATGGAAGAGAACATGGGACTAGGTATTGTGCCATAACATCATTTTGGTATTAACTTGCAGTATAAATTTGGACCACCACTACCTGTCCCTAGTAAGGGAGTTGACCTAGAGAAGCGTTTCTTAAAGTATGGCTCTAGACCATCAGCCTCATCCTCATCATCATTTGAAAACTTGCTAAAAATGCATATTATTGGGCCCTACCTAGACCCACTGAATTGAAAAATTTGAGAGTGGGGTCCTGCAGTCTATAATTGAACAAGACTTCTAAGTATATCTGAGGCACACTAAAACCTGAGACCCACTGAACTGGACCAACTGTAAAGTGTCCCTAATATCAATATTCTCTGGTTATGTAAGGTATTTCCCAAAATGGTTTAGCTCATGGTCAGCTACCTTCCTCTTCTAGGACCTATGTAGCTCACTAAGAATGTAACCATGATATTGAGGCACCTAGGTGGCTCAGTTGGTTAAGTGGCTGACTCTTGGTTTAGGCTCAGGTCATGACCTCATGATTGGTGATTTTGAGCCGTGCATGGGGTTCTGTGCTAACAGTGTGCACCCTGCTTGGGATTCTGTTTTTCTCTCTCTGCACCCGTCCTCTGCTCTCTCAATTGCTCTAAATAAATAGATAAACATTTAAAAACAAAAAGAAGGGGCAACTGAGTAGCTCACTTGGTTAAGTGTCCAACTTCTGCTCAGGTCATATTAGAGTTCATGAGTTAAAGCCCCATATCAGGCTCTCTGCTGTCAGCATGGAGCCTACTTTGGATCCTCTGTCTCCCCTCTCTCTGCTCCACCCCCACTCTCACACACTTTCTCTCTTAAAAATAAATAAACATTAAAAAAAGAATATAACCATGACAATGACATGTGAGAAAGTGTCAGGAGATGAATATTAAGAAATTGGATACATTATGGGAGACTATTAAGACTTTATACTTGGGGGCACCTGGGTTGCTCAGTTGGTCTCAACCTACTGACTCTTGATTTCACCTCAGGTGATGATCCCAGGATTGTGAGAAAGAGCCCCACAATGGGCTCCAGGCTAAGCATGGAGTCTGCTTAAGATATTTTGTCTGTCTCTCTCTCTCTATCTCTCTTTGCCCCGCCTGCTCCTCCCCCACTTGCATGCATGCACTCTCTCTCTCTCAAATTAAAAAAAAAAAAAAAGACTTTAGAATCAGACTGACACTGATTAGGAGGTATAAAAATGAGAGACACTGTCTCTCAAAAATTTGAAGTTTAAAATAATTTAGAATAAAAATAACATATTATCAAAGTAATGAGGTCAATCACAGACTTAAGATATTGGGACATTAGAGATGGGAAAACCTTAATTCATTTATGCTATTATTTGTTGATAAAAAATCTGAATCACAGATAAGAGAAATAAATTGTCTCCAGTCAGCTTGTGAGAAAATAAAAACATGCTGAATCTTCATGTAGCAGGTGATTTAAAAATATTTGTTGAACTATATCAAAAAGATTTGTGGAGTGGAGGTAAAACAAATTAGTTTCTGTATGTGCACGATTCTGTGCACTTCTGGAGCAATCTGGATGTGGCTTTAAAACATTCATGTAGGAATCATTTACTATGTCACTGCCTAGAGACATTTTTGGAACTTCTAGGATTAGCTTTCAACTTAAAATTATCTGGAAATGAGTCATGTTCAATCTATTCCATCATATCTTTATTTCTCATTATGGCATGAATCAGAAAGTTGGTCACAGGTCTCTATACACAGCTGAATCTTATGTAACCTTAGCTACAGCTGACCACAGGTCTGGTCTCAATGCCTGAAAATAATATAAAACAAAACAACAACAATGACAAAAACAGAAGAAAACCGTGGTTTTTGAATACTTATAAAGCATTACTACATGTAGCTCTATTTAATTTCTCATGAAAACATTATTGAAAGAGATAAATCATCTTTTTTGATGTTCAGTCATTAAGGTGAACAGCGTGCTAAGTACTGTATGATTTAATGAGGCCACATAGACTCTGCTCATGTATGCCAATTAAAAAAAAATCATTCAACATACATTTTGCACTTTCTATTTGTCTGGTCAAAGTGCCACACCTTGAGAATATAAAGATGAATAAGACAATATCCATGTCTCAATCACTGTTTTTTTTTAACCTAAGCATTTATAGAATTCATCAATTCATTTTAGTAACCAGCTCTATGATAACTCAATTCAGAATTTCTAAGGTAATATAAGTTACGAATAGTTGTACCAATCGCTGGATACTTAAGCAAACCATAGTTAGAATCCAGGCCCATTAATGTCTGAATATTTCTGATATTTCAGGTAGATAATTACATTAACAGACTATGTATTTCACTTCTTTTTTAAAGCAAACCTATGACATAAATATTACCTGTATTTTGTAGGTAAGGAAATGGAAAACAGAAACCTTCGGTGACTTTCAAAGTCATACTAGAAGTGAATGAGGGATCTAGGATTCACAGCCTGGTCATATTCTGAGTGCAGAGATTTTTTTCTACTCATTTAGAACATTTTGTTTTTTAGGGGAAAAGAGAGATACATAGAAGAATGATAAGGAAAGGAGAACAAGAGAGAGAGACAGAGAAGAATGTAGGTATGCAATTCTTCATACATAGGGGCAATACTTGGTCTATTTTGATAATCAAATAAATATGTGTCAACCTAGACATCACCACAATTCTGAGGGGCAGGAATTCTTAGACAATATAGAGAAGTAAAAAATGGAACATTTTTTATTCTGTTACTTTTGCAGTCTCAAGTCATCTAGGTCTTCTAACATATATTATATTTATCAGTTGATGGACTGATGAATGGATAAAGATGTGGTTTACATATACAATGGAATACTGCCTGGCAATGAGAAAGAATGAAATCATGCCATTTGCAGCAATGTGGATGAAACTGGAAGGTATTATGCTGAGTAAAATAAGTCAGTCAGAGAAAGACAGATATCATATGTTTTCACTCCTATGTGGAAGTTGAGAAACTTAACAGAAGACAAGAGGGGAAGGAAAGGGGGAAAAATAGTTACAAACAGAGAGGGAGGGAGGCAAACGATAAGAGACTCTTAAATACAGAGAACAAACTGAGGGTGGATGAGGGGGGTGGGGGAGAGGGGGAAATGGGCGATGGGCATTGAGGAGGGCACTTGTTGGGATGAGCACTGGGTGTTGTATGTAAGCGATGAACCACGGGAATCTACCCCCAAAACCAAGAGCACACTTTACACACTGTATGTTAGCCAATTTGACAATAAATTATATTTTAAAAAATGGAAGGGAAAAAAAAGACTGAACATGGTTTAGAGTTGTCTCTCTTCTAGGTTTTCTCATGGGGCTACAAAGATAAAATTCAGGAAGTCAAACTCTAGGATCAGAAGGAGAGACAGGGAAGAAGCTTGAGATCCTCTTTGTCCCAAATCACATAGCTCCTGTAAGTGCAGAACTTACCAGGCCTGATGGGGTCCTGGCATTGGAAACGCCATTGCTGACTCCAACCACAAGTCCAGGTAGAAGCAATGGATGTATCAGTTATGCCTTTGAGGGAAGACATTTTATTTTGCAGAAATTCAGCATCCTGGGGGGGAATATCTCAGCAACCCAAATGTAAATCTAAATGCCACTTATGGAATTACCGTTTTGTTCCATAGCCATAATTTTCCCCTTCTTCTGCACTCTAACAACAATATGGAGATGGGAGGGATCCAAGGAAGAATAAAGGGTCCCATTCCTTTCTCCAGGTAAGTTAGAGAGAGACACTCCCCAGCCTGAGGCAGATCCACTCCAAAGGCCAGTGAATGAGGAGTTCCTGGGGATACCAAGAACGGTGTCTGGAGCTGTGGTGACATAGGACAGAGAAGAGAAGAATGCCCTGGAATCACCTGGTACTACTGCTCTCGGCCTTGATTCTGACTACGAAGAATATCAGGAAGTTATGCATCAACCAGAACTGACGACGTGATGATTTGTGAACGCAGGGGGAGAAGACAAGGGAGGGAAGGTGACAATAAATCGACCACTACAATAAAAATAAATACAATAAACAAATAAGATATATTTTACATATCATTACTTGATTTAATTTTAATAATATTTGTTTTAAAAAATCATGCCACAGAGAGAAGGACAGCCATGGAAAGTAGTATGCGCTACAATCCAGAGAATCAAATTTTGGAATCTAAATAAAGTCGAATTCTATTAGGATATCATTTACCATAGAGAAAGGACAGAATAATTTGTCATTCACATAGACTGGTTTTGAGTAATCATAATTATGAATTTTGTAACACCTCCTCGGACGAATCTTACTCTTTGGCAGTTCAAAATTATTCTTCCTATAATGTCCCTTTCCCTACAGAGAATCTCCAGAAGCTTACATAGAGAATCACAAGTTCACCCATAGATAGAAGGAATAATAACATTTTCCTTTTTCCAGCAATAAGAAATGCAATTATTTATTATTATTATTTTTTTGGAGACAGAGAGAGAGAGAGAGAGAGAGAGAGAGAGAGAATGAGAATGAGTGGGGGAAAGGCAGACAGAGAAGACGAAAGAGGATCCAAAGCAGGCTCTGTGCTGACAGCAGAGGGCCCAATGCAGGGCTCAAAATCATGAACCATGAGATCATAACCTGGGCCGAAGTCGGAGGCTTAAATGACAGAGCCACCAGGCTCCCTGAAATGCAATTATTTTTAATTGCCAGAAAATGATACATTTTTGGAAAGTTGGCATCTTTGCCAACTTGCAAAAACACTGTCACAGTCCATTATTGCTTTGAGGTATCTTTGAGGAGCATGTCCCTCTGGCTTAAAAATTCTCTAAAGCTTCTTAGTATGGGATAGAATCTCTCCACATTTGGCACTTGCCCACCTCTTGCAATATCATACCATTGCTCCTCTCCATATTTTCCCTGTCTTCATTGTCTTAGTTTCCAAAATAAATAAATAAACAAACAAACAATAAATAAATAAAAGCAATTTGTTCTCAGATCACTATAAATGTTGTATTGGCCGTAGGGTCTGAAACAATTTTCACACTTTTCTTTTTTTTGGCCTTGTAAATTTCTCCTTCAAAACCTAGGTGAAAGTTGTAACCTTTGTTAAACCTTCTTTCAGGAGAATGGATACTTAGTACTATGGTATCCTGCTTTCATTATTCTGTCATAGCACAGGCTATATTCTTTTTCTAGTATTTTGTCACTTGTCCAAGCTCCTCAGCTCAGGGGCCATACTATAGTCTTCTCTATAGTTCTAACATCGTATGCAGAATTGGAAAACACGTGTTGATGTCATGTGTTCTAAAGAATAAAGGATTATATGAAACACAATAGGAAATAAGGAAAAAATGGCCTCTGTGAGATTTTTCCCCCCATTATGGAGATGGAAACAAGAAAGTTATACCTAACACTTAGATAGCACTCACTATATGTCAAGCACTGTTCTAAGTGCTTTGTATACACATATGAATACATTTAATCCTCATTCTAACTGCATGAGGAAAACATTATTATCCCATTTTACAAATCAGAAAACTAACACATACACAGAGGTTAAGTAACTTACTTACCATCACTCAGTTGGTGCATAGAAGCATACTATAAACCAGGCTGCAAACACCATACTCAACTACCTCTCATAGGCCCTAAGAAAAAAGTCTAGAAGTACTTCAGAAGCATGCATTCACTTAGCTGCACTTGCTATAGTATGAGCTTTAGTTAACGAACTAAGCATTAATGAGCTGGGGCTAGATCAGAGGATAAAGGAATAGCTACGCTCTGGTCCTAGAACTATTACCAATTATCAATGAAGCTAAGGTCTTCTGGTTAGGATTTTTGTGACATTTTTGGAACTTCCCAGGATCTCAATTTCCTCATTCTGAAAGGGGAGCAATCACAGCCCCAAATTCATGGGATTGATTTGAAGGTGAAAATAGACAACACTCATGAGATGCTCAGCACAGAATCTGCCACATGAAGATAAAGTTGAAACTAAACAATCAAAAACACTGGCGTCCCTATGCTGACCTCTGTCACCACCACCACATTTGACTGGTCAGGAATTTGCATGGCAACTATGGCAAGAGAGAAAAGGGAGAGACACCGTAAAATGGGACGAAGTGAAGGTGAGGCACTGCACCCTTTAATCTTGCAAGCATCTTTTTTTTTAAATAAAAAGTAGTAACTTGAGTATCAAAGTTGTATGACACAGTCATATGAGTAACCTGTAGACTCCCCACATTGCCTCTCTGAGGCTGCCTTTCAAATGTCACATCAGCTCAGTACTTCACATCTTGTGACTCATAATGTTGTATGAGCACTTTATTCTGACCATCCATAATACATCTGAATCTGACCATGATCTCAATTCCCTCTACTCCTGCAGAGAGACAATTCATGGACTGAGTTCTTGAATCACAATCTTAGATTCAATTTCTAAGTTTTTGTTATTTTTTTAAACTCTCACCTATTTTATTCAATGTTTAGCCAAGCAAGAGATTTAAATTATGCACAACCTAGAGACACGAAAATGAAAGCAAGCAAAAGACATTTCTCTCAAATGCTCAGCTTGTACTCACGTGCAATAGGCTGTATGTTGGAATCATACAGAACCTTCTGTGCCGTTTCTCTTTCCCTTCCCTAAATGAAGACTCCGAAGGATTAGAGGAAAGAAGTAGTCTGAGGCCACCAAAATCAGGATATTGGTGGCCCTTTAACATTCCCTAAAAATATACACTTAATATGAATCCAGTTTATAAAACCTTTCCCACAGCTTATGAAAAAATTTTAAGCTCGTAGTTTTACTATGTTATTTTGAGTTGTGTTGTCTGAGACAAAAATACTAACAGACAGATTTAGAGAAAATGTTTGTTTTTACATAGTCATACATCCAATCTCTAAGTTTATGGAATAGTTATTCAAAATCCTTTGCCACTACCCTCATTCTGTGTCTTCCCTCCCCATGGCAAACTGAAAATATAACTGAAAACAAATCAAATATTCATCAGCCTAAAAAACACCTCCTCACTTGTCCCCAGGAAACAGCCACCAGGAGAAATACAGTAATATTACATTTTTTTTAGAAAAAACCCAATATACAGCACTGACTATAAAATTCACTTGTTGTATGTTATCTTTATTTTTCTAGAATCCTATAATTCATAACTAGTGTTTCTAGTTGTTTTTCTTAATTAATCTAAATACCAGCTGCCTCTTCCTCAGATGATTTTATTTAAAACAAAAACTCACAAAATTAATTTTACCTATTGGCAATATACTGTGATTTTTATTCTTTTGTGGGTAATTATGACTTCTACTTTTAATGGGTTTTTTTGACCAATTCTGATTATATCTCAAAATGGCTTCTTAAATGCACTCCCAAATGCAAAATGTCAGATGTAAAGAAGAAGCAAGTTTGGAATTTACTTCTCTAGCAATGATACAATGTTCCTGATAGAGTAGGCAGTTAGCCAGATACGAGCAGGGAACAGGAGTTTTCCAACCATTAAGAAGGGCAGAAACAGGGAGCCTGGGTGGCTTAGTTGGTTAAGCATCTGACTTCAGCTCAGGTCATGATCGAATGGCGGTTTGTGATCTCAAGTCCTGCGTCCAGCTCTGTGCTGATGGCTCAGAGCCTGCAGCCTGCTTCTCTCTCTGCCCCTCCCCAACCCTCACTCTGTCTCTCGCACTCAAAATAAATAAATAAATAAATAAATAAATAAATAAATAAATAAACAAACAAACAAACATACATTAAAAATTTTTTTTAAAAGACAAGATGAAGGAGAAGAAGGGCAGAAACAAGTTTCAAACAGCAGGAAAACACCAGGAACACACATGAGCTCTTCTCTATAACAACTGCCCTACAGTAACCTATACCTTCATTAAATATATTTACATTGTGATTTTGACACTCTTTGTGGGGGATGGCTGCCATGACACTTCTGATAAGGACCATATGGGGCCCAACCCCTCCCTCCCGACCTGTAGGGGAAGACCCTTAGATGATTGGGGGCAACCCGAGTCAGAGACCACCCGAGCTATGACCCATAACTCTTACAGCATAAAAAATGAAGACAACCTGACCCTCAGTGCACTTGCTGCCTCTGGGCCTGCCTGTTCTCCCATCTTGAGAGAGTACTTTCACTTCAACTGCTATTAAATTCTTACTTACTTCAGAGTTTGTCTCTGAATTCTTTCTTTGCTGAACTCAAAAGCTGCTTTGGGGGTGGGGACAGGACATACTACTGACATCCCCAAATGTTAATAAAATAATATATTCATCAAACACAGTATTCATATCAAGACTTTCTAAAGCTATTTATCCTGTGGTCTTAACTAAATACCAGGACAAATGCTTGAAAGACTTAGGATAGATGGGATAAGTCCAATTTTTTAGTACTCATAGAGATCACAGAATTAAAAAAAATCATTTAAACAAGAAAAAAATTACCCATATATTTTTTTTCCATTGGTGCTAAAATCTAGACAGAGCTGAGATCCTTTAAAATGCTGAAATAATAAATAATAAAATAAACTAAGTATGTTTGCAATAAAAACAAGAATATTGTGAAGAGACAGGCTAACTGCCTTGGGCCAATGGTATAGTATTTAATAAAAACTGAGAGAAGTGAAATTAACCAATGAATTTTTACTTCCAAGAACAAAAGTCTTCATTTGTACTATAAACGGTAATACAAATGTAGGCCATCAAAGATTAAAACCAAAAAGAGGTAGGATTGTAGCTACAGAATACATACCTGAGCAAAGGTGTTCATCAGATGTAAGAGTAAAACTGCTCTTGGTAATTATTCAAACATTCCAGAGAATAGAAGAATTTCCTAAAGACTAGTGATGAAGAAAAATGAACTTGTAAGTTTATCACCTACCACACAAGACTTTATAATGGATTATTATCCATAGCTTGTAAAATTTTTCAATACTATATAGTGATTATCAGAAGCCTATATAAGTTTATGAGAATTCTTGTCAACAAAACTTTTTTTTAATTGAATCTTTTTGCTAAGGAGTTATTGTAAGACACAGTAATTTCAGTAAAGATTTGATGAAGTCTCAACTGAGATAGATCCTTACCAACAGAAGGAAAGCATGTAGAACAGAGGGTGCACAGTTAGATCCAGCGTTGTACCTCAAGCACAGATGACAATTACTGTGAATGACCGCTTTAATGCCAAAACAAAGGGGGTTTCCTGGCAAGTTGGTGAACTCTACCCTGTTCAACCTCATAGATGTATATGCAGAAGATGTAGAAGACACATTTATTAAATTCATTGATGACACAGGGCAGGCTGACTAATTGAGTTAGATCAGATTCAACACTTAAAAAGGCTTCAGTATGAAGGATCTGATAATGTCAAATTTAGTTGATTTAAAAAATCCAAGTGCCACTATGTCCAAGGCACAGTGGAACACACAAATAAGACAATCCAAATAACAGAAACCTATTAACAGTCCTGACTTGAGGAAATTTTGTGTTAACAGCTTTCTTAGCAGGCTCAAGCATAGCTACCAAATGGTAAACTGGATATTCTCTTTGATTCAAAAGATCTGATGTAGGGTACCCATGAAAGGACCAAGTCTCTAGCTCAGGACTTAAGAAATAAAGTTACTCAGCTAAGGAGACCCAGAAATGCCATACCTTATATATGGCACAGAAGTTTGCCGTCTTCTGTGACTGTGTTTAAGAATTACTACCTAAAAATGCTAATTCTTGTGTACCATGCCAGAAATGGTGAATAAGAATAATCTCCATGGGAGGTTACAGGAAAGTTATTATTTAAAGAAAAAAAAAAACATGTCAGGCAATGTCTATCATTGTAAAGATTTTGGTAACACTGATCTATGTGAATAGCTCTGAACCTCAAGAAATCTATACAGGAGAGGAGACACAACACACCAAATGTTCACAAAAGTTTCAGATTCAGTAAATGGCTATATGCATGAGAAAGTTACTCTAATTCTTATTAGCCTGTAAGTTATAAGGGAGAAAATACAGAAAGGATTTTAAATGTTGAAAAGTGATTTTTCTCAGAGATATTAACAAAGGCAAGGTTTCAATCGTTATTTAAATCTGTTCTTTTCTTTCACCACCATACCTTTTTAGGAGGTAAATGAGAGTGGCTGATCTGTCTCTCTAGGTAGAAGAGTGTGTCATTTTCATGTTCTCAGTAGGTTTTCTTTTTTACCCAAAGCTGTAGTTGAAGGATGTACCCAATTGAACAGAAACCAAAACGATAGTCCAGATGAGCTGAGACACATCAGTCACATTTACTACAAATGTAAACTCTGTGGCCTAAGATGACCAGGGTAATGATGCCACGTGCTCAGTGAAATCAGAAAGAAAGACAATGTGGAATTCTCATTCCTGTGGGCAAGGTGACACTCCCCTAGAATCTTAAGATAGAGACACATACAAAATTGGTAGGTATGTAAGGTAGTATGGCATTTCCTGGTTCTCCTTAGCTGAGCAATTGTATTTCTTAAGTCCAGAGCTAGAGACTTGGTCCTTCCATAGGTACCCTATATCAGATCTTTTGAATCAAAGAGAATATCCAGTTTACCATGTAGTAGGTATGCTTGAGCCTGCTAAAAAAGCTGTTAACACAAAATTTCCGCAAGTCAGGACTGTTACTAGGTTTTTGTTATTTGGATTGTGATAACCATTTTATATCCAATCAGTACAAAGCAAAATTCCTACAATATGAAGGAGCATTGGGCATATTATTGTCCTTTTTGTATTGGAATTTTTTTTTTTTTGATCGTTGTTACACTTAAGGACAATAGTAAGGGATTCCAAAAAACAGCGAGAATAGTGGAGGGTAAAACAAAACAAGAAACAGCTGACTCGTTATGAAGAATAATGGATTAGAAACTTTCAGCCTATAATTGAAGAAAATTATGAATATATGATATAGTCATCACTGCTGGGTATTTGAAAAGTACTATGAATAAATGGTCTAACAATCTCTGTTCCCATGGTATATCACAATTGAGTTGTTCTAAATGACACATTTTATTTAGAATGATTAAGCACTATCCTATTTAGTATTCAGTAAGACTATTTATAACCACTTAAAACTGCTTTATTTTGGGGGTGCTGGGGTGGCTCAGTCAGGTGAGCATCCAACTTCGGCTTGGGTCAGGTCTGTAGGTTCAAACCCTGCATCAGGCTCTGTGCTGACAGCTCAGAGCCTGGAGCCTGCTTTGGATTCTGTGTCTCCCTCACTCTCTGCCACTCCCCCACTGGTGCTATCTGTCTCTCTCTCACTCTCTCTCTCAAAACTAAATAAACATCAAAAAAATGTTTTAAAAAGTGCTTTATTTTGGACTACTGAGTACACAGAAGAGTGAGGCGGTTTTCTAAATTATTGCTTCTAATTAAATAATAATGATAGTAATAGCAAATGTTATTATAAAAGCAAATATGTAAATTATTCATAAATAAATATTACCTTGGAAAACAAGCCTAGAGAATAAGAGAGTTTATATTGCCTCACTTGCTCGTTCACAGCTTCAACTGACACATAATAGGCAGATAATAAGTTTCCTTTAAAGACTGGAATAAACTGCGGACTAAGTGGCTCTGAGAAGTGTTCAAGCTGCCTGACCCTGAAGGCATATACTTGAAGGCAGCCTCACTGAGATGTCCTCAGTTTCTAAAGCAAATGAGGAAGGTCCAAAAATATCCTGCTTCTTAGACAGGTCGATTTTTTTTTAACCTGGTGTGATTTATGCAGAGAATCTGTAAAATATTCCAGTTCATCAAAAGTCTAATTTACATACATTTAAAGGACATTGTGGAAAATAATTAACCAAATGTATCACAATTCAGACACTGAATGTTGACTAGGGATTTTGAGACACTTAAATGGAATACTGGGAGGTTAAATCAGCACACTGGATTGCTAGGGGAAAAAAGAAAGAAGGAAGGACGAAGGGAGGGAAAGAGAGACTGAGAGAAATGGGAAGTTGCTTTCTTTGCAATGCTTCATACCCTAAAGTCACGCAAAATAAAGGGCTCTATTCCTTTTTCCCCCTATATTTTATGAGTGAATAATATAATTGTGTTGCTTACCAGCCATCATCTTGAAATAATATATTAGAATGATTATAATACTGTGTGCATCCTGTAGCACATCTCGAGGTCTAGCTTAGAGATTTACAAGGAGAGAAACATGTGGCTTGTGAAAATCAAACTAAATTCCCATCAAAATTGTACTCCCCATCACTGATGCACATGGGAAAAATCTCAAATGAAATTTTATGGACAGATTATAAACTTTTTATTAATTTTCATGAACACTTAAGATTTAGTGGGAATTTCCTAAAGGTGTGAATATTCCAGATTACTAACCCATTATATTAAAAGTATTTAAATAATCTCTTTATAGTTCTTCACAATAACCTGGAAGCTGGCCCTTGATCAACAGAATGATTTTATTATACATAATTCTACTTCGTGGACAATAGATTGAATAAGATTTATGAGCTTCTTTTTACCATTTAGGTTTCAAACAAGTGGAGCATTATATAATAACTTGAGATTGAATCAGGAATTATTAATTTCTGTTTGTAGTCATACTTCAAGCTATCAATAACTTATTTGGAAGAAAAACTTTCAAAGCCATGTCTTTCTACTATTTTTTTTTAAATGTATACAGAGAGTTATTAGTTTATACTGGCTGTGTGCTCACATAAATGACTTCAGTTGAAGAACAGCATGGATAAGGCGGGGCTACCTGGAAGGAAACTGACTTCAAGACCAAGAATGCAAATCTATACACTTGATCCTGGCTAGAACCTTCTCTAAATAGTGCCATTATAAAAGAGTGAATAAAAGAATTAACCGAATTACCTACCATTCACCTTCACAAATTTGTTTTTCTTTTTGATCAGAGTAAAATGTCATTAATACAAGGCCTAGTTTAACTGGATCTCCCCTACCTGCCCCCAATTCTTCTAAATTGGAAGTAACCATCTGGAGTAACCATGTCCTTCATTTGCACAGTACTTTCGCACTTGCTTATATATTTAGAGAACCCCATTCCCAAAGGCCTTTGAGCTTCCAAAGAGTTGTTTCCAGGCAATAGCTATGCCTCCTATTCCAATGCCAATACTGATCTGAAGTACTGAAAGAGAGAGCTATATTGAAAAGAAATAAGGAAATAGGACATGGGCTGTTGTAGTTTTGATAACAGATTACACAGAGTCTTAAAAAGGCATAGGAAATGATACCTACTAACTCTACTTTGATATAGAACAAAGGAATACCTTTACCTGTACATTTATATTTATTTCTCTCATTCTCTTCACATGTTTACATTCATAGATATATAAATATTTCCTCAAATACAAACATAACTAAGCATACTGAACTATATTTTACATAAGCTATTCAAAATACAGTATAAATATCCTGGGGAAACATGTAATTTTATTGCTTTTTAATGAATTTTTTACATATATTTACACATTAGTATTTATAACATACCTATAAAATATTTATTATTAAGTTCATGAAAAATAACAAACATTTTTAAAACAAATACACACAAGGAAAAATTTGAGGGAAAAGACATCATATCAGGGTAGAAAAATAAGGAATAAAGTTATGAAATCTGTACTTGTAACTAAAATGTTGATTTGAAAAGCAGAGATATCATTGAAGGGAGCTTCACAAAACCAACAACCCTTTGCAATATAACAAAATTAGCAGTGCTCCATCACCTTGGAAGACTCAGCGAAAAATATCAAAATTACTCTTCATCACCACTAGGTGGCTCACTCTCTATATCTATGCCTCAGCAGACAACACCAGTGTGGCCCCAGAGGTTGTAGGCATTAAGATTCTCCCTAGAAAGTACAGGTAGTAGAAAAATGATCACTTCGAAGCAAACCTAATATCTTGAACAAAGGAACACCTGAGCAATCCCCCGTAAGTTATTATCAGAATTGTCTTTACAGACACAGGAGAATTAGAAGAGTTGGTCTTAGACCAGAGACATTTAGAAAGCCAGATGGAAACCTGTCTAATAATCATTCTGCAACCATGCCCAGTCTCATATACCTTCAAATGCATTCATAATGTGGAAGAGATACCCGGGGATGGGGGGAAAGGGTGAGAGAAAGAAAAGAAAGCAACACCTTAAAAATTCAAACAACAACAAGTCACATTATCTACTTTTGACTGAATTTGGATTTAGAATGGGAGAAAAGTTAAGGATTAGGGAAATAAAAATAAGCCAGCAAAGATGGGAAATTTAACGTGTAGAGAAAGTTCACTTTTCTAGATTTGCAAGATTGCTCTTAGCAATCAGTTCCTCCACCAAACTGCATTTTAGCAGAGGGAATGTAATAGGGCAGTAGCCACAGAAACTTGTAATACCATCCAATGTATTGCTATAAAAAGCTTTACCATCTGGATCCTAATTCTCTTCAATATTGAAACTGTAGAGCATTTTCTTCTCTTCATTCTAATTTACAGCTATCACTCAGTGCAGCCCTGAAGGGTGCATACAATATGCCATTGTTAGAGCTAGTGTATAATCCAAGGCAATTTGGGGAAAATCAGCTTGTAAGTGTAACTGCATGGTTTTCTCAGTATTCAGCACCTTTTGTATTTCGTGAAAGCTTATAAATTCTGCCTATATGTTTTTTTCTTCTCTTCCTTTTGCCTTGGTCAGAATAGGTCTGTAAAAGTTGTCATGCATGTATAGAACTGCTTGTGGACTGCACCATCAACTTCATCCCACTGACAGCTGAGAAGTTAAATGTGTATGATCTAACAGTACTGAATATTAACCTACTTCTTTGATGGAACCCATAGTATCCCTTTTTTGCTTTTATTAAAAAAATCCCCCAAAACATCAATTCACCAAGCTACCAAGGAAAGGAATACAGAGAAGGAATAAAGATACAGACACAGAGGAGGAATAAAACTATTTCAAAATTAAGAAGGCTTGTGACTAGAAGCCACCATGGTGACAGAGGAGTCATCACCTCTGGCTGCAAATAAAATGAAATTGATTCCCTCTCAGCAAAGACAGCTCAGACCGGAGATCCATAATGTGCAAGCAACTGGCTAACTTTTCATCTGCCCCACAAATCTAGATTAGAGAGGAGATGGAGTAAGGGGAAACAAGAATAAGAAGCTAGCTCAACATATGAATTAGATTACCTCTCACCTCTACAAAATGCCTGGTTAAGATCACATCTTTGGATGTTTTATGTTGCTTGCCGCATTAGTCATTACGGACAAAAGAAAAATAAAAACAGAGAGTGTGTTCTCTCCCTCTCCAAGATTCCATTCAAAGTACACACCACCCGCCCAACATGAAAAAAAAAAGTTATGTGTCCTCAATCTCCCCAGCTATTTCTGATCTCCTAATATTACTAAGAGCAATATCAATTCCTTGGACTAAGTCATCAGCTGCCACAGCACCATGGAGAAAGTAATATGAGTAGGCTTATCCCAAGTTTGAATATGAAGCAAAGTGTGGAGTAACAAAAAGTAAAGTTGTGCTTTTTTGGTATTGTAACAGTACAGCAAACTGTAGAATCTTTTTGCCAAATTACTTTAATAGCAGCCTATGCAGAAATCTTAGATATTTGTAGGAGCCAAAAGCAATGACAGAAAATATTACGTTAAATATTTGTCATGGGCTAAAAGTCTTTGTTGAGCACTGCAGAGGGGTCTGTTGCATTAAACATTAATGACATGTGAAGAAAGCAACTCTTTTTTCTTTCTTCTACCTTCCAAAGGGGCAGCAAATAGCCTCACACACATGGTTTTTTTGCTCAAGGGGTCCCTGGAGTTATCAGTGGAGAAGATACCTCGCTGGCCAACCTTGAAAATTCTTGATCCCGGGTGATGCCTTGACTTTCAAGCATAAAGCTAGATCTGCCTAAAGTTACGTGCCATGTTCCCACATCAGAACTGAGGTCATGCATGTCAAGACAGACATACCTTCAAGATACACTGTGGCTTAGAGGCACTTTCCAGAAGGATAATGGAAAGACATATTAAGTTTTACAAGTGCAGCACAATACAAAGTGCTATCTGCAAAAAGTCACAAATACCTACATTGTCTGATTAATTTGCAAATTATCACAAACTCTTATAAGACCTCACTTTTGAAGTCAGTGGTAATTCAGTCATTAACCTGACTTACATACGGGATGCATGCCTTCTAAGTAATATTTCTTTATTATTTCATTTCAATCCAACTGGCTAAATTATGGCTATTATTCTCTCATAAAACTCCCTGTGAGATAATATGCATGAAATGATTTAAATGAATATTAAGAGATGGAAATGTTTAACAAGTTGTTGAAACGTTTCTCCAATAATTTTCCTTTACTGAGAATTGTGGACAGGAAAAGGGGTACAGTTAAGAAATGTTTGGGGTGACAACAAGTGCAGATTAAGGTCACTAAGGGAAGCAGACTCAAATCAACAAACCATAGTCTGTTTGGAGTTTCACAAAGATAAATCTGATAGTAAGAACCCCCTAAATGCAATCCTGGAATCCAGCGCCTATTAGCAGAAGATATCCCCTCCAGTCAATTCCTTACCGTGTTAATTAATCAGTTTACCCCCCTTACCAAAACAGACTTCTCTCAACCCAAAACTTCTCTTCAAATCCACATTCTCCAGATATACATAAGAGCCCAAACAGATGAAAAGACATTTGCTTCCTGGCTTTCTCTGACAAATACAGCGATTTGCATGAATATTAAACTTCTGTGATTCAGCAACTTTCCTCTTGTCTGCATATCACTGCATGTTAAATGCTGAGGAAGAGTTTGGATCACTTGGCTTTTATTTTAGGAGTCGGAGGTAGGTTTTCCTCAGCCAAAGGAGAGCATATTTAAAGGTCTCCAAATCACACATGCAGAGTTACATAACAATTGTCACTAACTCCAAAGGTTGGAACCACACAGGCGCTAAATGTGGAGTTGCCTATGAATCACAAACTGGAGCTGAGTTTCCTATTTGCAGAATATTTATAAGGGCGAGGAGAGAGGAGAGTTAACCATCTGCGTCGAAACTTTAATCAGAACGAAATCACTGCCGAACTACCAAACCCTCCTCGGCCTGCTTGCCAGGGTGAAAAAGTCTCCAGCCGTTAAAGTGAATGCGGCGAGAGGGAAGGTTCCCAAAAAACTGCTGGCGCCTACCTGAAAGTGGCCGGTGAGGCAGCTGGCACGGCGGGAGAGAGGAGCAGGAAGCGGTGTCGGCGTCCTCTCGGAGCACCCTCCTCCCCAGGCTGACCGGCTTTGGGAAGAGGGAGCCCTCTTGCTGGGGCCGGGGAAGAGGCAGCTGCCGGCCGGGTGCCTCGAAACCCGGCTCGGGGCTCCGCTGGCGAATCAGGCAGCGCCGCCGGGAGCTCAGCCCGGGAGCTGGGGCTGCGCTTGCTAACGCCGCCTCACTTGAGGGATAAGCGCTGGGGTGCGCGCGTATGCGTGAGCGTGTGCGTGTGTGTGCACTAAAGTGCCGGCCCCAGGCTGAGCCGATGTGTTCTGCATACTCAAAATGCTCCTGCGGGGAGGAGGTTCCTCCGCACAGACCCCAGCGTCCCCGCTTGAGGAATCAGTCCGCTGACCTTGCTGCTGGGGATTCTGGCCGTACAGCTCACTCATCAATAGATTTAACAATCAATCAAATAGAGATGTGATCAGCCTTGGATAGAGACAACTGCCTCCCGCATACGCACAAGATTAAAAGAAAAAAAAAAACGTATCTCTACTCAACATTTTATAGCTAGAATTGATTTTTTTTTCCCTTTAAACCCCTATGTCTTGAGCACAAAGTCTAATTGATGAATCCCGAAGTTAAAACTTTTCAGGTTGTTTTCCTAGGCAAGATAGGCTCTTACCTAGAAGGCAATTCAAAACATTAATTCCACAGAGAGCTGCAGATGCAGACTTATTTATAACAATCGAATTATGATGGTTTAAACTAATGACTACTTTAAAATCAGGGATTCTGTGTTATAGCAGAAATGTTTGGGGCTAGAGGCAAAATCTGAGTTCAAATGCAATCTCAATTTCCTTTAAACATTAATCCAATGGCAAGATTGAGGAAGACCCACGGCTATGAGTGAGTCATTTAAAGTGCACAAGAATATGCTCTGTAAAGTATGAAGGGTTAACCACAAGCTATAGATTTTTTTTTTTATTGACACAAAGAATGTGTAAGCCTCTTTGAGGCACAAATGAGTCTTTTCAGGGTCTATACCCTAACTGATACAGTGTTTCATTGGTGTGTGCCATTCCTTACGATTTTACATTCTAGAACTGATCCATCAGAAAAGCCAGAAGAGAACTTGCCATTAACCTTATATTGTTTATTCTGTCTCTGCAAAAAGGCTACAACATTAAGATTAAAATTATCTTCCCTCAAACTAAGCTCTGCCACTAACAATGTGAGATCAAACTCAAATCAAGAAATGCAATACAGTGGAAAAGAACAGAAGAATCAAGATACTTGGTGTCAGTCTGAGATCTGTCATGGAGTCCTTGGATCCCTGGGCATGTTTACAATAATGATCATGTAAAGACCACCAGCAGCAGCAGCCAGGAGAATCACATAATGGAAACTAATAGTTACTGCTTGTTACTAATAGTTACAACTTGCCAGGCACTTTCTAGGCATCTTGCATTTATCATTATTTTTAATCCTCACAGCAAATCATGAAGTAGATCATAGTATTATCCCCATTTTGCAGATCAGGACCACAAGACAAAGGACAGGAAAGTTAATGGCTAACAATCTTTTCAGGGCTCGTTTGTATTAAGTTAGGCAACTATGTTAAACATTTAATATTTAAAACCTCTTTATTTGATAATAACTTTAAATATATAGAATAGTTATAAAAATAAGAATAATACAAAACACTTGCATGCCCTTTACTTAGATTTATTTATTACTAACATTTGGTTAACCTGCTTTATCATTTGATCTAGCAACAGAAAGAAAGATTTGAGCCATTTGAGGATAATGTATTTATATCATGTCCCCTTGCTAGTTTTTTCAAAGTACATTTTACAAGAGTAAAATATATAATCAAGTGCTTTTATCAACTTCAGTAAATTTAACACTAACAAAAGCTTAATCAAATCTATTGTCCATTTTCCAATTTGTCACTTGAACCATTAATGTCCTTTGTAGCATTTTTTCCTCTAGGAGAATAGCCAATCTAGAGTCAGCTATTGCATTTATCTCTCATATCTTTTTGGCCTCCTTTAACCTGGAAGTCCCATAGCTGTTCTTTTGTTTTCATGACATTTTTTTGAGGAATGCATTTCCTTCTTTTTTTTTTTTCCTTAATAGATCATTTCCAATTTTACATTTGTCTTATGTTTCCTAATGATTAGATTCAGGTTATACATTCTCAGTTGTAATATTGCATAATTGATGTGCTCTTCTCAGAGTATCATCTCTGAAGGCATAGAGGTCTGTCTGCCCCTCACTGGTTCTGTAAATTTTAATCAGCCAATCATGTTTTTTTCCTAGTTATACACTCTCTCATTATTGTTTCCCCCCTCGTAATCATTAAGCCATTTGTGGAAAAACCCTTTAAGGTCATGCCCATATGTTTCATCCATATTTCCCCTTGTATTAACACCCATTGATGATATAATGGTTACAAAACAATAATTTTCTGACTCCAATACTCTCCATGTCCATAACATACTAAGTATTCTACTATTAGCAAGAGATCTCCTTCTCTGCTGTCTGTCTCTCTGTCTCTCTCTCTGTCTCTATGTTTTTCTCTATCGGAAAGGATTCATGGAGTCCTATTTTTTTCCAATTATCTGTAATTCATTACTGTACTTATTTCTTTTAATGCTCCCAAATTGCTCAGTGGAAGCCCTTTCTACCTGGTTCCAATGTCATTATTACATGCCACGTCATTTTTTAGAACTTATTAATTTAAAATTTTTAGCTTTCCAGAAAGATAAGATGTTCCAAGATCATCATCAGCATACCTTACTCTAGCCTTGGAATCAGCAATTCTTTTGTTGAGTTTTTATTTTTTCTATTCTTTTTTGTTTTTATTTATTTAAAGGGAGGAATGGTGTTAGAAATAACAATCTGTACACGAAGCATGTTCATTTCTAGGTGAGATACAGATGTTATTTGCTTCTTGGCTTTTACAGAGGCAAAGCTAGAAAGTATACGTGCACATAAACATAGGCACATGTATATACATATATACATATGAGCACAAATACATGCATGAACACGAATGTGGCAATATTTCAAAAAAAAAAAACAGGCATGAGTTTACATCAATACTACCAGTTCTAATCCCTCCCTAGAGCACTGTTTTGTATCCTCCCCTATTCTATATTTGTATATCCCTTTTGCCTTACTGGTTACCCTGGTTCCCAATAACCAGCAGATGTCTAATTTGTTCATTTATTATCACCACAAAAAAAAAAACTTGCTGAACTTCTGCAAATGAAATATACATACTTTTCCCATATCCCATTAAGTACAATAAAAAAAAGACTCCAGGATTCTATATAAAACAAACATATGAAGATTCCGAAAAGTAAAGAGAAGGAGGAAGATTAGATAGAAACCTTGGGAACTAGCAGCATGGTAGTGAGATAACTAGGTTTCCCTCGGCCTCATATATAAGATATGTATATATTCTATTAGCATAGAGTATAGTGTCCAGAAGCACACTGTACATTAACGAAACCATGATAAACAATAGAGGTAGCACTGTGAAGTAGTGGAGAAAGTACAATCTTTACAAATGACAGAAAACATTAGGTATCTATAAGAAAAGAAAAAGAAATTAAATCCCTACCTCACATTGCAAACAATAATCAGGGGAATTCCTTTAATGACTAAACATAACAAGTAAAATAAGGCTTTTAGAAGATAATTGGGCAGCGGATTTTCAAGACCTTGGAAATGTGAAGGGTTTACAAGACAGCAGAAAAGTAAAAGAAAAACAGATTAATGTACAAACTGTACTACTCATAATTGTCACAGTCTTCTACTTTGCTAAATGCAAAAATATTTTTGTATTTATATATATTTAAAGATAACTAAATTAAACTAAACTAAAGTAGCATCCTACCAGTGACTGTATTTTTTAATGGTACACACAGAGAGAAAATGGTAAAATAAATAACATTAAAACTTCCTCAAACACCCCAAAACACCCCAGAAGTAAAAAGACAAGCCACATAACAGAAGATGTCTGAAACATGTTAATTACCAAGAGAATTATATATTAAGAAAGCATAAGTATTTGTAAAAAATCAACTCGAAAAATGGGCTTTTTAGGAAGTTTCCTAGTGTCCAATTACATGTAAAAATTACTCAACCTCACAATCATCAGAGAAATTAATATTAAAATCACAACAAAGGTGCAAGGTAGCATAGCAGCAAACATTAAAGTCTCACAATCCTAGGGACCTGGGTGGCTCAGTCAGTTAAATGTCCAACTCTTGATTTCAGCTCAGGTCATGATCTCACAGTTAAGGTTGAGCCCCATGTCAGGCTCTGTGTTGACAGCATGGAGCCTACTGGAGATTCTCTCTCTCCCTCTCCTTCTCTCTGCCCCTCCCCTCTCTCAAAATAAATAATAAACTTTAAAAAAAAGTCTCACAATCCTGGGGTGCCTGGGTTGTTCATTCAGTTGAGTGTCCAGCTCCTGATTTCTGCTCAGGTCATAATCTCTCAGTTCATGAGTTAGAGCCCCACATCAGGCTCTGTGCTAACAGCAGAGCCTGCTTGGGACACACACACACACACACACACACACACACACTCTCTCTCTCTCTCTCTCTCTCTCTCTCTCTCTCTCTCTCTCTCAAAATAAATACATATTTTTTTTAAAAAGTCTCACAATCCGAAATGTCAGTGAAGCATACCAACGCAGTGCTGGGCTAACAAAGCTAGTCAACTCCCTCTAGGAAGTGTTTAGGCAGCATCTGCTAAAGCTAAACATATGACATGAGCAACATTTCTATTACTTTTCCCAAGAAACAACAGAAATGACCATGTGGGTCCCAAAAGGGGGGGGGGGGTGGGGCATTCACAGCAGTAATTTATGTTGGCTGCATAGTAAAAATACCCAATGCCTACCACCAGCTGGTTGAATAAATAAATGGTGGTGCAGTCACGCTGCTGAAGAGTAATCTCTGCATCAGCACCCACCCAATGCTTATAAGCACAGGCTCCCCTATAAATTTAGTGACATCCTGGGGCTGGTGTAGTTCTTGTCCACAAAGCCATCCTTCTCTTGAATCCCAGGCATCACAGGTACCGTGGAGGACTCCCTGAAGGGGTCTTTACAGAGGAGTTCTGTGAAGTCAGGGAATAACACAGGGCCTAGCAAGAAGTCCAAGGCATAGATGTCCTAGGGACAGATTGGGGCTGGGAATTCTCCTCAGGCCTGGCCCTGGCTGAGGCCTGTGGGCCCTGCTGCTGGGAAGATTCCCAAAGAGCTGGATATGGAGGGGACTCTAGAAATAGGTCCTCTCTTGCCCCTCCCTGCTAAAACAGTTGCTCAGAGACAGTCTCCTGGGCATATGATTGATGCACCATGGACTCTCCAGCTTGCCTTACTGCCTCTGGAGTCATTGCTGTGGCTACTGCCTAGAGGATCTGGCCCAGTAGGTCTTGAACCACACCTGTACATTTTGCTCTCTTAAGACTCAAGTCTACAGATTCTTGCTGAAGGGGTACTTGCTCTTGAAGGTTTCTCTGGCTCCTGCTGCTGTTTCTTGCCTGTGGACCTTGCTCTACTTCATACCTCTTAGGGGCAGGGGTTGGAAATAGGGATCCTGGAGGGCCCAAGAGATACTTGGGTTTTTACATCCTCAGTCCTGCTCTGTTTCCTGTTCGTCCACAAATGATTTTGACAAAAACACAAAAGCAATTCAATGGAGATAGGAACCTTTTCAAAAAATGGTGTACATTTGGACATACATAGAAATTTGGATGTACAGAATGTTAAAAAGAAAAAAAAAGGAGCTGCAACCTACATCTCAAAGCTTACATAAAAATTAACTCAAGGGGTGCCTGCGTGGCTCAGTATGTTGAGCATCTGACTCTTGCTTTCAGCTCAGGTCATGATCCCAGTGTTGTGGGATAGAGCCCCACTTTGGGCTCTATACTGAGTGTGTAGCCTGCTTAAAGATTCTCTCTTGCTCTCTCTCTCTCTCTTTCTCCCTCTGCCCCTCTACCCTGCTTCTCTCTGTCTCTCCAAAAAAAAAAAAAAAAATCAAAATAGAACACAGACTTAAATATGGAATATAAAACTATAAAACTTTTAGGGAAAAAAAAAGAAACCATGAGAAAATATTCATAATCCAGGGCTAGGCAAAGACTTCTTAGACTTGACATATAAAGCATGAATAATGAAAGGGAAACTGATAAATATGATTTCATCAACATTTAATTAAAACTTTTGTTATATGAAAGACACTGTTAAGAAGATTAAAAGGTGAATTATGCAATGGGAGAAAATATTTGCAAAGCAAAAATTTGGCAACGTTCTAGTATCTAGAATATACACATAAAAAATACTCTCAGAAGTCTATAATAAACAAATAATACAATCCAAAAAGGAGAAAAGGACACAAACAGGTATTTCCTCAAAGATGATATACAGATGGCAAAAAAAGCACATGCGATGATGTTCAACATCGTTAGCCGTTAGAGACATGCAAATTAAAACCACAATGAAACATCACTAATCGCTTACCAGAAGAGATAAAGTAAAAAAATAGTAACAACACCAAATGCTGGTGAGAATTCACAGAAACTGGGTCAGTCACACATTACTAATGGGAATATAAAATTCTGCAACCAGCGAAAAATAGTTTGCCATTTTCTTTAAAAAAAGAAATAAGAAGTTGTGCTATGACACAGTAACTGAACTCTTGGATATTTATCCCAGAGAAATAAAGACTTACATACACAATAAATCCTGCACAACTGTTTGTAATAGTGCTTCATTTGTAATAGTCAAAGTTGGAAACAACTCATGTGCTTTAACAGGAGAATAGCTAACAAACTGTAGCCTATCTCACAGTATATTACTTAGCAATAAAAATGAATGAACTATTGATAGGTGCTACATTTTGAATACCCAGAGAATCATGATCCATTTGAAGCATATACTTGGGTATGGTATGCAGAATGAATTTAACTTTAACTATTATTTTTCCAAATGGCTATCCAGTTGTCCCAACAATTATTACAATTATATTCTTTCCTTAGTGATTGAGATATCTCATTTGTCACCTTTCTAAATGTGGTTGTATATTTTTCTGGACTTGCTATATCTTTCCATTAGTCTATGTGTCACATCAGGAACTAGTACTACACTGTTTTAATTACAAAGGTATTGCAAAATGTCTTAACAACTTACACTTTCCTTTTTTTACCCAAAAATTGTTTAGTAGAAGGATTTTCATTTCTAGGTAGTTCATTTTTCAACATTTGTATAGCCATAATGCCTTATAATTCACTTATAGTAAATTTTATTTAAAATATAAAGTTTGAAAATTTGACATCACCAGTGGAAATCATCTCCACAATCATGACAACAGATATATCACTCACCCCTCCCTGCAAAGTTTCTTATGCCCCTCTGTATGCTGTGTATCCTGCTCTCCCTAACCCAGAGATCCTTCTGTCACCAGGCAAATATCAATCTGCTTTTTTTCCACTATAAATAAGTTTGGATTTTCCAGGATTTTATAATAATGAGTTTTTACATATGTATTCATTTTTCAGACTTCTTTCACTGACCTAAATGATTCTGAGAGTTAAGCACACTGCAGCATTTATCATTTATTTGTATTACTGAGTAGCATTCTCGTGTATGAATACAACGTAAATTATTTTTCTATTTACTTGTTGATGGACATTTTGGGTTGTTTCAGTCCTCTCTCATCCATTCTATTTAACATCATCCTACAGGGTAAAGGAAATAGGGAAAGTAATTAAAAGTATAAAGATGACAAAGGCTGTGTTAAAATAATCTCTAATCTCAAATATGATTGTTTATGTAGAAAAAAACCTAAGAAATTAACACATTCCTAAAATTAATAAGCAAATTTACCAAGTTTCAGAATAAATGTTCACTTTTAAAAGATCAATTGAATGTCTATACACCAGAAACTACAGTTGGAAAATATTTTTTAAATTTATTTTTTTATTTTGAAAGAGAGAGAGAGAGAGAGAGAGAGAGAGAGAGAGGCAGAGAGAGACAGAGAGAGAGAGAACCCCAAACAGGTTCTGTGCTGTCAGCACAGAGCCTGATGCAGGGCTTGAACTCACAAACCATGAGATCATATGCTGAATCAAATTCAAGACTCAGACGCTTAACCAACTGAGCCACCCATGCACCCTGGAAAATACTTTATAATCCCATTTAAAATATATATTACAGTGAAATAAATTTAATATTAATTCAAGATGGATCAATCAGAAACAAAAATGGAAATGCTAGAATTCTAAAATTTAGGAGAACACATAGACAAAGTAATCCTAGGAGGACCAAAGAAATGCAATAACAAACAGAAAGCACATGGTATTTTGGTAACTTTAAACAGAGATATTTTTCTTAAGACAGATTCTTCAAAGTGAAATATGGTTCTGAACATGATGCACATTTTAAATAAATCTGCTGTTTCAGTACCTTGGAAACTCTCCCCATTAATACCCAGGGGGCTGGGACTTGGAAATTTCCCTTGCCCTATGACCACGACATAAAGGATTTGGAGAAGCACAGTTAATAAAGCTTTTCTTTGGTCAGAGAGATGGCAGGCATGACAACACTGAATGTTGGAAGTGGTTACAAATACCAAAATTATAATAACAATACATTGAAAATTTAGATAAAATAATAAAGTGGCACAGGATGGAAAGGAAGTGTTTGTAGAATAAGAAAGAATAAGAGCTCAACTAGTGAAATGGAAGACAAATTAAACAGTAGGTGCTTGGGAAGAGAAATACTACAACAAAAAATACCAAAAGGAAAGAGAGTGGAAGGGAGGGAGGGAAGAAGGGTGGGAGAGAGGAAAAGAGGGTGGGAGACAGAAAGCAAGAGACAGAAAGGAAGGAAGGAAGGAAGGAAGGAAGGAAGGAAGGAAGGAAGGAAGGAAGGAAGGAAGAAAAGGAAGGAAAGGAAGGAAGTTGGAGGGACAGAGTGAGGAAGGAAGGAAGGGGAAAGGGGGAATTGGCTGCTGGCATAAAAAGATGAAAAGAATATAAACCCAGTGAGTACAGGGTATAGGGATGCTCTTTGTCTTTTTTATTCACTGATGTACCTACAGTAACGAACTTATGTCTAGTACATAGTGGATATTCAATAAACATTCCTGAATGAAAAAGAAAAAGAAAGAATCAAAGGAAAACGGACCTTGAACACCTATTATGTTGAAACTCTGTCATGCATTCTTTCTAATTAAGAAGCAATCATGTAAATGGCTAAGAAAAAGTTTTTGTTTCAAACATGATATTATCATCTGTGTGAACTCAGCTTCTGTTTGTCATCTGGAAAAATGAAGGCAATAATAAATACATAAAGTATATAGTCCAGGGGTTATGTAGAGTAAGAGTTAAAGTTGATAGCTATTAATATTATTAAAATATTCCACTTCAATAAATTAGCCATTTGGTATTTATTAAATGTCTACTATGTGGCAAATACTATAATATTGACACAAGGAATGAAACAGTAAGGCTCTGTCTTTATAAATTTGACTCTAGTTTGATGAAACTAGACTCCAAGTCAGTGGATGTTTCTTTTTCTGATTCTGTATCATGATTGTATTCTTTAGATTATTCAACATCCATCACATTTTAACCACCTGGTACATATTTGTTCCTGAAATATACAGATTATTATTTATTCATATATTTATCTCCTAAGGTGTGAACACCTCAAGGTCAACAGTTGTGTCTGATTCAGCTTGTTATTCTGAATGCCCAGCACGATGCCTGACATGTCAGAGGTCAATGTTTGTGAATGGAGCAGAAAATTCGCACATATATAAGTATGAGCTGGATACTTGACTTCTAGATGAGTTAAAGATCAGAAAATGAAGTTGTCATAGGTGTCTCAGCCTTATAGAGGTCAGATGTATGAAGGAGATATAGTAATAGATGAGTTAAATGTGGGACACTTAAACCCAGACTACCTGTGTTTGAACCACAGCTCTACCAGCAATAAACTTTATGACCTGGACAAGATTGTACTTAGACAAGACTTGCTATGTCTCATTCATCTCACTTACAAAATGGAAACAACTGTATCTATCTCATAGAGTTGCTGTAAAGATTAAATTAATATAAAGCATATATAAGAATGCCTCACACATAGTACACTTATCATCATCATCATCATCATCATTATCATTATCTCAAAAATAATAATTTTTCCACAATGGAACTTATTCTTGCTACCGTATACAGGATCCTAAGTCAACCATTAGTTTGCTTTCTAATTTTCCCAATGTACTGAATGTCTATAAATAAAAGATATAATCAAAGAAATAGTATGTTGAAGGAAAGTGCAACCAAATAAAGCAGGCAGAACATTACTAGGCAGAGAGGGAGAAAAAAGACAAAAGTCAACAAGAAAATCAAATAAAAGGTAATTTTCAAAGTGAAACATGGGAAGTAAAGTCCAGAGAGATTAATCACATGACCTCAAGCATCATGTATATTTTTCATAATACACATTCAAAAAAGCTGTTAAATAATTAATTCCCTGGGAAATAAAAACAGGGCTTCAGTAAAGGTGTGGGGACTCAGATAGGTGTCAGGAACAAATAGAAGGAGAAAAAAAAACCTGTTAATCCGCTGTTTAGTAAGGGTGATCTATTCAGAAAAAAATATCTGAGTCCATAATTCTAAAACTCCAATTTTATTACCACATTTGGCCCCTGGATATATGCCCTTTTTCTCACTTTATCTTGCATTTGGACTTTGTATCACTTGCCAAACTCTAGCCTTGCTTGATTCACCTGAACCTATCATCTCCCTTGTTGGTCCCAGAGAATTCTAAAACATTCAAGTACAATGTGGCCACTCAGCTTCCATCCAGCTGGATCAACCCTGGCCTCTCGAGAGGGGTAAGAGAGATTCAGAATGCTACTAAGTAACAAGATCAGGTTCAAAATTTTGCTCTTCCAACACCAAATCAGTGTTGTTGTTGTTTTTTAAAGAAAATGCACTACATATGCAGATATATATATATATATATAGATAGATAGATAGATATCAGTATACATGTATGCACAAAAAAATGGGTGTGTTTAGAAAACACTGCAAAAAACTATAAACATCATAAGTCACCAGTCATAGAAAATCACTATAATTTAAAAATATTTTTCTGCCACTCTCTCTCATATACAAACACACACACACACACACACACACGTACAATTTCTTCCCACAAAATTTGAATTTTGTAGCCATGTAACTTTGTAGCCAGCATTCTCACATAATTTTTTATGAATGTCTTTCCATTGGATTAAATACTACTGCACAGCATCTTTATTACTAGTATTATATTCCATATATGGATGTGCCATAGTTTATTTAAATAATCTACTTTTACATAAAAGGGTTATTATCAATTTATTCCTCAGTATAAATAACTTCAGTGAAAATCTTTACATATAAATCATTATCCTCAGCCTATTATTTCCACAAGATGTACTTCTGTAATTGGAATTACTAGGTCATGAGTAGACAAAATATATAAAGGAAGTCCTTCCTAAAAGAGGATTTTTAAAGCAAGTGAATGAAAAAGTGTACCATTAATGTTTAGAAAATACAAATGAAAACGAAAATGGTATATGAATACATCACTTTTAGAATGGTTATAATTAAAAACACAAACACTATCAAGTGTGGGCAAAGATATGAAGCAAATGGAATCCTTTGCATGTACATTGATACAACTACTTGAAATTTGTTTCAAAGTACCCATTCATGTTTAGCATATGCCTACCCTATGATCCTACATTTCTGATTTTTAGGAATGTACTTAAGGGAAATGAGATTTTAAGTTCATCATACACACACACACACACACACACACACACACACACATGTTCAGAGAAGATTTATTCATAAAATCCCCCAAATGGGACTAACCTAAATGTCCATACAAAGCATAATGGCTAAATAAAGTGTAAGATAGCTACACAATGGAATATTATGTGTTAACAAGAAGAGTCACTAGTATATTTAATAGAATGGATGAACCTCACAAATACAATGTTAAATGAAAGAAGCCAGGTACAAAAGTATATGTATTCTATGGATTTATCTATATTTATAAATATATATTATATATATAAATTACTGTTATAAATATACAGAACATATATTTAAGCAAAACAAATTCATTGTCAAAGAAGTCTGAACAGTGCTTACCTCTGTGTAGAGAAGGGTATATTGATTAAGAACAGTCACCTGGGTGCTGTAAATATTCTAAATCTTATCCTACATTGTGGTCAATTGGTTGTAGACGTATACATAAATCCATGTCTTTACACCTAAGACTTCTTATGCACCGTACTGGTGCTATACACCAGTACAATGGTTATTAAAAAGGAGAAATTTGAAGTTTTCTGAGGTTATAAAGTCATTCTAAATCCACACTTCTTATAGTTAGCAGAACTTGGCTGCCAAACAAGACTGGCCTGTCTCCAAAACTCATGTTTTTATATTCATTCTTCCTCTCATACAGATTCTTCAGGGCCACTGACCTCCTCCCTCTCTCTCTCTCTCTCTCTCTCTCTCTCTCTCTCTCTCTCTCTCTGTTTCTCTCTTTCTCTTTCTCTTTTCAAAACCTAAAGTAACTTACCTATCTGAGACCTCAGATGGAAAGCAGAACTATTGAAATGATAGTGAATATGATTAATAGTTCTTAATAGCTTCTATTTTAATAGCTATTAACAGTTTTCCCTGAAGGGACTGGATGCATAGCCTTTCACCTGAAAATACCTAATGACACCAATCACACTGAGAATACTAACCTGGTTAAAAAAAAAAAAAAGTAGAAGCAGGGACCATTTTGTCCTAATTGTTTAATCAACTTAAATGTGTGACAGCCTTTTATCCATAAACCATTATCAGAGGCAGAGTAAGCTTCTTCTGCCAAACTTTAAACACAATACACATCTTGATATATAAATGTATATATCTTGTTTCCAAAAGGAGTTACAGTTAGTAATGACAAATATATATGAATGGATATATACATAAAACAAACACAAGAGCAGAAAGTCAGGGTTCAATAGAATTGAGCATCAACATGTGGTAACCATAAGAATCAATATAACTTCAGTGACTGATCTTCATATTTGTTTTTGAGATTCCTCATAGCCAAAGCAAAATCAGTGAATCAGAGGGTAAACATCTCCATTATTCAAAGAAATAACACCTTTTATATAACTAAATCCCAAAAGAATTTTTTAATCTATGACTTTATAGGGATTATCTGTAATATTATGGTTATTGCTCTTGAAATAGTACATTTATATTGCTCATTCTGGTTGTGACTTTCAATAAAATCCAAGGGCATAACTTTAAAATGCAACTCAGTGGGGGTAAACCATCTTAGTAAAAAACATTTAAACAAGAGTAAAACATTTGGACAAATCATAATGATCAAAAGTTATAATTCTAGAAGAGTCATTGGACACTGGACACAAGAGAAACAGAAGAGTTTCCTTCTTCATATGCTGCTAAAGTAAGATTTTTCTTTCAAATATATTAAGTTATATAAGGTATATTAATTTTTATTTTATTTTTGAGGAAGGAAACGAGAGCACGTGCACAAAAATGGGGGAGGGGCAGAGAGGGAGGGAGACAGAGAATCTGAAGTAGGGTCCTTGTCAGCACAGAGCCTGATGCAGGGCTCGAAACCACAAACCATGAGATCATGACCTGAGTTGAATTCAGATGCTTAACCGACTGAGCCACCCAGGTGCCCCTATAAAGTATATTCTTATTTGCCATTACTATATTCCAGTACCTGAATTTCATATTAAAATATATAATCTGCAACAAAGCAGGAAAGAATATCCAGTGGAAAAAAGATAGTCCCTTAAACAAATGGTGTTGGGCAAACTGGAGAGCGACAGGCAGAAACATGAAATTGGACAACTTTCTTATACCATATACAAAAATAAATTCAAGATGGATTAAAGACCTAAATGTGAGACAGGAAACAATCAAAGTCCTAGCAGAGAACACAGGAAACAACCTCTTTAGCCTTGGCGGTAGCAACTTCTTACTAGATATGTCACCAAGGCAAGGGAAACAAAAGCAAACATGAAGTATTCATTAAGATTAAAATCTTCTGCACAGAAAAGGAGCTATCAACAAAACTAAAAGGCAACCTTCAAAATGGGAGAAGATATTTGCAAATGACATATCAAAAAAGGGTTAGTATCCAAAATCTATAAAGAACTTATAAAACTCAACACCCCAAAAAACACAAATAACCCAGTTAAGAAAAGGGAAGAGGACATGAATAGACACTTTTCCAAAGACATCCAGATGGCTAACAGACAGACGAAAAGATGCTCAATATCACTCATCATCAGGGAAATACAAATCAAAGCCACACTGAGATACCACCTCACACCTCTCAGAATAGCTAAAATTAACACCACAAGAAACAACAGATATCGGTGAGGACTCAGAGAAAAGGCTACCCTCTTGCACTGTTGGTGGGAATACAAACCAGTGGGCCACTCTGAAGAACAGCATGGAGCATCCTCAAAAGGGTAAAAATAGAACTACCTTATGACCCAGCACTACTAGGTATTTATCCAAAGGATATAGGAGTGCTATTTCAAAGGGGCACATGCACCCCAATGTTTATAGCAGCATTGTCAACAATAACCAAACTATGGAGAGAGTCCAAACGTGATGCATGAATAAGCAAGATGGATAGATATATAGATAGATGGATAGATAATGAAATATTACTCAGCCATCCAAAAGAATGAAATCTTGCCATTTGCAATGATGTAGATGGAGCTAGAATGTATTATGCTAAGCATAATAAGTCAATCAGAGAAAAACACATATCATACAATTTCACTCATATGTGAAATTTAAGAAACAAAACAGATGACCCAATGGGAAGGGGATGGGCAAAGAGAAGAGAGGGAAACAAACCCTGAAAGACTCAATGATGGGGTTGATGGGGGAAGGTGGGTGGGAGATGGGCTAGATGGGTGATAGGTATTAAGGAGGGTTACTTATTGTGATAAATACTGGATGTTGTATGTAAGTGATGAATTCTACTCCTGGTTAGTTAACCATTTAGTATGTTAACTAACTAAACTTTAAAAATAAATAAATAAATAAATATATAAACAAACAAATAAATAAATAAGTTAGTTTATGGAATGGCATTCATTTGCCATATACATATTTATGGAATGAATTTCCTCCATGTGATACAGCAATTATATTCAAAAATAATATTGGTAAAATTTTAATGTTCAATATTAATATGACCCACATATTACAGTAGATTAGGGTTCAACACTGTCCAGGGTCAGAAAAATCAGATTCATACCTGGACTATACTATTGAAAGCCTCTGTCTGATATAAGTACCAGCAAAATTAGAGCTCAAGCAGTTCAATTTTATCTATTACTCATGATTTCCTTTATTTTGCTCCTCTTTTTCTGCTAATTTCACTCAGTATCACAGGCTACCTGATCATTTTTTCCTTCTATTTTTGCTCCTGAATTTGTCCTTTCTTGTCCTTGTCAAATGAACTTAGTTTCCTAAGCACAGACTCAATACTCTCTAATCATTTTGGTTTATACTCAGATTTCTAATTCATACTTGCTTGTCTTAGATAATATATTTGCAGTATAGGTCTAGCCACTCATATCTTAAATAATAGTCATAATAATTAATACACAATAGATACACCAAGTGCCTACTGTGTGCCAGGAATAAAACATGTCATACATATTATTTCCTATAAACCTCATACTTTAAAGATACATACAAAACAAGTAATAAAACTAAAATGTAATGACTTTAATAAACAGGATCAAGACCTTCATAGTAAATGGTAAAGCTGAGATTTGAAACCAGGTACAATGTCAAAACTCATTAGTTTTCCACTAAAATATGGTTGCTTGTTGTCTGCCTGTGGGAACTACGTATAACCATGAATAAGTCTCTTAAATTCCCTGCATTTTTAGTTGATTTGTATAGAGAGAGGGTGAAAAGGATTATCTATGCACGCTAAGTCTATGAAGCTTACTTCTGGCCTGGTTAAAGCCAAATATTCAACCAACAAAAAGCATCTATTTTTGAAATTATGTGGATGGAAGAAGATATTGTCAAAGGGAAATCTGAGTCCTTTATCAGGAACTCTCCTTACCCACAGGGTGATATCACCCAGCCCTCAATTGTACCATTAGGCTATTTCATACAAGTCCAAGTCTTGAGATTGTAACTGTAGACCTAAAATGTAACAGAAGCTGGGAAAGTCTATACTTTTTCACCTGGGCACACAGACACATTTCTACCAACTTATGTGAATAAGTTCCTTTCTATATTTTAATTTTAAGGAATCATCGAATCCCTGTATAATTAAATGATAAATTATAATAAGAAGGCTATACATTTCTCTTTCTCAAAAATAAGCATAATCAAAGTTAAATTAATCAAGCATCATTATATCTTCAGTTTGCAGCTAATATATTTCAATCTTTCAATCAAGTCACTGTCCTAGAAAATAAGTATGGATCATGTTTATTTACCTTACCATTAAACTGATAAAGGCATCATCTACAAAGAAGTAAGGTCAAAACCAGCTACTCTGATTTGCTTGAATTCCTGCATAATTTTTCTATTTGATCATCTTGAATACAGTGCTGACCCAATTTAATCAATTCTCCACATGGAAGTCAAGGAGATTTTTCAAATCTTAAAGTGCTTTACTTAAAATTCTTCAAATAACTCACCACTGTAATTACAGTAGGTCTAAACACTTTAATATGTCATTTAAAACCAGGTGAGGGGCACCTAGGTGGCTCAGTGGGTTAAACATCTGACTTCAACTCAGGTCATGATCTCACAGTTTGTGGGTTCAAGCCCCACATCAGCACAGAGCCAGCTTTGTATCATCTGTCTCCCTCTCTCTCTCTGCCCCTCTGCTGCTCATGCTCTCTCTCCCTCTCTTAAAAATGAACCAACACTAAAAAATAATAAAATAAAATAAAATAAAATAAAATAAAATAAAATAAAATAAAATAAAATAAAATAATAAATAAGAGCAGCTGGGATCTGTCCAGTTATCTCAACATCTTCACCTGTCACCAATTCTCTCCATCATATTCTCCACTGCATTCATGTTGAACTGCCAGTAAGACAGTATAGTAGTAAACATACAGAGGCCTAAGAAAATACTTTAAGGAAGGTAACTACCTTGGTCAAACTTGCTGTCTTCCAGATAGATAACCTCATCTAAGAGAATAATTACTTTTGATGGCCTGTGTATACTGTTCCTGGATGATTGAGGCAAATATCTCTATAAAGATTTAAAAACATATTGTCTTGGTATCAATAAACAAGCATAGAGATTGGGAATGATAAAGAATGTGTGTGTATCTTGTGTGCATAGTATCTACAATATTTAGAATTTCTGATATTATGCATGAGATAATAGTCTAGCAATAGCCTATTTAAAATATAAAGGAAAAAATAAAAATGTAAAGGAAAAAAAACAATACCAATGAATAGTATTAGAAACTCCTCATACTTTATGTAGAATTTAACTTTTGCACTTCAAAAATATAGGGCAGGACTTCTAGTTTCAGTTCTAATATGTAAGGAAATCAGAAACCATACATCCTATCCTTTCAACAAGAAACACAAAGAGCAAACTGGAAAACAACGACTTTCCTTGGTCCCAACAGAGAACAAAGATTGCAGAGAAGGTGTTACATCAGAACCTGTAGAGACAGGTGAATCCAGAGAGCCGTAATCAAAATGTGTTTACTTACAGCAGAAACTACTTGGGATACAGACACTAACAGGAATGATTGGGTGGTAATTTTGATGATGTGCTAGAGGCTAACTGTGGAGTGAGAAACTCCTGGGGGCTTCTGTCTTGGAAGGGTTTCACAATTTCATGCTGTTTTAGTTTTATCTCCAGGAAACACATCCAGATCTCACAATGAAAATCTGAGAACGATCCTTTTATGGTTCAGGCAGGGGACAGGAAACAATAATCATTGTAAAATATGACCAGAATATACTCTATGGCAAATACCTACCCTCCCTACCAAAGGAAAAGACTTCACTGGAGTCTTATCCCAACTGGCAGAATTCTTCTTACTCCACTAGCCCTTTTGTTTCCCTACCCTCTAAAGAGAGGGTAGGGAAATAAAGCCACATCACTGGAGAAACATGAAAGGGTCACAGTCCCAAGTCTCAAGACTACTAAAAGAATGAGAGCAAATTACAGATTTATAAAATTCTCCCTCTCTCCAAATCTTGCCACCATATCAACAGGACTCCAGTATAACAACAGTAGATTACACCTGGAAGAGCTACAAAGTGCAGACTCTAAGGAAGAGTACACAGGGAAGTTCAAAGTAACATAGAAGACAAAATGAGTGACAGAGGACTTTGAAACCTCTGGCATCTACCATACAGTAAACCCTTGGCCAGATTAACATAAATCGTCTCAGTAAATGTCTATTTACTTCAGTTCCAGTGTCTGATACAACATGTTTGGCTCTCAATAAAAGATAGTTAGCATGCCAAATGGAAATAAAAAACAAAAATCACAATCTGATGGGACAAAGAAGCAAAAAAAACAACCTAACCAGATTCATACATGACATATTAGAGTTGTCAGATACAGATCTGAAATAACTATCATTAATATTTTAAAAGTTTGGGGGCTCCTGGGTGGCTCCGTCAGTTGAGCATCTGACTTCAGCTCAGGTCAAGACCTCGTGTTTGTGGGCTCAAGACCCGCATTGGGCTCTGTGCTGACAGCTCAGAGCCTAGAGCCTGCTTTGGATTCTGTGTCTCCCTCTCTCTGTGCCCTTCCCCTGCTCATACTCTCTCAAAAAATAAAATGTACACAATTTTTAAAAAAATATTTTAAAAGTTTGAATAGAAAAAAATAAAATAAAAAACATGCAACAAAAATGGATAATGTAGGCAGAGTGATGGAAACTCTAAGAAAGAATCAAAATGAAATGGCAGAAATAAAACAGCATTATAACAGAAAGGAAAATGCCTTTATGTGCTCATCAACAGACTTGACACAGCCTAAAAACAATAAGTAAGCTTGAAGACATGTTAACAGAAATTTCCAAAACAGAAATATAGAGGGAATAATAACAATAGAAAAGAACCTTTATAAGGTGTGGGACAATTTTAAAAGATATAACATATGCATAATTGGAATATCATAAATAAAGAAGAAAAAAAATGAAACAGAAGAAAGATTTGAGGTAATAATGGATGAGTATTTCCCAGAATTAATGGCAGACAATAAATGACAGATCCAGGAAGTCAGAGAGCAATAAGGATAAATACAAACAACAAAAAACAATGACACCTAGATATTTCATTTTCAAACTGTACAAAATCAAAGACAAATGAAAACCTTGAAAACATCCTGAAGAGAAGGGCATAGAAAAGAATAGAAGATACAGTACATTTCTCATCAGAAACCATGCAAGCATGAATTAAATTGAGTGAACTATTTAAAGTACTGAAAGAAAAAACACTAACCTGGATTGCTATAGTCAGTAATACTGACTTCTAAGAGTAAAGAAAAGGTAAAGATATTATCAGAAAACACAATCTGAGAGAATTCATTAATACCAGATCTTCTCTGCAAGAAATGTTAAGTTTTTCAAGGAGAAAGAAAATAATGTAGTCAGATACTTGAATCTACATAAATGAAGGAAGAATACAGGAGAATCAATTAGTGAAGGTGATATAAAGTTATTATTTTCTTATTCCAAATAAAAAAATGTATAAAATAATATTATAAACAATATATTGATTATAGCAGATAGATATGTGAAATAAATGAGAAAATAAAGGATAGAAGAGAAAAATTGATAATGCTCTGTTATAAAGTCCAGGTACTATACATGAAAAGGTGCAGTATTATTAGAGGTAGATTATGATTACTTAAAAGTATATATTGGAAATTTTAATGTGACCACTAAAAATAATACATTGGAGAGAGAATACAATTTTCAATAAGAAACAGAGATGTCAGTGAAAGAGAGGGAGAGGAACAAGGAACAAGTATAATGAATGGAAAACATTGGTAGTTATTAATCTAACTATATCAGTATCACTTTAAATGGAAATAGCTTAAGTACACCAGTTTAAAATCAGACATTGTCAGAGTGGATAACAAACAAACCCCAAAACTTTAAATATTCAGGTAGGTTAAAGGCAAAGAATTGGAAAAGATAAACCATGCTGACACTAATCAAAAGAAATCTTTAGTATCTATATCAATTTCAGAAAAAGTACACTTCAAAGTTATTAAAGAAAAAGAGGGGAATTATATGATAAAGGGGGATTCTCCAAAATATAGCAACTCTAAACATACATGCATCTAGTATCAAACTACACAAAGGAAAATTGATAGAATTAAAAGAAATAAATTCACTTTCATAGCTATAAATTTCAACATCCCCTTTTGAGTGATTAATAAATCAAGTGGGATCCCAAATCATTAAAGATATAGTTGACCTAAATAGTGCTATCAATCAGTTTGCTCTAATTTACATTTATAAAATTTTCCATTTTTCAATAGCAGAATACATATTCCTTTCAAACTGATATAGAACATTTACCAATTTGGATCAAATTCTTGGCCATAAAACATACATCGACTAGTTTAAAAGAAGAGAAATAATACAAAATATGTTGTTAGGCCACAATGGACTTAAACTAGGAACCAGAAAAAGAAAGATTAAAAATCACCAAATATTTGGAAATGAAATAATAACATACTTACAGATAAAATATGGTTTAGTAGATTCTCAAGAAAAATTTTAAAATATTTTCATTTAAAATAAAAACACAACTTTTCAATATTATTGGGATGCAACAAAAGCAGTGCTTATGGAGAAATTGCTAGGAAAAAAATACATATTTAATAACAATATCTAAACTCACAACTTAATCTTTCTTGGTGGTAAACTAGAGACATAAGAGAAATTAAAGCATAAAGCAAGCAGAAAAAAAATTAGAGCAGAAATTAATGACACTTAAAAGAAAAAAATAGAAAAATCAACACAACTGTTCTTTGAAACGGTCACAAAATTAATAAACTTATGCAGTCTAACCAAGAAAAAAATAACTAACAATAGAAATGAAAGCAGAGTCATCACTACTGATTAATGGATGTTAAAATGTTAACAGGGAAAATCACAAGCAAGTTTTGCCACATATTGAACAATTAGGTGAAATGGAGCACCATCCTGAAATAGAAAATTTACCTAAACTCATGCAAAGAGAAATAAATCATCTCAATTGACCTGTATCTATAAGTTGAATTGATAATGAAAGAAAATTACAAAAATATAAGCACTATCCCAAATGGTAACAGTACTGAATTCCATAAAATATGGAAGCAGAGAAAATACTCTCTACATAATTCTTTCAAACATTACCCTTACACCAAAAGCAGATGGACATAACAAAAACTGGTTTAACAGACCAGTATCCTTCACAAATAAAGATAAAAAACCTCCTCAACAAAATATTAGCAAATCAAACAAGGGATAAATCTAATTATATACCACAACAATGTACTCCTGATATACAAGGCTGTTTCAACATTTGAAAATCAATTAATAAATTCACCATATCAACAGCCTAAAATCCAAACAGAAAATCAAATGATCGTATCAATTGATAGAGAAAAAAACACTGAGAAAATCCAGCACTCATTCATGAAAAAATACTCAAAAACTCAAAAAAGGAATAGAGGGAAAACTCATCGAATTGATAAAAGAATATTTCTAAAACACCTACAGCTAATATCATACTTAATGATGAGAAACTGGACATTTTCACCCTAAGATGAACAAAACAAGAAAGTTATCTTTTACCATTTCTCCTCAACAGTGTACTGGAGGTCCTAGTAAAAAGACAAATAAAGTAAAGAAAAGATACATAGATAGGAAAGAAGAAATAAAACTGTCTTCATTTGCAGATGACATGATTATTTACGTAGAAAATGTCAAAGAAATTTTTTTAAGTTTATTTATTTATTTTGAGATAGAGAGAGGGAGACAGAGAATCCCAAGCAGGCTCTCTGCACTCGGTGGCAGAGCTTTACGTGGGGCTTGAACACAGGAAACATGAGATCATGACCTGAGCCGAAACCAAGAGTCAGAGGCTTAACTCACTGAGCCACCCAGGCACCCCTCCAAGAATTAAAAAAAAAAAAAAAAAAAAAAAAGCTGTCCTAGAACTAATAAGCAAGTATACCAAAGGCACAGGATATAAGGTTAGTATATAAAAACCAAATATTTTCTTATATATCAGCAATAAAAAATTACAATTTGAAATGTAAATATATATATATATATATATATATATAATTTGAAATAGGATTAATAAATGTAATGCTTAAGTATAAATCTAACAAAGTATGAATAAGATCTATATGTGGAAAACAGATAAACTGAAAAATATCAAAGATAATTTTAATAAATGGAAAGATACTCTGTGTCCATGGATCGTAAGACTCATTAATGTTCAGATGTCAATTCTTCCCAACTTTATAGATTCAAAACACTATCAAAATTCTAGCAAGCTCTTTTATAGCTACTGAAAAACTGATTCTAAAATTTATATGTAAAAGTCAGGCCAGTACTGAAAAGAATACAGTTAAAGTACTCACACTACTCAATTTTAAGGCTGACTTATAGCAATCAAAACAGTGTAGTATTTGTTAAAGGAATGACACATCAATTAAATGAATGAATATAGATATCAGAAATAGATCCAAACAGGAGCACCTGGGTGGTTCAGTCAGGTAAGCATCCAGTTCTTGATTTCAGCTCAGGTCCTGATCTCATGCTTTGTGTGATCAGGCCCCGTGTTGGGCTTTTGGCTGACAGCACAGAGCCTGCTTGGGATTCTCTCTCTGTTCCTCCCCTGCTTGTGCTTTCTTTCTCTCTCTCTCTCAAAATAAATAAATAAACATTAAAAAAAAAGAGAGAGAAACAGACCCACACAAATATAGTCAACTTACCTTGACAAAGTAACAAAGACAATTAATAGAGAAAAGATAGCCTATTCAACACAGCATGTAGTAAGTAATAATTGGATACTCATATGCAAAAATACATAAATAAGCCTATACACAGACCTTACATATTTTATAGCTGTTATCTTAAAATGGATCATAGACTTATATGTAAGATAAAATTTTTGAAAGTTTAAGTAGGAAATCGGAAAAGAAAACCTATGTGACCTTGGGTTGATGATAAATTTTTAGATATAACACTTAATGATGTTGACCCATGAAAGCAAAAGTAGATAATTTGAACTTTATTAAAATCTGAAATTTCTGCTCTGTGAAAGACACTGTTAAAATAATTAAGAGACAAATAATAGACAAGAAATAATATTTGCAAGCCATATATCTGATAAAGGACTTGCATTTAAAATATAAAAAAATAAGTTTAAAAAACAATAAGAAAATAAACAACACAATTAAAAATGGGCAAAACACTCAGAGAGACACTTCACCAAAGAAGATAAACAGATGGCAAATAAGCTTATGAAAATATATTCAACATAATCTGTTATTAGGGAAATGAAAATTAAAAGAAGATGTCTATTAGAGTTACTAATTACTCTTTTATTTCTATACAGAACATTTGTGGTATAAATGGTGCAAGTGGATTAAGGAATCTTCAGTTTTGTATTTGGTATCTAGCCACTTTACTGTCCTTGTTTTCAGTAGCTCTTTCTTTTCTTTACTGATCTAGTCTCTTGCATTTCTTAATTATACAATCATATTATAAATGAATAGATGACTTAGCTTTCCTAACATTTATTGTTCTAACTCAGTTTCCTTGTTGAGTAACTGAAATTGAAAAGTGAATCTAGAATAATATTTATGAATATTATGAGTACCATGTCTTACTTACAAATTTACTGGAAGTGCTTCTTTTATTTATTTACCATCATTCTGCTATATAATGTGATATATGCATTACATGCATCTATAATCCTAAAAGCATATGTATGTGTGTGTGTATGTATATATATACATACATATGTCTGTGTGTGTGTGTGTGTGTGTGTGTGTATATATATATATATATTTAACCTAGTTTAACAATTATCCATGTATTCCTATCTTAAATTTTTTTTTACATTTATTTATTTTTTGAGAGACATAGAGAAACAGAGTGTGAGTGGGGGAGGGACAGAGAGAGAAAAAGACACAGAATCCGAAGCAGGCTCCAGGCTCTGAGCTGTCAGCACAGAGCCTGACACGGGGCTCGAACCCATGGAGTGCAAGACCATGACCTGAGCCAAAGTCAGACGCTTAACTGGCTGAGCCACCCGGCGCCCCTCCATGTATTCCTATCTTAATAAAGTTTTTTTATTCAGAAAATAAGTGTATTATAGTAATACACATGTATGGTAACAAGTTTTTAAATATTTATTTATTTTTGAGAGACAGAGCGCAAGCAGGGTAGAGGCAAAGAGAGAGAGACACAGATTCCAAAGCATGCTCCAGGCTCCGAGCTGTCAGCACAGAGCCCAATCAATGCGGGACTCCAACCCATGAACTGCAAGATCATGACCTGAGCCAAAGTTGGACACTTAACTAACTGAGCCACCTAGGTGCCTGATAACATGTTTTATAATAATGAATTGTCCTCAATTAATGAACTAAACCCTACTAATTTTAGCTATAATTATTTCAGTGTACCATTGTAGCATACTCATTATAATTTTACATTTTTTTTGTTTCTTGGTCATGTTTTTGTTCAAGTGTAATTAACATACAGTGTTATATTAGTTTCAGATGTACAATATAGTGATTCAACAATTCCATATATTACACAGTGCTTATAATAATAATTATTCTAAGTTTGTATTAGTATACTCATAATAATTTTGAAGATTTTTCTCCAAACACTTAGGGTCCTTCCTTCAGGTCTTCTCTGCTCTCTCTGTTACATGGTCTACATGTTTCCCTCAGTAATGTTTATTTAATCCTATCCAGAACTAGAAATCCAGAATCCAAACTCTAGAAATGCAGCCATTCCCAACACAGAAATCTCCCTTTTGATCAGAGCAGCTACAAGGTGCAGTTTCTGCTATCATTGACTTTTCATGTGAGAGACTGTGATCCAGGAACTACCGAAGACACATTTCAAGCTCTCTAGGTTATACTTTTGAACCGTTTTACCTGGGCTTACAGTAAGGAAAAGCTTCTGCATGAACCCACAAAGTAGAAACACGGTGAATTTCATTTATAGATACATGTAAAAAATTCTTATTTATATGTAACAGAGCAAATAATGTTTTAAAAGAGAAGAATACAATGAAAAATGGGTAACAAATAAAAATTGGCATTTAATACTAATGAAAAGGTTGTGTGACATGTAAAATTGCTCAAACTCACTAGAAACAATAGAAATACAAATTAAAATACTAATTTGCCATTTTCCACACAGTGTGGAGAAGAGTGTGAAGAATCAAACATTCATGTGCATTGTTGATACATGTGTAAATTAAAGCAACTTCTTTGGAATGCAAGTTCTATTAAAATAACATTTATATTCTGGCCCAGAAATTCCACTTTTGGGAATTTATTACCATAGAAATATATAAAGCTGAAAATAAAAAGTTGTTCTTTACTGCATTGTTTATAATAGAAAATAGAAGCTCTATCTGGATGCTTAAACAACTCAATAAGAGTTGTTTAATGAAATTGTGCCATATCTATACAGGACCAACATTTAGTTTGATGAATAGTAGCATTAGTTTATAAATATATGTTTCTTCACATACTGTTCTTGCATTGATATCCCTCTGGCATATCCCTCTAAATGTGCATGTGTGGTTAGGCAAACTTGGATTCTTGCCATCCACAGTGAGAATATTTCCCAAAGAAGGTCCTCTCTTTCAGCCTAAGTTGCAAAGTAAGAAACACGCAAGCCAGCTGAACTCAAAACCAGTGGATATATAAACTCAAGAATGAGAATTTATATACATTATAAACCACTAAGTACTTTTGTTGTTGTTTCGTGACACTATCATACCAGTGCTTGTTCTGGTCAGATAGCCATTATTATTGCACAGTAGTTACACTAATTATTAACTTTAATAAAAAACCTGCATATTTACAATAAAATACATTTGAATATCATTAGAGAAAGAGATTACTTTATGTGCTTAATGAAAATATTATCAGGATTTACTTTAGGTAATATGATATAGAAATGTGTATCTCTTTATTTATGAATGTGAATTTGTATGTATGTATATTAGTATGCATCTTTGCAAAGAAAAAAGTCTAGAAATGCATATAAGATAAACAATGCCCTTAAGTGCTTAAATTGAGTACTAGTATTGACAGAGATGTGCATTTAGTTTTGTGTACTTTCCAAAAAAATTTAAATGTGTGCATATATTATTTCTTCAGTAAAGTACATAATGTTTTAAAGTTAAAAATAAATATACAAGAAGTAATAAAGCATTCCGTCTGGCTAAGAACACTGTAAAGTATGTTATAATTTTAATAAAATGATTAAAAATAATCTGTGATTGTCCTGGCTGGTGATCTAAATTTTGATTTATAAAATTATTTGTTCTGAAAGAACTCAGTTGAGATCATGTCCTGATTTCCCTTCATTATAATGTAATCATAGTTGACATTTATTGACTAATTAATATAAGCCAGGAAATTTGCAGAGTACTTAACTTGCATTATCTTATGTAATACAATACCATTTGAAGTAGGTGTATGAATAATCATGGTATACAAATGATTTTTAATATCAAAGTTTTTTTTTTTCAGGTATACTCACTAAACTGCAAAACAACATTTGCCTTTGAATCAGCTACTCTATCTTTTCCTAGTGACTGTATTAACTGGCATTGCAGTTGATTTTATTTTTTATCTTAAAATAATTTAAAACACACAGAAAGATACAAAACTCATAAAACAAAATAAAACAAAACACCTGTATGCCATTCACCCAACAATTCCATTAAATTTCTCCCAATGTTCCAAAAAGTCCTTCAGAGCAAAAGGATCCAAACCAGTTGTTATGTATTTATGTTCTATTGTGATTAGACAGAGGTCATGCATTATGAGCTTATATATCACAGAAGTGATGCCGAGTCCTTCATTGCACCCTGTTAAATGGCACACATGTGGAAGCATCCCATTAATGGTTCTTTCATCATGTTCATAAAACATTGTTTCATCCCTATGAGATTTTCCAATGTAAACACACTTTTTCATACACTTTGAAATTAATGTATATTGTGTGAGACTATACTTTGAGATCATGTAAAATCTTACTCCTTATTCACAAGCACCCAGTAGTTCTATCATCATTTACCATTGTGTTGTTACTATCATTATAAAGCAAGAATTTTCTAAATGGGGATAAGATTCACATAACTTAAAATTATTCCTTTTACAAAAAAATTAAAAATAAAAAAATAAAATTATTCCTTTTAAAAGGAACAATGCATTCGGGACACCTGGGTGGCTCAGTCGGTTGAGCGTCCAACTGTGGCTCAGGTCATGATCTCATGGTTCGTGAGTTCGAGCCCTGCCTTGGGCCCTGTGCTGACAGCTCAGAGCCTGGAGACTGCTTCAGATTCTGTGGCTCTGTCTCTCTCTGCCCCTCCCCTGCTCATGCTCTGCCTCTCTCTCAAAAGTAAATAAACATTAAAAATAAACAAACAAATAAATAAACAAATAAATAAATAAATAAATAAATAAATGGAACAATACATTCAACTAGGAAAAAAAAATCTCTATCCAGTTCAAAACATTTTCATAACCCCAATATAAAAACTCCACACCCATTAGGCAGGTACTGTCCATTCTCTCCTCCTTCCAGCCCTTGACAACCACCAGTTCTTCTGTTTCTACAGATTTGCCTATTCCAAATATTTCACATAAATAGAATCACACAATAATATGTGACCTTTTGTGTCCAACTACCTTAATTTAGCATAACACTTTCAAGGTGTATCTATGTTGTAACATTTATCAGTATTTAATTCATTTTTATTGCTGAATAATGTTCCATTGAATAAATAGTCCACATTTTTAAAATACATTTGTCTATTGATAGACATTTGTGTTGTTTCTTCCCTTTGGCTATTGTGAATAATCCTGCTATGAACACCCATGTAAAAGTATGTATTTCAATATCAATGTTCAATCCTTTTAGGTATATACCTAGGAGTTGAATTACTGGACCATATGTATTCTAGGTTTTTTGTTTTTGTTTTTGTTTTTTGAATAACCACTAAATTGTTTTCCATAGCAGCTACATCATTTTACAGTACCTCTAGTAATGTATGAGGTTTCGAATTTCTCCACACTACTGTCAACACTTACTACTTTTTTTTTATTTTAGCCATCCTAGTAAGTATACAGTGGTACCTCACTGAAATTTTATGTTTCCCTAATGACTAATAATATTGAATATATCTTCATAGTACTTGTTAGTAATTTCCATATCTTCCTTGAGAAATGTCTATTGAAGTCCTTTACAATTAAATAATTTTTTAAATTGAATTGTCTTTTTGTTATTGACCTGTAAACATTTTTTTATATTTTGTGGAAGCTAAACCTTCTCAGATATATGTTTTACAAATATTGCCTCCCATACTGTAAGTTGTTTCTAACTTTCTTAATGATGTCATTTAATGAACAAAAGTTTTCTACTTTGGTAAAGTCAAATTCATATAGTTCTTTTTCATTGCTTAGAGTGTCATACCTAAGAATCCACTGCCAACTCTAAAGTCATGAAGAACTTATCCCTATGTTTTTTTCAAAGAGTTTTATGGTTTTAGCTCCCATATGTAGGACATTAATCTATTTTGACTTAAGTATTGTATAACTGTATGTTATTTATCGCATACGCTGTGAAGTAGGGGTTTGAGTTAATGTTTTTATATGATGGGAAATATGGGTTCAATTTCATTATTTTGCATGTGGATATCCAGTTTCTTGTGTACAACTGTATTCAGACTATTCTTCACTCATTGAATGGACTTGATGCCTTTGTCGAAATTAAGTAGCCATCAATGTCTGGGTTTATTCCTGGACTCTGAATTCTGTCCTTTTGGTCTATATGTCTATCCTTATGCCAGTACCACATTGTTTATCATTGCTTTGTAGTAAATTTCAAAATTTAGAAGTGTAAGTCTCTGACTTTATTCTTTTACAATATCATTTGGCTATGCAATGTCTGTTACAAATGTAAGAATTTGTAGTACCTTTAAGTAGACAGTAGATCTTTAGAAAACAAGTTCTGAGTTCTAGATATGCTCATTGCTACTGGAGTATTTTTGGTCTCAGGTCCTTTGAATGGGCAGTTAGAATATATATAAATTGAACCCAATTGTTGAATCTAGCTTTCTTCTTTTCTGTATTTGTACTGTTCTTCTTCAAGAGTGAACATTCTAACCCCTATTATCTTCAATATCTATCTATCCAGCCAGCCACCCAGCCATCGACATACCACTAGTCTGATGACCCTAACCAACACCTTGTCTGAAAGCCTTGTTCATGCAGGCCTTGATTCCCATAGGGTCGGTTCCCAGCTGGACGCTATTAGTCTGCTAGGCCTGCCATAATAAAATTCCACAGAATGAGTAGTTTCAACCACAGAAATTTATTTTCCCACAGTTCTGGAGGCTAGCAGTCTAGATCAAGGTGTCAGCAGGTTTGGTTTCTCCTGAGGCTTGTCTCCTTGGCCTGCAGAGGGCTGCCTTCTTGATGTGTCCTCACCTGGCCCATTCTGTGTGTGGCGCACATCCTTCTGTCTGTATTCCTGTACTTAAAAGGACTCCAGTCATATCAGATTTGGACCACCTTCAAGGTGTCATTTTAGTGTAATCACCACTTTAAAGACCCTATCTCTAAATATGGTCACATTCTGAGGGACTGGGGGTGAGAGCTTCAACATATGGATTCTAGAGGAACAAAACCCTACCCATTCTGGGACATCCCTGCTCCTTGTCAGATTATCTTCCCCTCTGCTCTGATTAATTTTTCCATGAGCAGCAGACACTACCAGTGTCTAGGTAGAAGGGCAGCTTTGTCTTCTTTATAAATTGAATATTATCAACTGATTTAAATTGAGAATATTTAAAGAGGTTTGAACCTCAGAGAAAAAGAGGGTCAAAGCTATAGAGCTATGGAGGGAGGCAAGTTAAAAGTGCTTCTGTGAGGCTGAAAACTGTTGGTAGAAAGTATTGATTCTGTGTTATTCCTTCCTTCCTTCCTTCCTTCCTTCTTTCCTTCCTTCCTTCCTTCCTTCCTCCCTTCCTCTCTCCCTCCCCCCCTTCCCCTTCCTTTCTCTTTCTTTCCTTCCTTTCCTTCCTTTCTCTTCCACTTTCTATCATCTCTTCTTTCTTTCTTACTAATACTGATTGGCCACCAGGTGTCTTAGTTATGATCATAGTCTTCCAGTGATTATTGCTGACATGAGAATTTTTTTTAAGTTTATTTGTTTATTTTGAGAGAGAGAGAGAGAGAGAGAGAGAGAGAGAGAGAGAGAGAGATAGGGCACGAGTGAAAGAGGGGCAGAGAGAGAGAGAGGGAGAGTGAGAATCCTAAACAGGCTCCACACTGTCAGCACAGAGCCTGACATGGGGTTTGAACTCACGAAACCATGAGATCATGACCTGAGACGAGACCAAGAGTCAGAGGCTTCTCTGATTGAGCCACCCAGGTGCCCCTGACATGAAGAATTTTTAAATTCTATTTTCCAAGAAAAAGGTAAAAACTTTTGAATCTTACTTAGGTATGGATGATATTACATCAGAGTCCATATTAGGCTATTAAATAGAATGATTTATGTAGTCTTTCTTCTTCTGAGGAAATTGTACAGCATAAATATAGAATATAATACTGTGGCAGAGAGGTCAGGTTTTTTTTGTTGTTGTTTTTTAATTTTGGTAGATGAATGGTTTTTTTCTGGTTGGCCTTTTTTTTTTAAGAGAGACCCATTTATTAATCAAGTATCCAATGAAGATCTATGTTTTAGAAATAGAGCCATTGCTTTAACATGAAAGAGCAAAAAATCCACTGGAAAAACACAAAGTAACATAGACTTTATTTGTTTATTTTTAATTATTTTAATGTTTATTAATTCTTGAGAGAGAGAGAGAGAGATGGACTGTGAGTGGGGGAGGGGCAGAGAGACAGGGAGACACAGAATCTGAAGCAGGCTCCAAGCTATGAGCTATCAACACAAAGCCCAACATGGGGCTTGAACCTGTGAACTGTGAGATCATGACCTGAGTCAAAGTTGTATGCTTAACCAACTGAGCCACCCAGGCACCCCATAACTTTATTTTTTAAATTTTAATTCCAGTATAGTTAACCAGTAGTGTTAAATTAGCTTCAGGTATATAATAAAGAACATTGACTTCAACACACATAGTGACAATGATGTGATGAAGTATGCTTGCAGCAAAACACTCAGAAGAGGCACTAAACCAACACCATAGAGAAAACACTGAAGAGATATATTACTCTCGTAGAAGGTACTTACGAAACAGAAGCTCCAAATACCAGGAAGAATTAGATGGATTCTGGAGAAAGAACAATCTGGACTCAGAAAACACAATAAGGAAGCATCTGACACACTCAAGGAAATATTAAGAGACTAGCATTCTTATAGTAAAGAGTCTGAGTAGAAGATGAAAGAAGAGGGCATTCCTGGCAGGTACCAACACTGGAAGACTGTATGACATAAAAAGCAATTTGCGTTTAATCTGCAAGTCAGTGGAGAAACACTGAGTGACTTGAAGGAAAAGAGTGAAATCATCCAATTTACATATAGAAGATTGCTCACAGTGTGGAGGATGAATTAGAAGGACATGAGATTAAAGGCAAGAAGTTAATGCAGTTCCACAGATTATAATAGAGTCAATCACAGTAATGTCAGAGTGGCATATTTTTTAACCTTGCACTACATTTTATATAAATTCATGGCATGGGAAAATATAAATTATGCTTATAAAAATGTGACATTTTTAACAAATAATGACTTACACATCCAAATAAACCCTTCTAAGTAGTAATCCACAAAAACTAACAGCACTATCACCTCTCAAAAATATTTGAATCTCTTCCTTTAAATTTGCATTCAAAGGTAGTTTACATCACACTAAAAATGTTTACTGTTTTATAAATTATTGTTTTAATGTTATTGCTAGCAGATATTTGAACAAAAATGTCACTGCCTTACTTAATCTGTTATTTTGTTGACAAATACCCTTGAACCTTCTCTAAATTGAATGAAAGGAATTTGGGTGCTTAGAGAAAAAAAAAGAAATATCTAGAGCTTACAGTGTCACAGCCCCTGTAGGTGCTTTATAAATAAAGCCTCCTTTTTTATAAAGAATACATATTCTGTCTGACTCTATTTTCCACCACCCCCTCCTGTACTCATTTAATTTACTTGCCTGTAACCTTAAGGTATTTTATTTTCTTAGTTCTACTATGTTTAGAACCTCACTGTCTCTCCTAGTAAAAGAGTAATTAAATCTAACTTACAGATTTGCTGTGAAGGTTTACAGGAGGATTCAAGACAATGTACACAGAGTACTTAGCTTTGTGTCATTTTAAAAATCTTTTTTTTTTTAAATTATTACATTGGTTAACCCAGTGGGAGACATAAATAATCTGATTTCATTACTCAGATTCCTAGATGAACCAGGTTGGTAACGCAGAGAAAAACAAGGGCATAGAAAATGTATATTATAATATTAATATTAGATTAAACAGAATTTTGTATTTGGGTGTTTCACTCATAACATAATTTGGCAGGACCTTCAGATCTTTATTATGAGCACCAGCATTTTATAACAGTTCACTTTGGATGAATTGGATAAATAGTAAAATGTGAGACAATGTACCATTTTAACTGAAGTATAGTTGATACACAATGTTGTATTAGCTTCAGGTTTACAATAGCATGATTCCACAAATCTACACCTCATGCTATGTTCACATGTGTAGCTACCATGGAGACAACTTATCTTTAAGTTAATACATTCATACTAAAAAAGAATTCCTTCCAGAGACTGTACTAAGATATAGATTAAGGTAGAGTTTATTATGTCAGCTTATTTAGGACAAACCTTTTTGGTTTTACTGTCTACTTGAGCGAAATTAGATTTGTCTTCACAGAATGTGTTAGAAAAATCCAGTGGGCTTTGCTGAACAAGTGTGTATCCTCAGGAACTTTCCCATTATCTTATGCTCTTATCTACCTTTATAAAACTGAGTCCACTATTCGTTCTTAACAGTTGTGACTTACCTAATATAATTCTCAGCATGACTTTAACCCAAGTGAACTCTTTCCTTTATTATAGATACTTCTTAAACTCAATACATTCAATACACATTTAAGCTACATCAATATATTCTCTTCATGGAACTAGGGAAACTTCAAATTAGAAGAGGTTACAAGAGAGACATGAAATTCAATCCTTAACTTAGAAATATCAAGAGGCTTCTACAGTTTACAAGAATGTCCCTTCAATTTTTGTATAGCTTCAATCTTAGAAATATTATTCATATTTAATGTAAATTTTCCTTCACTGATTTCCAACAATAATTCATGCCTTAAATTGTATTTTACTATGCTCTGAAGATACTGAAATGAACTAGACAGATTTATTCCTTATCTTCAAAGATTATACAAACTAGAAGACAAAATGAACAAGTTTATAAGGATAGTGGATATCATGAAGGCAAAGTAACAGAGTGTTATTGGAATATACAATTAATAGACTTTATTTAATCTGAGTTAACTGAAATTACTTGCTTAATATTTTGCCCACCCATCATTGGTCCAAAGATTATTAAGAAGACTGATTATCTCATTCATCATTGTATTCTCAGCATGAGGACAAAATCTTATTTATAGCTTCATTTTTATTTTATGAGTTATTTCCATTGTTCTAGTCTGTCTTGATCTTTTAACAACTTTTTGTTAATTGTGCATTATCTACAAATGTATCAAGTGTTTTTAAGAAATAAAAACAATGAATGGTACCAATTTAACTCAAATTGTGTTTAATACTTAACATGAGTCCATTGGTCAGCTATACGTTGTGAAATACTGAAAGCTCAGTGGAATATTTTTAGTATATAATAATAGGTATTCTATATACATAATACTATGCTTACTAAAAAATAGAATTTAATGAGCTATAGCTATAACTAGTTAACAGAAGTTTTAATATCTTGTTGCTAAGAGATGGTTTCTTATGAGACACATATTTGTCATTGGAGAAAGAAATCAGTCACTTCAGGTTTGATTTCCCTTACCTAGTCAAAATCTATTTGGGTTTGCAAAATAAGGTAAATTGTATGTGAAAGTCCTGTAGATAAAATAAGGTGACTGAGCCTTTTACATGTTATAATTATGAAGACAACAACTCTAAATTTGTTCATCATTTTAGTACATATTTGAAGTACATATTGCATGCAGCCATTGTACTAGACCCCAGAAGTATAAAGATTATGACAGGACTCCCATACCTTTTACTGTATATACAGTCTTCAAGGGTATGCAGAATCACAAGTTAAAAAAAAAGTGACACAGGCTAAGTGCCATAAAGTAGTCACAAAGTGGTATACAAGCACAAAGATAAGACTGACTGATTTTTGCCTTGGTTTATCTGAATTATTTTGACAATTCGGCTCACTTATTTGTCTCAAATTCTTACATTTTTAAAGCTTTTTATGGGAGTAACTATTATACATATAGAGAGGTGAAAAGTAATTTATAGTGTAGAGATTGATTTTTTACTAATAGTACATTCTCATGTAATACTGTTAATGTAATAAACTATATCTGTAGTTTATATTTTGTAGCATGTAAGACATTGTACACCCATTTTTAATTTAATGTCTTTTTCTCTTAATATGTATGTCCAGAAAAACATCTAAGATTTACTTACTAAATATTGACCTTTTTCTAAGTAGGGACCATTCATTTCTTCACTCACTTATTTTATTTTTTTAAATTTTGTATCAACAATATTTATTCTGACCTGACTTTTTTTCAGGGTTGACTTTGTGCTAGGACACAGTACCTGTCCTCAAGGAAAGACAAGGAAACCACTGAGAAAGCTCAGGCCACTAAATGTCAGGGCAAAGAGGCTTCTACAAAGAATCTTATAAAATATCCCAGATGAATTTATGGAGTCATAGGTCAACAATTGTTCATGATTATTATTGTTTTTAAAGCGTGCACGTGTGTGTGTGTGTGTGTGTGTGTGTGTGTGTGTGTGGCAAGATTTCATTCCTTTTCGTGACTGGAATATTCCATTAACTCAGTCATGAAAAGGAATGAAATCTTGCCATTTGCACCAACATGGGTGGATCTAGAAAGCATAATGCTAAGTGAAATAAGCTGATCAGAGAAAGACAAATACCTTATGATTTCACTCATATGTGAGATTTAAGGAACAAAACAATGAACAAAGTGGGGGAAAAACAAAAACAACTCTTAACTATAGAAAACACACTGAAGGTTACCAGAGGGGAGATGGGTTGGGGTTGGGTGAAACCAGTTAAGGGGATTAAGAGTGCATTTATCTTTATGAGCACTGAATAATGTATAGAATTGTTGAATCACTATACTGTGCATCTGAAACTAATATAACACTGTATGTTAACTGAATTGGAATTACAATTAAAAAAAATTTATATCTTTTTCACTAAATGTTTCAAGTGTGTATATGTGTATGTGTCTACTTCTTGCACACATTTTATTATGTGTTTATTGTGTATTCTAATATATTTGATATTTTCTAAAAAAATATTGGATAGTCGCATTTTGTACAATTTTTAAAATTAATAATTTTATATTTATGTATTATATTTATATTAAGTACAGTTGATTTTTGTATTGAGCCTTTATCATCTTAAATTCACTTTATAATAACTTATCTATACATTATTTGGAATTTTAAAATATACAAATATATGATTTACATTTTTTTAATGTTTATTTATTTTGAGAGAGAGAGAGAGAGAGAGAGAGAGAGAGAGAGAGAGAGAGAGACAATGTAGGGTAGGGACAGAGAGAGAGGGAAAGAGAGAATCCCAAACAGACTCTGCACTCATAGTAGGACTTGAACTCATGAACTGTGAGATCATGACCTGAGCCGAAATCAAGAGTCAGATGCTATACTTACTGAACTACCCAGGTGCACCCAAATATGTGATTTGTAAACAATGACAATATCATTCTGTTTTTCATCCAGACACTGCTTATTTCTTCTTCATGCCTTAATTCACTTGCTAGAATCATCAGTTACAAGTGGAATAGAAGTAACAGTAGTTAGCACTTTGTCATTTTCTAGTCTTCAGAAAGTATCAATAAATTACCATATCCATGATGTTGACTGAAAATTATTTGTAGAGACCCTGTTATAAATTAGACATTGTGCCCCCTACTCCAATTTTACTTAAGATTTCAAAATTAATGGATATTGAATTTTATCTGCACATATTGAGATGAACTTTTTTTAATCCTCTGTTAATTTAATAAATAACATCAACTTATTTTTGATATCTAAGCAAATTTGTGTTCTTTTTAAAAAAAGGGTTTTTAATGTTTATTTTTGAGAGACAGAGACAGAGACAGAGAGAGACAGAGCACAAGTTGGGGAGGGGCAGAGAGAGAGGAAGACACAGAATCTGAAGCAGGCTCCAGGCTCTGAGCTGTCAGCACAAAGCCCAACGCGGGGGGGGGGGGGGGGGGGCAAATCCACAAACCATGAGATCATGACCTGAGTTGAAGTTGGTCGCTTAACCAACTGAACCACCCAGGCACCCCTGTGTTCTTAATTAGAAAAAGAGATTAAGAGATCTGGATTTTGTGGTTTGGTAATATTTTATGATTTTAGTTCCATGCTTATGAAAGATAATAGTCTCCAATTTTAATTTCTCATAATGCTGTCATCAGGCTTTTATTTCAAATTTATTTGAGCTTTAGAAAATGTATCTTCTCTTTCTCTATTCCGATATAGTTATTTGTGTTATCTCTTTCTCAAATGTTTGGCAGAATTCACCCATGAAGCAATTTGGATGTGGGGTTTTTTTGTGGCTCGTTTTAAAATTACAGACTCTACAGCTTTAATACTTTTAGAATAAATCAGATTTTCTATTTCTTCATGCATTTATTTAGTGAATGGCAATTTTCTTAAAATTTTATTATTTTATGTAAATTTTTCAATGTATTTCATTATTCATAACATTTTTCTACTATATATTTAAAACTTGTAGGATATGTTGTAATAGTCCTTTTTTTCTGGTAATGGCAATTTATATTATTTAATATCTCTTCTATTTGGTCATTCTTTTCAGGCTATATCTAATTTATTAATCTTTTCAAGTAATCAATTTTGGCTTTACTGATCATTATTTTACATTTATGATTCCACTAATTTCTGTTCTAATCTTTGTTATTTTATTTTCCTATTCAGCTTCAGTCTAATTTTCTGTTTATCTTAAAATTGGATATGGATGCTTGGTATGAAAGTAGTTTTGTTCTAATATGTTCATTAAATATATCCATTTCTTTCTAAGCTCAGATCTTGTTGCCTCCACAAGTTCAAATTTTCCCTTGTAAGTTTTTCTTTACCCAATGAGTTATTTAAAACTACATTTCCAAACAATTTGAGATTTTTTTAGTAATCTCTGTTACTGATGTCTAATTTATTTTCACTTTGGTAAGGAAACATTTTAATTGACTCCAATATTCTGAAGTTAACATTGTCTTCGTGGCATGGCATAGAGCCAATTGTGGTAACTACATCATTTACACTTGAATAGGATGTGCATTCTTCAGTTCCTTGGTTGAAGTGTTCTATGCATGCAATCAATTGAAGTTGGGAAATTCTATTGTTCAGACCTCTATTCTTACTAACTTTTCATTTGCTGGTCTTATCCATTGATATCAGAACAGTGTTAACATCCTCCTCTTTGATTATGGATTTTTTTCATTTCCTTTCATGTTATGCTGTTTTGCCTTTAATATATTCTAGCTATGAATTTAATTCTTCATTACATTTTATCTTTAAAGAACATTTTTGTTATCATGTGGGAGCTCTTTTTTATCTCTAATAATGCTTATTGCTTAAAAGTTTATTTTTTCTGATACTACTATAACACATGCAGCAATATTTTGAAAATTTCTTTGTATATCTCTTCCCATTTTTTTTCAATCTTATTCTAGTCTTACATCAAAACCGTATCATATGTGGGAGGGAAGTGTGGGTGATGGGCATTGAGGAGGGCACCTGTTGCGATGAGCATTGGATGTTGCATGGAAACCAATTTGACAAGAAATTTCATATTTAAAAAAACCCGTATCATTTTTTAAAAAAAATTTTTAACGTTTATTTATTTTTGAGACAGAGAGAGACAGAGCATGAACAGGGGAGGGGCAGAGAGAGAGGGAGACACAGAATCCGAAACAGGCTCCAGACTCTGAGCTGTCAGCACAGAGCCTGATGCGGGGCTCGAACTCACAGACCATGAGATCATGACCTGAGCCAAAGTCGGATGCTTAACTGACCGAGCCACCCAGGTGCCCCAAAAACCCGTATCATTTGTATGATGAATATGATCTGTTGGTTTAGAACTTAGTCTTATAATCTTCTTTTAAATGAATATTTACTTTATTTACACTTAATGTAGTATCTAATATATTTGAATATACTACTTTATTACCATTTGTCTTATATATACACCAATTTTTTGTGTTCTGTTTCTTCTCCTTTTTTCTTCTTTTGGCTTTATTAAATTTGTTAAATATTTATTCTCTTTACTAACTTTATTGTTACATTATCTAATTATTCTTTTAGTTGTTAATTTATTTTATTTTTTATTTTTTTAAAGTTACTTATTTATTTTGAGAGGGGGAGAGCAGACACAGAGAGAGAATCCTAAGCAGGCTCTGCACTGACAGCCCCCCACATGGGTCTTGATCTTAGGAACCAGGAGATAATGACGTGAGCTGAGTTCAAGAGTCGGATACTTAACTGACTGAGCCACCTACACACCCCTTAGTTGTTACTTTAAAGTTTAGGGGATGTATCCTTGACTTACTAACTTCTAATATAAATTAATATGTTTACCATTTTCCAGAAATCCCAAGGATTTTATTTAATTTTTTTTTTTTTGTACATTTAGATATTTTTGAGAGACAGAGACAGAGCACAAGTCAGGGAGGGGCAGAGACAGAAGGAGACACAGAATCCAGGCTCCAGGCTTCAGGCTCTGAGCTGTTAGCACACAGCCTATCGCAGGGCTCAAACCCACAAACCGTGAGGTCATGACGTAAGCCAAAGTCAGGCTCCGATGTGAGGCTCGAACTCACAAACTATGAGATCATGACCTGAACCAAAGTCAGGCGCTTAATAGACTGAGCCACCCAGGCACCCCAGAAATTCCAAGGATTTTAAAGTACTCACTGTTTAATTAGAAAAATTTCAACTAACATGTATTCCAATTCAAATCTTTACCTAGCCTTTTCGAATCTACTGTTAAATGTATTCATTCACTTCCTAATTATTTTTATTTTAAATAATGGAATTTCTATTTTGCTCTTTTTTGTATTTTAAGAGTTTAACTGAAATTCCTCATCTTGGAATTTTTCTAAAGCATTTACTTTTCAGAACTCATCTCCCACTATGTATCTACCTCAATTCTTCTATGCTATAAATAAATGCTCATTTAATTTGTCATCACTGAAATATGCTTAGTTTTCCCATGCCTGGACCTAGGTGCCAATGATTCTACACTCTCTTTTATTGAAACCTTGCCAATCAGGTCAAACTAGAACTCTTATCAAGAGAAAACTGTTTCTCTACTCAAAATACTTGATTCCAAATGTGTCAGGTTTACACAAGAAGTAATTTTTCTAATTCTCTGTAGACACCAACTGGATGTTTTACAATTTAATTCTGATACTAACTATTCAAGTTAGCACAGACTCTATGGGTTAAGGGCTCAATCCCACCAGACTATGACCCACTTCAGATGCAAATCACAAGTATTGGGTCCCCAGGTACCTACACTATTGTCTAACTGTTATAAATCAAAGGTTCCCATGACTCCCTCCTCAGTTTCAATAATTTGCTATAATGGCTCACAGAATTCAGGTTAACACTTATGTTTACTGGTTTATTATAAAGGATATTATAAAGGATATTTACATCCTGCAAATAAATTGCCAGATGAAGAAGTACACAGTGTGAGACTGGGAAAGTTCCTGAGCACAGGGGCCTCTGTCCCCATGGAATTGGGGTACACCATTTTCCCAGATGAATGCTCACCAACCCAAAAACTCTCCAGACCTCACTCATAAGGGATTTTTACACAGGTTCCATCATGTAGGCATGACTGATTATTAATTTAGTCTCCAAAGAATAGGGGGATGGGTCTAATGGTTCCAAGTTTCTAATGATGGCTTGGTATTTCTAGTGACCAACATCCATCCTGAATCTATCCAGGAGCCTACCAAAAGTTGCTTTGTTAGAACAAAAGACACTCCTATCAGCCAAGAAATTACAAAGGATTCAGGAGCTCTACATAAGATACTCCAATCACTTTTATCACTCGGGAATTTACAAGGATTTTAGAAACTTTTAGTCAGGAACCTAAGACAGAGAACAAATACATATATTTCTTAAATCACACTTAGATACATTTGTCCTGATCTAAATAATTATATATCATTATGTAATATTTTTCCTATTATTTATTTATACATATTGTATATTGTATTGTGTGTATGTTCTCTTTTACATATCAAAAACTTTGTGAGGACTGGTCAAGCTCATATTCTTTGGTGCCCCGCATAGCAGGTGTCTTAACTATAATCACTTTACAACAAATATAAGCTATATAGAGATAGCATAGCCTAGTGGAAAGAATTTGAAATTGAAATGATAATAAAATTCTGGATTCAAACTTCAATTCTTCCACCTACTAGCTGTGGGATATTCAATGATTTATCTGAGACTCAGTTTCTTATATATAATTTTGGAATGTTATTAATAGTATAGTCTATAGTGCAAAGTCTTGGGACTAACTGGAAAAATGCCTAAAAAAACCATCAAGCCTGGGTAGCTCATTAGGTTAAGCATCTGACTCTTGATTTCAGCTCAGGTCATGAACTCACAGTTCATGAGATCAAGTCCTGCATTGGGCTCTGTGCTCACAGCAAGGAGCCTGCTTGAGATTCTCTCTCTCCTTTCCTCTCTGCATCCGCCCTGCTCATGCTCTCTCTTTCTCAAAATAAATAAACTTTAAAAAATACATGCTCCCATATAAATAAACATTCATAATAGTCTATATTTGTTATGGGCCTCTGCTTATGTAGTCAAATGGTTAAATGTTTGTGAAAATAAAAATTTGTAGATTATTTTTTGTGATTTAATTCAAAGGTTAGGTTGCTTCATGGCATGCTGCTGAAGCAACCTAAGTAAACAATTATTGAAAATAAAATATAGGCACTTGTAGCATTTTAAATTTCTCCTTTATTTTCTGAAAATAGATAAAATTGATTTTGTATGAAAGAATAACTGCAGGATGAACAGTAAAACAGATCTACAACTTTCAGTAGTTTGACCAGATGATATTTTTTTCTGAGGAATGAAGCACAGACCTGATCACATCTTGCAGCTCCGTCTCACTTTCCAACCAAATGCCTTTACTGAAACTGCAAACTATCTCATGTAGAAAACAAAAAGGCACAAAAGTGCTCATTTGGCAATTTCTCTCTTGGCTGAAAGATTTCTGACATTTCAGTATCTTCTCACTCTATAATTTGATAAAAATAATGTTATATTGATTTTTTGGCTGGCAACTACCTAACGATTTTAAAACAATAATAATCATGGAGAATTGTTGACCTATGACTCCATGAGTTCATCTGGGATATTTTATAAGATTTTTTGTAGAAGCCTCTTTGCCCTGACACTTAGTGGCCTGAGCTTTCTCAATGGTTTCCTTGTCTTTCCTTTAAGACAGGTACTGTGTCCTAGCACAAAGTCAACTCTGAAAAAAAGTCAGGTCAGAATAAATATTGATACAAAATAAAAATAAAATAAGTGAGTGAACAAATGAGTGATTGGTCCCTACTTAGAAAAAAAAGTCATCTTGGATTTTTTTTCTGGACATATGTATTCATTTAAGAGAAAAAGGCATTGACAATGTGTGTACAATGTCTTATATGCCACAAAAGGCACTTCTGTCACTTACCTAATGTAAGCTTCTGAACTATGCAAAAATAGGTCCCTTATGATACTTTCCTGTACAAATCATTATAACATTACCTAAATGAAGTCTTCTTCCCATACTATTTCCATGCTGACTCAGTGGAACTATCTCCCATATCATCTATAATGTCTTCCTTCTCTGATCTCAGAGACCTTGGAGATCTATACCATTTAAAATAATGCCTGACTATGTTTCATTATACATAGGCTTCTATTATAAAGTTACATGTCTTTTCCCAAACAATAGTAATTTCTTTAAGATAAAATATGAGATGCTCAGCTTATTGCAGAGAAGAAAGCACTTAATACATACATGCAAACATTTAAATGAAGTGAAATTCAGTATCAAGAGTATAGAAATACCATTCAGTCAAGTTAGTGAAAAGCAGTTGATAGTGCTCTGAACAACATGCATTGGTCTCCTAAATAAAATTTATTTAATTATTATTATTATTATTATTATTATTATTATTTATTTTGCCAGAAATGTTTCTGGATAAGTATAACTGCTCATTGCTGAGGTCCCTATCTTTACAATCTTTAATATAATGTAGTGCCAAAGGATTGTGGGCTTTCATTCTGCATTTTTTAGATTTTATTACCCATGATATTCTGACTACCAAGGAAGAACATAGCCATAAAACTAAAGGGAAAATATGTAAATATATCTCTAAAGTTGTTCGCTGTTCCCCAATAAATATTTCATCTTCTGAAACAAGCAAAGGAAATGAAAGAATAAAGAAAGAAATAGCCAAAAAATATAAAAAGTTACATTGAGTAGACTTGCTTGGTGCTTATGGACTAGAGATTTATCATTTGGTAGAGGAGTAATAATTTTCAGAGCTTTCAGGTGCCTTATACTAACTAGTAATTCTACCCTACTGACAGCATTTTCCGTTTCTCACTTTCTAAAAAGAATTTAAATTTTCTTCCCTTTCTTCGCAAGTACATCTTCTCCCAATTAGCTAATAATTATGCTTTATACTTAATTGAAGCATGTATGAATCAACTTCAATCAACTGCTAATCTGTTAGCATCTGTAGACTATCCATACTCCTTGTTTTTCTTGTCACCAGAGATTCAGTCTTTATATTCCATCCGGGCTCTATAATTGATTCCAAAACTTCTATTTATCACCATTGCCATTATTAGCCATCATTGCCTATTTCTTAGACTACTGAGAACAGTTTTATCTCTTGCCCCCTAAAATCTATTTTTTTACAGAATCCAAATTAAGCTTGTTTAATTCACCCATCAATGTATTCATTTATTCATTCACTCAAACATGTTCTGACTGCTTACTCTGTGTCAGGCACTATTTGACATACTGAGGATATAATGATAAGCAAAACAGACAAAAACCCCTATCATGATGGAGGTTATATTTTTAAGGATGAGAAATATAATCACTAAGTTAAATTATTTTATATATGGCATGTAAGTTATATAGAGAGGTGGATGTGATATCTATCTATATCTACACATCTATCATCTATCTATCTGCTGTACAAGAAAAAATAAAGAGAGGGGATATTAAATACTCGTCGATTAAAATTTAGTTAGAGTAATCTGAAAACTCTTCACAGAATAGCTTTGTTTTTGAGTAAAGACCTGAGGAAATGAGGCATTTATTTGGTTGAAGAGTTTTCTATAGACAGTGTGATTGCTGTATTGAGACTGCTGGGGCAAAGTCAGGAAGACCAGCTAGGGAGCTATAGCAATGATTATATGGATTCTATGCTCCAGAGTGTTGGTGATGAAAGTGACTCAGGCAAGGTGGATATACAGATCTGGAGTCAGGGAGAAATTAGGACTTGTTATAGACTAAATATTTGTGTGTCTGTCCCAGATTCATAGATTGACCTAAAGAAACGTGTACAAATGATTGTGTCAGGATACATTATAGAAAGAAATCTGATATAACAAATTCGATAAAGAACAACACTTCACCACTGAGTTGCCTTTCAATAACAACAGTGACCCTTACTTCTGAGATTTCGTGAATACTTCTTAGAATCTTTAAGAATGACTTCAAGGAGAATCACAAAGATTAAGTATATTAATGTTCTTGTCTTTATACTTTATCTAGTGTTTGACAGACTATATTTAAGTCTGCCGGTTTTAAATTATGGGGTCTTTTTCCTAAGGGCATGAAATATGTGCCTACTACTCCTCACTAACTGTTAAAACCGCCTTCCACAACAATATTCTTATGCCTTTTATTGGCTATCTAGGAATTTTTACCGTATGAGTTTTGGAAGATAGCACTTACCAAGAAAAATTATATAGATTTTGACAAACGAAAACAAATTGAATACAAATTTCAGGTGCAAAATCAGATAGATAAATATGATCTTTAAAAATATTTCTTTAGAAATATCAATAGCCAAACCATAAAATAAAAATAAAAATAAAAACTCACTTAATTGCATGAATGTTTTAGGATCTATTTTATAATACTTAAATATTTGAAACAAAGAGATCAAGTTTTTTCACATTGTCCTTTTTATCTAATAACTTATCAGTTTGTAAATATAAGGCCAAACTAACCTTCCTCGGTTTCAGTTTTTTCTTTTGAAAACTACAGGCCTTATTCTAGTTGACAAATTGTATCTTTTCTATCTTGATGGTGTTAAGGTTCAGTGGTATATTATCCATGAGGTTGACTACTGAGGGAGTACATAATTTCACCCTACCTAGACCAATGATATCCTCTCTGTCCCTCAAAAGAGCATATCACATAACAAAATGAATACCTAGCAATGGAAATCTTCACAAAAACAGAGAACCCACGTAAATACTAGTATGTTGAAAAATGTGGAAAGCTGGCAAAGTTAAATGTTTTTCCCACTACAACTAGAATGAACATTTGGTTTTATAATGAGTATTAATAAAAAGCAACAATTTGGCCCATTGTGGTACATTTGTTAAAAATGAAGTGTTTCTTGGTAAAGACACAAAAACTTATGTGATAAAATACAAGTTCTTTGTACATGCCTTGAAATATCTGGGGTCTCAAGATGCCATTACTTCCATTAAATTAATATTTGGTAATTATTCCTTTACTTTGGACAAAAAACATACTATGTCTGGGTGAAAGTATCATCTAATTTGAGAATTAGTAGAAAAAAGTAAATACATACACATGTGTATTTATATGTATGTGCATTTGATAATACTTACTATAGTGAATGCAGTGTTTAATATATTGTACAATGTTAATAAATGCTACTTCTTATATGGACTCTCTTTAGCAGCTGGAAAAGATAGAATTCATTTCCAAAAATTTCTATCTGAACACAGACAGTATCACATTTTGGAACATCTGAACTGTGATATTGAAGATACTTTATATTTCTTAAAGTAAATTTTCATTATCAATGTAAAATTTATTATCAGAGTCTTGCTGAAACTCATAAAATGAGATACTAAGTATTTTGTGCTTATAATTCAGAGTAATTGAGTGAAGATAACCCTTTTTATAAGAGAATTCTGGTCAGTGCTGACTCCTGGATTCTTTTGTTCTACATTTCACTATAATTTATGTTGCTGAGGCACACAGGCAGTTACTGAGCCAGAGTAGAACCTTCCCATGCAACTCATTAAAGATATCTGATGCTCAGCTTAAACACACGAGGAGATCAAATCTGTTGAAAGATAACTGTGCATTCTCTAAATTGTTTTAGGAACTTGATTAACGGAAATTATTAATAAATTCAACCCTAAACATGCTAATACTGAATTACTAGATTAGGTGGAGCAAATGGAAAGATTAGCAGAAAATGCCTAGATGTAAGTATTAACCAAGAGAAATGTGACTACACTAAAAATAATATTAATGATGATTTCATGTATAAAATCAAATTCTGTGTCCATAAATACCACTCTGATGATATATGTATACACCTTTAACATACACATTTCCCTTACAAATAATTTATTTTTCACTTGTATGAGGACTTTATACCATATCATAGAAGGGATTTTTGAGAGAAGGTGAATATTAGCCGAGGGAATATAAAATCAGAACATATAACATAGCAACATTAATACTGATCTATGTGAATGAGGCTTTTTAAAAGATTAGAAGAAAATTTAGAAAGTACCATTAGCTAACAGTAAAAGGCAGCATGAGTAATTTAGGGAGTAATATGTTTGCTACTATTAGAGGGATTCAAAAATAAGTTACACAGCCAGGGCTAGACTTTACCAGTTTAGTAGTCTGTGATTTCATGTGCAATTCTCCAGAAAATGGTAGATTATCAGTGGCAATATTATACAGACACTATATATTATGCCAAATATAATATTATTGTGAAAGAATCTCTTGATAGGTATTAACATGTTCAACCTGCAGTATGAATGTTGGAGAAATCATGAAGCATTTGGCAGAATGTATATCCCTTATAAAGAATAACATACTGGGCACCTGGGTGGCTCAGTCAGTTGAGCATCTGACTCTGGATTTTGGCTCAGGTCATGATCTCACGGTCTGTGGTATCGAGCCCTGCATCAGTCTCCATGCTGATAGCCCCTCCCCTGCTTGTGCACTCTCTCTCTCTTTCTCTCTCTCAAAATAAATAAATAATCTTAAAAAAAAAGAACAGCATAGTGTATATTCATCTTTCCTAAGGATTTAAATAATGAAGATGTCAAAAGAAAACAACACGAAGTTCCAAAGTCTTAGAAGAATTGAAGATGTTGCCTAACTTTCAGAGGAAACACGTATGATGACTTTCTAGACAAAATTAACACAAGACAATCCTGTAGAACATGCCATTGTATCCAATTTACTAAATGCTTAAAATTATAAGGAAATAAAGAATGCTAAGAAAACACCATGCATCTCCAGTAGTGTCTTTATCATGAGGTTGCATTTAAACAAAACTCACCTGAGTGAGGTTAGATAAAATTACACTTAAGAAACAATCTTGGAAATAGTCTCTCAAGCAGCCCAGGAAGTGTTACATATTAAAGTCAGCATCTACCTAGTCTTGCCATGGTACTGACAAGCACTTGGTATCACATAATAATATGCCATTCAGAGCAACATAGTATCACATTATAATAACACATTATTATGCCAAACACTACTACTCATTTAACAAAGAATCTAATTCATTACACTTTTCCAATTTTCCTAGTGTCTGCCTTGCTTTATTTCTTGCAACTACATCTCACTACATATTTAACTTGGAACTTGGTTTTCCACCCCAATTTTGATTCCCAATCATATTCAGCTAGTGATCCCCAAGCAGTATCTTATCACTATTTTTGGTACCTTACATCATGCTAAAAGTCCTTGACTTTGTGGCTAAAACCAGTTTCCACTGGTCCAAGAGTGATGTAAGGAAAATATTGGGTACTATGTATCAGTCTCAGGAAAAAATATGCACATTTTTAAAGTAGCCATTGAAAAATAATAATAGTTGATATGGAAGCACCCCACTGTGTGAATCTTATTTTTAAAAAATTACAGCAAAGAGATCATGCAGAAATAAAATTAAAAATAGATTTATAAGTGGCCAAATTGAGATCACAATCAATTCACCAAACTTCATGCACTTCAGAGCTCCATTAAAGCCTATTTACTCTTACTATACATGAAATTCTAATCAGCCTTGATATTCCATTGCTTTCAAAGGAGTGAAAAAGACACAAAGAGCATGGCAAGCATTGACAACTATCAAAAAATATTAAACATAATGAGTCAAATTAAAAAAGGTGAAACAGACCAAAATGTACAGGTTTGGAGCTATTTAACCCACCTGCTTAAAATTCATTACAAGTTACCCACTGCCCTCAAGAATGAAATTCAGATATTACTTTCATGACTTTAACAGTATGGACCTTCAGCTCACATCTTTGAGCACATTACCTTTGGCCCACACCTTTGAGCGCATTCATATTTCTCTTTTCCTTCTCTCCACCTGTGCCTTCCTCACCTCCCTCTCTGTCTCCTTCTCTCCCTCCCCCTGTGCTCTGTCTATCCCATTTTTCTCCAACCACACTACCCTTCTTACTCTTTTTTAAACAATACAAGCTCATTGTCTCCCTGGGATTCATGTAGTATCTATTCCTACTGCGTGAAATTATTACTTCTTTTTGCCAGGCTGGCTTTTTAAAAAATGTTTATTTATTTTGGGAGACAGAAAGAAAGAGAGAGAGAGCAGGGGAGGGGCACAGAGAGAGGGAGAGAGAGAATCCCAAGCAGTCTTCATGTTGAGCATGGCTCTGTCTCACAACCATGAGATCATAACCTGAGCTGAAATCAAGAGTCAATGGCTTAACCGACTGAGCCACCCAGGCATGTTTGGCTTTTTTTTTTTTAACCTTTCTGGTATCAGTTAAATGTGTGTCATATAGAACTTTCATGATCACTCTAACAAAAATAGACATTTAGATGTTCTGGTTCAAGATGGTGACATAGGAAGATCCTGAACTCACCTCCTTCCATAGATATATAAAGTTTACAGACATATATGGAACAATTTCCTCTTAAAATTAAAAAAAAAAAAGAACATCTAAAATCTGAGCAACAATGACACATTCAGCAAATGAGAAGAAAAAAACACATCTAAGTAAGTAGAAGAAGCTGGGACACAATCTCATCACAAACCCCACCTCCAGCAGCAACCCACAACCGAGAGAAAATTTAAAACACAGAACCTCTCTCTAAGAAGCAGAGGATTGGAACTCCACATCAGGCACCTCCGTTTTTGGGACCTGCACCTGAGAGATGAGCCCCCAAATACCTAACTTTGAAACCAAAGGGTCCCATGTCCCAAGACCCACAAACTGTAGCTATGGGGGAGACAGTTTCAAAAAGGGCGCACATGTTAGCACTTACCTGCTCCACGGTCCAGATCAGAGGCAGCTGATGACGCCCAGACTTGATGTGAAGGAGGCTTATCAGTTCATCTGAAAGCACTGGCCCAAGGAACAGGCATCTAATGTAGCACACACATCTAGGAGCTTCCTGGAGCACCCTGCAGGGACGGACACTGGCAAGTGCCATCTTCACACTCTCCTTTGGCCATGCTCCAGAACACCAGTATCTTCCAGAAGGCAGCTTTTACGTGTGTGTCTGGTGCCCTGACCTTTACGGCTGCTGCACAGGAACACTTCTTTACCGTCTGGCTCTGGAAACCAGGGAGGCTTATGTTTCTGGTCCATGGGACTGCATAATCAATGTCCCCAAGAAAGGAGCTCACACACCTGTCTGGTACCCTGATATTTTCAGCTGCTACCAGGAGACACCTCTACATCTGGCAACCAGTGGGTCTTATGCTCGTGGGTCCCAAAGGACGGTAACCAAAAAACAGAGTTCTTAAATAGCTACTATCCCCAGGACACAGCAAGAGGCTACGGACCTAGGAAGTCAGTCTTTCTGTGAAAGACTATTTGTTAGGCCTTTAATCTAATCATCATGGCTGCAGCCTGAGAGCCAGACTTCTAATTAAATACACATGTAGGGGCTGATTGTATCCTTTCCACAGGACTGGGAGGAGGGACGCTATCTTCCAATTTTCCTCTGCAGTATTCCAGAGTTCCGGTGTCTCCTAAAGGGAAGCTTTATACCTGGCTGCTACCCTGATTTTTATATCTGGCCCCTCAGGTTTTACAACTGCCATCCAGGGGACACAACTTGATTGCCTGGCTCTGGTAACCAGGGGGACTTGCATTCCTGGGTCCCACAGGACTGTGGCAAACTGAGGGATGGTTCTTGGCAGACTGCCACCCCCAAGGCACTTTGCAGACAATACACTGAGGCACACCCCCCACTCCCCAGTCTTTCTGTGAAGGGGGCCTCTTGGCTTGTCCCAGATCTTTGGCCTGAGGGGCACTCTTAATGTTTCTCACACTTTAGTACACTATGGAGCTGCCCTCAAGGAACATATGCTATGGACACCTTCTTGGGCTCTCCCTCTGCCTTGCTCCAGCTCGCAGGTATCTCCTGGAAGAGCTTACACACTCGTGCCAAGCAAGGGAAATCACCAGATCTGCAGGTCAATGGGGCTTACAGTTGCAGTCCCATAGGACTGTATATATTTGCATACTTTTAAAAGTTGCTGCCTGAGGGTCTGGTTTGCAAACAGCCTGAATCTAGGTGCTGAGATCCTCCCCTTTGGGACACTGACAACTTTCAGCACAGCTTCAACTATGGGGAGGTATTAAAAGTAGAATAGGCTGCTTGAACAAGCACAAAGGTTTGAGAAACAACAACACTTGTGTCTTTTAGAAGATATTTAAGAAATACATGATTTAAGTCAACAGTTCTCAAATTTTTTGAACTCTAGTCCCTTATACTTGTTTTGTGTGTGTGTGTGTGTGTGTGTGTGTGTGAGTGTGTGTGTGTGTGTTGGGGGAGTTCAAATGATACTTTATTGAGTAGCATTTATTTATATATGTATTTATTGTTTGTTTATTATTTATATTTGAGTATTTACACTAGTTTCAGGTGTACAACATAGTGGTTAATGGATGGACCTAGAAGGTATTATGCTAAGTGAAATAAATCAGAGAAAGACAAATGCCATATGATTTCACTTAGATGTGGAGTTGAGTCCTCTACACTCAACTTGGCACTGTGTTTGCTGCCATCACACACACACACACACATAACACAAAAATAATTCAGTATATTGAGTTTGTTAATAAACATGAGAAATAGTACATATACCTATAAAAGAATAGAAACTCAGTCTTACTGTATCATCTCACTGAATTTTATTTATTTGTTTTTTATGTTTTTATTATTATTATTTATTTTTGAGAGAGAGAGACAGAGCATGAGCAGGGTAGGGGCAGAGAGAGAGGGAGACACAGAATCTGAAGCAGCTCCATGCTCTGAGCTGTCAGCACAGGGCCTGATGTGGGGCTTGAACTCACAAACCCTGAGATCATGACCTGAGCTGAAGTCAGAAGCTTAACTGACTGAGCCACCTAGACACCCCTCACTGAATTTTAATTTCAACATAGTTTTTGCATTTACGTGATATATTTGCCTGAGTATGTGTTACCATTATTTATATTTTCTACTTGATCCCCTCTCCTCACTGTCCTCCACAAATAAAATGTCGGCTGCATGGGGACATCAGCTTCTTTCATCTTGTTGTCTTCTGAGCTAAGAATAATTTCTGTGCAAATTAAACAACAACAAAATAATCTTATTCCTTTAAGAATAAGGAATTCCTTTAAAGGAATAAAGCTCATAACATCCCTATGAATAGACTTTAGAATATTTCAGATTATGATAATCTTTAAACAGACTGACATTTTTAAAAATGTTTATTTATTTATTTTGAGAGAGAGAGAACACAAGTTGGGGAAGAAGTGTTGAGAGAGGGAGACTGAGAATCCCAAGCAGGCTCTGAGCTGTCAGCACAGAGTCCAATGTTGGGCTCAATCTCACAAACCACGAAATCATGACGAGAGCCCAAAGCAAGAGTCAGATGCCTAACTGACTGAACTACCCACATGTCCCCAGTAGATTGACTTTTTAAAATAGACTATTTCAGATAATTTTACAAAAAAATAATCACCTATGAGAACAGAATTCCCATGCAACCCCACCCAGTTTTTCTAATCGTTAGTATATTAAATTAGTGGTATATTTGTCACACTAAGTAAGTAATATCAATCCCATTGCTAAGTCCATAATTCATTTGCATTCCCTTAGTTTTTACTTAATGTCTTCTCTCTGTGACAGGATATCATATTAAAATTACTTGTCATGTCTCCTTTGGCTGTCTGTGATAATTTCTTAGACTTTCCTAGTTTTTGATGACCTTGACTGTTTTGAAGGTCAGGTATTTTGAAGAATATCCTTTAAGTGGGATTTCCCGATACCCTTTTCACAATTAGACTGGGGTATGAGTTTTCATGAAGACCTTAGAGGTAAAATGCCATTCTCAAAACATCATGTCAAAGGCACATGCTATCAACTTATCATTGCTGATGTTAACTTTGATCACCTGGTGAGGTAATGGTTTTTAGTGTCTCTGCCATACAGTTACTCCTTTTCCCCTATCAATACAGTATTCCTTGAAAAAAGTCACTATTCATACCTCACACTTGTGAGATGGAAGCTGGGCTCCACCTCCTCGAGGAAGAAGCATGTACATAAAACCATTTGGAACTCTCCATCTGGCAGATTTATCTATTCTCCCCCATTTATGTATCACTATGGACTCATGGTATTTGTTTTATAATTTGTGATATAATGTATACATTATTAAGTTTTTGGCTCAAATTGTTCCAGTTTTGGTCATTGAGAGTTCTTCCAAGTAAGCTTGTGGCCTACTTTTTCTATTAGCATCCCTAACCTACTAACCATAGTTATTGTAAATACCTGCCTGATAATTCCAACACCTTCATTATATCTGAGCCAGATCTGATGCTTTTTGGTTTTGGCCTTTCAGACAGTTCCCCCCCCCCCACCTTGTCATTGCATGTTTCAATTTATTATTTAAAGTTAAACACGCTATCTCAGGTAATAGAAATTGAAGTAAATAAACCTTTACTGTCAAATTTTATGTTAACCTGGCTAGTGCTGGATTGTGTTTATTTTTCTCTGTATAGATTCTAGAAGCTTCAAATCCCTCTAGAGTTCTTGCTTTTGTTTTTTTTCCCCACCAGTTAGTTTTAATCTTCCTTCCTTGAAAACTCTTTAAATAGAGTATGCACTTTGCCGTTCTGTCAACTTTAATCCTCTGTTATTTTACTGGAGTTTTGGTGCTGGTGGTAAGGTGCTGGAGACGTACATTATTCTATAATTTTATGACTGAATCTCAGTTTATAGCGGTCTGTGTACCTGGGCTGTGACTTTAACAAGTGTATCTTAACTTATATTTTTTCTCCATAGGTAAGACAGGCTAAAGGGGGCTGTGGACAGAAAAACTGGCAGTCCCTCAGGTGGGATAAGGCTCTGGTAAAGTGTTTTTACCTTGAAAGATGGTCTTTGTTATGGAGCATGATCTGGGAGTATTTCACAATGGTTATTTTTCCCCTTCACATGCCAGAGCCCCAAAGGTATCATTTTTGGCTTTTCACCTTAAGAACCTGGTGAGGTTTCTGGAGGTAAAAGTCACGAAAGTGTGAGGGCTACCTTGAGACTGAGACCCCCAAGAGTTTTTTGTTCTTACACCAATCCACACTCAGCCTCTAGCAATTTGACAAAATGACTATTTAAATGTTTCTACCAGTTTATGGCTCCACTGGCCCTGATCCCGGTAAACTCATCTCAGCTGTGATTCTTTTTTTTTTTTAATGTTTATTTTTGAGAGAGAAAGAGAGAGAGAGAGACACAGAGAGAGCGCGCGAGCGAGCGGGGGAGGGGCAGAGAGAGAGGGGGACACAGAATCTGAAGCAGGTTCCAGGCTCCAAGCTGTTAGCACCAAGCCTGATGAGGGGCTCACAGACCCTGAGATCATGACCTGAGCCGAAGTCAGGTTCTTAACCAACTGAGCCACCCAGGCGCCTCTCAGCTGTGATTGTTTGCCTGTGTCTGCAAATTTTGGGTATTGCTTTGCCTTTATGATCTCAGTTCTCTAATGGGTCCAAGAAAAGACACTGATTTTCAGTTTCTTCACTTCTTTCTCTTTCTCATTGTAAGGACAGGAATGGCAACTTCTAAGCTCTGCATTTTGGAGTTGAAACAAGAAATTTTAAAGTTTAGTTTTTAGTTTTATCCTCCCTTAATTAAGACAGAAAGGCTGGTGCTACTGTTGGAGTTGGGAGTAATAATACCTTCTCCCTACCTGGGATCCAGTTTCAGAACAGTGCTCTGTTCAAGCCATTAAAACTGAATCATAGGCTTTTTTATTTTTATTTTTATTAATCAATTTATTTAAATAAGGCTGTGGGTGTTTTGCAATGTTTACTCTTTCCTTCCTCATCCTAGGACCATGAGGGAATCTTTTCCATATCCTCACTATGAGGAACTGGTGATGTTTCTGGATAAAAAAACTAGGTTAGTGTAGGGAACAAGAAAATTGTGGCTCCCAGGATTTTTTTACTCTCATACTAGCCCACAATCTGTTTCCAGAAATTCATGAAATTATCTTTTATATGTTCTTCCAGCACTTTCTGCTCCAGGAGATCTTAGTTACTTTATCTGTGTAGAAGCATTCGTTTTTCCAGACTTTAGGTATTGGTTTGCCTTGTGCCTCAATTCTCTATTGTGGCCAAGAAAAGCCACTGATAGTCAGATTTTCCTTTTTTTTTTTTTTTTTTTTTTTTTTTTCCGGTGGGGGGCAGGTTGAGAACCTTTGTTGATAGATTTTCTATTTTTGTTTTTCCTTGTTGCAAATGGGTAGTGAGCACTTCTTAACACTTTACATGTTGGAGATGAAGCCAGAATTCTAGGGTTGACCTTTCAATTTGGTTCTTTGTCACTGAGTACAACATGAGGGTTGTAGTGTTTTCTGTATAATTAATTCTATGTATGACATGTTGTTTTTATACTTTTCATGCCATCTTTATGGATTTCAACAATGCTTTGTGGTCCTCAGCTCAGTTACTTCAGCATTTGCTTATTCCATCCTTTCCTACTCAAGTGGAGACTTGAATTTAATCTATAATTAATAATCTGATTTCATCAAAGTCAACAGAAAATTTTATAGATGAGAAAATTTTGGACCTAGAAAGATTTAGTAGTTTTCCAAGATAACCTAGGTTAATTTGTAACTTAGAACTAAACAAACAAACAAACAAACAAATACCCAGAATTTCGTAAAACCTTACTATGTAAAATATATGTCTCCAAGAATAGACTATAAATAAATTGCCTCTAAATTATGGGAGTGTTTCACAATGCAGTAATTAAGATTTGGGTTCCTTAAGTTAGTAGGTAATAATAGAAAACCTGACCAAACCAGCTTAAATCAATGTAGGTTTATTATCTCACAAAACAAGAAGTTGTGATGTAGGTGATAGAGTGGCTCAAAGGGGCTATCAGGGACCAAAACTCTATCTTCTGTTCAGCCAGTCTTAGCATTTAAATCTCATTCTCATGTTGGTAAATTTATAGTCCCTAAATGGTGCTGGAGATTTATATCTGAGTTACAAAGGATGGAAGGAAGTGATGAAGAGCAAAAAGTAAGACTGTATTTTTTAATGTATGTTATTTTTTCCTCATTGGTCAGAACTAAGTGAAATGACATCTTGGAATTGCTAGGGAGAGTGAGAGCCAAGTATTTTGATTCCAGCCTTTATAGTAGTAGGAAGCAAGTAAAAGGTGTTTAGTCAACAACTTCCACATCCCATAAAAGGTGTCTAAGAAATATTTCTTGCTATATAAACACATTGTCTCTATTTTAAATTTTCCATGTGATTCCTTCGTGAATCACATGTCTTCTCTTAGCTTCAAATTTACCTAGTTCTCTTTGTGATGCTAAAGCTGAGATTCTGCAAATCACATTTCCATCTTGCCAGCTCCTTTCCTGTTATGCTTTGCCGTGGGCAATGCTGGAGGGAGACTGGAAGGCCTGAAGAGACAGGATTTGCTGCTTTCTGTTTTACTTCCTATTAGTATCAATCAGGTAATCCTTTATTCTGGCAACAACAGCTATATCCATTTGCAAGCTATATATTTTTTCCCCACATTGCAGGACCTGCCCCCATCATACTCTTTCAAGGATTGTAGCAGTAGCTGGCCTCTGCCCACCTTGGCAGGGGCCTTCATTCAAGATCATGCGGCTTCAGCACTGGTAGAGCTGGAACCCTCCTCTAAATTTGAATCCCAACTCTGTAGGAACCCTCCCTATGTTACTAAATTCTATTAATCCTTAGGTTTTTTCCCCTGTTTTCCCTGACCCTGAAGACAAAAGCTGTTTTCTGAAGTTACTTCTGTACTAACTTAGTGTTCTCTCTTTGGTTTTTCAGTTCTCCAATCCTGAAAACAATTATTTATATTAAATTCTCTATTTCATATTAAATTCCTGACAGAAATCCTGAGTGATACAAAAATTAGTACCAGGAAGGCCTCGGGATGAAGATGCTCAAAGATGGGCTTTCTGTTATTGGTTTGATTGTGTCCCTGGGCTTGAACATAAAAGCGAGCTCCTTGAAAATGGGAAATAGGGTGCTAAGAATCATGTCATGCAGTGGCATCATAATTAATCAAATTATCATCTATGGTTGATTGTGATAATGTCCTTACTGAAACAAGTTCCTTGAGGGACCAATAAGCTATTATGTTATTAACTATTGTGGCAGCAACAATGACTGCAAGGACAGTAAAGTGAGATACTGCTCTTGCCTGCACTGAAATCAAATGGAGGAAAATAAAAAGAATAAGCTTAGGTCTTTAAACTCTCAGCTTAAATCTCGGTCAGAAAATTAGACAGCTTCTGTCCTGACCCTAAAGGAAATCTCTTAGTTTTGTAGCTTCAAGGCTGATCTCACTGCAATTGTAATTGTATGTGCTGCAGAATTGCTATATAAGTTGATTTTTGTGGTGGATGCTATGATGTGCCACCCAGATCTCCCTTGAGGAATAAAGACCTTATTCTCACAGCTGCTCTCAGTACTAGAGGAGGGACATCAGCTGTACCATTTTTTGGGGGGAATACATTGACTGAAGATGAATGCCTCTCTCAAGGTCATGCCTCATTTTAGGGCAATTCTGCATCTCCAATGACTGATTGATGCCAGTGTATAAAGACCAGGTCCTCTTTTCTCCACTCGGTATAAAACTGAAGAGGTGTCTCAGGTCCAAACTCCTCATGCACTGGCTGAAGTCCAATCTAGCTTCTTTCCCCTACTTTCCACACATGTTGATACCACAAGCATTCTTTAACATTCATCTGAAACATTGTTTCCCATGGAACCTAACTTGTGACCAATTTACAGCCCCACCAATCCTCTAATGTGAAAAATACTGAAAAATGCTTAGTATGGAGTACTGAGACTATGAGGCTTAAAAGAAGATCATCCAGATGAATTTAGATAAAACTGATAATCTGGAACCCCTAGGCTTCTCTGAGTCTCCCTTCCAAGTAGAAGCATACCCTTCTCTTGTGTCTGAGTGTATTTGATTTCCTTTCCTTAGAAACCCTTCAATAAGTCATCCTGGGATGATTATTTTCATGAAGAGGTACCTACTCTCTGCAAGACTCAACACAGTTAATCCCTGCCATTAGACTCTTATCTAGAGGCAGATTTAAATATATTCCAGGGGGAAAAATTCAAAATCTGAATCTATAAATAGCTTATATTAAAAAGTAATTAAGGGGCACCTGGGTGCCTCAGTCGGTTAATCGTCCGACTCTTGATTTCGGCTCAGGTCATGATCTCACGGTTTGTGAGATAGAGACCCACACTGGGCTGTTTGGGATTCTGTCTCCTCCCTCTCTGCCTCTCCCCTGCTCTCTCTCTCTCTCTCTCTCTCTCTCAAAATAAATAAATAAACATTAAGAAAATTTTAAAGATTTGTTCTAAAGATTAAATAGTATAGTCTATTTAAAACTATTTTACTCATACCTAGATGTGGAAATGGTTCAACATTAAATATGATCATATATATAAGGTTAGATAGATAATATACTTTTTCTCTGTGTCAGTCTCTGTCCTCTGCTTCAATCACTATGTGTGATCTCCTTTTGATTTCATAATCATATGTCCTTCTTTGACTCTGTCTCTCTTGCCTCCCTTATAAGAACTTTTGTAATTACATTGGATTTGCATGGTTAATACAGAAAAATTTGTCTATATCAACATTCTCATCTTAATATAACCATATGTGCAACTCTCTTTTTGCCATGCAAGATAACATATTCTCAGGTTTAAAAGAGTAGGATTAGGACTTGGACATTTTTTAGGGAGAGTACTATTTAACCTATCAGAGTCAGTACTCTGACCTGCACAGAATTTTTTCTGTCCCACATGCAAAATACATTCACCTCATCCTAACATCCTCATGAGTTTCAAACTTTAACATGTCAATTCAAAGTTTAAAATCTCAAAAACAAACAAAAAACAAACTTCAAAGTCCCATCCAAATCTCGTTAACTCAAGTGTCTCAGATCTGACCAACTAAATCTTCCAAATCAGGTATGGGTGAGATTTTGGATGTGATCCATCCTTAAACAAAATCCTTCTCTATCTGTGCAGTTGTAAAACCAGAAAAGTTATCTGCTTCCCAACTACAATGGCTGGACAGACATAGGATAAATATTAAACATTCTTGGTCAAAAGGGAAGATAATGGAAGGCCAAAAGAAGACACTCATCCCAAGTAATTTTGAAATCCAACTGGGCAAACTCTAATAGGTTTCAAGCTCTGGGGATAATCTTTTGTAGATCAGGGTTCCTCTATCTAACTCTATGGCTCCCACCTCAACGTCATCTTTCCTATTTAATGAAGGATAGTACATGTTTGAAGCCAAGTAATTTTATCAGACTGTTTACTGCCTGTATAATTTTGTGAGTCTGGCATCCTTTTTTCATTTTATTCTCTCTTTATTCCTTTCGGTTCAAACTGGCAGTGTTACTGCTGTTAGAAGAGTCTCAAGAACTCCCAAGTATGTCATGAGATTCACTTCATTAGACACGAGGCTCCTCCACAGATCATTCCTGGATAGTTTCATCTCTTTTCCTGGCCCCCACTGAGATAGCTTTGGGTATCCCTGAATTGCATGTCTATTCTCTTTTAAAAGCCCTTTATGTGATTGAATGCTTTGACTTATTGATTCTTCTGAGGTACTAGCAAAGGATTGTTCAGGCACATGCTTGGCTTTCTCTACAGAGCAGACTTTACTAACAGCAAATCTCTTAATTTTAGCATCTTTTGCAATCTGGATAGGCTGAGAATTTCCCAAATCATCAAGTTCTGTTTTTGTTTTTGTTTTTTAATTGCTTAACAGTTCTTTCTTCAGTCTCTTATTTTACTATAAGCAGCAATAATAATCCAGGCCACTTCCTCAACATTTTACATGAAAATCTTCTTAGCGAAATATCCAAGGTAATCACTGACATATTCTGCTTTTCACATAACTGCAGGACATAATTCTGCTAAGCTTTCTGCCACTATATAACAAGAAATTTCTTTCTTTCAATTTCGAATAATATAGACTCCATTTACTTCTGAATGTCTATATTTCAATCATATTTATGATTTAGACCTCTCAAAATTATTATGTTACTATTTAGATCTATCACCTGGTGGTGGCCAACATAGAGATTACTGGCTTTTTAACTCAGTTTGTAAACCAGAATACCTTGTTTGAAGGCTGGAATCTGTTTAGAAAAACTCTAAAACAATGTCACAACCATGTACTTTAAATTTTCTTCTTCTAAGAATTCTCCAAAGAGAATGCAGCCATTTACCAAGGTGACTATGCACTGAGGAAAAGAAGAATTTAAATTGGCAGTAGAGGCGCCTGGGTGGCTCAGTCAGTTAAGTGTCTGACTTCAGCTCAGGTCATGATCTCGTGGTTTGTGGGTTCGAGCCCCGCGTTGGGCTCTGTGCTGACAGCTCAGAGCCTGGAGCCTGCTTCGGATTCTGTGTCTCCTTCTCTCTCTCCCCTCCCCCACTTGTGCTCTGTCTCTCTCTGTCAAAAAAAATTTTTTTTTTTTTAAATTGGCACTAGATTGACAAACACTTGCAGATCGAAGATGCCACTACAGTCCACTAGTCAATATGTGGTCTTCTGGCAGAAAGGTGATAAACAGAGTTTTATGCCTAAGTTCAGGTCACAGTGGATCCAAAATCCATCCTGTAGTTATTTCCTCAGTTGCTGAATGTATAATTGAATCACCATATACCATAGACTTCTCTCCCACTACAAGCTGAAAATCTAATAACAGGTCCTACTTCTAGTTGATATAATGAAGTCATAAAAGTCACAGAGGTATCCAATTGCAAGAATAATGATAAAGAAAAATTGATTTTATTTTCAATGCTATCGGTAACTTAATTTGGATATGAAATGAGATGGCTCTTTATAAAGCACAATGAAAGCCATAAATGCTGGTCAGGAGAAATACAGCTTCTACATCAAGGGCCTTTTCACTGACCTTCAGTAAAACAAAGAACATCAAAACAACAAAATACTATAGAGAATCCTCTGGATAACCTTTCTTTTCAGCTAAGGCAACAAACAGTTGCTGAGAGAAAGACAGGAAATTGTCTAGATAGAGTACCCTGTACATGATAAAGCAGGAATTACATTTATCATATTTTGATCTACCAGCATAAAGGGTCCACTCTTCATTATTGTCCCCTCAGCAGTCAATCAATTTGTTGAACAAAGGACTGGAAATCCTTGAATCGAGTATCCATATCTCAATTTTCTTCCATCATACTATATCGTCCTTCATCTTTACATTAGAATGATTATTCCTTTTCTTTCCTTCTTTTGGTTCACAAATTGGCTCCCTGTACACAGTGGGTGAGGAAAGAATGAAGAAAGAGGCAGACCACTCCAGATTGGCAGGTGGCGGTTTAAATAAGCAGGGGAACTTACATATGAGGCTTATCATGGACAGCTGCGAGATGAGTAAATCTACACACAAAACTCCCAGAATCTTAAACGTTTATATAGATGCTTTAACTGGCTTTAATCACATATACTGTGTTGGAGCACAATCAAGTGCAAAGAGTGTCCATAAGGGGAGATGATGTTTACATGGTGCAAAGTATTCATGCAAAATACAGGATGAGGAAAGTTTTTGTGCAGAAGAAAGACCAGCATCGTGTGTTAAAGTGCAAGTTAAATGTTTGATAGAAGTGGGAAATTTAGCTAGTTTAGTAAATCTACCAAAAACCACCTACGAATTGCAAAGATCAAAAGAGTAAAATGGAGAAGACCGGCAGACATCCCCTTCATCATGGGGTCAAAGTAAACATCAAATGTAATGGGATAAAACAAAATTATGTGCAATCTTACAGAATGTAATGAGAATACAGAGCAACATTTAAGAGATCTTTCCTGAAGGGGTGCCTGGGTGGCTCATTCGGTTAAGCATTCAACTTTAGCTCAGGTCATGATTTCGTAGTTTGTGGGTTCGAACTCCGTGTTGGGCTCTGTGCTGACATATTGGACCCTGGAGCCTGCTTCGGATTCTGTGCCTCCCTCTCTCTCTGCCCCTCCCTCACTTGCGCTTTGTCTCTCTCCCTCTCTCTCTCAAAATAAACATTAAAAAAGAGAGAGAGAGAGAGATCTTTCCCGAAAAGATGCATAAACTAAATCTTTTAGGAAAACATCAGACATACCTAAAATGACTTTCTATAAAATAAGTCATCTGTTATTACTTACTCACAAAATAAGGGATGAGGAAGAGTTCTGAACTAAAGGAGATAAAGGAGACATGACAACTAAATGCAATGTATGATTCAGAACTGGATTATTTTCCTATAAAGGGTATAATTTGGACAACTGGTAAAACATCAGTGGGGAAGTAATATGTAACCAATTGCACAATATTTTAATGAGAAAACTGGTGTTTAGGACAGGGACTAACCTTACTTTAAGTGTTAAATACAAGTAGTCTAGTTGTGTTTGTTTTTATGTGTCATAGGTTGAATATTTGTATCATCCCCAAATTTATATATTTGAACCTAATCCCCAATGTGTTGTTCATGAAAGTACAGACTTCATGAATATGACTGCTCTTATGAGACATCAAAGAGTACCCTTGCCCCTTCACCTTGTGAGATAACAGCGAGAAGAAAGCCATCTAACCCAGGAGGCTCTCACCAGACACCCAAATTTGCTGGTGCCTTGATCTTGGATTCCTTAGCCTCCAGAACTGTGGAGGAGAAATACATTTCTGTTGCTTATCAACTACCCAGGCTATGGTGTTTTTGTTAAAGTAACCTGAATGGACTAAGAAAATATATTTGTTTTTCAATTCTGTCAATATTCTTTTATTAACCATGGATATTCTCTTTCTATACCAAATACACGAAGGGACTGGGGAGAAGCCTTCTGTTCCAGTTCCACTATTCTCTAAAAACCCTCCATATGGAAGAAGGGCTATTGCATCTGATTAGTGAGATAGAGACAAAGGTGTAGATTGGCCCCACACTCCATGAAGATTTCTGTATCCCAGAACTGAATGAGTATGAAGCAGAACTCTGAGATGTGGTGACTAGATGCATGTCTAAATTTAGGAAGACATGGAAAGGCTCAAACTGGGTTACCAGCTCTAGCCGTCAGCTCAAATCCAGCTTTACTATTAATAAAGCAGATACTAACGTTTACTCTTCATTAGATTCCAATAAATATATTTTACTACCCTTCAGAATGCAGAAGAAAAAAAGGATTTCATTAAAGGTCATCCTCAAAATGCTCAATTTATGGTCATAAACTAAAAATCCCTACAAAAGAGTAGTCACTTAAGATTCAATAAACAACCAATAGAGATTAAAGTTTCTGGAGCAGCCCTGAATTTAGTGATCTTAGACTGTGAAGGTCTTTGAATTTATTGTGTTGTTGTAGGTGTCACTGTGCTTGGTGTTAGTAGTCATATAATGGTGATAGGTAAGCAAATCGCTTTAGTACTTTTATTACTTTGCTAGGGCTACCATAACAAGGTACCACAAACTGAATGGCTTAAATAACAATACAAATTTTATTGTCTCAAAAGGCTAGAAATCTGAGATCACCATGTCAATGATTGGATCCTTCTAAGGGCTGTGAGAAAGAATCTGTTCGTTTGCCCTCTCCTCTAACTTCCAGTTAGTTGCTGACAACCTTTCGTCTTCCTTGACTTGCAGAAACATCACATCAATCTCTGACTTCATCTTCATATGATATTATCACTATGTGCATGTCTTCCAAAATATCTTCTTTTTATGTTGGAATGGGGACCCACCCTACTCTGTATGAACTCAGCTTAACTAACTACATCTGCAATGACCCAATTTCCTAGTAAGGTCATATTTTGAGTTACTGGGGCTGAAGGTTTCAATATATGAATTTTGGGGGATACAATTCCACCCATGACAGTACTATTTGCCCAAGAATTGGAATTCTAAGCAACATCTAATTATGACTGGGTTTTAGAGTCTAGAATGTAGGTTCACCCCAGAGTGATAGATTTTATTAATGAATATTTTTAAATGGAGTTGTTTTTTTCTGTTTTTTTTTTTTTTAAACTTGCACCTGAAACATTATTTCTAGTAATTGGGTTTGCTCTCAGAATCAGCTAAAGAGGATTCAGACTGGCTTTGTAAAGTTATATATAGATATGTATCTCTATGAATCTATGTCACAGCCAGTAAGAAAATAGTAGTAGAGTAAGGGAAATTAAAGAGGGGATCATTGTGGGGGTGTTTTTATTTGTTCACAATTGCTACTATAACAAATTGCCATTAAATTTAGTGACTTAAACCAATGCAAAAATATTGTCTTACAGTTCAGTAAAGAAGTCTCAATCTGTTTCAGTGGCCTAAACCAAGTTTTCAAGGGGTGTTTTGTTTTGTTTTGTTTTGTTTTTTTCCTGGGAAACTCTAGGGAAATCCATTTCCTAGTCTTTTCCAGTTTCTTGAGAACATTCCACATTCTTTGGCTCATGACCCCTTCCTGCATGCAGGAAGATGCACATTGCATCTCTCTGACCATTCTTCCATTGCATTTCCCTCTATGTTTTTCTGACACACTCTTCCACCTCTTAAGATCCTTTTGATTGCATTGAGCCTACATGGATAATTCAAGATAATCTCTCCATTTTAAAGTAAACTGATTAGCAACTTTAATTCTACCTTGTAATTTAGCCTGTCTGAGGATTAGAACTTCAACATCTCAAAGACGGTGGTTATTTTACTTACCACTACTTCCTTGGGAGAAAGTTGCAGATACAGAAGGCAGACTAAAGTATGTGAAAACAGAAATGAAGTATGCCTGCACATAAATCATTTGAAGACAGAACTAGAAAGAAGGATGTTGAGTTGTTATTAAATCAGGTTGTTACTAAATCAGATAAGATAAAAGTGAAGATAAAAAGTCATAATATGCAGGGCCAGAACACAATGACTTCCCTAGGAGGACCCTATCAAAAAAACTTTTCTAAAACTATTTTTTTTTTAAACTACAAGGGATGTCAATAGCAAAAAAATAGGAAACTGTCATTTAAAAACTTGGAAGTATGGTTGTTAAATATGATTTTTAAAATTTGATTGAGGAAGTTAGATACCACTGAAATGTATTTAAAGTATATTTGATGAAATCATGCCAAAGAAAGAGTCTTATATTATGGATTATATCTGTTAGAGGAAACATCCCTTGATATTTTTTCCTATAGCACAGTACATTGATTTTAGTTCTAATTAAGAAATAAACTGATTTCAGGATATTTCCATTAGGATATAACCAACTCAAGCAGATGAAGTTGATCAAAGCATTGCAAACTGTTAGCAGAATAAAATCACACCACCTTCACATTGATCACCGCAGCAGTCACTCAGAGATAGATGGATATAATTCTCCAGGAAGAGTCCAAAGGTATAGCAAACTTGGTTGATGATTTAAAAGAGCTTGGAATCAAAGCATCATAATTCCAGTTTTTGCACCAATATTTAAAGACTTTCTAAGTCATAATGCCCATACCTACAAAAGGAAAACCTTGAAAAAATTGATGACTTTTCTTGGACCCATTAGAGATCTGATTTTTTGGGGCAAAGCACTACCCAGAATCCTGAGAGGGAGGCAAATCCAAAAAACCTCAGCAGAAATATGCTTACTTGGAGAGAGCCTCTAGAACCATAAAATGGTAGGAACATTTAATTGGTGATTTTGATGAACTAGTGGAAGCTGAGTGTGGATGAGTTTGAGAGCTAGAAACTGCTAGAGTCCATAATCTTAGAGAGATCCTATGATCCTGTGATTTATGGGACTTTACCTTCAGTAATCCCATCAGACTCTCACAGTAAAAATCTGAGATGAATACTTGCAAAGTTCTAGCAGGGAGATAGAGTAATCTTTGTGAGAAAGACCCAGTGTCTTATCCATAACAAAGGATAAAATATTACCACAGTTCTTTAGTCTTCCTCCCCAGGGACAAAGACATTACAGTCTTACCTCAGAGTCTCCAGGGAAGGACATACCTTTCACTTCAGTTTTCTCTGACTTCCAGGTTCCTACTAAAATAATGAGATTTAATTGAAGATTAAAGAACACTGTACCTTCTAATAGAAAAGGTAGACAATAATGAAAGAACAGATAAATAACAGAAGCAGAGAAATGAAAAAAGAACTAAGAAAGAATGAAAAGAAAATGCAAGAAGTTGGAAACAATATTGTATATATAAAGAATGCCTTTGATTTGCCTGATCATTAGATTGGACATGACCAAGGAAAGAGTTAGTGAGATAAAAGATAATCCAATAGAATCTTTTCAAACTGAAATATGAAAAAAAACAAACAAAAACAAGTTATCCAAGAGTGTGACATAATTTCAAAGGATGTAATATGTACAAATTTATAGTGCAAGAGGAAAAGAAACAACAGGGGAAAAGAAATATTTGAAATATTTAAACTAATAATAATATTTGAAATATTTAAACTAAATTTAATAAGACACCAAACTACAGATCTAGGAAGCTTGTAGAACAGCAAGCAGAATTAATATAAGAATTAATACAATTAATACAAGAAAAACTCCAGTGTACCTAGTCATGTCTTATTAAATTGAAAAAAAAACAAAAACATATACAAAATAATGAAAGAAACCAGAAGAGAAAAAAATGAATAAAATGAAACTCCTTAGTTATAAAGGAACAAAGATAATAATTGCAGCAGACTCTTCATCAGAAACCTGGAAAATAAGAAGAGAGGAATGAAAATTTAAGTGTTGAAATTAAAAGAAAAACAACCTAAAATTAAGTATCCATGGAAATCAACCTCCAAAAATAAATGAGACATTAAAACACTTTCAGAAAACAAAAATTAAGGGAATTGTTCACCAGAAGAGCTGTTCTGCAAGAAATACTAAAAATTTTCTTCAGCGAAAAGAAAATCACATAGGTCAGAAACTTGGATCTACATAAAGAAAGAAAAAACACTGCAGAAGAAATAAAAGGTAAAACAAGATCTGTTTTGTCTTATTCTTAGTTGACATAAAAGATAACTGTTAAAATAACAAGAGCAGCAAGTATTGAACAATAATAGCCCATCGATAAAGGAAATTGATATTTGAAAATCAAATCTTTCAACGTATAAGTGGAATTATCCCCATGATCAAGTACAACTTTATTCCAGGTATCCAAGGATGGCTCAGTATTCAAAAATCAATTGATATCATGTACCATATCAACTGATAAAGAAAAAACATATTATATTAATTGACACAGAATAAAAGAATTTGAAAAAAAATCCAATACCAATTCATGATAAATACTCTTACCACACCAGGAAAATAATTGAAATAATTGATCTTCCACAAATTGATAAAGAACATCTATAAAAACTATAGCTAACATCACACTTAATTGTCAGGTAAAAAAAAAAAAAAAAAAGAACAATTTTCCCCTTAGATCATTAACAAGGCAAGAATGCTTTCTCTTTCCACTCCTATTCAACATGGTAGTAAAAGACCTAGCTAAGGCAAGAGGCATGAAAAAAATAAAAAAATGAAAAAAAATAAAATTATACATATTGAAAAGGGATAAATAAAACTGTGCTTATTTGCAGATGATATAATTATCTATGTAGAATTGCTTGGCTTTTCTTTAATTTCCTGTTCTAGATTCAGTATTTCATATGTGATACATTTAGTCATGTATCAGGCTTCTCTGCCTGTGACAGTTTCTCAGACTTTCCTTTTTTTCTTGAAATTTTTCAGTACTACTGGTAAAGTATTTTGTAGCACGTCCCTCAGTTGGGAATCTGTCTGATGTTCTTCTGATTACACTAGAGTTAGGAAGGAAGTTCACAGAGTTAGAGAGGCACTTTTAGGGGTACATATTATCAACATGACTTATCACTGTTGACATTAACATGGCCAAGGTCGTGTTTGTTAGGTTTCTTTACTGTAATACTGCTTGTATTCCTTCACTTGCCCCTTGATTCCATACTATATTCTTTAGAAGGATGTCAATACGTACACCTTCATTTAAGGAGAGGAAAGTTATGTTCATCTCTTTGAACATGTAGAATCTACATAATTTATTTGGAATTCTGCACAAGAGTTTTCTCCATCCTACCTTATTTATTTATTCAATTATTTATTTATAGCAGTATGGACTCATGGATATTTATGTTATATTTTGGGTTATAATCCAGTAATATTTTGCTAATGGCTGTCTATTTCTCCATTTATTATGTATGTATGTATGTATGTATGTATATATGTATTTAGAGAGAAAGTGTATGGATGTGCCTGAGTGGGGGAGGGGCAAAGAAAGAAGGAGAAAGAGACTCCCAAGCAGGCTCCATGGCAGCATGGACTCCCACGTGGGGCTCAAACTCATGACCATGAGATTATGACCTGAGCTAAAATGAAGAGTCCAATGCTCAGCCAACTGAGCCACCCAGGCACTCCTCTATTTTTCCTTTTAAATCAATCTCTACTTCACATATTTTGACTCTTTGTTGTTATGTACAAACATGTTTTAGATTGTTATATCTTACTGAAGAATTGACCCCTTTATCATTACATAATGCTCCTCTATGTCCCCATTATTTTTCTTGTTTTGATATCTGCTCTGTCTGAAATTAGAGCTACTCCAGCTCTCTTGTGTGTTTGTATATCTTAACGTGGTATTTATTTTCCATACTTTTACTTTCAATGTGTATGTGTTCTTTATACTTAAGATTTCTTTCTAGATTTTTATAAACAATTAATAGTTGAATATTTTAAATTCACAAGCTTTATCTGTAGGGTTTTTTTTGCTTTTTGTTTTGCTTTCTTTTGTTTTGTTTTTTTTATAGAGAGAGTGAGCAGGGAAGGGGCAGAGGGAGAGGAAGAGAGAATTTTAAGCTGACTTCATGTTGAGCATGGAGCCCAACTCAGGGCTCAATCTCATGACCCTGAGACTATGACCTGAACCAAAATCAAGAGTCAGACACTTAACTGATTGAGCAACCCAGAGGCTCCAGCCATATCTGTATTTTAATTGCTATATTCAGATTATTCACATTTAGGGTGATTATTGATATAGTTAAATAACATATGCTATTTGTGTAAATGTTTTCTATGCATTGTATTTGGCCTTGGAGTCTTTTATTTCTTCTTCTCTTTTTCTGCCTTCTCTGCTTTTTTGCTTGTTTGTTTGTTTGTTGTCTCCTCTGGTTTTGATGGTATGTTTTATATGACTTCATTTTCCATGTTTCTTGGTATATTGATTTTAATTCATTTAAAAATATTTTTATTTATTTTTAATGATTGCTGTGGACTTTACCATATATAATATACATTTTCAATGAATCTAAGTTGGTTTTTGAATAACCATATTCTGCTTCATGGATAATCCAGGTGCCTTATAATTATTATTCAGTCTTATTATTTTTTAAATGTTTATTTATTTTGAGAGAGAGAGCATGTGCATGTGGGGAAGGAGCAGAGGGAAAAGGATAGAAAGAATCTTAAGCAGAGTCCACTCTCAGTGTGGAGCCTGATGCAAGGCTGAATCCCACTACCCTGGGATCATGACCTGAACTGAAATCAAGAGTTGGACGCTCAACCAATTGAGCCATCCAGGTGCCCCTTATTCAGTATTCTTAATTCCTTTAATTTCTTATAACATTGCTATAATTTATTCACGTATCCATGTGCTATAATCTGTAATATATTATACATATATAGTCACCCAATATATTGTTACTGTTATGGCTTGAAATAATTACCTATTAAATCAATTAAGAATAATAAAAAAAATCAAATATTTTAATTTCTTTTACTTCTTCTTCAGCATTGTTTCTTTCTTTATGTAGATTTGAAGTTCATAGGTCAAAGGCCTCAATAATATGGGGAACTAATTCCCATGATGCTTAATATATTTTTAAAAAAATGGATGCCCTACACATATAATTGGCTTGGTAATTTATATTTTCCATTCACAGTGAGTCCTCCTATAGTTGACTATGTCATAAAAATAAATACATGTACTTAAAAGAAAAGGGAAATTCTTCGAAGAGAACTCATGGTCTGGCAAACACAGTAACACTTCAGATGGCTGAGGATGGAAGAATCCAGCTTAGAAAAGAAGCAATTTATAAATTTAAAATCTCATCCGGGCCCTACTGAACAAAGTAAGCCAAGAGAAAATTCAGGAAACATAGAGTTGTGTCCCTGTTGCTTCAGAAAAGAAAGTGACACAAAAGTACATTTGCAATGCCATTAAATTAGTGCCATTAAATTAGTGAAGTTCAAAAAGATGACCAAGGTCAAGATTTTGAGAATCTTATCATGAATAAGAGAGCAGTCCTCCTTGTGCTCAATATGACCTCCCTGGGCCCTAATCTCTAGATTCTCTAAATCTCATAGCTTTGGGAGAACTTCCAACTTCTCATTCTGCTGCTGAGATAATTGTGATAACAAGGGCGAAGGCTACCCTAGGAGGCAGGGTGTGGCATCACAACAAATTACAAAGAGGAAGCAGTGGTTACAATCACTCTATCACAGGGCTACAAATCTCTTGGCTACAAATCCCATTAAAAAGTAAAGAAAAACATGCATGTGGAGTCCAACAACATACAATATGATTATTTTTTCCTTATTTTTAGAGTAATTGGCTAAAAAGTATGGGTTCTCTGTTCAGGAGTTGTGGAGGCTATGTTTGTCACTGGATAGAGCCCACATTTACTCTAGCTCTCAAGGGTGAAACATACATAGTTGAGCAAGAAAATAAAAGTTACTGGGAGATGGCATAAGACTCATATAGTCTCTTCTTGCAGTCATGCTGGAAGTGGAACCCACAGGGGATTCTTGACTTACCTTCCTTTTGGGAATATTTGAGGGTACTATTATGAAGGGCATTGGACTAAATGGGGCAGCTCAGGATAGTTAAAATACAGAAATGCATAATGGTGCAATGAGTGGGGTTAGGGGCTGGGGTGGTTAACCTGGGATTCTTGAAACTCCCTCAATTTCAAGAATATATGGCACATAGTGGTTTCAAAGCCTATAGCCTGCCAAGACATTCTCTGGTACAGCAAGTAGAGCCATCTCTCTCTCTCTCTCTCTCTCACACACACACACACACACACACACACACATACACACACACAAATGGCGATGTACTCCCCCAAATTCAAAGGAATAAATAGAAAGCATGACATTTATAGCACCTATGAAAAATATTTTGAGCCAAAACAGCAAGAATGTCCTCAATCTCTGAATAAAACAAGGGTGAAATGACATCACAGAGGTTTCAGATGTTAGCAGAATATGCCAAAGGAACTCCAGGATGGGACTGATCATATCAGAGCAATCACCACCCAGTGAACACCCAAGGAACTGTGTGGGGCCAAGTATGTCATTCCACAATATGCTGTTCTATGTATTTGTTACAGGTGATTAGTTTTAAAGGGTTTGCATACACTACATTATGACCATGTTATTTGGGAAAGCAGAATTTACAGATGAAGCTATTTTTAAAGCATAAAACTGACTTAAGACTAAGAAGTTTTGCTAGATTTTAAATTAGAGATTGATTATAAATGCCTCTTTGAGAGTAGTATGCTCTTCTAAGATGTTCCCATCTGTAAAGATCAACTTGCCTAAGTCAGTTGCATTTTTAGATTACCTTCTTCAAGTTTCATAAGGCAAATAGCCTAGGACCTATTGAATCTGAACCAATGGATAATAAATAGTTTCCTTTTATTCCACTGCACTTTAATTTTTTTTTCTAAGTAAAAATAATCACTTCTGTGTGCAAGGAGTCTGGGTAAATTTGGACCTGTGAGCTATAATGATTGTCTGGAAGTAATTAGGAGAAAGATGGTTAATGTGGACTTGAGCCCTTTCTGCTTCTTAATCAGGGAAGGAAAGGGGAAAAATAAATACTTGACAAAGCCACACCATGATCATTGAAAAACAGACTGTTACTCTTAGACTCTTTTTACACTGTTGTGAAGACAGTATAAGGATGTATTACAGGAGGATTTTCCACACTGTCTCTCTCTAATTCTGCTCATATAATTTTGTTAGTGTTTTCAATATAGTTCTCCTTCTACCTACCACACATTAAGAAAGATTTAGATGTGCTGGCCTTCAAGTTAATTGATCAAGAGGACTGGTTCATGAAGTATATGAGGATCCAAAGGCTATTTAGAGCTTAAGATGGTGAGTTTCCTGGTAGATGAGTTGGCCAAGGATATGTCCCTTAGAAAACATGAGTACTGAGTATAGAGGGTGATTTCGTATGAAGAATCAGAAGACCAAAGACTTGTTTCTTTAGTGAACACTATTATTACTTCAATCTAATTTCTCAAGGAATACTGTTTTGTTTGTTTGTTGTTGTTGTTTTAAAGCAACAGTGTAGGGAGTGAAGCTTTAAAGGTGAAGACCAATTATCTTCTTTATAAGCACTCCTCTCTTTTGGATGGTTATTGAAATTATGCAGTTAGAGAAAAATGCCCAGGTCTGCCTCTTAGAGACAGCCGCCTCTGTCCTCAAAAGCCCTCTAGATGATGAAGTAAGAATCAAAGTAGTGTTCAGAAAGATAAATCAGGACTGTGGCCATTAACATCTATTTGGCGTGTATATAGGAAGAACCTAACCACTCAAGGATTTTTAGCCCAGTAGATAAAAGAGTCTACATGAAGGTGAGAGACCAAAACCCTAATTGGCAATAAAGTGAATATTTGCATAAATAGTCTCTTGGTTGGTGCAAGAGTTAGGGCTTTGACATTCCAGCTAAATGTTCTTTAACTAGAAATACACGTTTAACAGAAAGATAGAAGGGAATGGCCTAGAAGTCAAGAGGAGTACACCTAGTAGAACAAAATGTCAGAGATATATTCCTATAGTTTCAGGTATTCTGTGGCATAAGAAAGTACAGATTTGAGACCACTGGATAGGTTATAAAATTTTAAAATGCCTTCCAATAACATTTGGCACTTTCTGAGAAAAGTAGTCCCTGGAGATTCTTTATGGTATGTGTAGAGAGGCCATGAGTTTTTGTTTTTTGTTCTTCTTTAATGTTAATTAACTCAATGTTAAAGGGTAAAGGGAATGACCCCCTAGTCACCTAGAAAACCCAGGATGTGCTTTTATAGGGCCAGAGTTTGAGCAAGCACGTGTACCATAGTTCTCAAATGTAAGTGGCATACATATTATGTGCCTTATTTTATCATCTTAGGGATGATTTTTCCCTTTTCATAGGGAGCAGATAGTCTTAGAACATCATTGCAGCTTGCTCAGTGGCACACAGATGCACTACAGGAGGCCAAATTTAAATACTCAGACCTCTATCCAATATTTCAAAGCTCTCCTCAATCCTTCTTAACAGGAGCTAGCTGGGAGCTACTAGCTCAGTCTTAGACACTTGGCTAATTTTATTATTCTAGATCAACTAATCTCAAAGTTCAGAGACAAAGCATGAAAAAATTCAACCCAACACCATGCATGATACCTCAGCTCAGGATATTCACTGTATATAAAATAGCTTATTTATCACTATATATTAAGTAGTATATCTAATAGCAGAAGATATCAATTTATGTCCCCTAGTTAAAGAATCTGGTTCCTAGGTCTTCTCAAATTACATCTTTTTACAGTTCCAGTGTCTTAGGTGGAACACACAGTTAACCCCATGGCACAAAGATATGACTTTTTTCTGCTTGAAGTCAAAGTTCACTCAGAAAACTACACTGAAATAAATTTCAGATGTCTGGAAGTATTGGCCTTAATAGGAACTACTATTCTATATGGCTAGAATGGATCTTCTCCTTTTTTTTTAAAAAAAATATTTTTATTTGTTTTTGAGAGAGAGAACGAGCAGGGGAGGAGCAGAGAGAGAGGGAGACACAGAATCTGAAGCAGGCTCCAGGCTCTGAACTGTCAGCACAGAACCCGACACTCGCGAACCGTGAGATCATGACCTGAGCTGAAGTCAAAAACTCAACTGACTGAGCCACCCTGGTGCTCCTAGAATGGATCTTGTTGACAAGGTGATTAGAGGAAGACAGGCTGGATATGATCGTGATGGCACTGTAGAGACTCCTCAAAGTTTGTAAGTTTCGAATGTAAAACTGGAGTGGTTCTCCATGAGGATCCAGAGCGGTTATTCATAATCTCTTCTTCATTATCACACTGTCTACATTCAACATCTTGTGTATGGTGGTACAGCACGACAGCAGGGAAAAATACAAAAAGAACATTTTCTGAATAAACATCAATAGAGCAGAGTGTGAGCAAGTACCCTTCTCTAGAGTGTATACTTGATGTACTCAATCTTGCTAAAATCTTCAAGTAATAAAATATGGCTATTTTGGAAGCTTTGTAAGCATCAGTTATATAGAAGGAAGGTTAAATTATAGCCCAGAAACTGCATCAGAGAGGCCAAGATGAATGTACAGTGGTCTCAAGATTAATGTGGTTTTAAAAAACAGCTTGCACATCAAGAAACTATTGGTACACACTACAGATTCCATTAAAAACAAAAACAAAAACAAAACCCACAGTAACAAGATTGAGCCACAATGTCAAATATGGAGAAAATGGGAAATTTAGATAAAGGAGCATGGGATACTTTTTTGCAAAAGGCTCCAAACATATTGTTATTTGGAGTAAACTACAAAGAAATCTAACCAAAAGAATATCCTTTTCTACCTTGCATTATTAACAGACTTAAAATATTTCTCAGTCACTGAAATTATACACTTAGCAAATTATAGAAACCTCCCTATGTCCCGTAAAATTCTCTTCTCTGTATGCATACTACAATTTGAGGGGTCTACATTTTTACTTTATTTTTAAAGAGATTTTGTTCTTGCAGTTGCTCAAGTGATATGAAAATACAGTTTCTTATTTTGACTCCACCACTCTAAATCTCTAGTGTTAGATCAGTCATTTCAGTGATCCTGTGGCACACTTCCTCTGTCTCAAAAATGATAGAAAAGGGGAAAATAAATCAAATTGAAGATTGATATATGTGCTTTACAAAACAGTGCATAAACTAGGCACATAAGATATGAAAAGGTGATCTCTGCTCTCTGATCGCTCTCAGTACTGCTCTCTGGAGTTTCTTTGTATAGAAGAATATGAGAGCTGATAGTATATAATATGCTTATGAAGAACTATAAAGAGAAATGGTTAGTTTTAAATTGAAATACATTCATTCATATAATTTGATCCTCATAATATCCCAAATCTGGCAAACAAATAGCAAAATGCAGATTTATAGATGAGGTAAATGAATCAGTCGCCAGGCTAAAAGTGGAGCTGAGAACCAGGCCCCAGAGCCTTTTGTGTACATCACCATTTTACTTCCCCCACCAGTTTCATGCCAGCCTGTTGGTCTACCAGCCAACCTGCTACCTGTTTTTGTAAACACAATTTTACAAAACTGTGGGAACACACATATATCTGGGGCACAGACATACTCATTTGTTTCAATATTAGATATGGCTGCTTTTTTCACTAGAGCACAATTCAGTAGCTATGATAGAGACCTTGTGACCTACAAAGCCTACAATATTTACTCTTTGGTCCTTTGTAGAGAAAAAAAAATTACCGACGCCTGCTCTATTTCATCGGTAGTGCAGGGAACTTGAGTTTTTAATATGTATTCTCACCCCTTGGTGAGGATGAGTTGGTTATTGAAAGAAGGATGAAAGGAAGGAAGGAAGAAGAAGGAATGGAGGCTGCAGGATAACAACTGAGATAACAGCTGAATTTGACCATATCTAATTTCTTCAACACAGGCTTTCTTATCAGTGAGCTAAGTAACCATAGTTTTACCAATGGAGAGTAAGTATGCAGGAGACTGACTGACTGACAGAATGAATGAATAATCTGTCATTCTTTAGCCAATATTCAGATTTTATTTTTTAACTTCAAGTTTAAACCATTTTAGGAAAAGGATAACTCCTAGTTTGCCTGCCCAACTTCTGTATAAAGAAGCACCACAGGCTGGCTGGTACAGTGGCAAATGTTATGTGTATAAATCCCAATCCCTATGGACAACTTTAATTACTAAACTGCACTCATTTCACTTCTGCTGATTATTTCACAGACCAGCAAAGTCTTATTTTTGGCACAACTGAGTCACACACACATGGCACTTTAAAAATGCCCAGCCACGTTCAATTTGGATTTCAAATGGTATCGATGAATAATTTCACCAAAGAAGATTTTTGAGGATTTTTTAAAAACACTACCTGTATTCAATTCTAAAGTTCCTTCTCTGATTAGGCTTACTTTTCAGCTCAAAATACATGATGTTATCTTTCACATTATGCTGTGTACTCAAAACTGCAACAATTTCCCTGATCACTTTAGTGTTGGCATATTAGCATCTAAATTCAAAGCTGAGACAATGAATGTGTTAAGGAGGCAATTTAACACCTTCCAACTTCTTTTTTCGCTCAGCTGCACATCTTGGAAAATCAGCAGCATTTGTGTGAACATATGTTTCACTTGTCAAGCTTCAGTCCATGGGGTCTTGCTTTGACCTTCGATTAACATTATACAGCCTCAGTCCCCAAAAACCAGCCTTGAAAGGAGAATATTGGCCAGGGGATCATCAGCATACTTTCAGTAGTCTGACACTTTTTTTTTCCTTTAAATAAAAAGAGAAGATAAAATTGAATGTCAATAAAGAGTTAAAGGTTTCATAAATTGGATCGACTACAGAGTGTGAGAAGTTTATCAAGCCAGTGAAGGTGATCAGGTAAAAACTCTTCGGTTTTAAACAGATTGAGGAATGGTACCAAAGTGTATTTCTACAAGCCTTGTCTAATGTTATGTGTCACTCTGTACCACTTCTTGTACAGAGCAGGCACATGTCACCACCCTGCTTCAGGAGCACCTTAATCCTTGCAGGATAAAAACCAAACCAAGAAACAGACTCTTTTTTTTTTTAATCTTCATTTATTTTTGAGAGAGAGACAGAGTGTGAGCAGGGGAGGAGCAGAGAGAGAGGGAGACACAGAATCTGAAGCAGGCTCCAGGCTCTGAGCTGTCAGCACAAAACCTGATGCTGGGCTCGAACTCATGAACCGTGAGATCATGACCTGAGCCGAAGTCGGATGCTCAACCGACTGAGCCACTCAGGTGTCCCAAGAAACAGACTCTTAACTGTGGAAAACAAACTGGTGGTTACCAGAGGTGAGGTGGGGGCAATGGGTGAAATAGTTGAAGGGATTAAGAGCACGTTTACAATGTGAACAGAGTAATGTATAGAATTGTTGAATCACTACATTGTACACCTGCAACTAATATAAAACTATATGTTAGCTACACTGGAATTAAAATTAAAAACTTAACTAAAAGACAACAACTATGGGACAAAGAATTCAAGGCCTTCTGGATCTAGACCTTGCTCACCTGCTAATGCTGGTGCATCTCTACACAGTCCAGCTAAACTAAACTACCTGTTGTCTTCCGTAAGTGTGCCGTTTCCCTCAACTCCATTCCTCTAAACAGCCCAATCTAATTTTTGAAATGGGGAAATCAGATTGAATTTATATTAATTTTCTTCTAGCTCTGAAATCTTACTCTTCTGATAACCCAAAATCACATAAGTAAGAGGTGAAATGGACATCTTATTCTGTTATAAACCTCTACATCCTTATTTCCCACAATGTCCGTTCCATCAAGGCCAGGTTCAGTGCCCCAAGTCAAGAAACTGGAAAATTGCCTTTCCTAAAAGTTTGCTCAATCTGTTCAATTTTCCTATTCTACACTATATCCTCTCTCTATTTATCTAAATCCACCTCTTCCTTTTATGTCCAACTATTAGCACACATTGAAGAGCCCATCCATTCACAGGGATCCTCACTGTGACTTCTTCAATAGAGAAAACATTTTAATTATATTTGCATTCTGTCCCTTCCAGGATTTGTCCACACCTCCAAAGATATCACTGCTTTGCATTCTATAGTCACATAACACATTTGAAAGCTTTATCTTGCTTGAAATGTGCACCCAGCTTCTGTCCCAAGTATTAACAACTGAAAAATTCTCAAGACTGCTTCATCTTTTATGAGTCCTTTTTCCAACTTCTACACTCTTCTGCTAGAAATAATCTCTCTAGACTCTCCTTCCAAAATGTTCCCAGTGTTTTTCAAAATATGCATTTATAGGGGCACCTGGGTGGCTCAATATGTTGTGCATCCGACTTTGGTTCAGGTCATGATCTCACGGTTTGTGGGTTCAAGCCCAGCGCCAGGCTCTGTGTTGATACCTGGGAGCCTGGAGCCTGCTTCAGATTCTGTGTCTCCCTCTCTCTCTGCCCCTCCCCTGCTTGTGCTCTGTCTCTCTCTGTCTCTCAAAAATGAATAAATGTAATAAGAAATTTAAAAAAAATTTTTAAAAATATGCATTTATATTACTACGTATATTAGTAGCAACTTTATAATACCAGGAAATAACAACTTTGTGACAGACTGGTAACAATGCTAGAGTCCTTTATTATCCCTTTCGTAAGTATTAAGAGGTGAAAAAGACAAAAATTTCTTCAGAATTCCTATTGACTTGTCTAGAACTACTGAACTCATATTGAAGAACAAAACCTTAACTGGCATATGTGTTCAATCTAACTGAAGACTTGGATCTCCCTTAATTTTCTGCCCTTATTCTCTAAAACTTTAGCTCTTTGAAAAGCAAAGAAAAAGGAAAGGCACGAGATCCTTCTGGAGCTGTTACCATCTGGAAAAGACTGCGAAAGTCACCCATCTTCATCAGCTTACCATTTAAAACATAATTTCTGCCCTTTACCCTGGATTTCATTTTTAAAGCTGGAATTCTCTACAATTTGGGACAACACTGCTATCCCAATTCAGTATCTCCAGCTATAACATGGATACTTACTATATATTTGTAGTTATGTATGTTTTACATGGGCTATCACATGTAACCTTACTATATTAAATCCTTAAATACTAAAAATAGTCCTGTATAATATATATGCCCACAGAGAGACAGACACAGAAAGAGAGAGAGAGAGAGAGAGAGAGCGCGCGCGCTGGAAATAAGAAGTTGGGAACCAGAAAGAAGATTAGAAGGAACAAAAGAAGGATTCTCTACAATTTGTCACCATAATTATTAAAATGCCCATACCTATAGTGACATTGGCTTACTAAAATAAGAAATATAAATAAGCAATCATTTACTGAGTCCCTGATTTGGCCAAGCTACTGAATTAAAGTACAATATGGATGTTTGGTTTTCAAATATAGAAGACTTAAGCAAATGTAATATTTTTTTTAAGTTCTACTACAAGGACTTGAATTGTCTTTCGTATCATCATCCTATTTGTATATTCTTACCTGAACTTGGTGACACTGAATGTAAAATGTTGATGTTTACATCTAAATAAGCATTATGTTTGAGAGAAGAATTCATACCATGGACTGTATCTGCATTTCCAAAGTAGACTCTGAGTTACGGTAGTTGTAAGAACTGTGAAACTGCACCCATGATGTCACTGATGATGATGAAGATGAGAGCGCAGCTTTACCTCACCTGAGTGAAATGCCTGGAGGTTGAATTGATTTTTAAGAGCCACACTTTCAAAACAATGCATAGAACAAGCAAATGTAGTGCAGGTAGTCCAGAAAAGAGTAAGCAGAGAGGGTGAGCTATCTTAACCATACGAGGAGCAGTTGGAAGCTTTGGGGCCATTTTGCTATAAGAAAAAGTTTGGTGTGGGGCGCCTGGGTGGCGCAGTCGGTTAAGCGTCCGACTTCAGCCAGGTCACGATCTCGCGGTCCGTGAGTTCGAGCCCCGCGTCGGGCTCTGGGCTGATGGCTCAGAGCCTGGAGCCTGTTTCTGATTCTGTGTCTCCCTCTCTCTCTGCCCCTCCCCCGTTCATGCTCTGTCTCTCTCTGTCCCAAAAATAAATAAACGTTGAAAAAAAAAATTTAAAAAAAAGAAAAAGTTTGGTGTGCATGAGAGTTTTGTTTTTGTTTTTGTTTTCTGATCCCACAGTGAGCAGAGAATGCAGGAACAATGGGGGAAGGCTATATATATTCTTCTTTTGACTTGGATTTCAAACAAATTTTCCCCAAATTGAAAGAATTACCATGGGAACTATTCATCATTCCGCAGACAACTGCTTTATGGAGGACTTACTTTAGACAAAATAATTTTTATAATCTTTGAGCTGCAAGAGACTTCACAGGTAATCTGATTAGCACCATCCTTTTTTTGCTTTTGTATTTTTATTAAAGCCCAAATTTATAGTAACAAATGTCTTTTTAGTATTTGGAGGTGGGAGAGGAAAATGGTATAAAAACTCAGGATACTAAAATAAACTGGTCAGGTCCACCAAACTGTAAATTCTTATAGTCAAGAATCACTGTCCTAATGTCTTCATTATCCACTGCCCACACCAGGGCCCAGTAAAAATTGGTTGCAACAAGTTGAGCTTCTGGACACATTCCATTGCTCTTTCAGGTTTTTGCTTGTAAAGGCAATATTCTCCATAAGAATGGAAAATCCCACTCAAAATAATTGCAGTAGGTCACTTTTAAGTATGTGTTTCTGTTTGTTTGTTTTACAGTATTGATCCATTTTAGCATTAGAAATCTTTGGTGTTGTTGAGCACAAAGGATCTTTCTTGGACCTGAATCAAGCAACCTGAATTTGTTTCTTCCTCCCCTTCCTCACTGTAGTTTCCTCTCATGACTGATCATCCTCTGTCTAAACAATGGCATCAAATGCCCAGCAGTTTCCCAGTCTCCAGTCTTTCCAAGTTAACTCCATGAGATTGTACTATGTCATGTTCCTATTTAAAGATCATCACTGGTTCCTCCACTTCCTACCGACAGACAAGTTTAAATCTCCTTAGTATCACAAAAAAAAAAAAAAAAATCAGACCTCTGAGCTTCCTAGATGTTTATCTTCAACTTGTCTTTTACTCATACTTTAAGGCACAGATTTTATGACTCTTTGGTTTGTCTTTGTGTTCCCTAAGCTTGGCACAAAAAGTAGATAACCAATTTGTATTTACTGAAAGAATGACTGTTTGGAAGTGCAATAAACCAACACGGTCATCAAAAATGAAAGCCAAGAATAATGTTAATCTCTCTCAACCCCCTCCAATAATATGCACCCAGACCTAGAAACACTTCAATGTTACAGTGGTTTTTACTGCTTCATGGTAATCCATTTAAAATAGCATTTTTGAAAAGCCCACACCTTTTTCTCTTTTCATATTCTGGTTGAAAATGAAGCACAAAACAGATTTTTCAGAGCTATTATTATGCTGACATTGAAACTAAATACATCAAAAACACTAGCTGGAAACCTTGGAGACTTTGTAGTTTTTTTTAAGTTTTGATTTTCCATCCTCTATATATCCAAGTTGATCTCTAATAAATTTATGAATACTACTGCTGCTGCCTGTATTTACTACCCATTATTGAATATTTTTTAGCCTGTATACAAACTAATCATAAGACATGGTGAACCATCACAGAGAATACAATACGTATAACCAAGGCTCTGTCCAAGCAATGTCTCCAAATTGTTTCATCCTTTCTAAGATCCCTAGTATTAGTGTAGTAGAGTAGATGGCCAGATGTTCACCATTTCCAAACTCTTTCTTTGTTCAGATTGTGAGCATAAAACATACTTTTCTTTATATTCTTAGTTGCTGCATTTCAGAACCCTGACTTTTATTTATTTTTCTTTAATCCTATAGATGACTGGTCTTGCTCCCATCCTGCCATTGTTCTTAGTGACAACATTTGTCAGCCCTCACTATTAACATTCAGACCAATCGCATGAGTGACACAAAATTACAATTTAAATAACTTAGAGGGGCACCTGAGTGGCTCAGTTGGTTAAGTGTCCGACTTCGGCTTAGGTCATGATCTCATGTTTCGTGGGTTTGAGCCCCACGTTGGGCTCTGTGCCGACAGCTCAGAGCTTGGAGCCTGCTTCAGATTTTGCATCTTCCTCACTGCCTGCCCCTCCCCTGCTGGCTCATGCTCTCTCTCTTCTCTCTCTCTCAAAAATAACTATTAAACATTTTAAAAATTAAAAAAAAATCTTAGAAAGCATGAGGAATGGAATTAAGGTGCAACAGTGAAGAAGATAAAGTGGAAACCAACACAAAGACTGAGGCCTTAGTTAAGTGAAGGAGCAGAGATCACATTGCTACTGAACATGTAAAAGCATGAATTTTGGCCCTCACTTCCTCCTTTAATACTCTTAAAAGTAATTATCATATAACACTGTTATTTGACTCAGTAACCCTCTCCAATTAATCTCATTCTATCATGTGACTTTATTTCCAGACAGTTCTACACTACTTATGCCTTCCTGCAGAAACTTTCTGGAAGTCAGTTACCTTCACTCTCTCCCCAAGGTGGTCTCTGGCAAGTTCAAAAGTTCTCTTTCCTCTAAATGAGAGTGTAATGGGCTGAATTCTGTCCTCCAAAGATTCATGTGTTGAAGTTCTAACTACTAGTACTTCATAACATTACTGTGTTTGGTTTGGAGATAGGGTCTTTACAGAGGTAATTACATTCAATGAAGTCATTGGGGTAGAATCTAAACCAGTGTGACTAACTTACTTATTATGTTTTTTTAATCCATGCTCCGTGCTTCTGACTCTGCCCTGTTGTCTTTCTTATTCATTAGAAGATGTTCTCTCAACCTGCTTTCTGCCCATAAAAAAAAAAAAAAAAAAAAAAAAAAAGAGGGCCTAAATAGTTCTTCTCATTTTGAATTGTCTCTGCTCATTTTAGTGAAAGTTGGTGGTACTTTAGCAAGTATTTGTCTTAAAATGTAACTGGTGTCCTCATAAGAAGAGATTAGGATACAGACACATAGAGAGGAATAACCACGTGAAGACAGAGGGAGGAGATGGCCACGTACAAGCCAAGGATCAGGCCTTAGAAGAAACTACCTCTGATCTCAGACTTCTAGCCCCCAGAACTAGGAGCAAATAAGTTTCTGTTGTTTAAGCCAACAAGCTGTGATATTTCATTATGGTATCCCTAGCAAACTTATATGGAGAAAAATAAGTTGTTTATTGATAAAACACTTTTTAAAATTATTATTGCAATGAATTTTGGCTAATTTGATCTGTTTCCTTCTTGGTGTAATGGGCGACTTTGCAATTCCTCTCCTACCCCTTTTTAAATTTCAACCAATCACAAATTTGTGGCTGAGAAGTTGTTGGGTACAATGTAAGAACAAAAACAAGTCCTTCAATCAGCAAATGTCAAGTGCCTGCTTTGATCAGGAAAAGTATGAAGCAAAGAGATGCTGTAAGTAATTCTTGTCAGGTTAAACTCTGGAACAGGAGGGGGAAAAGAAAAAAAAAACAAAAAATTAAAAATAAAAAATACAGCACTATGATGTAAGGATAAAATTGTGATATAGTTCCTGTCCTGTTTTCGATAATGTGCAATGTTGTAGGTAATGGAAGATAAGAGAAGATAGGCTGATAAATTCTACCCTCCCAAATTCATTACTGTACAGCCCAGAGTTGTGCTTAAAAAAGAGATTAGGATCTTGCTTTAAAATAAGAAAGAAAGAAACAAAAGAAGAAAATTAAAGAAGGAAAAGGAGGGAGATTAATAGAGAAAGAGAGAGAATATGTCTTCACATTGCATACAAGGAAATTATAAAATTAGCAGGAAATTCAAAAGGTTTACAATATCCCAGGTTGCTTTACCTTAATGACATTAAAAAAATTTTTTTAATGTTTATTTATTTTTGAGAGAGAGAGAGAGAGCAAGGGAGGGGCAGAGAGAGAGGAAGACAGAATCTGGAGCTGGCTCTAGGCTGAGCTGTAAGCACAGAGCCCAACATGGGACTCAAATTCACCAACGGTGAGATCATGACCTGAGCCGGAAGTCTGATACTCAACCGACTGAGCCACCCAGGTGCCACTACCTTAATGACATTTTGATGTAGGCCCTGAATAAAACGATTTCCCATAAGTTCCCATTTGTCAAAATTCTTCTTATTCAACAACTAGGGACTACTGTCCACATGACCTCTCCTCTATGGGGTTTTGATAAATATATCAGAATTTCTTGTTTTACCATCTTTTCCACAGTACTTTGGAGATACCTATGCCAGTATCTACTAAACTGCATTCTATTTCCTGCTCTCTGTTAGACTGTAAGCCTAAGGGTACAAATTTGAGTCTGAAATAATCATTCAGCAAATAAACGACTAGAATGACAAATAAGGAATATAGAAAGTGGATACTTCAAGAACTTAGACAAGAGGGAAAGATAATTGTTTGAATACTTCATGATGAAAGTGCATTTGCACTGAATTTTGGAAAGCTGTTGACCCTTGAACAATGTGGGATTCCAGGTGCTTACTCCATGCACAGTTGAAATCCAAGTATATCTTTAGACTCCCCCAAATTTAACTACTAATAGCCTACTGTTGACAGGAAGCCATATCAACAACCTAAACCATTGATTAACACTTATTTTGTATGTTACATGTACTATATACTGTAACCTTATTATAAAGTAAGCTAGAGAAAAGGTTATTAAGAAAATCATAAGGACAGAAAATACATTTAGAGTACCGGATGGTATTTTTTGAAAAAGAAATCAGTTTATAGGTAGCTTCTGTGACAAGGGCAACAGTAGCATCAGGTCTAGATACAGGATGGCAATATTCTGTAGCCGGTGGCCCCAGTTTACACTGGCAGCTGCAGGGTGGGCCCTCTGGCAGTGACAGTGGCCTGCAGGTGCAGTACAAATGCCCATTTACCTAAAGTTGTACCACAGGTCCAAGACTATTGGCAGCTGTGGTCACACATGAGTATACCAGCCTTTGGGGGGCCTGAGTCCAGGGTGCTCCTGTGAGGAGGGACTGAAGCCCATGGCTACCAAGGCATAGCCTGGAAGGCTGTCTGGGTGCACAAAAGACCCAGGAGGTGGGTGGATTAGGGACACTGTGCCCCCTGCATTATGTCATCTCTGCCCACTGGGCACCTTCTTCCACTTCAGCCCAGTCTTCTGCCCACTAGCCCCCTGGTGCTCCATTGAACCACCTATTGGCACAGAGAGACCTGCAGCTCTGCCCAGACCCAGGGCCCTGGAGGCTGCTGTTGGTGTCAGAGGGCCTCCCCAGATACTTAGAGGACAGCTGGCACAACCTTTGCACCAGTCACCTTTGATTCAGTCCTGTGGAGACTGCGATAGACAGTGGTACATAAATGTCTTATGGGTTCTGCTGTCGACTCTTAAATAAAAACAAAACAAAACAACCCATGTGTAACTGGACTTGTGCACTTCAAATCTCTGTAGTGAAGGGTCAAATGTAATATGATTAGACTGAATGACACTTTGGAGCATTCAACCTTTCAACAAATATTAAGTGGGATTCCATTTGCATGGGGGATTATTTGAAAGGAAAATTACAGGAACTTAGTAAGAACTTTTTTTAAATTAGGAAAAATTAATAGGAGGAGAATATGTGAAAAAATTAACTTAAAGGGAAATTCTTTTATCATCATGGCCTTCAGTATATACTTACTGCCTCATTGTTTTTGTTCTACACTTTCAAAACAAGCAAGTATGAAATCAATGTCAAACCAAATACTCAAATACACTCAATAGAAACTGTACAACTCTGGCTTAAATTGAGATAATTAAGATCCTCAATACTACTAAATTAATGGTCTTTAATTTTTTTGTTTTAAACCTAAGATATACATGTGCACATTAAAATTTCATGATACGTGTATGTCCATCCATAAATGTTTAATGGCTTATTAGAAAACATGATTATAATGAATATAATTCCCTTGGCTTAAGAGGGAAATGTCATAATATCATTGTGTTCTTGTTTTTATGCCACTATCATGTTATATTAAAATAAAGTAAGGGCTCGGTTGATGTGCAGAGTATTAAATATGTATCATTTCAGGGAGAATGGTACAATCATCAAAGCACAGACCTAAACTGACCCTGGCATTGTCCCTCTCAAGTAGGTATTATTATCTCTATTTTATAGTTGGAAAAACTAAGACTTTAATAAATTCATAGAGCACATTATCATTGAACCTGTCAGGACACAATGTCCTGATCTTGCCATCCATCCAATGATCGTAAAGTCAATGATCTTCATCTTTTATCTTCTATCTCCCCATCTGTAATAAAAGTGAGTTATACTAAATCTAGTCAACAATAATCATTAAAATATCCTAAATCTGATACTATGGTTTATTTATGCATTTATTTATACATACCTAACTTTGTACTATGAAGTCTTTTAGGCATCTAAATTTATGATGTGAGAGTCCTAATATCTTTTCTTTTTAATAAAAATTAAGTCTTCATCTTAGTGCTCTGAAAAAAAACCTCTGTGAATGGCAAAACATTTTTTTTTGAAAAAATACAAAAAGCATTTATACCTAAAACAATACAAGGATATAATTGGGCTCTTCGGGTAGTAAATATGTATATTTGAGACACTTTTCTTTATAACAAACAAAAATGAAAACTACCAATGTGTCTTTATGTCATTTTTTATTAATTACTACTTAGAGTAAAAATAACAATAACTTCTGGCATCTATCTATGTAAAATATTTTGGTTCAAAATTGCTTTCACATATCTATTTTTCTTGATCCTAACATCTTTATTCCTACAAGGTAGGGATCACCTTTTTGTCTTATGCCTGATTTACAACTAGACAAAATAATGCCCATTGAGTATAAATAAATGCTGAATCATCTGAATCCAAACTTCCGCTTCAATAACCTTTTCTCTATAATAAAAACAATATAATAGTATCAATACCGACAATGAATGAAAGCAGCGACTAACACTTACGTGGTGTTTATTACATGCCAGCCATTTATTTCTTCAAATGAGGGGTGTGTGTGCGTGCGTGCGTGTGTGTGTGTGTGTGTAATGTATTCCTCCTAACTAATCTATGTGATAGGTATTCAGATGCTCTGTTTTATAGATGAGGTAATTAAGAATAGAAGGATTGAGTAATGCTCCAAGTGTCACAGCTGATAAGTAACAGAGGAGAGCTTTAAATTCCAAACTCAGGCCATCTGGCTTTGGTCTATTTACTCCTATATATTAGCATAAATAATTCTTATTCATTCATTTGCAATTGAGTAATTTTTAAAGATGCCAGGAATTATTCTAGACTCCATGAGAGAATTACATAATTCCAGGTTCTTCTGGAGGTACAAAGACACAATCCCAGACTCCTAAGATTTACAGTCTGCTAAATGCTGGGGGACCACTACAAACCATGTTTAAAAGAAATATGATCACAGATTAGAATATATAAGTTAGAATACATAAATACATTAAATTAAGTGACCATGATTATTTGGATACACAGTCAATCTGAAAGAAATGTATTTCTTATGGTCATAATGATCAGCGGGGAAAGACACTCAGTGGACCTGGGAGAAAGGAGATATGCCAGAGCAAAGGCTGGGCACTGGTCCATTTCCCTTCTCCTCATAAAGAAAAGTTGCCAATAGCTCATTCAGACTAAGAGATTCACTAAAACCAATGTGACAATAACGTGCAATGTATAGTATTCACATTGTGAAAATTAAAAATTAAGTTCACATAAGTGATGGAAATTAAGGAGTGTACTTAAGATGAGCACTGGCTGGCGTATTGAATTATGGAATCACTATACTGTATACCTGAAACTAATATAACACTGTATGTTAATTATATTGGAATTAAAATTAAAAAAAAAGAAAATTAAGTTCACTCTTTAGTTGAAGAAGGATTGTAGAAGTATAGAACATTCATAGATTCAAAAATATTTAACCAGCTTAAGTTGTAGACATCTCTGCTTGGGAAGTTTTCAATCTTCAATCTAGTTGAGGGTCTTGGGTAATAAATGAACAAAAATAAGTAAAATATATCATATGAGAGGTATTGATAATTGATTTGGAGAAAATATATAACTGGAAAAGATAAAAGGAAGTGTATGTATGTTGAGGTGACATTCTATAAAAGAATATGTATTCATTATTGAAAATTTGGTAGATATGGAAATGGAAAATAATTAAAAAATTATATATAATCTCACTAACAAGATGGGCATCATGGCCATTCTGGTGTGTATCTTTTCTGACTTTTTAAAATATGAATAGGAAGATATTTTGTCTCTCATTTAAAAAAATTAAACACTAATTTAGGAATTACTTGTTCATTGTGCTAGTGTTTTAAAAATATCTATGTCATTAGCATATTCTTCTAGAACAGTGGTTCTTGAAGAGTAAGAAATGAAAAGCATTTACCAGAATAACCTGCAGCTACATTCTTGGGAACAACCAGTGTACGATGAGTATGATCTTGCTGGTCAACTCTGGAAGGAAAGTGTATCTTGAGAAGTCCCAGCAGGAGATTCTAATATCATCCATCACACCACCAATCCTCTCATCACCACTGGAAAACAAATGTTCTATAATATGTTTAATTATTGCAGTTCACTAAATATATATGCAATAATCATTCTTCTCGTGCTACACATTCAGGTCTTCCCCCAGATGTTCACTATAAGAGCAATGTAAATATCTTCGAAACTCTATTATACTCATAATTATTAGTATTCTTAGAATGAGAATCTGAGAAAAGGTGTGAAGAATTCTATGATTCTGATACATATTTCCCAATGTATTCCTCCATTATTTATTCCATAATTATTCCATAATTATTTGCTTTTTGGATTTTTTTATGTCTTTCACACCCCAGTATTAGTTTTATTTTTAACCTTTTGATTTAAACTTTTTTTAAAATCATGTCTTGGCATCTAATTTGAATTTCTTTGACTATTAAATATTTTTCAAGTTTATTGACTCTATTTCTTCTATAAATGATTTACATATGTGTTTTTAAAATTTTTTAGATTTTTCAATATATTAAAGACAACACTCCTCTGTCATACATGTTATCTAAAAGATTTTCTTTTTTTTTATGTTTTTATTTTATCTTTGAGAGAGAGAGACAGTGTGAGTGGGAGAGGGGCAGAAAGGCTGGGAGACACAGAACCTGAAGCAGGCTCCAGGCTCTGAGCTGTCAGCACAGAGACTGATGCGGGGCTTGAACTCATGAACTGTGAGATCATGACCTGAGCCAAAGTCAGTCACTCAACCGACTGAGCCACCCAGGTGCCCCTCTAAAAGATTTTCTTAAGAGAAAAATATAAATCTCTTCCATGAGATCTTTGGGTAACGTATATAAGTTAAATCCATCTTCATACTCTGCCTTTTTAAAAGGCATATTATTATTATTTATATTATTATTGACTCACATTTTCTTATTTCGTTTTTCTTATTTTGCCAGGAATTTCACATTTTGAAAAATTCCTATTATAAATTCTATTCTTGACATTTCTTAAAGCTCAAATACATCCTTTGGGCTGACCTATTCCTCTCTAGGTTTGCCAGTAGATTCCCAAAAGTCCTCACTTAGTAAACTGAAAAATAATAGCAATGGCTGGAGGTGGTTTTAAATAGAAAAAAATGCAAAAGTGTTCTTATGACTTTATCCCAAGAACTCTGTATGCTGTATATTATTTATTCATTCATTCATTTATTTATTCAGCAAGTATTTATTAAGCACTCTAGAGCATACACCTCACTTATTATTTATCTAATAAATGGGGCTAAAACAGGCTTGCTGTGAGAAGTATATGATTTAATATAAAGTAAGAACAATGAAGCTCTTCAGATGGGATGCTTGCCTGTTGGTAGGCTTTTTCACCAATTAGCTGAATCCCTCCTGTATCTTGGCTTAGAAGCTCACAGTATATTTTCCTGGCCAGAATTACAAATGAGCTTTCTTTAAATGCATTTAGACAAAACTGAATACTGTGCCATTGCATGCTAAGATTCAACAGTTTTCTAATTCACAAAAATGAATGAAAATATGCATACATTCTAACAAATATGCTTAAGTTCTAAAGTAAAATAAAATAATGGAATTGGTCTCTAAGTATATGCCATGGCAGTCCTTCCCCAAGATGATAAAAATTCTATGACACAAAACAAGGTTGTTTTTTTTTTTTTTGAGAGGATTTTGCTGTTACTCACAACATACAAACATATCTTTAAATACTGAAACAAAAATTGCCTTTAGCTACATGAAATGTTCATTAATTGCTGAAATTTAGTATTTGGCTTTATCTTGCTAAGGATATAACAATTGTAGAAAAGCCCCCCCCCCTTTTGTTTTTAACAGTAGCATCTTGCTCTGGCTTCCATGTTTAACAAGTCCATTAAAGCTAAATGGCTTTAGCCTACAGACTGAAACTACACCATTGTATATACTATTAATTCATATTCAAAAATGACTCTACAGATACAGAAAGTCATCTCTATGGGTGTCATGCTAGGGGCAGTGCAGCAATTAGTTCCAAGTCTCTCAGTTCCCCAGTCTTCTTGGGGATGGCACAAACCACACAAACTAGCACCTTAACTTCAGTGTAGACCATGTTACTAGATCACAGGTAGACCCTTCTGCTGTGACTGATACTTTCCATTCCTCTGGCTGCTTCCCTTTACTATTCCAAGAGCCTTAGCTTCTGTGGACCTTTTCATATTTTACAAGCCCTAACCCCAACCTGTCCTTGCTCACATGTCAGATCACTAAAATTGAAACAGAATTATTTCAACATTTATTGAGAGATAATATGCAGTATATAATGGAGAAGTCAAGACGAAGATATTGCCCTGCCTCAAGAAATCCTGAGTAGAAAAGAAGGGAAATACCATATATGTAGAATATGTATGTTTTACATACTAGACATGTTCAGTGTTTATGGAGCAATTTTATTATCGAAGAGTATCTGTTAAGTTGAGCTGAAGGCCAACTCCTCTGATCTACCATTTCCCAATCTAGTAGTTTATGAATTTAAACCTCTCAGTCACTGGTATGCCTATTCATTCTTTGAAGGTAACAAATGAGAAATGACTTATCTGACATGCTGTAATGTGTTTTAACACCTTTGCTTATGATATAAACAACAGCAACAAGGGAAGAAAGAAAGAAAGAAAGAAAGAAAGAAAGAAAGAAAGAAAGATGGAAGGATGGAAGGAAGGAAAAAGGAATGAAATAAGGAAGGGAGGGAGAAAGGGAGAAAGGAAAGAAGCAGGGGGAAAGAAAAAAGAAAGAAGGACAACACTGTTGGAAGTATACAATATGGCTGAGTGTGGGCCAATTATAGTGACTTACCTGATTTTTAGCATGGCCTTGAGGAATTAAATATTTATTGAATGACTATGTGCCAATTAATATTATGTACATTATAGGGGTGCCTGGGTGGCTCAGTTGGTTGAACGTCCAACTTCAGCTCAGGTCATGATTTCACAGTTTGTGGGTTCACGTCCCATGTCAGGCTCTGTGCTGACAGCTCGGAGCCTGGAGCCTGCTTTGGATTCTGTCTCCCTCTCTCTCTGCCCACCCCAGCTTGAGCTCCATTTCTCTCTCTCTCTCTCTTGAAAATCAATAAATTTAAAAAAAAAATTTTAAATAAAAAAATATTTTGTGCATTATATACATCTTGCAAACACTTGGATATAAATTAAAAAAATAAAAATAAAAATAAATCCTCCTGAGACCTGGGTAACAATATTATTTTACAGATGAGAACACAAAGAACTATAGAGTAGCACTTAAGTTTCTCATCCACTAACACACATTTGGTAAGTGTACGCTTTGTGCATACCAACTCCAAAACTAAAATTCTTTATGTCCTTTTCTAATTGCAGCATTTGTAAACCTTAAGAATTTAAGAGGCTCCAAGATACCAAAGGATAGTTGAAGCTGATGGGAACTGATAAATCCTAAGAAATTCTAAGGATTAAGAAATCCTAAGAAACCTCACACTATTTGAGAATATCATTTACAGCATAAACATGGAGACACCTCTGTGTGTATGCTTTTCTTCCACTAATGTGTTGGGAAACTTCCCAGCTTAAGCAATTATATAAATGTTAATATTATAAATATTATATTATATGTAACATTATATATAGCAATATAATGCTAGCTAGCCAGATAATGTTCTCTGAGCTATTTCTCCATAATATTCTTTGTCTTTCTCTTCCTCTCCTCTCCTTCTGAGAAGGAACTCTCCAGGTATGGAATTTGAGGTGACTTCTCTAATCCCATAGCTTTAAGATCATTTAATTAGATCCATAGGAATAGTAGTAAATAGCCTGCCCTCTTTAGAGCTAGAAGAGCTAAATAGCTCACAAAGTGCCCCTATTATACATCATCCCTGGGTGGAGATCCTGATATATTACATTTTACTTAATCACTCAGCATCTTTAGATAAAGGAGACCTAAAAAATATATGGTAAGTCACAGAATAGTGCCTGTCTTTAAAAAAAAAAATCTTTCAAAATCTTAGCATTATCTCCTCTAAAATCTGGTACCTCCAGGCTGTTTGAATTTTCTGATATACTTTATCACATAAACCTACCATTTTCTCTTTGTTTTTATCAATGCAAAGCTTTTTCCAAACTGTGAAACAAAGACACAGTAAAGCTTCTAGGGAGAACAAAATTACATATATTTTTAAAAGGCACTAAAAATCCAAACCATAAATATTGGAGACTAAGAAACCTTTTAGGTCATTGATTCTGCAATCTTCCAAAGGTGGAACAATAACTGAACCAACAGAATCAGTTGCACCAGAATAGAATGCCTATTAATATCAATTTAATATCTTTGCCCTGAGAACACAATTTGCTTTTGAGTGGATGCTGTGGTTGTTTCCACTGAAAGGTAAATAATCTCTCCTCTTTGGAAACATGCATTTAATAAAGAAGAATCCCTCCTGTGGCTGAACTAATGTGTCTCCCCACACATCCATTGTTCTATTGCTAATAAAAAGGATTATCAGGCAAATAGAAATGTAGTTTACAGTTGCAATAGCTCACACCATTACTTTTTACCTCAATAAGTAAATCAAGCTTTTATGCCTGAAAACTACTTAAAAGCCAACTTTTCAGAATCTGTATTCCTCTGACAGCATATAATGAATATTTTGTCATAGCAAGTAACAAATTTTATTATAGCCTAATGCTTAAAATTCCATCTGTTTCCACAAACAGAACATGAATACAGGAAAGCAACCATTAATCTTAAAATGCACTAAAAAATCCTCCTAATAAAGGGCTTCTAAAGGCATTTAAACATATTCAAGACCTGTTAATGATGGGATGTTTTGTGTCCGACACCTCAGTTTCCATTCACTGGTTGCTCAGAGACCAACCATGTTTATCCCACAGACATTTGTAAAAGGCAATAATCTTTCAAAATGGGAAACTATGCCCAGTTTGGTAATAAGTTGAACAATGTTCACTCACTACTTTGTCTATAGGCTTGAAGAGCAAGAAAACAAAGAACTTGGGCCACAGAATCATGGAATATTTTTCATCAAAATATCTATTCACTCACATATGCATCAGACATTCACTGAACACTTACAAAGTGTTCAGAAATGAAAATTCAGAAATGAAAAGGCATAGCCTCTGTCCTCAAGTGTCTCATATTTAACTAGATATTACCATGCAGTAAATAGAGCACAAGATAGAGGTGTGCACTCTTTAATCAGAAGGAAATGAAGAAATGTTTCTCCAATCATGTAGCATATGGGGAGGGTTGAATAATGAGTAGGTACTAACCAGGTGGAAAAGAAGACAAGAATTATATTCAGGACAATCTAGCCCAACTCATATTATCCCTTGTCATTTTTAAAATAGGAATACAAAATCTCATAAAAGTTAAGTGACTGAAATGGGGCCTGAAATTCTGTGACTCAACTCACAACAGGTAAGAGCTCATTGATAGCACCTGATACTGATAGTATTTTTTCACAAACATATATAAACACAAAGATTACGAATTAAAAAATTATTACTAATAATTACACTATTGTATTTATTTGTTTAGAAATTTTCTTGATAAATAATTATTGAAGTTATGATTCTACCTTTGGGGAGTATTTTTTTATTTTATTTTTAATTCTAAACCATCACTCATCCCAGTTGGCTGAGGCATATCACATGGAAATGTTTCTATTTGTGTGTTTATTTTATAATTAATCAAATAGATACTCTATAGAATGAGAAGGTATGGATTTGTTTTTATAGGATAATGTGCATTTGCACTATATACCCTGGTTAAATATCAAAGGCATAAGAGATAAATACAAATGAAGGATAAGAGTTTTCCCAAGTCATAATCATCTGAATTGTCTTGTAGCAGATGAATCCCTGAACTATTTACAAGCATCTACATCTATTAGAATCCTCTGAGATGAGACTGATATGATGTTAGTAGTGGAGATTTAAGATACATTAGAGATACATACAAAATATACAGGTAAATGTTTAACAACAAGCTCCCCAGGGGCAAAATGCTCTGGTTTGTAGCATTTCTCAATTTTGAGGCATAAATACTCTCACAATGACTGATTTTAAGCCACTAACATGACATCACTTAACTTCAGAATTCAGAATTGTGCAAAGATACACACAATTGACTTTTTAAAGCCAGTATAACTCAAATTTAGTATACCAACAAAAGCATCCAAAGGATATTAGAATTACCCAAAGCAAAAGAAGCATTAGATTGAACTTCAGTAAAATCATAGGACACCATCCAAAAAGGCTTAATTAAGGTCATTGCTCCAAAATAACAATTCTCAAAGTGTGTTCCACCAAACCTGGGAGGGCCCAACTCCCTTACACTGGGTCAACGAAACCAACTACTTCAATAATAATTTTTGCAATGCTATTTGCTTTTTATTGTGTAGATATTTGTAGTAATGACATAATGGTATCTTTTTTTTTTCTTTTTGACAGCATCTTTTAAATACATAACAAACATTACATCATATACATAAAATAAAACTTTCCATTTGTAAATGAAATTCCGCTTGAGTATAGGAAAGATTACTATTATTATACATCCCAAAGGTATTATCTATCTTTCCATGGATTATTTAACTCAAAGAACTATCCCTCAAGATATGAATTAGATACGTGATTCCTTTCAAGGACAATTTTTTTTTCATATTAATTCATTTTTGAGAGGCAGAGTGTGAGCAGGGGAGGGGCAGAGAGAGAGGGAGACACAGAATTCAAAGCAGGCTCCAGGCTCTGAGCTGTCGGCATAGAGCCCTACACGGGGCTCGAACTCAGGAACCGTGAGATCACGACCTGAGCTGAAGACAGATGCTCAGCCAACTGAGCCACCCAGGTACTCCTGAAGGACAAGAATCTTAATGACAGGTCCAAAATGTCCAAACAACAGATCCTTTCTAGGCAGAGTCAAGTCCTGGAACTTTGAGTCTAGTGGAGTCACATAGCATATTATTATTTGTGGCAAGAATCTTATGTGGTTTTGCTTGTAGCTTTACAACTGAGTGCCAATACTGGGCAAAATCATTCATTCATTTTATATTGCTTCTCTTGCTGCTTTTCATACTATGCTAATACAGAGTGATAATGTTTCCTTACTTTGGTGATTGTTTTTACCAACCATTACTCTCCTCTTTATATTCTTGCTATTAATCACCTGTACTGTGCAAAAAGTATAACCAACAGAAGAAACTTCCACTGTATAGGAGAATTTTGTTTCCTGAAAAGCAGATTTTTTTTCATGCTGTATTATGCAGGTCAATGACATTGCAACTAGAGGTGCCAATCGTCTTCATTAGACATGCAAGCAATCAATCCAAAAACAGATTTTAAATCCTAATCCTATCCCCAAGAGTTTGCTGCTGGCATAAATGGATACACAATGGCTTTAAAGAGGTAATTAACAGATGATTAAATATTTATACCATGTATAAGCAAAGGCCTAAGTGCTTTTGTGGGAGGGTAGATTCAGGACATGACTTACTTTGCATAGAGATGCAATTGACATGACAAGAGAGCAGAAAGTAACTAAAAGAATCCTGTCTCCAGATTTTGACCATGCGATCCTAAAGAACTAGAATTATGCTTATTTTCTCATGTTCATTCAAGAAACAAAATGTGTTGTGTGTCTATTTAATGCCAATTTGTGAGACATAAAGAGTAGTTAATAAATCATCTCACTCTCGAGATTTCACTCCAGTGAAATAAAGCAAACTATTTCTTTAAAAAAATTTTTTAACGTTTATTCATTTTTGACACACACATGCACACACACACACACACACACACACACACAGAGTCTGAGTGGGGGGAGGGGCAGAGAGAGAGAGGGAAACACAGAATCTGAAGCAGGCTTCAGACTCTAAGCCTTCAGCACAGAGCTGGATGCAGGGCTCGAACCCATGAGCTGTGAGATCATGACCTGAGCCAAAACTGGATGCCCAACCAACTGAGCTACCAAGCGCCCGTAATGCAAACTATTTCTTAACACAAACATTATACGAAATTCAAATTAGTATCCACTAATAAAGTTTTATTGAAACATTGCCATTTTCGTTTGTTTATGGATTGCATATGGCTGCTGTCACATTGCAACTACTGAGTTGAGTATCTGCGATAGAAACTATCTGGAAAGCAAATCCTAAAATATTTAGTATTCAGTTCTTCACAAGAAAAGTTCATAAAGAGATTATGCAGATATTAATTTTTTCTTAAAACATGGAGATAAAATTGTGATGATGAGGAAAAGGAGGAAAAGGAGAAAGAAGAGGAGCATCATGATCATGATCATATTAGTTTTATTCTGTTTTACCTGTCTCCAGGCTTGGACCATTTCTTGGGTGGACCACTTCAACAAAGAGTACATTCAATCAGTTATAGTGATTCCTATTCATTTATTTCCTAGAAATAAAACGTGTTTTTACATTTTGTGCAACCTTTCATCCTTTATGATCATTTCTAATGTTTTAACATGCTATTCTCTACTTAATGATATTTTGGTTTGTAATATTAAAATATAAGAACTATTTTTAACATTATTACATCTAAAACACATTAATGGTAGTTACTTAATATCATGAAATATCCAACTACTTTTCAAAATCCCAATGACCTCATAAATATTAAAATATATTATTTTTAATAATTCTTTTGAACTGGGATTACAGTGAGTTTCACACATCACAATCAATTGGCATGTCTTATAAATATCTATGAATTTATTTTTCTCTCTTTCTTGCTCTTGTCCTCCCTCATTCTTTTGACTTTCTTTTTCTTCACTCTCTCACTGTTGCAGAAACTGATTATTGGTCCTTTAGGGTCTTTCACAGTTTAGATCTGTCTTGTTCAAAAGAAAGTTTCTTCAGTGATGGAAATGTTCTAGGCTGTTCAATATGGTAGCCACTAGCCACATATAGTTATTGAGTTCTTGACAGAAATGTGTACAGTGTGCCCCAGTAACTGAAACAAGTTTTGTTTCATTTTATTGTTAAGTTTAAATTTAAATAATTACATGTGGCTGATAACTTATGACTACAACACTGGACAGAAAAGCTCTAGAGTTTGTTGACTGTGTCACTATGGCATAGTTTAACATGCCTCTCAGAGCTTTTTATTTCTTGTAAACAGGTACCTAAATCCAAAGGAGAGGCTTAATCAGTTTCAATTGTTTTTCCTTTTTCCTTTGTTTGTAAGAATTCTTCAGATACTTTTATGTTCTTCCTTCCAGAGGCATATAAACCTTGGCAGTCTTTCTGTTTATGATATTAGCTGTCCTGGATGTTCAAAATCTAGATGTATTATTAGTTCATCAGAGGTTGCAAAATGGTAACATTCAAATTCTACTATTTCTTCTTCGTTTAGTACATCTATGTGGAGATTAATGGCAGGGTAAATTGTGATTCTTTCCCTTTATTTACCAATGTTCAAATAGTGATTTAGATTCCTAGCATCGTCTATAAACATGATTTTAGCATAATTTAAACTCATGCATTTATTAATACTTAATACGCTTTCATCCACTGCAGTTATTATCATTAGAAGTATTTATAATTTCCAATATTTGGTCAGTGGTAGTCTTATTTAGTTGTCTCCGGAGTCCTTTTGAGATGACTTTAGTAATCTTTGATAGCTTACATTTTATTTTTAAATTCTTTAGATCATTGCTCTTGGTAAAACATAAATCAAGTAAAAATTTTACTATAACAACATTCTTTTGCCTATTTAATTACTAATACAAACATTATTAGCCCCAAAAGACTGACTATCTAGGCATGTGCAACATGCAACAATAATTGCATTCGGATGTCCCTCATATTGAGTTACCTTTTGGTTATATAAGGACCATAACATTTTATATACATATATATATATATATGTATATATTTTATATATATATAGGTATATATATTTTATATATATACCTATATATAGGTATTGTGTATCCATTTATGTATCCATTTGTGTATCCATTTATGCCAGCAGCAAACTCTTGGGGATAGGATTAGGATTTAAAATCTGTTTTTGGATTGATTGCTTGCATGTCTAATGAAGACGATTTTATATATATATAGGTATATATTTTATATATATATATATATATATATAGGTATATATATAATTTTGAAGTTGTATTTATCAGGAAAGCAAATATATAGCATCTAGTACTTAAATATTAGAAATATTAACCTACATTTGTACTTTTGCCTCAAAAGTCAAAAAATATTGAGGGTGAGCTTCTTAATGGCATAATGTAAAACAAACTACAAATAAGTCCACATTTGCTACATTGAAGGAAACATTACTGCACCTAATTTTGCCACAACTTTTGATATAAGTAAAATTTCTAATGCTGGATTTGGTAGTAAACTGAGTCTTAGAGACGTTAAAAGGCTTTTCCAAGACAAAAACTAGTAAATGTTTGAATTAGGACCATTTATAATATTAAGACCAATAATATTTCCACTGCACCAAGAATTGGGATTTGGTATTTTAAGCCATCTGTGCTACAAATTACTTAAAGCGAACATTCAGATTTCATTGAAGATATCTTTAATTCTAAATAAATTTTAGAATTTAAATCTATTTAAAAATACAAATGTAAGTATATAACTTTTAGGTAAAATCATTTTTCCCAAAACTATAAATCAATTAATCAATCTCTATCATCTTTGAACTGTTTTACCATCTCCAGAATTTTACAGTTTTTCGTTTTGTCTTTTCTTTTTTTTTCCTTTTCCTTTTCTTTTTCTTTTTTCTTTTCTTTTCTTTTCTTTTCTTTCCCCTCTTTTTCTCTTTTCCTTTTTTCTTTTCTTTTCTATTATCTATAGATACTATCTTTTCAGAGTAAAGGAAGAAAACTTTCTTGGGGAATTGATGGAAACAATAAATACTGAATTTCAGACCTGTATGGATTCTATGAAATCAGTTTTTTTGGCTTACAGTTCACCATATATTCTCATCTCTTTTCTAAGTCAGAGAAGTGCTTTATCTTCCTGGAATAAGTAAAACTCAAGAAGATGAAACAACTTCAGAAAGTATATGTTTGCCCCAAGGTAATATTTGCATTACTCAGAGTCCCTTATGCTAGGTGATAGTAGAGGTTCAGTTTAGAGACTTTCCCCTGAGGTATTCACCCCAAAGTCCAGTTCTTGTGCTTAACAAGTCAATGCTCTGGCCTGATTCTTTGTCCATAATCATAATAATGAAGTGATATGAATAATTTTCAACATCTTCTTTGTGTCAGGCTCTTTACACATAAGATAGGACAATTTAATTAAGGGGTTAGTGTATGTAGTATATGTCTTTGTTGCTATCGAAGAATAAGAATGAATGAAAGAAACACCTTTCTCTGTCTGTCACCCATACCCATTTAGAAAGGTTTAGGTTCTACGGTATCATGTTTGCTTTGCCCTAGTGAAGAATAAATCTCTACATATCTAAATCCATTACTTCAGAAGCATAGATATTTTGTTGGAGATGGCTAATAATGGTGCAGGGCTGTGCAAAGCATTATCTTAGACACTGTGAGTGGAGAGGCAGAAGAGGCTGAGCTAGAGAGATTTATCTTACATGAAAAAACACACTATTTTGAGAGAAATCTCAGCAAATGATACTGACGTCTATCCTACCTTCACTCTGCACTGTATATGCATACACCCTCTGCTGGGTGGCATGTGCAGGTGAAGAGCTCTGCCCTTGCAGGGATGGCTTTAGGACCTGTAGCAGCTGATTTACCATGCTCAGCTTTGTCCTCTGCTGGCCATAGCAACACTGTTCACTTCCATGAAGAGCGAATTTACCCTGAACACACACCTGCTGAAGAGGCTTAGCACTCATTCTCCCTTTTCAGGGAGTGAGCTGCCCTTAGAGAAGAAGGTTTTGCTGAACACTCCCAGGTGTTCTTTTCCAATGCATAAGATTTCAAAATCCAGTAGTGCCATGACCTAAAACCAGGTCTTCCAACTTGGTTTCTTTCTAGTAATAAAGGTAATAATACAGTTTCATCTTTCATATTTTTGGTGTGTTGCTGCTAAAATTGTGCAGCAATTTTATTTTTTATTCTCCTGGCAGAGAAAAGTGGTTTAATTCATTAGCCTCCCTGAGACCATCGGTAATATTCACTCACCTATCTAATGCTTTTTATTTGTTGTTATTACTACATACAACGGACTGCTCTATGTGCTAACACTAATGTTTCTGATATGCACCTTTAAAAGGACTAAGTGAGAGACGGAGTGCCTGGGTGGCTCAGTCAGTTAAGTGAAGGACTCTTGATATCAGCTTAGGTCGTGATCTCACAGTCCTGAGACTGAACCCCTGCCTCAGGCTCCACCCTGAGCATGGAACCTGCTTAGAATTCTCTTTCATCTCTCTCTCTGCCCTTCCCTCCCCCAAAATAAATAAATAACCTTAAAAAAAATACAAGGACTATGTGGAATTCTCACCATGATTACTGAACCACATAAAAAGGACAGGGGCTGATATACACATTTTTATGATTTTTTTCTTATTCATTAATTTTGTAACTATATGCATTTACCATTGATTTTAGAAGGCATTAGAACAAATATGTGTTGAATTAATGAACACATTAATAAATGTTTGGAGTAGAATACAATTGTAACATAGTTTTGTATTTCTTTTTTTTTTATTAAAAAAATTTTTTTTCAACGTTTATTTATTTTTGGGACAGAGAGAGACAGAGCATGAACGTGGGAGGGGCAGAGAGAGAGGGAGACACAGAATCGGAAACAGGCTCCAGGCTCTGAGCCATCAGCCCAGAGCCCGACGTGGGGCTCGAACTCCCGGACCACGAAATCGTGACCTGGCTGAAGTCGGACGCTTAACTGACTGCGCCACCCAGGCGCCCCTAGTTTTGTATTTCTTGAGTAGGAGGAACTTGAGTCTTATGCGGAAGCAGAGAAAATTCAAAGTTCGAACTCTGTCACTTAGCTGTAATTGGATCTTTTTTGCACAAGTATTTAACATCTTTGAGCCTCAGTTGCAGGATCTGTAAAGTGGGGTAAAACTGTATGTAGCTTATAGCATTATTGTTACTTTTATAAACAACATGAAGCTCTTGGCACATAGCAGGCACTTGGTCACCGAAATAGAGCTGTTTGAACAGAAAGACTGTTTTTGAGTGAAGCTCAAGCCAAATGTTTTCATTTGGTTCAATACACACACCTCTCATTTGAAATTTCATGCTATGAGGACACAAGGGAAAGAGACAGCAAATGTGATATTAATCACTCACATCATAGTCGTAGACCAATAAAAGGAAATAATTTACCACTTGACTAGGAAACCGTTTTATCTTGGTTGCTTGAGTAAGGAACCTGAAAGGACTCTAAGCCTGAGTCCAATCAGAGCTTATTAATTTTGTGACAACAAACTATTTACTTTGAAGCCAGTGAAAATGAAAATATTAACACAGGGACCCAAATAAGTATTAATGTAGTCTTTATGTAGTGATATCACCACAATGAACTCGGCTTCCATTTTACTTGTAGAGTATAAGTAGTTACACAAAATTAACATCCAAAGCCAAAAAACAAACGAAAGAAAGAAAAAAAAAAAAAAAAGAAGTAGCGTGTGGGGATAGAGAAAAATCCATTAGACAATGATCAAAAGCATCAGAAAACATTTAACTTCCCCCACTTGGTCCCATTTCATTGGTTTCCTAGGATGGATTCTGTGTGGCTGGGACTGAGATGCACCAGTCAACGTTACATAGATGGAGGGATCCCAGAAGACCTCGTATCTATATGACTATAAGAGAATAGGAGGTAAGATTCTCTACAAGGGGAGAAAAGTCCTGGTCAAATAAGCGGAAGAGTAGAAGAACCCAAAAGGATGTAGGATTCACCAAACTGGATAACAGAAGAGAAAGGAAATTAGATAAATGAAGCAAAGCTTGAATACAGAGAAATCAGAGGGGAGACAGAAGTATGGCTTAATAATATTTTAAGACTAATTTCCCTAACTCAACCAATATTACTGTGTTATTTTCTTGTGAACTGGGTTTTGGTAGGGTTGACTGAACCAGGGACATATCTCTAAAGCAGCAGAACCAGTCCCAGAACATGGAATCTAAAAAGGAGCTGCTATATTTTTAAAAGGGCCTGTAGGGAGAGTGGGTGCTGGCCTAAATCTCCATCTGTTGTTTGTTTTGTACCCCCTCCCTTTTTTTTTGTGGCTCTTCCCCTGTGCTTCACAAACTGACTCATTCCTAGTCGACACCAAGTGTTGTTTGAAATACAAAAAAAAATTTACGTGAGTTTCTATGCAATGTATTAGCTTTAACATTTTATCATCTAACCTCTTTTTTTTTAATGAAATGTGTATTTTTTCCACCAGGAACTGTTGCAAATACTTTATAATCCTAATTCAATTCAATCCATGTTTATGGATTTTATTCAATGTATCATTTTAATGTCATCCCTGTGCTTCCAGCTATGAAAAATATAAGACCCCACTTCTTTAACAGTCCAGTGGGAAGGATACTGTGCATATATATATAACCACTGACTTATCTGTTAGGGGTGTATAAGAGGAGATTTAAAGTATCAAATACACTGATCTAGATTGGTGGTCTCAAACTGGACACACGTATCTTGGTGGTATAGTGAGGTATTTCAAGGAACCTGATTTTCAGGTCCTCATTGACCAGCCTGAGAGCTTACCTGTGGTTCCCTTTTCTACCTCCTTTTTTATAATTGCCCTTCTTTCACACTACAAAAGAAAAGTATTATAAAGCTGAAACATCTAGAATTACCATAGTGCACTCCCCAGGAATGACAAACAAAACAAACAAAACCTGTAGGATGTCATATACATAAAAAATTTAAAATATTGGTGCCAGAGATGTCTCTTTTAATTAAAGCTCTATATTTCAACCACTATTTCAATACAAGATACATTTCTAATAAAATTTAAATTATGTTACTAATTGCTGGAATTTAAGTTGTTTGGTTCAATTATGCACTACTAATAACTATATAATGCACTCAAAAATACTTTTTAAGTTATAAAAAATTGCAGGAAGTAGAAAAAATTTGAGTACACACTTCTGTTATAGAAGATAGGGTGACCCATAAAAGATAAAAATATTCAAATACAAAAATATATCACATTGGGATAAAATTCTCAGGGAGAAGTAAAATTATGATCTATTAAGAAGAAAAATAGGTAAAAAACTTGTTTGTGTATTAAAAAAATTTTTTTAACGCTTATTTATTTTTGAGGGACAGAGACAGAGTGTGAGTGGGGGAGGGACAGAGAGAGACACACAGAATCCTAAGCAGATTCCAGGCTCTGAGCTGTCAGCACAGACCCCAATGAAGGACTCGAACCCATGAACTTGAGATCACGACCTGAGCCAAAGTCAGACCCTTAACCAACTAGGCTACCCAGGCACCCGGGTATATTTTTAAAATTGATTGTAATGGTTATCAATTTACTTTCACATTTGGATTTCATCACATACACTAAAACATCTTATGATTATATGTATTCAATGATCCCAATTCTCTTATTTTCTCTTGCCTTTCACAGTAATGATAGGACTAGACTCTCATTCTTTCGGTAGCTGTTTGGTGTATATTTCTCTATTCTTTTACTTTCAAAGTCTGTATATACTTTTTTAAATTGTGTGTTTTTTTTCAAACAATGTATAGTTGACTCTAAAAATAAATTAACAGTTATCTTTTAGTAAGAACATTTATCAAGGCATTTATATTTAATGTGATTATTGGTATACATAGGTTTACAGCTATATTTTAGTGTATTTTTTCTATTTATCCTGAGTAGTATTTGTTCTTTTTTCCCTCTCATTCCCTGGCTTTTTTTAGATTATTTTTTCATTATTCCACTACTCTTTTTTTGTTTAGAAGATAAAACAAGCATTTACCAATCTTTCAGTGGTTATCCTGACAATTTCAACATGCTGTTTTTCTTATCAATATAGTTACTTTTACCTTCTTCCTAGGCAATAGCAAAGAACTTCTGGCAAGAAATCTCCACTCACCTGGGATTCATCAAACTAGCTCCCGTTCAACATTTTAGTGTTCAGTGTTAACTCTGCTTTCTCAGAGTAGCCTGTCCTAATGCACCTTTCCCTCAAACTAAACTCCTAATTAAAACAACAACAAAAAAATTAACCCTGTGCTCATCTCACATTGCACTATATGCTTTTCTTCAAATATCTTATCATAAATTAGCAATATCTTTCATTTGAATGATTTATTTAAAACCTAGTTCCCCCACTAGAAGGCTAAAAGGTAAATTTCATGGGATTTGTGACATTTTTAACCTTGTATGCTGTTGTATCTCTGCACTTGGATCTTTGTAGACAACAAATGCTTATTTATAGCATAGTATAAATGTTCCCACCATGGCTGATTTTGAACCACCAACTAGATATCACTAAATGCAAATTTGGGAAGAGACTTATAATTGGCTTCAGCACACAATGTAAGAAGGATTTTTGTCACTTGCACTATAAATTGTTAGAAATCTACTAAACTAGTTCCTCTTTATTTATGGTCTAATGCATATTTGAAAAGTAAGAAATCCTTGACATGTGGAATATTTTAAGAGATTATTTTGGAGTATATTTAGGTTGGATTATTGTTGTATATTTGTTTTCCTCCAAATAATTTAAGCTTTCAGTTACATTAACATCTATGCTTTTGCTAAATACAGGTATATCAAATAATCAGATTAATAGTGTCATCATCCATTTGAATAAAGTTGATTTAACTAATAACTTCAGAATATTTGGGTTCATCAAATGAAATATATATATATATATATATATAGTATTCATATATGTACTTTTGATGAGGTATTTATATGTACCATATATATTACTAATATATATATAAATACATTATTTTTTTAATTTTTTTAATGTTTATTTTTGAGAGAGAAAGAGAGACAGAGCATGAGCAGGGAAGGAGCAGAGAGAGAGAGGGAGTTACAGAATCTAAAGCAGGCTCCAGGCTCTGAGCTGTCAGCACAGAGCCTGATGCCAGGCTCGAACTCACAAACCATGAAATCATGACCTGAGCCAGTCAGATGCTTAATCGACTGAGCCACTCAGGTGCCCCAATAATATATTATTAAATATATTATGAGTATATATACATACCTCTGATGAGGAGAGTGGTCTGGCTACATCTAGCTAACCATATAGTATATAACCCACTCCCCTGTTCCCCCCAAAACTCTAGGTAGTCACAAGTTTACCTAGTGCATTTCCATAAATGCAATGCATTGCAAACCTCCCATTTAAAATAAGACAAGGAGAAATGGAAAACAAACACAGGTCATTGATATATTACTAAGCTAAAGGATTTCCTGCTAAGAAAGCCAAAGATTGATCTACATTAAAAATGTGATTTACTCCAGAAAGAGAATAATTAAGCATTAGTCAATAGCTAAGGCATTTTAATACTATCTTTCTAACAGCCGAAAGTGCATTAAAAGACTAAAATCTGGACCTGAGAAAAGCTTCATTAATTAAACAAAAATCTTTTTCTTCACACTGGGAAACTGTCAAAATGTTTTCAGAAATGGATATCAGATTAAACAGATACACAGTTACACATGGAAATTCTCTGAGTTCATATGAGTTCTAGAATCTGGAAGCGTTAGCCATTTGATTAATTCAAATTGTGAGAAGAATTTAGATTATATCAATATCTTATGTATCATTAAAATGAATTAAGTAAGCCTAGTATTTGTGCAGGGCTCCTTCTGTATCCAGCTAAGCTCAGTGGGGAATATTATGGAAGATTGAAGAAAGCTCCCTGACTTGAAGATGCTTTAACTTGAACTTGGGAAACAGAACAAAGCTAGGTGAAATAAAAAAATGTAAGTACATCCTGTTTGTATAATACTACCTTGTAAGTAGCATTTAGGTTTAGTGAAGTTTTAGTGAGTATGGGCTAAAGAAGTCAAAGAATGATGCCTGGAGAAAATTCTGTGTGTGGGTTGGGGGGGCAGCGGGGCAGTGTTGAGTAGGGGTAGACACTATTCTTCAAACTTTTAAACATGGGTAGAATTGTGAAGGATGGGAGAGGCATAGATCTTTTGGAGGAAAACAGCCTAACAAAGGAGTAGGAAAAAGAATTATCAGGAGAATGCGAGGCCTACTGAGATATTTAGAACATCAGCCCAATTTCCTTGACTCATGTGCATCAAGGGATAAGACACATCAGGATCTTGTAATACTAATGTAAAAATGTCTAAGGATCTTGTAATACTAATGGGAAAATAATGATGATAAAAATAGTAACAGGCAACTTAATGTGTAAGCTATGTAGATGATTTTATTTTTACAACTCTATGTGTGTATTATTTCACTTTACAGATGGGAAACTGATTCTTAGGCATAAAAAGTAGCCAGTCCCAAATTATACACTAACAAGTGATAGAATTGCGCTTTAAATGCCTTTCAAGTGAACGTTCTACTCTGTTTCAGCCAGCACAGGCAAAATTAAAGGAAGCTTTCAAAAATGCGTTAATCCCTGTTCTCTAGGAGGGAGAAAGAAACCAAATTTATTGTACACTTAAATACACACTTAAGCACACAGAGTAGGAAATAGATCCTGACCTATGTGATTTCTTATGTGTCCTCCAGTTCTTTCACATGGACCTGTCTCCTCGACTCAGTAAAGTCATGAGTAAGGAGTATGCCATTAGAACAAGCATGGATTTGGGAATCAGTATGCTCTCCTTCTAGGCCTTCTCCATACTTTATAACCTTGTTTGACAGTCTAACTCTTCCAGTCTCAGCTTCCTAAGAATACCTTCCTCTACAGAATGGGGACATAAAACCAACTTTGCCTAATTGTTGAGAAGGTGAAATGTGATAATGTGTATTATATATGTAGCACAGGATATATGACCTTAATTATTAGGATTCCATTGTTTCCCACAGAAAGAAAAGGCTATCTATATTCTATTACAGGCCCTTAGTAACCAGAACCACAATGAGGATTTGTTATATTCTGCTTTGTTTTATAGGCATGCATGTACAGTTGCTCTCTTCAAGGGATCAGTGTCTCAGAGGACAAAGGCTATGGTTCATTTGCTTGCTTACTCCCTCTCCCACCTGGGGGCACAGACATTGTCTAGCATTTTTCAGACATAATCAGGCAGTACCTTCTTTAAAAATTGAGAAAGGCATATCTAGGGGAAGGCACACAGTAAATGCCCATCAGATGGCTGTTATTATTAACCTTATTTTTTAGATATAGAAAGTGAGGTCCAAAGAGGTTACCAGCCAACTTTCACAACACATAGCACGTGGAGTTGGGATTTAAAACACACAATATAGTTCCAGAGATTGTACCCAATTGTTTTGCTGTAAAATATATATATTGAATTCAAATATCAGCCCACCTTCTCTACTGTACAACCTCTCCAAATATATATACATGCACCCATGCACACACACACACACACACACACACACACCACTGATATATTAAAAAAACTCAGTCACTTAATTTAAGCCAGATCAATGTGCAAAAGGCAGAAACAAAGATACATTAATATAACCATGACCAACAATAAACGGAAATACATGTGTCATAAATTGTTATGGAATCTGTAGTCAAATAATATGTTGGTTGTGGTGGAAGTACAGAGTAGAGAGTGCCCAGCTCTCCCATTAGTGTCAACAAAGGCTTCATAGAGAAGGAAAGCTCTCAATTTTGAAGGATGACCAACCAGGCATTGAAAACAGGTATTGGCAGGTAACTACTAAATAATAATTTAAAGTAAAGTTGGACCATTAATGTAAAGTTTTGCAAAGTGTGCTTGTCAGAACAATTGTTTTACGTGGTGTTCTAAAGGGGCCTTATCTAGATAGACTAGGCAAATACCTCAATAGGGTAAACAAAGAACACAATTTGGGATGTTTCTTCATTATTTTCCTAGGTCATTGTAGTATATCTCAGAGTTTTTCCTTTGCTAATGGGATTTGTAATTTTCCAAGCTGGTGACAGCCTATTTTAAAGTTTGTTTTGAAAATTACTGTAAAACCCTTTTCTAGGTAGCATTTCTGAGGGAAAACCTTCAAAAAAACCCCAAAACAAACAAAAACTTTTGGATGGTGCTGTTTCTGGGGTCTTCCTCATCTGACATATGAGAAATGTGAAGTTCAGCATGTCACCACTTTTGCTCAATGGTCACTTCACAATGTTTGCTACATTTCATTATAATACAATTCCTCTCTTGCTAGCTTTCTAACCCAGATGACCACATTGTTCTTCCTATTTCAGCTCTTTAGAGGTCCTTTAAATCTTTCCTGATTTCAGCTGATTATGCCCCTGGGTAACCAGTCACTCTCCATTCTCCAAACAAATCATTTCTGAGAAATCTTGCTCTTGAGAGTCAAGTTTGCATTCCTTCATTAATGGAAATGTGATATTAGTTTTAAATGGCTTTTCTTCTATCATTTGTTGGAAAATAAATGTAGAAAAGAAAGGTGTTGGCATGTCCCTTGGCTCTTGAAGTGTTTTGGTTTAATCAACAGCTGTAGCGATGGGAGAAGGGACTCTGCTGAAAACAATATAAATAACAATGTGAAAAACACAAAAGGAATAATATTAACAACAACAACAACAACAACAACAACAAAAATGCCACTGGCTGTTTTCCACTTTCCCATGCAGGATCTTAGCCTTTACAGAATGCCAGCTTTTCTAGGAGTTGTCAGTGAATTTCTCATAAGCACTCATGAATGATCTCTCTCTTTGAGAGATCTCTCAAAGAGTGTGGGGAAGGACAGAGAGAGGGAGACTGAGAATCCCAAGCAGGTTCCACACTGTCAGAGCAGAGCCCCAAGTGGGGCTCAATCTCATGAACCTGAGATCATGACCTGGGCTGAAATCAAGAGTCTGATGTTTAACAGACTGAGCCACCCAGGCTCCCAACAATCTTGTCTTTATGATGGTATCATTGCTCTGTTGCTAGGGATCCACTGGGTACCACTTTGCTGAGGGCCCTTTTGTAGTTGGAGCTTTATACCCATAGACTTCACAGCTGTACAGTATGTAGTTGTGCTATGTGAGAAAATAGTCCATCCCATTAGTACAATGTTCCCTAAGATGGATTCAAATCAGCAATTTTGGTGTTCTAGTTTCCTACAGTTCTTGTTGCAAAAAAAAAATTAATGGAAAAATAAACCTCTGGTAACTTATAATGCTCTTGCACATAAATGTTCATACTTTGTCCCATGACAAGGAGATGAGACAGATATTATTCTCATTGTACATATGAAGAATCTGAGCCAAAGTGATTGTCAGAACAACTGTCCTTTTCTTCTGTTCTGACTGTTCCCTGAAGCACCATTTTCTATAATGTAAAACAGTCCCAAAGTTTGGGACAGATCTCTGCAAAATTCAAAATGCTAATCTTCACGTTTGGGAAAAGCAGCCACTTGTCAAGCTGTTAGCAAACCAGTGAAGTTATTTATTACTCTATGATAGCAATTATACAGATTCCTGGTACCAATGTTTCTACTGAGGTCCTTGATCATGATCATAGTTCCCTATGTCTGAGGCCAATTGGTCTCTGTAATCTTAAAACATATTTTTATGTTATAGTTATACTCTTTATATGTTCCACATCTAAATGGATCTATATGTGTATGTAGATCTTAAACTAAGCTTTAAATATACCTAAACACACACACACACACAAACACACACACACAATTATTTGAACTAGCCATACCATAACAAGATAGATGGCAGTTTTAAAGTAGATAAATCTATGGGACGCCTGGGTGGCTCAGTTGGCTAAGGGTCTGATTTCGGCTCAGGTCATGATCTTGCAGTTTGTGAGTTTGAGCCCCAAGTGGGGCTCTGTGCTGACAGTTCATAGCCTTGAGCCTGCTTTGAATTCTGTGTCTCCCTCTCTCTCTGCTCCTTCCTTGCTCATGCTTTGTCTCTATATCTCTCAAAAACAATTAACATTAAAAACATTTAAAGTAGATAAATCTACAGAAACCATGGAAATTGAGGTGTAAAAATATGTTTACATGCAAACATTTAGAAATATATTTATATATGGGGAACACTGACTCAGATTTCCCATCTATACAGAACCATAGAGTTTTTAAGCAATTAGCCACTACTGGTTGACATGGATTAATTATTATTTTTTGTCTTTACTACTTTTGAGTATAAAGATATTGTTTTCATTTTTTAAATGTGAAAAAAAGAGGCCCACTTGGATGAAATGATAGCTGAAATGAAGCTGGGATTATAATACAGGTCTTTGCACTCCACAGGCCATGATTATTTTACAGCACCTGAATGATGTCTGAGGCTTTCTAGACCATCGCATCCTATAAGTCTATTCCTTTAATTAACAAATATTTATTGAGCATCATCTATGCTCCAGGTATTGCTCTAGGTTTTTGGGTTAGAATATCTTACTGTCAGGGAGTTAAACTTGAAGTCGAATTGAGGAAAAATAAAATGAAGGAGAAAGAAGCGATAAAGTAAATAAATAAATTGAAATAAAACATTTAGAGAGAAATGATGCATTTTATTTACTTTTTAAAAGAGTACTTTTTGAAAAGCTTATTTATTTATTTTGGGGGGCACAGGGGCTGAGAGAGAGAGAGAATCCCAAACAATTCCACTGACAGTGTAAACCTGACATGGTGCTTGATCCTATAAATTGAGATCATGACCTGAGCCAATATCAAGATTTGGTACCACCCAGGCATCCCTAAAAAATGACACATTTTAAAGTGTATTATCACAAATAGCTTTATGGAGAAAAATGATACATTTTAAAGTGTAACCTCATAAAGAGTTATGGAGGATCTAGGGTAATGGGGATGTAATTCCCTAGAGTTTAGTGAGTAAAAAATGAATAATAAGAGATGAGGTCTGAGCATAGCCTGGGCCACATCTTTTGGGTCTTGTAAGTCAAAGTAAAAAGTTTTGATTTTTTTCTAAATGTAGTTGGGGAGTTTTAAGGTAATGCTATCATATAGTATAGATTTTAATAAATTAGATTGATTACTGTGTAAAAATAAGTTGGAAGAGGCAGAAGTAATGTAGATACATCATTCAGGAACCTATTATGTCATTCAGACAACCAAAGATAGTGGTTTAGACTAACCTAATAGCAGTAGCTATAAATTCTTTATAATCCGGAAGTTTCTGTATTATTTTTTTGTCTTAGAAAGTGCAGGTACACAGAAGTTGGCCACTTTATGGCTTTGACGAAATCATTCCGTCAAAATCTGTTGTCAACTTCTCATTCATCAGATGAGCATGAAGGGACACATGAGTGCCTCCGGGCAGCCTTTGTTCAGCCTGTTTCCTCCTGACAGCCCTCCTCACTCCCACTCACATATATAGAAGATGAGTTTCTTTCTGTGTCCCCCAAGGAAGTTCTTTTGATTTTTTATATCTTTGCCTGCACTAATTTTTGAGGTATTTACTTTTAAACTCTGACAGATTCTGAGAGGGAAAGAAAGATGAGAGCTGCATGTTGAAATGGTAAAAATGAAAGGGAGTTGGAAATACATAACACAGTCATAGATCAGAGGAGAGAGAGTCTGGCAGCATGGTGAAGACTTCTCAAGCATTCCTACTGTCTTTTATTTGCTTTGATTCAAATACAAATTTCTGGCATTCATTTGCAGCTGACTAGGACATAGAGAGACAAGCCACACACAGGAGATCTCAACAGAATGTTTCACTATGGGATCAAAAATTGAGAACAGAATTTCATAACCTCAAGGAACAGATGAAAACAAAGAATGGCCAGGACTGGAGGAGCTGGAGAGCATGGAAGGTATTAGGACAAACACATAACTTGACACGTAGCTTGACCCCATATGGTGTACCCGTATGTCCATTAACACATGATCCCCAGATGTTGTTTGTGGGTAGGACTTAACCTCACTTGTTTTAGATTTTTGTTTAATTTTCCCTATCCTCTTTACATTACTTTGTGTTAATCCTTCAACTGAAGTCCTCTTTAAGGACTCTCACTTTAACTTAACATCAGATTTTCCTACCTCAAAGAATCTTAGTTTGTATTCCTGCCAGAGTAGAGTCTTTTTGGATCAAATTCCTCTTATTTATAACTGATTAGCATCATTGTTTGCCCACCTCATTGCTTATTCAGGGAGAAAATGGAATTCAGATATTGGGATATAGGCATGAAAGAAACAGAAAAGATGGAAAAAGAAAAAAAAACACATACACATAACTTGTTTTTTTAACTGGTTTTAAGAAGAGTATTTCTCAAGGAGAATATCATGAGTCTCATCACTAAAGTTGAGACATTGAATCAGAAAGTGAGCATTCTTCAGGCTAAACTTGCTCTTAATTATCTCTTTCATGGACAGAGCAAAGAACTGATTACAAAATTGGAACATGGATTAAAGTTGTGTCAGGAATTATGGTGGCCACCATGGAGAGTTGGACAATTTAGAAGGTGGGACACAAAACAAGTTAGTTTACCCAGAACTATGTGTAAGCTGCTTTAAATTCCTCCAATTCAGGGCATGGGCTCTTGGGAAGACAAATAGCACTAACTGTCATCAAAGGTACTGGTTTAGGGAAAACCTATCTTTTAATATTTTTATTATCTATATGTTGTACTACTATTTAAATTTATAATGAATGTACAATGCAGTAATAGAACACTAATTAATAATTTCAAACAATCATTTAAAATATTCCCAATTCTAGAAGTTAAACACATTTTTTTTCTTTTCAGTTATTTTTCTATATTTTATCTAGTTACAGATGGTGTGTGTATAGCTTTGTTCATTGTTTTGTTTTGCTTTTCTGTGTGTGCACTTACATGAAAATGAGAAAGGGGGGAAGAAAAAGAAAGAGAGAGAGAGAGTCCATGTGTGTATGTGTGTGTTAGTATTCTGCCCTTTCATCCCTTTCATGAAGCATGTTGGCATGGATACTTTATATTTTCCTACATAATCTTACATGCATATTAGTCTTGTATATTTCCATAACAAATTACTATAAACTTAGGGCTTTACTCATAAAGAAATGATTCACTCTTATGTCATATGTAGAGAAAATATTTTTCTATATAGGTTGTTACTGTATTTTAGCTTAAAATTTTCAACACATGATATTTTAAAAATATTTAATTTGTCATATTTTCCTTTGATATTGTTCTCCTTGATTCAAATATGGGAAAGTTACCATTTCTTCACGGATCTTATCAAATTTTTTAACTCTCCAAATCATCTCATGCTGGTGTAGATGTAGTATTCTGATCTACCTTTCAAGGATTGATTTGCGTCCTGGACATTTTTCAACAGAAGGCAGCATTTTGCATTTGGTCTGCTTTGTGGCTACATATTTCAACCACAGAACACCAAATGTCCTGAAATCTTACTCAGTACACACAGTGAAACAAGAGAACAACATGTACAAGTGCATTTTTATGGAAACAAAAGATCTATTTTCTTATCATAGAGCTTCTGAGAGATTCTTAAATATTCTTTGAAATGCAATGAATGCTCTTTAAATCATTAATTGTGGTGAAAACAATAAAGAAACAGTGCATATTAGAAAAAAATGAGTCAGCTTTAGAAGAGGGCAGCAATGATAGAAGGTTTTATCCAAAACTGCAGCACATTCGAATATGACAGAACAGCTAAGGCAGTAAGGCTTGAATTTGCTGCAGGCGATGTAACCAATTTGGGGCAAGATTTGCAACTAAAGCTTTATTCTCTATATGACTGAATAAAAAAAGTTCGCATTATGTTTTTAATTGTCTTCATGGTAAATTAGGGATCCTTTACATGACCCACAAGGCCTTTTATATTCTAGCTGAGACCTCAAAATACAAGCAAGCGTTCTCTTTTTCCAGTAGAGTCAGTGTTTCCCAACTTCAGTCTTTATCCTGTTTTTACATTACTGTCTATACATTACTTTTTGTTAAACCCTATGCTTTTTCAGGACCTGTCTTTGTCTCATTTTCTTTACATTGCAATTTGAGGACCCCAGAGAACACAATATAGACACTCATTAAATAAGGAATGGAGTATCACTGATTAGCTTGGTAGTATTTTTCCCCTAACATTTCTGGTATTTGTCTGATATGTATGTATTTTATAAATAAAATAAGATAAAATAAAATATAATCTAATATTATATTATATATTATAATATGACATAATATAATAATATAATAAATATAACATGATATAAATAGATGTGTATATATAAAATCCCTGACTTTGTCTCTTTGTCTCATTTCAATAAAAATTATTTCAGTAAATAATGTGCCTTTTCCTTTAAGAATCTTATGGAACATAACCAGATGTTTCTGTACGATATTTTGAAATTTTTGATTGAAATATATCAGTGGAATTAGAAACTATGCAATTCCATTAGGTTCCTAGAGTTCAATGTACATCCATTCCTGATTTCTAAACGCATCACAGTTTTAGGGCCACTGAGATTGGAGGCCATAAAAGAAGTCAGAACCCTTTATACTTTATTTTCTCATTTTTTCATTTTTTGATGTTTATATATTTATTTTGACAGAGAGAGAGAGAGCGACAGCATGAGTAGTGGAGAAGCAGAGAGAGAGAGGGACAGAGAGAATCTCAAGCAGGCTCCACATTGTCAGCGCAGAGCATGATGTGGGGCTGGAACTCAGGACTGTGTGATCATGACCTGAGCCAAAATCAAGCCAGACACCCAACCTACTGAGCCATCCAGGTGCCCCAGAAGTTTATATTTTAATAGGTCTAAATTGTCTGGATTGAGATGAAAGGAAAAATAATGCTGTGTACCACACACCTCTGTAAGATGGCATAAATGAGTACAAATTAATAATCTTTAGAAATGGCCATGGAGTGATAAAAGGTCTGACGTTTGATCTAGCCTTCATAAAGCACAGGTAAGAAAATTATAGACTAACTCTTGAAACCTCTATACAGGGTAAATATTCCAACTGTTGTTGCTCAGTGCTGAAACATTTCAAGAGCAAGCACAAAGTGCTTGTACTCAGCAAACTGACTATTTATTGAATGCTTCCCATGAGCCAAGGACTGCCAGGTACATGGAATACAGTAATAGATAAGAGAAAATATATGTACAGTGGGGCCAGAGTCTTAGAATAAACTGTGCATCAGAAAGTTCTTTTCTTGTAGATAATTAGAGATCCTAAAGAAGGTGTGGCTATAATGGTGCTATGAATCACCTAGAGGAAACTGCCTAGAGGAGAGAGCCTGTCTCTTATCCATCATTTGTTCCTGGCACCAGGTCTTGCACAAAGTGTGGAACTGTACAGAATGAATAAATGAGTGGATATATGAATGAATGAATGCATGAATGAATGAATGAAGAGTAATTTGTAAACATATATTTGCTCTTTTATTATAAAATATTTCAAACAGTTTGAGAATAAAAAAATGTGTTCCCACCCTGCCAAACTAAAAAATATAAAAATTTTCCACACCATTTACAGATTTTTAATAGAAATAAAATATTACATATGGGGCCTCCTTAGTATCTCTCTCTGACCTTATTTCCTCTTCTCTGTCCTCAAAGGCAAAAATATTCTTGAAGTTGGTGTTTAATCTTCTTTTCCATGTTTTTATATTTCAACTTCTAATGTATACTTCCCTAAACAATATATATTATTTTAATTTAATTAAACATCAATGGTAAGATAGTCTATGCATTTTTTTCCAAATTGAATCTTTTGCTCTGCACTATGCTTATAAAAATTATGTTAACAGCTAGATAAAATCTATTATACATGCTATTTAATATTTATGAATAAAACACATTATTAATTCTACAACCGATGGACACTTAGGAACAATCCAAATTGTTGGTATTATTAAAAATGCTGATTGGGGTGCCTGGGTGGCTCAGTCGGTTAAGCCGCCGACTTCGGCTCAGGTCATGATCTCGCGGTCTGTGAGTTCCAGCCCCGCGTCGGGCTCTGTGCTGACAGCTCAGAGCCTGGAGCCTGTTTCAGATTCTGTGTCTCCCTCTCTCTGCTCCTCCCCCGTTCATGCTCTGTCTCTCTCTGTCTCAAAAATAAACGTTAAAAAATTAAAAAAAAATGCTGATTGGTCTTTTTGTGTGTCTCCTTGGGCATAAGCTCCAGAATGTCTTTAGAATTTACACCCAGAACTGGAATTTCTGGTTCATTCAATATGCACATCCTCAAATTTTATAGATTCCTACATTCCTACTTTATTCAACAAAGTATAAAATCTGCATTTTCATAAGCAGTGTGAGTTTTCCTGTTTATTCAAATTTTCACCAAAACTCAATTCTATTCCATTACTTGTTTACAAAGTTGTGCTAATTCTATATTCTTTTACTTACTCTAGATTTATACCACATTAATATCATGTTAGTATATTTCTTGCTTCTTAAAAGGTCTCTCAAAATTGGCTTCACTATTTCTGCCCCTACACTTTCAATATTAATTTCAGGAGAAATCTGTCAAATTCTCTGAGACATCCTGTGGGGAGTTGTGTCTAGAATTATATTGGATATTCAGATTAATTTAGGGTCATTGGTATCTTTAAAATACTGACTCATAATCCACTGATGTGTTTTATAATATTTTGTAATTATGTCTACAAAGGCCTTGCAAATATTTCATAAATTTATTCCTAGATACCTTCGTTTTTTTTTCTTACAATTGTAAATAATTATTTCTGATGTTCTTTTTGGCTGCTATAGCTACTGAGTTTTACTAGCCTCATAAAATTAGCAGAGAAGCAGTTCTGTTTTTGATTTTCTGAAATAAATTTTTAAATATCACAGAGATTTTCTTTTTGAAGTAGCAGATTCATTACTTATTCAATTCACTAAAGGATCATCAGTTCAGCTTTACATTCATTATGTAGCAGTTATGATGTTCTTAGATTTTTATGGAAATTATAAGTTCAACTCAGTATAAAACATATTGTTTTATGAAGTGAAAATTTCTTTTAAATATATTTACATTTTGCTTTTAATTTTGATATTATTATTGACTTTGACTTTTTTTCTTAGACCAGTATACATTTTTCTAAAAGAAAGACTATCTTCTGTTGGTTAGTTCTTCTATATCTTTATTTTACATGATTTTCTTTTGTATTTCTGTATTTCTGAATACATAGAGTATCTGCCATAGCAATTACACCTCATCCCACAGCCAGGACCTGCTGCAGCGTCCACCTTCCCAGCACAGCCTGGAGGTCCACTGCTTTCACACCTGGGGGCTCCACTCTTCTGCAAGCCTGTGCCCTACCTCAAGGACACATGCCTCCCTCTTTCAAAGCCAGCCTAGCCTTCCAGAAGACTGCCTTTTTTATTTCATCCTTCTATGCAACGGGATTGTCCATCTTCACCGGGGATGGTCCTATGAGCCCAGATGGTGTCTATGAAGTCCTTAAGCTGTTCCCAAAGAACAGAATATGGGTGTGGTCTTCTTGGGAATCTCAGCACTTTTTGCCAAAATGTAAAACAAGTCTAGAGGGTTAGGAGCAAACTAACTCTTTCCTAGCATCTCTTTGAGCCTCAGGAGCATCTCCAGGCTGATGGCTAGTCTGCCTGTTAAGCAAACTCAACTCCAGTCTTTCCTTAAAGGGGTCCCCTGGCCTGAGAACCTGCCTCTGGCATGATTTCAGAAGCCAGCATGTGTCTGTCTGTTAACAATGTGTCAGCAGGCTGCATCAGGCAGGAGACTCAGGTGTCTGCACTGGCTGGGCACAACCGGCTGGTGCATCAAGGTTCTTTCTTCTCCCAGAGAGCAGACACCCACAGCATACCCGGTTTTAACCTGGCTCCCAACTAGGTTAACCTTCCTCCTCACCCAACCACTAAACTTGAGAATTAGGGACAAGGATTTGCAAAGACTTGACCGGATCTTGTTCTCCTGAAGCTCTTGAACTCAACAGGTCATCCATAGCCTCTACCGCCGTCACCTTTTTTATTTTTAATTTTTCTATCCTTATTGAGGTGTAATTGACAAATGAAAGTGTATATATTTAAAGTGAGCAACGTGATGATTTCATATACATATACATTATGAAATGATTACCTCAATTAAGTTAATTAACACATCTATCATCTAACATAGTTACTATCTTTTTGTGTGTGATGGGAAAACTTAAATTCTACTCTCTTAGCAAATTTCAAGTAAACGATATAGTGTTATTTACTATAATTATGCTGTAGATTATGTCCCAGAAACTTACCCATCTTATACTGAAAGTTTATACCCTTCTACTAACATCTCCCCTGTTCCCTCACTTTTAGCCACTAGCAACCACCCCTTCCAATTTCTGCCTGTATGACTTCAACATTTTTTATTATTTTTTTAACATTTATTTATTTTTGAGAGAGAGAGAGAAAGCACAGCAGGCGAGGGGAAGAGTGAGAGGGAGACACAAAATCTAAAACAGGCTCCAGGTTCTGAGCTGTCAGCACAGAGTCCAACTTTCAGCTCGAATTTGGGAATGGCAAGACCATGACCTGAGCTGAGGTCAGATGCTTAACTGACTGAGCCACCCAAGCACCAAAGTTCAAGTTTGTGTGTTTTTTTTAAATTTTGATTCTACCTATAAGGGAGATCATATAATATTTTTCTTTCTCACTCTGCTTATTTGAAATTTTATTATATAATTATGTATAAATAATATATATTCCATTATTTATATATGATTTTTGAACTTTAATTACAATTAAAATTACACATTTTCATCCACTTATCTGTCAAAATACACTTAGGTTGTTTCCATCTTCACTACTGTAAATAATGCTGAACGACATGACAGTACAGATACAGATATAGATTTTAAGATACAGATTTTATTTCCTCTGGATATATACCCAAAAATGGGATAATATGGTAGTTCTAATTTTAATTTTTTGAGGAGCCTCCTTACTGTTTTCCATAGTGACTGTACCAATTCACTTTCCCACCAAAAGTGTACAGGGTTCCCTTAATTCCACATCCTCATCAACACTAGTTATCTTGTCATTTTAATAATAGCCATTCTGACTAGCGTGTGGTGATATTTCATTGGCATTTTTATTTGCATTTCTCTGGTGATTAGCAATGCTGAGTGCCTTTTTTTTATTAAATAGCCGTTGCTATTTTGCTATTGAGTTGAAGGAGCTGCTTCAAAATAGGTGCAAAACAGCACCCCACCACCTCCTTATGTAATCTTGGCACCTTGTTGAAGATCAGTTGACTGTAAATGTGTAGGTCTTTCTTCTGTTCCATTGGTCTATACATCTGTCTTTATGCCAGTGCTATACTGTTTTATTACTATAACTTTGTAATGTAATTTGACATCAGTAAGTATGATGCTTCTAGATATGTTCTTCTTTCTCAAGATTGTTTTGTCTTGGGGCGCCTGGGTGGCTCAGTCGGTTGAGCGTCTGACTTTGGCTCAGGTCATGATCTCACAGTTTGTGAATTCAAGCCCCGCATAGGGCTCTGTGCTGAAAGCTCAGAAGTTGGAGCCTGCTTTGGATTCTGTGTCTCCCTCTCTCTGCCCCTTCCCCATTCATGCTCTGTCTCTCTCAAAAAAGAATAAGCATTACAAAAAAAAAAAAAGATTGTTTTGTCTATACTGGGTCTGTAATTCCATGTGATTTTTAGTATTGTTTTTTCTTTTCCTGTGAGAAAATGTCTTTGGGGTTCTGATAAGGTTTCCATGAATCTGTGCATCACTTTGGGAAGTAGAGACATTTTAATAATACTGTCTTGCAATCCATGAACACAGGATGTCTTTATATTTATTTGTGACTTCTTTAATTTTTTTTATCAGTGTGTTGTAGTTTCCAGTATTTAGGTCTCTCACCCTAAATTAACTTTACTCCTAAGTATTTTATTTTTTTATGATATGGAATTGTTTATGCTAATGGAATTATTTTCATAATCTCCTTTGTGGTTAGTTCTTTGTTAATGTAGAGACACAGCTATTTTTTGGTTGTAGATTTTGCATCCCGCAACTTTACTAAATTTATTAGTTCTAAGAGGTGTGTGTGTGTGTGTGTGTGTGTAGTCATTAGAGTTTTTCACATAAAGTTAATGTCATCTGCAAATGAAGATGATTTAACCTCTTCTTTTCCAATTTGGATGCCGTTTCTTTCTTTTCCCATGTTTATTTCATTTATTCTTAGTGTTTTCCTAATTTAGCTATGTTTCAAATATTCTGATACCTAGTAATTTTATTATCTCTTTGCTAATAAAAACATTTTTTTCATTCAAATGTGCCTTTTCTGTTATGAATTACTTAAGAGTGATTTTTTTCTTAAAAATATGTTCATATTTATTTTTCCATACTATGATTTTATTTTAATTTACAATTTAATGGTTTTAGAATCATGGACTAATGTTACCACAGGTAACATTCATTCTTTGAAGTGTGCTAAGTTATCTTACATGGCTTACTGCATGGAATATTGTTTAAAATGTAGTAGTGTCCTTGAAGAACATGTTTTTGTCTATTGTTTTGGTCTGACTATGAGGCTAATTTTGCATTCACATTTTTACAGCTATTCTAATTTTTTATTCTTTCATTTATCAATTTGGTTACGGCATATTAAAATTCCCACTATCATTGTGAATTTGTTTTTTTTCTTTTAATTCTCTGATAATTTACCAATATTTATTTTCCAATGACATTAGTCCATGCCTATAAGTCCATTATTTCTTTGGTTAATTGTTTTTTAGTGCTGTTTTTTGCCTATTTAAGATTTTGGTATTAAATTGTATTTGCCTGATAATTGTATTCCAAAGCCAGATACTATATTTCTTCTTTTGATTGGTAGTACCTTGATATACTTTTTATTTCTTTATTTTTAATCTCTGTCTTTATCTCTCTCACTCTCTTTGATGGTGTTGAAATGCCTTTCACACACATAACAAAATTGGATTTTAAACATATATTCTTATATACTTTCTCCTTTCAAATTAATTTAAATACATCTTTATAAATTATATACATTCAGATTTTTTTAAGCTAGGTTGTGTTATATGTTTCCCTCTCACCTTTCTCTTTTCCTCTTTCTCCTTTCCTACGTTTGCATTATATTTTTTTCTCCTGAAATTATGAAGATATAATCTGGCCTGTAAAATTTTCTAACGAATTTAATGAAAATCAACATTTCTACCACTCCCAAATAGGAGATGTTTACATGTTTTAATTACACATTTAACATGTCCTTATCTGTTATCACTGTGATACACAGTCTTAATTTTCATTTTTCTTATTAAAAACAGCTATTATTACTTCCATATGAAGCCTACAGTTGAATTCACCAGTATATTATTAAGTTATGTGCCCATTATTTTCCCCACTCCTTATTTCTTCATTTCTTTTTCTTGTTGTCAATGAATAATGTATATTCTTTAGTAACTGTTTGCAGTGAGGAATTGTGGGTGGTAAAGTCAATCAGTCTTGGTACATAGGACCTTTCATTTCTATTTGACAGTTTATAGAATTTTAGGTTGAGTTTTATCTTCAGCATTTTAGATATTGCTCTGTGCTTCGTCTGACTTAAAATTCTCTTGCCTATTTTGTTTGTATGTTTACTTCTCTCTCCTCTTCTATTAACCTTCAGTTCTATGACAAACTCCACCATCTTGCAGGAAGCCATAGGGAATTAAAAAAAAAAAAAAGAAGAAGTGTCCAGAAGCAGATATAAGGTAAGCAAAGTGTTGTTGACACTGCAAATCATCAATTTGTAGTGCCGAGAGAGGACCAGAGAGAGCAGATTGCTTCATATTTGGGTGCTTTAAGGATGATGTGGCAGAAGGATTAGGCAATTACTGAGCTAAAGATTCTGCTGACAAAGGGTTAGATGACCAGGTTCTGATTCACAGGGGGCAAAGGAAAAGTCAGAAATGGGGTGATTTTACTGGTTGATCTATTTCACTTATAGCATCTTTCGGTTGACCCCACATCACAAAAATTCAATGCACAGGAAATTTAAATCTCCTCAATTTTGTTTATTCACTTCAGTCCTGGCTTAGCACTTGCTTTCCATGGAGACAGTTCAGGATGTCTTTGATTTCCATGGAGTTCAGTTCGGAGGGCCTGACTATTCTACATGAGCTGTCTTTTTTCCTCACCAAATTGGTCAAGATTAGAAACATAGACTTTTGATTTATTTCTTCTGAGTCTTGATGCTGCTTATCTTAGTGAGAAATAAATTTGACTGGATTTTGGAAAGACAGAGTGTTATCCTCAACAATTAAATCTTACCTTTCAGTATTAGATATAACTATCCCTATTACAGAAACAAAACTTTAAAAAAAAAAGAAATTCCTTAACCACCTCTTTAGCTCTGGCTCCAATATATCAATATGTGAAGTCCTGGGAGATTCTCTCTCTGTCTTTCCCTCCCTCCCTTTCTCTCTCTGTCCCTCTCTCCCTCCCTCCCTTTATCCATCTCTCACTTCTTTCTTTCTTCATTATTCTTTTCCTATTCTCTGATCCTTGTACCTTAGGAAGAAAGAGACAATTTATCCCATATTCTTTTGCAATAGAGTTGCCTTCATGCCTTACTACCAAATCATTAAGAGCCTCTTTTTGGTTGACCAAGGATATGGCCAAAGCTTTGCAATCACAGATTGTGAGGTATCACTAATTAAAGTGTTGAACTGAAGCTCTTTCCTCCAGATTCTCTTTACTTGCTAGAGCAGAAAGCAACATTTATTGATGCATTTGTGTACTTGTTAATTTGTCTGCCAGAATTCTATTTTCCTTTACAATATGATTAGTAAAAATGTAGGGGCACCTGGGTGGTTCAGTCAGTTGAGCACCTGACTCTTGATTTTGGCTCAGGTCATGATCCCAGGGTCAAGGGATTGAGCCCTGTGTCAGGCTATGTGCTGACAATAACTTAAAATTTTCTCTCTCTCTCTCTCCCTCTCTTTCTCTCTCTCCCTTTGTCCTTCTCCATGACTTGCATGCACACTCTCTCTCTAAAATAAAAAAAATGTAATTAATAGTTTCTTCATATCTGCTTATAAACAAACACCAGCCAGGGAGACTGGAGGGCTATAAAATCAACATATTTTACAGTCAAAGTATTGATTGATGACTAACTAGAGAAAGAAAAATCATATATGAAACACAGCTGAAACCATAGAATCAATTTCTACAAATATTGAATTACAATGAACGTATGTAAAGAAAACAGACATACCTATATTGTATTTATTAACACAAAATCATTACAAAAAGCATTAGAATAAAAGTGCTTTCAGCCTTATGTTAATGACCTTAGAAAAATTTAACTTCATGTTGCATCCATAAGTTTGTTTTGGGTCAAATGAAGGAATTCATATTCTATCATTTAATGACTGTATGGCTTTATAAATTACCAAACTTTTCCAAATCTCATATTCGTAAAATGGGAACACTAATGTCTAATTTCTAAGACAATTAGGGAAATGCAGGAAAATGGTATTTATGAGGGTGCTTCTACAAATATAGAAAAAGTATTTAATCTATTGTAGTCCTTAAATTCTATTCTGTTTTTAGAAAAAAGTAGATCATAAAATTTAATTTGCAAATATGAAAACAAAAAAATTGCATATTTAAAGAAAATTGCCACAAAGATCAGGATTCATCTACTCAAAGCTGTTGTTTTATTTTTGTTTATCCTCCCTAGAATTTTTACTGTTTTCATACAACTGCTTTTGGCTCTAAACTAACACCTTTCAAATGATGTAAAGCAATGTGATGTGGAAATTACTAGAAAGCAAAAGGAATCAAGCACACAGGAACAATCTTTATTCCTTTGAGAGAAGCAATTGCATAGCTATAGATGGAAATTGCAAGAAGTCTTATTTACCAAGGCACTTTCCCTGTTCTTTTGAAATTGGAAATGAAATCACTGTAAAGAAAGCTGTCAGAACCTATATATTTCAAATGACCCAAGCACTCTTATGCTCTTTGTTCTTGCCCACGCATAATGCATTTTCCACTGTTTTTAATTCCATTAATGAGGAGAAAGACATGCAAGTAAATGCCTGTTATATGAAATAATAAACCTGCTTGGGCCACAAATGGGCTGGAGATAAAATATGACTCAAAACAAAGCATTTTCTGAGTATTTAAAGGACATCATCTGGTAAGTGGGTTAATAGTAACAATAACTGCTTCATTCTCTGGTGAGAATGATCTGAAATGAAACACATACACATACCATAAGGAACTAATTCAAGCTGGACAGTGTATAGTGCTTCTCATTTAAAGTTGTATGATTTTACAGTCCATGTTTACATGACTCCAGGCTAGCATGGACTTTAGTTCTTCCTGAGATAATCTGATATTGGTCCCCTATATTAGTTGCTCAGCAATGTTTTGGGAATGACTCACATTATCTGCCCTGCTGGTGAGGGTGAGAAAGACAGTAATACTTGCTGATTAAGAGTTCAGACTCTGAAGCCCAACTGGTTGTGTTCAATCCACATGACCCTGGGCAAGTCACTTACATTTCCATGCTTTAGTTTCTGCATCTGTATAATGGGAAATAACAATATCCTCTATCTTACAGGATTTCTGTAAATATTAAATGGATTATAAACACTTAGAACAGTGTCTGGTGCAGATAAACATTTAAAAACAGCTATGGTTATTCCCAGGCCTGATACACTTGTAACTTAAAATCTCCAGTTTATGGTTTGCACCTGAGTATGCCAGACCAGCACATTATTTCAAAGACATACTTGCTATACATAACAGTGGATAATGACTATGGGAGAAAAAGGCCACCTACCCTCACCCCTGTAAAGAGCCCAGTTTTAGCTTCTGGGCCCTTGGGTAGGAACTGACATGAGTTTCCTCCACTTGACAGCTGTTTGCCATTTAAATCCCTCTCTTCATAAAATTACAATGTTGCATCATTTATATCTTTTTAAATCAGGGCTACACAATTTATCACAATCAATTTGGTAACCATCACGCAGGGAATATGAGCCTTCATATTCATATTCATGTTGGAGAATGAATGCATTAAAACATGGATACAGGAATAATGGTGTAAAAGGGTCCCAAATATTCCTGGATTACATTGCTTTTCAGTGGTAGAAATATCTGTTCTGATATTAGAGAATAGTGTCACTGTTATCATTAGTTTATTAATAAAAACAGTTAATCTGACCATACTGCACTTCATAAAACTCCGTGATGACGCTCCATTGCTCTTAGGATAAAGACCAACATTTTTAACACGTGCACCTGTCTGACTCCTGCCCTATTGTGTACCAGTGCTTCTTATTTTATCCACACTGCTCTTTTTAAGATCCTTGAATATGCTATAAATTTAGGTGAACTCAATAGAGTCCAATAAACATACATCATCTTCTACTTATTTTTTTCAGTTAGGCAGAAACCTAACTCAAACCAAAAACAAATGTAAACTCATTGTCTCTTATGAAAGACACAACTGGGTCAGAGTTCAAATGACATCACTTGGACTCTTGAACTTTCTCTCCCTTCGCTCTGCTTTGTTCTGGGTTGGCTTCACTCTCAAGCAGGTTCAGGCAAAGTGGGCAAGCACTGCCTCGGGTTTACTGCTTCACAGCTAGCAGTATCAAAGATGCCTTTTATCTTCTACTCTCCAGGACAGCCCTACAGGGGACAAGTACCAGTGCGGGAACAATGTGAAGGAAATACCTGGGGAAATAGGTTCTCTAATTTGCCAAAACAAAGGTCAATGTGTCACCCAGGTGGCAAAGAATAGGGTGGCTCAGCTCCATCCAAACCAGACAAAAACAGAGGCTGTATTGCCACACTAACAGAAAAAGATGTGGAACAGGAAAAAGCAGCATACCTGTCCCGTTCCATCTTTCTCTTCTTTCATGCTTTTGCTCAATTGCACTGGCCCATCAAAGATGGCTTCTTTGAAGTTTGGTGTGACATAATTTTTTTTACTTATTTTTTAAAAATAATTTTTGTCTGTATTTGGCAAATTGAACAGATGATATTGTTAAGTGGAGGATCAGACTTCTGAATTCACTAATCTTAACTTTCCATAAAAGATTTAGGATGTTTCCTAGCAGTTTTAGTATCTGGTTTTTATTCTGGCCCTCCTATGCCATTAAGTACTACAATCCCTTTACACTTATTTTCTAATCTCCCAAATTCTGAAAATATTTTATTTTTATTTTTTACTGATTACTTATTTAACAAATATTTATTGAGCATTTACTTTATGCCTAGCACTGAGATCTGTATTCACTTTTATATGTATATAAAAGATATATCTAACTATTATTATCTAGCTATTATTCTGTATATGTCTTAGTCCTCACAATAATCTAACAAGAACAAGAAGGAACATTCTTTCAAGTTTACAGCTAGGGAGACTGTGAGATTGCTCTGGAAAAGGATCAGAAACAAAAACCAAGGAAAAGAAGTGTCATATCTTTGGTGACAGGAAAAGTTTTCTGATACAGAAACACTTTTACCTATGTGAAAAACACTTTTTTTGTAAAAAAAAAAAAAAAAAGCTTCATATTTCCACCCATCAATACCAAATGTCATGACTCTCCATCCAGTGTCAATAGTTTTTCTAAAATATATTTTTGGGTGCCAGGGTGGCTCAGTTGGTTAAGCATCTGACTTCGGCTCAGGTCATGATCTCGCAGTTTGTGAGTTTGAGCCCTGTGTCGGGCTCTGTGCTGACAGCTTAGAGCCTGGAGCCTGCTTCTGATTCTGTGTCTCCCTCTCTCTGCCCCTCCCCTGCTCATGCTCTATATCTCTCCCCCTCTCTCAAAAATAATGAAACATTAAAAAATAATAATAAAACACATTTTTTTACTAGGACATTTTTTACCACTGCATCTAATTTAATGTCCAGATAGCTATAAATTGCCAATGGTGGGAATATTTTGATAAATTTATTGTTTTATAGATTAAAGTTATCAAAAGAACCAAAAAAGTTTAATATTAATATAGTTATTACTTATTTTAAAGAATGAGTATTAAAGTGAAACAAAAGAAGATAATGGTTTCAAAATCTTTTAGGAATTTCTATGTGAAGTTCAAAATTTCAAAATTTAAACTCTTTAGAGGAATGGAAGTTCCATCACTATCAATTTCTGCTGACATATATAATTTCAATACCACAGCCCTGCCTGCATCATATGCTTTATAAACTTCCTACTGTTCTACAAACACAAAATACTTTCACATTTGTTTACCTTTACAAAAAAATCATGATTTCACATTATTCCATGTTACTACCTTGTGTTAACTTCTATTATGATACTTCTTTCTTTTAAGTTTATTTATTTATTTTTGAGAGAGAGACACAGAGAACAAGTTGGGGAGGGACAGAGAGAGAGAGGGAGAGAGAGAATCTCAAGCAGGCTCCACACTGTCAGCATGGAGCCCGATGTCGGGCTGGAACTCATGAACCGTGAGATCATGACCTGAGTTGAAACCAAGAATCAGACTCTTAACTGACTGAGCCACCCAGGTGCCTCCACTATACTTCTTACTCAGGTTTTGGATTATCTACTTACTTCTATATCTTCCCCCAAATACCATGAGTACCTGTGAAAAGGAGACTGTCTTACAGACTGTCTCTGAATGCCATAGCATGACACCACTAAATAAAACAAAGAATTATGAAAAGAATTAAGAGGAACAAAGCTTGACTGAGAAACAAAGCTTCATCATGGTGTTCTTAATTTCCCTTCCTCTCCTTCGTCAGATTCATCTTTCAGAAACTGAAGTCTCAAATATGCAAGTTTTAAAAATCTTTATTACACTTCCACATAGAATTCATTGTAGCTATTACTACATATATTTTATGTATACTTATTAGGAAATGCATTTCTTAAGAATTGGTGTGCTATCTGCTTTGGGTAAATTTTTACTTTGAAATAATTTAAAATTTGCTAAAAAGTTGCAAAGATACATGTACAGTGCTTTTTTCCCCCCATCTTTACACCTACTACAGTACTTAACATAATGCCTTAACTGCTTAATGAATATTTTCTATTCAAACATCAATTTTATATAAAGACCCATTGATTCTGTTAGTCAGTTTCATAAAGAAAGGATTTAGAATTGTGTTTGTATAGTTGCCCTGCTTAATTATATACTTTCTATTATTATTATTATGGTCATTATTAATTGACCACATAATTAATTATAATACTAAGAAATACTCATCTCCATTCTGCCCTTATAGGAAGGACATAGAAAACAGAAAATAAGCAGAATCAGCACCACAATATTGGCTTTGGTCTGTTATGGATGTCTGGATCAGAAACCCACAGTAGAAGGGAGAATATTATTGGTTTTTGCTAAATGGAAGATATTTATCAGAAACAGAAAGATCATCTGGGAAATTAGAATGATACAATAATAAATTTGGAATGGGCCCTACATATCATTCAGTCCACCTCTCATACTTTGCACATAAAGAAATAGGTTTAGACATGTTCAGTAATTTACAAGAAGGATGATGCAGCCAGTAAGTAGCAGTATTGGAAATAAACCATGACCTCTGATTCTCAGTCCGGAACTTTCCCCCCTATACTAAAATGAACAGTATATTGCTAACCACTTGGGTGGTTCTTGTTTCCTGACGGCTCTTTTGATGAGAATGTGGATTTCATGTCTCTAAATACACCACTGAACGCTATGAGAATCAACCACAGAGAATGGCAACATCATACCCTATTATGGGTCCAGGTTTTAATGCTTCACATTCTTAGATTTGAATTCTGCCTGGTACTTTTTTTTAGTGAGGTGATAGTCATAAAATTAATCTAACAAAGTCTTAGTTTTCCAGGGAGCATATAGTAAACATTTAAGCTTACTCTGAGAATCAAAGTGGGTCTGGTTTAAAATACCTTCTTTGGAACCTGACATATGATCGGCGATGAATAAGTATTGTTTTTTCTCTCCACCACTTTTGTAGAGAGGGACAATTTTTCTAGGAGACAGAGTGGTGTTAGAAAAAGGCCTGGGTGTTGGTGTATGACTGGGTACTATTAGCAAATCTTCCATTGTTGTATGTGTGACCAGTGTCTCTGATATTTGAGTTCTTCATTTGTTAAGCAGGGATAATACCTGTTTCACATTACATTGTGAAAATTGAATGCCTGGCATATAGTAAGCACTCAGCAACTGCTCTATAATTTTTCCATTTCCTTTATTAGCTACCATTTAGAGCAAAATGAGATTTTACTGATTTTTTGAAATTTTTAAAATGAGTTAAATCTTGTTATGAACATATTTCTAAAATTATCAACTTTATTGATTTTCAGAAAATAAAAACCACACAATGGAAATTGTCTATCTGTAGTTTCTTTACACACTTGTTTCCAGGGGAAAAAATAATTAAAAAGTGCTAATAAAAATATTTGCCAAAAAATTACTTTATAAGCAATCTAGGTAATATCTCTTAGGATGTAGCAGCACTGACTGTTATTCTCCTTTATATATATATATATAGGTAGTAATAATGAGGAGAAGGAGAGTAACAATAGCTATGCTGTATTAGGTGCTTAATATGTTATCTTAAATTCCCCAAATGACCCAAATATTATTATACTCATATCACAGATGAGGAAACAATGTTTCTAGGCAAGTTAAATTATAACATGACTGGGTTGACACATATAGTAAAATATTGACTCTGAATCCAGATATGGCTGCCATCAAAGACCTTTTTCTTTCTAGAAATTTTGCAACTAACTCTATTTTTTTGTGATGAGATAAGATATAATAAAAATTTAAAAAAATAGAAGTCTTGGAAAATTGAGAATGTGAAAACAACAGTACTGTATCCAACTCTTCTTTCCCAAATTACTGGCTTGCTATGCAAGAGACAATAACATGTGCAAATACCTATACAACTATACTTGATCATTTTGGTTGACTTCAGTAGAAACTAAAATATACCATGTGCAACCTCTCCTTTCCTGGACAGCAGTCTTGTAATTAATGTCCCTATTCTTTCTACCAGAACTAATTAAATTTTGTTAATTAGAAATTGAAACCAAAAGTGGTAATGTGAAAATAATATGCTTATACTATCACAGAATTTATAAACATCAGATCAATGATTACATTCTGCATAAACTAAAAATTGTAGATATTTTCTGCAGGTGGAAGTTTTGCATAGAATATTAATTTCCCTTCACAGTTTATGATAAGAACGAACCTACTTTTATGTCCTCTACATGTGGGAAACTCTTCTAGCCTCTATACACTTCCCTCCTGCTCAATCTGGCAGCACGGCATGGAGAGCATCATGGACAACAATGTGGAGGTTGAGCCTCAACACCGAGTTTCAGCCTCGGCTCCACCTCTTAATAATTATGAAAACTTTGGAAAAACACCATTCACATCGTCAGATTTTTCCTCAACTGTAAAATGAGGAGAGTCTTTCAGTCCTATTTTCAGATCTACTGGAAGATTTCAATGAGAAAGTGTATTTGAGAATGCTTGCTTGCAAATTGTGAAAGGCAAATGAAAAGACCCTGATATTCAGGGTGTGCAAGTGAGTGTGTGAGTGCATCTGGATCAAACCTTACCATTGCTGCAAAGCCTTATGACCTGCTTTCAAGTCTTCACTTCCTAAGAGACTTTGTTTTTCTTTCCTCTCAGCGGTGAATGTGCTCCTTTCTGGAGTTCTTGCCTCCGTCCCTGCCTCACTCTCTCCCCCAGCTTCCTCCCTTCTCTTGTTTTGCCTTCTAGATCCATAGCCTTCCACATAACTGTGTCTTCTCTAATTATAATCACAACAACAACAGCAACATTGATGGTAAAAGTAATACCTAGTGTTTACTAAATACCTATTATGTGTCAGGCATTGTTCATAGTGCTTTACATGCTTCATCTCAATCAATATTCATAGCATCCTCATAAAGAAAATATTACTACCATACACAGCATGGAGACTTGCCCCTCCATTCATCCCATCCATTGCTTCTGGATTTTTCTCAGAATAATTTTTCTCAGAATAAAAAAAATATATATATATATATATACACACACACATGTATATATGTATATATATGTATATACATATACATATATGTATATATATACACATGTATATATATGTATGTATGTATATATGTGTATATATATATGTATATATATATATGTATATATTAGAAAAATCACCATTAAAGAAGGAATGAAATCACTTCCGACAAGATTCCTCTATAAGATCAGCTTTCCCAAGGGGAGAACCCAAGGATGACACTGCTAAGTTTGTTGATGTAGATTCCTTGTGGCATTTTAATATTTGTTCTAATAGTAGGAATATGAGATTTGAATCAGAGAGTCATCAGTTTGTCTTCACCACCACTATCATGAAACAATAACTGTCATATACACACCATTTCATAATTTAAATTGTATTTCTCATGTAAGCTCATTTTACCGTGACTTAGCCAATATGGAAATCCATATAAACAGCTTTTCCCAATATAATCATGCATGTACATGTTTTAATTCATGTTGACTGGGAATGCTATGGGGAAATGTGATCCTACTTGTGAGGCTGAGCTACTACAGTATAGTGAGAGGTAGAAAAAAAGGAAACTAATATTGATTGTGTTTGCTTTGCTCCAGGCAAAGTCCTCGGTACCTCACATACAGCTCAATATTAGAAAACCTATTTTTCAGTGAGGTTCTTGAGTCAGGGCTAGTGTGGTTTACTAACTTGCCCATGGGCCAAGGGTACAGCCAGAATTAGAGCACAGGCCTTTGATTTTTCAAGGCCAACATGCTTTCCACTACACTTAGCTGCTTCATTTACTTCTGGGAATGAAGGTTATGTTGTGCACATATAAAGTCATGTACTTACCATTCACAGGCAATTCTTTGGTTTTCATGGGCAGTTTTGAACATAGTTCTGACTCTTGGGACATTAGTTCCCTGCCATTTAGGAAACCAAAAAGATGATTTGTTAAATTGTATCTTAGCTGCCCCAAAGTTAATATAATTTTAAATTTTTTTCTGAGTTTTAATCAGAGAATGATTTTAGCCCCTGAGAAAATCTGATTCAACAATAAGTCAAAATGGTAATAAAATGTAATTTCACCATCTTAGATATGAAAGACATTAATGGGACTTTTTGATCGATACAGGCCTTTTCTCAAAATTTGGGTACTGTGAAAACATTCCTTAAATCAATTGAGCCATTTATTTCCTGGTGTTCTCATCTTTCTCTTACACTTGATGATTCTGCCTGTCTTGAATAACTGCAGATTGCAAATCATTTTAATGTTTATTTCTCCAATTGACTTTCCTCTCAGATGTGAATAATTCATCTACACTTCTTTCCGTGAGTCTCAAGTGCCAAATCCTATTGTATGAAATGCTAATGTAATCTAGATGATTTTTGTGCAAAAAGAAGGGAGAGTAAGTTGATTCATCTTTAAAAAAATATATGGCCCTCATCGAATTTTATATGGAAAAGAGACACAGGAATTAGTTAATTAGTCCCACAGATAATATAACTTTAATTTTTTTTTTGAATTTTGGTCAGAGCATGATTTTAGAAGTTTTGTTGTTGTTGTTTATTAAATACTACCTATTATTTTTAGTTTTTTTATTTTATTTATGAGAGAGAGAGAGAGAGAGTGCACATGAGTGGGGGAAGGGGCAGAGAGAGAGGGAGAGAGAGAATTCCAAGCAGGGTCCACACTGTCAGCATAGAGCCCGATGTGGGGCTCAAACTCATGAATCGTGAGATCATGATCCGAGCTGACATCAAGAGTCGATGTTTAATGATGTGAGCTACCCAGATGCCTCTAAATACTACCTATTAAACTTCTATGACATAATGTTTGCTACGTATGTTATGTTATAGGCCATAAATGTAAACAAACATTACTTTTATATTGTAGACAAAAATGGTACCTTTCCAAAATATCAGAATGATTATATCATGAAATAAAATGGTTGAGTTAGAAGACATTTGAAGACATAAGGATAATAATGAAATGTGGCTTGGCCTAATAAAAGTTCACAGATAATGGGTATGTTATTAGTTTTCTCTTGAAAATTTTTGTGTTTCTGCATATTTTAAAAGGAATCTTATATGTAGACACTACTATTTTCCACTGTCAGCCAGACAGAATACATACCAGAATTAGATGATAAGACAGTAAGGAAAATGACGTATTTCTAAATGGTTACATACCATACTTTACAAGGATGGCAGGTCCTCCTCCCAATGCCTAATGCATCCTTTGTTGACAACTGGTCAGGCAGAAGCATTTGGGGGGCCATGGAGTAACTGGAGATATGCAGGACTACCTCTTTTGACCACCCTATAGAAGAGGTAAAGAAATACATGGAATGGAATCTAAATTATGTCTTATTAGGAACTGATTGAATAATCAAAACAAATTTTTATTAGCTAATCAATGTCTTCTAGAGTAAGTTTTCTAGTGCTTAGCTCAGAACTCTGTCCATAGGCCCCATTTCCCCTTTTAAAAATTATATCTGTGGCTTAATGGTGATACCAAAGGAAAACATAGCCAAATGGCTGCTTCTGATGAAGCCAGGTCAAACCAAGAATATGTAGGATAGGTATACTAAAAAGAGCTAACATATACTGAGCACTGTGCTTTGGACTTTATATCATCTCTCTTAATATCCACAATAACCCTATAAAATAGGTGACATTATTAACTTTATTTTACAACCAAGGAATCTGAGTTTAGGATAAAGACATACTCTCCTGTTCAACACTTAATCTAAAAATAACTAGGATTCAAATCATGAGCTTCCATTGTTCACAGCATATTATTTTAATGCCTGACCTCAGTATTCCCTATACTTTGAACATCATGGTACAGTGAAAAAAAGAAAAGAGACTATAAGTTGAATCTAGCAAGCTTAAATTATTAAAAATAAATATCTTCCAGACATGTCTAAAATTATTCTCTATCTACAGTGTCCTTCGTTTCTTTGATTTACTTTTGAGATTTGTACTGATCTTAGACCTGACTGAAAAGTCACCTCCAATACGAAGCCCTCTCTGACAACCCTCCAAATAGATGATCATTTTCCCCCTCTCATTTTCTATAATGACCTGGACATTTATACTTTTTCATGACTTTCGTTTTTTAATTATTACAATAATTTAAATATATCTATTTGTGAATTTCTTGTTTTATTCTAATGAACATTGAGCCCCTTCAGGGAAAGTACCAAGTCTGATTAATCTTTTAATTTCCAAAGGCTATGAAACTCAATAGACTTTCAACAGATACCTCAATGAAAACATGAAAACAGAAAAAGAATTAAAATGATCAACTTGCATAAAGATGCAAAATGTATCTATGCAACTTGGACATTCCGTGTCTAAAGCTACTAGGAGGAGGTATCTCTAGAGAAGCAAACTTCAAAGATTTACATTATATATATACTACTGATATGCATACCTTCTTTTTCAACGCATCAATGATATTATCCATTTATATCCACTTTCAAATCATGTAAATCTGTCACAATCCTTACTGTTTCCATGACTTGGATGGAAATGCCATCTCTTCCTACAATGACCCACCTTTCTTTTTTCTTCTACTCACGCAAACAAAACCCACGTCAGACTTCCCATTTTCAAAGCAGCCTTTCTCAATACTACCCAAGCCCAAGTTTTTGTCTTTCTGAGTTTAGATGTAAGTTTTCATTGGAGTATTCTGGGAGTGACAGCTGCCAATCACCTGGAGATCTGGTACCTGTGGGGAGCTGACTACAGTATAACTGAACTCTTACGAAAACTGAAGGAGCTTCTGAGTCCAGTTACTGCTTGTTCAGGGAACTAAGAGGCTGAAGGTTTGTAGGGTCAATTTTGAACAATCTTAGAGTTGTACCACAGTACCTAGGTGATTGTGGCACATATAAATCAATATATAAATAAGTTTCTGAAGGGGTATATTCTTTGTAGGAAGTATATACATTGGGTAACATATTGTCAGTACACTGTATTGTAAATTGTAACTCAACTTTCCTAAAGCACAAATTACTTTTATTTCACTCCCTTATTAACTCTCCCTAATTTTTTCCGGTTTTCTGAGTGCTCAACGCCAAAGTCCTTAACATGGCCCTGCCTTAATTTCAAGCTTCAAGTTCTTATTGTTTCCTTTATATTTTCTGGGCTTTAATTCACATTCTAAAGGAAATGCTACCAATACCATGAATAAGTCATGGTGCTTAATGGTTTATGCTCTTCCTTCTATCTTGACTTTCCTTCAGCTTGCAGACCCCATCTCAAGACTCAGCTCAAAGCTAAACCTCTTAATAAAGTCTTTTACCCTCTCCTGTGAGCCCCACAGCATCTGGTCCTAGAAACTTCTGCTACAGTGTCACTGTAGCAATTGTGCTTTTCTTTCCTCTCCAAACTGTTTTCCCTGAAGGATGAAATACTTCTCTTAGATTTCCAGATACCCATAGCTCCGACCACAGTATTCAGATTTTAGTAACTTTTTTGTTGAATGACTAACAACAACAACAACAATATCTAGTTGAAAGTAAATGAAACAATAGAATTGCTTCTTTATGGCCACATATAAAGCTGTTAATTTAAAATTTTTAGGATATTTTCAGACACTAAAATACAATGTTATAATCTGGACTTTTGTATTTTAAATTGTACATTCATGCCAGGAATTTTATTAAAGGTTTATTCTGGATATCAAGCAGAGAATGTCCAACTCAGAACATCTCAGCTTCAATCTTACAGAAGGCTTAATTCAAAAACTTAATGCACATACTAGAAAGCATTTGCTCAGCCATTTGTATTACAACCTACTGATAATTAAGTAGAAATGCCTGCATGTGCCATAGAGATAGAGATAATTGTTATAGGAAGTCAAGACAGATAAGATGAGATTCAGTCTTAGGGAAATAGGTTTGTACTTTCAGTGCTATCAATTGGGCTGAAAGCAACTGTTTTCAGTCTGGTGGAATGGCTCATAAAAGGTAATAAACAAATTCTTCTCTTTTCATATATCTGAGCCTTAAGAAAGGATTCCCAGCATGCAAATTGGTTTTAGATAAATATCTAAACCCAGAGTTTTAAAACAAAACAAAAAGTCCAAACAATAGCTCTAAATGAAGATTCATGTCTCCCTTCTGTAGTTTTATAATAGTGTTAGAATTACCACGTTAATCACTTAAAAGCTAGACATTAAAACCAAAACCCAATTACAGGGGATGAAAAACCTGGGTGAGTGTGTGAGAAGCGAAAATGAAGAAAGAGGTAGGTGTTAGAGAGAAAGACAGACAAAATAAATATAATTTCCTCAACAGATATTCCCTGCCAAGCACTGTTACTGGTTTCAGAACACTGGACAGTTTAGGGTAGTGGGAAGAACAGTGGCTTACATCATGGCTCTGTCCCTCAGTAGCTGTGTAACCATAAGTGGATTACTTAGCTACCTTAACCTCCAGTTACTCATGCATAAAATTAGATTGGTAATAATTTCACTTTTGGGTGGTTAGAATGAAATAATACATGTAAAACACTTAGAAAATAGACATTTTAATAAATCAGGTTTTTAAAAAATTCCTGTTTTAACTAAAATCTGATCCCATTATTCACTCGCTAAAAGCCCTTTTCTGTTTTTTTTCCTATTGTGCTCAAAAACAAATCCAAACTCATACTTGGCTCTGTGGTTTCCTTATGTTCCACCTCCCTTGTGATCTCTCCAGCGTCACTCGTATGCTTCCTTGCTTTTAGCCTCCTGTGTTTCTCAACAACCCATGTTCAGTCCTGTAGGTAATTTCAGAATCTTGTATTATTTTTTTTTTCTGTCAGAGACGTTCCTCTGTCAGCAAATTCCATACTTAAGCTAACCTTTCTTAGTCCTCGGTCCTTTACTGAATGTTACCTCCACAGAGAGCCTTCCCCGGTCACCATACTTATACACTGGTTAGATCTGTCCTAAATACACATATACTCATACTTGTCTGTGATTGCATGGTGATTCTTTCCATTATTGTGCTTTCAAAACTTTAATTATACTTGTTTACTTGTGCATTATCTGTCTCCTGAGCTACATTTTTAATCACCTTGATAATAGAGACCAAGCATGCTTCTCTAAGTGCCCAAGAAATGTTTGTTGCATGAAGGCAAAGGAGATGACAGAGAGGTAAAGTAATATTTTCCAAAATGCCCTAAGGAAAAGTGGAACATTTTTCTGAGAACAAATTAGTCATAGGAAAAGTATGTAAGTAACTGAGAAAGAACATATACTTGCAGTAGGAATTGTGAGTAATTACAGCAAAAAACACTTAGAATAATGTTCTCTTACTACAGAGAAGTAAACATTAGATGAAGAACTCTGTAGCATGTAGAAAAAAAAAAGATAAATACAAATAATGGACACCAAACAGTACCAAAGCAAGGAAAATATTCTTACGTAAACTTTGATGAGACTTTCACAAACTTCATAGTAAAAGACAGGAATCAAATATGTAGCAGAACTCCACTATGTGCTATTTGCAGATTGTGGCCATTTAAGGAGAAATAGCTAACTTGGCTGTGCATGCTATTATTATTTTAGGCAAGATCTCTCTCTTTTTTTCAAGTTTATTTATTTATTTTGAGAGAGAGAGAGCAAGAGATAAGGGGAGGGGCAGATAGAGGGAGAGAGAGCAAATCCTAAGAAGACTCCACACCACCAGCATGGAGCCTGATGCGGGGCTCAAACTCATAAACTGTGAAATCATGACCTGAGCAGAAATTAAGAGTCTGACGTTAACTGGCTGAGCCACCCAGGTGCCCCTCAGTCGCTGCTTATACATTATTGGTAGGAGTACAAAGGTTGCAGTCTTTTCAGAAACATTATTTATTGATAACCACAAAATATACATGCCACTTAGCCTAACAATTCTACCCCTGGGACTCTGTCCTTAAATAATAATACAAATAGGCTTTATGCACAAAGATGTTTATTGTCACATTATTTACAACAGTGAAATAGACTAATTATCCTAAAACTACTGACATAATAATAATTGTGTAGAAAATAAAATTCTGTTTCCAAAGAGTTTGTAATGTATTGCAAAAATGCATGTCATATTTTTAGTGGCAATGAATAAATTTAAATATTTACAATGATAATTTCTATTTATTTCTATTTGGAATTTTCACAATTTTTTAAATGAGCATATATTACCGTACCAGAGTTCAATCACCTAAGCAGAACCTATACTATATATATGTGGCATAGCCAATCATTAAATATATTTAAAATTCTGTATTTAAAGCCTAAAGCCCATAGGATAGGTAGCAAGGAAGGAAGACAAATCAGGCTATAACCCCAAAGGCATGAGCTGAAGCTTGTTTCCACAGGCAGGTAGTCAGGAGGGAAGATCCAGGGAGAAGGGAGGGCAATTGTAGATGCAGCTACTGTTTGGTGTCTATCAACTCAGGGAAGGTCCATGTACTCTTTAAAGAGCTTCCAATAGGTTAAATCAGGTCCGCCCTAAATACTCTCTCTTTTGATAACTTAACGTGCATTGATTAAGGATTTTAATGATATCTTTAGATCCCATCACAGCAGTATCCAAGTTAGTGTTTGATTGAATAACTGGAGAAGATATGTGTTGGCTACAAAATGTGGCTGCCTCCCTTTCATCTTCTACCTCTTTTGGAAGAATACACCTGAAGCCAACTTGAAGAGGAAATGTGCCAGAAAAGGAAATCTGCGGATTGTATTTCAGAGCAGGCAGGTTGACACTTCAGAAAGCTATCACATTCCCTTTATAAAAGGAAAAAGAAAAAGGAGCTGATAAAAATGTTAATACCTGTAATAGTAACAGAAATTAAAAGAAAGATACTATTTACTGAGGTCTATTATGTGAAGTTAGTCGACATGTACAATGCCACTTATCTAATATTATAAAATATTTATAAGTATTGTGTCTGATTTATCAATTTGATGTAAGTTATATGAGAGGAACTTGCTCTATCTTATTCAGTGCTGCCTGTATTTCCAGTGTCCAGAAGAGGATCTGCACTTAATAAGTACTTGCTAAATAAATAAGCAAACTAACCAACAAACAAATAAGTGTTCCTATCAATACTAGGAAGTAATTTGTCCTCATTTTATAAGGAAGAAAATAAAAATTTAAATACTTTCCCCTGGATATGAAACAAAATGTTAGAAACAAATTGCAAATCTCTAAGACTTTAGTTCTTAAGCCCAAATTCTCTGTATAACAGTACTCTACCCACTAAATGTGTTTTATTCTTGCATAAAGGCTCTTTATGAACTATAAGATGTCATCCAAATTAAGGAATCATCATCATGCACTTTATTGTCTAAGATAAGAAGGAGGCAGAGGAGGAGGAGGGAAAGCATGAGTGGGTACACTTTCATCCATGGAGGAAGGACTAGGAAAGGAGAGATCATGGGCTGTGGCAGGTGAGGTCAGTGGAAGGCCATCTGGTTTGAAAGAGCCCCTGTGGAGTGAGCCAGGCTCTAAGACAGATAAGATCAATGTGAAAATCAAATGCATTATCTTTGTTTACATCCCAGGTACTGGAGTGTGAGAGTCTTCGGCAAGAAAAGGAGCCAGGCTGTAAGTGATGGATGTCCCACTTAAATGACGCTTTGCAAAGCCTTCATCATGTACTGGCAGAAGAGTCACAAGAGAATAAATGACTTTCTTTTAAGTTCCAAGAACAGGACAGAGGAGACAGACAGTGTGAATGTCACAGTCCCCATTCAATTGATTTCTCAGCCGCAGATGCTAAAGAGCAGTCTCCAGAGGAAAGAGAAGGCTCGCAAATATACCAACTCACGGAAGTTTGAATTGCCTATAATGAAATACAAACCATTTTATTTCTTCTATTTACTTTTAAAGACAATTCTTTACCCATTATACATAAATGGAACTAAATGACCAAAGAAGAAAAAATGGTCATTATTTATTCCTTAACTCTTACAGTCTTGTTTTTCGAGTTTTCCCTTTTAACTTTATTTTTTAATTTAAATTTTAGTTAGTTAACATACAGTGCAATATTGGTTTCAGGAGTAGAATTCAGTGATTCATCACTTACATACAACACCCAGTGCTCATCACAGCAAGTCTTCTTAATACCATCGCCATCTAGCCCATCTCCCACCCACCTCCCTCCATCAACCCTCACTTTGTTCTCTATTGTTAAGCTCTTTTACCTTTTAATGGAAATGAGTTTCAGACTTAAACTTACACAGTGACAAACACACTTATTTGTCTCTTTTAGTTAAGCTTTGCATTAATTAAATCAAATATATTAAAAGGCAGATCCGTAAGTCATCAAATATAGTGAGAAATTATTTGGAATGTATTCCTCACTTGCTCATCCAATACATTCTGTAAACATGTGTTTTCCTTATGCATACGAGGACTCATTTACTGACTCTATTTTTTTAATGTTTATTAATTTTGAAAGAGTGTGCACACACATGTGCATGAGTGAGACAGAGAGAGAGAGAGAGAGAGAGAGAGAGGATCCTAAGAAGGCTCTGCACTCTCAGTGCAGAGCCCGAAGTGGGGCTTGAACTCCCAAACTGTGAGATCATGACCTGAGCTGAAGTCAGACTTAAATAAGAGAGCCTCCCAGGTGCCCCTCATTTACTGACTTTAAAGTTTAGAGAAAAGTAAGGAGTGAGGAGAGCAGCGGCAACATTTCACCAAAATATACAAAGTAATTGGTGATTTTTGAACATTCTTAAATGAAGGTAGTTACATCATATATCTAGGGGAAACTAGAATTCAAATTACATACACAAAAGAATTATTAAAATAAACCTTACCAGCAATGCATCCAGTCTATAAAATGAACAAGTCCTGCCTTATGAGAAGTCAATCATCAGTTACAAAGAAGTTCAGTCCCAACATAAGGAGTGGGTGAAATAACTACAATAACTAGGGAAATGCTTGAAATAGGACTTTTTCTGGGTTCTATTCCTCAATTCATTCATTCACCTCTTCAAATATTTCAGTATATATTGAGCATCTATGCTGAGCCACGTATTGTTTCAGGAGCTGGAGATTAATTGGTTAGAAGACTAAGATTGCTAGTTTCAAGTATTAGTAGACTGGAGAGCCATGTAAAGAGTCTCAATTTCACACAAATAAGTGGTAAAATAATTGATGAGGTAGTGCTGTGGACTCAGAGGAGAGACACCTCAATTATTCTCAATATTTTATATATTTCAGAAGAGGTGATGCCCAAGGTGAGGCTTGAACAAAACAGCAGGAGTGAGCATGATGAAGATGGCAAAGGCAGAGATGATTAAGCAGGAACAGCAAATACACAGAGAGACAGGACACATTATGGATCAATATGGAGAGTTAAAAATAGTTTAATGTGATGAGAGCATAAGATTAGGAAGAAATTGGTTTCAGAGGAGGCTGAAGAAATAAGCAGAAATAAGCATCGTGAAGAAATTTGTAATCCAAAATAAAGCATTTCCTTTTTATTCCATAGGAAAGGCATTTAATTATTTTAATCAGGGGAGGTGGGTCTCTCAATAACAGAGGGATGTTGTGGTTTCACAGTGCCTAGCCATCAGCTCAGATTTCCTCAGACACAGGAGGGATGGGATAGGAAACTTTCCTAAATAAACTCATCCCTCTTCATAATCTTGGGACTTTCCTTTGAGACCCACATAAAGCAGAAGAGAAGTCTGATTCACCATTAGGGGTAGCCCATTGTAATGACTGCTAAGATGCCTCTAGAACACACTCTCGCATCGAGTACACAAATACAGATATATTCCCAGGCTTGCAAAAGAAAATTATAAACAGGGGCGCCTGAGTGGTTCAGTTGGTTGAGCATCTGACTTTGGCTCAGGTCATGATCTCACGGTCTGTGAGTTCGAGCCCTGCGTCGGGCTCTGTGCTGACAGCTCAGAGCCTGGAGCCTGCCTCGGATTCTGTGTCTCCCTCTCTCTCTCTGCCCCTCCCCTGCTCATGCTCTGTCTCTCTCTCTCTCTCTCTCTCTCTCTCGGTCAAAAATAAACAAACATTTTTTAAAAATTATAAACATATGTCAGTGCCTCAAGGATTTCAGTGAAGCCAGTTGCAACACCTTTACTTAATAGGCTTTGGAATTCTACTCTAACACACTCTAATTTTTAAATTGTGAACTAAAAGATTGGGCAATACCATCCGGACATTTTTCTATATACTGTAGGAAGAGCCTACTCAGCAACATATGAAGCCACATTCTCCTGACAGCATCTCTGTTATGTGATTTCTGTATTGAGGTAGATATGTGAGGTCTAAGTAGTCTATATACAGAGTCCTTGAGCTGCACTATTAAATCAATTTGTCCTTAACTCTAAACATTCTGATCCCTGACAACAGTTAACCCAATCTATCCTTTTTTGTAGCTGATGCTGCCTACACACTCCTTCCTCTTTATATTCAGTCCACCTTTGACATCTGCCACGCACACTAGACCACACGCTGCTAGATGGCAAAGGTTGCATCTTCTTCAGTGTAGAGGCTGCAAGTGGCAACTGAGTGTGTCAAAAACGAGCAGGAAGAGTGGGGAAAACAAGCTGCCTAAGTAAGGTCAGACCCATCACAAAAGGCAGACCTCGTACCTCTTTAGTCCCAGCAGTGACATGCTCTTTCTGAGGGCACATGCCAAATCTCTGGTACCCCAAAGCTCTTTATTTCCTCCTGTCCCACTCTGCAGGTAAATTATGATACTCCTTACCACTATTGCTACCTCTTCTGATCCCAGGAATGGTCTCTTTCTGTCCTCAGCCCACTTGTCTCTCCTTTTCTGTTTTGGCTTCATGGTTCAAGGAATCACCTAAAGCTTCAGCAGCCTCCAAGTGTTTTTATCTGATTCTATAATCTGACAACTGCAGATGATATAGACATCAGGTAAGTCATAGTGAGAGAAGATATTTTAAAATAACTGTCTCACAAAGTAGGGTTTTTCTATAAAAATAAAGAACTATACAACTCAGTACTAAAAGACGAACAACCAGGGCACCTGGGTGGCCCAGTAGGTTGCATGTCTGACTCTTGATTTTGACTCAGGTCATGATCTTGTGGCTTGTAAGATCAACCCCCATGTCTGACTTCATGCTGACAGTGGAGAGTCTGCTTGGAATTCTCTCTCTCTCCCCCTCTCTCAAAATACACATTAAAAAAAAGAGAGAGAGAGACAAACAACCCATAAAAGGGACAGGAGTAAATGACTGAAAAAGAGTATGACTTCTAGAGTCCTGATGATCTTCTACTTCTTTATTTGGGTGTTCACTATATGGGTATTTTTCCTTTGTGAAAAGTCACAGAGCTGTTAATATGTGATTTGTTCATTTGGTATTTGTATGTTCAACTTTAACAGAATTGCATAAAATCAAAGGAGAAAAACGTATTTTCAGACAGAAAATTGCCTAGTGAGTCTTGGTCTACAGATATTTGAAAAAAAAAATTAAGATGGAAAAGGTAGATAATTTATCAATAATAAGTACTTAATAAATCTTATCCAAAGTTCCGAAGATACACTAGTATTACCAAGACTTGCACTCATTACTCTTCCCAAGAATTCAATACATAAAGACACAAAATAATGTGTTTAGTTCTACTTAATTTACAACACAGTTTCAAATGTTATTTCTTTTTAAGTTTACACTTAGCAACTTGGTTTTACACAGTTGATTTTATACAGTTAGCTGTTGGATTTAATATTCAAAATCAGCAAACAATTATGAGCACCAATTAAAGTGGTAATAATTTTTCTATTGAAACCCTTTCTATTTAATTCTAATAGAAAATATGTAAGTGCTACTTTTTGTCCTTTCAGAATGAGAAAATGGAGGATAGTAGTATGTAAGTAACTTGCCGTTAAATTGAGGTTCTCCAATTCTAATAATAATCTCACTTCTACTTCCAAAAATGGGAATAGGCGTGGTAGTGGAAGATTCCTGTCTAAGTGTACCAGTTAGTTTTCATGTCAGTTTTTTTTTTTCAGGACCCAAAGAAGGGCTTTTGACCTCTTGCAGTGGGTATACATGACCTCTTATAGTGGGCTGATGACATCTGAAGAAGTGGCCCAAGTTGCTTGAGGAGCATAAGACCTCTTTTGGGTTCAGGAATGGACCTTTAAGATTCATTGTTCTTCTATTTTGTAAAATCTGCACTCTATAAAATGACTAAGACTTTTTATGACCTAGCCTCATTTTCTTTTCTCTATCACTATATCTCACACAAAATACTCTTAGGGTATCTGTAGATGTATTTATTGACTGCTAGAGGATTGGTGAACAGATATGCCAGCTTGACTTACAGGCAGAGGGTTCAGACAAGCAAGAAGCAGAAGTGATTTAGAAGGAGCATAAATTTAGGAGAAAAGTATAATTAAAGAACCATTATTTAAGGAGTTATTACTCTGTGTAAGGTACTTTAAACGCATTATCTTATTCACACAATATGTTGAATATCTCTACCTTGTACTCTGGCAGCTAATCTTGAGCCAAATGTCTCACAGATTCATGGAATGAAGCCATTCACATCACCTCAAACTTTTTCAGAAAGGTTCTTTTGACACATTACCTGCCATGTGAAATCTTCCCCAATGACAAACTTTCTTCACTTATTTCCTTATGCATCTCTTCCTTCTCTAGGGACCCTGTAACTAGCCTAAACCTGGGCAGGACTTAATGACTAAAACATAATTCTGACTTATATCCAAAGAATATTCTTTCTTCTCTTACACCAACACCTCTTCATCTCTTCTTCCTGAACCAGAGCCATTTCTATCTTTCTTCCTCAAATCTAGGTCACAGACTGTCTTTCCTGATTTACTTCCTTCATTATATTTTATTACTATCCTGTTATAATTAGGAGGGCCGTGCAGAAGATTTATTTGTCAGGAAACAGCAAACCTAATTTGCAATCAGCTCTTCCTCACACCTGCTTAGTCCAACTCTTGTGACTTTTGTCTGTTAATAGTGACTCTGATGGGTTCTTCTAACTCTTGCTAGACTCTTCACTTCTTTCAGGCTTATTAGCAGTTCTCTTTATTCATCCCTTCAATTTAAACACATAGACAGAAAGTACATATCTATACTTTTAGTAAAATAATATGTAACAACAACTGAAAATAATGAACCTTGACAGACACCGACAAACTACATTCCATATTTCCCACTTTATACATAGAGTAATTGAATACAGGGAAGTAAAGAAAGCTGACTAAGTTCACACAATTAGTATGTGGCAGATTCAGAACTTAAAATTAGGTCTGTGTACAGAATGCAAATCCTGTACTTTCAACCCTATCACTTTAGTGACAAATAGACCCTAACGTTATATGTGGACTTGACCTTTGTATTTGTTCTGTTGAGCTTCAATTTCTTAATTTTTTAAAATGAAAATGTTACCATTTCCTTTATATGTTTTACTCCCTTATTGTGAAAATAAAACCTTGGATGTTTTACAACAGCATAATATTGTAAAATTTTGTAAAATATTGTAAAAACAATATCCAAATATTATTTGCTATTATTATTCTAACTCTCTTTTTAAACTTAATGTTCATATCACACTATATTGTTCACTTTTTGTTTTAGTCATGTCTTTTTTTTTAAATCTATACTAGAGTTCCTACCCTAAAAATTTGAACTGGTAGAGAAATTCCTGATGACAAATATTTAAGATATATGAAAAATATCTTTAACTGGAATTACAGTCCCTGGGGATTTTTACAACTATTTTTTTTTCTCCTAAAGGATTTTCCTCAGTTCTGGTATGTTAAAAGATGAATGAGGGGATGATTAGTTGATGTGCTTTTCTTCTAAAAACTCTTTTAAAAATTACAGCCTGAAAAAAAAAATCAATGCTTTGAATCTTTGTCAGTTATATATAATATCAAGCAGTAGGTAGCCAGAGTAATTGAAGAAATTATGCACATCTTTCTGTGTCTGTTGGTAAGCTACGTTGGATGTCTTAAAGTTGAAAAAGGCTGAATCTGAAATTATCAGCAGTAGGCCTTTATAAATAAAAGAAATTTTGCTTTTTCTTTATCTTGTTTAGTATTCTGTCATACTCATGCCTGGCAGAATAACTCATTATATTTTAATGTCCTACTGAAGTCAAAAAACACACGGAAGTTAAGGAAATGCATATGAAACAGTAATTTTAGAATAAGCATTGGTATTTATTATCTTTACAAAATTAAGATTACTTTCTAATTCAGTTTTAAAAATTACTTGATGAATATTGTGTTGTGAAATAATAAGAAATATATATATTTGTCTCTTCCCCTGGTTCCTGCTAATACTTGGCCTTTGATCTCAGTTCCTGGTAGAGTCCTCCTTAAACCATTTTCATTTCCTACATGATAGGAGTGTCTGAAACAGAAATCTTAGGATAGGAACGTCTTTTGTATTAATGAGGTGACTTTTGGTGTTTGGCTCTTGGATGGAAGCTGATCACTAGAAAGACTAAGCCATGATTAGAAACTTGGAACTCTCAGCCTTAACCCTCACTCTGTGGATAGAGAAGGGGTCTAGAAATAGAGTTAATAATCAATCATGCCTATATGATTAAGCCTCCATAAATATCCCCAAAGTACAGGATTCAGAGAGCTTCCAGGCTGGTGGACAACTTTAGAAACCAGGAGGATGGCAGACCCGAAGACAGAAGCTCTTGGACTTGGGAAACTTCCAGACCTTGCCCTATGTATCTCTTTATCTGGCTATTTACTTGTATCATTTAAAATATGTTTTGTATTAAATCAAAAATGGTAAATAAACTTTTTTTCCTGCATTCTATGAACCTCTCTAACAAATTATTGAATCTGAGGAGGATTTTGTGGAAATCTCCAATTTGTAACCAAGTTGGACAGAAGTTGTGAGTAACCTGGGAAAACACTACTTGTGACTGGCATTTGAAGTGGGAGGCAGTCTTGTGGGATTGAGCTCTTAATCTTATGGAGTCTGTCCTAACTCTAGGAAGTTAGTATCAGAATAATCTAGTGTATAAAACCCATACATATGGTATCAGAAATGGGAATGTGAGTAGAGAAAAATAGTTAATTTTTCCCAGACACACATAAAAAGAGCTGTGATATTCACTCAATCAGATATGTATTATCTGTACTTCTCTTCCTATACAAATTGTATGTATCTATCAAGGCTTAGCATAGGTGTCACTTCAGAAAATTTCCTAGATTCTGCCAAATAAAAGCAAATGAACTCTTGTGGCATTTTCTCTTTTACTTTTTATTCATTTTTATTCTCTTTACATGGAGATTAAATAACATACTTCAAATATCACATTCATCAAAAAAGAAATCTCAACAAAATCTTTAAAAAATACTTTGAACAAATGAAAATGAAAACACAATTATCAAAATGTGTAGGATGCAGGTAAGATGTGCTCAGAAAGCAATTTATGCATATATTTATGCATATATACATGCATTACATGCATATATTAAAAAATAAAAACATCTAAGATCAAAAACTAAATTTCCACTTTAGGAAACTAGAAAAAGAAGAGCAAATTGAATTTAAAGCAAACAGAATAAAATAAATCATTAGAATTAGAGTAGAAATCAATGAGGTTTAAATAGGAAATCAATAGAAAATTTCAATGGACACAAAAGCTGGTTCTTTAAAAGGTTGGTTTCTTGAAAAGATTAATAAAATTGATAAGCCTTTAGTCAGTGCAACAAAGAAAATCAATGAGAGAATACAGTTAGAAATGAAAGAGAGGACATTACAGATCCTTTCTCTCCAATGAGAGAATACAGTATTTCTCTCCAATGAGAGAATACAGTTAGAAATGAAAGAGAGGATCATTACAGATCCTTTGGACATTAAGAGAATAGTAAAGAAATACTACGCCCACAGCTCTAGTAATCTAGATGAAATAAACCAATTCCTTGAATGACAAAAACTGTCAAAACTCACACAACAAGAAATAAATGATTTAAACAGGCCTATATCTCTTAAAAAAAAAACTGTATCAATAGTTAATAACCTCCCAAAACATTAAGCACCAGTTCCAGATGGGTTCACTGGTGACTTCTTCAAACTTTTAAGAAAGGATTTATACCAATTACCTATAATATCTTTCAGAGGACAGAAGCCAAGAGATTACTTCCTAAGTCATTCCAAGAAGCCAGCATTACCATAATACCAAAACCAGACAAAGGCATCAGAAGAAAACTACAAACCAATATCTCTTGTGAACATAGATACAAAAATCCTTAAAAAATATTAGCAAGTTGAATCCAACAAATAATAAAATGAATTATACATTAAGACCAAGTTATATTTAGCCTAGGTATGCAAGACTAGTTTGATATTCAAAAAGTAATTAATTAATCCATCATGTCAACAGAATACAAAGAAAAACATCACATGATCATATCAATAGATTCAGAAAAAGCATTTGACAAAATCCAGTACCCATTAATGATGAAAACTGTCAATAAGTTAGGAATGAAGGGGAACTTCCTCAACTTGATGGGAATATTTACAAAAACCTTACAGCTAATATCATACTTAATGGTGAGGAACTCAAGTATTTCCCACTAAGAGTGGGAACAAGGCAAGAATGTTTCCTCTCAACACTCCTTTCAACATTGTACTGTAAGTTCTAGCTAAGGCAATAAGACAAGATTAAAAAATAAGAGATATACAATTGAGAAGAAATAAATAAAACTGTTCTTGTTCACAGATGAAATGATTATCTATGTAGAAAATATGAAAGAAGTGACCAAAAAAAAAGCCCTGAAATTAATAAGCAATTTTAGCACAGTTGTCACATATGCAGTCATTATGCAAAATACTATGAATAGAAAACATTTCTGCAGAACCCAAATTAATATAACCAAAATTATATCAAGAAGTAACTGAAAAGTGATGAAGCTTGGCATATTTCTATTCTACAAAACAAATGACCCTAAAGTTTAGTGTCTTGAACCAGCAATCATATATTTAGTTCACAATTTTGCTTAGCAAGTTTTCTGGTCTAGGTCAGTCTTGGCTGGTCTTAGTTGGGCTTGAGAATAAGTCAATGAGTTGGAAGGGAACTGGCTGGTTCTAGGTCTCACTCACATGTATGACAGTTGGCTGGCTGTCTATTGGAACATGAGTGGTGAGCAGACCAAGTGGCAGTCATCATCTAACACAGAAGCCTTGAACTTTCTAACACTTCTTCAAAATAAACACTTTATTTTTAGGTCACCTCCACAAATAGATGCTACAAAAAATATTTTAGATAACTTCAACCTTCAAATATAAAAGGATAATAATGTAACATCTCTTTTTCAAGGTAAATTTCACATCATATTCTTAGCAAAACAAAAATCTTGCCTTCAGCCATAGCAAGTGGGCCTTACTCTCTAAAAACAAACAAAAAATCGTACACTGAGACCTATACTTTAATATAGTTTGAGAACTTTGAAGGAATTAAAACCACCCATTGTCATGAAGGTTAACAAGATATTATGGAAAATGGCACATGGCGCATGCTAAGATTTAATAGACCAGTTTAAAATCCTGGCACATGATCAACTCTAAAGTAACAAAATAATAGGTCCATTAGAGTGAAAATATTTTTAGACTATTTATGGCTATAATTTAAATTTTAGCTGCTTCAAAACTAGATTCTAGCCACTTTCTTTCAGTTTCCATCCTGTCTTCATATAAATAATAACTATGATGGTGATGACAACTATTACTACTATCAAAATCACCATGATGTTCATTAAAAATAGCCATTTTTAAATGACAAAGTTGTGCCAAACATTATGTTAAACCATGAGGCACAATATGAATAAAGGTAACATTTCACCCAAGAGTTCAGAGTACAGTTGTGCATCTGTGACATTTGCTCATCTCATCTTACCATCAGAAAGGGTCCTTAAGGTAGGTACGCATTGTTCCCATATCTCATTTTTTTTTAATAGAAAAGCAAGACTCAAAGAAGTTAAGCCATTTACCCATATTCACATAGAAAGAAGGGGAAACAGCTGGGATTCAATTTCCTTTCTCTCAGGTTCTCATATTCCAAACAAACAAAAAAAAAAAACCCCAAAAAAACAACAACAAAAAAAAAACTTGTGTTTTGCCACTTTACTTTCTTTCTACATGCCAGAAATTATACTAGAGTTTTTCAACAACTGTAGAGAATTTAATGGAATTAGAGGTTGAAGTGAAATAATACAGCTGGAAAATAAAAAGGGAAAAGTAGTGGTGAAAATCCTATAGAAATATATGAAGGTATGATATAGCCACATATATTACCCCAGAACAACATTAAATGTTTATAGTGATTAAAAATAGAGTTATACTGCACTTGTAGTTGAAGATTTAAGGAACAAATGATAGGATATGACTCTTATGCTAAACCAAAAAACTATTGGATGTTTTCAAGCGGGAGAGAAGCATCGTCTAATTTGTATTTAGAAAAATTTCTTTGTCTTCATACTAAGAATGATAATAGAAAATTTAGTAGTTCTGTCTTTGAATCTGAAACTAAACAAAACTTTATATCTCTATCAATTGCTTCAGTACTGTCAGCATCAGTAAATTTTCCAGTGGAAAAATAAATGTTAATAAAACTTGACTTTCTACCTTCCAGCAATACCTAGTTTGATATTTGAGAAACTTGTCATGTTCTAAAATTGAAATGATTTTTATCAATATATGTTTGCTTTAGGCATTTTATCACTAGTTGGTGTTCTTGACTATGAACAGACATGTCTTATTAGTACAACCCATAGCACTTATTTTATGATTACTTCTAGTGCCACTATAAATTAATATAATATTGCTGCCTGTAGCATGAATTCCATATTTGGAAGAGCAAATGGAAGACAATGAATGACTTCTCTGAGGATAAAGTTTCCCAAAGTTTATTCTGTGTTATGTGAGACATTAATACATTTTATTTTAATTTACCAAAGAATATCTCAATACCTTTAATATGCTTATATTTCTTATATATCAAAGAAGGGATGCCAAAAACGTATTGGTCAAGGGACACTTAATTTTTCTCCTAAGCAACTTGGGATCACACAAGAAGGGAATTATATTGTAAAAATGAGGATAACAGTCACCATTTATTAGATATTTACTGTGGTACTGGAATTTTGCTAGGAAATTTACTTAATATAATTCCACTGAATATAACCCTTCAAATAGAAATATACAGTAGACATGTTATCTCTAACAATGGTAAACTGGAGCTCAAAGAAGTTAAATACATATAGTTATTGGCAGAACTGGTATTTGGGAGTTAGTATGTACAACTTCTAAATTTATACTTTTGTCATTATGCTTCAGAGAAGGGAGATGAGGCCAGAATTTGGAAATAGATTGACCAAATGACAGAGTGATAATGCCAACAGCATAGGCCTGGAGAATGTCCAATAAGAACAGAATGTCTATCTCTGAGGGTCTGATAGAACAGTGAGGTCCTGCAAAGCAAGACGTCTGAATAGGTGGTAAAATTCAAAGCATTGGACTACGCCTAGAGGCAAAAGGCCCATCTCTAGGAGGAAAAGAGAGAAGGATATGGAATAATAAAGAAGCCTGGAAGTTAAGCAAAGGCTGGAGCCTAGGAAGAAACAATTCTAGCCACCAGAACTAAAGAAATGAGAGGACTGGTAAGCATCAGTATCTGGAGCAATGATGATACACTGTTAGGGAGAAGAACTATATAGAGAATAGAGTTCTCGCTTTGAAGACTTGTTTTCAAACCTGGATCTGTCATTTACAATCTCTAGTTTAACCATGTTGAAATTCAGTTTATGAATCACAAAATGAAAATGGTACTTTTCTAACTCCTGCAGTTGTTAAGAATGGAGATAGTTTATAAATATGTTGATTATAAGAACTGGTAGTTGAAACGGAAGGAAATTATAGAAGTAGAATTACAGTAGAAAAGAATTAGATGCATTCATGCCACCAAAATTGTTGTAGAGAGCACAATCTACTTCCTAGTAACACATTTTTTCTTTAATTTGGAACTGATTGTTTTTCTTTATAAAAACCATTAAAAATGTGTTTTATATCATTATGGACCACATACAGTTGTCATTTATTTTTTTATAATTAACATAGCTGATTTATTATACTTGTACAGATGATTTTTTAATACTATATTCTGTCACATTTCTGATCTGTGTATTTCCTCTTCACCTTTTGAGTGGATTTTTGAAATGTTGGGGAAGAAACAGGCTTTACATGTGTTGGCAAATACATACCCCATGTTGCACACTCCATTCTGCTATTATTTTTCAGTTTTTCCTAAAATGTCTATACAGTAAATGCATAGATTTTAAAGCATATGGTTTGATTAGATTTGACAAATGCATATACCCCATCAACATACTGAATACTTCCATTGCCCTCAAATTTTTCTTGTACCCTTTTTTAGGCAGATTCCCTCAGAGGCAATCACTGATTTCATTTCTCTCACCATAGATAACCTTTGTCTATCCTAGAACTATATGTAAATGGATGTATATATTATATACCCTTTTCTGTAAGATTCATATGTATACACACACACACACATATATAAATTATAGGCATCTCTAAATAAAAGGAAACTTAGAGCTTCACATAGCTTATAACAGAAATGTACAAACTTGCCAGTGTACAATATGTCCAATATGACAAGTTAATACAGTAGTCCCAGTTTTTCCACAGTTTCCCTTTTCATGGTTTCAATTACTCGTAGTTAACTGTGGTTTGTAAACAGATTATCCTCCTACCCATGATATATCAGAAAGTCAATAGTAGCCTGAAGCTATGTCAAAATGCCCATGCCATTCACTTCACTTTGTCTCATTACATAGACATTTTATCATCTCACATTATCACATGAAAAAGAAAGGTGAATACAATACAATAGTATATTCTGGGAGAGAACCACATTCATAGAGCTTTTATTACAGTATATTGCTATAATTGCTCTAATTTGTTTTTAGTTATTATAACTAATCTCTTACTGTGACTAATTTATAAATTAAACTTCATCATATGTATATATGCATAGGAAAAAAGCAGTAGATAAGTTGCAGTACTATCTATGGTTTCAGGCATCCACTAGGGGTCTTGGAATGTATACCTCATGGATGGAGGGGACCACTATTAAGATGGTTTTTAACGTACCAGCAAAAGAAATACATCATGTGACATCATATATAACTTAAATTCTGGGTTATTATAGATAGTTTTTTTTTAATTTTCATTTGTGCGTGTATATGTGTACATGTGAATGTGTTTGCTTTGACACCAACTGACTTTAGTAAGATATTTGATTACCCATGCTGTACCTATCTCTTGCAGTATCCCCTAGATTTGTTTTTTTTATCTTACTTCAGCACTCTTTCCAACATTATTTTCAGTTGACTGAGTGGTAAAATCTTCTTAGGACTTTTTAATAACTGTCACTTTTGGTTTTATAGATTTAACTAGCACTGGGTAGATGCTGGTTGCATAGCATGTAACCCAACAGCCTTGAATGTTTGGAAGACTGAGGTAGAAGAGTGAATGACAAGGATGGGTTAACACTTTTCCATTCATTTGTCCTAATTTTTCATCCCAACAGTCCTTCTCTCCTGCCCTTGTCTTATCTTTGTGAATACCAGCATCAGAAGCCTGAACTCTTAGGGAGCTAAGAGTAGTCCAAAGGCAACAGAGACAGGAAAGAGCTTGGCTCCAACTGCTCTTCTCTCTAAGTTTTTGTCTCACTGTCTTAGGAGGTAGCTATTCCTCCCCACGCTACAAACTCTTGAGCTCAAACAGCCTTCTATCTTACTGGTGTTCCTCAGGTTTGTTTAGCTTTTACTGATGGCTGCTGTTGATGTTGACATTATTTCCTTGATTCAGTGTTTCCTTCTATCATTTCTCCTAAGATTGATTTTACAGGAGGGAAGCCTGCATCCTGAATTAATTGAACTCTTTGTAGGCAAATTTTTGCAGACAAATCATTTGCTATATCTGCATCCTTAGCATTTTGCATAGTGCCTGGGTTATAGGGAGTCCTCAAAAACTATTGCATGATGATAATTTGGACAGGCTCTGGCATTTATGAAAGCAAGATATCCCTTAAAGATGAGGCAACTAATTCTTTAGTCCTTTAATGATAGGTAAAGTAGATATTTCACAAATAATGCTACCAGGTAATATTATACATACTACCTTATTCCCTTCAGTGCCACAGTAAGGTATATTTTGCTCTAATTGGATTTTAGCAGAGAAGCAGAAGAAGCAGAACCCAGATATCCTGCCTCCTGGTTCTGTGCTGTATCTTGTTCTATCTTGCTGGAAGCATTAGTTTTAGTCCTCCAAATTTTGATGAAAATTTCAGTGTCACTCTATCAAATGAATTTATTTTGTCATATGAGCTCCCAATCCTCAAAATAAATATTTTCCAGATATTGGCTGATCATTACCCTAGAAATCAATTCATAGCCAATGTATATAATTAACTTTATTTTCCATTGATAAATTGACACTATTTTAAAATGCATTTGAGCAAGCAAGGAACCTTCTAAAAACTGAGGCTATCTTCACCACTATACCTTGTTTATCAAAATGACAGGTTGTAAGATATTTTAGTGTGTGTGTGTGTGGGGGGGGTAATGGATTGAAAACAAGTCTGCAAACCATAACTTTCATAATAATAAATTAAGGAGCCCTAACTGCCAACCTATGAAACCCAATTGAGGGGCAGTAGCCCTGAAACAAAAAAATCACAACAATTCAGAAACCATTAACACTAATGTGGTAATAAATCTATCCCATAAAAACCAGGAAGTTGGTTAATACTATATTCAAAAGGCCAACTTTGTGGAAATGACTGTTAAAGACATTTAAAATAAACACTGGAAGGAAAAGTAACATATTTACCTATTATGCCAAAAAGAGTAGCCTAAATTAGCCCTTATCAAACAACATGAATGAATACAGTTATTTTTATATAACCTAAAAGTATGTTAGGACTTACCTGAGGAGTTTATGTCTCTATAGAAATTAAAGAGGCAGAATTTCTTTTGTGACGTGAATGAGCCCAAACACTGTTTCTGCACGGGCAGGGTGGGGTGTTTGGGAGAGTGACTGGGGAATGGAAGAAAAGATAAAAGTCATTGAACTGTAATGTCAACTTGGCCTGTTTGTTTGAAGGTCAGTGGTAGCTCAGATAAAATCAAATATAGAGATACAGAGATTATAGAAAATAAAAGTATGTATCTTAGGTGTTAAGTTCCATTAATTTTGATAACCACCCACAGAAGGTATAAAACATTTACATCACTACAGAATAATTGCTTATGCCCTTCAGTCAATCCTTACCCACAGGAAGACTTGTCCTAATTTATATGAAAGGGATCTGTTTTGTCATCCATGCATTTCATAAAAGTAGAATCACACAGGCTTCTGTTTCTAGTCAAGAAGTAACCAGGATTGGATCTACCCTCTCTCTCCAAATAAGTAAAGAGTCAGACAAAATATATGAGGAGAAAAGGGGGCGGGTTATGACAGTGGACATCTGGCAATGAAGATCACTGATCTCTGAGGCATAGGAAACACATGAGGTAAGCCTTACAATTGACTCAGCTTATGGCCAATGCAGGTGCTGCACAAATCTGGGGAACTTAGGCAGAGGTGTAAAGACTTCTTGAGTGAAGGACATAGTGCTGAGTCCAGAGAGAACAAGGTGGCTAGAGTTTGCAGGACGTAGTGCCAGAAAGGGAAGCATTGCAAAGAAACAGGATTTGGGAGATCTCTACAGGGATCCCCTCATTTATTCATCAGAGTACTACTAATCAGAGCATGTGTGTGAATGGAAAATGTCTAAATAAAAGTCAACAACCATTAAAAATAATTAAAAGGAAGAACACTCAGCACTCACACAGGACCAGGAAAGGTACCAGGCATTAGCCAGACAGGAAAACTACATGGTGTACAGGACATTGGTTAGAGTACTCAGAAAGGTCTTGCTTCAGTAATACAGTATAATTATCCCTGGACTAATGACAGTCTTTATCCCACATAACGTGTCTTAAGAACAAAGGATCAAAGCAAAGGATCAAACTGTTTTCAAATAACTGCACTCCAGATTAAAAAAAAAAATTAGGAACACAAAAGTATCAGGTAGTGAATAATGTAAATATCCCCAAATCTATTGTCCAATAAAAATAGTACTAGGCATGTAAAGAAACAGATGAATATAATATAAAATAAAGAGAAAAGTCAATCAATCAAAATCCACAGATTTAGAAATTTTGTAGCACAAATGTTAGAAATTTTAGATAAGGACATTTAAAAAATAACTTGTAACTGGATTGAATATTCTTTAAGTATATATATATGCAGAGAGAGAGAGGGAGAGAGATGAATTACATATAAACTAGAGATGGAAACTACGATGCTTGAGGACAAGGTACCCACATCTCTGCTAAAATTCTCATATATCTGTATACGTGTTACCTGCCTTCTTTTCTACCAGATCCCTTAGGAGTTCTGCAGTAGTGTTTTATTGTTTGGTTCTATACTCTAATCATTGCAACATCTGGGTCATCTCTTTGTATATCCTGTTGACTGTTTCCTTTCATGACTGTGGGTTTATTATGTTTCTATGTATTATGATTCTTAATTAAGTACTGGATATTTTTATTACAACTCAGTAGATATTGAAGTAAATAATGTCTATGCTCAGAAAGTGCTATTTCTCTGCTTCTGACAGTTTGCTGGAGTAGGGGCTGAGTTGACACATAGCCGGGCGAAACTGTTTGGGAATTGCTGCAAATTTAGGTTGATTCAGTTTCAAAAGGAACTAAAAATTTCCTTTCAGCAGAGCCTGTGATCTTAGCATTGGCAAGACTTTTGAAGTCTGCATCTATTTCAGATCCCAGCTGCCTAGTCTCTATCCTATGGGAGATCTCTCCTTGCCTTACAGCTAGGGCACAATGTTTTGTAGTCTCTCTCTCTCTCTCTCTCTCTCTCTCTCTCTCACTCTCCCCCCCCCCCCCTTATATCTCCAGTTTTCTGTCTTGTTCCTTTGACTGACATTTCTCTACTTTCTGTGAAGACTGAGGTTACTCTGCAGGAATTTCTCTCAGCTCTTCTTCCCTGTCCCAAATCAACAGGAATGGAAAGCCTAAAGGATCTGGTGGGGATAGAGGAGCACTTTATCTCAAGCTGAAAGTCTTGAGTGCACAGAGATTTGTCCTGAACTTTCCTGGTCCTTCCCCATCTTTAGAAGCTGAAATTCTGAGTGAATTCTGTCTTGTTCTTTCTATCACTGCTTCCTAGATATTATTCCCAGGACTTGGTAAACACTGTTCAAGAAAATCCAGGAGAGTAATTCAGTCTTTCTTGATTTCCACTCTCTTGGATGCTAACCTGTCATGTTCTGTCAATAAATAGCTGCTAATACTTGTCACAAGATAAGTTACATTCTCTTTATCTTTGAAGATTCTTCCTCCTCCTTCAGCCAGGGATAATAGCAGGTATGGACTTATCTTTTACAATAGATTTGTCTCTTCCTGGAGCTTAGTTTATTAGTTCCTTCAGGTTACTACCCTGATGTAACAAACAAACAAATATGAAGTATAATTTTGTAGATTATCCACCTTGCTTCAGGTGTTAGGGGAAGATAATTGTTTCTTGTAACCTTTTATATTCATACAGGAGTAAAATAGGATTTTAAAAAGCGGTTTCTTCACATATTTAATCTCCACAAGCCTCCCTTAATGTAGATATTATTATTTACAACATTTTTCAGGCATGGAAAGTGAGGTTTACGGGAGTTAAATGACTTGTCCCATTTTGCTAAGCTAAAAGCTTTGCATCTCTCTTATGAAACTATGCTAAAAGCTGAAGAATTATATAATAAACTATGAAATTTATATCTCAATATGAATCAGTACATAAGGATTAAAGTAAGCTTTTGTGGAGTATTTAAACTGTACCTCTAAGGAGACACTTATCACTATCATTAAGTTTTTGCATTAATTTTAAACTTCAAGCAACCCATTATAACAAAAATGTATATTTGATAATACATTAGTGGATACAATATGCAAAGTGTTTTCTATGCACCAGATATGGCATTAGGTTCTTTAAACATGTCTGTTTTAATGTTCACAAAATGCTGTCAAACTGAAATTCCCATTAAGTAATAAGCCAGTAACAAACCCTCCATAACTTTGCCTTGATCACATAGCTAACAAAGACAAAGAGCTGGAAACTGATTCTATGTCTCTCTGATTACAAAGCTAGTCTTTTTTTCCACTATTCTAACATGGATTTGGCAAATCCAAGGCAAAAATCTATGTAAGATAAAGCAGAGATCCACAGTCCTGCAGCTCACTCATAGAGATTCCTGCAGAATCTCTATGATTCTGTGACTGGGCCACTATAGCTACTTTATAGCAGTTAGTCAAACTGGGAGGAATGGTTTTTACTTTCTGACAAGAAATTAAGACATAATATATGTCTTAGCAGAAAGAACACTGAACCCAGATTTGAAGGCACTCTATCTATCAACAACGAAACCCTAACCTCTTCACAGCTGCCAGTTTGCATACTAGATTTTACAATACCCCCACCATACGGCGGGCATAAAAATCAGTGAGATGGATGTGTAGGCCATCTGGGTGAAACATCTGTCACATCACTGATCGCCTGGGTTGATTCCATTGATCTGGTTGTCTAGGCTCTTGTCCCCTTTCTCCCTTATTCCTCTATATGCATTCCTTCTGAAGCTACATGATTGGTCAAAGAGGATAACCTTCCCAGATAGAATATGGTTCTTTGGCCAAGAGTATAGTAGAGAAGCTGTGCTTCTCTACTAGAACCTCTAAACAAGCTTTCTAAAGCCAATGAGATAACAATCATGAAGTACTTAATAGAGCGCCTGGCCCTTAAAAGATGGGAAGTGAGGAAACAGGATTCTAAATCTAGGCTGTCTGACAGTAATGCCACACTCCTATAATGTTGGAGAAGTCTACAGGTAGAAATGGAGAAATACCCAGATGCTAAAATACATGGAGATTGGAGAAATTTATCAACCTCTTTGGAAGGAAGTAGTCTTTAAGAATTCAAGCCTACAGAGCTAGTAACTTTTACGTTCAATTATCTAAATGCATACCTAGTTAAAAATAAATACATAAATATATTGATGTCAAAAAAGGGCTCATGGAAGGCATGTTACTGTGATGGCCAATGAGGAACCTGTTCCATTTGGCACAGCTTTCTTTATGAAAAGAATAAGGAAATTGGATCAGATTGAAAACACCGTAGAACTTTACAAAAAAACACTTGAGTAAAACAAGAAAAAAATTAACAAGTTCTTTCAACTTTGTGAGATTTTGACTTTTGATAAATTGTTTAATAATAAAGATACTGTAAACACTTGAGACCCACTCTTAAAAAATAAGCTAGTTATATATATAACTTTAAAAAGTGTTATGTATGTAGTAGGGTCAGTCAAAATTAAACTTTTGAAGTCAAACGTTCCTAGATTTCAATCCTCAGCTCTAACACACCCTACCTATGTGGCATTGGACACATGAATTCACATTTCTAAGCTTCAGTTCCCTTATTTATACAGTGAGGATAATAGCAATAATAACTAGGTAAATAGGACAGTGCCATGGTAAGTGATATAATTTATGTAAAATGTGATATATGAGGATATATGCAAATGCTTAATAAATGTTAGATTTTATTATCTAAGTAGTGTAAACCATAATTTGAGATAAGAAAGTATATTTGGAAAGTGTGTGTATGTGTGTGTGTGTGTGTCCCAAGTAAAATTTCATTTAAAAGCTAGATTTTTGACATTAAATATACATTAGAAGAAGTATTTATAAACACTTTTGTATAAGTAGGTCAACTCAATATTAAATAACTAAATAATTTAATTTACATGGCAGTTTTCAAATGAATTAACTATTTACCTTAATTTACATTACCCTCTTTATATGTATGTAAAAAGAGTCATACCCTAAATTCGCATTTTTGCCAATGGTTAATTATCAAATATGATGATTACTATAAACATGCATTCTTTTCACATAACTTATTTAAAATTATATGTATATTCTCGTTTGTCTAAGTTTCTTGTTTTGCCTAATTTCTAAATTGGGGCCTATAGAGAAACCAAATTCTGAGAAAGACAAATACTTGATATTTTTATATTTCCATGGACTTAAAGAATTATCTCACAGAAATGAAATTTATGCTGTAAGGTAACTCAAAATGTGGAAACATATAATTATATAAGGAGACCAGCTCAGAGTAGGGTAACTCAATATTAGTTCTCATTTTTAAGTTATGGTTTATTTCATTTTAAATGCATTTTTAGACTTCTTTTGATCAACAAGAAGGAGAATTTAAAGGAATATAGAATACAGATCTGAGAAAGTTATCTCACCACACAGGCTGAATATATGTCCTACTCTATCCAGTTTGCTCATGGATTGATTTTTATCATTGATTTTCCAGAAAGAGTAAACTGTAAGAGTAGATAACAAATGTTATCAGCAATTGTCTTGCTAGGAAAGTAGGATTAGGAGCCAATGAAATAGAAATTTAGATAGAAATTATTTATATAAGTTATATATATATATATATATATATATATATATATATATATGAAAAATTTATACATACCATCTTCAGGTCTTGATAGGAGGAATTTTTAAACCTCAGGAATTACATAAACAGCTTTAATCTAATCTTGCCAGGTTTCAGCTTTGACAGCAGAGTTTACAGCATCTGAAAGTTTCTCTTTTTGTCTGTTTAATGATAAGAACTTCAAGGCTTACTTTTACTAAGAAGCAAAAACTTGAGACTTGCCTGATTTTACATGATTATGTTGAAGACCTGGTTGCTTTTGGTCTCTTACTTATTTCACAATACCCAATAGGAAATATATGTTAGGTAACTATTTTATATTTTACATAAAGAATGGTAAGATGCTAATTTTTTGAAAAGGTTACCTAGAATGGAATCTTCATGTACAATATTCATTCTGAAATCACTCACTGGTCATCATATTTTACTAAGTGCTGGAAAAGAAACAACCCATTTCAGATCTGGGAGGGACCATAATAATTCAGTGCATTTTCCTGAAGCCCAGAGATTTTGCATGATTTGCCTCAGGTCATACAGCAGTTTAGTGTCAGAACCAGATCTAAAACCAGGACCAACTTGTTTCCTACTGTATCTCTGAAACATACTAAGAGGTAAAATTGGCAAAAGATAATAGAAGTTTAGGGAGTTTCAACTTATCTCACATAGAGTGCAAACTGGCATTCGATAAACAACACACTTCCTTTCAGAATATATTTAAATATCTTAGAATAGGCTACATTCTCATAGTTTTCACTACTCCCTCACTGTCCAGTATATGAACCACTTTACCTAATTGCCAGGTTATTGAAAATACTTGAAACTGTAAAGCCCTATGTTACTAGGTATTGTCATATGACTGTCTTCTGCTGAGTCTTCTCACAAGATACTAATTCTAATTTTCCTAGTAGTATATTCCTTTATTACTACTTTGCTCAAAGTTTCCTCCCCACTCACCTCACTGCTATAAGATGGTAAAATCCATGAGGATAATAGTTATGCATTATCTATTTCTGTTTTTATTTTTTTTAATATTTTATTTATTGGGGCACCTGAGTGGTTTAGTTGGGTGACCAGCTAACTTTAGCTCAGGTCATGATCTCTCCCTTAGGGAGTTTGAGCACCGCATGGGGCTTGCTGCTATCAGCCAAGAGCCCACTTAGGAACCTCTGTGCCCCCCTCTCTCTCTCTGCCGCACTCTGGCTCACATTCTCTCTCTCTCTCTCTCTCTCTCTCTCTCTCAGAAAATGTATTTTTGAGAGAGCCAGCAGGGGTGGAGTAGAGAGAAGTGAGTGCAGAGAATCTGAAGTGGGCTCTGTGCTTACAGCAGTGAGCCCAATGAAGGGCTTGTGTGAGCCAATGCAGGGTTGAACTAAGGAACTGGGAGATTATGACTTGAACTGAAGTAAGCCACTGAACCAATGGAACCACCCAGTCGCCATTCTATTTCTGTATTTATGTTACTGGACTTCTTTCCTCACATGTAAAAAGAAATATAGTGATATTAAATACCAATTGAATATAATTTTGAGTGTTCAATTTAAGTTCATTTCCAAACCCAAAATAAGAAGAAACAAAAAAGAAGTTATATGAACTATATGAGAATAATCAATTCTTACATTTTCCACAAAAAGCATCTCAGTCGGGCCACTACTGCAGTGAAATTAACAAAAGTTGAGGAAATTTTTGGAGATGTCATGCCATAGTGGAAAGTACACTCACTGGATCTGTGGTTTCTAGTCCTTTTTAAGTTACATTTAGTTAACTTAGTACAAGATTATCCTTAATTTTGTTATCATGCCATATTTTTACTGACCCAGTTACTAGATTAACTCTGAATTTTCATTGTTTTCTTTTTCAATTTGTTGAACAGTGCGTCCTTAATAAGGCCTTTCTACTGTTGCTCTTAAAAAGTCATTTGTTAGCAAAATCGCTGTTCTATTGTAAATAATTTGACTTTTCTCCTTTAGCATTCTGCAGTTTCACTATGAATTATGTGTCAATTTATTTTTATTTATCCTGCTCAGAATTTATTGAGCTTTCTAAATCTATGAATTGGTTTCTTCCCAAATCTCTGGAAAGCTCTTACCTGTTTCCTTCTCAAATACTTAGCCTCAGCTTATTCCACTGTCCCATTGTAATTCCAATTAAATATATTTTAGTTTTTTTTATTCTCTCTCCCACCTGTCTTAACATTCATTCACTTCTCAGCAGCTTAAGTAGTTCATTAATTCTCTCTTCAGCTTAGTCTACTCTACTGTTTTGTTCATCTATTTTGTTGTTTCTATTTATGTATATGTATGTGTGCTTATGTTTGCATAATATGTCTTTAAAAAATATCTATTTTGTTTTTTATTAATCTGCTACTTCCATACTATTATTTCTCCTCTTCTCTTTGCTTAATTTAAATGCGTTAAATATTATTATTTATATTTTGTAACATATGAAGTCTTTGCAGGTCAAATTCTGTTTTGTTTCTGTCCCACACTGTTCACTTCACACCCACTCAGAAGGCCTTTGTTGCTTATGTGTTTTGTGATCTTAGACTTGGAACTTTATCTGTGAGAATGTTCTAAGATCTGGATTGAAAGTGTTTTTTCTAGAGATAATTTGTGTTTGCTTTGCAGCACGTTTGACCGTTAACAATCTAAAGCCACTTTAAATTGATTCTTTACCGAGAGTTTCTTTTATTACAAGATGATCTTAAATTTATCTGCAAATCTTTATGAAAATTGGCTCAGGATTACAGAGTCTCAGGACATTTTTAATTTGTCTTTGTCTGGCATCAAAAATAGTATGTTGAAATTTCCTTGATTTGTTTTTTCTGTATGATGTGTCTACTTCCCGTTTGCCCTTATTCTAGTGGCAGCATCCCATTGGTTCTGGTTTTACAAAGGTCTCCTTGTAAGATATATAACTTTGTTTAGGCATTTAGGTATAAAAACATTATGCTTATGATGAATCTAAAATAATACTAAACTAAAATTATCTTTTTTTCCAGTTATAATATTGGAGACAGAACACTCCTGTCCCTGTAACTACATATATAGGTTATGGTACATGACGGAAAACACATAGCTGGAGAAAAGAATGAAAAAAGTTTTATATGTGAATATGGAAAGTCTCCAGAATTCATTAGGAAAGAAAAAAAATTTCAGAATATGTATATGAAATGATATCTTTTGTGTAAAATGAAGGAGAACATAAAAATGTAGATTTCAATTTGTTGATATTTACATAAAGTAATAATTTAAAGAATATTTAAGAAAATAACATAAAATTTATATATGGAGATGAGGATGAAAATTACATCAATGTAGTGAAAGAGGGAAATGAGAGTTTTCAAGGTGCATATTTTGCTAAAATTTAAAGATTTTTCAAACATGTTAATATGTAAGTAATTTCAATAAAAAGACATATTTTGGATTTCATGTATTTTTACTTGTCTTCTATGACCATCTAATGCACCAGATGATTAGAAATAGAAATCACCCTGTTTAAATGTTTAAATGCAGTGTATACTTGGGACTCAGTTGGGTGGCTCAGTCGGTTAAGCGGATCATTCTTGATTTCTACTCAGGTCAGTATCTCAGGGTTTGTGAGTTTCAGCCCCACATTGGGCTCAGTGCTGATACAGGGGAAACTCCATGTGATTATGTCTCCCTGTCTCTGCTCCTTCCCTGCTTTCGCGCTCTCAAAATAAATAAAAGTAAACTAAACTTTAAAAAATAAAATAAAATAATAAATGCAATGTATACTTACTGAAAAAATAGAAACCTGTAATTGCCCCTCTATGAAAAAAATGTAGATTTAAATTTGTTTATATTTACATATAAAAATAACTAAAGGGCACATAAAAATAACAAGATTTTTAGGTATAGGGGTGATAATTATGTCAATTGCCCCACCCTAAATGATAAATTTTAATCACACACATAGTACTGCTATTTCTGTCATGTACACATGTATGCATATGCGCATGTGTATATACATAAAACTGTGTGTATTAAGACAGCAAAAAGAGGCATTATACATATACATGCACGATCTAATGGTTACATATACCTTATTTTTCTCCTGAAATAGATTAATATTAGTTATATTGTTTTCATCTCAATTATACTATGGAAATATTTGCATGGCAGTGCAGAGTATTCTAATATCTGGATATAAATTTTTTTCTTTTATATTTAAAGTGATTCTTTTTGCTGGACAGCTAAACTGCTAGAGTTTGTTTTGTTTTTAATTACTGAAATGTTTTAATGAACAAAATTACATTTTTGCTCCATTTTCAAATCAAGTTACTTTTTTTTTTTCAACGTTTATTTATTTTTGGGACAGAGAGAGACAGAGCATGAACGGGGGAGGGGCAGAGAGAGAGGGAGACACAGAATCGGAAACAGGCTCCAGGCTCTGAGCCATCAGCTCTGAGCCATCAGCCCAGAGCCTGACGTGGGGCTCGAACTCACGGACCGGAGATCGTGACCTGGCTGAAGTCGGACACTTAACCGACTGCGCCACCCAGGCGCCCCTCAAGTTACTTTTTTAAAAATTTCTTTAAGTTCCCTCTACTAATGTGAGATATAAATAAAATATTTGAAATTATAGCCTACCTTAAATAAAACATATTATAATTGTTCACTGGCTTCTATATATGTTTTATTAGTCCATAAGGTCATTTAAAAAAAGAGGTTGTAGGGGCGCCTGGGTGGCGCAGTCGGTTGAGCCTCCGACTTCAGCCAGGTCACGATCTCGCGGTCCGTGAGTTCGAGCCCCGCATCGGGCTCTGGGCTGATGACTCGGAGCCTGGAGCCTGTTTCTGATTCTGTGTCTCCCTCTCTCTCTGCACCTTGCCCGTTCATGCTCTGTCTCTCTCTGTCCCATGCTCTGTCTCTCTCTGTCTCAAAAATAAATAAACGTTGAAAAAAAATTAAAAAAAAAGAGGTTGTAAAATACCTTTTTTCTGAAATTCTTATTCCCTAAATATATAAAGGGTGTTCAATACAAGTATATTTAATACATGGTCACATTCTAGTTTCTATAAGTAACATGAGCGTCCAATTTTATGTGACCTCTGCCCTAGTAACACATACACACGTGCACACACACACACACACACACACAAATGAATATACATGTTACTCTTACTCTCCCTAATATAGAACAAGTACAGTGTTATTTACTGTTTCATTGGATTTCATCAAGATTTGACTCTTCAATCTAAAATGCTTTGGGCCTTTTGGGTGTAAAGTCACTTTAATACCAGTCATATTTATTCAAATATAATAAATCAGGCTACATTTCACTTTAACTCTTTGTCCCAAAGGAAGTTCCCTTTTGAAAATATTTTTCTTTTCTCCTTATAATGAAAATTGTATTACCTTTACACTTATAAGTATTAATACTTTCTTTTTCTTCAGACACCTTTGCTTAACTATGAAAAACTGTATTAATGAAATTTCTTTTAGCGCAACTACAAAGTCTAGGTAGCCTAGTCTAGCCATAATTACATGACTAAAGATCAATATCTGAGCAAAACAACCATTCTTTGAAAGTCTGAAATTATACCTTCTTTGGACAAAAGGGGAATTGGTTTTAACCTCAAACCAAATTATTGTTTGTCAGAAGAAATTTATTGCATTTTGAAGCACCATAAGATAAGCATATTTTGATATAGGCTGCAATTTCTTTTTTGCAAGCCAGTATTTATTTAAGAGTATTTTGTTTTCGCTATGCATATTTCTGGCTTTCCCTCCCAAGCTATTTGCCGTTTTATAGCAAATGAAAATATGTTTGCGGAAATTGCATATAAAACTGTTTATTGAGACTTAAATCTTTTCTGGTTGTATTTTTTCCCCCTCCAAACCTCATAGTTGCAGTTCCTTCCCTCCCTCCCTTCCTCTCTCTCTCTCCCTCCACCCTCTCCTTTCCTCCTTCTCTGCCCTTTCTCCTCTCAACCTCCCTCTTTGTCTAAAGAGCCTTTATATAATTAAATCCTGTATCATATATACCCTTGGTCTGTCATTCAATCCAAGAGTTCGGCTAGGCCACTGTGAGGTAAACCTCAACTATTTAATGCTGCTGAACAGATGAGTAAAGAAAGAATGGTTGCATGCCCTGGATCTAAGAACAGTTATATTTTGCATATAAATGTAAGAAGGTAGTTTTTGTATATTATATTGCTTAGAATTTAGGTTTGGCTATATACAGAAACTCATAGCAGCTTAACCAAAATAGAGGTGTTATTATTTTCTGAAAGTTAGCCCAAGTGCAAGCAGGTTAGGACTACTACTGTAGTCCTAGCAGTGTAGCACCATAGTGATTCATAAGTGGGTTGCTTCCAGTTTCCTGCTATATACACTTGGGGTGCAGTCCATGAAGCTGGATAGAGGAAATGGGAAGAAGAGCCTGACCCCACCATTTAGACAATAATACCAAAATAATTCACCTCTCTTCCCTCTTACATGTTTTTTGACCAGAATTGGTTAAAAGGCTATAAGAGAGACATGAAAAGGTGATATCTATATTGGATGGCCACAAGCCTACCCTAATATTTAGAAATTCCATTGCTGAAGAGGAAAGGACATAAATTAGCAGTATCTGGAGATTCATTAAATATTTTTATGTGGAAACAGAAAGATAATTTCAATAAAATACAGAGAAATAGCGTAGTAACAAAAAAAAAGATATGGAGTGAAAAAAATGTTTAAGTGTCATCAATATTCAATATTTTTTTTCAACGTTTTTATTTATTTTTGGGACAGAGAGAGACAGAGCATGAACGGGGGAGGGGCAGAGAGAGAGGGAGACACAGAATCGGAAACAGGCTCCAGGCTCTGAGCCATCAGCCCAGAGCCCGACGCGGGGCTCAAACTCACGGACCGCAAGATCGTGACCTGGCTGAAGTCGGACGCTTAACCGACTGCGCCACCCAGGCGCCCCAATATTCAATATTTTTATGCTGATGGTACTATTCTATTAGGGAGATCTGTTGATGTCAGATAGGAAAAGGTAATCACAGGAGTAAAGTTCTTGAAGGTGTCATATGAAATAGAGGGAAATAAGTCAGACAGAGAAAGACAAATCCTATACGCCCTGTCAATGTTAGCGTATTTCATAGAAACATATTCAGCAGCTCTGAGGTAGACAGAGAGTTGAAAGTTGAAAGTTGTAACAATTGTATATTTGCCAGACAAGTTCTTCAAACAGAAGAAAGCAACAATAAAGAAGTTGGTGATATTTAGAATCAAAACCATATGATGCTTGCTGGGTATGAAAGGAAGTGAGGCATAAGGGGAATGAAAGATAGGAAAAGTGGTCAAGTTGATGCATTGACAGTTATGATGGGGCTGAAGAACACTGGAGCGAGGGTAGAGCTCATGTGAGATGGAAAATTAAGAAGTGGTGATCAAAATGAGATGTAGACCTTGAGTATGGCTATGGAAATGCATGGTTGAGATGGGTAAAATCATTGAAAACAAGGAGGTTTTTACAAGTTAGATGGCCATGAATAATCTACTATATTGTTAAATGTATTATGAATAATAATGAGAGTAAAGGAAGGGCAAGCAAGATAGTATGTGCTAAAATCTTCAGTGACCATAACGAGGGGACCAGAATGGCAGAGATGACTGAAACAAGGAAGAGGAGGAGTTGACATAGTTTGATGGTATTTGCTTCATAGAATCTGTGGAGATTTATGGAGTAGGAAGGAAAAACCATTTGAAAGTGAGAACGAGAATCAAGGAAAGCACCTACTTAACTTCCAGAGGTCATGACATTTAAATAGCTTGTATGGGAACCTGACTTCTGAGAGAACAACTGCCTTGCCACTAGAGCAATACATTGAGAGATATTCAGAGAAGAGAATGGGGATTGAGAGAATGTTCATGATGACAGACCATGAGTTACAGACAGCAGAGGAGAAGAGTTTGGTAGCTATGATATCTGAGTTAGAGTAAGGGAATATAAAGCATTGTAGAGACTAGGGATGACCTCAAAGACTTCAACTCCTTGTGGTAAAAGAATTAACAAGATTGTAGGGAATTATAAAATCAGTCCCCATGGTCACCCAAGGCAAGATGGTAATAAGTTCTAATTATACTCATTGGGCAATAGGAGGTTGCACTCCTAAACAATTTTCTGTGATGCAGCAATGTAGATGCAGATCTACATGATGCAGATCATGTAGATGGGTGGTATGGCAATCTCAACAGAAGACACCTGTTTAATTCTGTATATACCTGTTTAAATGTCTTGGCACAAAGTAAAGGCCAGGCAAAGAGAGGGCTTATCAGGACACAGATGACTTGACACATTTAAGATGTGGAAATATCTACTACATGATACGACCCTGGCTAGGCGGTTCTGGAGATACAGATGAATGTTAAAGATCTTTGTAAAGTATACATTGTTAGGCTTCTATGTCATTTTGCTCACTATATATTAACTGCCTGGTACAGGGTTACTCACTTAAAGGGTATTAACTGTACACATTGCTGAAAGGGACCACTTACTCTTCACTAAGCTACACCTCATTTAATTCTCATGATCACTTAATGAAGGAATAATGTAATTAGATATACCTATATTTTATAGATGAATAAACCAGCATTTAAACAGAAAGAAAGATATTATTCTCAAGTCATATAGCTGGTAAGTGGCAGAGTCTGGATTCAAACTCAAAACACCTGATTTAACACCTGTGTTCTTATAACAAAAAGATGAAAATGATACAGCCCACATTATTATGGAGGACCTCATATTATATCCAAAAGAAAGGGGGATAAACTGCCAACATCGCACAGTATGATGCACAAATGGGCAAGTAGAGAATCACAGAATAGACATCATTTTATATAAATCTTGAAGAAAAGGTAAAAATTCTTCAAATGAGAAGAAGGAGAAGGAGAGATCTTTCCCATCAGGGATATTAAAGGTGTGAAGGACACAGTGAGACTTTGGAACAAGTGATTAAAAGGTAGGCGTGTGTGTGTGTGTGTGTGTGTGTGTGTGTGTGTGTTTGTATACAAGTTCTGGAAGTTAAAAAGAACTGGATGTAGATAGTAATGAGACTTGATTTTGATTCTAAGTAAGTTGGACGTTATTCTTAAGATATTAAGGACATATTAAACCCTTTTTTACGGTAAGGGACATATTTGAATTTGTTTAGAATTATCCCTTTGGAAAGAGTGCGTAGGATAGATTGGAAAAGGTTCAGGTTGAAAGCAGCGACTACGAAAGTATGCAACATTCCCTGTTTTGTATGTTATTTCTCCATAAATTTAATGAAGTATGAAGTCAGAACAACTTTTTTTTTTCATTTCCCAGACAATTGATTTGCTAAATACTTCTTCCCTCTCAACCTACCAGGTAAATTTGCTCACTGTGGAGTATCATAGTAACTTGATTGTACCTAGGTAAAGGTGATCTCAAAATGAGACTTCATAGGACACAAATAGTACCATAACAAGATTTAGATATGCTGCACAATGCAACTGGCATTTGATGTGTGTGTGTATGTATGTGTATAAACTTTACTTGCATGTGCATATGTACATATTGGTGTGAGAGAAAGAAGTGTGAAAAGGCTCAGCGGAATTAGTTAGGGGCATATGCCAGTCTGAGAAAAGTAAGGTTTATGTCACACTACAGCTTTTCAGCTAATCTGTGGGGCTGCTGAACAACCATTCTGTGACTCTCCTGTCACTTCAGTAGGAGACATATGTCGTATATCACCAAATATTACACCCCAAATATTACAGACACTGTGAAACAATGGGTCTCACTTCTTTTTCTTAACTCATACAGCAGTCCATTTGAAAGGATCTCAGTGATTTGAAATGAAAAGGAGTTCAGTGTTGCATAAAGAAAGATACAAAATCTAGGGGAATAGAAAGCATCTTCTTATGCTGCTCTGAGGTGACTATATAACGTCTAGTACCAGAAGTGACATATTTAATCACATTCCTTTACTCAACAAATATTAAAATCATGCTGTGAACCAGGTACTGTGAATACAGAGATGAATAATGTAGAGCTCTGCACTGGAAACTCTCTAGTAAAGGGTACAGAGTAAAGATCCATGTAAAAAAAAATAATTGCAATATAGTGTCTCTAATAGAGATATGAACAGAGAACCATGAGGACTTCATAAAGGAAGTGACTAGTTGTGCTTTGGGACAAAAAGAAATATTATAGGGACTATATTCCAGACACTAAAGTAGGCAATTTACACAGGCTAAATATCAGGCTCCAGGTCAAACAGCTATTATTTAGATTTTGATTTCAAACACAGCCTCTAATCCTGTGCTACTTTATGATACCACACTACTTCCATTAACTATGGTATGTTGAGATATAGGATTCCACATGAGAAGAGATTAATCTTACATAAAAGAAACCCCAGAAGCACTTGATTTCCAAGTTTTCATGCTCTATGAAGAGCCTTCATGCAGATAGAGCAGGTGTAGAAACATAGTTGAATGATACCTGGATCCCTACGAAAAAATACTTTCTCACAGTCAGATTATCAATAATTGAAACATCTTTCTCACATAGGAGTAAGTATTCCTGCTACTGAGAATATTCAAACAGATATATGATGAGTGGTGAGACAAATAAGCAAACAGCTTCCAAATTCTCTTCAAATTATATTCTGCCGGTCCATAAAAGAATGAAAAGGTAGAGGCGCCTGGGTGGCTCAGTCGGTTAAGCGACCGACTTCGGCTCAGGTCGTGATCTTGCGGTCCGTGAGTTCGAGCCCCACATCAGGCTCCGTGCTGACAGCTCAGAGCCTGGAGCCTGTTTCATATTCTGTGTCTCCCTCTCTCTCTGACCCTCCTCCGTTCATGCTCTGTCTCTCTCTGTCTCAAAAATAAACATTTAAAAAAATTAAAAAAAAAGAATGATAAGGTATATGAGAAAACCATTGAGGCAAGCTCTAAAGTGGTGTTATGGAGGCACAGCAATAACTAAATGAAATAAATCTTTCCTATATCACCAGCTTCAACTCCATCTTTCACATACAGATGAAAGAGCAAGAAGTAATATAAGTGCTATTATATATGCCAGGGCCAACTCTGCTCTATTAGCATTATCTTAAGCAGGGTCTGGGCATATGGGATGTAAAGTTTCTAGGAATTCACAAGAAAAAATAAATAAATGCAGAGCTAGAGGAATCTGCTGTAGGAAGGTCTGGGATGGAATATAGGTGTCACAGTAATAATGAAGAATTCTGGACAGGTAGGTTTAGTGGAACGGTAGTTGGTACCTGAGAATTAAAGAAAAGAAGGAAAGGACAATCAAAGGGGTATCATGTTTTATCTTTAACATCTTTAAAAATTAGCTAACCCTTACTAAGCCATGCTGACCAAGTAGTGTTTGCATTTAAAATTCAGTGTACCAATGTGAAGGCAGACAAAAGTGATGCCTTAATTTATGTGCCATGTAAAGCTCTCTATTAAAGTAGCCAAGGGGTATGGGGTGCCTGGGTTGCTCAGTCGGTTAAGTGTCCAACTCTTGATTTCAGCTCAGGTGCTAATCTTGTGGTTCGTGGGATGGAGCCCCTGGGTTGGGGTCTGTGCCAACAATGCAGAGCCTGCTTGGGATTCTCTCTTCCTCTCTCTCTGCCCCTCCCCTGGTCACACTCTTTCTCTCTCTCAAAATAAATAAAGAAACGTTTAAAGTAGCCATGGGAGTATTCATGTATTAAATAAATGCATGAACAACTCTGCCAAAGACTAATGAATCCTTTAATGTGAAATGTTCTTGGTCCAAAGCCAGGGATATCCATGCATATCATAGCTCATTGGTAGCATTTTATACAAAGTCAACATTTGCATTTGAATGCAAACCTAAGAACTAGAATATTTGTATATATATTTATATCATCCACTAATTGAATTATTCACGATTAGATGAATCCTAATATAAGTAGAAAAACATACTAACCCAATTTGAACAGTATATTCACAATTAGATTGACTTAATATAATAAACACTTTATCATTGATTGCTATCTCTTTAACCTAAAACATATTGTTTAATCTCTTTGAATTTTTGTTTTTATCTCAGTAACACAGAGATTTTTTTTTTTGCCTAATATGGTTGCTGAAATCAATCAATAAGATACATTTTTATTATTCTTTAATGTATTTGTTTACTATTTATTGAGCAGTTACATAAATACTATGTTCTGGAAGAGACATTTGAGACATAAAAATGAATAATATACGTTACCTGAGTAAATGACCCCAGCAAAGTGTAAAGGAGATATTGAGTCTTCCTAAGATTTTAGTTACATGGCTTATATAACAGCTTCTGAGTAATATTTGCCAGTTGAACCATGAATTTACATAAAAGATATTATTATAAGTTATATTATTATAAGTTATTATTATATAATATATTATTATTATATTATTATAACACATATGTTGCAGGAGAGTTGCAAACCAATAACTACTGTTTTTGTTTTTTGTTTTTTGTTTTTTTTTTTTTTAATATACAGCCTTACCATTCATTGAGTACTGTTACTTACATTATTACATTTGCTACTCACAGCCATCTTTTGGGGTCAATGATTGGGCATTACTATATTTCCTATTATTTAGACAAAGAAACCTAAACTCAGAGAAATTAGTGGATGTTTTCTGAATTCAAAATTCAATTGTTTCTTGATGACCCAGGCTGTCTCCATATAAGCTGTGCTATACTCAGAAAGACTGGATCTAAGAAGAAGGACTGAAGTGTTTGTTATTTGGTAAGGAATGGGAGATAGAATCAAAAAGATTATTTCAGTTTATGTAGTAATTAGAAAGAATAATGGAATAATAACTACTTATCATCTGATGTTACTATGGTTGTATTGTCCATTTGCCTTTAAAACTAAGTAAAATTTTGTCATTGGTGGGTTTTACCCATTTGTCTTAATTATCCTTAAGGGAGTAACTGTGTAATTGGAGATGATAAAATGTTTGCTTTAATTTTACTCATTTTAAGTAATCCAATCTGGCACCAAATGCATTTGTATGTCTTTCTTTAATTATCCCCACCAGAGAAGATCTCCATTTCCCTCGATCTCTTTTTGTTAAGAGCATTAAGGTGTTAAGTGCAAAGTTACTGCTTGATGGAACAAGGCTCCAGACAGTCTGAGTTGAGAAAAATCAGCACTGGGACTTAGTTGCCACAAGATACTGTTGATCAAACATTAGGTAACTTGGGACAGTATTAGATTTTTTTTTGTTGTTGTTGTTAATAAAGGAAGAATAGTAAGTAGTTCAGAAAGGATGTTCCAATACAAAGTTTCAATAAAGTTGTTGACATGCTCTTCAAGGGCCTAGGATGCCATAATTTTGAAAAAGGTTGTAGGAAAAAGAAAAATAAACATTGTCTTAGGTCATATGAATAAAAAAGGTAAAGTTATCCGTGTTTCCTTTTAGAAAGGAGTTGTCTCATTTAAAAGTACATATGCAAAAATAAAAGCTTACATAATACATTGACTTTATATGAAAATTTTAATCTATCACTACATACGCTCAAAGTGTTCATGGAAAAATATCTTCTTAGAAACAGTATTTAACATTAAATATAAATTAATATTAGTTTTTAAAAAGTCTTTATTTGATCAATTTTATTTTCTATAGCTTTCTTGGAATTTAGAGGTCTTTATGCTACCAGCAGAAAACCTCTTTTACCTTATTTGTAATTTAAAAAAAGTAGGTATACCTATTTCCTTATTATTTGTAATTCAGAGGAAACACTTCCATTCTACCCAAAAAGTTGTTTGAGAACTCTATTCTGGAGTTTTTCTTGGGCAGATATAAAGCTTCATGTTTTTTACACCTTTATACTTTCCATCCAAGAGAAAAGTCATCCTAGAAAAGAGCTCTGAAAAGAATTTTGAGATCAGCTGGACAGAGAAATTTAAAAAATTTCCCCAACACTTTGCTTTTATAAGAAAATTCTATAATTTGCAAAGACAAATCTTTTACTCTTAGACAACTGTCTGTGGCTGGGAACAATGTTGGTATCAAGAACTTATTTAAAAAAAGCTAATAACTTGGGGATAAATCAATTGTTGCAATGAAGTTCAGCCTTTTTCTTTAGGCTCAACTGTGAAAGCTGAGTTTTAAAAAAAAAGAAAGAGAAGTGAAAACTAGATCTAAGTTAATGAAGACTGAACTTCTGATTCCACAATCTGTGAAAGTCCAAAACTGTAATTTCTTCAAATTTCTTGTATTTACTTTCTTATGAATCTTCTTCAGAAGTCTGTATTTACAGGTATTTATCATGTTCCTCCACAACAACCCTGGTACAGAATTAAGCCTATTACCCAATTTATACCACTAATTCTTTCTTACCATGTGCATCATAAGAACTATATTTCATAGACATTTGAAAGGACTGTGGAGAGGCACCAGATCAACATTCTACCTGTGGTCTTGCTGGCTTCCCTTCTCTTATCTCAGCTCTTCATCTCTTTCTTGGGTTTGTCCCCCAATAAGACAAAAAAAATGAAAAGAAAAGAAAAAAAAAAAGAAACAAAAACCCAACCAACCAACCAACCTAACAAATCTCTCACTTTTCTACTTAATCAAGGATTTCAGGTTCTTGCCAGTTTAGGAACAAAACTGGTGATGCATACTGAAGAACATAGAACTTGTCATTAAGTAGTCTATCAGTGTTTCCCAAATGTCTTCCCATTTTGGAGCACACAGAAAATCATAATATTTATTCAGTGCTGTGAGATCAACCAAGAAGGCACTAGGATTCTAATTTAAATGCCTTGAAGCCTCCATGTACCAGACCCCAGAGAGGACCAGCTTTCCAGTACACCTGTAGGTCTTTTAAGGTTCAGTAGTGGGCTCAGGCAGGTTGCCTATTAAGATTTGGGGGTACTGTCTCCACAGGAGACTAGTGTGATTATTGAAGAAAGAGAAATAGAAGGAGGATGGCCTCATCTGCAGGGTGAAAGAGGGTGTTAGGAAAGATTAGGGAATGTCTCCAGATAAGGGAATATCTCCACTTATGCAGAAAAAAAATCAGTGATTACACAATCTTGGTGCTGAAATAAGGCCATATTACAATATTATATTCCTAAGCATGTGTCTCCAATTTAGCCTCTTATCCTGGACTCCAATTTCCTGTGGCTCCAACTATATTTTATTTGTATTTTTCAAACTCAAACTATACTAAACTGTATCATCATCTTCCTCACAGAAGTACTTTTCCTACGTTTACTGCCATCTAGTTCTGCTGGGCTTTTATTCACTTCCTCAACCATGCCACACTTTCACTTCTGACAAAGGTTGACAGGACCAAGATTCAGTATCTAGGGGAATAAAAAAACCTGGGTGTTTTGCTTTCTCTAGTAATGAGGGTTATTTTGCTCAGGCATTTCTTCTCTGAGCAGAGCTGTTTGCTGATACTATATAGGGTTTTAAAACTGTATAGAGTTCGGAGATTGATAGATTTTCAGGGACCTATATTGTACCTAACCAGTTTATTGGTTTTCAGGGACCTATATTGAAATTTTAAATAGTTGGTTGAAGATATTTTTGACGGATTGGCACTTAGAAGAGTTATTATTGGTGGATTTTCATTCCTAATTGGCTGACTCTTAAATGTGAGGAACTGTCATGGGTTCATCAACTTTTAAGAACTTGTTTGCTGAGGTGAGCTGTCCTCATTGATTGACTGACAGAGTTTAAATGTGTTTCTGGTGGCTACTTGTTACCATGGCTATAGAAAAATTAGTCTTTTTTCTAAAAGAGTGGGGATTTGTTTTATTCTTCTCTGCCCACTACTTACCCTTATTTGCCTAGCATCTGTTTATCTTTAGGACTCAGCTTACTGAATCTTATCTGAATCCTTATCTGAACATTTCTGTCACCCTCAGAGATGGTGTTCTCCATGTACTAAGCCTCCCTGCTAGAAATCACCATTTTCTCCTACCCTTCCTTCTGTTGCTAACACACATCAAAGTATTAACTATTACTTCTCTATCTATCTTACCAGCTAGACTCTAATCTCCATAATGAACGGAGCCACATCTTTGTTTACCAATGTATATTTCTTATTACCTATAGGAAATGGAGGCTGGAAAGAGACTACATTTAGCCTACAATTATGTCTCAAAACACACAGACCATAAGAGACAGAGCCCTCTTTCAATCCTACATCTTCTTCTTCTTCTTCTTTTTGTTTTTTTTTTAAATATTTTCATTCATTTATGAGAGAGTGCAAGCGGGGAAGAGCAGAGAGAGGGGACAGAGGATCTGAAGCGGGCTCTGCACTGACAGCAGCAAGCCTAATGTGGGTCTTGAACTCATGAACTGTCAGATCATGACCTGAGCCAAAGTCGGACACTCAACTGACTGAGCCACCCAGGCCCATCTTCTAACACCAAATCCAGTGCTCCTTCCACCAAACTCTAGGTGTCTTATACAAGCAGTGTTAGGAAGGAAATGACAGAAGTCCCTGAAATGTGTTTAAAAAAGCCATCTTCATTTTTCTAAAGAATCTTGGGTGATTTTTCTTAATACTATAACAAACCTTCTTTAGAAATGGAGAAAAGTAGCCCTTGTAAAACTTTCAGCAGGAAGTAGCTACTATATCTCTCTAATATACTGTGTTGTTAAATTATTATCACAATATTATGGCAACAGTGAGATATGCCAGGGAATTATGGAATGCCACTCAGCTCCTACAAACAAGAAATATATACTTATATGCTGTGAAAGAAGTCAGTCACTCAGAAACTTAAATAAGTGGCAGTGTACCAACTCTCACTGAAAACAGACTGACAGTCTTGTGATATTTAGAGGGGACTCTCTCTACATTTTCACCTAATAGGGGTGAAATTTTCATCCTGGGTGGGAGAATTTGGATCTAAAAGATGTAGTCTCATCATGTGTTATTTGAACATCTACTAAGCGTCTTCATCTACTATTACCAGCACAGATAACAAAGTAAAGGCTCTGTCCAGGGTGGGCTTGTTTTTTATTAAATATAACTTTGTTTTATTTTTTTTTCAATACAAAGATCTATTTTATTTCATTTACTCCAAATGGCTTAATACTTCATCCAGAACTACGCAAAAGCACCTTATCTGAAAATTTCTGATTTCAGGATGGAGGCCTCAGTGTCTCAAAAAAACAGGTTTTGGAGGATCCTGAGAAGATGGCAGCATAGGAGGACGCTAGGCTCACAGCGCACACTGCTGATCACTTAGATTCCACCTACAGCTGCCTAAATAACACAGAAATCCACCAGAAAACTAGCAGAATGGAGTCTCCAGAGCTAAGCGCAGACGAGAGGCCCACGGAAGAGGGTAGGAAGGGTGGACAGGCGGTGCGCGCTCCACGGACTGGCGGGAGGGAGTGGGCGGAGGGGCGGCCTGCCAGCCAAGCAGAGCCCCGAGTCTGGCTTGCAAAAGCAGAGGGGCCGGACGGAGTGTGTTCTGACAGCAAGCGGGACTTAACATCTGGAAGGTTATAAGCTAACAGCTCTGTTCGGACAGCGGGAGGGCTGGAGGACAACGGGAGGGAGAGTTGGTGAGCCCCCGTCGACAGAGCTCAGCTTGGCAGGGAACAAAGGCACTCGCCAGCGCCATCTCCCTCGCCATCGCCCAGCCAAAATCCCAAAGGGAACCAGTTCCTGTCAGGGAACTTGCTTGCACTGTGCAAACACCCAACGCTGTCCTTCTGCAGATCCATCCCTCCTGCAGGTCTAACTCCCTCCCTCCTGCAGGTCTAACATCCCTCCTGCAGGTCTGGCCCCTCCCAGTGCCACAGGGCCACTCCCGAAGCAGATCTCTGAAGGAAAAGCGAGCTGAGCCTGCCCCTCCCGAGCCTGTGCACCTTGCTGATCCACCCCGGCTAATGTGCCAGATCCCCAGCACCACAAGCCTGGCACTGTGCAAGTAGCCCAGATGGGCCACACCACCCCACAGTGAATCCCGCCCCTAGGAGAGGGAAAGAGAAGGCACACACCAGTCTGACTGTAGCCCCAGCGGTGTGCTGGGGGCAGACATCAGTGCTGCGGCCCCGCCCACCAACGCAAGTTATTCAAGACAGCACAGGGGAAGTGCCCCACAGTTCCGCACCACTCCAGGGACTATCCAAAATGACAAAACGGAAGAATTCCCCTCAAAAAAACATTCAGGAAACAACAACAGCTAACGAACTGATCAAAAACGATTTAAACAATATAACAGTAAGTGAATTTAGAATAATAGTCATAAAATTAATTGCTGGGCTTGAAAACAGTATAAAGGACAGCAGAGAATCTAATGCTACAGAGATCAAGGGACTAAGGAACAGCCAGGAGGAGCTAAAAAAAATGCTATCAATGAGCTGCAAAATAAAGTGGAGACAACCACGGCTCGGATTGAAGAGGCAGAGGAGAGAATAGGTGAACTAGAAGATAAAATTATGGAAAAAGAAGGAGCTGAGAAAAAGAGAGATAAAAAAAATCTAGGAGTATGAGGGGAAAATTAGAGAACTAAGTGATAATTTAAAGAGAAATAATCTACGCATAATTGCTATTCCAGAGAAGAAGAGAGAGGGAAAGGTGCTGAAGGTGTACTTGAAGAAATAATAGCTGAGAACTTCCCGGATCTGGGGAAGGAAAAAGGCATTGAAATCCAAGAGGCACAGAGAACTCCCTTCAGACGTAACTTGAATCGATCTTCTGCACGACATATCATAGTGAAACTGGCAAAATACAAGGATAAAAAGAAAATTCTGAAATCAGCAAGGGATAAACGTGCTCTAACATATAAAGGGAGACCTATAAGACTTGTGACCAATCTCTCTACTGAAACTTGGCAGGCCAGAAAGGAATGGCAGGAGATCTTCAATGTGATGAACAGAAAATATATGCAGCCAAGAATCCTTTATCCAGCAAGTCTGTCATTTAGAATAGAAGGAGAGATAAAGGTCTTCCCAAACAAACAAAAACTGAAGGAATTCATCACCACTAAACCAGCCCTACAAGAGATCCTAAGGGGAATCCTGTGAGACAAAGTACCAGGGACATCACTACAAGCATGAAACCTATGGACATCACAATGACTCTAAACCCATATCTTTCTATAATAACAATGAACGTAAATGGACTAAATCTGCCAACCAAAAGACATAGGGTATCAGAATGGATAAAAAAACAAGACCCATCTATTTGCTGTCTACAAGAGACTCATTTTAGACCTGAGGACACCTTTAGATTGAAAGTGAGGGGATGGAGAACTATTTATCATGCCACTGGAAGTCAAAAGAAAGCTGGAGTAGCCATACTTATATCAGACAAACCAGACTTTAAATTAAAGGCTGTAACAAGAGATGAAGAAGGGCATTATATAAAAATCATAGGGTCTATCCATCAGGAAGAGCTAACAATTATAAATGTCCATGTGCTGAATACAGGAGCCCCCAAATATATAAAACAATTACTCACAAACATAAGCAACTTTATTGACAAGAATGTGGTTATTGCAGGGGACTTTAACACTCCACTTACAGAAATGGATAGATCATCTAGACACACGGTCAATAAAGAAACAAGGGCCCTGAATGATACATTGGATCAGATGGACTTGACAGATATATTTAGAACTCTGCATCCCAAAGAAACAGAATATACTTTCTTCTCGAGTGCACATGGAACATTCTCCAAGATAGATGACATACTGGGTCACAAAATAGCCCTTCATAAGTATACAAGAATTGAGATCATACCATGCATACGTTCAGACCACAATGCTATGAAGCTTGAAATCAACCACAGGAAAAATATGGAAAACCTCCCAAAGCATGCAGGTTAAAAAACACCCTACTAAAGAATGAATGGGTCAACCAGGCAATTAGATAAGAAGTTAAAAAATATATGGAAACAAACGAAAATGAAAATACAACAATCCAAACGCTTTGGGATGCAGCGAAGGCAGTCCTGAGAGGAAAATACATTGCAATCCAGGCCTATATCAAGGAACAAGAAAAATCACAAATACAAAATCTAACAGCACACCTAAAGGAACTAGAAGCAGAACAGCAAAGGCAGCCTAAACCCAGCAGAAGAGAAATAATAAAGATCAGAGCAGAAATAAACAATATAGAATCTAAAAAAACTGTAGAGCAGATCAATGAAACCAAGTGTTGGCTTTTTGAAAAAATAAACAAAATTGATAAACCTCTAGCCAGGTTTCTCAAAAAGAAAAGGGAGATGACTCAAAGATAATATCATGAATGAAAATGGAATTCTTACAACCAATCCCTCAGAGATACAAGCAATTATCAGGGAATACTATGAAAAATTATATGCCAACAAACTGGACAACCTGGAAGAAATGGACAAATTCCTGAACACCCACACCCTTCCAAAACTCAATCAGGAGGAAATAGAAAGCTTGAACAGACCCATAACCAGCGAAGAAATTGAATCAGTCATCAAAAATCTCCCAACTAATAAGAGTCCAGGACCAGATGGCTTCCCAAGGGAGTTCTACCAGACGTTTAAAGCAGAGATAATACTTATCCTTCTCAAGCTATTCCAAAAAATAGAAAGGGAAGGAAACTTCCAGACTCATTCTATGAAGCCAGTATTACTTTGATTCCTAAACCAGACAGAGACCCAGTAAAAAAAGAGAACTACAGGCCAATATCCCTGATGAATGTGGATGCAAAAATTCTCAATAAGATACTAGCAAATCGAATTCAACAGCATATAAAAAGAATTATTCACCATGATCAAGTGGGATTCATTCCTGGGATGCAGGGCTGGTTCAACATTCGCAAATCAATCAACGTGATACATCACATTCATAAAAGAAAAGAACCATATGATCCTGTCAATCGATGATGAAAAGGCCTTTGACAAAATTCAGCAACTTTCTTAATAAAAACCCTCGAGAAAGTCGGGATAGAAGGAACATACTTACACATCATAAAAGCCATTTATGAAAAGCCCACAGCTAACATCATCCTCAATGGGGAAAAACTGAGAGCTTTTTCCCTGAGATCAGGAACACGACAGGGATGCCCACTCTCACCGCTGTTGTTTAACATAGTGTTGGAAGTGCTAGCATCAGCAATCAGACAACAAAAGGAAATCAAAGGCATCAAAATTGGCAAAGATGAAGTCAAGCTTTCGCTTTTTGCAGATGACATGATATTATACATGGAAAAGCCAATAGACTCCACCAAAAGTCTGCTAGAACTGATACAGGAATTCAGCAAAGTTGCAGGATACAAAATCAATGTACAGAAATCAGTTGCATTCTTATACACTAACAATGAAGCAACAGAAAGACAAATAAAGAAACTGATCCCATTCACAATTGCACCAAGAAGCATAAAATACCTAGGAATAAATCTAACCAAAGATGTAAAAGATCTGTATGCTGAAAACTATAGAAAGCTTATGAAGGTAATTGAAGAAGATATAAAGAAATGGAAAGACATTCCCTGCTCATGGATTGGAAGAATAAATATTGTCAAAATGTCAATACTACCCAAAGCTATCTACACATTCAATGCAATCCCAATCAAAATGCACCAGCATTCTTCTCGAAACTAGAACAAGCAATCCTAAAATTCATATGGAACCACAAAAGGCCCCGAATAGCCAAAGTAATTTTGAAGAAGAAGACCAAAGCAGGAGGCATCACAATCCCAGACTTTAGCCTCTACTACCAAGCTGTCATCATCAAGACAGCATGGTATTGGCACAAAAACAGACACATAGACCAATGGAATAGAATAGAAACCCCAGAACTAGACCCACAAATGTATGGCCAACTCATCTTTGACAAAGCAGGAAAGAACATCCAATGGAAAAAAGACAGTCTCTTTAACAAATGGTGCTGGGAGAACTGGACAGCAACATGCAGAAGGTTGAAACTAGACCACTTTCTTACACCATTCACAAAAATAAACTCAAAACGGATAAAGGACCTGAATGTGAGACAGGAAACCATCAAAACCCTAGATCAGAAAGCAGGAAAAGACCTCTCTGACCTCAGCCGTAGCAATATCTTACTTGACACATCCCCAAAAGCAAGGGAATTAAAAGCAAAAATGAACTATTGGGACCTTATGAAAATAAAAAGCTTCTGCACAGCAAAGGAAACAACCAACAAAACTAAAAGGCAACCAATGGAATGGGAAAAGATATTTGCAAATGACATATCGGACAAAGGGCTAGTATCCAAAATGTATAAAGAGCTCACCAAACTCCACACCCAAAAAACCAATAACCCAGTGAAGAAATGGGCAGAAAACATGAATAGAAACTTCTCTAAAGAAGACATCCGGATGGCCAACAGGCACATGAAAAGATGCTCAACGTTGCTCCTTATCAGGGAAATACAAATCAAAACCACACTGAGATATCACCTCACGCCAGTCAGAGTGGCCAAAATGAACAAATCAGGAGACTATAGATGCTGGCGAGGATGCGGAGAAACAGGAACCCTCTTGCACTGTTGGTGGGAATGCAAATTGGTGCAGCCACTCTGGAAAACAGTGTGGAGGTTCCTCAAAAAATTAAAAATAGACATACCTTATGACCCAGCAGTAGCACTGCTAGGAATTTACCCAAGGGATACAGGAGTACTGATGCATAGGGCACTTGTACCCCAATGTTTATAGCAACACTCTCAACATTAGCCATATTGTGGAAAAAGCCTAAATGTCCATCAACTGATGACTGGATAAAGAAATTGTGGTTTATATACACAATGGAGTACTACGTGGCAATGAGAAAGAATGAAATATGGCCTTCTGTAGCAACATGGATGGAACTGGAGAGTGTGATGCTAAGTGAAATAAGCCATACAGAGAAAGACAGATACCATATGGTTTCACTCTTATGTGGATCCTCAGAAACTTAACAGAAACCCATGGGGGAGGGGAAGGGAAAAAAAAAAGCAGGTTAGAGTGGAGAGAGCCAAAGCATAAGAGACTGTTAAAAACTGAGAACAAACTGAGGGTTGATGGGGGGTGGGCGGGAGGGGAGGCTGGGTGATGGGTATTGAGGAGGGCATCTTTTGGGATGAGCACTGGGTGTTGTATGGAAACCAATTTGACAATAAACCTCATATATTGAAAAAACAAAACAAAACAGGTTTTGATACATTGAGGCTCAAGTTGAATGATATAGTTACAAACTTTCAAGGTAGCCCAAGACGTTTCTTCAAGGAAGTCAATCCTTGCAGAATAGAGAACCAAGAAAATAGGCTTAGAATAAAAACAAGTTTTTCTGTTGAAGGGGAAGGAGATTTTTTTAAGTATATATATGGAGCCATTGGTGACAGTGTGAAAAAACTATGAAATTATATAATAAAAAATGGTTTGTGTTATAGAAGCTTCAATTTCATCCAATGATAGGTAATTTAAAGAAAATTATTTTTATATTAAAACAACATAAACACTACTAAAATAAAACTGAAAAAAATAAGCATGTCAAATAACATACAATATCTTATAAATGTTTGCTTAAGGATGTGCTTTCACATTTCTCTACTAATATTAGCGGGCCAGAGCACTTTGAAAGCACTGGATTATAGACTGATGTTTGCTCCTTTTTTTTTTCTTTCCTCCAGCCATCTTCTCTCTGATCTCAATTTTTTTTAAATTTTTTTTAATGTTTATTTATTTTTGACAGAGAGAGAGACAGAGACAGAGCATGAGCGGGGGAAGGGCAGAGAGAGAGGAAGACACGGAATCCTAAACAGGCTCTAGGCTCTGAGCTGTCAGCACAGAGCCCGACCCAGGGCTTGAACTCACAGACCAGGAGATCATGACCTGAGTGGAAGTCAGATCCTCAACCGACTGAGCCAGCCAGGTGCCCCCGATTTCAATTTTTAAGTGGAAAGATCTATATTCCTGAAGTCAAGAGACACCAGAAAATATTTTCTTAGATTGGCAATGGGTAGAATTTTTGATATTAAGCTCTGTTAGAAGCTGTTGGAACACACTTTGAAATATCTGGCACTGAACAATAAAAAGATAGTACCACAGAAGTTGGAAATGAAAGAAAGCAGGTCACAAATGGTTGTTAAAAGAATAACAGATGTCGGGGCGCCTGGGTGGCGCAGTCGGTTAAGCGTCCGACTTCAGCCAGGTCACGATCTCGCGGTCAGTGAGTTCGAGCCCCGCGTCAGGCTCTGGGCTGATGGCTCGGAGCCTGGAGCCTGTTTCCGATTCTGTGTCTCCCTCTCTCTCTGCCCCTCCCCCGTTCATGCTCTGTCTCTCTCTGTCCCAAAAATAAATAAAAACGTTAAAAAAAAATTAAAAAAAAAAAGAATAACAGATGTCAATAATGGCCAGATACAATTTTGGCCACAGTGAATGAGACATTTCATACAGATTTTCTGAGTTGACTGTGGGGAGATCTTAAGCTTCCCCAAATCTGTAGTTGAAGAAAATGTCAGCGAAAAACTTCTCTTTTTTTGCCTATATCGAGGTATAATTGAGACATAAAATTATAAGATATTTAAAGCATATTTCATAATGATTTGATATCATTTTACATTGTGAAAGGATTTTCCCATCTAGTTAATTAACACATCCATCACCTCAGATATTTATTTATTTTTTTGGTGAAAACATTTTGTTTTAATGTTTTTATTGATTTGCATGTATTTGACACACTACCGTACATTAGTTTCAGATGTACAACATACTGATTCAACTTCTCTGTGTTATTCTATGTTCACCACAAATGTAGCTACCATCTGTCTTGGTGAGAATATTTAAGTTCTATTCTTTTAGCAAACTTCTGTTAAACAATACAGAGTTACCAACTATAGTCACTATGTTTTATGTTAAGTCCTTATACCATATTAATTTTATAACTGGAAGTTTGTATCGTTTTACCAAACTCCTTACTTCTTCCTCATGGCAGCCTCTGCCAATCACTTTTCACTCCTTTTTGTTTGTTTGTTTGACTTTTTTTCTAGAGTAAAACTTCTTTTTAAAGTGTCTGAGGACAGTATGTCCAGAGGGGCAAAGGGAATACTATACATATAGACTGAAGTGTCATTTCTATATTGTTGGAAACTGAACACAAAAGTACGACTGTTAGATACAGTTACTTGTTTCTATGAAAACATGAATGATAATGGGTTTTTTTTCTTCTTTTGAAGGTTTTATTTAAATTCCAGTTCATTGACATACAGTGTAATACTAGTTTCAGGTAGAATTTAGTGATTCACCACTTACGTATGACACCTGGTGCTTATCACGGCATGTGCCCTCCTTAATTAATGCCCATCACCTATTTAACCCATCCTCTCCTGCCCACCTCCCCTCTAGCAACTCTCAGTTTGTTCTCTATATTTAAAAGTCTATTTCCTGGTTTGCCTCTCTCTTTTTCCTCCCTATATTCATGTGTTTAGCTTTATCAATTCCACCGAGGAGTGAAACAGATGGTATTTCTTTTTCTCTGAGTAACTTACTTTGCTTAGCATAATACCCTCAAGCTCCATCCATGTAGTTGCAATGGCAAGATTTCATTCTTTTTTATGGCTGAGTAATATTCTACTGTATATATGCCACATCTTCTTTATCATTCAAATGATGGCTGTTTAAACCAGATTGGTGAAATCATGAACTTTACAAAAAAGGACAGTAGTTGAGTTTGAAAAAGAGAATGTGTGTCAGACATTTGAAAGAGAGAGGATGGTTCATGCCAAAAAGATAATATTTAAGAGATTACAAAGGCTTAAATGTATAGAAAATATTTGGGGGGTTACAGATAGTTTAGTAGGGCTGCTGTTTGTAAAATATTAGTAAAGAATTAAAATAATGAAAAAAGGTCAAGTCAGACCTTAGAACTGCTTTTGCTGCATCTGCCAAATTTGGACCATTGTATTTTCATGTTCGTTTCCATGTAATTTTTGATTATGTTTTTGATTTCTTGGTTGACCCATTCATTGTTTAGTAGTATGTTTTTTAACTGCCATGTATTTTTGCCCTTTCCAGATTTTTTCTTGTGGTTGATTTCCTCAGGCCTATCATGACAGTAAAAAAAATCTCAAACAACTTAACCTTACACCTAAAGGACCTAGAAAAAAGAGAACAAACAAAATCCCAAAGCATAAGAAGGAAGAAAATAATAAAGATTATAGTAGAAGTAGATGATATAGAAACTAAAAATAAAATAAAATAGAACAATCAATGAAATCAGGGCTGGTTCTTTGGAAAGATCAACTAAACTGATGAAACTATAGCCAGACTCATCAAAAAAAAAAAAAAAAAAGGTGTGTGTGTGAGAGAGCTCAAATGAACAAAATCACAAATGAAAGAGGAGGAATAACCAACACCACAGAAATAAAAACAATTGTAAAAGGATATTATGAAAAATTATATGCCAATAAATTGGACAACCTACCACAAGTGTATAAATTCCTACTCACATATAACCTTTCAAAATTGAAGCAGGAAGAAATAGGAAATTTGAACAGACTGATTACCAGCAATGAAATTGAATCAGTAATTTAAAAACTCCCTAGGGGATGGGGCGCCTGGGTGCCTCAGTCAGTTGAGCGTCCGACTTCGCTCAGGTCACGATCTCACGGTCCGTGAGTTCGAGCCCCGCATCAGGCTCTGTGCTGACAGCTCAGAGCCTGGAGCCTGCTTCAGATTCTATGTCTCCCTCTCTCTCTGGCCCTCCCCCCGTTCATGCTCTGTCTCTCTCTGTCTCAAAAATAAATAAATGTTAAAAAAAAATAAATAAAATAAAATAAAATAAAAACTCCCTAGGGGCCCCTGGGTGGTTTAGTCGGTAAGCGTCTGACTTTGGCTCAGGTCATGATCTCACAGTTCATGAGTTCGAGCCCTGCCTTGGGGTCTGTGCTGGCAGCTCAAAGCCTGGAGCCTACTTCGTATTCTGTGTCTCCCCCCTCTCTCTCTCTTGCCCTCCTCCACTCATGCTCTGTCTCTGTCTCTCAAAAATGAATAAGCTTTAAAAAAAATTTTTTTAAATAAAAATAAAAAAATTAAAATTAAAACTCCCAATAAATAAAAGTCAAGGACTAGATGTCTTCACAGACAAATTCTACCAAACATTAAAAGTTAATACTTAATTTTCTCAAACCATTTCAAGAAAAAGAAGAGGAACAAAAATTCCAAATTCATTTTAAGAGGCCAGCATTACCCTGATACCAAAACCAGATAAATATCACACACACACACACACACACACACACACACAGAAAGAAAGAGTGTGTGTGTGTGTGTGTGTGTGTGTGTGTGTGTGTGTGAGGGGGGAGGGAACTACAGGCCAATATCTCTGATGAACATAGACACAAAAGTTATCAACAAAACAGTAGCAAACCCAATCCAACAATACATTAAAAAAATCATTCACCATGATCAAGTGGGATTTATTCTTGGATGCAACAAAGGTGGTTTAATATTTGCAAATCAAACAATATAACGTATCACATCAATATGAAAACGATAAAAACCATATAATCATTTCAATAAATGCAGAAAAAGCATTTGACAAAGTACAACACCCATTCATGATAAAAACCATGAACAAAGTAGGTCTACAGGGAATATACCTCAACCTAATAAAGGCTTTATATGAAAAACTCACAGCAAATATCTTACTTAATTGTGAGACACTGAGCACTTTTGCCCTAAGGTCAGGAATAAGACAAGGATTTCCACTCTTGCCACTTTTATCAACTTAGCATTGGAAGTCCTAGCCAGGGCAATCAGACAACAACAACAACAAAATAGAAAAGGCATCAAAATTGATAAGAAAGAAGTAAAACTTTCACTATTTGTAGATAATGTGATACTATATATACTATATTATATATAGAAAACCCTAAAGACTCCACCATAAAACTACTAGAACTGATAAATGAATTCAATAAAGTTGCAGCATACAAAATCAATGTACAGAAATCTGATGCATTTCTATACACTAATAGTGAAGCAGCAGAAAGAGAAATTATGAAAACAATCCCATTTACAGTTGCACCAAAAATAACAAAATACCTGGAAATAAACTTAACCAATGAGGTGAAAAAGTTATACTCTGAAAACTATATAAGCATTGGTGAAGAAATTGAAGATGACCCAAGGAAATGGAAAGACAGTTCATGCTCACGGATTGGAAGAACGAATAGTGTTAAATGTCTACACTACTAAAGCAATCTACAGATTTAATGCAATTCTTATCAAAATACCAAAAACATTTTTCACAGAACTAGAACAAATAATCCCAAATTTTGTACGGAACAACAAAAGACCCTGAATAGCCAATGCAGTCTTTGAAAGGTAAAGCAAAGCTGGAGGTATTACAATTCTAGACTTCAAGTTATATTACAAAGCTATAGTAATCAAAACAGCATGGTACTGGCACAAAAACAGACACACAGAATAGAAAACACAGACATAAGCCCACAATTATATGGCCAATTAATCTGTGACAGAGCAGGGAAGAATATCCAATATGTCTGTCCAATGGACAGACACATGCAAAAGAAAAAAAAAAACTGGACCACTTTCTTACACCATACACACACACAAAAAAAAACTCAAAATGGATGAAAGACCTATATGTGAGACCTGAAAACATAAAAATCCTAGAAGAGAACACTGGCAGTAACTTCTCTGACATCAGCTATAGCAAATTTTTTTCTAGATAGGTCCACTGAGGCAAGGGAAACAAAAGCAAAAATAAACTGTTGCAACAACATCAAAATAAAAAGCATCTGCCCAGCAAAGGAAACAATCAACAAAACTAAAAAGTAACCTATGGAACGGGGTAAAGTTCTGCCAATGACACATCTGGTAAAAGATTAGTATCCAAAATATGTAAAGAACTTCTATAACTCAACACCCAAAATCAAATAATCCAATTCAAAAATGGGCAGAAGCAATTAACACACATTTCTCACATGTCTCAAGAAGATACTCAGGTGGCTTATAGACACATAAAAATATGCTCAACATCACTTATCATCAGGGAAATGCAAATCAAATCTACAATAATATATCACTTCACACTGGTCAGAATGATTGAAATCAACAACACAAGTAACAGGTGTGGAGAAAAAGGAACAATTTCGCACTCTTGTTGGGAATGCAAACTGGTTCAACCACTGTGGAAAACAGTATAGAGATTCCTCAAAAAGTTAAAAATATAACTACTCTGGGATCCAGCAATGGCAGTACTGGGTATTTACCCAAAGAATAAAAAAACACTCATTCAAAGGGATACATGCACCCCTATGTTTATAGCAGCATTATTTACCATAACCAAAATATGGAAGCAGTCCAAGTGTCGGTTGATTGATGAACACTTGAGTGATGAACACATCGATTGATGAATAAACACACACACACACACACACACACACACACACTGAAATGTTATTCATTCATGAAAAGAATGAAATCTTACCATTTGCAATGACATGGATGGAGTTAGAGAATAAATGCTAGGAGAAATAAGCCAGAGAAAGACAAATACCATATGATTTCATGAATGTGGAATTCAAGAAACAAAACAAATAAGAAAAGGGGAGGGGGAAGAAAGAGAGAGTCAACCAAGAAACAGACTCATAACTATAAAAAAAACCAAGTTGATGGTTACCAGAGGAGAAGTGGCTGGGAGGATGGGACTAAAGAGTTCACTTAACATGATGGAAAAAAAAAAGGAAATAGTAGGAAAGGTGTATTAGCTCTTTATGACTGAATAACAGATTACCCTCAAACTTAGTGGTTTAAAACAACAGACATTTATTTTCTCATGGTTTCTGAGGATAAGTAACCTGGGAGAAATTTAGCTGAGTAATTCAGACTTAAGGCCTTTAATAAGTTTGCAATAAAGCTGCATCATTTGATGCTTGGACTGGGGTAGGAGGATTTACTTCCAAGAAGACTCACTCATGGCCGTTATCTGGAGTCCTCCTTTCCTTATTGGCTGTATTTGGATGCCTCAGTTTCTCACCACGTGGTCCTTTACAAAGGGCTAAGAGTGACAGAAAGAACCCAAGATGGAAGCATGGAAGCTTCAATCTTTTATACCCTAATCTCAGAAGTGACTTTTCCTCATGTCTGCTATAGTCACACAGACCAATCCTGCTATTATGTGGATGGAGACAAAGATTGGGGATCATTGGAAGTCACCTTTGAGGCTACCTATCACAGAGGGTAACAGACAATAAAAGAAAAGACAGGAAAAACAATTTTGGGGCACTTGAGTGGCTCATTCAAACGTCCAACTCTTGATTTCAGTTCAGGTCATGATCTCATAGATCATGAGATTGAGCCTCACATCAGGCTCTGTGCCTGCTTGGGAGTCTCTCTCTCCATTCTCTTTCTCTGCCCCTCCCCCACTCATGCTCTCTCTCTCTCTCTCTCTCTCTCTCTCTCTCTCAAAGTAAATAAACTTAAAAAAAGAGACAATTTCAAAATTAGTTATATGTAAATTAATAGTTTGAAAATAAACAGCTTCCACCAAATTATACTTTAGCCTTCCAATTTTCAGCCTATCTACAATATAGCTTTCATATCTCAAATTCACACCTAGAACAATTTAAAATTAAGAACAGAGTAGTTTCATAACAGAGTTAGTAAAACAATAAGTAGAATAGCCATTTTTTCAATGCTATTTTATTTAGTTGAACTATGACAGATCATTTTTATTTCTGTAGATATATGAAGCTTAATGGCCAATCAGTTCATACATGTGAAAACAGCAAGGTCAACATGTGAACTGATTTCTCCAAGGTTTTAGCTGTGTTGACAATGAGATTCCATCCCCATTCCACACCCTATTTTATCTCAGCTGTCCCCTGTTGATTTCCTCACAGCTATATACCACAGTATTGTCCAATGGAATCTGCATACTCTCATGGTCTACAGTGATCTCCAATATGGAAGCCACTAGCATGTACAATTTTATTTTAAATTTGTATTTAAGTTAATTACTATTTAAATTTTTTTAACCTTAAAAATAAGTTTCTAAGTTGTACCAGGTACATTTCAAGAGCTAAATAGCAACGTACTAGAAGTGACCATATTAGACAATAACTACATAGAACATTTCATCATCACCCAAAATTTTGTTGTATAGCACTAGTCTGTAGTATATCCCAGATTTCCTTATGAGATATGAATATAGGCTGGGTACTATGATCCACCCAAATCCAAATATTATTTTTCCTACTTATACCTAAATAGCTATGCTATAGTTTAGTCTGTGGTATTTAATGGCTAATTAATTTTGAAAGGCCACAATGAAAATTTTAATTGGTTGTTCCACATCCTTTACAAAGATGCCCACAACTATTTAATTAAATATCTATCACAGAACAATTAATTAATTAGGCTACAGATGTAGGGAAAAACCTCATCTGTCACAGAGCTCTGTTCTTTTCCATGTTTTTTTCTCTTTTTTTAAAGTTAAAAGCCTAATTACTAAGAGAAAATAAACCCTACATTTTCCTTACTCTAGGCTCTTATATACACCACCTAAGCTTTTACAAAAGCAACTTATTTGATTTCCCTACTTTCAGTTCACCTCATTACCATTCACCCTTATAACACTATCATATTCTTCAAAACACTATTCTGATAAAGTTCCTCCCCTTCTTTGAGACATTTTTAATCTTTAATAAATTCCATTTCCTTAACATACTACACTAATGCAAGCATAATCTGGAGTCAACCCACCTGTCTATATTTGTCTCCTGCAACACCTTTGAACTCACTATCCTTAGTTTTTCTCATTGTATATGTTATTTTTTCCTCCCTTCTCTTCTTTGACACTCCTATATATCCTTTAAGGCTCAGCTCAAGTATTACTCCAATAAAGACTTTATTGGGCATAATTACTAAGCTGCCCTTTGTGTTCCCACAGCTGTAACGCATATGCCAAGAAATCATTATAGCACTTTCTAGCGTGTATCAACATTTCTATACCCCCTCTGTAAGCTTCTAAGTGACTAAGCTATATCTTAATGGTAAGAGATAGCATTCATGACGGTGCCAGCTATCAAACATAGTTTGAGAGTGAATGAATAGATGGATAGATGATTGGATGGATGAGTAAATAAATGAGTGAATTAATGAATACATGGATGAATACATAAATGTTTACAAAATAGCAATCCAAGAGAAATTATCTGGAGTTTTTCATGCCTCTTTCTAGGTTTAACAGTGCATATCAATTTGGATTTTCTTTGCCCCTCACATTTTCTATAAATAGCACCTACCTTAAATTTCATGGTTACAGTCATTAACTCTTGGAAGAAATATTCTAAAAACATGATTGAACCTCACTGGTCTAGCTAAATGAACACAACTGGACATTTGGTTTACATTGGCCAAATTGACTCTTCCCAATAAATTTGAATCTGAAATTAAGAGATCCTATCCTTGGTCTGGCTGTTCTTTTGAAAAAACAAGATAGATAAATTATCACATGAAGCTAGAATTGGTTTTTATTATAAGTAATCAAAATAGTTCCAAGTAATATGGCAACCATTTAAATAGATCTATTTAAATAGATTCATTTAAGGAGATGAAGCACTACCATAAAAAAGCTTCTGCTGGTACTTTAATTAAAAGATCCCCAAGAATAGTCTGTAAGACATTCCCTGCATTGTTTTACACAAGCAATCTTAAATTCAATCTCCTATCCTGCATTTTCTTCTTTTAAAGCTATGTTATTTCTGTCTAATTATTTTCATTCAATCTTTCATCTCTTGGTAGCTTTCTTATCCCTAGCTTCTCTGTAAGAAATCTATAATTCTATTAAAAAAACTTATCTACTTATTCCTATATTAATATAACAGTTCATGCTCTTTATTTATATGCCTGCATGTATCTAACATACTGTTATAAAATTAATCACCAAAAAGTGCTGAGTTATTATAATGCCATGTATTTAACAATAATTATATATTGCCTGCTTGAACATGCCTTGCATCTAATATTCTTTCAACCTGCTACTATCCTGGTCAAGATTAAGTTTATGAAATAATACTACTGGGAATTTTTTTGTGAGCTCCTCTTGGCCTGTCAACTTCCCCAAAATATCAGTATAGTTTATTTCAGTTTAATGAGCATTTACTGAGGGAGTATTATTTGTTAATACCTCTGTTAGTTGTCTTTTCTCAAGTAGGTCAAAATTTACAAAGAGAGATGTACATAAAAACAGGCAATTGCAAAAAAATCTGTCCCTGAGATATGCATTACAGGCAGACCAATCAGCATAATCAAAAACATCAAGCAATCCAAATATTAATGCTATTATTAAGATCAATAGGAACTATGATCATTCTCTACGCCTTGGAAATATGCAACAAGATGGATAATGGCAGAACATACTGGCCAGGTAGATAGTTCTATAATTTATGGAGGTTCTGGGCTTTCTCCTGTGGGTAATGGCTATTAATTAAAGAGTTGTCAGTAGTACTATAGACTAAATGTTTGTGTCCTCCTAAAATTTATATATTAAATCCTAGTATTCCACATGTTAGTATTTGGATGTGGGGCCTTTGGGGTGATTAGATCATGAAGCGCCCTCATGAGTGGGATTAGTGCCCTTATTTAAAAAAAAAAGACCCCAGAGAGACCCCTTACTCTTTCCATCATGTGAGGATACAGCAAAATCATAACTGTGAACCAGGAAACAGAACCTCATTACCAGACCAAATCTACCAACACCCTGGTCCTGGACTTCCCAGCCTCTATAGCTGGAAGAACAGATATCTGATGTTTATAAGCCACCCAATCTAGGGCATTTTGTTACAGCAGCCTGAAAGGATTAAAACAAGTAGAAATACTATATTATCAGATATGTGTTCATTGATATTTTTGCTAAATAAGTACTATTTTTTATTAAAAAATTACATATATCTGATACTTAATTAAGTGAAATATTCTGTAATCCCACTCTAAAAATTATTTAAATGTTCATTTGTTTTTTGTGAGGGGGGAAGTGAGGAGCACAAAGAGAGTGACAGTAGATTCAAAACAGGCTCTGTGGTGACAGCAGAGAGCCTGATGCGGGGCTTGAACTCATAAACCATGGGATCATGACCTAAGCCTAATCAGGAGTCAGATGTCTAACCAATTGAGTTAGCCAGGTTCCCTTCTAATCCCACTCTTTAAATACAATCACTGGTTAATAGTTTAGTGTTGGTTTTCAACATTTCCCTATATACTTAATATATAGTGAAAATATTGAATGTTGATGCATATACACTTCCGCAATTTCTCAATTAACATATGGAATGTATAGAATGTCAGTATAGCACTATCTTCATTCTTTTGTAACAGCTACAGATTATATCTTTCATTACTTGTATACAAAATAATTTATTTCAGCAGGTCTAGTTTAATAAACATTTAAAGTGTTCCTGTTTATTTATTCAAATAATACTGAGGTGCACAACTCCCTACACATATCTGCTCTTTTTGCACTTTTTTCATAAGATGAATTCTTGAAATTCTGAGTCAGAGGCAAAGGTACCATATGAATGATTCCAGAAAACAGCATTCCCATGATCTCTGGGAAAAATATCCTTGAAATTGTGTCATGTATACAACCCACACTCTTTAACCCTACATTATACTGCCCCTTGGTATGTGTCAGGCACTATTCTAAGTGCTTCACATGCAAAAACTCATTTCTTCCTAACGACAACCTCATGAAGATGAAGTATGCAGTTTATTCCCATTTTACACATGAGAAAATAAATGCTTACAGAAGTTAAATGATTTGTACATGGTTATCTAAACCTTTAGTGAATGACATGTGAACTTGGGTAGATAAACAATGGAACGTGTTTTTTTTTTAATATCAGGAAGTATTAAATGGCCTTCAAAACCTAGGTTTAAAGTCCCTTTCTAAAGGCAAAGAAGTCAACATTGAGTCTGCAAAACTTTACTGTATAGAAAAAACAAAATCCTTCCGATGAAATTCCCTTCTGTAACTCCTCTGAATTCACTGTATCAGAGCCGTAGAATGGAACTCTTGGGCCAACAGTGGAAGCTGTAAATCTGGGGCTTGTGTCACAGCATTAAATTATAGTGTCAGAAATAAGGATCTAAAGCCCGTCAGTGGTATAAATAACTGAAAAGAGATTACAGTCTAAAACGGGTTGCATACATATTTAAAAAGTGCTGTGTATACCGCTTGGGAAAATATATGATGCTAAATCTAATAGCCCTATCTTGCTTGCTAGCTCTTGAGCAGTAATTTAAAGTCCCAGCATTTTGAAGGAGGAAGAAAAGGACTATGAATACCATGAACACATGCAAGTTGAAATGCACTAATGACTGCTGTGCTATAAATGAAAGTCCATCTCTTAGAGCCATGTTATTTTTTTAATTCTGTAATAAATGATATTTGCTAAATTAAATAAACAAAATGGTCCTGCAGTTCTCAGATTTTAAGAATGATGTAGTTGTGGTTGTGTGTGTGTTTCTGTATTTTCTGGGTGGTGGAAGGGGGATGGAGGAGACCCTTAAAATTCATTTCAGGCTCAAGTGGATTATATATACACATAGACTACATAGTCTACATAGACTACATAAGTCTACAGAGACCAAAAAATTACAGTAAAAAAACAGTAGATTAATGTTATTGGTGGAATATTTGCCCATAATATGATCATATTTTATTATAGAGGAAAAAATACAAATTTTAATTAGTTTCTTTTGGCATAAAGGTGATAAAGATGCCCTTTTTAATGTTTAAAAAATTGTCAAAATTGTATTCAATTTTGTATTCAATGAAGTATTCATTTCATTTTGCTTATTTGTATTCATCAAAGATCTCTGTAAGCACATTTTTTAAGAGAAATTGAGAGAAACCAGATTAATAAAAAGATCATTTTAAAAGTTCTTTATTTCTCATGTGAAGTATGAAATTTTTATCAGCAGCTGAATTTTAGATGCTCTTATTTGATGAGTTATAAGCTTCTAAATGTCACCTTTATACATTCAAAAAATTATTTAGTTATTTTATCATAAGTAGGTTTATTGCTCAGTACTTTGGGGAAAATTATGTTAGATGGGAGAGTTCTGAATCTTCTGAAAACATCACGTCCCTAGTATCTTCCTTTTATTGAGAATTTAAAATGGTTCCTTGTGTCTATCAAAGTATGTTCAGGATCCTCATTTCATCATTGGAAGACATTCAAACAAATATGTAAGCCTTATCAAGAGGGTAGGAGAAATTGAAATATGGGCAGGTATTGGATTCCAGCAAGTAGAGGGAAGTGGATAATTTATGCCAGTCATCTCAGAGGATAGGTATATGTGTAGAACTTTATTCACTAGCACTTCAGTACAAATGGTTAAGAACAGATACATATTGAAATCAAAATCTTAACCCAGGTCTTTTCTTCCACTATACTGTGCTTGCCTTCTCTACTGGTAGTTCTGATATTACCACAACGTGTTCTTTCTCAGTACTTCTCTAAAAATAAACCCCTATTGAATTAGGATCCAAGAAAGAAAGAGATGTGTTTTTTAAAAACTCACTTAAGAAAGTTTTGCTTCAACATTAATGGAAAAGGTTTAAAGATGGGAATATTTACAAAGATCATGGAGAGAGATAATGAGACCAATAAAGGATGATTAAATATCCAGGCACTAGCTACATTAGGGAGTCATTTTCACTCAACTGGATGACCAAATGTATAGTTAAATGGAACCTGATGATAGTTGTTACCTTGAGAATGTAAGCAACTGATAGAAACTGGTCTTTTGTAAAAGAATACAGTCATTGTCTTTGTAAACTCACTCCTCTCCTATGGCCAAACAGGGAGGGCGTGGGGGAAGTATAGATCCTAATTTCTCTCATCCTCTCATCAGGAAACCTCTGATTTCCTATGCTTGCCATCCCTGAGCCAAACCAAGGTAAGAGCAATATTAAGAATAATGAAGAGTTCACAATGAGGTAACATCTCAAACCTATTTGAATGGCTATTTGTGTGCAGCAGCATGCTAAATCCTTCACATGTGTTATCTTGATTCTCAAACAACCCTTTTGCACAAGTACTACTTTTATCATATTTTACTTGAGTAAACCAGCCTAAGGTACTCAGTTAATAATTGAAAGTATCTAAATTTAAATCTAGTAGTCAACCACCAAAGGTTTTAGAATGAAAATGAATCTCCCATTCTCGGCCAGAAGGTGGGAAAGAATTGATGAGTCAGCAGTCTTAGAGTTCATTAAGATGTTCAAAATGTTATTACAAAGAGTAGACTATTCAACCACATTAAAAGAATCAAATGAGAAATGAGTCTGGCCTTTGTGCTAAAACTGATCTGGGCTCCTCTTTTCCACCTGTCTACTGTAAAACAAACAATATATGCTAGAAAATTTCCCTGTTGTGCATTTCATATCACATACAACAAATCTATAGAATAGTAATCACTAGCTGTGTTTTACATACAAACAACATAAGCTTATAGAAAGTTAATAACCTCCCCTAATTCTTAATTACTAGGAATTCCTAATTCCTAGTAAATTCTGGATTCACAGTTCTTCATGTAGTCTAATCCAATCTCAAAGCCTATATTTGTGAATACTGGATTTTCCTGCATTCTTGGACACTATATTCAACTGGTCTACCATTGTAGGGAAGCTAAGCTATGCCTTTTTAAATTCAGAGCTCACTTGCAAGCAGGGTTGGAGTGATTCTTGCAAACATCTTCATCCCGGACTTACAATGTCAAGCCCCTTCCTTAGCCACATCTGGGTTTAAGTATTTCATACTGTTGTGCTGGTGATTTGACAACTACTCTAAAATATTCCAAATCCCTTTATTTTCCTGTTATCTTAAAGGATCACAATCCAGACTGGAGGTTGCAAAAATGTTCTTCATATAGCTTGTATTTACTCATAGAAACATCCCCATGCTTTTGAAGTAAACATGGTTACTGTCTTTTCAGTGAAATGCCATTTCCAAATCTTGTACATTTTGGCATAGGACCTTTGTATGTTCAGGGAAAAGTCTGAGCTTGACCATTCACTGATTACATGACTTAGTTAACGCACTTAAGCTTTCTGTACTTCATTTTCCCCATCTGTAAGATGTGGGTAATGATTGTATCTGACAAGATGTTTTAATGTCAAGTACATCTATTTATGTAAATGCTTAGCATAGTGCCTGGTATGTAGCAGATGCTAGGTAAATGATAATTCTTGTTAAGGGTGAGCAGTTTGTCTTGCCTTTGAAAAATAATTTGTTCTTTTCTTGGCAAGGTTAACATTGTATGACCTCATTCAATAAGTCTTCTGAAGTATCTCATTTTTCATATGTGGAAACTGAGGCGCAAAGAGATTAAATAACTTATTTGAGGTCACAACACTTAATATTAATGATTTAATAAGAAACCAGGTCTTCTGACTATTGGCTGAATGCAACATCATCTCCTAATTTCTAAAATTTTAAAGAATTCCATGCAGAGTGCAACAGTTAATACTTTACTTGGAAAAAAACATCTTGTAGATTCACTCATTCATGAGACTTACAGATCACGCAAATGCATCTCAGCCTTCAACACGCACAGGGGAACTTCAAATAATTAGAAGTATGAATTTATTTCCTAGTAAGGTATCTGAGTAATTTCCTATACTCAAACTTCTTGGTATGGTAATACATCCAGATACATTTCTAAATACATCTATAATTACCTACAAACACAGGTGACATACTTTCTGCTTTCCTACCTGATTTACAAATCAAAGCATCAGCTCAACTTGGAAATCAAAGATGTAATTTAACCTTTCAAACATTATTTTTCATTCTTAAATAAAAGAGAAACCTGATAAAAATCAGTTTCTCAATTACCTCATTATGAAATTACATTAAGTTTTTGCAACAGAATTTGTTATTTTTTTAATGCAGTCACTTGGCTGAGCAGCTTAATGGGCATGCTCTGCCTGCAGATGTTTGGGAAATTAGTGAGAATACAATATTATGCAAATTGGCTTAAACATTCAGTTAGGTCTTTTGAGTGCAATGACACACTGACCTACTCCTCTAACTGATCCATCCCCTCCCTGATTCCCATGGAAATGATCAAAGGATTCTAAGAACCAAGGACAAGGACAATTGAACTCACTTAAGAAATGTGGTTTATTCAATAAATGGTGCCATGACCATTGGTTCACCATTATTCAAATAAAAAAAGCTGGATCCCTACCTCATACCATAAAACAATAAATTACAGAAAAACTTAAGAATTAAATCTATAATAAAATGATAAATAATAAATCAAGTAATTATATATTGATGTGGCCATTACTAAGCCTTAAAGGAAAAGAAATTTGTGAAGAAAAATTGAAAAATAAATTAGTAAATAAAATGTAAGCCTTCTGTGAGCCAACAAAATACTGTAAATTTAAAGATGAAGAACAATATAAACACACACATACGCAAACAAATGTTTCTAAATATGTGATGAAATGCAATAAAAGTAAAAGAAAGCAAAAAAAAAATTGCCCCCCGTAAAAACAAACAAACAAACAAAAAACACCTAAGACAGCTAAATAAAGTGGGCAAAAAGAAAATTAATACAAATTACCAATAAGGATATGAAAAAAGTTTATCTTCATTAATACCGAATGAATACAATTGTAAAACAATATGGAGAAATATTTTTATCTACCATGATTTTAAGTGGAATTAAGGCAGCATGAAAATGGAACTATACTTTGTTATTATATTTGGAAAAGAATAAGGGTATGATCTCAAGGTAGTGACATTATTGGTGATTTTAATTCTTTTTCCAGATTATCCTTTTTTTTTAATTTTCAAATAGTAAATATATTTGACTTTGCTTCAGGTTTATTCCTAATTTTATCGGATTATTTTTTAACTTTTCTTTTAATTCCAGTTAGTGAAAATACAGTGTTATATTAGCTTCAGGTGTACGATAGAGTGATTCAGCAATTCCATATGTCACCTAGTGCTCATCAAAACATGTGCACTCCTTGATCCCCATCACTTATTTAACCCACTCCCCCACCTGCCTCCCTTTTGGTAACCAACCATCAACTTGTTCTCCATAGTTAAGAACCTGTTTTTTGATTTGCTGCCCCCTCTCTCTTTTTTTTCTCTTAGCTCTTTTTGTTTCTTAAATTCCACATGTAAGTAAAATTATGTAGTATTTGTCTTTCTCTAACTTATTTTGCTTAACATTATAATCTCTAGCTCCATCCATGTTGGATTGCAAATGTCAAGATTTCATTCTTTTTATGGCTGAGTAATATTCCATTGTGGATATCTATATCTATATCTATACCTATATATCACTTCTTATTTAGCCATTCATAAATCAATGGACATTTGGGCATTCCATATGGACATTCCAATATGGACATCCCATAATTTGCCTATTGTAAATAATGATGCTATAAACATAGAAATGCATGTATCCCTTTGAATTAATGTTTTTGTTCTTTGGGTAAATACCCAGTACTTGCATTGCTGCGTCCTATGGTACTTATATTTTTAACTTTTTGAGGAACCTCCATACTCTTTTCCACAGTGGCTGCACCAGTTTGCATTCCCACTAACAGTAAAGGAGTATTTCTTTTTATCCACATCCTTGCCAACACCTGTTTGTTGTGTTATTGAGTTTAGCCATTCTGACAGGTGTGAGGTGATATTTCATTGTAGTTTTGATTTGCTTTTCGCTGATGGTAAGTGGTAATGAACATCTTTTCATGTGTCTATTGATCTTTTGTGTGTTTTCTTTTGAGAAATGTCTGTTCATGTCTTCTGCCCATTTTTAATTTGATTATTTGTTTATTGGGGTGTTGAATTGTACAAGTTTTTTGTCTATTTTTTAATACTGGGCCTTTATCAGATATGTTATCTGCAAATATCTTCTCACATTCCAAGTGTTGCCTTTTAGTTTTGTTGATTGTTTCCTTCACTGCAGAGAATTTTTTAAAAATTTTAATGTAGTCCTAATAGTTCATTTTTGCTATTTTTGCTTTTATTTCCCTTGTATCAGGAAACATAGCTAGAAAAAAGTTGCTATAGCCAGTGTCAAAGAAGTTACTGCTTGTGTTATCTTCTAGGATTTTTAGAATTTCAGGCCTCCCATTTAGGTCTTTAATCCATTTTGAGTTTATTCTTGTGTATGGTGTAAGAAAGTGGTCCAATTTCTTTCTTTTGCATGTGTCAGTCCGGTTTTCCCAACATCATTTATTGAAGAGACTTATTTCCCCACTGTATGTTCATTCCTCATTTGTTGAAGATTAACTGACCATATAATTGTGAGTCTATTTCTGTGTTGCAATGGTGATTCAATATTTGCAAATCAATCAAGGTGATACATCACATCAATAAGATAAAGGATAAGAACCATATGATCATTTCAATAGATGCAGAAAAAGCATTTGACAAAGTACAACATGCATTCATTAAAAAACTTTCAACTATGTAGCTTTAGAGGGAACTAAGTCAACATAATAAGGACCATCTACAAAAAACCCACAGCTAACATCATCCTCAGCGGGGAAAAACAAAGCTTTTCCCCTAAGGTCAAGAATAAGACAAGGATGTCCACTCTCACCACTTTTATTAAATATAGTACTGCAATCAGACAACAAAAAAGAAGTAAAAGGCACCCAAGCTGGTAAGGAAGAAGTAAAACTTTCACAATTTGCAGATGACATGACACTTTACATAGAAACCTGAAAGACTCCACCAAAAAACTGCTAGAACCAATAAACAAATTCAGTAAAGTCACAGGAAAAAAAAATGTACAGAAATTTGTTGCATTTGTATACACCCATAATGAAGCAGAAGAGGGGCACGTGGGTGGCTCAGCCAGTTGAGCCTCAGACTTTGGCTCAGGTCATGACCTCACAGCTTGTGTTTGAGCCCTTCATGGAGATCTGTGCTGACAGCTCAGAGCCTGAAGCCTGCTTCAGGTTCTGTGTCTCCTTCTCTCTCTGCTGCTTCCCTGCTCATGCTCTGTGTCTCTCTCAAAATAAATAAGCATTGGAAAAATTTAAAAAAAATAATGAAGGAGCAGAAAGAGAAATTAAGAAAACAATGCCATTTATAATTGCAGGAAAAATAATAAGATATGCAGATGATTTAAAATTTCTTTTCTTTTTTTTTAAGTTTATTTATTTATTTTGAGAGGAGAGACAGAACGCATGAGCAAGCAGGAGACAGGAAGAGAGAGAGGAGAGAGAATCCCAAGCCAGCTTCAAGCTGTGAGTGCAGAGCCTGGTGCGGGGCTCGAACTCACAAACTGTGGGGTAATGACCTGAGCCAAAATCAAGAGTCAGATGCTCAACCAACTGAGCAAACCAGGTTCCCCAATTTCCTTTTTTTTAATTCAAATTTTTATTTATATTCTAGTTAGTTAAAATATAAGGTAAAATTGGTTTCAGGTATAGATTTTAGTGATTCATCATTTGTATATAACACCCAGTACTCATCACAACAAGTGCCCTTCTTAATACCCATCACCCATTTAGTCCATCTCTGGCCCACCTTCCTCCATTAGCCCTCAGTTCTCTATAGTTAAGTGTTTCTTATAGTTTGCTTTACCCCCATCTTTTTTTCCTTTCCCTATTGTTCATCTGTTTTGTTTCTGAAATTCCACATATGAATGAAATCATACGGTGTTTGTCTTTCTCTTACTGACTTACTTTGCTTAGCATAATACACTCTAGCTCCATCCATATCATTGCAAACAGCAAGATTTCATATTTTTGATGGCTGAGTAATATTCCATTGTATATAAACATATCTTCTTTATCCAGTCATCTGTCCATGGACATTTGGGCTCTTTCCACAGTTTGGCTATTATTAATAATGCTGCTATAAACATGGGGGTGCATATGCCCCTTCAAATCAGTATTTTTATATCTGTTGGGTAAATACCTAACAGTGCAATCGCTGTGTTTTGGGTAGTTCTATTTTTAACTTTTTGAAGAACCTCCATACTGTTCTCCAGAGTGACTGCAATAGTTTGCATTCCCACCAACAGTGTAAGAGTGTTCCCCTTTCTCTGAATCCTCTCCAATATCTGTTGTTTTCTGTGTTGTTAATTGACAGATATTTTAATAATCAGAAAAAAAAATCCATAATGAAAATTTTCACACAGATAACACTGTTTTCAGAGGTTGAATGCCTGTGTTCTGATAATCATGGTGATCCCCAACACTCCTATCCATCTGAAACTTACAATTTGATGAGCCATTGGTAAGCACATATCCTGTGTTGGATACCCAGATAGAAAAATTCTTAACCTATGTGTATATGGAACTGACATTTTCTGTCATAAAATTTTGAGACATTTTACATATTATGGACCCTTTGGGTATATTATCTAATTTAATACTTTCAATAGCCCTGCTAGCAAGGGCAACAGCATCATGCAGAAGAGAACAAGAAAGGGAAAGTTCTTTGCCTAAAGCAATCCAACAAAAGGGTTGAGTCTAGCTTAAGGGCTACATGTACCTATATCACCAGAGGAAATGCTTTTTCTGTATTGAAAAAAAAATTAATGTTTATTATTTTTGAGAGAGAGAGAGAGAGGGAGAGAGAGAGAGAGAGCAGGGATGGGGCAGAAAGAAAAGGAGACACAGAATCTGAAGTGGGCTCCAGGCTCCAGCTGTCAGCACAGAGTGGGGCTCAAACCCACAAACCACGAGATCATGACCTGAGCCCAAGTCAGATGTTTAACTGACTGAGCCACCTAGGTACCCTGAAAATTCTTTTTATATGGCTTCTAAAAGTTTATTTACTACCTCTGAGCCCCTCTGGGATCATTTAATCATAGACATTACATTTGACCAGGTGGTTTTCTGTAAGACATTTTAGCATAGGCTATATGAGTTCAAGTAGCTCAAGCCACAACTCTTTAAGGAAACTCTCCTGGCTACTACATCTCTATGTTGGGTTAAATGATCCTCTTGGCTCACAGGGCACAGTGTTTATCCCTCTATTCTAGCACATATGGCATAATCTTGTTCATCATACATCTCTTTTCCTATGAAATGGTTATCACTTTGAATATAAAGTTGTATTTCATTGTCTTATTTATCATTATATACTTAATATATACAAGGGTACGAGATCTATAGTAAATTATTGTTTATTTTTCTAAGAATAAGTTATAATATTAAAGAAATCTCAAAAAGCTTTTGTCTATAAACTATATATACCTTAAAAAGGCATAACATTTATTTGGGTAAATATTCAGCCAGGTTCTCAGAGTTTTCTCTCTCTGTCTCTCTCTCTGTCTCTCTCTGTCTCTCTGTCTCTCTGTCTCTCTCTCTCATTTAAAATTATATTCTTAAAGTCTCAAAGGTTCTACTTCATATTTATTGGAAATTACTGATAGATTGTCAGGGGATAGTCTAATCAAAAGCATCATATACAGAGGGAAGTCATAACTGTGTGCATATGGGGATTGAGAAAACTGGGTGATGAGAATGCTAGAAGATAGAAACATTAGCAAATTAATAAATAAACAGTAAATACGTTAAGTGGGAATATATGCTAGGAAAAAATAAATCAGAAAATGAGCACAGCAGTACAGAAGGCAGAGGGTGACTTGTTTATTTAGGGTTATTACATTTTCTATTGGATTTACTATTTTGAGGTGTATCAGGGAAAGCCCTACAATACATTGGCATTGAGTGGAGGACTGAAGGAAAGAAAGAACAGTCACTGAGGTATCATGTAGATGTTTCACAATGAGGCTCCTTGCACCTAATATACTTGAAAAGTCTTTTGTCTATTTACGAAAAGGGACATTTCAGCACGTCAAAAAAGCTTCTTGAAGTGAAAAGCTATTTTTGCTCATTTCATCAAGGCCTACATCCATCCTAGGCTCTGTGCCAGTCATGAGCCTTTATCTCTCAGTGCACCCATGGTCTTAGTTACTTATTTTGGCCCTGAGCTACATGCACCATCTTCTGGTACATCAGTCCTAAGCATCATCTCTGGGTGGCCTTGGAGGGCAAGGGCCAGAGCACTTTACCCTTAAGACTACCTGAGAGCCATCTGTGGGAAACAGAACCTCAAATTCTCATCTGTACTCGTACTCCTGGCCCTGAACTTAGCCTGAACCAGATGGCCTGTTTCTGAACTTTGCCTCTGGAGGCAACTTGTCAGAGTGGAAAAATTGTGAATTGAGGAGTCAGGCAGATGTGACACAGGATCCCATTTTCATTATCGGTCGCATGGGATTTCAGGCAGTGACTAAATCCTGATTTTCTTCAGTTGATAATAATGACTCTGATATTTACTTTTAGAGTTTCAGAATCATCTGGAGGACTGGTTACAATGCAGATTGCTTGACCCATTCCCAAGACTTTCTGATTCAGTAGGTCTGAGGGTGGAGCCCAATAATTTGCATTGATAACAATCTGCTAGATGATGCTGCTGGTTGCTCAGGGCACCACACTTTGAAAACTGCTGATAAAGACTTTGATATTAAAATAGATATTATATTTATTTTTACTATGTGTAATTCACAGTTCTACAGACTTTACATAAGTAAAATGCCTGTTAAAGTGGCTTTCCTCCTACTACCAGTACCTGGCTGTGACGACTCAACATCCAAGTCTTTGACCTTCACTTGGGCCTTTTATCCAGCTTCCTTACAACTTTGTTAATGCTCACAGTTCAAAGGGATCACCAAGCACTAAATTGGGACATGGATTGGTTATGTGAGCCTCTGAACTATTAACAGGCTGGCTCCTTGGGCTCTTATTAATGCTTTTGTATCCTTTGGCCTTCGGTTGTCATCTGTTTTCCTTATAAGATAGATGGGTTTTTTTGTTTTTTTTTTGTTTTTAATTTTTATTTATTTTTGGGACAGAGAGAGACAGAGCATGAACGGGGGAGGGGCAGAGAGAGAGGGAGACACAGAATCGGAAACAGGCTCCACGCTCTGAGCCATCAGCCCAGAGCCCGACGCGGGGCTCGTACTCACGGACCGCGAGATCGTGACCTGGCTGAAGTCGGACGCTTAACCGACTGCGCCACCCAGGCGCCCCGATAGATGTTTTTTTAAATAGACTTTGCTCCTGATGAAATTACCTTTCCTAAAGGACAGCAAGCTACACACCTATCATGCCTATCTATTGTTTTCAAGCAGTTGGCATTGTTTTATATTAAATTGCTAATTGTTATTAATTACCTTGGCATTTCTGGGAAGAGCATTAATCTTGGCACAGTCATTTTGTATTTCAATAGAAGCATCATTTGCCTCCCATCAGAAGGAATTTCTTTCTTGAGAGCTATTCATAAATATGTCATTTATTGCAAATCACCACTTAAGGGAACAAAATCCAACATCTGGATGAACACTGGTAAGGTCAAAGGTGTCAGGGCTAATTTAACCCTCCTTATATTTAGATCAATCATTCTGTTTCCATGCAGCACCACTAAAGAAAGAGAGTTGTTAGAGAGAGTAAAGTATTTCAATGCTAGAGAGATAAATAGGTATCAATGCTATCAGTAATAACAGTAACAGCAACTACTAAAAGCATTGGCTCTTAATATACTCCTGGTAATATCATTAGTGATCCGCATGCACAAGCTCTTTTAACCTTGAAAATACTTTAGTGAACTGGGTACTGCTATTATTCCCATTTTACAGATGAGGAAGTTGAGGTTTAGAGTAAATAAGTGGCTCAGGACAGACCAAGTGCTAAATGAAGAGGCTGGGACTTGAATCCAGATTACCTTGATGACAAAATTTGAGGTATTAACCACAAATAAGGCATGGTCCCTGCCTTTGGAAAACTTAGAGTTTCAATTAAGGAAGTGATGGACCCATATGGTAAAGTACAAAGCCAGTGGCAAAACTGATGTAGTATTCAAAAATAAGGAATAATTAAAACCGGAAGAGAGAGAATAATTAATTACATAAGAAAATTCTGAAAAACAGTAGAATTTGAGCAGAGGCAGTTGTACGTAATTTTTACAGCACATTTGTCATGATGAGTTTAGCCCTCACTTGCTAATTGCCATAAAAATGGTATTTAATTGTGCCTAGATTTTTGACTAAAAATGTGCATGGATGATATTTTATGCTGTATGGTGAGACTTCAATTATATCCGAAAGATGTTTTTAGAACAATGGTTAATTGTTAAAAATGATAACAATGGTTATCATGAGAGTTGTATAAATGGTGGCTATTTGAACGGAATTACAGTTGATGGTATAAATTTGATATATAGCAGTGAGAAAATTCAAGAGGGTATAGCTTAGAACAACATGATTGAGGAAAGACTACCATGCTTGTTTGAGAAGGACTGCCCAGAGGGAATGGAGCCTAGTGCAATGTGGTATATGGGAAGAAGTATGTGGAAAGAAACATAGTGACCACCTTTGAAGGAACCTGTATGCCAAGTAAGAGAACTTGGATTTTATTCCATACTTAAAAGTGATCAAAGATTTCCTCGGAATAATATGCCATGATTAGAGCTGCACCTTCAGGATGTGGGGCCAAATGTTATGCATAGACCAGTACAGTGAAACCTCAGGGAGAGAAATTAGGCTACTGTACCAGTCACACACAGTAGTGAGGAAACAGAGTCATCAATGAAATAAAAATGAAGACAGTGGTAGTAGCAGCAAAAAGCCTGGAAGAGGTGCTGGAATATTTGGTGAACTGACTGGATGTGAAACACTGGGGACAGGAAAGAGTCAAAGATAACTGAGGTATGGTATCTGAGTACTGAGCTTTGATTAGAGAAGAACATATTCTTTTTCAATGGAACTGTGCCCACATAGCTTCTTTAATGGAATAGTAATAACATTTTAGAATAACTTCTCTTGAATGCTTCCCATGTACCAGTTTGTCACATATTTTATCATATTTTCTCCTTACAAAAACCCGACAAAGGTAATATTACTCTTCTCATTATAGATAATAGAAAACTGTGTGGTATAATAATTTCCTCAAGAAGACATAATAGTGAAGTCTGAGTGTAGTCTAGAATGATTTGATTTTAGAGCCCAATACTATTATTCCATTGTACATCCTGAAGAATAAAGTGTAGCATTTTACAGGTAAGTGATTCCCCAAGAGGTCTGAGTGAATGTGTCACAAAGATAATCCCAGGGGGAAAAAATGTGATGTGTAATTTTTTATGGCCTTTCAAGTTGAAGTTTCCCAAAAGCATAATGGACATAGTTATAGTAACTCCCATATTGTTATAATATTTTACAATTAAAAAGACTGCTTACTTTATAAACTCAGTGCATTCTTATACTCATTCTATAAGGTGAACAAGTAAGTGCCATTGTCAACATTTTATAGGTGATGACAATGGGGCTTGTAGACAGATGACAAATGACATCCAAGGACATTCAGACAGTGGTAACGCTGGATCTAGACACCAGTCTCACACCACTCCCAGCATTGTTTCCTGTACTTCAAATAGTTTTAAGTAAAAGACAATAACTTACTCTAACATAAAAATTTCGCTATAAAAATATAATTAATGTCAGAAAGCAGAGATATTTTGTAAAGAACATTTTAACACTAGGTTGAAGAAGAGGATATAATTTGAGACATTCTCCCTTTCTGTATTTCAGTGTCAGACTTCCACACAAAACATTCTTGGTACCACTATTCACTCCCCTTATATAAATACACAATTTGGGAAGATTTCTGCTTCCAATCAAGATAAGGTAACAAGACTTGGTTTATACTTCTGCTTGAAACAACCAAAACATTTGCAAAACACTAGACATCAGACAAAGAAAGATAGTGATATCTGAGAACCAGGAACAAATGACATGAGCCATTTGATTACCCCAGGGTAAAGGCTTGAGATAATTTTCAGGCTGAAGAGTAGGGAAAGGGAACTCAGGTACAGTCAAGAAGACTCCTTGAGTTGAGGAGATGGAAATGAGCGTGCAACTTCAGAAGACAGAGTAAAAAACAGGAGAAAGCTGCACAGAGAGAAATCTACATATCTCAGAGGGTAACTCTCAAGAATTCAGTTGGGTTCTGATTAGTTCATAAATTGAGAGAAAAATACACGAAGCTGGGGAAAATCATCCAAAGGATTAACAAGAGCAGGACCTGGCCAGAAATCATGCCAGTTCCCACCAGATTCATTGAGCATTGGATAGAGTATACAAAAAGGACTGGGCTCAGTAGGAGAAAATAATTAGTCATACTATTACCAGCGTCCCAGTCCTACCTAAAAAACTATAACAGTAATGTGTAAAAGGATAAAACTATTTACAAGTTAATCAATTGTATTCCAGAACAAAGTTCAAGAATATTTATGTGAATATAAAAAATATCCAATGTCATAAAGGTAAAATATTTGGCATCCAATTAAACATTACCAGTCATACAAAGAAACAGGAAAATACAACCCTTTATAAGTAACTGAATCAATCAGAACTGACATAGCTATTAGAATTAAGAGCCAAGGGTATTCAAAGTGATTTATAAATATATTCCATATGTTAAAAAAAGTAAGAAGACATGAAAGATAAAAATGACCAACTTTGAATTTCTGGTGATGAAAATTACTGTCTGACATACAAAATTCTATGTACTTGAATAACAGCAGAATAAATATTACAGACAAAAAGATTAGTGAACTTGAAGACAAAGCAATAAAACTATCCAAAATAAAACACAAAGAGAAGGGAAAGTAATCACTTTAGTTATCACTTAGTTGTAGGACAACACCAAGTAGCCAAATGTATGTATAAATGTGGAATAGAAGTCCCTGAAGGGGGTGTAAAAAGATATTTCAAGATATTATGGATTTCTTTCCTATTTAAACTTTTAAATTACAAATATATTTTTAAACAAAATAATAAGATAATGTGAGGTTTATAAAACATGTAAAAGTAAAATGTATAAGAATAATAAAACAAAGGTCAGATGTTTAGAAGTCAAAGGTTGCTATTGCAAAGCTCTTATACTGTATATTAAGGGGTAAAATTTCACTTGAAGGTAGATTGTGAAAGTTACAGGTGAATAATATAAAACCTAAAGCAACTACAAAAACAATAAACAATTATAGCTAATATGCCAATATCCTAATATTAGTGCACTTAATAACAACTTTGAAATACACAAATCAAGAACCGATAGAATTTCAAAGCAGTACACAAAAATGCACAGTTATAGACAGAAATTTAAATAACTCCCCCTCAATAGAACAAATAGAAAATCAGTAAGGGTATTAAAAATTGGAACACTATAATTGTTCCAATTGACATTTACAGAACATAACATTCAGTGAAAACAGAAGACATATTATTTCAGGTAGATGGAGGCAATGGAGAACATTTACCAAAATAGATCATATCCAGGTATCAAAATTTGGTATCAAAATCTGGCCATGATGGAATTAAATTGGTATTCAATAATAAATAGATCTCTGGAAAGCCTTTTAGTATTTGGAAACTAACCCTTGTTTATGTAATCCATGGATCAAAGTAAAAACAAGAAATAGTAAAGTGAAACTAAATACAAAATTAAAACATCCATATCACAATTTGTGGGAGGTGCTAAGGTACCACTTAGAGCAGTATACACATATCAGAAAAGAAGGAAAGATCTCAAATAAATGACCTCAACCTCAAGAAGCAAGTAAAGAAGATCTATTAAACCCTAAGTAAGTAGGGGAGAATAAAAAAGAAAGAGCAGAGTAGAAATCAATGAAATAGAAAACAGAGGGCATTAATTAAATCCAAAGCTGCTTCTTTCAGAAAATCTATAAAGTTGTTTAAGTTCTAGTCAGACTAATAAAGAAAAGAAAGATAAACAAATTACTAAAATCAGGAAAGAAAGAAGATATATGTGAAGATATATATACACGTATATATGTATACGTATAAATATATATGTATATATATACATATACATACATATATCTACACATACACACACATATAAAGAGATACATATAATAAGGGAAATTGTACATAACTTTTTACCAATAATTTAAATAACTTTGGTGAAATGGACAAATTCCTTGAAATATACAACCTATTAAAGCTCGTTCAAGAAGTCGGAACATGAAAAGTTCAACATCTATTAAAGAAATGGAATTTATAGTCAAAATCCTTCCTACAATGAGAACTCCAGACACAGATAGCCTCACTGGTGAATTTTACTCAACATTTAAGAAAGACATCATACCAAGTCTACATAATATTTACTGAAAATTGGAAAAAAAGTAAAATCTCAAAACATTCTGTGACATCTCTATTGTTCCATTACCAAAATCAAAGACTTTATAATATAGGAAAACTAGACAATAACAATGTTAGCAAATTGATTCTAACACTGCATGAAAAGGTTGTTACACCATGACAAAGCAGTTCTATGTCTAGAATTCAGGGTTGGTTTAATATCTTAATATCTATTAATTTACCATATTAGTAATGTAAAAATGAATAATTATATACTCAACATAATAGATACAGAAAAATAGTTTGACAGGATCCAACATCAATTCCTGGTAAAACTCTTGCCTAACTAGGAATCAAAGGGCAATTAAGGTCACCTTCAAAAACCTACAGTTGACAATGCAGTAAATGAAGAAAAACTGAATGCTTTCCCCTCAAGATCAGCTACACGAGAAGGATGTTTGCTCTGACTATTTCTATTCAACATTTTACTGGAAATGCTAGCCATTCTAATAAGAATATTTTTTACAGGCGTCCAAAGTAAAAAGGAAGAAGTAAACACTGTCTTTATTTACAGATAACAATGATTATCTATGTAGAAAATCTGATATAATCTACAAAAATCTTCTAGACCTAAAAAGTGAGTTTAGCAAGGTTGTATGACACAAAAACAGTATTAAAAGCTTAGGCATATATCTATACATAGTAGTGAAGAACAATTAGAAACTGAAAAAATTTTAAATGCCATTTGCAACAACATTGAAAGTATAAAATGGTATAGATGAGTGCAACAAAATTTATGAAAACCTTCATGTTGGACTCCATAAAACTGCTTAGAGAAGTTGAATAAGATATAAGTTAGAGAGACATATTATTTTCACAGTTTTAAAGAATCAGTATTGTTAAATGTCAATTTTCTCCCAAACTGATCTAAAGATTCTATGCAAACCAAAATCAAAATTTTATACTTTTAGAAATTTTCAAACCAGTTCTAAAATTCATGTGGAGATGCACAAGTCTTATAATACTCAAAACAATGTTTTAAAACAAGAACTAGTACTACCTTATTTCAATGCTTATTACTAAGCTCCAGTAGTCAAGATACTGCAGTACTGGTGTAAAGACAGACATATAGAAGAGAGTCCAGAAATGGGGCCTCATCTATCTGGATAACTTATTTTTGAGAAAACTTTTGGCGGTGGTAATATGTTCATCACACTGGTTGTGATCAGGCTTTGGTGTTAAATTTATCAAATTATACTTGAGTGATGCACAACTTACTTTATGTTAATTATAATTCAATAAACCTGTTAAAAGTACATCTCTGTACATAAGGAGCTAACATATATGTTACCTTCATCTCTGCCCTTTTACTTTTTTCATTGCTTCTTCCTCCATGCTTCCTTTCTTCTCCTCTTCAATCTTTCCCCCTCCACATATTTCTACCTTCCTGCCTAAAACTTATTTTAATTCCATAATATAAGTTCTGAAAAACTGAGGAAAAATCAAAATTTCATTTGATGTCTGCCTGTTGTCACTGCAGGTAGTTGTATCTAGAGCCAACATGGCCAAATGCGATGAACACAGGCTTTGGGGTTAGACAGTAATAAGTTCAAGTCCTTGCTTTATCTCTTTCAACTTGTGTGATCTGAAGCAAGTCGCTCTCAATTTACCTCAATTTCCTCATCTGCAAAATAAGAATAATTAGAGCTATTCTTTAACGATAATATATAGATTAAATTTAGAGATCATTTGAAGCAAGACTTTATCTCCTTGAGTTTTAATTGCCTAATGTAAAAAAAAATAGGGAAAATTGTAACTATTCTCTTAAGGATAATATAAGGATTAAACTTAGATGATGCGTGCTAACATTTCTGGTCCTTACTTCTAAACATGATAATTTCTCTCCTCTTTTTAGGAAAGAGCCTCCCTCCAAGAAGATAATGTACTAATGCTCTCCTTTGTGCAAAAGGTAGAATTATACTTCTAATAATGTTAGAGTTGAAAGACATTGTAGAGATAATTTCATTTAAAAGCTTGTATTTCCATAATGGTAGAATGCTGATGTCTAAAACCCCCAATAGAAAATTGGATAAGTCAAGCCTGCCTAGAAATTTGTGAGTCTCTCAAGCCTCTGTCCTTCATGCCATGAATTGTATAAGATTGAGTAGAAACTTCCTTAGGCTTCCAACAGTTCAACTGTCCTGATTCTTTAGGAAAGCTGGTGATCACTAATTGTAGGCTCACTTCATCATTGCTTGCCTTACGAAGCCAATTCTGTCTCCCCCGCTGCTCTTTTCCAGTCTGAATGCTCAGAGTAATGAGGTCTAACTGGAAGCCCCAAGTTTTTCCTCAGTCATTGTAACTTTTTTATTTATGCCTTTGCCTGAACTGCCTTCTGTCAATAGAAATCAAATTGAGAGCCATCGTTTGCAAGCAGCCCAGCCAGGCTCTGCATTTTTAACAATATCATTTTGCCAGACATGGAACAGATCTCTGGTTGGGCTGATAAATTGTCAGAATAGAGTTGAAATATGTCACAAGCTGATAAAACCAGCTGGGACACTCACAAGGGGAGAAGAGTGAGTCTGAATCCAAGTAGCTCTATAGAAGGGCAGGCATCTGCCCTTGGTCTCCCGTCTCCTTGAGGTAGGATATGCACAACCCACTGGGACCTCTCGTCAATTACAGCCTCCTAGGCATCTTCACCTCTACAGAGTCCAAAGGAAGCATATTATCTTCCCCTTCAAACTTGTTTTCCTAGGATGTCTTATCACCACTATCTCAAGTCCTGGAACAGGGAAAGGAGAGCTATCAAAATCCCGCTGGACGTGTGTGAGGGGGAGAAATGATGGGGAGAAAAGTTAAAAGTAAAGTGTCTTCTCCAAATTAAGACTGGCCTAGGGGTTTGAATTTTGGGATTTGCTTTACCCATCAAACATTCCTTTGAGGTATCCTTCTCTCTATTTCACAGATAAGGAAGTTGAGGCTTAGAGAAATTGTGGTGACTCACTGAAAGGCACAGACCAGGTAAAATGAAAATAATAGACTTGACATCTCATGAATGACAGCATAAATTTATTTCCATTGCAAATATATATTTATTAAATGTATGTTAGGAAAAACTATTAAATACCATAAAGGACAAATATTAGCATAAGGTCATTCTATATTTAAATTATTATTTCTAGATATGATTACTGTAATGTATTTAATACATTCCAAATTTGACTGACTTTTACCAAGTTATTAGTCCAGCAACTCTGTTTAGGAATTTTCACATCTCTTCACTCTCCACAGCTTTAGACTTCTGGTTGCTTAAAAACATCAAAACAGTAGTAAGTAAACATGACCACAGGGCCTAGGGGAGAGGATGTTAATTCATGATGTAGAATTAAAGTCCCTATTAATTGAAATAACTAACATTTATATCATACTTTAGAGATTATCAAGCCTATCCTTCTGGATGACTTCATTCATCCTTACAAAAAATATGAAAGAATATGTTTAGGCTTTTATACAGCTGAAACTGAAGCATGATAAAAGGAAAAGTGCTTTGTGACACAGATACTAACCCTCACTTTTAACAAATTGGGAATAGAAGCTTAGAGACCTTAAGCAATCTTAGTCACTCAACCAACAGGTGTTGGGGATGAGACACTTATGTGTCTTTGTCTGTGTCTACCCATGTCCTTTCTGTTAAAATAGTTTGCCTCCCTCAGGGTTATCAATGGACTCATCCACCACTATTACTTTGTAGGCTTTCTAAGAAAACATGGGCTACATTCAACTTGATTTCTTTCATCAGTGGAATTATCTTAAGGTAGCTAATATCAGTAGCTGATCCATTTTAATTATAATAAACAAATAAATAAAATAAGTAAATAAAATTAGTGATAAGGATATAGTAAGAATGCAAAAATGGCCACATATTATTCCTTACCCTTTATGACCTTTGGATATGTCCTCTCACAGTGACACTGGGGTGGCCTTGTGACCTGCTTTGTCTAGTGGTACATTAGTAAAGTGAGCAAACATAGGCTTAACTAGCATTCGTGTATAGACTTGTTGCTGTTGGGACGCCTGCCACTGCCACAATATGAAGAAGATAGCTAGTCTGGTGAATTATGAAACAAGATGTGTCCCAGAAGCCTCTTTCATCCTGGTGGAATCTCAATGCCAGACTTGAGTGAGGTTGTTCTTGATTGTGTAGCCATCAGCCAATGACAGCTGACTTGAATAAGATAAGCCCAGAAGAGATCTGCCAAGTCAGACCAGACCAGAAGAACTGCCCACATGTCTCACAGATCATGAGCTGCTTAAGTGGGAGTTATTTTAAGCCACTAAATTTCAGTGTGTTTGTTACACATCAAAGGTCTCTACTTATATTCCAGCAGATATTAACTACTAAAAAAAGGCAGCTGCATTTTGAAGTCTTCTAGAGCTTGAAGCACAAGTTAAATGGGCCTACTGGTCTCCTTCCTCTAACAAATTCTTCCTCACATTCCTCAAAAAAAAAAAGTTGCCAATTCCAGCCCTCATCCATTTTCAATGTCATAGCATCCTAGAGTAGACCACATTGAGTTAAATCTTACCATGGTGCTCTTAGCTGTTTATTTTGCAGTTGTATGGTGTGTTTCTTTGTAGATCACCTTAAAGCCTTTGACTTCAAAGTAGACCATAAATAATATATATTAATTCTGCTATATGAATAAATTGTTTTTTATTCATGTGTCATGTGAAAAAATATGAACATGTTTGGTGAGGTTTGTTTGAGATCTTGTCTTAAAACTTTACATTTTTGGTCTCTCATCCATTCATTTACATGGGGCCTGAAGGGTACTTCAAACAAACAAAAAGCCAACTTTTAGAAAAGTCACTATGAAGCTTTTTTACTTAGGTAACTCTATATAGTTTGCACCAGGACGAGTTTCAGCAGTTATTTCTATTTTCCTCAGCCAATGAATATGTTCTGTGTCTACATCCAACTCCAAACTAAGATCTTCACTTTCAAAGCTCCAAAAATTTAGCAAGAAACATACCATTGGCAGTATAGCACCGTGGCTAAGACTATAAGGCTTTCCAGTATGCCTCAGATCAAGCTAGCACTACCACTCCGCTGGAGATTGACTTATTATCTATAACTACCTTACAGGATTTTTATGAATGTTACATAAGGCAACAATTATAAGGTACTTAGTGTATACCTAGTACAGAGTAAATTCTCAGTGATACTTAGTTAGATTCACTTATTTACTCTAGTTGAAGATGGTGGAAGAAAGTAAATCAATGGAAATGATATTCTGAAGCTCTTGTTCACCAACAGTCTCAAGTCCCTTTGGTTTCACCTATTAGACAAAACTCCAGTGTTCACTCAAATTTTAGTTTTGTAGTCTCTGCCCAATATCTAGCCTTTGATGTGGACTGATCATTGTAGGATAGAGATTAATACTACAAGTTCTGAAGTCAGATATCTTGGGTTTAAATTTTGATTCAAGCATTTACTTATTATACAACTTTGGGTAAATTAATTTAAATATCTGTAACACAGTTTCTTTACCCATAAAATGGAGGTAGTAACAGTATATTTTTCATTCTATTATGTTGAAAATTAAGTAAAAATATAAATGTTAAGTGCATGCTAAAATTTGTGTTTGACACATGGTAAACACTGATATGCTTCTATGAATATGTTTACACCCAGGTTATTGTGTGCCACTGATAAATTCAACTTAAATATATACTGGAACTAGTACAAAGCCATGCCTTCCAAATTCAGCTGAATTTCATGATTCTTCTAATTGTATTTAACTCTCCAATTTTACAAAGATTAATACAAATAGCATCATGAAAGTATGTGGATTTAGTGAGATACATATAAGTTGACATACAAGTTCTCTCATTTGCTGGTTTTGTAAATCTGAACAATATAACTTCCTTGTGTCTTAGTTCATTCATCTGTAAAACAGAGTAATAAAATATAACTCTTAGAATTGGCATTAGGGATTCAATGAAAAAGCATATGTAAAGTGTCTGGCACAGATACTCTCAACAAATTTGATGTGTTCAACTTTAATTATATATTTTTGTGATACTCAATAATTTAAAACATAAGACAGGAGTAGAAAAATGGATAAAGCTTTATTTTAGTAGTGAGACTCTTCACAAATTGGTGGGAAATGGCTTCCTATTAGTGGGAATCAAATTGGTAGTATTAGTGACTATTGTCATAGTAACATCATCTCTTCCTTAGCAACAAGGAAGAGATGAGCATACCTGGTGTGCCTTCATGATGATGCTACATTTACATTTTCATCCAGTAATATTTCAAGATCTCTACTTACTGGCTAGACCAAAATGATGGTTGGAATTAATACTGCTTGTTAGTCATATTGAATTGTTGTATTGATTATAACCCTCTATTTGCCCTGACTTTATTTAGTAATAGCTCTGCTATAGTACTAAAGTGTTCAACAGCTCCTTTCCAGAAACAACCAAATGTTCTGTATCACATTAAGAGTGCTGACCTCTGGGGACAAGTGGCATTTTCTTTACATGTAAATAACAGAGTAGCAAAGGCCAAAGGTAACTATGAAGACTATGAGATCTTTTGATCAGCAAAGGAAGAATAGCATGTTACTATCTAAAGATTATAAAGAGACATAAAAGACACACTTCTCCTGCTTGGAATATATCCATTTTCATCCTTGCCAACCTTTGTTACATGAGCTCCAGTATCATGCAGAGTCTTTGATCTTAGCCATTCATTTATTCATTCTTTCCAGAATCTACTGTTTTGTAGGCTCTTGGGCTTTTGTTAAATAGTGATGGAGAAAAATATTTAAGTTTCAATTCTATCATTCTTTAAAAAAGAAATAATCAAGAAACTACAAAAATTTTTTTCAATTGTGAAAAGAGCATGTATCACTATGAAGATTCAAATATGCAAACAAATATAATAGCCAATATTTATTAAGCATGCTCATATGAAAAGTACTCTACCCAGGACCTCATGAATTACCTCAATAATCCTCCTTAAAATATTATGAGATGGGTACTAATTATTCCAACTTTATAAAATAATTAGTATTATAACAATACCCATTTTATAGTCAAAGAAACTAAAATATAAAAAATTACATAACTTGTCTAGAGTCACACATTCAGTAAAATAATGAAAACAGTGGTCTGACCACAGGAGTCACCTGCTTTTTGATAGCCAACAAAGTATATTAAGCAGAATTGATAACAAAGGAGATACTCAATGAGCAGCCCCCCTCTACTAATAATTCACTCTTGATTACCTCTAGTTACACAAGAGCATTTGATTTTCAAGCTGGAAAAAGCCCAGAGAACATCTAGTTCTACCTTATTATTTCACAGAGGAAGCAACTGAGACACTAGAATACATAGTTTGTTCAAAGTCACAACATGGTGGCAGAGCTATAACCCAAATTCTGGTCTCCAGACTTCCAGACTGTATTGTTTCCCTTATATGATACCCCACAGCTATTCCTCATCATACAATTTGATTTCTAATGTAAAATGCAGCAAAATTCATGAGCCCAGAAGAAAAGATAAAATATCAGCTTTCTTATTTTCAGCATATATTTATCCTGACAAATGCATCAAATAATAAATCTCAACTGCCAAGTACATTGGTTTGAGTGGTGCCAATTTCAATCTGAATCAAATTTTAATAGCATTATTTGCAATCCAACAAAATGAATTATATGGAAGAGAAAGAACACTGTACCCTTAACTACCACACAACCTCCAAATACCCCTTCATGACAGCCTTCTGAGTACACCCTGAATTCAATTTCTCCATCAGTGGAGAGCAAACTGGTCAGAAATGCTGTTATATGGTTCTTTATTACACTACTGTTTTTTCTGTGTTTTTTTTTAATTTTAATTTGACAGGATGCTTTATTCCTTCTCTCATTCTGCGTCTGCAAGATCTTCACCTTCTGTGCTCCCAGCTCACAACTAGAAATCCCCACAGTCTTTATTTGCCCTCCCTCCTAGGATAAAAATAAAATCTCCATCTGGGTTGAAAAAATTAATATATTGTTGTGCAGATTGAGGATAAAAATGTTTCTAGGCAAGTTTCAAATAAGTCTTGGTGATTCCATTAAATCTTTTTAATAGCTGCCCCTGTCAAGCCAAACCCCATGTTCTCAGAGAAAATGACTTGCAGTATTTCTTCCAAATAAGTATTTGATTTTTTTTTCAGGAAATAGCCTAAAGCTCAAATGATAGACAATTAGTTTTCTTAAGACCAAATTAATTAAAACTCACTGGCTAAGTTTCTTTGTGTAGCATTTAATAGATGTTAATGTTTTAACACAGAACAAAAAAATCTAACTTTGGAGATTTGTTCTTCAAATTATTGGACCCACAAGAGAATTCTATGTTTCCTGCCTCCAGTATGATTTTAAAAGCTGAAAATCTGGAAAGAAGTGACAATTTGGAGTTGGAACTCTGCTGTTCTGTGATGGTAATCAGAATCCTCTAATAAAATTGTCAATAATCTATAGCTATCTGGTTGTCTGAGAATGTTCATGGATTTATTCACTGTTTTCCCATGATAGGTACATCTAATCAATAGATGAATTCAGCCTTCCTTTTCTAGGTTTTAGCGTGTAGAATATTTTTGATATATTCTCACAAAAATATTTTTTAGTAATTCACCCAAATAAGGTGAGCTGATAAATACCAAGCAAGTTTTGCCCAGTGGATATTTTAGACTAATATGTAAAGATAGACCCAGAAACAAGATATGATCACTGAAAAAAAGATTTCAGATTCACTCTAAGAGTTTCTGGCTCTCCTTTCATGAGAATACAAAGGATTTTTTTTTTTAAAAAGCAGAATCATGGAAATAATGCATCCAAAAGATGGAGGGGGGAAATGAGTAAATAAAGAAAAAATATAAGTTAAGAAGGAGAAGGTTGAGTATAGATTAGCTCAGGAAAAATATACTTGGCATTTATTTTGCATCAGGCATACTACTCAGTGCTAGCCAGTGTGTAGAGGTAGTGAGGGCAATAGTCATGTGAATAATTAATTACTAGCCAGTGTGAAAAGTACTATGATAAAGAAGATGTATAGAAAGTGCTGAGGGAACACATAAAGAAAGAACTCACTCTGCCATGATAGGGCTCATGAGAAGAAGTCATATTTTAGTTCCTCTTTAAAAATATATTTTTACTTTGAGTAAAGTCCCCTAGTCACCATCTGAACTTTGAAGTCCCATTTCCTAGAGGCTTTTAAATATTTCAACTCTTTCCTCTCTTGCTAAGATCATTGTTCCAAATTCTGCTAATACAGTTTTTGTGTGTTTTTATTTTTCACATTATCAATTGAAAGCTTGCTGTTAACACTTCTTTCCCTTTTTATTTTTTTCCATTACAATTAAACCACATTTTTGTGATTCTGTAAACGTCTGAGAGATATTGATGAATTAAGCTACAACTATGATTATGTTTCTTTTGTTCCTCTTCTGGTTCAGTTTCTGTCAACAAACATTATTCTAGACTCTATGTTTCTTCCTTTGTTTATTTTGCATTTATCCATTCATTGTCAAATTATTTGAAATGCACTGTAAGAACCATAAAACATCTATTAATATTATTTCTAAATGCTCAAATTCCTCAGATAAATTATCAGTTTCTTTTTTGCTTGTTGTTTTTGTTGGGTTGTGTTTGTCTATTTATTTGCTACCTAGAGCCAGTTCTCCCAGAATTCTCCATCCCATTGCCCCAGTGTGGACTTCCTACTCTTCAGGCCCTAGGGCTCTTTTCATCCTAGGGCTCTTTTTCTGTTTTTAACATTAGTTCCCATGTGTAGTGGACATTTGTGATTTTATTTGCCCGGTGGCTAAACCCTTCCTATGAGCCAGACTCCCACTATACGAGCTCTTAGAACAAGAATATGACACCTGATCTGGTTTTCATGAATCGGATCCATCTACTCTGGACTTTGCATCAGAAGCTGTTGGCACAAACAAAAATCAGGCAGCTCAATCCAGTTGTGGCAGTAGTAGTAGTGGCAGCAGTCTGTTGCTGATGGTACTGGCAGTACAATCTGAGTGTTTATGCCCAACTGGCAGTGGCATCTGAGCTTAGAAGAATAATCATAGGTATTAGTTTTGGCTCATGCTTACCCTTCTGGAACTTCTACTAGTATAATAGTAGACTGCCTAATTTTTTTCTTCTTTCTATCCTATCTTTTAATGGCTTGTTTTTTTAATGGTGAGGGGAGAAGTGTTCTTCTTTCAGAAAAAGAACTTCAACTTTCAACCCTACTATGATTTCTTCCTTAAATTTCATCATTTATATTTTTATTTTCAAACAATGTTTTATTCATCTCCAGTTACTCCTTTAATGCCTTGGTATTGGTACCATGTTATTATTGGTTTATGGATATGACATCTTCCCTTAACTCTTTAAGCATCTTATTTACAGATTTTTTTCATTAAAATTTTTTCTGTTCCCCTTTACATTATTTTTGTTTCCTCTGAGTGCCTATTCTCTATGATCTCTTCCTCTTTCATGGTAGAGGTTTCTTTTATATAGGATTCTTGTATTCTCCTTTGTAATTATGAATGAGGTGCTGATTTATAGTAAGTATGTGCAGGCAGGGATTTAGCTAATGGTTCATAGAATTACTGAGTGATGAACTATATTGCCTTACTAAATATTAGATCTCTAGGTCTTTCTAGAGCTGTTCAGTTATTCTAAAAATAATCTTCCCAGTATCCTCCATGGAGGAGTATTCCTGACTACTGACATTTCCTGTCTAGAAGAGAGATGGAGCTGCAGAGTCTGCCTTTCACTGTGTGGTCGTTCTCTCATTTTTGGTCCCTTGACGCTCCCTGACCTCTGGTATGCTGTTTTCTCCAAGGCAGGAGATTTTATGAGTTAACTAACCAAAGAATAAATCTTGCATCTGGAACAACACCCACAAATTAATCAATATGATACACCACATTAACAAAATGAAGGATAGAAATCATAGGACCATCTCAGAAAAAGCGCTTGAAAAAATTCGACATCCATTCATGATGGCTCAGTTGGTTAAGAATCCAACTCTTGATTTTAGCTCAGGTCGTGATCTCATGGTTCGTGAGATTGAGTCCCGCAAGATTCAGCCCCGCGTCAGGCTCTGCTATGACAGCAAGGAGTCTGTGTGGGATTCTCTCTCTCTCTTTCTCTCTCTCTCTGCCTCTCCTCCACTTGTGCACTCTCTCTCTCACAATAAATAACTTTAAAAACAAAACCTCTAAACCAACTGGGCATAGAGGGAACTTGAGCATAATAAAGACTATATATGGCAAATGCACAGCTAACGTCATACTCAACATTAAAAAGCTAAAAACGTTCCTTCTAGATAAGGAACAAGTATGCCCACGTTCATCACTTTTATTCAACATAGTACTGGAAGTCCTAGCCACCACAATTAGGCAAGAAAAAGATATAAAAGCCATCCAGATCAGAAAAGTAAGTAACACTATCTTTATTCACATACAGCATGATGTTTTATAAAGAAAACCCTGGAGACTCCAGCAAAACCTATTTGAACTAATAAATGAATTCAGTAAAATTGCAGAATATAAAATCAATACACAAAAAGCAGTTTCACTTCTATACATCAACAATGAATTATCAGAAATAAAAATTAAGAGAACAATCCCATTTACAGTTGCATCAAGAAGAATAAACTTAATTAAGGAGACTGAAGATCTTTACACTGAAAACTATAAGACACAGATGAAAAAAATTAAGAAGATACCAATAAATGGAAAGATATTTCATGCTCATGAATGGAAGAATTAACACTATTTAAATGTCCACACTACCCAAAGCAATCTTTGGATTCAACAAATCCTTATCAAAATACCAATGGCATTTTTCATAGAAATAGAAAAAAACTATCATAAAATGTATATGGAACCACATGAGACAGTGAATAGCCAAAGTAATCTTGAGAAACAACACAGCTGGAGGCATCATACTTTCTGATTTCAAACTGTATATATAATATTGTATTACTATAATACACAATTATATTACATAAATTATACAACATGGTATTGGAAATTATATTATATACATTATAAAACAGATACATATATTAAGATAACAGAATAGAGATCCTAGAACTAAACCACTAAACCCATGCATATATGGCCTATCAATTTATAACAAAAGAGTCAAGAATGTACAATAGGGAAAGGACAATCTCTTCAATAAATGCTGCTGATAGAACTAGACTGCTCTATCAAAAAGAATAAAACTCAAGCACTAACTTAAAACATACAAAAAGAAAAAGAAACTCAAGTGTATTAAAGACTTGAACATAGTACCGGAAACCATAAAACTCGTAGAAGAAAAAGGGGGTTAAGCTACTGGACATTGGTTTCGACAACTGGTCTCTCTTTTTTTTTTAAATTTAACACCAAAAGCAAAGGAAACAAAAGCAAAAACAAAGTGGGGCTACATCGAACCAAAAATCTTCTGCACAGCAAAGCAAACATCAACAAACTAAAAAAGCAACATACTAAAAGGAATAAAATATTGCAAATCACATATCTGATAGAGAACTGATACCTAAAATATATAAAGGACTCATACACACAAAGAAAGAACTTATACAACTCAATAGCAAATGCAGAAGAAGAAGGAGGAGGAAGTGAGGGAGGAGATGGTGAAGGAGAAGGAAGAAGAAGAAGAAAAGAAACAATTCAATTAAAGAATGGCCTGAGGAAGTGAATAGACATTTTCCAAAGAATACATACTAATGGCCTACTGGTATATGAAAAGATGCTTAGCATAATTAATTATCAGAGGAATGCACATGAGATATCACCTCACACTTATTAGGATGGCTGTTATCGAAAAGACAAGAGATAAGCATTGAGGAGAATGTGGAGAAAAGGGACCAATGTAAGTGCAAGTGTAAACTGATGCAGCCACTACAGAAAACATTATGGGAGGTCTTTAAAAAATTAAAAACAGAATTGCCATATAAGCCAGCAATTCCACTTCTGGGTACATATCAAAGAAAACAAAACCACTGTCAAAGAGACATTGTACGCTCATGATCACTGCAGCATTATTTACAATAGCCAAGACATGGAAGCAACATATGTAGCTGTCAATAGATGAAAGGATAAAGAAATATGATATATAATTAATATAAAATAAATAAATATAATAAAATAATATGTATGTATAATAAATATTAGTTAGTCATTAAAAAAAGGAGGGGCACCTAGTGGCTCAGTAAGTTGAGTGTCCGACTCTTGATTTCAGCTCAGTTCATGATCCCAGGGTCGTGAGACTGAGCCCTGTGTCGGGCTATATGCTGAATGTGGAGCCTGCTTAAGATTGGTTCTCTCTCTCCCTCTGCCCCTCTTCAATGCTCTCTCCCAAATAAAAATAAAATAAAATAATTAAAACAAAGGAAATCTTGACATTTGTGACAATATGGCACTTACGGGCATTATGATAAGTGAAATAGGTCAGACAAAGATAAATACTGTATGATCTCACATATATGTGGAATCTACAAGAAAAAAAGAAAAAAAAAACCCAAATTCATAGAAACAGAGAAAAGACTGGTGGTGGCTGCCAGAGATAGGCATGGGGATGACAAAATTGGGTGAAGATGGCCAAAAATACAAACTTCCAGTTCTAAGACAAATAAACTCTAGAGATGTAATGTATGGTATGGTGACTATGGTTAACAATACTCTATTGTGTATTTGAAAGCTACTAAGAGAATAAATCTTAAAAGTTCTCATCACAAGAAAAATAATTTGCAACTATGTGAAGTGATGGATGCTAATTGAACTTATTGTGATAATCATTTCATAATGTATACATATATCAAATCATGACATAAACCTAAATTTATACAATGTTATATGTTTATTGTTATATGTTTATTACATCTCATAATGTTATATGTTATATGTTTATTACATCTCAATAAAACTGGAAAAAATTGTACATAATTAATGTATACAGTTTGATGAGTTTGGAGACAAATATGCACTCATGACACCATCACCACAATCTATGCCATAAACCTATCCATCACTTCTAAAAGTATCATCCTGCCCTCTTATTTATTATTACATTTTTTATGATAACAACACTTAATATAAAATTTACCTTCTTAGCAAATTTTCAATATACAATATAGTATCATTAACTACAGGCACTATGCAGTAGATCTCTAGGATTCATCATCTTATATAAATGAAACTTTGTACATTTTGACAAATACCACCCCAGTGGTATTTGACTGTTTGCTTCCAGCTCCTGGCAACTGCTATTCCACTCCCCAAATCTATGAGTTTAACAACTTTAGATTTATCATATAAGTGATTCATGTAGTACTTGTCCTTCTTCCTGGCTTATTATCATTTAGCATAATATCCTCAAAGTCCAGCCATACTGTTGAAAATAGGAGGACTTCCTTCTTTATAAAGGCTGAATAATATTCCATTGTTTATACTACATTTTCCCTTAGCCTGTTCTTCCCCAACATACACTTTCCTTCACACCATTTTTTCTGTGTTCCTTTTATTAAAGTATTCCCAAATGAATTTTGTTAATAGCAACATTTTTATAATAGCCAAGATATGGAAGCATCCCAAGTATCCATTAATAGATGAATGGCTAAGGGAAAGTGGTATATATATATATATATATATATATATATATATATATATATATATTGGAATATTATTCAGCCATAAAAAAGAATGAAATCTTGCCATTTGCAACAACATGGTTGGAGCTAGAGAGAATAATGTTAAGAAAGGTAAGTCAGTCATAGACAGACAAATACCATACGATTTCATTCATATGTGGAAGTTAAGAAACAAAACAAACAAGTGAAGGGAAAGAGAGAGAGAGAGAGAGAAAGACAGAATGGAACCAAGAAACAGACTCATAACTTTAGAGAACAAACTGATGGTTGCCAAAGGGGGTGGGTGGGAGGGAGATGTGTTAAATAGGTGATGGGGATTAAGGAGTATACTTGTCATGATGCACACAGGATGATGTATGGAAGTGTTGCATTACTATATTATACACTTGAAGCTAATTTAACAGTGTATATTAACTAACTGGAATTAAAACAAAAACATTAAAAAATCAAAAATGAAGAAGAATCCTATTTCCTTTCCATCTTTCCTGTCTCTCTTTTAGGAGCTGTAAAAGCAAATACAGTAAAATGTTGGTTTGCGAACATAATTCTTTCCAGAAACATGTTTGCAACCCAAAGCATTTGTTTATCAAAGCAAATTTCAAGAACCATTGGCTCACTTGTGATCATGTGACATTCGTCATCACATACGACTGTACTACTCATATTGGAAGACGTTGTTCGTTTATCAAGTTAAAATTTCTTAGAAATATTTGCTCATCTTGCAGAACACTCACAGAACAAGTTACTCACAATCCAAGGTTTTACTTGTACTCTTCAACCTCCCGTGCTTCTAGAGACATAGGAAAGGCATGATGTCATGGTTTCGGCCAATGAAAGAAATCTAATTTGTACTTTTCCCCTTCCCTCTTTCTTCCTGCATTGTCAGTAGGTCATGGCTTGAGCCAAGGCCATCATTTTATATTTATGAAGAAAAATAATTCATAGAGCTGAAGCCAAGAGTTATTTACCTGCAGACTTTTGCTATATGAGAAATATGTCACTCTTCAAATACTGTTATTTTGTTTTGTGTTGTTTAATGTAAAGAATATTTCCAATGGATACTCCAGCCAAATATTCTGTAGAGTAATATATATTTCCACAAAATCTATTCTCTTCCTCAATCCTACTACCTACAAACGTTTCCCTATACCACTCAGCAAACTCCAATCACAAAACCTATTCACTGTCTCTGTCCTCTCTGGGATATAGGCTCTATTAGGTCACAAACCTGGCCTGATTTCACTGTCACTACATATTCAGTGTCTAGAAAAATACCTGCCATATAGTCAGTATTCAATAAATATATATTTAATAAAAACTAAATCATATGCATATTTGACTTAGGATAGAGAATAAATATAGACATGAAGACTGTGAGGAATACAAATAGTGAAATGAATTGAGGTGATGAGTAACCTAACTAAATCCCTTTCAAAGAAAATAGGAATGCCCTATCTCCTTTTGGCTGGGAGTTGGGAATTGTACCTACAGAGAGGAAGGGTAAGACAGAGACCTCTTCTATGCCTTTGTAAATTCTAGGAGATGTGCTTTTTAAAAATTAATTTTACTTAACTGTACAGTGGGAAAATAGAGGCTAATCTGGTAATGATAATGTCTAATACAATCCCTGGTATATAAGTACCCCATCTCTACCTGCCATAACATTTTAAATACTATTAAAACATTAATTTTCCTAATTTCATAAACAAACTGAAGTGTGGAGAACTTGTACTATTTATGCAATATTCACAGCCTCTTAGAGGCTGTGTCAATTCTGGGACAAATCATTGCCCAGAGGATGAAGTTTTATTAGTTTCATGACATCAAAATGTGCATTACAAATCGTTCTTTATGACTCCAGTAAATTCACATCTTCCCTCAGATGCCAGAATCTTTTGAAGATCAGTGTTAGATACCCAGTTGGAAATGTTTGTCCTGTTGTACTCTGAGTTATTGTAAATTATTACAGTTTGCTAGGTAGTCATAATTTTGCAATTTGTATAATATAGTGAAACTATTTAGTTCTGTGTTAGAGAACTGATCTATTGCTAAATGTTAGCCGTCACCTGAGTTCCACAGTTTATCAGTCATTATTAGTCAAACTGCTTATGTTGATACATGGCTCAAAATAGTCTAGTACACACAAAAATTCAAAATGCTTCCTACATAGTAATCTTATCATGTATTACATTTGAATGTATGACATGTACCTTTTTATCCACTTACTTGTTTGTCAAGATAGGAAGAAATGAAATTTGATGGAAATACAATTAATTTGGCACTTACCATGTGCAAGACACTCTACTAAATGTTGTAAGGGGAAATAAAGATGAACAAAATATTCTGTACCATCAAAACCCTCCAATTCTAGCAGGAGGAATTATCTACATACCACAAACAAAAATATGCTATAATGTAGAATTCTGTACCCACATAAATATAATAGTTTATTTCAGCGTATGATATAGTAATATATATGATTTCTTCTCCATAAAACCTTTTTATCTTTCATGAAAACTTGGGCAGTTTCTCTTCCATGAAACCCAGATAGAATATAAATAAATAAATATATAATATATGGTATATATATAAATAATAATATGCATTATAATTATGCAATTATATATACTATATTACATATAGTATTATATATAATATATAATGTTTTATATAATAAAGTATATAAATATATAAAATAAAAATATACATAGTGTCTGTCATATACAGTGTTCTAGGAACTTGTTTCAAAGGTTTGGAAGAAAAGTCATAAAGAGTAGGTATTAAAAGAAATGATACATCAAATTGTGACAAACTGAACTAACCTTGAAAGGTATAGCTCTTGTAGGTATACATCTCTGAATTTAAATATAAGTTCTACCTCTCACTGATTGGGCAATCTTGGGTACAATACTTAATCCCTGTGATGCTCAGTTTTGACCTTGCAAAATGGGAAACAGTACTTACCAGAGTAGCAAATATGTTAAATTATCAGAAATATGTAACACAGCTCATGGTACTATTTAGGTCTTCAGTATAGAGTACATACTGAGCAGAGTAATAAAATTTAGGGAAACACCGGATGCCATCTTATTCAAGTTTGTTAAATCTACAGGTATATATTAGATAAAATTAAGAAATGTGGACACTAATTGTTACTGTCCTTGAGAAAGATGGAAGGGGGTGTATACATATTTTAGTGAGCAATGGGAAGTCTTAAAATTTTACAGTGACAGAATTAAAAGGGAGGAAAGTGGTTTTGGAGTTGGTGCACAAAGGAGGCAAGGAAAAAACTGAAGAGAGTTACACCATTTCACACATGAAGTAAGAGTACATACAATGTAGGTGAGGGCGTTGGGCCTGGAGAATAGGAGGACAGAGAGGCACAGAAGTGTTCAAAGCCTATGGTCTTAGGATAAGTTGATGTGGTCAGGGTGTATGGAGGGGGATAGATATAAATTAAAGTGAATGGAGTTTTGAAGAGCAATATCAGCGACAATAAAAGGCACTGCATTTACAGGAGATTACACATTAAGTTTCTTAAAAAATACACACATTTGACCATTTTTATTTACAAATAAAGCAAAATGAGAGTGACCATATGATCATGTTTTAAAGTAAGTGCAATTTAATAAATATTGTAATACAAAAATTGATATATAATATACAAAAATAAAGGAAAGCTAACATCTGTATACACATTACCTGTTATAATAATGAGAACATCACCAATATGATTTTACTACATGAGATACTTTACTCTGGATGCTTGGGATTCAGCAATATAACAGAGCCATGCTTTCAAGGAAGCTACAGTCAAATAAGGGAATGGAAGTATAAAAAACGTTTGAACTTTACATAGATGCTTTCCTCTGAATGTGTTCTTCTACTACTTGTGTATTTCATTTAGCATTAATTATTCAAGATGCATCCCTGCTAATGCATTTAGTTAATTTATTTTACTTCTGTAGAATGTTTCATTATATAAGTAAAATTCAAATTATCTATTTCCACTTGGGTTGTTTTTAGCTTTCTGCTATTTCAAACACTGGTGCTCTGAATATCCATGGGCTTCTGGTGCACATATCCCAGCATTTTTCCAGGGGTACAATTGCAAAGTCACTGGAAATGTGTCTCTTCAACTTCACAAGATAATGCTGAATTGTGTTCTTTTTTTTTTCAATATATGAAATTTATTGTCAAATGGGTTTCCACACAACACCCAGTGCTCATCCCAAAAGGTGCCCTCCTCAATACCCAGCACCCACCCCCCCCTCCCTACCACCCCCCATCAACCCTCAGTTTGTTCTCAGTTTTCAACAGTCTCTTATGCTTTGGCTCTCTCCCACTCTAACCTCTTTTTTTTTTCCTTCCCCTTCCCCATGGGTTTCTGTTAAGTTTCTCAAGATCCACATAAGAGTGAAACCATATGGTATCTGTCTTTCTCTGTATGGCTTATTTCACTTAGCATAACACTCTCCTGTTCCATCCACGTTGCTACAAAAGGCCATATTTCATTCTTTCTCGTTGCCACGTAATATTCCATTGTGTATATAAACCACAATTTCTTTATCCATTCATCAGTTGATGGACATATAGGCTCTTTCCACAATTTGGCTATTGTTGAGAGTGCTGCTATAAACATTGGGGTACCAGTGCTCCTATACATCAGTACTCCTGTATCCCTTGGGTAAATTCCTAGCAGTGCTATTGCTGGGTCATAGGGTAGGTCTATTTTTAATTTCCTGAGGAACCTCCACACCGCTTTCAGGAGCGGCTGCACCAATTTGCATTCCCACCAACAGTGCAAGAGGGTTCCCGTTTCTCCACATCCTCTCCAGCATCTATAGTCTCCTGATTTGTTCATTTTGGCCACTCTGACTGGCGTGAGGTGATATCTCAGTGTGGTTTTGATTTGTATTTCCCTGATAAGGAGCGACGCTGAACATCTTTTCATGTGCCTGTTGGCCATCCGGATGTCTTCTTTAGAGAAGTGTCTATTCATGTTTTCTGCCCATTTCTTCACTGGGTTATTGGTTTTTTGGGTGTGGAGTTTGGTGAGCTCTTTATAGATTTTGGATACTAGCCCTTTGTCCGATATGTCATTTGCAAATATCTTTTCCCATTCCGTTGGTTGCCTTTTAGTTTTGTTGGTTGTTTCCTTTGCTGTGCAGAAGCTTTTTATCTTCATAAGGTCCCAGTAATTCATTTTTGCTTTTAATTCCCTTGCCTTTGGGGATGTGTTGAGTAAGAGATTGCTACAGCTGAGGTCAGAGAGGTCTTTTCCTGCTTTCTCCTCTAGGGTTTTGATGGTTTCCTGTCTCACATTCAGGTCCTTTATCCATTTAGAATTTGTTTTTGTAAATGGTGTGAGAAAGTGGTCTAGTTTCAACCTTCTGCATGTTGCTGTCCAGTTCTCCCAGCACCATTTGTTAAAGAGACTGTCTTTTTTCCATTGGATGTTCTTTCCTGCTTTGTCAAAGATGAGTTGGCCATACGTTTGTGGGTCTAGTTCTGGGGTTTCTATTCTATTCCATTGGTCTATGTGTCTGTTTTGGTGCCAATAGCATGCAGTCTTGATGATGACAGCTTTGTAGTAGAGGCTAAAGTCTGGGATTGTGATGCCTCCTGCTTTGGTCTTCTTCTTCAAAATTCCTTTGGCTATTCGGGGCCTTTTGTGGTTCCATATGAATTTTAGGATTGCTTGTTCTAGTTTCAAGAAGAATGCTGGTGCAATTTTGATTGGGATTGCATTGAATGTGTAGATAGCTTTAGGTAGTATTGACATTTTGTCAATATTTATTCTTCCAATCCATGAGCAGGGAATGTCTTTCCATTTCTTTATATCTTCTTCAATTTCTTTCACAAGCTTTCTATAGTTTTCAGCATACAGATCTTGTACATCTTTGGTTAGATTTATTCCTAGGTATTTTATGCTTCTTGGTGCAATTGTGAATGGGATCAGTTTCTTTATTTGTCTTTCTGTTGCTTCATTGTTAGTGTATAAGAATGCAACTGATTTCTGTACATTGATTTTGTATCCTGCAACTTTGCTAAATTCATGTATCAGTTCTAGCAGACTTTTGGTGGAGTCTATCGGATTTTCCATGTATAATATCATGTCATCTACAAACAGCGAAAGCTTGACTTCATCTTTGCCAATTTTGATGCCTTTGATTTCCTTTTGTTGTGTGATTGCTGATGCTAGCACTTCCAACACTATGTTAAACAACAGTGGTGAGAGTGGGCATCCCTGTCGTGTTCCTGATCTCAGGGAAAAAGCTCTCAGTTTTTCCCCATTGAGGATGATGTTAGCTGTGGGCTTTTCATAAATGGCTTTTATGATGTGTAAGTATGTTCCTTCTATCCAGACTTTCTCAAGGGTTTTTATTAAGAAAGGGTGCTGGATTTTGTCAAAGGCCTTTTCTGCATCGATTGACAGGATCATATGGTTCTTCTCTTTTTTTTTATTAATGTGATGTATCACGTTGATTGGTTTGTGAATGTTGAACCAGCCCTGCATCCCAGGAATGAATCCCACTTGATCATGGTGAATAATTCTTTTTATATGCTGTTGAATTCGATTTGCTAGTATCTTATTGAGAATTTTTGCATCCATATTCATCAGGGATATTGGCCTGTAGTTCTCTTTTTTTACTGGGTCTCTGTCTGGTTTAGGAATCAAAGTAATACTGGCTTCATAGAATGAGTCTGGCAGTTTTCCTTCCCTTTCTATTTCTTGGAATAGCTTGAGAAGGATAGGTATTATCTCTGCTTTAAACGTCTGGTAGAACTCCCCTGGGAAGCCATCTGGTCCTGGACTCTTATTTGTTGGGAGATTTTTGATAACCGATTCAATTTCTTCGCTGGTTATGGGTCTGTTCAAGCTTTCTCTTTCCTCCTGATTGAGTTTTGGAAGAGTGTGGGTGTTTAGGAATTTCTCCATTTCTTCCAGGTTGTCCAATTTGTTGGCATATATTTTTTCATAGTATTCCCTGATAATTGTTTGTATCTCTGAGGGATTGGTTGTAAGAATTCCATTTTCATTCATGATTTTATCTATTTGGGTCATCTCCCTTTTCTTTTTGAGAAGCCTGGCTAGAGGTTTATCAATTTTGTTTATTTTTTCAAAAAGCCAACACTTGGTTTCATTGATCTGCTCTACAGTTTTTTTAGATTTTATATTGTTTATTTCAGCTCTGATCTTTATTATTTCTCTTCTTCTGCTGGGTTTAGGCTGCCTTTGCTGTTCTGCTTCTAGTTCCTTTAGGTGTGCTGTTAGATTTTGTATTTGGGATTTTTCTTGTTTCTTGAGATAGGCCTGGATTGCAATGTATTTTCCTCTCAGGACTGCCTTTGCTGCGTCCCAAAGCGTTTGGATTGTTGTATTTTCATTTTCGTTTGTTTCCATATATATTTTAATTTCTTCTCTAATTGCCTGGTTGACCCACTCATTCGTTAGTAGGGTGTTCTTTAACCTCCATGCTTTTGGAGGTTTTCCAGACTTTTTTCTGTGGTTGATTTCAAGCTTCATAGCATTGTGGTCTGAAAGTATGCATGGTATAATTTCAATTCTTGTAAACTTATGAAGGGCTGTTTTGTGACCCAGTATATGATCTATCTTGGAGAATGTTCCATGTGCACTCGAGAAGAAAGTATATTCTGTTGCTTTGGGATGCAGAGTTCTAAATATATCTGTCAAGTCCATCTGATCCAATGTCTCATTCAGGGCCCTTGTTTCTTTATTGACCGTGTGTCTAGATGATCTATCCATTTCTGTAAGTGGAGTGTTAAAGTCCCCTGCAATTACCACATTCTTATCAATAAGGTTGCTTATGTTTATGAGTAATTGTTTTATATATTTGGGGGCTCCTGTATTCGGCACATAGACATTTATAATTGTTAGCTCTTCCTGATGGATAGACCCTGTAATTATTATATAATGCCCTTCTTCATCTCTTGTTACAGCCTTTAATTTAAAGTCTAGTTTGTCTGATATAAGTATGGCTACTCCAGCTTTCTTTTGGCTTCCAGTCGCATGATAAATAGTTCTCCATCCCCTCACTCTCAATCTAAAGGTGTCCTCAGGTCTAAAATGAGTCTCTTGTAGACAGCAAATAGATGGGTCTTGTTTTTTTATCCATTCTGATACCCTATGTCTTTTGGTTGGCGCATTTAATCCATTTACATTCAGTGTTATTATAGAAAGATACGGGTTTAGAGTCATTGTGATGTCTGTATGTTTTATGCTTGTAGTGATGTCTCTGGGACTTTGTCTCACAGGGTCCCCCTTAGGATCTCTTGTAGGGCTGGTTTAGTGGTGACAAATTCCTTCAGTTTTTGTTTGTTTGGGAAGACCTTTATCTCTCCTTCTATTCTAAATGACAGACTTGCTGGATAAAGGATTCTCGGCTGCATATTTTTTCTGTTTAGCACACTGAAGATCTCGTGCCAATCCTTTCTGGCCTGCCAAGTTTCAAAAGAGAGATCAGTCACGAGTCTTATAGGTCTCCCTTTATATGTGAGGGCACGGTCATCCCTTGCTGGTTTCAGAATTTTCTCTTTATCCTTGTATTTTTCCAGTTTCACTATGATATGTCGTGCAGAAGATCGATTCAAGTTACGTCTGAAGGGAGTTCTCTGTGCCTCTTGGATTTCAATGCCTTTTTCCTTCCCCAGTTCAGGGAAGTTCTCAGCTATTATTTCTTCAAGTACCCCTTCAGCACCTTTCCCTCTCTCTTCCTCCTCTGGGATACCAATTATGCATATATTATTTCTTTTTAGTGTATCACTTAGTTCTCTAATTTTCCCCTCATACTCCTGGATTTTTTTATCTCTCTCTCAGCTTCCTCTTTTTCCATAACTTTATCTTCTAGTTCACCTATTCTCTCCTCTGCCTCTTCCATCTGAGCCGTTGTGGTTTCCATTTTGTTTTGCATTTCGTTTACACCATTTTTCAGCTCCTCATGACTGTTCCTTAGTCCCTTGATCTCTGTAGCAAGAGATTCTCTGCTGTCCTGTATACTGTTTTCAAGCCCAGCGATTAATTTTATGACTATTATTCTAAATTCACTTTCTGTTATATTATTTAAATCCTTTTTGATCAATTCATTAGCTGTTGTTATTTCCTGGAGATTCTTCTGAGGGGAATTCTTCTGTTAGGTCATTTTGGATAGTCCCTGGAGTGGTGAGGACCTGCAGGGCACTTCCCCTGTGCTGTGGTGTATAACTGGAGTTGGTGGGCGGGGCCGCAGTCAGACCTGATGTCCGCCCCCAGCCCACCGCTGGGGCCACAGTCAGACTGGTGTGTGCCTTCTTTTCCCCTCTCCTATGGGCGGGATTCACTGTGGGGTGGCATGGCCCGTCTGGGCTACTTGCACACTGCCAGGCTTGTGGTGCTGGTGATCTGGCGTATTAGCTGGGGTGGGTAGGCAAGGTGCACGGGGGCAGGAGGGGTAGGCTTAGCTCGCTGCTCCTTAGGTGATCCACTTCAGGAGGGGCCCTGTGGCAGCGGGAGGGAGTCAGATCTGCTGCCGGAGGTTTGGCTCCGCGGAAGCACAGAGTTGGGTGTTTGCATGGAGCAAGTAAGTTCCTTGGCAGGGACTGGTTCCCTTTGGGATTTTGGCTGGGCGATGGGTGAGGGAGATGGCGCTGGCGAGCGCCTTTGTTCCCCACCAAACTGATCTCTGTCATCTGGGGGCTCAGTAGCTCTCCCTCCCTTTGTCCTCCAGCCTTCCCGCTTTCGGAGCAGAGCTGTTAACTTATGACCTCCCAGAGGCTAAGTCGCGCTTGCTGTAGGAACACAGTCCCTCCAGCCCCACCGCTTTTGCCAGCCAGACTCAGGGGCTCTGCTTAGCTGGCAGGCTGCCCCTCTGCCCCGGCTCCCTCCCGCCAGTCTGTGGTGCACGCACCGCCTCGCCGCCCTTCCTACCCTCTTCCGTGGGCCTCTCGTCTGTGCTTGGCTCTGGAGACTCCGTTCTGCTAATCCTCTGGTGGTTTTCTGGGTTATTTAGGCAGGTGTAGGTGGAATCTAAGTGAACAGCAGGACACGCAGTGAGCCCAGTGTCCTCCTATGCCGCCATTTTCCCCCCTCAGTCCTGAATTGTGTTCTAAAGTGGCTTAATGATTTGTATTCCCATCATTAGTGTCTAAAGCTTTTTCTGTGTCTTATTTTCACAAGTATTTAGTTTTTGTCCTGATTTTTAGCTTTGGCCAATGAGGAAGGTATGAAGTATGATCACATTTGGCTTTCATTTTTATTTTGTTGATTACAATTAAATAAAAAATATGTTGTTTGTTAGATATTCAGACTTATCATTCATTGGAAAAACCTGTACATGACTTTTGGCCATTTTTCTATGAGGTTACTTTGCTATTTTTTAAATTGACAGAAGACAGGTATATTTCTAGATGCTAATCCTCTGATGGTTGTATTTCCACGAAATAAATATTTGTGTCCCCCCCCCTGCCAAATTCATGTGTTGAAACCTAATCCCCAGTGCAATGGTGAATGGAATGGGACCACTGGGAGGTGATTAGGCCACAAGGATGCTGCCCTCATAAATGGGATTAGTACCTTTATAAAAAGACTCTGGGGAAGTCTTTATAAAAAAGACTTTTCCCTACTGCCAGTGAGAATAGAGTGGAAAGACAGTCATCTATGAAGCAGAAAGTATGCTTGTATCAGACACAAAATCTGTAGGTGCCTTGATTTCCTAGCCTCTGGAGCTTGGGAAACAAATTTCTGTTGTTTATAAGCCACTTAGTCTATCATATTTTTCTATAGCAGCCCAAGTGGGCTAACACATGTATATGGCAAAAATCTAACTAGAAAATATACTCGACAAAGGCAAAAAAAAAAAATTGTTTGTTTTGTTCACTGATGTATCTTTAGCCCCTAGCAGAATGCATGGTGCAAGTGTTCAATGAAAATTTGTTGAATTAATAAACAGAATTTTTACATTTAATGCTTTACTTTATAGTTGCTCATTTGAAATCTTATAATGAGAAGTCCATTAGCCTGAGGTGATAGAAATATTTTCCTATATATTCTTCTAAAATATTTAGTTTTCCTCTTCACATAAACTTTTTTTTCTTTAATTCACTTAGCGTTGAAACCTGAATATGATGTGCCAATTAATTATCCAACATAATTGATTCATTAGCTTATCTTTACCCAGTGATTGGCAAAACAGACATTTTTATACATCAATTTCCCATATAACAGTGAAAATATTACTGTATTCTCTTCTGTTTTGCCTCTTTTCTGTTTCCAAGACAATTATTGCTAATTCCTGAATAAATGTTTTATTTGTATAATTTTTAAATAATTCTTACTACTATGTAGTATATACCCTACCACACTCCTCTTCATTTCCTTCAGAAGTGGGTTTTCATTCTTGTCTCATTGTTATCATATAATTTTAAAATGAGCTTCAAGTTCTGAAAAGAAAAAAAACTATTGGGGCTTTTAATGGTATTTTACTGACACTAATGATCCTAAATGTGAAGAAAATAGTATATCTAAAATATTGACTTTTTATCAAAAGCAAAGTATATTTCATCACCTATTTGAATTTCAGAAATATCCTTCAATATTTTTGTAGTAAGATCCTGTGATTTCATGGTTAGCTATATTGCTATAAATCTTATATTGTTACTATTATATAAATTGTATTATTTTACAAGCTGCAACTTGCACTGGTGACTGCTGTGTGAAATTACCAGATTTTTGTATATTAGTTATATATCTACTCACCATGGTATAAATTCTTCTTCATTCTAATAACTCAGTTCTTTGGAGTATTTCTGATTTTTGACAATTATATCTGCAAATATTAGTTTTGTTTCTTACTTCATGATCTGTAAACACTTAAGTTTTTTCCCCCTGTGTTCACTCCAATGACAAAATTTCTGGTAAACTGTTAAATGGAAATAGATTGTGAATATCTTAGTCTTCTTTATTTTAGTAAACAAATTGGGTGTAGATTTTGGTAGATAATCTGTAAGACTAAAGAAGTACTTTCTATTTTTACTATAAGATACCTTGAATGGATGTTTATCAAATGCTTTTCTCTGCATCTATGGTGATAAACACCTTTTCCCCCCTCTTTTAATCAGTTAATGCGATAACTTTCATCATTAGATTTTCCAGTGTTAAACCTATCTTGCTTGCCACAGATAAGCTCTACTTGCTCATGAGTTATGATCTCTTTTATTTGTTGCTGGATTTAGCTGACTAATATTTTACTGAGAGTTTTACAAATTTATTCATGAAATGATTTACCTGTAACATTTCTCTTTTATACTACCCTCATAAGGTTTGGTTATCAAGATTATATTAGCTTCATACACCTAATTGAAGAGAGTCTTTTTTTTCTATACCTTAAAAGGTTTGAATAAAATTTTAATGATCTCTTTATCTAATGTTTTGTCATACATTCCCTTAAATCATGAAGACTGGTGTTTCTCTTTGGAGAATACTTTGAAACTCTGAATCAAACTTAATTATTTTAATGTGATTTTGGCTTTGTCCTTTTTTCAGTCAGTTCCTAAAAATTCGTCACAAATATATTGATTCCTTTTTTTTCTTTGCTTTCATTTTTACTCTTGGTGCTATTACCTACTTTCTTCATTTTTCAGTTTGATCATAATATCATTAATCATTAACATTTTATTTCCTTCTTCATATAACCATTTAAGACTATATATTTCCCTTAAATCATCATTTCATTCTCATCTTCATAGAAGAAAAAGTTTAAATATTAGTCAATTCAGTCTCAAAATTTAAGATTTTATTATGATTTATCTTACAATCTATAAATAATTTAGAAGTGTTTTTGATAATTTTCAGATTTCGGGTAAAGGTATCTCACATGCTAATTTGTAACTTAACTGTGTATTGTTTTTAAAAAGGAGATATATGATAAAAAAGTTTCACTGTGTTGAGATTATATGGTTGTTTGGGAATACAAAGTATTCTGTATATGTCTTATGTGTGCTTGATAAGAATGTATTTTCTCTGCGGGTGCCTGGGTGGCTCAGTCGGTTCAGCGTCCGACTTCAGCTTAGGTCATGATCTCGTGGTTCATGAGTTTGAGCTCCACATTAGGCTCTGCGCTGACAGTTTGGAGCCTGGATCCTGTTTTGGATTCTGTCTCCCTCTCTCTGCCCCTCCCCCACTCAAACTCCATGTCTCTCACTCTCTTTCAAGGATAAATATTTTAAAAAATTAAAAACAAAAGAATGTATTTTCTCTGAATTTGGTGTACAGCATTCAATATATTTCCATTAAATAAAGCATGTTAATTGTGTTGTTAAATGTCTTATATCTGTACTAGTATTTTGTATGTTTTATTAATAATTAAGAAGATTATGTTGGTCATGGGTTGTATAATTTTCTCTCTGCCTCTAGTATATATACATATATAAAATGTCTATTACATGCATATTATAAGTGTATATAGCATATTTGTATATATCTAGCAGTAATTCTATCATAAATATATGATTTATATATGTATGATTCATATAAATATACATAAATACATTTATATATTTGAGTCTTTTATTAAGTTCATAAAAGCTTAGACTTGATTATTTTTCCTGGAATTAAATGTGCTATTATTTCATATTAAATTTCTTAGTTTCTAATGATTTCTTTTTTTTATTAGCCTGACTTTAGAATAATTTTAGATGTTCAGAAATACTATAAATATTGTATAAGAATTCACATATCCCATACCCAGTTTCTCCTATTATTAACATCTTACATTAGCATGGTACATTTTTTTTTTTTACAATTAAAGACCTAATATTAACATAATGTTATTACCTGAGGTCCATACTTTATTCAGATTTCCTTAGTGTTTGCCTAACGTCTTCCCCCCACCCCCTGTTTCAGGATCGCATCTAATACACCACATTGCGTTTATATGGCATGTCTCCTCAGGCTGCTTGTAGCTGTGACATTTTCTCAGATATTCTTTATTTTTGATTACCTAGACAGATGTGTGGAATACTGGTCAGATATTTTGTCTGTGTTTGGGATTTGTTGATGATTTTCTAATGATTACTCTTAGTTTATGGGTGTTTGCTAGGAAGACTACAGAGGTAAAATGTCATCCTCATCACATTATATCATGGGCACATATTGTCAACATGACTGTAACTATTGATGTTAACTTTTATCATCTGGCTGAGGTGGTGTTTGTCAGGTTTCTCTGTTCTACAGGTACTCTTCCCTCCCTATTCCATGGTGTATTCTTTGAAAAAAAAAAAAAGAAAGTCACTCTGTGCAGCCCAAAGAGGAGTTATGTTCCACCTTTTCAAGGGCAGAGTATCTCTATTTGGAATTTTTCTGCAGAGATTTGTCTCTATCCCCTCATTTATTTATGCAATCTTATGTTTATATTAGTATGGACTCTGGATATTTATTTTTTTCCATTGGGTAATAATTTAGTACTTCCTTTTATTAAAAATACTTGCTTAAAATTTTTAAGCTTTGGCCTTTGGGATCTCTTTCAATTGTCTTGTGTGTATGTGTCTTTTGGATATACCTCTATCATTGTGGATATTTTTATTTTTCTGAGTGATTAATTTTAGTTTTAAATACTTCTCTACTGTATTACTTTACAAGATAACCCAGGCTCATATTGTACTTGTATTTTTGACCCTAATCCTGGAATCAGCCATTTCTTCAAGTGGCTTTGTTTTCTTTTATTGGAGAATGATATTAGATGCCTTGTTCTAAGTGTGTTCATTGCTCTGTAGTGTCATTGCTTCTAGACCTTCTAAACTGACAAAGCAAGAGAATCTTTTTACTGACCAATGATACCCACATGCACACATATATAGCTATTAAAGTAAACATTAGTTTATACTGATGTCTCTAATCTACTACTCCATGGATCATTATGCAGCCTCCTTCCTTGCTTATTTGTAACCTCCTGCTCCAACAACATGAATCCTGGCTCACACCATTAGTTACACATTTATTTAATTGTTCAATTTCAGTATGCATGGATAGTTCATCCATACCTCCACAGTGAACAAGTTTGGCAAGTAAAATATATTGTTATGCAGATTTTTGGGTTTGGGGAAGTTTGTTTGTTTTTTACTTCTTATAAACTCCACCCATTGCCCAATTTATGTAGTTCAGCATTTTTTTTCCCAGCCTCTTCTGTGAGATGCTCCATGCTAGTGTCTTCTGACCTCTTAAATAATACTTATAAAATTGTATAGCTAAGATTCACACTTTTTACTTGAAAGTTCTATGGGTTTTTGTGAAAACACATAGTATCATATACCCACCATTATAAGGTCATACATAATAGTTTCATTGTCCCCCAAAATACCCTGTGTATCACCTATTCAACCTTCTACCTAAAGAGAGGAAATGTGTACAAGTAAGTGATTGCAATGATTACAAATGGAATCTGAGGTTTCTAGATTGGTACTCATACTTTAACTTTTATTCCTTATTTTACTTTTTTTTTTTTTACATATTAACATGGTTATTTCATATCTTATATCTGACAATTTCAATATCTATAATCCTTGATGATCCAAAATTTTTGTTTCTACTTGCTCCTACTCAGTAATTTATTTCCTCATGGTATAGTAGTTATTTTTGTTTTGTTTTGTTATAGCTGGTAGAAGTTCATCTGTGGGAGCCTGAGCGGACTGTCACAGATCTGCACTATTTATTTATTTATTTATTTATTTATTTACTTACTTACTTACTTAACTTACTTTTAGTTGACAGCCTATGCTACATGACTGAGACCATTTTATTGTATTTGTAGATTTCCCTGACAGCATGAGCAATGCATGTGGGAATTCCATACCCATTAGAGATCAGGCCAATGTTTGCAATTCTTAAGAGGAGATAATTATTATTATATCATGTATTACTCACTGCTCTCACTCTATTAAGATTCCTTTTGGAGGGAACACTTGGGGTTTTCTCATTTTCTAGAAATGATTTTAGAGGATGATTTTCTGTTATTTGCCTAGGATCTAATTATGATAAATTAGGAGATGTCTTTAAAGTATTTTTAATGTCAAACTGCCAGAAGACATTCCATTCATTCATTTTTAATCATGGGGATCATAAAGACTTCATGGGACCTCTACACAGTCATATCTAGCAGGCATAGAGAAATGGGAATCAATCTCAAGCTCTAGTTTTGAGACTTATTAGTACACAGATGAGAGTTGGAGCTAGAGTTAAAAGTGATCAGTCAAGGGATATTCATACTATAAAACAGTGAAGAGACTAATACAATTCGTTGGCACATGTGCTACAGTAAATATATACACTAGATAAGAAGGGCACATAAAGATTTGTCTGATTCTTTTTGCCAGGGAGAGGAATTTTTTTTTTGTAGATGATAACAAATCTAGTCTGTCAATATATATGTCAAATATCAATGCTCATTTTCAAAAAGACAGGTTGCGATAATAGTCCTTAAATTGGCACAAAACTGTGTGCATCTTTATCAACTTTTGCACGACCTCTAATATTACTTTTAAGGAAACTGATTATAATGTTAAAAGGATCCACATTGTCTTCCATATCAAGATTTTGGTTATTTGGTTCCTCTTTATGGTTCCAGCCTTATTTTTTATAAGCTTTCCCTCCACCAGAATGCCTCATGCACTCATTTGTCCCTGGACATTTGAGATTTCTCTTCTTACATATTTATTTGGATATTTCAACTCATCTCCAGAAGGAACCCTCCAACTTCTCAGGTGGCAAAGTGCCACATTTTCTTTGCTTACTTCTCTTGTATTTTACATGAATATATTCTCTGCATTTTCTAGTCTATGAACTTACTCTCCAGTGGCCAGGGCAGTATATGAATATTAGGCAATAAATATTTCTGGATTTCAATGAATGTGTTTATGATCAAACTTGGACCATATCACGAACCTGAAGTCCCAAAGAAGCTCAGAATAAAGCCTAAATAATTAATGTCAAATTGAAGTATACAAATTCTGAGTGACATAAAGTATTCAGTGACCAGATAGTGTCAGTAGCTGAACACCAAATGTGGTTTGTGTGACAATAGGGAATGACATATATTCAGGAGGTATAAGCCAAATCTTAAAGAGTTGAATTATAGACTGGTGTCAGGAGAGTAACCATGGAAAGAAGCTAACATCCAAGAACTAAGAAAACAGATTATGCAATAACACTTAGAGCTATACATAGCGAATGTCTATTTGTTTAGCAATTTAGGTGGACACAATTTATCTAAGAGATACTTTTAAAGGGCTTTGCTTTATTACAAGATTGAGTTGCATTTCATCTTAAAGGTTCCACATAATGCCCAACATAACTGTATTGGCAAAGTTTCCCCTGTGGTAAAATTAAGACTTTACTGCTCCCAAAGGTGAAAGAACTTCATTAATATTCAATTTGTGCTCTACAAATGTTGAGTTATATTAAATACTTCTTGAGAAGCCAGCTTTAATGGATGAATCCAGATTATAAGAGCATTTTATAAAAGGAAAAACAAATCTCCTTTGCTTACTATGTGTATGAGTCACTGTAATGGTTACACCAACATAACAGATATTTGAATAAAAGTAAAGCATGGTGTTTAACTTATTAACAGATTTAAGATAGATTGAGAAATGCTGTTACCCCACACAATCTTGTCCTGGAAAATACATCTAACATACATTCCATTCCCAACAGATAGTTATTATTACCTTTTTTTTTTCTACTAGAAAATAAGTCTCAAAGAGTTTAGATAACATGACCAAAGATACACGGTTTGCAAATAAGAATTCTAAGATTTTTAAATAAGAATCAACTCTAGGTATTTTTTTTTCCCCCAAAGCCCATGATCATCCCTGCAGATGCTGTCAGAGGCACTTGCTGCTGAGAGATAAAGATGAGAACTAAAAAAAGATTATTGCATTCTGGTCACCTTTGAGAGTCTAGTTACCGTAGAAGAGAAAGGCTAGTGAAACATATTTCAAAAGATTATAGACTCTTTTGTAGAAAGAAATTGTCCCTAGCCCAAATATCTAATAATGAGTCAATTCTTCCAGCATTTAAATTCTGCATTTTTTTGAGAAAATGTTTCATTGCTTTTTGTAACTACTGGAGCAATCCTGGGACCAAGGGTTCTTTTTCACACTCCTAAACCTCCATCAGAAACATGCGGATGCAAAAAGTGACCAGTAAGGAGCTCCTAGCTCCAAAACCTGGTCTTGGGTCTATGGTTCAAACTCTGAAGGCATTAAGTATGAAAAAAAAAAAGAGCTTGATTAATGGTAAGGCAGCCTTTATGGATTAGGAGTAAGAGCATGGATCTTGAAAGGCTTCTTGAACCAAAAATAGGCAAATGAGTCAAGGGATATTGTCTACAGAAGGAGCAAGCCATCAAATTAGAAAACCAATCATAGACCAAAGTATTAAAAATGGTAGCCTTAGGTACCACCTGAGAAAGGATTGGAAAATCAGATGGAATGTGACAAGTGGAAAGTAGTAGATATCTTAAACTTTTATTCATTCATCCATAAATATCTGAGCTCTATCTCCATCTTCTAAGTCAGAGCTGTAAACCTGTTCCCTAAATATTTCATGAATGAGTAAAAGACTACTTTACCTGTTCAGATTACAATTGGAAGCTGTCCTTTCAGCATGTTTTATGAATCTTATCTTTGTGTCCTAGCTGGTGAGAATTGCTATAATCTGAAAGTACCATTTTCAGGTGTGCATGCTGTGTAACCCTTTATGTTATCTATCAAATGGAGATCATACAGATACCTTGCCCAACATGTAATAAATGCTTGATGAGTATTTTGAATGGATAATTTCATAAATGACTTAATGAGACTCTGTAACATGAATAGCATAATGTCTTGTGCTTGTTATGTGCTCAAAAATGATAGTTGTTAGTGTTAATATTTTAAATATCAATGTAGTAAGAGAAATGGAATTATGACAACAGAAAAGTGAGCATGCTCCATTCATTAGTTTTTAAAATTATTTTTTAAAAAAATGATGAAAGATTTATGTACACATGAAAGTAGAAAGAAAAAATATATCAAGATCTGGTTTTGCATCCAAAATACCCCCTTACTTCTTCTGTAATTTGTATAGATCTGACTGTAGATGTATATGCTTCTTTAACTCTGCCATGCATAAAGGAAACTTACAAATTAAAGAAAACTAGGAAATGGCTAATCAGGTATAATCCTGTCATATTACCCAAGAAGAAACTTAGCCCCAAACATATGCAGTAACTTTCCTCATGTTACACAGCCAGTTAGAGTTTTCTTCTAAATAAGTCCAAGGCAGTTTACAGCAACTCCCTAGGCTTGCATAGTTAATAACATCTTTCAGCTTTCAAATATTGCAATCCAACGAAACTGGCATTAATTCAGTGGTCCTAAAATCAACTGAAAATATCTCTGGCCTATGCTTTGATGAATACAGCATAAAGCATTTTCAAAGTGATTCTTCTCCTTGATTATGTTTTGGGAGATTATTTTGGATATATAAATTCATTCTCTCAAAGAAAGGAAGATTGTACTGTCCATTTGGCTGAAAAGAAATAATTTTAAATTGTTTCATAACAAGCAATTTAAAAAGAGTATTTTGAATCCAAAGGCTTTTCCAATAAATGTTGAGTAATATGTGAATGAAAAGAGAAGCTATGAATAGATTATATACAAGATAAAGAAAAATCAGATAAGAAAACTGTCAGGTTAAAAAAAGTATTGAAAGAATAATCTTGTTAAAAAATACTTACTATCTTGAGGCACCTGGGTGGCTTAATCTGTTAAGCGTCCAACTTTGGCAGAGGTCAAGATCTTGATCTCATGGTTTGTGAGTTCAAGCCCTATGTCAGCTCTGTGCTGATAGCTATGACCTTGGAGCCTGCTTTGGATTCTGTGTCTCCCTTTATGCCTCTGCCCCTCCCTCTGTCTCTGTCTCTCTCTGAAAAATAAATAAACATTAAAAAATTTAAAAAAATACTATCTGGATATTTTTAATATCAAAATTGCTCAAATATTTGCTATGTAGTGGTCTGCAAAAGCAACTCCAAGGGACACCTTGCTAATATTTTTACTCTTATCTCTCCACCAACCTCTATCACCAAGTCTGTAATATGCATTTTGCTTGATTTCTTAACAAAATGCAATTTAATTCAATGACTTAAGTCTTATATATAATAAATAGAAAAACAACATAGATTATAAATTGAGTAATCTGAGTTTGTGCCCCAGTATCACCATTTTTTTTTCTTAATTGAGGTATAGTTGACGTATAACATTATAGTAGTCTCAGATGTACAACACAATTTGATATCTGTGTATATTGAAAAATGATCACCACAGTAAGTCTAATTAATAAACATCACCATCCATAATTACAATTTTTTATAATGAGGAATTTCAAGATACTCCTTAGCAATTTTCAAATATACAATACATTATTATTAACTATAGTCATGATACTGTACATTATATTCCTATGACCTAATTATTTTACAATTGGAAGTTTTTACCTTTTGACCTCCTTCATCCATTTCTCCTACCTCCCCCCACGCTGCTGCTTCTAGCCACCAATCTGTTCTCTATTATCTATGAGCTTGTTTTCTGTTGTTTATTTGTTTGTTTTAATTTCTTATATAAGTGAGGTCACATGGTATTTTTCTTCCTCTGACTGATGTTTCACTTAGAATAATGCTCTCAAGATCTATCTGTGTTGTAGCACATAAGACTTCATTCTATTAATGCTGAATGATACTGCATTATATATATATGTGTGTGTATAATTTCATATCTTTATGCATCCATCAGTGAATACTTAGGTTGTTTCCATATTTTGGATTTTGAAAATAATGCTGCAATGAACAAATGAACATGAAGGTGCACATATCTTTTTAAATTAGTATTTTTGTTTTCTTTGTATAAATACCGTAAGTAGAATTGCTAAATCATATTGTAGCTAGATTTTTATTATTAGGTGTATGTGGGGATTTTTTTGTTTGTTTTTGTTTTCTTAGGAAACTCCATGTTGTTTTCCATAATGGCTGCCCTAATTTATATTCCCAACACCAGTGCACAAGGTTTCCCTTTTCTCCACCTTCTGACAACACTTGTTATCTCTTGTGGGGTTTCTTTGTTTGTTTGTCTGTTTTTGTTTTTTTGTTTTTTGATAAAGGCCATTATAACAGGTGTGAGATGGTATCTCATTTTGGTTTTAATTTACATTTCCCCAATGATTATAGTGATGTTGAGCATCTTTTCATGGCCTAGTATTGACCAACTGAATATGTTCCTAGGAAAAATGCCCATTCAGATCTCTGCCCACTTTGTAATTGGATTATTTGTTTATTCTGCTATTCATTTGTATGAGCCCTTTATGTTTTGAATATTAACCCCTTATCAGACATATGATTTGTAAATATTCTTTCCCATTTACTAGGTTGCTTTTTCTTTTTGTTGCTGTCCAATATCACCATTTACTGTGTAATTATGGACAGGTTACCCATAGGCCATGAGACTCAATTTTTTTTTATTTTTAAAAATTGAAACAAAATCTGGCTTACTATATGAGTTAGTGAAAACTTTTGCAAAAATCTCTATAATTCTTGATATGTAATTGATACATAACATGACAGGAACTATAGCTACAAGTATTATTATCATCTATGACTTTTAACAGCCCTTATGAAGACAGACCTCATCTTCCTACCTTGGAAGGAAGGAAGTTCCCTGTTTAAGCTCCCACACTTTACTAATGTTTCCAAGATAGACAATAGAGGAGATGCTTCAATCAAAGTAATTTTTATATCTGATAACTGACTGGGACTTCTGCATTGAAGTCTTTCTTTCATTCTTGCTTGATTAGCAGCTTCAAAACATTGGGAAAGTCAAAGCTTAGGAATATAATTCCAATATGTGAATATTTACTGAGGATTTAGTGTGCATTCCACATAGGTTGAGAACTAAGTATGTATTGATAAAAGACAAGATTCCTACCTCAAGGATCTTACTGCACCTGTGAAAACCAGATATATAAAGCAGGTAGTACCTATTTGTATGGACAAAGTCAGTAGGAACTCAGATGAAGGTGTACTCGAATAAGTCTGGGACATCAGGGAGTGTTCTCACAAAAGACATGGAACTGAAATTTATGTCAGAGCTTAAAGACAAACATATGAGAATTTTCTAGGTAAAGATAATACAGATGTGAAACTACAATAAATACAATAAATAGGTATGCTTGGATTATAAAGTATGAATGGGAAAATGTCAGAGGTTTTGGCCACAATGGCAAGTTAGCATCAGAGTATAAAAATCCATGCTAAAGTTTGGGATTTCAGCTTGCAGGCAGAAAATCATTGAAGATTACTGAGTAAGGGAATTATAAAATCATATTATCATATATCACCTGTCTGTTTTTTTTTATAAGACCTGAGTGGAAGAAAACTGTTGAAAGTGTGACTGACCAGTGAAGAGGTGTTTGCAATTGTCCAGATGAAATTGATACAGGCTTGAACTGAAGTAGCAAGAGACAGGTTGCTTTCAGATGCATTGTTGGAGAGGCATTGCTTGACTTTAGTAATTTTTAGGAAAAAGTGAAAGAAAAGTAAAAGCCTAATGACAGGTAAAGTTTCTAAGTTAGGAAATTAAGCAGGTAGAATGCTATTAGCCAAAGTCAGAAAGTGAGAAGTAAGGCAGAAGTGAAGAAAACATGAATTAATTTGTAAGCATTTTGTATTTGAAGAGCTTTGATATACCCAGGGTGATATAAAATGGACAACTTAAAATTATGAGTTTAGCATAAATTTGTGACCATTAAAAGTCATTGAACAAGGGAATCCAAGATCAGATTTGCATTTAATTTCTGTATTCTTTGGGGAGATTAAACTGGCAGCAGAATGTAGGAAGCAAAGAGATAATTGGAGTCATCCAGGAGACCATCGTGCAAATGGATTCAGTGTGGTAGCGGCAGTAGAGATGAAGAGGGCTGGGAGAATTTAGAGTTATTAAGATGTCAAAAGAGTAGTTTACAGTCACTGTATCACTAACTTCAACAAAAGTGAATGAAAGGGAGCCAAATGGTTCTCCCCATATTGCTTCTTTAGAAGCCTGAACAAGGATGGTATCACAGAATAAGGCAATATAGAAGAGGAAGAGTCAATTAAAATATTTAGTTGCACATGACAGAAATCCCTCTTCAAATTAGCTTTCAAAAATAAACAAACAAGATAATGCATTGCAAATGAGCTTAAGTCTTTCTACAAAATAAAAGGAAAACTCATGGGAAGAATGGTAGCTCAAGATACTTCAGAGATTAGAACTGGGGATTCAGACACTGTCATCTTACCTTGATTCCTGCTTTATTAGCTCCTAATGAATACGATTTTTAAAAATGTGATTAGAAAGATGACTCCTGGCCGTTAAGTTCAGATGTATCTCCTTCAATGATTCAAGAAGAATTTTCCTCTCCCAGCTTCTGACTGAGTCAAACTTGATCCTCTGCCTGTTCTTTGAACACATTTCAGTAACTGAAGACCAATTGTGAATAGTACTGCATGGGTTGAATGGCCAAATCTTTAGTGGGAATGTATGGTATGTGATACAGAGAAAGTGAATGTTGGGAACTGCAAGAAGGTTGGTGGAATAGAGATCATGAGTTTTGACTGGAAAATACTGAGACTGATGTGCCAGTGAGATAGCTGAGTAAAATGGTCTAGTGATAAGTTTAATCAAGAGGAAGTAAATGCTGGCCATGTGCTCAGAGAAGAAATTGGCTTAAGATGCAGGACTCTGAATGCATTAATAAAATTCTGTGTAGTGAACAACCTGATAAGACTCTGCATTTAGAACATAAATGTCTCACTTGGGTGTTAGGAGGACTACATATAAAACAGGAAATGGAAGTAACTGAGGAAGAATTAGAAACTGTCCATGGTGCTTTTTAGCAGGTACTAGACTGATCCTGCAAATTCATTATCTTCGAAACATATCACCAAGAATTATTTTCCCAAATTGGAAGGCATAGCAGTTCACCTCCTGAAATCTGTAAGAAATTTCTATTGTTTCCACATTACATGAAACCAGGAAAAGCAGGCATGTTCTTTGTGAGGATGCTCTAAAGAAGTATAAATTTTGCTTTAAATCTGACAAATGTTTTTTCTTCTACTGTCATTTCCAAGACTCAATTCATCGTTTTTGACAGGTGTCTTTTGCTCTTTATGTTATCCTCCATTTAATTTTTATTTCATAAACATTTTTTAAGTTTATTTATTTATTTTGAGAGAAAGAGTGTGAGCAGGGGAGAGGCAGAGAGAGGGAGAGAGAAACCCAAGCAGGCTCCACACTGTCAGCATAGAGCCCAATGCACAGCTCAATCTCACGAACTGTGAAATCATGACCTGAGCTGAAATCAGGAGTCAGACATTTAACCAAGTAAGCCATGTAGGCAGCCCTAAAATTTTTTTCTTAATGAATCTCTTTGTTGGAATTATAAATTTATTCCCCGTTTTACACTTCTCTAGGAATGTTACTTCTACATAACTGTTTGTATTTCAGTAAGTAACTGTGTCTTCATCAAGGCATCATTTAGACACTGTGTACTGAGATACAGAGGAATCTAGCCAATCACTGACCAAATTCATAAGAACCTGTTCACTATTAAAAACAAAGAAGACATTTGAAAGTATAGTAGTGCTGTACTGGAGGACTTGTTAACTACCTCTTCCTGTCTAATGTGGATAAAAGTTCCTATTTTTTTTTTTTTTTACAGATGTTGTGTGTTCTACAAATATGTGAGAAAATTAATGACTTGCCCTATGTGCAAATTGTCCTAATACAATTTTGGCCTGCCAATGAAATTTTGGCCAGCTTCTCATCACAGACAAGTCTCTTGCTACCCAATACACAACATAAAAGTACCATAGTAATATTTGCCTGGTTTTTCATGTATTCCATATATCAGTCTGCCTAAACACTCTAGAGACCAGCACATACTAATTCATATTAACCATACAGTGCGTGGTTTAAAATTTAAAGAAAGACTCTTGCATCAAAATAACAGAAAAAAAAATGAAGAAAGGAATGTAGTAAGGAGAGTCATATTCAAAGAATTATTCAGATGTAAGGAAAAAAGAATAAGACCCACACATTAAAAGACACATGGAGAATTTAGAGTCCAAAATTTTTACACTTTTTACAAACTGGAGTTTCAGAATATAGCAAATGTAAATCATAACATATTAAATATCTATACAATTGTAAAACTGAAATTTGCTATGAAATGAATAGAATTGTACTGCTTAGATTTTCCATGCAGTTCCCTGACCAAAATGGATGCTTCTCAGCCAATATTCATGGATTCATTTTTAAGTTTCATGAGGTCAGAAGCAAAATTTCCAGGGATGTGATAGTCAGAAGAAAAATATACTAAGGGAAAGAAAGGAGGTGGTGATGTTTCCTGAAGGGCCATCTTTCAAAAGCAACTGACTTTCTAGGCATGAAATAAAATGGAAAACCGAACAGTAAATTTGCCAAAAGCTGATTGCAATCTAAAAACTAAAAAAGGTATTTTACTAAACTGATACATATTTTTGTTTCTTTGCAGACCTAAATAATCAAGCCAATGAATAATATCATATTAATAATGAAACTGAAAATGATAAAAAATACTTATATGACATAGATAACATTTTATGACAGAAGAGTTAATTTAGAGTCTCTAAATATTATATAACTCTACTTAATACCAATAAAAAATAAAACAAATCATGTTGTCACTTCCAACCATATTAACTTCATGATGTTACTACAAGTATTTTTTACTTTTGATTTATTTAAAAAATGTTTATTTTGATTTTTCAATCTACACTAACGATTTTATTAATTACATTATTTATTAATTAAATCCAATGATTGATATTCATTGTCCAAAAAAATAAAAGCTACAGCAAAATATTTATTATGCCACCCAAGTTAAAACTTGGTTTATTTATTCTGAGAGAGAGAGAGCACGAGTGAGCAAGGTAGGGGCAGAGAGAGAGGAGAGAAGAATCCCAAGCAGGTTCTGCACCGTCAGCACAGAGCTCCATGTGGGACTCAGTCCCACAAACCATAAGATCATGACCTGAGTTGAAATCAAGAGTTGGATACTTAAACATCTGAGCCACCCAGGCATCCCTAAAAGTGTTTTTAAAAATTTAAATAAGAAGAAAACGCTTTCCTTTACATCTCAATTCATATTGTGTTTAATTTTGTTCTTTACTAAGTTTGGGTTTTAAAATCTATTTGTTTATTCAGATTGAAGATAATTTGTCAACCTTATATTTTTACTGATGGAGAAAGGATTTAAAGAAGATAGTGCAGAATATTCCAATATCAAAATTATCTTAAATTTGAAAAGTCTTTGTAATTTGTAAAAAATGATAATAAAATTTTAATATTTGAACATTAATGTTTAAAGGTAAATTTATCTTCAAATGTGCAGATTTTTTTAATTATAAGAAATTATGATCATCATGTATTACATTTGTAAAAGGACTTAGATTTTCTAAGGGACTGAGGAGCATGTTTTTCATTGGACACAAGAATGTTATTTATTTATAAATGTCCTTAGATTCTATAAGTGTTGGTATTTTTCAGGGGAATAATACCTCCTATTGGTTAGATGACAAATCAAAAATGCTGGTAAGTTCTGCAACTCTGACTTAATATTTCCTTCTGGGTGTTACAAGTTTGCTATGCCATATAGCTCTTGGTATTTTCTTTAGTATTATCTGAATTACATTCCTAGTAAAGATACAATAAAATCATTTTTATTCCTGAAAAGTCATATTTTTGAAAGATCCCTGTCTCAAAAATATGGACATTGTACACATTGTCTCCCACTAAACTCTGTGCATTACTTTGTGGCCACTATCAAACTTGACCTGCAGTTAGTTGTTTACTTACTTTCTTTCTCTCTAAAAAGTAAGATACAAAAGACAAAGAACACTTTTCCAACACAAAGATGCCCAATCATGAGGAAATGTCTAAAAATCTATGGTACCAAAACAATGAAAATAGTATTACAATAAGTATATAATATTTTGGGTACTCAGTGTGTCAAAATATATATTAAAAGACTTATATAAGTTATCTGTTTATCCTCACAAAAAAGCCAGTATAGTACTTAATATAATTATTCATAATTTAAAAAGAATGATAATCTTAGTTCTTTACCCCAGTTAATTCTGGAGTAACTTGGATAGGCTAACCCTCTTGCATATAACAATTATAAATCATAACCATGATTTTAAAAGAAAATAGTATGTTGTCACTGGAATATTACCAGAATCAGGCAGAACATGTAAGAGAGTCTGCCTTGAAACACAAAGTACAGAATGCATTATTTTTCATTTTTCAGTCTATTGACCAGGGGTATTTTATATTCTTCAAATTTGGATGGCAGAAAGCCACCATTTTTCTAGCTTGAGATGTCAGATAAAAGACCAGAGATGGTCGAATGGCTGCATAATTAATGACATAAAGGGAAAGATGCTTCTAGAAAGAAGTGAGCTCCAACAAGATTCACCTAAATACTTGGCTGGTCTCTATACCACAAACACATAATCAAACCTGATCACAATTGTCCTAGCAAGAAGTCACCAACTGGAAGCTGAGAGAGAGGTATTTCAGATGCTGCCCTCTTCAGGGAAGACAGAATTTAGAGTTGACTGTGGCCATGTAAAGTGTTCATTCAAATGAAAACTCTTTGCAGAAACTATTAGAAAATCCAGATCTTTTGCAACATACCATTCATAGCATCTGTTTCCCATCAAAATCACTAGATATGTGAAAATCAGGAAAATGTATACTCTCAAGAAAAGATAATCAGTCAACAGTAATCAAACCTAAGATAACTCAGATATTACAATAATAGATAAGGATTTTAGAAAAGATATTATAAATATGTTCATAATCTTAAAAAATAAACATAATGGATTAATTTATAGGAAATAGCACAGAAACACAAACTATGAAGAAACAAATGTAAAATCTAGAACTGGAAGGTACAACAACTGAAAAATCACTGGATAAGTGTTAATAGAACATAGAAGACAGGAGAGAGTCAGGATACTTAAAGATAGTCCCATAGAAATTAATAAATCTGAGAAAGACAGAAAAAACTAAAGAAACAACTAAGAGTCTCAAAAATCTGGAGCAGGAAATCAAGTTTATAAACATAGATAAAATCAGAGTCCCAGAAGCAAAGAAGAAAAACAATAGGGAAGGGGAAAAAAAATTAGAAAATGAAAGATTGTGGGGCACTGGGATGGCTCAGTCGGTCATGTGTCTGACTTCAGCTCAGGTTCTGATCTCACCATTTGAGTTCAAGCCCCACATCAGGCTCTGCACTGTCTGTGCTATCAGCACAGAGCCGGTTTTGGATCCTCTGCCCCCCTTCTTTGCCCCTTCCTTGCTCGTGCTCTCCCTGCCCCCTTAAAAATAAATAAACACTTAAAAAAATAAAAGAAAAAGAAAGGCCCTAAATTTACTGAATTTCAAGAAGGGCATCAATTTCCAGATGCAAAAAGCTCGATAAATTTTTAGAAGGAGAAATAAAGAAACAACTCAAACATACTCATACTCAAGCACATCATATTCAAATGGTAATGTGGATGGGCTATTGTTATCTGATATCTGAGTGAGGGTTATTATAGAACTCTAAGACAATATAATGGTACTTAAAAATCTGTTATTGACCCATACAATGCCAAAATAAGTTCAGTGGTAGAATTTGGAAATAAATATATCAGAAATAGTGAAGAAACAGGAGATAGAAGCCACTATTACAAGAAGAAAGGAAGGTGACACAGGGAATTGGGTCTTTAAAAATCACTCAGACTTGAAGAAGCAGACATAAGAAAAACATATCAGAAAATGTAACATAGTGGGAAGTTTTCTGAGGTCGCTCTGAAAAGAAGCCCAGATGATATATTAAATATGCTTAACAAAAAATAGTCAACTATTTCCTACGTGAGGAAGCTAATTCATTTTTAACAGATTATAAGACATTCTCACTTCTGTGATGGAGAAATAAATTCAAGTTCATTAATCAATATGTTAATTGCTACCTAAAATAAAAACATGCTGATTCTGGAGGTAATATGGTGTTGGCTTAAAGGATAATTTTTGGTTATAGACATAGATTTTTAAGTCTTAGCAACATCATTTTGCAACCCAGTGATGTAATAAAGCAAAAAAATCATAATATTATAGAAAATAATAATTGACTATTAAGACACCATTCTAAGTGTATACATGTAACAGTTTATTTTGTTCTCATAAAAATCCTATGAGATTTTATTTTGTTCTCAGAGAAGTCTTGTTATTCCTATTTTGTTGTTGAGAAACAGACAACTTAAAATCAATTCTGTTAAATTTAGGACCCCTTGTCCATCATTTCTAGAATTTGGTATTGGAGTAATTACTCTAATAGCAACAGGAAATAAACATGACAGCCTCACAGAAAGAAAGAAAGAAAGAAAGAAAGAAAGAAAGAAAGAAAGAAAGAAAGAAAGAAAGAAAGAAAGAAAATGTAGTCGTGAAATTTGTAAAGTACCACAGTGTATAAAGCAAATATCTCCAATTACTTCAGTGATAAGACTATCACAATAAACTAATGAATATGAATGGCACTCACTGTGAGTCTTACAAGAATACTCTAAGATATATTTTGGACATTTTGTTTTTAAAGACAGGATTCATGTAGAACAAAGATTTATCTTTAAATTGGTTAATTATTTTAACATTGAGCTTTTTTTTTAACTTCACGGATTTTTTTAATCCCAGAAAACTCTATTGTTAACTCAACATAAAACTTCTCACCTTTCCATACTACTGAGCAATTAGATTACAAAAATCTTCTTTTGATTTATATAAACTTTAACAAATAATTTGTCTTAGTTAAGAAGTACAAAAGATAACTCCAATTCAATTTGCTAACTTTGGAAATTTTGATCCCCAGGTTTTGTCAAATTGTAGAGTTCTTTTTTTTCTTTCTTTTCAGTTAACATTGAATCTTAACACAGTATGTGTTAACACAGATAGTATGTTATATTGGTGAAAGAGTGAAAAATTGAATCTTGGGTTGTATGCCTATCTCTGTCAACTACTATTACTATAATTTTGGCCCAAAATACTTTAATAACCTTGGGTATAGATGAGACTTGCTTGACAGTGTCTTCCTGGAAAGTTTGAAAACTACAGAACAGCACTGTTGTCTATATTCATTAAACTGTGCATTAAATCTCTATGGATTATTTCCTACTTGTTTCAAGTTTGTACCCTTAAACAACATACCTATGACTTCATTGTTCCAACCACTAAAAAGAAAAGATAATTATGTAATGTGATAAAGGTAATTTTGTTACACTGGCAATCATATTAGAATATATAAATGCATCAAATTTTCACATCTGTTCACCTTAAAGTTACATAATATGTCAAATGCATTAGATGGAAAAATAATGTGTTTTAATTTCTAATATTCTATAGTCATGTTGTACGTTTTAGAAAAGGTGCTGACGATCTCGCGGTCCGTGAGTTCGAGCCCCGCGTCAGGCTCTGGGCTGATGGCTCAGAGCCTGGAGCCTGTTTCCGATTCTGTGTGTCCCTCTCTCTCTGCCCCTCCCCCGTTCATGCTCTGTCTCTCTCTGTCCCAAAAATAAATAAACGTTGAAAAAAAATTTTTTTTTTTTTTTTTAGAAAAGGTGCTGAGATAGAAGTTTTTATTCAAAGCATGTCAGATAAATTAGGAATTAATGTCATGGACAGTAAGATAATGAGTATACTCTAATGCATTACTACTGTGGATACAATAAAATAGCCCCACATACTTCCAATTACTCACCTATCAACACTTGTAGATAGAAAAAAATAACAGTTTGCTAACCACTTCAGAAGAAAGCATTAAAATATATTTATTCAATCTTAGTTGATTTTGTAATATTATATCTTAATCTCAAGGTTATTATGATTATTTATCTATCTATTTACTTATTTATCTGTTGTCTTTGTAAATAGGGGCCTGTTGCATAGCCTCTATACTCATTTATAGAAAAGATTAAAACTATAAATCATCACAATTCATAAGCTGCCTACTTGGAGCTGAACAGCCAGCACAGCACCAGAACTGATGGAGATTTATGATACTCAGACAGCTCCTCTCACCCAACTTCAATAAGATAAAGGGAAAAGAAAGCAATCCAATTAACTTGGTGTCCATAGACAATACTTATATAAACAGATGGGATTAGCTACCTAGAGGACAAAAGCTCTGGGAATAGAAGGAGGGTACATGATGAGAAGTTAGTGTATATGGACCCGTCTGTTCTACATGTTGAAATCCCAACAATGTGTGAGGCCTAATTGAAGACACCTATCTTTCCAAAATGTTATCAAGTAAATAAAAATTCACACTAACTCCCTGTTTTTCTAATCTCTGGCAGTATTATGCATTATACCACATTCACCTATACATAACTGCTATTGCTGTCAAACCATGTCTTATTTGATCCTTTACATAAAATTTCAAGATCTTTATAAAACATATCGTTTTTGTCTCATTTGTATAGCACACAATATCTTGTTGTTTGTCCATTTTCTAGTCTTATTGAGTCTTGCACTGATGAGATAACTGTAATAACAACACTTTTGTCCCTGAATTCAATGTTAGACTACAGATCTCACAGTTAGGTATGGATGTACAACTGAATTCTGTCAATGGAATACAAAAGAAGGTGACTCAGCTTAAGATCCTCATGCATTACTGTCTCTAATCCATACTACCCACTCATTTCCCTTTTTTCTCTTTCCCAGGCAATGCATAAATTTCGTCTTTGATAGACAGCTATCTGTCTCCCTTCCACTGTCCTTCACTATATCTCAGTGCTACCTATCTCAGGCACTCTGAATTTTAAGTATTTCTTTACACATGGATTATCTAATTAGAAATAAACATTGCTAGAAAACTAATAAGTTAAGCCCTCCTGCAAAAATATGGGAACTCTCCAGGTAGCTGGGTGGCTCAGTTGGTTAAGCAACTGACACTTGATTTTGGCTCAGATCATGATCTCATAGATCATGAATTTGATCCCTGCTTAGGAATCTCTCTCTATTCCTCTCTCTCTCCTCCCCCTCTTCCCACTCACTCTTTCTCAAGATAAATAAATAAATGTAAAAACATTGAAGTCTTGTAAAAGACTTGTAAAAAGTCTTGATCAAGAAGGACTGGCCTAGAGAAGGGATACACAGTTGGTGCAACCAAACACATAAGTCATATGAATTTGTAGCAAATGAACACAAGAACCAGAAAGAGAACATTTTCATGGCGCTCATGTTCCCTTAACATTCTTATAAATGTTGGTATTTTCCCAGCATTTCTTTTTCAGTTTTCTCACTTTATGCTTGCCTTGTGCAATCAGATACACTTATGTGGCTTTAAAATTTATATCTTTATACCAGACTTCTCTCCTTAGGTCCAGACTTACATATTAAATCACATATTAGGAATGTCCAATTGAATGTCATCTTAACACCACAAACTCTCAATTCTCAAAATGTAGCTCTCTGTCCTTCCTGGAATATATGAAATTCTAAGTAATTCCCAAGTACTTTCTAAGTAACTTCTATTTCAAGATAGAAGTCTGAGAGTCACCCTAGGTTCCGTTCTATTCCGACTTTCCAAATATCTTGTTAGTGACCAACAAAAGTCAAGTCTGCCCCCTTAGTATCTATTTTAACTACGACTTCTACAACTCCACTACTTTTGCCATGGTTGAGAATCTTAGCATCTCTTCCTGGGTTACTGCTGTAACTTTTGAAATGAGATCCACACTAAGAGGAAAGAAATTAAAGATACATCTGATATATATACATCCAATCATAAAAGTATACCTTTTTATAATGTAAATCCAGTGAGAAACAATTTATTTAATGGTTTTCTATTGCTTGTAACAGTGGTTTGTGAAATTTTTCTTAAGTATAGTTTTTTTTTTCTAAAAAAATCCCTTAGTAAACACCCATTATATGAAGCAGAATAAATGATTCTAAAGTTTATGAATTTTATGTTTTATAACACCCAGTACCCAGGATTAGTATTCATATAATTTGTAAAGAGACTTAGAAAAGAGAGATTGCACTGGTCTCCATCAGAAGTTGATCAGAATTCTTTAGTTTAGTTTGTGAAATAAAGAATTCAATTCAAGGTACAGACCAAAAAAAAATTTATATATATATATAAATTTATAGATATATATAAATTTATATATATATATAAATTTATATATATATCCCCAAGGTCATGGATATTGCAGATAGGATTGGATATTTTAGAGGAAACTTAATGACATTTGGTCATCCTGATTAAAAAAGAAAAAAGACTGCAAGATAACCTGCTTATTATTTTTAAAAGTGCATTAAGTTGGCCTCCTTGTTCAAAGTGACAATTTAAACACTGTTAGATTTTAGTTAAAACATGATAAGGAAAGCAAAGGTTCATTACAGGTCAGAGTGAGGGAATGCTACAGATGCCTGCTCTAAATGACATGCTTTCTCAGGTGTAAAAAGAAGTGAGATAAGCCTTTATGGAAGAATACTGGAATAATATGATATAAAATGTGACACTAGAAAATGTGGTATTTAGAAAGAAAAATGCTAATCCATATTACAGAGTTTGTCTCACACCATAGTTACAATATTGCTCAATAATGTCTCCTGGCATAAAGTAATATGAATACAAACAATCACCTATGTAGTGTTCCTGAAATCTAGTCAGGAATAAACATCAGACAAAACCAGAATGTGGAACATACTCCAATATAATTAATATGACCTTTTAAAAAGTTAGGTTTATTAGGGGTGCCTGGGTGGCTCAGTCAGTTGAGCATCTGACTTTGGCTCAGGTCATGGTCTCAAGGTTGGTGAGTTTGAGCCTGGCCTCGGGCTCTGTGCTGACAGCTCAGAGCCTGGAGCCTGGAACCTGCTTTGGATTCTGTGTCTTCCTCTCTCTCTGCTCCTCCTCTGCTAGCACTCTGTCTGTCTCTCTCAAGAATAAATAAACATTAAAAATATTTAAAAAATGTTTTAATTCAAGTTTATTATTTTTTAGAAACATAATAACTAAATGCAATGGATAAACACTGAATAGATTCTAGAATGGAAAAAAAAAGTCTGTAGAAGATATCTTTGGAGGGGTGCCTGGGTGGCTCAGTTGGTTAAGCATCTGACTTCAGCCCAGGTCACAATCTCATGGTTCGCGAGTTCAAGCCCTGAGTCAGGCCCTGTGCTGACAGCTCAGAGCCTGGAGCCTGGTTCAGATTCTGTGTCTTCCTCTCTCTCTTCTCCTCCCCCGTTCACACTCTGTCCCTCTCTCAAAAATAAATAAACTATAAAAAAAAGAAGAAGAAGAAGATATTTTGGGGAAAACTGGTAAAAAGTTTTGAAAATGGATTGCATTTAGAAAATATAGAATTATTTTTTATGGATAGTGTCATTTATTGATTAAATCTCCTCTAAATATTACCCATTATTTAATTTAATTAATTTATTTTATTTATTTTTATTTTGTGTGTATGTGTGTATTTTTTATTGTAATTAAATCCAGGTTGGTTAACATATAGTGTAATAATGGTTTCAGGAGCAGAATTTACTGATTCATCATTTACATGTAACACCCAGTGCTCACACAAAATTCTTAATTGTCTTATTATAGCCATGTAGGAAAATGTCTTTATTGTTAGATAGTATATGATTAGGTATTTGTGAAATGTTTAGTGATGAAGTATTATGAAGTTAGAAATCTCCAATGATTCAGAGGGGAAAGTGAGAGAGAGATAAAGAGTGAAGGAGAAAGGAAGAGACATAGAGAGAGGGACTAAGAGAGAGTGGGTGGTGGGACAGGGAGAGACAGAGGGAGGAAGGAATAAGGAAAAGATGGCGGGAAAAGGAGGAGAAAATATGTGGCAAGTGTGGAATTATATTAATTAGTAAATTTAAGTGAAGTGAAAAAGTTTAATTTCTCTCTCTAAATTTTTCTAGGTTTGAAAATGTTACCAAATAAAAGTTGAAGAAAACAAAAAATAAGATATTTTTATATTTTTCACTTAGTTTTCTCTATTTCTAGTAAAAGGTGGGGAAAATGCAGTGTGCAAATGTTGTGAAATAACCTTTCCTAATTAAAAAGGAGCGATTATGGTTTTTTCTACGTAAATTTCTCTGATCAGTAATATTAAATACATTGGGTGTTTGTTTGTTTGTTTGTTTGTTTGTTTGTTTGTTTTAGGAGGAGTGGTTAGAATAGAGGAACTTGGAATTTTAGCTGTGACCTTAATAATAAAGGGTAATATTTACTATGAACTATTATAAACCTATTGGTTCTGGCTTTTGTTTTGTTTTGTTTGTTTGTTTTTTGAGAACCCTAATAGAGATTTAGTACCAAGAGCTGTTTTATAGAAACAGAATTTTAAGATGAGTTTTCTGAACTGGTTCTGAGATTCCCGGAACTGACCCTCAAATCTGATTAGGTTTAAAGACTAATGATTCTTTTTCTAGCAGTAGAGAGTCCATGGAGCAATCTAGCTACACAAATATGTAAATATCACCATTGGATGCCTAATCAACTTCTTATAAGAAGCAAGGAACCCAGGGACTATATGTGATACTTTTGGACATTTTGTTGAAATGCTGAATATAATGATATTGGTGAATTGCTTCCAAAGTTGCTGCACCAAATGGGACAAATGAAGGATGAGCTCAGGGATTTGAATTCCCAACTCAAAACCACTGCATAAATGATCTGAAAGCTTCTATATGTGTCTTGAAGAAGATTCTATGTCCTGTAGCCCAAGTGCTAGCTAAGATTTTTAAAAATCAAACTGAGGAGCTCATCCTGTGAATAGCATTGCATGGGAAGCCTAGGATCCTGAAAGCTTGAAAGAGGGCACGTGGAAAGACCCTAATGAATCTGGGGTCACTGATCCCCTTATTTCTGATGAGTCTTCTTTGCCAAGGGGAGCAGCATCTCCACCCCAGGGGAAGCATGGTTCTAACTCTCTGAAGAACCCTGACTAATACGATATCAAAACTTTTTATTGAATTTAACTTAGTGCCTTTTGTTACCAGTGTAGAAATGATAAAATAGTTTTCTACATGAAACCCAGATAACAGGGTTAAACTTTGCCATTGACCTAACCCTGTGCTTTCAAGGTTTGCTTCTCTATGCTTCTAGCTCCCTCCTTGCTTCAGCTTTTCCCAGTGTCTTAATTTAGATCTGCGATAACCCAGATGCAAAACTCATCACCTTTGCTTATTTCCATGATAAATTTTACTCACACCTTATAATTAAAGACTTGTAAGTTTCCAGGGAGAGAAAACAACTTTTCTACCATTTCTTATTTTTGTTTGTCCTTTCTTTACATTCCTTTCCCATTTATTTCTTATTCTTTCTCTCTCTAACTGTTCCTAGAGACTACATAAATAAAAGTCTCTTCTATGATCAAAAGTGGCTTCTCTCTTTCTTAGAAGACTTGATTTAACATCATTGGTGTTCTATGCACCAGAGGAATCACCTTCCAGTTTTCAACATCTTTTAATGTAAGTAGTCTTTTCCCTAAAAGGCTTTGCCCAGGATTAAAGTAGTAAAAATGGTAGTGGCATCCCACAGTTTATTTTTGATGTATTAATTTGAGCCATTATATTAATAGATAGTCTCATATTTACCACTCATTTTTGTTGGGATAAGCTATTCTTTTTATCTATTAATCTTTCAACCTAGAACTGAGCTATATTCAACATTTGTTTGATAATGTTTTGGTCCTTTCCTGGATTTTTAAGTTACTTGTAACTTCATATAACAAATTGGATGGCTATCGTCAGTTCCGCATGTTATTCAACATTTTATATAGTATTTTCTCTTTAAGTATTAGAGGACCCTATGACTAGTGCTTGGAGATATAGTGACTTTTTTATATGTATATAACATAAACTGCACATATCTCTATTACTATAAAAATATAATTTCAGTATCAAATTAGCATTATTATATTCAAGTTTACTATTTCTTCTAAGATAGCATATGTTTTTCCCAGGAAATAATTCACTCTATTTGGGTTTAAAATGTTAATTTTAAATATGCAATTAGACATAGTATTCTTTAAAAATGTCTTTCTTAGGGCACCTGAGTGGCTCAGTCAGTTAAGTGTCTGACTCTTGATTTTGGCTCAGGTCATGATCTCATGGTTCATGATTTGAGCCCCACATCAGGCTTCATGCTGACAGTTTGGAGACTGTTTGGGATTCTCTCTCAGGATTCTCTCTCTCTCTCTCTCTCTCTCTCTCTCTCAAAATAAATAAACTTAAAAAAACTTTCTTGTTTTGCATCACTATCCTTTTTTATATTTATTGTATCTCCTTTCAAACATGTTATAATAATTATAAAATAAATCATTTATGTCTATAAATATCTGCTTATTAGTATACACAATTTGACATGAATGTAAAATGTGATCATATACATGTAGTTTTGTGCTCTTTTTTGTACTTGGTTTGTTCTCTCCCTTCTCTCCATTTATCTACTTTTACCAACTCCTCACTAAGAAAGTAATAACAATTCATCCACTTTTTCTAAATTTCAAAATAATTATCCATGGTTCATGGTAAGTAAGTATATATACTATGCTTATATAGCATACACTATATGAAGGTTTTTATATTAATCACTCCCTTTTTGTTTTCTTTCTTATCATAATATATTTCTTTGACTCAAGCATTATTAATAGTTATTTATGTAATTTTAAAGTCATTATTTTATTTTTCTTCCATTTTTATAATGTGTTTCTCATTTTTTGACCAATAGTAATATATTTCCCCCGTATTTATAGATAACTTGTTCCCTTGGTCTAAGTTCAGGAAATTTCCAAGATATGATAAATGTATATCATTATCCCTCTATACTGTTTAGAATTAAGCCAACATTTTTAATCTGCAAAATTAGACATTTCTTTAAATTATGGAAATAGTCCTTTTTTATGAGTTCATTTTTTGTTTTTCTTTAACACACTATTATAATCTTAATATATTATCAAAATCTTCTATGTCTGCCCACATGATTTCTATTCCTTTCTATATTTTCTCCATGCATTGAAATACGCCTTACACCTGATTCTCTTGGCCTCACTTGTTTTGTTTATTTGTTCGATATTTTTTGTTTCTGGTCTAATGTTTATTATTTCCTTTCTTCTACTGGCTTTGGGCTTTGTTTATTTTTATTTTTCCAGCCTCTTTAGGTGTAAGATTAGGTTGTTTATCTGATATTTTTCTTGCTTCTTAAGGTAGTCCTGTATTGCTATAATCTACCCTATTAGAATATCTTATGCTGAATCCCAACGATTTTGAGCCACTGTGTTTTTGTTTTCATTTTTGTCTATTTTTTTTTTTATTTCTTCTTTGGCTTCTGGGTTGACCTAGTCACTGTTTAGTAGTATGTTATTTAGCCTCCATTTATTTGTGTTCTTTCCAGATTTTTTCTTGTGATTCATTTGTAGTTTCATACCTTTCTGGTTAGAAGAGATACATGATATGACTTTAATTTTTTTTTTTAACATTTATTCATTTTTGAGAGACAGAGTGTGAGTGGGAGAAGGGCAGAGAGAGAGGGAGACACAGAATTCTTAGCAGGGTCCAGGCTCTGAGCTGTCAGCACGAGCCTGATGCGGGACTCAAATTCATGGACTGTGAGATCATGACCTGAACTGAAGTTAGATGGTTAACCAACTGAGCCACCCAGGAGCCCCTGACTTCAATCTTTTTAATTTATTGGGATTTGTTTTATGGCCTACCATGTGATCTTCTCTGGAGAATGTTCTGCGTGCACTTGAAAAGAATGTGTACTTGCTGTTTGCAATGGAATGTTCTGAATATATCTGCTAAACCACATGGCCCAATGTGTCATTCAAAGCCACTCTTTTCTTGTTGGTTTTCTGTTTGGATGATCTATCCATTGATATAAGTATGGTGTTAAAGTCCCCTACTATTATTGTATTACTGTCAATTTCTTCCTTTATGTCCATTCATAGTTGCTTTATGCATTTGGGTGCATTCATGTTGGTGCAAAAATATTTATGATTGTTATATACTCTTGTTGTATTGTTCTCTTTATGATTATACAGTGCCCTTCTTTGTCTCTTGTTAAAGTCTTTGGTTTAAAGTCTATTTTGTCTAATACCAATATCGCTACCTCAGCTTTCTTTTTGCATATGTTTGCATTATAATTTTTTTCCATCCTTTCACTTTCAATCTGCATGTGTCTTTAGGTCTGAAGCAAGTCTCTTGTAGGAAGCATAAGATGGGTCTTGACTTTTTATCCATTTACTCTATGTCTTTTGCTTGGATCATTTAATCCATTTATATTAAAAGTGATTATTGATAGGTGTGTGCTTACTGACATTGTTTAAAGTTATTTATTTACTTTGAGAGAGAGAGAGACGGGGGGGGGGGGAGGGGGGCGGAGAGAAGGAGAGAGAGAATCCCAAGCAGGCTCTGTGCTATCAATGCAAAGACCAACTTGGGACTTGAACCCACAAACTGTGAGATCAGGACCTGAGCCAAAATCAATAGTCAGAAACTTAACTGACAGAGCCATCCAGATGCCCCTATTGACATTTTATTACTTGCTTTACTGTTGTTTCTGTAGTTCTCTGCTCCTTTCTTCTTGTCTTGCTCTTTTCCCTTCTGGTTTGATGGCTTTCTTTAGTTTTTAATAGTGATCATTCTCTCCTTCCATTTATCTATTGAATTTCCTAATTAGTGTGACAGAAGCTTCTAATTGCCTGTTCAACATATTTTCTCTTATGTCTTACTGACAGAATTAATATTCTGTATAGTTTGGCAATGCAACCAACTAAAATATTCACTTCACAGGCTCTTGCATTTAATGGTAGCCAAGGGTCTCAGTTTGGGCCAATAAAGTAGAAATAGAGATTGCTGTTTGTGGGAGCTGTCCAGAAACTTAAAAGAAAAAGGAGGGGAAAAAAAAAAAAGGACAATCTTATCTGCCTTGCTCTTTTGGACCTTATCCTTTCTATTTTGTTCTAGCTGACAATGGGCATAATTTTTATTGGTGTAGGAATTATGTTAAGACCTTGAGGACAAATGTTATAAAGAACATGGATCAGACAAAGGAAAAAATCTTGACACTCTTTCAATCAGTTCATCACCCATTTTCTACTTAATTCATGACTTCTCATATCATAAGAAAGTTACCTTTCCTTGTTACGCAGTCACTGTCCAAATTTTCTGTTAACATCAGTTGAATGAATTTCTAACTGATAAATTGGAGGTCATGTTTTTGATTTTTTTTTATTTCAGAAAATGTGTGTGTGTGTGCATGTGCACATATGTATGTGCATGTGTATGGGGAGGGGGTTTCTTATTTTAGTAATGACTTTAATTAATAATTAATAAACTGTGTTTATCTTTTTCTTAAATGTAACTTTTATAACTCTACCTCAGCAAGTCTATTACACTGAAGATATATTCTAATCAATCTGTTCTTCCTCCCTCTGCATGGTGTACACATTTCAATGGGTGCAGTTTTTCTTTGTTGGCTCCCTGTTGGTGTGGTCAGGTGATGGGAATGCGAGTAGGACTGGAAACTTCCAATAACTGGCAGCTGGCTTGGTGTCTGCGGTCACACAGTTATGTTACAGGAGCAGCAATGTTGTCAGGGTCGTAATGCAGTTCCCCTGATTTTTACTCTCAAGGCTCTTTGTGTTCTTTCTCTCAAGCCAGTGAGATTTAATGTGCTCAATTCAATTCCTTCTTTTCTTTAGAGACTCACTATGCTTGGCAAAGTCATGCAAGTCTAATGATGGATTTTAATCCTTTAGGAGTTCACTTTTGTTTTAAGTACAATTTAATTTCATGATTTGCTGCTATAATAATAATTTTCTATCACTTGCTTGGCTTCCTTTTTACAAACAGTCCAAAAAGTCTTATTTAAAAAAAAATTTAACATTTATTTATTTTTGAGAGACAGAGAGAGACACAGCACAAGTCAGAGAAGGGAAGAGAGAGAGGGAAGCACAGAATCCAAAGGAGGCTCCAGGCTCTGAGCTGTCAGCACAGAGCCCGACACAAGGCTCAAACCCATGAACCATGAGATCATGACCTGAGCTGAAATCAGAAGCTTAACTGACTGAGCCACACAGGTGTCCCATCATTTTATATACACATACAGTATGTATTGCCTGTAGTTACCAGGAGCTGCCTTTGCATATAAGAGAAATAATTTAATGTTGGAGTAAAAGGGAACCAAGGCACTGTATTTTTCTGTTTTTGTCCTGTTTCAGTTCATTTATTATTTTTTAAATCAATTTTCAGATTTTCATAACATTTGATACCATTTTCTTTTTGACATTCTTTAAAAATTTTGCCTTTATGTGATTTACCTAATTCTTTGTACTTTACCTAGGACCTCTTTTTTAAGGAAAATTGTTTGGGGACTTATACTTAATTTATTTTGTTAAATTATCTCTCCATAAAAATAAAAACGTTTACTTATTAAATTATCAGTATAATCTGCTACAATATTATATTCATTTTTTACAGTACCCTCTTTATATTTATTTTCCATTTTGTTTTTAAATTATAGTGTTAGGGTATTTTGGTACAAACATTGCTAATAATTCTTATTTTCTATAGCCAAAGAATGAGGTCAAAAAAAGTTTCACATTTTAGAATATCTGAGTCTTTTTAGCCAACTAGGGATAATTTTTCTCTCAAATTTCACATAGGTATCTACAATAGAGTGTAAAAGCTTTGGTTGATACATATTAATTTAAATATTAATTTACTTAGACAATATTATATGTATGTTTTATACATTTTATCTGTGTAATTTCCTATTATGAATTTGTATTATTTTTTTAACTTATTTTATATATTTTGATATTACATAACTTAATGCACAAGGATTTAATGCCATTTAGTTTGCACCATTGAATGCCAACGTTCAAATTATAAAAGAATCCTATTCATTTTAGCTAATGCTCTTTGCCTTAAATCCATCTTAGTTTCCTATTTGCATTTGCATACTCAATTCCTGTTTGTTCATGCATGATAAACTTTTACCCATTCTTTTACTTGAAGTCTATGTCATTTTCATTAGATGTTTTAAAGTTTGATTTACTTTTGTCATTCTTCCTGAGAATATTTCCTTCCTAATAGCAGAATAGTTTAAAGCAATTTCCTATACTGCTATTATTGTTATGTGTTGCCTTAATTCTGTCACTTTGTTTTATGTTCTCAGCTTTGTTTTTTATATTTCTTTTTTGTTGCCTTTACTTCTTGTCATTTGCCATGTAGAATCTACATGGTGCTTTACATCTTCTGTAGTGATATGAAAGGTAATTATCCTTTTTAAATCTACTGGTGGTTTATTATACTTTTCAAAATATTTGACTTACTTTCTAAAATAAAAATCAAAACCAATAATCCTCTTTTAAATTTTCTTGATCAAAGTCCAATGTGCCCTTGCAAAATTAATTGTTTATGGAATGTTCTTTCTTATTAGCACCAATTCTTTATTTTATGTTATTTATTATATTTATACTCAACTTTATGGTAATTACTTACAGTACTGATTTTCATTTTGTGCTTTATGTTTAATATATTCATTATTTGATATTCATGTACTGAGATATAGCCATGTTTTTATTAATTTTGATTTATATTTTGTTAAACTTAAATATGTACTCAATGTGTTTTACTTTCACAAGTGTATATTGGTTAAACATTTTTTGAAACTTTACATATTTGAAACTATCTGTTGTCACATATGAAAGAATTTTAGTTACACAGAATTTTTGAGAAACTATATTTTTCTTCGAAAATTTACTAGAAAGCGCTAAATATTATCATTTTTATATACTACATTTATTTATTCACTGATGGTAAGAACACAACATGATGTTTAAACTCTTAAATTTTGAAGTACACAATACTGTATTGTCAAAGGGACTATGTTGTTTAGTCTATCTCTAGACCTCGTTCATTTAGCATAACACAAACTTATACCCATTGAACAACAATTCATTCCGTCCCCACCGCCCCTGCCCCACCGTTGCCACCAGTCATTGGCAACCACCATTCTACTCTGATTCCATGAATTTGACTCTTAGATATCTCATTTAGGGGCACTCAGTCAGTATTTGTTCTTCTAAGACGGGTTTTTTTTCATTTCACATAAGGTCCTTCAAGTTCATCCATGTTATTAAAAATGACAGAATTTTCTTCTTTTTAAAGTCTGAATAATATTCAAATCCATGTATATACCACACATCTTTATTCATTCATCTGTTGATGAACACATGGATTGTTTCCATATCTCATCTATATCATGCAGTGAATAACACTGCAATTTGCAATTAAATGAAAGTGCAAATCTTTCTTTGACAATCTTATTTCAAGTATTTTAGATATATGCCCAGAAGTGGGATTGTTGGATGATAAGCTAATTCTATTTTTAATTATTTTGAGAAAACTGTGTGATGTCTTCCACAGTTGCTGCATTATTTTACACTTCTACCAACAGTGTACAAGGGCATAAATTTCTCCATATTCTCTCCAATACACTTATCTTTTATTTTTTGGTTTATTTGTTTTGGTTTTTTGATAATAGCTATCATAACAGGTTTGAAATTATATTTTGTGGTTATTTTGATTTGCATTTCCTTGATGATTAGTGATATTGAGCAAATTTTATCATATAACTGCCATTTGTATATTATATATGTAGATGTTCTTTAGAGAATTATCTATTCAGGTTCTTTGGTCATTTGTTTAAATTTATTTTATTTTAACTGCATTATAGTTAATATACAGTGCTATATTAGTTTCAGGTGAATCACTAGATAGTGATTCAGTAATTCTGTACATTACTCAGTGCTTATCATGGTAAGTATACTCTTAATTCCCTTCCTTTGCCCATTTTCAAATATATATATATATATATACATATATATATGTGTATATATATATGTATATATATATATATGTGTGTGTATATATATGTGTGTGTGTGTGTATATATATATATATATATATATATATATATATTGCTACTGAGATGTAGTTCAATCAACAAAATAAAAAGACAATCTTCAGAATGAGGGGAAAAGTTTGCAAACCAGGTGTCTGATAAAGAATTAACAGCCTCCAGTGTTGTATACATTTTTCTTCCCCTGCCTCCACCATTAGATGTGTTCACTAGCATTGTAATGGGAGACAGATGCAAGGGATGTTAAAAGTTATTGTAACTTTAAACTCCTGGATATGAATTATAATGTCATCATTTTCTCCTATGACCAGCTGCTACTAATTCCTTTTCTCTGTTCCTCCAAGCATTTCCCACTATTGACCACTTTCCTCTAGCTACCCCTTTTCCTGCTACATATTCCCAAATCTAATCCTAAATCAAATATAACTGTTTCATGAAAGGCAACATCCTCCTGTCACATTAGACTCTGAGGAGTTCCTTTCCTGAGTATTTCTTTGTGAGGAATGGTGCACATCTATTCATCCCTATGAGAGACAAATGTGGAGAACATCCCAACTGCTGGAATGGTGCCGTATTTCAATTGAGCTTATGAGGTAAGGGGCTAGATGTTTCTTCAAAGGGCAAGTGTAAATAGCAAGGGCCAATTTCTTCTCAGATGTGGGTGTGGAAGAATAAATAAGAGGATGTGCTGGGAGAGGCATCATACAAGGGTTGAGGTGGTCAGCCTAAAGTCTTAAAAAAGCAGCTTTGCTATTTAAATGTCTGAGATCCTTTCTTGATGACTATTCAGTTCATAGTAATTGGCAGTACAGATGGTAATGGAGATAGAATCTACAGCATAAGCACTTTATTCCCATGATCCCAAATGAAAGCCAAATATAATATGCTAACCTACATGTAGGATCCACTAAGAGCATGTGTGCATGTGAATTTTCTCAAATGGCCATAAATTTCAAGATGTTTGGAACATTTTAGCTTACCTTCTAATGTAGTTCTGACTTGTGAGTTATTCTGTCTTTTAACAATAATAATAAATAGCAATAATCCATGAACCATGCATTGTATGCACGTGTGTGTGTGTTATTTTGCAAGAAGAATACTAGTCAAAAACTAGCTGATATAGGCAGGTAGAGTCTATCAATTCTAACAGATAAACATGACTGTTTATCAAAAATGAGAAAATATAAAAGTCACGTGTGTTTTCTATGTTTCTGACTGGGTTCCTGAAAGGACAGGGGCACCATTAAATATAATGAGTCAGGAATGAAAGTAGAGATTACAGAAAATGACAGAGTCTAGACTTGCACACTAGGTCAATTATTACTTCAAAAGAGGTTCTCAAAAATCAACCTCCTTTTAACAAATTCATCAAAATAATCATTTTCTCTGCAAAACATTTTAACAGATACCTGATTACCACTGAATGTATGTAACTAACAGGTTACTCACCAGGACACCCCCATACTTCTTCTACGAGGTGAGCTAAATAAGCAGCTTCAGGTGAGAGTAAGAAGTTGTATTTGTTCCCAGGCCCACTCCTGCCACTTTTATTTAGTACTAAGTAGTACATTAAAATAATGGTGAAGAAGCAGAAAATGTGTTTCTATATAAATAAGTGATTTGGAGAGACTAAATGAAATTAAGCCACTAAAAGTTCTAAGGAATAAGTTGTGACAAGATTTATTAGAAATCTTGAAATATTCTGCATTTAGATCATTTTATAGTGTAGCATCATTTTAAAAAATTAAAATGAAACTAAACAAGATTTACAGAAGAAAGCAGGCCAAACTTCATTTATATGACCCATATTCAATGAAAAATCCTTGGCCTTATAGAAAAGAATATGTAAATAAATGTGAATTTATGTATTTTAATTTAAAATGTTTGTGTTATGTATCATATGATTCCTCATCTATCCAATGTTTTCAATTAATGGGCCAACTACTGTACTTGACTGCGTGAATAAAAGGTCTTTCATGTAATTAATTAGCTTTGTTTGAGGAACTTGCTGCCCAAACTCATTATGCCTCAGAAAAGACTTACTCTTTTTTTTGCCATTTCCAAATTTGTTATTCATGTTGAGAAGGTTTCTAAACTATGAACTATCTGTCTCTAAGTCCTATTCCACTGTAGAAAATGTTTGCAAAACGAGAGCTGAATAACTACTCCTAACTTCCCTCTGTCCCTCAATTGGTCAGCACCATCTGCTATGTTGTTTTCAACAGCGTCAGAACAAGATTATAAGAAATAACATTGAAATAAAAAACATCTCTCTAAATCATATCAATGTTGGGATCGCTAGGAATGTTGAAATTTGTTGGTGAATTATCATTTGTAAAATGAAATCTAACTTCTTGATCTGAACTGTTTTCAATACTACATCTCCCAACTTTCATTTATTTTTATTTTCTTAAAGTTTCATTTATTTAAGTAACCTCCACAACCCACATGAGGTTTGAATTCACCACGCTGAGAATGAGTCTTATGCTCTTCCAATTGAGCCAGCCAGGCGCTCCTAAATCTGCCATTTTTAAATAACTATTTTTGTCCCTCAAACATTCACTAGTTATCACCTTGGCCCCTAAAAGGATGAAATTAAAGAAGGAAAGCTCAAAAAATATTCTTTATGGTATCTGGACATGAAATTAAAATTTTTCTGGTAATTCTGCTTGAAAAAGATAATACTTCTTGGGGCACCTGAGTGGCTCTCAGTTGGTTAAACCACGACTTTGGCTCAGGTCATGTTCTCATGGTTCTTAAGTTCGAGCCTAGAATCAGGCTGTGTGCAGCAGCTCACAGCTTGGAACCTGCTTCTGATTCTGTGTCTCCTTCTCTCTCTCTGCACTCCCCCACTCACTTTCTCTCTATCTCTCTTTCAAAATAAATAAACATTAAAAAAAATTCAAAGAAAAAGATAATACTTCATAAACATCTAAAATAACTTAGAAATATATTTCATTTTAAAATCTCCATTTCATTTTTTGAAAAGACAAGTAAAATAAAAATTTATCTTTTATAGAATCAGAGCATCTTAGAGCTTGAAATATCTTATTTTTGAAGTATATTTTAGATACAATGAAAGCTCAGATCTTAAGCAGGTTTGATGAATGATATGAAGACATGTAACATTTCTCATGTGTCTTCCTTGACAATACTCCTTCTAGAAAACCAATGATATGGTTTCCTTCACCATACGCTAATTTTGCCTGTTCTTCAATTTCATGTTAATGGGAAAATAGAGGATCTATATTTTGTGTCCTATTTCAATCAGCATAATAATTTAAAGGTACATCCATGTTTTGTTATTTGTCACATGTCTGTTCCTTTATATAAATGGATTATCCACCATCCACCATTTTTTTCTCCATTCTCACGTTGACAGACATTAGAGATATTTCAGCATTAGGACTAGTGTGAATAATATTTTGTGTACATTTTTGTAAGATTTTTCTTGTAGATATATGTTTCTTTCTTTGACTATATACGTGGAAGCAGAATTTCTAGGTGAAATGTATATTTAAGTAGTTAAGAAACTGACAATGAGTTTTCCAAAGTGATGTACCTTCTGTAGTAGGCAGAATAAAGTCTGTTTAAAGATATCTAAAACCTAATCCTTGGAACTTATGAATAAGTATGAATAAATATTCATAACATTTATGAATATATATGATTTTCAAATATGATTTTGCCACTGTGGTTAGGCTAAGTATCTTAAGATGGTGGTTCCAACACAATCATGAATTCTTAAAAGTGGAAGAGGAAGGCAGTGTGTGTTGGGAAAATAACAATGGAAAGAGAGGGAGGAGAGATTAGAAGCCCGAGAAAAACTTGACCTGCTGCTGCAGGATTTGAGATGGAGGAAGGGGCCCACAGGCCAAAGAATGTCAACACTTTCTAGAAGCAAAGAATAGTTCTCAGCTCATTTCCAGCAAGGAAATGGTGACCTCAGTCATAAACCACAAGAGACTGAAACATTCGAACAACCTACATAAAAAAATGGAATAAATTCTCATGTTGGGTCTCCAAAAAGTAACGCATTCCTGCTAACAACATCAGGCTTCTTATCTATGAAACTGCAAGATAATACACTTGTGTTATTTTAAGCCACCAAGTAGACAGTATTTTGTTAGAGCAGCAATAGAAGAACAGACCATTTTCAAAATCCCATCAGCAATGTATATGATGTCCAGTTTCTTCAGATTTGCTCCAACATTTGTTTGTGTCCTTTTCTTTCATTTCAGCTGCTCTAGTGAAATGTATGTGGGTATCACTTTTGATTGTAATTTGAATTTTCCTGATGACTAATACTGTTGATATTTTCATGTGCTCATTTGTCATTTATCATTTTGTAAAGTGTGTATTTTAAAAATGGTACTCATTTTATTATGATTCATATTTTTATTTTTGAGGTATAGTGCTGTAAATTTTGTGGATCCGAGTACTTTATTACATATATATTTTACAAATCATCTTCCTTTAATGTGGATTATCTTTCATTCCTATAACAGAATCTTTAGGAGAGTAGTGTCAAATAAAAACAAATCCACACGTGGTATTTGTCTTTCTCTGACTGACTTATTTTGCTTAGCATAATACTCTCTAGCTCCATCTACGTAACGCAAAAGTCAAGATTTCATTATTTTCACAACTGAATAATATTCCATTCTGTTTGTATATTTATATTTATATTTATATTTATAGTATACGTATATATACCACTTCTTTAGCCATTCATCAGTTGATGAACACTTGGGTTTTTATAGCTTGGCTATTAAAGATAATACTGCTATAAACATTGAATTAGTAATTTTGTATTCTTTGGGTAAATACCTAGTAGTCCAATTGCTGAATCTAAGTGGAATTTAAGAAACAAAACAAATGAGCATAGGGAAAAATAGAGACAGAGGCTAACCGAAAGACTCTTAACTATAGAGAATAAACTGATGGTTATCAGAGGGGAGGGGGTAGGGGATGGGTTAAACAGGTGATAGGGATTAAAGAGGGCATTTGTGATGAGCACTGGGTATTGTATGGAAGTGCTGAATTATTAAGTTGTACACCTGAAACCAATATTACACTGTATGTTAACTAACTGGAATTTAAATAAAAACTTAAAAAAATAAATATAAAAATTAAAAAAATACACATTTAGAGAAAGGCAAACTTTATTCAGAAGACTATTACAATAGGAAGAACACTCTGATCTCAGAAATCTGCAAGAATGTCAAAATCAAACAGAGATCAGTAAGCATTAAGTGAGGAGAACTAATGCCGATAAGGAAAAATGTCCAGCAGTACCTGACCAAGAATATGTCTTGTTGTGATCAGCCAATTCTTAAGATAAGTTGATGTAGTGCTATGCTCTCTTTTTAATGCTTTCTCAGCCTCAGGTGAACAGAGTTCAGGAGGGTGTATGGAGTAGAAAGTCTGGCTAAAGTTTAGTTAAAACAATGCCGAGGGTAAGAAATAGCAAATGAACACTAAAACAGTAAAAGACTCTTTAAATAGTAAGAGATCCAAATTACTATTATTTCTTTTATCTTTTCCCTTTCTAACAAATCTTTGTCTACCTCAACATACTGAGGTATCCTCCTAAATTTTCTTCTACTAACTTCATTCTTTTATTTCTTATATTAGGTCTATGATCCATTTCATACCAATTATATGAATGGCCAGTTAGGGGTCAAATTTCCTTTTCTCCATACAGACAGTCAGTTTTACCTATCGTCATTTTTTGAAGCTGTATTTTTCCTCTTTGATTCTTTGTAAATCTTGTAAAAAATTCTGACCATATTTTTGTGGATTAATTGTGGATTCTGTATTCTATTGTACTGATATTATTCTTTTTCTTTTTTTCCCTATATTGCAAAGGCTTTATTACTGTACCTTTAAAATGAGCCTTGATGTTGGGGTGCGTGGGTGGCTCAGTCGGTTGAGTGTCTGACTTCGGCTCAGGTCATGACCTTGTGGTTCATGAGTTCAAGCCCTGCATAGGGCTATGTGCTGACAGCTTGGAGCCTGGAGCCTGCTTCAGATTCTTTGTCTCCTTCTCTTTCTGCCCCTCCCCTGCTCACACTCTGTCTCTCTCCATCTCTCAAAAATGAATAAATATAAAACAATTGTTTTAAATAAGTCTTGATGTCAGTGTTACTCCTATAAACATGTTTTTTTTAAATCAATCTCAAGATTACTTTAGATAGTCTAGGTTCTTTAACTACCAAAGAAATTTTCAAATGAGCTTGTAAATTTCTTCAAAATTGCTGAGGTTTTATTGTAGATGCACTAAACCTATAGATGAATTTAAGGAAAGTTGACCTTTTATCACACTGAATATTCTAATCAATGGTCAGTTATACATCGCATAATTTATTAGATCTTGTTTTAATTTTGTCCACAATTGTAGGAAGAAAACATTCAATGTTTCATGATGGTCTATAATCAGCTTTAGATTTTTCTACAGTTACCATTAATCAGATTGGGGAAGTTTTTTACATTCATATTTACTTAATGTTTTATACCATTAATGTGTATTATTTCTTGTCAAATGATTGCTCTGCAAATTTTACAATTATGTTTTCCTCTTTTACCTCTTAATGTCGTAAATAAATGTATTTTCTTTCATACATAAACCAACCTTGAATTCCTGCAATAAACCCACTCAGTCACAATGTTCATCCTTTCTTACACATTGCTAGATTTTATTTGCTAACATTACATACTCCTAAAAGATACTGGTTTGTAATTTATTTCTATTGTAATGCTCTTATTTGTTTTGTTATTGGATAAATGACTCATTAAAATGCGTTGAGGAGTACTTTCTTCTCAGTTGGCATTGTAATCTCTTCACATGTTTGAAGGAATTAACCAGTAAAAGCTTTGGGACCCAATGATATCTTTGTGAATTTGTTAAATTAAATATTCATTTCCTTTCTTGGAACTGTTTCTATTGAAAATTTTACCTTTTTGGTTTGCATTTTTAGAAACTTTATTCTTCTAAATTTTAATTCCAGTTTAGTTAATATACACTGTTATATTAGCTTCAGATGTATAATGTAGTGATTCAATAATTCTATTCACTACTAGTGCTCATGATGTTAAGTGTACTTTTTAATTCCCATCCTTATTTCACCTTCCCAACCCACCTCCCCTCCCTCTAGTAATCATCAGTTTGTTCTCTACAGTTAAGAGACTGTTTCTTGGTTGGTATCTCTCTTTCATTTTTCCTTTGTTCATTTGTGTTATTTAAGAAACAACGTATAGGTGAAATAATATGGTATTTGTCTTTCTTACCATGAATGAGTTATTTCATTTAGCATTACACTCTTTAATCCATTAATAGTGTTGCAAATGGCAAGATTTCATTCTTTGTTATGGCTGAATAATATTCCATTGTATATATATACCACTTCTTTAGCCATTGATCTTCAGATGGACACTTGGACTGCTTCCATAATTTGGCAATTGTAAAGAATGCTGCTACAAACATAGAAGTGGAAATATCCTTTCAAAATGTGTTTTGTATTCTTTGGTAAACACTCACTAGTGCAAATACTGGATCATAGGGTAGTTCGATATTTAATTTTTTAAGTAACCTCCATACTGTCTTCCACAGAGGCTACATTTGCACTAACAGTGCAAAAGGGTTCCTTTTTCTCCACATCTTTACCAACATCTATTGCTTCCTGTGTTGTTGACTTTGGCAAATGTGAGGTGATATCTCATAGTTTTGATCTGCATGTCCCTAATGATGAGTAAGATGAGCAACTTTTAACTTGTCTATTGGCCTTTTGTATGTCTTCTTTTGAGAAATGTCTGCTCATGTCTTCTGACCATTTTTAATTGGACTATTTGTTTTTTGTGAGTTGAGTTGTATATGATCATTATATATGATCCCAGGCCTGAGCCCACTAATTTTTTAAAACTCCATCCAGGTTTTAAATTCCACTGGTTGAAAGAACTCTTAAAATTTGGTCCTCTGGTTTTCAAAGTCAAATGTTAGGTGGATTTCTCTTCTCCATGCAGGGTCCCCACTGTGAAGTTTTTTCCTCTCCCATCTCTGTGCCTGTGTTGTCCCTCCCTCCCACAAATAGTCTTATAAGTCCATTTAGTTCCCAACCACATCTCTGCCCTTACTTCCCTCTTTAATGTAGCCTCTTCTCTACATTTAGTAATAGAGTTTGTTCTGCCAGTCTTTGGGTCATTTTCTGAGTTATTTACAGTGATGTGAATGTTATATAGTTGTATTTGTGGGACAAGTTGAGTCTACTATCCTCCTAGTCCACCATCTTTCCTAGAAGTCTCTCAACTATTTTTCTTTCTAGCTAATTTCTGTGGAGATATATATATATATATATATATATACACATTTATATTTAAATAAATGTATTAAATATAAATAAATATTTATATATAAATAAATATATATATACATACATATATATGTGTATATATATATTTATTTATATATTTATTTTTGATCAACGATGCCATACATTAGTAAAAGAATGCAGCAATTAATATATAAACCCTGCAATTAGCAGGTTTCCACCCCTTTTTTTCTGTCAGTTCATGAGGAATGAGAATTGAGTTGATTTATTTTATATTTTACCTGGGTTTGATTTTTGTTATTGTTTTATTTATAATGAGGGCTTGAAATTACTCCTGTGATAGACTACTTAGCATAAGGCTTACAGTACTGAAGATTTTCTCACAATTCTGCTTTATTTATTCTCAGATACTAATAGACCCTGCCTATCTGTGCCACAGAAAGGATCTTTCAGTGCTAATACACCTTCCTCAATGAGAGTCATCTCTTGCCTGGTGCTTGATGCAAGAATATAAAGTCTGAAGTAGCAAAGATTTGGAGTAGCATTCTTAATTTCCTGACTGAGTCTTATATTTCAGCAGGTTATATGTGCCTTTGCCTCAGAGGTAGGGCTATCTCAGCACCCAATAGCAGATGATCCCTGACTCATGCTCAGTGGAGGTTTCAGGGAGCAGGTGGTTGTTCTCCTCCTTTTCAAGAAGCAAACACCTCTATCTTCTACTTAGTACAGGGTCCAGATTAGGAATACTTTCCTGATGTTTCTACAGAAACTGATGGTCAATAAATTAGGTATATGCAGTGCCCTGAATACAGACAAGTCTCTACTGATTTTTGTGCTTCATCCTCAAACTTTAAAATGACTGCCAAGCTTGCAACAAAGAAGAGGTCTCTTGTATCTGATGATCTTCCACAATCTTTCCGATGACAAGTTGGTATAGACTTCTACTGTGTTTAGGGATTCAAAAACTTTTAACTTGTCAGACCAGCCACACTTAGTCTTTAAAATTTTGCTGAAATTTTACTATCTTTTTGTTAACCATTTCTACATTGGCTACCACATTATCCCACTGTTCTATCAAAGAAATCAGTTCATGTGTATCACTTTATACTGGAGGGGCTTACAACTCTTTGGATATATTTCATTAGATTACCATCTCAGGTCTCTATAAAATATGACTGTTTGCCATTTCTTTGCTAGAAAGGAGAAGTGTTTCACTGAAATTTTAAATATTTAAAGTGATATCTCTTGATGACATTAACTTTTATATACTTCAAATCTATAAAGTGGAGGACATGAAGCCAAGAGAGCATGTGGTTTATTCCTGGTCATATCATATGTTCCATAAGGGCTTATTTTACCATACAGATCTCCAAATTCTAACTCAGTATTCTTTTCCTTAAGTAAGACTTGCATAATGATATTGTCTTTTTAAAAAAAAATTCAAGCCTTTAAACTTCATATGCAAAACCCATCTTATTTACTGGGAATTCATAGCTACAAAAATTTTTATGCTACAGAAACCTAGATTATTAACTCCTCACTCCCCACCAAGCCACCAAACGTTGTCATAGAAAAATATTTCAAGAAACAAGCAACAAGGAGGGGCCTGCTTTTTTAAAATCATGGTTCTTCTATAAATAAAGGAACTACTTGCATTTATCAAAGAATGCTGCTTTAAACATAATGCATCTGGTAATAAACTGCTATATAATCATGTTCTCTCAGTGATATTGTGGATCTTTCTTGTGCTAAATATAATTAAACCAGTTTAAAAGATGCCAGAGCTATTTATTTACTTCCCTAGAAAGCTATTTCAGCTTTCATTTTAATAAATATTGCCTTAGAATAATAAATATGAAAATTTAATATGTAAAAGAGGTAGAAATATCTGAAAAAGGCAAACATTTTGAGACAAAGAGATATATATATATATATATACACACACACACATATACACATATACATAGGTAATATTTAACTTGTTAGATACAATAACCCATTTATTTACACTTTAATAGATTAATTTTTTTAATTTTCTAAATCTTGTACAATCTTCCTGATGAGCTTATAACCCACCAGGTAGCAAAGACAACTTAACTTGCCAAATTAAAATATTTGTTCCCACTATAATCACTGTCTCTTTTAATTTAAATAATTTGTTACTTCAAATTTCATCTGCCTGTTAGTTTTGGCGTAAATCTTTTATATGACTGAGTCTCCTAATTAAAGTATAAGTCTTTCAAATTTGTCCTCAAATTGTCTTTCTCTTTCTCAAGTTTACTTTAGTAGATAAGAAACAGAACTGTTATGTCCCTATGACAATGGGAAAGAAGGATTCCTTAGATTTAACTGGAAGAGAAAGAAAGATATACCTGGTGGAAAATAAAAGTAAAAAAAGAAGAAGAAATGCATAAAAGAAAGGGCTAAAGATAGGAAGAATATTTTTAAAAATACATATAGAGCATAGAGGCAAAATTGGGAAGATGGCGGCATAGGAGGACGCTGGGCTCACCGTGTCCTGCGGATCACTTAGATTCCACCCACACCTGCCTAAATAACCCAGAAAATCACCAGAAGACTAGAAGAACAGATTCTCTGGAGCCAAGCATAGACGAGAGGTCCATGGAACAGGGTAGGAAGGGCGAGAGGCGGTGCGACTGGCGGGAGGGAGCCTGGGTGGAGAGGCAGCCCGCCAGCAAAGCAGAACCCTGAGTCCGGCTTGCAAAAGTGGAGGGGCTAGACGGAGTGTGTTCTGACAGCAAGCGGGACTTAACATCTGGAAGGTTATAAGTTAACAGTTCTGCTCGGAGAGCAGGAGGGCTGGAGGAAAACGGGAGGGAGAGTTGTTGAGCCCCGGATGACAGAGCTCAGCTTGGCAGGGAACAAAGGTGCTAGCGATCTCCCTCGCCCATCCCCCAGCCAAAATACCAAAGGGAACCAGTTCCTGTCAGGGAACTGGCGTGCACCGCGCAAACACCGAACGTTGTGCTTCTGCGGATCCATCCCTCCTGCAGGTCTGACTCTCTCCTGGTGCCACAGGGCCCCTCCCGAAGCAGATCTCCGAAGGATAAGAGAGCTGAGCCTACCCCTCCCGCTACTGTGCACCTTGCCAATCCACCCCAGCTAATAGGTCAGATCCCCAGCACCACAAACCTGGCAATGTGCAAGTAGCCCAGATGGGCCACGCCACCTCACAGTGAATCCTGCCCCTAGGAGAGGGACAGAGAAGGCACACACCTGTCTGACTGTGGCCCCAGCGGTGGGCTGGGGGCAGACATCAGGTCTGACTGCAACCCGCCCACCAACGCAAGTTATTCAAGACAGCACAGGTGAAGTGCCCTGCAGTTCTGCACCATCCTGCAGTTCCACACCCTGCAGTTCTGCATCATATCCAAAATGACGAAATGGACGAATTCCCCGCAAAAAAACCTCCAGGAAATAACAAAAGCTAATGAACTGATCAAAAACGATTTAATCAATATAACAGAAAGTGAATTTAGAATAATAGTCATAAAATTAATCGCTGGGCTTGAAAACAGTATAAAGGACAGCAGAGAATCTATTGCTACAAAGATCAAGGGACTAAGGAACAGCCAGGAGGGGCTAAAAAATGCTATTAATGAGTTGCAAAATAAAATGGAGACAACCACGGCTCTGAATAAAGAGGCAGAGGAGAGAATAGGTGAACTAGAAGATAAAATTATGGAAAAAGAAGAAGCTGAGAAAAAGAGAGATAAAAAAATCCAGGAGTATGAGGGGAAAATTAGAGAACAAAGTGATGCACTAAAGAGAAATAATCTACGCATAATTGGTATTCCAGAGGAGGAAGAGAGAGGGAAAGGTGCTGAAGGTGTACTAGAAGAAATAATAGCTGAGAACTTCCCGGATCTGGGGAAGGAAAAAGGCATTGAAATCCAAGAGGCACAGAGAACTCCCTTCAGACGTAACTTGAATCAATCTTCTGCACGACATATCATAGTGAAACTGGCAAAATACAAGGATAAAGAGAAAATTCTGAAAGCAGCTACAGATAAACGTGCTCTAACATATAAAGGGAGACATATAAGACTCATGACCGATCTCTCTACTGAAACTTGGCAGGCCAAAAGGAATGGCAGGAGATCTTCAATGTGATGAACAGAAAAAATATGCAGCCGAGAATCCTTTACCCAGCAAGTCTGTCATGTAGAATAGAAGGAGAGATAAAGGTCTTCCCGAACAAACAAAAACTGAAGGAATTTGCCACCACTAAACCAGCCCTACAAGAGATCCTAAGGGGGATCGTGTGAGACAAAGTACCAGACACATTGTTACAAGCACGAAACCTATGGACATCACAATGACTCTAAACCCGTATCTTTTTATAATAACACTGAATGTAAATGGATTAAATGCGCCAACCAAAAGACATAGGGTATCAGAATGGATAAAAAAACAAGACCCACCTATTTGCTGTCTACAAGAGACTCATTTTAGACCTGCGGACACCTTCAGATTGAGAGCAAGGGGATGGAGAACTATTTACCATGCTACTGGAAGTCAAAAGAAAGCTGGAGTAGCCGTACTTATATCAGACAAACTAGACTTTAAATTAAAGGTTGTAACAAGCCATGAAGAAGGGCATTATATAATAATCATAGGGTCTATCCATCAGGAAGAGTTACCAATTATAAATGTCTATGCGCCAAACACAGGAGCCCCCAAATATATAAAACAATTATTCACAAACATAAGCAACTTTATTGATAAGAATGTGGTAATTGCAGGGGAATTTAACACCGCACTCACAGTAATGAATAGATCATCTAGACACAAGGTCAATAGAGAAACAAGGGCCCTGAATAATACATTGGATCAGATGGACTTGACAGATATATTTAGAACTCTGCATCCCAAAGCAACAAAATATACTTTCTTCTCGAGTGCACATGGAACATTCTCCAAGATAGATCACTTACTGGGTCACAAAAGAGCCCTTCAGAAGTATACAAGAATTGAGATCATACCATGCATACTTTCAGACCACAATGCTATGAAGCTTGAAATCAACCACGGGAAAAAGTCTGGAAAACCTCCAAAAGCATGGAGGTTAAAGAACACCCTACTAACGAATGAGTGGGTCAACCAGGCAATTAGAGAAGAAATTAAAAAATATATGGAAACAAACAAAAATGAAAATACAAAAATCCAAACGCTTTGGGATGCAGCGAAGGCAGTCCTGAGAGGAAAATACATTGCAATCCAGGCCTATCTCAAGAAACAAGAAAAACCCCAAATACAAAATCTAACAGCACACCTAAAGGAACTAGAAGCAGAACAGCAAAGGCAGCCTAAACCCAGCAGAAGAAGAGAAATAATAAAGATCAGAGCAGAAATAAACAATATAGAATCTAAAAAAACTGTAGAGCAGATCAACGAAACCAAGAGTTGGTTTTTTGAAAAAATAAACAAAATTGACAAACCTCTAGCCAGGCTTCTCAATAAGAAAAGGGAGATGACTAAAATAGATAAAATCATGAATAAAAATGGAATTATTACAACCAATCCCTCAGAGATACAAGCAATTATCAGGGAATACTATGAAAAATTATATGCCAACAAACTGGACAACCTGGAAGAAATGGACAAATTCCTGAACACCCACACTCTTCCAAAACTCAAACAGGAGGAAATAGAAAGCTTGAACAGACGCATAACCAGCGAAGAAATTGAATCAGTTATCAAACATGTCCCAAAAATTGAGTTCAGGACCAGATGGCTTCCCTGGGGAATTCTAACAGACATTTAAAGCAGAGATAATACCTATCCTTCTTAAGCTATTCCAAAAAATAGAAAGGGAAGGAAAACTTCCAGACTCATTCTATGAAGCCAGTATTACTTGGATATCTAAACCAGACAGAGACCCAATAAAAAAAGAGAACTACAGGCCAATATCCCTGATGATTATAGATGCAAAAATTCTGAATAAGATTCTAGCAAATCGAATTCAACAGCATATGAAAAGAATTATTCACCATGATCAAGTGGGATTCATTCCTGGGCTGCAGGGCTAGTTCAACATTCACAAAACAATCAACGTGATATATCACATTAATAAAAGAAAAGATAAGAACCATATGATCCTGTCAATCGATGCAGAAAAAGCATTTGACAAAATTCAGCATCTTTTCTTAATAAAAACCCTTGAGAAAGTTGGGATAGAAGGAACATACTTAAACATCATAAAAGCCATTTATGAAAAGCCCACAGCTAACATCATCCTCAACGGGGAAAAACTGAGAGCTTTTCCCCTGAGATCAGGAACACGACAGGATGTCCACTCTCACCGCTGTTGTTTAACATAGTGTTGGAAGTGCTAGTATCAGCTATTAGACAACAAAAGGAAATCAAAGGCATCAAAATTGGCAAAGATGAAGTTAAGCTTTCGCTGTTTGCAGATGACATGATATTATACATGGAAAATCCTATAGACTCCACCAAAAGCCTGCTAGAACTGATATAAGAATTCAGCAAAGTTGCAGGATACAAAATCTATGTACAGAAATTAGTTGCATTCTTATACACTAATAATGAAGCAACAGAAAGACAAATAAAGAAACTGATCCCATTCACAATTGCACCAAGAGGCATAAAACACCTAAGAATAAATCTAACCAAAGATATAAAAGATCTGTATGCTGAAAACTATAGAGAGCTTATGAAGGAACTCGAGGAAGATACAAAGATGGAAAAACATTCTGTGCTCATGGGTTGGAAGAATAAATATTGTCAAAATGTCAATACTACCCAAAGCTATCTACACATTCAATGCAATCCCAATCAAAATTGCACCAGCATTCTTCTCAAAACTAGAACAAGCAATCCTAAAATTCATATGGAATCACAAAAGGCCCTGAATAGCCAAAGGAATTTTGAAGAAGAAGACCAAAGCAGGAGGCATCACAATCCCAGACTTTAGCCTCTACTACAAAGCTGTAATCATCAAGACAGCATGGTATTGGCATAAAAACAGACACACAGACCAATGGAATAGAATAGAAACCCCAGAACTAGACCCACAAAAGTATGGCCAACTAATCTTTGACAAAGCAGGAAAGAATATCCAATGGAAAAAAGACAGTCTCTTTAACAAATGGTGCTGGGAGAACTGGACAGCAACATGCAGAAGAATGAAACTAGACCACTTTCTTACACCATTCACAAAAGTTAACTCAAAATGGATAAAGGACTTGAATGTGAGACAGGAAACCATCAAAACACTAGAGGAGAAAGCAGGAAAAGACCTTTCTGACCTCAGCCATAGCAATTTCTTACTTGACACATCCCCAAAGGCAAGGGAATTAAAAGCAAAATGAACTATTGGGACCTCATGAAGATAAAAAGCTTCTTCACAGCAAAGGAAACAATCAATAAAACTAAAAGGCAACCAACGGAATGGGAAAAGATATTTGCAAAGGACATATCGGACAAAGGGCTAGTATCCAAAATCTATAAAGAGCTCACCAAACTCCACACCCAAAACACAAATAACCCAGTGAAGAAATGGGTAGAAAACATGAATAGATACTTCTCTAAAGAAGACATCCGGATGGTCAACAGGCATATGAAAAGATGCTCAACATCACTCCTCATCAGGGAAGTACAAATCAAAACCACACTCAGATATCACCTCATGCCAGTCAGAGTGGCCATAATGAACAAATCAGGAGACTATAGATGCTGGCGAGGATGTGGAGAAACGGGAACCCTCTTGCACTGTTGGTGGGAATGCAAATTGGTGAAGCCACTCTGGAAAACAGTGTGGAGGTTCCTCAGAAAATTAAAAATAGACCTACCCTATGACGCAGGTATAGCACTGCTAAGAATTTACCCAAGGGATACAGGAGTACTGATGCATAGGGCACTTGTACCCCAATGTTTATAGCAGCACTCTCAACATTAGCCAAATTGTGGTAAAAGCCTAAATGTCCATCAACTGATGAATGGATAAAGAAACTGTGGTTTATATACACAATGGAGTACTACGTGGCAATGAGAAAGAATGAAATATGGCCCTTTGTAGCAGCGTGGCTGGAACTGGAGAGTGTTATGCTAAGTGAAATAAACCATACAGAGAAAGACAGATACCATATGTTTTCACTCTTATGTGGATCCTGAGAAACTTAACAGAAACCCATGGGGGAGGGGAAGGAAAAAAAAAAAAAGAGGTTAGAGTGGGAGAGAGCCAAAGCATAAGAGACTGTTAAAAACTGAGAACAAACTGAGGGTTGATGGGGGGTGGGAGGGAGGGGAGGGTGGGTGATGGGTATTGAGGAGAGCACCTTTTTGGATGAGCACTGGGTGTTGTAGGGACCCAATTTGACAATAAATTTCATATAATAAAAAAAATAAAAATAAAAATACATATATACCTTTTTAACTTGGAATTGTGCAAAAGGCCATTAATATAACATCCTGCCTTTAAACTGTGCTGCTGCAAATCACCAAGGAGAATGCACATGAAACTGATTCAATAAAATGATCAAAAATATATAAAAAGCACAAATATTATTATTATTTTTAAAGTTTATTTATTTTATTTTGAGAGTGAGAGAGTATGTGAGTGCAAGTGGGAAGGGGCAGAGACAGAGAGAGAGAATCCCAAGTAGACTGCATGCTGTCAGCTCAGAGCCCAATGCTGGTCTCAATCTCATGAACAACTGATCATGACCTGAGCCAAAATCAAGAGTCAGATGCTTAACTTACTGAGCCACCCAGACACCCCCATAAATTTTTCTAAAATATTTCTAAAATATTTTTTAGTGCAAAAAAACTGAGATTGTAGCCTGACCTCTACCATGTAAAGAGCTTAGAAGCCAACACTCGATTCTTAAATAACAGTAAAAACTAGAAAAGAAATCAATGTCTTTTTGTGAATCTATCAAAAAAACCAGATTGCAGTGAAAACTGCCAACCCCAAATCTGGAGAAAATCACTGGGACCACAAATTGGGAGAAATACTTCTATGACAAACTTGACAAATTGGTGGAGTGTGAGTATGGACTAATATGAGAAAGTCTTGGGCGGCTTCTGTCTTAAAAAGAACCTATATTTTTATAGCCTTTATTTCAAGGAATCCTGCCAACTACTTACAATACAGATGTCCCATTTGGCTCTGGCAGGGAAAGGGGAAGAGCAATCCTTGTGAATTACCTTCAAAGCATTCTCCATAAGAAAAGGTCTATATGCCCAGACAGAAAGCTTTACAAGAGACTCTTCCCAAATCCATAGTGATAGGGCATTTCCTTCATTCCAATGCCCTCTAGCAAGTGTGGCTCATCTAAGGAGGGAGGCATAATTGACAAGCACTTGTGAAGATCACAGTCTTGCTACACAGGATAACTCAAAGACTGATAATAAAACATAACACTATAGGACACTTCCCTCCTCCCATATTTGAAGAGCACCATATAATATCAGTGATTTTAAGCTGAAAGAATTCCAAAGGGAGAACCCATTCCAGGAGTAGTTGTAAGGAAACCTTCCCCACCCCCCCAAAAAAAGAGAAGACAAAAAAATGCCATTAGAGGAATTTGAGGCCTTTGGAAACTAGAGTTTGGCAAATATTACATAAAGCTCAACTCACAGTCTGATTAACAAATAACCTCACACTAGGGGCCTATTTACCTCAATCTTATTATTCAAGATATCATGACTGGCTTTCAACAAAAAGTTACAAAGCATGTTAAAGGCAAAAGAAAACAAAATAAAGCAATCTTCAAAAACCCAAAACTTATTGTCTCTGAAGAGACAAACAATCATCACAACCAAGTCAAAATTGACATAAATTTTAAAATATTAGAGAGTTTAAAGCAACTATTCCTTAGATGTTTAAGGGCTCATTTCTTACCTGGTGGAAGGGTTATGATGGAAAATCATAAACAACATACCAGATAGATGTGTAATATCATCAGAGAGGTGGAAATTATAAGAAAGAATCAAAAGGAAATGATAGAAATCAAAAGCATGGTAACATAAAGACTGCCATTTCATGGGACAATTAGCAAAATTGACACAAATTAACAATCAGTAAGCATGAAGATGTGTCAGTAGAAGCCTCTCAAACTGAAATAGAAAGATATAAAATGGAAGAAAAACAAAAACAAAAATAAAACAAAATATCCAAAAACTGTGGGACAATTTCAAAAGGTGTGACTGTGAAATTCTAAAACCAGAAGGGTGAAAAAGAGAAAAAGGAGATGATGTATTTGAGGCAATAATAGCTGACAATTTTTCCAAACTAATGACAGACATCAAGCCATAGACCTAGTATCTCAGAAAACACCAAACAGAATAAATAAAAAACCTGACATATCATATTCAAACAAACCATATTCAAAAAGAAGATAATGGGGAGGGGCCAAGGTGGCAGAACAGCATGGAAGTTATTTTTGCATCTCTTGTCCCTGAAATGTAGCCAGATCAACATTTAACCATCTTTCACACCTAGAAAACTTATTTGAGGATTAACACAACAATCTGCACAACCTGAACCACAGAACTCCGCAGGTATGCAGCATGGAGAGGTGAAATGGGGAGGGAGAAGCCATGGGGGGCAGGGATATGTTTTTGCTGGGGGGGGGGGTATTGGAAAAGTACCCCCCCCATCAATAAATGTAGTTGAAGAGAAAGTGGAAAAGTGGAAAGAGCTATAGGGACTGAACAAAAAAGGGAGAAAGGAGAAAGGAAAGGGTTTAAATTTCCTTAAGACTCTATAAACAGGAGGAGTGCAGAGTCTGAACTCTGCAGCTTGATACCGGGCATTTTGCTCTGGTGGGAAGGGCAAATCTCCAGGAGCAGAGAGAGAGGTCCGAGGGGTCCTCTGGCCACATGGGGAGAGGCAGCTCCCTTGCGGGTAGGACATTTGGTAGAGGCTGTGTGGCCATCCCACAGGCAAAAGTTCAAGTGGACCCCAGAGAACAACCACATTCACTGGTGTCAGAGTGAGGATGTTATGAGGAAGCCTAGCGGCAGATGTGTGTTGTGATTTTCCATAAACCCTGAAATGCTGCTGCTACAAGATCGTTTGAACACAATCTGGGCTGGCACCCAGCCGCAGTCTCTGGGCATTGGCAGCAGCATAGTCTCGCAAATGTTTCTGGGGGTGGGCTGGCACCCATCCATTGCATAACAAGACCCTCCTCCAGAAGGTCTCAGCAGGTCAAAGCTGCAGCTCCTCAGAAGTGAGGGGTTGGCAAACACAGCCCAATTTGAGATAAAATTCAGGAGGGAGGTGCCACCTGGCAGCCTGGCGGCTTGGTCATAGACAGTGTAGAAGCAGGGAGTGGACAGTAGCTGGAGACAAAGGAGGGGTGCTTGATTGCCAGTCATGGAGAGACAGAGTTCTGATACTAGAGACTGGGTAGCTGGGTGAGGCCATTTCATCCCTCCTGAGCATGCACATCCAGGCCTATACACTCCACACAATCCACCCCAGTAAACTAACCAGCGCTATCTAGTGGAGGATGTAGTCATTATGCTAATCCTGGCCGAACTGGGCCAACAGCGATCTTGACAAAGACAAGTGTCTCTGCCTGCTTAGTTTACAGACTATAAAGTGCTTCATAGGTTAACTTCTACAGGAAACCAGATGTAATTTCAACCATACGTCATTCTGTTCACTGGTTCTTTTATTCAATTTTTTTCTTTTCTTTTATTATTCTTGAATATAGAAAGAGAAAAGGTATATTTTTATTTTCCTTTTTTTATTAAAAAGATTTTTCTTGAAATTTTTTCTATTATATATTTTTTTACTTTTTGTAAATTTTTAAATTCTATTTTATTTTCATCGTTTCATTTTATTCTATCTTATTATATTCATTTTTTCAAATTTTCATATGTTTTCCTTTTTTTTCTTTTCTTATCTTTCCATTTTTTCTCAATCTGTCAAGCTTCTTTCAGCAACCAGACCAAAACACACTTAGGATGTAGCATCCTTTATTTGATTTCTTTGTGTTGTTTTAAGTTTTTTATTTTAATTTTTTTTTTACTTTATTAATTCATTTTCTTCCTCCAAAATGATGAGATTAAGGAATTCACCCCAAAAGACAGAATAGGAAGAAATGACAGCCAGGGATTTATCAACACAATACAAGCAGTATGTCTGAACCAGAATGTAGAATCATAATAATAAGAATACTAGCTCGTGTTGAAAATAGACTAGAATCCCTTTCTGTAGATATAAAAGAAGTAAAAGCTAGTCAGGATGAAATAAAAAATGCTACAACTGAGCTACAATCTCGAATGGATGCCATAGCAGCAAGGACAGACAAGACACAGCAGTGAATCAGCCATATAGAGGACAAACTTATGGAGAATAATGAAGCAGAAACAAAAGGGAAACTAAGGCAAAAGAAGATGATATCAGAATTAGAGAATTCAGTGACCTCATTAAAAAGGAATAACATCAGAATCATAGGGGTCCCAGAAGATGAAGAGACAAAAAGGGGTAGAAAATTTATGTGAGCAAGTCATAGCAGAAAACTTTTCTAACCTGGGAAAAGACACAGACATCAAAATCCAGGAAGCACAGAGGACTCTCATTAGATTCAACAAAACTGACAATCAGGGGTGCCTGGGTGGCTCAGTCAGTTAAGTGTCAGCTCAGGTCATGATCTCATGGTTCATGAATTTGAGCCCCATGTCAGGCTCTGTGCTGATAGCTCAGAGCCTGGAACCTGCTTCAGATTCTGTCTCCCTCTCTCTCTGCCCCCCTCTGCTTGTGCTCTGTCTCTCTCTCAAAAACAAATAAACATTAAAAAAAATTAAAAAAAAAACAGCATACCATTGTCAAATTCAACAGGCATATCATAGTCAAATTCACAAAATACTCAGGCAAGACAAGAATCATGAAAGTAGCAAGGGACAAAAAGTCCTTAACCTACAAGGGAACAGAGATCAGGTTTGCAGCAGACCTATCCACAGAAATGTGGTAGGCCAGAAAGAAATGACAGGATATATTCAACATGCTGAACTGGAAAAAATATGCATCCAAGAATTCTTTATCCAGTAAGGCTGTCATTCAAATTGAAGAAGGGGTAAAGTCCTCCAGACAAACAAAATAAAAGGAGTTCATGATCACTAAACCAGCCCTGCAAGAAATTTTAAGGGTGACTCTATGAGGGGAGAAAAGATGGGGAAAAAAAACAAACAAAACCAAAACCAAAAAAAAAAAAAAAAAAGAAAAGAAAAGAAAAGAAAAGAAAAAGAAAAACAAGGCTCAAAACAATAAAGACTAGAAAGGATCAGAGAACACTACCAAAAACTCTAACTCTACATGTAACATGCTGGCAATAAATTCATATCTTTCAGTACTCACTCCAAATTTCAATGGTCTAAATGCTCTAATCAAATGACATAGGGTAACAGAATGGAAAAGAAAACAAGTTCCATCTCTATGCTGTTTATAAGGGACCAATTTTAGACTTGAAGGTACCTTCAGATTGAAAATAAGGGGATGGAGAACCATCTGTCATGCTAATGTTCACTAAAAGAAAGCTGGAGTGGCCATACTTACATTAGACAATATAGATTTTAAAATAAAGACTGTAACAAGAGATGAAGGATGACATTATATCATAATTAAGGGGTCTATCCACCAAGAAGACCTAACAATTATAAACATTTATCCTACAAATGTGGAAATGGCAAATATATAAATCAATTAATAACAAACATAAAGAAACTCATTGATAATAATACCATATTAGTAGGGGACTTCAACATCCCACTTACAACAATGGACAGATCATCTAAACAAAAACCAAAAAGGAAACAATGGCTTTGAATGACACACTGAACCAGATGGACTTACCAGATATATACAGAACATTTCATCCTAAAGCAGCGGAATACACATTAATCTCCAGTGCACATGGGACATTCTCCAGAATAGATCACATACTGGGACACAAATCAGCTCTCAACAAGTACAAAAACATCGAGATCATACCATGCATATTTTCAGACCACAATGCTATGAAACTCAAAACCAACCACAAGAGAAAATTTGGAAAGATAACCAATACTTGGAAACTAAAGAACATCCTACTAAGAATGAATGGGCTAACCAAGAAATTAAAGAGGAAATTAAAAAGTACATGGAAGCCAATGAAAATTATAACACCACAGCCCAAAACCTCTGGGATGCAACAAAGGTGGCCATAAGAGGGAAGTATATAGCAATCCAGGCCTTACTAAAGAAGGAAGAAAGGTCTTAGATATACAACCTAACCTTACACCACAAAGAGCTAGAAAAAGGAGAGCAAATAAAACCAAAAATCAGAAGAAATCAGGAAATAATAAAGATTAGAGCCAAAATCAAGGCTATTAAAACCAAAAACAAAAACAAAGCAAAACAAAAATAAAACAAACAAAAAAACCCACAATAGAACAGATCAATGAAACCAGGAGCTGGTTCTTTGAAAGAATTAACAAAACTGATAAAACCCTAGCCAGTTTGTTGAAAATGAAAAATGAAAGGAGCCAAATAAATATAATCAAGAATGAAAGAGGAGAGATCACAACCAACACTGCAGAACTAAAAACAATAGTAAGAGAATATTATGAGTAATTATATGCCAATAAAATGGACAATCTGGAAGAAGTGGACAAATTCCTAGGAACACATAAACTACCAAAACTGAAACAGGAAGAAGTAGAAAATTTGAACATACCCATAACTAGAAAAGAAAGCAAATTAGTAATAAAAAATCTCCCAAAAAACAAGAGTCCACAGCTGGATGACTTTCCAGGGGAATTCTACCAAACATTTAATTAGAGTTAACACTTATTATCTTGAAGCTGTTCCAAAAAATAGAAATGGAAGGAAAACTTCCAACCTCTTTCTATGAAGCTACCATGACCTTGATTATAAAACTAGGCAAAGACCATACAAAAAGGAGAACTATAGACCAGTTACCCTGATGAATGTGGATGCAAAAACCCTCAACAAGATACAAACCAACAGGATCCAACGATGCATTAAAAGAATTATTTACCATGACCAACTGGGATTAATACCTGGCATGTAGGGCTAGTTCAATATCCACAAAACAATCAATGTGATTCATCACGTCAATAAAAGAAAGGACAAGAACCACATGATCCTCTCTATAGTTGCAGAGAAAGCATTTGACAAAATGCAGCATAATTTCTTGACAAAAACCCTCAAGAACATAGGGATAGAAGGATCATACCTCGAGATCATAAAAGCCCTATATGAAAGACCCACCACTAATATCATTCTTAATGGGGAAAACTGAGATCTGCCCCCCCCTTAGACCTGGAACAAGACAGGGCTATCCACTCTCCCCACTGTTATTCAGTATAGTATTGGAAGTCTCAGCCTCAACAATCAGACAACACAAAGGTATAAAAGACATCCAAATCATCCAGGAGGAAGTCAAACTTTCACCCTTTGCAGATCACATGATATTCTATCTGGAGAACCCAAAAGATTCCACCAAAAAACTGCTAGACCTGATTCATGAATTCAGTAAAGTTGCAGTATATAAAATCAATGCACAGAAATCAGTTACATTCCTATACACCATTAATGAAGCAACAGAAAGAGAAATCGAGGAATCAATCCCATTTACAATTGCACCAAAAACTATAAAATACATAGGAATAAGCATAACCAAAGAGGTGAAAAATCTATACACTGAAAACTATAGAAAGCTTATGAAAGAAATTGAAGAAGACACACACACACACACAAACACACACACAATGGAAAAATATTCCATGCTCCTGGATAGGAAGAACAAATATTGTTTAAATGTCGATACTGCCCAAAGCAATCTACATATTCAATGCAATCCCTATCAAAATAACACCACCATTCTTCACAGAGCTAGAACAAATAATCCTAAAATTTGTATGGAACCAGAAAATACCCCCAATAGCCAAGGCCATCTTAAAAAAGAAAACCAAAGCAGGAGTCATCACAATCCCGGACTTCATGCTGTATTACAAAGCTGTAATCATGAAGACAGTGTAGTAATGGCACAAGAACAGACACTCAGAACAATGGAACAGAATAGAGAACCCAGGAATGGACCTATAAATATATGGCCTACTAATCTTTTTTTTTTTTTAATTTTTTTTCCAACGTTTTTTTATTTATTTTTGGGACAGAGAGAGACAGAGCATGAACAGGGGAGGGGCAGAGAGAGAGGAAGACACAGAATCGGAAACAGGCTCCAGGCTCCGAGCCATGAGCCCAGAGCCTGACGCGGGGCTCGAACTCACGGACCGAGAGATCGTGACCTGGCCGAAGTCGGACGCTTAACCGACTGCGCCACGCAGGCGCCCCTATGGCCTACTAATCTTTGACAAGGCAGGAGAGAATATCCAATGGAATAAGACAGTATCTTCAGCGAGTGGTGCTGGGAAAACTGGACAGCAACATGCAGAAGAATGAACCTGGACTACTTTCTTACAGCATACACAAAAATAAACTCAAAATGGATGAAAGACCATTTGGGTCTGTCATTTAGTAAGACAGGAAGGCATCAGAATCCTAGAAGAGAAAGCAGGCAAAAACCTCTTTGAGCTCGGCCGAAGCAACTTCTTACTCAACACGTCTCCAGAGGAAAGGAAACAAAAGCAAAAATGAACTATTGGGAGCTCATAAAAATAAAAACCTTCCACACAGCGAAGGAAACAATCAGCAGAACTAGAAGGCAACCAACGGAATGGGAGAAGATATTTGCAAATGACATATCAGATAAAGGGTTAGTATCCAAAATCTATAAAGAACTTATCAAACTCAACACCTAAAAAACAAAAAATCCAGTGAAGAAATGAGCAAAAGACATGAATAGACATTTCTTCAAAGAAGACATCCAGATGGCTAACAGACACATGAAAAAATGCTCAACATCACTCATCAACAGGGAGATACCAATCAAAACCACAGTCAGATACCACCTCACAACTGTCATAATGGCTAACATTAACAACTCGGGCAACAACAGATGTTGGCGAGGATGCAGAGAAAGAGGATCTCTTTTGCACTGATGGTGGGAATGCAAACTGGTGCAGCCACTCTGGCAAACAGTATGGAGGTTCCTCAAAAAATTAAAAATAAAACTACCCTAGGATCCAGCAATTGCACTAATAGGTATTTATCAATGGGATACAGATGTGCTATTTCGAAGGGGCACATGCACCCAATGTTTATAGCAGCACTATCATCAACAGTCAGAGTATGAAGAGCCCAAATGTCCATTGACGGATGAATGGATGAAGATGTGGTATATATATATACAATGGAGCATTACTCCACAATCAAAAAGAATGAAATCCTTCCATTTGCAACTATGTGGATGGAACTAGAAGGTATTATGCTAAGTGAAATTAGTCAGTCAGAGAAAGACAAATTTCATATGACTTCACTCATATGAAGAATTTAAGATACAATGCAAATGAACATAAGTGAAGGGAAGTAAAAATAACATAAAAATAGGGAGGGGGACAAAACATAAAAGACTCTTAAATATAGAGAACAAACAGAGGGTTACTGGAGGGGTTTTTGGAGGGGGGATGGTCTAAATGGGTAAGGGGCATTAAAGAATGTACTCCTGAAATCATTGTTGCATCATATGCTAACTAACTTGGATGTAAACTAAACAATAAATAAATTTAAAAAAAGAAGATAACAAGACTATCTTGAAAGAAAAAGGGGAGTGGTGGTGAAAGACATTTAACTCATATAGGAATAAGTACAAGAATTACAATGGACTCCTCATTGGAAACCATGCAATCAACAAGATAGTAGAATGACATATTGGTATTGTTTAAAGTAAGAAGTCATCATTCTTGAATTCTATATCCAGAAAAATTGTCTTTCAAAGTGAAGAAGTAATAAAGACTTTCTCAGACACGTAGAAAAAGAGACTCATCACCAGGAGATGTGCTCTGCAAGAAATATTAAATGATACAGTTCAGAAATTCAGATTTACATAAAGAAAGGAAGAGCCTTGGAGAAAAAAAAATAAAGAAAGATAAAAAGAAATATTTTATTCTTTTCCTCTTAAATGATTTAGGTATAATTGATATTTAAAGTAATAATAGAAACAATGTATTTGGTGGTTATAGCATATGAATCAGTGAAATGAGTAATACAATTTCATAAGGAAAGAATGCAGGAATTGGAAATGTGCTGCCATAAGGTACCTCTACAACCTCTGCTATTAGTACATATACAATATCATTAGGAAATATACATAGGTTTAGTATATATTACATTAATATAGTAGATATTAATATATATAGTAGATATATAATTGTAATATATAGTAGATATTAATATTTATAATATAATGTTTATAATATGTATTTTTCAAATTCTATTTGAAAAAATGTTACATAAACATAATTGATATGGTAACAGAGCAGATAAAATGGAATCATAAAATTTTCAATTAAAACTAGAGAAAGTTTATGGGGCGCCTGGGTGGCGCAGTCGGTTAAGCGTCCGACTTCAGCCAGGTCACGATCTCGCAGTCCGTGAGTTCGAGCCCCGCGTCGGGCTCTGGGCTGATGGCTCAGAGCCTGGAGCCTGTTTCCGATTCTGTGTCTCCCTCTCTCTCTGCCCCTCCCTTGTTCATGCTCTGTCTCTCTCTGTCCCAAAAAAATAAATAAACGTTGAAAAAAAAATTAAAAAAAAAAAATAAAACTAGAGAAAGTTTAAAAAGTAATAAAAAAATGCAATAAATAGAATATACTTAAAATACATTTAGTAGATATTAATTCAAATACATTAATAATTATTTTAATGATATTAATCTAAAATCAGCAGCTAAAAGACAAAGATTGTCAAAGTGGATAAGAAATAACAAGACCAGGGCACTTGGGTGGCTCAGTCAGTTGAGTGCCCGACTTCAGCTAAGGTCATAATCTCGCTGTTCATGGGTTCTAGCCCCACGTCTGGCTCTGTCCTGACAGCTCAGAGGCAGGGAGCCTGCTTTGGTTTCTATGTCTCCCTCTTTCTCTGCCCCTACCCCACATCTCTCAAAAATAAATAAACATTAAAAAAAAAAAAAGAAATAACAAGACCTCATTAGAGTTTCACTACAAGAAACTTAGTTTAAATAAAGACTCATATGTGAAAAGTACAAGGATGGGTAACATATATTGTGTTAACACAACAGAAAGCTGAAGTTGCTACATTAAATTCAGACAAAGCAGACTGCAAGGAAAATTGACAGGGAAAAAATGAAGCATTGCACAATGATAAAGGGGTCAATTATTTTCATGAACGCAGAATCATCCTAAATGTCTATGTGCCTAAAAACAGAATATAAAAACAGACAAGGCAAGATATAATAAAACTGAAAGAAAAAAATAGACAAATCCACTAGCATTGTCAAAAACTTCAGCACTTCACTGTCATTAAGTAAGAGATCAAGCTAATTGAAAATCACTAAGGACATCTTTTTCAATCAACTGAACTATCAATCAAATTGACATTTAAAGAATAATCTATCCAAAAGAGCATACTATATGTTTTTCTTAAGCTCCCAAGAAATATTCACCAAGACAGACCACATTTTGGGTCTTAAAAACTTCTTAACAAGTTTATAAGTATAAAAATCATACAAATTATATTCTCAGACCACAATGGAGTTAAACTGGAAATCAATATAGAAAGAACTGGAAATTTCCAAATATTTAGAGATTAAACGATATAAGTAACACAAGACAAGAAATTCAAGAGAATATAAAATACTTTAAATAATGAAAATAAAATTCAACTCATCAAAATTTGAAGGATGTAACCTAAGTAGTACCTGGTGGGAAATTTATATCTCTAAATATAGATCTCAGAGAAGAAAGATCTAAAATCAGTAATATAAGACTCTATCAGAATAAACTACAGAAAGAAAAAACGTTTAAGCTTAAAGTGAACAGAAGAAAAGAAGTAGTAAAAATTGTAGCAGATATCAATGATTTTGAAAATGGAAAAATAATAAAGAAATGTCATTTAAAATAGCTGCATCTTTGGGGAAAAAATAATAAATTTTATAAACACCTAGCCAAGCTAATCAGGAATAAAGAGAAAAAGAAATATTGCCAATATGAGAAATGAAATTGGGGTCATCATTACTGATTATATCGACATTAAAAGGATAATAATATAATACTATGAACAATGCTGAACACATAAATTGACAACATAAAATAAATGGACCAAACCATTGAAAGGCATAAATTACCAAAACTCACAGAGAGAAAGGTATACTTTAAATAGGTGTATCTATTGAATAAAGTTGATCAATAATTAATCATCTTAAAAAGATTGTACCAGAATCAGATGGTTTCATTGGTGAATTCTACTCAATATTTAGTAAGAAACAATATCAATTTTACACACTATCTTCTAGAAAATAGAAACAGGAATATACTTTCTTATTCTCTGAGTTCTGTATTACTTTGATACTAAAATCAGACAAACACACCAAAGAAAAGTATACACCAATATTTCTCATAAACATTGATGCAAAAATGCTCAAGAAGATAATAGTATATCATGTCTTAACAGGTATAAAAAGTATTATGCACCAACAGTAAATGGGATTTATTACAGGTAGGCAAAGCTTATTCAAATCATCAAGGAAATTCACCGCAGCAACAGGATAAAGAAGAAAAATCATATGACCATATCAGTTAATATAAAAACTACTTGACAAAATCCAGTATTATTAAAAATTTTTTTAATCTCTCAGAAATTAAAAATAGAGGCAAGTATACTCTATTTGAAAAAGAACATCTACAAAAACCTGTAGCTAACCTCGTACTTTGTATAAAAAAATGGAATATTTTCCCTCGAAGATGAAGAAAAAGGTAATGTCCACTCATCATTTCTATTCAGCATCACGCTGATAATTTTAGTTAGTACAATAATACAATAAAAGGAAAAAAAAGTGTGCAGAGTAGGAAGGAAGAAATAAAGCTGTCCGTATTCATAAAATGTTAGTACATGTAGAGAAGCCTAAAGAATTGAAAATAAAAATATTTGGAACTAATAAGCATTAACAACAAGTCAAATGATACAAAGTTAATCATTTCCCTATGTATTAGCAATGAACAATTAGAAATTAAAATTAAATAAACAGCATTTAATTAGCAACCAAAACTTAGCTATAAATTTAATAAAATAAAAATAGTTTTATACAAAGAAAAATACACTAAGATGCAAGAAATAAAGGCTCTAAATAAAAGGGGAGATATATTCCAGGTTTATGGATCAGAAGACTCAATGTTGTTACAATGTAATCTCTTAAATTCTTGATCTGTAGATTCAATACAACCCTAAATATCCTAGAAAACTATTTTATAAATATTGGCAACCAACGCAAAAGTTCATATGGAAAAAGAAAAACAGTATAGTCGATACAAAAATGAAAAAATTACAGAAATTTATTAGTGGATTTTAAGATTTACTATAACACCTCAACAATCAACACAGTGATGTATTGGTGAATGAACAAACATATAAATCAATGGATGAGAATACAGATTACTGAAATGGGCCCCCCAAAATATAGCAACTACTTTATAGAAAAAGAAAAAAGGCAATTCAATGGCGAAAGCATAGTTGTTTTTTTTTTTCCTAACAAAATGTGCTAGAAGAATGGGACACCCACGTATCAAAAAGAGAGAGAGAGAGAGAGAGAGAGAGAGAGAGAGAGAGAGAATCTTACCAGAAAAAAATTAATGTGAAATGTATCATATATCTAAATGGAAAATGGAAAATTAAACTTTTTGAAGAAAATACAGGAGAAAATCTAGATAAGCTTAGATTGATTATGGGATTTTAGATATAACATCAAATGCATACTGCATGAAAGGAAAACATCATTAAGTTGGACTTCATTAAAGAAAAACAAAAACCTTACATTCAGTCAAAGACACCATGAGGACACACAAAAGACAAGCCACATCCTGGGAAAACAATTTATAAGACTCACATAAGATAAAGGACTTGTATCTAAAGAACTCTTAAAATTCAACCATAAGAAAATTCAGAACTCAATTTAAAAATGGGCAAACTATATGAATAGACATACCACCAAAGAAGATACACAAATGTCAAATAAACATATGGCAAAAATATTCAACATAATTCAACATCACAAGCTAAAACAACAATAAAAAACACTATATATTTATTACACTGGACTAAAATCCAAAACCTAATAGTATCAAATTCTGGTAAGGAGGTGGAACAAATAAGAGCTCTTATTCACTGCTGGTGAGAATGCAAAATATTACAGTCACGCTAGAAGAGAGTTTGGCAGTTTTTTATAAAACCAAACATACTTCTATCATATGATCAGAAATCACGCTCATGGGCATTTACCCAAAAGCATCAAAGACTACATTCACACAATGTTCATAGCAGTTTTATTCATACTTGCCAAAACCTGGAGGCAAGCAAAAGGTACTTCACAAACAGATGGATAAACAACTCTGTCAGTTAAGAGGGCCTAGAAACAATGACAGTAGCAATGAGAGCCCACACAGTGCTGAGATCTTGGTTTCTAATATCAGTCTGTATATTAGAGGGATTCTTGGAAAAATGATTCTAGGACAAGAGCCAGAAATATACAAACTGGGCCTAGAGCATTTTGTAGCAGTAAAAATTTAGGAAGTTGAAACAATTTGGATAACAAAATAAAGTCCTGTTGGATTATAACACAAAGTACAAAATAAGTACCCATATATCCTTACCAGTAAAAATACATGATCGAATGAATTTAAAAAATGGGAGAGAAGAAATAAATCCTCCATGAAGAATTCCAAATAAATTAGGAACATGCTCCATCCTCAAGAAAGTGGAACATCACAACCACCTCCTTAAATATTGGCAATACATAGTAATTTTCTTCTAAAGTTTGGAAAATAGAGAAGAAAAGAATAACTTTACAATGAAGAGATCTGAGAAACACTACCTCTACTACGCTAAGGTCAACATCAACAGTGCTAAGTCAGATGGATAGCAAGTACCCCTTGATATGCTGTGATGAAAAAAACAGCTTTAGTTTTGTGATCTTTGAAACCCATCACTCCACTTTAATAATGGGAAAGACAACAGAAAAATCTCAGTTGAGGATATTCTGCAAAATATCTGATGAGTAGTTCTCAAAATTGCTAAGGACAATGAAGACAAGGGAAGTCTGAGAAATTGTCATAGCTAAGAGGAGACATAGCAACTAAATATAATATAATGTCGTAACTTGGATAGAATCATGAAATAGAAAAAAGGATATTAGGTAAAACCTAAGTAAATCTTAACAAAGTATGGACTTCAATTAATAATAATGTATCAATATTGGTAACTTAATTTTAACAAATACGTCAAACTGATGTTAAGATCTTAATAATGAGGAAAACTCAACATAGTATGCCCTTTCAAATTTTCCCATAAATCTAAAAGAGTTCTAAAAATAAACAGTGATTTAAAATAATAAAGCAATGAGGCATGCCTTATTATAGAACTACAATGTAAGGTAGTGGTAAGATCACAGGACTACGAGTTAGATCTGTAGTGGGATCTCCATCATGCAGTCATTTCTCTGTGTAACCTTGAGCATATCACTTAACCTCTCTGGGCTTTTGATTTCTCACCTACAAAAATATGAGTTTTGTAATAAAATGTCTCCTCCTGTTTTTAAATTATGTTCCTAATCTAACAACTCAGCTCAATAAATCTTTATACTACTCGTTTTGATTTTTTTTTTCAAGAGGATTTGTGTCAGGAGGAAAATTCCATTACCTTTGTTTCATATGTGGGGTTCTTTTTCTATTTGTACCCAATGTATAAATAATACACAATGACAGGGCAATTTCATCCCAATTTCACTCTTTCTGAAAATATTCATAGGAATCCAAAATGTGAAGCTTGTTACCAACCTGACATGTTTCAAAATAATTTATAATTCTTCAGTACCTTTGATACCTTTTTTTATGGTTGCTATTATTGGTAGGATTGTGATAATGGGACACTCTGGTGATTTTGTGGAGCCTGAAATTACACTGAAAAATAGCTTAACAAATGTAATTTTATTATGCTTCTAAATTAAGAGATGTTTAACAGACTATTTTACATTTTCACATCTCATTTGATATTCACAACAAAGTAACCATTGCTTTAGAGAAAAGAAAAGGGAAGCATAGATAACTCTACAGCTAGCTCAGATACAGTACACAGCAAGTAAGATGTAGAGCCGTAATCAGGCCTTGGTCTTCTTACTCCAAGTGGAGAGTTCATTCTGTTTGGACCGCAACATCCCACTTAGCAGAGAACTTGGCACATGGTAGGAGCTCAAAACTAATTGATGCCAGTTCTTCCACTTAGGATATAGCCAACTATGAAATAACATTACTCCCAAAGTAGCAATTATAAACAGCTAGCTATAAAACCATTGCCTTTTTTAGGCGATCAGAGATCTAAGACTACAAAACAACCAGGAGAACTGAATTCTAATATGTGACAAACCTCCCTGAGGAGAAACCCAACATGGTAGAACATGAGAGGAAAGAGTGGCAGCCATAAAGGCATTAAGAAGAAAATTGAAATTTAAGCACATTCTTTTTTTAAAATTTATTTCTGTTTGTTTTTGAGAAAGAGAGAGAGTCGGGGGGGGAGGGGCAGAGAGAGGGAGACACAGAATCTGAAACAGAATCCAAGCTGTCAGCCAGAGCCTGATGCAGGGCTCAAACTCACAAACTGCAATATCATAACCTGAGCCGAAGTCAGATGCTAAACTGACTGAGCCAAACAGGTGCCCTGATATTTAAATAAATTCTTATAGGGACATTGTGGGCTAGTGTGACGGTTCAGAATCCCTGCAGCCCCAGACAAAATGGTAATCTGCATCCTCTCAACATTTCCTCATCATGAGTCTCCACAAAATGCTCACTTAAAAAAACTGATAGCAGGGCCCAAAAACTAAGTAAGTGTTCCTCAACATGCACAGGCACAAAACACTGTAAATTTCCATGATCCTTCTATCATATGGAGAACAAGCTTCCTCAGCCTAATAAAAAACATCTGCAAAAATCCCACATCTTATATCATACTTAATGGGGAAAGACTGCTTCCAGTCAAGATTAAGAATAAGGCAAAGATATTCACTCTCAAACCTTTGTTCAACATTGCACTGGAGCTCCTAGCAAGACAAAGAAATGCAGTAAATATGGACTGGAAAGAAAGAAGTAGTATTGTTTTTGTTTGCATATTTCATAACCGTCTGCACAGAAAATATTAAGACATTTTCAAAGATTGACTAAAACCGTATTTATCAATGTTGCATAACACAATTTTGCTTCTATAATAATAGTCAATACTTGGAAATTGAAAAAATTTTTAAAAACTACCGTGTGTGAGTGCAGGTAAAGACTTTCTAAATAAGGTTCAAAATCCAGATGCAATAAAATTAAATATTGATACATTTGACATTAAAGACATTAAAAACTTTTTTGTGGTTAAAACCAAAATTAAAAAAAAAACATAAGACAACATACAGGGAGAATAAGATTTTTAACATATCACATTTAAAGTTCTAATATAACTAATATATAAATTGAGAAAAAAATGATAGAAATGATAGAAAAATTGGCAAAAAATATGTGATCAGATACTCAAAAAAGAGGTATAAAGTGGACTTTAACATTTTACAGTTTAATCTCCGGCAAATTCTGCAATGTAAATAAAATCACACTAGTTGTCATTTCTCACTTCCCAGATGGGCAAAACTTAAAAAGTATAACAACAACTTCTGATGATGAGTCACAGGTGAAATGGACTCTCTCACACATTGCCAATAATTATGCAAATTGCACAATGGCTAGTGTGTATTATGTGTTGTGATATTGGCAAATTTATATATGTATCTACCTTTTAAAAAATAAACTTTTTATTTTAAAATAGTTTTGTAATGACAATAATTGTGAAGTAGTACAATTTCCATATACTCAAGTGCAGTTTCATAAATTATTAATTTATTAGTATGGTGCATTTGCCACAACTAATAAGCCAATATTGATACAATATTATACAGTCCGTTCTTGACTACAATTTCCTTAGTTTTAAACTTATGTCTTTTTTCTATTCCAGTATTTTTCTCAGGATAACTAACGTTGCATTGAGTTAGCATGGCTCCTTGGAATCCTCTTGGCTGTGACAATTTCACAGACTTTCTTGCCTTTGACGACCTTGACAATTTTGAGGTCTGGTAATTTACAGAATATCCCTCAACTGAGTTTGTCTGATGTACTTTCATGATTAGAGTGGAGTTATGGATTTGGGGAAGAAGACACAGAGGTAAAGTGTTATTCTTATCACACAACATCAAGGGTATGTACTATCAACATGACTTATGACCACTGATGTTAATCTGGATCACTTGCCTGAGGTAGCGTTTTTCAGATTTCTCCAGTGTACGGTTATTCCTTTGCCTCTCTCTCTACTGTACACTTTGGAAGAAGTCACTATATGCAGCAACCATATAAGGGGTGTTGAGCTATACTCCACATCCAGAATGGCAGAATGTCTTCCAAAATTATTAGGCTTTTTCTAAAAAGATGTCTCATCTGCCACATTTATATACCTATTTAATCATATTAGTATGGATAAATGGATGTTTATTTGCGACTTCCTTGTGTTGCTTAAAAACTCCCTGTGGCCACTGGAAGGCCTACCTTTGGTTTCTCTGTGCCTTTGAAATAACCCATCATTGTGTTTTTGTTTTTCTGAGAGCTCTGTATGTTGGTACCACAAGGAGCTCCATGATCATCCTGTATATTCCTTGCTCCAGTCCTAGAGTCAACCAAGGAACACGAGCTCCTTTTACTAGAGAATGGTATTAAAAATCAAGATCCAGGAACTGTGTTTTTACTTATCCTGGGATGTCAGTGTTTCTAAGCACCATGATCTGACAGAACATGGAAATATATGTATGTATACCTACATTTCTATATCTAGAAATATTTCTTTATGTGACTATCTGCATATTTATTGACCTAACATAAGGTCACACTGACACCTCTAACTCAAATACATTTATGACATAGTTCATTCTAGTCTCCTCCTTTTCCTAATATGTAAAACCGCCACTTTCAAACTGAGAAATCTGGTCTCAGCATCCATCATTATTGTATTAATTGGTCACTTCTAATACATACGTATAGTAGTTTTATATTGTTAACATGTACCCCCATGTGGTAAATTTTATTAAATAGATTACAGTACTGACGTATAGTTCTTTTTTTTAGTTTTATAGATTCCATTAACTTCCAAATGTGATTAGTTATATAATTTTCTCCATTCACTTCAATTAAATTTGTTCAAGTATTTGTAATTTACTTAGATTGTTTTGTCACATTCTGCATCCCACTATGAGATCCAATCTCCTCATTTTTATTTTAGTTTGAATATTTTAAGGTCCTCACTTTGTGCAGTGAAATTCTATGGGTTTTGAGAAATTTAGAATGTTTTGTATCTACCATTACAAAACAAAAATGTATGAACCTAAAATACCCCCTGTGCTTTATCTATTCAACATTTTTTCTTCCTGCCCACCTCCTCCCCTAATCTCCTATTAACCACTAATCTATTTACTTTCTCTGCACTTTTACCTGTTCCATATGTTATATAAAGAGAATTATACAGTATGTGGCCATTTCAGACATGCTTTTTCTCACATGGATTAAGATTCATGAATATAAGTGTGCTTTGATACCTCATTCCTTTATTCACTGAATAAAATGTCATTAAATGGCCATACCGCAGATTGTTTTTCCATTCACCTATTGGAGGACATATTAACTGCTTCCACTTCCTGGCAATTATAAATAAAGATTCTGCAAAAAATGACTGCAAGTTTTTGTATGAAAATAAATTTTCAAATCTGTTAATTAAATACATAGAGTATAATTGTGGGATCATTTGGTAAGACTATATTTACCTACCAGAAAACTGCCAAGCTGTTTCCCAAGGCAAGTGTTCCTGCCAGCAATGAAGGAGATATCCTCCTTCTTTGCATCTTTGCCAGCAATTGGCATTGTAAGATTTTTTTTTTAATTTTTGCCATTCTAATAAGTAACTTTTTCTATCTCTTCCCTTCTCTGTTCATTCTCCCCCTCTTTAATAATAATAATTAATAATAATAATAATAATAATAATAATAACAACCATTATGGCACTAGCACAACAGACACATTGGTTAATGGGACAGAATATAAAGTGTGGAAACAAACCCACAATTTTATGGTCAATTAATATTTCCAGAGCAGGAAAAGAATATAAAATTGGAAAAAAAATCCCTTCAACAAATGGTGCCAGAAAAACTGGACAGCTACATGAGGAAGAATGAGACTTGACTACTTTCTTACACGATACACAAAAATAAACTCAAAAGGGATTAAAGACCTAAATGTGAGACCTGAAACCATAAATATCCTAGGACAGAGCATAGGCAGGAATTTCTCTGACATGAACTGTAGCAACATTTTTCTAGATATATCTCCTGAGGCAAAGTAAATAAAAGCAAAAATAAACTACTGGAACTACATCAAATTAAAAGCTTTTGTACAGCAAAAGAAATGATCAACAAAACTAAAAGGGAACCTACTGAATAAGAGAACATATTTGCAAATGACATATCCAATAAAGGGTGGGTATTCAAAATACATAAAAAACTTATACAACTCAACACCCCAAAACCAAATAATCCAATTTAAAAAAATGGGCACAAGACGTGTATAGACATGTCTCCAAAGAAAACATACTGATGTCCAACAGACACATGAAAAGATGTTCGTCATCATTCATCAACAGGGAAGTGCAAAGTAAAACTACAATGAGATATGAATTCACACCTGTCAGAATGGCTAAAATCAACAACACACAAAAAAACAGATGTTAGTGAATATATGGAGAAAAAGGAAAACTTGTGCACTGTTGGTGGGAATGCAAACTGGTGCATCCACTGTGGAAGACATCATGGAAGTTCCTCAAACAGTTAAAAAATAGAACTACCCTACAATCCAGTGATGACTCTACTGGGTATTTACCCAAAGAATACAAAAACACATTCAAATGGATACATGTATCCCAATATTTATTGCAGCATTATTTACAACAACCAAATTATGGAAGCAGCTCAAGTATCCGTTGCTAGATGAATGGCTAAAGATAGATATAAATGTGGATATAGATATAGATTATGTAGATATAGATATTGATATAGATATCTATACGTATATCATATATCATATATCTCTATATCTATCCATCTATCAATCACCTGTAATGAAATATTATTCAGCCATGAAAAGAATGAAAGCTTACCATTTGAAAAGGTAAGAGAAATGGATTGAGTTAAAGAGTATATTGCTACGCAAAATAAGTTACAGAAAGACAAATACTATGTGATATCACCCATATGTGGAAACTAGGAAATAATACAAATGAGCAAATGAATTTTTTCTTTTTTGCTTTAGGCTTAAATTGATCTTCTTTTTCTAGATTCCTTGAAGACTGCATTTGTCTTTTATTACCTGTTTGCATGCCTTCTAAATTTTTTTTAAAAGAAAAACATAATAAGATCTGAGGTCAATAGGCCTCCAGTTGAGAACTGATTTTAATCTGCATAAGGAATGAGGACTGAGAATGTTCTGTGGATAAAAGAGTCTTCAAATTCCTCCTTGTTTTTTGTTTTTGTTTTTTTAATCTGCTCTCTTAACTTTGGTTTCCCTAATATTTCTTCTCAGAGATAGTCTGTAGTCATACAACTCTTTCAGCTATATCCACTGTTATTATACTGAAGCCCTATTGCTTTAGTGGTATAGTATTTTGTTGGGAGAGAGTAAATAATCATTCTACAATGCTTTGACTAAATCTCAGTCGTTTAGCACATCTTTGTCCTGGGGCCATAACTTTCACAAGAGTTTCTCTGGTGCCAAAGCTTTTCTTCCCTCCTGCCTTGCTGCCTACTTTCCTGGTTGCAGTGTTCCCAATCTCTTTTCTTGAAGCCTTGAAATTAATGACTATGTTTTTTCCACCCCTTCGGTGAAAGGATGGTTAAGGGGGCTGAAGTGTGAGAAATTTCCTTTCACAACTCATCATAGAAAATAATCAACTTAAAAAGGTAGAAACACAAGGATAAAGAAACAATGAAGATACAAAACAATCAGAAAGCAAAAGATAAAATGTCAGTAGTAAGTCTTCATATATCAATAATCACCTTAAATATAAATGAATTGATCTCACCAATCAAAAGGCAGATACTTGCTAAATGGATTAAAAAACAAGACAAAAATGTATGCAGCCTTCAGCAGACTCACTTCAGCTCTAAAGACAAACATAGGGTTCAAGTGAAGGAGTATTAGATCATAATCCAAGCAAGTGGTAACCAAAAGAAAGCAAATGTCTTTATATCAGACAAAATAGATGTCAAGACAAAAATGATAATGAGACAAAGAAAGCCATTGTATAACAACAAAGGGGTTAATACAACAATCATAAATATATATGCTCCCAACATTCAAGCACCAAAATATATTAAGGAAATACTAACAAACCTTAGGTAAAAGTAGGCAAAAATATAATAATAGTAGGGGACTTTAATATCCCAATATCAACATTAGATAGCTCATCCGGACAGAAAATAAACAAGAAAATGTTGGAAGTGAACCACGTGTTAGAATAAATGGACTTAATAGACATATATACAACATTCCATCCAATAGGATCAGAATACACACTATTCTCAAGCGTATATAGAACGTTTTCCAGAATATATTATGTTATAGGCCACAAAACTAATCTTAATGTATTTAAGATTTAAATCATACCAACTATCGGGGCACCTGGGTGGTTCAGTCCATTAAGTGATGGACTTCAGCTCAAGTCATGATCTCAGGGTCAGTGAGTTTGAGTCCCATATCAGGCTCTGTGCTGACAGCTCAGAGCCTGGAGCCTGCTTCAGATTCTGTGTCTCCCTCTCTCTCTGTCCCTTCTCACTCTCTCTCTCTCTCTCAAAAATAAAGATTAAAGAAAAAATTTTTTTAAAAAATCACACCAACTATCATTTCTTTCTACAATGCCATGCAATTAGAAATCAATGAGGATAGGGTGACTGGGTGGCTCAGTCAGTTGAGTATCTGACCCTTGATTTCTGGTCAGGTCACAATCTCATGATTTGTGAAATCAAGCCCTTCATCATGCTGTGCACTGACAGCATGGAGCCTGCTTGGGAAAATCTCCCTCCCTCCCTCTCTGCCTGTCCCCTGCTCATGTGCTCTCTCCCAAAATAAATAAATAAGCTTAAAAAAAAAGAAATCAATAAGAGGAAAGTGAGTAGATCTTCAAATATGTGGAAATCAAACAATGTATTTCTAAACAACCAATGAATCAAGAAATCAAAAGGGAAATAAAAAATTATTATAAAAAATAAAAATACAACATATTAAACTTTGTGAGGTGTAGCAAAGGCAGTTTTGAAAGCAAGTTTTAGCAATAAATGCATATATTAAGAAATTAGACAGACCTTAAGTGAACAGCCTAACTTTACACTTCAAAGAACTAAAAAAAAAGGAAAAAAATATGCCCAAAGGTAGCAGAAGGAAGGAAATAATCACAATCATTGTGGAAATAAGCAAACTAGAGATGAGAAAAATGATACAAGGGGTAACACAATTAAAAGCTGAGTCTTCAAAAAATAAAGAGAATTGAAAAATCTTAGCTAGATAGGAAAGAAACAGAGAAGACACAAATAAAATTAGAAATGAAAGAGGAAACATTACAACTGATACTATATAAATACAGAGAATTATGATTCTATTATTAACAATTATATGCCAACAAGTTACATAACCTAGAAGAGGTGCATACATTTCTAGAATCATACAACCTACCATACTGGCTCAGGAAGAAACAGAGAATCTGAACAGACTAATAATGACTCAAGAGATTAAGTCAGTAATAAAAAACAAACAAGCAAACCAAAACTCCCAACACAAAAAATTCCAGGGCTGGACAGCTTCACTGGTGAATTCTAACAAACATTTAAAAAATTAGGAGCAATCCTCCCCAAACTCTTCCAAAATCTCAGGGAAAAATGAACACTTCCAAAATCATTCTATGAAGCCACCATTACTTTGATACCAAAATGAGATTAAGATATCACAAGGAAAGAAAACTATAACCAATATCCCTGATAAATATAGCTGCAAAAATTCTCAACAAAATATTAACAAACCTAATTTAAAAATGCATTAAAAGGGGGCGCCTGGGTGGCGCAGTCGGTTAAGCGTCCGACTTCAGCCAGGTCACGATCTCGCGGTCCGTGAGTTTGAGCCCCGCGTCGGGCTCTGGGCTGATGGCTCAGAGCCTGGAGCCTGTTTCCGATTCTGTGTCTCCCTCTCTCTCTGCCCCTCCCCCGTTCATGCTTTGTCTCTCTCTGTCCCAAAAATAAATAAACGTTGAAAAAAAAATTTAAAAAAAATGCATTAAAAGGATTAGAACATAACCAAGTAGGATTCAAAGATGGTTCAACATATTCAAATTCATAAATGCAATTCATCACATCAATAATATGAAAGGTAAAAATCACATGATCATCTCAATAGTCACAGGAAAAAAAATCTGAAAAAATGCAACACACTTTCATGATAAAAACCCGTAACAGGTTGTGTATAGAAGGAACATACCTTAATAAAGGCCACAATAAATACTTTGATGACATTATGATCAATGGTGAAAAATTGAAAGGGTTTCTTTTTCTGTGAGCTCAGGTACAAGATTGCCCACTCTCACCATTCCTATTTAATATAGAACTGGAAGTCTTAGCTAGAGCAATTAGACAAGACAAAGAAATAAAAGCCTCCAAATCAGTATGGAAGAAGTGAAATTGTCACTATTTGCTGATGATACGATATTATGTATAGAAAATCTTAGAAAAAGATTAGAAATCTTAAAAAAAGTTAATGCCCCTTACCCATTTAGAGGGTAAGGGATTTAGGGGTATTAAGGAATCTATTGAAATCATTGTTTCACTATATACTAATTTGGATGTAAATTTTAAAAACTAAAAAATAAAGTTAAATTAAAAAAAAAAAGGAAATCCCAAAAAGTTAAACAAAAAACTGTTGGAATTAAATCCGTGATTACAGTAAGGTAGAAGGTTACAAAATCAACTTACGAATGAAACAAAACTATCCCATTCACAGCAGTGTCAATAATACTAAAATACTTAGGAATAAATTTAACCAAGGAAGTGAAATATCTGTACAATGAAAACTACAAGACTTTGCTAAAAGATATTGAAGAAGACACAAACGAATGGAAAGATATCCTGTGTTCATGCATTGGAAGAATACATATTGTTAAAATGGCGATACTTCCCAAACCCATCTACAAATTCAATGAAATCTGCATCAAAATACCAAAGGCAATCTTCACAGAAATAAAAGAAACAATCCAAAAATTCGTGTAGAACCACACACACACACACACACACACACACACACAAACCCCAAATAGCCAAAAAACAAAAACAAAAACAATCCTAAGAAAAAAAGAAAAAAATCATACTTGTTGATTTAAAACTATACTACAAGGCCACAGTTATAAAAACAGTATGATACAGGGAAGAAAAAAAATAGACATAGACCAATGAAACAAAACATAGAGCTCATAATTAAATCCTAGTATTTATAGTCAAATAATATTCATCAAGTTATCTAAGAACACCCATTGAGGGAAAGAGTCTCTTCAACAATCAATACTAGGAAAACTGGAAAAACACATGCAGAACAATGAAATTAGACCCCTTTTTCATATCACTCACACAAATTAATTCAAAATGGATCAAAGATTTAAACATAAGGCCTAGGCCATAAAACTCCTAGAAGAAAACAGGAAGAAACTCATTGATATTGGCCTTAGCAATGCTTGTTTTGGACATGATACAAAAGCACAAAGAAGAAAAGTAAAAACCAGGAAAAAATTTACAAAAAAAGACTACATCAAACTTCAAGCCTCCTGCACAGTAAAAGAAACAACCAACAAAATGGAATGACAACGTACAGAATGGGAGAAAATTTTGGGGATCCATATATTGGAGAAGAGGTTAATATCCAAAATATATAAAGAACTAATATAACTTCATAACCAAAAAATCCAATTAAAAAATGTGAAGATTAACAAAATAGACATTTTATAAAGAAGATGCCAAGATGCCCAACAGGCACATGAAAAGATGCTTAACATCACTAATGGTTAGGGAAAGGCAAATCAAACAACAATGAAATATCACCTCATACTTATTAAAATGGCTAACAGGTCAAGAAGATAAGAGACAACAGGTGTTTGAGAGGATGTGGCAAAAGAGAACCCTTTTACACTTATGGAAATGTAAATTAGGCCAACCACTATAGAAAAAAATATGGAGGTTTCTTAAAAATTACAAATAGATCTACCATACAACCTAGCAATTCCACTTCTGAGTATATATGCAAAGGAAATGAAAAGAGGATTTCAACAAGATATATGCACACCCATATTGTCACAGTATTATTCATAGTAGCCAAGAAACAACCTAAATTCCCATTAGTGGGTGATTGGATAAAAAAGATGTGTTGTATATATACAATGGAATATTATTCAGCCATGAGAAAGGAAGATCCCCTGCTATTTATGACAACATGGACAGACCCTGAACACATGCCAAGTAAGACAAATCAGACAAAGAAAGATAAGTACTGTATGATACCACTTATATGTAGAATCTAAAAAAAAAAGTCAAATCTGTAAAAAAATAGAGAGTAAAATAGTGGTTATCAGGGATGGGGGTGGAGGGATAAGATTGATGATGTTTAAGAATACAAAATTGTAATGAGTAGTAAAAATGCCATAGAGATCTAATACACAGTATTATGAATATAGTCAATAATACTGTACTATAATGATGTAATATGAAAAATGTTGCTTCAATTAAATGTATAATCATATTAACTATATAAATGCATCAAAGTAACACATTGTGCATCTTAAATTTATAAAGTGTAGCAGTCAAATTATCAAATAAAAAACCTTAAAAATTAAAAAATAATAAAAATGTTTCCATACAAAAAAGTTATTATACCTGCATTTAATAAGGCAAACAAATTTAATGTATTATAATTCAGTTTATGAGAGAATAAAGGCCTTCATTCCAGAAAAAAAAGGTATATACATAAATACATACAGATTCATCTGAAGTTTAGAACAATAATATACTTAATAACAGTTACATTATACTGATCACTTATATGCCAACATTAAATTAGATGGTTTACATGTAAAATTTTGTCAAATCTCCCAAACAATCCTTTTAAGTAATTATCATCTACATTTATTAGTGAAGAAATTGATACTCAGAACAGTTATTACCTCTGCCAGACCACAAAGCCAGTGATTATAAACTAGCATTTGAATATAGTTCTAAATGTTTCTAAAGGCATTGTTTGTAAATATTATACTATTTTTTCTTATGAATTATTTAAATTTATAGTTACTTAAGCTTGTGCACAAATTTATCATCCTTCAAAGTCTCTAATACTTTAAATATAGAGTAACAAGTCTTGTTTATATTCTACAAGGAAAGGCATTTTAAAAATATAATTCATTTAATTACTTTCATGGAACAAAAAGGAAAATAAGATTTTAATTTCTGTAAATATCTCTGGATATGTTTTAGGCAGCAAGTTGTAGTGGAAATGACTATCTGTCAAAATACCAGATTTTCAATTCTGCCTCTCAATTACTAATTAAGCAAGTTGTTAAAATTCTCTCAAACTTAGTTTTATTTTCTGAAAAATATGGGTAACATCCCCAGCCTTCTAGTGCTGTTGGGCCTATCAAATAATGCATGGACCTAGAAATGTAAATTGTTCAGAATTCTACACAATATCAGAGATTGTTATTTTTTTATTAAGAAGGGTCACTTCTATTTTAGCATTTCAAAGTGACACTTGTTAATGACATTTAAAAATGATATCTTCGTTTTCATTCCAGAAGTGTTTGGTTCCAGGGCTATGGAATTCACTAGGAAAAGCTAGAAAAGCACTTATAACTTGAATAAATAAGCTGAAAAATAAATTAAATATGACAATTTGAGATAATCTGTATTCCAAAGATGAATGATATTAATAAACTAAACCAAAAATATTTTTTCTTTTAAATGTTTATTTATTTATTTTGAGAAAGAGTGACAGAGAGTGTGTATGTGCAAACAGGGAAGGAGCAAAGAGAGTGGAGAAAGAGAATCCTAAGCAGACTCCATACTCAACACAGATGTGGACATGGGCTTGATCTCACAACTGTGAGATCACAACCTGAGCCAAAAATCAAGAGTTGAATGCTTAATAGATTGAGCCACCCAGGTGCCTGGAAACAAAAAATAATCCATTTCCAATTTCCTCTGCATTCATCTCCCCCTTTTATTTTCATTTTCTGTAGGTATTCAACAAATCAGATTGCCAAGCCTAAGGTAATTTATATATACATATATAATATATATTAATATATATATTTTTAAAATGTATATATATATATTTAATGTTTATTTTTATTTTTTCAGTGAAAGAGACAGAGCATGAGCAGAAGGGGGGCAGAGAGAGGGAGACATAGAACCCAAAGCAGGCTCTAGGCTCTGAGCTGAGACAATGATAGTGCTCTGAGAAGAGAAAAACAATAAGGAATTATGATTACTATAGAAGGTAAGAGGACTTTCCTAATTTTGGAAGCATTGAGATCAAAGCATTTTCTTTGACAAATTTGGTTTTGGGGGCTGTTTTTGGAGATATCTATTCAGTGCCTACTGTCATCATAGATGATGACATTATCTTTGAATAATATAAATATATGAGTAAAGGTCAATGAATATATAACTACCCTGTACCAGGGAGTATATAACCATTTCATGTTTTTTTTTTCATTTAATCCTCAGAGAAATCCTAAATTTAACAGAAGAGAAAAATAAAGGAAGTAATTGAAGTAATTTTTTCAAGATCTGGTAGATAATGAATGAAGGAGATTGGGTTCTAGTTCATATCTTTCTACTTTCAAAATATTCTTTTTAATGAATTGCTGAAGATGTTACAGTCAGAAGAGAAATAATAAACCAAAAGTTATTTTATTTATGGCAATATGAATGTAACATAAGGTAATGACAAGACTGCAAGTTGGTTCTCAGGAAGAAGAGATCCAATTAGGTGAAAGCTTTTGGGAAGGAAATCTTTATGGATCAAGTGACATCAAAGGTATATTTTGGCACTCTTTACATATTTAACAAGAAAATAAGGGAATATAGGAAACCCAGGAAGTGTAAATAGTCAAATCTCATGTCATTATCACAAATAGGTCTGAAATGTCAACAATGGTTAAATCAACAGTCACAGTATCTGAGAGAGAGAGAAAATAATGTGTACATACTTTTTGTTGAAATAAGAATAGAGTACCAAACATCTTGCATTTGGCTTTCAGGATCAACTCTCCTCTCTTCTCATATTGTTATCTACTCCAGAGTTGGATGCTTAATCAACTGAGTCACCCAGGTACCCAGAAACAAAAAATAATTTTTAATCCATTTCCAATTTCCTCTGCATTCATTTCCCCTTTTTATTTTCATTTTTACTTTTTTATTTGCTATTTTTGAGAAAATGAAAATAACATCATTGTATGGAGGATTCTGATACAATGAGGAATAAATAGGACAAATGTGAGGGATAGTATGAAAGTAAGTTTGAACAGAACTTCAACTCTGTAGGTATTCAACAAATCAGATTGTCAAGCCCAAGTTAATTTTATATGTATATATATTTTTGAGTATTTATTTTTATTTTTGAGTGTGAAGAGAGACAGAGCATGAGCTCAAGCTGCATTTATCTAAGCACTTGACTCTACATGGCTCTTTACAGATTTTAGTACCAAGACTCCCACTTATCCCTTTAGGCCTAGATTCGATATATCTTTTGTCTTACAATACCTTTGCAGTCCTTCAACACTCAACTTCTGTATATAACCCCCTTTTAAATAAACTCTTCTCAATCCAATTTCAAATAGGCCATCTGTTTTTTTTATTGGAACCCTTCCTGACACAGATGGCTTCATGGAAAAGGTATCCAAAATGAAGAAAGTACAGAATTTAATGAATTGGGTAGGGAGAGGAAAGCCCATGTATGAATGCATAACCAGGGGCTAGAAAATGTGGCTTAGTTGAATGCACTTTGAAAACTAAAATTATTATGGAAACAATGGATAATGAAGATAATCATGGCAACAATGATGACAAGGATTATCCTGAGTTACCAAAGGCTGTCATCACAGAAGGAAATGGAAAAACTAAAATAAAGTCTGGAAGCAGGAAATGATCAGAAATTAAATCAAGGACCTTGACAAAGTGAAGATACAAGGTTACCCATGAGAAAGGTGGCAGAGAACCAAGAGTGGATGTCATTTAGTGGATGACACGGGAAACATTTCCAGGTAGGAAGTCAACATTTCATTCTGGCTTTTAAAAAATACAGTGTGGGAGTGGGCTTCCCGTTACCTCAGGCCTGCATCACATTAGCCATGCACCTATTTTATGGCACAACACGGTGATGATAAAAGCCTAATGAGAGAGGACAAATGTAATAATGTGTGGGTAACGGAGCGATTGTTGTGGGATGATCCAATATGAAGGTGAGGAAAGTGGTTATGTTCAGGATGATTTGGTAGAAGACTTGAGTGGAATTTCAGTGACAGAGAATTAGGAGAGGTGTTCAGATAGTCAGTCGATGTGGAACCAGGTTATAGAACCAAAGAAAGTGCTTGAGTCATTTGTCTTTCTCTGTAATTATAGAATGATAGAAGTACAGATTCAGCATTCAGTTAAGAATGTACAACTGATGAGCACAGTGACACTGAACTAAGATTACAGCCATCACTAAAAAGAATAAGAGAATTTGATAAAATTCCCAACACCCCATCATTTTATCTGGGTATGTAATTTCCTGCCTCTTCACTCAATAGTGATAAGACACATCACACACTGCATTAATGCTACTGAATGTGCTCTCTTTCTTTCTGCTGATTCAGTAGCTCAAAAACTATTACTCTCTTTAGCTATGACTTGTTCAGAGAAACTAAGCCTTTTGGAGGAATTCATTTTTGAACAGGAAATTCACATTCTTATGCAAGAAATACTCAGACTTATGAATAAGTTTTTTTCTGTAATATTTTTATAAGGAGATAGCTTAGAGATTAAAATACAATTTTCTCCAAGAAAGAGAAATAAAATTAGCATTGACTCAGTGCCTATAATATACCTTGGTCTAGGCTATGTGCACTACTTATGCTATCTTAATCTTTCAAATATTTTAGTCATTAATATTCATCAATAGGGCAGCCATTCAAATTGGATTATGTCCATAATGTACTGGCTGTTAAATAACTTGACTGTTAACTCAAGCCCTTGAAGATAGATATGTTTCAACTGCTTCTATTAATAGTGAAATAAAGAGAACTGTAAAAATATATGCTAGTCATACAGAAAGAAGTTGATGACTGAAGAAATAATTAAACCTCCAGGCCAGTCCACAAAAGCTTATGTACCCAATAGTGTGGCTGAAATGATTTCTTTAGCTGACACACTTATTAAGCACTTACTCTGTTTCAGACACAATGCTAGGTTAAAGATAAATAAGAGATCAACTCTGGCCCTAGAAAAATATGAAGTCATTAAGACCAAAAGCAATTATATAATTTTCAGACAGAATGGATTAAATAGGCCTTGGAGACTAGCCGGAAAAATTACCCAACATCTCAGATTTTATATCCTTCAAATCTCAGGCAAACTTTCAAAAGGAGAGGAAAGGACTAGGAAAATAACATTTATTAACTGTGGCAAATACTTTAACTCCTTTATTTCATTTTATGATGGTAAGATTTGGAAGGAGGGATAGTTTAGAACTGCTTCCCATATATATTCACAACATGGCATGTAGAAAAAAAAATGATGAGGGGCGTCTGTGTGGCTCAGTTGGTTAAGTGTCTGACTTCAGCTCAGGTCATAACTTGCCATTCCTGAATGCGATCCCCTGATGAGCTCTGTGCTGACAGTTGGAGCATGGAGCCTCTCTCAGACTCTGTGTCTCCCTCTCTCTCTGCCCTTCCCCCACCAGTACTCTTTCTCTCAAAAATAAATACACATTAAAAAAATAATAATGATGATGATATTTGTACAACACATTTGAAAAAACTGCAAAGAATTTGAGAGCATCTACATGGAGCTTGATTTTTTTAATGAATAAATGTATATTATGAAAATATGAACAAAAAGTAAAATATTATAAAATATTAAGTATTTCAAACCTCAACATTTTTCACATTTTGATAAGAAAATTTCAATTTATTTAATTCATTCCTACAAATGTAACTGTGGCAAATTCTGTTATATATAGTTTATAACTTTTAATTTTTAAAATTTTTTTTTAATGTTTATTTATTTTTGAGAGAGAGACAGAGAGACAGAGTGTGAGTGCAGGAGGGGCAGATAGAGAGGGAGACCCATAATCTGAAGCAGGCTCCAGGCTCTGAGCTGTCAGCACAGAGCCCGACGTGGGGCTTGAACCCACAAACCGTGATATCATGACCTGAGCCGAAGTCGGACGCTTAACTGACTGAGCCACCCAGGTGCCCCAGGGTATAAATTTTTAAAATAATTTATGTCTTAAATGGTTACATACAATTCCAGATTAAACTATATCAAACTTAACTTTAATTTAAAAAGACTAATGTATGCACTGGATTTAACAAATCAATTAAATGTTAGGGTTATGACAAAATGCAGTTGTTTTCAAACTCATGTCTCCCTATTCCCCTGATAATTTCTCCCAAAGGCAAACTCTTTTTAAAATAATGTACTTACACTTCTTTATTTTGATTCGTGGACTTTAGAAGTTATGTTTTGAATTCCTATTTCTTCTCCTAAAGTACATGTGAATTTATGTCTCTTAGAACTGCCAACCTCTCTGCCCTCCCTCTCCAATTGTCCCAATATCATTATTAAGTGTTTTGTTTATATCATATAGGTGGTGTTTACAATAGTATTCTTATGGAAGATTATTCATAAACTGAGCATCATAGTTTATTTGATTATATTTCCTTTTTTTACTTTTTATTTTTCCTAAAGCAAATATTTGTCTTATTTATTTGTTGTTTTTGTTTGCACTCTTCCTACATGTTCAAAAACTTCAGTACAATTTTCCAAAGTCAATCTTATTATGTAACCCAGCATTTCCTATTTTTTCTTGGAGACTTTCTTTTTAAATATGGCTCTTCTGCTTTCTGGACTGAGACTTCACTAGGCCTGCTGCACAGCTTGCCTGCCTTTTAATCACAACTGATGCTGTCTGCACTGGTCACAGTTTGCACTGAGCTGAGTCTCTTGTCTTATAAATTACTACCAGGCAGGACATTCTCTGTTATTACTTCCTGTGTTCAGTCACTTGTTTCCTTGCTTCTGAGCATCATATCTTTTCTTTATTTGCTTATATATCTCTCCTCCCCATCTTTTTAAGACAAAATAATCAAGTCTTTATTTCAACGTTTGGTACTCAAACATCCCAAACAACTTTTAGTTGGTTAATATTATTAAAAATACATATTGTAGTAAAATCATATACATAAAATGTATCATTAATTATTTTTATTTTTATTATTTGTTTTTGAGAGACTGTGTGCACATGAGCAGAGGAGAGGCAGAGCAAGAGGAAATAATAATCTTAAGCAGGCTTCACACCCAGCACAGAGCCTAACCAGGGGCTCAATATCATGACTGTGAGATTATGACTTGAGCTGAAATCAAGAGTTGGATGCTTAACCCACTGAGCCACCCAGGCACGCCAATAATTTTTAATTATATAGTACAGTAGTCTTAACTACATGTACACTATTGTGCAAGAGACATCGAGAAATTTTTCATCTTGAAAAACTGAAATACTATACACATTAAACAATTCTACTTTTATCTTCCCCCTTGCCCTGGCAAATACCATTATATTTTCCCTTTCTAAGAATTGGACTCCTCTAAGAATCTCAGAAGGTAGAATCATGTAGTATTTGTCTTTCTGCATGCAACTGGTTTATTTCACTTAGCATAATGTACTCAAGCTTCATCTACCTTGTAGCATATGACAGGATTTCCTTGTTTTTAAGGCTAAATAATATGCCATTGTATGCATATACCACATGTACTTTATCTACCCATCTATGGATGGACAATTATTTTGCTTCCAAATTACAGTTACTGTGAATAGTGCTACAATGAACATAAGTGTGCAAATATTTCTTCAAGATAATGTTTTCAATTATTTTGGACCTAGACACAGAAATGGGATTGTTTTTAACATATGGAAACATACCATTTTCCATAACAGTTGTACCATTTTATTTTATTCTTTTTATATTTAAGCTTATTTATTTATTCTGAAAGAGACAGGGTGGGAGGGGCAGAGAGAGAGAGAGAGAGACAGAAAGAGATCGAGAGGGAGAATCCCAAGCAGGCACTGCACTGTCAGCACAGAGCCCGATGCAGGGCCTGAACTCATGAACCATGAGATCATGACCTGAGCTGAAACCAAGTCTGAAGCTTAACTGACTGAGCCTCCCACGTGCCCCCAGGTGTACCAATTTAAAATTTTACTGATGGTGCACAAGCGTTCCAATTTCTCCACATCCTCATCAACACTTATTTTCTGTTTCTTTGATAGTGGCCATCCCATCCTAAGGGTGTAAGGTAATATCTCCTTGTAGTTTTGATTTGCATTTCCCTAATTAATAATGATGTTAAGCATTTTTTCATGTGCTTTTTGGTCATTTGTATGCCTTCTTTGGAGAAATATCTATTCAAGTCTTTTGCCTATATTTTAATCATATTATTTGTTGTTGAGGTGTAGGTATTCTGGATAATTAACCCCTTACCAGCTATAGAATTTAAAAAGGTATTTTCTCCCATTCCTTATATTGTCTTTTTCCTGTTGATTTTTTCCTTTGTTGTGCACTTTTTAATTTGAGTAAAACCATTTGCCTATTTTATTTTGTTGTTTGTGTTTTTGGTATTGTATCCAATAAATCATTGCCAAATCCAAGATCATGAAACCTTTTCCCCTATGTTATTTTCCTTACATTTAGGCCTCTGGTCCATTAAAAAAAAATGTTTTTTAAATGTTTATTTACTTTTGAGAGAGAGACAGAGTGCAAGTGGGAGAGGGGCAGAAAGAGAGGGAGACACAGAATCCGAAGCAGGCTCCAGGCTCTGAGCTGTCAGCACAGAGCCTGATGTGGGGCTTGAACTTGTGGACCTTGAGATCATGACCTGAGCCAAAGTCAGAAGCTTAACCAACAGAGCCACCCAGGCACCCCCAGGCCACTAATCCATTTTGAGTTAACTTTTGTATATGGAGTAAGTTCAGGGTCCAATTTCATTATTTCGCATTTGAATATCTAGTTTTCCCACCTTATTGGTTGAAGAGACTCTTCTTTCCTCTTTGTATGGCCTTGGCACCATTTTCAAAGATGATTTGACCATATATGTGGGGGTATATTTCTGGAATTTCTATTCTGTTCCATTGTTCTAAATATTTGTTTTTATGCCAATACCATATTGTTTTGATCACTGTAGCTTCATAATATGTTTTGAAATGAAGAAGAGAAATGCCCCAGCTTTGCATTTTTTCCCCTCAAAATTGTTTTGGTGCTTCAATGCCCTTTGAGATTCCTTATAAATCTGAGAATTGTTTTCCCCCTTTTTCTATGAAAAGTCCCATTGGTATTTTACTAGGAATTGCAATGTATATGTATAAGTAGATTGTTTTAGGTAGTGCAGACATTTTAACAGTCCATGGATATGAGATATTCTTACGTTGTTTGTGTCTTTAATTTTTTCAGCAACATTAAGTAGTTTCCAAAGTACAAGTCTTTTGCCTTCTTGGTTAAGTTTATTCCTAAGTATTTTATTTTAAGATGCTATTGTAAAAGGGATTGTTTTCTCAATTTCCTTCTTGATTGTTCACGGTTGGTGTATAGCAGCACAACTGATTTTTCTATTTTGTTGATTTTTGTATCCTACAACCTTGCTGAATTTATTTGTTAATTCTAACAGTAAAGTCTTTAGGATTTACTACTTATAACATCATGCCTTCTATAAACAGAGAGAGCATTACATATTATTTTCCAATGTGGAAGCTTTTATTTGTTTTTCTTGCCTAATTGCCTTACAGTACTGTGTTCAATGGATGTGGTAAGAGTATTATTTATTTATTTTTCTCATATTGTTTTGTCTGATTTTGATATCAGGGTAATGCTAGTCTCATAAAATGAGTTAGGAAGTAATCTATTATCACCAAATTTTTGGAAGAGATTGAGAAGGACTGGTGTTATTTTTTCTCTAAATATTTGATAGCATTCAACAGTAAAGCCATTTGATCCTGGAATTTTCTTTGTTCAGGTTTTTGATTTCTGACTCAATTTCCTAACTACTTAGAAGTCTGTTCAGATTTTTTCTTCATGATTAATTCTTGGTCATTGTGTGTTTCTAAAATTTATTAATTTCTTTTATGTCAACTAATTTGTTGTCATATAGTTGTTCATAGAAGTCTTTTATAATCCTTTTTATTTCTATGATATCAGTTGTAATGCCTCTTCTTTCATTTCTGATTTTTGTTATCTAAGTTTTCTCTATTTTTCTTCATCTAGATAAATGGTTTGTTAACTTTGTTAGTCTTTTCAAAAAACCAACTCCTGATTTCATTGATTTTTCTGTTGTTTTTCTATTTTGTTTATTACTGCTCTATTCTTTATTATTCCCTTTCTTTTGCTAACTTTGGGTTAATTCTGTTCTTTTAATTCCTTGAGGTGTAACATTAGGGTTTTGATTTGAGATCTTCTTTTTTTTGAATTTTTTTAATGTTTGTTTATTTTTGACACAGAGAGAGAGGCAGAGCATGAGCAGGGGAGGGGCAGAGAAAGAGGGAGACACAGAATCCAAAGCAGGCTCCAGGCTCTGAGCTGTCAGCACAGAGCCCAATGTGGGGCTCGAACCCACAGACCGCGAGATCATGACCTGAGCCAAAGTCAGACACTCAACCAACTGAGCCACCCAGGTGGCCTGAGATCTTCTTTCTTAAAGTAGGCATTCACCACAGAAGCTTCCCTTTCAGTACTTTTTGGTTGCAACCCATACATTTTGGTTTCTTTTATTTTCATTTTCATTTTGTCTTAAGACATTTTCTAATTTCTCTAATGATTTCTCCTTTGACCTACTGGTTATTCAAGGGTATGCTATTTAATTTCCACATATTTGATATTTTCCAGTTTTATTTTTATTATTTATTTCTAGTTTTATTGCATTGTAGTTTGAAAAAAATAGTTGATATGATTTCAGTTTTCTTGAATTTATTAGAACTTGTTTTGTGCCCTAGCATTTGATTTATCCTGGAAAATGTTGTATGTGCATTAAGAACAATGTGTATTCTGTTGCTGTTAGATGGAGTGTTCTGTTTACATCTGTCAGGTCCAATTATTTTATTGATTAATCCATTATTAAAAGTGTGGTATTAAAATCTACTCTTTTGCATTACTGTCTATTTCTTCAATTCTGTCAATGTTTGCTTCATATATTAAGATGATCTACTGTTAGGTGTCTATTTATAATTATTATATGTCATGTGAATATTTTATCATTATATCCTTCTTTATCTCTTATAACAGTTATTAAAGTATATTTTGTCTGATACAAGTATAGCTACCCCTGCTCTTATGGTGGTTTCCATTTGATGGAATATTTTTTGCCATCCTTTTAATTGCAGCCTATATACATCCTTAAGGTAAAATGAGTCTCTTGTAAACAACATATAGCTGGATCTCACTCCCTCTGGGTGTGTGTGTGTGTGTGTGTGTGTGTGTGTGTGTGTGTAAGTCTTCATTAGTTCCTTAGAAAAAAAGTACATATAAGGTCAATATTTTTGGGTCTTGATAATCTAAACATATCTTTTCTTTTACTTTTATACTGATTTATTTCACCTACTATAAAACTCCACAATGTAAATAAATTTTATGCAGAATTTTGAAGATGTCCTTCATTATCTTCTTGTTTCTACTTTGTGGTTAAATGCAAATTCATTTTGATACCTGATATTTTATATAACCTCTCTCTCATTCTTTATCTCATTACAGAAACTTCTATATGTCCCCAGCATACGAATTTCAAAAAAAGTAGAGGCCCTAAAGAACTCTTTCATTCAATGTTTTGCTTACTTAGCAGGCTATTGAAATCTATACACTTTTTTCTTTCAATTCTGGGAAAGTTTCTTGATTTTTAATTTGATTTCTTTGGAGTTCTTATTAGCAGAATGTAAACTTCTATGGAAAATTCATTTATTTTTCTCTCCTATTTTTTACCTCTTTGTTTGCTCCACTTTTTACAAAAGATTTCCTCAATCTTATTTTCTATATTTGCTTTGATATTTTTATTTTTGTATACGTAGTTAATTTCCAATAGTTTCTTTAGTTTATGCTCTCTGAATTTTCCTTTGAATGCAACAAAGGGCTTATTAATGGTCATGCATAAACCTGAAACAAATTTGTCTTGTAAAGACAGAGTCCATATTTGAAATAAATCTCAAATAAATTCAGTTTATCATTATTCTAGGCTCTTCCCCCACTTGCATCATCCAAATAAATTATTTGGTGGAGGGGCCAAGATGATGTGGCAGCATGGAAGTTTTTTTGTGTTTCTGATCTCTGAAATGCAGCCAGATAACACTAAACCATCTTGCATACCTAGAAAACTGATTTGAGGATAAACACAACAATCTGCACAACCTAAACCACAGAACTCAGCAGATACACAGTGCAGAGAGGTGAACTTGGGGAGAGAGAAGTCGCAGAGGGCAGGGAGCTGTTTTTGCTTGTGGAGAGAGAATGGAGATAGGCCGGGGTGGGGAACAGTATGAGAAGAGCATTCCCCCCCCCCAAAGCAGCTGGAGAGAAAAGGAAGAGTGGAAACGGTCTCCAGGGACTAAACCAAAAAGGGAGAAAGGAGAAAGGAGAGGGTTTAATTTTCATTAAGACTCTTTCAATGGGGAGCTCAGAGTCTGAAACTCTGCAGCTGGATATGGGCGGTGCTCTGGTGGGAAGGTTGAATCCCCAGGAGCAGAGAGCCATGTCTGAGGGGCCCTTAGACTACATGGGGAGAAGCGGTTCCCCTGCTCAGAGGACATTTGGTAGAGGCTATTCAGCCTCCCCACAGGCAAAGGCCCCAGCAGACCTTGGAGAATGACCACATTCACTGGTGTTGGAGTGAGGATGTTAAGGGTGAATTTTGACACCAGATGTGCATTGTGATTTGCCATAATCCATGAAATGCTGCTACCACATGATTGCACTAAATTTTTCTAAGGTGAGCTGGTGCCTGACCATAGTCTCTAGGCATTGGCAGAAGCACAGTCTTGGGAACATTCCTGGGGATGACTGTCACTGAGCCATTGCTCAGCCAGAGCCCCCCCCCCCCCCCCCGCCAAGAGAGTTAGAATGGGTCAAAGCTGCAGTTCCTCAGAAGTGAGGGGTTGGGAAACACAGCCCCATTTGAGATAGGACTCAGGAGGGAGGTGTCACCTGGCAGCCTGATGGCTTGGTCACAGACTGTGTAGAAGCAGGGATGTGATGGAAGCCAGAGACAAAAGAGGGCTGCTTGGCTGGGGAGAGCAGTTTTCTGATATGCCATTTTCACCCTTCCCGTGTATGCACATACATGGCTACATGCACCACAACAATACACCACAGTAAGCTAAGCAGCTCCACCTAGTAGAGAACAGAGCCATTACACTAAGCCCCACCCACTGGGACAACCACGCTGTTATAAGTCTCTACACCCGCTTAGTTTACAGACTATACACCTGCTTAGTTTACAGACTATAAAATGCTTCATAGTTTGACTTCTATGGAAAACCAGATGTAATTCCAATCATATTTCATTTGGTTCATTGGTCCATCTATTCAATTGTTTTTCTTTTTCTTTTCTTATTCTTGAATACAGAAAGAGAAAAAATTTATTTTTATTTTCCACTTTTATTAAAAAGATTTTTCCTTAATTTTTTCTACTATATAATTTTACTCTTTTGTGAAGTTTTCATATTCTATTTTACCTCCATCATTTCATTTTATTCTATTTTATTGTATTCATTTTTTAAAATTTTCAGACATTTCCTTTTTTTTTTTAATCTTTACCCTTTCATCTAATGTATCAAATTTCTTTCAGCAATCAGACCAAAACACACCTAGGATCTAGAATCATTTTCTTAATTTCTTTGTGTTGGTTTTAATTGTTTATTTTTTTTTACTTTATTAATTCCTTTTCTTCTGTCAAAATCACAAAATGAAAGAATTCACACCAAAAGAAATAACAGGAAGAAATGACAGCCAGGGACTTAATCAACAGACATACAAGCAAGATGTCTGAACCAGAATTTAGAATCATGATAATAAGAATACAGGCTGGGGTGGAAGATAGATTAGAATCCCTTTCTGTGGAGATAAAAGAAGTAAAAGCTAGTCAGGATGAAATAAAAATGCTATAACTGAGCTGCAAACTTGAATGAATGTCACAGCGTCAAGGATGGATGAACCAGAGCAGCAAAGCAGTGGTACAGAGGAGAAACTTATGGAGAATAATGGAGCAGAAACAAAGAGGGAGACTAAGGCAAAAGAGCACGATTTAAGAATTAGAGAACTCAGTGACTCATTAAACAGGAATAACATCAGAATCATAGGGGTCCTAGAAGATGAAGAGAGAAAAAAGGGGAAGAAGTTTTATGTGAGCAAATCATAGTGGAAAACTTTCCTAACCTGAGGAAAGACACAGACATCAAAATCCAGGAAGCACAGAGGACTCCCATTAGATTCAACAAACACCAACCATCAACAAGGCATATCATAGTCAGATTCACAAAATACTCAGGCAAGGAAAGAATCATGAAAGCAGCAATGGAAAAAAAAGTCCTTAAGCTACAAATGAAGACAGATCAGGTTCACAGCAGACATATCCACAGAAATTGGCAGGCCAGAAAGGAGTGGCAGGATATATTCAATGTGCTCAGTTGGAAAACTATGCAGCCAAGAATTCTTTATCCATCAAGGCTGTCAATCAAATTGAAGGAGAGATAAAAAGTCTCCCAAACAAAAATTAATGGAGTTTGTGACTACCAAACCAGCCGTGCAAGAAATATTAAGGGGGACTCTCTGAGGGCAGAAATGATGGGAAAAAAAACAAAAACAAACACCCCCCCCCCCGCCAAAAAAGACCAAAAGTAACAAAGTCTAGAAAGGACCAGAGAACACCATCAGAAATTCCAAATCTACAGGCGACAAAATGGCAATACATTCATATATTTTAGTATTCACTCTAAAGGTCAATAGATGAAATACTCCAATCAAAAGACATAGGGTAACAGAATGGATAAGAAAGCAAGATCCATCTATATGCTGTTTACAAGAGACCCATTTTACATCTAAAGACACCTTCAGATTGAAAATAAGGGGTTGGAGAACCATCTATCATGCTAATGGTCACCAAAAAAAAGCCGGAGTAGCCGTACTTATATCATACAATCTAGATTTTAAAATAAAAACTGTAAAAAAGGATGAAGAAGGCCATTATATCATAATTAACGGGTCTATCCACCAAGAAGACCTAACAATTGTAAACATTTCTGCTCCAAACATGAAAACACCCAAATATATAAATCACAAAATGAACACAACATAAAAAATAACAAACATAAAGGAACTCATGGATAATAATACCATAATAGTAGGGGACTTCAACATCCCACTTATAGCAGTGGCCATAGTATCTAAACAGAAAATCAACAAGGAAACAATGGCTTTGAATGACACACTGGAATGGATGGACTTAACAGATATATTTAGAACATTTCATCCTAAAGCAGTGGAATACGCTTTCTTCTCCCGTGAACATGGAACATTCTCCATAACAGATCACATACTGGGACACATACCAGCCCTTAACAAGTACAAAAAGATCAAGATCATACCATGCATATTTTCAGAACACAATGTTATGAAACTTGAATCAACCAAAGCAAAACATTTGGAAAAATAACAAATATTGTAGCCTACAGAACATTCTACTAAATAATGAGTGGGCTAACCAAGAAGTTAAAGAGGAAATTAAAAAGTACATGGAAGCCAATTAAAATGATAACACCACAGCCCAAAACCTCTGGGATGCTGCAAAGTTAGTCATAAGAGGGAAGTATACAGCAATCCAGGCCTTCCTAAAGAAGGAAAATCTCAGATATACACCTAATATTACAGCTTTAAAAGCTGGAGAAAGAACAGCAAACAAAACCCAAGACCAGAAAGAAGACAGGAAATAATAGAGCAGAAATCAATGTTATCGAACCAAAAAGAAAACAGTAGAACAGATCAATTAAGCCAGAAGTTGGTTCTTTGAAACAATTAACAAAATTGATTAAACTCCTAGCCAGTTTGATAAAAAGGAAAAAGGAAAAGACCCAAATAAATAAAATCAAGGATGAGACAGGAGCAATCACAACCAACACTGCAAAATAGAAACAATAATAAGAGAATATTATAAGCAATTATACGACAATAAAATGGGAAACCTGGAAGAAATGGACAAATTCCTAGAAACATATGTTACCAAAACTGAAACAAGGAGAAATATAAAATTTGAACAGACATATAACCAGTAAGGAAATCAAATTAGTAATAAAAAATCTCCCAAAAAACAAGAGTACAAGGCTAGATGGATTTCCAGGGGAATTCTACCAAACATTTAAAGAAGAATTAACACCTACTCTTTTGAAGCTGTTCCAAAAAATAGAAAGGGAAGGAAAACTTCTAACCTCATCTATGAAGCCAACATTACCTCAATTGCAAAACCAGACAAAGACCCAACTAAAAAGGAGAACAACAGACCAATTTCCCTGATGAACATGTATGCAAAAATCCTCAATAAGATACTAGCCAACTGGTTCCAACAATTCATTAAAAGAAATATTCACTATGACCAAGTGGGATTTATACCTGGGATGCAGGACTGGTTCAATATCTGCAAAACAATCAATGTGATACATCACATCAATAAAAGAAAGGAAAAGAACCACATGATCCTCTCAATAGATACAGAGAAAGCATTTGACAAAATACAGCATCCTTTCTTGATAAAAATGCTCAAGAAAGTAGGGATTAAAGGATCATACCTCAAGATTATAAAGGCGATATATGAAAGAACCACTGTTAATATCCTCAATGGGGAAAAACTGAAAGCTTTCCCCCTAAGGTCAGGAACATGACTTCTCTTGCCACTTTTATTCAACACAGTATTGGAAGTCTTAGCCTCAGCAATGAGAAAACACAAAGGAATAAAAGACATCCAAACTGGCCAGGTGGAAGTCAAATTTTCACTATTTGCAGATGACATGATACTCTATATGGAAAACCCAAAAGATTTCACCAAAACACTGCTAGAACTGATCCATGAATTCAGCAAAGTTGCAGGATATAAAATCAATGCACAGAAATCAGTTGCATTACTATACACCAATAATGAAATAGCAGAAAGAGAAATCAAAGAATCAATCCCATTTACAATTACACCAAACCCATAAAATACCTAGGAATAAACATAACCAAAGAGGTGAAAAATCTAAACACTGAAAACTATAGAAATATTATGAAAGAAATTGAAGAAGACACACAAAACATGGAAAAATATTCCATGCTCCTGGATCAGAAGAACAAACATTGTTAAAATATTGATACTACTGAAAGCAATCTACATATTCAATGCAATCCCTATCAAAATAACACCAACATTCTTCACAGAGCTAGAACAAACAATCCTAAAATTTGTATGGAACCGGAAAAGACTCCGAATAGTGAAAGCAATCTTGAAAAAGAAAACCAATGCTGGAGACATCACAATCCTGGACTTCAAGCTGTATTACAAAGCTGTAATCATCAAGACAGTATGGTACTGGCACAAAAAAAGACACTCAGCTCAATGGAACAGAATAGAGAACCCAGAAATGGACCTACAAATGTATGGCCAACTAATCTTTGACAAAACAGGAAAGAATATCCAATGGAATAAAGACAGTCTCTTCAGCAAATGGTGCTGTGAAAACTGGACAGCGACATGAAGAAAAATGAACCCGGGCCACATTCTTACATCATACACAAAGATAAACTCAAAATGGATGTAAGACCATTTGGGTCTTCCATTTAGTAAGACAGGAAGGCATCAAAATCCTAGAAGAGAAAGCAGGCAAAAACCTCTTTGACCTTGGCCGCAGCATCTTCTCACTCAACACATCTCCATAGGCAAGGGAAACAAAAGCAAAAATGAACTATTGGGACCTCATAAAAATAAAAAAGCTTCTGCACAGCAAAGGAAACAATCAGCAAAACTAAAAGGCAACCAATGGAATAGGAGAAGATATTTGCAAATGACATATCAGATAAAGGGTTTGGATCCAAATCTATAAAGAACTTATCAAACTCAACACCCAAAAAACAAATCATCCAGTGAAGAAACGGGAAAAAGACATGAATAGACACTTCTCCAAAGAAGACATCCAGGTGGCTAACAGACACATGAAAAAATGCTCAACATCACTCATCATCAGGGAAATACAAATCAAAACCACAATGAGATAACACTTCACACCTGTCAGAATGGCTAACATGAACAACTCAGGCAACAACAGATGTTGGTGAGGATGCAGAGAAAGAGGATCTCTTTTGCAGTGCTGGTGGGAATGCAAGCTGGTGCAGCCAGTCTGGAAAACAGTATGGAGTTTCCTCAAAAAACTAAAAATAGAACTACCCTATGACCCAGCAATAGCACTAATAGGTATTTTTTCCAAGGGATACAGGTGTGCTGTTTCAATGGGCCACATGCACCCAATGTTTATAGCAGCACTATCAACAATAGCCAAAGTATGGAAAGAGCCCAAATGTCCATTGATGGATGAATGGATAAAGAAGATGTGGTATATACACATACACACACACACACACACACACACACACACACACACACAATGGAGTATTACTCGGCAATCAAAAAGAATGAAATTTTGCCATTTGTAACTACGTGGATGGAACTGAAGGGTATTCTAAACAAAATTAATTAGTCTGAGAAAAACAAATATCATATGACTTCACTCATATGAGGAATTTAAGATACAAAACAGATGAACATAAGGAAGGGAAGCAAAAATAATACAAAAACAGGGAGGGGGACAAAACATAAGAGACTCAAATATAGAGAACAAACAGAGGGTTGCTGGAGGCATTTTGGCAGGGGGGTGAGGCTAAATGGGTAAGGGTCATTAAGGAATGTATTCCTGAAATCATTATTGTACTATATGCTAACTAACTTGGATGTAAATTACAAAGTAAAGTAATTAATTTTAAAAATTATTTTAAAAACTTTGATGGATCCTATTTTTGCTGTATAAAGGAAACCCATCTTTGCTCCAAAACTGCAAAATATTTTAATTTCTGGATTTACAAACATCAATATAATGGTTAATCCTCTAAGTTTTCTTTTAATTTCTACATCATCATATGCATGCCTATCTTCAGCACTTGACCATTTATGAATCTTATCAAATAAAATGTGACACACAAACATCATAAAATATGAAAAAAAAAGGGGCGCCTGGGTGGCGCAGTCGGTTAAGCGTCCGACTTCAGCCAGGTCACGATCTTGCGGTCCGTGAGTTCGAGCCCCGCGTCGGGCTCTGGGCTGATGGCTCAGAGCCTGGAGCCTGTTTCCGATTCTGTGTCTCCCTCTCTCTCTGCCCTTCCCCCGTTCATGCTCTGTCTCTCTTTGTCCCAAAAATAAATAAACGTTGAAAATAAAAAATTTAAAAAGAAAAAAAAAAGAAAAAAAAGTCACATATATTAGCAAAAGAAGATGGTCCAAATTCTTTTAACACAAGTGATTTTACTGTATGATTATTTGGATGAAAATAACATATTTCATTTTTATTTAGAAATACATAGTTCAGACTTTGATTCTTCAGTTTGAAAATAATCATCTGGATATCATCTTCTGAAAATTTGCATTATGAGTTTCACTAATATGATGAATTTTCACCATAAGCATTAGAGTCTAGAATGTTGTACTCTGTCCCTTGACATTTATCTTCTGACTCATATAATAATTGTGAAGACTCTTTTTCTATCAATTTTCTCCTTTCTGACATTATGGGCACAATGAAAAAGTCTAAATGTTTCATAGTGTTTGATGTAAGCTACTAAAAGGACTACAAGGAAGATGACTCCAGATTTCTTTGATAGGTTTCAGTGTAGTACAATACTTTGGGCAACACAACAAGAAAACCAAAGGATGATGTAATAGTGATGATCTGTTTCACTACTGCATCATCCTCTTGGAGATTCTATCATTCTTTAATTTTCCTAATATTTCAGTATCTTTTATCATGGTTGGGAATAATTTATATATATTAATAATTAATGTATATTAATGTAAAATAATTCTTATGGTGATGAACTACAAAATGTTTCATGACAGGAAAAATATTAATGCTCCCTAATGAATCTTAGTTTTATAAAATAGTCAAATGGATCCATGCAATAATCACAAGGTATAATGAATTGCATTCAACTGCAAAATAAGTAAATATTATCTTTGTTCTTTCAAAGATCTTCAAAGAATTTAAAAAATACATATAATACTATTACTTAAAAACAGTTAAAATTCAAAACACTAAAATTAAATGCAATTAAAAATGATGGTATAAAGAGGGCTAATTTTATATTTTCCAAGTGGGCAAGTCTTTTTCATAAGCTTATTAAAACCTTCAGTTTTTCTAATATTTCAAAGTCAAAACATTTCTAAATTTGCTCTATTCCCTTTCATTTTCTGTTTGCAAACTGGTCCATTCATTTTTGAACTTTTCTTTTTACTTATTATTATAATCTATAAGGAATAATCAACAAAGTGACTTTCTCATTCTTTTTAAACTCTTCCCATAGATATACGGGCTCAGTTAGGAAGATAGTCTGCTTTCCAAGTTAATACAGGAGATATTTTTACTCAATGTTTCTCTATTTTGTGTACATCTTTGATTTTCCAGCTTCTAATACTATTTTCCTTGCTCTGTGTCATTCAAACACTAAACCAGTGACAAATATTTTAACTAATTTACAGCAGTATTCCACATTAGTACTATTTTCTGTATTAATAAAGACAATGCTATAATATATGTGACACATTAGCCCTTTTTTTGGTTTTAATATATGTTTTGGGGGGTGATTTGGCTTTTTGTTTTTGCTAACGCAGCAATTCTATGCAAGTATTTTGCATGTGAACTTTTTCATGGTAAATCAGGGACTAAATTTACTTCTGCTTAACTGTTGTCATGCCACCTTTAAAGCAAGGAGTCAGAGGCCAAATCCCTTCCATCACCTGCTTTTAGATGACTCATTAGCTCAGAACGGGTTTCACTGTCTTAAGTAGTTGAAAAAAAATAATAACATTTTGCTAAATTATATTTGTATTTTAGTGTCTATAAATAAAATTTTATTAGAAGACCAAATTATTATGTATTGTCTATGGCCAGTTGTGTTTAAAATGAGAGTTGAATAGTTCTGACAGATACTGTCAGACCCTCAAATCCTAAAATATTTACTATTTGGTCCTTTACAGAAAAACAATTATATTCTCTGACTTGGAGATTCAGATGTTAGCCCAGAACTGCTCAATGGTGGATTGGATTGGGGTGATCTAGCCTTCATAATACCTGCCTAATGAAGGAAAGAGAAAAATCTTTCTGGGAGTAGATAGTTGATCTTTTACTTCCCAGAAAACCTTGGCCTTATTACACAAATCAATGCATTTCTTCCTAAATGACTATATTTTCATAACAGGGATTTTAGGCAACAGGAGCCTGCATTGAGTCACAGAGATTATTTTACCCTTAATCTGAGGCCAAGGCACTTCACTTACCTAAGGGGCTTATTTTCTGGGGAATGAGATCTGCATTAGGAGAAATCATGCTTTATGCAAAGGACTATTCCTCCCTTGGGAAGTCGAGTTGACTGATATATCTTGATGAAAATACACTGGATTGAATTAAGCAATCTTTGAGGCTATACTGGGTGGATTACAAACATACATATTACTTTCTTTGCTAAGATTATAAATGTTTATGGAAACCAGAACATTGTGTTTAATCAAGTTGTCAACTAAGTAAGAGGCCGTGAGACACACCTTGTAGTTTTTGGGCATTGCTGTCAAAATTACTTGGGGAGGGAACAGGAAAAATGGCAGCATAGGAGGACGCTGGGCTCACCGCGTGTCCTGCTGATCACTTAGATTCCACCTACACCTGCCCAAATAACCCAGAAAACCACCAGAGGATTAGCAGAATGGAGTCTCCGGAGCCAAGCACAGACGAGAGACCACGGAAGAGGGTAGGAAGGGCGGCGAGGCGGTGCGCACTACACGGACTGGCGGAAGGGAGCCAGGGCAGAGGGGCGGCCCGCCCGCCAAGCAAAGACCCCGAGTCTGGCTTGCAAAAGCAGAGGGGCCCAAAAGAGTGTGTTCCGACAGCAAGTGGGACTTAGCATCTGGGAGGTATTAAGTTAACAGCTCTGCTCTGAAAGCGGGAAGGCTGGAGGACAAAGGGAGGGAGAGTTGCTGAGCCCTGGGAGGACAGAGCTCAGTTTGGCGGGGAACAAAGGCGCTTACCAGCGCCATCTCCCTCGCCCTTCCCCGGCCAAAATCCCAAAGGGAACCAGTTCCTGCCAGGGAAATTGCTTGCTCTGCGCAAACACTCAACGCTGTGCTTCTGAGGAGCCAACCCTCCAGCAACAGGTCTGACTCCCTCCTGCTGCCACAAGGCCCCTCCTGAAGTGGATCACCTAAGGAGAAGCAAGCTAAGCCTGCTCCTCCTGCCCCCCATGCACCTTGCCTACCCACCCCAGCTAATACGCCAGATCTTCAGCACCACAAGCCTGGCAGTGTGCAAGTAGCCCAGACCGGCCACGCCACCCCACAGTGAATCCCGCCCCTAGGAGAGGGGAAGAGAAGGCACACACCAGTCTGACTGTGGCCCCAGCGGTGGGCTAGGGGTAGACATCAGGTCTGACTGCGGCCCTGCCACCAACTCCAGTTATACACCACAGCATAGGGGAAGTGCCCTGCAGGTCCTCACCACTCCAGGGACTATCCAAAACAACCAAACGGAAGAATTCCCCTCAAAAGAATCTCTAGGAAATAACAACAGCTAATGAACTGATCAAAAAGGATTTAAATAATATAACAGAAAGTGAATTTAGAATAATAGTCATAAAATTAATCACTAGGCTTGAAAACAGTATAGAGGACAGCAGAGAATCTATTCCTACAGAGATCAAGGGACTAAGGAACAGTCATGAGGAGCTGAAAAACGCTTTAAACGAAACGCAAAACAAAATGGAAACGACGACAGCTCGGCTTGAAGAGGCAGAGGAGAGAATAGGTGAACTAGAAGATAAAGTTATGGAAAAAGAGGAAGCTGAGAAAAAGAGAGATAAAAAAATCCAGGAGAATGAGGGGAAAATTAGAGAACTAAGTGATACACTAAAAAGAAATAATATTCGCATAATTGGTATCCCAGAGGAGGAAGAGAGAGGGAAAGGTGCTGAAGGGGTACTTGAAGAAATCATAGCTGAGAACTTCCCTGAACTGGGGAAGGAAAAAGGCATTGAAATCCAAGAGGCACAGAAACTCCCTTCAGACGTAACTTGAATCGATCTTCTGCACGACATATCATAGTGAAACCGGCAAAATACAAGGATAAAGAAAAAATTCTGAAAGCAGCAAGGGATAAATGTCCCCTAACATATAAAGCGAGACCTATAAGACTCGTGACTGATCTCTCTACTGAAACTTGGCAGGCCAAAAAGGATTGGCAGGAGATCTTCAATGTGATGAACAGAAAAAATATGCAGCCGAGAATCCTTTATCCAGCAAGTCTGTCATTTAGAATAGAAGAAGAGATAAAGGTCTTCCCAAACAAACAAAAACTGAAGGAATTCGTCACCACTAAAACAGCCCTACAAGAGATCCTAAGGGGAATCCTGTGAGACAAAGCACCAGAGACATTGCTACAAGAATAAAACATACAGACATGACAATGACTCTAAACCCGTGTCTTTCTATAATAACACTGAATGTAAATGGATTAAATGCGCCAACCAAAAGACATAGGGTATCAGAATGGATAAAAAAAATAAGACCCATCTATTTGCTGTCTACAAGAGACTCATTTTAGACCTGAGGACACCTTTAGATTGAGAGTGAGGGGATGGAGAACTATTTACCATGCTACTGGAAGTCAAAAGAAAGCTGGAGTAGCCATACTTATATCAGACTTTAAATTAAAGGCTGTAACAAGAGATGAATAAGGGCATTATATAATAATTACAGGGTCTATCCATCAGGAAGAGCTAACAGTTACAAATGTCTATGCGCCAAATACGGGAGCCCACAAATGTATAAAACAATTACTCATAAACATAAGCAACCTTATTGAGAAGAATGTGGTAATTGCAGGGGACTTTAACACTCCACTTACAGAAACGGATAGATCATCTAGACACATGGTCAATAAAGAAACAAGGGCCCTGAATGATACATTGGATCAGATGGACTTGACAGATCTATTTAGAACTCTGCATCCCAAAGCAAAAGAATATACTTGCTTCTCGAGTGCACATGGAACATTCTCCAAGATAGATCATATACTGGGTCACAAAACAGCCCTCCATAAGTTTACAAGAATTGAAATTATACCATGCATACTTTCAGACCACAATGCTATGAAGCTTGAAATCAACCACAGAAAAAAGTCTGGAAAACCTCCAAAAGCATGGAGGTTAAAGAACACCCTACTAAAGAATGAGTGGGTCAACCAGGCAATTAGAGAAGAAATTAAAATATATATGGAAACAAACGAAAATGAAAATACAACAATCCAAACGCTTTGGGACGCAGCGAAGGCAGTCCTGAGAGGAAAATACATTGCAATCCAGGCCTATCTCAAGAAACAAGAAAAACCCCAAATACAAAATCTAACAGCACACCTAAAGGAACTAGAAGCAGAACAGCAAAGGCAGCCTAAACCCAGCAGAAGAAGAGAAATAATAAAGATCAGAGCAGAAATAAACAATATAGAATCTAAAAAAACTGTAGAGCAGATCAACGAAACCAAGAGTTGGTTTTTTGAAAAAATAAACAAAATTGACAAACCTCTAGCCAGGCTTCTCAAAAAGAAAAGGGAGATGACTCAAATAGATAATATCATGAATGAAAATGGAATTCTTACAACCAATCCCTCAGAGATACAAACAATTATCAGGGAATACTATGAAAAATTATATGCCAACAAATTGGACAACCTGGAAGAAATGGAGAAATTCCTAAACACCCACACTCTTCCAAAACTCAATCAGGAGGAAAGAGAAAGCTTGAACAGACCCATAACCAGTGAAGAAATTGAATCGGTTATCAAAAATCTCCCAACAAATAAGAGTCCAGGACCAGATGGCTTCCCAGGGGAGTTCTACCAGACGTTTAAAGCAGAGATAATACCTATCCTTCTCAAGCTATTCCAAGAAATAGAAAGGGAAGGAAAACTTCCAGACTCATTCTATGAAGCCATTATTACTTTGATTCCCAAACCAGACAGAGATCCAGTAAAAAAAAGAGAAGTACAGGCCAAAATCCCTGATGAATATAGATGGAAAAATTTTCAATAAGATACTAGTAAATCGAATTCAACAGCATATAAAAAGAATTATTCACCATGATCAAGTGGGATTCATTCCTGGGATGCAGGGCTGGTTCAACATTCGCAAATCAATCAACGTGATACATCACATTAATAAAAGAAAAGATAAGGACCATATGATCCTGTCAATCGATGCAGAAAAGGCCTTTGACAAAATTCAGCACCATTTCTTAATAAAAACCCTTGAGAAATTCGGGATAGAAGGAACATACTTGACATCATAAAAGCCATTTATGAAAAGCCCACAGCTAACATCATCCTCAACGGGGAAAAACTGAGAGCTTTTTCTTTGAGATCAGGAACACGACAGGGATGCCCACTCTCACCACTGTTGTTTAACATAGTGCTGGAAGTTCTAGCATCAGCAATCAGACAACAAAAGGAAATCAAAGGCATCAAAATTGGCAAAGATGAAGTCAAGCTTTCACATTTCGCAGATGACATGATTCTATACATGGAAAATCCAATAGACTGCACCAAAAGTCTGTTAGAACTGATACATGAATTTAGCAAAGTTGCAGGATACAAAATCAATGTACAGAAATCAGTTGCATTCTTATACACTAACAATGAAGCAACAAAAAGACAAATAAAGAAACTGATTCCATTCACAATTGCACCAACAAGCGTAAAATACCTAGGAATAAATCTAACCAAAGATGTAAAAGATCTGTATGCTGAAAACTATAGAAAGCTTATGAAGGTAATTGAAGAAGATATAAAGAAATGGAAAGGCATTCCCTGCTCATGGATTGGAAGAACAAATATTGTCAAAATGTCAATACTACCCAAAGCTATCTACACATTCAGTGCAATCCTAATCAAAATTGCACCAGCATTCTTCTCGAAACTAGAACAAGCAATTCTAAAATTCATATGGAACCACAAAAGGCCCCAAATAGCCAAAGTAATTTTGAAGAAGAAGACCAAAGCAGGAGGCATCACAATCCCAGACTTTAGCCCCTACTACAAAGCTGTAATCATCAAGACAGCATGGTATTGACATAAAAACAGACACATAGACCAATGGAATAGAATAGAAACCCCAGAACTAAACCCACAAACGTATGGCCAACTCGTCTTTGACAAAGCAGGAAAGAACATCCAATGGAAAAATGACAGTCTCTTTAACAAATGGTGCTGGGAGAACTGGACAGCAACAAGCAGAAGGTTGAAACTAGACCACTGTCTCACAGCATTCACAAAAATAAACTCAAAATGGATAAAGGACCTAAATGTGAGACAGGAAACCATCAAAACCCTAGAGGAGAAAGCAGGAAAAGACCTCTCTGACCTCAGCCGTAGCAATCTCTTACTCAACACATCCCCAAAGGCAAGGGAATTTAAAGCAAAAATGAATTACTGGGACCTTATGAAGATAAAAAGCTTCTGCACAGCAAAGGAAACAGTCAACAAAACTAAAAGGCAACCAACGGAATGGGAAAAGATATTTGCAAAGGACATATCGGACAAAGGGCTAGTATCCAAAATCTATAAAGAGCTCACCAAACTCCACACCCGAAAAACAAATAACCCAGTGAAGAAATGGGCAAAAAATATGAATAGACACTTCTCTAAAGAAGACATCCGGATGGCCAACAGGCACATGAAAAGATGTTCAGCGTCGCTCCTTATCAGGGAAATACAAATCAAAACCACACTCAGGTATCACCTCACGCCAGTCAGAGTGGCCAAAATGAACAAATCAGGAGACTATAGATGCTGGAGAGGATGTGGAGAAACGGGAACCCTCTTGCACTGTTGGTGGGAATGCAAATTGGTGCAGCCGCTCTGGAAAGCGGTGTGGAGGTTCCTCAGGAAATTAAAAATAGACCTACCCTATGACCCAGCAATAGCACTGCTAGGAATTTACCCAAGGGATACAGGAGTACTGATGCATAGGGGCACTGGTACCCCAATGTTCATAGCAGCACTCTCAACAATAGCCAAATTATGGAAAGAGCCTAAATGTCCATCAACTGATGAATGGATAAAGAAATTGTGGTTTATATACACAATGGAATACTACAGGGCAATGAGAAAGAACGAAATATGGCCCTTTGTACCAACGTGGATGGAACTGGAGAGTGTGATGCTAAGTGAAATAAGCCATACAGAGAAAGACAGATACCATATGGTTTCACTGTTATGTAGATCCTGAGAAACTTAACAGAAACCCATGGGGGAGGGGAAGAAAAAAAAAAGAGGTTAGAGTGGGAGAGAGCCAAAGCATAAGAGACTCTTAAAAACTGAGAACAAACTGAGTGTTGATGGGGGGTGGGAGGGAGGGGAGGGTGGGTGATGGGTATTGAGGAGGGCACCTTTTGGGATGAGCACTGGGTGTTGTATGGAAACCAATTTGACAATAAATTTCATATATTGAAAAAAAAATTACTTGGGGAGCTTGGGACAAATGATATCAGACCCCACAGGAGTTGAGAATAAGTGTTTCATTGAAAGAGATTGGACTCTGGATTCAGATGGGTCTGAATTCCAACCCTGCCTTTGATTAACTGTACAGCTTTGGACCAATGTATTAAAATCTCTGAAATCCATTTCTTTATTTGTCAAAAAAGATGAATCCTTGACTTCCCTTAGAGCTGCTTGTAAGGTTAAATGAAAATATATAAATAAATATATAACATAGTGCCTAGCACTTAATACATGCTAAATAAACTTACTCAATAAATTGAATTCTCTTTCCATGAGAATACATTTCCACATACCTTTAACCCCATTGATCATTTTGGTGAAACCAGCATAAATCTTAAATTGGTCAAGTCCCTGAAATAGGCACATAATCAGCAGATAAACGGAACCTCACAAATGGTCTTAGATGCTAAATAGAAACTTTATGGATTCCAACTCACCCTAGATGGAGACTCAGGACACAGGTAATAATAGATAGCAAATATACACAAAATCAAGGCCAAGACAAGACCAGTACTTTGGTTTATAAGCTCCAAAAGTTTGGATAGCTGCCTGGAGGAACTAGAATAATTGGAAATAAATTTGACAGGGAGCTTGTGAAACAAGCTTTTTTTAGTCAGGTGTGTTAAAGAATCCTCTGTGAGAAGCAACTACCTCTACACTTAGTGGATTGCAGAATTTAACCAACACCCTGACAGGTTTTGTGACATGCAAAATCTATCTGGGCCAAGAAGAGTTGCTGGACTTTTCCCTTCTTTTAATTGCACATTCTCATATTTTACTCTTAAATGAGAGGAAAAGTTTTATGGAATTCAACCAAGCATCCGAGAGCTCTAGGAAAATAATGAAAAACAAAAATATCATCAATTAAAATATAAAAATACTATTAATTACTATTTGTCCAGAGCAATACAATTTGTAAAGCACTTTGGATATTTGGAATCTATATCTTTGAAAGTATAAAATAGTGCCATTAAGTAAGTGTCATTATCACCAGTGAAGAGACATAGAGATTGAGAAAATTGCCAAACTAGTAAATGATAGAACTAGGATACACATAACATCTAATTAATTCAGACTTTGTGCTCTTTTTATCTGTCTATTGATTCAAGAAATATTCATTGAGATTCTACTTTGTGCCAGATTCACTGCTGGGTGCTTGGTATATAGAAATCAAAAAGACATAGTCCTGGTTTTCAAAGTGTAAAGAACCAATTCTAATAGTATGTGATAAATAAGAGATTAGATCATTTAGAAGTGAGAACTAAATGGAAAAAAAATTATCAACTTTGTTTAGAATATCAGTCCAAAACAAAAATGATCATTTAATAGATGTTTTATTTGGGTGTTGAATCCTTTATAGGCATTATCTCATGTAAACCTAAATATAGCCTATAAATTAGGTACTTTTATCCCATTTTTCTAAATGACTAAATTGAGGTACAGAGCAGTGATAGCATACCCATATTTGAACATCTAGGAAGTAATGGGAATCATTTTTGGTATAAAGGTCCAGCCCCAAACCATTATATACATTATCTCTGAAACAGTCTCCAAGGAAGAGATGTTTCAACCTGGTGCTGAACATTGTAGGTATCCATCCATTAGACATATTGGGGAAGGTGTTTCAGAAGAGAGCAACAAGCCCAAAATCCCAGAGGTAAGAGACCAGATGATCGGCTTGGGGAACTATAGGTACTTCAGTGTTACCAGTAGAGTGTCACCTCTGGAAAGTGTTGAGCTGTGAGGCTGAAGGGAAAGCCCACAGAGCAGTTATTACCGGCCACACTAGATACCCTGCAAAGGAGAATAGGACTGATTCATAGTCACTAAAGAAGGTTCAGAATTACACGATAAGGTTACCTTTTTTTGGAAAAATGAAACTATAACTCTGTGACCTATTTTACCACTTTGTAGCTAACCAGTAATTCATCCAATTAAGTAAGCATTCCTATGTTTCTGAAAACATGTCCTTGGGGAGTACAGTGACAGCAAAATGAAACTTTAGTTGGTGTCAGAGAGGCAAGTCTTTTTACCTCCTCTAATCATTTTTTCCAATGTATTATGTGTGTGATGAATACAACCTGTACTGTGTACAAGCATCTGTGAGGATGACATGCAGCTTCCTGTCAAACCGTGTAGTATATTATGAAATGCAAGACATGTGCAAGTTATTATTACTTAGTAGGACCTCCCCGACCACTCCTTGAGCCCTTATGGTGTGTTGGTACAGGAAAGGGTGGGTTTTTTTTTTTGGTTGTTATTGTTGGGTTTTGTTTTTTGTTTTTTGTTTTTTTGTCCTTTAAACTTCAGTCTGACATTGACTGCTTTTTCACAGCAATTTAGGGAAGTAAAGCAAGGTCTTTACAGGACTAGACTTGCTTACTACAAACAGGACAGGCCATGAGGGATCTGATTGACCTGGAGTTCTTGAAGGTCATGAAATAAAGCTGAATCTGGCTAAGGGTTATGGTCATAAGAAGGTGTGGTCCAGGCAAACACTGTGTATTGAGGATGAAATGGTAACCAGTCCTCTCAGGTAAGAAACTCAGAGGCCTGAAGGTGGGAAGAAGAAATACTAGGTAAACAAAAGTTCAGGCAGTCAACTAGAAGAAGGCTGGTCACAACAGGGCTGAAATATCATTCCTTAGTATTGTCCTCTTCCTGTAGTCCAATTTATATTTCTGCTTAATAGGAAGCATTTTCCACTTACAGTGAGAAGGCACTTATTCTAAAAATTAAGACCTTTTTTATTACATGCCTAAATAAAAAAGGTCTCATATAAGATCTGCATTTTTTAAAAATTTCTCTCCAACCCAAGTTTCCCACATGCCTTTGCTACATTGAATTTCCTGAAGAAGTTCTACGCATCACTCCTGTGCTCAAAACCTTCCTTGGTATTCACTGCTTTCTACAGTTTTGATGCAGTTTTAGACTAAAGTCCAATTTTTACCACATAGAAGCAACATAACCTGGTATTGTATCATCAAAACTGATTATTTTCACCAATCATGTTTGTCTCAACTCCTACTCTTCTTATGATTTTGCTCATATTTTCACTATTTCTAGATCTGCAAATTCTAACTAGTCATTTTTCAAAGACAACTTCTTCATCAAGCGTCTTCTAATCTGTTTCTAGTTGATCATCTCTTATTTTCAACCTCTTAAATTTGCACTTGCTGTCTTCTGCAGAACCAAAATACCTAATAGCAATAATCAAGAAAGTTCAATGAAAATAAAAGTGTAAAGGTTTTTTTTATTAAGAAAGGCATTTTAATTTTGATGTAATCTATAGATTTGATACCTCATGAGTTGGTAGAGAAAACACAGCCTATTTTTTACTAAACTATTTTTAGAACGATTTAAAGTTCACAGTAAAACTGACAGGAAGGTGAAGAGATTGTGTGTATGCTCCCTGCATACAATGGTAGAGGATTAGGTGGACTGAGTGAATTCTTCAAGAGGAAGGGTAGCCCTGCTTAGATTTAAAATAAAACAATGCAGGGCTCAAAACTTTTTGTCCTGATGTTGTTCTATTGCTTTCTAAGTAACTCCAACTCAGTAGAAAATAGTTCCAGCTCAGTAACCTTGTTAATATTTTTAGTATGTTTTAATTCCAGTATAGTTTCAGTATAGCTAACTATTCTTAACAACTTTCAAGTATAAAATGCAATATTGTTTTTTATAGTCACAATGCTATTCATTATATCCCCCAGAACGTATTCATTTTATATTTGGAAGTTTATACCTTCTGACCAACATCTACCAATTTTCCCCAACCCTGGCTCCTGGCAATCACCAATCTACTCTCTGTTTTTATGAGTTGAGCTTTTTTAGTTTCTACACATAAGTGAATGTATTTGTCTTTCTGTCTGATTTAGTCCATTTAGCATTGTGCTCTCCAGATTCATTCATACTGTCACAAGTGGCAGGATTTCCTTCTTTTATATGGCTGAATAATATTCTTGTGTATGTGACATATATACACACATATGAATGGATAAAGGAAATGTCATATATATATACATGTATATACACATATACACATATAACATAAAATGACACATATACACCATATATGTCATATATATATTACATGGATGTATAATATACATCCATGTGATATATACATCCATGTGATATATATATATATATATTTCTTAAGGAAATTCAATGTAGCAAAGGCATGTGGGAAACCTGGGAAACCTGCCTTCCTCCTCTCTTGTTGACCTCCTTTGTGATTTGATAACTTTTGTTGTGGTATACTTTAATTGTTTTATCTCTGTCTTTTGTATACCTACTACAACTTTTCCTTTTGTGGTTACCATGAAACTTACATAAAATATCTTGACAGGCTCTATTCACTGATAATGGGAAATTATCACTGGAATATATATTATCAATGGGATAATATTCCCACTGATAATGGGAAAATCAAATCACCTCTCTTCTGAGCCTGTAGAATGAAAAGTTTCATCCAGTGATCACTAAAATATCTTTTTCTAGCTATAAGCGTGATTTGAGGTCTCCTTTCTAAATAGTGTGCTCAGTGACAAGATCTACTGATTATCACTGTTTGTTCCAAAATGTCACAGCATTTATTGGATTGTCATTGTCTGAATAGATCAAAAGCACTGCAAATCTCAATAACCTCAATTGAGGTATATATCACCTCATATAAAGGACTATAAAATGCCAGTATTGTACTTCCATTAGTAGGAGTGATTATGTGAGAAAGTCCATTACTCTCAGAGTCAGAAACATATACACATACACATACACACTTGCCAATTTAGTTGCCTTTGAGAGATGACTTGATATAAACTATGTTAATCCCAAATTTTGCAAACAGATTTGAAAGAATAAAAGTATTATGAATTAGAGGCAATAACACGAAACAAATATTTCATGCTTATTTGAAAACTATTATAATAGTTACTATAAGAGATGTAAAGAAGTCTGAATCCCAAAAGCTAATAGCCTAATTAAAGACACAAAATTTTTAAAAAATTTGCACATATACTATATGCCAAGCATTGTATAAGCCATTCAAGATATAGCAGTGAAGGGCTGAATATTGTTTCTTCACTCATGGAGAATATAAACATAAGGATTCTTAAAAAACAATGGTTTGAATTTTGAAAATGCTAAAAAATAAAATGCAGAAAGATTTAATGACTTCCCTAAGATCAAAATTGTAGTTAAGTTACAGAGTCAAGTCAATAAATTATGTTAAGATTTCTTATCTAGTGTGTTTGCTACAGCTCACATAGTAATATGATCATTTATTTAAATTGAAGTATATTTTACATACCATAAAATACATAGATCATAAGTGTAATATCCACTGAGTTTTGAAAAATGCATACGCTTGTATCTCCAGGAACCCAGTCAAGCTATAGAATATTTCATCACTTTAGAAAATTTGCTCATGTCCTTCTTCCAGTCAATCTTAAATCTCCTTAAATGCAACCACCATTATGATTTGTATCATTAATAGATTATTTTTGCTTTTTTATTAATTATAAATGGGATCACATACAAGTAAATATGCACAAGTTATTTATCTGTTCTCCTGTGGACATTTGGATGACTCTCATTTGCTTATTTTATTTTTTGCTAATATATACAAAGCTGCTATCAACATTTTTTACAGTTATTTTATAAGCATATATTTTTATTTCTCCATGGTAAATAACTAGTGGTGCAATTTGGGTGATGGAAGTATGCTTATGTCTAACGTTATAAGAAATTTACAAACAGATTTCCAAAGGGGCTATCGTATTAACAATCCTATCAATGTATGTCTCAATGTATGTGAATCTCAATGTATGAGATTTCTGGTTGCTCTTACTGATTTTTATTTCCAGTCTTTTTAATTTTAGCCATTTCCATGAGTGTGAAATGGGATCTCACTGTGGTTTCAATTTTCATTTCCCTGAAGATTAATCATGTTGAGCATCTCTTTATGAGTTCATTCTTCTTTCATACATATTATTTTGTTAAGTGTCTATTCAAATGCTTTGCCATTTCTTAATTGTATTAATTTTCTTTGTATTTTGACATATAGGAATCACTAAAATATTCTGGATAGAATTATTTTAATATATATGTAAATTTTTAATAAATAATAGGCACAAATATTTTGTTTTATTAAGTATACCACTTCAAACAATTTTATAGTAATTTTGTCTTTTCTTCTGTACACAATATTTGCCACTCCAAAATTACACAGAAAATTTTCTGTTTTCTTCTGGACTTACTTACTAACTGTATTTTTACATTTCAGTCTATAATTCAATGACAACATACCTTTATCCTTCTTGATCATTTCAAATTTCGTGATACAGGCTTTAGGGTATGCATTTAGCAACAGAATGTCAAGAAGCTCTAGCACTTTACATGAACTCTGCCTCATAGGATGGGAGATACATGGCTAGAAGGGACATAGCTCAGAGCAGACTGCTATGGAAAATGGAGTGGGTGAAGCAGTAACTTAAAGACAAAGCAACATATAGATAAAGCATCTCATTAAGAATTCAAGATGGTGACCAATCCTCCCAATCACACCTGATTCCTCAACCATGAAGAATTCCTGTACTCTTCTAGTAATAAAAGAAAATTGATAGGAAAGCAAACATCCTAGAGAAAGGCAGTGGAATTTAAGGTAGAGACTTGTTTCTTCAGATTTGTTGGGATATCAGGCATAGTCAATGAAGGCAAATTCTGAGCCCAGTGTTTTCAGAAAATGAAAAGAGAGACCTTCAACCCTGGGGCAATATGATAATCTGGGTCATACCTGAAGGCAGCATATCTACAAATTAGTAACAAAGAAAATCAGATGAGAAATTGAGCAATTGCACTACTAGGTATTTACCTAAAGAATAAAACAAATATATGAATTCAAAGGATACATGCACCCTGATATTTATAGCAGCATTATCAATAATAGCCAAATTATGGAAAGAGCCCATATGCTCATCAACTGATGAGTGAATAAATTATATATGTATGTGTGTGTGTGTGTATGTATGTGTATGTAAAATGGAATACAACTCAGTCATAAAAGAAGACTGAAATCTTGCCATTCACACAATGATGAGGATGGGGCTAGAGAATATGATGCTAAGTGAAATAAGTCAGTCAGAGAAAGAAAAATACCATATGATTTCACTGATATGTGGAATTTAAGAAACAAAACAAATGAACATCGGAGGAAAAAAACAGAATAAAACAAAGAAACAGACATTTAACAATAGAGAACAAATTGATGGTTACCAGAGGGGAGGTGAATGAGAGGATGGGTTACATAAGTGGTGAGGATTAAAGAGGGCACTTGAGATGAGCCACAGGTATTGTATGGAAGTGTTGAATCACTAAATTGTATACTTGACACTAATATTACACTGTATATTAACTAACTGGAATTTAGATAAAAACTTGAAAAAAAAAGAAATTCAGAGACATGTAGCTACAACTGTGACACTCTTGGAATCTGGAAATTGATAGGTGTCTCTGTTTCTAGCACCATGGATTGGCCAGTAAGAACTCGATTAGGAGCTATAGCAAACGGTAGCATTCATGGACAGATTTTTTGTTGTTGTTGTTGTTGTTTGCTATAAGGCGCTGAGATAAGAAGAGAAAGGAAATAAGTCAGACTTACCTATTTTTACAAAACAAATAATTTATTACAAAACAAATGTGTGCTCAAGAATTTTAGAGAGAAAATTTTGAAAGTAGGCATTATCCAGAAATGAATCAGATGGTTTGGGTAAAACTGATGGGTACTGTTTGTTCAGTCTTGGACATAGCAGACACTTAATAAATAAATTCATGTGGAAGGGTGACAGGAAGGCAGAGAGCACATTTTATTTTAATCTACTTCCTTCTTACTACCTCTCATAAAGATAAGCTAACAAAATCAAGCATAGGTAGAATATTAAATTATTTCATTTGTGTGAAGTCTGCTTTTGTTTGCTCATACATTTGTGTGTTTGTTTTTGTTTTATATAATGTCAAATGATTGGATTAATTGTTTTGATTTTTCAACTTATGTTATAACAATTTATTGAAATATAGTTGACATGCCATATAATCTGTCAATTAAAAGTATATAATTCAGTGATTTTTAGTATACTGACAGAGTTGAACAATCATCACTACAATCCATTTTAGAACATTTTCATGACCCCAAAAAGAAATGCCATACTCTAGCCATAATTCCCTATTCCCCTTTCCCCCATCAGACCCTGACATACACGAATCCACTTTCTACATGGTTTTGTCTATTCTAGACATTTCATATATATGGAATCATACCATATGGGTCATTGGACCTTAGCCTATTTTATTAAATAAAATTGACCATTACCACTACCCCAGCTATTAGGCAATATAGATACCATCAGTAATCAACATTAAAAAAATATATATCTACAATAAATCCCTTCAGTGACAGAGTATGTGTTCTAGTGAACTTCGTACCTTCATTGTTTAGACCTATTCTGGAAACATACTAATTAGTCACTTCTTTGTTGACTGATGAATTAATAAAAATAATGATCACACATTTGAAAAATTCTCTAAATTTTTGAAAGCTTATTTTTATTTTACCCTCAAAGAACACTCTGTAGAATGACTATTATTAATGTTGTTTTGGTTTATTATTATTATTATTATTATTATTATTACTATTATTTATTATTATTTTACCAAGTAAGCAGAGTCCAGAAAGGTTGAGTGATTTACATAAGAACAGAAGCCACTCAGTAGTAAAGCCAGAATATAATTATAGTCATCAGGTCTCAAAGCTTTGTCTTATGGACTACAAATTCTAATCATGATTGACTTGAAGACTCATATGAGGGACATACCTTAAGATTGTGTCCAGATTGTTTTTAAAAGGAATATACCATTCATACCATTAATAGCAACTCATAATGGCACATGAATTTTATCACACATGGAGCTCCTATTAACTGGTGAATCTTTGAGTTCTGCGTTGCAATGGAATCAGAGGTTGTATCTAGGTTTGGCAGAAATGAGTGTCAAAATTAACAATGGTGTTTGTGGGTAGAACATTAAAGTGAATGTGGGCTCTGACATACTTGCCACCAGTAATGATAAGGCATTGTCTTTTGAAGAAGACACATAGTTTAGTTTTAATTTAGTTTAGTTTTAATTTAGCTATGTAGTACACTATCATCTGTGCCATGTGAGTATGGCATTTGATAGAGAATTACAAGATCACAGCACAATAATTATTGGCTTTTTAGGGAGACAAAAACACTATAAATAATTCACAAGGAAGAATTTTCTATGCTATAAAATCTACTCATTCAAAAAATGTTGATGGAGCACAAATTATCCAATAATGTTATTTTTCCAATTTCATTGATGATATATAACGTTTTATTGAACATTTTGGTATATAAAACCTTGTAGCCATTTTATAAATTTTCCCTTAGTATAGACTATTGTGTAATAGCAACTTGATACATAAAAAAGTGCTTTTCAAAAAGCTTTTATGGACACCTGCAGATTTAAAGTGAGGAAATGGAGAACCATCTATCATGTTAATAGATGTCAAATGAAAGGGTAGCTACAGTTATAGCAGACAAAGTAGATTTTAAAACAAATACTATAACAAGAGATGAAGAAGGGCATTATATCCTAATTAAGGGGTCTATCCATCAAGAAGATCTTAGAATTATAAATATTTATGCCCCCACCGTGGAGGAACCCAAATATATAAATCAATTAAACACAAATATAAAGAAACTCAATGATAATAATAACATAATAGTAGGATACTTTAATATGCCACTTATAGCAATGAAAGAAAATCTAAGCAGAAAAGCAACAAGGCAATAATGGCTTTGAATGACACACTGGACCAGATGGACTTAACAAATATATTCATAACATTTTATCCTAAAGCAGTAGAATACACATTCTTCTCGAGTGCACATATAACACCCTCCAAAATAGATCACATACTGGTCACAAATCATCCCTCAACAGGTATAAACAAATCGAGAATACCATGAATATTTTCAGATCACAACACTACGATATTGGAAATCAACCACAAAAAAATTTTTAAAAAAATGAAAATTTGGAAAGCCCTGAAATAGAATGAATGTGTTAACCCAGAAATTAAAGAAGAAATAAAAAAGCACATGGAAGCAAATGAAAATGAAAACATGACAGTCCAAAACCTTTGGATGCAGCAGAGGCAGTCTTAAGATGAAAGTACATTGCAATTCAAGCCAATCTCAACAAGCAAGAAAGATCCCAAATACACAACCTAACCTTTCACCTAAAGAAGCTAGAAAAGGAGCAGCAAATAAAGCCCAAAGCCAGCAGAAGAAGGGAAATAATAAAGATTAGAACAGAAATAAAGGATATAGAAACAACAATAACAACAACAAAAACAACAAAACAGCAGAACAGATCAATGAAACTAAAGGCTGGTTTTTTTGAAAAAATAAACAAAATTGCTAAACCCTTAGCCAGACTTTTCAAACAGAAAAGAGAGAGGACCCAAATAGGTAAAATCATGAGTGATTTTATCATAGAAAAATAAACAATTATAAGAGATTACTACGAAAAAATTATATGCTAACAAACTATACAATCTGGAAGAAATAGACAAATTCCTGGACACTCACATACTACCAAAATTGAAACAGGATGAAATAGAAAATTTGAACAGACCCACAACCAGCAAGGAAATTGAATCAGTTATCAAAACATCCCAACAAACAAGAGATCTGGGCCAGATGGCTTCCCAGGGAAATTCTTCTAGACATATAAAGAAGAGATAATACCTATTATTCTCAAACTGTTCCTAAAACTAGAAATGGAAGGAAAGCTTCTGGACTCATTCTATGAAGCCAGCACTACCTTGACTCAAAAATCAAAGACCCCCTATAAAGGAGACATACAGGCCAATTTTCCTGGTGAATCTGGATGCAAAAATTCTCAACAAGATACTAGCAAATCAAATTCAATAGTACATTAACAGAATTCTTCACCGTGATCAAGTGGGATTTATTCCTGGGCTGCAGAGCTGTTTCAATATTCTCAAATCAATCAGTGTGATACACCACATTAATAAAAGAAAGGATAAGAACCATATGATCCTCTCAGTAGATGCAGAAAAAGCATCTGACAATATACAGCATCACTTCTTATTAAAAACCCTCAAAAAAGTAGGGATAGAAAGAACAAAAAGCCATATATGAAAGACACACAGGCTAATATAATTCTCAATGGGGAAAAACTGAGGGCTTTCCTCCTAAGGTCAGGAACACAACAGGGATGTCCACAATTACCACTGTTGTTCAACATAGTGTTGGAAGTTCTAGCCTCAGCAATCAGACAACACAAATATATAAGAGGCAAGGAGGAAGTCAAACTTTCACTCTCTGCAGATACATGATATTCTATGTGGAAAACCCAGAAGACTCCACCAAAAAACTGCTAGAACTGATACATGAATTCAGCAAAGTCGCAGGATATAAAATCAATATACATGGGGCGCCTGGGTGGCGCAGTCGGTTAAGCGTCCGACTTCAGCCAGGTCACGATCTCACGGTCTGTGAGTTCGAGCCCCGCGTCGGGCTCTGGGCTGATGGCTCAGAGCCTGGAGCCTGTTTCCGATTCTGTGTCTCCCTCTCTCTCTGCCCCTCCCCCGTTCATGCTCTGTCTCTCTCTGTCCCAAAAATAAATAAACGTTGAAAAAAAAAATTTAAAATCAATATACAGAAATTGGTTGCATTTCTATACATCAGTAATGAAGCAGCAGAAAGAGAAATCAAGGAATTGATCCCATTTAAAATTGCACCAAAAAACATAAGATACCCAGGAACAAGCCTAACCAATAAGGTAAAAGATCCGTATGCTGAAAACTATAGAAAGCTTATGAAAGAATTGAAGAAGACACAAAGAAATGGAAAACATTCCATGCTCATGGATTGGAAGAACAAACATTGTTAAAATGTTTACTACCCAAAGCAATCTGCACATTCAACGCAATTCCTATTAAATAATACCAGAATTTTTCACATAGCTAGAACAAACAATCCTACAATTTGTATGGAACCACAAAGGACCCCAAATAGCTGAAGTAATGTTGAAAAAGAAAACCAAAGCTGTAGACATTACAATTCTGGATCTTAAGCTGTATTACAAACTGTAATCATCAGGACAATATGGTAGTGGCAAAAAGCCAACACATAGATCAATGGAACAAAATAGAGAACCCAGAAATTGACCCACTAATGTATGGTCAACTTATCCTCAACAAAGTAGAAAGAGCAGCCAATAGAAAAAAGACAGCCTCTTTGGCAAATTGTGCTGGTAAGCCTGGACAGTGACATGCAGAAGGGCGAAACTGGACCACTTTCTTACATCACACAGAAAAATAAATGTAAAATGGATAAAAGACCTAAATGTGAGATAGGAAACCATCAAAATCCTAGAGGAGAAAACAGGAAACAACCTCTTTGACCTTGGCCACAGAAACTTCTTACTCGACATGTTTCTTGAGGCAAAGAAAATAAAAGCAAACATGAACTATTGGGACCTCATCAAGATAAAAAGCTTCTGTACAGTGAAGGAAACAATCAACAAAACTGAAAGGCAACCAACTGAAAGGGAGACCAATATTTGCAAATGATATATCAGATAAAGCAGTAACATCTAAAATCTATAAAGAACTTATCAAACTGAACACCCAAAAAACAAATAATCAAGCAAAGAAATAGGCAGAAGACATGACTAGACACTTTTCCAAAGAAGACATCTAGATGACAAACAGACACATGAAAATGTGCTCAACATCACACATCATCAGGGAAATACAAATCAAAACCACAATGAAATAACAGCTCCCACCTCTCAGAATCGCTAAAATTAACAATTCAGGAAACAACAGATGTTGGCCAGGATGCAGAGAATGGAGAAAGCTTTTGCACTGTTGGTGGGAAATCAAACTGGTGCAGCCACTCTGAGGAACAGAATGGAGGTTCCTCAAAAAATTAAAAATATAACTACCCTATGAACCAGTGATTGTACTACTAGGTATTTATCCAAAGGATCCACAATTATGATTCACAGAAGCACATGCACCCCAATGTTTATAGCAGCAGTATCAACAATAGCCAAATTACGGAAAGAATAAGCCCAAATGTCCATTGACTGATGAATGGATAAAGAAGATGTGGTGTGTATATATATATATATATATATATATATATATATGTATGTGTGTATATATATATATATATATATATATATATATATATATATATATGGGATACTACTTGGTGATCAAAAAGAATGAAATCTTGCCATTTGCAGCAATGTAGATGGAACTAGAGTGCATTATGCTAATCATAATAAGTTAGTCAGATAAAGACATATATGATTTCACTCCTACGTGGAATTTAAGAAACACAACAGATGAAAAGGGGAAGGGAAGGAAAAATAAGACAAAAACAGACAAACCATAAGAGACTCTTAAACACAGAGAACAAACTGAGGGTTACTGGAGGGGATGTGGGTGGGAGGATGGACTAAATGAGTGATGGGCACTGGGGAGGACACTTGTTGAGATAAGCACTGGGTGTTATATATAAGTCATGAATCAGTGAGTTCTACTCCTGAAACCAATACTACACTGTATGCTAATTAACATGAATTTAAATAAATAAATTTAAATAAAAAATACAAATGCAAAAAAGTTTATGTGAAGGCACAATATCATTAGAAGCTGATGAATTAATTGAAACATTTAAATTAACAGAATAAACTAAAAAGTGTAAAGTTTATTCGTGGCAAATATTTGAAAACATATCAGTATAGAGAGGGCTGTACAAAGTAGGAAGCAGTAAAATATGCCCTAAATATGCCCTTGAATGGAGGCTTATGCTGTCCGCTGTCCGTATGCTTGTGTACCTCCAAAATTCATATGTTGAAACCTAATCCCAAAGTGATAGTAGGTGGAGCCCCAAGGTAGGGCCTTTGGGAGGTAATTGATTAGTGCCTTATAAAAGAGACTCCAGAGGGCTCTCTTCCCACTCCCACCATGTGGGAACCTCAATACAGCCATATATGAACCAGAAAATGAGCTCTCATCAGACACTGAATTTGCTGATTCCTTGATTTGGACTTCCCAGCCTCCAGAACCATGAGAAATAAACTTCCATCATTTATAAACTACTCACTCTGTGGTATTTTTGTTATAGCAGCCTGAATGGACTGTCTGTCTGTCTACCCAAAGTAAAGATGCAGCCAAGAATAAGAAACTCATATCCACTTTTTCAGATTTCTCACTGTTCTCAGCTGTTCTGAATAGCCTATGAGCCTGCTATACCAGCTTAGTAACTAGGTTTAAGTAAGGGGTGCAGGTGGGTGGCTGAGGGGGGTGCATATTTGGCAGATTCCTGAGTTATCTGGGAGAATGAATGAATTGAAAGTCACCTAAGGTCCATTTCTAAACTACACTTGTGCTTATTTAAAATTATTTCATCACACACACACACACACACACACACACACACACACACACACACCTTTTAAATGACAGTTGTTTGATGACTTGCAGTGGCAATAGACTCCAATAGACAATAAATTCTATGCATACAGAAGGCAAGTTAGAGAGAGGCTTAATTCTGGAATTAAGCTGGATGGAATTAATTCTGGAATTAAACTGGATGATCGATTGTATGACGACAAAAGGGAGTAATAAAAGTAAGAGCCATGTATAATACAGAAAACTGTAAGATGAAGGATAACTGTTTCAGTTATTATCTAGTACTAGATGATCTGGGAAATTTTCACGGGTCACTCTAACTGTATGAAATTGAGTACCTCTCTAGAATCTGAGCAACAACTGCTTTATCTAACAGATGAAACACAGTCTTAATTAGAAACTTAAGTTTGAAGTGAACACTGTGGAGACACTGTGGAAATATTTAGCACCGCTGTAATTAGGACAGTGACAGCTGTCACTGTAAGCTATGAAGTGAACACTGTGTAAATATTTAGGACTGCTTTTTTGGTTTTATGGTCTATATCATTGGAAAATTCTGACTTTTGGATAACTTTTATTTTAACTATTTACCATCAGTATACTTTACTAGGACTCTAAGCCCTTATATCTGTCTTCCTATCCAGTATCGTCTACCTATTATCCCTATACACAGAATTGCCCACGCATATCACATGACTTACATACATTCAACAGTGCCCTAGTTATTTCTATCCCTGGAATTCCCTTTCCTTTTTGCCATACTAGCTAACTTCTAATTTTCTTTCAAGATAGTATTCAAATATCTACTATTTTGCCAAAACCCTCTCTGACTCATTGAACTAATATTTTCTTCTTTGTGCCTCTATTCTACCTTATGCATACATATATCTATTATCTACTCTATGATGGAGTATTAATCATTAAATTATTATTTATCCTTCCTAACTTGTAGGATCATTGAAGAGATGTCTGATGTCTTATTTATACAAGTGAACAAATGCCAGTGAACAAATTAAAGAAGAATACATAACTAATTAATTATTGGAAAATAAGTAAAAGTGATGTTAAACTCTGGCCTATTTTTCTGATCACAGACTAGCAACCCTTTATGCCTTCTCTCCTCTGTCTTTCAGTTTTACTGTTGTGATAACCAAATTCAGCTGAAAATAAAAAAATATTAAATTATGGGACTTAGTCACAAATGAGACTTATCCAGAACATGACTATTTTTATTCTCTCTGGATAAATTCTGGTGACATGCATGCAGCTAAATGTGATAAACTCCAAGATCATTAACAGTCTATTCACATGTGTCCCAGAATCAGAAGCTTTCTTTTTCATCATATAATTGATACTGCAAACTGACTTAAGGATTTTTTTTTTGCCAAAGTGCTGAGATAAGAGTGTTTCGTGTGTTATGGCAAGGTTGTAGAACTGTTTAATCATATTTTGTCTTGCTGTCTGTCAGTATCCCTTTTTGAGTTATACTCTTTTACCTTTTTTTATTTTTGCAAATTTCTCATTATTGACTCAGGCTTCCACCGGTTCTTCTTGGGTACTGACTTTCAGTACCTCTGCCAATTTAGCAGTGCCTAATTTAATGATGTCCAAAGGATTGTGGTCTTATGTCCATGCACTTATATACAGTAGTTCTACTGGTAAAACCAACTATACTGTAGGTATAGATTCATGTATATAGGCCAGCCTGAAAGATTTGTCTAATATAACTAATTATGCTCATTTTGATTCCACAGCCACCAAACAGCTTTCTGGCTTTGCATTACCTTCCATTCTTATGTCTATCTGCATGTGAGTGGTACCATCCATTTGACCTATTTTGATTTTTTATGTTAGAATTATGGCTTAGTGACTTAGCATAAGTGGAAGCTGATTCACAAAGGTAATGAATATAGATTGTTTACAACCTGAACAAAGTAAGAGATATTCATGTGGAATTCCTTGAGGCTAAATGCAGATTTCAGGTTTCAGAGACTCAATATATAGGGAACTGGCAGCCCTCCTATGGACACAAAATGACTATTAATATTTTATTGTTAAAGATGAGAAAGCTTTGGCATGGAGACCTGTTTCCCATAGTCAGTGTTTCTTTTTTGCCTTTTCAGTTTTGTTAGTGTTTATCCAATTGCCTATATTAAATTGCCTATGCTAAAATAACTAGTGTGGTTTCAATAATCTGTCTGAATTCTAAATGATATATACTGTGTCTGGAATATCGAATGGAACTAATATATATGTTGTCCCAATCTTGCCAATTTCATGGGGCCTCATGATTTGTGGAAACAACTTTTAACTTAATTCTGGAGACCAACCATGAAAGTCCTGAGAAAGAATGAAAGCATACAAGAAACTATTTTCATAGGGATTCTATGTGCATCTAAAGAAGATGATTTTAAAAATTCCAGCACTTAAGTTTACAAGTGCAGCCATGACTGAAGTAACACATGTCAAAACGTGCTCAGTACTATGAGTGACTGCAATATCACCATGCTCACTCTGTCAAGGAACCAAACAAAATTCTTACCTGTAGCTATCCAAAAGTTTTGCAGGGCCAAGTGACTCAAGTGTGGGAGGAAGGAATTCAATTTCAAGCAATATTTTTTTATATATTAAGATTAAATTTGGGCACATTCTCACACTTGTATGCATTTTCATTTTGGCATGTTTCTACAATTACTAATAGGTAATTTTACATACATGTGCAGGCTAGACAACTTTAGTATATTTTCTTACTTAATATCAGTTAAAAACTCTTGCAAGCTAAACATTCTCAGTAGCTTATAGATAAGAAAATTGCAAGTAAGATAGATTCAGCAAAGTGACCCAACTTCAGTTAGTAAGTGCAAAATCAGAAAGCCAACCGAGGTCTGTCTTATTTCCAATATTTCACATGTCACCATTCTGATGAACCACACAGACTTGAGAGTAGAAATAATAAAGGAATGGTTTACTCAGGTCTAGAGATCAACAGTTTTATGAACTTTACCTTGAGGAATAAGAGTACAAAGTCATTTATATTAAGAAAAGGAGCTATGAACAGTGAATATTAATGATAACAAAAGGTTGTAAAATTACCATTTCCATTGGACAACTGGGTGTAATATAATAATCACAGTCTTTGGCTTCAGAAACAGTCTTTCAATTATACATGTCTTATGTTTATATGACTTAGACAAGTCACCTAATCTCTTCAGCCTTTTTCAACACCATCTCACAGGATTATTGTAAGGGATAAATGGAGGTAAACATATGGAAGATGTTGAATTATTGTTAAATCTCTTCTGATTTTATAAATAAGTTTATAGTCACTATTTTCTTCATTATCACCATTTGTATCCCCACAGTGACAAAAAATATCTCTGACTTATTTTTCTTACCACTATACTCTACATCCATCCATGTTGTTGCAAATAGCAAGACTTTATTCTTTTTTATGGCTGAATAATATTTCATTGTGTATACATACAACTTCTTTATCCATTCATCTCTTGGTGGACACTTGGGATGTTTCCATAATTTGGCCACTGTAAATAATGCTGCAATGAACACAGAGGTGCATATACATATCATCTCACTCACATGTGGAATTTCAGAGACAAAACAAATGGAACAAAGGGAAAAAAGAGGCAAACAGGCTCGACTATAGAGAATGAATTGGTAGTTACCCGAGGGGTGATGGGCGTGAGAAATGGGTGATATATGTGAATGGATTAAGAGTACACTTACCATGATGACCACTGAGTAATATTTGGAATTGTTGAATCACCATATGGTACACTTAAAATTAATATAACACTGTATATTAACCATACTGGAATTTACATAAAAATTAGTATCTCTAAAATTAAATGAACTTGTCTAAGCAAGACTAAAAGCAGGGATTTGAGCATACTTTATAACACTTTCTAAACAACTATGTGAGAGGAAACACTCCAAAGGATAGTAAATTAGAAACAGATTCAAAATTATGATAGATGAAGGCTGATAATCTAGGCCTATCTAAATGAAGAGATGTTCTTAGATTCCCCTGAGTTTAAAGACTAGTCTCAGAGTTTTAAAACACAACAATCAATGAATAATGATCTGGTAACCCTCCCATTGGGTGCACAGTGGCTATTAGTATTCTTCTTTTCTCATTGATGAGAACACAGGCTCTGTCAGTCCTAAGTTTTCCTATAGCTAATAAAGGTTAGAAAGTTCATTTGAACCTAGTTTTCTAATTCCAAGTCAAACATTGGTTGCAAGATGGTGTAACTTTATAAATCAATTTAATTCCCTGTATTTCTAATCCTGCATGGTAGTTTTAAGTTTCCCAATGTTAGTAAGAGCCATCCTTTATTACAGAAATTAGGAAGCAGTACAGAGACAGTACACAACTACTGTATGCCTTTCACATAATCTCTCCTAGAGATTTGCCAGTTAAAAATCAAATGGTCAAGGCATCATTGCTTGCCTAGAGTGCAAGTGATCTCCAAATGCAAACTCTATCTAATAGGCATTTTGAATGCTCTCTGTCAAGCAATCTTATTTTCCAGAACATAATTGCTTTGTTCAATCAAAGTGTCTCCAACTGCTGTGGATTGGAGACCTCATAATTTAGTTTCTATCAAAGCAATCCTGCCCCAAGTGGAGAAACTTGCCTCATTTAAATGATCAACAAAAATGATGATTTTACAGTTTTCAGGAAAACAACAGTCCCAAAAGCCCTTGTGCATTTCCAGGGACCTTAACCAGAGGCTAACAGATTTATGGTCTCATTATTGCCTGAAGCAATAACTCCTCCAATAGGTAATTTTTATGCTGTGGAGCCACAAAACATATGGGGATAAATGTTCTTGAATAAAGGAACTGACTGTCAGGGTTTTCAAATACAGCCGTTACTAAAACAATAGATTTTCAGAAAGAAATGAGTTTCTTTTCTCCTTAGTTTCTCACCCACGTTCCACCATTAACCTCATCAGAAACACTTGTCTTTTTAAGTAGTGAAAAATGTCATATGAGGAATTAGGAAATATTAATACAAACCTGTGATACCAATACAATTATTATTTTAATAACAGTATTATATAATTTTTGATTATAATATTATATATTATTTTAATAATAATATGTATCAATGCTAATAATCTATATTACTTCAGTTAATGATAATTCCCATCCAGTTGATGTCTTTCCTATTCCCAGTCTCAAACAAGATTCAATGGACCAGTGAAGAGAAGTTACAGTAAATGGGTTTTATTTTATCAGTGGATATATTTAAACAGAGATTCGAATGGTCATAAGTGAGCATCGTTTTGGAATTTAAATAAATGGAAGATTTTAAAATGAATTCATGTATTAGATAGTGGATGGAACTATATATCAGAGAATGTTAATGACCCATGAAAACCAAGGAATAAAAAGATTTTAGGGGCCAATGAAAATAAAGGACATAAAACGAAGGAAACAATCCTTTGCCAAATGTTTGTTTCATGCTAGGCATCTTGTCAGTTGCTTAAATTTTTCCCCAATGTATAAATAAGAAATCTGAGAGTTTAAATAGGAATAGGTCAGAATTGAGACTTGGAACAAAATCTACATAATTTTAAAGAATTTTTTGACAGTTTAAGCACAGTGTGTTTTCCAAGAAGTGAAACACATGGCTTTTCCCATATGCTTCTATACGTTAGTTTCAAAGCCCTTATATCTTTTTTATAAAAATTTTTTTTTCAACGTTTATTTATTTTTGGGACAGAGAGAGACAGAGCATGAACGGGGGAGGGGCAGAGAGAGAGGGAGACACAGAATCGGAAACAGGCTCCAGGCTCTGAGCCATCAGCCCAGAGCCTGACGCGGGGCTCGAACTCGCAGACCGCCAAATCGTGACCTGGCTGAAGTCGGACGCTTAACCGACTGCGCCACCCAGGCGCCCCATCAAAGCCCTTATATCTTAATGATGAAAAGATGTTACTTGAAGGAGGCTTTCTGCAGTTTGCACTTTCCTTTTTGAAGTTTTTATTTAAATTTCAGTTAGTTAAAATACAGTGTAATACTAGTTTCAGGTGTAAAATATAATGATTCAATACTTCCATATAACACTCAGTGCTCATCACAGTGCAATCTTTAATCTCCATCACCTATATAACCCATACCCCACCCACCTCCATTCTGACAACCATCAGTTTGTTTTCCATAGTTGAGAGTCTGTTTTGTGATTTGCCTCTCTCTCTTTTTGTCCTTTACTCATTTGTTTGTTTCTTAAATTACACATACGAGTGAAATCATATGGTATTTGTCTCTCTCTAACTTATGGACTTATTTTATTTAGCATAATACTCTCTACAGCCATCACTGTCATTGCAAATGGGAAGGTTTCATTCTTCGTACATCTGAGTAATATTCCATTGTATATTTATTTCACTTGTTCATCCATTTATCGCTTGATGGACACTGGCTATTTCTACAATTTGGCTACTATATACAATGCTACTATAAACATCGGGTTGCATGTACCTGTTTCAATTGATATTTTTTTGTGTACTTTGGGTAAATACCTAGTGGTACAACTGCTGGACCATTGGGTAGTTTTATTTTTAAGTTTTTGAGGAATCTCCATACTGTTTTCCAGAGTGGCTGAACCAGTTTGCATTCTCACTAACAGTGCAAGATGATTCCCTTATTCCAGATCTTTGCCAACACCTGTTGTTTCTTATGTCGTTGATTTTAGCCATTCTGACATGTATGAGATGATAACTCATTGTAGTTTTTATTTGCATTTCTTGATCATGAGTGATGTTGAGCATCTTTTTATGTGAGTTGGCCGTCTGTACGTCTCCTCTGGAAAAAATGTTCATGTCTTCTGCCTATTTTTTATTTGGATTATTTGTTTTTGGGGTATTGAGTTTTATAAGTTATTTATATATTTTGGATACCAACCATTTATCAGATATGTCATCTGCAAAGATCTTTTCCCATTTTGTCGGTTCTCTTTTAGTTTTCTTTCATTTCCTTTGTTTTTATTTTTATGACATACCAATAGTTTATTTTTGCTTTTGTTTCCCTTGTCTCAGAGACAAATCTGGAAAGAAGTTGCTGCGGCCAATGTCAAAGTTACTGCTTGTATTCCGTTCTGGGATTTTGATTGCTTTCTGTATCATAGTTAGGTCTTTAATCCATTTTGAATTCATTTTTGTATATGGTATAAGAAAGTGATCTAGTTTCATTCTTTTGCATGTGTCTCTCCAGTTTTCCCAACACCACTTGATGAAGATAATGTCTTTTTCCCATTAGATACTCTTTCCTGCTTTGGCAAAAATTAATGGTCCAAATAATTTTGGATTTATTTCTGATTTTTTTTATTCTGTTCCATTGAGCTATGTATCTGTTTTTGTGCCGGTATCATACTATTTTAACCACTACACCTTTGGAAAATACCTTGAGGTCCAGAATTGTGATGCTTCCAGCTTTGCTTTTCTTTTGTAAAGTTGCTTTGGCTATTTGGAATCTTTTGTGGTTCAAACAATTTTTAGGATTGTTAGCCTTTGCTCTGTGAAAAAAGCTCTTGGTATTTTGGTAGGAAATGCATTAAATGTGCATTCTGCTTTGGGTAGTATAGGCATTTTCACAACATTTATTCTTCCAATCCATTAGAATGAAATGTCTTGCCATTTCTTTCTGCCATCTTCAATTTCTTTCATCAATGTTTTAAATTTTTCAGAGTACAGGTCTTTAACCTCTTTGGTTAGGTTTATTCTAAATTTCTTATTGTTTTTGGTACAATTGTAAATGAGATAGATTCTTTTATTGCTCTCTCTGCTGTTTCATCATTTGTGTATAGAAACACAACATACTTCTGTACATTGATCACATTTACATCATGTGACTACTGAAATTATTTATCAGTTCTAGAAGTTTTTGGTGGAGTCTTTCAGGTTTTCTATATAGAGTATCATGTCATGTGCAAGTAGTGAAAGAATTATTTCTTCCTTGATGATTTGTATGCCTTTTCTTTCCTTTGGTTGTCGTATTTCTGTGGCTAGGATTTCTAGCACTATGTTAAGTAACAGTGATGAGAGTGGACATCCTTATCTTGTTCCTGACAATAGGGGAAAATCTCTCAGTTTTTCCCCATTGAGAATGCTGTCACGGTGGATTTTTCATAGATGGCCTTTATTATGTTGAGAAATGTTCTTTCTAATCCTACTTTGTTGACGGTTTTTATCATGAGTGGATATTGCACTTTGTCAAATGTTTTTTTCTGCATCTATTGAAATGATTATATGGTTCTTATCCTGTCTTTTATTAATGTGGTGTACTGTATGGATTGATTTGCAAATATTGAACCACTCTCGCAACTCAAAAATAAATCACACATGATCATGGTGAGTGATTTTTTTAATGTATTATTCGATTCAGTTTGCTAATATTTTATTGAGAATTTTTACATCTAGGTTCATCAGGGATATTATCCTGTAATTGTTTTTGTTTTGTGTTGTCTCTGTCTGGTTTTGGTATCCAGAAATGTTGGCCTCACAGAAGGAATTTGGAAGCTTTCCTTCCTCTTCTATTTTTTGTAATAGTTTGAGAAGAATAGGTATTAACTCTTCTTTAAATGTTTGTCAGAATTTGCCTGTGAGGCCATTTGTCCCTGGACTACTCTTTGTTGGAAGTATTTTTTGTTGTTGTTTTTGGGGTTTTTTCTGTTTGTTTTTTTATTACAGATTCAATTTCTTTGCAGGTTATCAATTTATTTAAGTTTTCTAGTTCTTCATGTTTTAGTTTTGGTAATTTATGTGTCTAGGAATTTATCCATTTCTTCTAGGTTACCCAATTTGGGGCATATAGTTTTTCATAATATTTTCTTGTATTTCTGTTCATTGTTATTTATCCTCTCTCATGTGTGACTTTACTTATTTTGATGCTTTATCTTTTCTTTTTGATAAACCTGGTTAGAGGTTTATCAATGTTATTAATTTTTTCAAAGAAGCATCTCCTTGTTTCATTGATCTATTGTATTGGGTTGTTTCTATATAATTTATATCTGCTCTTATCTTTATTATTTCCCCCTTCTGTTGACCTTACACTTCATTTGTTGTTCTTTTTATAGCTCCTTTAGGTGTAAGGCTAGGTTGTTTATTTGATATATTGCTTAGTAGCCTGTTGTTTAACTTCAGTGTATTTGTGGTTTCCTGACTTTTCCTCATGATTGAATTCTAGTTTCACAGTGTCATGGTCTGATATTATGCATGGTATGACTTCATTCCTTTTGTCTTTGTTAAGGCTTGTTTTGTGGCCTAATATGTGGCCAATTCTGCAGAATGTTTCATGTGCACTTGAAAAGAATGTGTATTCTGGTGTTTTAGGACAGAAATATTCTGAATATATCCGTTAAGTCCATCTGATCCAGTGTGCCATTCAAAGCCATTCTTTCCTTGCTTATTTTCTCTTTAGATAATCTGTCCATTGACGTACTTGGGGCATTAAAGTCCCCTACTATTATTGTGTTATTATAAGTTAGTTTTTATGTTTGCTATTAATTTCTTTATATTTGAGTCTTCCCATGCTGGGTGCATAAATATTTACAGTTGTTATATCTTCTTGTTGGATTATATTCTTTATGTTTATATAGTGCCCTTCTTTGGATCTTGTTACAGTCTTTGTCTTAAAGTGTAGTTTGTCTGATATAAGCATTGCTACTCCAGCTTTCTTTTGAGATCCATTTGTATGATAAATGGTGCTCCACCTCCTGTTTCTATCTGCAAGTGTCTTTAGGTCTAAAGAGTTTTCTGTAGGCAGAATATATATGGGTCTTTTTTTTTAAATCTATTCTGACATCCTATGTGTTTTGATTGGACAATTTAGTTCATTTACATTCAAAACAATTATTGATACATTTGATAGGTATGTATTTATTGTCATTTTATTACTTGTTTTGTCATGGTTTCTGGAGGTTTTCTCTGATTCTTTCTTGTCTTTCACTTTTGCTCTCTCCTTTCTGCTCAGAGTCTGCTTTAGTATTTCTTGCAGTGGTAGTTTAGTGGTCATGAACCTCTTTAGTTTTTCTTTGTCTGTGAAAATCTTTCTCTCTCCTTCTGTTCTGAATGATATCCTTGCTGGATATAGTATTATTGAATGCAATTTTCTTTTCCATTCAGCACTTTTGAATATATCATGCCACTTTCTTCTGGCATGTCAAGTTTCTGCTAAGAAATCTTCAGTTAGCCTTATGGGGTTTCCCTTGTAAGTTAAGGACGGTTAAGGACTGTCTTGCTGCTTTTAAGATTTTTTCTTTATCACTACATTTTGGAAATTTAAATATAGTATGTGTTGGTTTTGGCTTGCTTTTGTTAATTTTGATGGGAATTCTCTGTGCCTCATGTATCTGGAAGTCTGTTTCCTTACCCAGATTAGGGAAGTTTTCAGCTATTATTTCTTCAAATGAATTTTCTATCCCCTTTCTCTGTCTTCTTCTGAGACTCCTATAATATAAATGTTATTACATTTTATGGAGTCACATTTCCCTAAACCTATTCTCATGTTGTGTCACTCTTTCTCTCTTTTGTTCAGCTTCACTGTGTCCATTATTTTGTCTTCTAGGTCACCAGTTTATTCCTCTGCTTCTTCCAGCCTGCTATTCACAGCATCAAGCCTGTTTCCAATCTCATTTATTACACTCTTCATCTCTGATTCTTTTTTTATCTCTTTTATCTCTGTAATAGGGGCCTCCCTGATGTCTTCTGTTCTTTTCTCAAGCCCAGTGAGTTGACTGTTGCTTTAAATTCTCCATCAGGGAATGGATAAAGAAATTGTAGTTTATATACACAATGGAGTACTACGTGGCAATGAGAAAGAATGAAATATGGCCCTTTGTAGCAACATGGATGGAACTGGAGAGTGTTATGCTAAGTGAAATAAGCCATACAGAGAAAGACAGATACCATATGGTTTCACTCTTATGTAGATCCTGAGAAACTTAACAGAAAACGGTGGGGGAGGGGAAGGAGAAAAAAAAAGAGGTTAGAGTGGAAGAGAGCCAAATCATAAGAGACTCCTAAAAACTGAGAACAGGGGTGCCTGGCTGGCTCAGTCGGTTAAGCGGCCGACTTCGGCTCAGGTCATGATCTCGTGGTCCGTGAGTTTGAGCCCCGCATCGGCTCTGTGCTGACAGCTCAGAGCCTGGAGCCTGTTTCAGATTCTGTGTCTCCCTCTCTCTGACCCTCCCCTGTTCATGCTCTGTCTCTCCCTGTCTCAAAAATAAACAAAAACCGTTAAAAAAATTAAAAAAAAACTGAGAACAAACTGAGGGTTGATGGGGGGTGGGAGGGAGGGGAGGGTGGGTGATGGGTATTGAGGAGGGCACCTTTTGGAATGAGCACTGGGTGTTGTATAGAAACCAATTTGACAATAAACTTCATATACTGGAAAAAAAAATAAATTCTCCATCAGGGATGTTACTTATGTATGTTTTGTGTTGATCTCTGTGGCCTTATCTTGTTCTTTCATTTAGGATAAATTCCTCTATCTTCACATTTTGTCTAAGTCTCTGCCTTCTGTGTGTCAGAAATGCCAATTATGTCTCATGTTCCTGAAAGTAATGGCCTTATGAAGATGAGATCCCAGGTCATGACATTTCAGGGAGTGTCTCTGGTGTGTGCTGCATGTGCTCTGCTATTGTGTTCTGGCTGCTCTATCCTTCAGGCCAGTTGTCTGCAGAGGCTCTCCTTGCCTGCTGTGGGAAGTGTTTGATCCCTGGCCTGACTGTGGGAAGTTTTAACCAGGTGTGCTCCCATCTGCTTGTGAAATGAGACCTAACACAATCTCCACCAGAACTGAAGCCCTATAGAACCAGACATGGGGGCAGGGTTTTGTACTGGTCTTGGGGAGAGGACTGCCACACTGGGAATGAAGCAAGCTTGACTGAGAAGGGTAGTTCTGCCAGAGCACAGGGGTGTGGGCCTTGGTGTAAGTAACTTAGGCAGCCAATGTTGGTGCTGTGCTGCTTTCCTCTACCAGCTCTGTGTTTACACTCAGGTGCAGGGGAGAGAAATGCCTCAGCCAGCTTCTTTGTTTCCAGGGAGCTGTCTCCATGAGAGCTATCTCTCAAGGAAGTGCTCCAAGAAGAGGGAATAATCACTCCGCATACTCACTGTATGCCCTAGGCATTCTTCAGATCTCCTTCCATGTTGTCTGCCCCAGGTTGTTTGTCTGTCTTCTCTCCAGAAGCAGAGCAATACTGTCCTGGGTCTATCCTAGCCATGCTTGATGACCTTTTAACATATATATATATATATATATATATATATATATATATATTCTTTTTTTAAATTTAATTTATTTATTTTGAGAGAGACAGAGAGTGTGAGTAGGGAGGAGCAGAGAGAGAGGACGAAAGGGAGAATCCCAAGCAGGGTTCTCAGTCAGTGTGCAGAGTCTACTGCAGGGCTCAAACTCATGAAACCATGATATCATGACCTGAACTGAAATTAAGAGGCAGACACTCAACCAACTGAGCCACCCCAGTGCCCCAGCCTTTTAAACTCCAGGCACTGGTTGCAAGCTTTCACAGAATTCAGCCCCTCTTGTTTCCCAAGCCAATGGCTTTGGGGAAACCTTTTCCTTATCGGTTCCCCTGTGTGCCCCTCTCTCTTTTGCCCTCCTCAGGGGCCATGGCTCCCTTCCCTCCACAGCACCATGATCCAGTTCTCCCCTGAACCATGTCTCCAAGCTTCCTACCTCCTTCAATGTCTTCTTTTCTTCTTTTAGTTGTAGAGTTTGTTCTGTCAGTCTCCAGATCAATTTCTAGGGTATTTAGAATGATTTGATAGTTATCTAGTTGTGTTCATGGGACAAGATGAGCCTAGGGTCATCCTACTCTGCTTCTGTCTTGCTCTCTCTAATCCTGAATAATTTCAATAATCAAGAACCAAACCAAACCAAACCAAAATATCTAACATTTTGCCTACATTTTATTTTAATAAGAAAAAGTGAATGTATGATTTAGTTGACAAGCAAAACCAAAAATATCCATAAATTCACTTTAGCTTACACTATGCAATTGTCAATATCTAAAAGTAGTTTTCCCAACTCTGCTTCCTTGCAATCCCTCTCTACCCCATCACCTACATCATCACAACAAGACTTAATTACAATGTTAGCTCTTCCAAAAATGGAATCTTAAACCAATCATGAATCACCTGACCAGCATTAGTTAGGTTATCTGACTGATAAACTCCTGTCATGCCCTGTAAGGAAAGTAACTTTGCAATAACCAATTTGTTTCTCACATAATGCAACCCCCTTGTTCTTGTTCCTTTCTACTTATACAATCTCTTGCCTATATAGTTCTTTGGAGATCTTTTCTATCTATTAGATTAGATGCTCCTAATACATGAATTGCTGAATAAAGCCAATAAGATCTTTAAAATTTACTCAATTGAACTTTGTTTTTTAATGGAAGCAATCTTCTCTGTTCACTACAATATCCCCAACACCTAAAATAGTACCACAGACAGTAGTACCCCAATGAGTATTGGCTGAATGGGAGAAAGTCTTACCATAACAGCAATTAATACAGATTTTCCATGTAAAACATGAGTCTAGAAAAGAGTCAGTATTTCATAGTGGAACAAAAGCCTGTTTGAAGCCAGATGACTCACTGAGAATCTATAAATCCATTCCCTTATTTAATCTTTACAACTTCAGTGTAAGGTGGACAGATGTCATTATGAGTTTATGGAAGACAATAAGACACCTAGAGAATTAGAGTAAATTTCACAAAAATACATAAGAGGCAGAGATTAAACTAAGACTCTTATCTTGAATTTTAGGGATAGAATGCCATTTTATTTTATTGTTTTCTACACTTAACAAAACAAAGTTGCATGGGAAGGGGACTAAAAATACAACAAGCAGATGTACAAACAAAAAAAATTATAAAGGATATCATGAAAGTAGTCAAACTATACTGAAGAACACATTTTAGGGAATATTAAAAGTGGGAAAATGTGAGAATGAGTAGCCAAGTAGTAATGGCTAATAAGGGACTGCATATGTTGTGTATATAGGGATAGAGTAATAAAATTTGATATTATATATGTATGAATTGACTGGCTGAGTGATTGCCAGCGGAGTTTTTGAGTTGGAAATCTTGGCATCTGTCTTACCTTGTACCTTTATAGGATAAATTCAATCTGCTAAATAATAAGAACTGAACCAATCATCCTTTTTTTCTTTATTAAATTTGGTGTGTTGTGGTATTTTATGTATGTGTGTACACATGTATAAAAAAGCACTGATAGATTGTTTGGGGTTTTGTACATTCAACCTATAAATTCCCAAGTGTAGGCATACTTGTGAAAGTCCTCAATACACTACTTAACAAAAAAGGTTAATGATCAAATAAAATATAAAGAGAGAATGGAAAACAAAAAACGAGTACAACTAAGAAATTAAATAAAAAATAGGAAAACTAGAGAATTATTTACAATAAAGAGAAAAATAATGTCTTCTAGTATTTTCAACATATACACATATATTAGGTATCATATGTATATGTTCACATATATATGTACATATATGCATATACATACATATGCAAGTGTATATATACATACACATATACACCTATACATTAAATACACACACACACCCATATACATATACACATACATAAAAGAAAGAGGGACCTACAACTTGGCCAGGCAATATGCTATGGTAAGTAAGCTATGTTGAGATAAACCACCTTAAAGGATACTACAGATTCCTAATGGGAAATTGGTCTGTAAAATTAGAAATAAAATAAAGCATTGATGTTTCCATGACAGAAGACTATACAAAAAGAGCAGGGACACAAAAGAAGAAGGAATTTATTTTGTCTGATTTGCCAATATATAAATAGCCAGTTAGAACAATCATTATCACAGCTTGGAAGAGGAGGACAGTTATATCGTTTTCTTCTTTATCTCATTAATTCTTGTTCTTTGTTGCTTTTGAATGCCCGAAAGACTACATATTTATGTTTTCCAGTTTAATTAAGGTACAATTCACATCAATAAAATTCAATGCTTTTAAGGGTATAATTCATTGAGTTTTGACATAAGAGTACAGTAGTGGTATATACAACGTAAACAAGATACAGAACATTTCTATTATCACCCAAATTACCTCCTGCCCCCCCTTTTAATTGACATATAAATGACATATAATAGTATATTAGTTTCAGGTGTGCAGCATAATAATTCAATAGGACAAATATTCTTTGATAGTGTATATTTACAAAATATATTTGAATATGGTCCAGGTCAGAGTTTATTAGCTTTGTGCCAGGCACAGAATGTTTTGTTCTCCTGCAGAGCAATTCAAGCAACAGAGTTCCCAAACCTGTGGTTCCAGTAACTTTCTGGAGGCACAAATCAAATTACAATGCTGATAGGGTCTATGAGAAAGCTAACTGCTAAAAATTAACTCCAAAATACACACACACACACACACACACACACACACACACACACACAATTTGATATGGCATCACTATAATCTAATTATTTTAATAGACGCTAAACCAATTATACATAATTACTTACAACCTTGAGGTTAAAAATATTGATGCAAAAACTCTGCAGCTGTATAAATGCACTAGTATAATGTTTTAATTATATCTAAACATCCATTTAAATTAGATAATTTCATTTAATCCATAAAGTGGTTACTTTGGTTTTGAGCCCAAATCATATGATCCTATTTATTAAAAAAAATTTTTTAAAACAAGAGCAATTATTGACACGATAAGGTTGTAATTGAAAACCACTCCAAAGTATTCAAATGTATTCAAATTCAATTTCATCATTTCAATGGAGGAAAGAGTCAAGCTGGTTGTCTGACACCATTGAGAAAAACAACAATAAAACCTTGTTGATAGACAGAATTATTTCTGAAGTAAAAATAGCTATATTTTGGTGAAAATATTTAAAGGTTCTGATTTTCATATTTAATAGCTAATTTAGCATGTAAGAAGAGCATAAACTATGTTAAACATCCAGGTTCAAAGTCAGCCTAATGAATATGCTAGTCTTTCCTGAAAATATGAACGTTTATCTGATAATCCCAGCATTTGACAACTGACTGAAAGATAAAGATCTTGCACTTTATAATGTGAAGCACTTCACACTATATATTGTAATAACTTGGTTTTGTCATGTGTCAATATCTGGAGTGAGACATACCACCTCCAAATTATTCCCTTCAAATGTGCTGAGCCTTGATTTCCTCACCCAAATGATAAGGCATTCCAGAAACTTTACCACAAATCTCCTAGGGACTTAGCACCTGTTTGATTCACCTTTTCCAGGGGGATTGAACCAGGAAGGTACAGGGAATTCCAGAATGTACTCTTTGCCTTCCAGCTTTGTGCTCTTTTCTGGTCAGTATTTCAAAGACCCTTCCTTTCCCTGGCCCCAAGTTGAGAATGACTCCAAAATTTGAAAATAGGGTTTAACAGAAGACTGGAATCAGTGACCAAAAAATAACATATTCAAAATCTTTTTCTTGTGTAAAGTGATATTATATTATTGTTTGAAATATAATGCTACTTCTCTTCTCCTTTCATTTCTCTCACAAAGTATAAGATTAGAGGACAGGTTCCATATGAAATAATAATTCTAGGTTTATTGTAAAACGGGGCCAGTCTAGACTATCTAAATTATGAGAACAACAACAGTTTAGTGAGAAATAAGAAATATTTCTAAGAAATATAAGTGAAAGAAAAATATTAAAAAACGTATTTTTGCCTCAAAAAAGTCTCCCAGTTTCAATTAAGTATGAAATTTTCAACTCAAATATACATGAAGCTATCATAAAATATACCAGAATATGCTGAAACCTCCTTTGCCTCAACTCCTAAGCACCTCCTGTTTTCTATACCTAGCATAAACATTTAATTTATCTAACCAGGATATTTTATAAATAAGAAGTGTGATAAAGTTTTATATTTTATTCATAAGCTATTTTCACAACTATTTTTTCTAAAGAATAAAAAGAATATATTCATAATTAAAGAAAAATATATTTTTATAAACTACTTTATATTGATTATCTAAATAAATATCACATATGAATAATTATTTTGAAATAGATTCATATAACTTAATCATTATCTTAGACCTGTTTTTATTATGCAATAGATATTCACTATGGAACATCCTCCAGGGTAGATCATATATTAGGCCACCGAATAGATAGCTCTTAATAAATTTAAGAACACTGAAATCATATCACACATCTTTTCTGACCACAGTGGTATGAAACTAGAAGTTAATTACAAGAAAACAACTGGAAGACGCATAAAACATGTGAGGCCAAACAACATGCTACTGAGCAAGCAATGGATCAATAAAGAAATCGAAGAGGAACTCAAAAAATATGTGGAGAAAAAAAAGGATATGAAAACACAACATTCCAAAATCTATGGGGCACAGCAAAAGCACTTCTAAGAGGGAAATTTATAGCAATACTGGTCTACTTTAAAAAACAAGAAAAATCTCAAATAAACAGTATAACCTTACACCTAAAGCAACTAGGGGGAAAAAGACCAAACAAATTTAGAGTTAGTAGATAGAAATAATAAAGACCAGAGTGGAAAATGAATTGAAAATAAAGAAAAAGGAAAGAGAAGAAAAGAAAAAAAAAAAGAAAACCAAGAGCTAATTGAAAAGATAAACAAAATTCATAAACCTTTAGCCAGACTCATCAAGATAAAAAGGCAGAAGTACTAAATAAGTAAAATCAGAATTGAAATAGAAGAAGTAACAATTGACACCACAGAAATAAAAAGGATTATAAGAAACTACTATGAAAAATGATATGACAATAAATCGGACAACCTAGAAGAAATGGATAAATTCCTAGAAATATACAATCTTCCAAAAGTGAACCAGGGAAAAATAAAAAAAAAAACTCAACAGACCTATTACTATGGATGAAACTGAATCAAAAATCAAATACTCCCAAAAAATAAAAGTCTAGGACCAAATGGATTCACAGGTAAATTCTACCAAACATTAGAAAAAACAGCGTATACCTATTCTCCTCAAACCACTCCAAAAAATAAAGAGGAATGAAATTTTCCAAATACATCCTATGAGGCCAGCATTACCCAGATACCAAAACCAGGCAAAGATACTACAGAACAGAACAGGAGAGGAGAGGAGAGGAGAGGAGAGGAGAGGAGAGGAGAGGAGAGAGGAAAGAAAAGAAAAGAAAAGAAAAGAAGAGAAAAGAAAACTACAGGCCAGTACCTCTGATGAACAAAGAGACAAAAATTCTCAAAAAAATAACAGCAACCTGCATTCAACAATGCATTTAAAGTATAATTCGTCATGATGAAGTGGGATTTATTCCAGGGATGCAAGGATGGTTCAATATCCACAAATCAATCAATGCAATACACAACATTAACAAATGAAGGACAAAAATCATATGATAGTCTCAACAGATGCAGAAAAGGCATGTGACAAAATCCAACATCCATTAATCATAAAAACTCTCAATAAAGGTTTCAAACAAAACAGTCTTACTAATTGAAATTGTGTCATAAATTCCCTGGAACTTTCTTTAACATTGCGTCTTATGGTTACAATCTTTAAACTTATTTATATTAATATTTACATTAAATAATATGCATTTATATTGACATATTTATATATGCATATAAAATAAATATAACAATTGAGAAATAGTGTTCCATGGATATTGAGTCATATAGTCAATTTAAAGCAAGTTCTCTTAAATAGATGTACTAATTTTAAAATTGTGCTAATTGACGTGTAAATATAGCAGTTCAAATATATTCACAGCCATTGTCTTTTGCATTAATTTAAAAACTCTTTGTATAATTATATTTATCAGAAAACAGTCATCATATACATATTTTTTGTTTATAACTGTTTTTAATGTTTTGCCAAATTTAAAGACTATTAGATTGTAGACTTTTTCATCTTTTTTCCATTCTGGTCAATAGTATAAACATATACAATAAAATAGGATATCCAATTATTTTTTTAAAAAATCTTATTTCCCTCAAGTTTCTATATCCCAAGATTCATAATAAAATTATCATTGTAGACTTATAATTTTTTAACAACTAGTTCAAACTTTTCAGTTCCTTCCTTGCTCTAAGACAGATCAACTTCATGTTCTTCCCATTGAATATTTAATTAAAGATCCTCAACTAACTTTGTTCAAAATACAAACAAAACTAATTATTTGCATTTATTGGTAAAAAGCAGAAAAGATATATTTTATACATTCTCCCTATATTTGAGCTCCCCCCGCCCCACCCCGGGTCAACATCAGTTTTGTCATTGAAATTGTGAGATTTCAGTTTGGTTATAAACATGTTTTAAACTTGACATCCCCTGTTTACACTTTTTGTAAATATGACAGCTGAATTAGATAAATTAGTGAATTATTTGTGCAGCAACACCAATTGTGAGCTCATATCTTTTCCTTACGTTTCTTTATGTAAAAATTTAGTGACCCACAGAATCTAGTCTCAGATTTTCTAATTTAGTAGTTCAACAATACTCAAATGAGTTTCTATATGAACATAACTACAAAAACAAATAATTTTACCTTCAGGTTTAATTGTTCAAACAAAATTAGAAAAAATTCAAAATAATACCAGGTATTCTACTTTTGATGGAATGAACTTTCAAAACTTTATGTTAATTCTGTAATTAGATGAAAATTTGAGCCACTACTAAAAACAAAATAATTTATTTTCTATTTGAAGCTTTGAATGTGACTGATATAAAACTGACCTTATTTTTACCTATATGTGAAGTTCTTCTGTAAATAGAACCAATATATTACCAGCTACTTCTGCACTTTACATATATCTATAAGAATCTTGGAAACAAAAGTAAGCAAAACTAATTTAACAAAACAATCATCTAAGGTCACTGAAAGCCATACTTCAGACACTGATATATGTGGTACTTTTTGCTGCTGCCTGTATTAAATTGATGTATTCAAGCTTAATCTTCTAAAATAAAAACAAACTGCTAAAGATGTTAATGCTTTGTTAGCAGTGATGTATCTTCTGGCTCTCATGTGGTTGTTGATACTACATCAAGCCCCATGGCAGATATTCAGAACCCCAAAATACTTTAAGTCATACTTCATTATCAGCTTTCTTGAGAAATGAAGGACTCTGTAAAATCTTAAACATGTTATTTTGTGCATTTTAAAAGCTCATTACAACTAAAACAACTTAATTTAAAATGTAACTGTATTACCAAATAAGAAAATAGTTATTGATTATATGCTGTTCAATAAATGACAAAAACACTGCAACAAGAACATCTAGATAAACCCCTATTCTATTGATGGCAGCACTCAGACTCAATTTTCTGCACATATTTAACATTTATTAACCTGCATTTCCCCATGTTTCTCACTTAAGCTACCAACTGGCAGCCTGGCAGCCTTCCGACTTTGACAATCCATAGCCCAAGCCATTATTACATGTTCAACAATGGTAATACTATCAAATGCCACTAACTGAGACCAGAAGGACTTAGCTGGCTCTGGCGGCTACCTTCTCAGTATGCATCATTTTTTATCACCCTTAGCTCTGCATACTATCCTCTACAGTTACCCTGTGTCTGAAAAAAGTCAGGAAAAGAAAGAGGTTATTTTGAGTCATCTTTTAAATTTAATCCTGTGTTGGGGTGAGAATTCTGTATTCTGCCCATGCATCTCTTACATCATTATATGAGATCATGACAGAATCCTGAACTCTCAAGTGGAAGACTACCAAATTCATCCTGGGTCATCTTAATGCAGTCATTATGTGACACTTTATTGAAATAAATTAAGGATCAGAGAAAGATGTTAAGCTGAATACATATCCAATAACAGGTATAAAATGGGCCTGTCCCATGTAACTAGGACTTTTATTACTCTACCTGAACAACAGTTTTAAGCCCTAAGTGTTTATAATGTTTTTATGTATGTTAGGCCCTATATTAACCAGAATTTATTTTTCTAAGAGGTTTTAAAGGCAGTTTGGCATACAGATAATAGTATAGGCTCCACAGTCAGATGCCTGCATCCATATTCCAGCTCCACAACCTTCTATCTGGGTAACCTAGGACAAGTTATTTCAAACACTCTCTGCTCCATTAACCACATCTATATTCTGGGGAGTATTGACCTTAAGCTTTGTTATGAGGATTGAATGAAATACACAAAGTACTTAAAATAGTACCTAAATATTCCATCTACCCCTACTTTGTTGAAAGTTTTTTATCAAGACTGGATACTGTATTTTATCAATGTTTTTCTGCATCTATCGCCAGGATCATACGGTCCTTATCCTTTCTTTTATCAATGTCATGTATCATGTTGATTGGTTGGCAATTATTGAACCAGCCCTGCAGCTCAGGAATAAATCCCACTTGATCATGGTGAATAACTCTTTTTATGTATTGTTCAATTTGATTTGCTGGTATCTTGTTGAGAATTTTTCCATCCGTGTTCATAAGGGATATTGGCCTATAATTCTCCTTTTTAGTGGGGTCTTGGTCGGTTTTGGAATCAAGGTAATGCTGAATTTATAGAATGAATTTGGAAGTTTTCCTTCCATTTCTATTTTTTGGAACAGTTTGAGAAGAATTAACTCTTCTTTAAATGTCTGGTATAATTCTCCTGGGACACCATCTGGCCCAGAACTCTTGTTTGTTAAGAGATTTTTGCTTACCTCAACATCATAAAGCACATATACAAAACCAAAGCTAACATTATCCTCAAAGAGGAAAATCTGACAGCTTTTCCCCTATGTTCAGGAACAAGACAAGGACGTCCACTCTCACCATTACTACTTAACATAGTACTGGAAGTCTTAGCCTCAGCGATCTAACAACAAAAAGAAATAAAGGGCATATAAATCAGCAAGAAAGAAGTCAAACTTTTACTATTTGCAGGTGACATGATACTCTATGTAGAAAATCAAAAAGGCCCCACCAGAAAGTTGTTATAATGCATACATGATTCAGCAAAGCCACAGGATATAAAATCAACGTGCAGAAATCTGTTGCATTTCTTTATACCAATAACAAAGCAGCAGAAAAAGAAATCAAGAAATTGATCCCACTTGCAATTGCACCAAAAACAGTAAGATAACCAGGAATAAATCTAACTAAAAAAAGATTTGTACTCTGAAAACTATAAAACACTGATGAAAGAAACTGAAGATGACACAAAGAAATGGAAAGGCATCCCATGCTCATGAATTGGAAGAACAAACATGGTTAAAATATCTATACTACCAAAAGCAATCTACACATTTAATTCAGTCCCTACCAAAATACCACCAGTATTTTTTGCATAGCTAGAACAAAGAATCCTAAAATTTATATGGAGCCATAAAAGACCGTGAATAGCCAAAGCAATCCTGAAAAAATAAAACAAAATTAGAGGCATCATGATTCTGGAATTTAAGCTATACTGCAAAGCTAAAGTAATCAAGACAGAATGGTAGCACAAAAACAGACATATAGATCAGTGGAACAGAGTAGAAAAACCAGAAATGGGCCCACAACCATATGGTTAACTCATCTTTGACAAAGCAGGAAAGAATATCCAATGTAAAAAAGACAGTCTCTTCAAAAAATGGTGTTGGGAAAACTGGACAGCAACATACAGAACGAAACTGGACTACTTTCTTATACCACACACAAAAATATGTTCAAAATGGATGAAAGCCCCTAAATGTGAGACAGGAAACTATCAAATCCTAGAGGAAGGAGAACACAGACAGCAATCTCTTTAACATCAGCCATAGCAATTTCTTACTAGACATGTTGCTGAAAGCAAGGGATACATGAACTATTGGGACTCTATCAAGATAAAAACCTTCCACAAAGCAAAGGAAACAATCAACAAAACTAAAAGGCAGCCTACAGAATGCCAGAAGATACTTGCAAATGACATATCATACAAAGGGTTAGTATACAAAATCTATAAATAAGTATCAAACTCAACACCCAAAAAACAAACAACCCAATAAGAAATGGGCAGAAAACATAAATAGACACTTTACAAAGAAGACATCAGGTGGCTAACAGACACATGAGAAAGATGCTCAACAGCACTCATCATCAGGGAAATACAAATCAAAACCACGATACCACCTCACACCTATCAGAATGGCTAAAATTAACAACACAAGAAACAACAGATGTTAGTGAAGCTACGGAGAAAGAGGAACTCTCTTGCATTGTTGGTGGGAATGAAAACTGGTGCAGACACTCTAGAGAACAGTATGGGGGTTCCTCAAAAAATTAAAAATAGAAATAACCTATGAATCAGCAATTGCGCTATTAGTATTTACCCAAAAGGATACAAAAGTACAGATTCAAAGGGGTACATGCACCCCAATGTTTATAGCAGCATTATCAACAATAGCAAAACTGTGGAGGAAGCCCAACTGTCCATCAGTTGATGAATGGATAAAGAAGATGTGGGGTGTGTGTGTGTGTGTGTGTGTGTATAAACAAACAATGGAACATTACTCGGCCATCGAAAAGAATGAAATAAATCTTGCCATTTGCAAAGAATGTAGTACACTAAGGGAAATAAGTCAATCAGAGAAATACAAATACCATATGATTTCACTCATATGTAGAATTTAAGAAACAAAATAGTTGTGCTTATGGGAAGTGGAGGGGGAAGAGAAGAGAGAGAAACAAACCAGGAAAGACACTTAATGACAGAGAACAAAGTGAGGATTGATGGAGGAAGCTGGGTGGGAGATGGGCTAGGTAAGTAATGGATATTAAGGAGGGCACTTGTGATCAGTGCTGGGTATTGTATGTAAGTGATAAATTACTGAATTCTGCTGAAACCAATATTGCCTTGTATGTTAACTAAAAATTTTTTTAAATAGTGCTTACTAAGTAGTAAGCACTCAAAAAAATGTTAGCTATTATCACTATTACCATACTATATTGAAATGGTCAGTTCATATTGACATTCTCCACTAAATCATAAGCACCTCAAGATAGAGTTTATCTTACTAACTTTTGCTGCGATAACATCTATCTGGGGTAAATGCATAGGGGGCATTTAACAAATATGTGTTGAATAAATTTGAATAATCATGTGCTATTTCTCTTGCAGCACTTAACCTATTGAGTAATAGCTGATTGTTTAATTTTTTGAACCCCATTACACAGTGAGCATCATGTGAAAGTATTCATGTTCAATTTATCATATATATCTGTGTTTTAAATGTATCAGGGCCTCAATTAATGTTTAATGAGAGATGAAACAGTTTTAGTTCACCACCTCCTAGTGAATGACATTTGGAAAGTAATTTTTTTGAATCTCAGTTTCTTCATGTCTTCACATTCAAAACATTAGTTATGTGAGCGATGGTTTGGGATGGAGAGAGAAGGGAGGAAAAAGAACTGCTCTGGTCTGTTTTAATAGAGTAGGGCAGCATTTCCTAAGTGTACTCCACAGACCAATGACTCCTCTACATGAAGCCACTGGCTTTCTACAATAATGAAAAGCTGTTTAGAGATACGGTTCAAAGATATTTGTCCCTGACATTGCTTTATTCCCTGCAGGAAAGTGTGATATTGTTGATACCTAGGTTGTTTATAAGCCAGAACAGATTTAGAACTTATATAATCCATTTAGATATTTCCTATGCAGTTTCTGTTTAGACAGATACCCACAGAAACATACATACACATATGCACACATTTATATTCTTATGAATAATTATAATAAGTTTAGAAAAATAATACAGGTCATTGGTGAATAAGTATTTCATATTCTTCCTTTTATATATACCTCCAGTTACACATCTCCATACTTCATTCCAGCGTTTTATTTTTCTTAACACATTAAGGAATTTAAATATTTTATTTTAATGGTGGTATAGTATTCCAATCCTGCAATTAATATTTTGAGCAAAATGCTCCTAGATATGTCACATTATTTCCCTGGGGTATGTTTCAGTGAGGGAATTGCTGAGAACAAAATGTTTGAAAATATTATGGCTTCTGATGCATGTAATTTTGTGATTTTATGTGAAGGTAGAAGGGTACAAGTCCTGAAAAGTACTTGCAAAGGAAATCAACTTGGAACATTCATAGCCACAAAACCTGTCATGTAGTGTTACTACACTAATTAATACCATTATATATATATATATACACCATATATATATAATTAATACCATTATATATAAATATATATATATATACATACCATACATATATAAATACCATTATATATATAATGTGCTACACATTAGTTATTATATAATAGTTATTATTAACGTAGTAACACTATGTTCTTAACATGTACTAGCAACACTTCTATACATTTTATACTTATTATCTTAATGAAACGCTGAGGTAATTACTATTTTTATTCTCATTTTAAAGATTAGAATTTCAGGCACAGAGATGTTAAGTCATTTACTCAAAGGCACTCAGCTAGTCAGGGGTCGAGTTCAGATACAAATCCAAGCTGTTAAACTCTAGAACTCTCTTTCTTTCTTTTGTTTTGTTGTTGTTGTTTGCTTGTTTTTGAAGATTTATTTATTTCAGTAATCTCCATACCCAACATGGAGCTCAAACTCACAATCCTGAGATCAAGAGTCACATGCTCTACCAAATAAGCCAGCCAGGGGGTCCCCATTACAACTATTTTTTTAATATAATTTATTGTCAAGTTAGCTAACATACAGTGTATATAGTGTGCTCTTGATTTCGAGGGTAGATTCCCATGATTCATTGCTTATATACAATACCCAGTGCTCATCCCAACAAGTGCCCTCCTCAATGCCCATCACCCTTTTTTCCCTTCTCCCTTGGCACCCCCATCAACCCTCAGTCTGATTTCTGTATTTAAGACTCTCTTATGGTTTGCTTCTCTCTCTGTTTGAAACTATTTTTCCCCCTCCCTTCTCCCAGGTCTTCTGTTTAAGTTTCTCAAGTTCCACATATGAGTGAAAACATATGATATCTGTCTTTCTCTGATTGACTTATTTCACTTAGCCGAATACCCTCCAGTTTCATCCATGTTGTTGCAAATGGCAGGATTTCATTCTTTCTCAAAGCCAAGTAGTATTCCATTGTATATATAAACCACATCTTCTTTATCCATTCATCAGTTGATGGATATTTGGGCTCTTTCCATAATTTGGCTATTGTTGAAAGCACTGCTATAAACATTGGGATACAAGTGCCCCTATGAATGAGCACTCTTGTATCCTTTGGATAAATTCCTAGTATTGCTATTTCTGGGTCATAGGGTAGTTCTATTTTTAATTTTTTGAGGTACCTCCACACTGTTTTCCAGTGCACCAGTTTATTTCCCACCAACAGTGCAAGAGGGTTCCTGTTTCTCCACATCCTCACTAATATCTCTTGTTTCCAGAGTTGTTAATTTTAGCCACTCTGACCGGCATGAGGTGGTATCTCAATGTGGTTTTGATTTGTAATTCCCTGATAACGAGTGATGTTGAGCATCTTATCATATGTCTGTTGGTTATCTGGATGTCTTCTTTGGAAAAGTGTCTATTCATGTCTTCTGCCCTTTTCTTCACCGGATTATTTGTTTTTCAGGTGTTGAGTTTGGTAAGTTCTTTATAGATTTTGGATCCTCACCCTTTATCTGATATGTCATTTTCAAATATCTTCTCCCATTCTATCAGTTGCCTTTTAATTTTGTTGACAGATTCCTTTGCAGTACAGAAACTTTTTATCTTGATGAGGTCTCAATAGTTCATTTTTGCTTTTATTCCCCTTGCCTTTGGAAATGTGTTGAGCAAGAAATTGCTGCGGCCGAGGTCAAAGAGGTTGATGCCTGTTTTCTCCTCTAAGGTTTTGATGGTTTCCTGTCTCACACTTAGGCCTTTCATCCATTTTGAGTTTATTTTTGTGTATGGTGTAAGAAAGTGGTCCAGTTTCATTCTTGTGCATGTTGCCGTCCAGTTCTGCCAGCACCATTTGTTAAAGAGACTGTCTTTCTTCCATTGGCTACTCTTTCCTGCTTTGTCAAAGATTAGTTGGCCATACATTTGTGGGTCCAATTCTGGGTTCTCTATTCTATTCCACTGGTCTATGTATCTGTTTTTGTGCCAGTACGATACTGTCCTGGTGATTACAGCTTTGTAGTAGAGGCTAAAGTCAGGGATTGTAATGCCTCCTGCTTTGGTTTTCTTTTTCAACATTTCTTTGGCTATTCAGGGACTTTGATGGGGTTCAAATTTTAGGATTGTTTGTTCTAGCTTCAGAACCCTCTTTCTAAATCATTGCTCATTAGCAATTAACAGAAAAATATATACGAATGCACAGTTCAACCAATATGCAGGTACCTATAATACATTTCTGGATTTAATCATCTACTTTGCCTTACCAGAATATCAAAGAAACTCAGAATTGGTGGGGATAGTTCTTAAATGCCTTTGTCTATTTTTTTCTTTTGTTCATTTATTCTAAATACCCACTCTCCACTCTACATCACTTACTTCACCATTAAATCCTTGTCTAGGTAGACATTATCTTTTCCTGGCATCTGTGTTAATACTGTCAAATTAAAAGCCAATATTATACCAATAAATAAGATTTTTCAGAGGAGACATCTTAGGTCAAATATGAATTATGGGGGAATCATTTTTTAATGGACATATTAATTACAAAGCATACAGAGAGGCATATGCACATACGTACATGCATTCTTGTTCACAGCGCTCATGATCCAATCAAAGAAACAAGGAACACTCCCCGGGAAGCAGGGGTTTCCACGATTGTTTGGATAGAAAATCTCTCAAAAGTTCCAATTCTGTGTCCATTTAATCTAATATTCTGGCAGCTTGTCTAGCTGACAATTATATTTCCTAGATCTAGATAATTAATTTTCCCAATCAAAGTTTGTATAGAACAAGGGTATATTTCTATTTTGGTGAGAAGAAGGTACTTTCTTTTTTTTAAAAAATAATTTTTAACGTTTATTTATTTTTGAGAGAGACAGAGTATGAATGGGGGAGGGGCAGAGAGAGAGGGAGACACAGAATCGGAAGCTGGCTCCAGGCTCTGAGCCATCAGCCCAGAGCCCAATGTGGGGCTCAAACTCATGGACCTTGAGATTGTGACCTGAGTTGAAGTCGGACGCTTAACCGACTGAGCCACCCAGGCACCCCAAGAAGGCACTTTCTAATTATAATTTGGACTTACTCAAATTTCCTATTTCCATCACATTTATTTTCTAGTAAATGTACAAATTTAAGTTTGCCTAAACTCACAAAATATTTATTCCTTAAAAAATTTTTATTTTAATTTTGATATATTGGAACTGATTCAGCATTGAATTAAGCACCAAATATTTACTGCTAATAATTTTTTAAGGAAAATAACCAAATATCGTTATTTTTATTTGCCTTATGAACTGACAAATGTGGGGCAGAATATGGCACAGTGTGTGTATTCTTATTCATGGAATAAATTAATTAATATAAAATAAAAATATTACACTTACCACAATTACTTCATAATTCATAAACTACAGAGTTCTCACTTCCTGAAATAACTACCATAAGCTCCTACCTCAACTCTACTGAACTTCTCTGTTGCTTGTTTTATTTTTTAATTTGCCTAAACTTCATAACTAAAGGACAGCAAAAAATAAACTTGTTTATCACTTAAATTTTGTCAAATGTCTTTTTATTTAGGTACTAAGAACATTTGCTAGTTGAATATAAATACAAATAAAAAATTGTATGAGGATGAAGATTCCTTAAATGATTTCTTTCTACTTTAATCCTATTAGAGTAAATGTCCTTCCTTTAAAAACAATTATTTTAATTAAAAAATAACAACTAGTAACATCAAACGCACAAGTTTTTAGTGAAATTATCATTTCAATATGGACCAGGGAAGCCAGATCTTCAAGGTATCATTCTTGACCTGGGTGGGGGGGGAGGAACAAAAACAAAAACAAAAACAAAACACTTCTCTTTGAGAATTTTACTTAATGATTACTGCTTCTACTATGTTGTCCTTAGAAAAAGGAGAAATTTTTTCTTTAAAGTAGTTTCCTTTTTTTTTTTCTAGTATATGGAACTTGTTCTATGATTCTGTGATGATATCTCAGAAAGTCCATAAAAAATGAAAGATTTTCTGCCAATAAAGAACCAAATTGCCTAAAGGAATTAACAATTTTCATGTCTATTACATAGGGGATAGCATATAAGATTTTGTTTTAATAAGAAAAGATAGATCTCCTCTCTAAAAACTTCTAAACAAGTGCCATAGGATGTTGGCGTCTGAAGATAAAGATGCATGTGAAATTTATTAAAAATTCCTTATAGCATTTAGTGTAGTCACAGTACACTCTGTCTTGCACACAGTACTTCAATAATTTTGTACTGAAATACAGAATCAATGAAGGAAGGAGTTGTATACTATTCCATAAGGAATTACTTATGGGCATGAAAACTATACCAATTCTTGATTTTTTGTGTGATACTTGATACATCACCATATTTGTTCCTTTCCAATTTCACTTCTGGTCCGTCAGTGGAGTATCGACCCTCGACCTATATGACCCTTATTCAAAGGGCTAGCAGGGCAAAGCTCATTTATACTAAGAGGACTTGCTTGAGATTTAGAACACTCAAGTTTGGCCAGTTTATTACCACTTTAGAGAATTCATTTAACTTCTTAAGGTGCTTCAATTAGAAGGATAATATATTCTTAAAATAGTATATAAAAAATGATATAATTTTCATAAAAGATTGCTTTGAGAGACCTAATGAAATAAAGTGTTTTAAAATGTGTAAGGTGGGGGTGCTTGGGTGGCTCAGTCATTGAGCATCTGACTCTTGATTTTGGCTCAGGTCATGATCTCATGGTTTGTTTGTGGGATCAAATCCCATGTCAGGCTCTGTCGTGATAGTGCATGGGGCTTGCTTGGGATTCTCTCTCCTCTCTCTCTGCCCCTCCCCTGTTCATGCTTTCTCTCTCTCAAAATAAATAAATCAATATAAAAATTTTAATTAAATATGTAAGGTGCTAGGAAAATGTAAATAAGTATTATGACAAAAAGCTGAAACTGAATGCTCAGCATTTTATCTGGATCTTTCCCAATTTACTCTGTTCTTCAACTGTTTTATTTGTGTGTGTGTGTGTGTGTGTGTGTGTGTGTGTGTGTGTGACATTTAAAACTAATAATACAAATCTGTAACAGTTATATAATGACAATAGTAATTGTCATGAGTTGGCTAACATAGATTGCTTACCATTTAACAGGCTCTGGTCTAGGCTTTCATTAAAGTCTTATAAAAATTATGTGAAGTAGACCCTAATACTATCCGCATAATACAGAGAGGGAAGTTGAAGCCTAGAGACGCTCAGCAACTTGCCCAAAGACAAAGAGTTACTATGTGTGGAGCCCATATTTAAAATGGAATATGTCCATTTGATTAACCAATTTGCTATCACACCCTCTTCCAGCATCTGAATGCATATCTTTCTTTATCCTTCTGTCTGCAACTGCCAATGTAAAAGTGCTGGTGTGAAAGCTTCTAAGACCTCTTCATCGGAGAAAATGAGAACCCAGAGAAAAATGAAAATTTGGTCACAAATTTAATATAAAACAGAGGTCAGATTTGAGAGGCCTTATCTATTGAATAGCAGCAGTTTAAATAGCTTGGAAGTCCCTTCTCACACAGAATAATCTCTGCAAATTCAATTCAGTTACATCAATGTGATTATGAGCTATGTAATGACTTATGGATAGTTAAATTTAAGAGCAAACAGATTGATTTGTGCTCTGTTGACCAGAGCCTATTCTGTAGAGACAGGCACAAATTTTATTTTTATGTAAATTATCTCAAATGCAGTTCTTTCTCCTAAATTATATAAAACTGGCATTTGCCCATGTGCATTATTTCCTGGGCAGCAGGAACCTTGGCTGGCACCTGAAAGCCCAATGCAAATCCAAATGTGGATGTGAGGTAAAAGTAGTATTAGAGACAGAAGTGTTTCCCATTTTCAATACCAGAAACTGACAAATGCAGTGAGGTTTGATGTTCATTTTGTGTGATTTAACAGAAAAGTGTGGAATTAGAATCACAAAGAGCTGGGTTCAGATTCAGTATGGATGACTTTTGCCCCAGGGAAGTTGGCCTTTCTTACTTCTAGTGTCCATATTCTTTTCATTCTTTCAACAAACATTTACTGAGAACTCCTATAAGCCAGTCACTTGGATAGAACTCTGGGAGATGAGCAACATAGAATCCCTTGTTAAAGTCATTTACAATGTAAAGACAGGATAGATATAAACCCAAATATAGGTCATAATTTCTGCAATATGAAGTAAGGTAATGGTGGAGGTGAAGGAAGATGGACCATTTTAGAGTTACTGATTTTACCTCAGTAGGATAGGCTTCTAAGGAAAGATAATGCTTGAGAAATACACTTTTATGGATGATAAATAAATGTAATTATATGCATTTAGCAGGGTCATTACTGGGCATAAATGCAACAACATATGTAAGAATTGATCCTAACAATCAACATCTAATTGCTAGTTTTTTATATTTATTATACATGTGTAAAACCAGGAATTATATCTTATTTCCCCAATCTATTTTTCTGCTGTGTTTAAACAAAATTTTGTTAATATCATAGCCTTATTTTGTGCCCATAAGTGGTGGTGTTCACCAGCCTGAAATCCCCATAAATGGCACAGAAACATTCAGGACACTATGTCCCAAATCAGAATCAGAACATGCTTTTCATCCTTACCAATATAAATGCAATCAAGACACTCATATTCTACCTCACACACACACACACACACACACACTCACACACTCACATGCACACGCATGCACACAAAAGCAAGTGCCCGAGTTAGATAGGGGCACAAGAACCTGCCCATAGACTCTTGGTTCAATTACACTCATCTTCACCCCTCCTCCCTCCAAACCAATCCTCAGGTTCTTGCCTCTGCACTCAGTTTTTTGTTTGTTTTCATTCTGGCCTCTTTGTTTTGCAACATGTCTAGATCATTATATCTAGAGCCATTTTCCTGAAATCCACAGGACATGAAGAATTTATGGAAAGTTTCATTTTAAAAGATATCTGAATATTACTGTAGTTGAAGAGAAACAGCTCCAGACTATGCTTTGACTTTAGATGTTACCTTCCCAACCATTTCACATATATGTATAACTCCATGAAATGTTCACAAACTAACATACCCATTTAACCAGCCCAGATCAAGACATAGAAACTTCCCAGCAATCCCCATATGTCCATTCCCAGTCATTTTTACCCCTCCAAAGAAATCCACTGCCTGACTTCTAACATCAGAGATCCAAAATTGAGATTTCTACAAATATTAAGTTTATGATATTTATTCAACGTTTTTTATTTATTTTTGGGACAGAGAGAGACAGAGCATGAACGGGGGAGGGGCAGAGAGAGAGGGAGACACAGAATCAGAAACAGGCTCCAGGCTCTGAGCCATCAGCCCAGAGCCCGACGCGGGGCTCAAACCCACGGACCGTGAGATCGTGACCTGGCTGAAGTCGGACGCTTAACCGACTGCGCCACCCAGGCACCCCAAGTTTATGATATTTATAAGTCAGTACATCTCCACTTATGTCATCTTTTGAGAGATGAGATTCAGCAACCCTAGGTGTGAGCTCTCCTGGGGCAGTAGTCTGTTGGCATTAGAACAACTGTCTCTTAGGAATCAAGTGGCTTCTCCAGGCCCACCTGGCTCACCTTCTCATTTTTTCCATCCCTTTCTTCCAATATCAGTGTCTTTTTATTTTTGACCACACAGAGCCTTTTGTATAACAACATGGTATTCTATAAACCATTAAGTAAATGAAAAAGGAAAAAAAAAAACACTTCTCCAGGGACAGGGAACTGTAGTGCAGCAGGAGTAGGACTTGTTCATCTGTCTGGTCCCTACTGCTCCCTCCTTGTTCAGATAGCATTTCTAGCTGTATAAAGAGGAGCAGTTGACAGGTTCCATCCAGCAGGGATACTGGCAACCTCAGAAGCAAAGCTGTCCCTCTGTTCCCAGGGATATAAGCTGTTCAGTATTTTAAAAATATAATTTAATACAAAAAGCAAATATTATCATAAACGTAAACCTTGATGAATTTCACAAAGTGAACATAGCTGTGTCAACTTCATACAAATGAAAAAACTGGAATATTGAAAACACCTAAGAAGTACCCTAATCCTCCTTCCAAAAATAATCACTATTCTAGTATATAAATTATTCCTATATTTAAATATATAAAAATATGATTATGCTGTATATGTGTACTCTTTTATTTCTGTAATCTTTTATTTGATATTATGTCTATGAGATTTATCCATTTTGTTATATGAGGTAGTTTATTCATTCTTATTACTATATATTATTCCATTGTAAGAATGCACCAATATTGTATTTATGAGTTCTATCAGTAGATATGTTATTTCCAGATTTTATTACAAATAATGCTACCATGAATATTTTGTGCACATATTTGTTACACATATACATACTACTGGAAGTATGCCTAGAAGTTGGATTGATGCACTCTTGGATATACTTATGCTCAACTTTAGTAGATACGGATAAATGGTGTTCCAAAAGGATTCTATAATTTTGCCAACTTATGAAGAATGGATGAGGGTTTCAGTTGTTTCTTATTCTTACCAACACTTAATATTTTTGGTCTTTTAAAAATTGACCATTCTGGAACTTTGGTAAGATGGCGGCATAGGAGGACACTGGGCTCACTGCGCGTCCTGCTGATCACTTAGATCCCACCTACACCTGCCTAAATAACCCAGAAAAACGCCAGAGGATTAGCAGAACGGAGTCGCCGGAGCCAAGCGCAGATGAGAGGCCCACGGAAGAGGGTAGGAAGGGCAGCGAGGCGGTGCGCGCTCCATGGACTGGCGGGAGGGAGCCGGGGCGGAGGGACAGCTCACCGGCCAAGCAGAGCCCCCGAGTCTGGCTTGCAAAAGCGGAGGGGCCGGGCGGACAGTGTTCCGACAGCAAGCGTGACTTAGCGTCTGGGAGGACATAAGTTAGGAGCTCTGCTCAGAAAGCGGAAAGGCTGGAGGACAAAGGGAGGGAGAGTTGCTGAGCCCCCTGACGACAGAGCTCAATTTGGCGGGGAACAAAGGCGCTCGCCAGCGCCATCTCCCCCATCCATCTCCCAGCCAAAATCCCAAAGGGAACCAGTTCCTGCCAGGGAACTTGCTCGCTCCGCGCAAACACCCAACTCTGTGCTTCTGCGGAGTCAAACTTCCGGCAGCAGGTCTGACTCCCTCCCGCTGCCACAGAGCCCCTCCTGAAGTGGATCACCTAAGGAGAAGCAAGCTAAGCATTCCCCTCCTGCCCCTGTGCACCTTGCCTACCCACCCCAGCTAATACGCCAGATCCCCAGGATCACAAGCCTGGCAGTGTGCAAGTAGCCCAGACGGGCCACGCCATCCCACAGTAAATCCCGCCCCTAGGAGAGGGGAAGAAAAGGTACACACCAGACTGACTGTGGCCCCAGCGGTGGGTTGGGGGCAGACATCAGGTCTGACTGCGGCCCCGCCACCAATTCCAGTTATACACCACAGCACAGGGGAAGTGCCCTGCAGGTCCTCACGACACCAGGGACTATCCAAAATGACCAAGCGGAAGAATTCCCCTCAGAAGAATCTCCAGGAAATAACAACAGCTAATGAATTGATCAAAAAGGATTTAAATAATATAACAGAAAGTGAATTTAGAATAATAGTCATAAAATTAATCGCTGGGCTTGAGAACAGTATACAGGACAGCAGAGAATCTCTTGCTACAGAGATCAAGGGACTAAGGAACAGTCACGAGGAGCTGAAAAAGGCTTTAAGTGAAATGCAAAACAAAATGGAAACCACCACGGCTCAGATGGAAGAGGCAGAGGAGAGAATAGGTGAACTAGAAGATAAAGTTATGGAAAAAGAGGAAGCTGAGAAAAAGAGAGATAAAAAAATCCAGGAGTATGAGGGGAAAATTAGAGAACTAAGTGATACACTAAAAAGAAATAATATACGCATAATTGGTATCCCAGAGGAGGATGAGAGAGGGAAAGGTGCTGAAGGGGTACTTGAAGAAATAATAGCTGAGAACTTCCCTGAACTGGGGAAGGAAAAAGGCATTGAAATCCAAGAGGCACAGAGAACTCCCTTCAGACGTAACTTGACTCGATCTTCTGCACGACATATCATAGTGAAACGGGCAAAATACAAGGATAAAGAGAAAATTCTGAAAGCAGCAAGGGGTAAACGGGCCCTCACATATAAAGGGAGACCTATAAGACTCGTGACTGATCTCTCTTTTGAAACTTGGCAGGCCAGAAAGAATTGGCACGAGATTTTCAGGGTGCTAGACAGAAAAAATATGCAGCCAAGAATCCTTTATCCAGCAAGTCTGTCATTTAGAATAGAAGGAGAGATAAAGGTCTTCCCAAACAAACAAAAACTGAAGGAATTTGTCACCACTAAACCAGCCCTACAAGAGATCCTAAGGGGGACCCTGTGAGACAAAGTACCAGAGGCCTCACTACAAGCATAAAACATACAGACATGACAATGACTCTAAACCCATATCTTTCTATAATAACACTGAATGTAAATGGATTAAATGCGCCAACCAAAAGACATAGGGTATCAGAATGGATAAAAAAACAAGACCCATCTATTTGCTGTCTACAAGAGACTCACCCCACTTACAGAAATGGATAGATCATCTAGACACACGGTCAATAAAGAAACAAGGGCCCTGAATGAGACATTGGATCAGATGGACTTGACAGTTATAGTTAGAACTCTGCATCCCAAAGCAACAGAATATACTTTCTTCTCGAGTGCACATGGAACATTCTCCAAGATAGATCATATACTGGGTTACAAAACAGCCCTTCATAAGTTTACAAGAATTGAAATTATACCATGCATACTTTCAGACCACAATGCTATGAAGCTTGAAATCACCCACAGAAAAAAGTCTGGAAAACCTCCAAAAGCATGGAGGTTAAAGAACACCCTACTAAAGAATGAGTGGGTCAACCAGGCAATTAGAGAAGAAATTAAAAAAATATATGGAAACAAACGAAAATGAAAATACAACAATCCAAACGCTTTGGACGCAGCAAAGGCCGTCCTGAGAGGAAAATACATTGCAATCCAGGCCTATCTCAAGAAACAAGAAAAATCCCAAATACAAAATCTAACAGCACACCTAAAGGAACTAGAAGCAGAACAGCAAAGGCAGCCTAAACCCAGCAGAAGAAGAGAAATAATAAAGATCAGAGCAGAAATAAACAACATAGAATCTAAAAAAACTGTAGAGCAGATCAACGAAACCAAGAGTTGGTTTTTTGAAAAAATAAACAAAATTGACAAACCTTAGCCAGGCTTCTCAAAAAGAAAAGGGAGATGACCCAAATAGATAAAATCATGAATGAAAATGGAATTCTTACAACCAATCCCTCAGAGATACAAACAATTATCAGGGAATACTATGAAAAATTATATGCCAACAAATTGGACAACCTGGAAGATATGGACAAATTTCTGAACACCCACACTCTTCTAAAACTCAATCAGGAGGAAATAGAAAGCTTGAACAGACCCATAACCAGCGAAGAAATTGAATCGGTTATCAAAAATCTCCCAACAAATAAGAGTCCAGGACCAGATGGCTTCCCAGGGGAGTTCTACCAGACGTTTAAAGCAGAGATAATACCTATCCTTCTCAAGCTATTCCAAGAAATAGAAAGGGAAGGAAAACTGCCAGACTCATTCTATGAAGCCAGTATTACTTTGATTCCTAAACCAGACAGAGACCCAGTAAAAAAAGAGAACTACAGGCCAATATCCCTGATGAATATGGATGCAAAAATTCTCAATAAGATACTAGCAAATCGAATTCAACGGCATATAAAAAGAATTATTCACCATGATCAAGTGGGATTCATTCCTGGGATGCAGGGCTGGTTCAACATTCGCAAATCAATCAGCGTGACACATCACATTAACAAAAAAAAAGAGAAGAACCATATGATCCTGTCAATCGATGCAGAAAAGGCCTTCGACAAAATCCAGCACCCTTTCTTAATAAAAACCCTTGAGAAAGTCGGGATAGAAGGAACACACTTAAAGATCATAAAAGCCATTTATGAAAAGCCCACAGCTAACATCATCCTCAACGGGGAAAAACTGAGAGCTTTTTCCCAGAGATGAGGAACACGACAAGGATGCCCACTCTCACCGCTGTTGTTTAACATAGTGCTGGAAGTGCTAGCATCAGCAATCAGACAACAAAAGGAAATCAAAGGCATCAAAATTGGCAAAGATGAAGTCAAGCTTTCGCTTTTTGCAGATGACATGATATTATACATGGAAAATCCAATAGACTCCACCAAAAGTCTGCTAGAACTGATACAGAAATTCAGCAAAGTTGCAGGATACAAAATCAATGTACAGAAATCAGTTGCATTCTTATACACTAACAATGAAGCAACAGAAAGACAAATAAAGAAACTGATCCCATTCACAATTGCACCAAGAAGCATAAAATACCTAGGAATAAATCTAACCAAAGATGTAAAGGATCTGTATGCTGAAAACTATAGAAAGCTTCTGAAGGAAATTGAAGAAGATTTAAAGAAATGGAAAGACATTCCCTGCTCATGGATTGGAAAAATAAATATTGTCAAAATGTCAATACTACCCAAAGCTATCTACACATTCAATGCAGTCCCAATCAAAATTGCACCAGCATTCTTCTCGAAACTAGAACAAGCCATCCTAAAATTCATATGGAATCACAAAAGGCCCCGAATAGCCAAAGGAATTTTGAAGAAGAAGACCAAAGCAGGAGGCATCACAATCCCAGACTTTAGCCTCTACTACAAAGCTGTCATCATCAAGACAGCATGGTATTGGCACCAAAACAGACACATAGACCAATGGAATAGAATAGAAATCCCAGAACTAGACCCACAAACGTATGGCCAACTCATCTTTGACAAAGCAGGAAAGAATATCCAATGGAAAAAAGACAGTCTCTTTAACAAATGGTGCTGGGAGAACTGGACAGCAACATGCAGAAGGTTGAAACTAGACCACTTTCTCACACCATTCACAAAAATAAACTCAAAGTGGATAAAGGACCTGAATATGAGACAGGAAACCATCAAAACCTTAGAGGAGAAAGCAGGAAAAGACCTCTCTGACCTCAGCCGTAGCAATCTCTTACTCGACACATCCCCAAAGGCAAGGGAATTAAAAGCAAAAGTGAATTACTGGGACCTTATGAAGATAAAAAGCTTCTGCACAGCAAAGGAAACAACCAACAAAACTAAAAGGCAACCAACGGAATGGGAAAAGATATTTGCAAAGGACATATCGGACAAAGGGCTAGTATCCAAAATCTATAAAGAGCTCACCAAACTCCACACCCAAAAAACAAATAACCCAGTGAAGAAATGGGCAGAAAACATGAATAGACACTTCTCTAAAGAAGACATCCGGATGGCCAACAGGCACATGAAAAGATGTTCAGCGTCGCTCCTTATCAGGGAAATACAAATCAAAACCACACTCAGGTATCACCTCACGCCAGTCAGAGTGGCCAAAATGAACAAATCAGGAGACTATAGATGCTGGAGAGGATGTGGAGAAATGGGAACCCTCTTGCACTGTTGGTGGGAATGCAAATTGGTGCAGCCGCTCTGGAAAGCAGTGTGGAGGTTCTTCAGAAAATTAAAAATAGACCTACCCTATGACCCAGCAATAGCACTGCTAGGAATTTACCCAAGGGATACAGGAGTACTGATGCATAGGGCCACTTGTACCCCAATGTTCATAGCAGCACTCTCAACAATAGCCAAATTATGGAAAGAGCCTAAATGTCCATCAACTGATGAATGGATAAAGAAATTGTGGTTTATATACACATTGGAGTACTACGTGGCAATGAGAAAAAATGAAATATGGCCTTTTGTAGAAACGTGGATGGAACTGGAGAGCGTGATGCTAAGTGAAATAAGCCACACAGAGAAAGACAGATACCATATGTTTTCACTCTTATGTGGATCCTGAGAAACTTAACAGAAACCCATGGGGGAGGGGAAGAAAAAAAAAAAGGAGGTTAGAGTGGGAGAGAGCCAAAGCATAAGAGACTCTTAAAAACTGAGAATAAACTGAGGGTTGATGGGGGGTGGGAGGGAGGGGCGGGTGGGTGATGGGTATTGAGGAGGGCACCTTTTGGGATGAGCACTGGGTGTTGTATGGAAACCAATTTGTCAATAAATTTCATATAAAAAAAATTGACCATTCTGGTTGGTGTATAGTATCATTGATTTAAGATTAATTAGCATTTCCCTTGTTATTAATGAGAGTGATTCATTTTTTAATGTTAAATAACCAATGAGATATCTTATTTGTAATGTTCTTGTTCAAGTCGCTAGCTCATTTTTTAAAATTAGGTTGACTGTTGTGATAGGCAGAAAAATGGGTCCCCAGAATGTCCACATCTTGATGCCTGGAATTGGTAAATACGTAAATATGTCACCTTACATGGCAAAATGAGCTTTGTAGATGTGCTTAAGGTGAAGGACTTGAGATGGGGAAATTATTCTGGATATTCTAGGTGGGTCCAGTTTAAGATCTCACATGGTTGTCTTAAAGTAAGAATGGAAGTTAAGTAGGTTAGAGTGATAGAAGCATGAAAAATATTTTATACCCTGTTGCTTATGCTGAAATGTACCCTTGAAAGAACCAAAGAGATGCCTCTAGGGGCTAACGACAGTCCCTAGCTGCTCTCGGTGGTATAGAGTCTTCAGCTTCACAACTGCACACAACTGAATTCTACCTACCAACACCTAAGTGAGCAAGGAAATGACTCATCCCTTGGTGCCTGAAGAAAGGAATACAGCCCTGCTAACACTGATTTTAGCACAGCCTGACCTATAACAGATTTCAGACCTGTGAACTTCAGGATAACAAATTTGTATTGTTTGAAACTACTAAATCTGTAGTAAGTTGTATGGTCACAAAAGAAAACTAATATGACTGTCTTTTATTGATTTTCACCAATTCTTTATATATTTTGAATGTGAATTAAACATAGCAAAGACCATGTCCCAATCTGTGATTTTCCCTTTCTTCTTTTAATGAAGTATTTTGACAAAAAGAAGTCCTTAATTTTAATGTACTCCAATTGATCAATATTTTCTATACAGTTAATTAATTGTGTGTCTTATTTAAAATATACCTGGCTACCTGAACTCATTAAGATATAATATCATTTATCTTTGACATTTGAGTTTATAATATGCTTGGTCATATTTTTGTATATTGCATGACATAAAAGTTCAATTTCACTTCTTTCCACAGAGGACATCCAACGGACCCTATGCCATTTATTTAAAACACTACTCTTATTTTCCCCCTTCTTTGCCAGTTCACCAGTGTCCTATATCAAGCATTCCCATATATGTCTCTTTCTAACCTCTTTTCTATTTAATTATTTTTCTTTCCTTGTGTTAATACTATACAATTTTAATAAATTGTACTTCAAAATATCTTAATAATTGATAATAAAAGTCATCCAAATTTGTTCTTCTCCAAGACTGCATGATTTTTTTTTTGGCCCTTTGCAGTTCCATATACATTTTAGAATAAGCTTCTATGTTCCCCCCCACCCCCCCCTACACACACACTCCTGTCAGGATTTTAACTAGGATTTCATTAAGTATATAAATCAATTGGGGCAGAATTGACGTGTTTATGATATTGTGTCTGCCTGTTCATGAATATGGAATACCATTCCCTGTATTTAGATCTTTATTATCTCTCAGTAATATGTTGTAGTTCTCTGTGAAAATTCTTACCCATTATTCACTAATTACTGAACATTTAATGTTTTATATTATTAAAAATTGTATCTTTTACACTTTATTTTCTAATTGTTGACTGCATATAGAAATCAACGTTTCAAGTGAACCCTGCAAGTAGAGAACTTTTTAAATCACTTAATTCTAATAATTTGTCTATAAGTTACTTTGCATTTTCTATATATGCTTTGATGCATGTTTTGAATGATAAGAATTATACTTATTTCTCCCTTTACAATTATTTTGCCTTTTAGTTATTTTTTTTTTAACACTGACTAGAATATCCGGTACCATGAACAAAAATGGCAAAACGGGACACCTAGTCAGTTAATTGTATGACTCCTTATTTCAATTCAGGTCATGCTCTCAAGGTCATGAGATGAACGCAGAGCCTGCTCAATAGTCTCTCTCTCCCTTTCCCTCTGCCTCTCCCCAACTTGCGCAGGGGCACACTTGCTTCCACGAACGTGTGCACTCTCTCTCTCTCAAAAAAATAAAAAGGTAGTAACAGTTTTCCATATCTTGTTCCTGATGCAAGGGAGAAATTTTATTTTATGATTAAGTATGGCATTTACAATTGGATTTTCTTATAAATACCTGATATAAAATAAGAATATTTCTATTTCTCACTTCCTAATAATTTAATATCATGAATGGGAGTTAAATTTTAGCACCCCCTTTGCTTTACCTATTGAGGTAATTTCAGTCTTTTTCTCCTTAACCTGATAATGTGGTGAATTTTATTAATTGATTTTCAATTGTTAAACTAATCTTATATTCCTGAAAAAAAAAATCCATCATGATTTTTGGGCACTATCCTTTTACTTACTGATGGATTTAGCTAATATTTATTTATTGAGAATTTATACATATATATTAATAAATAGTTAGGTACCTAATAACACAGCTTTAAAATACATGAAACAAAAATGGACAGAACCATAAAGAGAAATAATAGGATTGTCTCAGTAGATGCAGTAAAAGCATTTTCATTATCTGTCATCTATTCCTGATAAAACCTCATCAAACTATGAATAGAAAGGAACTTCTTCATCTCCTAAAGGAAATGAATAAAAAAATTATAGCCAATATTATACTTATGGTCAAATACTGAAATACTCCCTTCCCCCAAAGTAATTGATGTTTGCCCAAACCACTTGATTCAACTTTGTGCTAAAAGTTAGAGGGTGTTAATATGTAAGAAAATAAAAAATAAATAGCATCCAGATTGTAAAGAATATATAGAACTACCTTTATTCATAGATTACATAATCATGCATGTAGATAATCATGAAATTGACAGAAAAAGCATCCAAAAACTTTTAGAGAGTTATGCAGTACAAGAACAGTAATAGCTATTATATTTATGTATACTAGCAATGAACAATCTGAAATTACATTTTAAAAATAATACTATAATGTCATCAAATTATGAAATTTATAGGGATAATTCTACCAAAAATACATAAAATATATAATCATTTATGTGCTGGATGGCAATATGTCTTACTGTTTCCTATGAATTAGACATTGGATAAGATCTGTATGCACTTGTTCCCACATCAGTCAACAGTGAGTAAATTTTTCTCATTCTCAGTGATAATATATAGATTGAGATATTTAATGTTAGAGTCATTATTAGCATGGTATCACATAGTAAGAATTCAATAAATGATAAGTGCTATTTTAGACTTAGTCCCAGCAGGAAACAGCATTTTAACCAAAATAATTTGTTTGGAGATAATTTGATGGAGAAAGGATGAGAGAAGTCAATCTTATAGTGAAAATGATACGGCTTTGAAGGGGCAAGGGAAGGAAACAGTGTTTCTGGACCTCAGTGAATATTCTACCACAGAGCAGGAGATGGTCAACAGGAGCAGCAGTTATGGTGTGAGTTAGCCACTGCTAAAATCATGGTGCTGACTCAGGCAAGGAGTGGGGTAAGATATGCTTTGACTCATGTTTTCTCTTGCCCTGTGTTGATGATTCCCACTGGATGAATCTGATAGAAGGCAGAAGACAGAGAAATATGGGTGATGCAGTTCTCAAGGTCAATCCCTCCACACAGAGCATGAAAGAAAAGGACAGAGGACAGAGGATGAATCTAGGATTAGCAAATGGAGGTTAACCTGTACAACTCCTTCCTTCTCTTTCAAGAATTTTTGTTTCAGAAAGCATATTTTTTTAACAAGAGATACTATGGATGCCAATGGTCTTCAGCTTCACTTGTCTTCAAGCCACTTGCCTCTGTGAAAATTTAATACCCTCCAACAATTTGGCCATGTCTATAAGAAGAATGAGGCAAGATACTTAATGATACCATGGTATGTTACCAACTATAATGCATACTCATTTTTCAACACTTGACACAAAGTAATTAAAATACTATGAAGTAACAGGACCTCTCCTAATTTTCTCATTTATTATGAAATATTATTGGACAAAAGCAAGTAACATCATAGTAGATCATAGTAACAACAATACAGGCAAGTGGTTTAATAGAAAATTTCAGATGAATAAGACATAACTCATTTTGCACGATGCAATCTGACTGGCACATTGGCTGAGTTGACCAAACAGTTATTCAAATTACCCTTTGCTACATATGCACCTTTGAATGGGTGGCTTTGCATATATAGGTCCTTCTATTTAAAGCATATTTGCCCCTATTAGTGCCTGTTAAAACCTTACCCATCCATCCTTCTCAGGCTGCCTGAAGTGAGATCTTAATGTAGACTTTGTGATTCCCCACCTAAAAAGAAACTTTGTCTCTTAGGGGGTGCCTATAATATTATGTCCCTCTTTTTTTTTTTTTTTTTGCATCATTTTCCATTCATCAGTAATCCCATCCTATCAATCATACCTCTTTATTTAATGTATCTTTTCCTATGTCTTCCCTCTTCTGTGGCTTAATTCCTCCCAACATAACCTCTTCCCTGGACTCTACAATATATTTCTAACTGGCCTTGATCTCCTCATTCACACCTATTTTCAGCAGCATACTGACTTTTCTAAAAACAAAACAAAATTCAATCATAAACTTTCCTACTGCAAATCTTTGTATTATTTCTCATTGTCATTAAAGACTTTGTATAAGACTCAAAGCCTTTTAGTAGTCACCTCCACACTCCAGCCTCATCTCCTCCCACACCTCAGAAGTTCTTGAGCTCTACTATTGAAGCTACATAAGCTCAATTGGTCAGGAGTTTTCACAGACCTACATCTGTGCTTCTGGTGTTACCTTAACCTGGAACTCACAAGCCCACAACCACTCCCACACCCTTTTGCTATCCTCATTGATTCCATTGCATCCTTCTAACTCAGTTCAAATATCATCCACTTCATACTACTTCTTGAATACTCCCTTCCCCCCTCCACATTTTCCTAATCTATACATAATTTGAGTCTATGATTACCTATCCTAAATTATAGAAAGCCGATAGATATTGAGTTACTCAAAAGTCAGAACTGTGTCCCATTTCTTTGGATCTGCAACAGGCATCACATCATCTGGCATATATAGATGCTTACTGGAAAAAAAATAAAATAAAATTCTAACTAAGTTTTATTTTCTCTGTTAAGTTTTGGACTTAGACTGTTAATTCTCTAAAAATGATGATTCTTTTGTTATATAAGTTTATTGTCAATCTGGCTTAACTCATTTTATTTTATAATCTATGAGCATTCTGGTTCATTGGTATATCTATATAACAAATGTATAACTTTCATAACAAAATGGTACTTTTTTAGTGATATTTTCTCTTGGTGAATAATCTAAACATGAATTTTGGCCCATAAGTTTACACCAAAAGCCAGACTACCATGGCAGTAGGGAGAGCACAAGTTGCCTGAGACTTACTCATGAAATTATATTTTTGGTTACTTCTTGACCTTCTCTCTGCTCACAGGCCACCTAGTGAGATAATTAGGATACAATACCAAACAAGGCAGACTAAGCTAACTGTATCCCTTGTCTCAAGGGTACAGATGGAGAAATTGATAATAGTATTACAAAACACACACACAAAAAAGCCCACTTCAGGGTACAATATGTCTATGGAGAAAATAAGTAGGGTGATATCATAGGAAATAATGGGGGGAACTACTCTAGTGGGGCTTATTAAAATAGTTGGTGAATGTATTCAACTACAACAAGAAAATGTCTACTGCTTGTCCTGAAATTAATGATGCATTATGTTGAACTGTTTTATTGATGAACTGACATTGCCCTGTACAGTGCTAAAATGATTGAATGAACTGTAAGAAGGAAATCAAAGTGGAATTTCTTGACTCCTTCAAATATTTTTAAACATTCTCTAAGTAATTTAGGGATAGTGCTCTTCTATGGAACTCATAATCTACTGAAAAAGATAAGATAAAAAGTTATTTCACATATAATCATTATTTGCAAATGGAGCTTTATTATACCTCTGTTTAAAAATAAATGAGATATTTATTACTATTTCCGATTTGAGAATTATGAATAAACTAAGAGTTCTAAATCACAGTTATGCTATATCAAAGGGAAAAATGGGTAGATAAATGAAATGTACCTGACACCACATGTAGGTGCTTTACCCCACGCTATTTCATTTGTTTTCACAATAGTGCACTGTGTTGGCGGTGTTATCCAAATATATTTTTTAATTTTTTTAATGTTTATTTATTTTTGACAGAGAGAGAGAGAGCGAGAGAGAGCAAGCATGAGTGGAGGAGGCACAGACAGAGAGGGAGACACAGAATCTGAAACAGGCTCCAGGCTCTCAGCTATCAGCACAGAGCCCGACGCGGGTCTGGAACTCAGAACGGTGAGATCATGACCTGAGCTAAAGTCAGACACTTAACCGACTGAGCCACCCAGGTGCCCGCAAATAATTTTTTAAAGGAACAATTACTCAGAGAGTATAAGAAGCCTGCCATAGATTACACAGCTGTGTATCAGAGGTAGAATTCAAACTCAGTTTTGTCTAATCCAAGATCCTTCCTATTCAGCCAACATATTCTACCTCAAATAGAAAACCCAACAATTAAAAAAAACATAATTCATCTGTGTGAATAAACGAAATATTTTGAATTTAAAATGTTCATTTCAGGGGCGCCTGGGTGGCGCAGTCGGTTAAGCGTCCGACTTCAGCCAGGTCACGATCTCGCGGTCCGGGAGTTCGAGCCCCGCGTCGGGCTCTGGGCTGATGGCTCAGAGCCTGGAGCCTGTTTCCGATTCTGTGTCTCCCTCTCTCTGCCCCTCCCCTGTTCATGCTCTGTCTCTCTCTGTCCCAAAAATAAATAAACGTTGAAAAAAAACCTTTTTTTAAATGTTCATTTCAGTTTTAACTAGCTTCTTCTTTTAATATTTATTTATTTATTTTTAAATGTTTATTTATTTTTGAGACAGAGAGGGACAGAGCATGAATGGGGGAGGAGCAGAGAGAGAGAGAGGGAGACACAGAATCCTAAGCAGGCTCCAGGCTCTGAGCTGTCAGCACAGAGCTCCACGCAGGGCTCGAGCTCACGGATCATGAGATCATGACCTGAGCCCAAGTTGGACGCTTAACCGACTGAGCTACCCAGGGGCCCAATGTTTATTTATTTTTAAAAGAGACAGAGAGATAGAACAAGCCAGGTAGGGACAGAGAAAGAAGAGGACAGAGGATCCAAAGCAGATTCTGTGCTGACAGCAGAGAACCTGATACGGGGCTTAAACCCATGAACCATGAGATCATGACCTGAGCCGCAGTTGGACACTTAACTGACTGAGCCACACTGGTGCCTCAGTTTCATCTAGCCTCTATTTAAGAGATTCAAATATATTAGAATTTATAGCTCCTTAGGCATAAATAAAATTATAAACTAAATATTCTTTATATATAACGTAAAGAACAATTTAATGTTCTTATAACAGCCAAGTAGATATTATTGTTTTCATCCTCATTTAATTGAAAAAGAAACAACCACAGAAAAGATGAAATGACTTTCCCAGGGTCACACTGTCAATACATGGCATGAGCCTCTAGATTCTAAAGGTACTATCTTTTCTCTAATATGTTCTATTATTGGTCTTTTTACTGCATAATATATAAATTTCTATCCATTCCAATTCATATTTTTAACAACATATGTTTTTTAAAAAAATAATTTTCAGTTATATAATTAGGTATAAAATAATTCTTTTTGTTTCTACTGTAAAGGAAAAGATATTCAACTCATAACAGTTGTTAGCCTTAAAATATGCAATGACTTACAAATTATCTTACCAAATGAGTTCAGCAATAAACACCCCGATGGTCATAACATTAATATAATCATAAAAGTACCATTACATTAATTAGAACTTTGTAAATGCTGTAATTAAGATATTCTGTGACAGCTGTCTTTCCTGTCCCTGAGCGTTTGCAGGAAATCTCCCAACACCACTTATTTCTGAACCATCATCTGCCTAGAGCTGGGAGAAGCCATCTGTTAGTATATTTGAAATGTTAAGTGACAAAGGGGTTTCAAAACATTGTATCCTTTAGAATACTTTTTGGGGGAGAAAAAAGAAGTACTCAACAACCATTTCTAAGTGATATTTAGCTACACTTAGAAAGGGGAATAATTGGGCTTATTTTTGATCCTGCACTAAACAGTGTAAACAGTCTGGAATTTGGAATCAGGTAAATCTGACCTGATTGGTAACTGTGTGACCAGAAGAAAATTAGGTAAGCTCTCTGAGCCTCAGTTTCCACATCTTCACAATGGGGAAACATCATAAATGAGAACAGTCATGCCTAGTTTTCAATACTGTTTAGAAAATAAAAGGATAAATTTAAGTGTAATACTTAAAAAAATTTCTACTGAAATCTTATTTTATTTCAAAATATTAGAAATTTTCTAATTACTATTACTCTAAAAAAATTACTATTGATATGCTGCTTGTCTTTTTCTAGCTATTTTAATAAAACTTTTGGAAATGTGCTTATTTCAGTCCTCTAAACTACTTCACAGGTAAGACTATATTAATTTTTATTAAGCCGAAGAGGTAGCAGAGAAGGTCTTAATGTTTGATAAAGAAAAGTTTAGGGCACTTGGGTGGCTCAGTCAGTTGAGCATCTTGATCTTGGCTCAGGTCATGATCCCAGAGTTGTGGGATGGAGCCTCCTGTGGGGGCTTAAGATTAAGATTCTCTCTTTCCCTCCCCCTCTCTCCTACTTGCTCTCTCTCCCTAGGGAAAAAAAGAGTTCAATTTCAACTATAATCTACTACTGATTATAAGAAAATCACTTCACTGGTCCTCAGGTAGAAAATTATAGAAAAATTAGAGGTAACATACAGTTTTACTATTAGGAAAACAAATTAAAGTAGCAATAAAAATATATCACATTTTTCTTCCCTTTTAACTCTCATCCATTATGCCCTTTTTACTATTAATACTCTTGTTACTATGAGTTTGAATGAGTCAGCACTGCCCACACCAGGTTAACCTCTCTGTATATTTTATCTTCACAGCAGTCCTATGAAAGAGGTATTGTCATTAAGACCATTTGTAGAGATATAGGACAAAGTCTTAGGTGATTTAGGTTAAATTCAATGTCATACAGTTAGGAAGGCGCAGAGTTTTGAGAAAATTCCAAAAGGAACTCATACTTAAGTGCATGTTTTCAATTTTTTTCTGCTAGTTCTTTGCAACCTGCAAAATACAAGCTCAGTAGAAAACATTAGTCTTACAAGATAAAGAACCAATGATCTGATTAGCACCTGTTATCTCTGTCTGGTATAGAAAGGCATTTTTCATTATTATGAAAATAAGTAAAAAATTTAAGTAAAATTTACTATGTATTTTACAAAAATTAATTCACTTAATTTTCCCCAAAACAATGAAGTAGCTATTGTTATTTTCTTTATTTTACAGAAGAGATAACTGAGACAGAAAGGTTGGCTATCTTGTCCAAGGTCACACAGATAATAAGTGGCAAGTAAGATTCAGAGTTAAGTTGTCTGAACTACTACCCTACATTGCCTTAAGAATAACATGGGACACCTGGGTGGCTCTGTCATTAAGCCACTTTTGATTTAGGCTTAGGTCATGATCTCATGGTTCATGAGTTTAAGCCCTGCATCTAGCTCTATACTGACATTGTGAAACCTGCTTAGGATTCTCTCCTTCCCTCTCTTTCTGCCCCTCTCCTGTATGCATGTGTGAGCTTTCTCTCTTTCTCTCAAAATAAATTAATAAAACTAAAAAGAAAAAGAATAACAGAGAAAGATTTGTGTGTGTGTGTGTTGCTTTGGAAGATTAATTGCTTTAATAAAATAAAAACCTACTATGGGCCAGTCTCTCTACACATACATTTTCCAGTGCTAACTCTCCTGAAATTTGAATTATTTCTCTTTCTCCCTTCTTCCCACCTCCCCCTTTTTATCATCTTCTTTCTCCTCCTCATTCTCTCTCTTTTTCCTCCTCCTCCTCCTCCTCCTCCTTCTCTTTCCATAATACAGAGTAATTGAGTCTCAAAGATGTTCCATGGTTGGACCAAGACTTCAGAAGAAATGAACAGCAAAAGTATTATTTGAACCTATTTTAACATGGTCTGATTGTTTCTAAAGCCTGAATTATTTCTGCTTATCACTGCTTATAGCTCAGAGATCTCATCTCTGATATTTTTAAAAAGCTAGGGAAACTGGCCACTTCTCAAGACTGACTAAGTTACAATTGACAAAACGATAAACATTTTGTGAACACTTCAGGGATTGATAACTATAGAAATCTACTTTTAGGGAGTTCCAAAAAATCACCTATATTTTCATTCTCTTTTTCACAAGAGAGCATAATGGATTGGAACTGTAGGATATATGTGTAAATTTAATATCAAGGAATTCTTATCAAGTAACTCTATTAAGGGTCTTAAGAGAATACACACTATAGCTTAAGATGTACTAATTATAGAGGATTAGGCATAACTGAGAGCCATGTCTCATTTGTGTATCCTGATCTACTGAATCAGGAGGGCAAAGGCCATAGCCAATTAACTTGTGTACATTCCAACTGCTATTATATCTAAAACATATGGTACAGTGCTCTACTTGAGGGAAAACAACTTTACATAAGTCTTATCAACATTATTTACAATATTTTTGAAGGACAATCTACTCTTTGATAATGGCTACAGAAGAAAAAAGTATAATTTTAAAAAGTAACGAAGGTAGCAAATAAAATTTAAATTGTTCCTATTTAGAGGCACCTGGGTGGCTCAGTCGTTTAAGCATCCGACTCTTGATTTTGGCTCACATCATAATCTCACCATGAATTTAAACCCTGTGTCTGTTTCTGTGCTGACAACATGGAGACTGCTTGGGACTCTCTGTCTCCCTTTCTCTCTGCCCCTACCCTGCTCATTCTCATTGTTATTACTCCCCCCCAAATAAATAAAACATTAAAAATTATAAAAAAATAAAAATTTACTGTTTATATATTCATAAAAGGGTTGCTATTCCAGATATAACTCTCAAAGAGATAATTGGTTGTGATATCTTTTCTACATCTCTGCCCTCAGTATACAGAAATCATATTAACAGTTAATGCTAGTGGTATTACACTACAGGTTATTGCTAAATGTTTCTTTAACAAATACTATCTGACTACTTAAAACTCTCCCATGGAGAAAACATTAAATTTGGGCCAGAAGCTTTGTATTTTAATCTATCATTCATGTGTATACTTGAAAATGGTATTTGTCAGTGAAAACGTGGAAGGAAGAGCAAGATACAAGCTTCATGTTTTGTTAAGACCAGGTCTACAGAGATATCTACCAGGGTTGTACATATTTGCTTGCTCTTGAGTAATATTTAACTAATAGAAAAAAAACTGGGGAAATAAAAATAAAGAAAATATTATCCTACAGGCTCAAATGAAGGGAAAACCATTAAAAATTATGAATTACAATTAGAAAAAAATGTAGAAATTTATAAGTAAATAAGAGGCTGAAGGTAACTATCACCACCTTTAAACAAAAGAGAATGTGAAGAAGAGATATAAAGGATGAAGAGGAATTTTTTAACTCCAAAATCAAATATCAAAATACAATCTGCACTAAAGGTAGTACATATGAAAGTTAACTGGGTTAGAAATCGAATCAGAATGTGAAGACAAATTTAATCAGTTTATGGGTTTATTATATATATTAAAATAAGAAAATAAGAAGGGAATAATGAAAATTTGAAAATAGAAATCCAACATAAAACCTACTCTTTTTGCTCAGGTAAAAACCAGAATAAATACAATAGAAACAATAGTTATAAACCTAATGAAATAATACTTCCTTAACAAAGATCCATGCATATAAAATAAGAGGGCTCTCCAAAATCCAAATAAATCTAATTGTTGTTTTATTAAGCATAAACATAAGTAGTAGCTATTTTCACTAAGTTCAAGGGGTATAATATTTCAAGACTATATTAGAATAATCTCTAATCTAAAATTAATGAACATAGGAGAACAAAGACAGAAAAAACATGATCCCCAAATTATACCACTGCTTACTTTTAACCAGAGCAATGATGATAATTATTTCTTTAGCTTTGAAAAACATATCTATCTATCTTGAACATGTCCTTACAGAGATTCTGACTCTGTTAATCACACTATCATCTAGGTAAGTGCTCAGTCACTACATGTGATTTGTGTATACACATCCCTGATTAGGAACTGACAATTGAGAATATGTTAACACCATAACTGGAGGTTGGCTGGGAAGATAGTGGAGTAGGAGGACCCTAAACTTGCCTAATCCTATGGTTACAACTAGACAACACTCACATCAACATAAATAGACCAGAAAATAATCCAACAACTGGCAGAACGTACTCCATAACTAAAGATAGAGAGGAGGCCTTGTTGAAGAAGGTAGGAAGGACAAAGACCCAGTCTGTGAGTGAAATGGACCATGGTGACCCACAGAGGTGCAGAGAAGAGGAAAAAAGAAACTTTCACACCAGGGAGCCCATGAATGGGTAGGGTGAATCCCCATAACATTGCCTAATGAAACCCAATGGTAACCAACCTAATGGTAACAAACTAATGGTAACCACAAGTCAAAAACCCATAATACATACACAAGGAATAAAGCAAAAGGAATCCAAGTATATTACTAAAGAAAAAACAAACCATGAAAGATAGTAAGAGAAGAAAGATCAGAGAAAATCTATAGAAGCAACCACAAAATGGCAATAAATACATATCTATCAATAATTACTTTCAATGTAAATGGAGTAAATGCTCCAATCAAAGGACATAGGGTGACAGAGTAGATAAAAAAAAAATAAGACTAATCTATATGCTGCCCACAAGAGATTCATTTCAGGAAGATATCAGCAGAATGAAAGTGAGGAGATGGAGAAACCTATATCATGCAAATGAATGTCAAAAGAAAGCCAGAATAGCAATACCTATCAGACAAAATAGACTTTAAAACAAAGACTGTAACAAGAGACAAAGAAGGGCATTATATAATAATAGAGGGTACAATCCAATAAGAAGATATAACCATTGTAAATATTTATGCACCCAATATGACAGCACCAAAATATATAAAACAATTAAAAGCAAACTTAGAGGAACTAATCAATAGTAATGCAGTAACAGTAGGGGACTTAAACACCCCATTTATCAACAGACAGATCATCCAAACAGAAAATCAACAAGAAAACAGTGGTTTTGAATGATAATTCAAATGATATCATATTCAAATGATAGTCAATGATAATTAGATCAGGTGGATTCAGATTCAGAACATTTCATCCTAAAACAGAAGAATACACTTTCTTTTCATAGGCCACAAAACAAATCATAACATGCGTATTTTCTGACCAAAATGGTATGAAACTAGAAAAAAGCCACAAGAAAAAATATGGAAAAAGTACAAATACATGGAGGTTAAAGAACATGCTACCAATCAATGAATGACTCAACTAAGAAATCAAAGAATAAAAAAATTATGTGGAAATAAATGAAAATGCAAACAATGTTTCAAAACCTTTGTGATGCAGCAAAAGTTATTCTAAGAGGGAAGTTTATAGCAACATAGGTCTACCTAAAGAAGCAAGAAAAATCTCAAATAAACAACCTAACATTATACCTAAATGCACTAGAAAAGGAAGAACAAACAAAATCCAAAACCAACAAATGGAAGGAAATAATAAAGATTAGAGCAGAAATATATGAAAAATTTAAAAAAAACATAGAAAAGATCAATGAAATCAGGAGCTGTTTTTTATTTTATTTTTTTAAATATCGACAAAATAGAAAATCTTCAAGCCATGGTCATTAAAAAAAAGAAAATAGAAGAGAGAAAGAGAGGATCAAAATTACAAACAAAAGAGGAGAGTTAACAACCAACACCACAGAAATGCAAACAGTTGTAAGATAATATTATGAAAACCTATGCCAACAAACTGCACAACTTAGAAGGAATAGATAAATTCCTAGCAACATACAGAGTACCAAAACTAAAACAGGAAGAAATAGAAAATATGAACAAACCAATTACCAGTAAAGCATTGAATCAGTAATCATAAAACTCCCAACAAACTAAAGTCCAGGACCAGGCTTCATAGGCAAATTCTACCAAATTTTTCAAGAAGGGTTAATGCCTATTCTTCTCAAACTTTTCTCAAAAGTAGAAGAGGAATAAAAACAGCCAAATTCATTCTATGAGGTATTACCTTGATATCAAAACTAGATAAAGATACCATCAAAAAAGAAAACTACAGGGCAAATCTCCCATGAATCTACATGCAAAAATCCTCAACCACATATTAGCAAACTGAATCCTACAGTAAATTAAAAAAAAAAAAAAAAACCATACACAATGATCAAGTGGGATTTATTCCTGGGATGCAAGTGTGGTTCAATATCTATAAAACAATCAACATGATACATGACATCATTAAGAGAAAGGATAAAAAAACATATGATCATTTCAATAGATGCAGAAAAAGCATCTGACAAAGCATAATATCCATTTATGATTTAAAAAAAAACTACAAAATAGGTCTAGAGGGAACATACCTCAACATAATAAATAAAGGCCATGCATGAAAACTCCACAGCCAACATCGTATTTAATGAAGAAAAACTGATTGCTTTTCACAAGATCATGAATAAGACAAGGATGTCCACTCTAACAACTTTTATTCAAGATACTATGGGAAGTCCTGGCCACAGCAATTAGACAACATAAAGAAATGAAAGACATCCAGATTGGTAAGGAAGAAGTAAAACTCTCACTATCTGAAGATGACATGATAATACATGTAGAAAACCCTAAAGACTCCAACCAAAAAACTACTAGAACTGATAAATGAATTCAGTAAAACTGTAGGATACAAAATCAATGTATAGAAATTTGTTGCATCTCTATACACTAATAGTGAAGAATCATAAAGGGAAATTAAGAAAATAATCCCACTTACAATTGCACCAAAAATAATAATATACCTAGGAATAAACTTAATAAGCAGATGAGAGACCTGTACTCTGAAAACTCTAAAACACTGATGAAAGAAATTCAAGACAATGCAAATAAATGGAAACACATGACACACGCATGGGTTGAAAGAACAAATATTGTGGGACACCTAGGTGGCGCAGTTGGTTAAGCATCCAACTTCAGCTCAGGTCATGATCTCATGGTTTGTGAGTTTTAGCCCTGTGTCAGGCTCTGTGCTAACAGCTCAGAGCCTGGAGCCTGCTTCAGTTCTGTCTCCCTCTCTCTCTGCCTTCCCCCACTCACTCACTCACTCTTTTTCCTCTCTCTCTCTCTCTCTCTCTCTCTCTCTCTCTCTCTCTCAAAAATAAACATTAAAAATTATTTAAAAAAGAACAAATATTGTTAAAAGTTTATACTACCCAAAGGAATATACAGATTTAATGTAGTCATTATCAAAATACTGACAGTATTTTTCACAGAACTAGAACAAGTAATCCTAAAATTTGTATAGAACCACAAAAGATCATGAATAGTCATAGCAATCTTGAAAAAGAAAAACAAAACTGGAGGTATCAAATTCTAGATTTCAAGTTATTCTACAAAATGGTAGTGATTAAGACAGTATTGTTCTGCCATAAAAATAAAATACATAGATAATGGAATAGAACCCAAAACCCACAAATAAACCCACAATTATATGGTCAATAATCTTTGACAAAAGAGGAATGAATATCCAGTGGAAAAAAAGACCGTCTCTTCAACAAACTGTGTTGGAAAACTAGACAGCCACATGCAAAAGAATGAAACTCGACCACTTTCTTTCACCATACACAAAAATAAACTCAAAATGGATTCAAGCCTAAATGTGAGACCTGAAAACATAAAAATCCTTGAAAAGAGCACAGAAAGTAGCATATCAACCATAGCAACACTTTTCTAGGTATGTCTCTTGAGGGAAGAGAAATAAAAGCAAAAATAAAGTACTGGGACTTCATAAAAATAAAAAGCTTCTGCACAGTGAAAGAAATACTCAACAAAACCAAAAGGCAACTACTGAATGGGAAAAGATATTTGCAAATGACATATTCAATAAAGGGTTAGTATTCAAAATCTATAAAGAACTTGTCAAACTCAACACACAAACAACAAATAATCCAATTAAAAAATGGGCCAGAGACATGAACAAACATTTCCTCAAAGACATCCAGATGCCCAACAGACAAATGAAAAGATGTTCAACATCTTTCATCATTAGGGAAATGCAAATCAAAACCACAATGAGATATGACCTCACACCTGTCAAAATGACTAAAATAAAAAACACAAGAATCAAGTGTTGTTGAGGATGTGGAGAAAAATGAACCCTCTTGCATGTTGGTGGGATTGCAAACTAGTGCAGCCAGTATGGAGAACAGTATGGAGGTTCATCAAAAAATTAAAAAGAGAACTACCCATGTATCCAATAATTGCACCACTAGGTATTTAACCAAAAATACAAAAACACTAATTCAAAAGGATACATGCACTCCTATCTTCATTGCAGCATTATTTACAATAGCCAAATTATGGAAGTAACCCAAGTATCCAAAAACAGATGTATAGATAAGGAAGTGGTAGGTGGGTAGGTAGGTAGATAGATATGGATAGATAGATAGATACATAGATACACAGATACATAGACAGATATAGACATTATTCAGCCACAAAAAAGAATGAAATCTTGCCATTTATAACAACATGGATGGAGCTAGAATGTATAATGATAAAATAAGTCAGTCAGAAAAGGACAAATACTACATGATTTCACTCTTATATGGATTTTAAGAAACAAATCAAATAAGTAAGGGAAAAGAAAAGAGAGATAGAGAGAGGCAAACCAAGAAATGTCTCTTAACTATAGAGAACAAATTTATGGTTACCAGATGGGTGAAACAAGGGGATGGGGATTAAAGGGTACATTTATCATGATGAAAAAATAAAATAAAAAAAAATAATGCTATAACTAGAGGCCTCATATGTGTTAGGTACCCTATATTTATTATTATTTTTAATATTTACAATTGTCAATTACATAGTAATCACTCTAATATTATGGAAGAAATAGCTGAGTCTCAATGAGATTAAATATATTAGATAGCATCTGCAGAGATTTTATTTAATGCACACAATACCCATTCTGATGTAGATATTTCCCCTACTCTTTACAAATAGGTGGTAAACTGAGCTAATACTCACAGTTTATGACATTTAATTATATATATTATGCCAATACCAGAATTTAAATTGCAGTCATCTAATTCTAAAAATATTACCCTTTTCAATAAACTATTCAGGAAGTGAGTAAGATATCTTGGGAAGTTTGGGCAAACATGGACAGCCCAAAAGACTGTGGTTAATGTTGCCATATGGCAAAGAATAAGAATACAGACTGATGTTTTATGAGTTTCAGAATTTTTTTATATTTATAGATATAGGAACCATATATCATCCCTGAGTCCTCAAAGTTAAAGTAACTTTTATAATTTTCTCTGGTTTATTATCTCCTCAATAAATATAAGAGAAATAGATTTGCAAAGTATTTTTTTGTTGTTCTTAAGATTCTCCTCAGATTATAAAGTAACTGTAGGGAATGACTTTATTAGAGTATTTCAGAGAACTAATAACAATTTTAATTCTGAAAGTGGTTAGGATATGCCAGGAAGCTCTTTAAATATTTAAAAGGTAATAGAAATAATAGATAGAAGTACAGTGTATCATGTTGGAAAAACAAACAAACAAACAAACACTGAACTTGGTTTAAAAAAACTGAGTCTTGTTCTCAAGGCTTCCAAGCTGCAGAAATATACCTGAACCTCTCTGACCATCAGTTTCTTTATTTATAGAGTGAGGTAATAAAATATATCTCACATAATTGTTGTCACCTAAATTAAGAGTGAAATATGGAGCCATCCAATTGTTTCTCTCTTTCAGTTGGTTGTTCTGAGAATATCTAGTCTGAGTCAGAATGTGATATAATTAACTAACTTCATTCACTATGCATTTATTCAATTTGCATTCATTATGTCTCTCTTGTCAGAAAGAGGAATCCCCAGAATGTGCAATATGTTTGGCTAAACAGTTTACTGTAAATCATTCCTAGGTTTAAAAAAAATGTTCCTCATTAAGAAGGTCTACTTAACATTGAGCCCAATTCTATTCGGGATGTTACAGAATGTATATTTTTTGGAATTAAGGAGTGTAAAGTTCTTCTCCAGGATTCCTACCAGAGTTGAGGGAATTTCAGATTTTTCTACTGAAAAAGGACCCTAAAGATGATCCAGACAACATACTCATTTTTAAGAAAGGACTATCAGATCTAGAAAAGTAAAGCCATTTGTTGAATGTCATGTACTTATTGGTAGATCATGAAATTGAACCATTATTTCCTTTCTCTTAGTCTAGGACCCATATGTTTATCTATGCTGTTTATCATTTGCAGTATGAAATGGCAAATCATGATGCAACTTGTTTGAAAGTCTTGCTCTTCTTAGCTTTCATAAACTATTTTTCTAGTTTCTGAATTACTTAACTGCAAAAAATGCAAACTTCTTGAATATCTTCGCAAATGTCTCTGAGAGCCCTAAACTCACTTCATAGGCTTACCCTTATCCTAAATCATATCCTTTAGCAATCCTCTTGGGGACTTAGGGAATTGTGCCATGTCAATATAATTGAATTTATATTTTAGATATCTTGAGCATAAATTGTATTTGCTCTTGCTGCCACCAATCATTGCTCAATTTTTAACAGCTTATTGGACATTGATCAATTTCAAGGTCATCCACCTTGAATAATCAGGCAGGTGCCATCAGTTCTCTGAATTCCGTAAACAACAATAGTTTATATTTTAGCATGTAAACTGTTAGTGAAAGGAAGGGCAAATTGTTTTGTACCTCCAAACATCCAAACACGAATAGTATGAAACAAATGAACTACAAATCTTAATACAAGGTGTTTTCTGCTTTGGGATTTTAAACTTGGAGCCAATGGACTCATTAAGAATTCGGGTATTTGGGGGAGAGTTGATCTAAAACCCTGTAATCTCTGATTTCAGTTCAATGCTTTTATAATGATAACATTCTTTATCCATGAATCTCTCCAAGCAATGATGGAAGTTCATAAACAATGGAGAATTTTTTTCTAAAATCCTGTAAGTAGTGGCTTATGGCTAAAAGGAAAGTCAGATGGTACCTATACTTCTTGCTCAGCAACTGTAAGTGTATAATCATAACATTGGTCATCATTTATTGGGAGTCTACAATACAGTTTACCCACATGACATGTTGTTGACTGTGAAGCCACATAGCCCTAAACTCTCATCCTGACTCTCTCACTTACTTGCTGTTCACATCTGGATAAGTCACTTAATCATTCTGAATCTCGGCCTATTTATCTTTAAAAAGGGAATAATGCTAGGGGGGCCAGGCATGTGACTTTTGATCTTGGGGCTGTGAGTTCGAGCCCCATGTTGGATATAGAGATTACTTTTAAAATATCTTAAAACAAAAACAAAACCTACATGTTAAAAAAAAGTGAATATCATCAAATTCAAATCAGGATATTGTGAAGATTAAATTGAATTATGTATGTAAGAAATATTGCCCAGGCACTGACAAATTATATGAGCATAATGAATGTCATGCATTATTTTCTTTATTGTTATTTATTCATATATGAAAACTGGCCTGAAAACTATCATCTTCATCCACTCAGAAACATTAATTTATTAGCCCCACATTGCATAGCTAGTGGGTGGCAGAATCATAATTTGAAACCAGGGGTCTCATTTTACAAGCTACATTTTAGAGACTCTAACCTACACTCTTTCTAATACATGATAATGTCTCCCTACTTTCTGTATTACGTGATTGTGCTAAAATTATTTCTAATTTCTGCTCTGCCCTTTAATTTAGTTTTTAGACAAATCCAATCGTATTGTGGGAACTTACTAAGTATTTGAAAAAAACTTTATTTTTTGTCTATTGATATTTTATTGACAAAAAAGCAATATACCACAGTGTGTAAATATACTTCTTCAAAGTATAAGCATCAATTTGGGAAGGTAGTTAACTCTGGATTGAGTCTATTTTTATAATCTAAGCATCATTTATCTGTCAAATGTAGTAGATAATTTGTTGTGCTCCATTTCGATTTTGTAGGGCTCCTCTATAGAGAATGTGCTTCTATATCACTTCTCATGCCCCAAATTTCACAATGACTTTCATTGAGCAGCATCTCAAATTTATTATATATAAAAAAATTGAAAAGAGAGACATTGTTTACCCTCATTCTGATGATAAAGAATGGCAGCTACATAAATTATTTCAGTAAATGCATCAAGTCCTATAGCAAAAAAAATGCACAGGGTAAATGAAGTAACAGAGAATATTCCCAATGCCAGTCTTAGGTGGAAGGTTTGCAGGAAGGAGGGAACTACCAAGAAAGGATCCTAAAAAGGTATTAAGTTTAAAAAAGTAGAAAAAAGGAGAGGAAAACACTAAAGATCCTTCCTTATGTATTGCCTATTAGCACAAGGAATGCTTAAACATTTGGAAAGATTTTAAAGCACTAAGTGCCAAACAGTTCCAGACATTGAAAATAGCTGCAGCTTATTTAATACCAGCACAATAACAGTTTACTAATATTGTTCTTGCATATTTCAGCAGTTTAATCATTTTGCTCAATTTTCTTAACTTGATATTTATTGGTATAAGGCAGCTGGCTTAGCATGTAGTGGTAGGTGCTATAAATTTGTAAAATACATTACCCAGCAACAGCTTAAAAAAATCAATAAATTTATTGAATGTGCTGACTCATCATGTCCTTGTTTAGATTAGTGATGCATATTTTTACATATATTAGAGGAATATTGGGGAACTTAAAATCATCAGAACAAAGAGATAGTATCAACAAATTACTGTATAAAATCAACAGCAATAACTGGATGAATAAACTCGATGGGTCACATTTTAGTCATATTTCTAACATATATCACATGAGTGAAGTATATAATTATAATAATTTTAATAATACTTTAACATTTTAGAGCTCTTGAATTTTAATGCACTTTCACAAATTAATCTTCTTTAAGCTTCCCACTATCATGTGAGGCATAAAACATATAAAACATGTCTGTTTTCCTGTTGGTATAACAGATTACATACCTGAAAGTATCAAGCCATTTCAAATGACATATTGAACCCTATTATTCTTTCTATGGCTTGAATCCCAGTCATCAGCAGAGACAGAAAAGGGTGGCAACAGCTCTGGATATCACTTTAATTTGACATGCCTTAGGAACAGTTCTACAAAAAACTGGAGGGAAACCCATCCATGCAACAAGGATTTATTGAGTACCAACCAAAGGACAAAAACCAGGCTAGTTCTTAGAAATACATCCATAAAAAATACAAGGATGATCCCTCAAGGAGTATACATAGTATTTAAGGGAGAGTAGTAAAAATAGATGAGAAAATACTTGGTGCTTTGAAGCAGATAGAAAACAGCTATGAAAAGGATTTCAATCCCTGTTGAGCTTAGATTTTGCTCTACAGACAAAATAGAGCTCTTTACTTGAAATATTTTTTCAAGGAAGTGACAAAAACATATTTGTTTCTAGAAAGATCATCCAGGTTCCACAAGAAGAATGGAATAGTGGCAATAGACGGCAGATAGGTTAGTAAAGAGGATTTTGTGGTAACCCAGGGGAGATCTCCAGTAATGTAGAAATAGGATGGAGACAAATAGATATATTTTCAAAGGATTAAGGAGAGAAAGTCAACAGGACTTCCTTATTTGATGTTGTGGATGATTATGAGAAAGTAGGGAGAGTCAGATGACCCTCTCAGCTTGTGGGACTGAATGAATAGTAGTATTCTTTCTTTTTTTTAATGTTTATTCATTTATTTTGAGAGAAAGAGAGAAAATGCAAGTGAGGGAAGGGCAGAAAGAGAGGGAGAGAATCCCAAGCAGGCTCCATGCTCAGCATGAAGCCCCATGCAGGGCTGGATCCTAGGAACCATTAGATCAAGAGTCCAGCACTTAATGATTGAGCCAATCAGACATCCCTGGTAATATTATTTTTTAAGAAAGAAGGGGTAACTTAAATTTCTTTGTCAGTTAAATTTAAAAAGTGCTTTTACATATATAATTGACTAAACTCTTAGTATATTACTGATACTTTTTTCTCTTCCACTTTGAGATCAGGGGCATTTTATGAATTTTAGTAGCCCTACCTCAATAAATGTGGATGGGAAGAATGAAAGAATGAGTGAATAGTGAAAAAGTGGATAAATTGCTAGATACTATATCATTTGACATATACATCATTTCTGAAGGGATGGAAAAGTAGAAGTTTTTAAGATCCATTTTACAGATGAGAGGTCTAATATAGGATTCTGTGCTTATCTGCTAGGTTACTGTGACCAAGTAGGTTATGGCACTTGGTCAATATTACCTAGCAGGTAAGTCCAAAAACAGAGACTGGAATACAGTTCCTTTCGCCCACACTGTAGTGTTCTTTCCACTGCATCAGCCTGCTTCTTACTCATTACCTGTTTTTCCATTGTCCCAGTCTTAATGAGGAAGTCCACATGAGTAATGTTTTCTCCACTTCCAAATTAACTAAGGAGATGTGCACAGATTTCCCCCTTAATAAATCACTAGATATCATGGGGTATCTCATAATCTAAAAAATTACCATAATTAATGAGGGCATGTAGTTGGTGAGCGGATCCATCAAGCTGTTCCTAAGTTTTGCACAGCAGGTAAAAGATCACACACAAAGAGTGATTATCAGCAACTTATGATCAGTTTGAGAGAAAACACACACACACACACACACACACACACACTGTAAAGAGCAAAAAATGTTCTTCTTCAAAGTGAAAAAGTAGTTTGGGTACGTGTGACTGGCAGAGAGAATTGCTCCCACAGAATCAAACCCTGGAGGCAAATTCAGAGTCATAGGAAGTTTGTATAGAGTTCCTAAAATCACTGTAAATAGATTTTACAAGGTATAAGGAAAAACTAACAAAAGAAAAACAAGAATATTCGATGTAAAATGTCATGAAAATGAAAACAATAGTTTCTAAACATTCTAAAACTAATCATTGCTAGTAGTTTCACCCTCTTGCACACCTCAGCTTTTCAGGGTCTCAGAAACACTGTTTAGTTTGAAAAGTTACTAGACATAAATAAGGCTTTGAGTATTTAGGAACCCATAGAATAATACATGAGATGGAAGTAAAAGTACATAATTGAAATGCAAAATGATCATGCAGAAATAGAGATATCCTTATTGATGTGATATAAAATTCAGAAAGGTGAAAGTGTGAATACTAGTCAAGTGTATATGGCTTGACTAGTATACAGTTTTGTTGACTAAAGAAATCATAAACATTTTTGAATCATACTGTCTGCATCTATTAAAAGATGATAGTAATATATTTTATTTGACATGTTATTAAAGAAAGAGTTATTTACTGTTGTAAATCATCTAAGACTGTTTCAGATTGTAGATGAAGTCTTAGAAAATTGGGGGTGGGGAACATCACAATTTCTCAGGCAGCCGTAGGAATAGAGCATTCTGGATAAGGTGTGTACAAATTGGTAACAGCTAAAACAACATGGTATCATGTAATACAGCAGATATTCTGTCAATACTTACCCTCAGCTCTATCTTAGCTCTTTCTTTCCTGCTGTAGGAAACTGGACTAAATGTTTAGGAGGGAACTGCAATATCTGTCCTCTCTCTGCTTTTTACCTTATACTCAGCCATTTATGTCATTCACGCACACCAAAGTGAAGGGCAACTGGCAAACAAAGAAACATATCACAGATGAAATTTTCCTCCTCTTTGAGCCTCAGTTTACTCATTTTAAAAATCCACATAAGGTTTAAAATGTTCTTGGGATACAATTTCTGACTAAAAAGGCTAAAGCTCTGTCAGTTGTCAGTTCATTCCCCCTCCTTTCTAAATTGACCTCAAAAAAATTAATGCTCAAAGTCAGACATCAGGGATATTTGCAAAGACTAGCCCTTTCTAAGTTTTGTGAATTTTCTAGATTAGTGAAATTCCAAATAAGAACAGAAAAAAAGTGCAATAAAAATACCAGTCTCTCTAACTTAGGTAGATATCTTCTAAACTAGCTACAGGTATAGATACATAGATATAGATGCAAATATAGGTATAAATATAGATATATAAATGCAAGTTTATAACTCTAATGTCAGTAACATGGAAAGTAAAAGCAAACAAAGCAGCTTAGAAAATGATGTAGAAATAATACAAAAAATGAAAGAAAGCATGCAGATAAGCAAGAATAATCATGACCTCAGCCATTAGATAATATACATGTGTATAGTTTACTAACTTATGCATTAATTCTATGTAATTTACATAGAGCTTATATCTCAAGAACAGTGTATGTAAAACATAGTGAATTCACACAAGAAAAAGTATATGAATTTGATAGAATCATATGTTTTTAAACAAGAAAGACATGTAAATAATAGTATTAAATGTGCAACCAAAATGACTTCATATATCTGATCATTTACGCAAAAATAAATACAGAAAGGATAACTCAGAAACTAATGAGATTGATTACTTAAAGGATGCATATTAGGAATAGGATGAGAAGGGTAAGGAATAAATAAATATTTGAATCTAACTGAAATGAATAACCACACTGTATTTGAAATAAATAACTACATTAAAGGAAGTTAAAGAAAAAGAAAAAAAAATAAAAGAAAGAAAAGACATTACTTTTTTGGACCCAGTATTTTGGCATTATATCCTCAGGCTGAAGACAAAAAAAAACCCTGCAATTAAGCATTAAACTCTTATTAGTGGAGGTGTTTTTCTCAGTGGTATGTGTAAGCAATTCTGAAACTACATTAGGTATATTCAGGACTCAGGAAATAATATTTATCTTGTATTAAGTATAGTTGTAGGTTCTCACCACTAGAGAAAAGAATTAGACTATGGAAGAGAGAACAGTAGAATGAATTATGTGATGTTGAACTGGAACTGGAGGTACCAGAACACACATACATTAATTTTTATTGAAGTAAAGTTGACATACAAAATTATGTAAGTTTCAAGTATACATAGTAATTTAGCTATTATATACATTACAAAATCTTCACTATGATAAGTTTAGTTAAAATATGTCACTATACAAAGTTATTACAATCTTATTGACTATATTCTCATGCTGTAATTTTCATCCCTGTGCTTTATTAATAACTGAAGTTATTTTTAAAATATAGGTAGATATATAAATAGATATATAGACAGATATATGGAAATGTGTGCGTGTGTATGTATACTTACACTCCCTATTTCTGTTTGTTGAGAGAAACTGTGAATAGGCACAATGTAATAAAAATGAACTGCTCAGGCACAAAATCATCATTTCTAATCTGAAATATCTACAAAAAAAATAATTATTTAGAAACAAAAACAAGGTTTTTAGAGAGATAGCTAATTCCAGAACTGAGGCTGAAAGAGTCGAGTCTGGAACATCTTGTGTGTGGGTGGGGGGAAGTCTTCAAAGAAATACAAAGATATCTAAAAGAAACAGGAGCCATAATGAAGAAGCTCCCAATGGCCAAATCTGTGACAGTTTGACATCGCAAATAAGAGATTATAATTTATGGAATAAAATAAGAACATAAGAGCAGGGGTGCCGGGGTGGCTCAGTCAATTAAGCGTCTGACTCCCCCTCAGGTCATGATTTCACGGTTTGAGAGTTTGAGCCCCGCATTGGGCTCTGTGCTGACAGCTCAGAGCCTGCAGCCTGCTTCAGATTCTGTGTCTCCCTCTCTCTCTGCCCCTCCCCCACTCATGTTCTGTCTCTCTCAAAAATAGATAAACGTTAAAAAAAACACAAGAGAAAAAAGGTTGGAAACAAATGAATAAATAAATAAATTTTTAAAAAAAGGAAAACTTTTTTTTTTATTACAATGCCAACTGCTAATTGAGGAAAGAGTGATGGAATTAGAAAATGACCAATTAGCAACCACCATAGTAATAACTGATTACACCATGAATCCTCACTGGATGCTAACACCACCAAATTAGAATTAGAACACTAACAGGATATTGAGAGTTTCAAAGGATCATGTCATAAAGTTCCCATTACTTTCAAAGAGAAAAAATATAAAGGTACAATGGAGAAATATAACAGACACCACATTAAGTGATCAATGTTAATTTCAATAGCAATCACACAAATCAATACAATGTTCCTGGTATTATAATGCACTGGAAAGAAAAATACTTATGTGTTATTCCTCACAGAAAATGTAAAATCAACAGTTAATCATTGGAAACATCAAACAAACACCAACTGAGTGCCTTTCTACAAAATAAGTGCCATGCACTCTTCAAAAATACCAAGGTCATAAAAGACAAAAAGAACAATTCTAGATTGACGGAGACTAAAAATATATGACAACTAATTACATGTGAGTTCTCAGATTAGATCTTTTTTAAAAAAATTTTTAATGTTTATTTATTTTTGAGAGACAGAGACACAAAGCGTGAGCAGCGGAGGGGCAGACAGAGAGGGAGACACAGAATCCAAAGTAGGCTCCAGGCTCTGAGCTGTCAGCACAGAGCCCGTCGCTCAACTGACTAACTGTGAGATCATGACCGGAGCCAAAGTCTGACACTTAACCTACTGATCCACCCAGGCACCCCTCAGATTAGATCTTAAACAGGAACAAAAATGTACACACAACCACACACATACACACACATTCATGCATACACACATATAGAGAACATTACTGGAGAAAGATCTAAGGCGCTGATTTTATGTTTTTGATTAGATGATTGTACTATGATTATATAAGATAATATTCTTGTTTCTAAGAAACACATACTGAAATGGCATCGTATACAAGTTGCTCTTAAAAAGTTCAGAAAAATATTTTGTGGAAATATATTTCATACATATGTATGAGTATAAATGTATGTATATATATAGTGAGAAAATATAAAGCAAAGGTTGTAAAATGTTAATTGCAGAATATGGATAAAATGTGTATGTTTGTTCTTTTATACAACTCTTTCAAATTTTCTCTAAGTCTTGAAATACTCTAAAATTAAAAGTTAAAGATCATGACAAGACGCTCAATATCCTTAGCATTTCACATAGCAGCTTCTTTCTAGGTATGTCTCCTGAGGCAAGAGAAACAAAAGCAAAAATAAACTATTGGGACTTCATCAAAATAAAAAGCTTCACACAGCAAAGGAAACAATCAACAAAACTAAAAGGCAACCAATGGAATGGGAGAAGGTTATTTCCAAATGACATATCTGATACAGGGTTACAATATGTAAAGAACTTATACAACCCAATAGCCCCCAAATGAATAATCCAATTAAACATTGGGAAGAAGACAGGAAGAGACATTTCTCCAAAGAAGACATCCATATGGCTAACAGACACATGAAAAGAAGCTCAACATCACTCATCAACAGAGAAATGCACATCAAACCTACAATGAGATATCACCTCACATCTGTCGGAATGGCTAAAATCAACAACACAAGAAACAACAAGTATTCGCAAGGATGTGGAGAAAGGAGAACCCTCTTGCACTGCTGGTGGGAATGCAAACTTTTCCACAGCCACTGTGGAAAAGAGAAAGAAGGTTTTTCAAGAAAGTTAAACACAGAACTGCCCTATGATCCAGCAATTGCACTAATAGGTATTTACCCAAAGGATATAAAAATACTACTTCAAAGGGATAGATGCACTCTGATGTTTATAGCAGCATTATCTACAATAGCCAAAGTATGAAGATAGCTCAAGTGTCCATCAACTGATGAATGGAAAAAGAAGAGGTGGTGTCTCTGTGTATGTATGTATGTGTATATACACATATATAAACATATATGTATATTTGCATATGTAAATAAATATACAATAAATATATCATGAAATATATTTATTAAATATATATATGAAATATATTTATGAAATAAATCAGTCAGAGAAAGACAATTATCATATCATTTTACTCATATGTGGAACTTAAGAAACAAAGCAAATGAACAAAGAGGGGAAAAAAGAGAGGGAGGCAAACCAAGAAACAGATCCTGAATTATAGAAAACAGACTGATAATTACCAGAATGGAGGTGGGTAGGGTGATGGGTTAAACAGGTGATGGGGATCAAGGAGTGTACTTTTTATGATGAGCACTGTGTGCTGTATGGAAATGTTGAATAACTGTATTGTACACCTTAAATTAATATTACACTGTATATTAACTGGAATTTACATAAAATCTAAAAAAAAAAGCTTTGGCACAGCCAAAGAAATAATTAACAACATGTAAAGACAGCTTCCAGAAGGGGAGAAAAATTTTCCAAACTATACATTACTTAAGGGATTAATATCCAATTGAATTTTGTCCATACCTTGGCTATGGTGAATTGTGCTGCTATAGACACTAGAGTGTTTCATATCCTTTGAATACATACTTAGGAGAGGAACTGCTGAATCACATGGGATTTCTATTTTTAATTTTTGAAATTTTAATCTTAATATACAAAACATATAAAGTATTCATACAAAGCAATAAGAACAACAAACCCAAAAGAATATGATTAAAAATGACCAGAAGAGGGGCACCTGGGTGGCTCAGTTGGTTAAGCATCTGACTTCAGCTCAGGTCATGATCTCATGGTTCGTGAGTTTGAGCTCCGTGCCAGGCTCTGTGCTGACAGCTCAGAGCCTGGAGCATGCTTTGGATTCTGTGTCTCCCTCTTTGCCCCTCACCCACTCATGCTCTGTCTCTCTCTCTCAAAAATAAATAAACTTTAAAAAAATGACCAGAAGAACTAAATAGACATTTTTCCAAAAAAGACATCCAAATGGCCAACATGTACATGAAAAGGTGCTCAACACCACTAATTCTTAGGGAAAGGCAAATTAAAGCCACAATGAGATATTGATTCATACTTATTAGAATGGCTATCAGTAAGAAGACAAGATAACAAGGCTTGTTGAGGATGTGGAGAAAAGGAAACCTTTGTACATTGTTTAAGGGAATGTAAATTGGTTCAACTATGGAAAATAATATGGAATTCCTAAAAAAAAATGAAAGTGGAGCTTTCATGTGACTCAGCAATTTCATTTCTGGGTGCATACTCAGGGGAAGTGAAAATACCCCCACGTTTGTTGCAGCATTGTTTATAGTAGCCAAGGTATGTTAATAATTTAAGTGCCAATCAATGGATAGATGGATAACAAAATATGTTGTACACATATACAAGGCAGTACTACTCAGCCATGAGAAAAGCCTCTTGCCAGTTTCATCAACATGGGTGGACTTTGGCACATTATGCCGAGTAACATAAGTCAGGCATAGATAGACAATTACTATACAATCTCTTTTATCTGTGGAATATAAAAAAGTCAAACTCATAAAAACAGAGAGTAAATGTGGTTGTTACCAGGTGATGGGGGATGAAGATTGTGCCCATGATGGTTAAGGGTACAAATTTGCAATGGGTAGTAAATAAGTCCTAGAGACCAAATGCACAGTATATTGAATACAGACAAAAATAATGTATTATAATCATCAAATTTGCTAAGACTAGAATTTAATTATTCTAACCACTAGAACAAAAAATTATATGTACATGATACTGCTGTTAATTATTACTACAATGTATAAATATATCAAATTAACATGCTGTATGTGCTAAATTTATACAATGTTATATATCAAATATATGTCAATAAGAAAAAAGTTGATAGGAAAAAAATAAATAAAAAAAAAATGACAGTATCTAAAGACAGTGAGCCTCCAGAACTATAGTACATGGCTGGTAGGAATACAGAATGGCACCACCATTTGGGAAGATAATTTGGCAGTTTCTTGTAAAACTAAACAGACATTTACCATATGTCCCAGCAATTCCACTCCTACATATTTTCCCAAGTGAAATGGAAACTGTTCACAGAAAAATCTGTATGTGAATGTTAAAATTGCTTTATTTTTAATCGCCAAACTAGAAACATCTCAAATGTCACTGAACTGGAGAACGGGTAACAAACTATGGTGCAAACCTATAATGGAATACTACTTGTTAATAAAAAAAAGAGTGAGCTATGAATACATGCAACAAAATGGATGAATCTTAAATAATTCTACAAAAGAAGCCAGATTCAAAATGCAACATTCTATATGCTTTCATTTTTATCACACTTTTGCAAAGTCAATATTGTAGGGAAAGAAAATAGATCAATGATTGCCAGAGTCTGGGGTGAAGGAATAAGCTGACTGCATAGGGGCACCAGGGAGTTTGGGAGGTTGATGGAGCTGTTCTATATCTTGATTGTGGTGGTCATTACACAGATACATTTTTCAAAACTTAAAGAATTTTACAATAAAGATGATCATTGTTTCTATACATAAGTTATGCCTTACTTAAAAATGAAGGAAAGAAAGCACTGACATTTTTTTAATGTCTACTTATTTTTCAGAGAGCACAAGTCAGGGAGGGGGAGAGAGAGGGGACAGAGGATCTGAAGCCAGCTCTGCACTGACAGGCTAACAGCAGCGAGCCCAGTGTGGGGCTTGACCTCAGGAACTGTGAGATCATGACCTAAGCCAAAGTTGGGCATTCAAATGACTAAGCCACCCAGGTGCCCCAAAAAGAAATTTTTTTAATGTAAATTATTAACTCAAATAATGTACAAGCTGGGAGTGCTTTTCTGAGGATCCATTACTCATCTCTGAACTTCTGGGACAAGGGATATTTCAATTTTCTACTACTATTTCCACTATTTATTATTCATTTATCGCCTAAAATGTTGATTCTTCCCTCCAGTTCAGTGGCTTTCTGGAGACACTGAAGCTGGGCAGTGCCACACACAAGAAGCCTGGGTATGACACATGTTGAGGCACCACACTCCTGTGTGATCTGCAGTGCATGAAGCCTAAGGGGGCCAGTTGAAGAGAGTATATTGGCACACACACAAAATGACTAGTTAAGTAGATTATCCAGGCGCAGTGTCATTCTTAATGAGTTAGACCAAGACAGAATGAACTCAAGTACAGAACAATAAGTCAGTGCTTGGGAGACAGCCCTTTCACAAATTCCCTGGAACAGAAGAATAGGCTGCATTAGGTCTTTATGGAATTCTCCTGGTTTCTTTCCTTGCCCAAGAAGAAGCCATTTCAAGTATCTCTCCCTGAAATAAATAGGGTTTTCCTTGTGAAGATACTAATCCCACTACCAAGTGTTCCGAGATAGAGGGAAGGTTTCCATGTCTGTTTTGCCAGATTTTACTTTCCCTGGTGGATCAGGTAGTAGAGCTGCCAAAAAAACCATGTTAAATTTAGCAATGACTTCCCATTGGAATTACCAGAGAAGATCATGGAGATGCAAGCTGGAGAAAGGATTCCCCTTGAGTTTGATTAAGTCAAAGGTGGTGGAAAGAAAAGTGGTATAAAATAAGAGAGACAGTAGGATTTTGAAGGTGAAGGCTATCCTGAAGGTGGCAGGCAGTATTCCTCCAGCAGCCCACATTTTCAATAATGGCAGTGGTAGCTAGAGAATCCACAGTGGCCATGAAACATCTGTAGATAATGGCAATGCTCCCATATGTGAGATGGAGTTATATTTGCAGCCATCAACCCAAGAGGAAATGACAACGAAAGTCTGAGAAATTTGGAGGTAGAAAATTATTTCCTATATTCAGATAGGAAGAGGTGAGGTGTGAAACACTGACTGTTTAGGGTTTGGCCTTGTGGAAGCTCTTCCATTGGGTTCTGTGGCCTCAGGTACTGCCAGGCAAGGTGGCATGGCACAGAATTGTACTATCATCATTTGACAATTTTCTGGCCTTATCTTCTGATCTGGCATTCAGTTTTTGATGTTCTATCAAGGGCTGATCTTTCTTTACATGGTGACTTGATGTGTTTTACACCATACTGCCTTCACATTAAACGGGACAAAATAAGGGTCAGTCGCCCTGCCAGAGAAAAGATTACAGAGCAATGCAACTTTCTGAAATTTAGCAATTCTGATGATATTTATTCATTGATTATTTTCACCAGTAGAGCAGTTAATAAATGTTACCACTAGGCCATTAATGGTTATTAAAGGATGTTCTGAACTTTTTTTTAACCATGGGATAGAAATTTAGTATGGAGATTTATTAAAATATCTAATTATTAAAAATGTTTAGGGGTGCCTGGGTGGTTCAGTGGGTTAAGAATCAGACTCTTGGTATTGACTCAGGTCATGATCTCATGGTTTGTGGGATCAAGCCCCACATTGGGTTCCACACTGACAGCATGGAGCCTGCTTGGGATTCTCTCTCTCCTTCTCCCTCTGCCTCTCTCCTACGTGTATATGCATGTGTGCATGCTCTCTCTCAAATAAATAAACTTTAAAAACAACAATAACATATCTACTTTCTTTTAAAAATGTATTTAGAAGCAGTAAAAATTACTTTCTTCTAAATGAGATATGTTCTCATTGCTTATATTGAAGCCTAGTGCACTAAAATGAACACTTGAATACTTCCAATTCTCAGTTTCCCTACTAGAATAAAAAGAGAAGGCAACAGACAGAAATAGAGAGAGAGAGAAAGACAGAAAGATGGAAGGAGGGAGGGAGGGAGGGAGGAAGAAAATTTCCTAATGTACATAACCATACCTTATAGAGCAAGAAAGGTAAAGCAGCTTGTAGCTTGCTTATGATCAGAAAGCAAGTTAGCAATGTGACTAAAGAGCACCCACCCTCTTGGCCCTAGTTTGAATAATCTAAAATATGCTACTTTATCCTCTATTCATAGCACAAGTAATAAAATATTACTAGAAATAATAGCTTTGAATCCAATCAGAAACATTTTTTGTTGCTTAATATTTTTCAAATAAAAGCATGTTACCCTAAAAAAAATCTAAGAAATCCTTATAAAAGATTCTCTAGTACAATCTCCTGATGGACATGTTATTAAGAGTCCCAGAAGGGGGATGAAATCAATGAAATAAATATTTACAAAGGATTAACTTCTGCAAGTCATGTCCCTTCCTTAGAACAGCTTTCCTGCCAGACTCTGGTGTCATGGATTGGTGCATGTCTTTCCTTCTTTGGATTTGCAGTGAGACTCCTCAGACAGAATCAAAGCCATAAAGTGCTTAAGAAAAAAAGTTTACATTTCATATCATCTCCCATTTATTAGCCACTCTTCTGGATACTTTTAAATGTACTGCCTAGTAAAATCATCATAACAACTGTATGTGGAACTAAATCATTCATTCCATTTTTCTGCAATAGAAATTGAGCACTACCTTGGCCCCTATGCAAGGTACCAGATCCAGAGATCATATTCTCTCAGCTGTCGGGAATCATACGCTTGACAGGGAGGCAGACAAGTAAAGACGTCATTTCAAAACAGCAAGATGAAACTACAGAAGGAAGCCCAGAATTCTGCAAAGGCAAACAAGAGTAACACTGACATCAGGTTCAGGAAGATAAGCGCTACAAAGGAAGGCTTGCTGGGCCAAGTGTTGATAAGGAAGAAATGGTTAATAGGCAGATAGAAAAAGGAGCATTTGGGAAAGGGGCAGTGGTACAATTACTAAAGTCAAAGAGTCTAAGAATATTTTTTATACTCACTTGAAAGTGAATAACTTTCTCAAGGGCACACTGTATTTATGTGCGTATAGGTTAAAAAACCTATAATTGGTTATATTGGTTATAAATGACCAATAAATTATATGTATATACACTATCTCCAAGTATGGGATATTAACTAAAACATATCATTTTGCTGTAATTAATCATTAATTGAAGCTGTTTTTATGTAACTATGTTACTTTTACATCTACTCAGTTCAACATTCTACTGATAATTTGCTATCATCTATGCCATTTTAATTTTAGTGCTCTCCAGAGAGGCAGAACTAATAGAATAATACATTTATATCCTATATAAATATACAGATAGAAGTATATAAATTTATTTAAAATATTATATATAAATATAAATTATATATATGTGTGTGTGTGTGTATATATATATATACACACACACACCCATACACACACACACATAATTGGAGACCCAGGAAGTCTGGTAGTGAAATTCAGCCAATGTCTGAAAGTCTGAGAACTAGGATATCCCAGTCTGAGGCTAAAGGCATAAGAACCAGGAAGCCAGTGGTACAAGTCCCAGAGTCTGAAAGCCTGAAAATCTGAGGCTCCAACATCCAAGGGCAGGAAAAGATGGATGGCCCACCTCAAGAAGAGAGGGATAATTTTCCCTTCCTTTGCCTTTTTGTTCTATTCAGAACTTCAACAGATTGAGACTGGATGACACCTGCCTACATTGTGAGGGCAGAGCTCTTTTCTCCATTTAATCAACTACTCAACCTCTCCCAGAAACACCCCCGAAGACAAACCCAAAAATGTGTTACCAGTTACTTAGGCATGTGTTAGACAAGTCACGTTTGATATATAAAATTGACCACGGGGCGCCTGGGTGGCGCAGTCGGTTAAGCGTCCGACTTCAGCCAGGTCACGATCTCGCAGTCCGGGAGTTCGAGCCCCGCGTCAGGCTCTGGGCTGATGGCTCAGAGCCTGGAGCCTGTTTCCGATTCTGTGTCTCCCTCTCTCTCTGCCCCTCCCCCGTTCATGCTCTCTCTCTGTCCGAAAAATAAATAAACGTTGAAAAAAAAATTTTTAAATTGACCATGACAACTATTTTATTACTTCTGGATTCTACAACATCACTCTCCTGGGGGATGCAGTACATATAGCCAAGAGCAAAAGTTGTGTTTAAGATCCCAGGAAGAAACTGAGACACATATGATTTCAGGAGTAAATATTCCAAAATTTTTGTTCAAACACATCATTTCAACACAGAAATTTTATGCTACCTTCCCATACACCTCCTCTACTTTTCTGAACTCTCTTTTACAGCAAATGTCAACATCTCCCTTCTAGTCTTCCTGATCCACCAATGTCTGTGCTTAGAATAGCAATAGAGAGTCATTACGTTTGTCATTTGTCAACATGTGTACGTACGTGTACGTACACGTACACACACACACACACACACACACACACACACACACCCTTTCTCTAGTTTCTCATCTCTGCATAGCATAAAACATTAAATCTGTGCTTTGGACCAGAAAGCTGTGTGTGATCTGGTCCCTGCCTCCTTCTCCAAATTCACGTCAGACTCACTCCTCACTTCCTTGGAAGTGTTAAGTTTTTATCTACCTCAGGTCTTTAAGCATGTTTTTTGGTTTTTGTTTTTTGAATCTTATAACACAGCTGACTCCTGCTCATCTTCCAAGTGTCAGCTCACATCCTGAGAGAGGCCTTGCTAATTGACTCATTCTTAACTACATTTGCTCTCTTATTTTATTTCAAATAATATTCTTTCTTTTGCAGAACTTTACATAGTATCTACTTGTTGGTGGTTTATTATTTTAAATTCATGTATATCTTGTAAGCTGACTGAGGGCAGGAAGTGTATATTTTAGGTTCAGTACACAGAATCAGATGCATACTTTTTTGATTCCCAGTGCAAAATGAAAATGTGGGTCCCTCAGGCCAATGTCCAAGAGATTATTGCTTATGTTTTCTTTTTGGAGTTTTATGGTTTCAGGCCTCACATTTAAATCTTTAGTCCAGGGGAGTTGTGGCAAGATGGCGGCTTAGGAGGACGCTGGGCTCACCGCACGTCCTGCTGATCACTTAGATTCCATCTACACCTGCCTAAATAACCCAGAAAACCACCAGAGGATTAGCAGAACAGAGTCGCCGGAGCCAAACGCAGACGAGAGGCCCACGGAAGAGGGTAGGAAGGGCGGCGAGGCGGTGCGCGCTCCACGGACTGGCGAGAGGGAGCCAGGGCGGAGGGGCGGCTCGCCGGCCAAGCAGAGCCCCGGAGTCTGGCTTGCAAAAGCGGAGGGGCCGGGCGGACTGTGTTCCGACAGCAAGCGCGACTTAGCATCTGGGAGGTCATAAATTAACAGCTCTGCTCGAAAAGCGGGAAGGCTGGAGGACAAAGGGAGGGAGAGCTGCTGAGCCCCCTGACAACAGAGCTCAGTTTGGTGGGGAACAAAGGCGCTCCCCAGCGCCATTTCCCCCGCCCATCCCCCAGCCGAAATCCCAAAGGGAACCGGTTCCTGCCAGGGAACTTGCTCGCTCCGCGCAAACACCCAACTCTGCGCTTCTGCGGAGCCAAACCTCCGGCAGCAGATCTGACTCCCTCCCGCTGCCACAGGGCCCCTCCTGAAGTGGATCACCTAAGGAGAAGCGATCTAAGCCTGCCCCTCCTGCCCCTGAGCACCTTGCCTACCCACCCCAGCTAATACGCCAGATCCCCAGCATCACAAGCCTGGCAGGGTGCAAGTAGCCCAGACGAGCCACACCACCCCACAGTGAATCCCGCCCCTAGGAGAGGGGAAGAGAAGGCACACACCAGTCTGACTGTGGCCCCAGCGGTGGGCTGGGGGCAGACATCAGGTCTGACTGCGGCCCCGCCCACCAACTCCAGGTATACACCACAGCACAGGGGAAGTGCCCTGCAGGTCCTCACCACGCCAGGGACTATCCAAAATGACCAAGCGGAAGAATTCCCCTCAGAAGAATCTCCAGGAAATAACAACAGCTAATGAGCTGATCAAAAAGGACTTAAATAACATAACAGAAAGTGAATTTAGAATAATAGTCATAAAATTAATCGCTGGGCTTGAAAACAGTATCCAGGACAGCAGAGAATCTCTTGCTACAGAGATCAAGGGACTAAGGAACAGTCACGAGGAGCTGAAAAAGGCTTTAAACGAAATGCATAACAAAATGGAAACCACCACAGCTCGGCTTGAAGAGGCAGAGGAGAGAATAGGTGAACTAGAAGATAAAGTTATGGAAAAAGAGGAAGCTGAGAAAAAGAGAGATAAAAAAATCCAGGAGTATGAGGGGAAAATTAGAGAACTAAGTGATACACTAAAAAGAAATAATATACGCATAATTGGTATCCCAGAGGAGGAAGAGAGAGGGAAAGGTGCTGAAGGGGTACTTGAAGAAATCATAGCTGAGAACTTCCCTGAACTGGGGAAGGAAAAAGGCATTGAAATCCAAGAGGCACAGAGAACTCCCTTCAGACGTAACTTGAATCGATCTTCTGCACGACATATCATAGTGAAACTGGCAAAATACAAGGATAAAGAGAAAATTCTGAAAGCAGCAAGGGGTAAACGTGCCCTCACATATAAAGGGAGACCTATAAGACTCGTGACTGATCTCTCTTTTGAAACTTGGCAGGCCAGAAAGAATTGGCACGAGATTTTCAGGGTGCTAGACAGAAAAAATATGCAGCCGAGAATCCTTTATCCAGCAAGTCTGTCATTTAGAATAGAAGGAGAGATAAAGGTCTTCCCAAACAAACAAAAACTGAAGGAATTTGTCACCACTAAACCAGCCCTACAAGAGATCCTAAGGGGGACCCTGTGAGACAAAGTCCCAGAGACATCACTAGAAGCATAAAACATACAGACATCACAATGACTCTAAACCCGTATCTTTCTATAATAACACTGAATGTAAATGGATTAAATGCGCCAACCAAAAGACATAGGGTATCAGAATGGATAAAAAAACAAGACCCATCTATTTGCTGTCTACAAGAGACTCATTTTAGACCTGAGGACACCTTTAGATTGAGAGTGAGGGGATGGAGAACAATTTATCATGCGACTGGAAGCCAAAAGAAAGCTGGAGTAGCCATACTTATATCAGACAAACTAGACTTTAAATTAAAGGCTGTAACAAGAGATGAAGAAGGACATTATATAATAGTTACAGGGTCTATCCATCAGGAAGAGCTAACAATTATAAATGTCTATGCGCCGAATACCGGAGCCCCCAAATATATAAAACAATTACTCATAAACATAAGCAACCTTATTGATAAGAATGTGGTAATTGCAGGGGACTTTAATACACCACTTACAGAAATGGATAGATCATCTAGACACACGGTCAATAAAGAAACAAGGGCCCTGAATGAGACATTGGATCAGATGGACTTGACAGATATATTTAGAACTCTGCATCCCAAAGCAACAGAATATACTTTCTTCTCGAGTGCACATGGAACATTCTCCAAGATAGATCATATACTGGGTCACAAAACAGCCCTTCATAAGTTTACAAGAATTGAAATTATACCATGCTTACTTTCAGACCACAATGCCATGAAGCTTGAAATCAACCACAGGAAAAAGTCTGGAAAACCTCCAAAAGCATGGAGGTTAAAGAACACCCTACTAACGAATGAGTGGGTCAACCAGGCAATTAGAGAAGAAATTAAAAAATATATGGAAACAAACGAAAATGAAAATACAACAATCCAAACGCTTTGGGACGCAGCAAAGGCAGTCCTGAGAGGAAAATACATTGCAATCCAGGCCTATCTCAAGAAACAAGAAAAATCCCAAATACAAAATCTAACAGCACACCTAAAGGAACTAGAAGCAGAACAGCAAAGGCAGCCTAAGCCCAGCAGAAGAAGAGAAATAATAAAGATCAGAGCAGAAATAAACAATATAGAAACTAAAAAAACTGTAGAGCAGATCAACGAAACCAAGAGTTGGTTTTTTGAAAAAATAAACAAAATTGACAAACCTCTAGCCAGGCTTCTCAAAAAGAAAAGGGAGATGACCCAAATAGATAAAATCATGAATGAAAATGGAATTCTCACAACCAATCCCTCAGAGATACAAACAATTATCAGGGAATACTATGAAAACTTATATGCCAACAAATTGGACAACCTGGAAGAAATGGACAAATTCCTGAACACCCACACTCTTCCAAAACTCAATCAGGAGGAAATAGAAAGCTTGAACAGACCCATAACCAGCGAAGAAATTGAATCGGTTATCAAAAATCTCCCAACAAATAAGAGTCCAGGACCAGATGGCTTCCCAGGGGAGTTCTACCAGACGTTTAAAGCAGAGATAATACCTATCCTTCTCAAGCTATTCCAAGAAATAGAAAGGGAAGGAAAACTGCCAGACTCATTCTATGAAGCCAGTATTACTTTGATTCCTAAACCAGACAGAGACCCAGTAAAAAAAGAGAACTACAGGCCAATATCCCTGATGAATATGGATGCAAAAATTCTCAATAAGATACTAGCAAATCGAATTCAACGGCATATAAAAAGAATTATTCACCATGATCAAGTGGGATTCATTCCTGGGATGCAGGGCTGGTTCAACATTCGCAAATCAATCAACGTGATACATCACATTAACAAAAAAAGAGAGAAGAACCATATGATCCTGTCAATCGATGCAGAAAAGGCCTTCGACAAAATCCAGCACCCTTTCTTAATAAAAACCCTTGAGAAAGTCGGGATAGAAGGAACATACTTAAAGATCATAAAAGCCATTTATGAAAAGCCCACAGCTAACATCATCCTCAACGGGGAAAAACTGAGAGCTTTTTCCCTGAGATCAGGAACACGACAAGGATGCCCACTCTCACCGCTGCTGTTTAACATAGTGCTGGAAGTTCTAGCATCAGCAATCAGACAACAAAAGGAAATCAAAGGCATCAAAATTGGCAAAGATGAAGTCAAGCTTTCGCTTTTTGCAGATGACATGATACTATACATGGAAAATCCAATAGACTCCACCAAAAGTCTGCTAGAACTGATACAGAAATTCAGCAAAGTTGCAGGATACAAAATCAATGTACAGAAATCAGTTGCATTCTTATACACTAACAATGAAGCAACAGAAAGACATATAAAGAAACTGATCCCATTCACAATTGCACCAAGAAGCATAAAATACCTAGGAATAAATCTAACCAAAGATGTAAAGGATCTGTATGCTGAAAACTATAGAAAGCTTATGAAGGTAATTGAAGAAGATTTAAAGAAATGGAAAGACATTCCCTGCTCATGGATTGGAAAAATAAATATTGTCAAAATGTCAATACTACCCAAAGCTATCTACACATTCAATGCAATCCCAATCAAAATTGCACCAGCATTCTTCTCGAAACTAGAACAAGCAATCCTAAAATTCATATGGAACCACAAAAGGCCCTGAATAGCCAAAGGAATTTTGAAGAGGAAGACCAAAGCAGGAGGCATCACAATCCCAGACTTTAGCCTCTACTACAAAGCTGTCATCATCAAGACAGCATGGTATTGGCACCAAAACAGACACATAGACCAATGGAATAGAATAGAAACCCCAGAACTAGACCCACAAACGTATGGCCAACTCATCTTTGACAAAGCAGGAAAGAACATCCAATGGAAAAAAGACAGCCTCTTTAACAAATGGTGCTGGGAGAACTGGACAGCAGCATGCAGAAGGTTGAAACTAGACCACTTTCTCACACCATTCACAAAAATAAACTCAAAATGGATAAAGGACCTAAATGTGAGACAGGAAACCATCAAAACCTTAGAGGAGAAAGCAGGAAAAGACCTCTCTGACCTCAGCCGTAGCAATCTCTTACTCGACACATCCCCAAAGGCAAGGGAATTAAAAGCAAAAGTGAATTACTGGGACCTTATGAAGATAAAAAGCTTCTGCACAGCAAAGGAAACAACCAACAAAACTAAAAGGCAACCAACGGAATGGGAAAAGATATTCGCAAATGACATATCGGACAAAGGGCTAGTATCCAAAATCTATAAAGAGCTCACCAAACTCCACACCCAAAAAACAAATAACCCAGTGAAGAAATGGGCAGAACACATGAATAGACACTTCTCTAAAGAAGACATCCAGATGGCCAACAGGCACATGAAAAGATGTTCAGCGTCGCTCCTTATCAGGGAAATACAAATCAAAACCACACTCAGCTATCACCTCACGCCAGTCAGAGTGGCCAAAATGAACAAATCAGGAGACTATAGATGCTGGAGAGGATGTGGAGAAACGGGAACCCTCTTGCACTGTTGGTGGGAATGCAAATTGGTGCAGCCGCTCTGGAAAGCAGTGTGGAGGTTCCTCAGAAAATTAAAAATAGACCTACCCTATGACCCAGCAATAGCACTGCTAGGAATTTATCCAAGGGATACAGGAGCACTGATGCATAGGGCCACTTGTACCCCAATGTTCATAGCAGCACTCTCAACAATAGCCAAATTATGGAAAGAGCCTAAATGTCCATCAACTGATGAATGGATAAAGAAATTGTGGTTTATATACACAATGGAATATTACGTGGCAATGAGAAAAAATGAAATATGGCCTTTTGTAGCAACGTGGATGGAACTGGAGAGTGTGATGCTAAGTGAAATAAGCCATACAGAGAAAGACAGATACCATATGGTTTCACTCTTATGTGGATCCTGAGAAACTTAACAGGAACCCATGGGGGAGGGGAAGGAAAAAAAAAAAAAAGAGGTTAGAATGGGAGAGAGCCAAAGCATAAGAGACTGTTAAAAACTGAGAACAAACTGAGGGTTGATGGGGGGTGGGAGGGAGGAGAGGGTGGGTGATGGGTATTGAGGAGGGCACCTTTTGGGATGAGCACTGGGTGTTGTATGGAAACCAATTTGTCAATAAATTTCAGAAAAAAAAAATAAAAAAATAAAAAAATAAAAACTTTAGTGTTTAAAAAAAAAAATAAAAAAAAAATAAATCTTTAGTCCATGTTTAGTTTATTTTTTGTAGGTGTAAGGAAGTGGTCCAGTTTCATCCTTTTGCATGTAGCTGTCCAGTGCTCTCAATATCATTTGCTGAAGAGACTCTGTTCTCCATTGTATATTTTTGCCTCCCTTGTCAAAGATTAATAGACTGTATAAGTGTGGGATTGTTTCTGGCCTCTCTATTTTAGTCCATTGTTCTATGTGTCTATTTTTGCCACTACCATATTGTTTTGATTCCTACAGCTTTGTAGTATAGCTTGTAGCTTGATCTGGGATTGTGATACCTTCAGCTTTGTTCTTCTTTCTTCAGATTGCACTGTCTATTCAGGGTCTTTTTGGTTCCATACAAATTATAGGATTATTTCTTCTAGTTCTGTGAAAAATATTATTGGTATTTTGATAAGGATCTAACTGGATCTATAGATTGCTTTGGGTGCTATGTATATAGTATATAAACTATGAATATGGTATAGGATATAAATTCCTCCAATAAGAGAGGTATATCATTTAATTTGTATCATCCGCAATATCTCTCATCAGTGTATTATAGTTTTAAGAATATAGGTCTTTCACCTGCCTGGTTAAATTTATTCCTAAGTATTTTATTCTTTTTGATGAAATGGCAAGTGGGATTGTTTTCTTAATTTCTTTTTCTGCTACTTTGTTATTAATGTATAGAAATGCAACTTATTTCTGTATATGAATTTTGTGTCCTGAAACTTTACCAAATTCATTTATTACTTCTAACAGTTTGTAGGTGGAGTCTAGGGTTTTCTATATACAGTATCATGTCAACTGCAATTAGAGTTTTACTTCTTCCCTACCCATTTGGATGCCTTATACTTCTTTTTCTCATCTTATTGCTGCAGCTAGGACTTCCTCAGGCAAGGGGGAAAAAAACAAAAATAAACTACTGGAAACACACCAAAATCAAAAGCTTTTGCACAGTGAAGGAAACCATCAACAAGTAAAACAAACAAACAAACAAACAAACAAAACAAAACAAAACCTACTGAGTGGAAGAAGATACTTGCAAATGAAGTATCCGATAAGGATTTAATATCCAAAATATATAAAGAACTCATACAACTCAATACCAAAACCCCAAATAATCCAATTAAAAATGAACAGAGGACCTGACCTGACATTTTTCCAAAGAAGACATACAGATGGCCAACAGACACATGGAAAGATGATCAACATCACTAATCATCAGGGAAATGCAAATCAAAACCACAATGAAATATCACTTCACACCAGATTGTCTACTAGCAAAAAGACAAGATATTAACAGTGCTAGTGAAGATGTAAAGAAAAGGAAGCTTTCATGTACTATTAGTGAGAATGTAAATTGGTGCAGTCCCTATGGAAAATAGTATGGAGATTCCTCTAAAAATTAAAAAAAGAAATACCAAATGATTAATTCCACTACTAGGTATTCATTCACCCAAAGAAAACAAAAACACCAGTTTGAAAAAAACATATGCATACCTATGTTAGGGCGCCCCAGTGGCTCAATCCTTTGTGTCCAATTCTTGATTTCAGCTCAGGTCACGATCTTATGGACATGAGTTTGAGCCCTGCACTGGGCTCTGTCCTGCACTTGGAGTCTGCTTGAGATTCTTTCTCCCTCACTCTCTGTCTGTCCCCTTCTCTCTCTCTGTTCCTCCATCTCTCTCTCTCTCAAAAAACAATGGCCAAGATATGAGAGCAACCTAAGTATCCATTGATAAATGAAGGGCTAAAGAAGATACGGTATGTACAAACACACACACACACACACACACACACACACAGAGGAATAATATTATTTGGGGAAAAAAAGAAATCTTTTCATTCACAACAGCATGGATGGATTTAAAGGGTATTATGCTAAGTAAAATAAGTCAGATGGTGAAAGACAAATACCATATGATTTCACTTATGTGTGGAATTCAAAAACAAAAGAAACAAAAAACAGAAACAGATTCACAAATACAGAGAATAAGCCAGTCATCGCCAGAGGGAAAGGGAGTTGGCAGGTGGGCAAAATAGGTGAAGGGGATTAACAGGTACAAACTTCCAGTTATAAGATAAATAAGTCACAGTGATGAAAAGTACAGTATAGGAAATATAGTCTACAAGATTGTAAAAATGTTGTATGGTAGCAGCAGATGGTAAGTACACTTACTGAGGTGAGCACTGCATAATGTATATAATTTCGAATCACTATGCTATACATCTGAAACTAACATAACATTGTATGTTAACTACACTTCAATTAAAAAAGAAATATAAAAAGAAACTGTGGGTCCATTACTCAAAAGTTATTAAGGATTTCAAAATGAGGGCAGCAGAGCATTGACACACATCTGAGAACAGGACCCTGTGTGAGGGCACAGGTCACACACACATAAAGCCAGCTCTGTTGTCACTTTATATCTAGTGCCTACCATAAGACCTGGTAAAGAAGTACTCAATAAACACTCATTTAATATAATGAATAAATTACTAATAGATGAAATACAGTGACACATCTTTACACAAGTATGAGTAACTTATTCAGAATCATCCCAAGGAACATGTTCTGAAAAGAATGGAGACAGAATATAAGGCACAGTGAACCAATGGTAAAAGAGAATAAAACAGAAGAAGCTAGAGGCACAAAAATTCACCTTCAATATTTTGCTTGAGGTCATTTTTCTGTTATTTAAAAAAACTAGAAAAAGACTCTCAAGAAATGAAGCAGGTATTTGACTCTTTAGGAAAGAAAAAAGTAAGATTTTGAATACATAAAATATTCCAGGCATGGGTACTTTCACATACATTATTTAATTTTAACCATCTAAAAAACTGTGAGAGAGATGTTTTTCTTCCTTACCTATATATTTAACCTGTAGTTAAGAGAGGTAAGGCAATTGACCTATTTTTCCAAAGTGAGTTATTTTGAGAGCTGGTATTAATTTTTGTATCTAGGACAATACTGCCTTTCTTGTGCCTCAGTAAGCCGCATACTGTGGAAGACCTTTCTTGAAACTTTCTATATCCTACTTTGGTACCTGAAATTGTGTGGGGTTGATAGTGTCATCAGAGTAGAACACCCTGAGCCTGGGACTCACATGGTCTCAGATTTCTCCCTTTGGGATCCCTCTGATCTTGTATGCCCATCTTTGAGTTAGGGTCACCGGCTCTGAGAAGTCAAAATTGGTAAAGCCAACATAATTCCCAAGCCTTTTGATTCAATAATGCCTTCCCTTGAGATGTAGCCAAAGGAATTTCAACAGTAGAAAATAAAGCCAGGTTTTCTATCCATTGCTACATTTTCTACAATAAGGGGAAATATTTTATTAAATTTATTGTCTGCTGCACTTGTGCAAGACTCTTAGTATGAATTTACTAATTTAATGAGAAATTCAGGTGAATGAAAACTATAAAAAAAACCCAGTACATTATTATAATGAACTAAAAGAGGAGTACTTTCAGAGTACATTTATTAAATATGCAAATTCCTGGGCCCCATCCAATGCTCTATCCTTGGACTTTGAACTTTATTGATCTCCTGTGTTGTCAGGGATTCTCCCTCACCAATCTGTTCTGACTGCAGTGTCGGCTGTGGTCTCTAGCAACCAATGGTGAAGAAATGTTGGTCAGGGTTCCTTTACTCTGTATGTTCCTTGCCCAGAGTGGTCCTCACTCCCTCTGCCAGCTCCAGGTCACATGTCTATCAGTATTCTGGAAATGGCTTCACCTATCTTCTCTGCAAAATCAACTGGCTCTTCTGATCAATGTTCTCTATTGCTTCTCATTTGCCCTGTGAGGGGTACTCTCTCAAGATGTTCTTTTTTTTAATATATGAAATTTATTGTCAATTTGGTTTCCAGACAACACCCGACAGGTGTCCTCCTCAATACCCATCATCCACCCTTCCCTCCCTCCCACCCCCCATCAACTCTCAGTTTGTTCTCAGTTTTTAAGACTCTCATATGTTTTGGCTCTCTCAGGTTGTTCCTATGCATTGTCAAATGAGGGATGGACGTCCCTTGCTTAATTACGACCACTTTTCTCAATCTTGCATGGGAATCTTGCCTATCCTTCCCATAGGTATCAATGTATGGAAGGCAGGAATAAGAGAGACCACATTCCATATAGGAATATAGTAATTGCAGAGTTCAAAAGGAGGCACAATTGCAATATTTTTTCCCTATCTTTATGCTATAAAATACTGGATATGTATACCATAATCAGAAAACTAATTATTATTCCTATGTACTGCATACTCTGGGTAAGACTTGCTCTTGTGGTCATCATCAAAAAGGTGCAGCAGTAACTTTTGCACTGCAAGTCAGTATTCATAGGAAGTGCTGCAAATAATGAAGGTGTTGAATAATGCAGCATCATGAATAATGGTGTCGACAGCATTAAATAAGTGGAATTAGGAAACTGAATAGCCAAATAGATCTATGTTATTTTAAGTTAACAGGTTTTCAAAAGCCATGGTATTGTAAGTAATGACTGCACTGCTACATTTTTCTTATTGTAAAAGTTATAAAATTAGCCAGGGATAGCACACTTGACAAAAAAACACAAAGAGATAGTTCCTAAACCGGAACAGGAAAAGATGGTGTTTGGACACTGTAAAAAATCTTCACGTGCATTGACTGAATAACAAACAAATATGAGTAGTTCCTCTCTACATAGTCATTGTATAATCTTCATTGGTAAATCACTGTATCTCATATGGATTGGTGGATTCTGTTGTATTTTATTTTTAAATCATATTATTTATATTGACAGGAAGAAGCCTGAGAAAAACATGTGCCTGATCCAGGAGGTATAAAGTTAGCTCTTCAAGGAAACAACTATATTCCTTATAGTGTATAACAAAGGAATCATAAAAGGCAACACAGAAATGCCTTTAAAAAGCATATGTTCTCTACTGTGAGAGGAGAAAATCAAGCACCATATTTATTGAACAATAAAAGTAAGATTTTTTTGTGTGAGAGAAACTGAATTACCTTTAACCAGCAAACTGTGTTTAATATCACAGAAGATAAATCTTAACTTTAAAAGTAGAAGAGAGGCTGTACAGATGCACCTAAATGTATGGATAATTACAACAGAGAGTTATAGCTATTAATCTGGTAGTTTGGGCTGGTGCACCACAGATTCCAGTTAAAAGGAAGCACACAGTTCCTGCTTGGAGGTTTGTTCCCCAGGTCAAGTGGTATTTGATTATTAGGCCCTACTGTCCTCTGAGTAGCATTTCAGAAGCCATTGTGTTGTGACTTGGCATTAAATTTATTCTTCCACTACCAGCATGTGGCCATGTACAAGTCATCTAGCAACTCCAAGCCTTACTTGGCTCATTTGCCAAATGCAGATGACAGTGGAGCTCATGGAGTCACTGCACACAGTCTTGTGCTGATAGTCAGTGGACACTAAGACATCTTATATGTGGACTTTTGATACTCATGGTTCAAACTTTTCAATCTACTCTTTAACCTTTTTTGACCCTTAAAGCCATACTTTCAAGTACTTTAAAAATAGAGATTTAAGAAAGCTTATGTGGTAAAATGTTAGTTACAGATATTATTTGGGATTCTTCTCCCCTCCCCATAATCCCAGAAGAATAAAGAGGCTTATATAATGCCTACCCCCAAAAAAAACATCTAAAACATATCAAAATCACTGTGAGAGCTTCATTTTCTATTCCAATTGTATCTGTTCACTGCTCTGTGCCAAATTCATCCTGCATATCTTTCAGAGAGAAAACCAGGTTATTCCTAGTCCACTCTAAGTTCTTGTGGGACAGGAAATTTATCAAATAATTCTAATGCTCCATTTAACACCTATTCTCTCCCCTCCTTGAAAAGAAAGCTATTTTCTTTTCAGAAAAATTAGTCCTCCCCATTATCCAAGTTTCAGAGCTCCTCCTTTGACACTTCTACTTTTCAAAAGAAGATACTGAGAAACCAATTTGACAATAAATTATATTTAATAAAAAAATAAATGCAGTATATCTTCTAACTGGTTGTATTTAATATATATGTGTGTGTGTGTGTGTGTAAATATATATATATATATATATATATATATATTCAGAAATTCAGAATTTCCCTATAGTAAGAAGATATTCAGAAATTACCTATAGTAGATTCAAAACTGCTTGTCTTCAGAAGTAAAAACTGAAGGCATAGAGAGAAAGCATGGCTTAACTTCACCTGTCTATCTAAAGTAGAAAGAATAAAGTACAAATTAATACCTACCTTTAAAAAACTAGAAACCTAGCATTTAATTTGCATCCTTATCTTCTTAACCCCCAAAATTTATTCAAACACCAATTGCATATTGGTAGATTCCACTCCCAGTGAATCCAAACTCCTTCCACTTCTTTCCTTACTAACATCCAAGGGCAGGCTGCCAATCCTCACCTGTTGACTGCTACAGCCTGGTAAATTGTCTCCTACTCCACTACTGTTCTTATCAGATTCTGTCTCCACAAAACAATGCAAATTATCTGTCCAAAATGTGAATCTGCCTATGTTGATATCCTTGCTTAAAATATTTTTGCCTCTTGTCTTTCAAATAAAACCCCAACCCTTAATATGGCCTTCTTGATCAGACCCAACCATTCCATCCAGCATTTTCTCTTACTATTCACTCAAATACCTTCAACCAAATAGAAATGCTTTCATTCTTTCAGATAGAGCAGACGATGTCTTCTCTTAAACTCTATTAAAGTTGTTCTTTAGGCCAACTGCACCCTCATTCTCTGCCTACACAATTTATCCCTAGTACCACAGCTATCAGCTCATCCATCACTTCATGTGAGAGGATGCTCAGGGTTGTCTAATGAGATGCATGCCATGCCAGTTAGTCTGTAATACCACATATTCTTTTCACACTCTATACATACTTGTTTAGTGCCAATCTTCTCCATTAGATTATAAATGTTATGAAAGAAGAAACCATTCTGTCTTATTTGCCTAGCCTAGTACCTAACACTGTGAGTGTTAAATAAATATCCATTAGATGAATGCATGAAGGAACAAGTAGTAGAATTCTTGATATCCTAATTTACAGCCTTGTGGGTGTTATGAACAATGTTCAATTTGAAGTCTATTGTAACTGGCTCATTTATTTTAATTGATTTTAATTCCAGAATTAAACTACAAAGTAAAAGCAACCAACCAACAAACAAAAAATCTTTGTGTTTTTAGTCAAGGAGGAACAAAGACACTGACATTCCATAGCCTTTTTCTATTTCTTTTTTGAGTTATTTTTTTTTGATTAAGTGAACATTTCAAGATCCAACAGCCCTATTATAGACAATTGTGTCAAAATAAAATTGGAGGCAAATTGTATGGAGATGATGCTGCTGACCAGCCAGTGGCATCAATCTGGAATGAGTTTGATATAAGTTGTCCAAGAAGCCAGAGACTGAAAAAGAGATTTAAAATGACTCAGAACAAACACAATATGCAAGACTTTTGCTCTAGGAATCCCTCCCCTTGGGATGTTGCCTAACATAATTATTCAACAGTGTAGTATAAAAGATTTTCCATCCATGGTAACATTATCTATAAATGTAAGGAAAGTATTTTATCATTTTCATTGCCCACCATGATTTTGTAGGACTTTGAATATGAGCTGACTTATTGAATGAGAAACTCAAGTAAATAGGTCTATGGAATAAAAGCCATGTTATAATATAGTAAATGCTAAGATAATAGTGCTTTCCAAAGTTTCCTGTGCAGATCTCTTATTTCAAAAGCATCTACTTGTTGAATATACACATTGATGGGGCTCAATTCACAACTACTGAAAAAGGATCTGTGGAGATGAAAGATTTAGAAGCATGTTTCCCTAATGTACAACACATCTTTTCTTAATGTGCCATTTTTATTTAAAAACACTTGAAACTACTTTAGAATAATATGAAAAAATACTACAAAAACTATCTTAACTGAAATAAAGACTTGGTTCTGGTAATCACAGATACATGAAATAACAATCCTTACCACTTTTTTTTTTTCAACGTTTATTTATTTTTGGGACAGAGAGAGACAGAGCATGAACGGGGGAGGGGCAGAGAGAGAGGGAACACAGAATCGGAAACAGGCTCCAGGCTCTGAGCCATCAGCCCAGAGCCCGACGTGGGGCTCGAACTCACGGACCGCAAGATCGTGACCTGGCTGAAGTCGGACGCTTAACCGACTGCGCCACCCAGGGGCCCCTCCTTACCACTTTTTAATCTGACCTGAAGTAAACCTACACTAAAATATTCTGAAATTTGGAACTAAAACACATGGATTTTAATCAACACTGAATCTTTTATATTTAAATGTGACCATAAAGTGTTTACTTAATCTCTGAGCCCCAAGAGCCACAAGTGTAAAATCAAGTAAATAAATTCACCTCACTTGCCAAGAGATCATGTACAAGAAATGTATACATAGTGAGAGAATGGAAGAACCACAGGCTTTGAGTCAGACACACTTGTACTTCAGTACTAGGTTTGTCATTTAGTAGCTATGTGAACTTGGACAAATTACTCAACATTCTTCAGACTATCTACGGAATAGATCTAATAATAGTTCACTGACAAGCCTATCTGAATAATTGTATGAGATGATTTGAGTAAAGCTGCTTGTTAAATCTAAGTTATCATCTCTCTGAAAACTGAAAAAAAATTTCTTTATCCTAAGCTAGGCATACACAAGATTCAAGAACAGAAAACTAGAAGATTACACTATTCAGTTTATACTAAGGATATAAGGCTTTTAAAATACATCATATAGGGCATTAATTCTAATGTCCTATCCTCCAAATTTTAAAATATTTAAATTATTTCTATTCTTCTCTGATATATACTTATTTTCAAATTATTTTACATAGTGCTTTGTGCTTTGAAAAGCCTGCATCAAGCCTTTTTTAAAAAAAAAAAGCATGACATGAAACAAACAAAACCCTTTCACAGATTTTTCTACAATAAACTGCTTTAAACTACTCAACATAGAGAAAAGTTTTACTCTGATTTGAAAATTAGATGGTCAACAGCAAGGGTGCATCACCTGGAGGCATACTTTCCAAAAAATAATTGTGAACCCCAATTGATCAAAAAGAAAAATGTCAGAGAATCTGAATAAAATATCATCTAATTGTACTTGACTTCCTTTAATCAAATGCTCTTTGTTTGTCCACTGCTCATGTGGATCCCAAGTAAAACCCAAATCACACAATTAGTAACAGGTTTGTCACAGAACTCTTAAAGTAGCCTGCTACTTATGCCCATAATTCTTAAATGACCATGTAACAAAAGGCCTTAAATTCTCAAGGTGGTCCATGAGAACCTACAAAAGGCAGAAGGACCACCTTATGTTTAGAAGGGATGCTGAAATGCTTCCAGAGAGGAAACAAAATTTTCCCAGAACAAACAAATCTTTTTACTAATACATAGTTCTGGCTGTGTTCTATTCTTTCAATGAATTCACCTGATAGACACCTTGATTACTGTCCACATATATATCGCTGAACAAGACAGAGTCCCTATGATAGAACTTACATTCTAGTGGACTCTATTTGTATGCATTGATAACTGCTTTAAATAAAATATACAGTGTCTCACAGGAACTAAAAGAAACAGAAAGAATAATATCTCAGAAAGATTTTGCAAAAAAATCTCTTGGAAAAATGTGAGCTAAAGCTGAAATTTTGAGAAGGAACTAGCTATGTAAGGATCTAGGGAAGGGGTGCCTGGGTGACTCAGTCGGTTAAGCGTCCAACTTCAGCTTAAGTCATGATCTCACAGCTTATGAGTTTGAGCCCCACAGCAGGCTCTGTGCTGACAGCTTGGAACCTGGAGACAGGTTCAGATTCTGGGTCTCCCTCTCTCTCTGTTCCTCCCCTGCTTGCACTCCGTCTCTCTCTCTGTCTCAGTAATAATAATAATAATAATAATAATAATAATAAAAGATCTAGGGAAAAAACCATCCTAGGTAGCAATGAACTCAAGTTGCAAGGGGTCTAAGTCAGGGACACAATGTAGACTAATGTGAACAAGTATGAGTGCCAGATGACATCAGAAAATTATCACTTCTTAAAACAAAATTGGGCATATCTCAGAAATATGGGTTTGATTCAGAAATATTATGTGTTTGATTCCAAACCACTGCAAAACAGAAAGTATCACAACAACCCTAGTCAATTGAATTTTTTGGTTTCTCCATATATATAAAAGTTATGTTTACACAATATTGTAGTCTATTAAGTGTGCTCTAACATTATATCTCAAAAACATACATATCCTACTTTAAAAATAGTTTATTGCTAAAAGTGCTAACCATCATCTAAGCTTTCAGCATGTCATAGTATTTTTGCTGGTGAAGGGTCTTGGCTCAATGTTAATGGCTGATGACTGATTAACGTGGTGGTTGCTGAAGGCTGGAGTGGCTATGGCAATTTCTTAAAATCAGGAAACAATAAAGTTTGCTGCATCAATTGACACTTCCTTTAAAAATGATTTCTCTGTATCATGCTATGCTATTTGATAGCATTTTATACCTGGTAGAGCTTCTTTCAAAATTGGAGTTATTCCTCTCAAACCCTGCCGTTGTTTTATCAACAAAATTTATGTAATATTCTAAAGCCTTTGTGATCATTTTAACATCTTTACAGCATGTTCATCAGGAGTAGATTCCATCTAAAGAAACCAATTTCTTTGCTCATCCATAAGAAGCAACACCTCATCTGTTTAAGTGTTATCATGAGATTACAGCACTTCAGTCACATATTCAGGCTCTACTTGTCATTCTAGTTTTCTTGCTATTTTTACCACATCTGCAGTTACTCCCTCCACTCAAGTCTTGAACTCCTCAAAGTCATCCATGAGTGCTGGAATCCACTTCTTACAAACTCCTGTTCATGTTGATATTTTGACCTTTCCCCATCAATCACAAATGTTCTTACTAGCATCCAGAATGGTGAATCCTTTCTAGAAGGTTTCTAAATGACTTTTCCCAGATCCATCAGAAGAATCACTATCTATGGCAGCTACAGCCTTACAAAATGTAATTCTTCAGTAATAAGACTTGAAAGTCAAAATGACCCATAGGCTGCAGGATGGATGTTGCATTAGCAAACATGAAAACATCCATCTTACTGTACATCTCCAACAGATCTCTTGGATGACCAGGTGCATTGTCAGTGAACAGTACTATTGTGAAAGATTTTTTTTCTGAGCAGTAGGTCTCAACAGTGGGCTTAAAATATTCAGGAAACCACACTGTAAATGGATGTGCTATCAATCACATTTTGTTGTTCCATTTATAGAGCGCAAGCAGAGAAGATTTAACATAATTCTTAAGGGACCTAGGATTTCTGGAATGGAAAAAAAAATTGGCTTCAACTTAAAGTCACCAGCTGCCTTAGCCTCTAACAAAAGAGTCAGCTGGTCCTTTGGAGCTTTGAAGCCAGGCATTGACTTCTCCTCTGTAGCTAGTCTAAAGTCCCAGATGGCATCTTCTTCCAATATAAAGCTGTTTCATCTATATTGAAAATCTATTGTTGAGTGTAGCCACCCTCATTAATTATTGTAGTGAGATATTCTGAATAACTTCCTGCAGTTTCTACATCAACACTTGTTGCTTCACCTTGCACTTTGGTGTTACAGAACTGTCTTTTTTCCTTAGACCTCATGAACCAATCTCTGCTAGTGTCAAACTTTTCTTCTGCAGCTTCCTCACCTCTCTTAGCCTTCACTGAATTAAAAAGGGTTAGAGTCTTGGTCTGGATTAGGTTTAGGCTTAAGGAAATGGAGTGGCTAGGTTGATCTTTTATCTGGACCATCCAAACTTTCTCCATTTCAGTAATAAGGCTGTTCCACTTTCTTATTCATGTATTCACTGGAGTAGCAGTTTTAATGTCTCCCAAGAACCTTTCATTTGCAGTCACAACTTACCTAACTGGTGCAAGAGACCCAAATTTCGGTCTCTCTTGGCCTTTGACATGCATTCCTCACCTAATAATTTTTACTTTTTGATTTAAAGTGAAAAATATGTGGCTATTCCTTTCACTGGAACATTTAGAGGTCATTGTAGGGTTATTAATTGGTCTAATTTCAATACGGTTGTCTCAGTGAAGAGGGAGTCTTGAGTGGAAGGAGAAAAAAAGGAGAATGGTCAGTTGGCAGAATAGTCAGAACACATACATTTATCAATTAAGTTCATTGTTTGTTTGATGTTTAGTTATATTTTGAGAGAGAGAGGAGACAGAGTGTGAGCTGGGAGGGGCGGAGGGAGTGGGAGACACAGAATCTGAAGCACGCTCCAGGTTCCAAGCTGTCAGCACTTGGATGCAGGGCTCAAACTCACTGACTGAGAGATCATGACCTGAGCCTAAGTCAGATGCTTAACCAACTGAGTCACCTAGGTGCCCAGTTAAGTTCATCATCTTATGTGGGCACGGTTTGTTGCACCCCCAAACAATTACAATAACATTAAAGATCAGTGGTCACAGATCACCTTAACAAATATAATAATGAAAAACTTTGAGATTTTCCAAGAATTAACAAAGTATGACATGGAAATACTAAATGAACAAATGATGTTGGAGAAATGTGACAACATACTTGCTTGATGCAGGGTGACCACAAACCTTCAATTTGTAAAAACACAAAATCAGCACAGTATAATAGATTAAAAAACAATAAAACAAGGTAGGCCTATAACAAACTGTCAGTCATTATTGGTGGGAATGCAAAATAGTACAACACATTGGAAGACAATTTGACAGTTTCTTACAAAACAAAACATAATCTTACAATACAATCCAGCAATCACTCTGCTTGATGTTTATTCAAAAATGTTGAAAACATATCTACACTGAAACCTGCACACACATGTTTATAGCAGCTTCATTCATAATTGCCAAAACTTGAAAGCAATCAAGATGTCCTTCAGTGGGTGAATGGATAAATAACCTGTTGTGGATGAATATTATTCATTGTTAAAAAGAAATGAGCCATGGGATGCCTGAGTGACTCACTGAGTTAAGTATCCAACTTCGCTCAGGTTATGATCTCATGGTTCATGAGTTTGAGCCCTGTATGAGTCTCTGTGCAGACAGCTCAGAGCCTGGAGCCTAGTTCAGCCTAGTTCTCTGTCTCCTTCTCTCTCTGCTCTCCCCCACTTGCTCTCTATCTCTTTCTGTCTCAAAAATAAACAAACATAAAAAATATATATGATCCAGAAAACCATGAAAAGACACAGAAGAAATTTAAATGCATATTACAAAGTAAAAAATCCAAATTACGGACTTTAGTGATTATGATATGTCAATGTAGGTTCATCTATTGTAATAAATGTTCCATTCTGGTGGGAGATGCTGATAGATGGGGAGGCTGTGTTTATGGTGGGGCAGGTAAAGCAGGGGTGTCAGGGGATATATAGGAACTCAGGTACTTTCTCCTCAATTTTTTCTGAGACTAAAACATTCTAAAAATAAAGTCTATTCAAAGTTAAAAACACTATTAAACCTTTTGGTTGATAAGCCTGGTATTATTATCTTCACTTGGAGTGATATGATCTGACTAAATCACACAGATAGGAGAAGAGATACCTGGAATCAGAGCTAGAGACCTGAAACTTCTAAACCACTTACTACACACAAAAAAAGTTCATGATAAAAAAATTAATATATGCCCTTTTTATCCTTAGGAAAATTCCTATTTCCTGTTTATTTAAAATATGAGTAGTAATACATTAGTAATAGTCTGTTGTCACAGAAACATAAGAAACCTAGGAGATTATTAATTTTTTTAAAAGTGAGCAAAGAGATTATGGGAAAAACATAAAATCCCATCTAATATTTTTTTCATGATCAAAAGAAAGGCTTACATCTCCCATCCTTCTTTGTAGTTAAGTGGGACAATGTGACCAAATACCAGCCAATGAAATGTGGAAGGGAATGAGGTATGCTACTAACAGACCATGGTACTTATAACCTTTTTGTGACTCCAGTTCACTAGCTGATTTTATATGTAATCAACATTTAACTCAGTGAAGGACTCTGAACCCCCAGTAGAATAACAAAGCCACTGCACAGAAAATACCTGGGACTATATCAGCATAAGGAAAGCCACCCACCAAACCCCTCATTAGACTACTGTATAAATTCATATTAAACCGAATGGGTTAATCCACAGAGATCTGAGGTTTTCTTACAACAATTAGCCTAACATACAAGGATTACAGGATAATAATATGTGTTGCTGACTTCAAATTCAAATGTATTGATACCGATCCACTTTAATCCTTAGCATAGTGGCCAAGGAATTTCTTTACATGGATCATGTTTTCCTGCCTACTGTTGTGCTTTTACATAAATATTCATTGCATAAAATTGAATAACATGAAATGTTTTGAATTAAATACCAAAAAAATTGCCCAAGCAAATGGTCTTACAGGGCCATACATGTGGAAAATGAGAACACAGACTTGGTATTTAGTTTCTACATGCCCTACTTTACTCTGGATGAACTAGAAACTTTACTGCATGAGGTTGGACAAATACATCTATAAATACACTACCATCTCTAAAACAAATATATGGTAGAAATCCAAGGATTCTTTGCTCTGAAAACCTTCATTTCCTTCAGTTTGTCAACACTTCTAAAAATATTTTGCATTCAAATTTTAAAGCACTCTAAGCACCTGTTATTTTCATCCTGTGTGTGAGCCAAATCTATGCCATAGACATCATTTTGCCTCCTCAGGTCACGGTTAATTCATTAGCATGGTAAATGCAGAAGGCTCTGACTTTCTCTCACTAGCTTCTCCTGAGATTTATTACAGGAGGTATTTTTTAGAATAAATCCCTTAACATCTGTCTAAAATTAGTACATATGATCATTAGCAGTCATTATATCTAATCAACATCTAATCCTCATTAAAATAATACATTAATTAGATGAATGGGAGAAAAAACCCAATAATGTTAAATGTTCATTTTGTTTGAATAAGCATTCAGAAGAAAATGCAGCCTTTGAAACATGGCTCTAAAAGAATGTGGCCTGTCCAAATTGACATTCCTGCCTTGAGCATTTCATTAGTAGCCTTCACCTTCCACAAGAAATGGGTGCACTGAATCCTAAGAAAAGCATAATTACACAGTATTTGCCTAGCTATTAATATGTGGAATTCAACAGTGTTTAAACTGTTTTCCTAGGCCAAGCAAATTAATATTTTATAAACAATAAAATTTAATTATTTCAGTCCTTAAAACAGCATTTACCCATTATTCTTGATGACTTTTACATGTAGAGATTAGTTAATTCATTTCTGTTCAGTCACTGTCTTAAAGGGTGCAATTTACTCTAGTACCTGGGATCTATGTGTTGCTGGGATTATATAATATTTATTATTCATGAATAGTACCTCTCAATATCTAAACAACTTCAGTATCCTGGAATATTTAGGAGACACAGACACTATCTTAATAATGATTATAGCATTTACTTAAGTTCTCTCTCATCAATGACCTGATTAGAATGGTCAAATTACATAAAAACCAGCAGAAATAATCACTTCTTCCCAATTCTCCCTGATAGTATATAAAACATCTGATTTTTTGGTTCTCCCTTATCACCACTGTATGTGTGTGACTCTTGCTCCAATTTTTCTTTCTCAGAATCTTTATTTTTTTTATATTTTTGGTTTTTTGTGATTTCTTTTTTGAGAGAGAAAGAAGGCCTGCAAGCTGAGGAGAGGAACAGCAGGAGAGAAAGAGCAAGAGAGAGAATCCTAAACAGGTTCCACACTCAGTGTGAAGCCTGATGTGGGGCTCGATCCCACATCCCTGGGATCATGACCTGAGATGAAATCAACAGTCATTTATTCAACTGACTGAGCCACCCAGGTACCCATCTCAGAATCTTTCTTCAGGTTTCCTGCTACACAGTCCTCATTCATTTATAACTTCTTTCACAAACTCTAATCTATATATTGTAAGTTTTTGCAGCTGTTCCCCCAAAAATGCCTGTGCCCCTCATTGTTTACTTTTTTTTGAGAGAGACAGAGACAGAGTGTGAGCAGTGCAGGGGCAGAGAGAAAGGGAGACAGAATCCAGAGCAGGCTCCAGGCTCTGCACAAGCTGTCAGCACAGAGCCTGATGCAGAGCTCCAAATCACAAACCGTAAGATCATGACCTGAGCTGAAGTTGGACGCTTAACCAACTGAGCCACCTAGGCACTCCAAACCTTCATTGTTTAAAGGAGGAAAATGTTATCCACAATATTATTCCACTTTTAGAGAGGCTATAGATTAGACCTCTATCATGTGGTGAAATGCAATTCTGCTACACATTTTCTGTGAAAATTTATATTAATTACAAGAGTAAATGGCATTAATTTTTTACCACATATATAAAATTGTGTTTTATTCACCTAGAATTTGGCAAAATTGAAACTTTCATTGAAATCTAAGGATGCTGAACATTATTAGGTCACTGTTTCAAGCATTTGGCGATCATGTTTTGAAAGTGAACTTTACAAACTCTGATATTGTAATGCAGAGAAAGCTGATGTAGTGTGGATAGATCGATGATGATGATGATGATAGATACATAGATACATAGAGAGATGATAGATAGATATTAGATGATAGATAATAGATAGATGATAGCCAGGTTGATTGATAGATAAAGAAAAGACAAGAAAAGGCGAGAAAAGAAAGAAAAGAAGAATCAAACACATTGACACTGTTATGAACACAGATTAACAATTTCCCAAACATGCTAAATATCAGTCTTTTCATCAATTAAATAAAAAAAATTGGAGTAAAAATGTACAAATCCTCTTAAAATGTTAAATTTCCAAATGCTGATGATGACTTTGATGGTACAGAGGCATTATAAACATAAATTATTGGAATCATGCTGCTGCATGTTAACCATCTTCTGCATGTGAGATACTGTAGAAATAGTATATTCAAGAATCAATAACTCAACAATAAAAGTCACCTCAAAACTTAGTGTCTACAACAACAATAAATTCTGTTTCTCACAAGTATGAGAATTAGCTACAAGGTTTTTCTGGTCTGGACTAGTTCAGGTTGTGCTGTTTGGTCCTGGATGACTTTATTTATAAGTTTGGGAACTCAGCCAACAAAGCTTGGTTGGCTAGAACAGCTGGGGTCTCTTTTAACTACATACTCTCTTATCCTAAGGCCAAAGTTGTCTACATCGTGATGCTATGGTTATCAGGAAAAAAAATGCATGAACTAATGCATTAATTACTTTTTAAGCCTCTGGTTATTCCACATTTGTGAATTATTTATTGCCCAAATAAGCCATATGACCAAGAACAGATTCAGGGTATAAAGAAATAGATTCCATCTTTTGATAAAAAGAATTACAAAGAATTTGTAGGCATTGAAAAAATCTAGTTCAAAACATCATCTACCACAAATCATTTACATTCCTCCTACATGTAAAATATGTTTGCTTTCATTCTAGGCCCTCAAAAAGTCATTTCCCATTACTACATCAGAATTGGAATATAGAATCTAATACTCTAAGTTCAGATGTAGAAAAGAGTCTATCACTGCTGCCCTGTGGGTATAGTTCCTCTGAGCCAGAGACCGTGAGCTGAAAAAGACAAGTTACATACTAAAAACATGATCAGCTCATGGAACATAATAGAAAATCCACAGATAAACCAACAACCACATGGTGAATTTATCTTTGACAAAGCGAGAAAGAATATCCAATGGGAAAAATTCTTTACAACAAATGGTACCGGGAAAACTGGACATCACCATGCAAAATAATAAAATTGGACCAGTTTGTAACACCATACACAAAAGTAAGTTCAAAATGGATTAAGATTTAAATGTGAGACCTGAAACCATAAATATCCTAGAAAAGAACAGAGACAGAAACTTCTTCAACATCAACCAGAGTAAATTTTCTTCTACATAGGTCCCCTGAGGCAAGGCAAAAAAAAAAAAAAAAAGCAAAAATAGACTATTAGGACTACATCAAAATAAAAAGCTTTTGCACAGAGAAGGAAACAATCAACAAAAGTAAAAGGCAATCTGAAGGATGGTGGAAAATATTTATAAATTACATATCCAATAAAGGGTTAGTATCCAAAATATATAAAAAAACGTACATAATTTAACACCCCAAAACAAATATTCCAATTAAAAATGGGCAGAAGACATGAACAGACTTTTCTCCAAAGAAGACATCCAGCAGCCAACAGACACATTAAAAGATGTTCATAATAACTTACCATCAGGGAAATGCAAATCAAAACTACAGTGAGATATCACCTCACAACTGTCAGAATGGCTAAAATCAACAACACAGGAAACAACAAGGATATGGAGAAAGGGGAACCCTCTTGCAACCATTGGGAACACAAATTGATACAGCCACTGTGGAAAATAGTATGGAGATTCCTCAAAAAGTTAAAAATGGAACTACTCTATGATCCAGCAATTGCACTACTGGGTATTTACCCAAATAATATAAAAATAGTAATTCAAAGTGACACGTGCACTCCTATGTTTACTGTAGCATTATATACTATCGCCAAGATATGCAAGTAGCCCAAGGGTCCATTGCTAGATGAATAGCTAAAGAAGATATGGTATAGGGGCACCTGGGTGGCTCAGTCAGTTAAGCGCCTGACTTCAGCTAAGGTCATGATCTCATAGTTTGTGAATTCAAGCCCTGCATCAGGCTCTGTGCTGACAGCTCAGAGCCTGGAGCCTGCTTCGGACTCTGTATGTGTCTCTCTCTTCCCCTTGCCTGCTCACACTCTGTCTATGTTTTTCTCAAAAATAAATAAAAAGAGAAAAAAATTGTGATACACACACACACACACACACACACACACGCACGCACATACACAATGGAATATTACTCAGCTATGAAAAGGAATGAAATCTTGTCATTTGCAATGACATGGATGGAGCTAGAGAATATGATGATAGGCAAAATAAGTCAGAGAAAGACAAGTACCATATGATTCCACTCATATGGGTAATTTAAGAAAGAAAACAAATTAGCAAAGATAAAATAGAGAGAGAGAGAGAGACAGAAACCAAGAAACAGACTTTTAACTATAGAGAACAAGCTGATAGTTACCAGAGTGGAGGTGGGTATGGGGATAGGCTAAATAGGCATGGAGATTAAGGAGTGTACTTATTGTGATGAGTGCTGGGTGATGTATGGAAGTGTTGAACCACTATACTGTACCCTTTAAATTAATATAACATTGTATGTTAATGAATTAAAATAAAAACTTAAAAAAATTAAAAATAAAAAAATGTGATCAGAATTCTATAGGGAGACAGTGGCAGATAACAATAACATATGTGCTCATTTAAAAGGAGAGGCATATTAAGCATATGGCAATCACTGGTTCACAGCACTTCTGAAATCTATCTGGACACACATTATCAGATCACCCTCTTCCACGAGCTGGAAATATTATTTGATTAGGGACCAGTTCTGCTCCCTGGCAGTATCCTTTGGTCTCTTGTTCTTCAGGGTTCTTAGCTCCATCCTCAATAATACTCTTACTATAAAAAATGTCTCAAGATTGCTGCTTAGTAGCTTCCTCAACCTGCTTTATTCCATAGAAAATTTAGAGTCCAAAGACTTTCTTATAATTTGAGCTATCTTAGTACCTTTTAATCTGAGCCAATGAAACACCATTACACCTTTATGGATTTTCTCTCAGGTTATATTCCACTCCGCTAAACAAAACCTAAGCTTATAATATGTTGTGAGACAAACCTCTCTCTCTAGATTTACACATAGTTATTTTGGGGATTAGGCTTCTGAGACTATGCTTTTAAAATATTCATATGACCTTTTGTTTCACTGAGACAACTATCTAAGTGTCATCTTAAAAGACTCAAAGAGTCTTACAGATGCCTTTGATTTGATCTTTATCCTGAGAATATGTCACATGAAAAAAAAATGTGGAAACTGCAGTAGATACAAGAGAAACTAGAGAAACCATTTTTCTAATGGATTTAGGCATAGGAGAAGCTGAGATATGATTACTGAAAAAAAGTAATGAATCTGGAACTGAGAACTTATCTAAGAGAGTAATTATTCAGATTATGCAATATATTTATTCAATTTATATGACCAAGAATAATTTTTACATATCATTAAGGTTAAGCAGACCTCAATTTGGGTTATAGAATTTATAGAAATGACTGTTAGTATGTCATTTATAAAAGATTATCTTGGCAAAGAATGGCAAGTAATTTCCATTTAGAAGGACTCCTTTAAATGACATAGACGAAGAGTACATTATATTTTGTGATTTAAGAACATGGTAGAGATATGCCTGTACTTACCTCCTTGGCATACACCATAACACGTTTCCTCATTCTCATTAAATATTTAATTGTTTTACCAAGGATCCAAGTCATCTATTTAGATTTAAGTAGCATATCATAAAATATAATAAAAAATATTACACTGGAATGAGTGGTGATCTAGCAAAGAGGAGAACCACATTTCTTTTTTATAAAATGCAGTTTGATCCTTGTGTCTCAAATTGCAGGCTATGAACCAGAAGCATCCGTAACATCTGGATGCTTGTAAAGAAGACAGACTATCAGGCTTAAACCTTGATCCCCTGAATCAGAATCTTGCGTTTTAACATGCCAGGTGATTTTATGCATATTAAAATTTGAGAGACAATATCCTGGACATGGAAACTGACAATACAAGGTAACTGATATATAAGATCTGCCACAAAGGAGTCCATTGTTCAAAGAAGATAATACACACATAAACCAATGGTTACTTTACTGTGTAACTGCTGGAAGATAAATATTGGATCCTTTCCTGAATGTAGATGGAAGTAAAATGAGAGAAAGAGGGAAAATACCGAAATTTTATTCATCCTGTTACACTGCTTATTAGCTAGTGGCAGATACAGTAATAAAAGAAAGGCTTTAGACACAAATATGTGGACAAGTGAGAAGCAGAGAGCTGCAGAATCATCCAGCTATTTCCATTAACGAGTTAAGAGGTAGGTTGGGTTTTTGAGAGCATATTTATGGATGACACATCCTAACAAACCAATGACAAGAGTTTACTGAGCTCCCCTAGCTAACCCTAAGATGTATGAGGAAATGCTTATTTTTTAAATCTACTGAGATTTGTTATTCTGTCTTATGTAGCAACTGCTGACAGATAAAGCACATAGGTGGAGATAACACTAGGAACCCTGAAACAAAAAGATGACATTCCAAAGTTTACTTCACAAAAGAAGAGCATAAAATGACCAGAAAAAGAAAGAGAATGTACTCTCACAGAGACTATCTACTCATCAATAGTTAAAAACTATTAGGTCTTCCTGGAGAAGAAAATGAGTACTCATTTCAGAACCTACTATATATCTTATATTTTGTTGTATGAACACTACATAATATATTCATATTATAAATGTACCCATTTTTTTCATTCATGGGGCAGGGTGGATCAGACGCTTCTAGTATATCTACTGGTTTTCTTCAGAAAACCCTAATTAGGGAACTTCTCCAAGCTTTATTTATACAGATATACACTGAATGAGTGCTTCCTGAGTATTAAAGGTAAGATTCTGGTTTATATAGAGATCAGTTACACAGTCCCTTTGAAAGATAGGAATTTAACCAGTATTATCTCATGTTACACCTGACCTGTCTGAATTTTCTGGGAAATCTCTCTATTGTGTCTGAACCTAGTAAATAGTCTCATGTGTATTATAATCACAATTACACAATAACTGTTTATCATTTACAAAAATTATGTTCATCTTGATTCTTAGGTCGGATTTGCCAGTGTTACTTATGTCTCTTCCTGAAACTTGTTGCTTTTCTTCTCCTTGTATTTCCCCACATCAGGAGGTATGGGAAATATAAGCATATGCTTGCAATACATAATTCAGTACACTACCTACCAACACTGATTCTCTATGAAGAAGTTGAGTATGTAAAAATTTAGATATACTTGTTGCCAAAGAAGTGTTTTTCTTCTTGTACAAAGTCTTTTAAGCACTGACCATATGCCAGAACCTATTTCTGTGGCTAATATATCTGAGTTTGAAACACAGTGTGTCTGTGTGTGTGTGTGTGTGTGTCTGTGTGTCTGTGTGAGAGAGAGAAGGCATTCATATAAACTAAATATACTTTATTTTCCTGTTTTCCCCAGCATTTATTTTAGTATAAGAGGATCCATCTTGATACCTATGGAAGAAGTCTTCTATCCTGTGAGAATGACAAGATCAGCATTCCTATCTGCCCCCTTCTTTTGAGTAACAGAATCTTAATCTATGAAAATTATCATTAATGAATCCCAGAGAATGAGGGTCTTCCTTCAATTGTTTGTTTACCTCAATTAATTTAGAAGTGGTATTTTGTAAAGCAGTGTTTTTAGAGTCCTCAATACATTTGGTACCAATTAAAATAGGCATTACATTCATTTTGTTTGGTTTTATAATCCTTTTCCAATCCTTAGTTTTGTGATATGAAAATTGCCCCATTTTGACCCATTAAGTTTTAAAACAACCTGGGTAATGTAAATCCAATGGGGCAAAATTTTAAAGCAAGAAGGGCCATATTCTTTAAAAATAAATCCTGCAGGAGTTCTAGGAGGAACTCCTAGAAAAGTCCCCCTACAAAAATTATTTCCCATAATTGAGTACTTACCAAGAATCTGAAACCCAAATCTTCCACTAAAACTGAGTGTAAAGGAAATGCTCCCCTCAGAAACAGGTGAGGATAAAAGCCAGCAATAGAGGACACCCAAATAAAGGCCTGAACCTCAACCAATACGGGAGGTTCGAAACCAACAGGACTTACCAACATGACCATAAGCCACGGAGAAGAAAAAAAAAAGCAATGGACTTTTGTAGGTATCTTAATTGAATCCACAGCACTGCCAGTGATGGAGGTCAGGCACTCTGGATCCTGCTGATTATGCCATGTTGATTATGAAGAAGAGACTGTAAAGCAAACAAAAGCATTATTTTGGGTCTTAGTGATTGTAATCTGGGAGAAACACAATTGACAAAATTGAAAGTGGCTCTGAATTGTGAGCAGGGAGTGCACACTTACGAAGAAAAAAAAATGGTTACATAACTTGATTTGAAAAAATTTGATTGGTGCCAACAGAATTTAAACTAACTGCCTAATACACAATTGGCTACTTAGTGAATAGGTGTCACATTGTCTTTATTTTAGTCCAAAATAGAAGGATGTGTTCCAAGAGGGGGTCAAGTTCCAATCAACAAAAGTCAAAAGTTCATGGTGTTCTGAAAATAAAAAGGAAGACTTACATGGGACCTACTTCCTCAATGTCATTTTGACTCTATTTTGAGTGACTTACCAATGCTTACTTCATTTTGAATTTTTTTCACAGTTTCTACTCTAAAGTGCCACATGCCACAGCTGATTACATTTCCTTGGCTGAAGCAAGTCACATGGTTGAGTCTAATTTAAATGGGTGGGAAAAGAGCAATTCTGTGTTCTAGGGAAGTGGTTAAATTATCTGTGTATGGTTAATGACAATTAGAGCGATTGTGTGGTGGACTCAAAACAAACAATATTGTTTCAAAACAGTTTCTAGTTTTGTGATCTTATATTACCCGAAACTTCCATGTCCCAACTTTGTTAATTTCAAGAGTTAAGAATATCCTCCTGAAAAGTGATTGTGAGAACTGAGTTATGTAACAGTATCTGACTTAAAATGTGTTTAATAGTTATCTGTTGCTAATTCCTGCATCATAGCTATGGAATATTCACGTATCTTAATTTGTAATCTCACCCTAAAATGAAGGAGTAGATGTTAATTCCAAAATATATTTCTTAAAGCGTGACATAGCAATTCTTTAATAAACTAAGGTGTTGATAATTTTATTCTTCAAGAAAGTACAAAGTTAATGAAAGAGATTCATCTTATAATCTGTTCATTTGTTCTTCTAATTAGAATAAGATTTTAAGACAAGCAAATAATTTAAAAGTGGTCTTGTTTTTCTCAGAACCAAAAGTTGTAATTGCATAGAAAATACATACTTTGTCTTTGAAATTATATTTCTTAGGAAGGAAATACTGAGAGAATGAAATATTACTATATAAATTCAAATTAATCCTGGATTTAATAACATTTGAATTTGTAGCTATGAAAGTTTATATTTGATAGGAAAGTAGAGAGGACAATACATTTTCACCTGGTGTGAACAAAAGTGTTGTCATTATTATTGACTTGAGACTAAGGACAGAAGACTTTGACAAGATTCTCTCTTAAATAAATGTAGCTTTCTGTTGAGTACTAAAATGAATTGCACAGTCTCAGGTCTAGCCCATGTCAATGATTAGGTCTCCATTATGATAGCAACTGTGTTCTCTATTGCATTTCTACAAGCAACTTTAGATCTTTTCAGCCTTGCCAAAACATCATATCTTTCCCTCCAACAACTCCAGGGTAAACTGAAAATGAAGTATTCAGTAACCAGAGCTGGATAAATATCTGGTACACACACATTTTAAACTAGAAGTCTTTCTATGCTAAATTATATTAAAGACAGAATCCTGCAGTTCATGTCTACTAGAGAGAAAACAATAACAAAAATTTATGTAAACATTGCTACACTGGTAACTCTAAGTAAACTAATAGTCCACATCTCCCTAGTTGGTCAGTAATAAACCTGATAGAATTAGGGTCTGTTTACAATCCTTTATTATCTTCTGGTTATCTACAAAATAAAGTCCAAATTCTGTACATTAATATAATATACAATCCTTTTTTTAGGGGCACCTGAGTGAGTCAGTTAGTTAAGCATCTGACTCTTGGTTCTGGCTGAAGTCACGATCTCACAGTTCATGGGATTGAGCCCTGCGTAGGGCTCTGCACTCACAGCGCAAAACGTGCTTGGGGTTCTCTCTCTCCCTCTCTCTGCCCATCCTCAGCTCACATGCATGCACACTCTCCCTCTCTCAAAATAAATAAATGAAAAATAATAATAATATCCAGTCCTTTTTAACTTTTCGCTTTCTGAAACTTCTCAGTTCCATCTGCTACTTTTCACCTGATGCTCTTTGTTCATACTATATATTATATATACACTGGCATATTTATCGGTTTGTCTTCAGTGAATGAATAAAGGAAGTAAATACCCCAATGAACACAAAGTACAGAGCATGGTTGACAAATGAGTAAGTAGATAACAAACATAAAATCTCAGAATTTCTATTTAATAAGACTATAAAGATTCTTTTGATGGTGGGATACAACACAGCAATATTTGGATAGATGGAAGGCAGAACTTTTGCTTCTTATAGCTCCAATAAAGAAAAGGCTGCCAGGCAAGGCCACACAGGAAGTTGTACCTGGGAACAGGGTGGATGCTGGAGCACACTGGAGCCATAGGGCATGGGGCTAGTTAGAGTTCATGGGCTCCCTGTGGGTTAAATAATTTGAATAATTTCCAGGGAATAATTTCCAGGGATCAGGGACATGGGAAATGTTGCCGGTTATCTGGCATCTGGCCCTGGGGCACCTACAGCTGGTACACAGTGTTCCCTGATTGTGAGAGCCTGTAGCCCTGATAAGGGAAGTGATAGAATATGGTTTTAATCAGTTGCCCAAGAAAGCAAATTTACCAGCATCTAGCTAAGACCTCAAAACTGGGAAAAACAACATTAAAAAAATATTTTACAACTGCCTTAGTCACACTAACAAAAGATGTCACCCATTCCTTAGTGAGGAATGAGTTGAATTAAAAACTAGAACCATGCTGTGCTTCTATCCTTGTTTAAAATACATAATCTGATGTTCACTTCACATGCACTTGTTTACAGTCAAGCAAGTTTGGCATTGCTTCTTTACTTCAACCCCCAATTCCCTTTAAAACAACATTCCTGAGACTATCATAATTCATTGCTTTTTATGTATCCAATGAAGCTCCATTTTTTTACGTCCTGAAAAAAGAATCCATTTAGATGTGATTAATGATACACTACTGGAAAAGTTAACCTTAAGTGAGAACTGAAGTGACTATTTTGATGCCAGGATGGCATGTCAGGAATTAGTTTTTTTTTTTTAATCAAAAGAAAATAATAATACCTAATAATATGTACATGTAAGGATTTTTGTGTGTTCTTTTGCATATTAATATTAGTCATTACTTTAACTGGAATTATTTTTATGTTTTCCTTTAATGAAGCCTATGTTATATAAGAAAAATGAAGAAATGAATCCCTGTTGTACATTTTATTGACAGGACTAGACAGATCAGAAACAACTAAAGATTATTCTCAAGTTCTTAAAGTATAAAATGGAAAATCCACAGAAAAATTTGAGTCCCTGTTTATGGGTAATAGAACATACTGTCCACTTTTTACAATGAATAGTTACTGGTTTCTGGTTCTAAATGTAAACAGGTTAGAAGTCTCTTCTCTACCCCACCTAACAACAAAAGTCAAGGTGAACAGCCTGAAAAAAATCAACTGTTGTTGGATCCATAATGCAGAGGAGGACAAAGGCCAAACTGCTGCTTCCAAGATTGGAGAGAAAGGCAAACAAAGGGAATTGCCACTTACTAGAGCAGACACTCAAGAGCAGAAACTGCCTCAGGAACCAGTGGCTGTGTAGGAAGCCTGAACCATAAATGATAAATTGCTGGAGGCTCAGTGCAGACAACTTCTAAGTGTTAAAACCTTCAGGGTGACCTAGTCATAGGAGGTCCCCCCATATTATAAGATCTACCTCCAGAAGTTGGACCAGATTTCCACAGTATACATCAGAAAAAATTCTCAGGATTCCAGCAGGAGGAGGGGGAAAGGAATCATTTTGAAATACAACAGAGAACTTTGTTCTTCTTAACAAGGCCTGGTCTCAGTACCTAACCTACTGGGGTATTATCAGAGGATAACTGACCTAGGGAAGGGAAATATATAACTCCATTCCTACTCTTGCCACTCTGTCCCATCTAAGAAGGGTGGAAAAAAACTAAGAACACTTGTGAATTTCATAGTCCAGGCATAGGGTCACAAAAACTGAGACCTAATCATAGACAATAGAATGCTTCCCCTATCCACAAACCTCATCACCACATTATTCAAATCCTATTTACAGCAGTCTTTTTTCCCAGTACATCATGTCTGGCCAGCAATAAAAAAATTACAAAGCAAATCAATAGGTAAGAAAGAAAAATTGAGAAGACAGAGCAAACATCTGAATCAGACACATCAGAGATGTTGGAATTAGCAGACAGAAATTTTAAACTATGATGATTGATATATTAAAGATTCTAACAGACAATGCAAACAGCATGCAAGACCAGATTGGAAATGTAAGGAGAAAAAGGAAGTCCTATGAAAGAACAACAAGAATGTCAGAGATTTAAAAAAAATCCTCTGTAAAAGAAATGAAGAATGTTTTCTATGGGATTATCAGTAAACTGGACATGGCTGAAGAAAGAATCTCTGCACTGGAGCGCATATCAATAGAATTCTTGAAAACCAAAAAGGAAACAGAATAAACACTGGAAAAGAACAACAACACAGGGACTGTGGGACAACTATAAAAGGTGTAACATATGTGCAATAGGAATACGACCTGAAGGGAAAATAGAGAGAAAGGAACAAAGGAAATATTTGAAACATAATGACTGAGAATTTTCCAAATTAATGTCAGATACCAAACTACAAACCAGCTAAATTTCTACTCCTTTGGGGTTTTGCCTCTACAGTCTCTCATTGCCACCAGTTGCAATCACTACGGGGGAACAGTAAGAGAATAGAGAAAAGAAAGAGAAAAAAAAAGGCAGTAGATTCCAAACTCTCTCCGAGCTTAAGGTGGTCCTTTGTTCAATTATTGGGCTAGAAGTGAGTAAATCTCTTGGAACACTCTCTGTGCTCTGGTACTTACTTCCAGGTTTCCAATTCCTTGATCTGACTAGGGAGTTCTAACCAATACTGGTTAAATGGTATTCTAAATTCATGTCTTTCCTTATCTGCCTGTTACTATTTGCTTTTCAGAGGTTTTTGTGTTTTTGCTACTGATTTTTTTTCCAATGGCTGCAACATGCATTCCCCACCCCCACCCCCAGGATTTATAGCTATATTCAGGAGGAGAGGCAAGGTACAGCGTGCCTACATCTTACCAGGAAGTTGAAACCTAATCCATTTCCATGTAATTTAATACTCAATATGCTCAGATTTAGGTTGACCATTTTATAATTTATCATCTGTTTTTCTAGTCAGTCTCTTGTTCTTCTGATCCCACTCTCTAGCTCCCTTTTGGTATATGTGAATATATTTTAGCATTCCATTTTAATTTATCTGTTGACTTTTTGGCTATATCTTCTATATTATTTATAGTGTTTGCTCCAGGGATTGAAATATACATATCTAATCTTTCACAGTCTACTTAGAGTTAATATTTTACCACTCCAAGTAAAAGAGAGATTTATAAATGTCATATTCCTTCCTACTTTATGGTACAATTGTTATATATATTACATCTAAATTTCTTAAAATCCCCAAAAGAAAATGTCATATTTTTTGCTTTAAACCTTCATACCCAGTTTTAAAAATATAAATGAAGGAAAAATAGTCTGTCACATTTACTTTTTACTTGCTCTTTCTTCATTTTTCCAGTTCAAAGTTTCTTTTTGATGTCATTTTCTTCACTCTAAAGAACATAAATTATAATTTTCTGTAATAGTCTATTGTTGATAAAATCTATTATTTTTCTTCTTCATCTGAGGATGTCTTTATTTCTCCACTACTCCTAAAGAATATTTTTTGCTTGATCTAGATTTCTGGATTGACAATTCTTTTCTTTGCGCACTTGAAAGATAATATTCAATATCTTATGGCTTTTATGATTTCTTAAAAATCTTCAGTAATTCAACTTGTTTCCCTATATTTAATGGGTCACTTTTCTCTGGTTGCTTTTAAGGCTTCTGTTTCTTTGGTTTTCAGCAGTTTGGTTATAGTTTACCTTGGCGTGATTTTCCTTGAGTTTTTCTGTTTGCTTTTGATGACATGTAAATTAATATTCTTCAATAAATGTGATACATTTTTAGTCACTATTTCCTCCACTATTTTTTCCTCACTATATTTTTCTCTTCTCCTCTTGGAATTTCAATGAAAAATTTTAGATATTCTGGTATGGTCTTACCAGCTACTTTTATTGCAGTCTCAAGGGAATAAGGGCCCTTTAGATATTATTTCAGTACAAGTTGATGACATATTATAAAATCCTGTCACCTATATACCAAATACATACCTCATTAAAATTTCAGACCACAGTGAACCCCTCATCCTGAACATAAAAATTAAGTGCTTAGAAAATATTTGTTTTATGCTACAAAATCCTTTCCTTATATTCTCATGGAGCCCCCTCCTCTGTATGGAGAGAGCATTCATCTGAGCTTTAGGACTGCAAGAGGACACATCTTCCTAAATGTAACTGAGTCACATAGAAGTATTCGATGACATAGAAGCACCAGCAGATACAAACTCTACAACCCATGTAGACAATTAGTCAACAAGTATGTGGGCTGTGTGGAGCTTTTAAGACACGGTATTGTTCCTGACCTCCCAAACAGCAGTGACTTCTGTCTTGACTTCATTTCTGACTATCTGTGAAGGACTTCCTTAAAAATAACCAAAGCATTTTACATAGGAAGACATCTTGCCATAATATCTCTGCTAAGAGGTATAAAGGGTGTTTTAATATAAAGAAATTAAGTTAAATCCAGGTGTTTCAAGTAATTTTTTTCATCTGGATATTAAATACTATTTTGTCTCTAGGATAGGATGGCATTTAAATTAGAATTAACAAACACTAAAAGTAAAGAGTTACAGACTGCCAGCAGCCTGTGAAGGGGGGAGCAGACCTCTTCATCCAAGCCCCTCCATCAGTGATGTAAGACTGATTCAATATTTGAAAAATCAATGTAAAGATAGCAAAACAGAATAGAAGTTTTTTGCACCTCTGGTCCCTGAAATGCAGTCAGATCAACACCAAACCATCTTGTGCACCTAGAAAATTGATCTGGGGATTAACACAACAATCCACATAACTTGAACCACAGAAGTGGGTAGGTACGCAGCATGGAGAGGTGAACTGGGGGAGAGAGAAGCCGTGGAGGGTAGGGAGCTACCTTTCTGTTTGTGGAGAGAGGACGGAGATAGCAGTGGGAGTACAGGAAGAGCACGCCACCTGAAAGCAGCTGGGGAGAAAGGATAAAGGAGAGGGTTTGGATACCATTAAGACTCTATACAGGGGAGCACAGAGTCTGAAACTCCACAGCTCAATACCTGGAAAAGCTTTGGTGGGAAGGGTGAATCTTCAGGAACAGACTGGTCCTCAGGTCACACGGGAGAGATAGTTCCCTGCTGAGAGGACATTTGGTAGAGGGTGTGAGGGCTCCTCACAGGCAAAGATCCCAGCGAACCCCAGAGAACAGCCACCTTTGCTAATGTTGGAACAAGGCTGTTAAGGGTGAAGCCTGGTGCCAGATGTGTATTGTGATTTCCCATAATTCCTGAAATGCTGCTGCTATACAATCACATGAATGTTTTCTGGGGTGGGCTGGCACCCGGCCGCTATCTCTGGGCATGTGCAGCAGCACAGTTGTGTGAACATTCCTGGCGTTGGACCACTGCTCAGCGAGACCCTTCCCAGATGATCTAACTAGGTCAAAGCTGCAGTCCCTAAGAAGTGAGGGGTTGGGAAACACAGCTCCATGTGAGACAAAACTCAGGAGGGAGGTGGCACCTGGCAGGCTGACAGTTTGGTCACAGACAGGGTAGAAGTGGGGAATAGAAGGAGGCCAGAGGCAAAGGAGGGGTGCTTGATTGCTGGTGGGTGAGAGCACAGAGTTCTGACACCAGAGACTGAGTAGCTAGGTGATGCCATTTTCACCTCTCCCATGCATGTGTATACGTGTGCCACAACGATCCACCCCTGTAAGCTAAGCAGCACCATCTAGTGAAAAACAGCTCTTACACCAAGCTCCATCCAATTGCACCAATGACGTTCTAGAGGAGCACCACAATTCTCTCTGCCTGCTTAGTTTATAGACTATAAAGTGCTTCATAGTTTGACTTCTGGGGAAACTGAATGTAATTTCAATTGTATTCCATGCTGTTAGCCAGTCCATCTATTCATTTTTTTTCTTTTTCTTTCCTTATTATTGAATACAGAAAGAGAAAAAAATTATTTTTACTTTCCGTTTTTACAAAAAAGATTTTTCTTTAATTTTTTCTATTTTTTAATTTTTTTGTAAATATTTTTATTTCTATTTTAATTTCATCATTGCATTTTATTCTATTTAATGTATTCATTTTTTAAACTTTTAAAAGTTTTCCTTTTTTTCTTTTTCCTTTTTTTTATTTCTTTCCCTTTCTACTCTATTCTATCAAGCTTCTCTCAACCACCAGACAAAGATAAATCTAGGATCTACCATCCTTTTATTTTTTTGTGTTGTTTTTAATTTATTTTATTTTTTTTCTTTCTCCAAAATAATAAAACAAAGGAATTCTCCCCAAAAGAAAGAACAGGAAGAAATGACAGCCAGAGCTTAATCAACACATATGCAAGCAAGAGTGGTGAATCAGAATTAGAATCATGATAATAAATATACTAGCTGGCTTTGAAAAAAGCATAGAATCCTTTTCTGCAGGGATAAAAGAAGTACAATCTAGTCAGGACTAAATTTAAAATGTTATAACTGAGATGCAATCTCGAATGATGCCATGGCAGCAAAGATGGATGAAGCAGAGCAGCGAATCAGGGATATAGAGAAAAAACTTATGGAGAATAATGACACATGAAAAAATGTTCAACGTCACTCATCATCAGAGAAATACAAATCAAAACCACTTTGAGATACCACCTCACACCAATCAAAATGGCTAAAATTAACAACTCAAGCAAGAACAGATGTTGGCAAAGATGTGGAGAAAGAGGATCTCTTTTGCACTGCTGGTGGGAATGTAAACTAGCGTAGCTACTTTGGAAAACAGTATGGAGGTTCCTCAAAAAGTTAAAAATAGAACTACCCTACCACCCTGCAATTGCATTACTAGGTATATATCCAAGGGATAAAGGTGTGTTTTTTCGAAGGGGCACATGCATCCCAGTGTTTATAGCAGCACTATCGACAATAGCCAAAGTATGGAAATAGCCCAAATGTCCACTGATGGATGAATGGATAAAAGATGTGGTATATATATGTGTATACACACACACACTCACTGGAATATTACTCAATCAAAAAAATGAAACCTTGCCATTTGCAACAATGCATATAGAACTAGAGGGTATTATGCTAAGTGAAATAAGTCAGAGAAAGACAAATATCATATGACTTCACTCATCTGTGGAATTTAAGATACAAAACAGATGAACATAAGGGAAGGGAAGCAAAAATAATATAAAAACAGGGACAGAACATAAGAGACTCTTAAATACAGAGAAAAATTGATGGTTGCTGGAGGGGTTGTACATGAGAAGATTGGCTAAATGAGTAAGGGGCGTTAAGGATGGGATGAGCACTGGCTGTTATACACAGGGGACGAACCACTCCTGAAATCATTATTGCATTATATGCTAATAAACTTGGATGTAAATTTAAAATATATTTAAAAAAAGAAAAAGAAAAAAAAGTAAAGAGTTACATTAAGATGCAACCTCTTAAAATATTCTTTATGTTCATGGACGATTTGCAAACCAGATATATATTTTATACTTTTAAAAATCTATATATAATAAAAGTTATATATATTCATTATAGAAAAATTGGCAAACTATATAAAAAGAAGAAAATTTATATCACAGGGTTATTAATGATTTTGTCTCACCTTTTTAAATACATGTTATTCATTTTTAAGTAAGTTTTATATATTTTTACAGTTTTATATTTTTTTCATGGTTCCATAATTGGCAATGCCATCATTTATTTAAAGTTCTCCAACTGTTGCAAATTCAGATTTTCCAGTTTCCCATTAATATAAATAATTCTTGACTTGTAGGCAAGATGGCAGAATAGGAGGACCCTAAGCTAACCCTGTTCCACAAGCAGAACTAGGTAACACTCACATGAGTGTAATAACCTAGAAAATTACCCAAAGACTGGCAGAACAAACTCCACAACTAAATGCAAAGAAGAAGCCACATCAAAGAAGGTAGGAAAGGCAGAGATACCGCTGGGACCTAAGTGGACCCATGAGACTGTGGGAGAGAGGGATGCCACAAGCATGGAGAGGGGAGAAAAATAGACACACTTACTGAGAGTCCACCTGGAGAAAATGTAACCCCATATCATTTGGCTTTGAAAAACAGAGGGGCAAAATTTCATGAGTTCTACAACCATCAAGACTTAAAACCTAGAAGTTTAAAAATCATTGAGCTCAGGGGCAGCCTGGGTGGCTCAGTCAGTTAAGCATCTGACTTTGACTCAGGTCATGATCTCATGGTTTCATGAGTTCGAGCCCCATGTCAGACAACTCAGAACCTGGAGCCTGCTTCAGTTTCTGTGTCTCCCTCTCACCCTGCCCCTCCCCCACTCATGTTCTGTCTCTTGCTCTCTCTCTCTCTCTCTCAAAAATAAATAAATATTAATAAAATAAAAAATAAAATAAATAAAAATCAATGAGCTCAGCTGTGGGAAAGACAGGAAGGTGAGAGGACATTGAGGGCCCACCCTAAAAGACAGCACAATGAACAGCCCATGGAGAAGCAGCAGTTTGAAAAATGTCTGGGGTATATGGGAGGGATATATGTTTATACTAATCTCAGAGCACATGCTGGAGGGTCAGAGATCTTTGGAAAACTTTTCCAGGTACAACGAAGATAACAGGCACCATTTCTTCCCCCACTACGCCAGTGTAAACAGAGGGCTACCTGTGGGAACCAGTGTGAACCAACACTCACTATCTAACTTGCTTACACCATACATTTTGTTCTCCCCTATTATGCTTTGACAAATCCACCCTCTCCAATACACTCTTGGGCAGAACCCATTCAAGCAGCCCACAAGCCTGGCTGTGTGCAAGCAACCTGGACAGGCACCAGCATCTCTCCAAAGTGACTCCTGCCCTGGGGAGAGGGAAAGAACCACATATGCCAGTCAGACTGCAGACACAGCAATGAGCTGAAGGCATATCTGGTCTGACTTCAGGGCCTGACCAGCAATGAAAGCTTCTCAGGGACTACACAGGGAATGTGCCCTGCAGTTTGGTGCTACTGAATCTCTCAAAAATGCCTGCTCTGACAACTCAAGCCCAAGGCAGTCCCAGAATGGCCAATAACAGCACAGAGACAAAACCTATCTACAATAGGTAAAGAGAACCACTTAAGATGACTGAACTAAAGGCAAAGTGGCTCAACCAAAACAGAAGGGTGCACAAAACGCATATAGGAGACACCCCTGAAGCACCGGGATCTGGTGAAGAGGAAACACTGCATTGCAGGGCTCTAAAATACCTCTTTTAACTGGACAGCTACTTCCAAGAGAAGGAGACAAAAGTGACTTTCCTAACACATAGAAATAGGCACAGAAAATTGGACAAAATGAGGAAACAGAAGCAAATACCAAAGGAAAGAACAAGACATAATCATGGCAAGAGACCTAAGTGAAACAGTGATAAGTGATGTGCCTGATAGAGAATTTAAAGTAATTTAAGGATATTTTTATAGAGATTTATATTTATATTTATTTATATATTTATAATATGTAAAATATTTATAAATATTTATAAATTATATTTTATATATAAATTATAAATTGTATTATATAAAATATAAATTATAAAATAAATATTTATAATATTTATAAAGATAAATATTAAAGATATTTAAAGAATTAAATATATTTAAAAAATAAAGATATTTAAAGAATTAAAGATATTCACTAGAGATGAGAAAAGAATGGAGGATATTGGTGAGACCCTTAACAAAGAAACAAAACAAAAAAACAATTTAGTTTTAATAAACTAAATTAAAAATTTAGTAATTAAATTAAAAATACATTAGATGGAATAAATAGATTAGAGGAAAAGAAGAACAGTAGACTAGAAGAAGCAGAAGAATGGATCAGCAACCTGGAGGACAGAGTTACATAAAGCAATCAGGCTGAGCAGGTGAGATAAAAGAAGATAATACAATGTGAGAATAGACATAGGGAACCACCATAAAGAGTAATAACATTTGTATTATAGGGATCCCTGAAAGAGAGGAAAGAAAAAAGGGGGAAAAATTCATTTGAAGAAATAATAGTTAAAAACTTCCCAAATCTGGGGGAGGGAACAGAAATCTAGATACTGGAGACAAAGAGAGCACCCAACAAAATCAACCCAAGGAGGTCCACACAAAGATGCATAATAATTATAATGGAAAATCAAAAACAAAAACAGTGACATAAAGAATTTTAAAAGCAGCAAGAGGAAAGGAAATAGTTACATAAAAGGAAAATCCCATAAGGCTGTCAACTGCTTTTTCAGCAGAAATTGTGCTGGTCAGAAAGGAGTGGTGTGATATATTCAAAGTTCTGGAAGGAAAAAAATCTGCAGCCAAGAATTCTATCCAACTAGGCTATCATTCAGAATAGAAGGGGAGATAGTTTCCCAGACAAAGGAATTCATGGCCATGAAACCAGTCCTAAAGAAATATTTTTTAAAATCTTTATTTCATTTAAGTTTATTTATTTATTTTGAGAGAGAGAGAGGCAGAGAGAGGGAGAGAGAAAGAATCGCAAGTAGGCTCCACACTGGCAGCACATAGCGGATATGGGGCTTGAACTCACAAACGGTGAGATCATGACCTGAGCCCAAACCAAGAGTCAGACGCTTAATCAGCTGAGCCATCTAGGTGCCCCTAACCCTAAAAAAATCTTAAATATATCTGTAAAAATCAGTCAAGGAACTCACAAAACAAAAGGATGTAAAGTATGATACCATATAACTAAAACATGGAGGGAAGAGGAATAAAGAATGGGTTCAAACTTAAGCAATGGGCTCATCAACTTTAATATAAACTGCGATATGTAGGAGATGTTATACAAAAACTGAATGGCAACCACAGATCAAAAACCAATAAAGATATGCAAAAAATAAAGAGAAAAAGGTCCAGGTATATCACTAGAGAAAGCCAATTAATCATGAGAGAAGACAGCAGGAGAAGGAAGGCATGGAGAAGAACTACAAAACAACCATAAAACAAGTAACAAAATGCAAAAAGTATATGCCTATCAAAAATTCCTTGAGTGTAAATGGACTAAGCACTACAATCAAAAGATATAGGATAACGTTTTGGATAAACAAATAAGACCCATCTATATGTTGCCTACAAAAGACTCATTTCAGACCTAAAGACACATGCAGATTAAAAGTGAAGGGATGGAGAAGCATTTATCATGCAAATGGATGTCAAAAGAAAGCCAGAGTAACAATGTTGATATCAGGCAAAATAGACTTTAAAACAAACACTGTAACAAGAGACAAAAGAACATTATATAATCATTAAGGGAACATTCCAACAAGAAGGTATAACAGTTGTAAATAGATATGCACCCAACAAGAAAGAATCCAAAAACATAAAGCAATTAATAACAAACATAAAGGAAGTAATCAATAGTAATACAATAACAACAGGGGATTTTAACACCCTAGCTACATCAATGGACAGATCATCCAAACAGAAAATCAACAAGAGTTGATTTGAATGACACATTGGGCCAGAGAGACTAAGAGATATATTAAGAACATTACATCGTAAAACAGCAGAATATACATTTATAAATTCTTTTCAAGTGTACATGGAACATTCTCCAGAACAGATCACATATTAGGCCACAAAACAAGCCTCAACCAATTTAAAAGATCAGTCATACCATCTATCTAGTATCATTCTATGAAACTAGACATAAACCACAAGAAAAAATCTGGAAAGACCACTAATACATGGAGGTTCAATCATATGCTACTAAACAATGAATGGGTCAACCAAAAAATCAAAGAAGAAATCAAAAAATTCATGAAGACAAGTGAAAATAAAAACACAATGGTCCTAAATCTTTGGGATGGATACAGCAAAAGTGGTTCTAAAAAGGAAGTTTATAGCAATACAGGTCTACCTCAAGAAGCAAGAAAAATCTCAACCTAACACTAAGCCTAAAGGAGCTACAAAAAAGAAAGGCAAACAAAACCCAAAACCACCAGAAGGAAGGAATTTATAAATATTAGAGCAAAAATAAATGATATAGAAAGGAAAGAAACAATAGAATAATTAAATCAGGAGCTTGTTCTTTGACAAGATCAAAAAAATGATAAACTCATTAGGCAGATAAATCAAAAAGAGAGGGTGGAGTCAAATAAACAAAATCAAAAATGAAAGGAGAAAAAATAACCAACAGCACAGAAATACAAACAATTATAAGAGAATATTATGAAACACTATATATCAACAATTGGACATCCTAGAAGAAATGGATAAATTACTAAAAATATATAATGTCCCAAAACTAAATGAGGACAAAAAGTGAATTTACACAGACCAATTATCAGCAATGAAATTGAATCAGTCATCAAAAAATTCCCAACAAATAAAAGTCCAGGACCAGATGACTTCACAGGCAACTTCTACCAAATATTTAAAGAAGAGTTGAGGGGTTGGGCAAGATGGCGGCTTAGGAGGACGCTGGGCTCACCGCACGTCCTGCTGATCACTTAGATTCCATCTACACCTGCCTAAATAACCCAGAAAACCACCAGAGGATTAGCAGAACAGAGTCGCCGGAGCCAAACGCAGACGAGAGGCCCACGGAAGAGGGTAGGAAGGGCGGCGAGGCGGTGCGCGCTCCACGGACTGGCGGGAGGGAGCCGGGGCGGAGGGGTGGCTCGCCGGCCAAGCAGAGCCCCCGAGTCGGGCTTGCAAAAGCGGAGGGGCCGGGCGGACTGTGTTCCGACAGCAAGCGCGACTTAGCGTCTGGGAGGTCAGAAATTAAAGGCTCTGCTCGGAAAACGGGAAGGCTGGAGGACAAAGGGAGGGAGAGCTGCTGAGCCCCCTGACAACAGAGCTCAGTTTGGTGGGGAACAAAGGCGCTCCCCAGCGCCATTTCCCCCGCCCATCCCCCAGCCGAAATCCCAAAGGGAACCGGTTCCTGCCAGGGAACTTGCTCGCTCCGCGCAAACACCCAACTCTGCGCTTCTGCGGAGCCAAACCTCCGGCAGCGGATCTGACTCCCTCCCGCTGCCACAGGGCCCCTCCTGAAGTGGATCACCTAAGGAGAAGCGATCTAAGCCTGCCCCTCCTGCCCCCAAGCACCTTGCCTACCCACCCCAGCTAATACGCCAGATCCCCAGCATCACAGACCTGGCAGGGTGCAAGTAGCCCAGACGAGCCACACCACCCCACAGTGAATCCCGCCCCTAGGAGAGGGGAAGAGAAGGCACACACCAGTCTGACTGTGGCCCCAGCGGTGGGCTGGGGGCAGACATCAGGTCTGACTGCGGCCCCGCCCACCAACTCCAGGTATACACCACAGCACAGGGGAAGTGCCCTGCAGGTCCTCACCACGCCAGGGACTATCCAAAATGACCAAGCGGAAGAACTCCCCTCAGAAGAATCTCCAGGAAATAACAACAGCTAATGAGCTGATCAAAAAGGATTTAAATAATATAACAGAAAGTGAATTTAGAATAATAGTCATAAAATTAATCGCTGGGCTTGAAAACAGTATACAGGACAGCAGAGAATCTCTTGCTACAGAGATCAAGGGACTAAGGAACAGTCACGAGGAGCTGAAAAACGCTTTAAACGAAATGCATAACAAAATGGAAACCACCACAGCTCGGCTTGAAGAGGCAGAGGAGAGAATAGGTGAACTAGAAGATAAAGTTATGGAAAAAGAGGAAGCTGAGAAAAAGAGAGATAAAAAAATCCAGGAGTATGAGGGGAAAATTAGAGAATTAAGTGATACACTAAAAAGAAATAATATACGCATAATTGGTATCCCAGAGGAGGAAGAGAGAGGGAAAGGTGCTGAAGGGGTACTTGAAGAAATCATAGCTGAGAACTTCCCTGAACTGGGGAAGGAAAAAGGCATTGAAATCCAAGAGGCACAGAGAACTCCCTTCAGACGTAACTTGAATCGATCTTCTGCACGACATATCATAGTGAAACTGGCAAAATACAAGGATAAAGAGAAAATTCTGAAAGCAGCAAGGGGTAAACGTGCCCTCACATATAAAGGGAGACCTATAAGACTCGTGACTGATCTCTCTTTTGAAACTTGGCAGGCCAGAAAGAATTGGCACGAGATTTTCAGGGTGCTAGACAGAAAAAATATGCAGCCGAGAATCCTTTATCCAGCAAGTCTGTCATTTAGAATAGAAGGAGAGATAAAGGTCTTCCCAAACAAACAAAAACTGAAGGAATTTGTCACCACTAAACCAGCCCTACAAGAGATCCTAAGGGGGACCCTGTGAGACAAAGTCCCAGAGACATCACTATAAGCATAAAACATACAGACATCACAATGACTCTAAACCCGTATCTTTCTATAATAACACTGAATGTAAATGGATTAAATGCGCCAACCAAAAGACATAGGGTATCAGAATGGATAAAAAAACAAGACCCATCTATTTGCTGTCTACAAGAGACTCATTTTAGACCTGAGGACACCTTTAGATTGAGAGTGAGGGGATGGAGAACTATTTATCATGCGACTGGAAGCCAAAAGAAAGCTGGAGTAGCCATACTTATATCAGACAAACTAGACTTTAAATTAAAGGCTGTAACAAGAGATGAAGAAGGACATTATATAATAGTTACAGGGTCTATCCATCAGGAAGAGCTAACAATTATCAATGTCTATGCACCGAATACCGGAGCCCCCAAATATATAAAACAATTACTCATAAACATAAGCAACCTTATTGATAAGAATGTGGTAATTGCAGGGGACTTTAATACACCACTTACAGAAATGGATAGATCATCTAGACACACGGTCAATAAAGAAACAAGGGCCCTGAATGAGACATTGGATGAGATGGACTTGACAGATATATTTAGAACTCTGCATCCCAAAGCAACAGAATATACTTTCTTCTCGAGTGCACATGGAACATTCTCCAAGATAGATCATATACTGGGTCACAAAACAGCCCTTCATAAGTTTACAAGAATTGAAATTATACCATGCTTACTTTCAGACCACAATGCCATGAAGCTTGAAATCAACCACAGGAAAAAGTCTGGAAAACCTCCAAAAGCATGGAGGTTAAAGAACACCCTACTAACGAATGAGTGGGTCAACCAGGCAATTAGAGAAGAAATTAAAAAATATATGGAAACAAACGAAAATGAAAATACAACAATCCAAACGCTTTGGGACGCAGCAAAGGCAGTCCTGAGAGGAAAATACATTGCAATCCAGGCCTATCTCAAGAAACAAGAAAAATCCCAAATACAAAATCTAACAGCACACCTAAAGGAACTAGAAGCAGAACAGCAAAGGCAGCCTAAGCCCAGCAGAAGAAGAGAAATAATAAAGATCAGAGCAGAAATAAACAATATAGAAACTAAAAAAACTGTAGAGCAGATCAACGAAACCAAGAGTTGGTTTTTTGAAAAAATAAACAAAATTGACAAACCTCTAGCCAGGCTTCTCAAAAAGAAAAGGGAGATGACCCAAATAGATAAAATCATGAATAAAAATGGAATGATTACAACCAATCCCTCAGAGATACAAACAATTATCAGGGAATACTATGAAAACCTATATGCCAACAAATTGGACAACCTGGAAGAAATGGACGAATTCCTGAACACCCACACGCTTCCAAAACTCAATCAGGAGGAAATAGAAAGCTTGAACAGACCCATAACCAGCGAAGAAATTGAATCGGTTATCAAAAATCTCCCAACAAATAAGAGTCCAGGACCAGATGGCTTCCCAGGGGAGTTCTACCAGACGTTTAAAGCAGAGATAATACCTATCCTTCTCAAGCTATTCCAAGAAATAGAAAGGGAAGGAAAACTTCCAGACTCATTCTATGAAGCCAGTATTACTTTGATTCCTAAACCAGACAGAGACCCAGTAAAAAAAGAGAACTACAGGCCAATATCCCTGATGAATATGGATGCAAAAATTCTCAATAAGATACTAGCAAATCGAATTCAACAGCATATAAAAAGAATTATTCACCATGATCAAGTGGGATTCATTCCTGGGATGCAGGGCTGGTTCAACATTCGCAAATCAATCAACGTGATACATCACATTAACAAAAAAAGAGAGAAGAACCATATGATCCTGTCAATCGATGCAGAAAAGGCCTTCGACAAAATCCAGCACCCTTTCTTAATAAAAACCCTTGAGAAAGTCGGGATAGAAGGAACATACTTAAAGATCATAAAAGCCATTTATGAAAAGCCCACAGCTAACATCATCCTCAACGGGGAAAAACTGAGAGCTTTTTCCCTGAGATCAGGAACACGACAGGGATGCCCACTCTCACCGCTGCTGTTTAACATAGTGCTGGAAGTTCTAGCATCAGCAATCAGACAACAAAAGGAAATCAAAGGCATCAAAATTGGCAAAGATGAAGTCAAGCTTTCGCTTTTTGCAGATGACATGATATTATACATGGAAAATCCGATAGACTCCACCAAAAGTCTGCTAGAACTGATACAGGAATTCAGCAAAGTTGCAGGATACAAAATCAATGTACAGAAATCAGTTGCATTCTTATACACTAACAATGAAGCAACAGAAAGACAAATAAAGAAACTGATCCCATTCACAATTGCACCAAGAAGCATAAAATACCTAGGAATAAATCTAACCAAAGATGTAAAGGATCTGTATGCTGAAAACTATAGAAAGCTTCTGAAGGAAATTGAAGAAGATTTAAAGAAATGGAAAGACATTCCCTGCTCATGGATTGGAAAAATAAATATTGTCAAAATGTCAATACTACCCAAAGCTATCTACACATTCAATGCAATCCCAATCAAAATTGCACCAGCATTCTTCTCGAAACTAGAACAAGCAATCCTAAAATTCATATGGAACCACAAAAGGCCCCGAATAGCCAAAGGAATTTTGAAGAAGAAGACCAAAGCAGGAGGCATCACAATCCCAGACTTTAGCCTCTACTACAAAGCTGTCATCATCAAGACAGCATGGTATTGGCACTAAAACAGACACATAGACCAATGGAATAGAATAGAAACCCCAGAACTAGACCCACAAACGTATGGCCAACTCATCTTTGACAAAGCAGGAAAGAACATCCAATGGAAAAAAGACAGCCTCTTTAACAAATGGTGCTGGGAGAACTGGACAGCAACATGCAGAAGGTTGAAACTCGACCACTTTCTCACACCATTCACAAAAATAAACTCAAAATGGATAAAGGACCTAAATGTGAGACAGGAAACCATCAAAACCTTAGAGGAGAAAGCAGGAAAAGACCTCTCTGACCTCAGCCGTAGCAATCTCTTACTCGACACATCCCCAAAGGCAAGGGAATTAAAAGCAAAAGTGAATTACTGGGACCTTATGAAGATAAAAAGCTTCTGCACAGCAAAGGAAACAACCACAAAACTAAAAGGCAACCAACGGAATGGGAAAAGATATTCGCAAATGACATATCGGACAAAGGGCTAGTATCCAAAATCTATAAAGAGCTCACCAAACTCCACACCCGAAAAACAAATAACCCAGTGAAGAAATGGGCAGAAAACATGAATAGACACTTCTCTAAAGAAGACATCCGGATGGCCAACAGGCACATGAAAAGATGTTCAGCGTCGCTCCTTATCAGGGAAATACAAATCAAAACCACACTCAGGTATCACCTCACGCCAGTCAGAGTGGCCAAAATGAACAAATCAGGAGACTATAGATGCTGGAGAGGATGTGGAGAAACGGGAACCCTCTTGCACTGTTGGTGGGAATGCAAATTGGTGCAGCCGCTCTGGAAAGCAGTGTGGAGGTTCCTCAGAAAATTAAAAATAGACCTACCCTATGACCCAGCAATAGCACTGCTAGGAATTTATCCAAGGGATACAGGAGCACTGATGCATAGGGCCACTTGTACCCCAATGTTCATAGCAGCACTCTCAACAATAGCCAAATTATGGAAAGAGCCTAAATGTCCATCAACTGATGAATGGATAAAGAAATTGTGGTTTATATACACAATGGAATATTACATGGCAATGAGAAAAAATGAAATATGGCCTTTTGTAGCAACGTGGATGGAACTGGAGAGTGTGATGCTAAGTGAAATAAGCCATACAGAGAAAGACAGATACCATATGGTTTCACTCTTATGTGGATCCTGAGAAACTTAACAGGAACCCATGGGGGAGGGGAAGGAAAAAAAAAAAAAAAAAGAGGTTAGAATGGGAGAGAGCCAAAGCATAAGAGACTGTTAAAAACTGAGAACAAACTGAGGGTTGATGGGGGGTGGGAGGGAGGAGAGGGTGGGTGATGGGTATTGAGGAGGGCACCTTTTGGGATGAGCACTGGGTGTTGTATGGAAACCAATTTGTCAATATATTTCAGAAAAAAAAAATAAATAAAAATAAAAAAATAAAAAATAAAAAATAAAAAATAAAAAAATAAAAAAAATAAAACCCTCTTGGCCAGCAAAAAACTTTGGAGAGGCTTTTGGAAAAGATTCTACCTTCTTCCCAGGTGGCTGGCCTTCTGAATAAAGCTCATATTCCCTTCCAAAAAAAAAAAAAAAAAAAAAAAAAAGAAGAGTTGATACCTATTCTTCTCAAATGATTACAAAAAAGAGAAGAGAAAGGCAAACTTCCTAATTCATTCTATGAGGCCCGCTTTTCCCTGACACCAAAACCAGATAAAGACACCACCAAAAAAGAGAATTACAGGACAACATCCCTCCCTGATGAACAAAGATGCAAAAATTCTCAATAAAATATTAGTAATCCAAATCCAACAATACATTAAAAAAATCATTCACCATAATTATGTGGGATTTATTCCAGGATGCAAGGGTGTTTCTATTTGCAAATCAATCAATGTGATATATCACATCAATAAGAAAAAGGATAAAAACCATATGATCATTTCAATAGATACAGAAAAAACATTTGACAAAGTACAACATCCATTCATGATAAAAACCCTGAACAGGGTAGGTTTAGAGGGAACATATCTCAACATAATAAAGGCCATCTATGAAAAACCCACAGCTAACATACTCAATGGAAAACATTGAGAGCTTTCCCCCAACGTGAGGAACAAGATGATGTCCACTCTCACCACTTTTATTCAACATAGTACTGGAAATCCTAGCCATAGCAATCAGCAAACAAAAAGGAATAAAAGCCATCCAAATTGGTAAGGAAGAAGTAAAACATTCACTATTGCAGATGACATATATTATATATAGAATACCCTAAAGACTCCACCAAAAAATTATTAAAACTGATTAATTTGGTAAGGTCATGGGATACAAAAATTAGTATACAGAAATCTATTGCTTTTCTATACACTAATAATAAAGCAATATTTATTTATTATTTATTTATAAATAAATAATAAATAAAGGTTACATCAGTATATGTTATAATATACATTATAAATAAATAATAAATAAAGGTTACAATACATCAGGTTACAAAATACATCTGATGTATTGATCACTTTGGCAATTTGACAAAACATTCATTTGCATTCATTTCAGTAGTGCTTTCCTTTACCTTGTGAAGTAGGTCAAATATCTGCTTTATATCATCTGTTTTCTAAAATCATCACTTGTGTTATGTTTCGGTTGGCATTTGGTGATTGCCTCTACCCTGGAGAATTGGTTAAACTTCATGGTTCACTCTTTGTGGAACATTTTTAATTGTAACCTGAACATTTTGAATAGATGTTGTGAGACTTTGGGTTTTGTTAAAAATGATGTTCATTCTGCAAAACACTCTGTGAGTGTGATTCAAGTGGCAATTCTGCTTTCCAAGCCTTTGCTATGCTGATTTGGGTATATCCCATGCATATGCCTTAAAGGTATAATGTGGGACTTGAGCAGTAGTGTATATCATATTTCAGTTTTCAAAGATTTGCTGTGCTTATTTGGATCTGTTTCTGTACATGAGTAGCTCAAATATGAGCCTGAACTTGTGTTGGTTCATACAAAATATTGGGGGATCTTTTTCTTAAGCCCTTTCAACCTCCAGGATTTCACTCTCATTTTCTAACAGGAACCACTTTTCCTCACATAATGAATTTAAAAAAATATAGCTTCTTCATGATTGTTTTTTGTCCAGGTTGCTCCAGAATTCCCTATGACTAGAGCTGTTCTTAGGGCAAAGCAGTGAGTAGAAAATAATATATAGGAAAATGTCTCACACTCTTTGTACCATGGAGTTTCTTTGTCCCCTTTTTTCTCTGGCACATCCCAAGGCAAAAGAAGGCAGAAAAAAGAAAAAGAAAAAAACAATATCTCTTTATGGTCTGGCTCTCATGTTCCCTCTTCCTAGATACTCTAGCCAGAAAGCCAGAGTTTCTCCAGAAGCATTTGCTGACTTTTTTGCTACCATGAATTCCCACATTTGGTCCATTCTGTAGTCAAAGAGACGTGACATAAGATTTTTTAAAATAAGAAAATTCACTTCTACACGTGCCATTCTTCAATTTTTGGCATCCCTCCTTAATCTGGCTACTATTGTTAACTTCTTAGGATTTCTGAGTCTTTTGGTTCTTTGTGTTTTATGCAGTTATTTTGTGTGATTTATTTAGTTGTGATCAGTGTGAGACATAAGCTATTATAAGCTTAGTCCACTTAGCTATTTACCCAACATCAGAGTTTAGAAGTATTATATTTTAATGGATCAATTATTGCATGAACATTCAAAGAAAGGTGTGTGTGTGGTGTAACTTTACCTATATTAATTTGATATAAATGATAAAAATCACCTAAAATATAGTGGAAAATACTGGCTTTTCTCCCTGTGCCTGTTATATATCTGACTGGAAGAACAAAGAATTATTTTGGAAGATTCTCTCTAGAGAAAGAAACAATCTATTATGAGGGGGATTTTGTTCACAAGATACAGGAAATAAAGTGGCACATATCACAACTTTCATTGATGGGATGAATGTAAAGTTCTCAGATAGTGGACAACCTTGACAATTGGCATGAATTAACTGGCTTCCAAATTAAGGCAAAATAGTAAAGATTTGCTATCTTTTATCTGCTTTGAGTATGCTTCTTTATAAGAACTGGAGGGAAAAATTCACTTTTTCCAAACAACATTTTCTCTGCATATGTGTCTTCTTTAGAGAAATGTGTATTCAAGTTCTTTGCTCATTTTTTAATTGGGCTATTTGTTTTTGTTGTTGTTGTTGTTGTTGTTGTTGTTGTTGTTGTTCTTGAGTGGTAGGAGTTTTTTTTATGTATTATGGATGTTAACCTCTTTAAGCTGTAGGTTCTTTTGTTCCCAGGAACTTACAATGGTGATAGGAAGCTTTGCTGAGGAAATAGTTTTCTAGATTTTGACACCTTACTTTTGGATTAGACTCATACCTCCTTTGCAAATAATGTTCCTTCTCTTTTCTTTATTCTCATTCCTTTCCTTATCTCTCTTTTTCTCTTCTCTTTTTCCTCTCCCCTACTCCCACTTTCTTCTTTTGTCTCCTCTTTTTCTGAACTTCTGTTTTATATTCTTATATCTTTGTCTGTCTCTGATCTTTCCCCATCTCTTCACCTCTTCCAGCCTCCTTTCTTCTCGTGGTTACATAATTTTCCAAGTGATAACTTATGTTAAAATCATGTATGTAAAGTCTAATTTATAAGTCAACTGCAGTGGATTTTCTTTTTCTAATTTAAAACCTCAACAGAACAGTATATGAGGGATAAGTCTTTTTATAATCATGTGCAACAAAGAAAGACCTCAAAGACATAAAATGTCTAAAAGGCAGTGAAAATAAATAAACCAAATTAAGATGAGGATTAGATTGAGACTACATACTATTATACTAAATTTGAAAGAAGTAAATTTGACCTGGTTTTTCTACCTTGTTACTAATTAATTAGGAATGGAGCCATTATAATCATGTTAGTTAATGTGCACACACACATATACACACAATCTATCAAGTCCATACAAAAATTAAAAAGATTTTAAAGCCTAAGTGTAACTAGCAAATAAAATAGATATAACAGTAATTATATACTTGCAACCCTTGGCCTAATTATACATTTTAAAATTCCCCAGTCTACACTAAACTCGAAATCTGACCTGTTCAGAAGATTTTGTTTTTATTGTTCTTCTGTTTTGTTCTTATTTTACATCATATATATTTTCTTTTTTAATATGCATAAGCATGCAGTTTGTACATGAATGTACACAAATCACTAGCTTTCACTAAAGTTATTTTTTCATCTTAAAATATCAGTGCCAAAAAACATTTCAGAGATAAAGGCATCTCAGTCCCTCAGTTTTTAGATGAGGGCAGTGAGATTTAGAAACAGGAAAAAAAAATAAACAGATTTTCTTTTGTAGGGAAATTACTAGAAGTAGCACAACTAGGGCTGGCATCTGGTATTCTGATTCTGCTTGTGACATACCAAAGCTTTTCTATGAATGAGAATCCCAGAGTTGGTTAGAAAGTTTTGTCCTATGGTAAGTGATTTCTGTTGATGCCATACTTGGTCTCTTTATAAAGTCATGCAGTATATATATAATAATAAAAAGTCAGTAAAATTCCTTATTTTTTTCTATAATTCATGGGGAAAAATGTTAGATTTATTTTGTTATTTTAATAAAAATCATACATTAAAGCCCCTAAAATGACCCATCTATTTCTAAAAGATCATCTTGTCTGAGTTAGAACCTTGCTTTTCATAATAATGTTGGTTGTCTCGAATTGTGTTAGCTGAAGAATAATAACACTTGCCAAGAAGTGATCAAGCTCTTCACTGGAAAAAACACAGTCATCCTTGGAAATACCGATCTTAATCATAAACACCATGTGTTCATTCAAAACACTAATTAAACAAATCATCTATTCTTACAATTAGGTGTATCATCTTGCTTACCATAAGAGAAAAATATAGGTAGTAGAAGACCTAGCTTTGAATAAATTTAAATTTGAATCCCAGAGTTACTTATAAGCTTTGTGACCTCGGCAAACAACATATCTCTCTGAGGCTTAGTTCTCTCACCTATAATCTGGGATGATGATTCCCACCTTCTAAACTCAAATGAGCTAGTCTATGGATATCCTCAAATGAAATAGATCCTCACCCTCTACCCCTGAATGTTAAGTTCTTGCTCTACTCTCTGTACCATATCTGCAAATCATATTAGAGAACTGTGAGAAATAAGCTTAGAAATTCCCTGGGCTTACACAAATGGGTTAACAAGCCATAAAGAAATACAAAGCCATAGAATGCTCAGACCCAAGTTTGAATAAACCAGATTGGCACCCCAAGAATAGGGGGTGAAAAGGCACCTAAAAATAGAGAGGGGATGCAAAGGCACTCCAGAATAGAGAGGGAGGGGCAAGGGCCCCAAAATAGGAATGGGTGCAAAGATTCCCAATACAAATGTATATGAGGTAAGCAAGATTAGGCATGCAGGGCAAAAATGCCCCCCAATTTAGTACTATAGCAGAAAAGCAGCTTTCACAGGAGGAAAGGGCCAAGTTAGACAAACAGATACATTGGACTATAGACCAATGTGCTGCGAGTGAAGCAGCCCAGAGTGAAGATGGTTAACAACAACAAAAAAAAGGTACCTTGTTAACCCTGAGGTTATTCCCCCATCTGTCTCATCCTTGAGGCTAGCTAAGATAAACAGGCATGGTGCCTCCTGTCTGCTTTTAACAACCATCTGCCCATCCGCCTGGCACCATGATTTTGTTTTATATTGACCCAAACCCCAAATAATGTATATCTTCAAAACCCCACTTTTCCCTCACGTCCCCAAGTTAATGCTCATAGTTTGTCTCTTTGTCCATGCCCATCACGTTTGTAAGTCTTCTGATCTTAATAAATACGGGGCAAGGACTCTGATTCAGGGCTCTTGTCTTTTCCCAGATGTCAGCCATCTCTCACTTTAATCCTGCATCCCACTCTCTTGCTGGCCAAAAGAGAACTTTAGACTTAGAGTCGATGACAGAGAAAAATGTCTTTTATTGTATAATATCATTTTCAAATGGGCATACAATAAAAACCACTACATTACAAATCATGACATACTGTTTCCTTAACCATTCCCTGCATCTGTCCCATCATCTCTTTTTCCTTTCACACCTTGACTTGGATAAGATCCTATTTTTGCTAAGTCTTACCATTTTCTAAAGCCAAGTTACAATCCAAACTTTCTTGTCTCCATGGCTATGTCTAAATCCTGCCCTGGAGAGATTAAACAGAGATTCATTAGGCTGCCACACGACTTGACACATTTCCTTATCCCCAGAAGAATTTTTATTATTAAAAAACTACTAATTGTTAATAATTATTCTTTAGAAAGCATACACAAATATGCTGAGATTTAATTAAGCTGAGCAAATAAAAGGCAGATTTTCAATAAAGGAGAATTAGCTATTTCCCTATTAATTTATTTAAGAGGAAAAAAACTTTTGAAAAAGAATCCTTCTAATTCTGAGTGCATTTTATTAATTAAACTCTGAATACAGTTATCCAAATGTGGTAAAGGAAAATATGAAAATTGTATAGCATCACTTTCTACATCTACCTGATCTTATAATTGGGTGGGTACAGATAAGGCAGTATAGTCATGATTGGAAGAGGGTGTGCATTTTAATAATAAGTACAATATAAATTATCCTTTATATTTTACAAAGTTTTACAGCTTAAAAAAGCTTTTAACTGAAATATTATATAGAGTAGCATAACAACTCTAAGATAAATAATATTACCCTCACTTAAGAGATGAGGAAATGAGTATCAGAGACTGTGACTTGCCAAGATCATACAGCGGCAGAGCTAGTAAGAATTAGATTTGAGTTTCAACTTTGTCTTTCTGATCCCATGATTTTAGAGCATATCACACAGTGCATTGTAAACATCTCTTTATGTTTCTTCCACACCGCAGAACTTGAACTTTAAGGGACAGAATTCAATTCCATATTCAATTCTATACCCCTGGTGCCTAGTACAATGCCCAATACATGGCAAATATTAAATAATTTATCCTGGAGATCTTGTTGAAGCTCTAGTTCTTGTAAACTTTACTCTCCAAGGCTGTTTCCTTATCTGTAAAATAAAAAGATTAGGGAGCATGCTCTCTGAGACCCTTGCTGGCTCAAATATCTCTTTATTCTCTATCTTGAAAGTGAAGCAGCAGTTTTCTTAGTCTTAGAGCAAGACATAAAATTCCTGTAGCATAGTCAACAGCATCCAGAAAGCACTGTTTCCAAGATTCATCAGAAGTCCTATTAGTTCTTAATATGGTGCAGGTCTGTACTTTCTTCAAGGTTCTGCCATTGTCTAGCTCTCAGATAAATCAGGGAAACATATTTTTTAAGTTACAGAAATAAGAATGATAACAGGAATATTTCTTTACATAAAGTCATATTTAATCTAACATAGAAAAGGGTAAGAGTAAAAGGGGCGTTGCATATGGGATTGTCAGCTATTAGATACAAAATCATTTGTTTGAACCTAATTTGTGCCAAAATTTGTCATTAAAAAAACAAATGTCAAAACATCTCTATATCCTTGTCACTACTGTTATATCACATTGTTTTTCTTATAAAGACAGCCTCATCAGAAGGTTTGAGGTCTCCTGAGATCCAGTCAAATAGAACGTCATGGGGAGAGGAGGGTTGGTAGATGCATCACATAGTGATTTTTCATTAGGAAATTCAGGAGACAAAAATCTCTTATCTAGTTTGCTTAGGGTCATTTAGCATAATCTGAGTTGGCAGCTAGAGTCCTGAGCAGAAATGTGTGTATGACCTTATATGACCTCACATATCCTTTCTGGGCTCATGTGAGACAGCAAACTCACTCATAATTGGCAAGTGCTAAGCTCCTCTAATGATCTATGTCCTGTTTATCTCACTAAGTTTTTGTTAATAGCAAATGGCATTCTCACAGTAATAAAAAAGCTCACAAACTGTAAGTGTCATCATAAGAACTAAATTCTCAGAGCAAACTACCACACCAAAATTGGTAGAGAAAGATAAATTGATAGAGATATAGCACCTAAAATCTGCTTACCAGGACAAGAAGATGCTGCAGCCATACCTGCTACAGAGAAAAGAAAAGTACCCATTTTGAAACACACCCAGAAAGTTCTTTATAACCAAGTCATACTCTCCAAGGAAAGGAAAAGGACTTTGTAAAAATGTGATTCATAATCCTTATTCCAGCTGGAGGAAAGGAATTTCTCCTCACTCCAGCCTCGACAGTCTTCTTGTCTCACATAAAAGAAAAACAAAAAGGTAAACAATAGAGCAAAGGACTTCAAAGAAATAGATTCAAAATGCTAGAGCAAGGGAAGGCATTACAGGGAAGGGGGAAAACTGTACCGATACAGGAGTTATAGAAAAGGATAATGAAGACCAAGACCTTAAGACACAGGTCAACTAATCCTAGGAGTTAATCAGATATTATAAAAATCTTCATACTGAACCCTATTTAGCTTAATTCTTATTACCCAATGCAACATGTTGGTCTTCCAACAACATGTGGCATAAAGAGAGGAGAGAGATACAAAATCCAAGGAAGGCTACAAACTGTCAGCACAGAGCCGGATGCAGGGCTAGAACTCACGATCTGCGAGATCATATCTGAGCCAAAGTCTATGGCTTAACCAATTGAGCCACCCAGGCACCCCAAAATCTTGAGTTATTTAAAAGCACAACCTCTGCTCACAACCTCTGGCTTACAGACAAGTTATATAGACACACGGGTGATTTCCAGGAAGTCAAGCTAAAATTTAAAACAACAATAATAACTGTGGGCATAGACATCAGTAGCCATAGTAGACTATGCAGTTTAAGCATAGACTGAAAAAGGAAACAAATCAAAACAAAACAATTTAGAAAAATAAAATTGAAACTAGAGTCACTACAAGACATCTTACTGATGTCTGAATTCAACCCAAAATAATGAAACATACAAAAAACAAAACAAACAACAGCAACAAAAAACAAAACAGGAAAATGCGACCTATACACAGAGTAAAATGTGGTCAATAAAATCCGTGATTGACCCAGAGGTTGTGTTTAGCAGACCATGACTTCAAAACAGCTATTCTAATAGGTTCAAAGAACCAAAGAAAAATAAGACAATGATTCAACAAAGTAATAATGTCAATGGAGAAATATAAATTATAAAAAAGTATCAAATAAAATTTTTAAGTTAAAAGGTATAAAAACCAATAGGAAAAATGTGCTGAATGAGCTCAACAGATTTCCAGTAGTAGGAGGAAGTATCAGTCAACTTGAACACAGCAAAATAGAAATTGTCTAGTCCAAAGTCCAGGGATAAGAAATGGAATAAAAATTAATATAGCCTCAGGGATATGTGGGACAATATAAAGTATACCAATATATGTGTAATCAAGTACCAGTAGAAATGGAAGAAGAGAAAAGTTCAAAATAAATATATGAAAAAAGTATGATTAAAACATTCCCAAATTTGATGAAAAACATTAATCTATAAATCCAAGAAGCTCAAAAAACCTCAAATTAAGAGGGATTTATACTTAAATACAGAGAATAAACAAAGGGTTGCTGGAGGGGTTGTGGGAAGGGGGATGGGCTAAATGGGCAAGGGGCATTAAGGAATCTACTCCTGAAAAAATTGTTGCACTATCTGCTAACTAACTTGGATGTAAATTAAAAACTAAATTATTTTTTTTAAAAAAGAGATTTGTACCTAAAGTTATCAGAATCAAAAAGCTACAACCAAAATTCATAAGGAAAATCTTGAAAATAGCAAAAGAAAAATGATTCATATAAAACATGAACAACAACATAATTAATAGCAGAATTCTCATTAAAATAATGAACGCCAGATATAGTGGAATGGCATACAAAACACTAGGGGACATACATGTTAGCCAGTCTATACTCACCATCAATACTCTTATTCCAAAGGCAGAGGAAATAAAAGTATTTCTAGGCGAACAAAAACTGGGTGAATTTTTAGTTAGCAAAACTGTCCTATAACCCTAAAGGAAAACCTTTGGTTTAAAAGTAAATTTTAACAGATAGTAAGCAGGATTAACAAGAAGGAATGGAGAGCAGTAGAAATGACATATAAAAGGCATTTATATAATGTTGTCATTTTTTTCTTAATTTCCTTTAAAAACATAATTATAAATTCAACTTGGCTTCATAATATACAGATGAAACATGGAAAAATAGCACAAAGGAGAAAGAAAATGGAGCCCATAGCAGCAAAGTAGCTATATTATATCAGAATCAAGCTAGTATTAACTTGAAGTAAAATGTGACAAAAATAGGGGTGCCTGGGTGGCTCAGTTGGTTAAGCTTCTGACCTCGGCTAAGGTCATGATCTTGTGGTTCATAGGTTTGAGCCCCACATTGGGCTCTGTGCTGACAGCTCAGAGTTTGGGGTCTGCACAGATTCTGTATCTCCCTTTCTCCATACCCCTCCCCTGCTCATGCCCTGGCTCTCAAAAATAAATAAATATTAAAAATATTTTTTAAAAAGAATGTGACAAAAATATAATATGCATATTTTAATACTTAGAGCAACCAGTATGAAAATATTTCAAGAAAAATACTTAAAATTCAACAAAGAGGGGAGCCTGAGTGGTGAATTCGAGCTCCACGTCGGACTCTGTGCTGGCATCTCTGAGCTTGGATCCTGCTTCAGATTCTGTGTTTCCCTCTCTCTCTGCCCCTTCCTGCCCTGTCTCCCTTTCTCAAAAATAAATTTAAAAAGTTTTTTTTTTAATTCAACAAAGAAATTAAAATTATATGTTAAAACATTGACTTAAGACAAAAAAGGCAGAAAAGACCAGAGACCCCCCCCCCAATATCTCAAAAAAAGCAATATATAGAAAACATACAGCAAAAGGCAAGCATAAATCTAAACATAATATGATAAAAAGTGTTTACGAATCTACAGCTACTTTCATACCTAATTGTGATTGACTAAATGTTTTCTCCCTAAGATCTGGAACGCAGAAAAGATGTCTGTTCTCACCATTTCTAGTCCAACATTTTTCTAAAGATTCTAGCCAGTGCAAAAAGCCAATTAAATAGCACCCAGATTGGAAACCAGTAAAGTGCCTCCATCCACTGATGAAATAATCTCGTATGTAAAAATATCCTAAGGAATCTAAAAAAACCACTGAGTACCTGGTTGGCTCAGTTGGTCTGACTCTTGATATCAATTCATGTCATATTCTCATGATTCATGAGTTTGAGCCCCACATCAGGCTCCACGGTGATGGTGTGGAGCCTGCGTGGGATTCTCTCTCTCCCTCTCTCTGTCCCCCCCTTGCTTGCATTCTCTCTCTCTCTCCATCTCAAAATAAATAAATAAATTTTTTTTAAAAATCTTTTAAAAATTTATAACACTACTAAAACTATTAAGCAAACTTAGCAAGGTCACAAGATACACAATCAATATTCAAAAATATTAATTTTATTTGAGATACTATCACCCAAAAATTTAAAAGTTAGATTATCTTTGAAATATAGCTAAATATTTAGATAGATATTATGAAAGTGAAAGACCTGCACATGTAAATATAAAAAAGTATTGCTAGAAAAATTTAAAGTGGCATTAAAAATGGAACAAAGTACTATATGTGGAGATTGGCACATTCCATCATTTTAATATGCATTGTCTCCAAATAGATAACCAGACCCATTGTAATGTCTATCAAAGTTCCAGTGGCATTTTTGTTGAAAGGAATAAACTCTTCCTAAAATTTGAGTGGCGAAAGGATTAAAATATCGAAAACATTTTTGAAAAAGAAGAATATAATTATAGGAATTACATTATCCAATTTGAAAACTCAGTATTTTCAATGAAAGCCTCATAATTTATGTAAAAATCAACTCAAATGAGATCTTAGAATTAAGTGTAAAATGTAAAACTATTAACCTTTCAGGAGAAAACATAAAAATATCTCCATTAGCTAGAGTTAGATTAAGAGTTATTAGTCATGACACCAAAAGTAAAATACATAAAAGAAAATATCAACAAATGGGACTTCATCAAAATTAAAATAAATACGTCACAAAAATAGTTTAAGAGAAAGAACAAGCCATAGACTAGGAGAAAATATTTGCAAATCATAAAGTCAACAAAGGAATTATATCCAGATTATATAAAGAAGTCTGTAATCTCAACTATAAGAAAGTATGTAATTCAATTAGAAAATGGGTAAAATACTTGAACAGGCACTTCACCCAAAAGAACATATGGATAGTAAGATGAAGATATGAACATCATTAGGCACTAGAGAGAGGTGCAGATTAAGTGTTCAATGACATACTACTGCATTCCTATCAGGATTTTTGTAATAACAATTCTACATGCTGATGAGGATATGGAGCAACTGGATCTCTGAAACACTGATGATGAAAATGCAAAATGTAACAGCCACTCTCAAAGACAGTTTAGTTATTTATTATAACGTCAAATACGCATTTACCATATAATCCAGCAACCTTCTCTTGGATGTTTACTCCAGAGCAGAAGTTGGCAAACTTTTTCTGTAAAGTACCAGATACTAAATATCTTCAGTTGTGTGAGCCAAAAACTATCTGTATCACATACTCATCATTTTTCCAAAGCTTTAAAAATATAAAAATAATTTTTACATTTGTGTGAACATATGTTTTCATATAATGTGGGTTAATATCTAGATGTAGAATTGGTAAATCACATGGTAAAATATATTTATTCAAGAAAATGTCAGATTGATTCCAAAGTAGACCCATTTTTCAATCCTCCTAGTAAGTAACATATGCAGTGTATGAGGGTTCAACTTTCTCCTAACCCACCCCAAACCCTGGCATTGTCATTCTTTTTGATTATGGATACTCTAGTGAGTGTAGGGTTTATCAAAAAAGAAAAAAAAAAGGTTGAGGCACAGATTCCTCCTGCAGGTCATAGTTTGTTGACCCTTACACTACAGAAACAAATACTTATTTTTTTATGTTTATTTATTTATTCTGAGAGAAAGAATCCCAAGCACACTTTTCACCATTAGTGCATCTCTACACGGGACTTGAACTCATGAACTGATGAACCATGAGATCATGACCCATGAGATCATAACCTGAGTGGAAATCAAAAATCGGATGCTTAACCAACTCAGCCACTTAAGCGCCCCCAGAAACAAACACTTATATTCACACAAATTTCTGTATACAAATAAATAACATTATTTAAAATAGTCAGCAACTGAAACCAACTCAAATGCTCTGAAGTTTTTATGGTTAAGCAATCTATGATTATCCATACATTGGACTCAGCAATTAAAGGAAAACAGAACCATTGATGTGCACAACAACCTGGATGGATCTCAAGAACATTATAAGTGAAAAAGGTCAATTGAAAAGGTTACATACTATAGGATTGCATTTATATAGCATCTGTGAAATGAAAAAAATTATGTGATGAAGACCAACTGAATGGTTTCTAGGGGTTAGGGTTGTATGAGAATATAATGGGGTACCACTATGGCATTTCTTTGTGATGATGGAATAGTTCTGTTTTCTGACTGCAGTGAAAGGTTACACTAATCATTAACTGTATAAAATTTTACAGAACTGCATTCCAAAAAAAAAAAAGCGTGCATACAAATATAGTGAAATTCAATAAGATGTGTAAATTAGTTAATTTTATTGTACCAATTTCAAAGTCCTGGCTTTAATAACTGTGCTATAGTTATGTATGGTGTAGTATTTGAGGAAGCTGGATACAGGGTACAGGGAATCTCTGTCCTGTTTTTACAACTTCAATGTGAACCCAAAATCATTTCAAAATTAGGTACCATTTAAAAATGAAAAATAATGATGCAGTACCTGAATGGCTAAGTCGGTGAAGCATCTGACTTCAGCTCACGTCATGATCTCACAGTTGGTAGGTTTGAGCCCCACGTTAAGCTGTGTGCTGACAGCTCAGAACCTGGAGTTTGCTTCAGATTTTGTGCTCTCCCTCTCTCTCTGCCCCTCCTCTGTTCATGCCCTATCTCTCTCTCTCTCAAAAATTATTAAAAATTTGGGGCGCCTGGGTGGTGCAGTGTGTTAAGCGTCCGACTTCAGCCAGGTCACGATCTCGCGGTCGGTGAGTTCGAGCCCCGCGTCAGGCTCTGGGCTGATGGCTCAGAGCCTGGAGCCTGTTTCCGATTCTGTGTCTCCCTCTCTCTCTGCCCCTCCCCGGTTCATGCTCTGTCTCTCTCTGTCCCAAAAATAAATAAATGTTGAAAAAAAATTAAAAAAAAATAAAATAAAATAAAAATAAAAAGAATTAATAAAAATTTAAAAAATAAAAATAAAAATGAAAAGTAATGAGATCCTATTATATACTCACTAGACTATAATAAAAAAAATATGGCAATGCCAAGCACTGGAGAGAGTTAGGATAAACTAGAACTCTCATGTTTTACATATATTGCTCATGGGAATGTAAAATGAAACGTCTTTGGAATTAATTTGTCACTTTCTTAGATAAACACACATTTACCATGTTGCCTACTAATTCCACTTGTAGATATTTACCTAAATTAAATGGAAACATATGTTTACACAAAGAATATGCATAAATGTGTATGAATATAATAGCAGCCAAAACCTAAAAACAAGACAAATATAAAACAACCGATGAAAGGACAAATATGACATGTAGCTCCATAATGGAATACTACTCAGCAATATAAAGAAATCAGCTACATATTCATGAAATGATATAAATGAATATAAAATCATTATGCATAGTAAAAGAAACTAGACACACATATGATTCCTTTCAAATAAAATTTCTAGAAAAGCAAAATCTATAGGACAGAAAGCATATGCGTTTTGCTGGAGGAGACAATTATCTAAAAACAGAAATAAGGAAACTTTTCTTTTTTTATGTTTATTTATTTTTGAGAGAGAGAGACAGAACATGAGCAGGGGAGGGGCAGAGAGACAGGGAAACACAGAATCCAAAGCAGGTTCCAGACTGATCTGTCAGCACAGAGCCTGCTGTGGGGCTCAAACTCATGAACTGTGAGATCATGACCTGAGTCTGAGCCAAATCCGATGCTTAATTAACTAAGCCACCCAGGTGCCCTGATGAGGAAAATTTTCTAATGACAGAAGTGTTCCAAAACATTGAGAAGATGGTTATACAGATGTATAAATTTACTAAAAATTCATCAAACTGTACACCTTCAATGAGTACTCTTTATGTATATAATTATACACTTATAAATCTGTTTTGAAAAAGTAAAAAACCTGTTAATACATTATACCATATTAACAAATTTAAAGAAAAATTACTGTATTAATAGATACAGAGAAAAACTCAATAATATTATGGACTATTCACGATTTTAAAAGTAATTTGAATGAATGAGGAATATACTTGATGGTATCTACAAGCTACTATGAAGGTTTTAGGCAAATATATATGAGTAAGACAGCAGTAGAACTGTCTTTTGAGTCATAAACCCAGTTTTCCAAGCAGTATCTATCTTGTCACCTTTTCTTTAGTTTCCTTTCCTCGCCACGGTTTCAATCCCTCTATTAGTCAATATCCTTGGTGGCCAAAAACAAGCAAATAAACAATATTTATGTGTGAATATATGAACATATACACATATGTGTTTGTATGTACACAAACATACATGTATAATTGTGTGTGTATACATACACAAATATATACATATATATAATATATATTGCTTTACTTTCAATATGTGAATTTTGTAGGTTGAATATTCAATTCTATGAACCAACTAGGCCCTCTGATGTTTATCTCTTTGTTATTAATTACTCAGGAGTATTTTACAGCAAGCTCAGACATACTAAGATGAAAAATATCAGTGCAAAATATAGAGCAGCTTAACTGAGTATTTTCATCTCTATTTTTCACATAACAATACAAAGATATGGATATTAAATAATTTACTGAGATCACTTGCTGTATTACCAAGGTCAGCCAGATAGAAACAATGGCCAGGATTAGGCCCAGGATGGACTAGCTCCAACATGGCTCTGAGTAGGACCAGGAAGATTCTGCAAGTACCCAGCTAGAGTCAAAGCTTGTTCTAACCCATCCATTTAGATCTGACCTATCTACACTATTACTAGACATAAAAAGATAAATTCAATCAACATTATTTTCACAAACTTTGCTGCCTGTTGGAGCACTATGTACCTACCTTTGGAAGGAGTAGGCAGTCAAGCAGCAACATTTCTACTGCCTAGGAGTCAGCATAAATCATGACAGTATAAAATGTCAGAATTTAAATTTACAAAGAGGAAAGGGCCTAATTTGCAATTTCTTTATCTCAGATATCATGATGCATCAGGACACCCATAATTGGTTTCACATTGAATTTCATAACTGAAAGCATCTGGGCTCACTCCCTTGGTGACCAATAAGAGCAATTTCTGAGGCTGGGACAAATTGCCTCTTTAAGAACAACAGCAGCTGTCTCTGTGATCTATAAAAGTGTCTTCCCCTTTAGCCTAGGAGAATATTCATGCCACAGAAAAGCAGAGACAAGGGCGTTATGGGAGGTATGGCTCTTGTGGAAAACCAACTGTTCCCCATTTATCTTTTTAGTAGCCAATGCACCATACAGCTGTTCCTTCCCATCCTCCTGATTAGTCACAATTGCCCGCTGTATACACACCTGATCATTAGATACATTCATCAGTATGTGAGAAGTTCTTTTTTCACATTATTTCCCTGTAACCTCAAGGGTAAACCCTTTCCAGAGACTCAGTATATGAAAAAACATATTGGTAACTATACTAAGAGTCAGGAAGAAAAATTCATAGACCTGGACCTTCTAGTAGTATGTTATGTATTCTAGGACTGTAAGCTTAAAATGAGAGGGGTTATCTGGATGATCTTACCACTCTAAGTGCTCTGAATCTCTATTTTCTTCCTCTTAATTTTATACTAATAAGCTGTAATTATTAGAAACAATCCCATCATGTTTAATCAAAAATTGCAAAAAGAACCTTGCCATGTAAGTGTCTCTGAAATATGACTCTCTGGCTCAGATCTCCATTAAAAATTTAGAACAATTCTTCAAATTGCCTATGAGGGTTATAACACTATGTTCTGTAACCTTGCAAATATATCATAAAATATCTTTCCCATTAATATTGGGAGGGAGGAGAGGGTGGGTGATGGGTATTGAGGAGGGCACCTTTTGGGATGAGCACTGGGTGTTGTATGGAAACCAATTTGTCAATAAATTTCATTAAAAAAAATAATAAAATAAATAAATAAAATATGCCAGGGCACTGATAAAAAAAAAATATTGGGCCTTTAAAGCCAATGCATTTCCACATGTTTTCACTAAATTTAACAAATCACTGAATGTTAATTAAACCACTGCTATTTTTCCAACACCAAGATCATTATTTTGGTGAATACATAAAAACTGGTAATCATTTTCTGCCCTCTTCCTGAACTGGCCTGTGAAAAACTGAGCTCATAGTAAGAAATAACACTGAAAATTCCACCTCCCTCAAATCCTTCCATAAAGGATTTAGAACCTTCTATGGTTCTAGTTAAATGAAATGGATAAACATAAGATTCATGTCTTTTCTAGAGGTGCCTGGGTGGCTCAGTTGGTTAAGTGTCCAACTCTTGGTTTTGGCTCAGGTCATGATCTCACAGTTTCTGAGGTCAAGTACCATTGGGCTTTAAGCTGACAGTGCAGAGACTGCTTGGGATTCCCTCTCTCCTACTCTATCTACCCCTCCCCTGCTCTCTCTCTCTCAAAATAAATTTAAAAAAAAACATTTAAAAAGTTTCATTCCTTTTCTTGCTTCTGTGTCCAACAAATTACTGAGGAATTCAAGATATATTTCAAAAGTCAAAATTTAATCTAAGAGATTGTAGAGAGTAGGAACTAGATATTTGACCCTCAAGAGACAATTTTATAATCAGCTTATGGAGGTAAATATACATAAAACAAAATTGTTATTAAAAGTGGTACATTTTTGTGTATGACTTGATGAATTTGGCCAAATGTATAAAGTAATGTAATTATCCCCTGATAAGGACACAAAACATTTCTATCACTCCAAACAATTTCCTTATGTCCCACTGTAGTCAATGCCCTCCCTCTACCACCCACCCCTTGAAATCACTGATCCTCCATCTTTTTCCATAGTTTTGAGTCTTCTAAATTTTCATATGAATACAGTTTTCAATGTCTGGTATTAAACTCTTAGGACTCATTAATGTTTTGTATATGTCAGTGGTTCATCCATCTTTATTGCTAAGTAGTATTCTATTTACGGATATGCCACATTTAGTTTATTCATTCCCTATTTGATGGACATTTAGATTGCTGTCCAGTTTGAACATGTTATGAATAAAGTTGTTATGAATAATTTAATGCAAGTCTTTGTGTTAAGATATATTTTCATTTAACTTCAGTAAATAACCAGGAATAGAATTGCTGGGTCATATTGCAAGTACATGCTGAGTGTGTGATATCCACCAAAGCTAGATATTAAATTGGACATATTGAATTTATTAAGCAAAAGCAATCTTCACTATCATATACTTTCTTACCACATTTTCAAAGAAAAATTTGACTAGATTTAATATTCATATTCTGCGATCATTTAAAGCCTATGTCTTAAACAAGATATACTTTTTTCAAAGTAGATTTAAAATTCTGATTTCACTGTAAATTTAAATCTAATTATAACAATTTAAAAAGTAATTGAAAAATTACTTAATGTTAAATTAATATTCATTTACATGAGATTTCATTTATAAAAATTTCCAAAAACAAATGCACAGGGTTACTTTTTAAAATCTGTGCTTGGACTTTTTTTTCCCAATTACCTATTTTCAGTTTATTTAATCTTTATTAATGTCTTACTTTAAAAGATATAGCAATTAAAACTTATACTCCCTTCTACCATATCTATCTCAATTATAACTTTTTATTAATTATAGAACTATCTAATATTGCCGAGGTTTATAACATTATAAAAATTCAATGGTTAGAAAATGAAAATCTTATACAAGGAATGAAGATGTTTGGCCCCAGGCTTCTTTATAGCAATTCTAAGTGCCTAAATAAAATGGAGTATAATCTATCTCAGTGGCTTGGTTATGCAAATGGAAAGTTATAAATCAGACACTTTATGTTATATGATCTCTGTGAGCCACCCTTAAAAAATATAGCAAAATTCAAAATTGGTGATGAACTTTGGCAGATTAAAAGATGAATGACGATGTCAAAATGTATGGGGTAGAGGTGGAACCCATGGAAATAGAGATCAAACAGCAATGAAGAATTATGACTATAGAACTGAGTTTAAGGTAATTTTAAAATCTCTACTGGTGTTCACTTAGCTATAGCATCTTTAATATAATTCTTTTAAATTCTTACCACAGCTCCCTTTATGTAATAGCTAGCTATATTTTTTGTGTGTCTGTTTCTTATTCTTACACTAAATTTACAGAAAGTTCACACTATACTAGACGCTGCTGGGTATGGGTAATACTAATAAGAAAAAAAAACAATGGGACATGTTCAGAACCTAGTGGCAATGAGATAATATAGAAAAGAATTTATCTTTTGTATTTCATACAGAGACCCTTATACATTATGTTTCTCCCTCTTTAACCAAAACACAGTATTACTTATAGAACTCTGGAGAATAGAGCATATATATAGAAATTGGTAAAAAGGCCTATAATTCATATAGAAATTCATGAGACCAAAAATACCCAAAAAAATCTTGAAAAAAAAAGAACAAATTTGAACAACTCCTACTTTCTAACTTCAAAACTTGCTACAAATCTATAGTAATTAAGACAGTGTGGTACTGGCATAGGACTTGACAAATATGTCAATGGTTTTGAATGGAGCTCAGAAATAAACCATTACATTCATGGTCAGTTAGCTTTTCACTAATATAATTCAATGAGGAAAGAATATTCTTTCAACACATGGTTCTAGGACAATTGGGTATCTACATGCAAAAGAATGAAGTTGGACCCCTAACTCATACCATACCCCAAAAATTATTCAAAATAAATCATCAGCAAAGTAAAAGAACCAAAACTATAAAATGCTTAGAGTAAATCATAGGAATAAATCTTTTTGATCTTGGGCCACTAGAAGTGACAGACCTAGTTTTGATACATATTAAGCTCAGTGTTTAAGTTTTACATTCAGATTCTAGAGCTTTTTGACAACTGACTTAGCCTACTTTCTACTAAAGAAAATGATAAAATGTCAGAGGCATTAATACTGATGCAAATAAATGCCAGTTAAGCTTGCCTGTAAATAAAGTTAAATTTCTCTAAATCTCCCACTTATTTCTGAAAAAGGAAGATATGTTACAGGATCCGCAAATATGTGATATGCTTTATATATTAAACATCATATAACTATGAATGGTTTATCCTATTTTCTCACTTCCAAAAAGATAGGCTAAAAAAATCAAAGAGAATGGATGCTTTACAAGTCACCTAAGCTCTTTGAGCCTACCATAAACCATACATAAGTGACTCAACTGCCAAGATGGGATTTTTGTTTATTTATTTTGAGAGGTGTGGGGGAAAGACACAGAGAGAGGGAGAGAGAGAATCTCAAGAAGGCTCCATGCTATCATTGTGGAGCCTGACATCAGGCTCAATCTCAAAAACTGTGAGATTTCAGACCTGAGCTGAAATCAAGAGTCAGTCGGATGCTTAACCAACTGAGCCACCCAGGTGCCACCTCCCCCACACCCCGGCCAGTTGGTCTTTAAATATAGGTCTTGTCTGATGTCAAATCCTTCTTTTTTCCAATAATATACTATTGATCAGAAAACACATTTATGCCTATGTCTTCTGATATATATGTCTGAAGGTATTTTTCTCAAGGAAAATATTCCCTCATTCATTGAGTTTTATTATTATATTAAAATAAACTGAGAAAAACAAGTATCAGGATACTTAGAATCCTGAGTTGCCATCACTTATGGTGATCCCTCTTCCTTCTCCTCCCCCTTTTCCTCCTCCTTCTTTTTCTTTTCCTCCTCCTCCTCTCCCCTTCCCCCACCCCTCCTTCTCCTTCTCCTCTTTCTCCTCTTCTTCTTCTTCTTCTTCTTCTTCTTATTATTATTATTATAAGAGGTTGAAAAATAACTAGTACAGTGCAATGCCATGAAAGCCAAGAGATAAATAAAAAGTATAAAGTTATATATACTAAATTCAGTATATAAGATGATACACAGAAATTAAGGCTATCAGAAAACAAGTATACCTAATAAGGCTATTAGTGTCTTAACAGAGACAAGTCAATGGTTAGGGAATAATAAGAAAAGTCTACCAAAAAGTAAAGATCTAGAGGTAGTTGCTATAAACTATGCTAAAAACAAACAAACAAAAAATTCCTACTTAGTGTAGTTGCTGGTCTTTTTTTTTTTCTTTTGAAACCTCTGAAAATCTATACTCTAAGAATATAAGAAGTCAGAAATAGAGGCCAGGGCTCATAATGCCTAAAATTCAATCAAACTGTATCAATCCCACACTGGATCAGATCAATCCACCCCTAATCTAACTGCCAGTCAGAAGAAAATTAAATCCTCTCCTGAGGAATGTAATATCCAGTTCCTCTATAAGTTTTAATATAAATATCTAGCATTAGTTAATATTGTCAGAAGGCATAGAAGTAAGGTCAATTGAAAGAAAATCAATGGGAAAAAAACATGATAGAAATATGTCCATAGGTAAATTAATATATTAGAGTTATAGCTATGGTCTTACACATGCATGTATTTAATATATCCAAGAAAAATACACAGTGAAATGGAGACATTGACCATTGAAATATGTTTTAATCAAAGGGAAATTGTAGAAATAAAAGATATATATATATTATTAAAATTAAAAACTCAAAAATAAATTTAATAACATGTTGAACACAGAAAATAAGCAATAAAGTAAAAAAGAAAACAAAGTTTGAAATCACAGAAAAGGACAAAAAGACAAAATAGATACAGATTTAGGGGAATATTATATATACATACATACAAACATATAACATGAATCACAAACAGAGGAAATAGTATAGGGTAGAATGAAGAAGAAGCTATAGTAAAAAAAAAACAAACAAAAAAAAGGTAGTGTCCAAAATTTTTCAAAAGTGAGGTATAACATCAAGATTCAAGATTTTAAAAGGAATATCCAATTTAATACATAATTAATATGTAATTTCATAATAAACAAGAAAAACCTACATGTTATCGTATATCATGACAGAGAGAAAAATCTTCAAAACAGCCAAATTAGACCTCAGGAGAAAATGGCAGAGTATGAGGACAGTAAACTTACCTCATCCCATGGACACAACCATATAACACTCATGTAAGTGTAAATATCCCAGAAAATGACCTGAAGACTGGCAGAAAAAAAACTCCACAACTAAATGTAGAGAAGAGGCCACATCAAAGAATGTAGGAAGGGCAGATAGGCAATGGGAATGTAAAACACCATGGGTCTGGCCACCAGAGAGAGGGACCTGCAGGTACAGAGAGAGGTGAAAAACAGACTATAGCACCAGGGACCTTGCATGGGGAAGACAAACCCCCAGAGCATTTGGCTTTGCAAATGAGAAGGGGTGAATTTGAATTTCATGAGTTCTTAAACCATAAGGACTTAAAGCCTGGAACTTTAAAAATGGGTGGGCTTAGCTCTGATAAAGCCCAGAGGGTGATAGAAAGCTATGTCCCAGCCCATAAGGAGACAGCATGACAAACAGCCAGTAGAGGTATAGCATGGAAGCAGCAGTTTGAAAAACACCTGAGGCATACAGAAGGGAAAGTTAGCTACTAATCACAGAATTCCCTGGAGGTATTCTCTAGGAACAAAGGAGATGGCAGGTGCCATTTGCCTCTCCCACCCCATCCCTGAGCATAAACACAGGGCTACCTGTGGGGAACCAATGTTAAGCTAGCACTCACTACTAACTTGCTCATTTTGTGCCCTACCCTCTCCAGCTGGGCTTGTCTCAGTCCCAGAGATGCAAGTACCATACCCACCAGAAGACATACATAAACCTTGCCAATACTGCAACTCACTACTTCCTGCAGAGTACACACTTGTTAAAACTGCAACCCCTGCCTGACTGCAGGTGTTATGTGGAGTTTCCACAGCCACGTTTCCACAGCAGTTGCATATATCCTGTGAAACAGCACCAGTGCACACAACTTATGGACCCCACCCACAGACACTTCACAAAGTGGTCCCAGCTGCCCTGATCTCTGCAGTGGCTGCATGTACCCTGTGGAAGAGGACCAATGCCACCCCATTAAGAATGCATGTTCCTGGGGCGCCTGGGTGGCGCAGTCGGTTAAGCGTCCGACTTCAGCCAGGTCACGATCTCGCGGTCCGTGAGTTCGAGCCCCGCGTCGGGCTCTGGGCTGATGGCTCAGAGCCTGGAGCCTGTTTCCGATTCTGTGTCTCCCTCTCTCTCTGACCCTCCCCCGTTCATGCTCTGTCTCTCTCTGTCCCAAAAATAAATAAACATTGAAGAATGCATGTTCCACCAACTACTTTCAAGAGCAAGAGTCATAGCTGACTTTCCTAACACACAGAAAGAGAGACAGACAGGCAAAATGAGAAGACAGAGAAATATGTCCCAAATGAAACAAAAGAACAAAATCATAGCAAGAGACCTAAGTAAAATGGGGATAAGTAATATACCTGATGGAGAATTTAAAGTAATGATCATAAAGATACTCACTGCTCTTGATAAAAAAAATAGAAGACATCAGTGAGACACAACACAGAAATAAAAAAGAATCAGAGACCAAGGACATAATAATTGAAATTAAAAATACACTTGATGAAATAAATAGACACCAGAGGAACAAATTAATGACCTGGAAGACAGAGTAGTGGAAAGTAATCAATTGAGCAAGGTGAGAGAAAAAAGAATTATGCAAAATGAGAAGAGACTTAGGGAACTCAGTGACATCATCAAATGGAATATCATCTGTATTATAGGGATGCTGAAGAACAAGAGAGAGAAAAGGGGGCAGAAAATTCATTTGAAGATATAATAGCTTGAAAACTTTCCTAATCTGGGAAACAGATATCCAGACCCAAGAGGCACAAAGATCCCCCAACAAAGTCAACCCTAGGAGGTTCATGCCAAGACATAAGGGAATTAAAATGTCAAAGCATACTGATGAAGAAAAGAAAAAATAAAAGCAGCAACAGTTACATACAAGAGAAACTCCATAAGTTTATCAACATATTTTAGAACAGAAACTTTGCAGGCCAAAAGGGAGTGACATGATATATTCAAAGTGCTGAAAGGGAAAAATGTGCAGCTAAGAATGAATAAGGATAGAGTATTCCTGTAAGGCTATCATTCAGAACTGAAGAGTTTCTCAAACAACGAAAACTAAAGGAGTTCACCACTAAACCAGCCCCATAAAAATATTAAAGGAGACTCTTTGAGTGGAAAGGAAAGAACATAAGTCAGAATACGAAGAGTAACAAATACAAACCTAATAGTAACCACAAACCAACACCAGTAATAGGTATGCAAAGAATAAAGAGAAAGGAATCCAAGTATATCACTAAAGAAAGCCAACAAATCATGAAAGAGAGCAAGAAAGATCACAGAATAACCACAAAAAGTAACAAAATGACAATAAATACTATATATCAGTAATTTAAATGTAAATAGACTAAAAACTCCAATCAAAAAACATTGAATGATAGAGTGGATTAAAAAAAAAAGACTCATCTATGTGCTGCCTACAAGAGATTTATTTCAGACCTGAAGACACCTACAGATTGAAAGTGAGGGGATATATTGGGGTGCCTGTGTGGCTCAGTCCATTAAACATCCAACTTCAGCTCAGGACATGATCTCCTGGTCTGTGAGTTCAAGACCCACATCAACTCTGTGCTGACAGCTCAGAGCCTGGATCCCGCTTCAGAATCTGTGTCTCCCTCTTTCTCTCTGCCCCTTTCCCATTCGTGCTCTGTCTCTCTCTCTTTCCCTCAAGTAAATAAACATTAAAAGAAAAAAAGAAAGTGAGGGGATGTACACATATTTATCATACCAATGGATATCAAAAGAAAACCTGGATAGCGAAACTTATATTGGACAAAATAAACTTTAAAACAAAGACTGTAACAAGAGAAAAAGAAAGACACTGTATAATAATAATGGGTACAATTCAACAAGAATGTATAACAATTATAAATATTTATGCACCCAATGTGAAAGCACCCAAATACATAAAACAGTTAATGACAAATAGAGGAACTGATCAATAGTAATACAATAAACGTGAAGGATTTTAACACACTAAACACACCAATGGACAGATCACCTAAGCAGAAAATCAACAAAGACTAGATGGACTAAGAGATATAATCAGAATATTCCATTCTAAAATTTTTTCAATGTTTATTTATTTTTGAGAGAGAGAGAGAGAGAGAGAGAGAGAGAGAGAGAGAGAGAGAGAGGATAAGCAGGAGGGAGGCACAGAATCTGAAGCAGGCTCCAGTCTCTGAGCTATCAGCACAGAGCCAGATGTGGGGCTTGATCCCATGAACAGTGAGATCATGACCTGACCTGATGTTGGACACTTAACCAACTGAGCCACCCAGGTGCCCCTCAGAACATTCCATTCTAAAACAGCAGAAAACACATTCTTTTCAAGTGCACATGGAATATTCTCAAGAACAGTAGACAAATTAGGTCACAAAACAAGTCCCAACGAATTAAAAAAAAGATCGAAGTCATGCAATGCATTTTTTCATATTTGTTTGTTTGTTTGCTTATTTATTTTGATGGAGAGACAGTGAGCAGGGGAGGGACAGAGAGAAAGTGAGAAAGAGAATCTCAAGCAGGCTCTGTGCTGTCAGCATGGAGCTCAATGTGGGGTTTGATATCATGAAACTTCAGATCAGGACCTTAGCTGAAATCAAGAGTCAGACACGAGTCAGACACAACCAAATGAGCCACCCAGTCACCCCAATATGCATCTCTTCTGACCACAACACTATGAAACTATAAATCAACCACAAGAAAAAATCTGGAAAGAGCACAAATACATGGAAGTTCAATAAAATGTAACTAAACAATGAACGAATCATGAAGAAATCAAATAGTAAATCAAAAGTTACATAGAAACAAATGAAAATGAAAACACAATGGTCCAAAACCTTTGGGATCAATGCAGCAAAAGCAGGTGTAAGAAGGAAGTTTACGCAATATAGGCCTACTGCATGAAGCAAGAAAAATCTCAAGTAAACTACCTAACCTTACATTGAAATGTGCTAAAAAAAAATGAAGAAGAAAAAGAAGAAGAAGAAACAAAACCCAAGACCAGCATAAGGAAGGAAATGATAAAGATTAGGACAGAAAAAAATGATACAGAAAATAAACAATAGAACCGATCAATGAAAACAGGAACTGCTTCTTTGAAACGATCAACAAAATTGACAAAGCTCTAGCCAAATTCATGAGAGAGAGAGATAGGGGGTGGGGTGGACTCAAACAAAATCACAAATGAAGGAGGAGAAATAACAACCAACACCAGAGATATACAATCAATTCTGAGAGACTATTTTGAAAAATTATATGCCAACAAACTGGACAACCTAGAAGAAATGGATGAATTCCTAGAATCATACAACCTACCAAAATTGAAGCAGGAAAAAAACAGATAATTCAATAGATAATTGAAGCAGGAAAAAATATCAATTTACCTGCATTAAAATTGAATCAGGAATCAAAAAACTGCCAAAAAAACAAAAGTCCAGGACCAGATGGCTTCAAAGTGAATTCTACCAAACATTTACAGAAGAACTTATTCTTCCCAAACTATTCCAAAAACTATAAGAGGTAGGAAAAATTCCAAACTTATTCTATGAAGTCAACATTACCCTGACACCAAAACCAGACAAAGATATCACACACAAAGAAGAGGCCAATATCTCTGATGAACATAGATGCAAACATTCTCAACAAAATAGTAACAAACTGAGTCCAACAGTACATTAAAAAAATCATTCACCACAATCAAGTGGATTTATTCTTGGAATGCAAGCATGGTTCAATATTCACAAATCAATCAACATGATATATCACATCAATAAGATAAAGGATAAAAAACATATGATCATTTTAACAGGTGAATTTAAGCATGTGACAAAGTACAACTACCATTCATGATAAAATCTCTCAACAAAGTAGGTACAGAGGGAACATACCTCATCATAATAAAAGCCATGTATAAAAACCCACAGCTAACCTCACACTCAATGGGGAAAAACTAGGGCTTTCCCCTAAGATCAGGAATAAGACAAAGATGTCCATTCTCCCCACTTTTATTCAACATAGTACTGGAAGTCCTAGCCACAGCAATCACAATAAAAAGAAATAAAAGGCATCCAAATTGTTAAGAAGAAATAAAACTCTCACTATTTACAGATGACACAATACTATACATAGAAAAACCCATAAAGACTCCACCAAATAACTACTAGTACTGATAAACAAATTCAGTAAATTGAAGGACACAAAATCAATGAACAAAAATCTATTGCATTGCTTTTCACTTTAATGAAGCAACAGAAAGAGATATTAAGAAAACAATCCCATTTACAACTGCAACGAAAAGAATAAAATACCTAGGAATAAATTTAACCGAAGAAATGAAAGACCTTTACTACGATAACTATAAAACATTGATGAAAGAAAGTAAAGACATAAATAAATGTAAAGACATTCCAACTCATGTAGAAGAACAAATATTGATAAAATGTCTATACTACCCCAAGCAATTACAGATTTAATGCAATCCCTATGAAAATACCAATAGCATTTTTCACAGACTTATAACAAACAATCCTAAAATTTGTATGGAGCCATAAAAGACTCTGAACAAACAAAGCAATTCTGAAAAGAAAAACAAAACTGGGGTATCACAATTCCAGATGTCAAGTTATATTACAAATTTGTGGTAATCGAAACAGTATGGTACTGACACAAAAACAGACAAATAGATCAAGAGAACAGAGTAGTAAATCCAGAAATAAACCCACAATTATATGGTAAATTAATCTTTGACAAAGAAGGAATGAATATCCAATGAGAAAAAGTCTCTTCAACAAATGGTGTTGGGATAACTGGACAGCTATATGCAAAAGAATGAAACTGGATGACTTTCTTTTTTTTTTTTAAGTTTTATTTATTTATTTTGAGAGAGAGAGCTGGGGTGGGGCAGAAAGAGAGAATCTGAAGCAGGCTCCATGCACAGCATGGAACCCGATGCAGGGCTTGATCCCACAACCATAAGATCATGACCTGAGCCAAAATCAAAAGTTGTACACTTAACCAAGTGAGTCACCCAGGTGCTCCTGGACCATTTTATTAAACTACAAGCAAAATAAACTCAAAATGGTTTAAAGACCTAAATGTGAGACTTGAAATCTTAAAAATCCTAGAACACAGGTAATAACTTATTTGATACTGGTTGTAGCACATTTTTCTAGATATATCTCCCGAGGCAAGGGAAATAAAAGCAAAAATAAACAATTGGGACTACATCAAAATAAAAGTTTTCTGCACAGCAAAGGTAACAATCAATACAGCTAAAAGCCTGGGGAATGAGAAAAGATATTTGCAAATTACATCCAATAAAGTGTTAGTATCCAAAATATATAAAGAACTTAAACATTTGAACACCAAAAAACAACCACGAGTAATTTAGTTAAGAAATAGGCAGAAGACATGAATAGGAATTTCTCCAAAGAAGACATCCAGATGGCCAACACACTGATCTGCACCACTCATTATCAGGAAAATACAGATTGAAACTACAATGAGATATCACTTTACATTGGTCAGAATGGCTAAAGTCAAAAACACAAGAAACAACAAATGTTGGTGAGGATGTGGAAAAAAAGGAACCCTCTTGCACTGTTGGTTGGAATAGAAACTGGTGCAGCCACTGTGGAAGACAGTATGGAGTTTCTTCTAAAAAGTTAAAAACAGAAGCATCCTATGATTCCATAATCACACTATTGGGTATTTACCCCAAAACTACAAAAACACTACTTCAAAAGGAAACAGGAACTCCTATGTTTCCTGCAGCATTATTTGCCATAGACAAATTATGGAAGCAGACCTAGTGTCCATCAATAGATGAAATTTATAAAGAAGTGATAAATATATATAGATATATATTTACCCATATATTTATATATATTTAATATATATATTTATCCATATATATATAATGGAATATTATTCAGCCAGAAAAAAGAATGAAATCTTGCCATTAGCAACAACATGGATGGAGCTGGAGAATATAATCGTAAGTGAAGTAAGTCAGAGAAAAACAAATACCATGTGATTTCATTCATATCTGAAATTTAGGAAACAAAACAAATGAGCAAAGGAAAAAAGAGAAAAATAGATCAACTAAAAAACAGATTCTTAACTATGGACAACAAACTGATGCTTACCAGAGGGGAGGTGGGTAGGGCCATGGGTGAAATAAGTGATGGGAGTAAAGAGTACATTTATCATAATGAGTACTGAGCAATGTGCAGAAGTGTTGAATCACTATACTGTACACCTGAAACTAATATAACACTGTTTATTTACTATACTGGAATTAAAGAGTTAATTTTAAAAAAGACAGTAAGAGTAAAGATACATACATTTTATTAAAAGAGCAACATGAAAGCATGAAGAAAAATGCAGAAAACTAGAAGATAAGACTAGATTTGATACTGAAGGAGAAATATTTTTCATATAAAAAACCCCTGCTGCTAGCAAACTCAAACTAAAATAATTCATTTCACTAAAAAACTAATTTCACTAAAGGAAAACTATTCAAGCAGAAAGAAAGCTATTCCACATAGAAATTTGTTGAGGTTGAAAAGAATAAAAATCAGAAAGAAAAATATGTAAGTATATATAAATAAGTACTACTGTTAAAAACAATATTAATGTTTTGTAAGGCTAAAATATATGACAATAATACACACAGGGTGAGGTAAATATAAATTAAATTCCATAAGAACTTTGTATTATCTAGAGAATAGTTAAAACATTGTAATTTAAAATAGGTCTAACAATTCAATATGAATGCGAAATCTGCCTTAGGAGGCAGGAAAATGATAAAAGTAAGACAAGCAGAGACAAATTATAAAACATAGAGTAAAAGTTTGGCTTAAACCAATATAAATCAGTAACTTAAAAATATGTATGAAAAGGAATTACACAATTAAGCTTAAATGATAAAAGCTATCAGGTTAGATCAAACAATATCCCGTATACCTGATAAGATTAAACTACAAACTATAAGTTTCTTTTAAATGTAACACTTTAAATATAAGGAAGTAAAAATATTAAAAAGAAGAAAAATACATACTTTTTAACACACTATTCTTTAAAAAATCAGCTTTTCAATTCGAATTTCTTCAAGTAGGTGTGGATAGCACTGATTTTCAGACTTTCTCTAATCTGCTTCTAAAGCTATACATTTCCTCTAAGCATAGCTTCAACTGCATTCCACAAATTCTGGTTATTTTATCACTTAGTTCAAAATATTATCTTTCTTTTGTTGGGATTTCTTCCTTTCACAGCATATTGCTTAATTTCCAAACACTAAGGATTTTTTTAAATGTTTTTAATGTTTATTTATTTTTGAGAGAGAGAGAGACACGTACAGGGTGCAGTGGGGGTGGGGCAGAGAGAGAGGGAGACACAGAAAACAAAGGAGGCTTTAGGCTCTGAGATGTCAGCACAGAGCCCGATGCAGGGGCCGAACCCACGAACCATAAGATCATGACCTGAGCTGAAGTCGGATGCTTAACTGAATGAGCCTCCCAGGCGCCCCTAAGGATTTTTTTTTATTATCTTATTGGTATTGATTTCTAGCTTATATCTATTGAGGTCAGGGAATCATCACTACATACTTTCAATATTTTAAATACTGTTGAGATTTTTTTGTCTTACCATATGGTTGATTCTGGTAAATACAGCAGCAATACTTGAAAATATATGTAGTCTGAAGTTGCCAGAGGGTAATAATCTATATATGTGAATTTGGAAAATGTATTAATCATGCTGTTCAAATTTGAATGTACACATTTCCTATGAATCTCTCAATTCTACCTTTAAATATAGTCATAAAGGGAAGGCACATACACCTAATGGAATAGAAATGTACATGCATGCTTGCATACACACATGTCCATGCACACACACATGAGTTAGATAAATATAAATACATATGTATATGTATTTTTGTATGCATATATATGGATATATATATATATTTGTTCATTGCAGCATTATTTGTAATAGCAAAAGAGTGAAAACACCTCAAATATTCAAAAAGAGTAAAATATTTAAATCAATGAACACAAATAAAAACTACTATGCCCAATGATATGGATGAATTTCACAGCTATAAAAATGTGTAAGCATCACACACAAATTCCTAAATATTGTGATTGAGTTTACATAAAGTTCAAAAACAAGCAAAATTAACCTAAGGTGATAGAAGTCAGAATATCATTGCGGGGGGGGGGGCACAAGTGATCTTCTGGCGTTTTGGCAGCATTTTTTACCTTGATCAGGGTAAAAGTCATCAAGCTATACACTTATGATTTGTGCTCTGTAACATGTGTATATTATACATCAATTTAAAGAAACTTTATTTTTAATTTTTGAAAAAAGCAGGTGAAATGCAGAATGTTGAAAATGAAGAGAAAGTCAACAATGCAGATGATACTAACCAGGTAAAATATTTTTCTTTGAAATAATTGGGCCCTGTCTGATTCTCAGATTTATCTTTAATGTAAGTATGAGGTATTACTGACAATGGTATAGTGGGAAGAACACAGGCTTCACGTGAAGAACTGAGATCCTGCTCCATCATTACCAGCTTGGGTCTGAGTAAGTTTCTTCATCTGTTATGTGTCTCTGAGATGCTATGCTTTGAAAGACACACAGAGGCAGAGGCACAGGTAGAGACATGGATTTAAATGCTCAGCATGATATCTAGATTATAGTGATCAGTTAAAATTTAATTTCTACCCTTCCTTATATCTATTTCACAGTAGGAGGCAATGAGACATGGAAGGGTTGCATATCTTATTGTTGCTGTTGAGTAAGTAGTAGAGCCAGGATCAGAACTCATACCTCCACAGCTAATACTACACCTTCATCCTACTCAGGTTTTTTCACTTTTTTCATTTCTATAAGCAGTCATTGGCCAGAAGTGACCAACTTCTCCAAGTGGAAATGTCAGCTCAGAAAATGTTTAAACCTCAAGCCCTGCCTTTCCTTCAAAATGAACACTTTTTAGCCTCATTAGAAATTATCATTTACAGGTAAAGGTCTTTTACTTTGAACCTATAGATAGGAAATTGAATTCCTGCCTTTCTCATAATTCTGAGTATCAGCTTTTGTTTCATACATTCATCTCCTTGGAGAAGCCACTTCTGAAAGGATGTAGTCCAAGTTACCACATATTATTGCAGTACTATGGTTATAACTTCCATGGAAAGTACATTCTCTGACCACATTAGATAGAAAATGATAGCTTCACAGAAATAGATTTCCAGTACTTAGAGCCCTAATGAATGAAGGAGGATGGCTAAGGAACTTTTTTCAAATTTCATACCCTCTAATCATTTTTCACTGAACTTTCCCCAGAAAACCCAGTATGGTTTTCTTCTTGGACACTGTTAACCAATCTAGGCTTAAGGGAAGTTCCATATTGCACAATATATGGTGACAATTCTTTGCAGAAGCAGCTGGACCACCATTAGTCCATGCATGCAGAAATATTCAGAATATTATCAATGTTACATAGATACTCCAAGAGAGAAAAGCTTCCTTTTCTATTCCTGTTTTGCTTGTCTCCAAATTAAGTGACTGTTTATATTTAGGTTGATGGTCCATGATTTAGGTTTACTCAGTCAACAACTATGCAGGTTAAGGTAGGGGCGAGAATAGAGCACTGCATGAATAGTGCTGGTGGAAGCTAATGGGTACCTGAACAAAAGCTATACAGAGAAAATGAAAAACATGAACACGGTATGCACATGGAAGAAACTTAAATTCACTGTTATGAACCAAACATTCTATCAGGCAGCTATCAAGAAAAACATCATCTTACAGATGAGAAAACATGAGTACAATCAAATGTTTTTCCCAATATCCCACATCTTTCCTGTATTAAGGGGTAGGATCTCTGAGTTTGTATCTTGTTCTTTTTATCTATAGGTCCTCAGGGATCCTGATACCACATACACCCACATCCACCCGCCCTACACACTGTACAGAAACGCAAATACTGATACCAATGATCCTTGGAAGCTCTACTATCTTTGACTGAAACAACCCTCAAAAAGAGAAGTAAAACCTGTGTTTTACCTAAGGTCCTCTACCTTCTAGTAGTGGCAATTAACATCTCTAAGCCTCAATTCAATCAACTAGAAAAGGTAAAGTTATAATAACCCTTACAGGTTTATTCTAAGGGCTCAGTAAGATCATAAATCACCTGGTTCTATATCTCACCCAAAGTTCTGATCTGCCATGCCTTACTGAAAATGCTTTAACAGTATATTGTGAAGTCGTTAGTGTCCCCACTGAAAAAGAACTTGCTCCTTGGTAAGAACGGAATCTATTCTAGAAGTCCATGCCCCATGCTTAACAAAGCAAACAATGTGTTGCTTCCTCATCTTAAGGAGGTCACCATGTCTTTGTGGAGAAACTAGCAACCAAATCTGGTCTGCCTGCCTCCTCCTCTAGAACTCAGATGGTCCCCAGTATTGCCCAGACAGCAGAGATGCATTAGAGATGGAAGTGCATTATCCAGAAAACACTCTGAAGCATCATTTAGCAAGCAAATGGCAAAACTCATATATGAGCCAATATAGTTTTCTCTAAAACCTGTGCTCTTTATGTTCCATGGTAGGCTAGGAGGACCTTCGGCTTTTTATTTCCTGTGATATAAAGGCATGTATCCATAGACATGGAAATGAAAATGAAAAGGAGGTGTGCAGACAAAGGCCTCAAGTAGGAAAGAGATGGACTACTCAATTTTAGGAGACTTTAATAAAGGGATTGTGTACAATGTATGGGCAGGATTAAACGGAATCAATAAGGAATGTAAAAGGAGTCATCAGATTAACAGCAGAGGGAGCAGTTGTATCCTACATCTGAAGGGACAGACAGGGATCAGATACCAGAACCTGGAGAGAGAGTTGTAGCTAGAGGAGAGCAAAATCCTAGAAGAGCTAAGATCTTCAGATAAGGCAAACAGCCACTACCAACCCATCCAAAAGGGAAGAAGTCAGAGAAATAAAATACCCCAACCTTACTCCACAAACATCTTCCAATGCTTCCCATTAGACCACCTGTCAGAACTCAAGTGAGTCTTTTGATGCAGTCCAAAGTTATCTATACTTGGGGATGCAGTTCACCATGTAGAGCACATGTTTTGTGTGTATGAAACCCCTTGATTCAATCTTTACCTAAATATTGGAATAAGGAATCCAACTTATTTCTCTTTCATTCTTGGCAGGTCTTTCTTCAAATATTAAAAAAAAAAAAACAAAGTAGATTATTGGATACAAAACTATCTATCTACTAGAAGAGAGAGAGTGATGAAGAGTAGTGGATCCAGATGGGCAAAAGAAATTGCAAACTAGAGGGGCACCTGGGTGGCTCAGTCAGTTAAGTATCCAACCTGATTTCGGCTCAGGGCATGATCTTGTGGTTTTGTAGGTTTGAGCTCTGTGTCAAGCTCTGCACTGACAGCACAAAGCCTGCTTGGGATTCTCTCTCTCCCTCTCTCTCTGCCCTCCCCTGCTCACTCTCTCTCTCTCAAAAATAAATAAATAAACTTATAAAAATGAAAATGTGAACTCAAGCTGAGCATGGAGAATGTTAGTACTTTCCCATACCTAGTCCAATGGCATGTTAAACAAGCAACAACCTGAGCCCTAGTCTCAAAGAAACCCAAGTCACCAAGAAAAAAGAGAATAGCCAAATCAAATGTGGGTTAAGCTGTTTTTGGCATCTATGGGGTCTGGCTTTAGAAGAGTGAAGAAACGTCTCTAGAAAATAATAACTCTATGCCTCAGGTGAAGGATCAGTATAGTACCAGGGAGTTCTAACAGAGGCCATATAAGCAATACTAAAGGTGAGCACATACCAGTCACTTAAGTTAGCCCCTTCACTCAACATATCATCATCTCTTCAATAAAAATTAGTATCTCCCTTTAGTGTATATTCATCACATTTGTTTTTGTTATTGCTCTTGCATTTAAACTGTTTGGTCATCTTTATTTTCCATTTTAAGGTAATAGATGACCACAAAGACAATTTGGAAAATAAAGAAAAAAGAAGAGAACTATAATTCCACCTCTGAAAGAAAATCACTGTTAACACTGTATTCTCTACATTTTCTAGGCATAATTTTACTTTCTCAACACTGTTAGCAGACATAATTTTATTTGCTTGTTTTACATACTTGAAATTTTCCTTTAAATCAGTAGTTTTCAAAATATGGTCTTCAGACCAGCAGCATGGGGATCACCTGGGAACTTGCTAGAAATGCATATTTTGAGGCCCCATTCCAGACCTACTGAAACAAAACTGGTGTTGAAACGGCAATCTGTGTTCTAACAAGCCATCCAGGTAACATAATGTGTGCTGAAGTTTAAGAGCCATTGCTACAGACCCTATTTTATATTCTATTTTTTTCACTCAACATTATCATATTCACATTTTCCAGATCATGATTAACACACTCATTTCAATAACTGTTTAGGATTTATAATAATGAAATTATAATTGATATTTATAATTTATAAACCTAAAATTTATAATCCTAGAGAATATAATTCATTTAAACAGTTGTTATTCATTCATTTATTTTGTAATATATGCTGTGTACCTTCTATGTAACAGTGTTCTAGATACTATGGATAATATCAGAATGGAGACTATTATACTTACTCATTACTCACCTAGGTAATTTACATTTTTTCACCATTATAATTAATGCTAGAGCTAAATACCTTTTTAATGTAAAGGCTCCCCTCCCTTATGTTTTAGAAGGAAGGAAACATTGTCTAAATCAGTATGACTTTGAGTACAAAGATGGCCCAAACTGCCATCAAAAAGATGTATTTTATTTTTCCCATGATACTCCTCTCTTTATTAAGGTAAAAAAAAATTATAGGAGCTCAGTCAGAACAATAGTCCAATCTGAGTTTTTCCTGCTCCTCAGAGAGAAGCATAGAAACTCTAGTTAATTCTCAGAAAGAACCCACTCTCTGCTAATAGTGATGAAAATATGTGGTCCCAACTGTTTGTTGCAATTCTTGTCCAGTTCAGCAGTGGTCAAAGCATTTTAATCATTGCCATTCAGCAATAATCTTTTATTTCTGATTAAGAGGAAAAAATCTGTCACCTCTTTCTCTAGTGCTATTTTCTGCCATGATCCCCAGTTTGTGCCAGGGCTCCCAATATGCCCATTAGTTTCTGTGTCCTCACACATTCATGGCCAAAGGGCCAGAGTAGCTGGGTATGAAGATACTATCTTTTAAGCCACAGGCTGTGCCAGGAGAAACATTTCTCTGAGACGCTTTAGACATGGGGCTGAGTATGTCTGGCTCACTCCTCCCTTCTTTTGAATTTTTATTCCTTGTATTCAGCCAGTTGACCTAAAACAAGACTAACTTGGCCCAATGAAGAGATCTAATAACGTTAAATCCCAAAGGGGAAGAGGCCTGAGCCAGTTTATTCCCTTCCCAAAGATTTGTTGGGCCTTTTGCCATGAAAAAGAGAAAGGGCACACTCTGTTAGGAAACATCAAATGAATGTGTACCTATTTCTTCAAATACTGGAGGTTTAATCAATTGCAGCTACACAATTGAAAACGAACATCCTAGGGGCACTTGGGTGGCTATTGGTTAAGCGTCCAACCTGGTTTCAGCTCAGGTCATGATCTCACAGTTTCATGGGTTTGAGCTCTGCGTTGGGCTCCGCACTAACAGTGCAGAGCCTGCATGGGATTCTTTCTCTCTCCCTCTCTCTCTCTGCCCCCACTCCTGACCCCACTCAAGCTGTCTCTCTCTGAAAATAAATAAATAAACTGAAACTTTTTAAAAAAGAAAAGAAATTAAAAAGAAAACAAACATCCTAGAATAAACAGCATGTTATCCAGGATGATTGGCTAATCTGCTCCAATTGATACTTTTAAGTATGTGCAATTTATCAACAAGTATCTACTGAGAATCTACTATGTGCCAGGCATTATTCTAGCCACTTTGGGATGCATCAAACTAAATAGGCAAAAATTCTTGCCCTTGTAGAGTTTACATGCCAATTGAAGACAAGGACAATAAACAACCAAACAACTAAAGTATATTATTGGTGTGTCAAAAGGTAGAATAATTTAGAGAAAAAGTTGGGAGGGGGGATGAGGAAGCTGGTTGTAATTTTAAATACTATCCTCTGGATAGGCTTTCTGAGAGGTGACATTTGATCTACATCCTGAAGGAGTTGAGGGGGTAAACCCTGTGGTTATTTACATAGGGAATGTTCTAGGATTACCTTCTGCACATAGCTGTGGCTCTACTGAGGGAAGCACTTAGGTTGAAGCAGGAAGTGGGCAGACATGAAGACTTCCTGCTAAGGAATTGTTGGGATCTGGGTTTGTGTAGCTCACCATCCTGTTCTCCTGGGATTTGGGGAAGCACTTGAAAATGAGGGAGAATTAAAGGGTTGGTGTGTGGAGGAAGTTGGGACAGAGTGGAAGAAGCTGAGGTGGGGTCCCACCCCCACTCTGTCTCTGTGTTCTTTCCTTCTTCCATCCAGAGTTTGAAGTACAAGTGATTTTTTTGAAGGTACAAGTGATTTTGATGTGTTTAGTAAATTCTAGAATCCCTGGATCTGAAGAAAAGTGTACATGGCAGGACATTAAAGAATTTCTAAACCCCTAAAGGCTCAAAACAATAATTTCAAGTATGATAAAAATGTAAAATATCTCATCAAATATCTTTGTATTGGTTACACACTGACATTATAACATTTTGAATGCTTTGGTTAAATAAAATATTGTAATTATTTTGCCTATTATTTTTTATTGTTTTATTTATTTTTATTTTATTTTTTATTTTTTAAAATTTATATCCAAATTAGTTAGCATATAGTGGAACAATGATTTCAGGAGTAGATTCCTTATTGCCCCTTATTTTTTATTGTTTTTAATGCAGCTACTAAAAAATTTTAAATTACATCTGTGGATAGAAGCATCGGCTAAGGCTAAGGTGGTAATTATACTGCAATATGTAAATGTATCAAATCAACTCACTGAATACCTTAAACTTACACAATGGTACATGTCAATTATATCTCAATAAAAATAAATTTAAAAAGCTGTTCAAATTATACTTCTATTGGATAGCTATTTTAGAAGCTTAATAGTAATATATTTTAGAATATTATTTTAAAAGATTATTTTAAAATAATTATAGGCTCACAGGGATTTGAAAAAATAGTCCAGAGAGGTCTGGTGTACCCTTCACCCATTTTCCCACAACAGTTACATCTTACAGAACCATAGTAAAATATAAAAACCAGAAAATTGGTATTGGTAAAATGTTTGTGTGTTTTAGTTCTATGCCATTTTATCACATGTGTAGAATTCAGTCATGACAGAAATCAAGATGGAGAACTATTCCATCATCACAAAGATCTCCCTATGTTTAGGTCTTTAGAATAACAACTAATAAATTGCCCTACCAGTGAAATGGAGAGGTGAAAGTTTCTCACACAATACTTTCCTTACTTGCCTGGTTGAGCAATTATGAGAGACATACTTACAGTGGTGCAGCAGAGAGGACTCACTGAAGCGGCAGCAACTACAAATTCCACCTCCTCCAGTAAGCTGCTAAGAACAGCCCACTGGAATCTATCTCTTTCACTCTCATCTCCCAAGGAAATTTGTTAATATTTCTGTAGTAATAAACTTATCACACTACTTTTTTTGTAAAATGTTATTCATATATCCCTCCCTCCCTTCTATAATTAGACTATGCTCCTAAGGGTAGGAGCAATAATTTACCATTTTTGCATCTTTTTTGAATTTTTTTACAGTTTTATGTATGTATGTATGTATTTTTTTATTTATTTTTGAGAGAGAGAGAGAGAAAGAAAGAGAGAGAGAGCAGGGGAGGGGCAAAGAGAGGAACAGAGACAGAATCGCCAGCAGGCTCTGCATTGTCAGTGCAGAGCCTAATGCAGGGCTCGAACTTATCACCCATGAGCTCATGAAACCAAGAGCCGAATGCTTAACCAACTGAGCCACCTTGACACACTGCTGTTTTTGTATCTTTAATGTCTATCACAGTATCTGGGTCCCCCAAAATGCTTAATGAATGTTAAGTTATATTAAAGAAATAATAAATATAAAGGCATTATCAGGAAACATGCATACTATTACAGAAACACTGTCAGGTGCAGCAATTAAGAACAAGGGCTTTGGAATTACAAAGTCTGGGTCTTGAGTCTTTAATATTCAATATGTACCTCTTTAACCTGAAAAGTTTCCTAAGCCCTCATAAATTTTAATTTCCTCACTTATATAAAAAGATATAATAATAGTACTTATACAATAGGGATGTTGGAAGTATTTATCAACATAATACATAATACATAGTTATACATAGTATCTAATATATATTATCCTTGTATCCAGTAAATAGTTAGTAGTTCTTTAGGTAAAAAGAAAATGAGATAGAAATACCTCATTTTCCTTTAGAAACATTTAGAAACACCTAAGTATAATTCTTAGGTGGAGATTCAATTTAATTACAGGAAGTAGACAATTATTACTGTAACCTTAATCAAACTCAGGAAACAACTGAGTACTTATTCACGGGGAGACAGGAGAGCAGTATTTAAGTGAATTCTAAACTCGACCTCTAGAGAATTGATTGTGAGCCTCACTCTTGACATGATGGCTAAATAAACAATTACTTATTAACTGCTGCCTGGAGGTTCAGTTTTTAATCTCCTGAACTAGTGATAAAATGAAGATTTGATTTGGAGATTTAAAATCAGGCTATAGACAATTTGCAGCTAAGGTGAGAAAGTAACAGAGAACAGGGAGGCTTGGGTCAAATGGCAAAAACACAATTTAGTTGTTGACCAAGAAGATGGGCTGAGGAGACATTTTTGAAGCTAAATATACTTGGGACAATTTACACTCCACGGATGGATGACTGGAACACTCCTCAATATCATTTAATGGTTTTCCCCTGCAGGGCACCAGAGCACTGCCTCACCCAGATTTGTTCTTTTCTTTCCATTGTGAGAGCAGCACCTCCATTACCTGTATATTTAATGTTGACACTGTGCTACTTAGATGATGGATACTTTTCAGAGGGTTGTTGAAAGTGGGAATGTTTAACAACCACAATCACTGGACATGATGATGAAGAGAAAAACCTGAGGAAAAAAACTCTCAAGTATCAGATCAGAGCTGTACATTAATCACGGTATAAAGCCAGACTGTCCTAGGTCTGTATTCTAGGCTTGCCACCAATTTTTAGTATGACCTTGGACAAATACCTTCACCTCTAAAAATTTTTCTTTATTTATAAAATGGGAATAAGTGTATCAACCTCAAGAGAGCGTAAGTAGGCATGACAGGGCCAGGAAATGAGGACTTTTATGCACCTGTGCTTATTCCATAATTAGAATTCATATCCCACTCATCTCAAAGAATTGACAATACAACCAACACTTAGCAAGGGACAGTTTTAACATCAACTCCTCAAGGATGTCTATCACCTTAAAGAAATATTTCTCAGAGTCTTATTTGCGGTGCTTCTGCCAAATCCTCAGAACACAGTTGTATCATGTAAGCTCAGGTGTTTGGTTGCCCCTTCAAAGAGTTTCATACACCATCTACTTTTTCTATTAAGAACCAGTGGAGATCCCAGAGACACCCTAAATTATTCTCTCAGTATCTTTGGCTTACCTTCCACAGCTACGAGTTTCTGATAATTCTATTCCATTAAATCTAATCTGACAATGTCATTGACTTTGTATGTTGCACCACCAGGGGACATTGACCCCATAGAAGATTCATGGTGACTGTTCAATAAATATTTCTTAAATTTAAAACAAAACAAGTATTTGGGGCACCTGGATGGCTTAGTCGGTTAAGTGTCCGACTTTGGCTCAGGTCATGATCTCACCGTTTGTGAGTTCGAGCCCATGTTGGTCTCTGTGCTGACAGCTCGGAGCCTGGAGCCTGCTTTGGATTCAATGTCTCCCTCTCTCTCTGTCCCTCCCCAACTTGTGATCTGTCTCTGTCTCTCAAAAATAAATAAATGTAAAAAAAAATTTTTTAAACAACAAAGTGTTTTAGAACCTATTACTAAAAACCAGTGTCTTTCTGCCTGATAGCCCCAAACAATTTTGAATGTTTCTTCACTTGTTCAGTGTCATATAAGGCACATTCATGGTGCTACCTACAACCAGTGACACCTGAAGAATACAAGATTTACATACAATGATATTAAGATTTCTGCCATATCCCTTAAGTTTTCTATTTCTGGCAAAGTGTTCCCATTACGGTCTTCACGAAAAGTCACAATGCAAATGGGTAGAGTTCTGTAAATTTTTTTCCAGTGAAGTTTCACTTTTATACAGCCAAAGGCCCCATCATAAAGAAAGAATACCTTAATACATATCTCACTAATAGATTAACTTTCCTTTCAGATTCTACTTGCTTTCTCTGGTGCTAGGAAATTACTGAGCTAAACACAAATGTTTAAAGTCAACCCCCATGCCCATAAATATGTGTATTAGAAAGCATATCCTATGCAGGGTGCCTGGGTGGCTCAGTTGGTTAAGTGTTTGGCTTCAGCTCAGGTCATGATCTCACAGTCTGTGAGTTCGAGCCCCACATCGGGCTCTGTGCTGTCAGTTCAGAGCCTGGAACTTGCTTTGGATTCTGTGTCTCCCTCTCTCTTTGCCCCTCCCCCACTCATGCTCTGTCTCTATCAAAAAATGAACATTAAAAAAAATTTTTAAAAAGAAAGCATCCCCTATGGGATATATTAATGTGGAGAACCCATACTAGAAGAATGCCTAAAGCTGCTCCCCACCCTGTCATAACTAGTAATTAGATAACTCATAGAAATGACTGAATTTGCTCCCAAATAAAGCATTTATTTCAATTACCCACATGCATCTTGCATCTCATGAGGCTGACGACAGGATAATAGGATATACCCTTCTCTTTTATCTCTGGGAATCCCAGTATCAACATGAAGTTCCCCTGTTATATTAGCTTATTGAACCTAGGTTTTAGAAGATTGAAGCAGATCATAGCATAAATAAACAATGATTAATTTAGGTTTATATTTGAATTATTCTAATGTAATCATAAAGTAAGAATTATTTCTCTCCTCTCTGCCAAATGATCAGAAAATTAGCATGCTATCTTTCAGCACATTGTAACTTCACATTATTTACATTAAAACAAACCACTAGCAAAACACTAAGACTTACTCATCCTGTACCTTCAATGTAAGATGTTCCTAACCTGCCTTTCATTTCGCTTTCTCAAATAGTGCACTTTTTTCACAATTTGTTTTTCCTTCATGTTCCACCTATGATTCAATAATTATTATTTTTCAGTAGGTAATATTCAGTATTTTCAGTAATTTCAGTAGGTAATAAGAACGTGGAAGCATGTCTTGCCTTATCACCTGTACAGAGCATCATTCAAGGGATTGGATTTGGATAGCCCCAGAGATCATGTCCACTTGGGAACTACTATTAGCATAAACATATTGCTCATGGATCTATCTTCCATCTTTAGAAGCAACTCACTTTTCTTTTAAAATTATCTGTGCGTACCTCCACCCACAGACCATCTAACGTTTGTGTCTTTTGGGAAATTATGCATCAAAGCTGACAGCAAGCTACATGGTCTCCCTCAAATACTATCTGCCCAGAGGCCATTTACATCCTTTATCTCATATCCCTTTCCTCTGTCTTCAAAGCCAGCAGTGTAGCATTTCCAAATCCTTTTTTATTTCTGTCCGTCTGCTTCCATATTCTTTACTACCCCATGTTCTGTCTGGTTCTGATTGCTTCTGGATCCTTCTTGCAGGATACCCTTGTGATTACACCATGCCCATCTGGGTAATCTCTCCAATATCCTTACCTTAGAAAGTCCTTTTTTTTTAATGTAAAAGGCATAAGAGCATTTACAAGTTCTGAGAATTAGGAGGTAGCCATCCCCAGGGGGCCACTATTAAGTCCATAATAGACACCATTCCCATGTTTATTTTCCTTACATATGAGAACATAATTAGGACAGGTATCCAGAATAACTTTCAGTTTTACCATTTGGCACCTTATCCCTTCTGACAAATTAGAAAAACAAAGGCATACTGCACAGGAGGGTAAGAAACATTATAGAAATTGCCAGTATCATTTAAAAATAACAACAACAACAACAACAACAACAACAACAACAACTAAGAGGTACAGGGAGTTATTGATTCCATTCATTAACTCGTTGAGCCAGTAAAGAAAAAAAATACTGGTTCAAGGAAAATCAGTAGATATTTATAAACTTAATCAAGGAGGAACCCCAATTTTTACAACAGTTTAGATAGAGTTACTTCATCCAGCAAATAAATTCAGCATCTTATAGCTGGCATGTAGCATTAAATCTGGAAAATAAATGTGTTTTCCTATGTTTTTCCTTCCCTCCTTGCTTCCTTAAAAATGCAAATAGTATGCGTTTTTGATTGAGCAACCAAAGTAATGGATGTGGTTGACATTTATCAACTTTTGATCATTCTGCATCTAAACATACTCAGACTTCGGGGAAATGTCCCATTGTGTATCATATCAGAGAGGCCTGCCTCTCTAATTATGACAATTAGAATACAGAACCATAACCCAATCTCAGCCTTTTTCCTGAGATTTTGAATATGTCTATGGTAATGCATATATTCATGACTCAAACTGTAGTCAGATTCAGAGACAAAGATAACACAAGGTAGGTGGCAAAATTATGTAAACAATATGAAATAAATATTAGTGAGAAAATTGCTAACAATTAATGCATGCAAGACGTTAGCAAGGAGACAAGGAAAGGGAACTACAGCCTGTAGTTGACAGGGTGGGCAAACATTTGTTGCCAGTGGATACATTTATATACTTAAAAAAAAAATTCCCCACCCATTTTCTTGTGCCTTCTGACTGTTCTGCAAGCCCTTTCTATAGCAACATGACACAATACTCATCTTGGTAATTCTAATTGAAAAGACCTTTTAAAGTTTAACAGCTTTGCAGAGAATAGACATTTTTACAATCTGCATATTTTGTGGCATTTGATTTAATTTACAGCTCAATGAACTTGTCTCTGACTGTCTGAAACTGACACTTTATATTTACTTCTCTTTCCCCTCTGCTTCCCGTTAATGATCTTGAACACTAATAAAGTTTTACAAGAGTTGTGACTTCCTGACCAAGCATAACATTGCTCACCAGTGATAAAGTAGAAGGGCAGAACTCTATCTCAAGACCGCAAATGACTTTTGTAGAAGCAACACGTATTTTAGTTTCAACTTCTTTCCATTATTCTCAACCCATTATTAATGTTTTAATAAGTGCTAATAAATTTCACCTACATATTCATAACAGTCTAAATGCACATACTAGTCACAGTCTAAATGCAGATTCAAGTTCTAAAATCGAGTTAATCACTTTTGGATGGACCTGGGTATATAACCCACTCTGAATCAAATGGTAGCAGGAGAGAGACAACGGCAGAGCAAAAATATTTCCTAGACCAAATTTAGGTCATAGATTTAAGAAGAAAAGAGATATGGAGAGAAATGAGGAGAGAGGTAGACAGAAACAGAGACACAGACAGAGAGATAGAGAGAAACAGGATCATCAGATCACTAAATTTCATTCCAGGGGGTCCTTGACAAGTTCTCTGGGTAAGTAATACAGAGTACACCTGAGCCAGATGGATGCTTTTTCATGTTCTTTAGCAGTTTTCTGGGGTTACAAGTTCAAACAGCAATATAATTTCTAGGTAAGTTAGTCTAAGCCATTGAATACCTCCAGAAACACCTTTTATGCCCTATCCTAAGGCTAATATTTTATCAGCATACTTAGCATAGTAATTAGTTATTTTTCCTTAAACCACTCCATTTTTTGCCCTTGCCATCTTATAACTCAGCAAGGGAGAATGAGAAGAATAAATATACTGTTTAGGGCATGCAAGAGAAGCCAATTCTAAGATAAGAGCCTACTGTTTATACACAATACCCACTCATCTTTTCCCCAGTCAACCAGAGCTTCAGTTCTAACACCAGGTAGAGGGCAGGTGTTTATCGTTAAATCAGACCCACCCAACCTTGTAGGAAACATGTGTGTATGTTTGTTTGTATGTGTGTGTGTGTGTGCATTATCTTAATATTTACACAATTGTACTACCGTTATTATGCCCTAACACTATGAGGAAAGAAATTAAGTTCTATCAAGTCACTGAATTACATGTCTTCCCTTCCACACTTTGATTATAACTGTAAGTGAAAAGTGTAATGCCTAATACCCTGTAGAGTCCTCTCAGAAACTAGCAGTGACCTGATAAGTACCTGCTCCCTCTTCATTGTACTATGGGATTCTTTTTCCAGAAGTTGTCACCAGACTCAATTTCCTGTATCTGGATAAGCTTCTGCAACTTTCAGAGACTTAGTAAGCAAGTTTCAGTCAGGTGAGCTACCTCCTTTTTCCTTGGACTCAGAGGGAGTAAAAGACCAGCATGGCTCCTTTCTAAGACCAAGATGGTCCTGAGAATATCAGGGATTTATCCATAAAAGCAGTATGGATATCTCTTGAGAGTTAAATTGTAAAAATCTATACCATGTGAATGTGATTAGCCATCCAGGGAACAAGACATCAATTCTAAGTGACGGTATGAGAGTTTGAGAACACCTAAGACTCCAATCAAAGAGACTTTGGTCTAATTTGATAAAGACTGTCCTGGAACAAGATTGTCAGTTTGTATGGAAAATGGTTATCAAACGTATTATGCTAAGTCTGGAGAAAGAATGAGAAGAGAGGGGAGTGGCAGGCTACAGAAGAAAGTAAAAATGCTGGAAACTGGTACTGTATCTTCAACACTTTGCTAGGGTCAAAGATAGAAAAAATCACTTATGGACTGCTTTGTTCATTTTATTTTGTTTTGTTGTTATCATTCCGCTATGAAGGAGGGAGTTACAGTGCCCTATATGAAAGATCTTTCAGAATCAACGACATCATTTTTTCTGCTCTGTATCTATTGCCATTTTTGATTACTGTAATCCCTTACTCCAAAATACACACACACACACACACACACACACACACACACACACACACCTCATATCTCAAGACATGTTTATTAAATTTATAATATGAGGGTAAAGAACATAACTTTGTGCAAAAAGAGTGAAGTCTTCCTAAAAAGGATGGGTGTTAATCACAAGACTTGGTTTACCCTGAATATTCCCACCCACACAAGTGTTATTTAACTAATTACTCCAAAATGTAGTGTCTTAAAATACAATTCTAATGCTTCTGTCCTCACTTTAAAATCTTAATGCAGTTGCAGCTATCTGGTAGTTCACTGTGGCTGGTTGTTCCAGAACGGTTCCTTTGCATCTGGCTATTGACTGCTTGTTGTAGGAAAGCTTCAGGGCCAGCTTATTTCTACTCTGCACAACCTTTCCACCTCCAGGATCCTAAACTGGCTGCTTCAAATGGTGGTCTTAAGATAGCATTCAAAGAGGACAAGAACAAAACAGAAAGACCTCTTGAAATCTAGACCTGAAATTTCCACATGCCACTCTGTCATATTCTGTTAATCAATGCAAGTAACAAAATCAGGCCATATTCAAGTGGGAGCACACAGACTTGTGGCATGAAGAAATAACCCCACCTCTTGATAGGAGGAGTTGCAACATCACATTACCAGGTGGTATGCATACAGGGAAAGAAGGAATCATTTCAATCAAATTTGCAACGCTGATTTATATCTTTTTAATGATTAATGATGATGTTTTTTGAATTAAAAAGTGTTCCACTTTGAAAAATAAACTATATCACAGTGTTTATAGAAGAAGTGGGTTGAGCAGGAAACAAGGAGAGACAGCAATGGAACTCCTGTTTCTTCTTTTTTATACATTCACTTGGCTGTATATGTAAATGTATGTATACTGTATATATGTAATGATATACTGTAATGATATACTGTATATGTATATGTAAATGTATGTATTCACTTGTATGTATACTGTAAATGATAATAAGGGTAGATATCTAGGGATGGGAAGTTGGATGAGTGTTTCTAAGGTGGCATCCATCACAGACAACCAAGACCTGAAACTGGATAGGATATACTGTGTGAGAAAATAAACACAAATCTATTGTATTTCCATGTATTGGTGGTAAACAATTTCCAAGTAAAGTTCTAAGTAGACAAAATTCTAAAAATGCTGTAATAGCATCAAAAAACCCACATCAAATACATAGGAGTAATTAAAATGAGAAATGTATAAGACTTCTACATAAAAAATTTAAAAATATTACTAAATGGAACTAATAAAAAGACCTAAATAAATGAAGAGGATACAATTTTGATTATTTGGATAACTCAACACTATTAAAATAATCTTTCTCCATAAATTATATATTTATCACAATATAATCAAAAGCCCAACAAAAATTTGACGAATAACAGCTCAATATTAAATTAAATGAAAATGTTAAATATCTCTAGTAGCCAAAACAATCTTAAGAAAGAAAAATGTAGCTTGAATTCTCATGCTACATGATTTTAAGATTTACTGTAAAGCTACAATAATCAAAACAAAATTACATTAACATAATAAAAGACAAATATATCAAGAGTTTGGATACAAACACATTTATATAGTCAACTGATTTTTGCAATTACACCAAAGGAATTCAATAGAGGAAAGGATAGATTACTCAATAAATGGTGCTAAAATAAATTGATACAGATATGGCAAAAACAAAACAAAAACAAAACAAACCCACAAAAGATTCTACCCGTGGCTGAAATGGATTAGCAGTACTGGATATAATCTCCAACTGTGAAGAGCTAGAAAACTAGATAAAACATAGGACAAAAAAAAGTGTTTTCAGATATTGGACATTAGGAAGTTTAGGACTGTGACCTTCTAGAGAAGACAAATAAAATAAGCCTTTGGATTTCTACCTAGAGGCAATATTCAGACTTTAAGGATGGACACAGAGAAACTAAACAGAGTCTGATGACATTCCTGAGTTGTGGAGATGGAAATCACAATTCAGAAAAGCTTAGGTGGCTGGAAATAGTAAGGAAGATCACCATAAAGATGAGAGATACATTGAAAAATAAGCAGAGGGGCGCCTGGGTGGCTCAGCTGGTTAATCATCCAACTTCATCTCAGGTCATGACCTCGAGGTTCACAAATTCAAGCCCTGTGTCAGGCTCTGTGCTGACAGCTTGGAGCTTGAAGCCTCTTTCAGATTCTGTGCCTCCCTCTCTCTCTCGGCCCCTCCCCTGCTCATGCTCTATCTCTCTCTCTCTCTCTCTCTCCCCATCAAAAATAAACATTAAAAAAAAAAGAAAAGAAAAAAGAAAAGAAAAATAACCAGAAATCCAACAATAGTATTAGGACATGCATGTGGAATCTCAAACTACATTTTCAGTCAAAGAAAGACCAGAATGACATAATCAGAGCAATTCCCCAAGCTTATACAGGGCTGTAGAGGCTTGGTATTAGATCATTCAGCATGGACAGGCCTCTGATCATTTGAGACAATCAGTGGAACACTTAGTGAAGTCTTGCTGGAAGCATAAGCCCAGACTATGTTGGGAATGATGGTCACACTATATTCAGCATAGCAAAAGTTAAGAGTAGGCATTGAAGGGATCAAACTCTTCAGCAAATAAATGCATACAAGTGCAACATCCCTTAAAAAGGAAGACAAAAATATCAAGAATGTCAGTAATGTAAACCTACCATGTCCAAAAGGCAATCAAAAATTAGACAAATTGTATACCAGAAAATATTATCAATAACTAGTTGAGGCACTTACCAAAAGAAACAAAACAAAAAGGACCTAAATGATGGAACTATTAGCAAAAATGCTAAGGCAACCATTACAAACAAGTAGATAGATATATTTAAAAGAAAATATGAACATAATAAGGAAAGAAGTAGAAAATAAAAGATTAAACCAGAATAAAAAATAATAATCTTGAAGACAAAGCAATAAAATCTAACCACCTTAAGCAAAGACAGAGAGGAATTTAAATTTTTAACAGAGCCTCAATGACTTGTAAAATTATATCAAGCAATATAGCACATGCTTAATTGGAGTCCCAAAAAGGGAACCTGGAAAAAATATATAAATAAATACTGTCCCCCAAAATTCAAAGTGTAAAGAAATCATAAACACATATGCCAGAATGTCAACATTCTCCAAGCAGGATAAGTATTGCATGCAGGTACTCATTCAAACACACACACACACACACACACACACACACACACACACACACACACAGCAAGGGATATCAAATCACACTGTTAAAACCCAGTGGCAAAGAAAAAAGTACTAAATTCAGGGAGGAAAAAAAAAAACACAGTACACACACAGAAATAAAGATAAGGATGATAGAGAATGCTTATCAGAAAACCATGCAAGCCAGAAAAAATTGGATCAATATTTTGAATGTAATGAATGGAAATAAAAAGTACATATTATCAAACTAAAACTTTATATCTGACAAAAATATCATTAAGCAAAAACAAGGAAAGAAAAAAAATATGAACAAATAAAATGTGTGTAAATAGGTTTCCATTATCCCATTAAACAGTCTTCATCTATGATGGTGTAAGAGAAAGTTTGTTCATATATAGATAGGTGATCACAATTCAGGATTGATAGCAGTAGTAATCATCATTATCATCATCATAAATAATAATAATAATAATATGTAGTAATTACTAACACTTGTATAGTACTTGCTAGATACCAGGCATCATTTTAAGCATTTTATAAACATTAACTCATGTAATCTCAACAATAACCCACAAGGAAGAGTATATTATTTTCCCCTTTCTATGGAAATGATAAGTTAGACATAGAGAGGTTAAGTGTCAAGATAATATGTAGCAGAACCAGGATTTGATATGAATGTGTCCTTATTCCACCATTTTGAATAAATGTCAATGAAGGTCTGTGAATCAACTTGTGGACCTATATTTAGTTGTTTCTGGTAAACTGATTACATTTACAGTTCCAGTTCTCTCACTGAATCCATCCTATTGACATGCAAGTTTATAGAGCTGTGCTATTCTGACAAGCCATGGCACTTGTGGCACTTGCTCTGGTCATTTAGTTTTAGGCTTGAAAATTGCTTATGTGATTGGGTTTTCCAGAGCAGCTCACTGTATCTATTTTGTCCATTGGTGTTCCAGATTTGAGAACAGGGTTATCTGACAAATATATCATTCGAAAGGAGGGAGAGGGGAAGAAGAGAGGGAGAAGGAGAGAGAGGGAGAGAGAGAGAAGGAAGAGAGAGAGATAGAAGTTCACCATTCTTCCTTAATCCCATCATTTGTCTGATGGCTCAGAGTTCAAGGAGGTAGGAAAAGGAAATTATATATATTAAGTACCTATGCTACGTGCTGGTTAATGTACTTTTAACTTCACAACCATGGGAAATTCAAGCTGTTCTTTTTATTATTATTATTCCAGTAAGTTAAGTGATCTGTGTTCACACAGCTAGCAGGAAATGGAATCAGAATTGTTCATTTTTATTTTCTTCTAACCTCTCTACTACACCAAAGGGAAGTGATTTGCTAAGTAAGGTTCCCACAAGCTGAATATAAGAGCAACAATTAAGGAACCAACTGTTGGGGCTCAATATGTAGAAGTTTTTCTAGGTCTTACAAATACCAAAAATGTTTGTGAAATGATTGTCCATACTGCAAAAGACACCAAAACGCGTAACAGAAACAATTGGAAACCAAGTAAAAGCATCAATTTCAAAATACCTCCTAGTGAATAGGAAGATAACTAGCATCCTGAATACTAATGTATTGCCAGCCTCTCTTTGGTTGACATAACTACCAGTGAACTGCACTCACTAAGATTTTACAACCATTAATTCAACCACTTATTTGCCCTAAATCACAATGAGGGGCAGCAGTTCTGTTATAGTCTGGGCTAGACCCAACATGGCAAACATAGATGCAAGAACACAGTAAGAATAATAATTACAAAATAGCTTGAATATGTACCATATGCCAGAACTGGGCTATTATTTTTATGCATAATTTCATTCAAACATCACCACAACCCCTTAAGGTAAGTTTTGTAGCTCTATTTTTTTAGTATGTGAGGAAACTTGATCAAGGTACAAAACTATTTGGTGTGAATCCATAATTTGGTTCTAGAACATCTAGCACTTTCTTTTTATTAGCTCTGAAACTCATAAAATCACTTAATTTGTCTGAGCCAAATTCCAGCTTTTAGAAATGTCATATTACTTACCTTAAGTTATTCTTTGGAAGATTAAAAGACATATGTCAAATATATATTCTTGTGCCCAACAAATAAAAGGAACACAAAATAATATATTATTATTAATGATATTATCATTTTTTACCATTAATAAGATCATTTGAATTCCTGAATAATTTTTATAATTCCTCTAAACTTGTTTCTTTTTACCTAATTAGTGTCATTCGTTTATCTGCTACCTTTACTCCTGTCCCTTTTAGATCTCTGCCCTGATTCTGAGCTCCGGTCTGGCTTCCAGTTTGGGAAAGTCTCCTACTCTGGCCCTCCCTGCCCCATTCCTAGGGCTCTTACACTGAATTCACTCAGTGCTCCATAACCAAGACCATCTGTCAAGAGTATATGTGTCCTTAGGAATCAAGGCTACAACTAGTAGGCAGAGGTTCAGGGAAAAGAGTCTAAACCCTAGAATCAGGGGGTCCAGAGTGTTGACTAGCAAGCATGCTAGCAGAACTCCAATTCTCAAGACTATCTGGCAGGCACAGAAGACACAAAGAACAATAATTAGGTTCTACCACTAATCTATAAACCAGGAAGTTAGAGTCTCAGCTAAATGGTAAGAAGTGCCATATTGTTAGAACTAGTATACAAACTTGACCCAAACTAAGACAGTTTGATATTCATCCCAATAATGCTTTTGTGGAGCTATTTAAATATCTGTTTAAGTTAACAGGTATTTTTCAGGTACTTCAATATATGAGGAATAGTAGGACCAGACAGGGCCTGACACCATATTACCTTTTTGCCTCAATTTCCTCATCTATAAAATAGAAATAATATGTCCTCTTCTTACTTCAAGGTATATGGAAGGATCACATGATATGTGAAAGGGCTATGTAAGTATAAAAATTAGCATCTGAATTATTTAATTTTTTCATAGCATTTATTACTTTCCAAGACTGTTTACATTTTGCTTATATTGTATGTTCATTTATTAGCTTCTATGTTTCCTTACCAGATTGTGAGGTCCTAGAATATGTATTTCCCTTGTTCAGTGACCTATTCCACACATGTATCAACAGAAGTGTGTTTCGTATATGTTATATAGGAAAGATTTACTTGTTAAATAAACAAATGTGATAGTGTTTATTATTATTCTAATTATATTAGTTAAGATACTATCAATTTCAGCTAACAAAGTTGTCTTTCTACAGCAACTTTCCAGAGATACAAATTTAACTCAAAGACTGGCTAAAATGGTAAGAATTTCAGGTTTGATCTCAGGATGGAGGGAGACTTGTTTCTGGACAGGTAAGCCCCATAGAGTTATTCTAATTTCATACACTGTACAATCACTTGTCTGCCTAGAAGGCTGGCTGGCCTCAGCTTTAACAAAAAATACAGAATTTCCAGGGGCCAAATGGCTTCATCTTTATTCCTAAATCCAATGACAGCATGTATACACAATTCCACTTAACTAAAATCACTTTAAATATGGTTAGATTGAGCCAAACAAATGTCTATATTGGACCAATAACCAATTCCCTGAATCAGCTCTTTCCAGCTGGTCGATTTGGCTGAACATAATCATGCTGGAGGAGATCTGGATGGGAAAGTAGCATGTGATTGTTCCAATCTCATTCTCTAGGAATGGGCTTTCAATTGCCTCCCTTGTGGGCCACAATCTGTATTTGAAACAAGGACAAATAGATTTTTTTTTTTAATTTTCAAGAAGACAATAAAGCACTTAATTTGACTGTTTAAGGATTAATTAAATGAGAGTGATAGACATCATACATAAGCATCTAATCCATCAACCCATCCATCCATCTAGTATCAGGGGTCAGTACACAGAAAGACAGGGAAATATGTAGCCTGGAGGTAATCAAAGATGGATTTCAAGAAAAAGAGAGATCTTAAAGGTATCCTAAATAATGAAGAGTTAACTTGATAAGGTGACAATGAGAGTATTCCAACAGAGAGAACATCATGTGCAAAGACCCAGAAGTGTCAGTAAGCATGTTACAAATTCAGGGAAGGGGCACCTGGGTGGCTCAGTCAGTTAAGCGTCTGACTTTGGCTCAGGTCATGATTTTGCAGTCTGTGAGTTCAACCCCAGCATCCGGTTTTGGGCTAACAGCTCAGAGCCTGGAGCCTGCTTCGGATTCTGTGTCTCCCTCTCTCTCTGCCCCTCCCCGGCTCATGCTCTGTCTCTCCTCCAAAAATAAACATTAAAAATTTTTTTTTAATTCAGGGAAATACTGGTATTCAGTATGGCTGTGGTATAGTGTGAGTGTCAAGTGGAGTAGGATTTGAGTGTCACTGAAGAGCATTGCATGGATCCCTAGCAGCCTCAGACTCCTAGAGCACATGACAAACCCTAAAGTGCTATCTAAAAATAAAAATAGCTGACATTTACTATTAGAATCAGTACTAGTCAAAGAGAGGTTAAGTAACCTGCCCCAAGGTCACATGGTAAAGTGATGAAGCCAGGATGGAAACCCACTCAGTCTGGCTGTTGAGGCCATGTTCTCATCAAGTACATTCTAAGCATATTGTCAGGGTCTCCAAACCTGAAGGCCATGAAAGATCACAACCACAATGGAAAGGCCCCCCTCTGTGTTACTCTCACTGTTCATCTCTTGCATGGGTAGAAATGCGATGCATTCTCCTCTCCCAAAGGGCAGAGTGCAATGTCTTCTCTGTGGGCATGTTGCTGCATCCAAAGCCCTCCCAGTGGCTGAGCAGATGTCCTGCCAGATGGTAGCCACTTGGACATGGGCCCCACTGTGGCAAGCGGCCAGGACAGTTGCCTTGTAATGGTTGTAAATGTCACCATCTCTCACAGACTGGACAGCTGGACAGAATGCCCAGAGAAAAGCAGGTGCTGACCAGGCAGCACATGGGTTTTTCTGCTCAAAGGAAAGAAAATCATAGTGTTCCATGGCACATCCGTGCCTTTAGAATAATTTTCCTTAATGCACTGAACAAGAGGCTCCATTACACCTGAGAAATAGAATAAGCATTAAAGAAAAATGTGATTATTCACAAACACTGCTGGTTACATCAGCTCTCTGGTTACCTAAGCTTTCATGATATACCTTTGCTTACCTGTTCACCTTCATCCTTCTTTGGTCAACTTATATATGTCTTCCTTTAGGAAGGCTTTACTGACCTTGTCTGAAGTTAAACAAACAGCCTTATCCTTTGGGTATGCAAACTTCAAGAAAAAAATACATATGATAAGCTGCAAATGTAGGTTAATATGTGGAAAATGCTACATGTCCCAAAAGAGAAGATTAAAATTTTCTTGCCAGATTCACAGAATGGTTCACTGAGGAAAAACAAACAAACAAACAAACAAACAAACAAACAAACAAAAAACAAAACTTGGTTTGCGTCACAAAGTAAGTAAGAATTTACTAGGCAAACAAGAATCTGAAGGGAATCAGAGTAAAGAATCCTAAGTGTGAGGGTTTATGGCTTTAAGTAGCACCACGCAGTTAAATAGTGCCAGAATACAGAAAGCCTTATGGTAAGTATATCAGTTTTCTTTTGCTGTGTAACAAACTACATGAAAACTCAAGAAGCATACAACATTAAGCTGTGGGACTCTGGTTATGTCATTTGGGCTTGCTTATTCATTTGTAGAGGACTATATTCTAAGCAGTGCTTGGCTAGGAGCAACTTAAAGCTGGAACTGGTCTGCTCTATTTATTCATTATCCTCCTCCCAGGACTTGCAGGATAGATTAGGCATATCCCTATCATGATGATGGCAGAAGCACAAGGACAAATCAGGCCAGTCATCCAAGTAATTTTCAAGACCCTGCTTGTATCGCATATGCTAATATCTCTTTAGTTAAAGCATATCACATAGTTGAACACAGAGTCAAGGATAAGCCCTATGCTCAATGGAAGGATACCTTATTGCATGAGTACAAGAAGGAGTAAAGCATTGCAGACCAATAGACGTGAGAAATAAACAAGAGATGAGCCTGTGGAGGCAGGTATGAAACAGATTATGGATGTGTTATAGACAGAGCTAATAGAATTTTTTTTAATTAAAAAAAAGTTTATCTGTTTTTGAGAGACAGAGAGAGGGAGAGAGAGAGAATCCCAAGCAGGCTCTGCACTGTCAGCACAGAGCCTAATGTGGGGCTCAAACTCATGAATTCTGAGATCATGACCTGAGCTTAAACCAAGAGTCGGATGCTTAACTGACTAAGTCATCCAGGAGACCTGTACAGTGCTAATATAGTTTTTATGTCATCCCATCCTGTAGGCAAGGGAAGTATTAAAGCAATTTAAATAAAAAATAACATCATAATACATGCATTTGAGGATTATCCCTCTGGCCAGTATGCGAAGGATATTTTGGAGGGTAGCAAAAATAGAGACATATAGAAGCTAAGAGTCTTAAAGTAAAGGTTGTAACTAAGGCAGCAGCAGAGGATACAGATAGGAGATTTAGGTAGTATATAAAAAGTTGGTACAATATGTGGTATCTACAAACTGGTGTAAAAGGAGTGGTGAGGAAAACAGGGGGGCACAAGAATTGTTTCATCTGCCTCAGCCAAGGATGACCCTACACAAAAACATCAGAGGAAGCAATAGGCAAAAGAGTTATAGTAGGAAAACCTTAGGCCAATAGGTTGGGCTTGGATATGAGTAGTCTAGGAGACTCCTAAAATGAAAATTTTCTGTAGGTAGTTGAAGTTGAGCAGGCCAGAATTCTAATCAGGAGATATAATTTGAGACTGATTGGTTTTTACATGGTCGTAAATGTTGAACACATGAAGGCAATAGTGCAGAAAATAAAAAAAATGTAGAGTGAAACTACAAATGGTCAAATTTGTTGTTAAAGTATATTTGGGGATCACTTTAAGAATCTGAAGAAGGGGTTGAGGGGAAGATGGCGGCAGAGGAGGACGCTGGGCTCACCGCGCGTCCTGCTGATCACTTAGATTCCACCTATACCTGCCTAAATAACCCAGAAAACCACCAGAGGATTAGCAGAACGGAGTCTCTGGAGCCAAGCGCAGACGAGAGGCCCACGGAAGAGGGTAGGAAGGGCGGAGAGGCAGTGCACGCTCCACGAACTGGTGGGAGGGAACCGGGACGGAGGGGCGGCTCGCCGGCCAAGCAGAGTCCCCGAGTCTGGCTTGCAAAAGTGGAGGGGCCTGACGGACTGTGTTCCAACAGCAAGCGCGACTTAGCGTCTGGGAGGTCATAAGTTAACAGCTCTGCTCAGAAAGTGGGAAGGCTGGAGGACAAAGGGAGGGAGAGCTGCTAAGCCCCCTGGACAACAGAGCTCAGTTTGGTGGGGAACAAAGGGGCTCGCCAACGCCATCTCCCCCGCCCATCCCCCAGCCAAAATCCCAAAGGGAACCAGTTCCTGCCGGGGAAATTGCTCGCTCCGCGCAAATACCCAACTCTGTGCTTCTGCAGAGCCAAACCTCCGGCAGCAGATCTGACTCCCTCCTGCTGCCAGAGGGCCCCTCCTGAAGTGGATCACCTAAGGAGAAGCGAGCTAAGCCCGCCCCTCCTGCCCCCGTGCACCTTGCCTACCCACCCCAGCTAATACGCCAGATCCCCAGCATCACAAGCCTGGCAGTGTGCAAGTAGCCCAGACGGGCCACGCCACCCCACAGTGAAACCCGCCCCTAGGAGAGGGGAAGAGAAGGCACACACCAGTCTGACTGTGGCCCCAGCAGTGGGCTGGGGGCAGACATCAGGTCTGACTGCGGCCCCGCCACCAACTCCAGTTATACACCACAGCACAGGGGAAGTGCCCTGCAGGTCCTCACCACACCAGGGATATCCAAAATGACCAAGCGGAAGAATTCCCCTCAGAAGATTCTCCAGGAAATAACAACAGCTAATGAGCTGATCAAAAAGGATTTAAATAATATAACAGAAAGTGAATTTAGAATAATAGTCATAAAATTAATCGCTGGGCTTGAAAACAGTATACAGGACAGCAGAGAATCTCTTGCTACAGAGATCAAGGGACTAAGGAACAGTCACGAGGAGCTGAAAAACACTTTAAACGAAATGCATAACAAAATGGAAACCACCACGGCTCAGATGGAAGAGGCAGAGGAGAGAATAGGTGAACTAGAAGATAAACTTATGGAAAAAGAGGAAGCTGAGAAAAAGAGAGATAAAAAAAATCCAGGATTATGAGGGGAAAATTAGAGAACTAAGTGATACACTAAAAAGAAATAATATATGCATAATTGGTATCCCAGAGGAGGAAGAGAGAGGGAAAGGTGCTGAAGGTGTACTTGAAGAAATAATAGCTGAGAACTTCCCTGAACTGGGGAAGGAAAAAGGCATCGAAATCCAAGAAGCACAGAGAACTCCCTTCAGACGTAACTTGAATCGATCTTCTGCATGATATATCATAAGGAAACTGGCGAAATACAAGGATAAAGAGAAAATTCTGAGAGCAGCAAGGGGTAAATGGTCCTTCACATATATAGGGAGACCAATAAGACTCGTGACTGATCTCTCTTTTGAAACTTGGCAGGCCAGAAAGAATTGGCACGAGATTTTCAGGGTGCTAGACAGAAAAAATATGCAGCCGAGAATCCTTTATCCAGCAAGTCTGTCATTTAGAATAGAAGGAGAGATAAAGGTCTTCCCAAACAAACAAAAACTGAAGGAATTTGTCACCACTAAACCAGCCCTACAAGAAATCCTAAGGGGGACCCTGTGAGACAAAGTCCCGGAGACATCACTACAAGCATAAAACATACAGACATCACAATGACTCTAAACCCGTATCTTTCTATAATAACACTGAATGTAAATGGATTAAATGCGCCAACCAAAAGACATAGGGTATCAGAATGGATAAAAAAACAAGACCCATCTATTTGCTGTCTACAAGAGACTCATTTTAGACCTGAGGACACCTTTAGATTGAGAGTGAGGGGATGGAGAACTATTTATCATGCTACCAGAAGCCAAAAGAAAGCTGGAGTAGCCATACTTATATCAGACAAACTAGACTTTAAATTAAAGGCTGTAACAAGAGATGAAGAAGAACATTATATGATAGTTACAGGGTCTATCCATCAGGAAGAGCTAACAATTATAAATGTCTATGCGCCGAATACCGGAGCCCCCAAATATATAAAACAATTACTCATAAACATAAGCAACCTTATCTATAAGAATGTGGTAATTGCAGGGGACTTTAACACCCCACTTACAGAAATGGATAGATCATCTAGACACCGGTCAATAAAGAAACAAGGGCCCTGAATGAGACATTGGATGAGATGGACTTGACAGATATATTTAGAACTCTGCATCCCAAAGCAACAGAATATACTTGCTTCTCGAGTGCACATGGAACATTCTCCAAGATAGATCATATACTGGGTCACAAAACAGCCCTTCATAAGTTTACAAGAATTGAAATTATACCATGCATACTTTCAGACCACAATGCTATGAAGCTTGAAATCAACCACAGAAAAAAGTCTGGAAAACGTCCAAAAGCATGGAGGTTAAAGAACACCCTACTAACGAATGAGTGGGTCAACCAGGCAATTAGAGAAGAAATTAAAAAATATATGGAAACAAACGAAAATGAAAATACAACAATCCAAACGCTTTGGGATGCAGCAAAGGCAGTCCTGAGAGGAAAATACATTGCCATCCAGGCCTATCTCAAGAAACAAGAAAAACCCCAAATACAAAATCTAGCAGCACACCTAAAGGAACTAGAAGCAGAACAGCAAAGGCAGCCTAAACCCGGCAGAAGAAGAGAAATAATAAAGATCAGAGCAGAAATAAACAATATAGAAACTAAAAAAACTGTAGAGCAGATCAACGAAACCAAGAGTTGGTTTTTTTTAAAAATAAACAAAATTGACAAACCTCTAGCCAGGCTTCTCAAAAAGAAAAGGGAGATGACCCAAATAGATAAAATCATGAATGAAAATGGAATTCTTACAACCAATCCCTCAGAGATACAAACAATTATCAGGGAATACTATGAAAAATTATATGCCAACAAATTGGAAAACCTGGAAGAAATGGACAAATTCCTGAACACCCACACGCTTCCAAAACTCAATCAGGAGGAAATAGAAAGCTTGAACAGACCCATAACCAGTGAAGAAATTGAATCGGTTATCAAAAATCTCCCAACAAATAAGAGTCCAGGACCAGATGGCTTCCCAGGGGAGTTCTACCAGACGTTTAAAGCAGAGATAATACCTATCCTTCTCAAGCTATTCCAAGAAATAGAAAGGGAAGGAAAACTTCCAGACTCATTCTATGAAGCCAGTATTACTTTGATTCCTAAACCAGACAGAGACCCAGTAAAAAAAGAGAACTACAGGCCAATATCCCTGATGAATATGGATGCAAAAATTCTCAATAAGATACTAGCAAATCGAATTCAACGGCATATAAAAAGAATTATTCACCATGATCAAGTGGGATTCATTCCTGGGATGCAGGGCTGGTTCAACATTCGCAAATCAATCAACGTGATACATCACATTAACAAAAAAAAAGAGAAGAACTATATGATCCTGTCAATCGATGCAGAAAAGGCCTTTGACAAAATCCAGCACCCTTTCTTAATAAAAACCCTTGAGAAAGTCGGGATAGAAGGAACATACTTAAAGATCATAAAAGCCATTTATGAAAAGCCCACAGCTAACATCATCCTCAATGGGGAAAAACTGAGAGCTTTTTCCCTGAGATCAGGAACACGACAGGGATGTCCACTCTCACCACTGTTGTTTAACATAGTGCTGGAAGTTCTAGCATCAGCAATCAGACAACAAAAGGAAATCAAAGGCATCAAAATTGGCAAAGATGAAGTCAAGCTTTCGCTTTTTGCAGATGACATGATATCATACATGGAAAAGTCGATAGACTCCACCAAAAGTCTGCTAGAACTGATACAGGAATTCAGCAAAGTTGCAGGATACAAAATCAATGTACAGAAATCAGTTGCATTCTTATACACTAACAATGAAGCAACAGAAAGACAAATAAAGAAACTGATCCCATTCACAATTGCACCAAGAAGCATAAAATACCTAGGAATAAATCTAACCAAAGATGTAAAGGATCTGTATGCTGAAAACTATAGAAAGCTTATGAAGGTAATTGAAGAAGATTTAAAGAAATGGAAAGACATTCCCTGCTCATGGATTGGAAAAATAAATATTGTCAAAATGTCAATACTACCCAAAGCTATTTACACATTCAATGCAATCCCAATCAAAATTGCACCAGCATTCTTCTCAAACTAGAACAAGCCATCCTAAAATTCATATGGAACCACAAAAGGCCCCGAATAGCCAAAGGAATTTTGAAGAAGACCAAAGCAGGAGGCATCACAATCCCAGACTTTAGCCTCTACTACAAAGCTGTCATCATCAAGACAGCATGGTATTGGCACCAAAACAGACACATAGACCAATGGAATAGAATAGAAACCCCAGAACTAGACCCACAAACGTATGGCCAACTCATCTTTGACAAAGCAGGAAAGAACATCCAATGGAAAAAAGACAGCCTCTTTAACAAATGGTGCTGGGAGAACTGGACAGCAACATGCAGAAGCTTGAAACTAGACCACTTTCTCACACCATTCACAAAAATAAACTCAAAATGGATAAAGGACCTAAATGTGAGACAGGAAACCATCAAAACTTAGAGGAGAAAGCAGGAAAGACCTCTCTGACCTCAGCCATAGCAATCTCTTACTCGACACATCCCCAAAGGCAAGGGAATTAAAAGCAAAAGTGAATTACTGGGACCTTATGAAGATAAAAAGCTTCTGCACAGCAAAGGAAACAACCAACAAAACTAAAAGGCAACCAACGGAATGGGAAAAGATATTTGCAAAGGACATATCGGACAAAGGGCTAGTATCCAAAATCTATAAAGAGCTCACCAAACTCCACACCCGAAAAACAAATAACCCAGTGAAGAAATGGGCAGAAAACATGAATAGACACTTCTCTAAAGAAGACATCCGGATGGCCAACAGGCACATGAAAAGATGTTCAGCGTCGCTCCTTATCAGGGAAATACAAATCAAAACCACACTCAGGTATCACCTCACGCCAGTCAGAGTGGCCAAAATGAACAAATCAGGAGACTATAGATGCTGGAGAGGATGTGGAGAAACGGGAACCCTCTTGCACTGTTGGTGGGAATGCAAATTGGTGCAGCCGCTCTGGAAAGCAGTGTGGAGGTTCCTCAGAAAATTAAAAATAGACCTATCCTATGACCCAGCAATAGCACTGCTAGGAATTTATCCAAGGGATACAGGAGCACTGATGCACAGGGCCACTTGTACCCTAATGTTCATAGCAGCACTCTCAACAATAGCCAAATTATGGAAAGAGCCTAAATGTCCATCAACTGATGAATGGATAAAGAAATTGTGGTTTATATACACAATGGAATATTACGTGGCAATGAGAAAAAATGAAATATGGCCTTTTGTAGCAACGTGGATGGAACTGGAGAGTGTGATGCTAAGTGAAATAAGCCATACAGAGAAAGACAGATACCATATGGTTTCACTCTTATGTGGATCCTGAGAAACTTAACAGGAACCCATGGGGGAGGGGAAGGAAAAAAAAAAAAGAGGTTAGAGTGGGAGAGAGCCAAAGCATAAGAGACTGTTAAAAACTGAGAACAAACTGAGGGTTGATGGGGGGTGGGAGGGAGGGGAGGGTGGGTGATGGGTATTGAGGAGGGCACCTTTTGGGATGAGCACTAGGTGTTGTATGGAAACCAATTCGTCAATAAATTTTATATATATAAAAAAATAAAGAAATAAAAAAAAGATAAAGAAGATACTGTATACATACACAATGGAATATTATGCAGCCATAAAAAGGAATGAAATCTTGCCATTTGCAATGACATGCATGGAGCCAGAGAGTATAATGCTAAGTGAAATAAGTCGAGACAAAGATAAATAGCATATGATCGTACTCATAGGTAGAATTTAAGAAATAAAACAAACGAGCAAAGGAAAATAAAAGAGATACACACAAACCAAGAAACAAACTCTTAACTATAGAGAAGGAACTGATGGTTACCGGAGGGGAGGTGGGTGGGGCATTTGGGAATTAAAGAGTACAGTTATCATCATGAGCACTGAGTAATGTACAAAATTCCTGAATCACTATATTGTACATATGAAACTAATATAACACTGTATTTTAACTGTACTGGAATTAAAATAAAAAACTTAATAAAAAAAAAAAGTCTAGCTAATAATAAAAAAAAAGAATCTGAAGAAGCCATGAATTACCTGCTAGGAAATGGCACAGGCATACATAAAACAATTTGTGGTTATAATTCCAGGAAGCCTATGAATTTCATGAAGTCTATCCAGAGAAATGTTAAGGATTATAGAAGCCAGAATTTGAACCCCTGATTTAAAGGATGAGCAGAGAGGAAAATAAAATGAAAGGTGAAAAGGAAGAGAAATTTTCATCAGAGCATAAAGACAGGTTATGAATCCCTCAGTTACAAACTAGAGCTCCTTGGGTCCTAAAGTCCTAGGCAAGTTGGGAAGTTTAGAATAGACCTTTAGTAAAAACAAACAAACAAACAAACAAACAAAAACCCAGTGGAGGACAAAGAACCAGAGATGAAAGCAAAAAGATAGTGATAGATGATATTACTTTATTCAACACCCATTTCCCAGCCTCACTCAGCCAGGCACATGAGGGTGACTATACGACCTGACATGACAACACTGGCATAGGACCTGGCTATGAAACCAAGCAGCAGGAGTCACATGGTAGTAACTAATGACCACTGTAAGGGCCTGGAGAAGGCAGAAGCTAAAGATGGAGACTTGGTGGAGGTTGTCTGAGTCATCACCAGTCACAATTACCAGGGTTTCCTGTGAGATGGTGGAAGCTGGACTGATAAACAGGCAAAACAGTCTTATTTTAACAAAAGATAAAAGCAATTCCCTAAGTTCTTAGGAAGCAGGGAGTAGTTGTTATTTATTAGTACCCAGCACCTAGTACAGTATCTGGCAAATAACATGAATAAATATGTGTCACATGAATGAATAAAGGCAACTCTATGAGGTACCCAAGACTGCCTCACTAGGATTAGAAATGCCACCCATCTCTAAAATATGTCAGCTGCTCTGATGATCAGCCTTCTGTCTTTCTACGAAACACTGAGTCCTCTTTTCTAATTAATTCATTTTATTGTTGGTATTTCACCCCAAAAGTGAGACATTTCTAAAAGTTAGATACAATGTAAAGTATTTTATTATTATTTTTTAGTTCTCTCTGGCGCCAAGCAAATTTGTCTATAAACAAAAGCTAATAAACCCTGATTTAAAAGCCATAATGCCTCTATTGAGTCACTAGAAGTACAACAAGATGATGCAATACCACAAGGACCTGTTTTAGTTAAAAGTCATGTTAATGATTTCATCCTTCATACTTGCCCAAAGAACCCTGAGAAAGAAACCTTCAACTCTTACATCGTTTTCTGTCTTAAGGGTAATGAACCATATGTGTAGACAGCTGCACTGTCTGTAAACTATGGTCATTAATTAGACAGGAGACAGGACACTTCCAGGGAGAGGCGGGTGGAGGGAGAAGGGTGAGACTTTGAAAAGTCATGGCGATTATTAATAACAGAAAGGGCAGGGAAAAGGGTAAAATGCTTGTCCTCCATATTTCAAATATATTACATTGCCCAGAGCAATGAAGCAGTGGAAAGATCTGGATAGCACTGTGAGTATTTTGGTCCTGTGCATGAGGCTACAGCTAACCAAAACAAGGTATTGCAGGCAAGAATATATACAGATTCACATACAGAATACCAGACATTATACCAAATTGTAAACCATTTGCTCAAGGAAAGATATGTCAATTTAGCCTTAAGGAGATATGATTATACTGCAGAAAATAAACCAATGAAATACACAAGACAGCATTGGTCTGAGCTTTCCACCAAGTATCAGGTATGAATCTCTAATGAAGATGTCAGAAACTTACATGATTAGGACTAGGTCAAGAAATATGGGGCAAGAGTTCAAGTTGGATCAGAGAAAGCAAGGAGAAAGGACATGACCAACACAGACCTTACAGCTTAATAGGCCAGATCCAATTAGAGAAGTGAGTCCAGCCCAAGGAGTCATGGTGTGTCCCCTAGTATCATTAGTCATTTTATGGGAGACATTAGACATCTCTGAAATCATATGTCAAGAAATAGAGAATACCAGGAACCTGTGTAAGCACTTTTGTTTCTTGAGCTTTTTGCAATCATCACCAGTTATTCACTAATAATAATTACTAATTCTGGTAAGGGCCAATGTCAATGTAGGAAATATTACCGAGGCACAAAAGATCTGGGACTGCACCTGTCTACTCAACACTATATTCCCAGTGCCTCCTGTAGAGGCTGGAAAAAGCTCAAGTGGGATTTTTTTAAAGGATTAAAGCCTATATTTAATGTAAAAATGGAATAATATATCTATAAAAGAGCCCAGAAATATATTAGAGAACAATAAGCTAAAAATCAGAGATGTTTGGATAACAATGATGTATGAATGTAGGTTTATCGATTGTAGCAAATGCATTAGTCTGGTGAGGGATGTTGACAATGGGGGAGGTTATGCATATTTGGGGGGAGGGAATAAATGGGAAGTTTCTGTACCTTCTAATTAGTTTTGCTGTGAACCTAAAACTGGTCTAAAAAACAAAGTCTATTTTGAAAACTCAGAGATGTGTGTGAGAATGACAAACGGATGATATCTGTTTCTGCTCTGTGGGATGATGAGAACAGCATAATCCATCAGTTCAGAAAAGAGCACTAGACTAAAAGAACCAGGCACAATAACAAAAAGAAGGGAGATTTAAAGAGCCGGTGAAGAAGTGTGTACAGGAGAGTGGCATGATCAGATTTACATGGGATGAAGATCCTCTGGCAGTTATATGGTGGGTGGCTTAGCAGTTAAAGAGTCTGAGTCAAAGTAGAAGGATGATTAGGCACTATTTCACTCATCTAGACATAAAGTAATACGTACATGAATGAGGATTGTGGGAATAAAGAGGATGGCACAGGTATTAATCAGGTAGAACTGATGTGACTTTGTGACATGGTTATTTGGAAGTGAAAAAAAAAGAGAAAAACTCTTGAGTAGCTTACTTCATAGCTACAAAACTTAGTGCTCAATCTATGTTTTATGAATGAATAAATAAAACATGCACACCCTTCGAATTCTTATTACTATAAACACTGTGGTGATAACATTTATATACTCATTTTTTAAAATTCAGGCAACATTTATTGAGAACCACATAACTATGGAGTTAAATGTTGGACGAGATTGAAAAACAAATGAACAAGAGAAAACACTGTGTGGATTAGAAGCATGTGCTGCATTTGAGGGACTGCCATATTTAAAATTTTCCTGTTTCAGCATTCCCAAGAATAGATTAGGACTTGTTCAACAGTCTGATTTTGGTTCATGAAACACTGACACTGTGATGGTGGCCAGCAACTCTCAACTGTTTGATGGAATAGGCCTGTGCAGGTTCCTCTGCCAGTAAATCTGGACCACAGCCCCCTTCTGAATCACCAAGGCATCAGATTGGCTATAGGATTATCAGTGTCAGAAGTTCCCTTTACAAACACATGGCACAATACCCCTTATATTTACCTTGAAATTAAACTTCCTTCTAAACCTCCTATAGTATATTATCTCTTTTATGTTACTTACTATTATCTATATCTTGTTTCTTTATGATTATTTCTTATAACTACTAATAAATGAAAGCTCTCAAGGGACCTTCAAAATCGTCTAATTCACATATCCTTTCCTCTTTCAGTAAATAAATTCCTCCTACCCCATTTCTGAATCTTATACAAGTTTCAGCTATCTGAGATAATTTTACATGCATGAACATAGATGAATCACCATAGTATTAAAATTACACAGTAGATTCTTCAACAATTCTTCTCTTTAATTGTACCTTAAATAAAGAGCTTGCACATACCTTTTCCTTTCCTTTTCATTAATAGAATCTATTCTTGAAAAACCAGTTTAATTCAATAAGCATTTATTCAGCACTTATTATATGGGAGCCCATTTCTTGGGAACGGGATATGGGAATATTAAAGCATATTTAATCTGAGAAAACAGACATGTAAATAAACACTGCAGAAATACTGGCAATGCAATAAGTTAAATATGTGCAATTTACATGCAATTTTTTAGGTAAAGCACAAAAGTGAAAGTATATTCCTGATAGACTAGAGAAAATGTCATCTGACTTGAATTTTGATAATGAAATGGAAATCAGTAGCAGGTCATTCCAGGAAGAAATATTCATGCAAAGTACCAATGTGGTAAACATGAAATTAAAAAAAAAAATAGGGCCTATGGAAATACTGATGAAATACTAAAGAAAACACAGTCTATTAAACATGCAGGAAGCCATTCATATTAATCACATCAGGATTCAAAGTATCAAATACTTTTTAGGCACTGTGATACACCAAGGCTCCAAGAATTACTCCTTATGGTAGTCTTCCCTTTTGGAAATGATCAAAATGTAATAGTCGCATGTTAAATGAGTACTTGAGTGGTAATCCTATATATAATTAGCAAGACTTGAATTGGGCCTCAAAGAGATTAGATTTCAACAATAGAACATTATTAGGTCAGACCCACTGAGCATTTACTGGGTGACAAGGCTTGCTCTAAGCAACCTGTTACATAAATGCATTCACAAAATACAGAAACCACAGAAAATGCAGAAAATTTCTTTCAGAACTCCCATTTTACAGACAAATAAAAGGAAGTACAAAAAAATTAGGTAATTTTCTCAAGGCCCAAGAAAAGTTACTCAAGGCACAATCTTATGGTAAATTACAGTGTAAACTTGGGGGAGTGGCGTTGTTACTTTCTTATGTCATTAAATAAGAACTCTGGAGATAGTATAAAATAGTCTTTGGAATGGAGCACTTATGAGTAGGTTATAAGTACCTACACAGAGTTTTCCGAGTGGCTATTGGAAATGAACAAAGTAAGGGGTCTGTATGTGGGAGGCTCTGGTCAATGGAATGAGTACAATTGCCAGGACATCTTCTGAAGAGTTGTTAATGCCACAGGGAAGAATATTCATCTGAAATACATGTGTTAATGAAGTACAAGTTAACGTGTGCCAGTCCCATAGTTCAGTTTGGGGAGATAAGAGTAAAGAAGAGAGACAGGACAAACCATGAAAAGTTCATCCGGGATAGAAAATGGTATAAAAGAACGATGAGCCAAATTCTGGGCAAGTCAGACTATAATAGTAGCAAATGCTTGCATGGTGTTCATGATGTAACCTGCACTGCCGAAAGTGCTTTGCAAGTATTAAGTCTTAACCCTCACAACACCATGACACAGAGACTACAATTATCATCCACATTATACAGATGAGGAAACTGAGCAGAAAGTGATGAAGAAACTCGTTCATGATCTTACAACTTGTAAGTGGCAGAACTGAGATGCAAAACCAGGCAGTCGAACTCGTAAGTTCTACGTTAGGAGATACTTCCCTTTCCTAGGGGAGGTGAAGCATAGGAAGTGATGTGGAGATTTTAAATGGAGATTAGTCATCTACATTGTTCATTCATTCAACACCCATTTTTTGAGCACCTATTATGTGCCAAATTCCATTCTAGGCAATGTAGGTATAACAGTAAACAAAAAGTACAAGACCTTTCCTTGCACCAAGACTTATATTGATGAATTGCTATGTTGAATTAAGGAAAAGACTACTTAAGTGTGACATGCACTGTACCTAGCCCTTTATATCCCATACCTAATTTAACTGTCACAACTCTTTGAAGTATGTACTGTCATCATCCTCACTTTACAGACAAGGAGCCTAAGTCGTAGGGACATCAAATACAGTCAGGCAGATTGTAAGAGTAGATGTAGAGACTCCAACCCAGATATGCCAGACCAAAGCTCACACTTAGAGCAGTTTACCCTAGTGCTTAAAGGAGACATGGAACAAAAGGAAGTATATTTATGAGTAGGATATTGAATCATTTTCAGACTTAAGAATGGGGAGAAGGAGCAGGAGGGAAATGGAGCAATGATTCAAATGGAAAAACTGGAGAGCAAAAAAAAAAATTGTTTAATGATATAGATGACATTTTAACCAAAGGGCAGGAAAGTTATAAAAGAATATTATCTGCATCTTTTTAGCTGGACTCTAAAATGTTTGATCATAAAGAATTTGATAAAGAAAATGAAAAACAGTGTCATGTGTATTTTTTCTTCAAAGTTTAACAGTACCAACATTGCCCCAGAATTCCCACAGCCCCATAGTCAAGGATTGAAATTGTACAAAATGCATTTTGCCCAGTGAAATTGACAGTAAACCTCTGGTGATTGAATATATGGAAGATAAACTTTCTTCTTCTTTCTTTCTTTGTTTATGAAAGAAATGGAAGCAGGGTTAGGCTAGGCTTAGCTATCTTTGAAAAGATCTGACTTTTTTTTTTTCCTTTTCAGTGTTGCTCTTTATCTCCCCACCCCTCCCGACAGGAAGGATGCCTTTGTATCATCTGTTATCAAGGAAGACCATGCTGTTCCAAAGGCACGTGATGTGTCAGAAATACCTGCTGGATGCCCTGACTCTGCTCTGAATTCCAGCTGCTGCATAGCCTTTGTCCCAGGCACAGAGAATGCTCAGCACCAGATTAATGGTTAACATGTGATCATTTTAAAATATTATCCATCCCTGTGATAATGCCTTTTGGGCTGTCACCATGTCAAACTGATAGGTCAGTGCTATTCTGATCACTACTGGCCCCACCACCAACCAAAAGGGATTTAAAACTTGGCATTTAAAAATAAGTAGACAGGCTTCATGAATTCACAGTCTATTGCTATTATGTGCCTGTTTCTTTATGAGATAGCTTAAAGTCTTTGCTACTATCTCCTCATACCCAGAAAGGGTACAATTGTTTTCAATAAGTCAGATCTTAATTGTTGTAGAATAGTAAACCGCAACTCACCCTAAAAGTGGAACTTTCTGACTAACAGCAGAAAAATCTTATGTTTTCAAGCCTCTTAAATACTTTCAAATTTTGAAATACTCTTTTATCTGTGTCACATTTGATCATCAAAGCAAACCTATATGAAGGGCAAATGGAATGATACTGTCCACATCTTAATACATGAAAACTGAAGCTTAGAGCAAGGATGGGAGTCAGTCTAATCATAAATGGAAGAAAGTGACAGAGCTAAGGTTAAAATCCAATTTTCTTTTTTTTTAAAGCCTCTTTTATTTCTATTATGGTAGAAAAATTATAAGAAAACATGAAAATTTAGGGAGGAAATTTTAAGAAAACTTATGAGTAGTCACAGTTTACATATACATTCTACACACTTTATGTAACATGAAGTTACATAATAGCATAACTGCTTGTAGCATCACACACAAGTATATTTCATACCTGAGAGTTGAAGCTTAGGTAATGATAGGTCTTCAGGGAAAAGCAGCCTTGTCACCTGGATCAGCTTAAAGTTAGGAAATTTAGGACAGGAGCAGCTTCATCACAATGCACAGGCAATCTCAAACATATCCTGTCTTTCAATTCTGCTATGAAACCATTCCTACTGATAATGGATTTTCATCACATCTTGAACCCAACATTTGTCCATCTCTGATGGATTCTCATGACAGCATGGTCTTGAATAAGAGAATTTTGCTTTCAGAAAAATTCAATAGCCCTTTTCATTTTTTCCAGTCACTAGCAGGCACACAAAGAAATTATCTTTAAAATTCCTTGGCCAATTAAGTCTTTATGAATGGAACATAAATTATATTCCATAATCCATCCATTTATTCAAACTAATAGCATTCATTATGAAACAAAAGTTGCACAAAAGGCCAAAACATAACAAAATATTTTACTTGCAGTCAAAAGAACGTATATTCAAATAATGATGTATTCTTTTAATCTACTCAGCAATTTAAAAAAATTAACTTTGCCAATTGTGGCATAAAACTGGCATTATCATCAACTGTTGGAGAGAATATAAATCTTTACAACCTATGGAGAAGTATTTTGGAATATTTTGGAATATGTAGACCCTTTAACAAGTTCATATGATAATTAGCTTGTAATTCCTCCCTTAGAAATAATTCTACACTAAAAAAATTGTTAAAAGTAGGACAAAGATTTATGTGTCAATATATTTTTTTGCGTTTTATTTAAATTTTATTTTCTTTAATTTACATCTGAATTAGTTAGCATATAATGCAACAATGATTTCAGGAGTAGATTCCTTAGTGCCCCTTACCCATTTTAGACCATCCCCCCTCCCACAACCCATCCAGTAACCCTCTGTTTGTTTTCCATATTTAAGAGTCTCTTATGTTTTGTCCCCCTCCCTGTTTTTATATTATTTTTGCTTCCCTTCCCTTGTGTTCATCTGTTCTATGTCTTAAAGTCCTCATATGAGTGAAGTCATATGATATTTGTCTTTCTCTGACTAATTTCGCTTAGCATAATACTCTCTAGTTCCATCCACGTACTGGCAAATGGCAAGATTTCATTCTTTTTGATTGCCGAGTAATACTCCATTTTGTGTGTGTGTCTGTGTGTGTGTGTGTATATATATATATGGCACATCTTCTATATCCATTCATCCATCAATGGACATTTGGGCTCTTTCCATACTTTGGCTATTGTGGATAGTGCTGCTATAAACATTGGGATACATGTGTCCCTTGGAAACAGCACACCTTTATACCTTGGATAAATACCTAGTAGTGCAATTTCTGGGTCATAGAATAGTTTTATTTTTGATTTTTTTGAGGAACCTCCATACTGTCTTCCAGAGTGGCTGCACCAGTTTGCATTCCCACCAGCAATGCAAAAGAGATCCTCTTTCTCTGCATCCTCACCAACATCTATTGTTGCCTGAGTTGTTAATGTGAGCCATTCTGAGAGGTCTGAGGTGGTATCTCATTGTGGTTTTGGTTTATATTTCCCTGATAAAGAGTGATGTTGAACATTTTTTCATGTGTCTGTTGGCCACCTAGATGTATTCTTTGGAGAAGTGTCTATTCATGTCTTTTGCCCATTTCTTCACTGGATTCTTTGTTTTTGGGTGTTGAGTTTGAGAAGTTCTTTATAGATTTTGGATACTAACCCTTTATCTGATACGTCATTTGCACATATCTTCTCCCATTCCATCGGTTGCCTTTAGTTTTGCTGATTGTTTTCTTCACTGTGCAGAAGCTTTTTATTTTGATGAGGTGCAATAGTTCACTTTTCTTTTGTTTCCCTTGTCTCTGGAGACATGTTGAGTAAGAAGTTCTGCGGCCAAAGTCAAAGAGGATTTTGCCTGCTTTCTCCTCGAGGATTTTGATGGCTTTCTGTCTTACATTTAGGTCTTTCATCCATTTTGAGTTTATTTTTGTGTATCGTGTAAGAAATTGGTCCGGGTTCATTCTTCTGCATGTCACTGTCCTGTTTTCCCAGCACCACTTGCTGAAGAGACTGTCTTTATTCCATTGGATATTCATTCCTGCTTTGTCAAAGATTAGTTGGAGATACGTTTGTGGGTCCATTTCTGGGTTTTCTATTCTGTTCCATTGAACTTAGTCTCTGTTTTTGTGCCATATGGGTCAGTATATTTATTGAACAACTACTTGTATTGCAAAATAAAAAGAAAATATTTAAAATTTATCCCAAATAGAGAATGATTAAAGTATGGTACATCTACATCAGAAAATATGACTTACAGCTCATGATTTCAAATAGTATTTCATGACATAAGAAAAAGCTCATAATAAACTTTTAAGTGACAAAACAGCAGGATACAAATATGCATATGCAGCATGATCTCTATCATAAAAAAAAACATAAATACAACTGTGACTATGAATTTAGTTAAGGAAATAACAGAAAGGTCTCAGTTCTCCATCTGGGTGGACATATAGTCAAAATGTCTGGATTGATGGGGTGATGTTTAAAGCGTACTGATTCAAAAAGAGGAAGAAACTCAATTCTAGATTTTGATTATGTAAGAGCCTCTGAAATTTCTCAGAAATTTTAAGATGACCTTCAAGCCCTGTTATATAAAATCAGAGATAAGACCATTATATCTAGATAAAAAGGGAAAGGAAAAGTAATTTGTCATCCAAATGTAGTGATATTAATATGTTTACTTTTATTTTCTTTGCAACAAAAGTAGAGATAGAAAAATTTTACTACCTGGCCTATCTAGGTTTCTAGATTGCTGGATGGTTAAATTTCATAATTTAATTTAATATAATTTAATTATTTCATTCAATTCACTTATTAAGCATCTACTAATCATGAAAGTTACTATGGATAGTTCAAATAATGAGGGACTTACAATTTAGTTGAAGACAGAAAATTAAGATTATTTTGAAAGTCATGAAGTAAAATTGCTTGCAGTTTCTTATTTTGTACTATTACTAAAATATGTTTCAAGGAATTTTTGAGCATTTTGTAATGGAAAGAAAAGTGAGGATTCTGCTTCAGGAAATCACAGACTATGTAACTTAGCACAACCCTCCACTTGAAGAAATTGTTCAAAGATGAATGAAATAAAAATTTTATTTTCCATAAAAAAGCATCAAGAAGATAATCAAATTTAGGCAATTAGGAAGATCAAGATCCAGGAGATGTCAGGTTCCCAAAGAGAGGAGCAGGAATACTTTAGTCCTAGGAACACTTGTTTATCATTGAGAAGCATCTAGGGGGCTGTTCTGTGCTCCTGGGATGCCTGGAGTGACCAGGATGACATAACTTAGAATCTCAGTGCTGATGAAGTTGTAGAGCTTGGTAAAGAACATGTATTTTATAAAAAAATAAAATAAAATAAACTAGTGAGACTCATCAAATTAAAAAAGCTTTTACACAGTGAAGAAACCATCAACATCTCCTTCCCTGGTCACAGTTACACATTGAATAGAATTTCTAATTTGGGAAAGATTAAACTGAAAGTCTATAGAAATGAAATTTCACTGATTATCTGTGCGGTGGCATATTCTCCTGTTCAAGGACACTTGCAAGACATCTCCAAAACAGACTCTGAACACAACCCATGTCTTTCAGCCTATCTAAGGTTTTCATCAATCTTGGCAGGTGTAAGTATATAATCTTCCTACTTACATAAACCACCAGAAGTACATCTATGGATACCCTTTAATTGCTATTGGTTAATAAATAATTAAAAAATCAAAGCTAGTAGGTATTTTTCCTACTCGTTCTCATTTAAATATGACTTGTTTAAGTAATTGGATGTATTTATTTTTCAACATGATTTGTGATACTTGGGGCCAAAATTGTTTTCTCCCTCCAGAACAGAACTCCAAATCTATAACTTCTTGGTGACAAACCAGGATTATCTATACAAGCACTGGTTTCATTCTCCTTCAAAACAGAACTCTGAGTTCTGTTATTATCTTCTATAAAGGGCTTATTCTTACGAAAAACAAGACCCTTTCTGACCCCAGGGTTTGAATCTTTGTAATTCAAACTAATCATGCTGAACTCACCCTCCTTGCCAGCTGATCTGTTGAGGCATAAAGGACCAACTTCATAGGCATAGTTAGAAAGGCCTCATGCTTGGTCTAATGCTCTGTCATTTTCATCTTGAAACTCTTAATTTTGAGCAAGGAGCTCTGGACTCCCATTTTGACTTTGGCTGTGAAAATTAAATAGCTGGTCCTGCAGGCACGGGCTTGTAACCCAAGGCTGGGCAATGAGACATGATAAGAAGACTGCTGGGAAGCTGCAGGGAAGTTTTCTTCTCAGTTCATAAATCAAGCAAACATAACTTTCTGCCTCTGGACATGGCAGTCTGCACATGAAATCTGGAAATGGGACCATGTGGAGACCTACCCAAGATGATATACCAACACTGAGGATGACACAGCCATGCTGAACCCTAAACTACATTTATTTATTTATTTATTTATTTATTCATTCATTCATTCATTCATTCATTCACCAATCTATTTATTTACTTACTCAACTTACTTATTTTATCTGAGATAACAAAAAATCTTTATTGTTGGAGACACTTTAAGTTAGATTTCCTGCTATTTGCAGACAAAGGTATCAATTTATGGTAAAAACTGTTATTTTCCAGGCAAATTCCATTCTCCCCTTTTTCCTTAGTAGGAAAATCTTTAAGAGTTTGTGATGCATCTAGTTACTATATGTACATCTTCCCTTGACAGTACTGGGTGTTTTCCAAGTTTTTATTTAAATTCCAGTTAATTAACATACAGTGTAATATTAGTTTCAGGTGTAGAATTTAGGGATTAATCCCTTACATACAACACCCAGAGCAGAACACAGTAAGTGTTCTTCTTAATGCCCATTACTTATTTAACATCACTCCACCCACCTCCCCTCCAGCAACCCTATTTGTTCTCTAGAGTTAAGAGTCTGTTTCTTGGTTTGCCTTTTCCCCTTATGTTCATTTGTTTTGTTTCTTAAATTCCACATATGAGTGAAATCATATGGCGTTTGTCTTTCTCTAACTTATTTCTTTTTTTATGTTTATTTATTTATTTTGAGACAAAGAGAGTGTGTGAGCAGGGAAAAGCAGAGAGAGGAAGAGAGAGAGAATTCCAAGCAGACTCTGCACTGTCATCTCAGAGCCCAATGCAGGGCTTCCTCTCAAGAATTGTGAGATAATGACCTGAGCCAAAATCAAGAGTAGGATGCTTAACCAACTGAGCCACTCAGGAACCCCTAGACTTATTTTGCTAGGCATACTACACTCTTGGTCCATCCATGTCATTGCAAATGGCAAGATTTCATTCTTTTCAATGGCCAAGTAATATTCTGTTGTATATGCATACCACAACTTCTATATCCATTCATCAGTCAATGGACATTTGGGCTCTTTCCATAATGTGATTATTTTTGATAACACTGCTATAAACATAAGGGTGAATGTATCCCTTGGAATCAGTATTCTTTGTATCCTTTGGGTAAATACCTAGTAGTGCAGTTGCTGGATTGTACGGCAGAATTTTCAGCTGTTGTTGTTGTTTTAAGAGAGAGAGAGAGAAAGAGAGAGAGAGATGTAGTTTTTGTTGTTGTGTTTTGCTTTGTTTTGTTTTCTTGAGAGAAAGTACAAGGGGGAGGGGCTGAGAGAAAGGGAGTGTGGGTATGTTAAGTTGGCTCCATGCCCAGCACGGATGCTGACATGGAGCTCTAACTCACAAACCATGATATGATGACCTGAGCTGAAATCAAGAGTCAGATGCCTAACTGAGTCACCCAGGTACCCACTGTAGGTCAGTTCTATTTTCAACTTTTTGAAGAACCTCCATACAGGTGGTTGGCCACACCAGTTTGCATTCACACCAACAGTGTAAGAGAGTTCCCCTTTCTCTACATCCTTGCCAATATTTGTTGTGTCCTGAGTTGTTAATTTTGGCTATTCTGACAGGTATGAGTTCGTATCTCATTGTAATTTTGATTTGTATTTTCCTGATGATGAATGACGTTGAGCATCTTTTCATGTTAGCCATCTGGATGTCTTCTTTGATAAAATGTCTATTCAAGTCTTCTTCCCATCTCTTAACTAGATTATTTGTTTTTTGGGTATTGAATTTGACAAATTCTTTATAGATTTGGGATACTAACCCTTTATCAGACATGTCATCTGCAACTATTTTCTCCCATTATGTAGGTTGTCTTTTAGCTTTGTTGATTGTTTCCTTTGCTGTTTCTGGCACTACTATTAGCATGTGACAAGGTCTAGCCAATGAGAGATTAATAAGAGTTTTATGAACTTTCTAGGAAGATTATTTCAAGAGGAAAAATTCTGCTGACAGAAATTCCTCTTGCCTTTCCCTCCTTTTTTCTTCATGCCACCTAAAATAAAATGACAAAGATAGAGCTCCAACAGCCCTATTGAAACATGAGGTATTTCTAAGTTTGAAAGTCAGTACCAGAGAAGTTGAGCAGATAGACAGAAGGAGCCCAGGGATCTGATGACTGCGCCTGCTATATCAGTTTTGATCTACATGCCTCTGGAATTACTTTATGTGAGAGAATAAATTTCTATCTTTGTTATGTTGACTTTTCTGTTATCTGTTGCCAAGACTAATCCTAAATAATGCACTACATATATATTTTTTTTGAAAATTGACTTTACATTCACAATATATCCACATATCCAATTAGAGAAAAAAATCTTATTTTTTAGGAATATTTTCATATTTTTTAATATAATTTATTGTCAAGTTGGCTAACATACAGTGTATACAGTGTGCTCTTGGTTTCAGGGGTAGATTCCCGTGATTCATCACTTACATACAACACCCAATGCTCATCCCAACAAGTACCCTCCTCAATGCTCATCACCCATTTTCCCTCTCCCCTACTTCCTACCATCAACCCTCAGTTTGTTCTCTGTCTTTAGGAGTTTCTTATGGTTTGCCTCCCTCTCTGTTTGAAACTGTTTTTTCCCCTTCCCTTCCCCCATGGTCTTCTGTTAAGTTTCTCAAGTTACACTTACAAGTGAAAACATATGATATCTGCCTTCTTCTGACTGACTTATTTCACTTAGCATAATACCCTCAAGTTCCATCTACATTGTTGCAAATGGCAGGATTTCATTCCTTCTCATTGCCAAGTAGTATTCTATTGCATATATAAACCATATCTTCTTTATCCATTCATCAACTGATGGATATTTAGGCTTTAATAATACATGAAGAAAGCATAGGGCCACTCTGAATCTGCACTGTATTGTTCTCTAATATACATACCTACATACATATGAGAATTTTAGATTCTTATTCTTGATTTGATAGGATTTAGCTTCTATATAAAAATGGGTCAGAGGAAGAAAGAATATGATCCAGAAAACTAGTTTGCTACAGAGGTAGCCAAAGTTCTTTGGATTTCAAGCCTGATCTAGAACTATATGGAAGACTGAATTCTTCATTTTCACACATAGGTTTTTCTTCTTGAGCAATCTTTATTGTGCTTTCAAAGTAAATTGAGTTCTGGGTGAACATGCACAAAATGAGGCACATGTTTCAGAAAAGGAAGACAAATTGACATCCACTCTACTATATAACAGTAGATCAAAAAGCACTTTGAAAACAGTCTAATGGTTAACATCAATCTAACCACTATCTTAAAAAACAGATACCATTGGTAACTCTTCTAAAGCCAATCTCACACCTACCACATCCCTCCTTTACATAAGATATGGATTTGAATATCATGAAAGTTCTGTATAAGACATTTTCCCCAAAATTGTGGAGGTCTAGATTATATAATATATACCTATATATCTCATTGGCCCTATTTAACCTATGTGGCCCCATCTCTTACTAGTTTCCATATGTCTTGTCTTTTCTACTTATAGTAAGACATTCCACTGTATCCCTACAGCTTTTAGTACTGACACCAGGGCACTTATCACTCAATTCAGAATTGTTGATTTACAACCCTTTCTTGACAATCAGTCAGGGAGAAAATTGAGGGTAAAGAATGTGCTCTTTTCACTTTTGTTTGTTAAGGGATAATACAGTGCCTGACACAAAAGAGGGAATCTTTGTTAATGGAAGAGTAGATAATTTAAAGAATAACTAAGGCAATTCAAAACATCATTATAGCTGGCTATATATTATCTTTGCTCAACTTTAAACCTTCCAACGTAGTGTCTTGTCCATTGTAGGATGCTAATTCTATAAAACTTTAAGGTTATATGCTCAGAAAGGTTATAATCAGGGTGTTTTATGACTGGCAATTATGACCAATTCCCATTTTTAAACAGTAGTGTGCTAATATTGTAACCTTCAGTGGTAGGGATTAAGGAAATGTTTCAGCTTAACCAATCAATATTTAAGCTTCAATGAATATCTACTACCAGCCTACATCACACTACAGAAAGACTGAAGTAAATTTAGATTACATGAAGACATCACCAAACCCCTGGTTTAGTAACAGCATAGAAGCAGCCTACTCATGTCATTAACCTTGCAATACTATGAGGTCACATTTTATGCAATTCAATCATTTTGACCCAATTATCATGTTATGGTGGGTTTACATATTAATTAAACTAAAAACATGAATATAAAATAAAATTAGAAAAATTAAAATTAGACAGTCACATAATTAATTAAACTCACAGAGCCATGACTGGTGCTGAAAATGTACTTGTGGTCCTTGATATAGTGGGAACAAGTTCAGAAATAACAAACTCTGCTCACAGAGCTAGATTTTAGAAGAAATATATCTTAGTTTCTATCACCAGAAGAAGACAAAAATCTACTTGATCTAGGTAATTTAATATTTTCTAGCTATTACCTAAATACTGAGCACTTTGAATACAAAATGGTAATTGTTCATTAAAACATATTTTTTAAAGTTCAACAATGGGGAACCAGGAACAGTGCCAACCAACCAGCCATTAAATTATAGTCCATGCATTTTAATAAATCTATCTGTATTCAAAATATCAGAGCTATTCAATGAATTATAAATTAATTGTGTGTTGAAAAGAATTTTGCATACTATAAATTTCGAACTGTTTTTTAAATGTTCTCTAGTATTAAATACAGAAATATTAACCTTTTCTAATTTAACAAGATTATTATGAATTTCATAACGACAAAGAGATAAAGAAAGATACCATGCTTTTCTGGGTTTCTATAAAGGATAAAAGATTAAAGAATATTTAAATTATCCCTTCAGGAACGCAACTGAATAAAACTAGAAATTTAGTATCTCTAAACAAAAGGCAAATCACTCCATGAATGTAGTTCGAATATAATATAGTATAAACTAGCATATATACATCTGGAACATAAATCAACTAAAATACTAGTATTTATTATTATAAAAATGATGACACCCAATGTAAAACTTTCAAAATTCTTGAAAACCGTAAGAACCCTGAAGAAGAAAACACTTGTAGTCTTCAAAAGAGATTACTGTTACATTTTGGTATGTTTTCTTCCAATTTTCTCACTATGTAATTTTCACACAGTTGAAAATACTTAAAAATCATTGTTATTCTAACTTTTAATCTTATATCAATTATTTTCTATGTTAATCAACTATTCTTCAAATAATGTACATTGCAACATCCTCCATTAAAATACAAGATGCTTGATACCAAAGGCTATTATGTTTGTCTTCATATCCTCATGGTCCAACAGCTTCTGACCCATGTTAGGAATTCACTATTTGTTGTTGTTGCTGCTGTTGTTGTCATGTTTCAAGTTTTTATTTAAAATAAAGTTAGTTAACATGTAATGTAATATTAGTTCCAGGAGTAAAATTTAGTGATTCATCACTTACATACAACACCTGGTGCTTATAACAAATGCCCTCAATACCTATCACCCATTTAGTCCATTTCCAGCCACTTCCATCTATCAACCCTCAGTTTGTTCTCTGTAGTTAAGGGATTCTTTTACGATTTACCTACATCTATTTTTTTTCTTTCCCCTATGTTCATCTGTGTTATTTCTTAAGTTCACATGAGTAAAACCATATGGAATTTGTATTTCTCTGACTGATTTATTTCACTTAACATAATAACTCTAGCTCCATCCATGCCATTGCGAATGAAAAGACTTCATTATTTTTGATGTCTGAGTAAAATTCCACTATATACACAATTATATATACATATATACATACATACATATACACACATATACATATAACAACTTCTTTACCCATTCATCAGCTGATGGACAATTAGGCTCTTTCTGTAACTTGGCTATTGTTGATAATGATGATATAAACACTGGGGTCCATGTGCCGCTTTAAACCAGTATTTTTGTATCCATTGGGTAAATACCTAGGAGTGCAATTGCCAGGTTGTAGAGTAGTTCTATTTTAACTTTTTGAGAAAAATCCATACCATCTTCCAGAGTGGCTACACCAGTTTGCATTCCCACCAAAATTGCAACACGGTTCCCCCTTTCTTTGCATCCTCACCAACATCTGTTGTTTCCTGAATTGCTAATGTTAGCCATTCTGATTGATAGGTGTGAGGTGATATCTCATTATGGTTTTGATTTGGTTTGTGTGATGGTAAGTGATGTTGAACATTTTTTTATGTGTCTGTTATCCATCTGGATGTCTTATTTCATAAAATATCTACTCATGTTTCCTACCCATTTCTTAACTGGATTGTTTGTTTTTTTTGGGGTATTGAGTTTGGTAGTTTCTTTGTAGATTTTGGCTACTAACCCTTTATCTGATATGTCATTTGCAAATACCTTCTCCCATTCCAAAGGTTGCCTTTTAGTTTGGTTGATTGTTTCCTTCACTGTGCAGCAGTTTTTTACCTTGATGCAGTCCCAATAGTTCATTTTTGCTTTTGTTTCTCTTGCCTTTGGCGACATGTCTAGTAAGAAGTTGCTATGGCTGGTCCAGTCTCATTCTTATGTTGTTGTCCACTTTTCCCAACAAAATTTGTTGAAGAGACTGTCTTTGTTTCCTGCTTTGTCAAAGATGAGTTGCCTATATGGTTGTGAGTCCATTTCTGGGTTTTCTATTCTATTTCGGGATCTATGTGTCTGTTTTTGTGCCAGTACCACACTGTCTTGATCACTATAGCTTAGTAACACAGCTTGAAGTCTGGAATTGTGATGCCTCCAGGTTTTCTTTTCTTTTTAGCTTTAGCTATCCAGGGTCTTTTATGGCTCCATACAAATTTTAGAATTGTTTGTTCTAGCTCTGTGAAAAATGCTGGTGTTATTTTGATAGGGATTCTATTGAATGTATATAGATTGCTTTGGATAGTATACACACTTTAACAATATTTGTTCTTCCAATCTATGACCACAAAATGTTTTCCCAATTTCTTGTGTCTTCTGCAGTTTCTTTCTTTTATTTAATTTTTTTTAATGTTTATTTATTTTTGAGAGAGAGAGAGTGAGGGGTGGGAGGGGCAGAGAGAGAGGGAGACATAGAGTCCAAAGCAGGCTCCAGGCTCTGAGCTGTCAGCACAAAGCCCAATGTGGGACTCGAACTCAGGAACCGTGAGATCATGACCTGAACCGAAGTCGGTCACTTAACTGACTGAGCTACCCAAGTGCCCCATCTGCAATTTCTGAGTATTCTCTAGTTTTCAGGGTATTTTCTTACCTCTTTAGTTAGGTTTATTCCTAGGTATCTTATGGTTTTTGGTTCAATTGTGAATGGAATCAATTCCTTGATTTTTCTTTCTACTGCTTCATTATTGGTCTATAGAAACGCAACCAATTTCTGTACACTGATTTTATATCCTGCAACTTTGCTGACTCATGTGTCAGTTCTAGCAATGTTTTGGTGGAATCTTTTAGTTTTCTACATAGAGTATTACGTCATCTGTGAAGAGTGAAAGTTTGACTTCTTTCTTACGATTTGGATACCTTTTATTTATTTTTGTTGTCTGATTGCTAAGGCAAAGACTTCAGTACAATACTGAACAACAGTGGTGAGTGAGAGTGGATATTCCTGTGTTCCTGGCACTAGGTAAAAACTCTCAGTTTCCCCACTGAAGATGATATTAGCTGTGGGTATTTCATATATAGCCTTTATGATGTTGAAGTGTGTTCTTTCTATCCCTACTTTTTTGAAGGGTTTTATCAAGAAAGGATGCTATATTTTGTCTAATATGTTTTCTGCATCTGTTGAGAAGATCATATGGTTATTGTACCTTCTTCTATGTGGTATATCATGTTGATTGATTTGCGGATATTGAACCACCCCTGCAGCACAGGAATAAGTTCTACTTGATCTTAGTGAATAATTATTTAAAAAAATTTTTTAACTTTTTTTTCTTCCCAGAGAATGGGGAATGAACAGAGAGAGAGGGAGAGGGAGAGAATCCTAAGCAGGCTCCGACCTGTCAGTACAGAGCCTGATGCAGGGCTCTAACTTATGAACCATGATATCATGACCTGAGCCAAAGTCAGATGCATAGCAGACTGAGCCACCCAGGCACCCTGGTGAATAATTCTTTTTTAGTGTACTTTTGAATTCGATTTGCTAGTATTTTGTTGAGAATCTCTGCATTCATGTTCATCAGGGATATTGGCCTCTAATTCTCCTTTTTAATAGGGTCTTTGGTTTTGGAATCAAGATAATGCTGGCCTCATAGAATGAGTTTGAAAGTTTTCCTTCCATTTTTATTTTTTGCAACAGTTTCAAAAGAATAGGTATTAATTTTTCTTAAATGTTTTGTAGAATTCCCCCTGGGAAGCCATCAGGCCCTGGATTCTGACTTTGGGGAGATTTTTTATTACTGATTCAATTTCTTTGCTCATTATGGGTATATTCTAAATTTTCTATTTCTTCCTGTTTCAGTTTTCATAGTTTATATGTTTCTATGAATTTATTCATTTCTTCCAGATTGCCAAATTTGTTAGCATTTAGTTGCTAATAATATTATAATTATATTTCTGAAGTGTTGGGTTTGATCTTTCCTCTTTCATTCATGATATTACATATTTGGGTCCTCTCTCTCTCTCTCTCTCTCTCTCTTTCTCTCTCTTTCTCTGTCTCTCTGTGTCTGTCTCTCTCTGTCCCTTTCTCTCATAAGTGTGGCTAGGGGGTTATCAATTTTGTTATTTCTTTCAAAGAACCAGCTCCTAGTTTCATTAATCTGTTCTATTTTTTTTTATTTATATAACATTTATTTCTGCTCTAATCTTTATTATTTCCTTTCTTCTACTGGTTTTAGGCTTTATTTGCTGGTTTTTATCCAGCACCTTTAGGTGTAAAGTTAGGCTGTGTAGTTGAGACTTTTCTTGGTTCTTATGGAGGACCAGTATTGCTATATTCTTCCCTCTTAGGACCACCTTAACTGCATCACAAAGATTTTGAAGTGTCATGTTTTCATTTTCATTTGCTTTCTCGATTTTTTAAATTTCTTCTTTAATTTCCTGGTTAACCCATTCATTCTTTAGTAGGATGTTCTTTAACCTCCATATATTTGTGGTCTCTCCAAATTTTCTTGTGGTTGACTTTTAAGTTTTTGTGGTTGTGGTCTTAAAATATGCATGGGGTGATCACAATCTTTTTGTAATGGTTGAAGCCTGATTTGTGATCTAGTCGGGAGAATGTTCCATGTTCTATTTTAGGATAAAATGCTCTGAATATATCTGTTAAGTTCATCTGTTTCAGTGTGTCATTCAAAGTCATTGTTTCCTTATTGATTTTCTTCTTAGACAATCTGTCCATTGTTGTCAGCGGGTCATTAAAGTCCCCTACTATTATTGTATTATTATAAATGAGTTTCATTTTGTTTATGATTGATTTATATATTTGGGATCTTCCAACTTGGGGGCATAAACATTTATAATTGTTAGTTCTTCTTGATGGATAGGCCCAATAATTATGAATAATGCCCTTCTTCATCTCTTGTTACAGTCTTTAGTTTAAAATTTTTTTAATGTTTATTTATTTTTGAGAGAGACAGAGACAGAATGCGAGTGGGTTGGGGGCAGAGAGAGAGGGAGACACAGAATCGGAAGCAGGCTCCAGGCTCTGAGCTGTCAGCACAGAGCCCGATGTGGGGCTCAAACTCATGAGCTATGAGATCATGACCTGAGACAAAGTCAGACACTCAACCAACTGAGCCACCCAGGTGCCCTATATTACAGTCTTTAGTTTAAAATCTAGTTTGTCTGATATAAGTATGACTGCTCCAGGTTTCTTTTGATGCCCAATAACATAATAAATGGTTCTCCATCCCTTACTTTCAATATAGAGTTATCTTTGGTCTAAAATGAGTCTCTTATGAGTAGAATATTGATAGGTCTTTTTTTTTATCCATTCTTATACCCTATGTCTTTCAATTGGACCATTCAGTCCATTCACATTCAGAGTAATTATTGATAGATATGAATTTAGTGTCATTGTATTACCTGTGAAGTCACTGTTCATGTAGATTGTTTCTCTTCCTTGTAGTCTTTGTTGCTATTGCTCTCTTTTTACCACTCAAAGTGTCCCCTATGATATTTCTTGCAGAGCTGGTTAAGTATTCCTGAACTCTAGTTTTTACTTGTATTGGCAACTTTTTATCTCTTCTTCTATTCTGAATGACAGCCTTCCTGGATAAAGTATTCTTGGCATATTTTTTCCTATTTAGCATGTTGAATATATCATTCCAGTCCCTTCTAGCCTGCCGGATTTCTGTGGACAGGTCTTCTGATAATCTTCTGTTCTACCCTTACAGGTTAAGGGTCTTTTTCCCTAGCTGCTTTCAGAATTCTCTCCATCCATTTAGTGATCATATACAGTCAGTCTGCATTTTAGTTAGGGAATTTTTTTTTAATTTTGGCCTGACTAGCTTTTAGGTCTTTTTTTTTCTCTGCAGCAAGGGTTTCTCTGGTGTCTTCTATACTTCTTTCAAGTCCAGCTAGTGTTTTTATAACTGTTGTTCTAAAACCTTTTTCAGATATATTGCTTATATCTGTTTTGAGTAAATCCCTGGCTGTGATTTCTTCATTTTTCTTTTGGGGAGAATTCCTCTGTCTTGTCATTTTTTCTATGTTTCTGTCTTTTGTGTGTTATGAAAATTGTTATGGTTTTTGATCTTGAGGGGTAATGCTATATTAAGAAGGGATCATATACTGTCCAGGACCTGGCACTTCAGGAAGTGTTTCTGGTATGTAGTGTATACACTCTGTTGTTGTGTTTTGGCTACTCTTTTCCACAGGTCAGTCCTTTGCATAGTTCCTCCTTGCTTGCAGAGGGCAGTGTTCAGAACTTTAACCAGGTGTGCTTTGATATGTTTGTTAAAATAAGCCTGATTTAAAAAAAAATGCCTGATACAAAAAAAAAAATAGAAAAAAGGAAAAGGAACAAAACCCCCAAACAGATAAACAAACAAACAAAAAAGTCAACAAACGGGAAAAGAAAAGAAAAAAAAAAAGAAAGAAAGCCTGGTCCTATTTCCACTAGAACTGAAACTGACACTTTGGAACACTCTATGATCAGTGCACGCAGGGGGCCTGTACTGGTCCTCTGGGGGAGAGCCCTGCTGTGCTAGCTCACAGTCTGATCTTCCCTAGTAAATATGCACCTGCAGGATGAAGTGGGGGAGAGGGCAGAGTTTGGTGTAAGCGGTATCAGCCTCCAGTGGGGCCCTGTATTGCTCATTGATGTCCTACCAGGCTGGTGGGCAGGGGGAAACAGGCATCACTTTGCTTTCTCATCCCCAGAAAGGGGGGCTCTTGCCCACTGCTGTTCAAGAAGCCCTCACAGAAAAGTGAACAGTCTCCTGTCTTGTGTCTCAGACTTCTGTCAGATCTCTGTCTGTGCCTGGTCCATCAATATCCTGGGCATGTGGCTGGGATTCAAAACTCCAAATATTAAAGGACATGGCATGGAGTGGACCTGCTCTCTTCCTCCAAATGACAGCCTTGTTGTGCTGTGTCTGGTACCATTTTGTCCCAGACAAGAAGTCACACAGCTGTGCAGGGACTTAGAGTTTATGGTGAAGCACAGCAAACAGCAGTGACCAGGTTATCTGCCTTCTGTGTGTGCTTCTGTCCCTTGCTGATGACTGGCCATTCAATGCCCACTGGGTCTTTTGTCCTTGGAGAGCCAATACACCCTCTTCAAAATGTACTTCAGGAAGAGGAATGTTCTCTTCCAGTGCAACCCAGGGGATCTCTGCACCAGGCTGTCTACTCCCAGGCCTCTGCCCTTCTTCTCACAGGAGCACCACTGCCTGCCTGGCTTGATGCTGATGAATGGCACAGACTTCCAGAACCTCAGAATTTGAGCTTCGATGTTTGTGAAAACTGTGATCATCAGTTTCTCTTAATTCCCCAGCCAATGGTTTTGGAGAAGTGGTTTTCTTGTGTGAACCTGATGTGCTGTGCTGTCCTCCCCCTCTTTCTCTCTCCTCTCTGCTTGAAATGGGCTCTCCCTCCCCTCTGTGGAACTGCAGCTTTCCTCTTCCCCTTCACATCTCTGCACCTTATATCTGCCATCTCCCTCTAATTGTGCAGATTGTTCTATTAATCTTCAGACTGATTTCCTAGGTGTCCAAAATGATTTGATGTTAATCTAGCTGTGTTTGAGGGATGAAGAAAGCCTAGGTTCCTCCTACTATTCCACCAACCTAACTCCTTTCTCTTTCCTGTTAAATTTCTAGGGAAAGTCAGGTTCACTGTTAGTCAGTCTCAGAGACTACCAGGGAGTCATTCATGATATTAATTTAAATTGTAATTAAATAAACAATTATATAACTAATTTGTGATGTTTTCCTCTTATGGTAGGGTGGACCCCATTAAGAACAGGAACTAAGCTGATATTGTTCTTTTTTATATCTCTAGCATTCAGCATGGAGCCTAGTATATATTAGTTTGGTTTATTGAAATGAGTAAATAAACAAATATGGAAATGACCCCCAAAACTTATAGGAAATTTACCTCTACTGAAGCAATGGTTCCATTCTCCCCCTCAATCCCATGGGTCACAGAATGAGAGGGAGTTCCATATAGCCACTATTTTTAAAGTGTCATCAATTAAATGGTATATTAGGGTTAATGGAGACACTGGTAAAATACAGACTCCTAGGCCTTGTTCTAAGTTTATTTAAGTGACTCAGAATGGGCCTATGAATCTCTTAAACAACACCTTACAGGGTTTTTCTTTAATTTCCCTATACTACATGCACTCATATTACTTTAGATAGTCAAAGAAATATTTGCTAACTCTTGACTAGAAAATGGACACTAGGCAGACAGCAAATGGGAGAAATACAGAATTAATAAGTGGAAAGGCAGAGCAATGGAGACCAATTTGGCAAATTTGGTACACTGGAATATACAACTGAGTCTCAAAACACTGGACCACAAAAATGAAGCATGGCATGAAATGAGACTGCAGAGTTAGACATTCTCCAGATCACTAGCAATTAGTATGTCATGAAAACATAATTAAATTTCAACTTATAGATTTCTCATGGAAGTACAGAAAATTTCAGTCTGATAACCATAAGGTAGAAGGACTAATTTTCAGCTCTGGCCATAAATGCACATGGATAGGAAGAATTCTAATAAAGAACAATAGAGCTCACTCTAATGATTCAGAGACTGTTGTTGCTAGAAGAAACTTTGGAGCCCATTCAAATTCCTTATTGAGCAGTGGAGGAAACTGTCCCTAGAGAAGTGATTTTTCTCTGGAATAAAAATGATTACATTTTGGTGAGCTGGACTAACCTGTCTCTTACCTCAAGGTCCAGTGCTCTGTGTTCTGTGTGAATCCTTGCAAATAATACTTTGAATTTAAATCTCAACTGACAAAACTTTTGGGCATTAAGTGCTCTAGGTTAAATGCTGCCCAAGTTGTTCCATTTAATTTTTATTTGTTTTTTTTCCCAAAATACTGTTACTTTATGAAGTTTTCGTAAGGAATTTTTCTCATTTTTGGATTTATACTTACAGGCTTATCCTTACAAAAGGAAATATTCTCATTATACTGAAATAAAATAAAAACCTGCTGAGACTGGATATTTATGGGTTCTAAATATAATACGCAACCCAATATGTATGTGTATATGTATATGTGTTACTAATAAATGCCCATACAGTGCTAGCAATAATATATCTTGTGGAAATTAGTATCTGAATTAATGTTGTGTGACTATAGCTAGAAAAAAGGAACCTATTTTATTACATAATAAAATGTTTTTAATTGTTGGAGTAGAACAGGTTTATTGCACACCATTATTTTTGGAAACGCCAACCTTTTCATTGATCAAAAAGTGTTATCAGTCATAGCAAAACTAAAAATAAAGAATAACATTCCTGAAACGGTGAAAGAAAGTGAAATAAAGTGACATAAGTCACTTTTGAATACAAAGGACAATGATTTTCAATACAGAATGGAACACAATCAATGAGCAGGTTGATAGCAAAGCTTACACACATTCAGCTTTTTGAAGTCAGTTGTTTATATCAAGAGCTTTGAAGTGCTAGCTTGTGTTTTTATTTTAATTCTGAACTGAAGCCTCTATAAAATTAGTAAAACAAAGTTCATTGAGATAAAGCTAGACTCATTCTCCCTCTTTCTCTTGGCGCTTCAATTAAAGAAGCTTTTGATGCTGTGTATACATCTTATTTTAGATTTAAATCAAAAGCAGGGGCACCTGGTGGCTCAGTCGGTTGTGTCTGACTTCGGCTCAGGTTATGATCTTGCAGTTCATGAGTTCTAGCCCCGTGTCAGGTTCTGTGCTGACAGCTCAGAGCCAGGAGTCTGCTTCAGATTCTGTCTCCTCTCTCTGCCCCTCCCCTGCTCATGCTGTCTCTCTCAAAAATAAACATTTAAAAAATTTAAAAAAATTAAAGGTAACTTTATAGGAAATTTTCTGTGTTATCAATCTTTTTATAAAATTTTAAATATAACATATATATGAATAGGGAAAGGTAGGAGAGCTTAGAAGGGAAACAGGAAGGAAAAAAAGATATAAAGGCTCCTTGCCTTCAAACATATTAATGAGAAACTTCTGGCACAGTCTTCAGTTAGAGTGAAACTCAATAGCAAGCATTTACCCAAAAGTTCCCTCTGGTGGAGGAAGGTGTATAATTGCCCTGGAAAGTTGAAAAAAGATTTGGGGAATGTAACTTATATGGTTTCTGCCAAGTGACATTGATGCATTGGAGAAAATAAATGAAATGGTATGGATGATAAATCTCCAACTGAGAGCAAAGGGTGAAAGCCAGAGGGCCTCCTAGGCAACATACAAGAGCCTTTCATCTACTCAAGTCCAGAAAAGACTAAAGATCGGGTTAGAGAATTAATTACAAGAGTGATTGAACTCTAAAAGAATTAAAATTTTAATCCCACTAACTTTACTATGCAAGGTCACATAAATGATGTGGCGGCTCTTAGACTTTGGATGAGGTTATCAGGGTTGATGTATTTAAAAATCGTGAAACGTCACATCACCTGGAACTCTGTGCCTGCAGAAGTGACCCATTACTCCCTGTTTGAGGCCAGTGCTTCCCAGCTTTTCATTGCTTGAAGATAATGCCAGTGTCTTCACCCTGCATATCAGCATGTACTTCACTCCTGCCTGCAAGATTATAATAACACTAGGGCCAAGTCACAACATAACTAACTATGGTAAAGTACTGGGTCAATTACGGGGAGGAAAGAGACAGTAATGGAAGGAGTTGCACAGCCTAGTTAATTTATACTAACAGGATCCCAGAGTATGTAGAGGATTGTATTCTAAGATTGGTGGGTTAAAGGGCAGAATAATAAATTTAAATAAGGGAGACTTATGAAAATCATTGCTCATGAGAACAGTCCTCCATGATATGTGATTCAAAACACTGGGCAAGACTTAGGATGGTAATGTTTACACATTGCTAGGATAGTACTTAGAAGTTTGGGGGAAGGTGATGGCTCATAAAAATGAAATGTAAGTGCCACAACGGCTATATCAGATGGTAGGGAAAAAGATCAAAAGGTGAAGAGGAATGAGCATGTTAGAACAGATGTAACCCACTAGTGTTCTAGTCTTTGGGAGAACATAGAGGCACTTTGCTTACTAAAGCAAACGCAGAAGTCAAAGGGACACCAGCAATACTCACAAGTCAGAGTGGCTGTCCACTGAAGGTGAGGGTGAGTAAGACTTGGTAGAACTTCAATTCCTGATAAAAATGACAATGGCAGAATCCTGAAATAAGGTTGTAGTGGCAGCTGGTGGTGTTGGGACACTGACTTTTAGAGAGATATGGAGATGACTAACAGAACATAGCACTGCTAGGAACAAGACAGACTGAAGTTGAAGCAGTTACGCTCAAATTATGTAATCAAAATAGATCAAGGATGAATGATCAGTAGGTTGAAGATATAGGTCCTTTAACATTAAGTCCTAATTCCTTGCTCCAGTTTTTGGATCTGAGCTATTTTTCAAACTTGGGTGTCCTTGACTGCAGAAGAGGCATAGTTCCCCAGGAAGAAGAAATGCTGTGGTAAATGTACATGATAATCACTACCCTGTAAGGAATAGTTAGGACTACTGACCTAAGAGGATAATAAGAAATAATATATTTGGAATCCAGGAAATCCACTGAGACATATATTGGGAATTCCTTGCACAATATTATTCAAGGGTAGCACTGACAATCTAAGAAAGGCATGGTGATCAGGTTTTACCACTCCTTGGAGTTGAAGGGTGTCTATACCAGGTGAGTCACCTATACTAGAGGTATGAGGCAAGGGTGAAAGAAGTCTACTATGAGTAATAAAGGGAGAAGATAATTGGTATCAGGTACAGCCTCAAGCCCAGCTACAGTGTTGCAGTTTGTCTCACTAGTGTTCCTTTTAAGCATTTCTCTATGAAAAGAGACCAGCCAGAATCCTGGAAGAATTGTTCCAAGAATTTATTATGCAAAGAAAGTGTGTCCAACGGCACAAGAGATAGATGTTGTTGTGTTGTGCCACCAAGATCTCTTCAGAACAGAAACACTCATTTCCCCTGCTTGAGAGAGTATGTTGGCTGCTAACTTTTAGATGAGTACCTCTGCATGAATTAATCTTAGCTGAATGGATTAGCTTTGTCCAATGTCACTTTCTCTTCACTGGCAGCCTACCTCCATTGACAGGTTTACATAGGGGTATAAAGTTCTGGTCACTTTTGCTTAAGGCTGTATAATTCTGAAGCACCATGCCAGCTTCAGAGCCCTTAATGGGATCAGCTAAGGCCTTTATTATAACTGCATTGTACTTCAGCACTTTGCTCTGCCCAGTCCTACATACTTCACTCTCCAAAAGTGTTGACTATCCCCAAGGATTCATCCCAACATAAGGGGGCATAAGGCATGCCTACATGCTAATCTCTCAGAGTCTGTTTCCTGAGGATCATGATGTACTTTGCATAAATCAGTACTGCAGAATAGGTCATATTTTATGGTATTGATTTATGATTATGGCAAATATACATAAAAATCACCACCATCCATAATTAAACTAAATCTCCATGAGGGCAACACATTGGTTTCGTTCACCAACAGCTCTCCAGGAATAGTTACTACACAAATATTTGTTGAATGCATATGTGAGTGAATGCATACATGAGTAAATAATGCATACACGAATTAGAGTGAAGCCCCTAGTCTAGTACCTGCAACATAAAAAGAGATCTATATATTATAACAGATGTGGTTATCATTATATGTTGATTGTTAATGGGATAAAAAATCTAATCTATGACAATTTTTAAATCTATGATAATTTTTATCAAATTAATGTATAACTGAGTCTAGTCAATTAATTGATAAATATACAGCAAGTTCCTTACAACAGGGATGCCCATTCTCAACATTGTTATTTAACATCATACTAGAATTCCTAGTCTCAGACAACGAAAAGGAATAAAAGGCATCCAAATTGGTAAAGAAAAGTCAAACTTTCACTCTTTGCAGATGGCATGATTCTTGATGTAGAAAACCCAAAATCTCCACCAAAAAATTGCTAGAGCTGACACATGAATTCAGCAAAGATGTGGGATAGAAAATCAATTGGTTGCATTTGTATACACCAATAATGAAGCAATAGAAAAAGAAATCAAAGAATTGATCCTATTTATAATTGCACCCAAATCATAAGATACCTAGGAATAAATCTAACCAAAGAGGTAAAAGATACTCTGAAAACTACAGAATACTTAAAACAGAAATTGCAGAAGAAACAAAGAATTGGAAAAACATTTTGTGGTCATAGATTGGAAGAACAAATATTGTTAAAGTGTGTATACTATCCAAAGCAATCTATATACATTCAATAGAATCCCTATCAAAATAACACCAGCATTTTTCACAGAGCTAGAACAAACAATTCTAAAATTTGTATGGAGCCATAAAAGACCCTGGATAGCTAAAGCAATCTTGAAAAAGAAAAGAAAACCTGGAGGCATCACAATTCCAGACTTCAAGCTGTGTTACTAAGCTATAGTGATCAAGACAGTGTGGTACTGGCACAAAAACAGACACATAGATCCCGAAATAGAATAGAAAACCCAGAAATGGACTCACAACCATATAGGCAACTCATCTTTTTTTTTTTCAACTTTTTTTAAATTTATTTTTGGGACAGAGAGAGACAGAGCATGAACGGGGGAGGGGCAGAGAGAGAGGGAGACACAGAATCAGAAACAGGCTCCAGGCTCTGAGCCATCAGCCCAGAGCCCGACGCAGGGCTCGAACTCACGGACCGTGAGATCGTGACCTGGCTGAAGTCGGACGCTTAACCGACTGTGCCACCCAGGCGCCCCGACAACTCATCTTTGACAAAGCAGGAAACAAAGACAGTCTCTTCAACAAATTTTGTTGGGAAAAGTGGACAACAACATACAGAAGAATGAAAGTGGACCAGCCATAGCAACTTCTTACTAGACATGTCGCCAGAGGCAAGAGAAACAAAAGCAAAAATGAACTATTGGGACTGCATCAAGGTAAAAAACTGCTGCACAGTGAAGGAAACAATCAACCAAACTAAAAGGCAACCTTTGGAATGGGAGAAGGTATTTGCAAATGACATATCAGATAAAGGGTTAACATCCAAAATCTATAAAGAACTTATCAAACTCAACACCCAAAACACAAATAATCCAGTGAAGACATGGGCAAAGCACATGAACACACATTTCTCCAAAGAAGACATACAAATGGCTAACAGACACATGAAAAAATGTTCAACATCATTCATTATCCGGAAATACATATCAAAACTATGAGATACTACCTCACACCTGTCAGAATGGCTAAAATGAACAACTCAGGAAACAACAGATGTTGGCGAGGATGTGTTGTTAGAAATGCAAACTGTTGCATCCACTCTGGAAAACAGTATGGATTTTCCTCAATAAGTTAAAAATAGAACTACCCTATGACTCAGCAATTACACTACTAGGTTTTTATCCAAAGGATACAAAAATTGAATTGAAGGTACACAATCACCCCAATGTTTATAGCAACACTACCAACAATAGCCAAATTATGGGAAGACCCAAATGTCCATCGACTGATGAATGAATAAAGAAGATGTGGTATATACATACAATGGAATATTACTCAGCCATCAAAAAGAATCATATCTTTCTATTTGCAATGACAGGGGTGAAACTAGAGTGTATTACGTGAAACAAATCAGAGAAAGACAAATACCATATTCTTTTACTCATTTGTAGAATTTAAGAAACAAAACAGAAAAACATAAGGGAAGGGAAAGGAAAATAAGATAAAACCAGAGAGGGAGGCAAACCATAAAAGACTCTTAAATACAGAGAACTAAGAATTGCTGGAGGGGTGGTGGGTGGGGGATGGGCTAACTGGGTGATGGACATTAGGGAGGGTATTTGTTGGATGAGCACTGGGTGTTATATGTAAGTGATGAATCACTAAATTCTTTCTTTTTTAAATATCTTCAAGTTAGTTAACATACAGTATACTAAATTCTAGTCCTGCAACCAATACTACATTGTATGTTAACTAACTTGAACTTAAATAAAAACTTAGAAAAAAAAAGAAATTTGACAGGAAATAATGTAGTGATGGACTGGAATGAAATAGCCCATAGGTATATAAATAGAAAAATAGATTTAAGGCAAAGTAAAGGAAAAGAAGTTGGCAAAGGAGTCAGAGAGGCCCAAGACATAGATATTTGCAAGATAGCTCCAGCTCTCCTGTGGTTGCTGTCTGTACAGTGTAGCTTTTACCAGGCTTTTACTTTCAATTATTTATAACTTTGAATCTCCTCTACACACCTATAAATAGTTTTTTAAAAATCCTGTTATTTTATTGGGTTGTTGAATGTTAAATGCTATCATTGGTGTGTTCACATTAACAAATGCCGCGTGCTTTTTGTTTTCTATGGCTTATGACTATTTTGTAACTCTCTTCCTCCTTTACCATCTATTGCCCTGAGTGGGTATTTTCTAACATACCACTTTAATTCCTTTAATAAATTTTAACTAATTTTTAAAGTTATTTTCTTAGCAATTTCTTTAGGCCTTATAATATGCATCATAATATAAGGATCTACTTCAAGTTTACACTAACTTCACCCTTCAATATGATTTAAAAACATTATTTCTACTCCTTTCTCTCCACTTTTTCTCTTATTATCATACATATTAAACTTATAGATGTTTAAATCCCCCAAATATATTATTATAATTATTGCTTTATATAATTATGTATTTTAAAGATGCTAAAAGAATAAATGTAATCTAAGAGAATAAATGTAAGAGAATAATGTTTTAAAAAAACATTAACTTTCTTATGTATCATTTATAATTCTCTCCAAATGGAACTCCTCCTGTGGGTTTAAGTTGCCATCTGGTGTTATTTCCTTATCGCAAGATAGCTTCATCCCCAATAAACCCCTTTGTGCTGTTTTTGTCAAATATATTACATTTCTGTATGTTAAGGGCCCAAAAATACAATTTCATGGATATTGTTTTAAGCAATTGCTTGTTAAGTCAATTAAAAGATAAAAGGAAAATAAATATGTAATTATACAGTTTTTTTATCATTACCTTTACCAGAGCTTTTGTTTTGTTTTGTTTTGTTTTGTTTTGTTTTGTTTTGTTTTGTTTTGAAGTGTAAATTTGAATAGCTACCCGGTGTTAATTCAAATATTTTCCCCTTGTTTTTACCTTAAGCATGGCTTTCCAGGGGTCACTCCTTCATCAGCATAAAACATTTATGTTAATGCAGCAAGATTGTGCTTTATCTCATCTGAGCCAGTAAGATTTTCACTCTTTACCATTGGATCTCTGTGGGACTTGGAGAAGGCTTTATAGCTCAGGGAGTTTATACTTTTGCCCACAGCTAATCAGGGACTAATAGTTCAGAAGTCCCCTCTCTGATTGCTCCTAAGAGGATACAGCTTTGGGCATATGTTCAGATGTTCAGTTTTCCAGACCACCAGTGATAAGTACAGCTTTATTTTTGAGCTTGGCTACCTTGGAGTCACCCTTGGGTCAGAGTATCTTATTATTCAGCCAGCATTTGGTCAAAGGTTGTGCTTAGGTCTCTTCAGACAGTAACACTTTTCATCCTTTGCTCATTAATGTGTGTAACATTAAGGATGCTTTCAATTCTTCCCACCAGGCCATTCCAATCAGAATGCCTCAGCCTTCCAGGCCCCCAGGGATGAGTATGATCCTAGGAGAGTCTTTCTTGGGTGTCTCTCTCCCTAGTTTAGGCATGAATTTCTCTAGGTCCTGTTATAAATAAATGCTCTTAGGCAAAACCGTGGAGTTACTAGTCCTTAAATACTACTTCTGGTTCAGAATCTCAGCTCTCTGCATTGGGACAGGGGCTAGGATAGTGGTCTGCTTCTACTAGAGTGTCATCTCCACTCTATGAGTGCGAAGTGGGGTGGGAAAGCAACCTCTGATCTTCTCAACTTGCCCCTCTTGGCATGAAACCTCAATCTGTAAACAATATCAAGGGTAGGGAAAATCAAGATGGCAGTATTCTTGGCCTGTTGTATGTGGGGCAGAGACTGGGAGCTGATAAGGGAAGGGAATCCTTGTTGTCTCAGATACAACATACAAAATACAAAAGAGCCCTCATTTTCTTGGTGATATTCATTTAGAGTAAAACTTCCATAATTTAGATCTGGGGGTGAGCTTGGGACTAGTAGGAGTAAGCCACAGTTCACATGCCACAGATTCTCACTTTCTTATCAAGATTTAGTAGATTTTCTTGCATTAATAATTCTCCATTTGATGTATGTCTTTTGGACAATTTCCAGAGACTTAAAACAATTTTTTTAAAAATATTTTTCACCAGTGGAATTATTGTCTTGATGGGTCTACCAAGCTCCTCATACAGCCATTCTATAAGTCCATTCACCAAGAAATTGGAAAAACATAATCAAAAAGAAAAGAAAAGGAAAAATTAAGCAGGAACATTAGCAGAGTACTGGGTCTTTAAAGTCATGGGAAGAGAGAATTTATGAAATGTGTCAGATAATGTTAAAAACTTCCAAAATCAACTGAGATGAGTACTGAATGCATGCATTGAATTTAATACCAAGAATTATGGTGACTTTGATGTGGAGTGCTAAGTGTGAAAGCCACATTAAAGGGGGTAAGGACTATGAGGCTGGTGAGGAAAAAAAAAAAAAAACGGAGGTCATGAATGTAATCCATAAAGGGTAGTAGCTATATGGACTAGTGAATCTAGGGAACTTTTAAATTGTTTAAAATGTTTTTATTAATAAACAGGAGAGACTTGGATATATTTAAATGTGCATAGTCAAGATCCTATGAAGAGGAGATGATTGAAATAAATGGGATATCAAAAAATAGAATTCTAAGGTTCCTGAGAAAGTGGGAGGGAACAGAATTAATGTCCAGCTGAGGGATTAGCATTATAAAGTAGTATGATTCCCTTGTTATAGTAGGAGGAAGAAGCAAAGAATCCAAAGACAAATAGGTTCTTGGTGGCAGAAGGTTGACAAAAATGGATCTCTGTCATGGAAGGGATATCAACCAGGCCTCTAGTCTAAACCTAAATATTCAGGTACCTATGGTATTACCATCTACATCTCTGAAACTAGTTCTCATTAACTTGTCCAAAGATCAACAATGAATAACTGGTTAAGGGTATAACATGAGCAGGGAAGGGGATACAGAGTGCAACAGCTGTCCCTGACTTCAGTGTTTTTGAATATTCTCCCCAAACACCACATATGAGACTCTGAGGCAGAAACACCCAACAGGACAATATGAGAGCTGGACAGTGGGAAGTTGAAGGCAGAGAAGAAAGTAAAAATTATTATATTTTACCACATATTTATGAGCCTTCCTAAGTTTAAAAACTCATAAATACAGGTATTAAAATGCCTTGGCTAGCTAGTCTAATTGTGCACTTAGGAAATTCATGACTTTCAGCTAAGAAAACTGGGTAATTCCTTTGCTCAAAATAACACAATCACTTACAGGTAAAACTCACATCTCCTGACTCCCAGTCCAGTGACTGTTCTGCTATGGATATGTATGTGGTTTTATTTTGCAAAGAAAAGTTACCCAGAATCTGGTAGTATAATTATACCTGCAATTATTTCAAAACTCATGAATTTGCTAAAGTTTTAAGATGGCGGCTTAGGAGGACGCTGGGCTCACCGCACGTCCTGCTGATCACTTAGATTCCATCTACATCTGCCTAAATAACCCAGAAAACCGCCAGAGGATTAGCAGAACGGAGTCGCCGGAGCCAAACGCAGACGAGAGGCCCACGGAAGAGGGTAGGAAGGGCGGCGAGGCGGTGCGCACTCCACGGACTGGCGGGAGGGAGCCGGGGCGGAGGGGCGGCTCGCCGGCCAAGCAGAGCCCCCGAGTCTGGCTTGCAAAAGCGGAGGGGCCTGGCGGACTGTGTTCCGACAGCAAGCGCGACTTAGCGTCTGGGAGGTCATAAGTTAACAGCTCTGCTCGGAAAGCAGGAAGGGTGGAGGACAAAGGGAGGGAGAGCTGCTGAGCCCCCTGACAACAGAGCTCAGTTTGGTGGGGAACAAAGGCGCTCGCCAGGGCCATCTTCCCCGCCCATCCCCCAGCCGAAATCCCAAAGGGAACCGGTTCCTGCCAGGGAACTTGCTCACTCCGCGCAAACACCCAACTCTGCGCTTCTGCGGAGCCAAACCTCCGGCAGCGGATCTGACTCCCTCCCGCTGCCACAGGGCCCCTCCTGAAGTGGATCACCTAAGGAGAAGCGATCTAAGCCTGCCCCTCCTGCCCCCGAGCACCTTGCCTATGCACCCCAGCTAATACGCCAGATCCCCAGCATCACAAGCCTGGCAGGGTGCAAGTAGCCCAGACGAGCCACACCACCTCACAGTGAATCCCGCCCCTAGGAGAGGGGAAGAGAAGGCACACACCAGTCTGACTGTGGCCCCAGCAGTGGGCTGGGGGCAGACATCAGGTCTGACTGCGGCCCCGCCCACCAACTCCAGTTATACACCACAGCACAGGGGAAGGGCCCTGCAGGTCCTCACCACGCCAGGGACTATCCAAAATGACGAAGCGGAAGAATTCCCCTCAGAAGAATCTCCAGGAAATAACAACAGCTAATGAATTGATCAAAAAGGATTTAAATAATATAACAGAAAGTGAATTTAGAATAATAGTCATAAAATTAATCGCTGGGCTTGAGAACAGTATACAGGACAGCAGAGAATCTCTTGCTACAGAGATCAAGGGAATAAGGAACAGTCATGAGGAGCTGAAAAATGGTGTAAACAAATTGCAAAACAAAATGGAAACCACAACGGCTCAGATGGAAGAGGCAGAGGAGAGAATAGGTGAACTAGAAGATAAAGTTATGGAAAAAGAGGAAGCTGAGAAAAAGAGAGATAAAAAAATCCAGGAGTATGAGGGGAAAATTAGAGAACTCAGTGATACACTAAAAAGAAATAATATACGCATAATTGGTATCCCAGAGGAGGAAGAGAGAGGGAAAGGTGCTGAAGGGGTACTTGAAGAAATAATAGCTGAGAACTTCCCTGAACTGGGGAAGGAAAAAGGCATTGAAATCCAAGAGGCACAGAGAACCCCCTTCAGACGTAACTTGAATCGATCTTCTGCACGACATATCATAGTGAAACGGGCAAAATACAAGGATAAAGAGAAAATTCTGAAAGCAGCAAGGGGTAAACATGCCCTCACATATAAAGGGAGACCTATAAGACTCGTGACTGATCTCGCTTTTGAAACTTGGCAGGCCAGAAAGAATTGGCACGAGATTTTCAGGGTGCTAGACAGAAAAAATATGCAGCCGAGAATCCTTTATCCAGCAAGTCTGTCATTTAGAATAGAAGGAGAGATAAAGGTCTTCCCAAACAAACAAAAACTGAAGGAATTTGTCACCACTAAACCAGCCCTACAAGAGATCCTAAGGGGGACCCTGTGAGACAAAGTCCCAGAGACATCACTATAAGCATAAAACATACAGACATCACAATGACTCTAAACCCGTATCTTTCTATAATAACACTGAATGTAAATGGATTAAATGCGCCAACCAAAAGACATAGGGTATCAGAATGGATAAAAAAACAAGACCCATCTATTTGCTGTCTACAAGAGACTCATTTTAGACCTGAGGACACCTTTAGATTGAGAGTGAGGGGATGGAGAACTATTTATCATGCGACTGGAAGCCAAAAGAAAGCTGGAGTAGCCATACTTATATCAGACAAACTAGACTTTAAATTAAAGGCTGTAACAAGAGATGAAGAAGGACATTTTATAATAGTTACAGGGTCTATCCATCAGGAAGAGCTAACAATTATAAATGTCTATGCGCCGAATACCGGAGCCCCCAAATATATAAAACAATTACTCATAAACATAAGCAACCTTATTGATAAGAATGTGGTAATTGCAGGGGACTTTAATACACCACTTACAGAAATGGATAGATCATCTAGACACACGGTCAATAAAGAAACAAGGGCCCTGAATGAGACATTGGATCAGATGGACTTGACAGATATATTTAGAACTCTGCATCCCAAAGCAACAGAATATACTTTCTTCTCGAGTGCACATGGAACATTCTCCAAGATAGATCATATACTGGGTCACAAAACAGCCCTTCATAAGTTTACAAGAATTGAAATTATACCATGCTTACTTTCAGACCACAATGCTATGAAGCTTGAAATCAACCACAGGAAAAAGTCTGGAAAACCTCCAAAAGCATGGAGGTTAAAGAACACCCTACTAACGAATGAGTGGGTCAACCAGGCAATTAGAGAAGAAATTAAAAAATATATGGAAACAAATGAAAATGAAAATACAACAATCCAAACACTTTGGGACGCAGCAAAGGCAGTCCTGAGAGGAAAATACATTGCAATCCAGGCCTATCTCAAGAAACAAGAAAAAACCCAAATACAAAATCTAACAGCACACCTAAAGGAACTAGAAGCAGAACAGCAAAGGCAGCCTAAGCCCAGCAGAAGAAGAGAAATAATAAAGATCAGGGCAGAAATAAACAATATAGAAACTAAAAAAACTGTAGAGCAGATCAACGAAACCAATAGTTGGTTTTTTGAAAAAATAAACAAAATTGACAAACCTCTAGCCAGGCTTCTCAAAAAGAAAAGGGAGATGACCCAAATAGATAAAATCATGAATGAAAATGGAATGATTACAACCAATCCCTCAGAGATACAAACAATTATCAGGGAATACTATGAAAACTTATATGCCAACAAATTGGACAACCTGGAAGAAATGGACAAATTCCTGAACAACCACACTCTTCCAAAACTCAATCAGGAGGAAATAGAAAGCTTGAACAGACCCATAACCAGTGCAGAAATTGAATCGGTTATCAAAAATCTCCCAACAAATAAGAGTCCAGGACCAGATGGCTTCCCAGGGGAGTTCTACCAGACGTTTAAAGCAGAGATAATACCTATCCTTCTCAAGCTATTCCAAGAAATAGAAAGGGAAGGAAAACTTCCAGACTCATTCTATGAAGCCAGTATTACTTTGATTCCTAAACCAGACAGAGACCCAGTAAAAAAAGAGAACTACAGGCCAATATCCCTGATGAATATGGATGCAAAAATTCTCAATAAGGTACTAGCAAATCAAATTCAACGGCATATAAAAAGAATTATTCACCATGATCAAGTGGGATTCATTCCTGGGATGCAGGGCTGGTTCAACATTCGCAAATCAATCAACGTGATACATCACATTAACAAAAAAAAAGAGAAGAACCATATGATCCTGTCAATCGATGCAGAAAAGGCCTTCGACAAAATCCAGCACCCTTTCTTAATAAAAACCCTTGAGAAAGTCGGGATAGAAGGAACATACTTAAAGATCATAAAAGCCATTTATGAAAAGCCCACAGCTAACATCATCCTCAACGGGGAAAAACTGAGAGCTTTTTCCCTGAGATCAGGAACACGACAAGGATGCCCACTCTCACCGCTGCTGTTTAACATAGTGCTGGAAGTTCTAGCATCAGCAATCAGACAACAAAAGGAAATCAAAGGCATCAAAATTGGCAAAGATGAAGTCAAGCTTTCGCTTTTTGCAGATGACATGATATTATACATGGAAAATCCGATAGACTCCACCAAAAGTCTGCTAGAACTGATACAGGAATTTAGCAAAGTTGCAGGATACAAAATCAATGTACAGAAATCAGTTGCATTCTTATACACTAACAATGAAGCAACAGAAAGACAAATAAAGAAACTGATCCCATTCACAATTGCACCAAGAAGCATAAAATACCTAGGAATAAATCTAACCAAAGATGTAAAGGATCTGTATGCTGAAAATTATAGAAAGCTTATGAAGGAAATTGAAGAAGATTTAAAGAAATGGAAAGACATTCCCTGCTCATGGATTGGAAAAATAAATATTGTCAAAATGTCAATACTACCCAAAGCTATCTACACATTCAATGCAATCCCAATCAAAATTGCACCAGCATTCTTCTCAAAACTAGAACAAGCAATCCTAAAATTCATATGGAACCACAAAAGGCCCCGAATAGCCAAAGGAATTTTGAAGAAGAAGACCAAAGTAGGAGGCATCACAATCCCAGACTTTAGCCTCTACTACAAAGCTGTCATCATGAAGACAGCATGGTATTGGCACCAAAACAGACACATAGACCAATGGAATAGAATAGAAACCCCAGAACTAGACCCACAAATGTATGGCCAACTCATCTTTGACAAAGCAGGAAAGAACATCCGATGGAAAAAAGACAGCCTCTTTAACAAATGGTGCTGGGAGAACTGGACAGCAACATGCAGAAGCTTGAAACTAGACCACTTTCTCACACCATTCACAAAAATAAACTCAAAATGGATAAAGGACCTAAATGTGAGACAGGAAACCATCAAAACCTTAGAGGAGAAAGCAGGAAAAGACCTCTCTGACCTCAGCCGTAGCAATCTCTTACTCGACACATCCCCAAAGGCAAGGGAATTAAAAGCAAAAGTGAATTACTGGGACCTTATGAAGATAAAAAGCTTCTGCACAGCAAAGGAAACAACCAACCAACAAAACTAAAAGGCAACCAACGGAATGGGAAAAGATATTCGCAAATGACATAACGGACAAAGGGCAGTATCCAAAATCTATAAAGAGCTCACCAAACTCCACACCCGAAAAACAAATAACCCAGTGAAGAAATGGGCAGAAAACATGAATAGACACTTCTCTAAAGAAGACATCCGGATGGCCAACAGGCACATGAAAAGATGTTCAGCGTCGCTCCTTATCAGGGAAATACAAATCAAAACCACACTCAGGTATCACCTCACGCCAGTCAGAGTGGCCAAAATGAACAAATCAGGAGACTATAGATGCTGGAGAGGATGTGGAGAAACGGGAACCCTCTTGCACTGTTGGTGGGAATGCAAATTGGTGCAGCCGCTCTGGAAAGCAGTGTGGAGGTTCCTCAGAAAATTAAAAATAGACCTACCCTATGACCCAGCAATAGCACTGCTAGGAATTTATCCAAGGGATACAGGAGCACTGATGCATAGGGCCACTTGTACCCCAATGTTCATAGCAGCACTCTCAACAATGGCCAAATTATGGAAACAGCCTAAATGTCCATCAACTGATGAATGGATAAAGAAATTGTGGTTTATATACACAATGGAATATTACGTGGCAATGAGAAAAAATGAAATATGGCCTTTTGTAGCAACGTGGATGGAACTGGAGAGTGTGATGCTAAGTGAAATAAGCCATACAGAGAAAGACAGATACCATATGGTTTCACTCTTATGTGGATCCTGAGAAACTTCACAGGAACCCATGGGGGAGGGGAAGGAAAAAAAAAAAAGAGGTTAGAATGGGAGAGAGCCAAAGCATAAGAGACTTAAAAACTGAGAACAAACTGAGGGTTGATGGGGGGTGGGAGGGAGGAGAGGGTGGGTGATGGGTATTGAGGAGGGCACCTTTTGGGATGAGCACTCGGTGTTGTATGGAAACCAATTTGTCAATAAATTTCTTAAAAAAAAAAAGTTAAAAAAAAAAAATGAATGGGAAATTGAACAAGGAATTAAAAGAAAATAAATATTGAAGAGACAGCTCCCCTGAGTGGGAAATGAAGAGGCAGATGTGTTATGGTCCTTCATGAACTCTGCCAGTTTTATGGCCATAAATTTTCTCTCATTTTAAAATAAAAATGTTATTTATTTAAATAGTAAATAAAAAAAAAACTCATGAATTTGGTATGCATTGTTGGATTGCACAGGGCCTTAAAGTTGAAGTATATAATTATCAATGGCTAAAAATTCAGAGTATTTCACATAAAAATCCAGATTTGGAGATCTCTTGAAAAATAGAAAGATCTGGCAAGATGAGGACACCTTGGCATTCATTCACATAATTTGAACAGAAACCTTTCCCTTTATAAAGGGATTTCCAATTCACCACAATTAACATTGGTTGCAGATTTTATAGATTGAGCTGACTTCACCTATTAGGTTACATGCCCAGTCCTGATAGGCATTTGTGTTTGCATCCTCTGATGCTTTCTAAAAACTTAATTTATAGAAGAAGCTATGGTTTGGAAACAAACAAACAAACAAACAAACATTAACACATGATGGACATTCTTGCTCAAAGATGCAACCCCATTTCTGCTGTTTGTGTTGTCCTGGATGCCCCTCCTTTTCATCCATCCTTCCTCCACAGTCTCTCCATCTTCTCTCTCTAGATAAGCTTCACTAATTTTTTCGTCATCTCAAGAATTTCTTCAAGCAGGAAAACATCTCTAAATACCCAGAAAAGTATTCAGGTTTGGACAAGCTCCCATAGCACCCTGTGTTTCCTAGAAAATATGTACCTCTATTTTACTAGGTAACCTCTTCCTAATTATCTGTGTATGCATCCTCACTAGGTCAGAGACCATAATTTATCTCAGTGCCCATCACTACACGACTGGCATGTGTCAGGCTCTAGGGAAAAGTTCATTAAACTGAACTGCACTGAACTTAGGATTCAAATCTTTGGATGAGAGAAAAGAAAACTGAGTAGAAACCAAGTCAGAATATGTTAGAACTCATCTCTGCTCTGTAGCTAATCGCTAATTGAATGATTTTCAATATGGGTTTCAGTTGCTCATGGAAAACAAATACATTTCCTAGACTTAAAGGGTCACTGTGCCTGCTTCATCAGTGGAGGAGGTATTTAAGACAATAAATTAATGAGGATTTCCCTAAGGTCTCAAAGATCATTCTAGAAGCTATGGAGCTGGATTGTTGATTCCATCATAAACAGCATTTTACTGAAATGAGTCATAACTGTCTATGAGTAACTAAAATGCTGGCAAAGAGTCAAAGAGGATTTCTTGTTCCCACTAGTTTTGGGACACACATAATCCTTTACAATGACTAATTCTAAACTAAGAGAAACAAACCACAAAGATGCCCACTCTCAAATTAGCCCCTTGGTGACCTCTAGAGGCCTTTTGATTTTTTATAATATGTGAAATGAAGAAAACAAATTTAAAATGTACACATCAATTCTAGTAGAAGGTTTCTAATTAAGTTTTCCATTTAGAGAGAAAGCAAGTGGTAGTCTACACATCCATAAATTTGAGGCTGAAGGTAAAAAGTTAGTTTGTTGTTGCTTATTTCTTTAGTTTTAAAATAAACTTATTCTAGGTTTAAAAAAATAGATATACAAATTGACTCCATTAGTACAATAAGAATGTAAGTGGTGCAGACATTCTTTCTTGAAGAATCTTCTAAAATCACTCATCCATCACTTCCAACCTCATACCCTCCTGGCTTATCATTCATGTATTACCATATAATTTTGTAAATGTCTGTGCTTGTCATCACCTCCAGACTTTTAACTATTGCTGAGGGTTGCTGAAGGGAGATGGGCAAGAGGAAAGGCTAGATAGGTGTGGGTGTTAAGGATGATACTTGTGATGAGCACTTGGTGTTATATGTAGGTGATGAGTCACTAAATTCTACTCTTGAAACTAATGTTACAGTATATGCTAACCAACTAGAATTTAAATAAAAACTTAAAACAATTAAAAAAAATTTTTTTATAGGTGACCCAGTTCAACAGAGACAAAATGCCTAAAATCAAGAAGCAAGGATAGTATGAGTACTGTTTGGGTTGTTTAATTTAGAAGGAAGCCTGGGTAACAGCCAATAAATTTCTTGGCTTTAAATAAGGAAAAAAAAAAGTAGTGACAGTAATCTCTGTTTCAGAAATCTATTATGAGCATAACATCAAGACAATGCATGTGAAGCAGCTCTGAACGGTGCTATCCAAATGCCATTTTATGTCACTATCCACTTTGGTGCACTCTGGGGAAGAGAGGCTCCTTATCCAAGGCATCTGCAGTGACTGACGAAGCAGTTTCTTGCACGATGCAGAACTTAGAAAAGTTTTATGTGATAATACTAATCTTTTTAAGGACCTAAATGTATCTCTGGCTGTAATCAGAGTTTTGGTTGAGCAGATAAGATGCCAGTGGTACTAGAAAAAAAAAATGGAGAGTAGAAAACCATAAAATTGATCATAAAGGTTTTGCTTTCCCTTTGGGTACTAGAAGTACTGAAAAAGGTGAATCTCTCCTTACAATCATAAGTAGTCATTAATTTAAAATGTTTACTTGAGATTTTGTGGGAATATTATGTTTATAGTTTGTAAAATCAAGGAGTTCCATATTTAAAAAAAATTTCTTTAATGTTTATTTTTGAGAGAGAGACAGACAGACAGAACACAAGTGGGGGAGGGGCAGGGAGAGAGGGAGGCAGAATATGAAGCAGGCTCCAGGCTCTGAGCTGTCAGCACAGAGCCCCACATGGGCTCAAACTCACAAACCACAAGATCATGACCTGAGCAGAACTCAGATGCTTACCCAGCTGAGCCACCCAGGCGCCCCTGAGTAGCTCCACATTAAATATGAGATGGGGCATTAAGAATTTTCTAATGGTTGGGATGCCTGGGTAGCTCAGTCACTTAAGCATCCGACTTCTGCTCGGGTCATGATCTCGCGGTTTGTGAGTTCCAGCCCCACATGGGGCTCTGTGTTGACAGCTCAGAGCCTGGAGCCTGCTTCAGATTCTGTGTCTCCCTCTCTCCCTGCCCCTCCCCACTTATGCTTTGTCTCTCTGTCTCTCAAAAAAATGAATAATGTTAAAAAATTTTTTTAAAAGTTTCTTCCAATGGTTAATGTATAATTAGTATTGCTTAGAAAAGGAACAAAACAACCTGATGAGGATCAAAAGTAGAGAAATGATGGAATGTTTTTTTTCAGAGATTTCTTTCCAGCTTTTTTGAGACATAATTGACATCCACCATTGCATACATTTAGGGTATAAAACCTATTGATTTCATACATGTATATATTGCAAAATGATACTATAGCATTAGCTAACACCTGCCTCATGTCACCCAGTTACCCAGGTTGAACAGAAAAAAGAGAAAAGAATTTTTAAAATGAAGCGGGGGTGGTGCCTGGGTGGCTCAGTTGGTTAGGTGTCCTCCTCTTGGTTTCCGCTCAGGTCATGATCTCACGGTTGTGAAATCGAGCCCTGCGTCAGGCCTGTGCTGAGCATGGAGCCTGCTTAAGATTCTCTCTCTCCCTCTGCCCCTCTTCTCTACTTGTGCTCTCTCTCTCAAAAAAAAAAAATGAAGATAAGTTAAAGGATCTCCTGGTCAACATTAAGTGAACAGACATTCACATTATAGGGGTCCCAGAAGAAAAAGAGAGAAAGGAACAGTATTTATTGATATGCACATTCTTGGCTTCTATCTTAGCTGACCTCTAGATTTCAAAAGCTTTCTGCACATGTCAACTTGAATGTTCTACATACATTTCAAATTAGTCATGTCTAGAATTGAGATAAATTGGATCATAATCAACTTTTGTTCTTGAACTTCCTAAGCCAGAAATATGAGAATAATTTTTGTTACCTTTTTACCAGGCCATTAAAAATTCTCCCACTAATGCCTATTTTGAGACCATATTTTTCATTCATGTCTTCATCACTTATCTTCTAGATTACTGACGCAGTCCCCTGGTTGTTCTTTTTATCTTCAAAGTGTAGCCACCTTCTCTCTTTGTTCTACCTACTACATTGCTACCAGAGCAATGGTCTCTTATCCCAGAATCAAAATTGTATCAATTTTGTTTCTTGCTTAATATCCTTAAGAGTTTCCTGATATCTTACAGGACTAATAAATAGCTTAGTTTAGCACAAGAGACTTTTGTAATCTGAACTTTTCCTCATTTTTCCCCATGTCCCCACAAGTACACTTTGTTTCAACCTTAAAAAAAATACTTACTATTCAGTGTTTCTCTTCACTGTTTCATGACTCTTTGCCTTTAGGCATGTTGCATTTTTGTTTGGAATGTCCTCCCTCCCTTCCCATCCTTGGTAACTTCCATTTTTCCTTTAGCACATATAGTGTGTCTCCCACTCTTCAGAGTCATCCTTGACCTCTCACACTATGGGAGAATTCTAGATGTCCCATCTCTGTATCCCTTTATCATGTCCTGAAAACCTCTAAGGTATCACATATCACAGTGTCTTACAACTAATTGTCTGCCACCCTATTCTCCAATTCTAGTGAATCATGTGCAGTTTTCCAAAAGCATGTCTGTTAACATATTCTCAGCTCTGGTAGGATACCATTTTCTGGGCCTTTCTACTCAGTTTATAAGTAACAGTTTATGGTAAACAGCCAACCAAGATCCTTTTCCTCTTCTAGTCTGCAAACCACACCCTTCTCTCAACCGAGGTTCTCAGTCTGCAATATAGAAAGCATCAGTTTCCCTGTCTGGCCCATCAAATGTGAAGTCACTCCAGGGAGAGACTGGCTGTTTTGAGCCTACTATCCCTAGCACCTATACAGAGTCACAGAGTTACATGATTAAGGGCATAAACTTTGAAGCCCAAAAGGAGAGTACAAGTTCTTCCCCTGCCACTTTCTAACCATATGCTCTTAGTAAATAATTGGGATAAAAATATGACTCTTATAATGTTTTTTTTTTCCAAGAATAAACAAAATATGGTATATCAAGGTGTGATTCCTATGCCTAGCACATAGTAAGCACTGACTGAATGATAAAGTAAGTTATATGACAGGCATTCAGTTACATCACTGGATGAATGAAAGATTAAATGATCTGCAAGAACAGGCAGTGGTTGGATAGCTGCGTGTTAAAATCCAGAGAAACAGTGGAAAAGGCACTTCTGGTGAGAAAGTCAAGCTACCCAGAAAGGTAGATAGAGCTGGAGTAGACAATGAATAGAAGGTGGAGTAAGTGATGACTGGGAATGCTTGATACTGATGAAACCTCACCTTCCTCTTAAATGTAGGTCGGTAGTGGCATAGACCACACTAAGGAATCTGGATTGAGCTCCCAAGATTATTAATACTGAGTCCAAATGCTTTTTCACAATTCCACCAGATTATATATTTCTGATAGCTCCAAAATTAGCTGCTGCTCAATCTTCCTCCTCTTTCTTTTCACTTCAGTCCCAGGAAGATAATCTAATGGATTCACTGGGTTCCCATTGTTATAATTACCTCTTGTCGACCCCTTCACATACACCCTACTGGATGGATGGACAGAAAGGTACTAAATGGAAAGTTGTTGTCTTGCTGAGTTGTTCTTTACCCAGAAATATCTTATATTTGTATCTTGAATAGCATATTTGTGATTTCCTTTTTTATAAGAAGAAAAAAAATCAGTAGGCTCTGAATATTCTTATTCAGCTACTGCGCATATCCAGGGCCAATCACCTGATATATTTTTCTCTTTCTCCTCCTTCACCATCTTTTTTTGTCTGTTCTTCATATAGTTTCATCCCTTATAAACTAATGGGATTTACTTTGCTATTGATCACCTGCTGTTTTTAGAGTTCTTTAGACCTGTCTCTCCTGTTTTTCAGTTATACCAGCAGTACAAAAGTTAGAAATGGAACACAATATCACAACCACACATGAACGTTCAAACCTATACACACATCCAGAATATATTGTATTTGAAATATTGATCTTAGAGAAAAGCTGGAAATGGCCTGAAATAAACCATTAGAGAATCCAGCCCACGCAAGGAGTACATGAAGGAGCTTGAAAAATGAATTGTCTTTTTCCCATTTCTTATACACTGGACCATGTAAAGGATGACAAAGAACTTGTGTCATGATCTTGTCTGCCTCTATTGTTTGGAAGATGCCAAGTCAGCTCCTTCCTTAGAGTGGTTTGAACCATTTGAAGAAAGTCATCTTTCTAAAAATAATGGCATTAAATTTCTATGTTTCCAGAAAAGCATACATTTCATAGTCCCAGGTACTTTAAGACCCCAACTTATATGAATGCTAGAATCTAATATTTTTCATACTATATATAAATTTTTTTGTATAATGTATGTCTCTTTACCCCAGCTTGAATTCTTTTCAGACAAAATGAGTTGGTTTGATCAATCTTTTCTTTAATTCATCAACCAATTGCATTGTATATGCAATGAGGCAGGCACTACACTAAGTACTTTCCAAATATTCTATTTCATTTCATCCTTATGACAGCCTTATCATTTAGGGACTATTACTATCTGTATTTTTCAGATTAAGAGCCTGAGACATAGATAATAAGTAACTTGTCCAAGGTCACAACATAATAAATGAATAAAATGGGAATAAAAACCAAACTGTGGGGCTTCAGGGCCTCTGCTTTGAAGAACTTTTCTTTGCTGCCTTTAATGATTGCCAGTTATACCCTCAGGCTAGAACAAGTTCTGACATGTATTAGGTACTCAATAAATGTTCACGGAACTAGTAATATATTAATAGTATAAACATCCTGATTTCTATTTTTTTGATGTAAATGTTTATATGTTTATTGACTGCCTCCCACTAATCTACAAGTTCTCAGAGGACAGGAATTTTGTCTGACTTACAGCTACATCTCTGCTTCTGAAATTATGCCTGGAAAAGTACTCAATTACTATTTGTTTAGTGAATGGATGAATAAATGAGTGTGATCTGTCAGAAATACAAACTTCCACAGATGAAGGACTATGCAATGATAGCCTTCTATCATGGCCTTTTATATTCATTTCTTATTGTTGCTATAACAACAAAAATTCTGTAGCTTAAGAAAAAGAAATCTCAGTCCTTCTAAATTATTAGAAGTAATACATGTATCTCACTGAGTTAAAATCAAAGATTCGATATGACTATACAACTTTCTGGAGGCTCTAGAAAAAAATCCATGCCTGTGACCTGTCTACCTTCTAGAAGTCACCCGTTGACCTAGATGGTGGCCCACTTCGATCTTCAAACTTGGCGACATTGCATCTTTTTGTGCCTTTCTTCCATAGTTACATCTTTCTCTTGCTGACTCTTCTGCCTCCCTTTTCTTTCTATTTCAATTTTATTATTTTCTATATTTTTAATGTTTATTTTTGAGAGAGATAGAGAGAGAGAATGGGGGATGCGCACAAAGACAGGGAGACACAGCATCTGAAACAGGCTCCAGACTCAGCTGTCAGCACAGAGTCCCACCTGGGGATCCAACCTATGAACCACGAGATCATGACCTGAGCCAAAGTCAGACACTCAACCGACTAAGACATCCAGGCACCCCACCTCCCTTTTCTACATTTAAGGACCGTTGTGATTATATTGAGCCCATTTAATAACCTAATATAATTTAAGATTAGCTGATTAGCAACTTTAATTTCATCTGCAACTGTAATTCTTTTTTGTCATTCAAGCTAACACTTTTACAAGTTACAAAGATTGAGGGTGCCTGGGTAGCTCAGTCGGTTAAGCATCTGACTTCGGCTCAGGTCACAGTCTCACGGTTCATGGGTTCAAGCCCCATGTCCAGCTCTGCACTGATAGCTCAGAGCCTGGAGCCTGCTTCAGATTCTTTGTCTCCCTCTCTCTCTTCCCCTCCCCTGCTTGTGCTCGCTCTCTCTCTCAAAAATAAATAAACATTTTTAAAATTCCTTTAAAAATAAAAACAAGTTACTGAGATTGGGTTGGATGGTCATTATTCTGCCTACCACATTTTCCTCTTTTATAAATTTCTCTGATCCCTCATGTCTACCCTTATTTCAACTATAAATGCCCTATCCTTGTTTTTTTTTAAACTTCTGCATGGTTGGTACTGATCTCTTTCTAACTTGTATTATACTTATGTGTATACATATGTTACTTCCCAACAACCTAAGAGGCCCTTTTCAGGAAGATACATACAACTCTGTACCTCATAGAATTTAACATAGTGGGAACTTGGTGCATAGATTAACCAGTATTTATATGTAGAGAGCATCACAGAATTTAGTTCTTTTAGCCACAACTGCCAAAAGACAAAAATGAGTATATACAAGGCACTAAATAGGGGAAGAGAACAGTTGAAGGTAGAGGGACAAGGACACAAAAAGAGAATAACAGGGATATGTGTGCTAGGTTGTGGGTGCTACGTATAAAAGATAAATTATATTGTGCCAATGACAATACTAATTTTTAAACTGCCATTTATTGTGTCATGCTCTGCATGAAGAGATTTCATTACAATATCTAATTTAAATTACATTTATAGACTGTGAGATAGGTCAGCCCATTATATAGATTAGAAAACCAAAGCTCAGAAAACTTAAGTGAAGGAATGAGAAGAGTATTGTGTACACATATAATTCCTACCAAAATCTCTGACTTATACATCCATTTTATATCTGAATAAACTAAAGTTCAGAAAAGTTGGTAATTTTCCCAAGGTCACACCCATATATAGTGTCAGGGCCAGAATTACAAGATAGGTATTTCTGGCACAAAAGAGTATTCAAACTGTTTTAGAGTTTTAGAGAATGCTTAAAAAGATACTGTGTCCTTGACATAAAGATGCATTAAAAATAGGAGACCTTAAATGACCACGCTTATTTTATGAATTCTGAAAAGTTTATAATAAAAAGAAATAACAGTATGTCCTAATTCTATTGGGAAGACTTTTTATTAACACTCTAAGAAGAAAATATATGATCATGTTCTCCGTGATCCCTAAATAAGTTAAGCTTACAAAAAAACAGGAAGCAATCTATGTATCCCATAAATCAGTGTATATGTATGTGTATATACACATATATATTTTTTAATATCAGTTTTATCAAGATGTAATACACATTCCATAAAGTTCACCCTTTTAAAGTGTATAATTCAGTGTTTTTAGCATGTGTACATTTTTGCAACCATCACTACTAATTTTGAAATATTTTTATTATCCCCAAACTATTACCTCCTCTGACCCTATCCAAGCCCTAGACAATCACTAATTTACTAACTGTCTAGATATACCTATTCTGGATATTTCCAGTAAATTGAATCATACAATATGTTGTCTTTTGTGACAGACTTTATTCACTAACAATAACATTTTCAAGGACTATCTATGTGGTTACATACATCAATACTTCATTCTCTTTCATGGTCACAAAATATTTCATTGTATAAATATTTCATTATATGAATGAGTGAGGGTAAGGGAAGAGAGAGGAGAAGGGGAGGTGAGTGAAAGAGAGGAGAGATAAAAAGAGGAGAAATAAGGGAAGAGGAGGAGAGAGAGAGGGAAAGATGGAAGAAGGAAGGAAATGGGAAGGAAGGAAGGAAGGAAGGAAGGAAGGAAGGAAGGAAGGAAGGACGGACGTTGGTGGGACACAGGCAACAAAAGGTGTAATTGTAGAAATACTTGAGACAGTTAGCCTTGAATAGGTGGAGGGAAAGAGAGACAGAGAGAGTGCTCATCCAAATGGAGGAAGTAGTAGGTAAATGCTGAGGAAGTTAAGGTAAGTTTACATCAAGAGGAATTTGGTGAAACATGAACTAGTTCTAAATTTTCTCAGTGAGATACATACAAAGTAATTAAAACTTACTCAATTAGCAAATGTATATTTTTGACTTATGCTGTGTCTAGCTCTATTTGAAGCCCAGTGAAAGTCTAGCTCTATTTGAAGCCCAGTGAAAGTCCAAGAAAAGTAAAAGCTATGGCCTAAGATGTTCAACAACTTGCAGAATATTAAGCTTAGTTTATTTTTTTTCCAAAGACATATTTTACAAATTGTATACAAACAGAAATTCAGGGTTGGAGTCTAACTTTCCTTCTACATGCTTTAAATTCCCTTTTATGACATGCCTAGCAAGTACATTTTCAATTGCTGTTTGAATATTTTTAGTGATGAGTAACTATTTCCCTTATAGGACAACTACAACAAGTGCTAAGAGAACAGATTTTGAAGCCACATGTTATCTGGGTTTATATCATGTTTCTACCATTTAAAAGATATGTGACCTTGGAAATGTCTCTAAGTTAGTTTTCTCATCCATGAAGCAGGAATAATGAGAGTACTTAGAGGATGTTTGTAAGGATTCACTAAGTTAACCCTATATATTAGAACAGACTGATGTATACTATGTGCCTGGTAAATGATAGCTGTAGCCACAATATCACATAATCTATTTAAATTATCTCTGATATAGAGCAAATTTATGTTCTGTGTGGCTTCCACCCACAGGTTCTACTTCCAACCTTCCTTCCAAGGCCCTAGTAGATCATAAGTTCCTGTTTTATGGGCATGTGTAAAATCTAAGAATCACATCGTTTCCTCTAACTTACAATACCCTACTCCCCAATATTGACTTGGTTAAATTAATTTATGCTAAATATTCATTTTTATTACTGAGTAACAAGATAGCATTTTTGAACTAAATATTTTAAGCTGCAGACCAAGTAGCTTCACTTTACATACTAGTTTTTATTTTTGAATACTTACTTTTGTTTCACTTTTATTACAAATAAAGTCATTATTTAAAGGTTTGACTGCATTTCTGATCATTTTATCAGTCCTAATTGCTATCAACAAAATTATTTTATAAATAATTTTACAATTTGTAAAATAATACAAATAAAGTAAAATAATAATTTGTACATAAAGTATACAAAATGATTTTCTGTTCTGCCATCACAAGCTCACACACGATGAGTTTTGTTACTTTTCTCTTTCCTTGAGAAAAATTTTAAATGATATTTTTTTCTTTCTAAGTCTTTAAATTATGAATTTAAGGGGCACCTGGGTGGCTCAGTTCGTTAAGCATCGGACTTCAGCTCAGATCACAATCTCACAATTTGTGCATTCAAGCCCCGCATTGGGCTCTGTGCTGACAGCTCAGAGCCTGGACCCTACTTGGGATTCTGTGTCTCCCTCTCTCTCTGCTCCTCCCTCATTCACGATCTGTCTCTCTCTGTCTCAAAAATAAATAAACATTTAAAATTAAAAAAAAATAAATTATGAATTTAAAAACTGGCCAAATTTCTTATACTAGTGTTTTTCTCAGTGCTTCAATATGTGAAACAGAAATATTAAAAGGGAAAGGGTTAAATTCAGTGTGTCTCAACACAGTTGCCCATTGAAACTCTTTTCAGTATATGGAATATGTTTTGGGGAATTCAGTATTGGAGCACTGGAATAACTCTCTGGTTGCAAAGAGCAGGAAAAGAGGGGCATTTTAAGAATAAAGGATTCACCTTCCTTGTCCCTTTTTCTATTGCTATGTGTGGCACCATTCACTATGGGGTCTGCAGATAAAACTTTAAGCCATAAATGAAAAGATGATACTTCCTGAGGGATAATGACAACAAGACAATTTAACACTTAAAAAAAGAAGAAGAAGAAAAAAGGAGGTGGGGGACTTCAAGAGAGATCTATGCTAATAAACAAGTAAAAATTAACATATGCTCGAACAATTACCTCTTAGTTAAGTGTTTTCAGCAGGTCCCATGGGAACTCAGCAGCCTAAAAACATTAAGAACTGCCAGAAAAGGTGGACATATTTTGACTAGAATATAACAAAATTTTAATGAAGACATTAATATTACTGCAATTAAATGGTCTCAATGTAATCATCTCTCTAGAGTTGAGGAGGATATTTTACATATGAGGCCAAATCCTAAATAATCACAGACAAATGCAATGGAATTTATCAAAAAATAATGGAACAAACCTGGTTGAAATTTTAGTTTAGCTGCTAATATTGCTGCTGTGATACTGGGCAAGCCTTTATAGGCCATCTGTTTCCTCTTCATAAGATGGAGATAATAATGCTATCTGCTTTAGTTGTAGCATGAAAAAAGACTTTGTTATATACTAACAACTGCAAATTTGAGGAACTGCTGTTATTTTCAATCATACATGGGCAAAATTGGAAGAAAGTAAAGACTTTCTGCATATTCAAAAAGGCTAGAATGTGAAAGAAAACAATTCCTTCAGACTTGAGATTTATTCTCTCCTTACTGAACCAAAGCAGTATTTGCTCATCTGTGTAAATTCAATTATGCAAGTATTTTTGAACACTTTCAATATGTTCAAATCTGAATTAATAGCTATCAAATACTGTAAAAGCTCTGTGACTAGTATCAGAAGATAGAGGTTTGACTCGTAGCCATGATTTTTTAATGGCTAAGTGAATTTGGACAAGTCACTTCACTTCTCTGGTATTCTATTTTGCTCATCTATAAAATAGTTTCGGTAATAAATGTTACCTTTCAGCATTCTTAAAGGGAAAATCAGTTAATATACAAAAAATTTCATACACTATATTTACAAATGTTATGATTATTCCCAGGAAAATGGAAAAAAGAAGACCTGAGCTTTAGTTCCAACACTATTGTGGGATCCAAGGAATTTAACAAAAATCCCCTACCCCTGGACAAGCAGAGCAAGACTAACTCCATTTTGTGCTACACCCATCATCTCATGTATAACCCCCATATGACCTGCTTATTCCTTAAGACACTCCCTCACCCTAGTCAAGCCGCTGAGCACACCCTTACTGGAAACCGGCTCAAATAGGAATGTGGAACCCCTAACCGCCAAAGAATGTAAACCCCGCCTTTTGCCCGCCAAACTTGGGCGCCAATTCTGACCAGAGTGATAAGCAAGTTCAAACAGTTACTATAGGGTAAATTGTAATTCAATTGGCCACCTGAGTGTGGACTGGCATGACTATGCAACTTTCTGTGTGTGTTACAATCTCGTTGGCCACTGGCCCCTATAAAACTGCTACGCCTTTTAACCTAGGGGTCCAAGTCCCTGCTCCGCTGTGTCGGGTATAATTGGGCCCAAGCTCGAGCTTGCAAATAAACCCTCGTGCGTTTACATCGGTATCGGCTCCTTGGTGGTCTCTCAGATTCGAAATCGGGGGCATTATACTATCACAAAGTCCCTTTATGTCTAGACACGAAAATTGCTTACTTAAAATTTGGTTGGGGAACATTTTCCTTAGAAAATGCTCAACAAAGTATGTTGTCCTTGGATAAGCACTTCCAGCCTCTTTTCAGGTGTGATCCTAGTCTTTCTTACTCTTTAATACCCATTAATCAAAACTGCGCCATTTGTCATCCTGTTTCTTCAATAAATAGTGATGTTAATAGTTGCTAATGTTGTAACAAAAGATATCATCTCTGACAGAATTTCCCCACTGCCCCTGAATTAAAATATCTACATTTGTCCTACGACTTCTCAGTGCCACTCACACAAAGTATAGAGTATATTCCCTCAACCTATCAATGTTTAACTTAATCATATGACTTGCTTAGGCTAATAACATGAGGATGAAAGTTTCAATGTACCAATTATGGCCAAGGCTTCAAAAGACAGCACATATTCCCACTATTTTTTTCTGGGGGGGGGGGGGGGGGAGGGGTTCTGTGATCTTCCATGAGAAAAACATGCCCCAAGCAGCAGCCTCTATTCCAAACAGAATATGAAGACATATGGAGCATGTTAGGAATATATCTAAATTTCAAGAAACTGCCAAACTTTTCTAAAATAGTCATATTATTTTACATTTCCATCAGCAATGAATGAACATTTCATCTGAAATGTGGAGTTCAGTTGAAATGAACATCTACATTCTAGACATAATTTTCTCTTTTAAAATTTTAGGCATTCTAATGGTTGTATAGTGGTAATTCATTTGTGATTTTAATTTGCTTTTTCCTGATAACTAAAATGTTGAGCAGATTTTAATATGCTTATTGGTTCTTTGTATATATTTTTGTAAAGTGTCTGTCCAAATCCTTTGCCTATGTTATGTTGTCTTCGCATTTTTGAGTTGTGTTTTTTATATAATCTAGATATAAGCCCATTATCAGATATATGTACCTGCAGATAGTTGTGACATGTAAATTGAACCGTTATTTATTGTCATAGATCTCTGAAACTCTGTTCATTCTCCCTCAAATTGCTTTCTTTCTTTTCTTCATATTGCTTAATTTTAATAGATTTATTTCATGTTTACTAATTCTTCTCCAGTCTTCAAAGTTTTTTGAATCATCTGAACCTACTTTTTTTTTTTTAGTTACTATTTTTTTTTCAGGCCTAAGATTTCCTTTTTTAATCATTTTAATAATTTTTTGAGATTTCCTATCTGCTCACTCATTAAAACCATGTTCTTTAGTCATTTCAACAGGTATTTCTTTAATTATATAAACATATTTGTAATAAGTGCCTGAAGTTTGTCTACAAATGTAACATCTGTGATCCTTTGTGGTCATTTCAGGAAATAGCTAACTCAAAAGTTCCACTCACATAGCTCTGTCTTTCAAGGTTAGAGTCCTCTCTGATCTCTGCCTGTTTACAAGGGATCCCTGGTGTTTCCCTGTCATTGGCATATTATAATGGGCAGACAGACACTGGGGAACATCATCATGCAAAGAAGAAGAAGGAGGAGGAGGAGGACAAGGAGGACAAGGAGAAAGAGGAGGAGAAAAAGAAAGAAAGAAAGAAAGAAAGAAAGAAAGAAAGAAAAGAAAGAAAGAAAGAAAGAAGAAAAAGAGAGGGGGGACGGAAGGAAGGAAGGAAGGAAGGTCACAAACTCTGTCTTAGCTGTTGCAGTTGGAAGCTTTTCAAAAGTAAACTTCCTGGCTCCATCTGCTTATGTTCTAGGGCCTTTAAATCTTTTTTTATCCCAGTATTATGTTAACTGTAGCAAAATTTGTTGATCACTTGCTCCACTGCCATTATCAGAATTCAGTTTAATATTTCATTTTAACTTAAAACATTTAAAACATAGTTATATAGGACAAGGATATTTTATTTTTTCTGATTTGTTGATTGGATTCTAGTGAATATTCTTCATTAAATCATACCCATAATTGATCTTTCTTAATGTCTAGCTTTTGTTATTTTTAAATGGAATCATAACTTAAAATATTTGTGAACCTGTGTGCCAAATTCTACATATTTGTATTTCCCATCATTAACCACTGTATCTCCCAAAGATGTATAATTTTTGTGTTTCATATCTTTATAGCCTTTCCAAAGTAATCAAAACTACTAAATATTCATATTTTATCAATTTATGATATAATAAATAATGTGATTACAATGCCAAGTATAACCACATTAATACCTTTTTATTTGGGGGTGATACCTGAAGCGTGACATGCAAAAACTACTTTTGTAGGAAAAAATATATAGGTATGCTAGAGACTAGTCTACCAGTACCAAGAGCTCAGAGAGCTTGGTCATCAATTAGCATGTTTCCAGAGGATATGGAGACAGTTAACTAAATGAGTTAGGTGAGTGGAAGTCCATTAAGGTAATGTCCACTTTATTATCTTCTCCATTTTATATCTGAATCATATGAGGTCCAAAAAGAAAATAATTGTCCCAAATTCATACAACTGGTGTGGGCCAAACATGACACTGGAGCTCATGTCTCCTTTTTGATCCTGAGCTTTTTCTGTATATTATATCTTCCAAAAGCCTATTTGGTATTCTGTGTCTTCTTTTGGGGTACAAAATACTTTGCTATGTTTCCATTGAAAAACATGCCTGAGAAAAACTCGAGGTATTTTTTTAATCTCTGGTATAGGATTAGTCAGCAAGTTGTAGAAGTTTAATCTAGTATAGATTAAATAAAAATGTAGCAGGGGACCTAGTAACACAGCTGAAAATTGAATTTACCTACATGAAGTAATTGACTTAATGACAAAGTTTTCAAGATAATCTAGTTAAACCAAAATTAAACCTTACAGACATTGGCTTTTTTTCCCCCTCTGCTATACTGGAATCTATCCAAGTGACTAGTTTAGTTTTGCCTACTTACTTAAACATGTTTATAAATCACTAAATACATACTACACTGGGCAGGACAACTGTACAAATTTTACTTTGGAAAATGTAATATCAGCAAAATTATTCTCCTGAGTAATAAACTGTGGGGAATAAGCTTAGAAATTCCCTGAGCATGCACCAATGGGTTAACAAGGCATAAAGAATTAGACACAGGATGAACACACCCAAGTTTGGGTAAACAAGATTAGGTAAACAGGGCAAAGGCCCCTAGTATAGGACAAAGGTATATGAATAGAAAAGCCTCAGGATGAAAGCATCAAAAGTGAGGTAAACAAGATTAGGTATTCAGGGCAGAAATGTCCCCCAACTTAGTATAATAGCAGAAAGGTGCTTTCACAGGAAGGAAGGACAAAAATAGGAAAACAGGACTTTACACCACAGCAGAGGGAAGTTGCTCTGAGTGGAGCTAATTACCAAAAGAAAGGTGCCTTGTTGACCCTGAGGTAGCATGCTCTGTCTTTCTTGTCCCCTAGGCCAAGTTTATGTAAACAGAGGTGGCTCCTCTTGTCTGTAGTAAACAACCTTCCTCCCAGCCCCAGGATTTTGTTTTGTATTGACCCAAACCCTTAACAGCATATTTCTTCAAAACCCCCTTTTCCCATGCGTTAATGTTCACAGTTTTATTGTCTCTCTGTGCATGTCCATCATGCTTGTAAGCCTTCTAATCCTAATAAAAACAGAGTAAGGACCCTTACTCCCTTACTCCAGGCTCCTGTCTCCTCCCAGACATTAGTCTCTCTCAAATTTTAATGCTGCATCCACTCTCTTGCAGGACAAGACAGAACTCCAGATGCAGAGTCTATGACAATAAACTGTGTTTTGCAATCACTAAGATCTACAATACTAAAGAGTATATATCTTTTATCTATCTATATCTACCTAAATATGTGTGTATTAAAACCTTTATCTTGCTTTTGTATAATGACTATGGAGACAATAACCAATGACATAAAGACTCATAGTTCTCTTCAAAATTTTTGCATTCTGAAAGCTATTACTCATGGTAAAGTCACAGATTCACACATTTAGCTATTAGAAGATATTTTAGATACCAATTACCCCATTGGTTTTTAGTTTTGTATCCTCATATTTCTAGTGTTCCTTTAGCTAATGTCAGTATTCTAGAAGTTATTTTCAAATTTTCAAAACAAAAAACATAAAAATCATACAGGTAGTATAAGTGAGTTTCATAATATAGAAAAAGCATCAGCGTAGATTTATATCAACTAAGAGTGGCAATATGTAAAAACTCATGCTATGGCTGATACAGATTTAAATAATTACCAAATAATAAACTCACTCTTGTGAGAATATTCTTTCAAAATATGGGGGTAGAAGAGTAATAAAAATGGTAGGAGATACTGATCTAATCCCCTCATATCACCATTAAACAAAAATGAACACTGCCTTTTCCATGATAAAAAAAAAAAGTTCAAAAAATGAAGCTGCCTGTGTCTGATATATTTACCTACAATTTTAATTGATTATCTGAAATTAATCTACATGGGTATTCTATAATTTCATAAATGAGCAGTGTACATGTACATAAGACTGCCAAGATTTTTTAGACACATATATGCTTACTGACTGAATGATACATAATAAAATGAAATAAAATAAAACAAAATAAAATAAAATAAAATAAAATAAAATAAAATAAAATAATAAAATAAAATAAAATGGACGTCCAATCCAAACTAACTTTTTTTTTTCATTTATCCTTCCCAACTAGTTTTAAGAGCCATATAAAGGTGAATAATGTATACTAGAAAAATGTCAGAACATCATTCCTAGAGGAGATATTCACCCATTTCCTGATTTACCTGGAAGATTATCCTCTGCTTGTTTGACTTCAGATACAGAGCACAGAGTTAATCATACTCTATGACTGATGACACATTATCACCATTGCTCTCAGTATGACCCTTAAATTTTTTTTCTCTTTTTTTTAAATGGCAGGTTTCCATACGCATTCCCTCTCTTGCCAGTGGATACCCAGTCTAAGATGCTAACTATATGGTTTTAGATATTAACATATCTATACATATTACTGATATGTGCACCATTATGTTCCTTCTGTAAACTTTCTCATTACATTATATTCATTGCAGTATAAATTATATAAAGGAAAATATCAAAGTGTGATTGAATTATCACAAAATAATGAGGGGGTTATCACAAAGTAACACCAGCCACATAATGGCCATCCAGCTTGGGAAATAGAACATTACAGCAATCCAGGTGGCCCCCAAATTCCAGTTTCCAACTTCTACCTCATTTTTTTTTTCTCCAAAAACTACCACTATCCTAATTTATAACACCATCATTTAGTGAATTCATGTGGGTTTGGAATTTTTCTAGTGAAAATTTTTCTAATTATAGGAATAAGTTATTTAATATTTACAAACTATCCAGATTTTGTTTTTTTAACCCTATGTCAGTTGCAAGAATTCAGCTTTCCTCAGAGTTTATCCATTTTATTTAAATTTTATCTGAATATAATTTTTTTTGTAATACCCATCTATTATTTTAGTGCCTATAAGTTCCATAGTGATATCCACTTTTCATTCCTAATATTATTTATATCTACTCTCTTCATTAATTCTTTGCCAGAGGTTTATATGCATGTATTTTGGTATTCTCAAAAACGCAACTTTAGGTTTAGCTAGTCTTCTGTACTACAGGTTTGTTTTCCGTTTCACTTAATACTTTTCTCTTTTTAATTTCCTTTTTTATAACTTTCTACATTTACTTTTTTAAAATAATTTCTTCCAATGGATACTTAGATAATTCTCACTCTTTTCTGTTTCATTATATACGCATTTTAATAAATTTCCTCTAAGCCCTATTTTACTTTCACTTATAAATTTTGATATGAGTGTTTTAATCATCATTCAGTTTTAACTATTCTCATATTTCTGCTTTAAATGTGCTTTTTGACCTGTAAGTTACTTAGAAACTCAATTTATAAATGTATAGGGGTTTTTAACTTACTGCTATTATTTTCTAACTTATCTATATTGTGATCAATGAATACTCTATATGATTTCAATATGTGAATTTGTTGAGACCTGCCTGGTTTGTGGCTCAGAATATGGTAGATTTTGATAAATGTTTAATATGTACCCAAACACACACACACACATATTGCAGAATTGCAGATTTTTGATGAAGTATTCTATATATAAAAATTAGGTCAAATTTTAAATTGTATTATTTATGCATTTTATATTCTAATTAATTTTGGTTTGTTTGATCAGTTATTTAAAAATGTGTGTTCAATTCTACCATGACACTCTGGATTTATTTTTACTTATATTCTCATCAATTTCTCATTTTATATTTGAGCCTATCCTATTAAACTCACACAAACATATAATTATTATATCTATATATATACTGATTCTTTATAATTATAAATTATCCTCTTCAACCTCTATGGTTTACTTTATATCTTAAATATTTTGGTTTCTTTTATATAGAAAAATCAGGTTCCTTTTTAAAAAAATTTTTCAACAATGTGAGTGGAACTAGAGAGTATTATGCTAAGTGAAATAAGTTAGTCAGAGAAAGATATCATATGATTTCACTCGTATGTGGAATTTGAGAAACACAATAGATAAACATAGGGGAAGGAAAGGAAAAATAAGATAAATAAGATAAAAACACAGAGGGAGGCAAACCATAAAAGACTCTTAAATAGAACAAACTGAGGGATGCTGGAGGGGAGGCAGGTGGAGGGATGAGTAAAATGGGTGATAGGCATTAAGGAGGGCGTTTTTTGGGAAGAGCACTGGGGTGTCATAGGTAAGAGATGAATCACTGGATTCTACTCCTAAAGCCAAAACCACACTGTATGTGAATGTAACCTGAATTTAAATAGAAAGAAAGAAAGACAGAAAGACAGAAAGACAGAAAGACAGAAAGACAGAAAGACAGAAAGAAAGAAAGAAAGAAAGAAAGAGAGAAAGAGAGAAAGAAAGAGGAAAGACCAACTTTTTAAAATTTCAGTATATTCAACACACAGCATTACATTGGTTTCACATGTGCAACATGGTGATTAACTTCTCTATATATTATTCTATGCTTACTACAAGTGTATCTACCATTTATCACCATAGAAAGCTATTACAAAGCCTTCACTATATTCTCTGTGCTATGCTTTTATTCTCATGATTTACTCATTCCACAACTAAAAGGCTCTATCTCCCATTCTTCTTCACCCATTCTGCCCATCCCCTTACCTCCCTTCCCTCTGGCAGCCACCAGTTTGCTCTCTGTCTTCATAGGTCTGATTCTGCTTTGTAATTGTTTATTCATTTATTTTTAGATTCCACATGAGTGAAATCATATAGTATTTGTCTTTGTCAGTCTGACTTATTTTTCTTAGCATAATACCCTGTAGGTCCATTAATGTTGTCTCAAATGGCATGATCTCTTCCCTTTTTTGGCTGTGTAATATTCCATTTTACATTAATATTCCATTATATATATGTATATATGTCTCCCATATCTTCATTATTTATTTATCTTTGATGGCTCTTAGGATACTCCCATATCTGGGCTATTATTTATAATAATAGCCATAGGGTACATACATTTTTTTCAAATTAGTGTCTCTATTTTCTTTGGATAAATACTCAGTAGTGGCATTATTGAGTCATTTGGTAATTTTATCTTTAATTTTTTGAGGAACTTCCATACTGTTTTCCACAGGAGCTGCACAAGTTTACATTCTCACCATGTATGAGCGTTCCTTTTTCTCCCCATTGTTGCCATCAATTATTGTTTCTTATCTTTTCAATTTTAGCCATTCTGACAAGTATAAGGTGATATCTGTGGGTTTTGATTTTCATTTCCCTGGTGATTAGTGATGTTGAGCATCTTTTCATGTGTCTATTAGCCATCTGTATGTGTTCTTTGGGAAAATGTCTACTCAGGTCTTCTGCCCATTTTTTTATCAGATTGCTTGTGGGTTTTTTTTTTTTTTTTGGTATTGAGGTCTTGATATTTTAGATATTAACACCTTATCAGATATATCATTTGCAAATATCATTTCCCATTCAGTAGGTTACCTTTTTGTTTTGTTGATGATTTCCTTTCATCTGCAAAAGCTTTTTATTTTTATGTAATCTCAATAGATTATGTTTCCTTACCTGACATGTCCAGAAAAGTACTTCTACGGCTGATGTCAGAGAAATTACTGTCTGGGTTCTCTCCTAAAATTTTTATGGTTTCAGGTCTCACATTAAGGTCTCTCAGCCATTTTGAGTTTATTTTTGTATATAATGTAAGAAAGTGGTACAGTTTCATTATTTTGCATGTTGCTGTCCAGTTTTCCCAGCACCGTTTGTTAAATATGTCACTTTTCCCATTGTATATTCTTGCCTCCTTTGCCACAGATTAATTGATCATATAATTGTGTGATTATTTCTTCACTGTCTATTCTGTTCCACTAATCTATGTGTCCATTTTTGTACCAGTACTATACTGTTTTGATTGCTTCAGATTGTAGTATATCATGAAATCTGGAATTATGATACCTCCAGCTTTGTTTTTCTTTCTCAAGTTTGCTTTGGCTATTTGGAATCTTTTGTATTTCCATACAAGTTTTAGGATTATTTGTTCTAACTCTATTAAAAAAAAAATCAGTGTTTGGTATTTTGACACAGATTGCATTGAATCTGTATTTTCTTTGAGTAGTATGGAAGTATGGACATTTTAATAATATTAATTCTTCTAATCCATGAGCGTGGAATATCTTTCATTTGTGTCATCTCCAATTGCTTTTATCAACAATTTATAGTTTTTTTTTTTCAACATTTATTTATTTTTGGGACAGAGAGAGACAGAGCATGAACGGGGGAGGGGCAGAGAGAGAGGGAGACACAGAATCGGAAACAGGGTCCAGGCTCTGAGCCATCAGCCCAGAGCCTGACGCGGGGCTCGAACTCACGGGCCGCGAGATCATGACCTGGCTGAAGTCGGACGCTTAACCGACTGCGCCACCCAGGCGCCCCAACAATTTATAGTTTTCTAAGTACAGGTCTTTCACCTCCTTGGTGAAGTTTATTCCTAATTACTTTATTCTTTTGGGTACAACTGTAAATGAAATTATTTTCTTAATTTCTCTTTCTGCTACTTTGTTTTTAGCATATAGGCATACTACTGATTTTTGTGGATTAGTTTTGTATCCTGTAACTTTACTGAATTTATTTATTTCTTCTAGTAGTTTCATGGTAGAGTGTTTAGGGTTTTTAATATATAATATCCTGTCATCTGCAATACCACAGTTTAGCTTCCTCATTACCAGTAGAGATGCCTCTTATTTCTTTTTCTTGTCTTATTGCTGTGACTAAGAGTTAGAGTAACAAGTTGAATAAAAATCTTATTCATAAGATAAAGATAATATAAACCATAAGATAAAAATCTTACAGTAAAGCTCTCCATTTTGCATGCAGTATGATGTTAGCTGTGAGGTTTTCACATATGGTCTTTATCATGTTGAAGTATGTTTTACCTACACTTTGTTGAGAGCTTTTATCATAAGTTCACAGTAGTTTTAAAATGTGTGTTTTGATGTCCTTTTTAGTTTAGGAAAATTAAGAGCCTTTAGTACTTCAAATTAAAAAAATAAATTACAAGAGAGTAACATTAAAAAAATGTATGCCAACAAATTGGAGGCCTAGATGAAACAGAAAAATCCTTAGAAACATAAAATCTACCAACACTAAATCCCAAACAAATAGAAAATCTGAATAGACCTGTAACTAGTAAAGAGATTGAATCAGTAATCAAAAGCCTCTCAACACAGAAAATTCCTGAACCTGATGACTTCTGGAGAATTCTAACAAATATTTAAAGAAGAACAAATATCAATTCTTCTCAAACTTTTCAAAAAAAATTGAGGAAGAGGAATATTTACTTACTTATTCTTTAAGGCCAGCATTACTCTGATACCAAAGTAAGTATAAGAAAACAAATTTACAGAGCAATATACTTCATTAATACTGATAGAAAAATCCTCAATGAAATTCTAGGCAACCAAATTCATTTGCATATTAAAAGGATTATTCACCATTATTAAGGGGAATTTATTCCTGGAATGCAAGGATTATTCAACATACAAAAATCAGTCAATGTAATATACCACATTAACAAAATTAAAGTGAAAATCAAATACCTGTAAACATCTCAACTTATGGAGAAAAAGCATTAGACAAAACTGAAAACCCTTTCATGATTAAAAAACCATTCAACAAACTAAGAATTGAAGGAAAACACTTCAAGATAATAAAATCCATATAAAAACCCACAGCTAGCATCATACTCAGTAATGAGTAACTGAAAACTTCCTCTAAGATCAGGAAAAAGACAAATGCTTTTACATTTCTACACAACACAGTAGTAGTTCTAGGCAAAGCACATAGGTGAGAAAAAGAAATAAAAGACATGCAAATCAAGAAGTAAAATTATCTGTTTGCAGGTGACATGATCTTATATGTAGGAAACTCTAAAGACTACATTATAAAACTGCTAGAACTAATAAATGAATATAGCAGAGTGTGGGATACAAATCAACATTCAAAAATCAGTTGTGTTTCTAGACATTAACCACAAACTGTCTCAAAAAGAAATCAGAAAGACAATCCTATTTATAATAGCATCAAAAAGAATAAAACACTTAGACATAAACTTAACTAAAGAAGTGAAAAACTTGTAAACTAAAAACTACAAAATATTTATAAAAAATTAAAGAAGACAAATTAAATGGAAAGACATCCCATGTTCATGAATTAGAAGACATCATATTGTTAAAATGTCGATCCTGCCTGAAGCAATGTACAGATTCAACACAGTTTCTATCAAAATCCTAATGATATTTTTTCAGAAATAGAAAAAAGTATTCTAAAATTCATATGACACTGAAATAGACCTCAAATGGCAAAAAAATAATCTTGAGAAAGAAAAAGCTAAAGACCACATAATTCCTGATTTCAAATAATATTACAAAGCTACAGTAATCAAAACAGTAAGATACTGGCATATAGGCAAACAAGTAGACCAATATAAGAGAACAGGACACAGAAATAAACTTTCACATAAGTGGTCAAATAATTTCAACAAAAGTACAAAGACTACACAGTGGAGAAATGAAGCTATCTTCAACAAACATTTGTAAGAAAACTAGATAATTACATGCAAAAGAATGAAGGATTGCTACCTTACATCATCTATGAAAATTAACTTAAAATGGATCAAATATTTAAATATAAGACCTGAAACTATAAAATTCCTAAGAGAAAACTTAGGGAAAAAGCTTCATAACTTTGGATTTGACAATGATCTCTAGGACGTGACACAAAAGCACAGGCAACAAAGTAAAAACAGACAAATGGGAATATACTAAGCTTAAAATTTTCTGGGTAACAAAGGAAACAACAGGGTGAAAAAGCAACCTACAGAATGGAAGAAAATACTTAAATTATATATCTAAAAAATCCCAAATACCATAATTTTTTAAATTGGCAAAGAATTTGAATAGATATTTCTCAAAGAAATACAAATGGCCAACAAGTAAAGGAAACTACTAATTATCAGAGAAATGTAAAACAAACTTCAATCAGATAATCACTTCATTTCTTTACAATGGCCACTATAAAACAACAACAACAACAAAAGATAACAAGTGTTGGCAATCATGTAGAAAAATTGGAATCCTTATGGACTGTTAATGGGAATGTAAAATGGTATAGCTACTATGGAAAATAATATGGAGGTTCTCAAAACATAAAAATAGAAATATCATATGATCTACTAATCTCACTTCAGGGTGTATATCCAAAGTACTGAAAATAGGATTTTGAAGAGATCTTCACACACCCGTACTCACTGCAGCATTACTTACCAAACCAAGAGACAACAACCTAAATGCCCATTGCTGGATCAATTAATAAAGAAAATGTGGTATATACATACAATGAAATCGTATTTAGCCTCTGAAAAAGAAGGAAATCCTGTCATATGCAACATGGATGAATCTTGAAGACATTATCCTAACTAAATCAATCACAAACATACAAATACTGCATAATTCCAATTATAGTAGAAAACAGTAAAACTCACATCGTTAGGCTCCATGCGGGGCACAGGGTCTGCTTGAGATTCTCTCTCTCTCTTTCTCTCTCTCTCCCTCTCCCCCTCCTCTGCTCATTCTCTCTCTCTTTCTCTCAAAATAAAGAAATAAACTTAAAAAAATAGAAAGAAAAAAACCCTCCTAATAGGTAAACAGCCTCCAGAAATCTAGAAAAAAAAGGCAACCCAATGAAATAGAGTTCCAGAGACATCAAGATACAATTCACTTGTATATATATACATATATATATATATATATATATATATATATATGTATATATATAATCATTAAAGATGTATTAAACTTCACTCAGTAAAAGCCACAAAACAGAGATACTAATTTTCACTATCAAATTAACAAAAATTCAAGTATGTTAACACATTAGCAAGGCTGTGGGACAAAGTAGTCAAGGTCTCACTTGCTCTGGGGAATATAAAAATGGAACAAGTTCTATGTAGGGAAAATTGATAATAGCTTTCAAAGTAATATTTGCATTTTCCTTTGATTGCCAATTGCACTTCTTGAAATTCATTCTAAAGATATGCCTGCTCATAAACAAAATATATGTATGAGGTTACATACTGCAGCATTGTTTATAACAGTAAAACAATAGAAACATTGCAATGTACAGTAAGAGATTAAATACTCTTTCCTTCTAGATGCATACACGCATCACACATACCCCAATTCCACTTCATTACCTTGAATTCTTGAATTTCACGCTTTGGCCTTGTAAAACTAGTTGGGGTTACTGAGCACTTCATGGTTAATCACATCCCTGAGCCTTTGCGCTTCCTATTTTCTTTACCTTAAGTTCTTAACTTTCCTCTTTTTCAACCTTCTCTAAAATTCCTATTTACCCTGATCAGATACCATGTTTCTTGGGACACCTTTCACGACTTCACAGAGTGTCAGTCACTTTCCCACAAAATGGTTGTTGATAAAACCAACATAAGCTAAGATTGTTCTTAGCTTACTTTCATCCTGATACTTCATTCAAAGTGAAATGAGAAGCCAAAAGTAGTTCACAGCTCTCAGAGGAATAGAAGAGGATATCTACTGGCAACCTAGCAATATTTATTTTATTTTTTTCATTTGTTTTATTTAATTTTATCATGGTAAGAAGAATTACCATGAGATATACCTCCTAACAAAATTTTAAGTGTATGATACATTACTTTTGATTATAAGTACAATGTTGTATAGCACATTTTCAATGCTTATTCATCTTGCTTAACTGAAACTTTATGCCCAGTGATTAGTAACTCCTAATTTCCCTCCTCTCTCAGACTGCCAGCCATCATCATTCTATGTTCTGATTCTATGAATTTGACTATTTTAGAAACTTCATATAAAGTGAACCATGCAGTATTTGTCTTTCTGTGAATGGCTTATTTCATTAGTATAACATCCTCAAGGATTATCCATGTTTCCACATATTGCAGAATGCTCTTATTTCTTAAGGCTGAATACTGTTCCATTGTGTGTATTACCACATTTTTTAAAATCCATTCTCTGTTGATGGACACTTCTAGGTATTTATCCAAAAGAACTGAAATCTGGATCTTGAATAAATATTAGCACTCCTATGTTTATTGCAACACTATTCACAATAGCCAAGATATGGAAACAACCTAGCAAATCTAGAAATTTGTTAAGGCTATGAAGAAAAGTAAAGTAAATTTAGAAAACTGAATAATAAGAGAATAAAAGGGAGACCTTTTCAGGTAAGGATGACTACCATGATTACTTTTTATACTGTTTGTCTTTTGAAAGTGAAACAAACATGCAGGATGCTAAAAAGACTTCCCAGCTCTCTCTCTCTATTCCTTAAGCTCTCCATGTATCTCTTTCTCCATGTATCCAAATCTCCCTATTTTCCTTTCTTTTTTGTCCCTGCCACAGAGGCCACTGGAATTTCTACTTCCGCCCATGCCCAAGCAATTGCTCCTCTAGTATAACTAGAACTAGGCTCTAGCATGGTCTTCTTTGCACCGAATGAAGGGAAATATCTAGTACTCTGTCACTATTATTTCTATAGGTAGTAAAAGTGCTTATTTCATTATCTTTGCTCCTGAATGCATCACGTCATACTTGAGTTTTCTATTCCATATCAGTCACCACTGATACAATAGGTGTTGTGTTTTGAACACAAACAGCAGATCACATTTATCTCTGTGTCCTATTGTTAGGGCAACAGTCCATGCAGAGTAGAAACTTAAGTTCCAGTGAAAGACCAACTTCATAAAAGTGAAAGACAGAAAGCAGAACACAGTCATAAGATTGTTTGTAGGACAAGTACATTCCATTTTTAGTAGCAGAGAAGAAATGTGACAAGAAATATGACAAATTATCAGAAAACTTCCTTGCTGGAGGCCGAGCTATCTCAGCCTGATGGCAAGGCCCTTGCTGTGGACGGAGTGGGGCTGCAAGGCGGCCCACCGACAGTGAAGCTTCTAGTATTCCCGCTTTTAGATAATGTGGCCTTAATAAAAGAACCTGGGGAATTGTCTGTTGGGGAATTGCCCTCGACAGGACCCCTGGGAAAAGAACCATTAGGAAAAGAAAATAAGGTTCCACAAGAAAATTGTGCGGCCCTGCATTTAGCCCTTGCCACCCCCTATAAGACTCCTCTACCTACAAGAAGGATAGCCTCGTACGTTTCCCAGCCAAGGAGGGACAAATAGATTTGAAAGTCCCACTCCAGTAATGAAGCAGTGTATCTATGGGCACAAGTTACTCGACCCCTAGGCTCATTTGGCCCCCAGGAGGCATTCCAGATGATGACTGAACCTCGTCAGTTAAAGTACAGAATGTTTCATTAGTTCCTAGGTGCATTGTCTCTCTGAGAATGTATAAGGCGTGGGTTCCTAAGGCCCTTTTGGCCCCCTCCTGGCACCTCAGACCCAGGCGAACACTTTTGTTCCTCAAACCACAAATGGTTCAGGGAAACAACTAAGAGGTCATGTCCCTGTAACTGTTCCACTTGAGGTGTTGAGAGATAGATGACCTTTCATGAAAACAGCACAGCAAATGCTTTATAGATTATAGATAAACATAGTATATAATGGAAAATAATGTAAGAAATTAATCAATAAGCAAAGGGCAGGAGGGAACGTTATGAGAAGATAACCATGTTATTCCTTAAAGGATGGTTACACATAGGAACATTTTTAGGATCAGATAATGCTAGAAAACATAGATGACGCATGCTATAAGGAAACTGCTAACAAATATATAATGCCACGTTTGCCACAATAAAGTGGCCAGTTCAACACACTGCTGTTGTCTGTGTCCATTTTTATTTTTGTTTTTTATTTTAGTTTTACTTTCACTTTTTCATTGACGCCATTCATCCTTTGGGAACCCCTGGACCTGCTAGAGCTGGACTCTGGCACTTCCTGCCAAATCATCATGGTTCAGGAGGGAATCCCATGGACACTTGTTAGGGGTAGGATAGATGGGAGCACTTATCACAGAAAATAGGTACCTGCAATAGAGAAGGAGATCTGAAAGGGCTTTTAAAAGGATCATTTTATTCAAAGGAACAAATAACGACGTTTCATGCCTCTACTTATGTCTGCATTTTATCTAATTCTAAACCTGTCAGGTCATTCTTCCTGTGGTGGTAGCTCCTCAGCTTGCTGAGGGCCTCAATGGCACAGACTAGTAGGAAAAAGAAAGTAACGAAGACATGTGCAAACATGGCTGGGGAATATGACATGGCTTTAGAATTAGTACTAGGAAAAGGCAAATAATAGTTACATATTCAATTCCCCCAGACATTGAATATGTTAAACAATTGGTTATAAACTCTAAGATTGAAATTTTTAGAAACCATCAAGGAAAAATCATAGAGGTCTGGTGAGATTAGGTCCATTCAAATGTGTTCTTAACAAAAACAAAAACATTAATTAAAAATGCATTTCATTTTGGGGCGCCTGGGTGGCGCAGTCGGTTAAGCGTCCGACTTCAGCCAGGTCACGATCTCACGGTCCGTGAGTTCGAGCCCCGCGTCAGGCTCTGGGCTGATGGCTCAGAGCCTGGAGCCTGTTTCCCATTCTGTGTCTCCCTCTCTCTCTCTGCCCCTCCCCCGTTCATGCTCTGTCTCTCTCTGTCCCAAAAATAAATAAACGTTGAAAAAAAAATAAAAAAAATGCATTTCATTTTATTGTTAATCACTAGATTAGCCTATCAAAAATTAGTCAATTTGTTTTACCTGTGTAAATTCTGATAAATTTTTTTCCCACATAAAATGCACCAAAAGAAAGTAAAAACAGTTGCAATCATTTATGAGACATTTATCAACTTAGAATGCCCAACAATTTGTCTATTCAAGATAATCTAAGAATGCATTAATTATTTTTTATTAGATAAGATGAATAAAAACAAAATAGTAGTAATCTGAAGTGAAAAGTGCTAGAACAATGCAATCAAAAAACCTATCATGTCTTTAAGTGGATATGACAATTTATACCTATTATTCACACAAATGTTTCAGGATGAAATGTACTGACATAATTATTCTGAGGAATACAGAGCTGATTCAGTAAAAACAAAATGGGAAAAGGAAATTTTCAGCAGTGATTCCTCTCATTTGTATTTAAAAATACCTTCATGTGGATTATGCCTTATATTACTCCAGCAATGCTGAGCAGCATTTATCATAAATTTCCCTGCTCTACATGGATAATACTAGGGCTTATAAAGGTGAAAGTAACTAAAAGTAAGGACAGCCATTCAAATTATAAGCCATTTCTGATGATACAGCTTTTCTAGCACACTCCACTATTATTTTTTTCATTTGAGTAAATTAACTTTGAGGCAAAGAGTTACTAAAAGACTGTTTCTTACCACATTCTGTCTCATTCTTTCACAAATGCATATTTAAAAAAAAATCTAATGGCTGTTCAACATAGATATTATCTATCTACTCTGCCCTTAAACTCATATAAAATATCAAACTTGAAAGGGCATTGTCCACTGCCCTTATTACTTTATACACTTGTATTTATCACACTGTACGTTCATTTTTTGATGTTTGTTTCTCCCCCAAACATGTGGTCCAGGAGATAGTAGAGACCATAACTCCCCAAAGCTCATAGACTTCAGAGGACTGGTCTTTGCCAATCATGGTAAAGTTGTTGCCCTTGCCAGTATTAGTAAAGGAAAGGGCATGAGATCCAAATCTGCTGTGTGATTACTGGGAAAGGTTTCTTTTCTCTAGAAATAAGATCCAGGAAGAGACAGTCTCTTTGTTTCTCTGGAAAATGGTTCTGAATTTAACATCCAGAACTACTGGAGTCAACTTATTACGTACCTCAACATATGAATAGAAAAGAAACATAGAAAAGTAGAATCAGAGTCCTGACATGATCTCCTTCCAACTACTCTGCTTTCACCATTACATAAGACAAATTTATTCTTTGGGCCAAATTAGTCAGCACCCTGGTTACTTGTCCCAATTATATGTTCTTAAAAAAAATCTAGGCCCGTAATGGTATGGACTTGATATTAATTCTAACCCTGGCAGCTATTCTATACCTATTACATATTTGTGTTTAAGCCTAATTCCAAAATTAATAAATAACACTATGTGAATAGTTTAGTGAAAGATTACAACCTCCCACTTGTGATAAGTCTTTGTAATGTTTTTCTCATGCGAACTGTATCTTATAATAATAATAATATAAAGAAGAATATCATATCATTTATTAATCCATTTTCATGGACTAAGCACTGGGCTAGACACACTGCTATAATTCTCACAACGTTCAATAAGTTTATGGAATTTGGCTTTATTCCAATTTTACAGAAGGGTAATATGAAGCTAGGAGAGGTTATTTAATTTTCCCAATGTTAGCCCTACCATTTCCACTTCCCACTCCCATCTCATTTTTTCACACTGGCCTTCCATTCCCCATACCTTCCCTCCCCTCCCAATCACTCATCTCCTCACCCCTCCTCTCTCTCTCCCTTCCTTCCCCTATCTCTGTAATTGACACTATTAGAATTCACAACCAGAGAGGCAATACACTTTCACTCTTTTATAGGCTTAAACCATACTCTTATTTTTTTAAATTTTTTTAATGTTTATTTATTTTTGAGACAGAGAGAGACAGAGCATGAGCAGGGGAAGGTCAGAGAGAGAGGAAGACACAGAATCTGAAGCAGGCTCCAGGCTGTGAGCTGTCAGCACAGAACCCAACGCGGGGCTCGAACTGACGGACCATGATATCATGACTTGAGCCAAAGTCGGACGCTTAACCAACTGAGCCACCCAGGTGCTCCTTAATTTTCTTTTGATAATTTAAGTTTAATACACGTTTTTTTTTTTGTTTTTGTTGTTTTTTATAGACTTTATTTTGGGTGCAGTTTTAGGCTCACAGCAAAAATTGACTAGAAAATACAGAGTTCCAATATAACTCCTGTCCACACATAGGCAAAACCACCCATACCTTCAATATCCTGCAACAAAAAAGTGGTATTTTTTTTACAATCGATCCTATACTGACACATCATTATCACTCAGAGTCTATAGTTTACATAATGGTTCAGTTCTGGCATATCATACATTCTATGGGTTTTGAGAAATATTAATGTCATCTATCCACCACTGTGGTACGATAAAGAATTGTTCTATTGCCCTAAAACTCCTCTGTGCTCTGCCTTTTCATCCCTCCCTCCCATGTAGGATTGGGCTACTACTGATCTTTTTACTGTCTCCATAGTTTTCCCTTTTTCAGAATGTCATATAATTGGTTTTGTACAACATGTAGATTTTTCAGATTGGCCTCACTTAGTAATATGCTTTTAAGTTTCCAACATGTCTTCTCAGAAAGCAATAGCTCATTTAATTTTTTTTAATACTGAATAATATTCTATTGTCTGGATATACCACAGCATTTTTATCCATTCACCTACTAAAGGATATTTTGGTTGCTTACAAGTTTAGGCAAATCCATGTGTAGGTTTTTATGTGGGCGTAAGTTGTCGATTCATGTGGGCAAATCCAAGTAGTATAACTGCTGGATAGATATGGTGAGAGTATGTTTAATTTTATGAGAAACTACTAAACTATCTTCCAAAGTGGCTGTACTACCTTGCATTTCCACCATCAATTAATAAGGCATCTTGATGCTCCATAGCCTCACCAATATTTGGTACTGTCAGTGTTTGAATTTTGGCCATTCTAATAGGTTTGTAAGGTGGTATCTCACTGTTGTTTTAATTTACATTTTCCTGATGACGTATGATGTGGTATCTTTCCAAACACTTTTTGCCATCTTGCATATCTTCTTTGGTGAGGTGTCTTTTAAGATCTTTGAACCATTTTTCAAGTGGGTAGTTTATTATTATTATTATTATTATTGTATTATTGAGTTTTATGAGTTCTTTCTAACTATTGTGTAACAATCCTTTATCATATGTGTCTTTTGCATGTATTTTCTCCTAGACTATGACTTGTTCTCATTCTCTTGAGTATAATAAGCTTTTATTTTAGAATAGTTTTAGATTGACACAAAAATTGCAAAATAGTATACGGACTCCCATTTATGATATTCCAAATGTTCCTTATTAATATCATTTATTAATACAGAATATTTCTTTTTTTTTTTTTCAAAAAATTTTTTTTTCAACATTTATTTTTGGGACAGAGAGAGACAGAGCATGAACGGGGGAGGGGCAGAGAGAGAGGGAGACACAGAATCGGAAACAGGCTCCAGGCTCTGAGCCATCAGCCCAGAGCCCGACGCGGGGCTCGAACTCACGGACCGCGAGATCGTGACCTGGCTGAAGTCGGACTCTTAACCGACTGCGCCACCCAGGCGTCCCTAATACAGAATATTTCTTATAAGTAATAAAACAATATGGATAAACTTTTTTAACTAAACCCCATACTTTATTCAGATTTCTTTAGTTTTTACCTAATATCTCTTTTCTTCTCTAGGATCACATCCACAGTATCACACCATATTTAGTTTTCATGGCTCGTTAGGTTCTGTTAGACTATGTTTCTTTGGACATTTTTTTCTTTTTTGATGACCTTGACAGTCTTGAAGACTAGTGATCAGGTATTTAGTAGAATGTCCTTGAACTGATTGGAAAGATGGGTGTTCTGATGATTAGAGTTGTGGGTTTTTTTTTTAAATAAAAGACCACAGACATAAATAATTTATGAAATTACTTTCCTTCAAGTAGGTAGAGCATAATTTCCCACCTGTTAAGTGTAAGTTCCTCATAGTGACTCCCTTCCAAAAAAAGCACAATATGGAAAGCAGGGAAAACCAAGTAACTTTATAGCAGAGAAACCTAATAAATATACATTAATCAAACAATCAAGGTTAACATCTTGATAAGTCTTGCTGATAGTGTTGTCATGTTCATAGTGCATATAATGTGATGAAAATGATATATTCTCACTTTTAATAAAATATAAATATTATTATTGTTCCTGTTATTTTAGAATAATGATTCAAAGGGGTTTCATTCTTAACTCTCTTTCATTTATTTTACAAAACTACTGAGCACCTGGGGGAGGAGCCAAGATGGCGGAACAGCATGGAAGTTTTTTGTGTGTCTTGCCTCCATGAAATACAGCCAGCCAACACTAAACCATTCTACAAACCTAGACAACTGACTGGAGGATTAACACAACAATCTGTACAACCTGAAGCACAGAATTTAGCAGGTACATGGCACAGAGAGGTGAACTTGGGGAGAGAGAAGCTGGTGGTGGGCAGGGAGCCACCTTTGCAGGCAGAATAAGGATGGAGACTGAGGTGGGGGAAGAATACGGGAAAAGCACCCCTCCCCAAAAGCAGCTGGAGAGAAAGTGGAAAATTGGAAACAGCCATAGGGACTAAACTAAAAAGAGAGAAAGGACAAAGGAGAGGGTTTAAATTCCATTAAGACTGTAAACAAGGGGAGCACAAAGGCTGCAACTCCGTAGCTCAAAACCTGGCGGTGCTCTGGTGGGAAGGGTGAATCCCCAGGAACAGAGTGGGGTCCAGGAGGTTCTCAGGCCACACGGGGAAAAGCGGTCCCACTGCTGGAAGGACATTTGGTAGAGACTGTGGTAGCCACCTGGTCCCAGTAGACCCCAGAAAACAGCCACATTCGTGGGTGCTAGAACAAGATCGTTAAGGGTGAAGCCTGGTGCCACATGTGTGTTGTGATTTTCCATAATCCCTGAAACGCTGCTGCTACACTATCTCGCAAACTTTTTCTGGGGTGGACTGGCATCTGGCCACAGTCTCAGGACACAGGCAGCAGCAGGGTCCACCAGGCATTCCTGGGTGCAGCCGACATTTGGCCATTGCTCATTTGGCCATTGCTCGGTGATACCCTCCCTCGGAGGGGCGGAACGGATCAAAGCCACAGTCCTTCAGAAGTAAGGAGCCAGGGAAAACAGCCGCATCTAAGACAAAATTTAGGAAAGAGGTACTGCCTGGAGCTTGGTCATGGACAGTGAAGAAGCGGGGAGTAGACAAAAGCTGAAGACAGAGGATGGGTGCATGATGCTGATCAGAGAGAACAGAGTTCCCATACTAGAGTCTGGGTAGCTGGGTAACACCATTTTCACTGCTCCTGCGCATGTGCATACGCACCTACCAGCTGCAACAATCCACCCTAGTAGGCCAGCAGCACCATCTACTGGAGAACGGAGCTGTTGCACCGAGCCCCACCCAACTGGGCCAACCTTGCTTGTCAGGAACACAGGTTTCACCGGCTACTTAGTTTGTGGACATAAAGAGCTATATAGTCTGACTTCTGGGAGAAAACGAAGTAATTTCAGTCCTATTTTAATCTGTTAGCAGGCCCATCTATTCAATTTTCTTTCTTTTTTTCTCTTTTATACTATTCTTTTTCTTGAATACAGAAAGAGAAAAAATCATTTTTATTTTCAATTTTTTATTAATATTTTTCTTTAAATTTGTTTTACTATATTTTTTACTTTTGTGTAAATTTTTTCAAATTCTATCTTACTTACATCATTCTATTTTCGTTTACTTCTGTGTATTCATTTTTCAAATTTTCAAACAATTTCCTTGTTTTCTTTTTTCTTTTTCTTTTTTTCTCTTTCATTTCTTTTCTTTTTCCTGAATGCATAAAGTGAAAAACTTCATTTTTTACTTTCAATTTCTATTAAACATATTTTTAATTTTTTACTATATTTTTTGCTTTTATGTAAATTTTTTCAAATTCTATTTTACTTCAATCATTTTATTTTGTCTACTACAATATATTCACTCCTTCAAATTTTCCAAGGATTTCTTTTTTCTCTTTTTTTCTTTTGTTTCTTTTCTTTTTCTTGAACAGAAACAGAAAAAATTCATTTTAAGTTTTAATTTTTTATTAAAAATATTTTTCTTTAATTTTTTCCTACTGTATTCTTTACTTTTGTGTAAATTTTTTCAAATTCTATTTTCTCCATCATCTTAGTCTACTTCAGTGTATTCATTTTTTCAAATTCTTAAACGATTCCCCCCCCTTTTTTTCTCTAATCTGTCTAACCACTTTCAACACCCAGACCAAAACACACCTAGGATCTAGCATCATTTATTTGATTTCTTTGTGTTGTTTTTAATTTTTTTTTATTTTATTCATTCTTCCTCCAAAATGATGAAGTGAAGGAATTCACCCAAAAGAGAGCAGGAGGAAATGACAGGCAGGGACTTAATCAACACAGATACAAGCAAGATGTCTGAACCAGAATTGAGAATACGATAATAAGAATACTCGTTTGGGTTGAAAATAGATTGGAATCCCTTTCTGTGGAGACAAAAGAAGTAAAGCCAGTCAGAATGAAATTAAAAATGCTATAACTGAGGGGTGTCTGGGTGGCTCAGTCTGTTAAGCATCTGACTTTGGCTCAGGTCATGATCTTGCAGTCTGTGAGTTTGAGCCCCACGTCAGGCTCTGTGCTGACAGCCCAGAGCCTGGAGCCTGTTTCAGATTCTGCGTCTCCCTCTCTCTCTGACCCTCCCCTGCTCATGCTCTGTCTCTCTCTGTCTCAAAAATAAATAAACGTTAAAAATGCCATAACTGAGCTGCAATGTTGAAAGCTGCCAAGGCGGAAGGGTGGATGATGCAGAGAACTGAATCAACAATATAGAAGACAAACTTATGGAGAATAATGAAGCAGAAAAGAAGAGGGAGACTAAGGCAAAAGGGCACAAAATAAAAATTAGAGAAATCAGTGACTCTTTAAAAAGGAATAACATCAGAAGAATCATAGGGGTCCCAGAAGAGGAAGAGAGAGAAAAAGGAGTAGAAAATTTATATGAGAAAATCATAGCATATCCTAACCTGGGGAAAGACATAGACAACACAATCAAGGAAGCACAGAGGACTCCCATTAGATTCAACAATAACCAACATTCAACAATGCATATCATAGGCAAATTCACAAAACACTTGTGCAAGAAAAGACTCATGAAAGCAGCAAGGGAAAAAAAGTCCCTAACCTACAAGGGAAGACAGATCAAGTTTGCAGCAGACCTATCCACAGAAAGTTGGCAGGCAAGAACAGAGTGGCAGGATATATTCAATGTGCTGAATCAGAAAAATATGCAGCCAAGAATTCTTTATCCAGCAAGGCTGTCATTTAAAATAGAAGGAGAGATAAAAAGTTTCCCAGAAAAACAAAAATTAAAGGAGTTTGTAACCACTAAACCAGCCCTGCAAGAAATTTTCAGGGGTACTCTATGAGGGGAGAAAAGATGAAAAAAAAATATATATATACATATATATTATATATACACACACATATATATATATATTATATATATAATATATATTATATATATAATATATATTATATAATATATGTGTGTATATATATATAAATACCAAAAGCAACAAAGATTAGAAATGAACAGAGAACACCACCAGAAACTCCAACTCTATAAGGATCATAATGGCAATAAAATAATATCTTTCAGTACTCACTCTAAACGTCAATGGACTCGATGCTCTAATCAAAAGACATATGGTAAGAGAATGGATAAGAAAACAATATCCATCTATATGCTGTTTATAAGAGACCCACTTTAGACCTAAGGACACCCTCAGATTGAAAAAAAGGGGATGGAGAACCATCTATTATGCTAATGGTCAACAAAAGAAAGCCAGAGTAGCCATACTTATATCAGACAATCTAGATTTTAAATTAAAGACTGTATCAAGAGATGGAGAAGGGCATTATATCATAATCAAGGGGTCTATCCACCAAGAAGACCTAACAACTGTAAACATTTATGCCCCAAATGTGGAGAACCCAAATATATAAATCAATTAATCACAAACATAAAGAAACTCATCGGTAGTAAAACCATAAGAGTAGGAGACTTCAACACCCCACTCACAACAACGGACAGATCCTCTAATCGAGAAATCAACAAGGAAACAGTGGCTTTGAATGACACACCGGACCACATGAACTTAACAGATATATTCAGAACATTTCATCCTAAAGCAGCAGAATATACATTCTTCTGCCGTGCACATGGAATGTTCTCCAGAATAGACCATATACTGGGACACAATTCAGCCCTAAGTAAGTACAAAAAGATCAAGATCATACCGTGCATATTTTCAGACCACAACGCTATGAAACTCGAAATCAACCACAAGAAAAAATTTGGAAAGGAAACAAATACTTGGAGATGGAAGAACATCCTACTAAAGAATGAATGGGCTAAAGAGGAAATTAAAAAGTATACGGAAGTCAGTGAAAATGATAACACCACAACCCAAAACCTCTGGGACACAGCAAAGGTGGTACTAAGAGGAAAGTAAATAGCAATTCACGCCTTCCTAAAGAAGGAAGAAAGATCTCAGATACACAACCCAACCTTATGCCTTAAGGAGCTGGAAAAAGAAAACAAATAAAACCCAAAACCAGAAGACAGCAAATAATAAATATTAGAGCAGAAATTAATGCTATCAAAACCAAAACAAACAAACAAACAAAAACCAGAACATATCAATGAAACCAGAAGCTGGTTCTTTGAAAGAATTAATAAAATTGATAAACCACTAGCCAGTTTGATCAAGAAGAAAAGGATCCAAATAAATAAAATCAAGAATGAAAGAGGAGAGATCACAACCAACACTGCAGAAATATAAATAATAATAAGAGAATATTGTGAGCAATTACATGCCAATAAAATGGGCAATCTGGAAGAAATTGACAAATTCCTAGAAACATACACACTACCAAAACTGAAACAGGAAGAAATAGAAAATTTGAACAGACCCATAACCAGTAAGGAAATCAAATTAGTAATCAAAAATCTGTCAAAAAACAAGAGTCCAGGGCCAGATGGCTTTCCAGGGGAATTCTACCAAACATTTAAGGAAGAGTTATTACCTATTCTCTTGAAAGTTGTTCCAAAAAATAGAAATGGATGGAAAACTTCCAAATTCTTTCTATGAAGCCAGCATTACCTTGATTCCAAAACCAGATAGAGACCCCACGAAAAAGGAGAACTACAGACCAATTTCTCTGATGAACATGGATGCAAAAATCCTCAACAAGGTATTAGCCAACCAGAGCCAACAATACATTAAAAAAATTATTCACCACAACCAAGTGGGATTTATATCTGGGATGCAGGGCTGGTTCAATAACCACAAAACAATTAACGTGATTCATCACATCAATAAAAGAAAGGACAAGAACCATATGATCCTTTCAATAGATGCAGAGAAAGCATTTGACAAAACACAGGCATCCTTTCTTGATAGAAACCCTCAAGAAAGTAGGGATAGAAGGAGCATACCTCGAGATCATAAAAGCCATATATGAACAACCCAATGCTAATATCATCCTCAATGGGGAAAAACTGAGAGCTTTCCCCCTAAGATCAGGAATAAGACAATGTCTACTCTTGCTACTATTATTCAACATAGTATTAGCAGTCATATCCTCTGCAGTCAGACAACACAAAGAAATAAAAGGCACCCAAATCAGCGAGGAGGAGGTCAAACTTTCACTCTTCATAGATGACATGATACTTTATATGGAAAATCCAAAATATTTCACCAAAAAACTGCTAGGGTTGATTCATGAATTCAGCAAAGTTTCAGGATATAAAATCAATGCAAAGAAATCAGTTGCATTCCTATACACCAACAATGAAGCAACAGAAAGAGAAATCAGGGAATCTATTCCATTTACAGTTGCACAAAAAACCATAAAATACCCAGGAATAAATCTAAATAAAGAGGTGAAAAATCTATACATTGAAAAACTATAGAAAGCTTATGAAAGAAATTGAAGAAGACACAAACAAATGGAAAAGATTCCATGCTCCTGGATAGGAAGAACAAATATTGTTAAAATGTTGACACTCCCCAAAGCAATCTACATAGTCAATGCAATCCCTATAAAAATAACACCAGAATTCTTCACAGAGCTAGAACAAATAATCCTAAAATTTGTATGGAAACAGAAAAGACCCCGAATAGCCAAAGCAATCTTGAAAAAGAAAACCAAAGCAGGAGGCATCACAATCCCAGACTTCAAGCTATACTCCAAAGCTGTAATCATCAAGACAGTATGGTACTGGCACAAGAAGAGACACTCAGATCAATGGAACAGAATAGAGAACCCAGAAATGGACCCACAAACGTATGGCCAGCTAATCTTTGACAAAGCAGGAAAGACTATCCAATGGAACGAAGACAGTCTCTTCAGCAAGTGGTGCTGGGAAAACTGGACAGCGACATGCAGAAGAATGAACCTGGACCACTTTCTTACACCATACACAAAAATAAACTCAAAATGGATGAAAGGCCTAAATGTAAGACAGGAAGCCATCAAAATCCTCGAAGAGAAAGCAGGCAAAAACCTCTTTGACCTTGGTCGCAGCAACTTCTTATTCCACATGTCTCCAAAGGTAAGGGAAACAAAAGCAAAAATGAACTATTGGGACCTCATCAAAATAAAAAGCTTCTGCACAGCAGAGGAAACGATCAGCAAAACTAAAAGGCAACTGACCGAATGGGAGAAGATATTTGCAAATGACATATCAGATAAAGGGTTAGTATCCAAAATCTATAAAGAACTTATCAAACTCAACACCCAAAAAGAAAGAATCCAGTGAAGAAATGGGCAAAAGACATGAATAGACACTTCTCCAAAGAAGACATCTAGATGACCAACTGACACATGAAAAAATGCTCAACATTACTCATCATCAGGGAAATACAAATCAAAACCACAATGAGATACCACCTCACACCTGTCAGAATGGCTAACATTAACAACTCAGACAACAACAGATGTTGGTGAGGATGTGGAGAAAGAGGATCTCTTTTGCATTGTTGGGAATGCAAGCTGGTGCAGCCACTCTGGAAAACAGCATGAAGTTTCCTCAAAAAAGTAAAAACAGAACTACCCTATGACTGAGCAACTGCACTACTAGGCATTTATCCACAGAATGCAGGTGGGCTGTTTCAAAGGCACACATGCAGCCCCATGTTTATAGCAGCACTATCAATAAAAGCCAAAGTATGGAAGAGCCCAAATGTCCATTGATGGATGAATGGATAAGGAAGATGTGCTATACATATAAAATGAGATGTACTCAGCAATCAAAAGGAATTACATCTTGCCATTTGCAACTATATGGATGGAACTGGAGGGTATTATGGTAAGTGAATTTAGTCAAAGAAAGACAAAAAATCATACGACTTCACTCATATGAGGACTTTAAGAGACAAAACAGATAAACATAAGGGAAAGGAAACAACAATAATATAGAAACAGGGAAGGGGACAAAGCATAAGAGACTCATAAATACGGAGAACAAACTGAGGGGTTGTGGGTGGGGAGATGGGCTTAACGGGAAGGGGAACTAAGGAATCTACTCTTGAAATCATCGTTGCACTATATGCTAACTAATTTGCATGTAAATTTAAGAAAATACAAAATAAAAGAAGTTAATGAAAGAAAGAAAGAAAGAAAGAAAGAAAGAAAGAAAGAAAGAAGAAGAAAGAAACAACTGACCACCTAATATTTGTTTAATACCATCCAAGATGTTTCTATATAAAGATGCAAATTTGGATCATTTGTCATTTGCACCATTCATTGTCCATTTCTCTAAGATGTCATGAAAACAAATCAGTGCTTACAACTCCCAGTACAATTTCTAGTAAGCTGAAAGTATTCCCTATTTATTGCTTTTCTATTATTTCATGACAAATTACCACAAATGTAGTGGCTTTATAACAATACCCATTTATCATTTCACATTTCTGTATATTAGAATTCTAAACACAGAACTTGGACTCTGTTCAGGTCTCACTAGACTGAAATCAAGTTACTGGCCAGTACTAAAGTTCTCATATGGGCATAGGGTTGTCTCTTAAGGCTCTCTGCTTGTTGGCAGAACTGATTTCCTTGCAGCTATAGGCCTATGGTCACCATTTACATTCTAACAGTTGGCTGGATTACTCAGCTCCTGGAGGCTGCCCACAGTTCCCTATCATAAGGCACCCATATGCTGTTTTCAACAGAAATGTTTGTTTTCTTCTAGGCCAGATGGTACATATCTCTTAGACTTCCATTTCTGCAAGCAGGAAGAGTACCCTCTGATTTTAGGGCTCATGAGATTAAGTCAGGCCCACCTGAATAAACTGCTTATTTTACAATAAACTGATTTGGGGACTTAATTGTTTCGGCAATATTTCTTCACAGAATTATCTACATTAGCATTTGGTTGAATAACGGGGAGAAGGTGTATGAACTGCCAGAAACCTTGTGGGACCATCATAAAATTCTACTTTCCATATTCTCATCTGACTTTGTTGAAAAGAATAAAGAATATCACTTACACCCACTGCTGGGTTCTCTAACAAAGTTAATGCCTACATTCTCAGCCTTGACTTGGCAAGCTGGTGCCACAGATCTGGTTTTGAAGTTTGTTTACAAACAACATGATCAAAGAAAACCTATGTTAAATCATCTAATGGAATATTTATCCCTATTCTATAGGATGCTGTGAGAAATAAATTAGATCTAAGAGAATACCTAACTTGGTTCCTGAAATGCTTTAAGTCAAGAGCTATTTAATTCATTTTAACATACAACATCCATTTTATGAATAGCAATGTACTGTTAGGAACACACTAGTGAGCAAGACAGTCACATCCATGACCTCATGAAATTCTTGTTTTGTTAGATATTAAATAAATCAACATAAGTAACAAATTACAATTGTGATTAATCCTATCAAAAGAAAAAAATGTGTAGAAAAATGAGAGTCAAAGCAAGAATCCAGATCCCTAGCTTTTATTCCAGCACCCTTTCCAAATGAAACTTTGACTGAATTATCCAACACTTCAAAAATCCAGTCAAAACTCTATTCCAAATTGGATGGTATATGAACAGAATTACATTAATCTGTCTGAAATCTGGAAGTATTGTTTAATGATGAGCCTAAGCAAAAGTCTTGACTGAAAGTGGGAAAGGAGTGACAATAGCACTTTTCTAAAAGGTTTTCATTGAAGACCTTTTGGTCCTATTGGAAACTAGTATTCAGTTATCCACTGAGCCCTGGGTAGAGAAGTGGAAGCTCAATAACTGAGAGGAGTAATTTAAAAGCATATTACTTGAATCTATATACTTGAGTAAGATATTTAGGATCCTCACCTAAAATCAATTTGCCCCTATTCAAATTTTCTTGAATAAAATTCTTGGTCATTTTAATGAATCTAGTCTTTGAAATGTTTCTGAATTTGCCCTACCTTTTTTAAAAGTTTTATTTATTTATTTATTTATTTATTTATTTATTTATTTATTTATTTAGAATCAGAGAGAGACAGAGAGAGAGAGAGAGAGAGAGAGAGAATGAGTGGAGGGGGTAGACAGAGGGGGAGAGAAAGGATCCCAAGCAGGCTCCACAGTGTCAGCTCAGAGCCCTACCCAGGGATCAGACTCACAAATCATGAGATCATGACCCAAGCTGAAATCAAGAGTTGGATGCTAAACTGACTAAGCCACCCAGGTGTCCCTGCCCTACATTTTTTTTTTCAATGCACCATTAAGAACAGAGAAATAGAAGAGAAAGACCTGAGGAATTAGATCTCCAGGCTAGTAATAAGTAAATGAGCACCAATGTTGGAGAAAAATATGAGTTAATAGGGAGAGGAAAACATAATTTAGAACAGCATATATTTGGTGAGGTGAAAACCCAGAAAAAATAATTACAAAGTCTTGCTTGGGAAGTGAATCAAACTAGACACGTATATAAGACATACAGTGCCTTGGAACAAGGACACTATGATTTGTAAATCTGGTATTTTGACTCTGTGAAGATAGGGATTAATCACAACATGATGGGCCACTTCACTCACTCCTTCTTTACAGATACACTTACTAAACAAGGTTTTACACTTTGAATATCACATTGTCAAAGAGAAAGATGATAAATAACAAGTATACATGAGTTTTCTATAGCTGGTTAACAAATTCTCACAAACACTGCGGTTTAAAACTGCAGTTTAAATACACAGTTATTATCTTACTATTTCTGTAAGTCTGAAGTCTACACAACACAACTGAATTTTCTGCTTAGGTCCAACAAGACTGAAATCAAGATGTCAGCTGAGGTTGTATTCACATATGAAGCCTGAGTGTCCTTTCAAGCTCATCCACGTTGTTGGCAGAATTCAATGCCTTGTAGTTTTAAGACTAAAGTTCCCATTTCCTCACTGGCTGTCAACCCAAGGTTACTCTTAACTTCTAAGGGATGCCCACAGGTCCTAGCCATGTCACCAACTCACAACATTGCAGCTAAAATCATAAGAGCCAATAGATGAATCTCACTCTAGTCTCTTAAATCAAGGTCATATATAAGATAACCTAATCAAATGAGCAACTTTCCATCATATTCACAAACCCTAACCAAGTGGGGGAATTTCATAGGACATGTTCACCTGGCTCTGGGAATCTTGGGAGCATTCTGTATGTTTGCTTCATAAAAAACAAACAAACAACAACAACAACAAAAAGCCAAACTTTTCCCAAAATGGTTGTACCATTTTACACTCCCATGAGCAATGTTCGAAAGTTCCAATTGCTTCACAGCCTCAACAACATTTAGCATTGACAGGTGTTATGTTTTGGTTTGGATTCTTTTTTATTTTCTTTTTAAAAAATTTTTAACCATTAAAGTGGGTGAAATAATATTGTATTATGATTTTAATTTGCATTACCCTAGTGACTAATGATCAGAATTTTTAGAGGACTATTGGCAATTGATATATCTCCTATTGTAATTTATAAGGTGGTTGTTCAAATTATATGCTCATGTTTCAATTGGACTACTTGTTATTAATGAGTTATGGGAATTCCTTATATATTCTGGACATAAGACCTCTGCCATATATATTATTTATGAATACGTTCTAGTTTGCAACTTGCCTATTCATTTTTAATGGTGTATTTCATGAACAGAAATATTTAACATTAATGAAGTCCACTTCGTAAATTCCTTCTTTTATGGTTATTGGAATCCTTCTAATTTAAGAAATCTTTACTTCTCCCAGTTTACAAAGTTACTTTCCTTTCCCCTCCCCCAAATTTCACATACTTGTGAATTTTCCAATTTTTCCAATTTTCTTTCTGGTATTGATTTCTAGTTTCACATCTTTGTAGTCAGAAAAGACACTGGGTATGATTTCATTTTTCTTAAATTTGTTAAGACTTGTTTTATGGTAAATATATGATCTATCCTGAAGAATGTTCCATGAGTACTTGAGAAGAATGTGTCCTCTGCTGTTGCTAAATGGAATGTTTTGTGTATATCTGCTATGTCCATTTCATCTATACTCTTACCTAACTCCAATGTTTCCTTATGGATTTTCTGTCCAGATGATCTATCCATTATGGAAAGCAGGTTATTAAAGTATTGCTATCTATCTCCCCTTTCAGTTCTATTAATAAGAGCTTTATATATTCAGGTACTATGATGTTGGTTACATATATTTACACTTGTTACATACTCTTGATAAATTGACCCCACTTTGATTATATAATAACCTTAACCCATGGGAAAGTTGTTATACTTAAAGTCTATTTTTTTATTATATAAATATAGCCACCTCTGTTCTCTTTTGGTTACCATTTGCATGGAATATCTTTTTCCATCCCTCACTTTCACACTGAGTGTCCTTAAAGTTCAAATGAGCCTGATGGAGGCAGCATATCCTAGGGTCTTCTTTTTTAATACATTCAGCCACTCTATGTCTTTGATTGGAGAATTTAATTGATTTAAATTTAAAGTGATACTGACAGGTAAAGACATACTCTTGCCATATTTATTTATTTATTTATTTATTTATTTATTTATTTATTTATTTATTTATTTATTTTTCTGTTTTGTGGTTACTTTCTTCCTTTCTTCCTGTGTCTTATGGCCTTATGCGGCTTCTTTTGCATGAAATTGCTTTCTTTTCTCTTATGGCTTTTAAAATTATGTCTTTATCATTATTATTATTTTTTTTTTTTTTTTTTTGCCATTTTAGTTACCAAGCATCTTGGTGTGAACCTCTTGGTTTGATTTCACTGGGGGAGGGCTTCAGGTGTGTCTTCTATGTGTGTCGCAAGCATTCTGCCGTTGTGACTGAGCTGCTTTTTCCCTTCAGTCCAGCGGCTCTCTTTGCCTGTTGCAGATAGGGTTTGGTCCCTGTGTTGTTAGTTGGGCCAGTCCAGATCACCTTGAGCTTATGTTGAGTCATACCAAGCATTTACCAGAGATGCAGTAGCACTGAAGTGCAAGGTGTTTTTCCTGTTTCATCCCCTGAGAAGCTTTCACTGATGGGTAGGGCCTGTAGTCAGACCCAGTATCAGTCCTCAGCTCAGTGCTCAGGCCACAGGTAGACTGGTATGTGTAATTATCTTCCCCTCTCCCCACTGCAAGAATCACTTTGGAGTGGTGCTGGCCTCTGTTGGGGCTCTTAAACACTAATTTTATTTTTGAGAGAGAGACAGAGTGTGAGCGGGGGAGGTGTAGAGAGAGAGAGGGAGACACAGAATCCATGGCAGGCTCCAGGCTCTGAGCTGTCGGCACAGAACCTGACTGGTGCAGGGCTCCAACTCAGGGCTGGTGAGATCATAGCCTGAGCCGAAGTCAGAGGCTTAACTGAGCCACCCAGGCGCCCCATCGTGCACACTGCGTATCTTATGGCACCACTTTGGATGAACTCCAGCCAAGGTGGGGTGGGCGGGGAGCAGGTCTTCAAAAAAGCTTGGACAGGATGCAAGGTGTTATCAATGTTTGGGAAACTGTGCTATGGGAAGGAATTTCAAGTCACTTAAAAAAAAACCTGCATAAGGGCTCAAAGGGGCAGTTCCGCAGAAGTGCTTGAGGGTGGGGTATGCTGTTAGCAAGCTAAGTGCCGAGTATTGTCACTGGTGTTAGTTCTTGCAGGTTTCTGCCTATCTAGGTTGGGGACAGGGGAGGGAAATGGTGCTGCCAGCTCTTTTGTTCTTCAAGAAGTCTTCCAATGAGCCCTGCCCCTCCAGCACACACTCTGAGATTAGTAAACAAACCTCCTTCCCTATACCTCAGGCAATTTTCAAACTACTGCTTTTAAATTGTATCTTACGGTGCTGTTTGTTGTGCTATCTCCTTCAGGGTGGGGACTCAGATTCCTCCTTCTAAAGCTGGGCCTACTGATTTTTAAAGATCCAGGTGCTAAGCCCCACTGACTATAAGAACTCATGAAATTAGGCCCCTTCAGTTTTCAAAGCCAAATGTTGTGGGAATTTGCCTTCCCCATGTGGGTTCCCTGTGCCTGTGGTTCTTGCTGTGAGGGTCTCTTTCTTTCTTCTCTCTGCACCTGCCACATCCTTTCTTCTGAAGAAATCCTGCAAGTCCATTTACCTCCTAGCCCTATTTCTGTCCTTCTTACCCTCTGTAATGTGGCCTCTTATCTACATTTAGCTGTGGAGACTCTGTTCTGCTACTCTTTGGGTCATTTTCTGAGTTGTTTACAGGGATGTGGGTGTTATCTAGTTATATCTGTGGGACAAGGTCAACATAGGATCCTTCTACTCTGCCCTCTCCCTGTGAGTCTGCTAAGCCATTAATTCTTCTTTTTATTTTTTTAAAAAAATTTTTTTCAGTTTTATTTCTCATATTTGTGAGAGACAGAGACAGAGCACAAGCAGGGGAGGGGCAGAGAGAGAGGGAGACAGAATCTGAAGAAGGCTCCAGGCTCCGAGCTGTCAGCACAGAGCCCGACGCGGGGCTCGAACTCACGAGCAATGAGATCATGACCTGAGCTGAAGTCTGACCCCCAACAGACTGAGCCACCCAGGCGCCCCAGCCATTAATTCTTTAAATAAGCTTTCTGCCTCTTTATCTCTCTCTTCTCCTTCTGGAAACTCCCATAATGTATATATTATTTTCCTTGTTGGTTTTCTATCAATCACATAGGCTTTTTCACTCTTTCTCATTTTTTTTTCTTTTTTCTCCTCTGACCGCGTGCTTCCAAATGATCTATCTTTGAGTTCATAGATTCTTCTACCTGATCGAGTTTGTTATTGAAGCCCCTTGTTGCATTTTTCATTTCATTCACTGTATTCTTTATCTCCAGAATTACTGTTTGGTTCTCTGTGACTTCTATATCTTTGTTGTACTTCCAGTTTTGTCCATGCATTGCCTCCCTGGTTTCATAGAATGTATCTGTATTCTCCTGTATAGAGAGTTACTCACTGAGTAACTAAAAAAATATATATATATATATTTTGGATTTTTATCAAGCAATTCATAGATCCCCATTTCTGTTCAGTTACTGGGAAATTATTGTGTTCCTTTGGTGGTGGCATGCTTTCCTAATTTTTTATGTCGCTTGAAGATTTGTGTTGCTCTCTTTGCACTTGAAGGAGTTACCTCTTCCAGTCGTTACTGAGTAGCTCCAAGAGAGAAAGACCCTAACTACTCAGGCCATCTAGGAATTCTGGGGGTCTCACAGACCTTTTCTATGGATGTGCATACTCCCTTCCTCCTGAAGTCTCTAGTTGGGGCTGTTTTAAATTTGTATGCCTTCTCTCAAGGCGCCCCTAAACAGGTGTATATATTTACCATAACAGTGGTTCTCAAATGAGTTGAAATTCAGATTCCCAGGCTCATGCATGAAATTCAGTAAGTCTGAGGTGAAGCCCAGCAATCCACTTTAGGGAAGGGATTGTGTCACTTTCACTCCTAGAATACAAACATGGACTGAAAACATCAAGTGCGGACTACACCTTCAACACTAAATTAAATCATATTAAATGGTTTTGGTCCGTGATTTAGAAAATACACTTATCTTTGTTCCAATTATCATTAAGTGCTGGTCAGTATTACCTTTAAAATGTGTTAGACTTGTCGGCCCCAGTAGCCTAATGGATAGGAATTGGCCTCCTAAAGCGTGTTACTCTACCTATTCTGGATTTCCACGTTAGCTAGAGCCATCATTGCCTTCTACATAGACTGTGTCAATAATCTCCTGTTCTCCCTACTCATGCTTTTCAACAGAGAATCAGATGATGTTACCCACACACTTAAAACACTCCAATGCTTCCAAGCAATGAATTGTGTATTTATTATATTCCTGAACTCTCCTTTTACTAATTTTCAGTGAGCTCCAGCCACACTGGCCTTCAAAGGATTCCTCAACACATTCACTCCTACCATAAGATTTTTCTATGTGCTGTTCCCAGAATCTGACATGTTTCTCTCCATATCTCTGCACCACTAGTCACACTTAGTATCCAGGTCTCAACTGAGGTTTCACTTCCCCAAAAAGGCCTAGTCACCCAGTCTAAAGAAGCTGCCCCCATTTCCAACTCTATCTTGTTGCTGCCTTTAATATTTTCCCTAAAACTTACCAGAAGTTAAAGTCTCGTGCATGTATTTACTTATCTTCTGCCCCACTCAATAGAATGCAAGATACATGAGAGTTTGAGTCTTATCTTGTCTTCCTCACTAAAGTCCCAGTGCCTGGAAAAATGCCTCTCACGGAGTAGGCACTCAAAATACGTTTTTTCGGGGCGCCTGGGTGGCTCAGTCGGTTAAGCGTCCAACTTCGTCTCAGGTCATGATCTCACTGTCCGTGAGTTCAAGCCCCGTGTCAGGCTCTGTGCTGACCACTCAGAGCCCAGAGCCTGTTTCAGATTCTGTGTCTCCCTCTCTCTCTGACCCTCCCCGTTCATGCTCTGTCTCTCTCTGTCTCAAAAATAAATAAACATTAAAAAAAATTAGAAAAAAAACCAAAAAAAACAAAACACGTTTTTTCAATAAATACACTGGAGCCGGGGCACCTGGGTGCCTCAGTTGGTTAAGTGTCCAGCTCTTGACTTCTGCTCAGGTCACAATCTCATGGTTTGTGGGTTCGAGTCCCATGTCGGGCTCTGTGATGGCAGGGTGAAGCCTGCTTAGGATTCTTTCTCCCTCTCTCTCTGCCCCTCCCTCACTCACATGCTCTTTCTCTCTCAAAATAAATAAGCAAACAAACAAACAAAAAAGATAGATAACAGTTCATCAGCCAAAAGAGATAACAGTTCATCAAAGTAAAAATATGTGCTTAAATCAGAGAAAAGTATCTAAGGAAAATAACATCATCTATCTATGTCTTATAATTGATGCCCACTCAACCAATTTATGAGATTAGTCCTATTTGCAAATATGGCCAGCTAAGCATTGCACCTGTGCTATGGTGCTATGTTTTCTAATGGGGAAAAAAAAAGAAACATAGTTTGTAAACACTGCCCAGACAAAATAAAAGATGAAGTAACTGTGGTGGTGGGAAGGAGGTATAAGATTTTAGATATGGATAAAACTGAGTTTGAATAAAACATCCTAGAGGTTATCATAAATTCAAAGGCTCTTGTGTCTAAACTGAAGTAAATATGAAAATTTCCATTTCACAAGGTCATTGTAGGAATTATATGGCACACGGTAATTTGAGAACACACCGGAGAACCTTCCACATAATAGCACTCACAAGTGATAGGTGCTTTCTCCTTTACCTAGTCCTATTATACACTAATATTCTGCCAAGTGAAAGAGTTCTTTATCCACTCAAACACATTTAATTCACTTAATTTATCAGAGCATGACAGCAACAATGAGGAAGACATAATCAAAGATGCTCATTCAATCTAGAAGGCAGTATAACTTAGTGAAAATAATAAAATTTGATGAATATATTTTCACCTTCAGGTTTCTCTATGCAGTCTAATTCTTAATATTTGACCACTCCTAGAAGCCATGTGGCTCTAGGTTATCAAAATCATTCCAACCACCTATAGTTGAAACAATGGAGAATTTACTAATATTTTTGATGTATTAACCAAAAACACTACTATAAATAAAGATACCAAGCAGCTATCAGTTAAGACATGTTCCAATTTACCATGGTTTCGGCACACCGCCAGTGCCTTACTTTCCACAGTCTTCTTTTTATCAATTTCATACAAATACAAATGATGAAGCAAAGAAAAGAGTTTATTACTATTGCAGACACAACTTTCCTGATTTATTTTCAACCATATCTTACTTCTTTTTGCTTTATGTAAATCATAGAGTATGTTCTCTTGTGTGTGATATGATTTCTTCAGCATAACACCTATGATATTTTGTTGCGTGTAGGGGTTTGTTTGTTTTTTTACTTTCTAAGTACTATTCTGTGATGGGAATATACTACAATGTTTTTGTTTTTCTTTTTTCAATTTTCCTGTTGATAGCCATGTTTCCAGTTTCGGGTTATTATTGATAAAATTGCCATGAATATTCTTGTAAAACTCTTTTGGACCTAAGTTTGTTGGTTTTTTTTTTTTTCTCTTTTTCTCTTGGTTAACACCCAAAAAATTGAATTGCTAGGTCAAAAAAAGATATCTGTTTAACTTTATTTTTTAAAAACTGCCAAACATTTATCTCAAGTGATTATACATTTTATATGCCTAGAATAGGGAAGGGGATTTCATTGTTCTTCCAACAACATTTGTGTTTCAAGTCTTTTTAACTTTAACCGTTTTTAAAAAAAAAAAATTTTAACGTTTATTTATTTTTGAGACAGAGAGAGACAGAGCACGAACGGGGGAGGGGCAGAGAGAGGGAGACACAGAATCAGAAGCAGGCTCCAGGCTCTGAGCCATCAGCCCAGAGCCCGACGCGGGGCTCAAACTCACAGACCCCGAGATCATGACCTGAGCTGCAGTTGGATGCTCAACCAACTGAGCCACCCAGGCACCCCTTAACTTTAACCATTTTAATGAGTATATCAAGATATTATTTGTGGTTTTAATTTGTGTTTCCTGGATGACTAAAGATATTGCGCATTTATTTTTTTTTAATTTTTTTAATGTTTGTTTATTTTTGAGAGAGAGAGAGAGATTGAGTGCGAGTGGGGGAGGGTCAAAGAAAGAGGGAGACACAGAATCTGAAGCAGGCTCTGGGCTTTGAGTTGTCAGCAGAGTTCCATGCAGGGCTCGAACCCATGAACCATGAGATCATGACCTGAACTGAAGTCCAGCGCTTAAACGAATGAGCACCCAGGCACCCCAGAGCACTTATGAAAAGAGATTATTGGTATCTGTAGATCATCCTTTGTGAAATGTGAAGTCCTTAGCCCCATTTTTTAAAAGTGATTTTATTGTATTTGTAGAATTGAATTATGGGAGTTTGTTATATACTCCCAATCAAGTATTTGTAAGATATATATTTTGCAATTGTCTTATCAATCTGTGGCTTTTCTATTCATTTTCTTAATAGTATATTAAATAAGCAGAAGCATTTATATTTGATAAAATCTAATTCATCATTTTAATGATTATTTCTTTAATTCTAGGTCTCAAAGATACACACATATGTTTTCTGAAAATTTTATAGTTTTAGCTTCTATGTTTTGGTCTTGAATAAATTTTAATTTTACATGAGGTAGGGTTCCCATATGGCTATTGAGTTGTTTCTACATCAGTTGTTGATATTTTTTCCTAAATGAATTGATTTGAACCCTTCATTTAAAATCAATTAACAACATAAATGTCAGTCTGTATTTTTTTATTTTTAACGCTATGTTAAATGGGTTTTTAAAATTTTATTTTCCAAATTGTTGTTACAAGTACATAGAAAGAAATAGGTTTTTTATATTAACCTTGCATTTTGAAAACTTACTTAAATTTTAGTACTGGTAGGTTTTTGGATATTTGGATTCCCTTGAGATTTTCTACATGAATATTATGTCGTTTGGAAAGAGAGTTTTCCTTTTTCCTTTTCTATGACTTTTTATCTTGCTTTATTGTATTAGTTAGGACCTCTAGTGCAATACAATATTGAATAGGAATGGTGAAAGCAGGCCTTCTTGCCTTGAGAAGATCTCTGAATGAAAGTATTCGATATTTCACTAAGTAAAATAACTAGTTTTTGTTTTGTTTTGCTTTACTCCTTACCAGATTGAGAAAGTTTTCTGACATTCCTCGATTATGTAGAGTTGTCATCATAATGGGCACTGAATTGTATTAAATGTCCTTACTGTATCTATTGAGATAATCATACTTTTTCCTCCCTTTTTTAGTTAATATAGTATGTTATACTGATTGGTTTCCAAATTATAAATCAGACTTGCATTTCCAAGATAAGTTTCCATTGGCCATTACAGGTTATTTAATCTAAGTTGCTAATATTCTACTACGGGCTTTTCCATCTACACTCAAAAGAAATATTTTTCTATAAAATATCTTTTTTTCCATGCATGTTCCAGTTTTGGTATCAGTGTTATTTTAGCTTTGTAAAACAAGTTAAGAAGTTTTCTTTTCTAATATATTTCTTTAAAAATATGTGTAATACTGCTGTTTTTTTCTTCGTGTGTTGGATAGAATTGTCCAGCGAAGACATATGTCATAGGTTTTTGACAAAGAATTTTTTCAGTTCATATTTTTTATCTTATATAAACTCTAATAAACTGTATTTTCCAAGAAACGGAAATATTTCATTGAGGTTGACCGAGTTTCTGTCTCTTACGGTTGGTAGAATCTCTCATGTAACTCCTTTTTTCCATCACTGATATTGGCAATTTATGATGTTTCTCTTTCATTACTGGTCACTTTGTGAGGAGTTTTATTGATTTTTAATTTTTTCAAGAAACTAAATTTATTACTTTTCTTTATGTTTGCCTTCTTATGTTATTGATTTCTGCTCTTATTTTTATTGTATTTCCTTCTCCTTATTTAATTCAGGCTAATGTTTTCCTATTATCTTAGGTGAAAATTATATCATTGCTTGTTTAAGTGCTTCTTATTTCTAATAAAGCATTTAAAGCTATAAATTTTCCTCTTAGCACAAATTAGGCTATGCTCCATAATTTTTTTACATTTTCCCTGTCAATCAATCAAATTATCTTTTATTTTCCTGTGATTATTTTTTTAAATTTAACCCATGCTATTAATGTGTATTGGAAATCTTAAGCATTTAGATGTTTTATATGCATCACTGTCTTAATGTATCCTATTGTTATTGGTTTCTAACTTAATTTGTCTTCAGAAAACATTCTATATACTGTCAATACTTTTACATTTACTAACACTTATTTTGTGGTCCTTTATATGGTCTATTTTTGTGAAGGTTTTGTGTGAACTTGAAAAGAACATATGTTCTGTTTTTTTATTTTATTTTATTTTATTTTATTAAAAAATTTTTTTAACGTTTATTTATTTTTGAGACAGAGAGAGACAGAGTATGAACGGGGGAGGGGCAGAGAGAGAGGGAGACACAGAACCGGAAGCAGGCTCCAGGCTCTGAGCCATCAGCCCAGAGCCCGACGCGGGGCTCGAACTCATGGACCACGAGACTGTGACCTGAGCTGAAGTCGGATGCTTAACCGACCGAGCCACCCAGGCGCCCCTGTTCTGTTTTCTCTATATGTAGTCATCTATAAATGGCAATCAGGTGAAGTTTTTGATAGGGTTATTTAGATTTCCTGTATCATTACTGTATATCTGATAGTTGCTCTGTTAATTATGTATGCTCTATCAGTTACTTATAGAATAACTGTTACTGTAGATTTGTCTGTTTCTCCCTTTTACCTCTGTAAATTTTGCTTCAGGTATTTTAAAATTATTAGGTACTTATATATTTATTATGATAGGCCTTTCTGATTGAATATCCCATTTATTATAGAATATCGCTTTTATTTTTTTAATATTTTTATTAAAATTTTTTTAATGTTTATTTATTTTTGAGAGAGAGAGGGGGAGAGAATGAGTGGGGGAGGGGCAGAGAGAGAAGGAGACACAGAATCTAAAGCAGGCTCCAGGCTCTGAGCTGTCAGCACAAAGCAGGATGCAGGGCTCAAACCCACAAACCGTGAGACCATGACCTAAGCCAGAGTCAGATGCTTAACTGACTAAGCCACCCAGGCGCCCCTGGAATATCACTTCTTAAAAGTACTCCTTATCTTTTTGGTATCTTCATTAAAAATAATAATTATTATTATCGCTACTTAAGTACTCCTTATCTTTAAATTTATTGTGTTTGATTTCAGCTATTCCAGCTTACTCATGGTTAGGTTACTTTTTGTATATTTCTTTTTCTATCCTTTTAATTTCAACCTTTATTATTATTATTATTATTATTATTATTATTATTATTAAATGTGTGCCTTTTGCAGACAGCACATTGTTGAGTTTTCCTTTTAATCCAGTTTGTTAATCTATCCTCTTTAATTTGATTTGCCAGCTTTTCTATCCAAGGGCTCAGCAATAATAAAACTCTGTGTAACATCACATCATAGTAAGGGATAAATCTAAAGAGGTATGGCAGTAGTCTCTATTGAGTGCCAATGGATCCACTGATTCTGTCATATGGCATATACCATGAAGCTTCCAGCTGGAAAAAGAAAGATAATAGCCTTTGGAAGGCACATCTGAGGTTACAGCTTTGAAATAATGGGACTCCATCCCTCAGGATGCAGGTTATTCCCCAGATCAATACTTATGATACAGTACTATATTCCCAGTAGGTAGAATACACAGGTCTTGGAACTAACAGGTGGGATCAGAATTGGTCCCACTTACTACCATTCCCAATAAGTTATTGATGAATATATTCTGCCTGTCCCTGCAATTCTAGTTTCTTTGCATCTATACATCTTGGTTTCAAGAGAGAAATACATCTCAATAAACTTTATGTAGAGCTATGACCCACTCACTTTGGACTTTTTGTACTAAAAGACAAAAGGTCAAGAAGAGAAGTTACCATCCCGCCCAGCACAGTTAACACTGAAGTCATAAGGAGGTAAGACTGCTGTTAAACAATGTGGGAGAAAATAATACATTTGATGCCCATGTGATCAAGTAAAGTTTATCTTGGTACTCTTCTGCCCAATTTTGATAGTAAATCAACAAATGAAGCAGCCATGATCTGAATAAGACATGATACACAGGAACTCGAAATCCCTCAGACATGAAGATCTGAGAGATATTACTATCAGAAATGCTAATTGAGGGATAGGGAAATCTAGAATGATAGTAATGAAGGAAGATTATGAATATCAGTTGTAGCCTGGAGTGTATCTACAGCAACAGGGGCTAGATTTCATCCCTCCAATTTTCCTCTAGGAAGGACTCTAAACACCCACAGGAAGTTACCAAACAGAATCGTTAAGAAGCTGTTTATAGATGGTGTGAACATAATAATAATTATTATCATTATTATTAATACTATTATCATTATTGGAAACAAGCAAGTCCAAGTGGTAAGACTATTCAGATCTAAGACATTCACCCCCAGCTGCCAGGCATGTTGTCTGTTTATAGCTCCCTGGAACTGAGTCCCTCCCTGGAACTTGCACTTGTCCCCACACAGCTGCCTTGCCCAAAATTGCATCCTCAAAGGTAGTCTACATCCAGTGACCTATTGGTGAAAGTGACCAAAGACCCAGATTCCCTGCTTCAATGTGAGACACCCCATCATTCCATGAGATCAGCTGAGTCTCTCTTATAACTACACTGCAGATCAACCTCTTGCTCTGACCAGTGCTGCTTCCCTTACTGTTTTATAGGTGGCGTACCTGAGACCACTCCCCAATAACCCACTTGCACTCAAAATTCCTTCTTGGATTCTATTTCCAGGAAATCAAGGCTATGAATATGCTTAATAACCTTTTTTCAGATGAAGAAAAGTATTTAACTATAAATGTGAAAAGGCTATCACTGCAAGTGGTTAAAGGAAGGGAAGAAGAATATCTAACTTCTCTCTCAGCCAATCATACTTCCCTTACTCCACTGAAGCTACTTTACCCAAGATTACTCCTTAATAAATTACCTAAATATAAATCTCCACCCCAAGTTTGTTTCCTGGGAAGACTTACCTAAGGCAAATCTTAAATATACAATATTGCCATTTTACTCATTAGTGAACAGAGACTCAGAGATGTGAAGTAATTTGTTCAAGGATTACACAGCAATAAGTAACAGGGCCACTAATTCAAACTCAAGTCTGTTTGATTCCAAAGCCATATGCCTATGACAGTATCACACTGCCTTCCCTCTTTTCTCCAACTGAGCATTACCTTATTAATAAAAGAATATGCAGCCTTTTCTGTTTGCGTTAAAGTAAACCTTCTCAAGCTGACAGCTCTATCAGAACTTGTCACTTACAATTTAATGCCATGCAGTCTGGTTGGGGCTTGTCAGATTTACAGTAAAGCCCAAATGGATACTATGCCATTATGCATTTAATGTACTGCCCTCATGGAGCCAACCACCACATTAAATACTTAATGCCAGTCAAATTTATTTACAGGATCAACTCTTTCCCTTTCAGATATTGCCTCTTATCCTTTAGGCTGAAGCCTCTGGAGCTCTTTGGCAGTCGGTTGGTACTTTGTCCACCTAGGGTAATCCACTGCCAATAGTGACATTTTCCAGTACAGAGTGAGAACTATTTATGAAGAGAAACAGGTCCCAAGTAACTTCAGCTTGAGAGAAAAGAGATGAAATACAAAAAAAGATATTGTTATAATGTGGAGCTTGTAGAAATAGATAAAAGAGCTCTTTCGTGCTGTCTCTTTTGTCCTACATCAAAATGCTAGTTATGTTGGCCAAAGTCTTTTGAAGACTGATTCCAAATCCATCAGCTTTGCTTCTTTTTCACATTTCAAAATACTATTGATATTAGGAGGGGAGGTATAGAAGTTTAGAGGATAATATCTGCCTTGCCAGCCCAGCAAAGTTCCTGCGGTCCCTCCAATAAAAATTGGCTAACATGTTTTCAGTAGGACTTCAATTATAACTTCCTCCCTCCACAGTCTGAGACTCAGAGGCATAGGTTTTCTTCTTGATACCCCCACATGACTAATGCTACTGTGTTGTTAGGAACACATGTAAAGGAGACAAAGACAAGTGGGAGCGTAGCCAAAGAGGAGCAGAAAGAGAGGTGAGAGTTCTGGAGCTCATGTCATGTCAGAAATGGCTGATGGTTATAAAGATGTACAGATTAAGAAGATGAGGAGAGAGTAGCAGTGTACTGTCATGGGGAAGGGTGATTATCTGAGTCCTAGTCCTTGTCTTACGCAGTTCAAGCTCTTTTCACAGATCAGTCCCTGTCTAGAAGGTCTCTTCATTACTCCTGCTTCCAACTCTTGCTTAGTTAACAATGATTCATTCTTCAGATTTCATGTTAAATATCACTTCCTCAGAAAATACCTTGTCTACACCATCACCTCTATGGCTACTTAGCATCAGAACTGGTCAGTGTGCCCCTCTTATATGATTTCATAAAACCCTCTTCATAGCACTTACTACAGGTTGAAAATTTACACCTGTTATGTTATTTTCCAATTACTGCTGATTTCACACTGTCTATTCAAAGTCCTATCACCATATAAACCAGTACTATTTTGTTTACTATTATATCCTTAGGGCTTAGGATGGGGCTTTGCATAACACAGGTACTCACCAAATACTTTTTTCAAAGAAAAAGCCCACATACATACATATGAATGAATGAATGAATGAATGACTTACAAAGAGATCTAAAAAAAAGAAAGTAGAGACAGTCATATGACATCTCAACAAAAGAAAAACTGAAATTTAATCAGAGTTATTCATCAGCAAATCTAGCTACATATGTGAGAAAAAGCTCTCTACCAGAGGGAATATTCAAGACCAGAGACTAAGATATGTTTTTAAAGTTTATGTATGTATTAATTACACTTAGACCCAAATAATTGCCACTTAATATAATATTCTAGAGTTTTAAGATTCTATTAATGTTATCCTCTTTCCTTGTGCTTCTCCATAAGGGCATCCATTTGTATTCGATTTTGATCTACAACTTCAATGACCCTCTAACAAATCGCTCAGCTCTCATAGTTGTGGCAAAACAAACTTGCCAGATCCTATCAGGAATCAGTAGAAAAGGTGATTTGTTCATTGGAAGTCTACTATTTCGGGATTCATTTATGAAACAGTAATTCCCAATGTCCGGTCAATCCTTGGTCTTCTGTGTATAGCAGATGGATTTGTATATTGAATGTTTAAAACATAGTTTTTGGTGACTTTTCCCACACCCCTGAGAACGGTTCACATTGTTATTAAAGTAATAAATACCAATAGCAAATTCAACAGACAATGAACACTGATTTCTGGGGGGAACTCTGTTTCCAATCTAGTTTGCATAATACACACATAATGAACAAAAAGAAGTGGAAAACCAGGTGGAAAGACATTTTTAAGATAAACTAATCAATACAATATAAATGAAAATAAGGAAAATTTATAAGCATGGGGCAGACTTCAACTCGATATGAAAAAACGTTCCAAATTTTAAGTAATGAGCTTCCTGATGATGAAAGTGTTTACATGGTGGTTAATGGATACGATGAAATCATTTTTAAATATTTTTATCTTTATGAGAGAGACAGAGAGAGACAGAGTGTGCACACAAGTCGGGGAGGGGTAGAGAGAGAAGGGGAGAGAGAGAAAATCCTAAGTAGGCTCCACTCCATCAGCTCAGAGCTCAATACAGGGCTCGATCCCACAAACAATGAGATCATGACCTGAGCCAAAATCAAGAGTCTGACACTTAAGTGACTAAGCCACTCAGGCACCCCCATTGAAATGATTTTACAATGTCATTTAAAGTTCTTTCAACTCTGAAGTTTTCCAGGATTGTTTTAGTTTGAAGAAGAGATACATAAACAACTGGGAATTAAGACTGGACCAATATGGTACCAAAAAATCTATAAACTCATTCTATTCAGCAGAGGACATAGGCATTCAGGGAAAGTGATGTGCTTGCTGATCTATTCTAGAAATTCTATTTTTCCACTGAACAGATAAGAAAGTTGCTGCTCAGACAAGACAAAAAAATTATAAGTAGTTATGTAATAAAATATGTAATAGAATTCTAGGACTTTAATCCCTGTATTTCTGATTCCAAAATTGATGCACTTTATATAACATCTCATTAAATGATTATAGAAAAAGAAAATAAGGGAGAGAGTAGGAAAATGGGGGCAGAGTAGGAGAATCCTAGGCTTGCCTTGTCCCACAAATACAATGAGATAATTACCAAATCATCCTAAATACCCCAGAAATTAACCTGAAGCCAGGCAGAACACATTCTACAAGTAAAGGTAGAGAAGAGACCATACTGAAGAGGACAGGAAGTGGAGAGGTGGAGTTTGGGAGAGATATGGATTGTGGCCACTGTGGTGGGTAGGGAACCATGGTTGTGCAGAAGGGCGAGAGAGAGAGACCAGCATCCAGAGAAGGGTAAGAGGAAAAAGAATCCCCATAGCAATTGGCTTGGAAAGCTAGAGGGTCAAATTTTGTGAGCTCTTACAAACAGCAGAGCTTTAAGCCTGGAGTTTTAAAGGTCAACATGCTTGGCTATGGGAAAGTGCAAAAGGCATTTCATTGCTCTTAAAGAAAAAGCAGGGCCAATAGCCCAGGAACATACAGCATGAAAACAATAATCTGAAGAACTCCTGGAGCATATAGTGGGGAAGTTATTTTCTCATCTCAGAGTGCATCCCAGAGAGACATCAGTGAGTTGCTCCTACAGGAACAAAAAAACTGGCAGGCATCATTGCCCTCCCCTGCCCCTCAGCCTAAGCACAAGGCTACCTGAAAGAACCAGCACAGCACCAACACTCATTATCTAACTTTCGTATACCAAGCCCCACCTCCCATGGTCAAGTGGAACTACGCTTCCCACTCACACTTGATTCAGTCCCAGCATGGTGGGACCCCCTCCTCCGGGTGACTGTCCCAAAACCCTGCTCACACCACATCTCCAAATGCAGGAGTTTTGCAGAGCTTCAGTTTCAGCAGTGGTGGCAACAAGTCTCATTACACAAACAATCAGAGCACACCTAGTTAAAAAGACACCACATTCAGGCCAGAGACCAAACACTGCCCAGAACAGGCAGAGAGCTTCTGCAGATGACTGGGCCAAAGGATAAAGCTTCCAGGACAAAACAGCGGAGCACACACACCATACACTGGCGACACTCCCAGAAGTGCCAGGCCCTGGGGATCAGAGGGCACTGCACTTCAAGACACTACAGGACCTCTTCTTCAAAGGCCATTACACTCAAGAAGAGGAGACATAGCTGACTTTCCTAACACAGAGAAACAGGCACAGAGACTTAGACAAAGTGAGAAGACAGAGAAAGTTATCCCAAATGAAATAGAAGGGCAATGCCATGGCCACAGATCTAAGCAAAACAGACAGAAGTAACATGCCTAATAAAGAATTTAATGTAGTACCATAAAGATATTCACTGGATATGAGAAAAGAATGGAATACATGGGTAAGACCCTTAACACAGAGATAAATACCATAGCAGAGATAAAGGGCATAATAAACAAAATGAGAAACATGCTTGATGGAAAGAGCAAAGGAACAAAAAAATGATCTAGAAGATAGAGTAATGAAAAGTAATCAAGTGTAACAAAAGAGAGAAAGAAGAATTACACAAAATGAGAATATATTTACAGAACTCAGTGACTTCATCAAATGTAGTAACATTTGTATAGGAGGAGTCCTGGAAGAAGAGAGAGGAAAAGGGTCTTTTAAAAAAAGAAATAAATCATAACTGATGATGGAAGCCAAATGGGTAATATGGATATAGGACATTAATAACTCAGATGGGGAAGAGAGAGAAACTGATTCGAAAGCAGAGTCAAAGTCCTGAAAGAGGGAAATCTCAACAGGAAGGTAGGCTTCATATACTATGGGGCTTGTGAGGAGGAATGCTGTATGGATGCTCCTCCTTTTTGAAAATCGGGGAGTGAGGATTAACAGGCCCGGGCAGGCAGTGTCCAGGTCAGGGTACTGTCCTTAACAGCAATGCTGGAGATGACAGTTATCACTTCTAAGGGTGACTACAATTGAGTCATTATTTCAAATAGGGCAGGCAAACAGTAGCAACAACGACTCAAAGCCACATGAGAGGAAGTTGAAAGTAAAGGGTGTGGAGAAAGCCAGGCATGACCCGGGAGGTGAAGAAGAGTCAGCTTCTGAAGATTAGCTCCAGTTTCCATAGCCATAGATAAGCATATGTGGGGAAAGCAGTGGAGGACTGCTAGGCAGAGAAGCTAAAGCAGAGGTAATCTGCATGGGGCAGGAAGTGACAGGAGGGGGATTCACGAGTGGTTTAGGAAAACCAACTTTCCTTGTCACTCTGACCTTGTACCTTGACACTCAGGTTATCAAAATTTGGGGGCAATATTATAATTGCATACCCTGCCATAAGAATGGCCTGAAGCTGTTGAGCAACTTAAACTGTAAACTTCACACTGATGAAGACCATTTCAAGACCAATATAAGCTGGATCTTCAAGGAGAGTTACCAATGATTCCAGATGGAGACTACTGGGAAAGGTAGCAGCTTTTTCCTGATGTGGCATAAGGACAGATTTATATGTATTTTATAATTTTATAATTATAATGGCTATTATCAGTATAAGTAAGACATATTGATTAAATTATAATACTAAGAAATATCATTGTAGAGTTTTGTTGTTTGGTTTGGTTTGAGTTTTTTTATTATTATTATTTTGGTTGTTATTGTTGCTATGATTGTTTTTCAAAAGAGTAACAGAAGAGAGGACAATGCTAGTTCATTCCAGCCTAGGAGAAAAGTATTTTCTTCAAATCTCAGTATACATACATACTGTACTGTTCATATTTGTCTGTCTGTCTATTTGGATTTATTTTTGTGAATCTGTATGTAAATTTTCTACTTGATTAACTATGCTTTGATTCTCTTGAAGCTGGAATGGGAGTTGTGATGCCACATAGCAGGCCAAAATCAGAAAAGAAACAAACAAACTCTGCTCAGAATCTGCAAGGAGGCATTATCAGTCACTAAAGATTGCTTGCTACATTTGTGCTCATTTGTATGGGCAAAGACTCTGCGTGTCCAGATAGAGATCCTAAACTATTGTCTCCAAATCAGTACTGGCTTGGCTTCACTACCAGAATGCAAATTATGTTATTTGCTGCCATTGTGTGTCAATTAAAGATAAAATGTGAATTCCTATTTCAATATGCTCCTACTGGCACAACATCTGGGCTTACCTAAAATTCGTGGAACAGTTTCCAAAGATGTTGCCTGTTTGGATGCAGGAGGTATGAAGCCTTGGCCTCTCAGCAAAGCTGAGGAACATCTCTGGCAGCAGTAGAATCATGGCTCCGAATGTGTACTTCCAATGTATTTTCTAAATGGCAACTTATCTTTACTTTCTCTCTGTTCTTCCTGTCAAATCTATGCCAGTGTTATTACTATCTCCTCAGTGACCAAGATCCATAGTTTAACACAGAATGCTTTTTCTCCCACTCTCTCCTCTAATCTCACTGATAGAGAGTTTAATCTCTCTAATCTGATAGCAGAACCTATGCTTTGTTGTGTCTGTTACCCAAGCTTATGTCACCATTCCCACAGTCCCCGCCTTGATTCTTACCCTCCATACCCATTAGCCCCAAATGTTTCAATAACCTCCTAACCTCTTTCTCTGCTTTCTCCTCCCTGTCATCATTTTCCCATGATATAGCTATGTTTACTTTTGTAAATCACCTTTTGATCACGGCAATCTCCTTCTCCCAAGTTAAAGAAGTGGTGTCATGAGCAGGCGGTCTGTGACCCCACGTCTGTCCTTGCTGTCCACTCTGCTTGGGATGCATTTTTCCCTTGCCAACCTCATTCTTTCTAGTAGTTTGCTCCTCATTTTTCAAGACACAGCTCAATTATCTCATCCCTTCTGACATTTTGCCTAAACATTCAAACAGAATCATGTTACATGTGTGCCATTTATTTCATTTATACTAGATACCTCCATTATTTCATTTATCTCCTATTTTCACACTTTTAATGTATTTGTTTACTTATCGCTTTCAAAGTGAGTTTTCTAAAATAGTTGGTGTTATTCAATGATAATCTCTAATCTTAAAATTTAGTACTTAAAAAGGTGTCCAGTAAATGTTTTTGTGATGAATGAATGGTGAATTAATCATTAGGTGTCTATTTAACTAAATATTTGGGAGATAAAGAAAAACATTATTATAGCCTCTAAAATATTTAGCTGGATATAATAATTCTTACAACTGCTATTTGATATTACACTGATGTGGACATTATTTAGGCATATCTGTGGGGCAAGGTGAGTGTAAGGCCCTCCTACTCTGACACTTTCCCTGGAGGACTTCCTATTTAATAATAGAAATAGCAAATTCTACTGACCTGCCTTGTCTTATTCATACAGCTGCATCTGTGTGATAAAGAAAATAATGTGCAATTGGAATAATTCTTAAGCCTTTGTAGGTTTATGCAACCAAATAAATGGTATTACTGTCAATATATCCCTTAATGGAAAAAGAAAAATATAAAGAGACTTATAAAGTTCCCTCCTCCTTAAATGAGGGAATTTTGTGGTGTTGTGACTCACCCTCTGACTTCACACAGTGATTTCACTTGGATAAATAGGGTAACTGCTATACAAACAAGCTCTTCACAATTCACAATACTACAGAGGAAGGTTGACCTAATAGCATGAGTTCATCAGCATTTATCAGACATCTGTTATGCAGACAATGTCTAGTCTATGAAGAAAAAAAAAATTTTGGTTTCAACACTTGAGATTACAGTCTATTAGGGTAAGTTAACCTCTAATTCAATACCTACTATATCAGAGAATGAGAATTCTAACAGAGAGGTGAGCAACTTATTCAAAGAATACAAGAATGGTCAGATCAAGCCAATCTGATGGTTCTGGAATGAAGGCTTAGGACATAGGTATTAAGGAATAAAAAGAAGCTTGTCAAGCAGAACAGAAGTAATTGACATTTCAGAACAAACTTTTTGAAGTCGAAGACATGAATAAGCCCTAGCTGAGCTCCCATCTAAGAGTCCGTCTCAACCACCAGACATATGCTTGAGTCATCTAGAACATGCGGTCCTGTTCAGCTGACGGTGACACAACTAGTAAGCAGCAAAACTAGAATTTAAATACAGGTCTTGTGACTCTGTGCCCAGTGCCCTATCCTCCACTGCTTCCTACCAAATGGAACTAGATGGTGTCTGGCATAGAGTTTGACACTAGTATAGCAAAGTAGTTAAGAGCTCATATTACCAGTTACCCAAGGTTGGAATAGAATCCCAGCACTGTCACTTACTTGTGTGAACACAGATAAGCTTACTACTATTCTAAACCTCAGTTTCTCCATTTATAAAACAGTTAATAATAGTCTCTACCTACCTCATAGGGCTATTGTGAAGGAAAATGAGTTAATGAATACAGTATCTCTAACACATATTAAACAATAAATTATAGCTTTATTGAAAATACTTCTATCTTATGATTTTTAGCCTTTGTAATTCTGTCAACCTTGTCTCTAGTTCATTTTCTACCACTATGGTCTCAAAGAACATAAAAAAGGCCTTCACTTCTAAACAGATCCAGATGTTTACTTTGTTCCTTGGACACACCATCAGCAAATACCTCACAGCCAAATGCACAAACCTGACTAAAGTGAAATCTCTCAATGTTACACAAACTGCAGGAGACTGAAAATTCATCCAGATAACCCAAAACCAATGTTCATTATAATCTTAATTAAATTCCATTGGGATGTTTTATCTATCCACTTATCTGTCTTTGGAGTCTCCTGTAAGGTCAGAAACTTATCTGGCCATAAAAACTAAATAGATTTTGATGACTCTGTATCAGAAAACACTAATGCCATTTCCTTATCTCTGTGAAATAGTCTTTTCTCTATACACACTTCTAATGACTACAGGAAGCAACCTTGGTTTTATTGTCCTCAATTTACTTTTGAGTGATTTCTTTTTTTTTTTCTGTCAGATTTTCTGCCAAATATTTAATTTTGTCCTCCAGGTAAGTACACAACTTTTACAAGCAGTCAGGCAAATCTTTTTATTTCTTCATCCTTTTGGATAATACATGAAAAGTTATTTGTTGTATTTGTAATGGCACCTCTACTTGTAATATTTAATATTACCATCTGGAAACCTACTGAGAACTAGGTAAAGGCTACCACAACATATCAAACACACAGATTTCCTAAGCCTGAGGAAAAACCACAAAACAATGACCTTTCCATCCATGACTTTCTTTGGTTAGACCAGCTGCAAAGCATCATTGTCCCTATCTGGAACCATGGTCATATAAGATCCACCTCGTATTTTCCTAAACCAATACTCCCCTCAAGAGGTCCTTGCCTCCCCTTTCCATATATCCAGTTCTTGCCCTTTTTCTGAGGCCCAGCTAGAGACCCATTATTGCTGAAATCCTTCTCTTCTTTTGAGCTCCAACAGCACTGCTTACATGCAGACTCACTGCCACCTGCTGCCTTTATTTTGCCAAATATCAAACTGCCCTTTAGGCAGGTTCCATGATATTATATGTGTAGAGGGAGATTGCTGCTTAGAATTGTTAGAATTTATCTACTTAAGAAGTAGGAGGCACTATGTCATGGTGGAAAGAATATGAACTTTGGCAGTGCCTAGAACTTAAGCTCAAAGCTACCGTTAAAAATGTGTCAATTTAAGAAACTTAATTAACCTCTTATACCTTTGATGATTTATCTAGAAAGTGCTATGAATAATGAGACTACTGAAAAGATTAATGCGATAAAGGGTATAATAAGTATGGCACTAAGTAATTGCTCAATAATATTTCTCTTCCTCTTGTCTTAATATTTTGTGAAGAAGGAGCATAATCAAGTGCATATTATTTACTTAAGTTTTTTATTTTCTGTGCAACAGCAAATGACTGTCACACATGTCACTATTAATTGTGTTCTTCAGGGTCCTGATATAGTATGTCATGAAGTAGGCCACTTGTTTACACACAGCACGATTCTAAGCTACTCTCGTAAAGAAACACTTATACATTCTGTCTCTTTCCCTTATATTTAGAAAGTAATAGACAAGAAACCATTGAATTACAGACCAAGAATCAGAACGAACAACTCATAGATTTAAAAAAAATTCAAATTCCAGTAAACAGAAAAATAGGCCCAATCTCATTGATACCTTAAATATGTGAATTAAAATTTCATTTGAACAATATTTTTGCTTTGCATTTTGGCCAAGTTTTAAATAAAACTGTTGGCAAGAAAAAGGAAAACTGGGAATCATTTTACACAGTTGAGGAATGAGCATTCATATCACCATCCTGAAATGTGACCGACCAGTCTCTATCAAAATAAATTATATGCATACCCCATGAACAAGTAGCTCTACTTTTATATAGCTACAAGTACCAAAATATTCTACAAAAATACTTTCATAGATGTATAAAGAAATATATGTTTAATACTACACATCGCAAAATTGTAATCAGAAACAATGTAAATGTCCATCAGTAGAGGAAGTGTTAAAAATAATGACAGTAGGTTTATACAGTAAAACACATCCAACAATGAAAAAAGAATGGGGCATATGTACACATGAACTTTATCATACATATATTGTTAACTGACAAAAGCAAACTGATGAACAACCTGTTAATATGATATCATTTTACTAATCCAAGTATCTATTTTATAAATAGATAGATAGTAAATATCTGCAAACTTTTACCCTAAAACATTGACAATTTTAACCTATAGGAAGTAAGACTGGGGAAAATACAACTTTAACTTTTAACTTTTACAATTGGCTTTTTAAAGTATTTCTTGTGAATATGAATTTTTTTTAACTTGAAATATTTTAAATAATCAATTATCCAATTGAACATTAAATAAAAGAGGTAGGGGGTTAGAAAAGGAAGTAAACAGTATTTCTGAGTATGTAATATGCTTTAGGTGTTTTATGCACATTACATACTTTAATTTCAGAAATTCTTTGAAGAATTGTTATAATTATTCCATAGATAAGAAAGAGGGTGTGATTTGCCTATGTTCATCAACTGGTAGGTGTGGGATATAAGTTCAAGTCTATCTAATTACAAAGGCTATTCACTCTCTACATACGACCATTGGCTCAGAAGACAATAATATAGTAACATCTGAGATCTTCATATCGATCTTCCTAGATTTAATATCTTTCCAAAAATCCAGCTGCCTATTCTTCATTTTACCTGCATGTCTTGCTGCCCACCTCAATATCTCCAACATTAATTTTTGCTGATCCTTCAAACTGCTCTTTCTCCTATGTGTATCACAGATCACAATTCTATTATCTGCCCAGCTACCCCAACTCATAACATATTTGATATCTCCACTTCCCTCACCACCCTACTCCCAAACCAATCAGCTGTCAATTTAGCTGTCACATTTACTGCTAAAAGGACTTGCAAAAACTATCTCACTCTTGCAACTGCTCTAGTTCAGCCTTCATCACACTCATTCCTGACTGCTGTGACAGCCTCCTAACTGCTTCTTGTCCCCCATCCACTTCATCCTCCACATGGTGGTCAGTGTGAAATTTCCAAAATGATGATCTGGCCCCATCACTTTTCATGTTGCAATTGCTCCCTCTATACGGCCTTCAGAATAAAATACAAATTATGCAGAATGGCATTCCAGCTTATTGACAAAACTCTTTCATAATGGTGTCCCTCTCCTCCATACACCCACATTGAACAACCAACCCTTTCCTGAAGATGCCTTGCAGTTTCACATCTTTGTGCCTTTGCAAATCATATTGCTTCTACCTAACAAGCCCCTGCTGCTTCCTGAAAGCCACATAATTACCCTTCAGGACTCATTTCAAATGTCCCTTCTACTTAGAAGCTTTACACAACTCTCTTCTTCTGGACAGCAAAAAGTATCATCAGCTATTCTATTTACCCAACACATTTTTTCAAAGCTCCAGTCATATTTCTCACCACTCTGCATTATAGAGTTATTGGTACCCACTTCCCTTACTACAATGTGCTGTGCCTTATTCAGTGCTCCAGCCCCCCAGCACCTCCAAAACTACAGTGGTTGCCACATAATAGATATCCAGAAAAGATATTTTGAATTTAATTAAGACGAGAAGATGTTCATGCATCTGTGCATTCAATCAGCATATTTTTGAGCACCTACTATGTGCTATGCATTCTACCAGGTGCTGGAGATCCAGCATTAAACAAGAGATGAAAGGTAGAGAGAAACATACATAAAGTGTTCTAGGAGTTCATGGAAACAAAAAATATTATATCAATTTGATTTACTGAAATAATACAGCACTCAGTTGGTTTCCTATGTACAACAGTTACATAAAACAATACACATTTATTATCTTATAATTCCAAGGTAAGAAGTTCAAAATTGGGCTAAAATCAAGGTGTTGGGAAAGCTGAATTCTTTCTCAAGGCTGAAGGGGAGAATCCATTTCATTGCCCTTTCTAGCTTTTAGAGGCTGTGTGCATTCCTTAGCTTGTGACTCCTTCACTCATCAAGCAATTTAACATCTTCAAATCCCTCTCTGATTCCAACCTCCTCTTCTGGTTCCTTCTTCAACTTTAAAAGATGCTCACAATGACACTGATCACCCCTGAACAATCACTTTATCTTAAATTCATCTGATCAGCAAACTTCAACCCTCTTGCCGTGTAATATAATACATTCCGGGTTTCAAAGAACAGGACGTAGGTATCTTTGGGGGAGAGGCATTATTTTGCCTACCACAGGAACCTAAGGTATAGGAATTACACTTTGTGTCTTTTTTCCAGGTATTGGACAATGAAGCTAACATTTAGCTTTCCTTTGATGATGCACAAGAAGGAAATTATTGAGGAAATTGCCAGATCAAGACATAAAAAATTTCCAAAAACTACTTTACTAACTTGTTTCCAGGTATTCAGAGCCAGATATTAGGTAGAATGAGGAACACAGACTTCTGCAATATGGAGAGTTGAGCAAGTTTGCAATGCAAACTATAATCTCAATACAGTCTATACTCTTAACCCTATTCCAGCTTTCTTTCTTGTGATATGCTGCTCCCAATCGAAAAATAATTCAAATTTACATTGACTTTGCAACTTATAAGCCTCTTTCATCACTTATATTATTTTATCCTCAAAACTACCCTGTAAAGAAAGCAAAGCAAGGAATTTTATATGAATTTTACTTTAACCATTGAACTTAAAGTCATCATAGATTGTTCCCTTCAAAATCCAGGTCCCATGTTTTCTACATGATGGTATGTTTCCTAAGTAAGCCCTCTCATCTTCCTTCCCTCTTTTTATATGTTCTCAAAAGCCTGAAAATGAAGTTCTGCTTATGGGAAGATAAAATAGGCACTTGTATAAATCTCAAGCTTTATCCAAAAATTGACTCAAAATGGACCATGAACATAAATGAAAAATGTAAAAACAAAAGACTTTTATAAAAAATAGTAACAAAATATTTTCAGAATCTATTGCTAAGTTCTAGGCAAAGAATTCTTAGACTTCATAACAAAAGCACAATCTATAAAAGGAAACAATAAATTGTACATCATGAAAATTAAAAACTTCTGCTCTGTGAAAGATACTCTTAAAAGCTTATCAAACAAGTTACAGACTGGGAGAAAAATATTTGCAAACCACATATTCAAAAAGGAGTAGGATCTAAAGTATGTCAAGAACATTCAAAACTCAACAGTTAAAAAAAAGATTAGAAATTGGGCAAAAGACCTACGTAGACACTGCAAAAAAGAGAACACACATGGTAAATAAGCTTATGAAAAATATGCAACATGATTAGCCAGTAGGGAAATGCAAATTAAAACCACAATGAGATACCTCTATCAGAAGAGCTAAAAGAAAAAAATAATTGCAACAAACACTGGTGAGGAAGCAGAAAAACCGGATTACTGAAACACTGCTTTTGAGAATTTGAAATGGCAAAGCCACTCTTGAAAAGTTTACCATTTTCCTTTTTTTTCCTTTTTTATTTATTTATTATGAGAGAGAATGAGAGAGAGAGAGAGAGAGAGAGAGAGAGAGAGAGAGAGAGAGAAGGGGCAGAGAGAGATGGAGAGAGAGAAGGTCCCAAGCAGGCTCTGCATGCTCAGTGCAGAGCCCAATGCAAGGCTCAAACTCACAAACCATGAAATCATGACCCAAGACAAAACTAAGAGTCAAATGTGTAACTGACGGATTCGCCCAGCTGTCCCAGCTTACCATTTTCTTAGAAACCAATTATGCAACTACCATGTAACTCAGAAATTACATTCTTGGGTATTCATCCCAATGGAATCAAGAATTATGTTCACTAGCTATACTTGTGGTGAGCATAGCATAAGGTATGGAGTTGTCAAATCACTATTGTTATACACCTGACACTAATGTAACACTGTTCATCAACTACTCTTCAATACAAAAAAAAAAACTTCACACAAGAACCTGTATATAAATGTTTGTTATATCTTTATTCACAGTTGCTAAAAACTGGAAACAACTCAGATATCCTTCCACTGGGTGAATGTTAAACAAACAGTAGTATATTCATACAATGGAATACTATTCAGCAATAAAATATAATGAACTATTGACATGCACAACCTGGGAGAATTTCCAGTGAATTATGCTGAGTGAAAAAGTCAATCCCAAAAGGTTACATATTGCATTATTCTATAATTCTTGATAAGGCAAAATTATAGAAATGATGAACAGCAGTTGTCAGCACATAAAAGTATGAGGAACTGGACAGAAATAAGTGTGGCTATAAAACAACAGCATGAGGGGCACCTGGGTGGTTCAGTCAGTTAAGTGTCTCACTCTTGTTTTTGGCTCAGGTCGTGATCTCAGGATTCATGAGATAGAGCCCCATGTTGGGCTGTGTGCTGACAGCACCTGCTTGGGATTCTCTCTCTTCCTCTCTCTCTGCCCCTCCCCTGTTCACACTCACTCTTCCTCTCTCAAAAATAAATAAACATTAAAAATAAAGCAACAGCATGAGGAATCCTTGTGGTGGTAAAAAATACTGTTTCTTGACTGTATCAATGACAATGTACTGGTTGTGATATAGTTTTGCCAAGTTGTTACCATTGGGACAAACTGAGTAAAGGGTATGTAAGAACTGTCTATACTATTTCATCAACTGTGTATAAATCTATAAGTATCTCAAAATAAAAATTTTAGTTTAACAAAGCCCAAATAATATGGTAGTTCTATTTTTAATTTTTTGAGGAACCTCTTCACTATTTTCCATCATGACTAGACCATTTTGCTTTCCTAACATTATAAGAGAGTCCTAATTTCCCAAAATCCTCACCAACACTGTTGTATACTTTGGGATTTTTTGTTTTTGTTTTTGTTTTTTTGATAATAGCCATCCTGACATGTATGAGGTTTTGATTTGCATTTCCCTGATGAACAGTGACATTGAGCATCTTTGCATATATCTGTTCACTATTTGTATGTCTCCTTTGGAGAATGTATATTCAAGTCTTAACACATTTTTAAATGAGGTTATTAGTGTTTTTGTTTTCTTGTTTATTTTGTTTTCTTTGCTCATAAGATGTAATAGTTTTTTATTTAGATCTTTTGGAAATTAACCCCTGATCTGGTATGTGGATTCCAAGTATTTTCTCCCATTCCATAGGCTACCTTTTCACTCTGTTCTTTGTTGTGCAGAAGCTTCTTAGTTTGAAGTAATCAACTTGTCTAATTTTTTGCTTTTTTTTGCCATATCCAATGAAATTATTGCCAAGACCAATGTCATGGGGATATAGGAGTAATGTGGAGTTGCTAAGCAAAGGACAGGAGGCCTCAGTTATGTAAGATGAGTAAGTTCTAGAGATCCACTGTATAACACTGTACTTATAATTAGCTATATTGTGCATGTAAAGATTTGTTAAGAATATAAATCTTATGTTGTATTCTTACCAATATTTTTTTCAAGTCTGAAATCACATGTCACTTTGCTTTCCCTGAATGTCCCCAACTTATACAACATAACATATATTCTATCACAAATGAAACATTTCCTTGACAAAAATGAAAACCTATTACTCTGTGGTAAGTGGCTTTCTGGAAAATGAAAAAGTCAAATGAAATTTGTTACAAATGACTGTTCCATGGATACAGCACCTAAAAAAGGTAGGAAGATTTTACTGTCTCAGACTTACCACAGTCTGTATTTTCCAATTACAAAGTAATATATTTGAATCAAATTATATTCTTTTTTATAATTAGTGACTTGGACATCTTGGGTTCATGTAATTTTGATTACCTATGAAGAGCCTATTTCCCAGAATATCTTTCCACTTAACATTTCTTGGTAATAATAGAAATGTCACATCTTCTGTTAAATTATATAAACCACTATTAAGGCAAAGAACATGAAGAAAGAAGATCCACGTTTGAAACTCACAATCAGTTAACAATACACACACACACACACACACACGTTTCCCAGGACCATGACATTTGTCTTGTTCCTCTCACCCAGGATAGCGTATGCAATGGGAGACCTTGAGGGCAACAATCCTACTTATTATCATCTACCCACCCATTCATTAAGTAGTCAGTGGTCTGTATTGCCTAATACTGCACTAAAGGTTGAAGAAATTATAATTTCAAAACAGAGTCCATGTGCTGCTGGAGTTTGTACCAGACTAGAGTTTGTGACTGAAATGGCTGCTCTCTTGATACATGTATCTGCTTGTCCTCAAGACCAGTTATGCCCTCTATACTCTCCCTTGTTCACAGATTTCAGGAGCCTGGAAAACTTCTCTTCCCAGACTCAGGTGCCAGCAAGATTGTATTATTAAATTCTAACAAGGGAAGGCTAATGCAGAAGATTCAACTTTGTTAATTTCATCTATTGTTTGTTTTAGGTTTCATGTGTTTCTGTTCTTTATTATTTCCTTCTTGCTACCTATTTTGAGATTACTTTGCCCTTTTTTTCTAGCTTCTTAAAGTTAAACTTTAAATCATTTATTACAGATATTTTTTACGTCAAAGAAGCATGTAAAACAATGGATTTCTCTCCAAATTTCTAATATAAGCATTTAAGACCTAAAATGCCTTCTAAAGCCCGATTAGCTACATACCACAGAACTTGATACATTGTATTTTCATTACTATTCAGTTCAAACTATTTGATAATTTCTCTTGTGATTTCTTCTTTAATTCATGATTTACAAAAGCATTAATCTGCCAAAATTTGGGTGTTTTCTAACCATCTTGTTCTTATTTTTTTAATTTTTAATTTTAATTTTTAATTGAAGTATAATTAACATACAGTGTTATATTAGTTTCAGGTGTACAATACAGTGATTTAGAAATTCTATTTTTTAATTAATTTATTCAAATTCAAGTTAGTTAACATACAGTGCAGTATTGGTTTCAGGAGTAAGAACTCAATGATTCATCACTTACATAGAACACCCAGTGTTCATCCCAACAAGTGCCCTCCTTAATGCTCATCACCCACTTAGCCAATCCCTCCACCCACGTCCCCTCCAGCAATTGTTTGTTCTCTGTATTTAAGAGTTTCTTATAGTTCACCTCCTTCTCTGTTTTTATCTTATTTTCCCTTCCCTTCCCCTGTTTATCTGTTTTGTTTCTTAAATTCCACATATAAGTGAAATCATACAATATTTGTCCTTCTCTGCCTTTTTTCGCTTAGCATAACACACCCTAGTTCCAACCACATTGTTGCAAATGGCAATATTTCATTCTTTCATTCTTCCAAGTAGTATTCCATTGTATGTGTATATATATGTGTGTATGTATGTCATACATACATCTTCTTTAAAAACTATAGAAAGCTTATGAAAGAAATGGAAGAAGACACAAGGAAATGGAAAAATATTCCATGCTTATGGATTGGAAAAATATTATTACAATGTCTTTACTAAGCAATCTACACATTCAATGCAATCCATATCAAAATAACACCAGCATTCTTCACAGAACTAGAACAAACAATCCTAAAATTTGTGTGGAACCAGAAAAAACCTGAATGGCCAAAGTAATGTTAAGGAAATAAACCAAACCTGGAGTCATCACAATTCCAGACTTTAAGCTGTATTACAAAGCTATAATAATCAAGACAGTGTGGTACTGGCACAAAAACAGATCTATGGAACAGAATAGAGAACCCAGAAATTGACCCACAGATATATGGCCAACTAATCTTCAACAAAGCAGGAAAGAATATCCAATGGAAAAAAGATGGTCTTTTCAGCAAATGGTTCTGGAAAAACTGGACAGTGACATGCAAAAGAATGAAACTGGACCATTATCTTACACCACACACAAAATTAAATGCAAAACGGATGAAAGCCCTAAATCTGAGACAGGAAACCATCAAAATCCTACAGGTGAAAACAGGCAACAAACTCTGACCTCAGCTGCAGGAACTTCTTATTAGACATGTCTCTGGAGGCAAGGGAAATAAAAGCAAAAATGAACTATTGGGACTTCATCAAGATAAAAAGCTGCACAGTGAAGGAAACAATCAACAAAATTAAAAGGTCACTGACGGAGTGGGAGAAGATATTTGTAAATTACATAATAGATAAAGGGTTAGTATCCAAAATCTATAAGGAACTTATCAAACTCAACACTCAAAAAACCATCTTTTTTTATTGATGGTAACATATATGTTTTCAATATTCTTAAATGTATCAAGACATTTTTGTGGCCTGTCATGGGTTCATTTTACTGTAGACAACTGATTATTTTGATACAATTATTCTATCAACTGCTGAAGATAGGATGTCAAAATCTCCAGCAAGGATTGTGAAACTGTTTATTTTTCCTTTTAGTTCTGTAAATTTTTGCATCATGAATGCCAAAATTGTTTTGTAAGGTACATACACTTTTACAATTGTTATATCTTCCTGATAAGAATTTTCTCTTTTATCATTATATCTCCCTTGGCCTCTGGTACGATATGTTATTTCAAGAGCCTATTATATGAGATAACATAGCCACTTCAGCCTTCTTAAGCTTATTATTTTCAAAGTATATCTTTTTTCTTTTAATTAACCTATTGCATCTTTGTGTTTAAAATGTATTTCTTGTGGGTAGCATTTAATTAGGTCTTGCTTTTTTATCCACTGACAATCTCTATTGGAGTTCTTAGTTCATTACTGCCCAGTGTATTTTGATATGGTTTGATTTATGCATGGTTGTCTATTTTTTAATCTGTTTTCTTTGTTGTGTTGCTGTTGTTCCATTGCTACTACCTTCCTACCTTATTTTTTAGGTTTTTTTTTTTGAGTATAGTTGACATACAATGTTACTTGGATTCAAGTAACTTGGTTTCATATAACATAGTGATTCAACTTCTCTATGTATTATGATACTTTCACAAGTGCTACTTTACTTTGCATTTAATGATTTTTTTATTTTAATGTATCTATTGCCTTTGGCTATACTTCTTTGTATTATCTTATAATGGTTGTTGTGGAGATTATATTATACATACTTAACTTTTTACACTCCACATAGAGTTAATTTTGTATCATTTTACATCAAATGTAGAAAACTAACATAAAGTTAAATTTACAACCTCTTTGTCTTTTCTGTTATAAAGTTTGTATGTGTTACATATTTTATAAGTCAACAATACAATGTTGTCAATTTTATGCAATTATATATCAAGAAATTAAAGTCTTTCATATTTATTTGTATATTTACCATTTCCAGTATCCTCAAACTCTTCTTAAAAAGACGTGTTTCCAACTACCATAATTTTCCTTCAGTCTGAAGAAACTCTTCTGACATCACTTTTGGTGCTAGACTAATGGCAATAAATTCTCTTAGTTTTCTTTTATCTGAAATTGTATTTATTTGTTTCATTCTTAAGAATATTATCAATGATATTTTCTAGAATCACTTTTATTATTTTCTTTCTCTCAGTCATTTAAAGATAGTTTCCCACTATCTTAGGGGACCCATTGATTCTGATGAGAAGTCAGTCATCATTTGATTCATTGTTCCTCTGTATACAATATGTAATTTTTTTCCTCTGTAATTTGTTTTCAAAAAGTTCGTTATATTTTATTTTTATTAGTTTTTACAGTTATTTTATTTTTGTATTTACTATGACAGATTCACTGTGTTTCTTGTGTGCCCTTCATCAAAAATACTGAATTATTAGCTGTTCTTTCTTCAGGTATTGTTTATCTCATTCTATCCTCTCTTTCTAGAATTCCTCCTTACATCTAAGTTAGAGCTGAGACATGTCCTACCTGGGCCTAATGTTTTATTCATTTGTTTTCAACTATTTGGTCTGTTCTTCATATTACATACTTTTTATTATTACAGTTTTAAATTCACTGAATTTTTGCCTTCTCCATTCTTATTAATCCCATCCAGGAATTGCATTTTGTTTCAGATACTATATGTTTCAGTTCTCTTTGATTCTTTTATGATAGTTTTTGTTTCTCTGCTGAAATTTCCTATCTTCTCATTCAATATTTTCTTTTACATCTCTGAGCATAGTTATGATAGCAGGTATATGTGATTGCAAGGGCTGTTGTAATAAAGTGCCACAAACTGGGTGGCTTAAACAACAAAAATGTATTGTCTCACAGTTCAAGGTGTCAAGAGGATTAGTTCCTTCTAAGGGCTACAGGGAAGAATCTGCTCTGTGTCTGTCTCCTGGTTTCTGGTGCTTTGCTGTCATCTTAGGCATTTTTTTTTTTTTTTGGATTATAGATGAATCACCCCAGTCTCTGCCTTCATGTTCACATGGTGTTTTCCCTTTGTATGCCTGTCTGTTCAAATTTCCCCTTTTTGTAAGACATCAGTTATATTAGATTAGGGCCCACACTAATGATATCATTTTAACTTGATTATTTCTAAAAAGACCCTATTTCCAAATAAGTCACATTTTGAGGTTCTGTGTATGACAACTTCAATATATCTTTCTCAAGGGAATGCAATTCAATCTTTAACAGCTGGTTTGAAATCCTTGTCTACTAATCACGATATCTGGGTCATCTTGGAGCATTGATTGGTTATTTTTTTCCCTCTGCAGAATAAATAATATTTTCTATGTTTTAATATGTCAGGTTATTTCATAATTATGAATAATATGAATTATGAATAATAATAGTATGCTCCAGTTCTATTTTCTGAAGGGTGTTATTGGGTGTGTGTCTATATTTGTGTGTTTGTGTATGTTTTAGAACCAATTAACTTGGCTGAACTCAACTGCAAACTCTGCCTACTTTTTTGTAGGCAATTGTTCTTATTTTAGCCTTAATGAGGATTCTCAGAGTCTGCTGTACACAGATATGATTCAAGGTTCAGCCAGAGATTTGTGTAGTTTAAACACCAAATTGTGGTCACCTCTCTCTGGTTATCTCCTTTCCAGGATCCCCCTCACTTTCTATTAGCTATGGTTGCCTTGAACTCTGCCCTCTGGGTATTTTTTTGTTTTTTGTTTTTTTCCAAGAAAATAATGAAACACATTTATTTATATTCTGTAACACAGATAATAAAACATAATATAGGAGGCCTGAAGTGAATATAAAATGTCAAAACTAACAGCATAATCTTATAATCAGCCTCCAATCCAATTATTACTCTTTAGGGTTTTTTTTACATTTATTTATTTATTTATTTATTTATTTATTTATTTATGTATTTATTTATTTAATTTTTCTCAATATATGAAATTTATTGTCAAATTGGTTTCCATACAACACCCAGTGCTCATCCCAAAAGGTGCCCTCCTCAATACCCATCACCCACTCTCCCCTCCCTCCCACCCCCATCAACCCTCAGTTTGTTCTCAGTTTTTAAGAGTCTCCCATGCTTTGGCTCTCTTCCACTCTAACCTCTTTTTTTTTCCTTCCCCTCCCCCATGGGTTTCTGTTAAGTTTCTCAGGATCCACATAAGAGTGAAACCACATGGTATCTGTCTTTTTCTGTATGGCTTATTTCACTTAGCATCACACTCTCCGGTTCCATCCACGTTGCTACAAAGGTCTGCCCTCTGGTTTTGACACCAATAAGACTATAGGTTTTCACTGCCCCACATGGAACAGAATGAGGCAATCTTTCAAGCTAAAAGCCACAAAAATGTGAAATTCACCTAGTGCTGTCCCCTTCTGCCAAGGGTGGGCACTCTTCTAGTATGCCTCTGCTTTTGGTTGCTCTACAATTCTTTCACAAGTTTTTTTTTCCTTTTATAAAATATTTTTTTCCAGAGTTAATACTTATTATCTATGGAGGGTCGATGTAAAAGTATGTACTGGTTTTACCAGAATCCTGCATAATATGTGAATAGCAGAATCGAAGCAGATTTCTGTATTTGTACTAAAAAAAAAAAGCATTTCAATGTATTATTGCTTTGTATCAAAATCCTCCAAAACTCAATGACTAATATCAGAAGGGACCTATACCCATTTATTTGGGTGAAATGTCCAAATAGTTGGCCAGACCCAGAGAAGAAATTCTCATATAGTATATTTAAGCCAGTAGTATCTAGACATCCTCAAGAGTAAAATCCATCATCATCATAATCATGGTATTTCCACTGTAATCTCTTGTATGACCTGTATTTAGAAGACTAAAAAGAGTGACTTTTCATTTGCCTTTATTGCAGTAGATCCTTGACATTATCTTGAGAGTTCTACATACCTACATCCTAGAATCTTTGTAAATTAGTAAACTTATAAATATGGCTTTTCCCTGCTATCTCAAAGTAGAGTGTTCCAAATGAAACATTTTGTAAGCCAAAATGGCATAAAGTGAAGAAGCAATTACTAGTAATTCATATGGAAAATTTTTTTGAAAATTCCTGGACCCCCAGAATAACCTCTCTTAGGTTTTTCTGATACCTTAGGACACACCTTGCTAAAGGATGCACATAGTAAACAGAGATAAAGCACAGGGGTTCACAGACAGCTCAAAGCTAGGACAGATTGAGGCTGAGATGCTGACTGTAGTTCCCAGGGAAGGAGCTTGGTGGTGCCATTCTCAGTGTTCAGAGTGTGTGCTGACTGTGTAACAACCAGCTGCAAAACTAACACGAAATGCTCGTTTTGCTTTTCGTCTTCTTTCATAAAAGTGAAAATCCTATTTAGATTCCTTTGTTAGCAAAAACTGATACTGATGTAAGTCTTTCATAAAAGCAAAGTGATGTAACATGAAATTTCAAAAAGCGAGGGATACCTGCAGATTATTTTTCAGGCTCTCTCCTTTACCTCAAATTATATTTATGTTGAGTGTAATGAGTTCCTTGGCATAACTTCAAATTTCAACCACAGTTTTCAACATTTACTAAGGTTTTATCTCTCCCTTGTCAGCAATATTTCATAAATAAAACATTTTTACAACCTTAGGAGAATTTATAAGTATATAAGGAAAAGGAGAGAACAACTCAGCTGCATTGAGATGTGATAGACTAACATCATTCACTATCTTAGTAATTCACAGCCCAGCATTCAGGTTTATGCTTCAGCAAGGGAACAAATTGCCATTGTAGCACTTATCAAGTATTGCAATTGCATGATTTCTTTTCTGTATCTTCTACTAGAACATAAACTAAACTGTCATTTCATCTCTGTTACCTAGCACAGTAGGCCTTTATTAATATTTGTTCAATGAATTAATGAAAAGATAAAGCTAAGAATACTAAAATGTCACTGAATTTACATGTCAAAATAAAGCCTCTGCTTTTAACAGTAGTAGTTGTTATGATACAATATATACATGAAGAGGTGAGTGGGTATGTGTTTGGGAGTATGAGCATAATTATAAACATATACATGTATATGAATAATTTTACAAGCCATAAATGTCTTGGATGACTACATTTTCTAAGGCATGAGTTTCCTGTACCCTAAAAACTACTCATGCTTGTGTGATAACCTTTGGTATTTTCCTGATATGCCCACACTTTAGCTTTTCTCTTGATATAACCTAAAAAAGGAAGATACTCCCAAGCTGGGTTTTACAGAGAACTCAATGAAATCTAAATATTCTGAGGTCTAATCTCAGACAGCTAATGAAAACTAAGCCCCTGACCAAAGACATACCATCCACCAATCCACCACCACAAGGATACTTTTCTTCAAGTGCAACTCCCATGATATCACCTCCTTGCTTAGACCACTCATTTGTTCCCCACTGTCTAACATACACAATCCAAACTTCTTAAATACCCTTCTCTTTTGGCCCGGTCTTCTCCTTCCACCCGTTCACTAGCTAAGTGACCTCTTAAAGGTACTTACCTTCTCGGAACTTCAATGTCTACTTTCATAAGTGGATATACTAACATTTGTATCAAATATGAAATATGTATCAATGTGAAACACACTAGGTATTTAATCAATGACAGCTGTTAATTTAATTACTATAATGTATCTTAGCTTCTCCTCTCACAAAGAAATATGAATTATAAGCCATTTCTCCAAAATATGCCCTCTACCCTTGGCACAATTATTAAAATTTAGACCACTGGTAATGACAGAATTTCTTGTGGGGTTAGAACAATTCTATATCTATATTGTCCAAAATTATAGCATTGTGTGGCTATTGAGCATTTGTAATGTACTTTGTGTAACTGAGAAAGCAAATTTTTAATTTTATTTAATATTAACTCATTTAAATTCAAATATCCACATGTGGTTACTAGCCACCATATTACACAACACAAATGTCTATTTCCCTTAAAAGACTATATGATCACCTGTAGAGAACTGTGATTCTTTCTTAAGATACCCTATTTCTTCAACTTTAGTGAACTACTATTTGATAATTTCTACTAAGAATCTTTGTTTTTGTTATTGTTTATTTGTATATGAGTTTTTTGGTGGGAGGATGTTGTCCATTTTTCTCCTCAGATGGACTGAATTATTTTTTCTTTCTCAATATTTTGTACAGATCTCCATCAAAATTTCCTGAACTGTGGTGAAATTATTTGTTTACTTTCATAATTCATTAAGTTTTTTGCAGATAGTGTTTGAGTTTTTGAAAAAAGGCTTACATTTGGTAAAAACTCAAAAAAGACAGGTATAAGGGAGCAATAAAGTGAGAGAGATAAAAGGGAGAGCTCAGGTAGACTGGCATAAAAAATGTGCCATGGAGGAGGTAGATCTAAAAATTGTATTCACTCACAACTGTATTAAATCAACATTGCTAATTAGGTTCTCAATTTTGAAGAACCACTACCTAATATTTTCCCTAAGGATCTCATCAAAACAACAATAATCAATAGGGAACTGAGTATAATGACACCTTGTTTGGGTTGATGGAGAGCTTGATTATAAGGAAACAAGTGATCAATAGAAAATAAGAAACCCTTATCACTGTTATTTAAAAGCCTCTACTCATAACACAGGTAACATTTCGTACTTCTCAGGAGGCCCTCATTCAGCCTGTCACACACACACACACACACACACACACACACACACATACAAAATCATTGAAACAGTGGACACAGTCTGTGTGGCATTTTACAACTGTACCTTTTTTACCTAAACTTTCTGGAACTAAATTTCTGTAAGCTTACTTATCCCCTCAGGGAAAGACAACTCTACAAAGCCATTCTTGTGCCATAGAAAATTCTAGGATTAATAAACTTTCTCCCGAAACCCAATCTATAGTAGTAATGTAACACGTAACTATTATGTTCAAATTATTACTCACTGAGCCCTAACCCAAGACAATAGCTATAAAGTCTCTCTAAAAATCTCCATAGCAATTAACTCACGTAATTAAGTTTAGGTATAGATATGAGATGAACACCAGTAGGCAAAATTGGTTGGAAGGATTCACTCTCTGGCAATAATGACTAGATACATGTCCAGAAATGGCACAGTGGTATGTTTATTTTTAAAATATTTTTATTCACTATACATTATGCATAGGCTTAAACTAGGCATTGGGGTCACAGAGGAGAACAAGACAAAGTCCTTGACCTTAAAGAGCTCATAGGCTAGTGTGAAAAATGAAGTGAAAATTTAAATACAATGTGATAAATACAACAATGTGGGATGAGGGGTGGAGGCAGTCATAAGACATTTCTGAAAATATGAAAAAGGTAAAATTGAAAGGATACTTCGGGGTTACTCAGTGAAGTGTATGTTTGTATCAGTACTGGGATAGGACAGGAGGTGGCAATGCTACAGTGCTTTGAATAAAGTGTTCTTTCCAGAGGGAATAATACGTGCAAAGTCTTAGCAGATGACACTCAACTAGGCATAAGGAATAAAATATAGATAAGAAAGATATTGTTCCGGGAGCTCTCAATCTGTGTCTTCCTTAAAAACAGATGAATTAAACCATGACAAGCTGAGTTCTATAAGAGGGAATGAATAAAGTTCATTAATGGTCTAACACTTCCTGGAAAGTCAAGAAAAGATTTACAGAAGAAGGTAATATTTGATTTGAATCTTCAACCTTCAAATGCCTTGTTCCCAAACAGATTCTTTTAGAAGCTAGGCAGAGACCTTAATGATTCTAGTACACAAGTATCTTAAAATCATTTTAGAGTAATGTGAAAATGAATATGTGTTTCCAAAGTACATCTGTTGAAAAGGGCAGAAAAAAAGCAAAGTTTACTGTTGAACCAAGTGAAGGATTCCTGTTGATGTTTGCATTAAAAATGAAAATTGTGCAATCATAGAAATATCAAATATCATAGGATCAGAAGTCAAATAATGACCCTATGCATTCCCTGAGTCATTTGGTTGATATTTAATGCATGACAACTCCAATACAGGTATTTTGAACACAGGGAAATAGACACATAGGTTATAAAGATAACACCTTCCTTCAAGGCTGACATAGCTAGCAGAGGGGACAGTCATGAAAATATATGAAGTACAATCGGATGAATAAGTGCTGTGAGAGGGTATGCACAGAAGACTGAGAGGAACTCAGTCAAACTTTCTGGGAGGCAGAGGAGCAGAGTTGGGCAACTAGGTCAGAGAGAGTTTTCTATAGGAGACAGTGTTACAAAAGAACTTATAGTCCTGCAGGTAGCAGGTCATCAAATTAAGAATTGTAAAATAAATGAAGAAATCCATCATTTACTATAGTCAACATTCTGGTATCTAGTGTGAATATGGAGTCAGGAAGTCAGTGATAAAGGTCCAGGTATGTAATAATATAATCAAGGCTCTGCCTGAAGCAGGTATCTTTTGACCTTCCTTTTCTTGAAGGTGATGGACAAGTTAACTCTGACAGTCAATGACAGATGGTGAAAGCAAAGCCTGAGGCAATGAAAGTCAACTCATATTTATTTGCCTGAACAATCCCACTGTTTCTCTGGAACCCTGCAGAAATGACAATTCAAAGACATTTCAATTTCTGGTGTTCAATGTTTTCTGAGGACTAACTATAGAACAAGATATTGCTTAATTGGGGGGAGTCTAAGATAACTGTGTAAGTGTAATTGGAAATCTGTAGAGACCCTGCACAAAATGAGAAAATGACCTTAAGTTGCTATTTACCCAAGACAAATAGTTCAGTTCAGGGACTGCTTTGGGCTAATGTAAGAATATGCTAAGACACTGACTTCTTCTTGAACCATGGACTGAACATCACCTTTTAACCTAGAGAAAATTAATCTGTCCAAAAGTCATTTCATTTGAACTACAAATAATTAAATATAAGCTTATGTTGCAACAAAGAAACCAATATCTTTGGTTGTACATTCATTTTAACATGCATCTTTAGAGCCATTCAATGACACAGATATTATTAGGCCCATTTTCTAGATGTACAAATAAGAAAAATAAGCCTCTGATAGATACAATGACTTGTCCAAGAACCTATAGATATGAAATGACAGAACCAAGGTTTAAATAAAAAACTTCCTCCATCCAAAATCCAAATTGCTCATCTAGTTCAAAAGTCATCCTCCCAAAGAACAAAATCACCACTGATAACGTTTTTATGGAACAGGGATTGGGAGGAGAATCATAAATCACCAGCTTGTCTCCTTAAGAAGTGGTTGGTGGTAAATTGAGAAAAATTAAATTAGCAAAACTATGTTAAAGATTTAAAAATATAATGTTACTTAAAAAGAAAATGCTATCTGTGGTGCCTAGGTGGCTCAGTTGGTTAAGCATCTGACTTCAGCTCAGGTGAGTTTGAGCTCCATCTTGGGCTCTCTGCTGTCAGCACAGAGCCCACTTTGGATCCTCTGTCCCCCTCTCTCTGCCCCTCACCCACTCGTGCACACATGCTCTCTCTCTTTCAAAAATAAAAAATAAACATTAAAAAAAAGTAATGTTATCTGGGCAACTGTATCCCAAAAATATTGTTTGGACCTCAGAAAATATAGGCTATTTCAATAAAAATTAAAATAATGAAAATCAAAGGAAAGTCATGTATCTCTTGGAAAGACAATCTAAAATAATAGTCCATAGGGGTACCCGGTGGCTCAGTCAGTTAAGCATCCGACTTTGGCTCAGGTCATGATCTCACAGCTTATGAGTTAGAGGCTCATGTCAGGATCTGTGCTGAAAGCTCAGAGCCTGGAGCCTGATTCGGATTCTGGATTCTGTTTCTCCCTTTCTCTGCCCCTCCCCTGCTCGCACTTGGTCTCTCAAAAATGAATAAACCTTAAAAAAATTTAAAAAAAATTTAAAAAAAACAAAATAATATTCTATAAATGGAATGGATATGCTAATATTTAATTCAAAGAACTTTTTTTTTTTTGGTGGCAAGTTCTGTGTTTTAATTCAAGTGAGTTAACATACAGTGTAGCATTGTTTTCAGAAGTAGAACCCAGTGGTTCATCACTTAACTATAACACCCAGTGCTCATCCCAACAAGTGTTCCCCTTAATGCCCATCAACCACTCAGCCCATTCCCCCACCCACCTCTCCTCTAGCAATACCCAGTCTGTTCTTCTGCAAGGGACTTTTTAAAAACCCAAACTTGCTTAATCTTTGCAGTATTTGATTCACTAACCACTTTCTTTTATTTGGAAGACTCTCCTTTCTTTGTGACATTCATTTTTCTCTTCTTACCTTCTAGACTATTCTTTGTTAGTGTCTTTTTATGGATCTCCTCTGTCTTTTTCTCTTAAGTATAGGTATTCTCCTTAATTCTTTCTTAACCTATTGCTCATTTTACCACATATGATTTTGTTAACTAAGTACTTCTGTCAAAATTTTAATTTAAAAAGACATGCTACTGTAATCAAAATTCTTATCTCCAATACAAGGCCAGAATTCCAGTCCCTCCCTCTGACTCATCAATGTGTACTCTTTCCAGTGCCACATTTTTGTCCAGGTAAAATAATAGTAGGTTGAGAATTCCAAGTGGGGTTCCTAAAACTGCACTGGATTATTGGTATGTGACTGCAAACTTAGAAACCAAACAAGACCAAGTATGAGATGAGGGCCTCCAACATGAATTCATGAGCCTAGACAGAGTTGGTAGACTTTGAACCGCCTTCCTCTTCTTACTCATGTACCCATCCTCAGCTTTGGCTTGTCTACTTTAAAACAGAGCTATGGTTTCTCTTCCAAGCAATTCCTTATCTCCCCTTAGATTTGCAAAGACTAAAGCAAAATGCAGCTGTTGAACACATTTCCCTTTGCTTAGCCTATGTCTCTAATTCCCCATTCTCATTTTTCAGCAAACCAATTTTCTCTTTACCGTCTGTCTCCCACAAATACATTTGAGAAATCCTTTCTTGCTGATTGAATTAGGCCCTGAAAATTAATACTGCTTTTTTTTTTCTTTCACTTCCACTTATCTCTTAAAATTTTTTTCAGCTTACTTGCTTTTGAATCTCCCCAATTATTCTCATTACTGAAGAGTGGTGGTTTTCTTTTAAGGCATTCTGTTTTCTAGGGCTTCTTTGTGGGGAGTGGCAGAGAGAAAGTTATCTTCTTAATGGTTTTATCATCCATTATTAATGTTTTTAACAAAAATTCATTAGTTTTGCACTTTAATTTCAGTGCCCTCAGCCCTGCCATAATTTAATACATATCCTACTAATACACTTTTACTTATTCATTCAAAATCCACTTACTGAAACTATAATGTGTTACAAACTGTATTATATCTTAGAGATGTTAAGATAAACTACACAAGAAAACTTTTTCATGAGGCTTAGAATGTTGAGAAAAAATATCTGGTGAATAGATAACTGTAGGATGAATAATAGGTGTATTTATTATTAATAAAATAATATAGGTGATCAGATGAGAGTATAACTAAGAGAAGCACTTGGGCAGAGATGATATCCCTCAAAATCCTGCTTCATGTGGAGCTTTCTGCACAGACCAAAGGGAAAGGTGTATTTAAGGTAGAAGAAACAGCATTCTAAAGGCCACGTGTGGTTACAGTGGATGCTTTAGTAGTGTCTGGCAATCTCAAAACAACCCATTCTCCTCTGGCAAATATCTTCCCCACCTATGATATTGACACAAGTGTGAACTCCTAGAGCCAACTTTGTACTCCATGACCCAGATCATACTCTTGGCCATAATTCCTAAACCGGTTAAACTAAATTAGGCAAATATAAGTTCTTTTCCAAATAAATTTGATGGGGAATCTTAAGAAAGTCCTAACACTCTCCCTATATGGCTGTAAGTTTAACACAAGAAATAAGTAACTCTGAAATAGCATCTGTGTCCCACTATGTGGCCTGAGGTTATAGAATGAGAAAAAAATGAACTAGACACAGACAGGAAAGCAGAAGATGGAAGTACACATCCTGACCACCTTCCAAATATGCATTTCAGTCCTTGTGAAGCCCAGTTGTAATCAAGCTCAAAGGTTCTGGGAGATGCACCTATGTCCTTCTAATAAACTTCCCCTTTTTGGCTTAATAAGGCCTAAGCTGAGTTCAATGCTGTAGCTAAAGAGTCCTTACTAATCCAGGTATTAAAAATTTGAGCCAACCATTTGAAGCTCACAGTGGCCAAAGCTGGAACACAGGGAGCAACAAAATAAATAATGTAGTACTGGATTGTAACTCAAAATATAAAATAAATATCCCTCAGACCATACTGATATAAACACATGAATAAATAACTATACAAGTAGATAAGAAAGATAAATGTGTTAAAAGAGATGAATTACCCTTACAGAGGAATACCTAATAATATATGTTGATACTGTTACCTCCAGGAGGCAGAGCTCAATCTTCCTGTCACCCCGAAATGTAGGCTGACTTAGCGACTCAATTCCAAAGAATATAGAAAGGAAAAACTTATAACATTATAGTGCAGAAACCTGGCAAACAAAGAGATCAAGCTTAATATCACAGTGATAGTCATATTGATAGCATGTTCCCCTTGATATAATGTGATGAGAAGAGCATTTCACCTCCATGGCATTCTTCTTAAAAATCCATAACTCCAGTACAATTATACAGTAGAAACATCAAAAAACCCAAATGATGGACATTCTACAAATGCCTGACTCTTAACTCCTCAAAATTCTCAAGATCATAAAAAAAAAAAAAAACAAGGAAAATCTGAGCGACTGTTACATACCAGAGGAGAATAAGAAGACATGATGATTACATGCAATGTGGTATCCTAGACAGGAACCTGGAACAGAATAAAAAAGAACATTAGGGTAGAAAATAGTGAAATCCACATTAGGCATAGGGTTTAATTATTAGTAATGTACCAATATTTGTTTCTTAATTTTGACATCTACCATGGTAATGCAAGATGCTAAGAATAGGAAAAAACAGGTGGAGGTATACGTAAACCCTATTCTATCTTTGCAGATTTTCTATAAATCTAAGATCATTCTAAAGTAAAAAGTTTTTTTTATAAAAGATTATTCCAAAATAAAATGGATTTAAGAATGGATAGAGTGCAGGATTCATATAAGGGCAAGGCAGCAAACAATGAGATCAAAGTAAGTGAACACCAAATTTAAGACAATTGTTTTCCCCATACAAGACAATGAGAGTTCAACAAAGGATTAAACTATCAAATCTGTCTTTTAGAAACAGCTAGTGTCTTTACAGAAGATATATGTGAAGGGAGGCAAGGCATGGGAAAGAGAGCACAGTTGTGGGGACATTTCAAAGTCCAGGTAAAAGATTTTGAGAACATAAATTAGGGCATCTTTGTTGATATCACACTACCCACTAAAACCAAGGTCCACATAAAAGCCCATTCACTCAACCAGACATGTGTAAAGTCACAAAAGCAATTTCCAAAGGCCAGCGAGACACCTGATATATGGGGCCAGATCCTGGCTCTGAAACTGTATTATTGGTCTGAGATCATTAAGGAGGTTTAATTTTCTTTATTGATTTTGAAGAAGCACTTCAATTCACCTTTAAATATTCTTCTCTTCTTCCCCTTTACATTATAAAATTTCCATCAAAGGTCCTTAGGGCTTTCCACACGTTCCTTCAAAATCAACTTCCTTTAATGTTTCTTCCACTTAGCATTTAAAGTCTAATAATATTGCGGTCACTGCCATTCCCCAAAGTCTAACCCATTATCATAGTTGGCTTTTTTCCTAGGATGTGTTTAGAATAGCAACTGGCCACAGCAAGGAGGAGCAGTCAAGACCCCCAGTGTGAATCTAAGAAATCCAGCCCTGTTCTCAAACTTTCGCTTCTGTAGTTGGTTCCTAGGTGTTCTGATCAATATCTGAGTAATTAAAATTTCTCATGATCAAAGTTCTGACCTTTGCATTGGCCCTGCTTATCAGTAAAAACATGTCTTGATCTCACTGTCGGTAGCTGCCTGGAGGTTTGTACAGCAATTTCTCTAAGCCCCTGCCTCCCTCCCCTGTCCTTGACTTTGGTTCAAGCTGTGTTTGCTGCATCAGCCAAAACCACGTTGTAAATGCCCTTGGCTGCTTCAGCTAATCCTCAACCAGCACCACCTCCTTTCCTTCTGCTGTAATGCTCCCCAAACACTTTCTCAACTACCATTTAAAATCGCCTGATATTTTGCTGGTTCAGCCCTGTGTCTGGTTGGTTTTCCTTTTATGAATCCTTAAAAATGTGGAATTGAAATCCAGTAATCCAATTTTATATGCTCTGGGTATTTGTAAAGAAAATGTGTTCTTTTCTTTGGCAACACAGACAGGGACACATCTTTCTTCATGGTGAGCATCGTCATCACTCTGAGTCTCCACCTCCCCATCCATAAAAAAATCAACATTCCCTTCAATGCTGAAATCTCTTTGATAACTTAGCTAAGGTTATTGTATAGTCTTGGTTTATACTGACCCAATAATTGCCTACTAAAAGGCTCCTATCACCAGGTACTGAAGAAGATGACAGGAATAAAGCAGCACATCAGAGAGATATGATCACTGCCATCATGGGTCTTAAATTTCAATGGTGGATAAAAACAAGTAAATGGGAAATTGAAATAAAAGTTACAGTTAAACAAAGGCTTGTCCACAGCTAACATATAAGAACTATACTGATATATAAGAACTGTCAACCCAGGACAGATATTTAGAGACCAGAGAAATTTATAAACTAAACCAAATTCCCATCTTTATTGAAATCCAAGAAAACCACTGTTATCCTATCAAAAAAAAAAAAAAAAAAGAGGGCCAATCACTCATCGGGTTCTGAGGATCTAGATCTCAGGGACATTGAGAACATCCCTACAGTCCAGTCCACTTTCTACATTGTATTTTTATGTTCAAAGTCCAAAACTACTTCTCTAGCCACTTTCTCAATCCAAGGCATAAAAGAAAAATATAAAACCTTCAGCAGTTCAGAACTTTTTAGAGAACTAAAATCACCACCAATAATTTTTCCTTCCAAGTGCCAAGTACTGTGCTGGTACATCTATCAGATTTCAAGCCAAGTTATCCCATATAGATGGCAAGAGCTGCTTCAGATAAGTGGGGCTGCTCCAATCTTCAACTAATTTAGTCTTCAAAAATACCTACTGATAGTAAGAAAATTGAGGATAGTTAAATTTCAGAATCTATCCAAGTAATATGGTCAACTTGCAAATTCAGGACAAACCAAAATGTTCAAAAAAAAAAAAATGAATGGATGTTGTTTGAAGTAAGTGTGGTCCACAACATACAATGTTATAGACAGAGAATACCTAGTAGTTTATTGGTCATTCATCTAACCTAGAGGAGAGAGTTAAGACTAAAAAATTTAACCAACTTGCTCAATGTTGCATAAATGAAAAATCCCAGACTAAAATCATTGTATCTTTGAATCTCAGGTTTTAAAGAACAATAAAAATAAGACTAGCTCATAGATTTATTGAATTTGTTGATGTGTATTAGGTTCTCCCCTAAGGCTGTCCCTACCTACCTCATTGCATTGTGATAGATATTAAACGTATAGTAAGTGTGAAAAGTAGTATAAAGTGTTTGACACTTAACAACTTAAATCATTATAATAGTAACTGGAATATGTAAATCATTACATGCTCCCCCACTTCTATCAAGGTGCCATAACACAAAATTTCCTGAAAATATTTACTAAATGAACTAGTAACACAATTAAAAGAATACAAAAATTGACCACAGAAATAACTTTTTGAGCTGTCTATTCATATCTTCTTATTTTGTTTGCCCCTTATTTCAGTGTAATTGAGCAGACATTTTATTTGCCTCTACTTTTCATTCAGCATGAAATAGCATACAGAAGCATAATAAATAATATATAGCTACATAATCATATCAAAGTAGAGTATGCATCAAAGCCTAAAGAAGAGACTGTTCAAGATTTTGCATAATCATATGCATCAGAGATAAAGAATATGAGATAGCTGTGTTGGGAAAGAAAGGCAGAAATTTGTTCATATAATGTTGTATTCTATTTTACTAACCATGTATTTTTACATGGAATAAAATCATAGGATGTTAGATTCAGAAACAAGATGAGACATCAGATAAACCAGTTCCATCAGTTTTTGAGATGAGTTTTGGAGCAGTATATTTTTCATCTTCAAATGGATACCAAATCATCCAAGAGTTAACAAAAGTCAGACTGCCTCCAAATACAGTGTTTGAGAATACTACCAGGACATGATTGAGTTTACATCTTCATAATTTTTTACAAATCAAGACTGTAACTGCTATGACTTCCAAAACTGTAAAGGCTAGATTGGGAAATATATCCCCCCCAAAAGCAAAAAATATGCACTTAAAATTATAATAACCTAATAACAATGGCAAACATTTATTGTGCTTCCTCTATGCAGACACTGAGCCAAGTCTTCTATAAGGTAATTGCTCAGTTAATCTTCACATTAAAACTCAATGAAATGAGTACCATTAATATCAGTATGTTATAGATGTGAAAACTAAATCAACCAGAGGTTAAATAAATTGCTTAAAATCAAATGGCTAGTAACTGGCTAGAGAGTCCACATTTATTACATTGATTGCAAGAATTTTAATCCCAGTCATTCTTACACTAACAAGGTCTACTGCTTATTGGTAATTAGTCCATCATTTTCTTCTTTCTTCCTTCTACAATTAAGGAAGAGAGCCTCTTCATGAACAAGACTAGCATCTCCTCCTGTACCCAATTCCAACCAATTCTGCCTCTGTAAGAGTGTCATTCTACTTATACTCTTCTCCCTTTCTTGCCTTTATATCCTCTCTCATACTAATCCTTTAAATCAACATTCAAACATATTCAGTATATTCCTAAAACCCTCCTTCAACCCACAGGCTTTTCCAAACCCTTTTCTAAATACTGTATATCTATTTTCTCCTTTGTAAGCAATTATTTAAAGTGGTTCTGTTTATGCAGGCTGTTTATCCTTACCAATTGCCCATTGATGCCACAATGAACTGAAATCCACCTTAGTTGTGTTTATATATTAATCACTTCTCAAACTATAAGTCTATGCCTAGAATCTCTTTCATGAGCTCTAAATGTAAATCATGATATCTAAATCTATAGATCTAACCAGTCAACTGCGTACTGCACTAAAAAAACCTCAAGTACCTCAAACTCAACCTATGTAACACTCATTTCTCCCTCTTAAGGGAGGAAGTATGATCGATCACAGGGAATGACACTACCATTAAGACAATCAAGGCTTTTTCTTACATACACCTCAAAACTCTCCTAGCCTTTACCCATTTCCCAGTTCCAAAGCCATTTCCACATTGTTTGGTAACTCCAGCAGAACCCCAGTTTTCAGTACCAAAATGTTACTCAAGACAAGATTATGAGAGAAATTATTGAATCCTCCTTACTGCCTTCTCTCTGCCTCTCACACAGTTTCCAACAATCATCAAGTCCTGATTCTACTTCCTAAATATGTTTCAAATCAGTTTACTTTCTCCCATTTGTGTGCTAGTAGCCTTGTTTAGGTCACCATCAATTTATGCCTGCATATTGGTATCTTATTGGTGCTGTAACAAATTACCACAAACTCAGTAGCTTAAAATAAGACACATTTTGTTACAACTCTGTCTAGGTCAGAAGTCTAATCTAGGTCTCATTGGGCTAAAATCAAAGGATCAGCAGACCTGTGTTCCTTTCTATATGATCTAGGAAATAATCTATTTTTTTTTCCTTTTCAACCTTCTAAAGGTCATCCACATTCCAAAGCTTGTGGTCTCCTTCTTCCATCTTCAAAGACAACAATCTAGCATCATTCTGACCCAGCTTCTAAGCTCCAATATCTTTCTCTGACAAGAAGACAAAAAAGGCTCTCTACTTTTAAGGACTCATGTGATTAGATGGAGCTATCTGAGTAATTATTACAAGTTAGAGTAAGGACAGCAAAATACCACCAGACTCAGAAGACACTTTGAAACCAAAAAATGAAGCAAGCCATTCTATAACATTTACACAGCATTTTATTCAGGGTAACTTACTGACATGGAGGGATCAGCAGACAAGATGCAGGCACTACACTGTCATTCTCCACCCCATTTGGACCTTAATCCACAGCTTTTAGAGAAAGAGGCATTATGGTGATGTCAAAGTGCAGTTATCTAAAATGGAGCCATATGTATGCCACAGGAACTCTACTAGTTAGCTAAAGTAGAGCCTTCTATGTACCACTTTAGGAAAGATCAGAACAAGCCTTCCCACATTCCATTCAGGACATACATTAACCTCCATGAGGCCTGGAACATGTAGTCTTCAGGTAGGTCATTGAACAAACATAGACAAGATGGAGGGCAAAATATGGAGTTAGCGTTGTCAGCACTCCCACAGTAATCCTGCTTACGTTACCTCTTTTGCCATGTAAGGTAACATATGTACAGCCTCTAGGTGTCAGGCTCTGGATAAATTGGTCGCCATTTTTCTGCCTACCACTGCCTAGATTACTCAAAGATCCATCTAACTAATGGTTCCACACCTACCCTTTTTCCTCTCCATTGCACCCCGATGTGTCACCAAAATACTCTACCATGGTACAAATTCCTTGCTTGAAATCTTTCACAAGTTTCTCACTAATCTCCAGATAAAGTACCCAGTTGTGCTAGGTAAGCCATTCACAGCAAGAGGGAACCCAGGTAAGAGCCATTTGGCCTGTTTTGAACATTCATATAAAGTCTCATTTGTATTACTCAGCACATGAGATTATACCTAATTGTATTTTTATCATAGGATCATTACTTTGCCAGTGTAAAATTTTATATAGAATATAAATTTTGTAAAGTTTTCTTGCATTTTTAAAAATGTATATTTGGAGACTGAAAACCCAAAAGCCACATCTAAGCTGTCCTATGTTCCATGGCTTATGTCTCCTCTGCTTAGATTACTTTGTTGCCTTCCAGTCTCACCTCTGGACTCTGCACTCTTGCTCTCCCTATCCTTTATATTATAAAACCCAATGATCTTAAACTCCTGCCAATAGCACATGTCAAAAGGGCACAGGAGGCTGGCTGGATCTATGTAAGATGAAATAACCACATGTACCACTTTTTCTTTTTTTCCCTCCAGAATTCCCTGGCCTTGAGTGCAACAAGCTCCAAATCCTGAAGTGAGCACTGCAGGAAAATCCTCCTAGGTCTAGGAGGAGGAACTAAAAGGGAAAATCCTAACACAGACAGAAAGAGGGCAGTGAAAGGAACAATCCAAATGACAGCCCTGCCTTAGTTTAAAGCTAGGTTCTCTTTTCTGCTTATTATGGATCTTTGATAAGAAATACAATTGCTGAGAAGTCTGTTTTGCTTGCTGTTTGCTACGAGCATTGTGAGGCCTTTCCTGAATGTAACCCGCTGTGTAGTAGAATGGGTTGTAAACCTTCCTAAATGTAGTCTGATATGTGATGGAATGAGTGATTGTACATAAACTAACCGGCATTTCTCGCTTCTGTAAACCTGCTTGCTTAGCACATTCCTCACCTAGCCTACCCCCTTCCCCCTTCCCCCTTTTTTTCTCCCGCCACAAGTAACGGACAAAGCCTTCCCGCCAAAGGACAGACAAAGGACACCCAATCAGAGAACAACAAATGTCCTTACTTTAAAATCAACTAATCAGGCCCCTCATAATTTGAAACCTCCCCTGTGCTATTTGTCTCTGTCTATAAAAACGCTGTACCAACCCTGATCGTGGCCTCTTGCGTCACCGGCGACGAGTGCGCAGAGGACCAGGTTCGAACCTGCAATAAACGACCCTTGCCGCTTGGCTTTGACTTACGACTCTGGTGGACTTTTGTGGGAGGTTTCGGAACTTCAGGCATTACAGCAGAAATCCCCCATTTTACTCTCTTTTATCCTCCACTTTCTCATACCCCACATCTCAAGCAATCCCAGGGGTGGGGAGTGGGTGTACAAGGCCAAGCAACCTGTAATGGAAACCCACAGAAGCCAAAAGTCCAAAGGTTACAGTTCCAACAGGATAGGACTCACCTGTAAAGAAGACTCCAGGGAACCAAAAAGTACTCTGGAGGTTACAGAGAAAGAGGATCCTGGGAAAGTGACCCCATAAAGTCATTTATAAACTGTAGGCTCCAATCCATGCCATGAATGCAAGGACTTAATACTAGTTAGCATACACAAGACTGAGAACTGAGCTAATGGACAGAACACTGCCCAGATTCCAGACTGTCCACTGGGTGGTGCACATTGGAAAGATATGTGAAGCACTCTGCAAAGGGTTTGAAATCTAAACTGACCAGAATCCCAGCCCACAGAAGGAGGTTTAGAACTTGCAGCAAGAACCTAAATGAATAGACTGCCTGCTAAAACAAAAACATCAACATTTTCCTTAGGATTTAAACAAGATCCAGAGTCTTAACAATACTTAAAATGTCCAAAATTCAATTCAAAATTACCCAGCATTGGAAGAACTTTAAAGGGTTGAACTCTCATGGGAAATGGCAATAAACTTGTTCCAGTGTCAAGATATCACAAATATAGCAAAAATCATTACAGTATTTTAAAGTGTCTATTACAAAAATAATCAAATGAACAATTTTAAACATTTGTAAAACAAATGTTAAAATTAAAAATTAAAGAAAATATGTAAAGAAAGCCAAAATGGAAATGTGAAAACTGAAAAAGTCAAATAACTGAAACTATAGAAAAATATCTCACTGGATGGACTCAACAGCAGAATTAAAATGATAGTACAAGGAGTGAACTTATAAATAAATTAATAGAAATTACTAATCAACTGGAAAAAATATTTTAAAAACATGAACAGAGCCTCAAGAATGTGAAAAAAATAACAAAAGATCTAATATTAGTGTCACTGAAGTTCCAGAAAAGAAGAGAAAGACTGTGGTGCTGAAAGTGTTTATAAAGAAATAATGACTTACCAAGAAGTTGAATAAGGAAGAAATCCATCTGTTTATACTGATAAAAGAAAGAAAGAGAGAGAGAGAGTGGGAGGGAGGGAGATCATGCTCTTCTTCACTGGAGAAGACAAAATACTATATGTAGAAGGAATGATAGTTTTCAAAAATCAACAGAGTACCCAAACTACTAGGAGATAGTTGAATAAGCAAAGGCTCTTTAAATAATCTCAAAGTATCTTCTTACAAAATACTTTTTAATTACAAAGAAAATAATGCTAACTTTACAGTGAAGAACTCTGATAAATATCACTTTAACCAAGTTATGTCTAACATTATCATAATTGGGATAATTATGAAAAAGAGCAAGAAAAAAACACTATTATTCATAGTGACCGTGTGCCAGATACTTGCAAAACAACAACCCAAAAGAAAACAACTAGATTTTCTTTTCTTGCACTGCTCTTCACTTGGCTAAAGCAAAACAAATCAAAACAAAACACTCTTATAGAGAAACAGAAAACATCTTCCTTTACAGAAGAGCAGAAGCACCTCTCTTGTCAATAGCTTCTAGGTAAAATGCATAAAGAAACTGAATGGAAAGAATAGGATTCAAGAAAACCAAGTTTGCATCTTAGCTCAACCACCTACCACTTTCGGGTTTTGGGAAAAGTAACTTAACCTCTCAGAGCTTCAGTGTTTAGACTACAAAATGATGTACAGGGTTATTTTTGAGAAACAAATGAAATAAAATATGTAAACCTGCCAAGCACATTACCTGTCATAAAGCTGATAGGCAACATTTTAATTGAATGAATTGCATAGGGGTACTCTGAAATATTTCCTCTATAGGGATGAGCAGAAACTATCCTTTCGTAGGACATAGAAAACTTTCTATCAGTCATGCAGGAGGTCTTCTCTTGCCTTGGGCAGGCTAATTTGTTAACTAATTAAAGAGCAAAAGTACAGGGAAGATGAAGATTTCTGGTACTTCAGGAATGGAGTCATTTCTAGATAAAGACTTCAAATTTAAAACTCGTGTTAACTTCTGCTCCCTCCTAAAACTCTACTAAAATGGAGGTAAAGAACATTTTTGGAGGCACCAATTCATAAGAATAAGGAAGATGTGAGAGGACATAAAAGCAATAAAACTTTGGAATCTGAAAAACAAATGAACAAGGCAGTATTGACAGCATACCTGAAAAGTCTAGATTCTGTGTTAAAAGTAGGATCAATTTAGAAGGACCCTAATTTTCCTTTTTAGAACTACCAGAAGACTCAAAAAATGGTGGCCCTATTATCTCTAGAAACAAAGATAAAATGGGGCTAAAATCAGCAGAATTGTCTGAAAATATGTTTACTAAGTTCAACTATACATCCATCTTTGTTGACCACAGATGGATAATTATTTCCATCCCAACAGAACTGAGGGTTTTCTAAAAATGTAATTCAGAAGGTCTCAAAACTGAGAAAACCAAGCGCAATTGAGGCTTGATTTCAGTAAACAGAGATACCAAGTGAAAATTTTCACACTAGGTTTTGAAACCCATAGCTTTCTCCCTCATTCAGCTCCCAGAATCCTAGCACCCAAGATTATGTTCTATAGATGAGAATGAGTCTGACCAGTCCATGGAACATCACCTGGAGAAATTAATATCAGAGTTTCCCCCAGAGTACACAGGTTTCTTTACCATCAGCTCAGAGTTACTAAGTCTCTCCCTCTCAAATGGAGATTTTTAATCACTTCTTTCGATGTTCAAATCTTAAATGAGTAAACACCATGGAGAAGAAAGATAACTAATGTTGGCTATGGTTGGTATTTTACCAGGTAGTTTGGAAATAGGATGGAATCAAGAAAATTTGTAAGGGAACATTTATCATGTTGGATCATGAAAACCAAATTGCTCAAAATGGAAGTTAGAAAGTGAAAGGGTAGTACATAAAGGAAATGGGATATATTCAACAAGGGGGAAATCTCTGGGCAAGAAAAGCATATTAGAGAGAGGGTATTGGAAGAATTGGGATTGAAATACAGGATATGGTAGAGAATGGGATCCTTAAATATTTGGTCTGAGAAGTATTACGACCGTGCATGATATGACCATGTGTGAAGTTAAATTAAAAGGGAAGGAGGACACTATGATTGATGTTAATGAAGTCATTTTGCAAGTGACAGACATCTAAACATCTTAACCCAAACTATCTCAAGCAAAATAAAGGCTGCATTGCCTCATAACTGAGAATCCCATGAGTGCAGTTAATATTCAGGAATTGTTCAACAATGTCATTAAACTCAGATATTCTCTCTGTTCTTCTTTCGTCTGTGTTGGATTCGTTCCCAGGCAGCTGACTCCCAATAATATGTGTTAAACCTTTCAATGGATCATGTAAATTATATCCACCCTCTTCACTTTCACCTCAAAATGTTTTCTCCTTACTTTTCATTGCTTTCTCTATTTATCAAAGAAAAGGCATGAATCCATTTTTCTTTCTAAGCTTAAGTTCTACATGCATAATATAAATTCCCATTTCTTGCCAGGACTTCTAGAACTACTTTCTACATATTACCCTTTTAAAATTTAAACATAACTCTACATGATCCTTCCTTGATTGGAGGATACACAGAAACTTGTATTCCCTATGCTGAAAACAAAAACATAAAAAAAGCTTTTCTCAAGAGAACTATCCATCCATACTTCTATCCTCTCTTTCCTTGCCAAATTTCTATTAAATACATTTTTTAATTTACTGTTTTATCTACATTTAAACAAACTTTTCCCACATAACCTCTTGCAATACAACTGCAGCTCTCCCCACAGTCAGGAAATTGCTTTCTCAAAAGTCCATTATGTTTTGCCACACATATTCCATGGCCCAGGTCAGAACTTTGTTTCCATCTCATGATCCCAATGAGTCTTATTTAGCTCACTTCAATTTCTTGTCCTTAATATCGTATCAAATCTGTTTCCTTTTTGACTCATCTATTTCTGCCAATGGCACTTCTGATGCCACTAATATACATCCTTAAGGAGAACCAACATCATACATTTCCACTCTTTAAAAATGTTTTTTAGCCTCTCATTTCCTACAAACAAAATTTTTAAACTTCAAACAATTGTATTTATTTTGCAATGAATTTTCTTCCACTGCTATAGTGAAATGAAGTGATTATAAACTGTAGAGTCAGAAGACCCAGTTTCAAATCCAACCCCAACACATTCTTTTAAATAAGCTTTTTATATTAACATATAGATAGAATAAAATGTCTGTAAAGTAAGTACAAGGTTTCAATAAAAACAATTGAGAGGTAAGGGTTAACTTCTCCAAGACTGATCACTTGAAGGCTTGCTTCCCTGCAAACGAGTTTGTCTCCTGAAAAGTCCCATGGAAAGTGACATGACTAAGGGCTTAAAACAACCAATTTTGGTCAACAAGAAGACTTAATTGCAAGTGTATCATTGTCATGTGACAAGGTGCTAGTGCTTTCCTAAACATGAACACTTAGATGAGAGGACAGGCTCAAGCCAAGGTTCCACAGCACCATATCCCTATTATATCTCAGCTCCTAATCACACAAGGAAAGGACAAGGACTTTCCTAATAATGTAGCCTCAGAGCACTGTAGTGAAGGGTCAGGGTCCCTGTACTGCAATCTAATGTCTGGTCCTGACAGATGGCTCTGCACTGCCTACAATATAATGGGAAACATGGGACTGGAACATTTTCTACTGCTTTATCTGCATGAGTGTTTCTAAAATAAAGAAAGAACGAAAGAACGAAAGAACGAAAGAACGAAAGAACGAAAGAAAGAAAGAAAGAAAGGGAGGGAGGGAGGAAGGAAGGAAGGAAGAAAGAAAGAGGAAGGAAGGAAGGAAGGAAGGAAGGAAGGAAGGAAGGAAGGAAGGAAGGAAGAAAAGTGCTCCAGTAAGTCTGGTATACATTGCTTAGGCATCTTATCATCCCTTGTTGCTTGGTAGCCATGCCATAAAATACTATGTACTCCCTATGCTGTTCTAATGCTTTCCAGTTGGGATCCTTTTCAAAGTCACATAATACCTTTTTATTTCTATTTTCTTACCAAATAAAATAAAAATAGAATGTTTCTGTAATGAAAAAATATAACAGGTATAAAAGTGCCAAGTCCAAAATTTACTACAAAATTGAGTTTACAAAGGCTGTTGAATCTGAATTAAATAAAATCTAATTATACAAAATATTCCAGGTCATCAAAAAATAAAACAGAACTTAATCAAAAAAATTAATGGACTCTTTAAATATAGGAGATCAGAGCATACTGAACTAATCAAAGTCGAAGAACATAATCTGTCAAGGTACTCATTTTCACTGCCATTAATAGAATACAAAACAAAAAATATTTGCATTAATGCACTAGACACATAATAATGAGCATGCTTGAAAGTAGCCTAAAGGATCATAAGTACACACGTATTCTTAAGTTTATTCCTCCATGTTCAGAGTTCTCATCTCCTCTTAAGTACTACCCAACCAAAATGTCAAAATCACACACTACTTAAAGAGCTATTTTTCTAACCAAGTAAACAAATTTTTCATTAAAAGCATACTGTCTTCTTTGGCTGAGCAAGGAGTTATGAGCAATAGAGGTATATATGAAACAGAAAATGAGTCACACTCATGAAAAAAGTTGGTTTTCCAACATGAGCTATAGATCAATGGAATGTCAATCAAGTCCTAGCAAGTTATTTTGTGGATAGTGACAAATGATTCTAAAGTTTATATGGAAAGGCAAGAGGCCCAGAGTAGCCAGCACAATATTGAAGGAGAAAACTGTTGAAAGACTATTCAGCATTAAGGCTTACTATAAAGCTATAGTAATCAAGACAGTATGATTTCAGCCAGAGTAGACAAATAGATCAGTGGAATGGAACAAAGAGACCAGAAATAGATTTCTATAAACATATCCCACTGATATTTGAGAAGGGAGCAAAGGCAATAGAATAAAAATAGTCTAACAAATGGGGCTGGAACACCTAGACATCCACATGCAAAAAAAAAAAAAAAAAAGAAAGAACCAAAGTACAGACCTTACACTCTCTACAAACATGAACTCAAAATGGATCACAGACCTAAACATAAAACACAAATCTGTACAACTCAAAGAGAACATAAGAGAAAAATCTAGATGATGTTGCGAATGGTGATGTCTTTTAAGATACAACACCAAAGGCATAATCTATGATGAAAAAAGTAATAAGCTGTATTTAATTAAAATTTAAAACATCTGCTCTGTGAAAAACATTGTCAAGAGAATGAGAAAATAGGCCACACACTGGGACAAAATATTTGCAAAAGTCCTGTCTGATAAAGAATTGTTATCCAGGGGCACCTGGGTGGCTCAGTCGGTTGAGCGTCCAACTTAGGCTCAGGTCATGACCTCACAGTTCATGAGTTTGAGCCCCACATCTGGCTTGCTGCTGCTGTCAGAGCACAGCCCACTTCAGATCCTCTGTCCTTCTTTCTCTGTACCTCTGCCACTCATGCTCTGTCTCTGTCTTAAAAATAAACGTTTAGAAAAAATGTTGACACCATGAGTCATTCTGCATTAAAAAAAAAAGAATTGTTATCCAAAATACACAAAGAATTCTTAAAATTTAACCAAAACAAACAGTTCAATTCAGTGTTGAGCCAACGCCCTTAACAAAAACCTCACCAAGAAGATATGCAGATGCTAAATAACATATGAAAGATGCTCCATGTTATATGTTATCTGGGAAATGCAAATTAAAACAATGATGTGATAATGCTACATATGTGTTACAATTGTCAAAATCCAGAATATTCAAAACACCAAAGTTGGTGAGGATGTGGAACAACAGGAACTCATTCACTGCTGGTGTGGATGCAAAATAGTACAGCCACTTTGGAAGACAGTTTAGAATTTGTTTGTTTGTTTACAAAACTAAGCATACTCTTTCCTTACAATCTAGCAAGTGTGTTACTTGATATTTACTCAAAGAAGTTTTAAACTTATGTACACACACACACACACAAATAAATGTTTGCACATGGATGTTTACAATAGCTTTATACATAATTATCAAAACATGGAAGCAATCAAATGTCCTTCAGTAATTGAATGGATAAAACAAAAAACAAAACTGTGGCACGCCTTGAGACTGGAATATTATTCAGCATTAAAAAGAAATAAGCAATCAAGCCATAAGAAGACATGGAGGAAACTTAAATACATATTACTAAGTGCAAGAAGCTACATACTGTGTTTTGAACTGTGACATTTTGGAAAAGGCAAAACTGTGGAGACAATAAAAATATCAGTAGTTGCCCAGGATTGGTGGAGTAAAGCGGATAAATAGTGGAACTGGGGTGGTTTTTAGGGAACTGAAAATGCTTTGTGTAATACCAGAATGATGGATACATCATACATACTCAAATTGAATGTACAATGCTAGGAGTAAACTGTAATGTCAACTATGGGCTTTGAGTGATTATGATGTATCAATGTAGGTTCATCAATTATAACAAACATACACTCTGGTGGAGGATGTTAACAAAGGGAGAGGCTATGTATGTGTGGGGTTGGAGTATATATAGGAAGTCTCTTTATCTTACCTTCAATTTTGCTGTGAACCTTAAATCTCTCTACTCTTAATTTTAAAAAATAGTGTAGTATAGGCTCTATTGTGACATATTGGTTGTGAGGTAGGGGTCTCAGCTGGCCTATCTGCTTTTACTACCAGAAATCTGACTGCTGTCATCATTTTTGTGTATCCAGTCAAGAAATATGTCATTTTTTCTGTATAACCAATTTGCTGAACAGTGTGACCTCAATGGGTTATGAAAAAGGAAATTTTTCTTCTAACACTACCTTAAAACCTTATTGAGTCAGGGCACCTGAGTGGCTCAGTCGGTTAAGCAGCTGACATCAGGTCAGGTCATGATCTCACTGCTTGAGGGTTCAAGCCCCACGTCCAGCTCTGTGCTGACAGCTTAGAGCCTGGAGTCTGCTTCCGATTCTGTGATTCTGTCTCTCTCTGCCCCCTCCCCTGTTCTCTCTCTTTCTCCCCAAAATAAATAAATATCAAAAAATTATAAAAAACAAAGGTATTTTCCCTGACCCAAGGTTCAGGGAAAGGGGTGCGGTCTATTCTTTGATTCTTCTTTCCTTCCTTCTCATAGCTCATAGTGTCATGACTAAAAAGGGGGAAAGAGTTTTTGTTTTTGTGTATTTTGTGTGTTTGTTTTCCTTCTTGCTTAGTTCACCCCACTAGTCAATACTACTTAAAAATCAATGCCTGTGCATGATAGGTATTGAAGTTCTGATGGTCTCATAGTCATTACACAGGTTCTTCACAGGCTCTTGGAGAACCTCTGACATAGGTGCCCATTTTCCAACAGACTACTTTGCCTCTCATCTGGATTCTCTGAAAGAATACTTTGAAGATGTCTCTAGCCTGGCTTCTTTCCATGGTGTTTACCTGTTCTCCAAAAAATGTCCATTCCAAACAGTAGTGGCAAAGATTGACTAACTACTGCTATATAATTACAGGCTACTTTCAATAGTGTCTACCTACATAATTCTCTATATTGAATTTTCTAAATATTTATATGTGTCCCCTAATCCAGAGAGCACATATCAACTATCCCAAGATATTTTTCCAGTTCCCCAGAGAAGACTGCAGGGTCCTACACATTAGCATAAAGTTATGTAGTAGGAGGCTAGCCATTCCCAATTTCTTTGGTACTCTTGAAGGCCTCCTTACTTAGCTTTGGAGGAGAATAAATATACAGGAAATTCTCTATTCCATGAATTTTCTCAAATTTCTAATTCCCTCTCTCAAAGACAATTTGGGAAGTGGTAAGCAAAAGTTATAAAACTCTTCAGCTATATACTGGTAAATTATGAAGGGGGTATCTGAAAATTGTATTATCTTATACTAATATTAACTTGTGTTTTAAATTTGGAACTTCATCTAAAATTTTGAAATCTCAAAAAAATTTGTATTCTACAGTTTACATTTTGTTTCAGGAATAAAACCATAAAGTATTAGGTAAAAGGTTTGAAACCCACAATATGGAATGAGAAATGTGTACTTTATGATAAAACTAAGTAAAATTTCAAAAAGTATGTAGTGCACTCCTGGTATTAACTTTCAATTCTTTTACACTAAGAACTAGTACAAATATATCCAAATATAGCTAAGGAAAACACCTCGATCCATGTCTTTATCTTACTTAGCAGCAGCTATTCTCTACTATAAATTGCCAAACAATGCATTATGTTTCATCATAAACATTTCTGTTTAGTAATCAGAGAGTGATAATAGTTAGGAAAAAAATTCTCATGTCTTGGTTTCCAATTACTCTGGATTCAAGTTGTCTCCATGTAAAATGTAGTTTAAATTACATTGTTTCCTCTAGAACATCCTAACATAGTCCAGGTTCAATTTTTTAAAAAGGAAAAAATTTGGGGGTGCGTGAGTGGCTCATTTGGTTAAGCATTTGACTCTTGATTTCAGCTCAGAGTCGTGGGATGAAACCTTGTGTAGGGCTCTGTGCTGACAATGCAGAACCTGCTTGGGATTCTCTCCCTCCCTCTCTCTGCCTCTTTTTCTCCATCTCTCAAAATAAATAAATAAACATTTTTTTTAAAAAAGTGCTGCCAATATATCTGACTTAACTTCTTTCCCTGAACTGAGAGTGGTGTATTCTTTCTTGTATGATTCTGTTTCTTTTTACCAAATACTTGCTACAGATCTTCTTAGCGCTATATTTTTAAAAACTATCTGAAATTGAGGCACTATCTTAGTTTACTGAAGATGCTCTAACAAAAATATCATAGACTGGGTAGCTTTTAAGAAACATATATTTATTTCTCACAAATCTGGAGGCTGGGGTCCTAAGATCAAGGCAACAGCAAATTCAGTGTCTGGTGAGAACCTGCATCCTGCTTCTCATTTTGTCTTTTACATGGCAGAAGGGGCAGGAAGCTGTTTGGAATCTCCCCTATAGGGACACCAATCCCATTCATGAGAACTCCACCTTAAAGACATAATTACCTGCCAAAAGTCTTACCTCCAAATACCATCACATTGGGGGTTAGGATTTTAACATACAGATTTTGAAGGAACACAAACATTTATTTTCTGGAAGGGATATCTCACTCTGAGTTTTAATAGGATAACAATTTCCATTTAGATCTTACATTAAAAAGTTTTCTCCTCTCTGGAAGAAATTATTTACTTTCTGACACTATCTAAAGGGTTGCTTTTCAATACAGCCTCCTCATTCATCCATTTGGGTTTTCTTAATCAGTAAGGCCATGCTGTTGTTCTTTAAGCTACTCAAATATTTTGTAAAATAATTCAGCTTATAAAATATAAAATATAAAAATATGGGGAGTCTGTGGAAGATTGCATAAATTGTCATACTTTGCCAATCCTTCCTGCATGTACATTCTTTTGCAACATGATTTTAAAGCTCCTTCCATGAAAAGATAGTATCCATTTCTCCAATCCTTCAATTTGGTTAGGCTTGTAATTTGTTCTGGCCATTAGAAGTTTCGAGAAAAAATAATGTACCAGTTCTAAGCTTAGAAATCATGAGAGTGTGTATGCTTCCACTCTTAAAAACCTACTGTCCATATAGCAGTTAGCCTCTTATATGATGATATTTGGTAGTTCAGTTACCCCCATAGCCTCAGGTGACAGCAAGCCAACCATCACACATGTGAATAAAGCAATCTCAGATCAACAAGCCCACCAGCAGTCTGGCAGCCTAGCTGAAACGAGAAGAGACCAAACAGCAAAATATAGCTCAAACTGCCAAATAATGCAACCTTGAGCTAAATAAATCATTGCTGTTTTAAGATACTAATTTGTGGTACAGCAATGTTCAAATAGTACACAGGAAGGCAGAAAAATTAACAGAGAAATCAAAATGGAGACAATCAACAAAAATTTTAAATAAATTGTAAGCATAAGCCCTAACACAGAAATAATTATGTTAAATGTAAGTGATCAATATCACTTAAGAAAGAGAAGTTGGCAAAACAGATTAAAAATGATGACCCAACTTTTTGCTGTCCATAAGAAAATCACTTCAAATAATGATGTAGACTTCACATAGTTCACACCTTTGTTTACTGGTATATATGCATTTAGGATTGCTATGCCTTCTTGATGGATTGACCGTTTTACTATTACATAATGTCTCTCCCTACATTTAGTAATTTTCTTTATTCTGAAATCCACTTTGACTGATATTGACATAACCACTACTGCTCTCCTTTCATTAATATTTACATGATATATTATTTTCCGTCCATTTACTTTCATCTGAAAAAATGTGTGAAGGAAAATCTGGCAGAAATGAAATGAGAAATAGACAAATCTACTATGATAGTTGGAGACTTTAAAACCTCTCTCTCAACAACTGAAAAAACTAGACAGAAAGTCAGCAAGAATATAGAACTCAGAACATCACCAATCAACAAAATCTAAACAATATTTATAGAACATTCCATCTGAAAACACTGTAATACCTTCTTTATAAGTGCTGACAGATCATATACCAAAATATACCACCATTTCCTAGAGAATAAAACATTTACTGAAAAATGTAAAAGAATTTTAATCATGAAGATTATGCTGTGTTACCAAAACAGAATCAAGCTATAAATCAAACAGACAGAAAACAGGAAAATCTCCAGTTAGAAACAGAGTAACATATTTCTAATTACTCATGGGTCAAGGAGAAGATCTCCAAGGAAATAAAAAAATTATACTCAACTAAATAAAAATGAAAATAGAATATATCTGAATATTTGAGACACAATTAAAAGTAGCAGTAAGAAGAAATTTTCTAGCATAAAATCTATACATTAAAAAAGAGAAAAAAATCAATACTCTAAGTTTTCATATCAAAAATCTTAGAAACAGAGAGTAAAATAAACCCAAAACAAGCAGAAGGAAGAAAATAAAGGTAAAAACAGAAATCAATAAAACTGAAAATTGAGAAATAATAGAGATCAATGAAACAAAGGGCTGGGCTCTTGGTGGGGTGGCTGTGTAGCTCAGTTGGTTAAGAATCTGACTTGATTTCGGCTCAGGTCATGATCTAATGATTAAGAGGTTCAAGTCCCATGCTTGGGATTCTCTCTCCCCTCTCTTTCAGTGCCTCCCCAGCATGAATGTGCACACTCTCTCAGAATGAATGAATGAATAAATGAATAAATAAATAAATAAATAAATAAACTTAAAAAAACAGCTGGGCTCTTTGAAAAGATCAGTAAAATTGACAAACCTCTGAGGGGCCAAGATGGCAGAACAGCATGGAAGATTTTTTTGCATCTCTCGTCCATGAAATACAGTCAGATCAACATTAAACCATCCTACACACCTAGAAAATTGATTTGAGGATTAACACAACAATCTGCACAATGTGAACCACAGAACTCAGCAGACTCAGCAGGTATGTGGCACAGAGAGGTGAACTGAGGGAGAGAGAAGCCACGGAGGCCAGGGAGCTGTGTTTGCTTGTGGAGAGAGGACAGAAATGGGGGGAGAGTACAGGAAAAGCACCCCGCTCAAAAGTAGCTGTAGATAAAGTAGAAAAGGGGAAACAGCTGCAGGTACTGAACAAAAAAGGAAGAAAGGAGAAAGCAGAGGGTTTAAATGCCATTAAGACTCTATAAACAGGGGGAACACAGAGTCTGAAACCACATAGTTTGATACCTGGCAGTGCTCTGGTGGCAAGATTGAATTGCCATGAACAAAGCGAAGTCTGGTGGGCCCTCAGGCCACACAGGAAAAAGCAGTTCCACTGCTGGAAGGACATTTGGTAAAGACTGTGTGGCCACCCCCCAGGCAAAGGTCCCAGCAAACCCAGGAGAACAACCACATTCACTGATGGTAGAACAGGGATGTTAAGGGTGAAGCCTGGTAACAGGTATGTGTTGTGATTTACCATAATCCCTGAAACACTGTTACAGGATCATGTGAACTTTTTCTGGGATGGGCTGGCACCCAGACGCAGTCTCTGGGCAATGCAGCAGCACAATCAGGCAAATAGTCCTGAGTGCAGCCTGCACCTGGTCATTTCTGGGGCAACCCTCTCCCAGAAGGTCTGAGCAGGTCAAAGCTGCAGTTCATCAGAGGTGAGGGGTTGGGAAACACAGCTACATCTGAGATAAAACTCAGAAGGGAGATACCCCCTGGCAAGCTGACAGCTCAGTCACAGACAGTGTAAAAGTGGGGAGTAGATGGAAGCTGGAGACAAGGACAGGTGAGTGATTGCTGAATGGGGAGAAGAGAGTTCCCGATACTAGAGACTGGGTAGCTGGGTGATGACATTTTCACCCCTTCCACGGATGCACATACACACCTACAAGGGCCACAACAATCCACCCCAGTAAGCTAAGCAGTGCTATATAGTGGAGAACAGAGCCATTACACTAAGCCCTGCCCAAGTGGGCCACCTCACACTTCAGGAACTCCCTGCCTGCTTAGTTTATGGACTATAAGGTGCTTCATTGTTTGACTTCTAGGAGAGAACCATGTAATTTCAATCATATGTCAGTCTGCTCATTGGTCCATCTATTCGATTTTTTCTTTTTCTTCAATTTTCTTTCTCTTGAATATAGAAAGAGAAAAACTCTATTTTTATTTTCAGTTCTTATTAAAAATAATTTTCTTTATTTTTTCTACCATATTTTTTACTTTATGTAAATTTTTCAGATTCTATTTTACTTCCATCAATTCATTTTACTCTATTTCATGGTATTCATTTTTTCAAATTTTCATAAGTTTTCCTTTTTTTTCCTCATCTTTCCCTTTTTTCTCCAATCTATCAAGCTTCTTTCAACAATCAGACCAAAACAAAACTAGGATCTAGCATCATTTATTTTATTTTGTGTGTGTGTAGGTTTTAATTTTTTAGTTTTAATTTCTTTTTGGTATTATTAACGCCTTTTCTTCCTTCAACATGACAAAATGAAGGAATTCACTCCAAAAGAAGGAGCAGGAAGAAACGACAGCCAGGGACTTAATCAATGCAGATACAAGCAAGAAGTCTGAACCAGAATTTAGAATCACAATAATAAGAATACTAGCTGCTGTTGAAATAGATTAGAATGCCTTTCTGCGGAGATCAAAGAAATAAAACTACTTAGGAAAAATAAAAAATACAATAACTGAGAGGCAATCTCCAGTGGATGCCAAGATGGCAAGGATAGATAACGCAGAGCAGCAAAGCAGTGATATAGAAGACAATCTTATAGAGAAAAAAGAAGCAGAAAACAAGAGGGAGACTAAGGCAAAAGGGCACGATTTAAGAATTAGAGAAATCAGTGACCCATTAAAAAGGAACAACATCAGAATCACAGGGGTCCCATAAGACAAAGAGAGGAAAAAAGGGGTAGAAGGGTAATCTGATCAAATCATAGCACAAAACTTTCATAACCTGGGGAAAGACACAGACAACAAAATCCAGGAAGCACAGAGAACTCCCATTAGATTCAACAAAAACTGACCATTAACAAGGCATATCATAGTCAAATTCACAAAATACTCAGGAAAGGAAAGAATCAGGAAAGTAGCAAGAGAAAAACAGTCCTTAACCTACAAGGGAAGACAGATCAGGTTTGCAGCAGACCTGTCCACAGAAACTTGGCAGGCCAGAATTCTAGGAGGGGCAGGATATATTCAATGTGCTGAATCGGGAAAATATGCAGCCAAGAATTCTTTATCCAGCAAGGCTGTCATTCAAAATAGAAGGTAAGATAAAAAGTCTCCCAGACAAACAAAAATTAATGGAGTTTGTGACTACCAAAATAGCCCTGCAAGAAATTTTAAGTGTGACTCTCTGAGAGGAGAAAAGACTAAAAAGAAATAAAAATTTAAAAAAAGACCAAAAGCAACAAAGACAAGTAAGAACCAGAGAATACCACCCCAAATTTGAACTCTACAGGCAACATAGTGGCAATAAATTCGTATCTTTCAGTACTCATTCTAAGCATTAATGGACGAAATGCTCCAATCAAATGACATAGGGTAACAGAATGGATAAAACAAGATCTACCTATAAGCTACTTACAAGAGACACACTTTAGACCTAAAGGCACCTTCAGATTGAAAGTAAGGGGATGGAGAACATCTATCATGCTAATCATTGCCAAAAGAAAGCCAGAGTAGCCATACTTATATCAGACAATCTAGACTTTAAAATAAAGACTATAACAAGAGATGTTTAAGGGCATTATATCATAATTAATGGGTCTATCTATCAAGAAAGACCTAACAAATGTAAACATTTATGCTCCAAATATGGAAACACCCAAATATATATATAAATCAATTAATCACAAACAAATATAAACTCATTGATAATAATACCATAATAGTAGGGGACTTCAACACCCCACTTACGACAATGGGCAGATCATCTAAACAGAAAACCAACAAGGAAACAATGGCTTTGAATGACACACTGGACCAGATAGACTTAACAGCTATATTCAGAACATTTGATCCTACAGCTGTGGAATACACATCCTTCTCCAGTGCACATGGAACATTCTCTAGAATACATCATACACGGGGACACAAATCAGCCCTCAACAAGTACAAAATGATCGAGACCATACCATGCATATTTTCAGACCACAATGCTATGAAAATTGAAATCAACCACAAGAAAAAATTTGGAAAGGTACCAAACACTGGGAGACTAAAGACCATGCTACTAAAGAATAAATGGGCTAACCAAGAAATAAAAGACTAAATTAAAAAGTACATGGAAGCCAATTAAAATGATAACACTACAGCCCTAAACCTCTGGGACACAGCAAAAGCAGTCATAAGAGATAAGTATATAGCAATCCAGGACTTCCAAAAGAAGGAAGAAAGGGCTCAGATACACAACCTAACATTACACATTAAATATCTGGAGGAAAAAAAATCCTCCAAACCAGCAGAAGACAGTAAATAAGAAAGATTAGAGCCAAAATCTGGGACTTTGAAAGAATTAACAAAATTGATAAAACCCTAGCCAGTTTGATCAAAAAGAAAAAGGAAAGGATCCAAATAAATAAAATCAAGAATGAAAGAGGAGAGATTACAACCAACACTGCAGAAATACAAACAATAATAAGACAATACTATGAGCAATTATACACCAATAAAATGGGCAATCTGGAAGAAATGGACAAATTCCTAGAAACATATAAACTACCACAAATGAAATAGGAAGAAATAGAAAATTTGAACAGACTCATAACCAGTAAGGAAATCAAATTAGTAATCAAAAATCTCCCAAAAAACAAGAGTCCAGGGCCAGATGGCTTTCCAGGGGAATGCTATGAAACATTTGAAGAAGAGTTAACACCTATTCTCTTGAAGCTGTTCCAAAAAATAGAACTAGAAGGAAAACTTCCAAACTCTTTCTACGAAGCCAGAATTACCTTGTTTCCAAAACCAGACAAAGACCTCACTAAAAAAGAGAACTATAGACCAATTTCCCTGATGAACATGGATGCAAAAATCCTCAACAAGATATTAGCCAACTAGCTCCAACAATACATTTAAAAAATTATTCACGGCGACCAAGTGGGACTTACACCTGGGATGCACGGCTGGTCCAATATCAGCAAAAAAATCAGTGTAATTCATCACATCAATAAAAGAAAGGACAAGAACTACGATACTCTCCATAGATGCAGAGAAAGCATTTGACAAAATACAGCATCCTTCCTGGATAAAAACCCTCAAGAAGGTAGGAACAAAGGATCAAAACCAAGATCATAAAAGCCATATATGAACGACCCAATGCTAATATCATCCTCAGTGGGGAAAAACTGAGAGCTTTCCCCCTAAGGTCAGGAACACGACAGGGACGTCCACTCTTACCACTGTTATTCAATATAGTATTGGAATTCTTAGCCTCAGCAGTGAGACAAAACAAAGAAATAAAAGGCATCCAAATTGGCCAGGAGGAGGTCAAACTTTCACTCTTCGCAGATGACATGATAGTCTATATGGAAAACCCAAAAGATTCCACCAAAAAACTGCTAGAACTCGAAATCTTTCTTACTCCTGGATAAAAACAACAAACATTGTTAAAATGTCAATATTACCCAAAACAATCTACATAGTCAATGTAGTACCTTTCAAAATAACACCAGTATTCTTCACAGAGCTATAACAAATAATCCTAAAATTTTTGTGGAACCAATAAAGACGCTGAATAGCAAACGCAATCTTGAAAAAGAAAACAAAAGCAGGAGGCATCACAATCCCAGACTTCAAGATGTATTACAAAGCTGTAATCATCAAGACTGTATAGTACTAACACAAAAGAAAACACTCAGATCAATGGAACAGAATAGAGAACCCAGAAATGGACCCAGAAACATATGGCCAACTAATCTTTGACAAAACAGGAAAGAATATCCAATGGAATAAAGACAGTCTCTTCAGCAAGTGGTGCTGAGAAAATTGGACAGCGACATGGAGAAGAATAAACCTGGACCACTTTCTTACACCATACACAAAAATAAACTCAAAATGGATGAAAGACCTAAATGTAAGACAGGAAGCCGTCAAAATCCTCAAGGAGAAAGCAGGCAAAAACCTCTTTGATCTTGGCCCCAGCAACTTCTTATTCCACATGTCTCCAGAGGCAAGGGAAACAAAACTAAAAATGAACTATTGGGACCTCATCAAAATAAAAACTTCTGAATAGCAAAAGAAAGAATCAGCAAAACTAAAAGGTAACCGACAGAATGAGAGAAGATATTTGCAAACGACGTATCAGAAAAAAGGGTCAGTATCCAAAATCTATAAAGAACTTAACAAACTAACATCCAAAAAACAAATCATCTAGTGAAGAAATGGGCAAAAGACATGAATAGACACTTCTCCAAAGAAGACATCCAGATGGCCAGCCGACGCGTGAAAAAAATGCTCAATATCACTCATCATAAGGGAAATACAAATCATAACCACAATGCGATACCACTTCACACCTGTCAGAATGGCTAACATTAACAACTCAGGCAACAACAGATGTTGGCGAGGATGCGGAGAAAGAGGATCTCTTTTGGATTGTTGGTGGGAGTGCAAACTGGTGCAGCCACTCTGGAAAACCATATTGAGGTCCCTTAAAATATTAAAAATAGAGCTAACCTACAACCCAGCAATTGCACTACTAGGTATTTATCCAAGGGATGCAGGTATGCTGTTTCGAAGGGACACATGCACCCGATGTTTATATTGCAGAACTATCAACAACAACCAAAGTATGGAAAGAGCCCAAATGTCCACTGATGAATGAATGGATAAAGAAGATGTGGTATATATACACAATGGAGTATTACTCGGCTATTCAAAAGAATGAAATCTTGCAATTTGGAACTATGTGGCTAGAACTAGAGGGTATTATGCTAAGCAAAATTAGTCAGAGAAAGACAAATATCCTATGACTTTGCTCATATAGGGACTTCAAGATACAAAACAGCTGAACATAATGGAAGGGAAGCAAAAATAATATAAAAACAGGGAGGGGGCAAAATATAAGAGGCTCTTAAATACGGAGAGCAAACAGAAGTTTACTGAGGGGGGGAGTTGTGGGAGGGGGAACAGGCTAAATAGGCAAGGGGCTTTAAGGAATCTACTCCTGAAATAATTGTTGCACTATATGCTAACTAAGTTGGATGTAAATTTAAATAAACAAATAAGTAAATAAATAAGAAATTTAAAAAATGACAAATCTCTAATAAGAATGACAAAGACCAGAAAAGATTCCAATTATCATACCAAAATAAAATGGGCTATTTCTATAAATCCTACAGACATCAAAAGAACAATAAAGGAATACTATGAACAATTCTTCACAAGGAAATTTGACAAGTTAGAAGAAATGGACCAATTCCTCAAAAACACATAAACTTCTGTATTCATTGAGAACACTGACTTCATACTTTTAAAACTCCCCAAAACAAAATCTCCAGAGTCAGATAGTTTCACTGGAGAATTGTATCGAATATCTAAAAAAGAATTAGCGACAGTTCTCCCCAATCTCTTCCAGAAATAAAAAGTGAGTGAATAATTCCCAATCAATTTCATGAAGCTAATATTACTCTGATACCAAAACTAGACAAAAGAGTACAAAAGGAGAATACTACAGATGAATCAGCATCCTCATTAATATCAATAATGTTAATAATCAGCAGTAAATAAAAAGTTATATACCATGACCAAGCCATGCCATTCCAGCCAGTGAAATAAGGCAAGAAGGTGAAATTAAAGGCATACCGTTTGCAAGGAAAGAAAGAAATAAAACAGCTCTTATTTGAAGATGACCTAATTGTCTACATAGAAGATATGTAAGAATCTACAAGAAAAATCCTAGAACTTGTAAATGAGTTCAGAAAATTCACAAGATGTAATATATAAACTAAAATAACCAATTATATTTCCATGTAGTAGCAATGAGCACATAGATGCTAAAATGAAAAAATGCAATACCATTATAATCGCTCAAAAAGTGAAATTCTAGGGGCGTCTGGGTGGCTCAGTCAGTTGAGCATCCGACTTCGGCCCAGATCATGATCTCACGGTCCTGAGTTCCAGCCCCGTGTTGGGTTCTATGCTGACAGCTTGGAGCCTGGAGTCTGCTTCAGATTCTGTGTCTCCCTCTCTCTCTTCCCCCACCCCAGCTCATGCTCGCACTCTGTCTCTGTCAAAAATAAATAAACTTAAAAAATTTTTAAAAAGTGATATCTAAGGTGTTAATCTAACAAAACATGTAGAGGACTTGTGTGCTCAAAACGACGTAACATGGATGAACGAAATCAATGTTCTAAATAAATGCAAAGAAAAGGTATGTTCATCAATTGAAAGACTCAACAAAATCATAATGTCAATTTTTCCCCAAATTGATATACAGGCTTAATGCAATTGCTATCAAAAATCTAGCAATTTTTTGTAAGTATAGAAAAGATTATTCTAAAAGTTATATGAAAATATGTATAAACTAGAATATGTAAAACAATTCTGAAAAAGAAGGATATAGAAGACATACAGTTAGGGTAGCCTTCAGAGAGAAGGGAGATTTGACCTGCCCAGTGAAGAAAGGGAATAACCTGGAAACATGTGAAAAGAACTTTATCAGCCAACATGGGACGTCAACGTCATTGAATTTGTATGAGAACGTAAATAACCAGCATGGGAATTTCTTAAGGTAACAAAATTTTACTTAATTTTCTTTTCCTTGTATTTTATCTACATATTTTTTAAAGTTTTTATTTAAATTAGATTTTATTTAAATTTAGTTAACATACAGTGTATATTTCTTTCCAGTGTATAATATGGTGATTCAACACTTCCATACATCACCCAGTGCTCCTCATAGCATATGCACTCCTTAAACCCCATCATGTATTTTACCCATCCCCATCCACCTACCTCCCCTCTGGTAACTATCAGTTTGATGTCTAGAGTTAAGAGTCTGTTTCTTGATTTGCTTCCCTCTTTCTTTTCTTCCCTTCATTCATGTTTTGTTTCTTAAATTTCACATAGGACTGCAATCACATAGTATTTGCCTTTGACTGACTTATTTCCCTTAGAATAATATACTCTGGCTCCATCCGTGTCATTGCAAATGGCAAAATTTCATTCTTTTTAATGCTTGAGTACTATATTATTGTATATATAGAATAAATACATACATATTCTGTTTTCAATTCATCAGTTATCCATTCATCAGTCATTGGACATTTGGGCCCTTTTCATAATTTGGCTACTGTTGATAATGCTACCACAAATATTGGGGTACACGCAGTACTTTGTATCTTTTGGGTGAATACTTAGTAGTGCAATTGCTAGATGATAGAGTAGATCTACTTTCAACTTTTTGAGGTAACTTCAGACTATTTTCCAGAGTGGCTGCACCAGTTTGCATTTCTATGAACAGTGCAAAAGTGTTTCCCTTTCTCCATATCCTCGCCAACACCTGTTGTTTCTTGTTTTGTCGATTTTTGCCATTCTGACAGGTGTGAAATAATATCTCATTGTAGTTTTGATTTGTATTTCATATTCTGATTTCATATTCTCCTCACCATCTATATGTCTTCTTTGGAAAGATGTCTATTCATGTCTTCTGTCCACTTATTACTTGGATTATTCTTTTTGGGGCATTGAGTTTTATAAGTTCTTTTTTTTTTTTTTTTTACGTTTATTTTATTTTTGGGACAGAGAGAGACAGAGCATGAACGGGGGAGGGGCAGAGAGAGAGGGAGACACAGAATTGGAAACAGGCTCCAGGCTCCGAGCCATCAGCCCAGAGCCTGACGCGGGGCTCGAACTCACGGACCGCGAGATCGTGACCTGGCTGAAGTCGGACGCTTAACCGACTGCGCCACCCAGGCGCCCCTTATAAGTTCTTTATGTATTTTGGATTCTAACCTTTTATCAGATATGTAATTTGTAAATATTCTCTCCCGTTCCATAGCTTGTGTTTTAGTTTTGTTGATTGCTTCCTTTGCCACGCAGAAGCTTTTTATCTTGATGAAGTCCCAATAGTTTATTTTTGCTTTTGTTTCCTTCACCTCAGGGGACATATCTAGAAAGAAGTTGCCATGGTGGATGTCAAAGAGGTGTGTTCTCCTCTAGGATTTTGATGGCTCTCACCACTATTATTTAACATAATACTGGAAGTTCTAGACACATCAATCAGACAACAACAACAAAGTGAAAGGCATCCAAATCAGCAAGGAAGAGGTTAAAACTTCCATTATTTGCAGATGACATCAAACTCTATATAGAAAACCTAAAAGACTACACACACACACACACACACACACACACACACACACACTGTTAGAACTGATAAATGAATTCAGTAAAGTCACAGGATACAAAATCAATGTACAGAAATTGGTTACATTTCTATACACCAGTAATGGAGTAGCAGCTAGAGAAATTAAGGAATCAATCCCATTTACAATTGCCCCCCAAACAGTAAGATACCTAGGAATAAGCCTAACCAAAGATATGAAAGACCTGTACTCTGAAAACTATAAAACAGTGATGAAAGAAATTGAAGAGGACACCAAGAAATGGAAAAATATTCCATGCTCATGGCTTGGAACAACAAATATCATGAAAATGTCTATACTACCCAAAGCAATTTATACACTTATCAAAATACCACCGGCATTTTTCAGAGTTAGAACAAACAACCCAAAAATTCATAGAGAACCACAAAAGATCTTGAATAGCCCACGCAACCTTGAAAAAGAAAAGAAAAGCAGGAGGCATCACAATTCTGCACTTCAAGTTATATGACAAGCCTGTAGTGATCAAAACAGTATGGTGCGGCCACAAAAATAGTCATATAGATCAATAGAACAGAATAGAAAACCCAGAAATGAACCCACAACTATATCAGCAACTAATTTTCAACAAAGCAGAAAAGAATATCCAATGGGAAAAAGACAGTCTCTTCAATAAGTGGTATTGGGAAGACTGGCCAGCAACATGCAAAATAATTAAACTGTACCACTTCCTTATACCAAACACAGAAGTAAATTCAAAATTGATTAAAGACCTAAATGTAAGACTTGAAATCTTATCTATATTTAAAGCTTCATCTTTAGTCATATCTTTTAAATCTCTTATAAAACTCTTGTTTCTTTCTTTTCATTCATTTATTCACATTACTTTTCAAAAAAACCTCATTTCTTGCAGGAGTTACAAGGACTTAGGTCTGCGATGTGTTGCATTCTTGAGTTTCTCTACTGATGACATAGTCAACCTTTAACTCTTTTAGGTAAGGTCACTTGTATAATGATCCTCCTTTTTTAAAAAAAACAGTTAATATTTCAAGGGCTCTGAAAGCGCAAACTTTTTGCAAAATATTCAGCAAATGCACTGTGAATAAAGTTATCATGACCAGAGTAGAATCTCTGTAAATAGTGAAGTAAATAATGGTTATTTGTGAGGCATTACCAAGTAATTCACATCACTTCCCTTTACATTTCCAAATCCAAACTCTAAGGAAGGATTTTATTCGAATAGTTTTACCAATTCTTCCAGGAGGCTTCTGACAGTGAAGTATATTTTTGTTCTGTTTCTCCCTTGAGAGTGTCATTTTTAGGAACAGATTTTCTTTCAGAAATCCAGGAATAAAAAGGTAAAATAAGACTCCTCACAGCTCACTTCCATTATATATGCACTTGCAACCTACTAATCAGAATCTAAGACTAAGTCTTAATCTAAGACTAAGCAAGTTAAACAAGAGACAAAATGAAGGAAATAAGTACATACACAGATAAATATGTAGGGGAAATTTTGTCTTGTAGCCCAACTAGTTGAAATGAAAAAGCATGTGTTTTTAGAGCAAAGAATTAAATTAGTTTTACCACTTAGTAGTTGTGAGTTCTTATCCAAATTACTTACCTACTGACCTCCTATCTACAACATGGGGATAACTTCTTCATATAGTTTTAGGGGAGAATAAATATAATTAGTACGTAAAGTTGCTAGCACATACTAATTGCTCAATAAATAAGTTTAATCTCCTCTAAAGTCCCCTAAAGTTTGTTGCACATATAACCTAATTTAACAAATATTTATTTCACCATTATTAAATGCAAGGCAATGTATTCAGTGCTTTTCATGTTATAAGGATTAAACTGCTATGCCTTCAAGATTTTTGTACGGACACAAAGATGACATGTTTCTATTTCTAGAATTATATATAAAAAGTTGCAGTTGAGTTCTGAAAGTTGGCTATGTCTGCACTCATTTCAACCGACTTCTAGCTTGCACTCTTGTATCATGGAGATGAGAAAGTTCCATTTCTAAGACTTTGTTGTAGCTACAGGACAGCACATGACTTGGTTTCTACCAACCAGACACACACTGCCGAGATTTGGATGAAAAATGACCAAGAGGAGGTCCGCCTGGGTGGCTCAGTGGGTTAATCCTCCAATTCGGCTCAGGTCAGGATCTCATGGTTTGTGGGTCTGAGCTGTCAGCACAGTGCCTGGAACCTGCTTCCAAATCTGCGTCTCCCTCTCTCTACCCCTCCCCCACTTGCATTCTCTCTCTCTCTCTCTCTCTCTCTCTCTCTCTCTCTCTCTCAAAAATAAGTAATAGACATTAAAATTTTATTTTAAATGACCAAAAGGAGTAAATTGGTATTTGCTGGTAGTCATGGTAAGGCCCTTTAGACAAGCAAATAGTGAAAGACATTTGGTATATCTGGGGACTCTGATGTTTTCTGAGCCCTAAAATCTAATTCTCTCATCATAGGTGTACAGGGGCTGGAAGTGTATGCAATGGTTTTTTGGAAAAATAGTGCCATTGTGTACTTGCATGCTTTCCTGCCTGTGTTGTGCTTCACTTAATTGGCCCTAGCTGCTTATTTCCCTGGCCCATTTTAATATTCGTAAGCTATTTTAATGTCCTTTGATATTAGATCTAATTTTCTCTGTCATCCACACTTAAGAGCCCTGACAGATACAAAAATTATGTGGTTTTGTTTATTTCTCATTTTTATTTAAAACTGTTAGGGAGTTACATGTGTGCTAAAGCTATTCAGAAGAAGACAATATGAATTACCATGTAATTCTACTTTCCCTTTTTTCCTAAATTCAATGCAGTGTCAATGATATGGAACATAAAGAGATTAAATAATGCACCAACGTACAGTGGCCAAACAATATTCAGTGGTGAAAAACAGGAAATGGTCCTAGAGTATATTTAGGACACAAGCAGGAAGTAAATATTATCACCGGAAGAGGTTTAAAATTCACTCCTCTGAAAGCTCTAAGTCCCAGAACCAGAGTTACAACTGAGATAGTTATAGCTACACAGAATCAGATGCAGAAGAAGTAGAAAAGCATAGTTAGACAGACCTGATTTCAAACATGAGCTCCACAATACTTACTAGCTGGTTATCTGTGGGAAAGATAATTTACCCTTCTGAAACTCAGTTTCATAATATTTTAAACTCAGGTAACAGTGATAGTAATTAGACCTCTCTCTGATTAAATGTAATAACCTATAGAAATTACTTTTTACAAAGCCTGGCAAATCCTATCATCATCATCATCATCATCATCATCATCATGAATATTTTTATTCTTATATGACCAAAAATTTATCTTTTTAACTGTTGTTCAATGTACAGAGATATGTAAAGTAAAATTATTTTTCTATCATAGCTTCAATCATTCTTAAAAAAATCCTTAATTAAAATTTTAGCATTCTTCTTAGTATATCTATGAAGTATTTTAATACACAGACATATAAACATGAATTTTGATTGGGGTTCTGATGTTCAAAGCAGGGAAAACCAAAAAACATTCTCAAAAGCACTCTCTTAATAATGCTAATTTCGGGGCGCCTGGGTGGCGCAGTCGGTTAAGCGTCCGACTTCAGCCAGGTCACGATCTCGCGGTCCGTGAGTTCGAGCCCCGCGTCGGGCTCTGGGCTGATGGCTCAGAGCCTGGAGCCTGTTTCCGATTCTGTGTCTCCCTCTCTCTCTGCCCCTCCCCTGTTCATGCTCTGTCTCTCTCTGTCCCAAAAAATAAATAAACGTTGAAAAAAAAAATTTAAAAAAAAAATAATAATGCTAATTTCACATTTGGGGGTTATATATTATTTATTCCTATTAGACAATATACAGCAGAGCAATGGTTCTTAACAAGGGATGATTTCACCCTCTGGACACATTTGATAAAGTCTGAGACATTTTTGGTCGTCATAGTTGGGGGTGGGGATCCTATACGTATCTAGTGGGTAGAGGGCAGAGATATCACTAAATTTTACACAATGCACAAGGACAGCCCTTCATGACAATTATTCAGCTCAAAATGCCAATAGTGCTACTGCTGAGAAACTCCGTGGTAGAGCAATGATTACAAGCAAATGCTGTAGCCAGAATGCCTGAGCCATAACCCAACTTTTCTACTTACTAGCTGCGTACCTTTGGGCAAGTTATTTAACCTCTGTGGTTCAACTATCTGTCAGATGGCGATAATGATGATACCTACCTAAAAGGGTAGAGTGAGAAATGAGACCACTTAGAAAAGTACCAACACATAAGGACCATTCATCAGTATTAGTTATTAATTTTATTTCATAGATGTGACCCCTTTCATTGTCTTAATCAGTGAAGATATGATTGCCCTGCTTTGTTAATTAGAAATAGAGTCTCACCAAGTTTAAATTATTTGTAGAAGGTTGCCTAGTCAGTAAGGAGTCCAGGAGATAAATTCAAGCCTCTAAATCTTCTTTGCAAGCCACCACAACACATATAATTATAATATTTTTGGATATTTAAATCCAGACCTGATTTTCTTCTTAGAAATCAAAGTTAATAGGATCAACTTAAAATCTTTAAAAATTCTCATTTATGGACTGTCCAAGCCCAAGAAGACCATCACACTGTCCCTTCCCACATTTCCCCTAGAACAGCTTGAGAAAAGAATCAACAATTATTAATCAAATATCCAAATAATTAAGTAATTATTAAGTATGTTCAAGAAGTAGAACAATAAGCAAAAAGAAAATGGTCAAATCAATTCAAATCAATGTAATTACCTATTTTATCAATTGAGTAGAAAACAGAAAAACTTAAATATAGATACTAGTGATAACTATGCAAAGCAAGAAATAAATACACATGTCAGAAATGTAAATGCTTAACCATAAGTGAATGGCCTTTGTAAACAGAGTATGTTCAATTGTGAAAGAAAAAAATTTAAAGCATATACTAAATGCTGTAAGTCAATTTCTGGAGAATTTTCCTAAAAGGAGCAATGCAAGCAAGGGGAAATATACTGTGTGATTTGCTCCACATATTTATAGAAATATGGCAAACATGGTTCAGGAGGACAGGGGTCTTTGGCTATTGTGTTCACTTATATACCCCAAGTGTCCATAATAGTGCCTTCAACATAATGGGAGTTCAATAAGTGATTGTTGAATAAGTGAATTAATAAATATAATCCTAACTCTTATTTTCCAAATTAATTACTAATTTCTCCCTGGCATAAGTTGGAAAGTCTAATAATTCACTCCTGAGGGCATGTTCCTCCAAACTGCCCAGGAACTCAGGAAGGCAGACCTGATTCCAAAGGTCAAGTGGAGAAAGAGTAATGTGATGCGTTCTTTCTATCCATTGCCTCTTCTGTCATGCATGCAAGTACTCAGGGACTGATGTCAATCCTCTAGCAACTCATGCTAACACAACTTCTTGTCCACAAATGGCCTCCCAAATCACACTCTCCCTTCATATCAAATTTTAGCTCATTTCCTAACACAGCCACTTGCCACTTTCTAACTACAACAGTGGCCAGGAAGGGAGCCTCTGCTAAAAGCAGCAGCAGGAAGAGCAGAAACCAGGCCTAACTCACAGATCTTTAGACTCTTGAAGTAAGCCTAATTCACTTCTCAAACTTCCTTTGAATTCATTAGAATTTATAACATCAGCCTTGTTCACCTTCCTTCTCACTGAATCTTAAATGCAAACACCTTGATTCACACTAAACAATCTCCCTTTCAGAAAATTTGGGTAGTAATAGCTAAGTCTTCATCTTTTCTGTTTCAAGAAAGCCGTATACAGAAAATCTACTTTCTACCCAGTGACCAGCTCTTAGAGATACTTAAACGTTTTTTTAATATGAAATGTATTGTCAAGTTGGTTTCCATACAATACCCAGTGCTCCTCTCAACAGGTGCCCTCCTCAATGCCCATCACCCACCCTTCCCTCCCTCCCACCCCCGATCAACCCTCAGTTTATTCTCAGTTTTTAAGAGTCTCTTATGGTTTGGCTACCTCCCTCTCTAACTTTTTTTTCCCCTTCCCCTCCCCCATGGTCTTCTGTTAAGTTTCTCAGGATCCACATAAGAGTGAAACCATATGGTATCTTTCTCTGTATGACTTATTTCACTTAGCATAACACTCTCCAGTTCCATCCACGTTGCTACAAAAGGCCATATTTCATTTTTTCTCATTGCCAAGTAGTATTCCATTGTGTATATAAACCACAATTTCTTTATCCATTCATCAGGTGATGGACATTTAGGCTCTTTCCATAATTTGGCTATTGTTGAAAGTGCTGCTATAAACATTGGGATACAAGTGCCCCTATGCATCAGCACTCCTGTATCCCTTGGGTAAATTCCTAGCAGTGCTATTGCTGGGTCATGGGGTAGATCTATTTTTAATTTTTTGAGGAACCTCCACACTGTTTTCCAGAGCAGCTGCACCAGTTTGCATTCCCTCCAACAGTGCAAAAGGGTTCCCGTTTCTCCACATCCTCTCCAGCATCTATAGTCTCCTGATTTGTTCTCACCAGTCAGAATGGCTAAGAGAAACTTAACAGATGCTTACTTTTGTTCAGCAACTCAAAGAAAGTAAAGACCTCATTTCCTTCTTTTCTCCAGATTAATGGGTGTTTTCTAAACCTAACCAAGGTGAGCACTCCAGAGATTCTTTATAGAATAAATAATAGCAGATATAACCTAATGACTCTGAGTTTCTACCCTAATGTGTAACTATAAAGAATGGGGATTAGGGTGGTAAGGTGCTGATAAAACTGTAACAACCAGCTCTCAAAGAAAGAGAGAGAGAAAGAGGAAAATTCCTGATGTGTGGCATTTACTAATTTTCATTATGCAAATATTCCCACCATGGATGGTCTGACAATCATGGAAATGGATTGGGAAGAGATGTAGATAATCACCTTCTTCTCCTGTGCAAGCCAAATTCACAAAGCTGTTTGGAAGAATAAATAATGTAGAGGGAAGGAATGCTGGCAGCTTCATTAAGAAAAATTACCAATGATATTGGAACTAATAACTTAACCGTGGGCATAATAAAAGCATCCCAATAATTTACAGGTATAAGAAATTTCTATCTTTCTAGAGTAGAAAGATTTCTTCATAAAAAGAAGGTTGATGGTCCATGTTACCTTTATAAAATTTTTCCAAAGTTGCAAAATACCTTGCAAAGTGAGCAGCATGTCCTTGCTTCCAACATTAAAATCAGTATTTTCACTGACTTTTCAAATAGGCTGAGCAAGACAATTTGAAAAAGGAAAAATTAAAGACAATATTTGTTTATATCTTATATTTTAACCTGAATTTTAAATGAATATCAATATACCTTATATTATACTTATCAGTAAAATAGAATATTTAAATAATAACTTAGGAAATACTTATATGATGTATTAGAATGGAACTCTCATAATATTTAAATCTATTATTCCCTTTTGCATCTGTGACTTTCATACAAGCTTCTAGGAGAATAGTACGTATGAAAGCAAGAGACTGACTAAATTAGAATACAAAGGCAGACTAGCAGTGGGTAGTCTTGGGTAATGTGAAGATCTATAAACACAGAGAAAGTCTGAGATATAAACTTGGAGTTTAGGAGAAGGCTCTAGTTTCTAATTTGGATGAACAAAGAGAAAAAGAAAAGAAAGTAGAAACAAACCAATATTTTTTTAACTAAAATATGTTAGGCAATAGTTAAATTTATTTAATTTCATTTAATCTTTATTACAGCTCCTTGAGTTAGGTAAAATTGATCTTATTTTAAAGATTAGATAACTCAATTTTATAAAGGAGTATCTATGATCACATAGCTGGGAATCATGGAGCAAGCATTTACTTGGGTGTGTGTAATTGCAAAGCCAACATTGTTTCCAATCTACAGTGCTGCTTCAAGAGAAAAAAAATAATACCTTATGCAGAAAGAATGAAGTAATGGAAGACTATCAAGGTGGGAAAACAGGAACAATCTTATACTGTAGGAACTCAATTTGGTAGTAAAACAGAAACCTAGAGTTTTAAGTGGATCAGGAAGCCAGAACTAGTCCAGGAACCAGGATTCTTAATGCTGGGTTACCTGGCTTCTGAATGGGATAGCATTCTCCCAAACTCCTCTCTGCCTAAATCCAGAAATATTCCCAGAATCGTGGTGAAACTGTGGATAGAGATTTATATAAAGGTCAAATGATCATAAAGGTGTATAAAAGCAAACTGCTTTATCAGAGCATAGCCAGGTCATATATTGCCTCACAGTTTCTTTTAATTCTGTCATTCCAACTGTTTTTGTTATTACTGATTCCTCATGCATTGGGAAGATTGACAAGCAATATACCCAGCCCTATGTCAAGAGGTACTGAGGAAACATACACAGAATAAAAGCATAAGACATACAGAGAATAAAATACAGCCTTTATTCCAAGGAATGTATAAACCCACTGAGATAAAAAGACTCACACATATGGAATGATCAGACAAGAAAAATATACTTTCACACTCATTTTTATAATTAGCAAAAATTAAAAGAAGGTAAATAATAAAATACCGTGTATATTAACAAAAGTGAAAATAAGAAGGGGAGCCTGGGAGGCTCAGTTGGTTAAGCATCCGACTTCGGCTCAGGTCATGATCTCGCGGTCAGTGAGTCCAAGCCCCGCATCAGGCTCTGTGCTGACAACTCAGAGCCTGGAGCCTGCTTCAGATTCTTTGTCTCCCTCTCTCTCTGTTCCTCCCCCCACTTGTGCTCTGTCTCCCTCTTTCTCAAAAATAAATAAATTTAAAATAACAAATAAAAATTTAAAAATATAAAGTGAAAATAAGAAGCTTATAGAACAAAACTTGTAGAACAGACTCTAAGTCTTGGGGAGCCAGATCAATAATCAGCCAGATCGCTTGTCTGAACCCAACTGACTCAAAGTTTTAAACAAGTTATTGAGGAAATCACATTAATATTCCAAATAATAAAAACCAAACCTAATAAAGTTGTTTTAAGCTGAATTTAAATATCATGACCACATTTTTGGCTTTGACATACAAGTCCATTTTTTAGTGTTATTTTATTTTTTGAGAAAGAGAGAAAATGAGCACAAGCAGCAGAGGGGCAGAGACAGAGAGACAGAGAGAGGGAGAGAGAATCCCAAGCAGGCTTTTTGCTGTCAGTGCAGAGCCCTACGCAGAGCTCGATCTCACAGTTCATGAGATCGTGACCTGAGCCAAAATCAAGAGTCAGATGCTTAACACACAGAGCCACCCAGCACCATTAACTCCATTTTATAATAGAAAAAGAATGCAAACCTTTGAAATAAAATTCAAAATCTCTTATAACTTTTTACTATTAGTAAATCTGAGGTGCACCCAGCATTTGCTTATTTTATTTGCAATGGTTAACATCTAACATTGCTCAAATAGGCTCCTTGTATTTACAAGGATGATAACAACTAGTTTTCAAAATCCTTTCGCACATATTAATTGGATGTTTTTCACTAATAACCTGAAATTAGGAAAGGTACCTAATTCCTGACTCATAAGTCCTTCTCCCCACTCTGAACAGATGGGGATAGAACAAAAGGAAGAGATTACTGCAGAGGTTAACTATGTAATATAAAGTTCTCACCTCTCACACAGTAGCTATCAATAAATAGTAGTTGACTCTAAATCTGAATTTTCATGACCTCATTGTTAGAGCTAAGGCCTTAATTGGTTCAGTCTCCTGACTTTTAACAGAGCACACTTGACAGTCATGCTCCAAGAAAGCACTGTTTCTCAATTAGCTGCTCAATACTAGAGAAGATGCCCAATGCAAATGTGAACAGGAAGAGAAATCTTTTCTAATTTCCAAAGTAAAGTGGGATGCTAAATTGTTTTAATTTGCATGTATTTGATTTCTAAGATACTTGATCATTTTTCAAGAATTCATTAACCATTTGTACTTCCTATTTTGGGAATTAGCAGGATTTGCTTTTTAATTGTGAAAGAAGACCAATAATTTCATAACAGTACCGAACAGAAGTCGCTTAGAGGAATATCATAAGAATAGGTTCTTGAAGGATGCTTGGGATTTGTACAAGCAAAGAAGAAAACAGTGGAATATAGGTTTATGTTTTCCTTTCCTGTTCTTTATTTCATAGTATCTGCCTTGAAAGTTTCCTTAGTCCCATTTCTCTTTTCTTCCACAGGTAAGAAGCCTGTCTTGTATTTTTAGGCTATATTTTTTGGACTTTATTAAGATGCATTGTAATTGCAATCTCCTTAATTGCTTCCTAATTGGTTCCTTCCTCCCCTTGGTGTATTTTTCATGCATTATTAAACTCCAACTGGCTTTCCGGAACTCATTTCACATTCTTTCCAGACAGCTTTTCCAAAGTTAAGCTGTGTGTCTCCTGGTCCCTTGGTCACACAAGAAAGAGCATGGGGAGTGGGAGGTGGGGATTGAAAGGGCCATGTGCTTCTTTCTATAACTAACAAGGATGACAGCAATGATATCAAGCATTATAATTATCCATTGCCATTCACAAGTACCTTACATACAACAATAATTTAATAACTATTTCTTAAAGCATGTATTATTATTCCCATTCACTCTGGAAGATGTCTAAGGATCAGATAGGTTAAGTATCTTTCCCCAGAGTAAAAAAGCTGATCTGGGACTTGTACCCTGACTCTAAGTCCTATGATCACTCCATCATCACTCACTGCTTGTGTATAAATCCAAATGGCAGGCTTATAACCAATTAACCTCATATGCTCCTCTACATATGTCTCAAGAAATTATTTCTCTCTTCCATCCGTAAGTCCTTTAATATGGAAAATGTGTCACAGGAAGATTAAGTCATCTGGAGTCAGATGGTCTTATTTTGAGTTCAACCCCCATCTGGGAAAACTGCTTTACCCATCTGATCTTCAGTTTCCCCATTTCTAAAGCTAATCCTCAGTCTACTTATTTTATAGATTTATTGTGAGTCCCCAAAGCATGTAAATCACTTTTAATAAGGACAGTAGTACTTAGAGGTCATTGGTTATATGACTTTTATAATTTCTAATCCAAGATTTTATTAATCTCTGACCACCTTAATATTGCATCCCAGCAGATGCTTGAAAGACTTTATGCTTGAAATACTTTCTGAAAAAAGTAGAATTAAAAAACTATTAAGAATCTTAAGCCAGACAACAAAGCAATCAAGATCCATTCCGGAGCTCTGGAGAATTTCAAACTCTAAGGTCAGTTCTTGTTTATCATATTCATATATACATTAGTATATATTACCACAAATCAGTCAAAATTGTCATTAAACCCTTGTAATTAAGAATTAACATTACAATCTTAAAACTAATCCAAGAAAACTATTAATCCATTAGTAATCTTTAATTTTGCCAAGTCATGAATTTGAGTCACACATATGCTAACTCAATTTTTAGATCAAGTTACTTAGGCAGTAGGTGTGTTTAACCCCACCATACCTAAAATCACCTTTGATTTTCTCCTTATGGAAATAAGTAGTGTCTTTATGACATAATCCATATTCTAAACTGATGTGAAAAAATTTACAGAAGTCTAAGAATATGTCTGCTGCAAAAATGAAGAGTTCTTTTTATTTATTGAATAAATTTTACTATTGTCTTTTGCATTATAAGGATAGAACAGAAATGGATAACAAATATGGAAGAACCATAGAATAATGCTACAATGTTTCTAATCAGGAAATAGGTGAGTGACAGTGATGTGGGAGACCGGGTCGAGCAACGGTTCCCTGTTGACTCAGCCAACCCGGTGGTTCCCCCTCCTATTCCCCCACTTTCAAGGGCATACGAAAGCCTTGTCAAGGCTGAGAAAGTTAATTCCTAAAGCCTGTGGTCTGCAGGTGTTGGCAGTAATGCTACCTCCCTTTTTCTACCCCGAGTCAGATAGAAACAAACATGGGAACTGTGTTTTGCTAGCAAACTTATCAACAAGGTCTTGCTGTGACCCGTTTAGAAAATTCACAAGAAACAGAACTAAATGTTTTGGTTGGCAGCTATTATGTGAAACCTGTTTATTCTTAGAATGACCTGATCCATAAGAGTCTTATATTATAAAAGATTGTGTACAGCAACAATAAAGCTGTCACTTGGGCCATCACCCCAGGGGACCCTCCTATTCCCAAACTGTCTTCTCTTCTCTCTTTTTTTCTTACATTCCCCTACCCTCAGGACCCTGATCTCGGTGTTTGTTGTGCCGGTCGCGACACAGTGATAGTAATAATCATAACCATTCCCACAGAGAAAAGGCAAATATTTTGGAAGTTCAATTGCAAATGTGCCTCTTACTCTTGAAATTCACTCAGTTATTTTCTATCTTCCATGTAACTGCATGCCTTTTGTTGACAGATTCTCACTCCACATTTTTTCTTTTTTTTTCAATATATGAAGTTTATTGTCAAATTGGTTTCCATACAACACCCAGTGCTCATCCCAAAAGGTGCCCTCCTCAATACCCATCACCCACTCTCCCCTCTCTCCCACCCCCCATCAACCCTCGGTTTGTTCTCAGTTTTTAAGAGTCTCCCATGCTTTGGCTCTCTTCCACTCTAACCTCTTTTTTTTTTCCTTCCCCTCCCCCGTGGGTTTCTGTTAAGTTTCTCAGGATCCACATAAGTCACTCCACGTTTTCTACTCATTTATCTGAAACCCACTTTTCATTGCTTAAAAAAAAACTTCTAAGTTCATCCTTTTTTGCAGGCACTGTACATATTTCACCCTTCACTAAAAGTCATGCCTTACCTGAGGATTTGAATTTTGTCTTCTCCAGAGTAAACTACTCAATTACTTATTCTCAAACACACATGAGTTCAAGAGGGCTTTGGTATTCTCCTGATTGCCAATTGCTATTTCCGGATCATTGTTATTCCACCTTCTAGTCAACATTCATCCTTCTCAACTAATGACATCTCACCTCTTCTTTCACTCAGAACTATCAACTTAAATCTCTAGAATTCTCCTTTATCCACTGAAGTCTCCAAATTTTGTGATACAGTTTGCCTTTCTACCCCAGCTCCTGCTTTCATCCTTAAAGTTTTCCAAATTCATGCAACTGGATCACATACTGTAGCCTCTACCTTAAGTCTCCTTCACCACTTTTGAACTTCAGCCCCTAATGTAAAAGCACATAAAAACAAAACAAAACAAAAAAAAGTACCATCTGAAAATCTGTTCTACCTTAGAAGTCACCTGCTTCAATATTCTACCCTGAGCATAATTTCCTAGCCTCCTATTTCTCTCATGTCATTTTTTCTTCCCCCTACACTTGAAATCCAGAAATGTCCAGTCTATTGACCCCTCCACTTCCTACCTGCAGGCCTCATCTCAGACATCTCCTTTCCTGTTGATCCTGGAGGCCACAAAATTTTATTTCAACTATGCTCATACACATCTACATTTTCTTACTCCCCTAGTCTTCTATCATTCAAAAGCCTACATTCTGAATCCCTATTAAAACTTACCTTTGTGATGCATCTATTTTTTTAAACTAAATGGGTCGTTTGTCCTATATGATACTCGTATTTTTAATTGAGCTGATTGCCTTCCCATGGTTTTTAAGTTTTCCCTTTATCTTTTACATTTTGCTAGTAATTAGATCTATAAGCTTAATTGGATTCACATTCTTATAAATTTTTTGAAAGAACACATTATAGATATACTGTATATCTTCTATTATATGACATTAGAAAACACATCATGTCCTTTTACTTTAGAGATATTAAGATCATTAATAAGGCCCAGACGTTGTCAGTATGATCTGGCCATTATGAAGTTTATTTCACATACTGGTTTTAATATTCATTGGTAATCTTTGCATAAAATTACTTCATTCCCACTGGGGGTATTAGCAACAATTCTTCTACAAATTCAAAATAAGTGGTATTAGCAACAATTCTTCTACAAATAAGAACATTTCTTCCTCACCTATTTATTGCCCCAAAATTACATTCATGCAGGTAAGCACGGCAAATAATTAATTTTTAACTGATTTTCAGACTAATAAGTTGTTGCTAAAATAACCTCTAAGTACAACCACTTTTTTCCCTTTGTGAGGTTTATTATGGACTCAGAGATGTTTATAGGTCTGATATGCTTCAATTCACTGCCATTATTCTCTTCAGTGTTTAAATTATCCCATCTTTAGCCAGTGGGAGCCCCTTTAAATCAACAGTTTAAGATTTCTTAGCAACCGTTTTCATCTTCATCATATATCAAAATATATGTTTTAAAATTACTTGAAATTATCTGTTAGTATGTGATTATGCAACCACCCCGATAGTTAGGTTCATTTTTTTTTCAGCTTTCAGAATTGCTTTACTTTTATTCCAATTTACTTTTATTTTAATCATGCAACATTTTTACATGTTTCAATGTTTACATCCACCACTACCCTCATTTCCTTTTCTCCAGTCAACAAGGTATTATTTCTCCTTCTAAAACAAAACCCATCAACTGCTGCCTTCTTCTGGAACACTGCTTTATTGACCTCTATCTCTGCATCTTCAGTTTGTTCTTCAAAGGAATTCTCTTCTTTAAAATCCTAACAGGTTCATGGGGCACCTGGGTGGCTCAATCAGTTAAGCCTCCAACTTCATCTCAGGTTATGATCTCATGGTTTGTGAGTTTGAGCTCCACATTGGGCTCGGTGCTGACAGCTCAGAGCCTGCAGCCTGCTTTGGATTCTGTGTCTCCCTCTCTCTGTCTCTCCCTTGCTTGCACTTTGTCTCTCTCTCTCTCTCTCTCTCTCTCAAAAATAAATAAACATTAAAAAAATCCTACCAGGTTCTATCTGCTTACAAAGGTGTTTCAATTAATTCCAAAAAAAAAAAAAAAAAAAAAAAGATACTCCCTTGGCCCTGAAACACTCTGGGACTTTCACAAACTATTCATTACAGAATTCATTCAAACTCTTGTCTACAGCATTCATTGCCTCCATTTTCTCACCTTCTTTGCTTTCACCCAAAGGAAATATGCTTTCTAATGGGGTATTGCTTTTATACAGACCCTGGAGGTGCCTAGTAAGATAAAAGAAATTCTATAAAACTTCCAAAATGCATAGGATGCATCAAAAAAACTCCACACCCTTCCCTCTATATCTGAGCACAGATCTACATCCATCAACATACTGACACCTGCTTCAGGTCCTTAACATAATTGAATTCACAAATTCTGGATTCCCACTTCCCTAGCTCAACCAGGTCCATGGATGATTTTAATTTTTTTTTACTGTTTATTTATTTTTGAGAGAGAAAGAGAGACAGAGCATGAGAGGCAGAGCGGCAGAGAGAGAGGGAGACACAGAATCCGAGGCAGGCTCCAGGCTCTGAGCTGTCAGTGCAGAGCCTGATGAGGGGCTCGAACCCATGAACTGTGAGATTATGACCTGAGCTGAAGTTGGACGCTCAAGAAACTGAGCCACCCAGGCGCCCCCATGGATGATTTTTAAGAGAAGCTGCTACTATAGATGGCCTTTTGCTTTGCTTTTCTTTTTTTAAATTATCTTATTTTTAAATATATCGTGATATATTTTCACAAAATTTATGCATGTCACGCCATCACGAACTGGTCCATCAACACACTCAACCGTCTTTTTTCTAGGAGAACCCCAGAGTCATTTCTCTCCAGGTTACATGGGCCAACATCATGTGTGCTTCCCTGGTGGCTGCTTCCTCCTTATCTCAGATATCCAAGCCTCCTCATGGTTTCACTTCAGGGATTCAAAGAGGATAATGCCTGAGATTTTTAGATCAAGGAATAAACCCACCACAATGTGCTTTCCAGACAGAGTTTAAAAATAAACAAACCACCAGTTGATCTGTTCAAATTAATCAAGGACTGGGTACATAAAACAACTGGAATTGCTCTATATTCCATCCAAAATTGTTCCTACCTCTATTGGATAGGGACTTGCTAAATATCACTAGGGCTTCTAAATGGGAAACTGTACCTGCACCACTTCTTGTTTCCCAATTCAGGAAGTGCTTGTGCTAAAAGGCAAAAACCCAAAGGACCTTCACTGTATTGTTAAAATCACAGCTCACTGTATTGTTAAAATCCTTCTCTGTGTCTTTGCTCATGCCTGACACCTGCCACTGATCTCTGTGCCCAGGCACTGGAAGATCCCATCAAAATGTGAATAAGTCTCCCCAAAGGGGGAAGATGATAGTTATTCTTATCATCAATTAATATTTTATCATTAATTGGGAAGAAAATAGCAAAGCCTAGTTAACTGAAGTATACAAGATTGAGTTTTGACCAGAAAAAACTGTTGTGAATGATTGGGGTTGTGGTCAGAGTAATAATCATAGCAAAAACCACAATATAACATTTGCTGAGCTACTTCTATGGGCCAGATTTTGGTATAAGCACTTTACACACATCAACTTATTTAATCACAAAAACTGTATGAAGTATAATTCACAATAAAGGATGAAGAAACGAGGTCCTACGGCAAGTGGTATAGCTGGAAAGTGCAGGCAATGAGAAGTTCTGAGCACCCAGTCCCAGTACAGGAATCTGATACCCAAATGAAGGAAGGGACGTGGAGTTAAAAAAGACAAAACTTCTCTCTCAACAAAATTTAACTTTTTACCAGCTTTCCACAAAAGCCTGGACTCTCAACCAAAAGAAGTTTGGCAATTTTTCTTTTCAAAAGCCCTCATTTAAACTGAGGTCCAGAGAGGGGAGATAATGGCCACTGGCCACTGGGTCATTGACAGAACCAGGACCAGAACACAGTTACAGGAACTCCCCAGGCTGCTTCTCAATTCCTGTATCTACTTGCCTTTCAACATGCATTTTCCTGACATCCTTCTGAATATCTTTTAGTTAAGATTCATAATTCCAATGGACAATGAAGTATGGTATGAAAAATCAGAGCTATTCAGAGGTAAGCAGACTCACACTTGTCTGCCAGCTTTCTACTCTAGACCAGGGATGCAGCTTTCCTGGATAAGACAACTATTTCCATGGAATTATCATGAGACTTTAACCAACGTATACAAATGTCTATATGACTAGCATGTAGTTAGAAATGAATTAATACTTTATTCATTCTCCCTTCAAAACTCACGTTGCTCAACTATATGAAATTTAGCAACATATCCTCCTTATAATTCCTAGTAGAGAGAAACCTGAAGCATGTTACTTATTCTCTCCTGATCCCTGTTTAATATCTTTTGCACCTGGGAAAATGTATGTTCCTGTCATTACCTGTATCTTATTATCCAAGATTATTCTTTGAAACATCGTGGTGTATATATACCAGGAGAATTCCTTAACACATGATACATTAATTGATGTCAGGCCTGCTGTCCTACTTTTGATTTCTAAATCACTTCCTTGTTTTCTTTTGAAGAGTTCAAGAACAGGAACAAAAAATATTCTTCCTTAGTCTAATTTTATTTGTCATAAAATGAAGTTCTATGCACAATTCTAATCTGCCTGGGAAGATAATTTGATCTGAGATTAGGTACCAAACTAGCTTCCTTTCTGCCTAGTCCTTGGGATTTTAAGCAGCCCCTTAACCCTGTTCCAGGCCCTCATGCCAGGCACTGTATCACAGCCTCACTTATGAACCATTCATCAGACTTGTTCCAGTGTCTTTACCTTGTTCTCCCTCTCCAAGCTTCAAATCTGTTTGCACTGTTACAGCACACAAACGGTGCTGTTTACACTCAGCACTATTTCCACAACTACATCCAGCCTTGCATTCCTCTTGTCCACAATTCATGTTCTACTTTGGATGATAGTGTGGACCAACTATTTTAGTGCCTTTGCTTGGGACACTGATAGAAGCAAAAAAAAAAAAAAAAAAAAAAAAAAAGAATGTTGAATTTATGTAAAATTCAAAATAAAGGAACTGAATTTCTTGGAGATTCTCACCCATAATTTTACCTAATTTTAGACCTCTATTATTTCATTTATGCTGTTGCCCCATACAGAGTGCCCTTCCTTCCTTTTTCTTTACCGAACAAAATTGACTCATCACTGAAGACTCAGATAATGTATAACATCTTCTAAGAAACCTTCCCAAACTTTCCCTACCCCTACAGAATGTATTAAATATCCTATCTTTGCACTTCACTAACATCCTGTGTACATTCCTATTATAGGATGCAACATAATCTACTGTGATTCATAGTGCTAACAGAAGTCATCACATTTCTTGCACTAGATTGTGAACTCATTGAGACTAGGGACTTGTTCTTTTTCATATCCATACCATTGCTACTACATTTCCTAGCACAAAGAAGATACTCAATATATACCAAACTTGACTAAACTTTTAATAAAAGGTCAGTATAAAGAACTGGGACAGCAAAGAGAAGGCCTACCAACATACCATGCTGAAATAGGTATTTCCAATTCACACAAAAACCTTACTTCTTAATTGAAAAGTAGAATTTAGAAAATGTCTTCCTAAGTCTCATTTTCTTTGTCTGTAAAACAAAGTTTATGCCAAAATTAAGTTGATTAAATGAAATATATAAAGTATAGGACTTGGCACATACTTGTGATAGAAAATAATTATGAGCGTTTATTCTAGCTCGATTTAAATCTGTGTCTCCCTCGATTTAAAATTTTTTAAATGTTTATTTTATTTCTGAGGGATAGAGAGAAAGAGACCAAGCATGAGAGGGGGAGGGGCAGAGAGAGAGGGAGACACAGACTACAAAGAAGGCTCCAAGCTCTAAGCTATCAACACAGAGCCTCACACGGGGCTCGAATGAGAACATGACCTGAGCCGAAGTCAGACGCTCAACCCACTGAGCCACCCAGGCATGTTTCCCATGATTTTTATTAAGATAGAAGACATGAAAAACAAAAGTTGCTATTTCTTTTTTTAAAAAAAATCTTAAAACTTTATGAGGCTATTTTATTTCCAGCTTTATTGAGATATAATAGACATAAAACATTGTGTAAGTTCAATGAGTAAGACATGATGATTTGACAGATGGATATACTGTGAAATGATTACCACACTAGATCAGTTAACACCTCCATCACTTCACATATAACCATTTTTGTGTGTATGGTTACAACAGTGAAGAGCTACTCTTTTTTAATAGCTGAATATATATAATATATATTTAATCAATCATATTTTCCTTATCCATTCATCCATCAATAATAGTTAGTTTGTTTCCATGTTTCAGCTATTGCGAATAATGTCAATTAACATGGGGGTGCAGATATCTGTTCAAGATCCTGACTCCATTTTCTGTGGATATATATATACCCAGAAGTGGGATTGCTGGATCATATGATGGTTTTATTTTCAGTTTTTTGAAGAACCTCACTGTTTGAAAGCTGATATTTCTTGACCATTAATTTAACTAGCATCTTTTTATCACCTATTTGGTGTTAACCATTTCCAGGGGAGTAAATATTACCCAAATCACACATTCTAATCTATGTTTCCTCCATGAACTCCTATCCTGAGCCTCAGAATTGTTAATTTCTCTACATCTGAGTATCTGAAAGTATCTTAAGCCCATGTCCAAGAGGGAAATTATCATCTTTCCCAAAAATGTCTTCCTTTTATAGTATTCATTTCAGTGGAAACATCAGTAAATCACCTCAACCCAAACTCTTTCTCATCCATATCCTTTGTGGCCAATCATCCCTCCAAATCCAATCTCATTAACATTCATTAATCCAAACAAATAACTAAGTACTTGTGCCAAGTACTATTCCAGGTATTAAGTCTATGGTAGCGGACAAAATAAACAAATCTTACTCTAATGGATTTTACATTCTGTAATCCAGACAGGTCAATAAATGCATACATACATACACATAAATACATAGTGGGGATAAAAACAATAAAGAAAACGAAATTAAAGTTAAAGGATAGAGAACAACTGGAGAAAGTGCTACTTTAGCATTGGTCAGAGAAGGGGGCTCTGATGAAGTAACATTTGAGCAGAAACCTAAATGAGTGGAGAGGAAAAGCCACTACAGCTAGAGCAAGTAGATAGAAGGGAATGGCACAAAGTGAAATCAGCTGATACAGGAGTAGACTGCTAGAGCCTTACGAACCATAGCAAAGACATAGTTCCAAGGGAAGTAGAAGCCCTTGGAAGGTTCTCAGCAAGGATGTCCAGATCTGATTTCAATATTAGATGAATCTCTTTACCCCTGAACTCTTTGTTGAGGTTACCTTTGGTATCAAATATTCATCCTGAGAGAGTGGCATCTCCACTTGAACATCTAATAATAATAATAATAATAATAATAATAATACACTTACCTCTTGATTTACAACACTCCAAACTGCTTCTACCTTTATTATTCTTTTTCATTTAAAAACATTCAGTTGTTCAAGATTCAAACACAGAAGTCATCCTTAATCCTCATATTTTTCTCACTCCCTATACACCATCAACAAGTCCTGTTAATGCTGCCTCCAAAATGAACCACAAACCTGTACACCTCTACTGCTCCCCTACATTTAAAACCACTATGATTTCTTACCTAAGTGCCCTTACCACTACAGCCTCTTGTTCTATCCCCTGCTCTCTTGTCCCTTTATAATTCATTCTCCACACAATTAAAAGGATAATCTTATGAAATATGTATCACATTGTGGCATTTCCTTGCTTAAAACTATCTGGTGAGGTTTTCTTGTTGAAATTAGAATAAAACCTGAACTCCATTCTTTCTTAGGAGTTCTTACGAACTCCATTCCTAAGTAGGTCTATGTAACCTAATTTCAAACAACTCTCCCTCTCTACTGCAGGGTCACTGGCTTTTTTCTATTCCTCAAATATGACAAGCTACCACCTTAGGGCATTGGGCTTGCTGTTCTGTTTGCCAGAATGTTCCACCCTCAGTTTTCAGCATAGTTGGTTTCCTCAAACAATTCAGGTCTCACTTTAAGCACAGTCTCCTCAGAGAAGTTTTCTCTGATGACCTAATCTAAAGTAATTGCCTATTATTGTACTCAGTTTCATCATCTTCACATAATATATCTATGATAGGTTGAAATATGGTAACAAAAATATCCACACCTTAATCTCATCATCTGTGAACATGCTACCTTTTAAGGTAAAAGAGACGTTGAAGATACTATTAAGGATCCTAAAACAGGAAGATTACTCTGGATAATCCAGATGGGCCTAATGTAATCACATAGGTCCTTATAAAAAGGGAAGAGGGGTAAGAGAGAGAGGGGGGAATTGAAAGATAGTATGCTGCTAACTTTCAAGATGAAGGAGAGAGCCATGAGCAAAAAAATACAAGTGATCTCTAGGAGCTAGAAAAGGCAAGGGAAGAAAACTTCCCCTAGAGCTTTGGAAGCAATGTAGCCCTGCTGACTGATTTTAAAATTTCTGGCCTCCAGAACCATAAGATAATAAATTTTCATGTTTTAACCCACTAAATTTGTGCAGAAGAAGTAATAGGAAATTATACAAATTTGGGTAACTGAAAATAGGGTGCTGCTGTAACAAATACCTAACAATTTGGAAGTGGTTTTGTAATTTATCGATGGGCAGAAGTTGGAAGAATTTTGAGGAAGATGATAAAATAACACTTGCCTTGAACACTGTTAATAGAAGTATAGATTTTAAAGACCACCAGTGAGAGGATGCAGAGAAAGGGCAACACTCTGCCACTGTTGGTGAGAATGCAAACTGTTGCAGCCACTCTGGAACATAGTATGGAGATTCCTCAAAAAGTTAAAAACAGAACTCAGCGTCAGAAGTTCAGCGTCGCTCCTTATCAGGGAAATACAAATCAAAACCACACTCAGGTATTACCTCACGCCAGTCAGAGTGGCCAAAATGAACAAATCAGGAGACTATAGATGCTGGAGAGGATGTGGAGAAACGGGAACCCTCTTGCACTGTTGGTGGGAATACAAATTGGTGCAGCCGCTCTGGAAAGCAGTGTGGAGGTTCCTCAGAAAATTAAAAATAGACCTACCCTATGACCCAGCAATAGCACTGCTAGGAATTTATCCAAGGGATACAGGAGCACTGATGCATAGGGCCACTTGTACCCCAATGTTCATAGCAGCACTGTCAACAATAGCCAAATTATGGAAAGAGCCTAAATGTCCATCAACTGATGAATGGATAAAGAAATTGTGGTTTATATACACAATGGAATATTACATGGCAATGAGAAAAAATGAAATATGGCCTTTTGTAGCAACGTGGATGGAACTGGAGAGTGTGATGCTAAGTGAAATAAGCCATACAGAGAAAGACAGATACCATATGGTCTCACTCTTATGTGGATCCTGAGAAACTTAACAGGAACCCATGGGGGAGGGGAAGGAAAAAAAAAAAAAAGAGGTTAGAATGGGAGAGAGCCAAAGCATTAGAGACTCTTAAAAACTGAGAACAAACTGAGGGTTGATGGGGGGTGGGAGGGAGGAGAGGGTGGGTGATGGGTATTGAGGAGGGCACCTTTTGGGATGAGCACTGGGTGTTGTATGGAAACCAATTTGTCAATAAATTTCAGAAAAAAAAAAAAAAAGAAATAGAATCTTCACATAAAAAAAAAAAAAAAAAAAAAAACAGAACTCCCCTACAACCCAGCAGTTGCACTACTAGGTAGTTATCCAAAGGATACAAAATACTGATTCGAAGGGACATATGCACCCTGATGTTTATACCAGCATTATAAACAATAGCCAAATTATGGGAAGAGCCCAAATGTCCATTGACTGATGAATGGATAAAGAAGTGGTATATATATGCAATAGAATATTACTCAGCAAACAAAAATGAAATCTTGCCATTGGCAATAACATGGATGAAACTAGAGAGTATTAAGCTAAGTGAAATAAGTCAGTAAGAGAAAAGACAAATATCAAATTATTTCACTCATATGTGGAATTTAAGAAACAAAACAAAAGGGGGCACCTGGGTGGTTCAGTTGGTTAAGCACCTGACTTCGACTCAGGTCGTGCTCTCACAGTTCGTGGGTTAGAGCCCCATGTCAGGCTCTGTGTTGACAGTTTGGAGCCTGGAGCCTACTTTGGATTTTGTGCCTCCCTTTCTCTCTGCTTTTCCCCTGCTCACGCTCTCTCTCTTCTCTCAAAAAAAATAAACATTAATAAAATTTTTTAAAAAAGAAACAAAACATGAATATAGGAGAAAAAAAAGAAAAAAGAGACAGGCAAACCATAAAAGAGACTCTTAACTACAGAGAACAAACTGAGGGTTTCTGGAGGGGAGGTGAGTGAGAGGATGAGTTAAATTGTGGATGGGTAGTAAGGAGGGCACTTGGTGCAATGAGTTGCAATAACATAGGGTGTTGTATGTAAGTGATGAGTCACTAAATTCCACACCTGAAACTAATATAACACTGTATGTAAACTAACTGGAATTTAAATAAAAAGGTAAAAAAAAAAAAACCACCAGTGAGAGCTTAGAAGGAAGGAGGACAGTAAAAAAATTTATAGTCTTAGAAGTATCTAAGTAGTTGTAGATTGTTGGTAGAAATATAAGTATCAAAAGAACTACTGATAAGGACTCAGAAGAAAATTAGGAACATATTATAGGAAACTAGAAGAATGGGATCCTTGTTATAACGTGGCAGAAAACTTAACAGAATTGTGTTTTACAGTTACATGGAAAGCAAAACTTGCAAGCAATGAAGTTGGCTATTTATTTTTTGTTTATTTATTTATTTTTATTTTTTATTATTTATTTTTATATATGAAATTTATTGTCAAATTGGTTTCCATACAACACCCAGTGCTCATCCTAAAAGATGCCCTCTTCAATGCCCATCACCTACCCTACCCTCCCTCCCGCCCCCCCCCCCCCCCCCCCCCATCAACCCTCAGTTTGTTCTCAGTTTTTAAGAGTCTCTTATGCTTTGGCTCTCTCCACTCTAACCTCTTTTTTTTTCCTTCCCCTCCCCCATGGGTTTCTGTTAAGTTTCTCAGGATCCACATAAGAGTGAAAACATATGGTATCTGTCTTTCTCTGTATGGCTTATTTCACTTAGCATCACACTCTCCAATTCCATCCACGTTGCTACAAAGGGCCATATTTCATTCTTTCTTATTGCCACATAGTACTCCATTGTGTATATAAACCACAATTTCTTTATCCATTCATCAGTTGATGGACATTTAGGCTATTTAAATGACTAGAGTTCTAAGCAAGATGTTGAAGGTAAAGCCTCGAGTTACAGTCTTGCTTCTTCTTGCTGCCTACAGTAAGTTGTGAAGTGAAAGATATAAATTGAAAGAAGTGTTGAGCAAAAAAGAACTAGCACCTGATGATTTGGGAAATTCTTAGCCTATCTAGATTGCAAAAGATACCCAAATTAGTAGATTCATTGTCAGGAAAACATGCTGTAGGAGGAAACCAAGGGTGTGGCTGGACAACATTGTGCTAGTGCCTTGGAAAAATGGAAGGTGAGAGTATTAAAAAACACACAGAAGGCTTTTTGAAGAGATTAGGCATGTGAGTTATGGATCTCCTCAGCCATCTAATAATAAGGCACGAAAACATATAGACCTATCCAGAAAATGCTTATGGAGGAGACTCCTGTCCAATGGAGTGAATTCCTGAGACATACATGAGAGACTTACAAGTTTTTGCGAATGTTACACCAGCAGAAATACTACCAGCATGGACTGAAAGAGACAAAGAAAGATGACATAAAAGGAGATTGTTAGACTCCCAAAGTTGTACAGGCATGAAACAGGCTGATAAAACTATTCATTCAATGGCAAATACTTGTTATCCTTCATAAAAAGGGATTCTTTAGAAGGGAAAGCCAAAAACCCAGAGGACAAAGCCACCAAGTCCAGTAAGTAGAGCTGTGAGCAAAGAGTTTGTGGTAATTATAGCAGTAACTAGAACCTAGTACCCTATCAATAACTGAAGTTATTTTATTCATTCATTTTGTTCAGTGTTAGTTTCTTCAAGAAAGTAAGTTCCAGGAATATCAAAAATCTTGCTTGTCTTGTTCACTAGAACACCTAGTTCAATGTCCAATATAGTATATATACTCAATAAATGTCAACTAAATGAATTAATATATTAATAGTACAGTTATATAAACAGATAACTTTGGCTAAGGGTTCCATGCAATTCCCAGATCTAATCTCAAAAAAATATAGCAAAATGTACCACTAATACAGGAATACATGCAAAACTTTTAAAAATAATTTATTTTAAGAGAAGCCATATGCAGTTATTAATATTTAACCATGAAAAAGGACAAATGTATTTCTGATACATCTCACAGTTGATATACTGATGTATCATGACATCAAATTTTAGTGAGCTCACATCTCTGATAATTTCAAAAGTCATGAGCTTCGTGGAATCATTACTATCATTGGGCCAATTCCCCAAAGAAACAAAATGATATTTAAATTTCCCTCAAAAATCCTAAGGTCATTTATTGTTGCAGATTTTATCATAGGAAAGTTTAAAGGCTGATGTGTCCTGTTGTAAAGAACCCAGGGATAATCTAGAAGTCAGATCATTTAAAAGCTGTGCATACTACCACACAAATGAAATTAAAATAGCATCTCTCAAATCCAATCTGATTTTTTAAATCTGGTAGCTCCATCTGTGGGCCATTGCTAAAATCTGCTGCTACCGTTTGTGCATTCTAATCACACCATCTGATTGCCAAAATCAAGCCCCAGAATGATGTATATGTATTTTTTCTCATAAATTTTGCTCATATAAGTGGGCTCAAAGTATACCTGAGACAAGGGTAGAGTCTCACATGGCATGTTCTCCCCCTGAGAAAATCATTTGGTTGTGAAAAGTAATCTAACTGAATATCTTCCAATTAATTTATGGCATGCATGAAAGCATTTTCTAAGTATATAGAGAAAAACTGAATTTTAATAAGGAGATGATTTTGATTTCTGATTATATTTTGGATTGCTCAGATTACTTTAACTGGAACAGGAAAAATGAACAGAAATAAGCATGAGCAGGTATTTAGAAAGTTTATTTACTAGAAATCTTAGGTAATTTCACACTAATTCTGATTGTTCTTGTTTCTATTCTCTAAAAAGTACTGAATACCTATCAGGTATTCTAGTCTTAGCAATTGCTGGTTAAAACCCAACAAGGAAAAATGTTCTTTACTCTCTATCTCTCAATGGCATTTCTACATCTAGCAATGAATCATCACTAAAAATCCAGTGAAAGGAAAGAGGAATTCCTCTCTGACATATCTCTAATTTACAGGCAAGACAAGGCTGGCTCTCGTTATTAGTTATCTGTAGCTATGTGACAAACCACTCCAAAATTTGCAGCTTTAAACAATAGACGTTCATTATGAAATTGCTTCTGTGGTTCAGGGATCCAGGTTTGGCTTAAATGAGTGCCTCTGGTTCAGGGTCTCTCATAAGGCTCTAATCAAATTGTTTACCATGGCTGCAACCAGCACAAGACCTAAAGAAAGGGTGACTAGCTCCCAACTCACGCACATTGGTAGGGAGAAAGTCTTCAATGGTTGTTGACTGGCAACATCAAGTTCATGCCACAAAAACCTCTCCATTAGGCAGCTCACCAAACAGAAGCTGGCTTCCCTTAGACTTAACACACAAGTAAAGAAGAAGGCACTCAAGATGGAAACAAGTGTCTTTTTGGCACCTAATGTCTGAAGGGGAAAACCATCACTTTTACAATATTCTTTTTATTAGAAGTGAGCTGCCAGGTCCAGCCCACACTTAGAGGAAGAGCATTACACAAGGCCATGCATAATAGGAGGCAAGAATCAACAGAGAGCAAGTTAGAGGCTATCACAGCTTCCTACTCAGAGATTTGAGATTCTCATACTGCAATGATTAATTTTATGTGTCAATCTGACTAGGATATAGTAACCAGCTGTTAGGTCAAACACTAGTCTAGATGTTGCTATAAAGGTTGTTTTTTCAGTGGTTAACACAAGTTTTCTAAGAAGGAATTATGCTCCTATTGCTGCGTATAAACCCTGCCTGAATTTCCAGCCTTCAGACTCAAGACTGTAATATCAACTCTCACTTGAATCTTCAACCTGTTGACTTAACCAGGAGATTTCAGACAATCTTCTACAACCGCATGAACCAATTTGTTGAAAATCTCTGTCACTCAATCTCTTTCTCCTCCTCTTCCCACCCCCCCTCTACCCTCTCTCCCTCCTTTTCCTCTTCTCCCTATTTCATGATAGGGAGACTCACTTACTACTCAGGATTATTATGAGGTTAAAATATAGTAGCATATTACAGCACATTGATTTTGGAGCCAGTCATTCAAGCTTGTATTCAAAACACTCTCTCCCTTACATAAAAGTTTTTTGACTTTAAGCAATTATTGTTGCTACTACTATCATAGTTTACCATACAGTGAAGAATCCATGTGGATTAAACAAAGTTAATATAAGTCCTGTTTTCACTGTGTATAATGTATTGCCTAGCAACCAGAAACATAAAAATTAACAGCAAATAGGGCATTCATAGGTGGATGGAATAAATCATAGTTTAAAATAGTCAATCAGCTCATTTTCCTTGATATCAATATGGTTTCACATTTGTTAATATATTAATTATTGTAGCAGGGTTTTTTCAAAGTTGCTTGGTAGATATAGCCGCATTTTAGCCCAGATGTGTGTTTGCCATAACATGTTTTATATGTTTTTATGTTTTATATGTAAATATTGACAGTGTTTCTTTTGGGGTATTTTGTTATGTTTCTGTTCAGTTTAACAGAGCATTTGTTCACTTCTTTTCAGCTTAGGCATTAATCACATACATAACACATAATGCGGTGTTTTTTTTTATGAAATTTATTGACAAATTGGTTTCCATACAACACCCAGTGCTCATCCCAAAAGGTGCCCTCCTCAATACCCATCACCCACCCTCTCCTCCCTCCCACCCCCCATCAACCCTCAGTTTGTTCTCAGTTTTTAACAGTCTCTTATGCTTTGGCTCTCTCCCATTCTAACCTCTTTTTTTTTTTTTTCCTTCACCTCCCCCATGGGTTCCTGTTAAGTTTCTCAGGATCAACATAAGAGTGAAACCATATGGTATCTGTCTTTCTCTGTATGGCTTATTTCACTTAGCATCACACTCTCCAGTTCCATCCACGTTGCTACAAGGCCATATTTCATTTTTTCTCATTGCCATGTAATATTCCATTGTGCATATAAACCACAATTTCTTTATCCATTCATCAGTTGATGGACATTTAGGCTCTTTCCATAATTTGGCTATTGTTGACAGTGCTGCTATGAACATTGGGGTACAAGTGGCCCTATGCATCAGTACTCCTGTATCCCTTGGATAAATTCCTAGCAGTGCTATTGCTGGGTCATAGGGTAGGTCTATTTTTAATTTTATGAGGAACCCCCACAATGCTTTCCAGAGCGGCTGCACCTATTTGAATTCCCACCAACAGTGCAAGAGGGTTCCCGTTTCTCCACATCCTCTCCAGCATCTATAGTCTCCTGATTTGTTCATTTTGGCCACTCTGACTGGCGTGAGGTGATACCTGAGTGTGGTTTTGATTTGTATTTCCCTGATAAGGAGCGACGCTGAACATCTTTTCATGAGCCTGTTGGCCATCCGGATGTCTTCTTTAGAGAAGTGTCTATTCATGTTTTCTGCCCATTTCTTCACTGGGTTATTTGTTTTTCGGGTGTGGAGTTTGGTGAGCTCTTTATAGATTTTGGATACTAGCCCTTTGTCCGATATGTCATTTGTGAATATCTTTTCCCATTCCGTTGGTTGCCTTTTAGTTTTGTTGGTTGTTTCCTTTGCTGTGCAGAAGCTTTTTATCTTCATAAGGTCCCAGTAATTCACTTTTGCTTTTAATTCCCTCGCCTTTGGGGATGTGTCGAGTAAGAGATTGCTACGGCTGAGGTCAGAGAGGTCTTTTCCTGCTTTCTCCTCTAAGGTTTTGATGGTTTCCTGTCTCACATTTAGGTCCTTTATCCATTTTGAGTTTATTTTTGTGAATGGTGTGAGAAAGTGGTCGAGTTTCAACCTTCTGCATGTTGCTGTCCAGTTCTCCCAGCACCATTTGTTAAAGAGACTGTCTTTTTTCCATTGGATGTTCTTTCCTGCTTTGCCAAAGATGAGTTGGCCATACGTTTGTGGGTCTAGTTCTGGGGTTTCTATTCTATTCCATTGGTCTATGTGTCTGTTTTTGTGCCAATACCATGCTGTCTTGATGATGACAGCTTTGTAGTAGAGGCTAAAGTCTGGGATTGTGATGCCTCCTGCTTTGGTCTTCCTCTTCAAAATTCCTTTGGCTATTCGGGGCCTTTTGTGGTTCCATATGAATTTTAGGATTGCTTGTTCTAGTGGCGAGAAGAATGCTGGTGCAATTTTGATTGGGATTGCATTGAATGTGTAGATAGCTTTGGGTAGTATTGACATTTTGACAATATTTATTTTTCCAATCCATGAGCAGGGAATGTCTTTCCATTTCTTTATATCTTCTTCAATTTCCTTCATAAGCTTTCTATAGTTTTCAGCATACAGATCCTTTACATCTTTGGTTAGATTTATTCCTAGGTATTTCATGCTTCTTGGTGCAATTGTGAATGGGATCAGTTTCTTTATTTGTCTTTCTGTTGCTTCATTGTTAGTGTATAAGAATGCAACTGATTTCTGTACATTGATTTTGTATCCTGCAACTTTGCTGAATTCCTGTATCAGTTCTAGCAGACTTTTGCTGGAGTCTATCGGATTTTCCATGTATAGTATCATGTCATCTGCAAAAAGCGAAAGCTTGACTTCATCTTTGCCAATTTTGATGCCTTTGATTTCCTTTTGTTGTCTGATTGCTGATGCTAGAACTTCCAGCACTATGTTATACAGCAGCAGTGAGAGTGGGCATCCTTGTCGTGTTCCTGATCTCAGGGAAAAAGCTCTCAGTTTTTCCCCGTTGAGGATGATGTTAGCTGTGGGCTTTTCATAAATGGCTTTTATGATCTTTAAGTATGTTCCTTCTATCCCGACTTTCTCAAGGGTTTTTATTAAGAAAGGGTGCTGGATTTTGTCGAAGGCCTTTTCTGCATCGATTGACAGGATCATATGGTTCTTCTCTTTTTTTTTGTTAATGTGATGTATCACGTTGATTGATTTGCGAATGTTGAACCAGCCCTGCATCCCAGGAATGAATCCCACTTGATCATGGTGAATAATTCTTTTTATATGCCGTTGAATTCGATTTGCTAGTATCTTATTGAGAATTTTTGCATCCATATTCATCAGGGATATTGGCCTGTAGTTCTCTTTTTTTACTGGGTCTCTGTCTGGTTTAGGAATCAAAGTAATACTGGCTTCATAGAATGAGTCTGGAAGTTTTCCTTCCCTTTCTATTTCTTGGAATAGCTTGAGAAGGATAGGTATTATCTCTGCTTTAAACGTCTGGTAGAACTCCCCTGGGAAGCCATCTGGTCCTGGACTCTTATTTGTTGGGAGATTTTTGATAACCGATTCAATTTCTTCGCTGGTTATGGGTCTGTTCAAGCTTTCTATTTCCTCCTGATTGAGTTTTGGAAGAGTGTGGGTGTTCAGGAATTTGTCCATTTCTTCCAGGTTGTCCAATTTGTTGGCATATAGTTTTTCATAGTATTCCCTGATAATTGTTTGTATCTCTGAGGGATTGGTTGTAAGAATTCCATTTTCATTCATGATTTTATCTATTTGGGTCATCTCCCTTTTCTTTTTGAGAAGCCTGGCTAGAGGTTTGTCAATTTTGTTTATTTTTTCAAAAAACCAACTCTTGGTTTCGTTGATCTGCTCTACAGTTTTTTTAGATTCTATATTGTTTATTTCTGCTCTGATCTTTATTATTTCTCTTCTTCTGCTGGGTTTAGGCTGCCTTTGCTGTTCTGCTTCTACTTCCTTTAGGTGTGCTGTTAGATTTTGTATTTGGGATTTTTCTTGTTTCTTGAGATAGGCCTGGATTGCAATGTATTTTCCTCTCAGGACTGCCTTCGCTGCATCGCAAAGCGTTTGGATTGTTGTATTTTCATTTTTGTTTGTTTCCATATATTTTTTAATTTCTTCTCTAATTGCCTGGTTGACCCACTCATTCGTTAGTAGGGTGTTCTTTAACCTCCATGCTTTTGGAGGTTTTCCAGACTTTTTTCTGTGGTTGATTTCAAGCTTCATAGCATTGTGGTCTGAAAGTAAGCATGGTATAATTTCAATTCTTGTAAACTTATGAAGGGCTGTTTTGTGACCCAGTATATGATCTATCTTGGAGAATGTTCCATGTGCACTCGAGAAGAAAGTATATTCTGTTGCTTTGGGATGCAGAGTTCTAAATATATCTGTCAAATCCATCTGATCCAATGTCTCATTCAGGGCCCTTGTTTCTTTATTGACCGTGTGTCTAGATGATCTATCCATTTCTGTAAGTGGGGTGTTAAAGTCCCCTGCAATGACCACATTCTTATCAATAAGGTTGCTTATGTTTATGAGTAATTGTTTTATATATTTGGGGGCTCCGGTATTCGGTGCATAGACATTTATAATTGTTAGCTCTTCCTGATGGATAGACCCTGTAACTATTATATAATGTCCTTCTTCATCTCTTGTTACAGCCTTTAATTTAAAGTCTAGGTTTTCTGATATAAGTATGGCTACTCCAGCTTTCTTTTGGCTTCCAGTCGCATGATAAATAGTTCTCCATCCCCTTACTCTCAATCTGAAGGTGTCCTCAGGTCTAAAATGAGTCTCTTGTAGACAGCAAATAGATGGGTCTTGTTTTTTTTATCCATTCTGATACCCTATGTCTTTGGTTGGCGCATTTAATCCATTTACATTCAGTGTTATTATAGAAAGATACGGGTTTAGAGTCATTGTGATGTCTGTATGTTTTATGCTTGTAGTGATGTCTCTGGGACTTTGTCTCACAGGGTCCCCCTTAGGATCTCTTGTAGGGCTGGTTTAGTGGTGACAAATTCCTTCAGTTTCTGTTTGTTTGGGAAGACCTTTATCTCTCCTTCTATTCTAAATGACAGACTTGCTGGATAAAGGATTCTTGGCTGCATATTTTTTCTGTCTAGCACCCTGAAAATCTCGTGCCAATTCTTTCTGGCCTGCCAAGTTTCAAAAGAGAGATCAGTCACGAGTCTTATAGGTCTCCCTTTATATGTGAGGGCACGTTTACCCCTTGCTGCTTTCAGAATTTTCTCTTTATCCTTGTATTTTGCCAGTTTCACTATGATATGTCGTGCAGAAGATCGATTCAAGTTACGTCTGAAGGGAGTTCTCTGTGCCTCTTGGATTTCAATGCCTTTTTCCTTCCCCAGTTCAGGGAAGTTCTCAGCTATGATTTCTTCAAGTACCCCTTCAGCACCTTTCCCTCTCTCTTCCTCCTCTGGGATACCAATTATGCGTATATTATTTCTTTTTAGTGTATCACTTAGTTCTCTAATTTTCCCCTCATACTCCTGGATTTTTTTATCTCTCTTTTTCTCAGCTTCCTCTTTTTCCATAACTTTATCTTCTAGTTCACCTATTCTCTCCTCTGCCTCTTCAAGCCGAGCTGTGGTGGTTTCCATTTTGTTATGCATTTCGTTTAAAGCGTTTTTCAGCTCCTCGTGACTGTTCCTTAGTCCCTTGATCTCTGTAGCAAGAGATTCTCTGCTGTCCTGTATACTGTTTTCAAGCCCAGCGATTAATTTTATGACTATTATTCTAAATTCACTTTCTGTTATATTATTTAAGTCCTTTTTGATCAGCTCATTAGCTGTTGTTATTTCCTGGAGATTCTTCTGAGGGGAATTCTTCCGCTTCGTCATTTTGGATAGTCCCTGGCGTGGTAAGGACCTGCAGGGCACTTCCCCTGTGCTGTGGTGTATAACTGGAGTTGGTGGGCGGGGCCGCAGTCAGACCTGATGTCTGCCCCCAGCCCACTGCTGGGGCCACAGTCAGACTGGTGTGTGCCTTCTCTTCCCCTCTCCTAGGGGCGGGATTCACTGTGGGGTGGGGTGGCTCGTCTGGGCTACTTGCACACTGCCAGGCTTGTGATGCTGGGGATCTGGTGTATTAGCTGGGGTGGGTAGGCAAGGTGCACGGGGGCGGGAGGGGCAGGCTTAGATCGCTTCTCCTTAGGTGATCCACTTCAGGAGGGGCCCTGTGGCAGCGGGAGGGAGTCCGATCCACTGCCGGAGGTTTGGCTCCGCAAAAGCGCCGAGTTGGGTGTTTGCGCGGAGCGAGCAAGTTCCCTGGCAGGAACTGGTTCTCTTTGGGATTTTGGCTGGGGGATGGGCGGGGGAGATGGCGCTGGCGAGCGCCTTTGTTCCCCACCAAACTGAGCTCTGTTGTCAGGGGGCTCAGCAGCTCTCCCTCCCTTTGTCCTCCAGCCTTCCCGCTTTCCGAGCAGAGCTGTTAACTTATGACCTCCCAGACGCTAAGTCGCGCTTGTTGTGGGAACACAGTCCGCCCGGCCCCTCCGCTTTTGCAAGCCAGACTCGGGGGCTCTGCTTGGCCGGCGAGCCGCCCCTCCGCCCCGGCTCCCTCCCGCCAGTCCGTGGAGCGCGCACTGCCTCCCCGCCCTTCCTACCCTCTTCCGTGGGCCTCTCGTCTGCGTTTGGCCCCGGCGACAACGTTCTGCTAATCCTCTGGTGGTTTTCTGGGTTATTTAGGCAGGTGTAGATGGAATCTAAGTGATCAGCAGGACGTGCGGTGAGCCCAGCGTCCTCCTAAGCCGCCATCTTGCCGACAAGTCCCTAATGCGGTTGTAAAAACCATAGAATGGACAAAGAAGTGGGACTGTGAAAAGCTCTTCACTTAGTCTGTTTAAAGGGGAATATCCTACCTGAAGAATATATTTATCATCCTGATATATGCTCCATCTTCAAATGAGTATAGGCTCTAAGTCTTCTATTTGGTAATTCTGTTGTCCAATAATATATATGATTCATTTAAAAACTGTTTTCAGGGGATGCTTGGGTGGCTCAGTTGGTTAAGTGTCCGAGTCTTGTTTTTGACTCAAATCATGATCTCATAGTTCATGAGTTCAAGCCCTGCATTGAGCTTTGCACTGACACCACTGAGCCTGCTTGGGATTCTGTCCCTCTCTCTGTCCACCCCTCCCCTGCTTGTTCTCTATCTCTCTCTCAAAATAAATAAAAATAAACTTTAAAAATAGTCCTCAGAATTTCTCATAGCATGCATGTATGGAGGACAATTCCATATTGCATGGTGCAAATAGCAGTATGCTGAGGCTCACATAAGGATTCTGATGGCTTTCTGCTAGTAGCCGTGTAACCTTGAAAAAGTCATTTCAACTCTATACCCAAGTCTTAGTTTCCTTACATGTAGAGAGTGAACCTGTCAAAACATAACCCTACTACGAACCTATCTAAGAACAATATAAAACTTGAAATTCTACACTTAGGAAAAAAATAGGTAAGATTGTGTCCCAAACCAAATTATATTACTCCTTGCTTCATTTATACATAAGTTAATAATAACTCTAAATTGAATAATTAGTGGATACTTCTTTTGTTTTTACCAAACTTATTCCTCTAGAAAAGCTCCGAGGAAATGAAAAACTAGATAATTAAATATCAACCTAAAGGATGTAGTGGGAAAGGCCAGACCCAAAAAAATTTTCAAATAAAACAATTTAATCTTAAAATATACACTTTCTCAATAATTATTTTATTATCATTAAAAAGCAATAAAGTACCTCAAAGATATAGCCAGGGATGTCTCCAGGGATATTGATCATATTATTGAGTAGAATCTAATCACTTGCTGGGTCACTACAGGGTTACTGTGCACCTTAAAGACTTGAGAGAGAGAAAGAGAAAGCATGTTACACTTTCTTTGTTTCTTGTCTCCACAGAATAAGCGTATCTTGGCAGTAAGCCTATAATAGGACCTTGAATATTCTTTCTGTTTTATTCATTCTTTCTATTCTCAACACCAGAATGTGTCACTAAGTCAACTCAGTTCTGTTCTTGCATTCTACCTCATAAATCATGGATGACAAAACAAGGCAGGACCTTAGATGTTTCCAGGCTTAAGACTTTAGTAGAGTTCACCAGAGAATCCTAATTTGGGATTGTGTTTGTTCAGTCATTAATAAAGTGGAACTGTGTTCTCTATTTGGCTCTAGTTTTTCCAAGTATACTAGTTTAGCAGGAAACCAAACTGGGAAAAAATAAAAAGCACAGAATGCCAACATAAAATCCTCATACTGTATCTTTAAAAAAATCCCTTCCTCAAACTTTCATAGTACTGTCATGGGGCATTTCTTATATCTCTTTTTTATCTTGTATTATAAATGTTTATAAAAGAGATTTCATATAGATACTAAGGTTGCTTCTTTTACTATTAGGTGGCAATGACCCTACATCTGGACTTTGACATTTAGAAGTTAGCTGATTATGATTAAGCATACTTTTTTTCCTGAATGTGCCCAATCTTCTATGCAATTCATTTACATTATTTACAATCAACAGTGTCTCTGGGATAAGTTATTCAACATTGTAAGTAGAATTGTTGTTGCTGCTAGCTTAGTTCATTTGCTTACATTCTTCAAAATAGGGAGTAAATTATTTATTGTCACTGAATTTAAAACTATAAAATATAACAATAGTTATAGTACCATAAATTTGTTTAATGCTTTTTTTTAACTTTTTAATGTTTATTTGTATAAAAGAGAGAGAGAGAGAGAGAGAGCAAGGGAGGGGCATAGAGAAATAGAGACAGAATCTGAAGTAGGCTCCAGGCTCTGAACTGTCAGCACAGAGCCTGATGCAAAGTTCAAACCCACCAACTGTGAGATCATGACCTGAGCTGAAGTTGGATGCTCAAACGATACCACCCAGGTGCCCCTTGTCTAATGTTTTAGAGAAGTCCTTCCCAAACACCAGGCAAAACACTAATGTCTATCTTTATTGAATTTTTAGGTCTACAATTAAATGAGAAAAATTAAAAACAGAACAAAGAGTTTTCTAGCTTTGGTTAGGATATAGAAGATCAAGAGACTTTTTCTATCATCATCATCATCATCATCATCATTATCATCATCATCTTGAATAAACTGAAAATAAATCAACGTGTTTTTTTTTAAATCCCATGAGAGAGATACTGATGTTAAAAAGTATAAATGAACTAAATTCCAGAAAGGTATTATCCTTTTCAAGGAAAATTTTCCAGTCTGAGGAGCAAATCCACCATATATAGGAAGCTGTACTGGTGTAAGGAGAAACAAGCAGAACTTTTAATGGTAACACATGAGTCAGCATGGTATTTATGCATTCTGTGGAGTCCCAGACTCAGAAATTGTTTCCCAAGGGGCCATTACCAACTATACGGTAGCATATCATAGACTTAGGTGAGGTAAGAAGGTAGGGACAGAAGAGCAATATCTCAAGGCTTAGAAGGCCATGAACAAAATTAAAGAGAAGAGAGTTATTCAGTAGCCCACAGAGCTGACAGGTGAATTGTAAAAAGAGATAACCAGAATCTTACTGAGGTTTATATCTCAAGCTCTGCAGAAGTTAGAGTCCTGAAGATGTTTTCAAAACATTTACAATCAATAATAAATTGAAGTTTATTAAAACTGGAACCCAGCCCAGATTCAGCTCAGTATTAGATCAGATCAAAGAAATTAGTCCCTTAACTTAGCAGCCTCAAAGGAAAGGAGGATTCCCTTTTCTAGAGTTAAGTAGTAATTACTTTCATCTCTATCACTTATCTTTAAACAGTTTCTGGCATACAGTTAAAAATTATTAGACATGAAAAAAAGTAGGACAATGTGACCTAAAATCAATATAAAACACTGTCAGTAGAAGCAGAACCACAGATGACCTGTACCTTGGAATAAGCAGAAAAGGAATTTAAAATCAGTAATATAAACATGGAAAGTGATTTACAGAAAGTGAAGGCCAAAATACATGAACACATAAGGAATTTCATCACAGAAATAAAAACCTTAAAAATAAAAAAAAAAATGAAAATTCTCATGAATACAAGAACTAGAAGAATTTGCAGCATCTGAGACCTGCAGCCATATCAAGCATTAAATACAGCCCAACTCCTAGCCAGATTAGCATGAAATCTCACACTAAGGATCTACTTACCTCAGTTAATATTACATATCACATTTGGTTGCAATTAAAATTATAAAGCATGCCTAAAGCTAAGAAAAAAGTCAGAAGAGACAAAGTAGACACCAGAACTAGACTCAAGTATGGCACATATGTTGAAATGATCAAGCATGGGATTTTAAATAACTATGATGAATATATCAAAATGACAAATGGAAAAAGTATAAAACATGCAAGTCTAATTAGAGAAATGAGAATTATAAAAATGAATCAAGAGGATTCATATATATCAAAAACACTGAAAAGGAGTGGTGCACCTGGGTGGCCCAGTCAGTTAAGGATCCAACTTTTTTATTTTTTAATGTTTACTTATTTACTTTTGAGAGAAAAAGCACAAGCAGGGGAGGGACAGAGAGAGAGGGACATACAGGATCTGAAGCAGGCTTCAGGCTCCAAAATGTCAGCACACACCCCAATGCAGGGCTCAACTCCACAAACCATGAGATCATGACCTGAGCTGAAGTTAGACACTTAACAGATGTCCAGGTGTCCCTAAGTGTCTGACTCTTGCTTTTCACTCAGGTCATGATCTCACAAACTGTGAGATCAAGCCTGGCACTGAGCTATGCAATGACTGCATGGAGCCTGATTGGGATTCTCTCTTTCTCTCTCTGCCCCTTCCCAACTTGGGCATACTCATGCATGCTCTCTCTCTCAAAATAAATAAACTTTTTTTGAAAACTGTTGAAAGAAGTACTTTAGTGAAAAAGGAAAATAATAGGCCAAAAGATATTGAAAAAAGGAAAACTACAAACTACTATTTTCCTATGAACATAGATGTGAAAATACTCAACAAAATATTAGCAAATCAATTATAACAATGTATAAAAGGAATATACATTATGAACAAGTAGGAAGTAGGATTTATTCCAGAATGCAAAGCTGATTCCAAATTCAAAAACTGGTCAATTATAACCACTCTCTCAACAGGCTAAAGACAAAAAAAATAAAGAAAGAAAGAAAAGAAAAACCATGTAATCATATCAATCGATGCAGAAAAAACATTTGGAAAAAATCCAATACTCATTGTTGATTAAAAAAAAAAACTCTTAAACTAGCAATAGAAGGGAATTTTCTCACTTGATATAAAACATCTACAAAATCCCTACAGCTAACATATTTAATGGTGAGAAAATAGGTATTGTCCTCTAAGAACTGGAAGAAGACAAGGTTGTACTCCCTCATCATTTCTAGTCAACATTGTACTGGAAGTCCTAACTAGTGCAATAAGAAGATAAAGAAGAAATTAAATATATACAAAATTGGGAAGGAAGACACAAAATTGTCTTTGTTCACAGATAATGATTGCCTGTGTATAAATTCCCAAGGAATTAACTAAAAAAAAAATTACTAGAACTAAAAAGCAAGGAGAGAAAGTTTACAGGAGACAATGTTAATATACGTAAGTCTCAACTGACTTTCTATATACACATAATGAACAAATGGAAGTTGAAATTTATTTTTGTGCCAGTACCATAATGTCTTGATCACCACATTTTGTCATATAACTTAAAGTCTGGAACAGAGATACCTTCAGTTTTGATTTTTCTTTTTCAAGGCTGCTTTGGCTATTCAGGATCTTTTGTGGTTCCATACAAATTTTATGACTATTTGTTCTAGCTTTGTGGAAAATGCTGTTGGTATTTGGATAAGGATTGCATTAAATGTATAGATTGCTTTGGGTAATACAGACATTTTAATAGTATTTGTTCTTCCAATCCATGAGCATGGAATGATTTTCCATTTCTTCGTGTAATCTGCAAGTACTTTCATCAGTGTTTTATAGTTTTTAGAGTGAAGATCTCTTACATGTTTGGTTAGGTTCATTCCTACGTATCTTATGGTTTTAGGTGCAATTGTAAATGAGATTAATTTCTTGATTTAAAAAAAGAATACAATATCACCAAAAAAAGTGAAAATACCTGGATATAAATCCAATAAAATATGTACACATCTATATGTTAGAAACTAAGAAACTGAAGGAATCAAAAACCATCTACATACTGGAGAAATACTCCATGTTCATATACGTTAAATGTCAATTTTTCCCAACATGATCTATACAGGCAATATAATATCAATAAAAATTCCAGAAAAACTATTCTGTAGATATATACCAACAAATTCTAAAGTTTATAGGTAAAATCAAGAGAGCTAGAATAATCAGCACATGCTAAAGAAGAACAAATTTGAAGTACTCACACTCTACTTTCAGGACTTACTATAAACTACAGTAATCTGAACAGAATTATGTTGATGAAAGAATAGATATACAGATCAATGGAATAGAGAGATCAGAAATAGACCCACACAAATAAAAATCAACTGATATTTGACAAAGAAACGAAAGGTAATTCGATAAAAGTAATCTTTTCAACAAGTTGTCCTAAAACAATTGGAGGTCCAAGAAACAAACAAAATCCTACAAAAACAACAAAACCACACACACTAGATACAAACCTTATACCTGTCACCAAAATTAACTTACCATAGGTTTTAGGCTTATACATAAAACTCAAAAGTATAAAACTTAAAAACTTAGAAAAAAACACAGAAAAAAATCTACATGATCTTGGGTTTGGCAATCTAACTGCATGATCCATGAAGAAAATCACTAAATTGCAATTTGTTAAAATTTTAAAATTCTTTGTAAAATACACTGTTAAAATCAAAAGACAAGCTAAAAATAAGAAAATGTTTGCAAATGGATATCTGATAAAAAAACCTGGTATAGAAATATAAAAAGAAACTTTAAAACACAGTAATAAGTAAGCCTACAACCTCAGTAAAGAAGACAGACATATACAAACTAAGCATGTGAAAAGGTTTTGAACCTCAGTCGTCCTTAAGGAATTGCAAATTAAACCAACAATTAGATATACTCTGCACCTATTAGAATGGCTAATTAAAAAAATTACAACACCAATTGCTGGTGAGTATGCAGAGCAGTTATACCTCTCATGTATTACTGGTAGGAATTCAAAATAGTGTAGCCACTTTAGAAAATATTTTCTAATTTTTTACAAAGCTAAACACTGTTTTATGCTACAGCCCACCCATCATGCTCCTAGGTATTTATCTGAATTATTTTAAAACTATGTCAACACAAAATCCAACATGCAATCTTTATAGCTGTTTTATCTATGATAGCAAAAAAAAAAAAATGGAAACAATCAAGATGTCCTTCAATAGGTAAATGAATAAGCAAACTGTCTTATTCATCTACACAATTCAGTTTTATTCAGGAAAAGAGAGAGAGAGAGGAGAGAAAGAAAGAGAGAGAGAGAGGGAGAGAGAGAGATGAGCTACCAAGCCACAAAAGGTATGGAGGAAACTTAAATGCATAAGGCTAAGTAAAAGAAGCCAGTATGAAAAAACTACATACTAGAATACTTCATTTATAAGGCATTCCAGAAAAGAAAAACTTTTGAAGAGACTAAAAACATCCGTGGTTGCCAAGAATTCTGGAAGAAGGGTGGGAAGCTTAAATTCGAGCAGCACAGTGTGGTTTTTATGGTAGTGAACATGTTCTGTTTGATACTGTAATGTAGGATACAGGACACTACAAATTTACGCATTTATGTTTATTGAACATTGCAGCACCAAAAGTGAGCTTTAATGAATGAAAAATTTTTAAAAACCATTTAAAAGGCCTGGGGATCTCAGGATAGAATGCAAAAATGTGATAACACAACCTCACTATATGTATGAAATGTATGAAATAACATCACTGAAGGGGTTGCAGGGGTGGAGTAGGGAAGGTCCCGACTTCAGAAATGCATAGACTCTGTAAAACTGAAGTTAAAAGAAACTATACTCCAGTGGATCCTACAGGAATGGGACAACAATTCTAATAGCACTACACATGAATACTGAATTGAACAGTAAATACATGGCAAATGGTGATAGCCAGATTCCTTACTATACGAGTGGGAATTCACAGATAAGCAAGGGAAGAGGTGAGAATGATCCATTCAGTAATAGATTAGATTCACAGGCATGACTAGGAAATCCTGCTTGGGTTCATAAAGATACACATGATTTTGTATATGAATATTTATAGATACATATATAAATTATTATATACACATATATGTGTATTAATAGACATACATATTCCCCTGCTAGGTCAGTTAAGAGAGCTAGAAGCAATGACACCTCAATAGCAGAAGTACACTTAAAAACCAGATCTTGGTTAGTAATACCATTCTCCAATAAAAGAAATCAGAGACCTCAGGAGAAATTGCCGATTCTAGAGCTGGGACAGGAAATACACAAGGTGAACCTGGAACATCTTGTAATGCCAGACAGAAGTTAGCAGGTGTTCAAAAACAAAAACAAAAGCCCACCTGCATGAGTGTATGCGTATGACAAAGGAACACAGGAATCAACTGAAAAAGTTGTTCAGTCTAATCATGAAGAAAAAAGTCAGATAAATTTCAACTGATGGATATTTGCAGGAAATAAAAGCAAATCTCAAAACTATCAATGTCATAATAAATAAGCAAATTCTAAGAAACTATCACAATCAAAAGGAGCCTAGAAAGACATGATGACAAAATGTAATACAGTTTCCTGAGTAGGATCCAGGGTCATCAAAAGGACATCAAATACAAACTAAGGAAATCTAAAGTATGGAGTTTTCAGTTAGTAATAATTTAACAGTACTGATTCATTAATTGTAACAAATGTGCCATGCTAATGTAAGATGCTAGTAATAACTGGCTGTGGAATATCATGGGAACTTTCTGTACTACATTCATAATTTTTTATAAATCTAAAATTGTTATAAAATTTGAAATATCTTAAAAAGTAAGTATACCAGGAGGAGGAGCCAAGATAGTGGAATAGCATGGAAGTTTCCTTTGTGTCTCACATCCATGAAATACATCCAGAACATTAAACCATCCTGCAAACCTAGAAAACTGATTTGAGTATAAGCACAACAATCTGCACAACCTGAACCACAGAACTGAGCAGGTATGCAGCATGGAGAGGTGAACCAGGGGAGAAGCCGTGAAGGGCAGGGAGCTGTTTTTGCTTGTGGAGAGAGGATGGAGATGGGGGCGGGGGGGGGGGGTGGAATATGGGAAACACACCCCCCCAAAAGCAGCTGGAGAGAAATTGGAAAAGGGGAAACAGCCGCAGGGACTGAACAAAAAAGGGAGAAAGGAGAAAGGAGAGGGTTTAAACTACATTAAGACTATAAACAGGGGGTGTGCAGAGTCTGAAACTCTGCAGCTCGACACCTGGCTGTGCTCTGGTGAGAAGGGTGAATCTCCAGGAGCCAACTCAAGTCTGGGAGTCTTCAGGCCACACAGGGAGAGGCAGTTCCCCTGCTGGGAAGACATCTGGCTGAGGCTGTGTGACTCCCCCAAAGGCAAAGGCACCAGTGGACCCGGGAGAACAACCACATTTGCTGATGCTAGAACAAGGTCATTGGGGGTGAAGTCTGGTGCCAGATGTGTGTTGTTATTTTCCATAATCCCTGAAATGCTGCTACTGCTATACGATCATGTGAACTTTTTCTGGGGCCAGCTGGCACCCAGCCCCAGTCTCTGGGCACCAGCAGCAACACAGTCCTGCCAATGTTCCTGGGTGTGGCCAGCACCTGGCTATTGCTCAGTGAGACCCTCCCACAGAGGGACAAAATGAGTCAAAGCCACAGTCCCTCAGAAATAAGGGGTCGGTAAAAACAGCCACTTCTGAGATAAAATTCTGGAAGGAGGTGTTACCTGGGGCTTGGTCACAAATAATGTAAAAGCAGGGAGTGGATGGAAGCCAGAAACAAAGGACAGGTATACAACTGCTGATCGGGAGAACAGAGTTTCCCATACTAGAGACTGGGTAGCTGGGTGACGCCATTTTCATGGCTCCCACCCATGCTCATACACACCTACAAGTTCCACAACAATCCACCCCAGTAAGCTAAGCAGCGCCATCTAGTGAATGGAGACTTTACACTAAACCCACCCAACGGGGCCAACCTCACTCTCTAGGAACACAAGTCTCTCCGCCTGCTTAGTTTATGGACTGTAAAGCGCTTCATAGTTTGACTTCTAGGGGAAAATGAAGTAATTTCAATCTTATTTCAGTCTATTCACTGGTCACCTATTCAATTTTCTTTTTTCTTCCCCTATTTTTCATTTCTTTTCTTTTTCTTGAATACAGAAGGAGAAAATTTTATTTTTATTTCCTATTTTTACTAAAATTATTTTTAATTTTTTCTAATATATTTTTTACTTTTTTGTAAATTTTTCAAATTATATTTTACTTCCATCATTTCATTTTATTCTATTTCAGTGTATTCATTTTTTCAAATTTTCAAATGATTTCCTCCCCCCCCCCACTTTCTTCTCTAATCTATCAGCCTCTTATAACACCCAGACCAAAACACACCTAGGATCTAGAATCATTTATTTGATTTGTGTGTGTGTGTGTGTCTGTTGTTTGTAATTTTTTAATTTTAATTTTAATTTTTTAATTTTCTTTTTTTATTTTAATTTTCTTTTCACCTCATTAATTCCTTTTCGTCCTTCAAACTGACAAAATGAAGGAATTCACCACAAAAGAAGGAGCAGGAAAAAACAAGAGCCAGGGACTTAATCAACACAGATACAAGCAAGGTCTGAACCAGAATTTAGAATCACAATAATAAGAATACAAGCTGGAGTCAAAAATAGATTAGAATCCCTTTCTGACTAAAAGCTAGTCAGGATGAAATTTTAAAAATGCTCTAACTGAGCTGAAATCTTGAAAGAATGCTATGACGGCAAGGATGGATGAGGCAGAGCAGCAAAACAGCAATACAGAGGACAAACATATGCAAAATAATGAGGCAGAAAACAAGAGGGAGACTAAGGCAAAAGAGCAATGATTTAAGAATTAGAGAAACCAGTGACTCATTAAAAAGGAACACTATTTGGGGCGCGTGGGTGGCTCAGTCAGTTAAGCTTCCGACTTTGGCTCAGGTCATGATCTCACGGTCCAAGTGTTCGAGCCCCACGTCAGGCTCTGTGCTGACAGCTCAGAGCCTGGAGCCTGTTTCAGATTCTATGTCTCCCTCTCTCTCTGACCCTCCCCCTTTCATGCTGTCTCTCCCTGTCTCAAAAATAAATAAATAAACGTTAAAAAAAAATAAAAAATAATAAAATAAATAAAAAGGAACACTATCAGAATCATAGAAGTCCCAGAAGATGAAAAGAGAGAAAAGGGGGCAGAAGGGTTATGTGAGCAAATCATAGTGGAAAACTTTCCTAACCTGGGGAAAGACACAGACAACAAAATCCAGGAAGCACAGAGTACTCCCATTAGATTCAACAAAAACTGACCATCAACAAGGCATATCATAGTCAAATTCTACAGAAAGTTTATGAAAGCAATTGAAGATAACACAAAAAAATGGAAAAATATTCCATGCTCCTGGATACAAAGAACAAATATTGTTAATATGTCAATAGTACCCAAAGCAATCAACAGAGTCAATGCAATACCTATCAAAATAATAACAGCATTCTTCACAGAGCTAGAAAAAATAATCTGAAATTTTGTATGGAACCAGAAAAGACCCTGAATAGCCAAAGTGAAAAGGAAAACCAAAGCAGGAGGCATCACAATCCCAGACTTCAAGGTGTATTACAAAGCTGTAATCATCAAGACTGCATGGTACTGGCACAAGAACGGACACTCAGATTAATGGAACAGAATAGAGAACCCCAAAATGGACCCACAAACATATGGACAACTAATCTTTGACAAAGCAGGAAAGAATATCCAGTGGAATAAAGACAGTTTTTTAGCAAGTGGTGCTGGGAAAACTGGACAGCAACATGCAGAAGAATGAACCTGGACCACTTTCTTACACCATACACAAAAATAAACTCAAAATGGATGAAAGACCTAAATGTAAGACAGAAAGCCATCAGAATCCTCAAGGAGAAAGCAGGCAAAAACCTCTTTGATCTTGGCTGCAGTAAGTTCTTACTCAACATATCTTCAGAGGCAAAGGAAACAAAAGCAAAAATGAACTATTGGGACCTTGTCAAAATAAAAACCTTCTGCACAGCAAAGAAAAAAATCAGCAAAACTAAAAGGCAACCGATAGAATGGAAGAAGACATTTGCAAATGACATATCAGATTAAGGGTTCATATGGAAAAATCTATAAACAACTTATCAAACTCAACACCCAAAAAACAAATCATCTAGTGAAGAAACGGGCAAAAGACATGAATAGACACTTCTCCAAAGAAAACATCCAGAGGGCCAACCAATACATGAAAAAATGCTCAATATCACTCATCATCAGGGAAATACAAATCAAAACCACAATGAGATACCACCCGAGACCTCTCTGAATGGCTAACGTTAACAACTCAGTCAACAACAGATGTTGGCAAGGGTGCAGAGAGAGGATCTCTCTTGCACTGCTGGTGGGAATGCAAACTGGTGTAGCCACTCTGGAACACAGTGTAGAGGTTCCTCAAAAAATTAAAAATAGAGCTACTCTATGACCCAGCAATTGCACTACTAGTTATTTATCCAAGGGACACAGGTATGCTGTTTCGAAGGTGCACATGCACCCCAATGTTTATTTTTAAAAATTTTTTTAATGTTTATTTCTTTTTGACAGAGAGAGAAACAGAGACAGGGCATGAGTGGAGGAGGGGCAGAGAGAGAGGGAGACACATAATCTGAAACAGGCTCCAGGCTCTGAGCTCTCAGCACAGAGCCCGACGCGGGGCTCGAACTCACAGACTGTGAGATCATGACCTGACCCGAAGTTGGACGCTCAACCGACTGAGCCACCCAGGTGCCCCATGCACCCCAATGTTTATAGCAGCACCATCAACAATAGCCAAAGTATGCAAAGAGCCCAAATGTCCATTGACATATGAATGGAAAAAGAAGATCTGGTATATATATACAATATATATACAATGTTGTATTACTCAGCAATCAAAAAGAATGAAATCTTGCCATTCACAACTACATACATGGATGGAACTAGAAGGTATTATGCTAAGCGAAATTAGTCAGAGAAAGACAAATATCATATGACTTCACTCATATGAGAACTTTAAGACACAGAACAGATGAACATAAGGGAAGGGAAGCAAAAATTAAAAAAAAAAAACAGTGAGAGGGACAAAACATAAAGAAACTCTTAAATATGGAGAACAGAGGGTTGCTGGAGGGGTTGTGGGAGGGGGATGGGCTAAATGGGTAAGGGGCATTAAGGAATCTACTCCTGAAATCATTGTTACACTATATGCTAACTAACTTGAATGTAAATTAAAAAAATAAAATAAAATTTTTAAAAAATTAAAGAAACTGCACATCAAATTTCAATTTAAAAAAAGTAAGTAAACATTAACACCATGCAATCTCCTAATTTTTCTTTATTGTTTACTGACCTGTGTTATAACCAAACCTGTGATCTCCTATTTTAGACCTTTAGAAGACCTCTTTCTTATAGCATTACCAACTTTGATACTCAGTATAATTCCCTGGTATAGCTAAAATACCTATTTTTGTTATTCTCATTTTATTGGGTAGGAGAATAAAGAGGTATTATATGCTTTTCTTATGGGAATTCAGCAAATAAGTCATAAAGATGGATTTCATACTTCCTTTAATTACACCTTTCTGTTACACACTTAGCCTCACACCAAATCATTGACATAGTCATACATGTATCACCAGTACCTTAAACAGGGTTTGGTTAATAACACACTCTATAAGGAATGTGTACAATTATCAATGCTTCATGTTTAGGTTTAAAGAAATTTGTAACTGGAAGAGAATTCAGGAATAAGCTTTCTAGCTTAATTCCTTTCATTCTGAGAGGAGGAAAATGAAACTCAGAAAGGTGAACTAATTTGTGTAACCTCATTGCACAACTAGTTAGTATCTGCGCCAGAGCTGAAATCCCATTCTGATTCAAATCTTTGGTTCTTCCTTCAACAGTGTGCTAGTATAAAACATAATCCTGGAAGAATTCCTTCATCTATGGTGAAAGACTTATGAAGCTAACTGCTATAAGAATTGTAAGATTCTTAAAAGTTAAAGGAAGCCTCTAAGCAGATGTTGTCTAAAGAGCATGAAAATAAAATTAATACAAACCAAGTAAGAACAGATGTAGATAAATACTCCAGGCCATTAGGTTTAGCCATATGAAGTTGCTGATTTTAAACCTTTTTATCTGCAAAAATGACCAGTTTCATATGGTTTTTTAGCTGTAGTTTCTGGAAATTGGATTAACACAGGATAATGTAGGAAAACCCAAGAGAAAACCTGCCTATCATATTGGTCTACATATTAAAATGGCTCCAACAGTATGACCTTTTATGTATGTATTAAAAATGGCATTTATATATTCATTCATTTATTAAGTATTTATTGAGAATTTTCTATATAAGACATTTAAGTTCATATTTATAGGATTAAAAAGATGAATAAGATAAAACCCTTGGGCTGAAGGAGAATGTTACTCTAGTGTGAAGACTAAAACATGGGCATCAGCATAACACAAGACTCCTCTTTATTAATTAAAATGCAAGAAGAATTATAATATACCCTTACAGGGATATCTTGATTTAATACCCTAATAATCTTCAGGTTAGACAAATATTTCATTTTTCAAGTGAGGAAACTGAGGCTCAGAAAGGTTCAAAGACTCAAGCAAATCCTAGACTTCATAAGTGCGAAGCCAGTGTCTGAGCTCAGGTCTACTTGCCTCTAAAACCTATGTTAATTATAGTAAATTGGGTTGATTTTGTTGATAAAATGTCATTGGAGAGGTTGTTGAAAAGCAAGATGCCTTCACATTACTGAGGAGAGAGTGAATTGAGAAACTGTTAGCCAGTGTCCACTCAATCTGAGTACATGCACACTCTGCATCCCATGGTATATTTTTCATGATTAATTTTTTACCATAGGTTTATCTATTTTTTAACATTTTTTTTTTACATTTTATTTATTTTTGAGAGAGAGAGAGAGAGAGAGAGAGAGAGAGAGACAGAGACAGAGCACAAGTGGGGAAGAGGCAGAGGGAGATGAAGACACAGAATCTGAAGCAGACTCCAGGCTCTGAGCTATCAGCACAGAGCCTGACATGGGGCTCGAACTTACAAACCGTGAGATCATGACCTGAGCCAAAGTTGGATGCTTAACTGACTGAGCCACCCAGGTGCCCCTAGGTTTATCTATTTTTAAAAAACGTTTTCAAGGAAACAATTTTTGGCTCTGCTTATCCTCCTTAGTTTATCATCACTTTTTATCATACTAACATTTGCTTTTGTTTTAATTACTTTTCTTTGGGTCTAATGTTATGCATTTTTAAATTTCTTAAATTGAATGCTTGCTAAAATTTTTCAGTTTTCTTCCTAGCTAATATGAGTATTTATGGCTAAAACGTTACTTCAAAGTAATATTTTGATTGTATCCACAAATTTTGACATATACTATTTTTGTTAGTATTCAGTTGTAAGCATTTTCCAATTTATTTAGGAACTCTTCCTTGACTTCAGGTTAATGTAGAAATGTGTTTTTAAATCTCCAACTGTTCAGGGATGTATTTTCATTTAAGCTGTGGTTGATTTTTTTTTTTAATTTAATTTCATTATGGTCAAAGAATACAGTCTAAATGGAAAAGTCTGATTCAGCAGCAGTACCCAAACTCATGTCAGTGATCACCTTCAGCTTACAGGTATCAGGAAGAAGGAACATCCATCTATGGAAACAAAAAAGGAGGTGTTACACTAGGCAGAAAGCTCAAAGTTGCTTGCTAGATTATCCAATTTCTGAATCAGAAGTCATGACACAGCTTCAGTCTTAGCTGGAGTTCCCTTAAAACGCAGAGCCTGAGGGGCACCTGGGTGGCTCAGTTGGTTAAGCATCCGACTTTGGCTCAGGTCATGATCTCACGGTTTGTGAGTTTGAGCCCGCATTGGGCTCTGTGCTGACAGCTCAGAGCCTGGAGCATGCTTTAGATTCTGTATCTCCCTCTCTCTCTCTGAGCCTCCCCTGCTTGTGCTCTTTCTCTTTCTCTCAAAAACAAACATTTTAAAACATTAAAAAAAAAAAAACAGAGCCTGGGACCAAAACATACATGCTTGTAGTTTATTTGGGAATGTGATCCCGAAGAAGACAAACGACAGGGACAGAAAAAGGTAAGGAAAAAAAGGTGATACGGAAATGTGTACCAGGTGGTCACCACCATGGCCTTCATAAGGCGCCTATAAGGGATCTTCACGGAATTCCTCAGAACCCTTGTGCACTATGGGTGAGAATATAAATTGGTACATTGTGGAAAACAGTATGGAGGTTCCTCAAAAAATTAAAAATAAAACTACCATAAAATCCAGCAACTCCACTTCTAGGCAAATATTCAAATGAAAGGAAATTAGGATCTAAAACAAATATCTACACCCCCATGTTCACTGCACCATTATTCACAATAGCCAAGATAAGGAAACCTAAGTGTCCATTGATGGATGAATGAATAAGGAAAATGTGAGATGTATATAAATGAAATGGAATATTAATCACTCTTTAAAAAGAAGCCTTGCCATTTGTGAGAATATGGATGAAACTGGAAGACATTACACAAGCCAGATACAGAAAGACAAACATTGTATGATCTCAGTTATGTGCAGAATCTAAAAAAGTCAAACTCATAGAACCAAGGTAGAATGGCAGTTGGTAAGGGCTGGGGGAAGGGCGATGGGTAAATGCAGAAATGTTGGTCAAAGGATATACACTTTCAGTTATAAGATGAGTAAGTTCTGGAGATCTAATGAAGATATTGGTGACTACTATTAATAATACTTGAAATCTTCCAGGAGAGTAGACCTTAAGTGCTCTCATCATAAAAAAAAGGGGTAACTATGTGAGGTGATAGATGTGCTGCTTAACTTGACTGTAATTGTTTCACAATATATGTATGTATTAAAACATCATATTGTAAACCTTTAAAATTATATTGTACAACCTAAATATATACTATTTTTATTGTTGATAATACTTCAGTAAAGCTGAGTGGGGGAAAGCAAATACATAAGTAAATAAACAAGAATCCTTCCTTGGAAAATCGTTTCAAAACTGTCTGCCCCAGTAGACTAATGGCGAAGTATTCATCTATTCCCTATGCCTACCTTGGTCAAGGGTAGCCACACACTTCCAGTTTTCACATGGATGCAGAAGAGATCCTACAGCATCAGAGAAAAAAGTGAAGAATAGAAGGTGCAGGGGCGCCTGGGTGGCGTAGGGGCGCCTGGGTGGCGCAGTCGGTTAAGCGTCCGACTTCAGCCAGGTCACGATCTCGCGGTCCGTGAGTTTGAGCCCCGCGTCGGGCTCTGGGCTGATGGCTCAGAGCCTGGAGCCTGTTTCCGATTCTGTGTCTCCCTCTCTCTCTGCCCCTCCCCCGTTCATGCTCTGTCTCTCTCTGTCCCAAAAATAAATAAATGTTGAAAAAAAAAATTAAAAAAAAAAAAAGAAGGTGCAGGCCTGAGCCAAGGCACTGTCCCACTGCACCTGTCAAAACCTCAAGATATCAGTCTCAAAAGTATTCCTAGGGTAAGAGGTGTGGCTGAAAGGATAATGAAATGCCACAAAAGAGATGTGTAATATGCTCTTAAGTCTAACTAAAATCCACTTTGCTTTCCTTTGTCTGTTTTGGGATTATGATTTCTATGACTATGCCAGAGGAAAAAGAGGTTGGTTACTGCTGAAGGAGTCAAGTGTTCTTAAGTCCTCTGACTAGCTGCCTTTTGGAAATTCACATGTAACCATGTCATCTTCCCCTTCTAACCATTTAATAGTTTTCCATTTCCTTTGAAATAAAGACCATAATCTTTCAGAGCCTTTCTACCTCAGCCAAGCCTCATCCCTGTCTCTCTGTACTCCGACCATACTGGTATTTCTCTCTCAAAAGCCATGCTTCTTTCTCCTCATGCCTTTCGTTCATACATGCAATTTTGTCTGCCCCTTCTTCTGTTTAACTTTATTCTCCTTTCAAACCTTATCTCACATGTCTAAGAATCACCTCCAAGAATTCATTTCTGTTTGCAAAGATCCTTTTGTGTCCTCCTGTGGTTACATGCCCTTATGATATTTAACACCATTTGAAACTATGTTTATTTGCATGCTTTTGTGATCCACGCTGATCTCACCCATTAAACTGGAAACATCATGAAGCAAAGAAGTGGGTTTTTAATTCATTTTAATCTATGTAGTGCCTGAACTTAGTTATATGCACATCAAAGGAACAGAAATATTCATAGACTCAGAGGTTTCTTAGAAAATAATCAATGTCCTTTCCATCCCTACTGCGTATAATCTGAAGTTCTTGGCCCTTATAATTCAGCAGTCCTTTCTAGGAAACTTCACATGTTGAGACTGCTTTCTTTTTGGTTCCCTGGAACAAATTTTGTTCATTAGTTCCTACCTGAAACCTTCTTTATCGCTGTGCTTCCTCCATATTTGGAATGGCCTTCTATGTCCTACCCATCAAAATGCTTCCACACTTTGAGGCCCAGCCTATGCTGCTCCTCTCAGACTCAGTAACTAATCTTCCCATAGGACTCCTGAATCTAATTTTATCTCTTCTTTGTTTTTTGTTTTGGTTTTTCGGTTTGTTGGATTTGTGTGTGTGTACATCTAGACGGTAAATTTTCATGTCTAATGGACACATTTATTTTAGGACCTAGACCAGAGATCTTCAGTCATCAGTATGCAGATTAAAGTTCATAGGTGACGGGGCGCCTGGGTGGCGCAGTCGGTTAAGCGTCCGACTTCAGCCAGGTCACGATCTCGCGGTCCGTGAGTCTGAGCCCCACGTCGGGCTCTGGGCTGATGGCTCAGAGCCTGGAGCCTGTTTCCGATTCTGTGTCCCCCTCTCTCTCTGCCCCTCCCCCATTTATGCTCTGTCTCTCTCTGTCCCAAAAATAAATAAACGTTGAAAAAAAAAATTTTAAAGTTCATAGGTGTATTTTTTTTAATCTAACATAACCACTCTTGAAAAATGCCAAGAATAGTTAAAAACTGCATAAATACCTAATATAAAAAAGTAGAGGTAAATCAAACATGGTTTCCCTATATGAATTATATAAAATAAAATCATCATAGTCAGGATACCCAGCAGAAAAAAATAGCCAGAGTCTCCAACATGGAGAGATATGTGTAGATTTCCAAAGCCTCACAGGTGCAGGTGACAATATTTGTATGAGCAAGAATCACATTAAGAACTCTTGGAGACATAGCAGTCACCTTTTACCTAATCAGCATAGGTGCCAAGAACCACCTCATCTTGACCTGAAGCATCCATCAGTCTCAAAGTTCTGCAATTCACAATATAAACATGGACTAAACAATATATAGCCAAACTCTCATACACCATGCTCACATTTTCCAGGCTTATTCAGGATTGATCTGATAACATTCCACAACTCATTTCTGCAGAACTAGAAAAGATATAAGCTTGCCAGACATCTCTGGGAAAGATAACAGGCTCTTCTCATTCTATAGGTCTATGTATTGCTTTGTTGCTATTATTATTGTGTTCTTAGTTTCCAATATCTAAAAACAAGAAAATTACACACAGAAGTCCTGAGTTTCTATTTATTTTACAAATTCAGAAGGCAACACTGGACATAGCTTCCCCCATGGGTACAAAGTTTCAACTTCATTTTTGAAAAGAAAACTGCATTCTCCAATTTATCCTATTTCCCAACACCTATCATTACATTTGCATGGACAGACAGTTGCATTCATTTCCATTACCTATTAGGATGCTGTAAGCCTCTGCCTTTTTGAATCCTGATCTACATTGTAAGCTCTTTGTGAGCGGGGGCCTTACCTCAGTTAGTTCAGTTTTTTTCCACATCACCTAACACATGGTATTACCTATAAGCACTGGAAAGAGTAGACTGGTGGTAAGAGCAGCAGATATGTAGTTCGAACCCCATTTCTTCCTATTTGTAGTTTTATGGTCAGTGAACTGTTTCTTCATTTGTCAAGTAGGAATAGATGTAACACCCATTCGATAGGGTTACTGTAAATTAGGTAACATTATGCAAAATATCAGAAATATAGTAGGCACTCAATAGATGCTCATTTATCATTTTTATTTTTACTTGATTGGTTGTGGAATACATGCAAAGAAAAATGAAGGCTAGATCATCAGGCCAGCAAGAGACACATTAAACAGATGGCAAGGCAACAAGGAGATGAGGCATGAGAGAGCAATTTGAAGTCAGGAATGGTGAGGTTTAATCAATATGGAAATGTGAGCACAAAAGGGCCTGGGTGATGCTGAATACATTTTCTTCTCCAATAATGAGGACACAAGCCACCCCTGCAGGCTGTGCAGATTTCCCAGTTTATTATACCAGGGCTGTTCTCACACTGTGCTGGCCTCTAATTTACGCGGCAAACAAAAGTACGGTCTGAGATGGGAACACAGAGCCGACTAAGGCCAGTTTACTCTTACAGACCAGGTAGGCCTACCATTTGCAACATGAAGTAATAGACTCTCATCCTTTATATCTGTTCCCTGTGAGGACAGCCACTGCAAACACAGAATAATAATTATTATATCTATTAACACTCTAGTATGTGTTGCTTATGCTAAGTTATATCGAGCACTTGCTGTGAGTGAGACTCTATGATAAATGCTTTATTTATTTTGCTACAATTACTTCTCAATACTATAGACTAAGTTGGAATACGTACTATTATTAGCCACCTTTTATTAATAGTGAATCTAAGATTCATAGGAATAACTTGACGTTTCTCACAGGGTTACCATGTTTGAAGGCACAATTTGAATCAACATCTGTCTGATTTCATAATTACAAAAAGAAAGGAGAGGAGAGGAGGGGAAGGGAGGAGAGGGGAGGGGAGGGAAGAGGAGAGGAAAGGAGAGGAGGGGAAGGAAGGGGAGGGGCGGGGAAGGGGAGGGGTGGGGCGGGGCGGGGCAGGGAGGGGAGGGGAGGGAAGGGAAGAGAAGGGTAGGGAAGGGAAATTCTTTTCTGCATGGGAAAAAGACCCAGGGTAACCAAAGGCCAATTCTGGCTATCTGTGAGTCATCTGAATTTTAATTCACATTTTCTAATTTTCAAGAAGAGACACTGTATAGTCATAACTTTTAAGAATCAATAAAAAATGTTTTAAAAAACCTTGTTATCACTGATGCCATCAGCATTGATGTCATAATCATTATTATTGTTCAGTTATTTAATCAATGTCCTTGATTGGTTTGTGATCTACTAACAGAAAATGCACAGATGTAAATAAACAGCTATAAGACTATCTTGTCTTCCATTGATGTTAATAGATATATTGTTTTCTGTATCTATTTTGTCCACCTGCCCTATAAAGCCTGGTAAGAGAATCAATTAACCTAAAGCCACCTAAAATCGAAATCCAGTGCTTTTGTCCCTCTCTGCAACACTTGCACCTGTGTTCCTCCAAGTATAACATTAAAACTGACAGAGATATACCACCTGCTAATGTAGGCTGGCTACCCCTGGACAGCTCTGACTTCCAGAGAGCATTTTATAAAGTTAGGACAGAGTTTTTCCCAAACTTCCATACATTGAGCCCTGTTCTCTTTTCTAGGATCTCACAGATCAAATCCCACTGTACTGAAATGCAAAGAAGAGAAAATAAATAAGCCTAATAAACAAAAGGGAAAAAGAAACATAGATACAGAATCTAGAGCAACCCATATAAAACTTACTGTCTTTTGCAAATCAACCAAAAGTACTATATTTGTAAAAAATTTTTTTTAATATTTATTTATTTTTGAGGGAGAGAGACACAGAGCACAAGTGTGAGAGGGACAGAAAGAGGGAGACACAGAAGCAAAGCAGGCTCCAGGCTCTGAGTTGTCGGCACACAGCCTGAGGCAGGGCTCAAACCCACAGACTGTGAGATCGTGACTTGAGCCAAAGTCAGATGTTTAACCAACTGAGCCACTCAGGCACCCCAAGAGTACTGCATTATTAGTGGCCTTCTGTAGGCATTGGTTAGGGCAGGCAAATAGTTATTTACATAACCACTTTGAATTTTTCAGTCTGTTGAACCTATCAAAACAGAGTTTGGAATTCAGTGTTTTGGGCAGTTCTTCCCAAACACAAACCCCAGTATTCTCAACATTCAGCTCTGCCCCTGTCCTAAGCCAATCTTACAGGGAACACATTCATGGACCATAACTCAGTAATCAGTAAATATTTCCTGTGCATTGTGCCAGGTACCATGATATGTGCTGGCAATGAAGCAGTTAAAAAACAAAATTCTAGTTAATGTTACAGTTTACATTCTAGAGGGATGGATTTTAAGTAATAAATATTGAATTAATAAGTGTTACAAAGGAAACTAAAGCATGCAAGGACAATGAGGTTGACTAGGATAGGAAAGCCATTTTACACTGCAAAATCAAGAACTTCCATTTGATGAATCCACATTTGAGCAAAATCTTGCAGGAAGTATGAGAGAAAAGTTCCATGTATCTCCAGAGGGACTAGGTAATTCATAGTTCCTGAGATAAAAGCAAGCTTGGAGTACTCAAAAAACAAGAAGGAGGAAGCCAAAAGGAGAATGGTGAAAGATAATGAGAGAAGGTACCAAGAAGGGGGTGAGAGGGAGTAGGAACAAATCATGTAAAGTCTTATAATCCAGAGTAGGATTTTTTAAATTTTACCCCGGGAAACTAGAGAAAGGTTTCAGCCTAAGTGAATTGTTGTGGCAGCTTGATAGAAATAACTGAAAAGAGAACAAATGAAAGTAGGTGTTGCAGTTGAGAAGCTATTGGAGCAACCAAATAAAAGTTGTGGTGATTTGCATCATGAAAGGAACACAGGAGGTGACGGCAAATGATCAGATCTGGGATATATGTTTTACATCAGAAATAAGAGCAGTGACTAAGGGATTAGAGGTTGTATTAGTCTGCTAGGGCTGCCATAACAAAACACCACAGACTGGGTGGTTAAACAATAGAAATCCATCATCTCACAGTTCTGGAGGCTGAAAGTCCAAGTTCAAGGTGTTGACAGGACTGGTTTCTTCTGAGGCCTTTCTCCTTGGCTTGAAAATGGCCATTTTCTTTTCCCTCTACCTTCACAGAGTCCTTCCACTTTGTGTATCTGTGTCCCAATCTCCACTTCTTATAAGGACAACAGTAAAATTGAATCAGGACCCATACCTATGACCTCATTTTACCTTAATTACTTCTTTAAATAAAGGCCCTATCACCAAGTACAATCATATTTTGATGTATTGTGGGTGAGGACTTCAATATCTGAATTTTGTACAGCCACAATTCAGCCCATAACAGATATAGAATATCAGAGGAAGAGACGGTTCCAGAATGACCTTACCTTTTTTTTCTATCCTAAAACTAAGACTGGGGTTACCATTTATTGAAAAAGGGAGACCAGAGGAATAGCAGGTTTGATGGCAAAAATCATCACAGTGGCACAGTGAGTAAGCTGTTAGACAGCAACCTGGAATCCAGAGAAAAGTCAAGGATGATATTATACATTGGGATTTTTGTCAGCAGATACATGGCATTAAAACATGGGATGGTTAGAATCTCCTAGAGAGTGTGTTTGGGCAGGGAATCAAATAAGTATGCAAATGGAGACCTATGCCATTCCAATATACAAAATCCTAATATAAGCCATTCTAACACAGTGAAGGAGATTAAGGAGTAACCAGTGAGAAGGATCTACCTGTGAAGGATAGTGAATAAAGTGTTTCAAGAAGGAAAAAAGTATCAAATGCATCAAAGTGTGAAAATAATACTAGTAACAAGACCACTGGCTTTTTCCACCTCAAGGTTTTTAGTGACTGACTAAAGCAAGATGCTAGAGATGAAATCTTAACTCCCCAAATACAGTAGGTGGTTTCTGCATTACTTCTGCGACTTTACTCCCAACTTCTAGAGCAGGTGGACTGGACAGCAATTATCTCCATGTCAACCTGGACCCAGTTGTCTTCTGACTCTGTGATTAGGAACTCCAATTTCTCCACTTGATTTAGAACCTGATAGTTTACCTACCTCTTGCCACTTTATTCTTGCCATGAGATGAAGCCAGCTTCACTTGGAATTCGTTAAACCTCCTCAGACCAAAATCCCAGCTGCCTACCTCGAAATACTTGTTGCCATTTTAAACACTCTCTGTCAGCCAATATGTATCATCTGAGCTGATACTTCTGGAGAGTTACCTAAAAGGCATGCAGCCAGAAAGTGATTCTAGATACAAGAGAAGATTGTATCCAGGAGGCTACCCACCAGAATGATTCAAGCTTCAAATCCTTCTAACAGAGATTCTATTTTTGTAATCATCCATTTTACAAATTAAAGCATTTTAAAAATTAAAGCATTTTTTTCATACTATATGGCATGTGAAAAGGTTACATCTACCAGGCTATAAATAATTTGTTGCTGATGGCATGGTAGTCATCTATTAGAAGATGCGGTAGTGAGTTTCATAATAGGTTGTAGCAATGATTTCATACTGATAACACATTAATTGTGGTTATTATTAGCCATTTTGGCCAGTAAAATTTATTTATGAAAATAAAATTCCAGTAATGCAAGCATACACAAGTTATATGAATTCTGAACAACATGAGCTTATGGAATACAATCTAAAAAAAAGTATTCTCCTTTTCTTCTCTACTGTCCAGACATCCTCTGTATGCCTATTTAATAACTGCTCCTCAGCTGCTGCTTCTAAACCACAAAGTAGCCATCTCTTAATTAGCTCTATGTCCAATCAGATGTAAGAATAAAATAAATACTGCGTCCTCTCAGCTTAGTCCCCCTTTAAAGTTATGTAATTTATTTTCCACTCCTTCTGTGCTTATAATCCTCTTTCCCTATTTACTAGGTTGCTTCCATATCTCCAGGGTTGAATACAGGAGGTAGAAAAGGTTTAAGAGTAGAAAGATCTTGAGGGAGGAGCCAAGATGGTGGAACAGCATATAAGCTTTTTGTGTGTCTCACGTCCATGAAATACAGCCAGACCAACACTAAACCATCCCACACACCTAGGAAACTGGAGGATTAACACAACAATCTGCACAACCTGACCCACAGAATTCAGCAGGTATGCAGTGTGGAGAGGTGAATTTGGGGAGCGAGAAGCTGCTGAGGGTAGGGACAAACTTTTGTGGGCGGAGAGAGGACCAAGACTGGGGAGGGGGTGAGAATACGGGAAAAGCATCCCTCCACAAATGCAGCTGGAGAAAAAGTGGAAAATTGGAAACAGCCACAGGGACTAAACTAAAAAGGGAGAAAGGAGAGGGTTTAAATGCCATTAAGATTGCAAACAATGGGAGCACAAAGTCTGCAACTCCGTAGCTTGATGCTCTAGTGGGAAGGGCGAATCCTCAGGAATAGAGTAGGGTCCAGGAGGTTCTCAGGCCACACGGGGAGAAGCAGTTCCACTGCTGGAATGGCATTTGGTAGAAACCGTTGAAGCCATCTGGTCCCAGAAGACCCCAAAAACGGCCACATTCGCTGGTGCTGGAACAAGGTTGTTAAACATGAAGGCTGGTGCCAGATGTGTGTTGTGATTTTCCATAATCCCTGAAATGCTGCTGCTACACTATCTCGAGAACTTTTCCTGGAGCGGGCTGGCACCTGACCGCAGTCTCAGGGCACCGGCAGCAGCAGGGTCCAGCAAAGCATTCCTGGGTGCAACCGATATTCAGCCATTGCTCATTCTGCCATTGCTCAGTGAGACCTTCTCACAGAGGGGTGGAACGGGTCAAAGCTGCAGTCCTTTAGATGTAAGGGGCCAGGAAAAACAGCCGCATTTGAGAAAAAACTCAGGACAGAGGTACTGCCTGGGGCTTGGTCACAGACAGTGAAGAAGCAGGGAACAGACAAAAGCTGAAGACAGAGGACGGGTGTGATATTGCTGATCGGAGAGAACAGACTGGGTAGCTGGGTGGCGCCATTTTTACCACTCCCGCGCATGCACATACACACTTACAAGCATGGCAACAATCCACCCCAGTAGGCTAGCAGCACCATCTAGTGGAGAACAGAGCCCTCACACTGAGCCCCGCCCAACTGGGCCAACTTCACTCTCAAAAACACAAATCTCACCGCCTACTTAGTTTGTGGACTATAAAGCACTACATAGTCTGACTTCAGCTGGAAAACAAAGTAATTTCAGTCCTATTTCAATCTGCTAGCAAGTCTATCTATTCAATTTCCTTTTTTCTTTCTATTTTACACTATCCTTTTCCTTGAATACAGAAAGAGAAAAAATTCATTTTTATTTTCAATTTTTGTTAAAAATATTTTTCAATAATTTTTCAAATATTTTTACTTTTGTGTAAATTTTTTCATATTCTATTTTACTTCCATCATTTTATTTTAGTCTACTTCAGTGTACTCACTTTTTCAATTTTCCAAAAAATTTCCTTTTTATTTTTTTCTTTCTTTTTCTTTTTTCTCTTTCTTTTTCTTGAATGCAGAAAGAGAAAAACTTCATTTTTACCTTCAATTTCTATTAAAGGTATTTTTTAAATTTTTCTACTACTTTTTTTGCTTTTATGTAAATTTTTTCATATTCTATTTTACTTCCATAATTTTACTTTAGTCAACTACAGTGTATTCACTTTTTCAAATTTTCAATTTCCTTTTTTTAAATATTTTTTCTTTTTGTTTCTTTTCTTTTTTCTTGAATACAAAAAAAATTCACATTTATTTTCAATTTTTATTAAAAATATATTTCTTTAATTTTTTTTACTATATTCTTTACTTTTGTGTACATTTTTCAAATTCTCTTTTACCCCCATCATCACATTTTAGTTTTCTTCAGTGTATTCATTTTTTCAAATTCTCAATTTCTATTTTTTTTCCTCTTCTCCCCCCCCCCCCTTTCTTTTTCTCTAATCTGTCAAACCACTTTCAACATCCAGACCAAAACACACTTAGGATCTATAATCATCTATTTGTGTGTGTGTGTGTGTGTGTGTATGTGTGTGTTTACTTTTCAATCTTAATATTTTTTTAATCTTAATTTTTTTAATTTCAATTTTTCTACCTCATTAATTCCTTTTTTCTCTTCAAAATGACAAAATGAAGGAATTCACCCCAAAAGAAAGAGCACAAAGAAACAATAGCCAAGGATTTAACCAACAAAGATACAAGCAAGATGTCTGAACCAGAATTTAGAATCACGATAATAAGAATACTAGCTTGGGGCGCCGGGGTGGCTCAGTTGGTTAAGCATCCAACTTCGGCTCAGGTCATGATCTCACAGTCTGTGATTTCCAGCCACATGTCAGTCTCTGTGCTGACAGCTCAGAGCCTGGAGCCTGCTTCAGATTCTGTGTCTCCTTCTCTCTCTGCCTCTCCCCTGTTCATGCTCTGTCTCTTTCTGTCTTGAAAATAAATGAAAACATTTAAAAAAATAAGAATACTAGCTGGAGACTAAAATAGAGTAGAATCCCTTTCTGCAGAGATAAAAGAAATAAAAAAATAGCCAGAAGGAAATTAAAAATGCTATAACTGAGCTGCAATCACGGATGGATGCAGCGGCAGCAAGGATGGATGAGGCAGAACAGAGAATCAGTGATATAGAGGACAAACTTATGGAGAAAAATGAAGCAGAAGAAAAAAGGGAGATTAAGGCAAAAGAGCACGATTTAAGAATTAGAGAAATCACTGACTCATTAAAAAGGAACAACATCAGAATCATAGGAGTCCTAGAAGAGGAAGAGAGAGAAATAGGGGTAGAAGGGTTATGTGAGCAAATCATAGTGGAAAATGTTCCTCACCTGGGGAAAGACAGACATCAAAATCCAGAAAAGCACAGAGGACCCCCATTAGACTCAACAAAAACTGACCATCAACAAGGCATATCATAGTCAAATTCACAAAATAGTCAGGCAAGGAGAGAATCATGAATACAGCAAGGGAAAAAAGTCCCTAACCTACAAGGGAAGACAGATCAGGTTTGCAGCAAACCTATCCACAGAAACTTGGCAGGCCAGAAGGGAGTGGGAGGATACATTCATTCTGCTGAATCAGAAAAATATGCAGCCAAGAATTCTTTAACCAGCAAGGCTGTCATTCAAACTAGAAGGAGAGATAAAAAGTTTCCCAGACAAACAAAAATTAAAGGAATCTGTAACCACTAAACCAGCCCTGCAAGAAATTTTAAGGGGGACTCTCTGAGGGGAGAAAAGATGAAAATACACACACACACACACATACACACACGTGCACACACACACACACACACACATATATATATATGTACATATATATGTATATATATATGTACATGTATATGCATATATATGTATAGATGTACATATATATATGTATATATATATTCATATACCAAAAGCAACAAAGATTAGAAAGGACCAGAGAACACCACCAGAAACTCCAACTCTACAAACATCATAATGGCAATAAATTCATATCTTTCAGTACTCATTCTAAACATCAATGGACTCAATGCTCCAATCAAAAGACACAGGGTAACAGAATGGATAAGAAAACAAGATTCATCTATATGCTGTTTACAAGAGACCCACTTTAGACCTAAAGACAACTTCAGATTGAAAATAAGGGGATGGACAACCATCTATCATGCTAATAGCCAACAAAAGAAAGCCAGAGTAGCCATACTTATATCAATCTAGACTTTAAAATAAAGACTGTATCAAGAGATGCAGAATGGCACTATACCATAATCAAGGGGTCTATCTACCAAGAGGAGCTAACAATTATAAACATTTATGCACCAAATGTAGAGCACCCAAATATATAAATCAATTCATCACAAACATAAACTCATTGATAGTAATACCATAATAGTAGGAGACTTCAACACCTCACTTAGAGCAATGGACAGATCATCTAATCAAAAAATCAATAAGGAAACAATGGCTTTGAATGGCACCAGATGGACTTAACAGATATACTCAGAGCATTTCACCCTAAAGCAGCAGAATATACATTCTTCTCCAGTACACACGGAATGTTCTCAAGAAAAGACCATATACTGGGACACAAATCAGACCCAAGTAAGTACAAAAAGATCGAGATCATACCGTGCATATTTTCAGACCACGAAGCTATGAAACTCCAAATCAACCACAAGGAAAAATTTGGAAAAATAATAAATACTTGGAGACTGAAGAACATCCTACTAAAGAATGAATGGGCTAACCAAGCACTTCCAGAGGAAATTAAAAAGTATATGGAAGTCAATGAAAATGATAACACCACAACCCAAAACCTCTGGGACACAGCAAAGGTAGTCATAAGAAGAAAGTATATAGCAATCCAGGCCTTCCTAAAGAAGGGAGAAAGGTCTCAGATATACAACCTAACCTTATGCCTTAAGGAGGTGGAAAAAGAACAGCAAATAAAACCCAAAACCAGCAGAAGACAGGAAATAATAAAGAGTAGAACAGAAATTAATGCTATCGAAACCAAAAAAACAGTAGATGAAAAAAGATCAATGAAACTAGAAGCTGATTCTTTGAAAGAGTTAACAAAATTGATAAACCACTAGCCAGTTTGATCAAAAAGAAAATAAAATAAAATCAAGAATGAAAGAGGAGAGATCACAACCAACACTGCAGAAATACAAACAATAATAAGAGAATATTATGAGCAATTATATGCCAGTAAAATGGGTAATCTGGAAGAAGTGGAAAAATTCCTAGAAACATATACACTACCAAAACTGAAATAGGAAGAAAGAGAAAACTTGAACAGACCCATAACCAGTAAGGAAATCAAATTATTAATCAAAAATCTGCCAAAAAACAAGAGTCCAGGGCCAGATGGCTTTCCAGGGGAATTCTACCAAACATTTAAAAGAAGAACTAACACCTATTCTCTTGAAACTATTCCAAAAAGTAGAAATGGAAGGAAAACTTCCAAACTCTATGAGGCCAAAATTATCTTGATTTCAAAACCAGACAGAGACCCTACTAAAAAGGAGAACTATAGATCAATTTCCCTGATGAACATGGATGCAAAAATCCTCAACAAGATATTACCCAACCAGATCCAACAATACATGAAAAAAATTATTCACCACAACCAAGTGAGATTTATACCTGGGATGCAGGGCTGGTTCAATATCCGCAAAACAATTAATGTGATTCATCACATCAATAAAAGAAAGGACAAGAACCATATGATCCTCTCAATAGATGCAGAGAAAGCATTTGACAACATCCTTTCTTGATAAAAACCCTCAAGAAAGTACGGATAGAAGGAGCATACCTCGAGATCATAAAAGCCATATATGAATGACCCAACGCTAATATCATCCTCAATGGGGAAAAACTGAGAGCTTTCCCCCTAAGGTCAGAAACAAGACAGGGATGTTCACTCATACCATTGTTATTCAACATAGTATTGGGAGTCTTAGCCTCTGCAATCAGACAACACAAAGAAATAAAAGTCAACCAGTTTGGCCAGGACGAGGTCAAACTTTCACTATTCACAGATGACATGATACTCTCTATGGAAAACCCAAAAGATTCCACCAAAAAACTGCTATAACAAATCCATGAATTCAGCAAAGTTGCAGGATATAAAATCAATGCACAGAAATCAGTTGCATTCCTATACACCAACAATGAAGCGACAGAGAAATCAAGGAATCGATCCCATTTACAGTTGCACAAAAAAAACCATAAAATACACAGGAATAAATCTAACCAAAGAGGTGAAAAATCTATACATGAAAACTATAGAAAGCTTATGAAAGAAATTGAATAAGACACAAAAAAAATGGAAAAAGATGCCATGCTCCTAGATATGAAGAACAAACATTGTTAAAATGTCAACAGTACCCAAAGCAATCTACATAGTCAATGCAATACCTATCAAAATAATAACAGCATTCTTCACAGAGCTAGAACAAACAATCCTAAAATTTGTATGGAACCAGAAAAGACCCTGAATAGCCAAATTATAAAAGAAAACCAAAGCAGGAGGCATCACAATCCCAGACTTCAAGGTGTATTACAAAGCTGTAATCATCAAGACTGCATGGTACTGGCACAAGAACAGACACTCAGATTAGTGGAACAGAATAGAGAACCCAAAAATGGACCCACAAACATATGGCCAACTAATCTTTGACAAAACAGGAAAGAATATCCAATGGAATAAAGACAGTCTCTTCAGCAAGTGGTGCTGGGAAAACTGGACAGCAACATGCAGAAGAATGAACCTGGACCACTTTCTTACACCATACACAAAAATAAACTCAAAATGGATGAAAGACCTAAATGTAAGACAGGAAGCCATCAGAATCCTCGAGGAGAAAGCAGGCAAAACCTCTTTGATCTTGGCCACAGCAACTTCTTACTCCACATGTCTCCAAAGGTAAGGGAAACAAAAGGAAAAACTGAACTATTGGGACCTCATCAAAATAAAAAGCAGAGGGAAGGAAATAATCAGCAAAACTAAAAGGCAACCGACAGAATGGGAGAAGATATTTGCAAACGACATATCAGATAAAGGGTTCGTATGGAAAAATCTATAAAGAACTTAACAAACTCAACACGCAAAAAAAAAGAATCCAGTGAAGAAATGGGCAAAAGACATGAATAGACACTTCTCCAAAGAAGACATCTAGATGACCAACCAACACATGAAAAAATGCTCAACATCACTCATCATCAGGGAAATACAAATCAAAACCACAATGAGATACCACCTCACACCTGTCAGAATGGCTAACATTAACAACTCGGGCAACAACAGATGTTGGCGAGGATGCAGAGAAAGAGGATCTCTTTTGGATTGTTGGTGGGAATGCAAGCTGGTGCAGCCACTCTGGAAAACAGTATAGAGTTTCCTCAAAAAACTAAAAATAGAACTACCCTATGAACCAGCAATTGCACTTTTAGGCATTTACCCATGGAATACAGGTGTGCTGTTTTGAAGGGACACATGCACCCCCATGTTTATAGCAGCACTATCAACAATAGCTAAAGTATGGAAAGAGCCCAAATGTACATCGATGGATGAATGGATAAAGAAGATGTGGTATATATATATATACAATGGAGTATTACTCGGCAATCAAAAAGACTGAAATCTTGCCATTTGCAACTACATGGATGGAACTGGAGGGTATTATGCTAAGTGTAATTAGTCAGACAGAGAAAGACAAAAATCATATGACTTCACCCATATGAGGATTTTAAGAGACAAAACAGATGAACATAAGGGAAGAGAAACAAAAATAACATAAAAACAGGGAGAGGAACAAAACAGAAGAGACTCATAAATATGGAGAACAAACTGAGGGTTACTAGAAGGGTTATTGGAGGGGGGATGGGCTAAATGGGTAAGGGGCACTAAGGAATGTACTCCTGAAATCATTGTTGCACTATATGCTAGCTCATTTGGATGTAAATTAAAAAAAAAAAAAAAAAAAAAGAAGAGTAGAAAGGTCTTAGCTTACCAGCCTGCCATATTCTCATGTCTGGGCTCTCTGGACTTGATATATTCAAGCTGGCTCTCTCTCATAGGATAATTTCAGGGGTTCTTTGGAGAATCCCCTTGAATCAATTATTGCAGTCTTTTCCTACAGTTCCCTAACATGGAAAATACACCCCCTTTCAACCAATGGGTATACATGGAAATTTTCACAAATAATCTCTTTTATTTTTTTTAATGTTCCATCATCCCTTCAGGGTATTCATTGGACAATATCCCTTTAGCATGGCTTCAGGTTAAGGGTTCATGAGTCGCTCAGTTGGTTAAGCGTCTGACTTCGGCTCAGGTCATGATCTCACAGTTTGTGAGTTCAATCTCTGCATTGGGCTCCCACTGACAGCTCAGAGCCTGGAGCCTTCTCTCTGTCCCTTTCCCACTTGTGCTCTGTCTCTGTCTCTCAAAAATAAATAAACATTAAAAAAATTTTTTTAAACCAACATGGCTTCAGGTTCTATTATCCCCCCCAACACACACACACACACACACACACACACACACACTCACACCTCTTTGTTCCTCAGAAAATATACCTTGACTCATCATTGGTAGAACAGCACAGGTACTTCTACAATGCATCTACCAACCTTCTCTGTACTGTCAGACATGCAGTCCAGCCACACCCTTTCACTTTTAGACCTCTCAAGCATAGGTCCAGTACCAAACTCTTCACCTTAACCACTTCAGGGGCACAGGATCAAGTCTGGCAAGTGACCTTCTTGAAGCCCATTTCATTTGACAAGAAAGAACTATCAACACCATTGCTCATGATAAGTCCATAGGACTGATGGCATATTAACAGCAGTCTAGAAAGTTTAGCTCAAATTCCCAGCCATTCTTTTGGTCTCTCTAATGTCTTTTAGATAACAGAAGTGTGAGGTAAATTAAGCTGAAAAAAAAAAAACACAGTTCTTGACTGTCTGCTTTCTACGTTCCATTCAGGTAGATTTATACCTCACTTTGGAATAAGGTAGTATTTTCCACCTAGTTTCTTGAGGTTTTAGCCAATAATGACAGGGAAAAAATGTATTTTAATATCTTGCTACATTAGCATATAAGTATGTGACATAATAACATTTTCTTTGGGGAATTAATATATTTAAATACTAGAAAACCCGTTCAGCACAAAGGATCAGGTCAACAATATTCTAGGTAAAGAAACTTCTATTGGGCTTTATAACATGGCCTAGTTATATAATATACTTCTAGTCAACAAAAATGAATGAAGTAGAGATACATTCAACAATAAAGATGAATCCTAGGAGCACTAGGCTGAGCAGAGGAAGCTAGACATAAAACACTACATATTTATGATTCCATTTAGATTAAATCCTAGCAAAGACAAATCTAGATCTTTCGTGACAGAAAGCAAATCAGTAGTACCTTGGAAGATGTGAGGTGGGGGGGAGGGAGTTCACTAGAATGGGGCACAGGAATTTTGGATGTGACAGAAATGTTTGTAGTGAATATATACATATGTAGGTATATGGATTTCTCAAAACTCATCAAAATGTACATTTTATATGGATCTTTTAAATTTTTATGTAAATATATATATATGGACACTAGATAGATAAATAGATAGATAGATAGATAGATAGATAGATAGATAGATAAATTCTAAGTGAAAACTACATACCTGGACTGTATCACATCTGCCCTTATGGAACTGCTTTCACTGAATTGTTCTTAATTTTTATGTTTTGTCAAATATCTCCCAAAAGATATAGTAAAAAATAACCTCACCAACACAAGGTACTTTCTGGAGGGATGCTTTTGAGGAAGTTGTTCACCATTCTTTCTTTGAGGATAAACAACAAGAAAAAATATTCAGTAATTTCTGAGCTACTAGGAAACACTGTGTTTGTTTTTATCCTATGGACACTAAATCACTTAAAAGATCATTTTTTACTCTCAGGTTATTTCTGCCAAACTCAAAACTTTGAAACCTCTGTGTCTCACGGCATGCATTCTGTATATTAACACAGCTTTTTACTTCTCTTATTTTTTCCTCATTAAGATTAAAGTACCCTGTATTGGCATTGATTTATTAGTGCAGAAAGGAATAAAGAAAGTAAAGTAAAAAGGAGATTCTTGAAAACATCTGTCAACTAAACAGAAAAGACCATAAAGGACTATAAAAGCAACCATACCAATAATTAAACTCCAAATGTTAAGACCTGCCCAATCCCTTTAGATACATACAAGACATAAAAATTCATCATAGAATTCATGCATACAAAAAATGGAATCTGTTCTATGCCATGACTATTGCTGAGAAATCTGAGCTGTGGGGTCAAGGGGAGATAATCTAAGGAAATAATGCTAATGGGAAGATTCTGAATCTTATCTTGCAAATCAAATGAAAAAAGTATGAGAAAGTAACTTCAATTTTATTAACTGGAAAAAGGATTTAAAATCCTCATTTCACCTTTTTTAAGTTATTAATTAAAATATTGTGTGAGAGAGAGAGCCTGCTAGTGTTAGTGTTGAAAACAAGCAAAAAAAAAAAAAAACTTAATGAAAAATTAAATTGCGCAAACAATACCTAAGAATACAATGATTGGTGATTTATTAATGAGGAAAGAGTAAGACAAGTAGAGTGTGCATACCACATACAGCTGCTTTTCAGACAATAAGGGCCTGAGATGAAAAACAGCATATAATTATTTCAGTATTTTCTCCTTCTGGCAAATTCTGATTGTTATTGTTGTGCTCATTCCTTTCGCAGATGTTCTCAAGTTCACTGGCCATCTTGTGTTTTATCCTGTCAACATGTTTCTCACATCCCCTTCCATCTACACTTCTCAAGCATTCCCAGTAGAATCCCATACACAAAAGCAACATTTTCTTCACATTTTTCCTGTTTTTTCTAGTTTGCTCCCAGCATGTCTTCACAGGGAGGGGGGCAGCATTGCCAAGACTTTCTCCAGCTTGAGAGGAATGAGAGGAACTTCTAAGAATGCTCTAATTTTTCTCCCTAGGTCCACAGGTAGTAAAGCCTTTATGTTTGTCTACTGGTTCATTAGACAAGGATTAATTGAATATCTTCTATGTGCAAACTGCTGTGTAACCAATGGTTGCAAAGTGAATTCACAAACAATACCTCAACAGTCCTCAGCATCATCTTGAAGTGGCCTTATCTGGGTCTCCATTTCACAAAGAAAAAACCAACTGAGACTAAATGACTGGGGGTGACATTTCCAACCTAGAGATTAGACTCTGATCTGTCACCCTCTGCTGAATGGCAGTTTAGAAGATGTAACATTATAACTAATTTCTGGGTGTATTAAAACAGACTTCATAATAAATTGCAAGGAAGTAAGGAGGGGAGGAAAGAAGGAGGGAAAAACAGCAGCAACAGAGAGCTAAAACAAGATTTGAGAGTTGTGGACTGTAGGAGAATATGGAAGCCAAGTTATCTCAGGATAAGTGCCCACATTAGTGCTGAGCTATCTTGAACCCACATGAAGATGTAGAGAATGAACCTGGGACTCCTCCACCTTAAGCCCAGATCCTCAAAGAGGCCTAATGTGCTATTAAATCAGCAAAGCCCACCAGTTTCCATTAGAAACAAATGAAATCCTCTGAAGGAAAGTATCATCAATTTATATCTTTGGGGTACACTCAGATTAAATTGAACCAATAAAATATTAAAAACACAAAAGAAAACAAACCACCATATGATTCAGGAGAAACAACAAATAATAAATTTCTTTAGATGACCAAAGATCTCAGATACAAAATTTAACAATATAACAAAAGTGCATTCAATATTTAAAGAAAAAAATTAAGGTAGAATTAAGAACATAGAAAGTAAAACTAAGCTACCCCAAAGAAGAAGAAGAAGAAGAAGAAGAAGAAGAAGAAGAAGAAGAAGAAGAGGAAGAGGAGGAGAAGGAGGGGGAGGAGGAGGAGGGGGAGGAGGAGGAAGAAGAAGGAGGAGGAAGAAGAAGGAGGAGGAAGAGGAAGGAGGAGGAAGGAAGAGGAAGGAGGAGGGAAGAGGAGGAGGAGAAGCAGCACTGAAACGTCAAGAAGGTGATGAGAGAGGACATACCCACAGAGGCAGTGGCATGCCCATGACTGAAGCAGCCAAGTTGGTGGTAGAGGGTTAGCAAGGAAGGAGGCATAACCACAAATGCTGCAGCAAGCCCAGTAGCCTACAGTATGTATTATAGTGCAGACATATCATTGATGAATTCTTCCAACTTTTGTGTATTTTAAAATGTCTGTATCTCATTTTCATTTTTCAAAAAAAGTTTCCTTTAACATAGAATTTCAAGTTAACAACTTTTTTCAGCATTGCAATGAAATGATGTCATCTCACTGTCCTCTGTCCTTCAATGTTTCTTATGGAAAACCAGATGTCATTCAGATTTCTGTTCCCCTGTGTGTAGTTTCTGTTTTCTCTGGCAGTTTTTAAGATACGTTCTTTTACCATCAATTTTAAACTGTTTCATTACTATATAGTTTTATTTGCATGTACCCTGATTATGGTTTCATTGAAAACCCTCTGCTTGTTTGTGGGTTTTATTTAAGTTTAGTTATTTTGAGAGAGGGGGAAAGCACAAGTAAGGGAGGAAGAGAGGGAGAGAGAGAGAGAGGCAGAGAGAGAGAGGCAGAGAGAGAGAGAGGCAGAGAGAGAGAGAGAGGGAGAGAGAGACAGAGAGAGAGAGAGAGAGGGAGAGAGAGAGAGAGAGCGCTAAGCAGGTTCTGCACTGACAGCATGAAGCCCAATACGAGGCTTGAACTCAAAAACCGCAAGATCATGACCTGAGTTGAAACCAAGAGTCAGACAACCAAATGAACCACCCAGGCATCCCTGTTTTTGTTTTTTAAATAAAAATTTTTAAGTGTTCAATGAATAAATTTTCAAATAAGTTGCCCTAGCAATGCTACTCTTAGGTAATAACACAAGGGAAATGACAACATAACTCCACAAAATAAAAATAGATAATAACCATTATACTAGCAAAGATCTGGAAATAACTCAGATGTCCCCATTACCAAGCGAATGGATGAACACACTGTTGCACTTTCAAACAACTGAATGATACTCAAAATAAAAAGGACTGAAGTACTGATAAACACAGTAATATGCATTAATCTGAAAAACATGATGCTCAGTTTAAGTAGCCAGATACAAAATAAGTACTCAATAAGATACCATCTATATAAAATTTCAGAGCAGAACAGGAAAAACTAAGTTTTGGTTATAGATACTGGAACAGTGTGGCCTGGTAAAGAAGGGGATCACTGACTGGGAGGAAGCACAACAGAATTTAAAATTTACTGGGGTATGAAAACATTTTAGATCCTAACTGGGGTGTTGTTACACAATAGTAAACATCTGTCAAAACTCATCAAACATACTCAACATATTTGGATTATATAGTAAGGTACTTTTATATACCCCTACACCCCAAAATCAATGGGAGGGCTAAACAACTGATCAAACATATGTAAAGAGAGAATTTGAGAAATGGAAACTAAATCAGAAGAAATTACATGAAGTGAAGCACAGAAAGAGCAAGGAAAAGGAAAACTACCAAAGAAAGAGACATGGAAAACATTTCCAGGCCAAGGATTTATATCAGCCTTCTGCAAACAAATAACTGAAAATTCATGTTAAAATAATTTAAAGATCCTCCTAAAAGAATATAGAGCTGACAAGAGGCTATGAATCATTACACTGAAATCTATGCAAAGGCAGGAATCCAAGGAAATGAGTAAAGAACTTAAACCACTTAGTTCTGAGGGCTTTTTCCAAACTTGTAAAAGGCTTAGATTTTCGAGTCTTCTAGGGCTCAGGGCACCATAATGAAAGCTCAGGAGCAATGAAATCTGTGCCTCAGAGGGCAATTCACTTAGGTAAGAATGACCTAAATAAACCCATCCTACCCTGCCCCAATCCCAGGCAACTGCAAGGAAACACGCCTTGGCTCTCAGGTTGAGAAAGTGGATGCTGTGTAGAAATAATTCCACAAAAACTTTAGGGCTATAGGTAAAACTCAAGCTTATTTATAGCTAAAATTCTTACCATCTTTGTAGCTCTGAAAACTTCAGGCAGAAACAAGGTAAAAGAGGTCCTTGGTAAGAAAGGTCCTTGGTTCCTGGAATTGGCCAACTCAAAGACTTTGAAGATAAAATCAACTCATCCTAAGCCTCAGAGAAAGCCCACAGATAATTTTCTATGGACACTAAGCATTTTACAGTCAATAGAGCCCAGAATAAAACAAGGTACCATGAGGAGAATCATCCCACAAAAACAAATTAAAAATAAACCAACAGAAACAAACTCATATGAACTTCAGAAATTTTTGATAATTTTGCAATTAAAAACAGTAAATTATTTCCAACATATTTTATAGCAAGGATGTGCAGAAATCAAAGCCCTTGTAAATAGTGAAGCCATTGTGCAAAACAGTTTGGTATTTCCTCAATAAATTAAATATAGAACCCACAAACTATCTCATCTCTTGGCCAAACTCTTCTTTCTTCAAAGCTCACTCCAACCTACCAACCTACCATATACAGTGGGTATCCTTATCCTCCATGATATTTCAGTGCTTGCTGTGTGGCCATTAAAATGAACAGACTTTTGGGATGCCTGGGTGGCTCAGTCGGTTGAGCATCCAACTTCATCTCAGGTCATGATCTCGCAGTCTGTGAGTTCGAGCCCTGCGTCGGGCTCTGTGCTGACAGCTCAGGATTCTGCTTCAGATTCTGTGTCTCCCTCTCTCTCTGCCCCTCCCCCACTCATTCATTCTCTCCCTCTCTCTCTCTCTCTCTGTCAAAAATAAACATTTTTTTAAAATTTCAAATGAACAGACTTTTAATTTATGAAGACGGAGGATTCAACCAGATCTGCTACTTTTTAGTTCTGCAATACCGACCCAATCAACTAATTTCTCTTAGGTTCAGCTTTTCAATCTGTTAACTATAGTATCTACCTTGTAGGAACTAGTGATAATTTGCCAGACATTTTCTAAAGTTCTAAGGACCAAGATAAGATAACATATCCACTTAATAAATTAAAACATCAAATATCATATTTTGCTTGCCTCCGTGTCTATTTTCTTTGAGATCTCATAGAGTGTCTCTATAATTCTATGTACAGTTTCTAGCACAGTATCTGGACTATATTAGGTTTGACTGTCTGCACTATCATTAGGGACCTTCATAGTACAACTAAAATCCTGATTTACAAGACTTGTATAGGCTATATTCTGACATCAGTAGGATACAAAATAGAAACCACCATTGTCAACAGGACAACATCAAGCATTCCTCTTCAACAGGAATCCTTGTAATGTCCAGCACATCATTGTACACAGCTCTCAGGGAGATATCTACTTCTCAAGTGACTATTCAGATGCAAGGAAATGAAATTCACATCAGACAGGCTTATAACTTATCTATTTATACATAACAAATTGACTCTAAAATTTGCTGGCCTAAAACGACAAATTTTTTTTTAATTTCACAGTTTTTGTAGCTTAGAAATCTGGGTGCAAGTTATCTGGGTCTTCTAGCTCAGGATTTCTCCAAGGCTAGAACCAAAGACGTAATGCAGTCATCTCAAGACTTGACTAGGGGAAGATTCACTCAGAAGGCCATTGGTTTGTTTGCTGGCAGAGTTCAGTTTCTCACAGATTTTTGGACTGAGGGCATCAGTTCCTTTCTAGCTATTGACCAGATGCTTCCCTCAGCTCCTGATTACGTGGGTCTCTCTGTAAGAGAACAGCTCATAACACAGCAACCAGGCTTCCATCAGAGCACAAAAGCAAGAGCGTTTGAACAGAAATGAAGCCAGGGTCTTTTGTAACCTAACCTTTGAATCAACATTTCATTAATTTTTTGATATATCCTCTTTGTTATATGTGAGTCACTAAGTCCAGCCAAAATTCAAGTGGAAAAAATTACACAGGGAATAAATACCAAAAGTAAAGCACCACTGAGATCTATTTGAAAACTATCTGCCACTTCAGGAAGCAAAGTAGCCTAGATGCCTCATTTCCAACAAGAGTTAATAGTTCATGTAACAAATCCCTAAGTGTATCTTTCAGGTTTACTTCAGGGGACATGACAGTTACAACAGTTAATACACTCAGGAAGTCTAAGGCATGGCATTTGCATGAGGCATTTATAATTCTCATATGGTTTCTTAAATCTTAAAAAAAAAAGAATTTTACTGAGGTATGACTGATATATAGAAAGCTGTAAATATTTAACATGTACAATTTGATGTCAATGAATAGAAGTGTATAACCATAAAACTATTATCACAATCAATGTCATAAACTTATCACTTCCAAAGTTCCCTCCTGCCCCTTGTGTTTTCTTTTCCTTTTGTGATAAGAACACTTAATATAAGATCTACTCTTTTTTTTTAAGTTTATTTATTTATTTTGAGAGAAAAAGAGAGAAAAAACACACATGAGTAGGGGATGGGCAGACAGAAAAGAAGAGAGAGAATCCCAAACAGGCTCTGCACTGTCAGCACAGAGCCCGATGCAGGGCTTGAACTCATGAACCATGAGATCATGACCTGAGCCGAAATCAAGAGCTAGACACTTAACTGACTGAGCACCCAGGCATCCCTGTAAGATCTACCCTCTTATTGGAGTTTTAAATATACAATACAGCACTGTTATTCATAGTCCCTATGTGTAAAAATTTCAAGGACTCGCGTACCTTGCATAACTGAAACTTTGAACCTTTGACCAACACCTCCCCCCACCTCCCAATTTTCCCCTCCCCTCAGATGCTGCAACCTCCATTCTACTCTCTTGCTGCTATGATTTTTACTATTTTGGACAAAATCCTTATCAAAATTTCAATGGCATTTGTTACAGAAATGGAAAAAATCCTAAAATTCATTTGGAACCACAAAAGACCTCAGTCAAAGCAATTTTCAGAAATTTTAAGATACATATTGCCTGATTTCAAAACACATTACAAAGTTACAGGAGGCAAAGGAGTATAGTAGTGGCATAAAGACATAAAAAAAAAGGAATAGAATATAGAGCCCAGAAATACACCCACACTTATACAGTCAATTGATCTTTGACAAGGATACCAAAAACACATTACAGAGAAAAGATGATCTCTTCAAGAAATAGTGTTGCTTCCACATGCAAAAGAATGAAATTGGACTCTTATCTCACACCATATACAAAAATAAACTCAAACTGGATTAAAGACTTAAATGTAAAACCTGAAAACTAAAATTCTTTGAAGAAACAGAGGGAAAAATCTTCTGATTGGAATGGACAATGATTTTTTTGGATTTAACAGCAAAAGTACAAGCAACAAAAGCAAAAATGAACAACTGAGACTACATTAAATTAAAAGGATTCTGCATAACAAATGAAGCAATTAACAAAATAAAAGCACAACCTACAGAATGGGAGAAACTATCTGTAGACCATATACTTAATAAGGGGTTAATATCTAAAAAATATATAAGCAATTTCTACAACTCTGTAACAAGAACAACAAAACTGTTTTCAAAAACAAGCAGGGGTACCTGCTTGGGATTCTCTCTCTCCCTCTTTCTCTCTGCTCCTCCCCATCTCTCTCTCACATGCATGCATTCTCTCTCTCTCTCAAAACAAATAAACTTAAGAAAATAAAAAGAAAAATAAGCAAAAGACCTGAATAGACATCTCTCCAAAGAAGATAAACAAATGGCCAATAGGTATATGAAGAGGTGTTCAATATCACTAATCATTAAGAAACTGCAAATCAAAACCATAGTGTGGTGTCACTACACACCTATTAGGATGGCTCTTTAAAATAGACAAAGGACAGGGAGTGCTTGGGTGGCTCCAGTCAGTTGAGCGGCCAACTTTGGCTCAGGTCATGATCCCACACCTCATGTCCTCTGTTGGGCTCTGTGCTGACAGCTCAGAACCTGGAGCCTGCTTCAGATTCTGTGTCTCCCTCTCTCTCTCTGCCTCTCCCTCTGCCTTGTACTGTCTGTCTCTCTCAAAAAAATAAACATTTTACAAAACACACAAAGGACAAATGTTGCCAAACAAGCAAACAAAAGGGAACCCATTTACATGGTTGGTGGGAATGTAAATGGGTATAGCCACTATGCAAATCAATATGGAGGCTCCTTAAAAAGTTAAAAATTAAAAATTTTCAATCAAATTAGCACTTGATCCAGCAGTCCAACTTCTGGGTATGTATCCAAAAGAACTGAAATCTAGACCTTAAAGAAATACCTGTATTCCTATGCTTTTTTCCACAATAACCAAGTTACGGAAACAACCTAAATGTTTTTCCACAATAACCAAGTTACGGAAACAACCTAAATGTTTTTCAATGGCCAAATGGATGAAGAAAACGTGGTATATACATACATACAGTAGAATATAATTCATCCATTAAAAAGAAGGAAATCCTGCCATTTGCAACAATACAGTGTAGATTTATCTGGAGACAAATGCTGCAGGATCTCAATAATACATGGAATCTAAAAAAATTCCTTCAATCTTAATTGCAGTGGTTTAGCAGGATCTATGACATTCTCCTTTCATCAGATTATCAGAGCAGAAATAAGAAGTTAACATTTTTTAAGGTTTATTCATTTTTCAGAGACAAAGCATGAGTGGGAGAGGGGGCAAAGAGAGAGGGAGATATAGAATCTGATGCAGGCTCCAGGCTCTGAGCTGTCAGGCAGGGCTCGAACTCACAGACATTGAGATCATGACCTGAGCTGAAGTTGGAAGCTTAACCGACTGAGCCACCCAGGTGCCCTGTGAGAAATAAGAAGTTTAACAAAGGCCAAATTCTCTTCACCCCCATGTGAAGTTACTATTTTCTAAGTCAAGAATGGCCAAATATTAGAAAATTTATATGGCTCTACCTAGTATTATGTTTAAGGAATATAGGGCTATCAAATTTGATTGGACTGAAATGAATTCACAAACACAAGGTTGGGATAGTTAGATCAAACAATGCGAATCTAGGAAACAGAATAGGAGAGGGGGGCAAAGAAGATCAGGTCTAAGGATGCTACCTTAGCAGCACTGTGAACTTATCACATACTAAAGATGATTGGAGGAAACTTGCTACAATGGAGGATGGGTATCATATTCAGAAAAAAATAATTATTCAACAACTATTATTGTGGAAGGCCCCATTTCAGTTCAGGTCACTTAAACAAAATTGTTTGAACACTCATAAGATACTAGTAAGTGTGGTAAGACCTAGACAAAGACATGCATAAGCATGGTCCCTGACTGTACTCACATTTATTGAACTTCTACCACATGCACACATTACCCTTGTAGCTAAGGAGAAAAGGATGAATGAGATACAGTCTCTGTATTCAAGACTTTGTGAACAAGTAGAAACAGACATAAAAAATATCATTTAATATACAAGGCAGAGAGTGGAAGAGATGAGGCTGAAGAGGCCTGAAGGGACCAAAGAATAGAGAGCTTTGTAAATCATTCTAAGGAAATTGATGGAAATTCCTTGAAGGTTTTCATCAGAGCAGTGGTGTGATCAGCAATATAATCTTTGCTGCTGGGTGTGAGATGGTATAAGGGAAGTGGGAGTAGAGAGAAAGAAAAGTCTTTGCAGAGAGGAATAGGATCTGAATTAAGGCAATGGCAAAAGAATGAATACTTCCTTTACTTCAGCTTCTGTTCACAGAGATAACCAAATCAATCCATACCCTCTCATCATGATATAAACAACCATCACAGCCTTAGTCCTCTACATGCTGCCCCATCACTATTTCCCCATTCATGGCAAAGTCCCATTATATGATTCACTTAGGTAGACATTTTGCCCAGTGCCTGGTAGACTGTAGATACCCAAGACGTTTGTTTTTCCTTGACCACATGAATTAGGGAAGCTGCTACAGACTGCATACATGCTTTGCCTCCTGTTTTATTGGCTTCCTCATAACTTGGCAAAAGTCCGTGGCCTTGAAAAGAAGGGACTTAGGAAAAAAAAAACTGACAAGCATCTGTGCTCTGTGTACACAGCACTGTTTTGAAATCTCCTGTCCCTGCTTCAAAGAACTTGACAGCACCAAGAACCAACTGTTTGGTTAATGAAACCACAAAGGCTAAAGAAATAAAATAATAACCTATAACTTCCTTTCAAAATACTAAGTGTTCAGAATTCAGAACTCAGTTTCATTGCTTAGAAATCCTTTCATTATCCAGTTATTTAAGTACCTACTAGGTACTAGGGCAAGAAGATAATAAAAGTCCTACCTTCTGTGAGTTCACATTTAGTAAGAAATAGATGAAAAATAGATGATGATGATGATGATAGATAGATAGACAGATAGACAGATAAACTGGTCAACATAATGAGTTCTAAAATAAAAGAACAAAAGGATTTTAGTCCAAATAAACAAAACTATATCTATATCATCAACCTCTACCTGGGGAACAGGGGTGGGCTTACAAGAGAGGGGCTGCCAAATCTGGGTACTGAAAGACAAAGATGAGTGTAACAGAGGAAGAATGGGAGTAAATTCCAAATTTGTTCGGTAAGAGGCAACACTATACAAGCATACAAGAACACACAATTAGAATTAAAGAAACTGCAGGCCAGACTGTGGACAATGATAAATTAATCAAAATAAGGCTCTCCCTTCTGAAATTCCAGAGGCCTGCTCATGTGCTTTTTATGAGGAAAAGATATTTTGGATATGTGGCTTCCATTTATAGTCAGCCTGTATACACATTGTACAATGTCTTAGTTGTTCCTGTATCTTCTTTCTATTTCTGGATCTTCATACTACTGGCTGGCTATTCAGTGTTCCCAAGAAAGAAGAACATAAAAAGTTTTACCCTCTCTTTCTATCAAATAGTGACTGAGAAATACCACATATTTTTCAGAGAAAATAAAATCTGTTGCTCTAGGTGAATGGTGCATTAGATGGGGAGATAATACAAGAATTTTTCATCATACACTCAATAAAATCTTATGTTTTTCTTGCATGCAATGATCAACATTTCTTAATCCCTGGCGTGGAAGGTGTAATAAAATCTGTGGTACAAATTTGGCAAACACAGCAAGGCCCTACTGTGTGGGCGGTACAGGATCTGCAACATAAGCCTCCAAATAGGTCTTTGAGTAAAGCTACAGATGGCGTGACAGCTCCAGCGCTGTCAACTGACCAACCATGTGCTGAATGTAAAGTGTAGATAACTGTCTCTGTGATGACCAGAGAGCTCTTCTTTGATATTCAAATGTACCGCAGCCTACTTAGCAATATGTTCATCCAGTAATTCGTGAATATGACATAAAAACTTTGTGATTAAAAATTTCCAATTCAGTAGTCATTATTTTATCACTATGAAAACAACTGAGAATTGTTCTAGGCACTTGGAAAGTAGAAAGATATTCAAGAATGCCAAGTACCCCATACCCTAAAGCAATGAGATTGGACACACTGAGACATTATAGAGTCAACATCTTGGTATTTGTCCCTCACCCACATGCAAGGTACATAAGGGAAGGGTAAGGGAATTGTTCTGAAGACTTTGAAGGTAATCTTTACTTAGAACATTTTCCCAAATGATAGCTGGGGGAAATTTGCCTGGACTGGTTGGCAGAATGTACCCTACATTGTCATTGATGATGCTCTCTAATATATCTGTGTTTATCACCCCCTGGGAGAATTAAGAATTAAGTAGGTGGTGATTGACTTCTTCAAGGAAAAAGTTTAAGAAAAAAAAACTAACTTATTTTGTCATATAGTTAAAAAAAAAAGTAGAACCACTCCTAAAAATGTGAAGGAAATCTGCAGGTATTAGAGTTGATAAAGCAATGGGCCCCATCTGGAGATCTGTGAGAAGAAAATAAAAATTGAGACTTTTAACTATAAAGACATGAAGATGAGAATAGTGACAATGAGAGCATATGGAAATGATAATCTTGTATCAAGTTGTTAAATGTGACTTTTCCTTCATTCCATTATTGTTTCGGACCTCAAAGGTAAGAAAAATTTCAATGCCAAGTGCCTGCACACACCTCTTAGCTAAGACGGCAGCCCCCACATGCAGAACACAATATGAGATTATGAATCAATTCTGCTGGTATTCACAGTAAGAGCAAAGAGAATGGTAGCAAGTCAATAAATGTTTGGAGAGAGTTACCAGTATGCTGTTGGGAGTGGGAGTGGTTCGAGAATGGAAAGGAAGATACTTCTCAAAATGAGGGAGACTTCATGACACACGACTTGACAGGTATTCTGGAATTTGAAGGACCTAAGGATTGATACCTGACTCAGACCTGGAAAGTCTGAACATGAGAGGTGTTGACTGCAAGAGGGTTGCACTAAAAGGATCTACATTTCCCCTGAAAGGAGAGCAAAGGTATTCAATGAGAGGACACTCAGTATTCCCACTGAAGCTAGAGGAGAGAGGTGACATCACAGAGTGGTAAAATGCTAAGAGGCAGAGGACCAACAGGAGTCCTACGCAACCAGCACGAAGAGGAAAGAGACAGCAGGTAGGACTCTCCAACAACACACAAAATATATCAAGAAAAAAATAAAAATCAGTATTTAGCATCTTCCACATCTCATTCACTGAGTCTGTTGTCAATTCATTGCCTCTTACCCTTAATGCATCCTTCAATATTTGTTCTACAATAAACAACAGAATCCCATTAAATTTTTCCCTTTAAAGTGAGAACAATGTTAGGCTTTCTCACTGCAGAGTTCTGGGGGAACACTGCAAGAGGAAGGGGCTGTCCTTGCAATTTCTACCAAGAGTCAGGGGTCAGCAGTGTGGCTGTGAGGTCATCTCATAGGCCACTGCCCCAGCCATGAACGCACAATGCAATCCCTCTGCAACCTTGCAGACTCATCAGGCAACAACATTTTTGCAGCCTTCTGTACCTGGAAACCAGAGCTCCCCTCCACCCACATGGTCTAAAGGCCTCCTACCTACATCTATGTTGGGACTCCCACTACAAGCCCACACTCCTAGCTGCTGATCTCCTGCCATCCTGCTTTCAGTCCACAAGGAAGGTTACCTATTGTTTACCAGAAGTTCCCTACCAGCTCCAGACTAGCAAAATCAAGAATCTTCTCTGCTCTCCAGTATGTTGAACCTCCCTGCAAAAAGACCTGAATCCCTTCCTAGTTTATCCTTCTTTGGGTACTCTCCCTCAGCCCTAGGGTACCATATATATCTTAGAGTTACTCTAAGATACTAAGTAAGATACTAAGATATGATAGAGTTACTCTATCATACTTAATAGTTCTTTATGTTAAACTTCCCCTGTTGATCCTACAATGTAGTTTCTATCTCCCGAGCAGACCCAGAATACTACTGTCATCAATACCATTCCATACATTGTCATCAGTACAATTCCATAGTTCTACAAATCAGGTAAAACCTTCTACATCCTACCTCTGCCCCCTTCCCATTCCCCTCCAACTCTGGAGAAGTCAGATCAGCTCAGTGAGAGGAGGTGGATGAGTGGTGGGAAGCAGAAGAGAAAGTTGATGAAATAAAACACAAGCTCTCTGACTCACTACAGGTCTTATTCAATATACCTGTTAAATTATCTTATTCTGAGATAGGAATTTCACCGACAGATAGAATTATACTCTGCTAACCTGCAGGCTACATGAACTGTATCATTTTCACCACTGTACCCCTTACAACTACTAGCAAAGAAGATAGTCAATTCTCAAAAATGTATTTTTTTAACATTGTTGAGAGAATTGTTATGGTCAAGGACCAAAGAAGGTAGAAAGAAAAGGTAACCGCTATTTAGTCAGAAAGAAGCAACTTTATTTAGGAATAAGAGTCTTAAATGGACCCAGATTAAAGAAAAATATTTTTTAATTAATTCCCAAAGTGAAAGAAGCCATTATATATTTTTCCAAGTATGAAATTTATTCAGCAAAGGCCATTCCCTTACAAAGAATCACAAAATCTTATTAGACAGGATATCCTCTGTTCTTAAGCCCCTTCTGAAATTTTAATCCCCTCTGCAGCATGTATGTAGCTTATTTTCAAACAGCCAGAAACCAGGAACCATCCCCTCTGAAAAGGAGCTCATCCCAATTTCAGAGAACACAAATAATAAAAAAATGACTCCTTCAATTGAGTCAGAGAAAACATAAAAAGGTAAAGTCCTTTTTCCTTGTGACAGCCCTTAAATACTTAACGGTGGTCATTACATCCCTGGAGACTTTTTCTTTGGTTCAAGAGCCAACACTTTATTTCTCATATGGCTTTATTTAGTGTTTTCTCACTGACCTAGTCACTCTCCTCTGTACACACACCAGTTATACAGTCTTTTTTCTACTCCCTTTACATGTCTTCCTCCATGTGTAATGAGAACCTTACACTAGAGTTGGCACGGTGTATAGCTACATGGCACAATAGAGTAAGACTGTCATTTCCGAGGTTCAATATAATCTACTTCACTGAGAGTAATCTAATCACTGTTCCCACTCCACTCATGATCCCTAAGGAAAGCTCATTAGTTTGGGTGGTTTTAATTACCACAAATATGATCCCTTGGTGTCTGAACCCCATCACCAGCAAAGGCCTCTTCCCAAGGTCCTGATGCATTTGACCATACTATCTGCTCATCATCACCCTGGATATCCCAGAGATGCCTCAAGCTCAATAGGCTGAAAACTAAAATCTCCATTTTTCCCTAGGAATGTACTCCCCCTCCCCCTATATTCTCCATCTCAATTAAGAGTGCTACCACCATCCCAGCCACACTAGCTGGAATGTACCACACAGAGGCAAACATTAAATATATGTTTTCTCTTTGTCACTCTCTGAATATCTCTAATAAGTATTCCTTTCATCTTCCTACACTGTTTCTTTATCCATTACATTCTTCATATTGTTTTCGCTGTCTCTCCTATTAACTCATCCCATTACTCTCATCCCATTACTTCCTGATCTTCATTCAATACTTCACCCAAGCATCACCTCTTCCAGGAAGCTCAGAAAGAAAATGTCATCACCTTGTCCAAATCCAAGATACAAACATAGACAACGTGAGGGTTTGTGGCTACCACATCCCTGACACAACAAATACACAGTACCCACCTCTCACACCTCACACTAAAATGTTTTTGATTTATTTTTTGATCTCAGACTGATTTCTTTTTCTTCAGGCATTTCCTAAGACTTCTCTTAGGTTCTTTATTACTTCCATTATCCAAAATGAGATACCACCACTGACTTCACAAAATCTGTCTCCCACCTATTTTCTTTAATAAAATAAAGTAACAACCTTGGACAACTACATTCTCATCAGGATCCCTTCCTAATATGGGGACTGAAGTTCTGGATTCCAGAGATTCCATAACATCCATCATATGCATCAACTCAGCATCAAGGAAAGATTTAAAAGTAACTGAAAGACAAACATCGGGTAGGTAGAAGATCACCTTGGAGATCAGTGATTCCAACTTGGGCCTTCTCTTGACATCTCAGGGTCAGACACTGACTTCAGATGTGATTGTGTCAGAGTCTTTAGTTCATTACTTCTGTTTCCTAAGAATGTTCCTTAATTCCTCTAAGATTCAGTTTCCTCACCTATAAAATTAAGATAATAATAGTACCTATCTCATAAGATCTTAATGAGGATTAAATGTGATATAAAATACTAGTGGAGAACTCAAAAGTATTAACTGTCAGTAATACTCAAGATCAGGAAGCTAATTAGGTATTTAGCTGGGACTTCATCTCAAATTTTCTTGTCAATATTGACACTGTCTTTAGAAATATATGGTCTATTTTGAGAAAAAAAGACAGATGAACAAAAAATGGCTTTGGCCCTTTTTGTTTTTACTTTGCATGATTGCTTCAGCTACAATTTAAAAGACTCATCAAAATTTCCCAAGGAAATTGCCCAGTCAAAAACACAGTCTTGGGCTATAAAATATGGCACATACAGTCCACAGTCCATCAAACTCTGACATGGAATGAATCTTTAATGAACATAAACCTCCTTCATGAGTCTTCTCTCCTCAATCTTGGTCTCTTTAAGATGTAATTGTTAGAAGACAATCCTGTTGATTTAGAACTTTCCTTATGTTATATGGCTTCATATGTTTTACCTCACATAAAAAATTGGAGTTTGTATAAGAGCAGTACATTCCTTAGACCTCTCTGGTCTTTTCAACACTTTTATTCTTCTTATTTTTTCACAGTTTGATAGTTTATTTAACACCTCTGATAAGCACCATGCTAGGTAATGATTTAGGTACAGCCACTGATCTGGAAGAGCCATAGCTAATGCAAGGTGGAAGTTGATGTCATGAAATAGGAGTAAAGGTTTTAACTGCTTATCTCATTCATTTTGGGCATTTTGACCAAATTAGCTACATTATCATTAAGAAATATATTTTTTTCTTATCTGAAGTTATCCTTAGCAAACTCTAACTGAAAATTCTATCCTCTAAAAGACACTACAAGACTGTACAATAGTTTTAATTTAAAAACTGAATATAACTTTTGAAACATGTCACCTGCTTTATTTCAACGCCACAAACACTTGCACACTGGAACAAGGCACAGTGCTAGGTATATACTTATTTGAAGCTGCACATTATTTGGAACAAAGACAGGTGGAAAGTATTTTTGTTGGTATGATTAACACATAGTAAACCCCAACATAGGTATAAATATTAGAAAAATTCACACCTGGAACTCAATAATTTTTCAATCTAATGATGCAGATGAAGACACACAAGTAACAATAAAACAATGTCAACTTACACAAGTACTAAATTATGCAATATGCAAATATGTGTGGAAAATGAAACACATGACTTTTCTTTGGATAATCAAAAAGGTTTTCCTAAAACAACTGACATCATAAATGAGCTTTAAAGATAAAAAAGAATAGACAGGTTAATGGAGGTAAAAGTCCCTCAGCAAGAAGAATGAATTAAATACAACCTTGTGAAGTTAAGGGTAGGTGGGACTAGAAGATGGACAAGTGGAAGGAGATACCCCTACAGGATCACAGATCCCAGAATTTAATACAGTAGATCTGTATTCTATTCATCTTTAGGTACCTGTACTCACATATATCTGGCATATGCCCCATAGTAAATGGTGAAGGGAAGGAAGAAAAGTTAGCTAGGAAGAGAGGAAGGGAAGGAAGAAGAAAAGGAAAAAGAAAGAGAAGAGAGTAAGAACCCATCAGAACAAGTGTCTCAAATACATCCTGTTTCAATCACCTTGAAAAAAAAATGAACATCTTAAAAATATGATGAACACTGTATATATCTATTTTAAGGAAATGTTATTTTGATGTGTGAGAATAGGATAATGATTATGTTTTAAAAGTTCTTATAGAGATTCATTTGTATTAATTACTATTGAAAATGATTGATGGATACACGGGGATTCACAATATATTTTCTTCTGTGTAAACTGGAAATTTTATATAACAATCTTAACAAAAAAGAACAAATGGCTTCAGAAGACTTTTGATTTTTAAAAATTCTACAATAAGTTTTATAGTGAAATAAGAAGCTCTACAATAGATTTTCGCCATGAAAAACTATCTCTTAAATAAATGATATCAGCAGACATTATCATGACTTCTAGAATTTTTTTTATAAGAACGCTTTCATGTATTTTTACATTATTAACAATTAATCTTAGAAAATAAAATGCACAGGCATGCCTGGATGGCTCAGTCAGTTAAGCCTCCAGCTTTTGATTTCAGTTCAAGTCATGATCTCATGGTTCATGAGTTCGAGGCCTGAGTTGGGCTCCATGCTGACAGTGCAGAGCTTGCTTGGGATTTTCTCTCTCCTTCTCTCTCTGCCCCTCCCCTGCTCATGTGCGTGCTCTGTCTCTCTGTCTCTCTGTCTCTCTCGCTCTCTCTAAGTAAATAATAAGCTTTAAAAAAAAAAGAAAATACACAATCTGAAGTTAATTGTTACATCATCTTTTCCAAAATATTCTTTTATCTTCATTACATGTATTTTAAATTTTTTTTCAACGTTTATTTATTTTTGGGACAGAGAGAGACAGAGCATGAACGGGGGAGGGTCAGAGAGACAGGGAGACACAGAATCGGAAACTGGCTCCAGGCTCTGAGCCATCAGCCCAGAGCCTGACGCGGGGCTCGAACTCCTGGACCGGGAGATCGTGACCTGGCTGAAGTCGGACGCTTAACCGACTGCGCCACCCAGGCGCCCCATTACATGTATTTTAAACGTATCAATAATTATATCCTATTTTGGTCATAGTCAGTAACACTCACTTAATAAATATTTATTCAATAATTTCTATATGCCAAGTACCTGCACAGTGTATTAATAAGGCATAGCTTCTACCCTGAAGGAACACATTATGCAGTAGAGCTTAGTGTCCATTGGTCAATTACAGATTTGCTTATTTTAATGGCTGCATTGAGCATGTCCCTAGATTCTTACAGCTATAACCTGAAAACACGATATTCACATAGTTATCAGAACTAAATGTCATCTTTTACTGAAACTCATAGATATAAGTCTATAAGTTATCTAGAGAAATTTCTGAAAGCTTGTAGTTGATAATTCCAATACATAAAGTATAGAAACATATGACCATTAAAGAAATATTTTAAGATAAAGAAAGAGACAGGGGGATGCCAGGGAAGATGGCGGCATAGGAGGACGCTGGGCTCACCGCATCCTTCTGATCACTTAGGTTCCACCTACACCTGCCTAAATAACCCACCAAAAGACTAGCAGAAGGGATTCTCTGGAGCCAAGCACAGACGAGAGGCCCACAGAAGAGGGTACAAAGGGCAGAAAGGTGGTGTGCGCTACACGGACTGGTGGGAGGGAGCCGGGGCAGAGGGGCAGCCTGCCGGCCAAGCAGACGCCCCGAGTCTGGCATGCAAAAGTGGAGGTGCCGGATGGAGTGTGTTCTGACAGCAACCAAGACTTAACATCTGGAAGGTTATAAGTTAACAGCTCTGCTCAGAGAGCAGGAAGGCTGGAGGACAACAGGAGGGAGAGTTGTTGAGCCCCAGATGACAGAGCTCAGCTTGGTGGGGAACAAAGGCACTCGCCTGCCCCATCTCCCTTGCCCATCCCCCAGCCAAAATCCCAAAGGGAACCAGTTCCTGCCAGGGAACTTACTTGCACCACGCAAACACCCAACGCTGTGCTTCTGTGGATCCATCCCCCTGGTGGTGGGTCTGACTCCCTCCCAGTGCCTCAAGGGCCCTCCCCAAGTGGATCACCTAAGGAGAAGCAGCTGAGCCTGCCCCTCCCGCCCTATTCACTTTGCCGATCTACCCCAGCTAATACGCCAGATCCCCAGCACCACAAGACTGGCAGTGTGCAAGTAGCCCAGACGGGCGACGCCACCCCACAGTGAATCCCGCCCCTAGGAGAGGGGAAGAGAAGGTACACACCAGTCTGACTGTGGCCCCAGTGGTGGGCTGGGGGCAGACATCAGGTCTGACTGCAGCCCGCCCACCAACGCAAGTTATTCAAGACAGCACAGGGGAAGTGCCCTGCAGGTACACACCACTCCAGGGACTATCCAAAATGACCAAATGGAAGAATTCCCCTCAAAAACACGTCCAGGAAATAACAACAGCTAATGAACTGATCAAAAATGACTTAAACAATATAACAGAAAGTGAATTTAGAATAACAGTCATAAAATTAATCACTGGGCTTGAAAACAGTATACAGGACAGCAGAGAATCTCTTGCTACAGAGATCAAGGGACTAAGGAACAGTCACGAGGAGCTGGAAAATGCTTTAAATGAAATGCAAAACAAAATGGAAACCACCACGGCTCAGATTGAAGAGGCAGAGGAGAGAATAGGTGAACTAGAAGATAAAGTTATGGAAAAAGAGGAAGCTGAGAAAAAGAGAGATTAAAAAATCCAGGATGTGAGGGGAAAATTAGAGAACTAAGTGATGCACTAAAGAGAAATAATCTACACATAATTGGTATTCCAGAGGAGAGAGAGAGGGAAAGGTGCTGAAGGTGTACTTGAAGAAATAATAGCTGAGAACTTCCCTGAACTGGGGAAGGAAAAAGGCATTGAAATCCAAGAGGCACAGAGAACTCCCTTCAGATGTAACTTGAATCGATCTTCTGCACAACATATCATAGTGAAACTGGCAAAATACAAGGATAAAGAGAAAATTCTGAAAGCAGCTAAACGTGTTCTAACATATAAAGGGAGACCTATAAGACTCGTGACCAATCTCTCTACTGAAACTTGACAGGCCAGAAAGGAATGGCAGGAAATCTTCAGTGTGATGAACAGAAAAAATATGCAGCCAAGAATCCTTTATCCAGCAAGTCTGTCATTTAGAATAGAAGGAGAGATAAAGGTCTTCCCAAACAAACAAAAACTGAAGGAATTTGTCACCACTAAACCAGCCCTACAAGAGATCCTAAGGGGGATCCTGTGAGACAAAGTACCAGAGACATCACTACAAGCATGAAACCTACAGACATCACAATGACTCTAAACCTGTATCTTTCTATAATAACACTGAATGTAAATGGACTAAATGCTCCAACCAAAAGACATAGGGTATCAGAATGGATAAAAAAACAAGATCCATCTATTTGTTCTCTACAAGAGACTCATTTTAGACCTGAGGACACCTTCAGATTGAGAGTAAGGGGATGGATAACTATTTATCATGCTATTGGAAGTCAAAAGAAAACTGGAGTAGCCATACTTATATCAGACAAACTAGACTTTAAATTAAAGGCTGTAACAAGAGATGAAGAAGGCATTATATAATAATTACAGGGTCTATCCATCAGGAGGAGCAAACAATTATAAATGTCTACGCGCCGAACACGGGAGCCCCCAAATATATAAAACAATTACTCATAAACATCAGCAACCTTATATTAAGAATGTGGTAATTGCAGGGGACTTTAACACTCCACTTACAGAAATGGATAGATCATCTAGACACACAGTCAATAAAGAAACAAGGGCCCTGAATGAGACATTGGATCAGATGGACTTGACAGATCTATTTAGAACTCTGCATCCCAAAGCAACAGAATATACTTTCTTCTCGAGTGCACATGGAACATTCTCCAAGATAGATCACATACTGGGTCACAAAACAGCCCTTCATAAGTATACAAGAATTGAGATCATACCATGCATACTTTCAGACCACAATGCTATGAAGCTTGAAATCAACCACAGGAAAAAGTCTGGAAAACCTCCAAAAGCATGGAGGCTAAAGGACACCCTACTAAATAATGAATGGGTCAACCAGGCAATTAGAGAAGAAATTAAAAATATATGGAAACAAACGAAAATGAAAATACAACAATCCAAACGCTTTGGGACGCAGCGAAGGCAGTCCTGAGAGGAAAATACATTGCAATCCAGGCCTATCTCAAGAAACGAGAAAAATCCCAAATACAAAATCTAACAGCACACCTAAAGGAAATAGAAGCAGAACAGCAAAGACACCCCAAATCCAGCAGAAGAAGAGAAATAATACAGAGCAGAGCAGAAATAAACAATATAGAATCTAAAAAAACTGTAGAGCAGATCAACGAAACCAAGAGTTGGTTTTTTCTTTTTTTAATTTTTTTTTTAACGTTTATTTATTTTTGAGACAGAGAGACACAGGGCATGAATGGGGGAGGGGCAGAGAGAGAGGGAGACACAGAATCGGAAGCAGGCTCCAGGCTCTGAGCCATTAGCCCAGAGCCCAACGCGGGACTCGAACTCACGGACCATGAGATCGTGACCTGAGCTGAAGTCGGAGGCTTAACCGACTAAGCCACCCAGGCGCCCCCAAGAGTTGGTTTTTTAAAAAAATAAACAAAATTGATAAACCTCTAGCCAGGCTTCTCAAAAAGAAAAGGGAGATGACCCAAATAGATAAAATCATGAATGAAAATGGAATCCCTCAGAGACACAACCAATCCCTCAGAGATACAAACAATTATCAGGGAATACTATGAAAAATTATATGCCAACAAACTGGACAACCTGGAAGAAATGGACAAATTCCTAAACACCCACATGCTTCCAAAACTCAATCAGGAGGAAATAGAAAGCTTGAACAGACCCATAACCAGCGAAGAAATTGAATCAGTCATCAAAAATCTCCCAACAAATAAGAGTCCAGGACCAGATGGCTTCCCAGGGGAGTTCTACCAGACATTTAAAGCAGAGATAATACCTATCCTTCTCAAGCTATTCCAAAAAATAGAAAGGGAAGGAAAACTTCCAGACTCATTCTATGAAGCCAGTATTACTTTGATTCCTAAACCAGACAGAGACCCAGTAAAAAAAGAGAACTACAGGCCAATATCCCTGATGAATATGGATGCAAAAATTCTCAATAAGATACTAGCAAATCGAATTCAACAGCATATAAAAAGAATTATTCACCATGATCAAGTGGGATTCATTCCTGGGATGCAGGGCTGGTTCAACATTCGCAAATCAATCAACGTGATACATCACATTAATAAAAGAAAAGAGAAGAACCATATGATCCTGTCAATCGATGCAGAAAAGGCCTTTGACAAAATTCAGCAACTTTCTTAATAAAAACCCTTGAGAGAGTCAGGATAGAAGGAACATACTTAAAAATCATAAAAGCCATTTATGAAAAGCCCACAGCTAACATCATCCTCAATGGGGAAAAACTGAGAGCTTTTCTCCTGAGATCAGGAACACAACAGGGATGTCCACTCTCACCGCTGTTGTTTAACATAGTGCTGGAAGTTCTAGCATCAGCAATCAGACAACAAAAGGAAATCAAAGGCATCAAAATTGGCAAAGATGAAGTCAAGCTTTCGCTTTTTGCAGATGACATATTATACATGGAAAATCTGATAGACTCCACCAAAAGTCTGCTAGAACTGATACATGAATTCAGCAAAGTTGCAGGATACAAAATCAATGTACAGAAATCAGTTGCATTCTTATACACTAATAATGAAGCAACAGAAAGACAAATAAAGAAACTGGTTAGGGATAAATCTAACCAAAGATGTAAAAGATCTGTATGCTGAAAACTATAGAAAGCTTATGAAGGAAATTGAAGAAGATATAAAGAAATGGAAAGACATTCCATGCTCATGGATTGGAAGAATAAATATTGTCAAAATGTCAATACTACCCAAAGCTATCTACACATTCAATGCAATCCCAATCAAAATTGCACCAGCATTCTTCTCAAAGCTAGAACAAGCAATCCTAAAATTCATATGGAACCACAAAAGGCCCCGAATAGCCAAAGTAATTTTGAAGAAGAAGACCAAAGCAGGAGGCATCACAATCCCAGACTTTAGCCTCTACTACAAAGCTGTCATCATCAAGACAGCATGGTATTGGCACAAAAACAGACACATAGACCAATGGAATAGAATAGAAACCCCAGAACTAGACCCACAAACGTATGGCCAACTCATCTTTGACAAAGCAGGAAAGAACATCCAATGGAAAAAAGACAGTCTCTTTAACAAATGGTGCTGGGAGAACTGGACAGCAACATGCAGAAGATTGAAACTAGACCACTTTCTCACACCATTCACAAAAATAAACTCAAAATGGATAAAGGACCTGAATGTGAGACAGGAAACCATCAAAACCCTAGAGGAGAAAGCAGGAAAAGACCTCTCTGACCTCAGCCGTAGCAATTTCTTACTCGACACATCCCCAAAGGCAAGGGAATTAAAAGCAAAAATGAACTACTGGGACCTTATGAAGATAAAAAGCTTCTGCACAGCAAAGGAAACAACAAAACTAAAAGGCAACCAACGGAATGGGAAAAGATATTTGCAAATGACATATCAGACAAAGGGCTAGTATCCAAAATCTATAAAGAGCTCACCAAACTCCACACCCAAAAAACAAATAATCCAGTGAAGAAATGGGCAGAAAACATGAATAGACACTTCTCTAAAGAAGACATCCAGATGGCCAACAGGTACATGAAAAGATCCTCAATGTCGCTCCTCATCAGGGAAATACAAATCAAAACCACACTCAGATATCACCTCAAGCCAGTCAGAGTGGCCAAAATGAACAAATCAGGAGACTATAGATGCTGGAGAGGATGTGGAGAAACGGGAACCCTCTTGCACAGTTGGTGGGAATGCCAACTGGTGCAGCCGCTCTGGAAAACAGTGTGGAGGTTCCTCAAAAAATTAAAAATAGACCTACCCTATGACCCAGCAGTAGCACTGCTAGGAATTTACCCAAGGGATACAGGAGTACTGATGCATAGGGGCACTTGTACCCCAATGTTTATAGCAGCACTCTCAACAATAGCCAAATTATGGAAAAGAGCCTAAATGTCCAACAACTGATGAATGGATAAAGAAATTGTGGTTTATATACACAATGGAGTACTACGTTGCAATGAGAAAGAATGAAATTTAGCCCTTTGTAGCAACATGGATAGAACTGGAGAGTGTGATGCTAAGTGAAATAAGCCATACAGAGAAAGACAGATACCATATGTTTTCACTCTTATGTGGATCCTGAGAAACTTAACAGAAACCCATGGGGGAGGGATAGGAAATAAAAAAGAGGTTAGAGTGGGAGAGAGCCAAATCATAAAAGACTCTTAAAAACTGAGAACGAACTGAGGGTGATGGGTGGTGGGAGGGAGAGGGTGGTGGGTGATGGGTATTGAGGAGGGCACCTTTTGGGATGAGCACTGGGTGTTGTATGGAAACCAATTTGACAATAAATTTCATATATTAAAAAAATATTTTAAGAGACATTTAGGTTATTTCTTAGGTTGCTTTTATGTGAAAGGTGGTAGGTCTGACATACTCAAATAGACATCCATGTCAAAGACCAAAAATTAAATACTGAAGAATTCTACCTTCCTAATTTAATTTTGGCAGCTTGAAAAAATTCATGGTTTTAGCTCAAGTATATTTAAGGGAAATGTTTTCATATTCTTTCTAAAAGAAAGGATAGAAATAAAACCTATCAAAACCCTATTGTTCCAGTTTTTCCATATCCTAAAAACAGAATTATAGCAATTAATAGTATTTACTTGGCTCCCCGTCTGCATTTTTTTTACCCCTTTAGGAAAAAATAACCTGGGATATTTTAGGTAAAAAAAATTGTCCTTCAGTTTATTAATTTTGAGGCACCACATTTCAAAGTGATTCATTGCAGCCATGAATAAGGAATGTCACCGAAATAGTGAGATGGCCTGAACCACTTTAGAAATTAATGGACTGACTGTGATATACTGGCGTCTCTTTCACGCATCTATAATTGGAGTGCCAATTTATTTCCAATCATTTCAAGCACTGTAATTATAGAGCATCATCGTTGCCTGTTTAACATTCATGTGGGAAGCTGTCATATGAATGCTGGCCAGGGACCAATATTTCACAACTAAGAAACATGAACAAAATGTAAAGAAATACAAAAAGGTCTGGTTTGGTTTTCAAGGACTGAATTAAAGGAGTATTTACACAATTTTCTCATAACTCTGAAAAACAAAAATAACTGGAAACTTCAGGTTCAAACAAGGTTTTAATGAAAGAAATATTCAGGCCAACCTATGAGCCCTGCTGTAGGCTTAGGAGTTCTTTCCATCTGCTCCCATAACAGCATTGTTTTACCTCTGGTAAGACACTTACATCATATTACATCCATACAATTCTATCAAAGCAAGGAACATCTCTTGATCACTGGAGCATCCTCAATACCCATCACATCACCAAGATAATACTAAGGAATCAATAACTTTTCTGAAAACTGAATTAATTAATGTATAAAGGAAATTCCCTTTCATAACACCATTCACATTTATCAGTTTCCTTCGATTCCATTTTCTACCACTTAGACAAGATCTTCAACCTAATTTCCCTCTGTCCTCTACCTAGATTTTAGTTCAGGATTAAGTCTTCTAAAACACAATTAAGCATCCCACAAAACTTTCTCCAAAGCTTTTGATTTATTCTCCATTGCATATAAAAGAAAATACCTCCTTACCCTAATATTAAGTGCCCTTCACCATTCATTTGAGATCTACCTCTGCAATCTATTCCTACTATCATGGAATGTTGTTCTGTAAAAAGTAACTAATGATGTGATTTTTGAGTTGTTATTTGCAAAATTTGAATTTCAATTCATCAAATATTTAGTATCAATTTAAGTGCCAGTTTTTATATTCATTGTGAAATTTATAATTATGTGAATTTTATGTGTACATATAAATAATAACTGTTTTAACAGTGACTTAGAAAATAATTAAATCAATAAGAAAAAAGAAAGCTGATGTGAGAGACTATGAAGCAGAGAAGGTTGCCAGAGGATAGGCAGAAGGGAGAATAAAATAATTTTAACCAACCTGCATAAGCAAAGCTCTCACTCCTCCCTAAGAACCATGAGACTGACTAAGCACCCAGTCCAATATGGCAACTGAGAAGACAGTACAACCTTCCTTTTGAACTTGGCTGGTAATCATCAATCTGTGTGAGCTTTTCATAGCCAAACCATTAACATTGACTACGGTGGGTAGATTTATAAGGGTAATTGGAACAGTGATTGTTGATATCAATTTATATGAGGAATTTTAATATTACTATTAGTAAAGCACAACGGCAATTCCGAAGTGTGATTAATATGATTAAGTCTATAATTAAACTAATAATAATTGTCTAATTAGAAAAGAAAGCCTGAAGTTATAAATTTGCTAGAAGAGACAAGAAAGGAAACACTTAGCCCCCCGTATGTACTCCAAACTCTGCTAGATACTTTGAATGTTATTTTGCTTTAACCTCACAAAACCCCCAAAATCCTAATTATTACCACAGATGAGTAAAAGAGCTCAGTGAAGTTAAATAATTTGCCCAAGATCAATCACCCAGTAGACTGAAAGTTGGGATGTGAACCCAAGTTTCTCAGACTCAAAAGTCATAGGTCTTTCATTTCACTAAACCTCAGGACAAAATGAAAAAAAAAACTGAGAAAAGAAGACATGAAGTACAATTTGGACATCTCACATGCTCATGACATAGTAAGTTTGAGAAGTAAGGTATTTTATAAAGTGGAACCTTGAAAAGAACCCCTTCACGTGGACCATGCATCCACTGGCACTACCCCTTCATGTGAACCATGGATCTACGGACACTACTCCTTCTCGTGCACCATGCATTTATTAACAGTACCACTGAAGCTTCCAACGGTTCCACTGTGACAACAACTGGACACTCTAAATGAATTTCAGTAAAGATGGCCTACCAGTGCAGAACTAGCAATTTTACAATAAGATGTGAATGTGAATATGAACATGCCGGTGGATAAAAACAAGTAAAAACACAACTGTTGAAAATGAGAATTTTAAATACTTCTGTCTTTTAAGCTGTCTTCAAGGTTTGTATTTCTAAAAGATGGTAAGATGATAGACAGATAGATGGATGGATGGATAGATTATAGATAGATGATGATGATGATGATGATAGATAGATAGACAGATAGATAGATAGGATTTAATATATACACATTAGATATTCTAAATTTCCAAAAAAGAGAACTAATAGAGTGCAGAGCATTTTTTTAAATGTTTATTTATTTTTGAGGGATGAGAAAGAGTGTGTGGGAAAGGCAGAAAGAGAAGGGGGACAGAGGATCTGAGGCAGGCTCTGTGCTGACAGCAGAGAGCCTGAGGTAGAGCTCCAACTCACAAACTGTGAGTTCATGACCTAAGATGAAGTCAGAAGCTTAATCAACTGTGCTACCCAGGTACCCTGAGCACAGAGCATTTTTGAGCACAATGACATACTGTAAAAAAAGAAAAATAGATTAGTTGCTACTTATGTTTAAAAAATATTTTAAAATGGTAGTTCCTGTGCTCACTAGAAAAATTCTATTTCAAAAAATCCTTATTTTTAAAGTACCATAATACTGGGAGACAGGGAATACCCTTAACTGATATTCAACCAAGATGCCTATTATGTCTTTCATGATATATTTTTAACAGGATATGATAATATTGGAGGATAAATAAATAAATGACCATATTTAGGCTATAAATTAACATATTTATATCCAAGTGAATTACAAATATATCTGTCTGGTTCTTTCCTGGTAAATTTTTTTTAATCAACCAAACTACTGGAAAAAAATGCAAAAGACAAGATTATCAAATCAAATCAAATTAGGAGGATGCTACTGAGGACAACAGAATCAAACATTTCAGCAGTTTTGTAAGACAAGCCAAATTACCATGGTAAAATTTAATGAACATAAATGTAAACAATCTACTGAGACTCTAAAAATCAAATACACAAGTACATGATGATTAAGATATTAAGTAATTGCCATTTATGTATAAAAGACCTGGACAAAAGCTGACAGTACACTCAGTATGAGTCAATATTGTAACATCAAAACACCTAATTTAACCTTAGACTACAGTACTAGAAGTACAGTATCCAAATAAAGAGATAACAGTCCCCTGTGCTGTGTGCTGATCCACGTGAAGAATTATTTCTACTTATGGACAAAAGATTAAGTGAGACACACTGAGAACGTCACAAAGAAATAAGGTCAAAGGACAAATAATTGAAGAATGCCTAAGAAAAAGACTAAAGCTGTCATACTGGAAACACTGGCTACGTGGAAGCCAAATACCTTTGGCAGAGAGCAGACTAAAGACTAAAAACATGAAGTAAAATTTGGATACCTCACAATCTCATGCAACAGTAAATTTGAAGAAAAAAGTATTTTATAGAGAGATATCTTGAAAGGAACCACTTCATGTGGACCGTGCATTCACTAGCAAGAGCATGAACACATTTCAATGAACTCTATCCAGAGGCAGTGACTTCCTAGGCATTAGTACAACTGTACATCTCCAGGTTTCCCTTCACATGGGCAGGGCATGTGCTAGTAAGCTGATCCCACCAGGGAGGGCAGTCCAGAATAAGCCCTTTCTGCAAGCAGGCAGGAGGTCCATCTATCCTACAACTTCCTCACCCCATTCTCAGGCCTGTTCTATATGCCAGCTTCTCAGTACTACTTCTCAGGAGGCAAAGAAAGTCTATGCAGCTTTTCTTACACTGCACAGGTGTGGGATTTTGCTAGTATGTTCTCAGGTTAAAGTATCCATACATTTCTCTCAGCCCATTCTTTCTCAAAGCCTCCTAGAGGAGAGGCCAAGATGGCGGAACAGCATGGAAGTTTTTTTATGTCTCTCACCCTGAAATGCAGCCAGATCAACACTAAACCATTTTGCACACCTGGAAAAGTTATTTGAGGATTAACACAACAATCTGCACAACCCGAACCACAGAACTCAGCAGGTACACAGCATGGAGAGGTGAACTAGGGGAGAGAGAAGCCTCGGTAGACAGGGAGTTGCTTTTGCTTGCAGAGAGGACAAAGATGGGGGAGAGTACAAGAAAAGCACCCCCTCAAAAAAATCAGCTAGAGAGAAAATGGAAAAGTGGAAACAGCCACAAGGACTGAACAAAAAAGGGAGAAAGGAGAAAGGAGAGGGTTTAAATTCCATTAAGACTCTATAAACAGGGGGAGTGCAGACACTGAAACTCTGCAGCTCCATACCTTGCGGTGCTCTGGTGGGAGGGGCGAGTCCCCAGGAGCAGAGAGTGAGGTTTGAGGGGTCCTCAGGCCACATGGGGAGAGGCAGTTCCCCTGCTGGAAGGATATTTGGTAGAGGCTGTGCAGCCACCCCACAGGCAAAGGTCCCAGCAGACCCCAGAGAACAAGCACATTCACTAGTGTTGGAATAAGGACATTAAGGGTGAAGCCTGGCACCAGATGTGTGTTACGATTTTCCATAAACCCTGAAATGCTAGTGCTACAAGATCGCATGAACTTTTTCTGGGGCAGGCTGACACCCAACTGTAGTCTCTGGGCATTGGCAGCAGTGCAGTCTCATGAACATTCCTGGGGGTCAGATGGCACCCAGCCATTGCTCAGCCAGACCCTCCCCTAGAAGGTCTCAGCGGGTCAAAGCTGCAGTCCCTCAGAAGTGAGGGGTTGGGAAACACAACCCCATCTGAGATAAAACTCAGAAGAGAGGTTCCACCTGGTAGCCTGACAGCTTGGTCACAGACAGTGTAGAAGCTGGGAGTGGATAGAAACCAGAAACAAAGGAGGGGTGCTTGATTGCCAGTCACAGAGAGCACAGAGTTCTGATACTAGAGACTAGGTAGCTGGGTAGTGCCATTTTCACCCCTCCCACGCATGTGCATACACACCTATATGTGCCACAGCAATCCAGCCCAGTAGCTGAGCAGAGCATCAAGTAGAGAACGGAGCTGTTACACTAAAGCCACCCAACTGGGACAACAGCACTCTTAACAAACACAAGTCTCTCTGCATGCTTAGTTTACAGACTACAGTGCTTCATAGCTTGACTTCCATGGGAAACCAGATGTAATTTCAATCATACTTCATTATGTTCACTGGTCCTATTACTCATATTTTTTTTCTTTTCTTATTCTTGAATACAGAAAGAGAAAAAAATCTATTTTTATTTTCCATTTTATTACAAAGATTTTTCTTTATTTTTTCTACTAAATTTTTTACTTTTTGTAAATTTTTAAATTCTACTTTACACTCATCATTTCATTTTATTCTATTTTATTGTACTAATTTGCTCAAATTTTCAAATATTTTCCTTTTTTCCATTTTTTCTTTTTTTTCTTTTCTCTCCTTTTTTGCTGTAAGCTATAAGCCCCTTTCAACATCCAGAGCAAAACACACCTAGGATCTAGCATCATTTATTTGATTTCTTCGTGTTTTTTTTTCATTTTTTAATTTATTTTTTTACTTTATTCATTACTTTTATTCCTCCAAAATAACCAAATGAAGGAATTCACCCCAAAAGAAAGAAGAGAAAGAAATGACAGCCAGGGACTTAATCAACACAGATACAAGCAAGATGTCTGAGCCAGAATTGAGAATACGATAATAAGAATACTAGCTGGGGTTGAAAATAGATTGGAATCCATTTCTGTGGAGATAAAAGAAGTAAAATCCAGTCAGGATGAAATTAAAAATGCTATAACTGAGCTGCAATGTTGAAATGCTGCCACGGCGAGAAGGGTGGATGAGGCAGAGAACTGAATCAACAATATAAAAAACAAACTTACAGAGAATAATGAAGCAGGAAAAGAAGAGGGAGACTAAGGCAAAAGGGCATAAAATAAAAATTAGAGAAATCAGTGACTCATTAAAAAGGAATAACATCAGAATCATAGGGGTCCTAGAAGAGGAAGAGAGAAATTGGGGTAGAAAATTTATGTGAGAAAATCATAGCAGAAAACTTTCCTAACCTGGGGAAAGATACAGACAACAAAATCCAGGAGCACAGAGGACTCCCATTAGACTCAACAAAAAAACCAACCATCAACAAGGCATATCATAGTCAGATTCACAAAATACTCAGGCAAGAAAAGAATCATGAAAGCAGCAAGGAAAAAAAGTCCTTAACCTACAAAGGAAGACAGATCAGGTTTGCAGCAGACCTATCCACAGAAACTTGGCAGGACAGAAAGGTGTGGCAGGATATATTCAATGTGCTGAACTGAAAAATATGCAGCCAAGAATTCTTTATCCAGCAAGGCTGTCATTCAAAATAGAAGAGATTAAAAGATTCCTAGACAAAGAAAAATCAAAGGAGATTGTGACCAGTGAACTAGCCCTGCATGAAATTTTAAGGGAGATTCTCTGAGGGGAGAATAGACAAAAAACCAAAAGCAACAAAGACTAGAAAGGACCAGAGAACACCACCAGAAACTCCAACTCTACAGGCTACATAATGGCAATAAATTCCTATCCTTCAGTACTCTATTTTTTTTAATTTTTTTAATGTTTATTTATATTTGAGAGAGAGAGATACAGAGCACGAGCAGGGGAGGGGCAGAGAGGGAGGGAAACACAGAATTGGAAGCAGGCTCCAGGCTCTGAGCTGTCAGCACAGAGCCCAATGCAGGCTCGAACCCACGAACCATGAGATCATGACCTGAGCCGAAGTCGAGCGCTCAACCGACTGAGCCACCCAGGTGCCCCTTTCGGTACTCACTTTAAATGTCAATACTCTAAATGCTCCAATAAAAATACATAGGGTAACAAAATGGATAAGAAAACAAGATCCATCTATATGCTCTTTACAAGAGACCCACTTTAGACCTAAAGATACCTTCAGATTGAAAGTAAGAGGATGGAGAACATCTATCATGCTAATGGTTGATGGAAGAAAGCCAGAGTAGTTATACTTCTATCAGACAATCTAGATTTTAAAATAAAGACTGTAACAAGAGATGAAGAGGGTCATTATGTCATAATTAAGGGGTCTATCCAAAAAGAAGAACAATTGTAAATAATTATTTTCTAAACATGAAAACACCCAAATATATAAATCAGTTAATCACAAACATGAAGAAACTCATTGATAATAACAGCATAATAGTAGGGAACTTCAACACCCACTTAGAGCAATGGACAGAACATCTAAACAGAAAAACCAACAAGAAAACAATGGCTTTGAATGACACACTGGACCAGATGGACTTAACAGATATATTCAGAACATTTCATCCTAAAGCAGCAGAATACACATTCTTCTCCAGTGTACATGAAATGTTCTCCAGAAAAGATCACATAATTGGACCTAAATCAGCCCTCAACAAATACAAAAAGATCAATATCATCCTGTGTGTATTTTCAAACTACAACACTATGAAACTTGAAATCAACCACAAGGAAAAATTTGGAAAAATAACAAATACTTGGAGATTAAAGAACATCATACTATAGAATGAAGGGGCTAATCAAACAGTTAAAGAAGAAATTAAAAAGTACATGGAAGCCAATGAAAATGATAACACCATGGCCCAAAACCTCTAGGATGCAGCAAAGGTGGCCATAAGAGGGAAGTATATAGCAATCCAGGCCTTCATAAAGAAAGAAGAATGGTCTCAGATATATAACCTAACCTTATACCTTAAAGAGCTGGAAAAAGAATAGCAAATAAAACTCCAAAACAGCTGAAAACAGAAAATAATAAAGATTAGAGCATAAACCAATGCTATTGAAAACAAAACAAACAAACAAACAAAAAACAAAACAGTAGAACAGATTGATGAAACCAGGAGCTGGTTCTTTGAAAGAATTAACAAAATTGATAAATCCCTAGCCAGTTTGATCAAAAAGAAAAAGGAAAGGACCCAAATAAATAAAATCATGAATGAAAGAGGACAGACAACAACCAACACTGCAGAAATGTGAATAATAAAAGAATATTATGAGCAATTATATGCCAATAAAATGGGCAATCTGGAAGAAGTGGACAAATTCCTAGAAACATATACACTACAAAACTGAAATAGGAAGAAATAGAAAATTAGAACACACCCATAACCAGTAAGGAAATCAAATTAGTAATCAAAAATCTCCTAAAAAACAAAAGTCCAGGGCCAGATGGGTCCAGGGTAATTCTACCAAACATTTAAAAGAAGAGCTAACACCTATTCTCTTGAAGCTGTTTCAAAAAATAGTAATGGAAAAAAACTTCCAAACTCTTTCTATAAGCCAGAATTACCTTGATTCCAAAACCAGACAAAGATGCCACTAAAAAGGAGAACTATAGACCAATTTACCTGATGAACATAGATGCAAAAATCCTCAACAACATAGTAGACACAGATTCAACAATACATTTAAAAAAATTATTCACCATGACCAAGTGGGATTTATACCTGGGATACAGGGCTGGTGCAATATCCACAAAGTAATCAATGTGATTCTTAACACCAATAAAAGAAAGGACAAGAACTGCATGATCCTCTCCATAGATGCAGAGAAAGCATTTGACAAAATACAGCATCCTTTCTTGATAAAAAACCCTCAAGAAAGTAGGGATAGAAGGATTATACCACAAGATCATAAGATCCATATATGAAAGACCCACACTAATACCATTCTCAATGAGGAAAACCTGACTCTCCCCCTAATGTCAGGAATAACAGGGATGTCCACACTCACCACTGTTATTCAACATAGTATTGGAAGTCTTAGCCTCTGCAATCAGACAACACAAAGAAATAAAAGGCATCCAAATCGGCAAGGAGGAGGTAAAACTTTAACTCTTTGCAGGTGACATGATACTCTATATTGAAACCCCAAAAGATTCCACCAAAAAACTGCTAGAACTGATTCATGAATTCAGCCAAGTGTTAGGATATAAAAATCAATGCACAGAAATAAGTTGCATTCCTACACACCAATAATGAAGCAACAGAAAGAGAAATCAAGGAATCAATCCCACTTACAATTACACTGAAAACCATAAAATACCTAGGAATAAACATAACCCAAGAGGTGAGAAATCTATACACTGAAAACTATAGAAACCTTTGAGATAAATTGAAGATGACACAAAAAAGTGAAAAAAATATTCCATGCTCCTGGATTGGAAGAACAAACATTATTAAAATGTTTACACTCCCCAAAGCAATCTACATATTCAATGCAATCCCTATCAAAATAACACTAGCATTCTTCATAGAGCTAGAACAATCCTGAGATTTGTGTGGATCCAGAAAAGACCCCAAATAGCCAAAGCAATCTTGAAAAAGAAAACTAAAGCAGGAGGCATCAGATTTCTGGACTTTAAGATGTATTACAAAGCTGGAATCATCAATACAGTATAGTACTGGCACAAAAACAGACACTCAGATCAATGGAACAGAATAGAGAACCCAAAAATGGACCCACAAACATATGGCCAACTAATCTTTGACAAAACAGGAAAGAATATCCAATGGAATACAGTCTCTTCAAGCAAATGGTGCTGGGAAAACTGGACAGCGACATGCAGGAAACTGAACTTGGACCACTTTCTTACACCTTACACAAAAATAAATTCAAAATGGATGAAAGACCTAAATGTAAGACAGGAAGCCATCAAAATACTTGAGGAAAAAGAAGGCAAAAACCTCTTTGACCTTGGCTGCAGCAACTTCTTACTCCACATGTCTCCAAAGGTAAGGGAAACAAAAGCAAAAATGAACTATTGGGACCTCCTCAAAATAAAAAGCTCTGCATAACAAAGGAAACAACCAGCAAAACTAAAAGGCAACCAACGGAATGGGAGAAGACATTTGCAAATCACATATCAGATAAAAGGTTTGTACCCAAAATCTATAAAGAACTTATCAAACTGATACCCCAAAAACAAATCATCCAGTGAAGAAATGGGCAAAAGACATGAATACACACTTCTCCAAGGAAGACATCCAGATGGCCGACCAACACATGAAAAAATGTTCAACATCAATCATCATCAGGGAAATACAAATTAAAACCACAGTGAGATATCACCTTACACCAGTCAGAATGGCTAACATTAACAACTCAGGCAACAACAGATGTTGGTGAGGATGCAGAGAAAGAGGATCTCTTTTGCACTTCTGGTGGGAATGCAAATTGGTGCAGCCACTCTGGAACACAGTGTAGAGGTCCCTCAAAAAATTAAAAATAGAATGACCCAGCAATTTCACTGCCAGGTATATATCCAAGGGATACAGGTGTGCCATTTCAAAGCGGCACATGCACCCCAATGTTTACAGCAGCGCTATCAACAATAGTCAAAGTATGGAAAGAGTCCAAATGTCCATCAATAGATGAATGGATAAAGAAGATGTGGTATACATATACAATGGAGTATCACTCGGCAATGAAAAAGAATGAAACCTTAACATTTGTAACTACATGGGTGGAACTGGAGGGAATTATGCTAGTCAGAGAAAGACAAATATCATATGACTTCACTCATATGAGGAATTTAAGATACAAAACAAATGAACATAAGGGAAGGGAAGCAAAAATAATATAAAAACAGGGAGGGGGACAAAACATAAAAGACTCCTAAATATAGAGAACAAACAGGGTTGCTGGAGGGGTTTTGAAAGGGGGGATGGTCTAAATGGGGAAGGGACATTAAGGAATCTACTTCTGACATCATTGTTGCACCATATGCTAACTAACTTGGATGTAAATCGAACAATAAATAATTTTTTTTTAAAGCCTCCTAGATCATATTGGCCCCAAAACTTCCCCAAGAAGCTTTCTGACTTCCCAGGGTTACATCCAAGGAGAAAGACACCAGCTCATGTTTTAGATCCCTTCAAACCTATCAGAGAAATTTTACCCACCTGTCCCAACCCTTGGCCAAGGTGTTGAAACTGAATCCCCTAAATGGTACATTTCTCTGCCCCCTGCACACTGGACTCCACCCTCCACATGCCAGAAAATTTTCTACTTCTACTGTGACAGGAACTTGCTTATGTCCAATATTTCCCCTTTTTAATCTATGATGTCATTTGTTTGTTAAAAAACAAACTAAACCTCTGTGCTCTAGAATTCCTGCCTTGGCTTTTCATGTGTAAACCTCAACTTTAGAAGATTTAAAAAGTGTGAATTTTTTTTCTGTCAACAAAACCTGGTTCTTGGAAGAAAACCAAAAACAAAACACAGATAGATAGATAGATAGATAGATAGACAGACAGACAGATATTATAACCCATCTCTATATATTTATGTATACTATATATATACATGTGTGTATACTATATATATACATATGTGTGTATACATATATAAATATATATATATGTCTGTGTGTGTGTGTGTGTGTATGTTGTGTGTGTATGTGTGCATGTATGATTTTTTTTTGCCTGCTTTATTTTTCTTCCAGGAACCAGGCTTTCTTGATAGAAAAGAACTCAACCCTTTTCTGATTTTTCTTTAGTTCATCTCCCCATTAAGAATTTTTAAAACTCAAGTCCAAGCAATGACTCACTTCACTCTTGATTATGTTCTATCTTTGCAGTAAATCAATGAATGCTATTGATTCAATGAGTGGCCAAACAACAATACGAAAGTAGAAAGTAGATATTTCTCTAGAAATACTGATAAGTATTTGTATTGCGGAAACAGGTTGAATTCTATCAAATGTTCTCCTCTACATATACTGAGGTGATCATAAAGCTTTTATGCTTTACATAAACAAGTTAAATTTCATGAAATTATTTTTGAGATGTTAAGCCAAATTTATAGTCCTGAAATAAATTCCAGATAACCATGAGGTTTTATCTTATTTATATATTACTTATATCAGTATTATTTAGTTTAGAATTTTTGCCTCTCTGTTCATTTTTTCCTAATTCTCACAACACAATGTTAAGTCAGATTTATTATTCCCCTTTCACAGAGGAGAGATCTGCAAGCTTACAGAGGTTATTAAGCAATTTAGTCAAGGTCACAGAGCAAGCAAATGCAGTACTTGGACTCTAATTCAGATCTCTCTCATTCCAAGGATTAGGATTTTTCCACTAATCAGCCAGCATTTTTCTGTTCTAGAAAGGTCAACGATGAATCAAATGCAGATTCTGCACTCAGGATACTCACAGCATGCCCCAATTCTATTTTCCTCAGGTATTCTTACAGGATGACAGTACTTGTCAAACAAACTGAAAGGGAGAATGGTTAATACATGGAGCAGAGATATTAGATTTTTGAATTCCGGCTCTGTCCCTAACTAGCCATGTGATATTAGCCTCACTAAGCCTTGATTTTCTCATCCGAAAAATGAAGCTTAGACTTCTAGTTTCTATTCTAGCATATAAGGAAGTTGGAAGTCATCACTCCATCCTAACAACAAATAAAAAACTGAACAAACTGAAAACCATCAACTCACCTTAGATCATTGAAAAAAGTGAGGTTATAGGGCAAACCACTAACCCCCAAACTTGTAAAGACAGTAAAGTGGAAAGAGTATCACAACTTACTGGAGTAGAAAGCCTTAAGCAGAAACTTTCACTGGAACCAGTAACAGGTAAGAAAACCTGAACTGTAATGGATGAATTGGTGGAAATTCAGTGTGGATAAACCTGAGTGATGAAAACTCCAGTGGTGGGGGGCAGTCTTAATCTTTCCAAGCTGCTATAATACAATACTATAGACTGGGTAGATTATAAACAAAAGGAATTTATTTCTCATAGTTCTGGAGGCTAGAAATCCAAGAACAGGGTGCCAGCATGATTACGTTCAGGTGAGAACTTTCTGAGTTTCAGACTGCTGACCTCTTGCTGCATCCTCACATGGAAGAAAGGGCTAAGAAGCAATCTGGGGTATTTATTAGAAGAGCATTAATCTCATTCATGAGGGATTCACCTTCAATATCTATGTAACCTCCCAAAGGCCCCATGTCCTACTATCATCACTTTGGGCATTGGGATTCCAACATACGAATTTGGAGGGGTGGGGGATAAACATTCAGACCACAGAAGGAGTAATTCATGGGGAGGGGCAAATTTTTCTGAGTTTTACCTCCAGGAAATCTACCAGGTTCTCACAATAAAAATCAGAGAAAATTCCTCTCCTGCTTCAAGAAGGGGGAAGGAGAGACTTAACCATTTTGCAATGTGCCAGCCCATTCAGCTCTTCTATACAAGGCCTGCCCTGAAAAGAAATTGTTTTACTCAATTCTAAACTATTGGCTTTTTATAAGAGCCTAACTGAACTGAGGAAAGAAATACTCAACTCCAGCCAGTCTAGCCTTCCATGTGAAGGAAGGGAAATACACAACCCCAGCCAACGCTGGCTATCCTGACCCAACGAGGTGGCAAACTGAAAAGCACTCATGCAGTTTACAGCTCAGGAGCACAAGTTCGTTAAGAGGCTGAGACTTAATCCTAAAACTATAGGCTGCTTCCCCTCCCCGCACACCATACCATCGCATTACTAAAGGACAATTACTAGAGTTCCTTCTACCAAGTACATCATGCTTGGACTTCAACAAAAAGTTACAAGGTATACTAAAAAGCAAAAGGACATAGTTTGAAGAAAAAGAGCAAGCATCAGAATCAGATACACGGAGAAGGGATGTTGGAATTATCCAACTGGGAATGTAAAACAACTATGATAAATGTACCAATGGCTCTACTGGATAAAGTAAACAACATGAAATAACAGTTGCAAGCAGAGAAATGGGCATTTTAATATGAATCAAAAAGGAATTCTGGAGATTAAAAACACTGGAATGGAAATGAAAAATGACTTTGACAGGCTCATTAGTGCAATCACTAAGCATGGCAGAGGAAAGAATTTCTACCTTGAGAATATGTCAATATAAACTTCCAAAACAGAAAAGCAAATAAAAAATAATGAAAAAAAAAAGAATAGGGTATCCAATAACTGTGGGGCAAATACAAAAGGTATAACATATGCATAATGGGAAAGAGAGAAAGATACAGAAAAAATATTTGAAAAAATGACTGAGAAATTCCCCCAAATTAATGTGAGACACCAAACCTCAGGTCAAAAAGCTTAGACAACACCAAGTAGAATAAATGAAAACAAAGCAAAACAAAACAATACATTTAATCATATCATATTCAAAATACAGAAAACAAAGATAAAGAAAAAATCTTGGAAGAAATGAAAGGGAAAAAATCTTATCTATACAAGAGCAAAGATAACAATTACATCTGATTTCTCTTCAGAAACCATGCAAGCATGAAGACTGGAGTAAAATAGTTGAAATTTTGAGGAGGAAAAAAACCATGCAGAATTATATATACTGTGAAATTATCTTTTAAAAGTGAAAGAAAAATAAAATCTCAAATAACCAAAATGTGAAGGAATTTGTCACCAGTAGACCTGCACAGCAGGAAATGTTAAAAGAAGTTCTTCAGAGTAAAGAAAAATGATATCGTTCAGAAATTCAGATGTATATAACAGATTATCACTGAAGAAGGAAGAAGTGAAGATAAATAAAAACTTCTTTTTCTTACTCTTAATTGATGTAACAGATAACAAAAACAACAGCAACAATATATTTGACTACATAATATGTTTATGTATAAGTTGAAATGAATGACACCAATGATATAAGGGATCGGAGGGAAGAACTAGGAATATGTATTTTGTTATGACATAGGTGTACTACCTGTCAATTATATAATGTTGTTTATTTGAAAGTGAACTTATATTAGTTGCAAATGTATATTGCAAACTCTAGGGTAACCATTAAAAAAGGTAAGAAGTGGCTGTGGTGTCCTGCAGCATTGGAAGGAAATGTTGGCAACTGAACTTTCAGAAGACTGGATCTATAGTGGATAAAAGAGATGGCTTGAAAGATGAGACTTACAACTGTTTTACAGTGCTCTTAAAACAGAAGATGACCATTATGTTGGAACTTGGTCATCAAAGAGGAAAGCAATAAAACATGAGGTTTGGAAAAGTCATTTCAGTTGGCCCCAATAGCTAAATAGTTTCAAGCTTCTGGACAGAAGTGAATAATGTGAACAAGTCTGGTGATGAAGCACAGATTAAATTCCTACAATATCTTAATTTCATAGTACCCTTGTCCCATATAATATATATAAGAAGGACCAAAACTAGAGCCAAGATCTGAATAGTATTATTTACAATAACCAAGATACAGGAACAACCCAATTGTGTATCTATAGATGAAAGGATAAAGAAGATGCATGTATACACACACACACACACACACACACACACACACACACACACAATGGAATGTTACTCAGCCATTAAAAAGAAAAGAGATGAGATTTTGCCAATTACAAAAACATGGGTGGACCTACAGGTTATCATGCTAAGTGAAATAAATCAGACAAAGACGAATACCATATGATTTCACTTATATGTGGAATCTAAAAAACAAAACAAATGAGCAGAAACAGACCCAAAAATAGAGGGGTGAGGGATGGGCAAAATAGGTAAAGGGGAGTAGAGATACAGGCTTCAAGTTATAGAATTAGTCAAGGGGATAATAAAAGGTATGGGGGGATATAATCAATGGTATAGTAATAGTGTTGTACAGTGACAGATGATAGCTACCCTTGTGGTGAGCATACTATGATGTATAAACTTGTTTAATCACTATGTCGTATACCTGAAACTAAAGTATACCTATGTATCAGCTAGACTTCAATTAAAAAAAAATATGCATTAGGAAAATGCAAACCAAAACTTCCTCACACCTACTAGAATGACTATAAACAAGGAAATGGATTGTAAGAAATAGTGTTAGTGAGAATGTGGAGAATTGTACATTGCTGTTGGGAATATAAAATGCTGCAGCTCTTATGTAAAACAGTTTGGTGGTTCCTCAAAAAGCTAAACAAAGAATTAGAATATGACACAGCAAATTCATTCATAGGTATATAAACAAAGGAATTGGAAACAAGAACTCAAACAGTTCTTGTATGCCAATGTTCACTGCAACATTATTCCCAATACACAAAATGTGGAAACAACTCAATTGTCCATTAACAGATGAATGTATAAATAAAATGTATATATACACAATGAAATATCATTCTATTGTAAGAAGGAATAAAGTTCTGATACATGTTACAACATGGATGAACCTCGAAAACATTATGCTAAGTGCACTAAGCCAGACATAAAAGAACAAACACTGTATGATTACACTTACATGAGTTATCTAGAATTTAAGAGGCAGAAAGTAGATAGAGTTTACTGGGGGTTGGGGGAAGTGAAGAATGGTGAGTTACTAATGATTATACTTTCTAGGGCTATTAAAAAGGTTTTGAAATAGATATTGGTTATGGTTACACAAAATTGTGAATGTAATTAATGCCACTGAGTCATTGTACATTTAGTAGCCAAAATGGCAAATGTTCTGTTATATACACTTTACCACAATTTAAAAGATTAGTAATGTGTGATATACATAAAGTCATTTAATTATACATTTTAAATTGGTAAATTGTATGTGAATTATATATGAATAAAGTTATTTTACACCCCCAAAGGCAAAACAGCATAAATAATATGTTTTAAAAAGGCAAAAATAAAATTATATAAAAATGCTCAATTACAACTACAAAAGGAACAAAAACAGTGAGAACAAAATAGGAATCAGAAACTAGAACAATGAATACAGAACCTAACAAATAATGGTTGCTATTAACCCAACTATACCAACAATCACTCTAAATATCAATGGCCCTAACACACCTAAGGAGATTGTCTGAGTAGATCAAAAACCAAGGCCAACTATATGCTATCTATAAGAAACTCACTTTACATATAAAGACACATGCTACTTAAAAGTAAAAGGATGGAGAACAACATACCATGTTAACACTATATTCATTTGAGAGCATTCTTCAGAGCAAAATAAAAAAAAGCTATCAGGAATAAAGAGGGATATTATGAAATGATAAAGGGAGTCAATCCTCCAAGAAGACATAACAATTCCAAATGTATACATACCTAAAAAGAGATTGTCAAAAAAACATGAAGCAGGGGTGCCTGGGTGGCTCAGTCAGTTAAATATGTCTCTTGATTTCAGCTCAGATCATGATCTCACAGTTAGTGGGTTAGAGCCCTGCATCAAGCTCCAAGCTCACAGCATGAAGAGTGCTTGTGATTCTCTCTCCCTCTCTCTCTGCCATTTCCCCTCCCTCAAAATAAATAAACTTTAAAAAATTGGCTGCCTGGGTGGCTGTCATTTAAGCATCTGACTCTTGATTTCAGCTCAGGTCATGATCTCATGGTTAGTGAGTTCAAGTGCTGCATTGATTGGGCTCTGTGCTGACAGCATGAAGCCTTCTTGGGATTCTCTGTCTCCCTCTCTCTCTGCTCTCCTTGCTCACATTCCCCACCCTTCACTCTCTCCCTCCCTTTGTCCCTTCCTCCCTCTTTCTTTCTCTCTCAAAGTTCAATAAACATTTAAAGATAAAAATGTGAAAAACAACATGAAGTAAAAACTGATAGAACTGCAAGGAAATTTGGATGAATCCACTATTATAGTTGTAAATGTAATCCTCTACCAGAAATGGATCCAGTAGTCTGTAAATCAACAGGGACATAGATGATTTCAACAATACCTTTAATCAACTACATATAATTGATATCTATAAACTAGCTAACAATAGCAAATACACATTCTTCTCAACCATACACGGAACATTCACTGAGAGACAATACACTGAGTCATAAAAAAGCACTCTAACAAATTTAAAATAAAATAGAAATCAGACAGTATATACTCTTATACCATAGTAAATTAATCTAGAAATCAGTAACAGAATAGTAACTGGAAAGTCCCCAAATTCTAGGATATTAAATAACACATTTCTAAATAACACATGAATCAAACAAGAAATCTCAAGAAAAAATATTTTGAACTAAATGAAGATGAAAATACAACTTATCAAAATTGGTGAGATGCAGTGAAAGCAGTGCTTAGAAGAAAACATAGTATTGAATGCATATATTAGAAAATAATGCCTAAAATTAACCATTTAAGCTTCTGCCTTAGGAAACTAGAAAAAGGAGAGAAAATTAAATCCAAAGTAAGAAGAAAGGAAATAATATACATCACATCAGAAATCAGTGAATTTGAAAACAGTAAGTCAAACAGAAAAAAAAATCAACAATTCCAAAAGTTGATTTTTTTAAAGATCAGTAAAATTGATAAGCTTCTATCCAGGCTAATTAAGAAAAAATGGAAAAGAAAATACAAATTGCTAATGCTAGAAATGAAATGCTAGTGATATCATTAGAGATTCCATTAACATTAAAATAATAATCAATGAATAATATAAATAATTATCTTCCACAAACTTGATAACCTAGATAAAAAAAAAAGGCCAATTCTTTAAAAAATACAATCTGCCAAACTCACATAAGAAGTAGACAATCTGAATAGACCTATATCAATTTAAAAAACTATACCAATAATTAACCTTCCAAAAACAGAAAGCACCAGATGGATTCACTGGTGAATTGTACCAAATATTTAAAAGAAACAATATCAATTCTCTACAATTTCTCTCAGAAGATAGAAGCAGAAGTAATACGTCCTAATTCATTCTATGAAGACAGCATTACCTGAACAGCAAACCCAGACAAAGATCTTATTAGAAAAGAAACCTACAGACCAGTATCTTGTATGAGAATAGATGAAAAAATTCTCAGCAAAGTATTAGCAAATAAAATCCAACAATGTCTAAGAAGAATTATAGACCATGACCAAGTAGAATTTATCCCAGGCATGCAAGTCTGGCTCAACATTTAAAAAACAATTAATGTAGGGACGCCTGGGTGGTTCAGTCAGTTAAGCATCTGACTTCGGCTCAGGTCATGATCTCACGGTTTGTGAGTTCAAGCCATACGTCGGGCTCTGTGCTGACAGCTCAGAGCCTGGGGCCTGCTTCAGATTCTGTGTCTCTCCATCTCTCGGCCCCTCCCCTGTTCATGCTCTGTGTCTCTCTGTCTCTCAATAATAAATAAACATTAAAAAAGTTTTTTTAATCAATTAATGTAACTCGTCATATCAACAAGTTACAGAAATAACAAATGATTATATCAATAGATGCAGAAAATAATTTAACAAAATATAATACTGATCCATGATAAAACTCTCGATAACATCCTTGACTTGATCAAGATTATCCATAAAAAACCACACATAACATCAAAATTAATGTAAGAAACTTGATGCATTCCCACTAAGATCAAGAACAAGAGATATCTCCTTGTATCACAGATTTTCAACATCATACTGGAAAATCCTAGTTAATGTAATAAAGTCCTAGATAATGTAAAGTAAAATAAAAGGTATACATATTGGGAAGGAAGAAATAAACTATCTTTGTTCACAGATGATGTGATCATCTATACAGAAAACCTGAAAGAATCAACAAAACCACTCCTGGAACTGAGTGTTGATGGACAGGGGCACATGCACCCCAATGTTTACAGCAGCATTTTCAACAATAGCCAAATTATGGGAAGAGCCTAAATATCCATCAACTGATGAATGGATAAAGAAGATGCATACAATGGAATACTACTTGGCAATGAGAAAGAATAAAATCATGCCATTTGCAACAACATGGATGGAACTGGAGGGCATTATGCTACGTGAAATAAGTCAGTAAGAGAAAGACAGACATCGTATGTTTTCACTCATATGTGGATCTTGGGAGACTTAACAGAAGACCATGAGGGAAAAGAAGGGGAAAAAAATAGTTACAAACAGAGAGGGAGGGAGGCGAACCATAAGAGATTCTTAAACACAGAGAACAAACTGAGGGTTGATTGGGGGTGGGGGAGAAGGGAAAGTGGGTGATGGGCACTAAGAAGGGCAATTGTTGAGATGAGCACTGGGTGTTGTACGTAAGCCAATTTGACAATAAATTATATTTAAAAAAATACTCCTGGAACTAATAAGCAATTATTACACAGTTTCAGGATACAAGGTAAATATATGAAAATCAATCACTTCTCAATAAGCCAGGAATAAACAAATGTAAACTGAAATTTAAATGAAATACTGTTTACATTACCACCCCAAAAATAAAATACCTAGACATAAATCTAATAACAGGTACAGAATCTATATGAGAAAAACTACAAAGCTCTGTTGAAAGAAATCAAAGAACTAAATATTTGGATAGATGTTCTATGTTCGTGGGTAGGGATACTCACTATTGTAAAGATGTAGTTCTTTCCATCTTGATCTACAGAGTCAATAAAATCCGAATCAAATCTCAGCAAGTTGGTTTTGTGGATATAAACAAATTTATTCTAAAGTTTATATGGAAAAACAAAAGACCCAGAATAGTTAACACAATATTGAAGAAGAACAAGGTTGGAGGATTGACACTACTCAACTTACTAGATAACTACAGTAATCAAGACAATGCAGTAATGGTAAACAAACAAACACACAAAAACAAAACAAAACAAAAATAGATCAGAATAGGGGACCCATCAAAAACAGACTCACATAAATATAGTTAACTGATCTTTAACAAAGCAGCAGTCAATACAATGGAGCAAAGATAGTCTTTCCAACAATTGGTACTGGAAAAACTGGAAATCCACATGCAAAAAAAACCCAACAACAACAACAACAAAAACAAGGGTCTGGACACAGGCCATACACCTTTCACAATCAAAATGGACCCTAGGCCTAAATATAAAATGCAACATTTTAGAATATTTGGGAGATAGCATAAGAGGAAATCTAGATGACCTTGGATAAAGCAATGAATTTTTAGCTACAACACCAAAGCTATAAAACCAAAGGTTTAGCTACAACACCAAAGGCATAATCCATAAAAGAGAGAATTGATAATTCATTAAAATGAAAAACCTCTGCTTTGAAAAAGACAATGTTAAGAGAATGAAAAGACACACCACAGACTAGGAGAAACTATTTGCAAAAGACACATCCATTACTTAAAATATACAAAGAACTTTTCAAATTCAATAATAAGAGAAAGAATAACTAGATTTAAATGGACAAAAGACCTGACACCTCACAAAGATATATAGATGTGAAGTTTTTATATGAAAAGATGTTCAACAGCATATGTCATTAGGAAATTGTGAATTAAAATAACAGTAAGATATCACTATACACCTATTAGGATGACTAAAATCCAAAACACTGACAATACCAAATTCTGGTAAAGATGCAGTAGGAACTGTCATTCATTGCTGGTGGGAATGTAAAGTGGTATGGCCACTGTGGAAGACAATTTGGCCATTTCTTACAAAGCTAAACATACTTTTACTATATGATACAGAAATTGTATCCCTTGGAATTTACCCAAATGAACTGAAAACTCATGTCAAAACAAAAACCTACACATGGATAGTTATAGTGTTTTATATGTAATTACCAAAACAGGGAAACAACCAAGATATCCTTCAGTAGTTAAAAAGGTTAAAAAAAAAACAAACTGTGGCACATACAGATAATGGAGTACTACTCAGTAATAAAAAGAGACGAGCTATCAAGCCATAAAAAGACATGGAGGAACCTTAAGTGCATATTATTAAATGAAAGAAGCCAACCTGAAAAAGCTAAATACTGTTTAATTCCAACTAGATGACATTCTGGAACAGGTAAAAATATGGAGAAAGGATCTAGTGGGTAGGGAGAGTTGAAAGTTGAATAGGCAGAGGCCAGAGGATTCTTAGGTCAGCGAAACTAATTTGTATAATATTATAATGGTGGGTACATATCATGCATTTACCAGAGCCCATGGAATATACAATACTAAGAGAATATACAAAGTCCATAGAATATACAACACCAAGTGAATCCTAACGTAAAGTATGGACTTTGAATGATAATGGTATGTTAATGCAGGTTCACTGATTATAACAAATGTTTCTCTGTAGTGCAGGATTTTGATTAGGGGGGAGGGGGGATGTTTTACATGCATAGGGCAAATCTATGTACCTTCCCCTCAATTTGCTCTCAACCTAAAACTATTCTAAAATATAGTTGTTGTTGTTGTTGTTGTTGTTGTTGTTGTTGTTGTTGTTTTAATGAAGCTAAGAGTTCTTTTTAGGTTGCTATGATAAGTAGATCTAAATCATATAAAGTATCACATGCATAGTCTTGCTGGTACATCATAGTGCCCACTAAGTATGGTCATGAAAGATATTCAGTATTAAATAGACCTTCCTACAACTTCCTCTTCTCCTTGATTCATATTTTATAGATAAAGTCAAATTCCCTTCAGATAAATTTCTCTAGACTCCAGATTTCCCCATAGCTAAGGATATCAAGTTGAAATTTTCTCATTAAAACATGATACTGTTTCTGTCCCATCTATATTAACGGACCACAATGGTAGAAAAGCTCATACACTGACACCTAACTGTGGAAGCTGCTCTTGTCTACAACTTCTGCTTGAGAATTAGAAAAGTTATTTTTGTTTGAATCCTGGACCCTTAGTTGTCATTGACTAAAACAACTGGATGCATATCCGATTATTCTCTCCATGACCCTGAGCTAGTTACTGAACATCTCTGTACCTCTGTTTCCTTCTTTTTGAAATGAGGTCACGATATTGCTGTCAGAAATAAAAGAAGATAACAGTAAGGCATTAACTGCCTATGGGGACTCTGGAAGAGAGACTGAAAAACTATTAGCCAGACAGGGTAACCCTAAGAGCTTGGCAATATCCTATAGCCTCAAAATTTTCCCTACAATGTAAAATTCTGTATTTCCCTGTATTGTTTAGCAGCACAGTACAGTGAAAAGACAATGTGCTTTCAAGTTTGACAGACCTGTTGCTTACCATGTGACCTCAGGTATGTAATTTTTCTGAGCCTTGGTTTCCTTGTTTGAAAGCTGATGATAATAATACCTATTCCATTAGGATTCCATGACAATTAAAGAAGAAATAGTGTAGTTATGTTCAATATTATTTTTTCCTGTATAAATTAAAATCAAAGGACCTTCAAATATTTTGCCTTTTTTCAGACAGATGAACAAATGGGTGCTGAATGATTATCCTCAGACTACCGTTAAGAGCAGACAGTATTCAAAAAAGGGGGGGGCAAGTAGGTTGAGTTTCTGAGGTCATAAGATTGGACGAACAGTATACAGACTACAAAAAGAAACAAAAAAAAAGCTCTTCTGGTTAATGGCCTATAGTATGGTCTTCCAACATGGTGGTAGCAATTTTAAGCAAATTTCCAATATAAAAGCTTAATGGTTTTGAGTCCATTCCTATAATAATATTCAAATAAAACTCCCAAATATATCCAGGTCCTAATCCCTGGAACCTGTGAATGTTCTGGTAGAAAGAAGAATGTAGCAAGAGGTATGCTTGAGGTAGCAAGAGGAATGTATATGTGTGATTAAAAGAAGGATCTTGAGATAGAGATTAATCTGGATTGTTCAGATGGGCCCTAACTATAACCTTAAATGTTCTTATAAGAGGGAGGTAGGGGGAAGATTTGACTACACAAGAGGAGATGGTAATATGATGACAGAAGCAGAGATTGGAATGATGTGCTCTGAAAGAAAGCACAAGTTGAATAAAGACTAAAGACTAAAAAAAATGAAATAAAACACATTCTCCTCTGCAGAGCCTCCAGTCCTGCCTACAGCTTGACTTCCAGTCCTCTGAAACTGATTTCAGATTTCTGACCTCCAAGACTATAAAAAAGAATATATTTATGTTCTTTTACCATTAGGTATTTGTTGCAGTGCAAACAGGAAACTAATACACCTCTCATTGGAGAACATCATTCTAACACAATGAAACAAAGTCCAACAAGCAAAGCAAAGCAATGGTGACTTGGAGATATGCCTTTGAGGCCGTAAGAGATCATGAACTCTGACTTGAACATGCAGATTTCTCAGAACAGAAGGAGGAATGTTCCCAACCAGCAGTCAAGGGCTATGTTCCAGACTCTGATGGGTCCTACAGTACCTAAAGACAGGGGACAATGCTCTGTAAAATTAGCCTGTGATATATAATTAATTTCATTGGTTTTTGCTGGAGCTTAATTTTTATTATGTTCATAAAAAGAAGAGCTCATACTGGTTCCTTTAAAATTTATATGCACTGTCTGTATACCTTCTAAGTTTTTCGAGATGAATATTGTTCTTTTATCTGTTTGCAATGAAAGGCACAGAAAATGAATTTGGGATTTTATGGCTTGAGGTTAAAATATGGTTTGCATGTGCAAATATTAAGAGCTAGTTGAATCTATTCACTTTTCCTCAATAGAATGTTTGTCCTATAAGTGCCAGCTGATTTACACCAACATCCAAAGCCTGCCATGATCTGAAACATACATCATCTCATACATCATCTCACTCTGCTTGGGATCCTATTCCCTAGGCTTCTGAATAGTTGCAGTTCTTCAGCAGCACGCTGCATTTCTTGCTTCTGTGTCTTTGCAAATATGGTTCTTCCTCCTTGAAATCTTTCTCTTCTCTCCCTCAACCCCCCAGTAATAGAATAGAGGATGCCTACTCATTCTTTAGGGCCCAAACATGAAATGCCATCCAATTCCATGAGGCTTTCTGACTGGAGTTCAATATTCCCTGTTTTGTGCCCCCAGTGTATCCTACACACATTATTGACTTCTGGCTCTCCTCCACTCAAGGAGGTAAGTGAAACATGTATATTTTTGGCTTTATAGAAAAATACACTTAATGGAGGATTATGCTATTTGGTCCAGCTCAGTATGCTTGTGATCCCCTCATTCATATAGTCTACTGTCCTACCAGTATGCATCCTTGTTTGGTCTCTTTCTCTACAAAGTTTTACTAAAATTTACATTCATTCCTTCTCAAATTTAATTCCTCAAATTTACTAACAAATTATTTCATTTCTAATTAACACTGATAACTGTTCACTCCTCCTATAAAATAGATTTTCCTACTGAACCCTTCCTTTGATCAATACCATATGCTTATCTTCTAGTTTTTATATATGTATTTCAAAAATTTCACCTTCCTTTAACAAAAATCCTACCTCATTAATTTCTATATCCATATATTCTGACCAGACCTCCTCTCATTTCTCAATTGCCCATCATTTATAATGGGTAATCTAGTTATTGGTCCAAACTCCAGCATATTGCTCACAGAATTAAGGTTATTCCATACATAGCATTTTTATGCCCAATACTGGAAAACTCCTCTTTAGCCCATATTGTATTCTCTCTCCTGTATTTGTGTTATCATGAATTCATAGATCATTCAAAAGATGCAATTTAACTCTCTTACCTATAATCATTGTTTCTTACTCTTCGGGCTGTTTGTTTTTCCAAAAATAAGTGACTCAGACTCATCTTAAAATTTTCTGCTCCGAGGCACTGAGGTGGCTCAGCTTGTTGAGCGGACGACTCTTGATGTCACCTCAGGTCATGAACTCAGGGTTCATGGGTGCAAGCCGCCCATCAGGCTCTGTGCACTGACAGTGCAGAAACTGCTTGGGATTCTCTCTCTCTGCTACTCTCACCCCCCAAGGCATGCTTGATCTCTCTCTCTCGCTCTCTCTCTCGCTCTTAAATAAAGTAATAAAAACATCTGCTCCAAGATGTGAAATTAATTCGTAAGATACAGTTCTTTTTTTGTAGAAAAAATATTGCTAGCCAAAATTCATGGACAGAGAGGCCCGTGACATTGCTCCCCCATTCTACCATTCCCAGCAGGCAGCTGGATTAATGGAGGAGAGCGTGCTCTAGCCTTAGTGACAGAGGAGAGACTTCTTTAAAAAGGGAGGGAGTTCATAAGCTCATGTTATCTCAAACGTGTCAATGTTTTTCTTTTCAAAGTAAGAGTATGTAAAAATATTTTATCCTTTCACAAGCCTCCAGTTTTGTCCACTAACAAAGGTGTTCAGTACTATAGAGCCATTCTGATGGTTTCATGGGTGTACACATACCCCCAAACTCATGAAGTTGTATATGTTAAATCATACCTTAATAAAGTATATATTTTAAATAAATGTTAAAAGAAAACTTTCTGTAATGATGGAAAGGGTCTATCTTACAGTATAGAAGACTCTCATACAAGACAATAGCCATTAACCACAGGTGGCTATTGAGCATGTGAAATGTGGCTAATGTAAATGAGTAAATGACTTTTAATATAATTTATTTAATTCCAACTTAGATACTTATGATTAGTGTATACTGTCCTGAATGACACATTTATTTGACCCCAAATAAAATTATGGGGTTGAAAAGTCTTCCCTTTCTCTTTTTTCTTTCTTCTTGGCTTCTGGCCTATCACCAGAGTGGGTAGATCCAACTTTGTCTGAGCACAGACCCAACTATCTGAAAACAGAAAATTCCAACTCTAATATTACCCTTCCCCAGACAAATACCAGGTGATCTAAACACATAGATCATGTAGCACCTCAAATAATGTTGCCATGCACTTGTAAAGAATAATAATAAACAATGCATTTTGAGATTTAATCTAAATTTCTCCTCTAGCTCTTTATATGAAATATATTAACCTCATATATTTTATTATGTGTTATATTACATTACATATTGCATCATTGTCCACCCTCTTGTTACAGTAATTTTTAATCGCTTCTCAGCCTTTTGGCTAAGATCAAGTACAGTAATTTTTAATACTGATTTCCAATATTTTAGAAGCACTGAGAACCATAATATCTATATCCACAATGTTGCAAAATAATCTCCTTAGTGGAGTGTGAATTTTCAGCAAAGCTGAAACTATAAAACAAGAAGAATTTGAAAAATTCCAACAGTGTAGAGCTGATGCTAAATTAGGAAAGACTCTGACATAATTATTTCCCAAAAGATGCTTTTTTTAAAAGCTGCTTTTAAGTCAAGACTTTTAACTTATAAGCGTCTGTGTGAAGTACCTCTTCTTGCAGGCAACAAGGAGACTTACAGTTCTATTTTGTACAAACACTGGCAACTACTTGGATTAAAAATTATTGTTTACTGGTTTCAACGTTGACTTAAGTGAAGACAGAGTTTTTACTAAGATGTTAAACATCATCTCACTGAAGTTTATGAAATGTATGTGTAGTGACTATGATTTGGCTACGTGGTTGCATATGTGAGAATTAAAAACTTAAGAGATTCAGGGGCGCCTGGGTGGCTCAGTCAGTTGAGCGACCAACTTCAGCTCAGGTCATGATCTCACAGTTCGCGAGTTCGAGCCCTGCCTCGGGCTCTGTGCTGACAGCTCAGAGCCTGGAGCCTGCTTCAGATTCTGTGTCTCCCTCTCTCTCTGCCCCCCCCCCCCCCACTCATGCTCTGTCTCTCTCTGTCTCAGAAATAAACATAAAAAAATTTTTAATAAAAAAAATTAAGAGATTCAATATTTTCAAAAAGGCTTATGTAGACTCCCACATTACTTAATTGGAGATGATCTTAGGACAATTTACTGAGAATATTATCATATGTTAAGCTCTATTTGATATCACACTATTTTATGTTTCAAGCACATATTTTTATTGTGAGTGACAAATTTGCTGAATTAGTGCTAATAGAGATCAGGAAGGGGACAAGAAGTCAATATACCCAGAACAATAATTTTCATAGTATCAGAGTTTTTTTTCTTAAAACCTAAGTTTTTAAATGGAAAAAATAATCTTTGAGTCATTTTGTTTTTTAAGCAATCTCTCTGCCCAAAATGGGGCTCAAACTCACAACTCCAAAATCAAGTCCCATGCTCTATGACTAAGCCAGCCAGGTATCCCTCTTTTGAGTCATTTTAGAATTAGTAGTAAGTGGGGCTGTGACGCAGTCTTCCCTAGAGCCTCCAACATCTTCCTCCATTCTGACCTCCTCCGTGAGGACCAGTAATCCTGAGTTTGGGAGGCAGAGCTCAAGGAATCTGTCAGAGTATCAACTTTATGGTTTGTAATTTTTTTTCATACTCTCACGGCCACTGCCTGGGATGCTGCCCCAGTTGATTTTTCATCCCGGGTTGATGACTGAACCCTTTGGAAAAGGTCTAGATATAATAATAGAATATGTACTTACTGGTCATCTGAGCTTCCAAAAAACCTGTAGACACTTTCCCCAAAGGGGACGTTCCTTTCTCAGTTGGCCTTTATAGGGGTTCTCTTCGATGCAGCACAAGATCCTCTTAAAATTAGTTGAGTGGCTCTTCATCTTACACAGAAGCCACAGCATTGTAATCATCCCTGGCTTTCTTGTCTTACAGTAATTTTTGACTCATTGTAGTTATTTGTCTTATCCAAACCCTGCAGACAGATCGTACTACCCTGCCATCACCTATCCCTACCTCCATCCATGTAATGGAGATCTTTCCACTCCCTCAAAAATAATTCCAAATCTCTTCACTGAATTATCTCCATGCAGGTTTCTTTATGGACATGAAAAGCCACATGCATTTCCAAAACCAAATCTGTATTAAATCAGACATATATGGCCTGAGAGACTTTTCACAAAAAAGAAGTACCTTGAGTATACATTATCCCACTCTCTTGCTCTTCATTTCTTTAATTTTATCATCATCATCATCATCATCATCATCATCATTTGGAGGGTTTAGGGCAGGGGCAATCAGGAATGGTATACAACAATTCAGGGATTATGTAATTCCTAACTCCAGTTGGTGAAATTCCATAATCTTGTTCCCTGTCTTTATACATCTTAAAAAATGAAAGACATCCTGCTAATTTTGTTTTTATCTATCTTGCTATTAGGGTCTTGTCAACCTTTTCATTTTTTTAGATTTAGTATTTCATTTCATTGCTACTAAATAAATTCAATGTCCTTCTTTCCTACTACAGAAATAATTCCCTGCCTGAATTGCCTCACTGACCAATATAGTCAACTTCTATTCCCAACTGAACATCTGTTACGTTTTTTGTGTGTTACTCATCTAGCAACAACTTGAAAACAAGAATCATGCCTTATTCTTTTTTAATGTTGTATTTATTTATTTTGAGGGTGGGGGGAGGAGCTGAGAGACAGGGAGAGAAAGAATCCCAAGTAGGCTCCATGCTATCAGCACAGAGCCCAGTGCAGGGCTGGATCCCATGAACTGTGAGATAATGACCTGAGCAGAAATCAAGAGTTGGATACTGAACCGACTTAGCCAGCTAGGCACCCCTTTTTTATGTAAAAGAATAATGATCAAAATAGATGTTCAAAAACATTTTAATGTACTAATTAAATGACCAACCTTCCAGAATCATGGAAGTGGGTATAAGGTAGCAAAAGATCCCAATGTGAAATTTATAGGAGGTAGACCCTTTTCCCAGTCCACAAACTCAGAAATGCAAAACAAAATTAAACTTCACATTTCCATCTCTGAACTTGATTTCCACCTCAATCCCCCATTTGACAAAGGTGAAGAATGACTCTTGGCCTGGTTCTTGTGTTTTACCTCCCAATTAATTCAAGATTTAGATGGCAATTCAAGATTTCCTCTACCCAATTTTCTTTGAGTTGTGTCTAAGTTGTGGGAAGAATGGGTGAGGGACTTTCAAATATCAAAGCTTTGGGGGCAAATAGTCTGGATATAGTCTGTTAACATGGATGTGCACTGAGATGCAGATAATCTAATCTGGGTTTTGGCTGTTATCATCTTCTCACTCTGGCATGTGCAGACATGTCTGCATTTGCATCTGGTTAATGGTTATTAAGTTTGCCCTGGCATTGAACTCTTCCCCTCATCCTGACAGAGAACTCACAAAGCCCAGCACAATTTAGCAGCCAATGTCTCCCCTACCCAGGGCTGCACAAGGCGGGGAACAGGTGGCAGAGACAGCAGTGTGCATGGACTCTTCCTGGAGATAGACACTGGCATCTACTATTTTTTTCTCCTTAGGCAGAAGAGAAACAACAAACCAGGGGACAATATTAAATGTTTAAGGGGAAAAACATTTTCTTGACACAAATTTATCAGTTTAACCTTTAAACAAAATTAAACAAATTTTCCTTGTTGTGACATTGCTGAGGAGCTTAGGATGCTGATGTGCACCATGAATCTCCAAGAGAAAGTATATCAATGCAGCAATTATCTATCTTATTTGAGCAGCTACCCTGGCACAAGTGATCCCTAGAATACAATTTGCGGAACGCTGTTCCAGTAAACTATGTAATACTGGCCTGTTGTTACTGTTCACTTAATCACCAACACAGATCAGGGTGTGAGGGTAGTTTGACTCTGTATCTGAGAATCTGGCATCTCATTTCAATTCAGTTTAAGTTCTCCTTGACATTACCTCAAACAATATGCAAATGTGAACCTCCGGGGGATAAATGGGAATGAGGCATGTTAAACAAACCTCCAATCTCTTTATGCTTCTCCATTTCTAAGTGGTCATGTCAAACTAGAATTCTATTATTATTTTTTAAAAAGTTAGAAGCAGGGCGTTTGGGAAAGAATACAGGGCAGGAAGTGGAATATCCAGTCCTGGCTATACCACTAACTGGTTGTGTGGCTTTCGTCAATGCACTTCCCCTTTTGGGCCTCAGATTTTTCATTTTATATTGGGGATGATAAAGAAGGAAGAGGTTGGGCTTACCTTTCCATTCTGATGGCATTCTTCCTAGTGACCAGTCACTGGTTGATGGATCTATCTAGCAAACTAAGTAAGAAACTATTTCTCACAGTGCATCAGCAGCAGGAGGCATCAATATTGACAATCCCATATGTTTACATTGCACTTTGCAGTCATTCAATCTTTTCACAACAGTTACTTCATTTGAACCTTAGAATAGCCAATGATATACAGCGGGGATTATTATTCTTTTTACAGACAAGGGGAAACCCCATTTCAAATATTTCACCAAGGTCGCTTAGCTCTTCAGTGACAGAACTGGGCTTGAACTCTGGCCTTCTGACTTAAGAGTCCATGTGTATTTAATGATACTGTGTTTCCTTCCCATTCTGAAACCCCAGCAGGGAGTAGTTTTACTCCATTCTCCATTGCTGCCAGACAATGTCTCTAGGGAATGCGGTACTCATTTTTTCTGAGAGGAAAACACAATGTTAACTCCTACAACATAATAATTTTATGGTTTGAATGAAAAAAAATTGCTCCTGTCAAATTCAACTTATATTACAAGACTGAATAAAAATTTTATGTACTGGGTGAAGGAAAAATAGAGAAAAAAGTATCCTGAGTGGATGAGCTTAAATTATCTCTCATTTGAATGAGTTCATTTCCCAAAGAGAGTTTCATCAGGCTTTTTAATTAAGAACAAATTGTTCATCTAGAGTCAGTAATTTTCCAGTGACCTCTTCTTAACACTCCCATCTAAGGTGACAGAAATGACAATAGGACTTTCAAATTAAAAATGTCAAGCTCTTGCAGATATTGGGCCCTTCAGTTCAGTAACTGAGTCAGGGAAAGGAGGTGACTTGGAGGAAATAGTAACATTTTAGCCAAATTTCTCCCCTAAAATAAAACTCAGTGGTGTTAAAGAGGCCTTAAGTTTGGCAGAAATTGACACTAGAGATTGGATACATCCAGTAAAGTGTTTAAACAGGAAAATGTATGCAAATACACACACACACACACACACACACACAAGTATGTTTATGTAACATTGCCTCAACATGGAAAAAATTCAAAAGGATACTTCCAAAGTTGCTAATATGATGTTATTACAGCAGTAGTTGCAAGTGGGGTAAAGGGCAAGTAAGATGGGAAAAGGGAGAAGGAAGCAAAAGAAAAGAAAAAAAAATAACTAAAAATAGAAAGTATGAATGATAGGATAACTTTTATTTTTTTATATAAATTTTTGTGTGTGTACAAATCAAAATTTTAAGGGAAATATTATAGCAGGCGTTTTATGAGATACTAAAGCATTTGAGAACCCTGAAGAATAAATACTGTGTCAGGGACTGTAGGGGATGAGGCTCCAGAGCTGGGTAGAGACAGGAGTAAGGAAGGCTAAATGCAGAATGTAATGGAGCTTAGATTCCTTTGGAGGTCAAGGGAGAGCCACGGGGAAGTTGTAACTAGGAGGGTAACTGTTTTAAACTTGAGTGTTAGGTCATTTTTTTTGTCAGTGGTGGTGTGATTAGATAGGGCATAGGAGGAGGGAACTAATGATCCTTAGTGATGAGTTCCTACACTAGGGCAGTGGTAATAGGATCAGTTCGAAGTACAGAAATTCAGAAAAAATAAGTGGTAGTGCCATCATTATCTTTACAAGTACTACTTTACATGTTCACTATGACTACACTATTACTATTACCATAACTTAAGTGCAACTATTTAATTAGCACTTACTGTGTACCAGGTGCTACATCTAAAACCATGTTTGTTATCTTAACTATTACAGTAACCATGAAAGATGGGCACCTGGATGCCAAATACTGTACAGAGCATCATGTGAGGCATGAGAAAGTGACCTTAGCAAAGAGAAGAATCAAACAGAAACCAAAATTTTCAAGACAAACATGGCTTAAAAACCAAGCCGTGATATGTAACAGAAGCTACTATACTCACATGATTTTGACACCAAATCATTCAGATCCAAATGTTCTCCAAAATGATCACAAACTGTTTTGACAGTAAATCCCCACATGCATGCATTCCAAAGATAAGAGCCCACTTCTTCCAACAACTCATCTGCTTTACAAACCCTATCCCTGCCCAGAACATACTTATTAATTTACACCCTGAAATCACTCCATGACTAACTCTAGTTACTAATAACCTCTAATCATTACAGAAATTCAAATATAAACTACTATGAGGTATCACCTCACATCTATTAGGAAAACTATCAAAACAAAATAACAAGTATTGGAGAGCATATGGACAAACCGGAAAGCTTGTGTACTATTGGTGAGAGAGTAAAATGGTGCAACCACTATGGAAAATAGTATGATGGCTCCTCAAAAAACAAAACAAAAAAACACACACACAAAAAAAATAGAATTATAATATGATCCAGAAACCCCAAGTCAAAAACTAAGTCTACATCAAAAAAAAATTGAGAGGAAGATCTTAAAGAGATAAATGTACACACATTTTCAAAGCAGCATTATTCAAAATAGCCAAAAGGTAGAAGCAACCCAACTGCCCATCTACAGACAAATGGATAAACAAAATGTAGTGTGTGTATGTGTGTGTGTGTATATATGTGGTAGAATACTATTCAGCCTTAAAAAGGAAGGAAACTCTGACTTGTGCTACAACACTGATGACTCTTGAGAACATTACTCCAGGTGAAATAAGATAGACGCAAAAAGACAAATATGGTATGATTCCACTTATATGAGGTGTCTAAAGTAGTCAAATTCGTAGAAGCAGAAAGTAGAGTGGTGGTTACCAATGACTTTCAGGGAGGGGAGGAGCAGGGAGTTAACAGAGAGTTTCAGTTTTGCAATATGAAAAAGTCATGGACATCTGTTGCACATCAGTTTGAATATACTTAACAGTAGTGAACTGTACCTTTTAAAACTGTTGACGGGAACCTGGGTAGCTCAGTCGGTTAAACGTCTGACTCTTGATTTTGGCTCAAATCATGTTCTCAGGGTCCTGAGATCAAGCCCCACATTGAACTATGCACTGGCATGGAGCCCACTTAGAATTCTGTCTCTCCTTTTCCCTTTGCCCCTCCGCACTCTCACACGCATGTGTGCTCGCGCTCTCTCTCTCTCTCTCTCTCTCTCTCTTACTTTCTCTTTCTTAAAAAAATGGTTGAAATGCTAAATTTAATGTTATATGTTCTTTACCACAACTAAAAATTTAAAACAAAACCTTCTAAACTCCTTTCTGTGACCTCCTTCTTTGCAACTACTACTAGGACAGATGAGATGGGACTCTCCCATACTCAACAAGTTTATAAATTCAGTTCTGTATGATCAGCAGCCTTCCCTCATGATTTCTGGGGGACTTAGTGTGCCATGTACACCCTGCAGGTCACAAGACCACAAATATAGTGCTCAAGAACATGGGCTTTGAAGACAGACACATTACAGGCCCTTGAAGTTCTGGCATTCACTAGCTGTAAAATTTGGGGAAATGTATGAAACCTCTCTGATACTTCCTTCTTCACATGGGGACAGAATAAGAGTGCTTACTGCATAGGGTCATCGTGGGTATTAAGTATGATAATAAATGAAAGTAGGCATAGTGCCTGGCACACAGTAAGATGGTGCTTAATAAATGCAGCTTCTGATAGTGCTCTGTGCCCACTGATACCATTCCTTCCACTACTCCATCATTCTGAGTGGAAAGTGGGAAGGATTCCTGCCCCCTCCATCTCATGCTTCCTTTCTGTTTATTTCCTAAACTACCATTTATTAAGCTCCTACCAAGTGCCAGGCCCTGGGCTAGGCATTGGGAGTGTGATACACAAGTGCTACATCATAAATGAGTTTCACCTCTGGTAGCAGAGTGAACATGCACTCAAATAATACACAAAAGTAAACTGGAAGTGTGAGGTGAAGTGCTGAGAGTGAAGGGAGCACAAAAACATCTACTCTCAGGGTTCCAAATTAAAACACAAGTTTTACATTTGTTACATATGTGCAATAACTAGTTCCAACATGTGAGAGCGCTGGCATATACTGGGCACTCAATAAATCTTAGCTTCCTTTTATTTTAAGATACTTAGAAGCTTTGTTCTGCTTCTTTCAATATGTTATTATCCATAAATCTACTAGAGTCACAAGTTATAATAGGAGGTAGAATATCCTACAAGAGAAAGTCAGTGACTAGAGTGTTGTAAATTTTTGTTCTAAAATTTCTGTTTATTTCTGGAGGTCAGAATCCCAAGGGATAAGCAATGTAAAATTAAATAATATAAAATTAAAGAGGATAATGATATGTAAGCCTCTATTACTGTAATGGTATGTAATAAGAACTTAGCAAACTTGATTTTTATTTTCCTCACTTGCATTTGCTTTAGATACTGTACAAAACAATGTAAAATAAATTCTCAATATATCTTTGTCTTTGAAATCAATCAATCAATCACTGTGTTACAGAACTGCTTTAAAACCCTATCTGCAGGAAAGTTAGTAGTGGTTGTAATAATAATAATAATAATAATAATAATAATAAATTGTTTTATTGTGGGAGACTGAAAATAAGCTAGATAAAGCGTCTAAAGACAGAATCCATTAGCTTTGTTTCTTCTTCACAACACCTCTGGCCTTTTAAAAATAATTCCACCAGTTCAGATCCTTTTTGAGAAGAGGATCCAGAAACAGAGTACAATTAGTCTTGAGACTTTCCCTCTCTTTTCTCCCAAAAAAGAGGGAAAAAATTAAATCAACTTACTATATGCATGGTACTAAATATTTTTACATCTAATATCCCATTCTCCTCAGAGCATCTCTGCAAAATGAAACTAGTGTTCTCATTTTCCAAATGACAGACATGAAACTCAGAGATGTTCTACAACCTGCCTTGAATCACACAGCTGGTAAGATTCCAGGTCTGTGTGACCAGCAATCTGGTGTTAGTTCAAATTTCTTACCCTGGCAGGAGCTGTGACAGCTCCTTAACTGTTTTATTATTCTCAAATTATCCATAAGGATGCCAGATCCAAGTATAACTTTTTCTGGAGATACTTAAAAACTGGAAAGCTGCAACAGGTACTGATCTGAATAATCTTGACTTTGAAAGCTTCTCAAGTTCTTGTAACTAAACAGATCACAAAAGAAAAGCTATCATAAATATTGCAGCAAGTTAAACTTTCTTTGGAGAAAGTTTCTGAATTCCATGTCTATGAATATCAAGAAATAAGAATTGCAAGTGGGTATCCATATAATGCTGTGTTAACATTCACTGCTCATTCTCCCTCCTGCTTCAATGGTGGAAAAGATTAATATATCATTCAGTTAATACAAAGTGTAATTTATTTCCAGAGTGCTATGTTTCCTTTATAGCATCAAATCTGGCAGCTCTACACAAGTGCTGTTCTGTCAAGTGGAATAACGCTTTCAATGAACTTGTCTCTGGAATATCAAATGTGTAATCTGCTGCACAACACGCAATCCTACTGCTCAAGCCCTCATCATCTAGTCTACTGACTTCCACATAAAAAAAAAAAAACACTCCAAGGCCCTGACCTCAATAAGATGCAAACCAGCCACCAGAATCTACAAGATTAGTTCTAGTTTGTTCAAGTCCCATTCTGCAATTCTGCTTCTGTAACCACTGAGCATAAAGAGGGTAGGAATATTTCACAAACCCTAAAGTACTCTGGTCCTGGACAGACAATATTCTACAGAACAATGAGATTTATATTGCTTCTCCCAAGAAGAGTGCATTCCCATGGAAACCTAATACCCTCTCCTGGGACCCTCATTGGGTAATGCTTAGATGCTCCAAAACCTACACCTTGGCCAGCAACTAGGTTTTGCCGTTCTGTCATACTGCCCCAGTTCTTTAACAGAATTTTATCCAGCTAGACATCATGCTTCTAAGAAACAACAAAGGCAACTCAAAAATATCTACTTTGCTAGTAACAATGAGCCCAGACCCTTTCCTTCCATGAATTCATTCGTGGGCTGCTCTTTTCTGATCTTTTTCCCCTTTAGCTACCACGAGACCTCAAGATTTACTTGTGGCTCCCAGAACATGAACTTTGTGTTTCTGTCTCATCTCTCCCAGTGTAAACTCAGGTTCACCTAAGGACTGTGTGAATTTGGCTTATCCAATTCATTTAACAAAAAGAATACTTATATGTGCCAGCATTATTCTAGGTGCAAAGAATAACAAAGAAAGTTATATAAAGTGATAGATGCTAAAGAGAAAAACTAAATCAAGAAAGTAGATGGGGAAGGATAACTCAAATGCAAACAGGGTCATCAAAGAAGGCCTCACTTTGGAAGTGATATTTTAGCAAAGACCTAAATGAAATGAAGGAGAAGGCTGCTAGTTGAGCTGCCTCAGGTAAGAGTAACCTGCCAGATGTAACAGTCATGGAGAACATGAATGATAGAGTCAAGTGGGTCTATCTCTTGCCATTTAAGAAAGGATCAACATATTGCTTATTACTTATTTTCTCTGAGCCTCAATGTTTTCAACTATAAAAATCTCAAAGGAATTTTTAGTTTCAGTGAGATAATATACATAAAACTCAAGTCACTTCATTGCAGGTCAATCAGTGTTATTTAAATAGATAAATGAGGGGCGCCTGGGTGGCGCACTCGGTTAAGCATCCGACTTCAGCCAGGTCACGATCTCGCGGTCCGTGAGTTTGAGCCCCGCGTCAGGCTCTGGGCTGATGGCTCAGAGCCTGGAGCCTGTTTCCGATTCTGTGTCTCCCTCTCTCTCTGCCCCTCCCCCGTTCATGCTCTGTCTCTCTCTGTCCCAAAAATAAATAAATGTTGAAAAAAAAATTTTTTTTAATAAATAAATAAATAAATAGATAAATGATATATAAGTAGACAGAGAGATGGGCAGATTGACAAGAGAATATGGTAAAGTAGGATAGGATTAGATAGGACAGAAGAAGATGCAACAGGGCAGGATAGCTCAAGATGGCCACATGGGTAGTTAGAGAGATAATATCCATCTAGGCCCAGAGAATCCAACCTTACTACTTAGCCCCCACTTAACTGGGGCACCTAGCTACACAATCCATAATGTAGTCTCCTGATTTGTGTCCTAGACATAGCTCTAACACTAAAAATTAGTGTGACTTTGGATAACTCATCCAATACTTTTGAGTTTTATGTTCCTCATCATTTAAAGAGACCAAAGCACACTAAATAATTGTTATGGCTTCTTCAGGTCTGTTACTATATGTTTCAATAACGCCCAAAATTTATTTTTATGGGCTTTACCACAGTTAAATAAAGGAGTGATATTTACACAAAGGGGTATAGGTTTTGTCATTTCTTAAAAATAGCAAGAAACAGTATCCAGAATATATCATGTTAGGCCACAAAACAAATGTCAATAAATTCAAAAAAGACTAAAATAACATTATGCATCTTTTCCAACCACAACGATATGAAACTAGAAGTCAATCCAAGAAAAAATTTGGACAGAACACAAATACATGGTGGCTAAATAACATACTACTATAAAATGAAAGGGTCAACCAAGAAATCAAAAAGGAAATAAAAAAATACATGGAGACAAATGAAAATGAAAACATAATAGTCCAAAATCTTTGGGATGCAGCAAAAGCTGTTTGTTCTAAGAGGGAAGATTATTGCAATACAGGACTCCATCACAAAATTTAAAAAAAGCTCAAATAAACAAACTTTGTATATATCTAAAGAAGCTAGAAAAAGAAGAACAAACAAATCCCAAAGCCAGTATAAGTAAGGAAATAATAAAGATTAGAGCAGAAATGACTAAATTAAACAAACGAACAGTTCAATGAAACCAGGAGCTGGTTCTTGGAAAAAATAAAATAAAATTGATAACCATATAGCCAGACCCAACAAAGAGAGAGAAAGGACCCAAATAAATAAAATCAGAAATGGACGAGAAATAAGACAAGGTCCAAAGCATGGCAGAGAAGGCTGAAAAGAGTGTGAAGATTGCTCCTAGAGCAGTTGTGTATATAGAAAGTGAAATTTGGGGCGATATTACTATAGGACCTAGGACAGTGATTCACTCTAAAGCATGAATTATTGCAGAAGCTTGGCCAAGAGTGATCGGTGAAGGTAATTTAAAAGAAGAACAAGTGTGCAACTACATGGATGGAACTAGAGGGCATTATGCTAAGCAAAACTAGAGAAAGACAAATCTATGACTTCACTCATATGAGGACTTTAAGAGACAAAACATGTACATAAGGGAAGTGAAGTAAAAATAATATAAAAACAGGGAGGGGGACAAAAATATAAGAGACTCTTAAATATGGAGAACAAACAGAGGGTTACTGGAGGGGTTGTGGGAGGAGGGATGAGCTAAATGGGTAAGGGACATTAAGGAATCTACTCCTGAAATCATTGTTGCACTATACGCTAACTAACTTGGATGTAAATTAAAAAAATAAATTGAACAATACTGTATTATAAAACTAAATAAAAATAAATAAATAAATAAATAAATAAATAAACTAAAAAATAAAAGAAGAACAGGTGCTTATCATAAATGCTTACCCTAATAATATCACCCTTGATGCTTGAAGATCCAAAGCCGAAACCTATGATCAATGGCAACAATAATGTGTTTGACGTTGGCTGTTATTTCCAAACCATGAAAATGGGAGACAATGCAATTGAATCAAAAGCATATGTGGGCAGAAACATAATACTGACAAGTAGTTGCATCATTGGGGCTTACTGCAACCTGAATACATTTGAGGTCATCCCTGAGAATACAATGATCTACGGTACAGACTGCCTTTGTCAGGTGCAGACTAACCGACCACAGCCCCAGACACTACAGCTGGATTTTCTGATGAAAATCCTGCCCAAGTTCCACAACCTAAAGAAGACTATGAAAGGAAGCTCAACTCCAGTTAAGAACTAAGAACAACATATGACGTCAAGATAACAGTTTGTTATATTTTTGAAAGGGCCACAGTGTTTATGCACTCTTACCAATTCACAGAATAATATATGTTGACTTTATTTTGTAAAATTGAGTCAGAGAGGAAAGTAATGGATTTTCCTTGTAACTGTCCTATATAATTTATATAAAATGCATTATTTTCTTCTATCCTTATTGCTTTCCTGAGAATTTACAGATTTGGTTCAATTTTCTTTTGTCATATAAAATGTTGGCTATGATTTTGGTTGTATAAAAGACTCCCTGGGGCGCCTGGGTGGCGCAGTCGGTTAAGCGTCCACTTCAGCCAGGTCACGATCTCGCGGTCCGTGAGTTTGAGCCCCGCGTCAGGCTCTGGGCTGATGGCTCAGAGCCTGGAGCCTGTTTCCGATTCTGTGTCTCCCTCTCTCTCTGCCCCTCCCCCGTTCATGCTCTGTCTCTCTCTGTCCCAAAAATAAATAAACGTTGAAAAAAAAAATTTTTTTTAAAAAAAGACTCCCTGTGATAAGAAAGGGCATATTATTATGTATTTCTATTCTAACATAAACTATACTAAATAAAAATGCTAATGACAAAAAATAGAAATAAAAACCAACACCAAAGAAATACAAAGGATTATAAGAGAATACTATGAAAAATTATATGCTCATCAATTGGACGACGTAGAAGAAATGGATACATTCCTAGAAACATATAACCTCCCAAAACTGAGTCAGGAAGAAACAGAAAATTTGAGCAGACCAGTTACTAGCGATGAGATTGAATTGGTAATCAAACAACTTCCAACAAACAAAACCCAGGACCAGATGGCTTCACAGGTAAATTCTACCAAATATTTAAAGAAGAGTTAATGCCCATCCTTCTCAAACTATTCCAAAAGATAGAAGATGAAGGAAAGCTTCCAAATTCATTCTATGAGGCCAACATTACCCTGACATCAAAACCAAAGACACTAAAAAACAGGCCGGGATCTCTGATGAACACAGGTGTAAAAATTCTCAGCAAAATATTAGTAAACTGAATACAAAAATACATTTTAAAAAACCATTCACTAAGATTAAGTCTGATTTATTCCAGGGATGCAGGTGTGAATCAATATTTACAAATCACTCAATGTGATACATCACATCAAGAGAAAGGATAAAAATCATAGATCATCCCAAGGTCCCAGGGTGGCTCAGTCGGTTAAGTGTCCAACTCTTGATTTTGGCTCAAGACATGATCTCACAGTCGGGATCATCTCAATAGATACAGAAAAAGAATTTGACAAATACAACATGCATTCATAATAAAAGCTCTCAACAAAGTAGGTTTGGAGAAAACATATCTCAACCTAATAAAGGCCATGTATGAAAATCTACAGCTATCATCATCCTCAATGGGGAAAAACTGAGAGCTTTTCCTCTAAGATCAGCAATAAGACAAGGATGTCCACTCTCACCATTTTTATTCAACATGTTACTGGAAATCCTAGCCAAAGCAATCAGAAAAATAAAAGGAAATAAAAGGCATACAAATTGGTAAGGAAGATTAAAATTTCCACTATTTGCAGATGACATGACACTATATTTGGAAAACCCTAAAGACTCCACCAAAAAACTATTAGAACTGACATATGAATTCAGTTAAATGCAGGATACAAAACTAGACAACAATATGCAAAAGAATGAAACTGGACCACCTTCTTACACCATACACAAAAATAAATTCAAAAGGGACTAAAGACCTAAATGTGAGACCTGAAGCCATAAAATTCCTAAAAGAAAATATAGGCAATAATCTGTTGCACACCAGCCTTAGTACTGTATTTGTGGATATGCCTCCTAAGGCAAGGGAAACAAAAGCAAAATTAAACCATTGGAACTACACCAAAATAAAACACTTTTGCACAGTGAAGGAAATCAGCAACAAAACAAAAAGGTAGCCCCCTCAATGGGAGGAGACATTTGCAAATGAGATATCTGATAAGGGGTTAATATCCAAAATATGTAAAGAACTTATACAATTCAACACACACAAAAAACAAATAATCCAACTTAAAGTGGGCAGAAGACAAACGAACAAAGAAAAAAATAGGTGAAGAAATGGACTCTTAAATGCAGAAAACAAGCTGGTAGCTTCCAGAAGCTAGATGGGTGTGGGAATGGGTGAAATCAAGGGGATTAGGAGCACACTGATCTTGTTCAGCACTGAGTAATGCATAGAGTTGTTGAATCATTATGTGGTACAGCTGAAACTAATATACTATTATATATAAATTATACTTCAATTAGGGGCTCCTGGGCATCTCAGTCAGTTGAAGGTCTGGCTCTTAAGCTCAGGTCATGATCCCAGGGTCATGGGATCAAGCCCTGCATCAGGCTCTGTGCTGAGTGTGTAGCCTGCTTAAGATTCTCTCTCTCTCTTCATGAATAGACACTTTTCCAAAGAAGGGATCTAGATGGCTAACAGACACATGAAAAAAATGCTCAACATCAGTCATCATCAGGAAAATACAAATCAAAACCACAATGAGATACCATCTCACACCAGTCAGAATGGCTAAAATGAACGACTCAGGCAACAAAAGATGTTGGCGAGGATGCAGAGAGGATCTCTTTTTCACTGCTGGTGGGAAAGCATACTGGTGCAGCCACTCCGGAAAACAGTATGGAGTTTCCTCAAAAAATTACAAATAGAACTACCCTACGATCCAGCAATTGCGCTGCTAGGTATTCATCCAAGTGATACAGTGGCACATGCACATGTTTCGAAGGGGCATATGCACCCCAATTGTTTACAGAAGCACTATCAACAATAGCCAAAGTATGAAAAGAACCCAAATGTCCATTAACAGATGAATGGATAAAGAATATGTGGTATATACACACAATGGGGTATTACTCAGCAATCAAAAAGAATGAAATCTTGCCATTTGTAACCAAGTGGATGGAACTGGAGGGTATTATGCTAAGTGAAATTAGTCAGAGAAAGACAAAAATCATATGACTTCACTCATATGAGGACTTTGAGAGACAAAACAGATGAACATAAAGGAAGGGAAACAAACATAATATGAAAACAGGGAAGGTGACAAAATAAAAGAGACTCATAAATATGGAGAACAAACTGAGGTTGCTGGAGGGGTTGTGGGAGGGGGGATGGGCTAAATGGGTAAGGGGCATTAAGGAATCTACTGAAATCATTGCTTCACTATATACTAATTTGGATGTAAATTTTTAAAAATAAAAAATAAAGCTAAATCAAAAACAAAACAAACAAACAAACAAAAAAAACACCAAGTGTAAATAATACTTCTGGAACCAGAGAGCTGTGCTTTATAAAGTAGTAGAAAGCTGAATATAGTATGCATTCCATGTGTTTTATCACAATAAAATACAATGGTTAGCTACAAAAAAAAAAAAGAACAAAACTAATGAGCTGAAGACAAACATTATTTAAATTGTTAACCTGTGTGTTTATTTGTTGTAAATTGGGGGAATTAAGATTCAGACTTTAAAAAGAGCAAGTATGGAAACAATATACTGTAATGGAGACTCTTAATTTTATGTCAAAAGCAAGAATGCAAAATTGTATCTGTGCAATAGTTCCAATTATAGAGAACTTAATGTAAGTAAGGGTGCACGCACATGTGCACACGTGCACGTACACACACACACACACACACACACAACCAGCATCAGAAAATATAAATTCTTGCATTTTTTAGACACCTTTAATTGGCAATGTTATGACTGACATCTAAAAATTTGTCACTTAAAAAAAATGAAATTTTGCCATTTGCAACAAATGGATGGAAGTAGATGGTATTATGTTAAATGAAATCAGTCAGTGAAACACAAATATCATATGACTTCACTCATATGTGGAATTTAATATACAAAACAGAGAAACATAAGAGAGGGGAAGCAAAAATAATATAAAAACAGGGAGGGGGACAAAACATAAGAGACTCTACAATGTAGAGAACAAACAGGGTTGCTGGAGGGTTGTGTAGGGGGAAGGGGTGGGCTAAATGTGTGAAGGGCATTAAGGAAGACATTTGTTGGGATGAGCACTGGTGTTATACGTAGGAGACGAATCACTGGAATCTACTCCTGAAATCGTTACTGCATTATATGCCAACTAAGTTGGATGTAAATTTAAAATTTTGAAAAATTAAAAAAAAAATATTGTCTCTCTCCTTCTGCCTCTCTCCCCCACTCTGTCTAAAAAATTAAAAATATAAATAAATAAACAAAACTTCAATTAGAATAAAAACAGTGAGCTCTTTAACATACACAACTTCCTCATAAGGAATAGGAAGAGTCACAACAAAGAAACATACGACAGTGAAAACAGAAATTAAAATTTTTAAAAACAGAAATGTATGGTCCAAGACCTGAAAGACATTATTTAACATGTATAGTAATCTTGACCTCTTGAACTTATCAAGTTCAGCATTTAAAAATAACTTCTATATAAATTTTCCATATTACTACAAGTATAAATTTATCTTAATTTCAAGCTTTTAAAGTCTGTGCCAGGCAATTTGATTCCAATGTTATCTAATAATCACAATAACTTTTTCAATAAATATACAAAATATTAAATGAATGAATATGAAAAATATGCAAGCCTATTTCCTTGATCTTCATGATATAATATACTGTTATTTATAAACTGATGACCATTCATTCATTTGGGAGCAATTACTGGAGACTAATATGTACCAAGCACAGTGTCTTCATGCAGAGAACACAAATATGTCAAGGCCTTTGCCTTGGAAAAGCACAATTTAGTGGGAAAGACAGAGAAAAAAAATGCTAGAGTACTGAATAATAAATTCATAATCAATGTGAATACATGATATAAGTGTACCATAATAGAAAGACAGATTAATGACCCCTTGGGTAATCAAAGGTTTCACAGGAGAAATACATTCAAGGAGTTTTCAAGAAAGGAAGACAATTTTTTCAACAAATATATATCATGCTCATAATCAGAAAAAAAGTGATAAAGAGTAATTATATCAAGGTGATTAGACTTTAGGTAATTATTTTTCTCTCTGGCCTTTTATTTTTTTGGATTGTGTCCAAATTGTGTTTTATAACTCTAATCAGAAAGTGATGCAATATTAATATTGCAAAATGAACTATGTGCTGTTTATGGTTAAGGTCCTTAAGTTTTATAACTAAAGCTAGAGCTAACTTTTCTCTAATTTATCAAAAGTGACAGTAATCTGGTGACAAAAAGGTAAAAATTTAATCTTTAGTTTCCCAGCAAGGAAATAATATAGTCAACATTTACTATGTAGAACGCCATCCAGGAACACTGAAGAAACCCAGACAGCAACACTACATGAACAACAGACAGACTTCATGCTTAGACTTTAAATCTAAGTCATTCCTGCCCCCATATCACTTCTGCATCTTCCACAGCCCAGGCACATTATACCACTTGCCATCTGTGAGTAGAGCATGCTGATTGGGCTCATACACTTGCCCTTCTTTGACTGTTTGCCAGACTTCTACACATGATTCAAGACTTACCTTCCACAATTTCTTCTGTAATGCCTCCCCATATAAAATGAAAACTAAGAATGAGATTTATATGTCAGGTTTTTTTTTTCCCAAAAAGAGAATCAAAGGTTCTTAAGAAAGAGCTTTTCTAGGTGTGAGGCCTCTTCAGTCCAGGCCCTCCTTGTCTTTTAAGCCTGTTGGCCATGTTAGTCCTGCAACTCTGCCCCTCAATGATCCTTCCTAAATATACTGTGTTGTTCATCTCTTGTCTTCCTCGCTTTCAAATATGAGTAAGATATACTCATCCTTTGGTCTGGCCTCACGGATCCCTTAGATATCTAGACTCCCAAAAAGAACAGAGGCACTGGGAACTTTAAATCAAGAATATCACATGTGTCTAGTCATGTTAACATTATCATACTGACCAGAAGCTTTGTCTGCCTAGTGAGTAATTAAGACTGATTTTAATTCATGCCCTGTTATATAGGTCCTCAATAAAAAAAATGGAAAACTATAGTTATTACTCAATAAATATAATTTGTGGAAAAAATATCTTCAAGATATATTCAACAAATTTTATTGAATTCTTTTTTTTTCTTTTTTTTTCTTTTTTTTTAATTTTTTTTTCAACGTTTTTTTATTTATTTTTGGGACAGAGAGAGACAGAGCATGAATGGGGGAGGGGCAGAGAGAGAGGGAGACACAGAATCGGAAACAGGCTCCAGGCTCTGAGCCATCAGCCCAGAGCCCGACGCGGGGCTCGAACTCACAGACCGCGAGATCGTGACCTGGCTGAAGTCGGACGCTTAACCGACTGCGCCACCCAGGCGCCCCAAATTTTATTGAATTCTTACTACATGCCAGGCATTATACTTCATCAAGCTTGTGTTCTAGGGCAGGATACAGAGCAAGTACTTCCAGATAAAGTGATAAACTACTGCATAAAGAACTGCCTTTGGTATAAAAAATGAATACTCCATGTATTCTGGAGAAACTCTTTAGGGTTTAATTCATAGATGCCATTTTGATAATACCAGAGTTGGCTGAACCCTACTCCCCTAGGCTCACAAGGCCACCTTTGCATTTCTCCCTATGAACACAATTCTTATCACTTAGAAATTATCTATTTATATTTCTATCTCTCTAAATAATATGTTTCTCAAGAACATAAGTCATATTTCATATCACTTTTTAAGAGTTTAACATAGATTTAATCATCTAGCAATGTGCCATAAAAGCAAATACAAAATGACTATAAACCATCAAAATCATTTACAATAGTAAAATCATGTTTCAGGCTCTACAAAATGTCCATAAACCTTTACGCATATTGATTAAAAATGCACCCTCAATAGACTGTGAAGGAAGCATATAACACCAAAAAATTTGGCAAATTTTGACCTAAATTATCAGAGATGAGTAGAGATGAAAGTTCTCTGGTCAATTCTCTTTGGGCTCCCTCTCTCGCACCAGCTTCTAAACTGGAATATGGCTGCCTACAAAAACTGATATGATAATGCACAAGGAATAAAAAGGCCTGCAACATAAATGGGGTGATTCTTCCTGTATCTAGAAATTCATATTAATTTCAAAATTGGCATATTATTCAAGTAGAATTCAAAGTTTGCCTACATTTTGAAGATAAACTGGAAACTTCAAAATAAATTTCATGTATTCAAAGGATGAAAACTGAGTCTTGGAGGCAGGAAATAGGGAAGAGCCTCACTATGGTCTGCATTGAGGGAACTCTAGTGAAAAAGCTTAAGACCCTCTCATCGATATCAATCCCTTATTTGAGAAAGCAGGCATACTATTTTATTATACCACAAATGACAACTATCTAATAAAATTATGCCAGCTGTAATAATATGAATTAAGCTTTTCAATAACAACTTTCTTTTTTAGAATATGGAAAAAGCTTTTAAGAGATTATTTGGGATAAATGAGTTCTATGAAAAGAGAAATAAAAATAAATAAACAAGCTAATTGGTTTCTTCTTTCTGCCTTGATAAATTTAAAAGGAAACAGCATTCAGAATAAAATTCTGAATTTTAGTTGTCAAGTTGTCAAGTATTTGAAGACCTAACAAGAATATAATGGCAAAATTTTGTAAAAAAGTCTCAAGTCTTTTCATTTTTATCATATATACTTTTCTTTCCTATTTCATTCTACATCCTAAATAATATAAGAGAAACCTGAGTAAAAAAGTCCACCCAAAAATTATGTAGACAGATGTGTGAACAGTGAGAAAAACTCATTGTCTTTGCCTTAGTGACAAAGGTAAAATATGCATGAATTATGTACAAGCTTAAACTAAAAGCTCTCAAAATATTTAAAAACTTTTAAATACTTAAAATTTTTAGCCTACTTTTCCTCAATTTTCAATTGAAAAATAATTTAGCACTACAGAAAAAAATATAAGAAAAAGAAAGTAAAAATTCTGACAAAAACAATGGCAATTGACCAAAAAAGTGTCAACCCAAGACAACACTGACCATGCTCTAATAATAAAGTTTCCTTCTCTAACATTTCAAAGAATCAATGGTCTCTCCAGGTATATATGACCAGTCATGTCTGACATGGTGGCCTAACGTGCCAGCAAAAATTCTTACAAGGCCACTGTTTTAGGATTGTCAGTGCAAAGTAAGGCCTGCCAATTAAAGTCTAAAACTACTGTGATTAAAGGATATTGATATTTAAAAATTAAAGTCATTTTCCATCACAATGGAAAAAATCCTATTTTTATCATTTTGCAAGCAACTAAGAATATAATTAGTTGACCAAGAGACTATGGTCATCCCTTCGAGTGTCTCTAACATAATTTTTTTATGTTCTTTTCAGAATTATGTTTGTAAACTTATTTCCTCACTAGTGCTTCTTCCCAACATCACTGTCTACCTGGAGAACTCAGCAAACCTCTTCTATCTGTTCAACCACACCCAGTATTACTTATGTTATTTGTGGAGACTACCAATTAAATCATTAATGATAGATTAATCAAATCGAATACAGTCCTATGGTAGAACTGGGGTATAAATTATATTTCTCATAAGATTTCTTTTTCAACAGAATTTTATATTATTAGTAATAGCTCACATTAATATATGATGCTGTGCTTATGGTTGGAGTGGGCTGGAGAATGAAAAAGTTGTTACACTGAACAAAAGGATCATGTGGAAAATGGTATATTATTTAAAGAGCTCTTATGGCAAAAAGTTATTATTGAGGAATTCAGTATTTTTTCCACCCCATTTATGACCACATTTGTTTCTAGCATTATTCAGTTGCTGACATCTTGATTCTTCTCACGTCCATTGGTACAAAGTATCAATACCCCCCTCCTTCCTTAGTTTGGCTCTGATTTCTAACTCTGGTTGATAATTTTACCTCTCTACCTAACACTTCACATAACAGAGCTGGTCCTAGTATGAATGCTCACTTTTGAATCCCATTCTTCCTTCAAGATAACTCAAATATCACATCCTCTTTGAACTTTTTTAAATAACTAGTCATGTCTCAGATATACACACCTTCCCAGACACAAGCACAACCTTAATATTCACAAAGAATTTTGTGGATATCCTAGGAATTGCCTCATTTTGTTTATGTGGCAGTCTCCATACTCTAGGATCTCCTTGAGTCTAAAAACCATATCTTGTTCATTTTATATCTTCAAAGCTTTATACACAACTTCATTAAGATTTACTGAGTGCTTTGCATATGTTCACATATTAAGCCAGATACTAGAAATAAAATAGCAAAAATAGGCATGATTCTCTGCCTTCATGAAGTTTATAGTCTCTTAGGAGAGAGAAATTATTCATAATATCAAAAATTGATTATAAATTTGTAACCATAGGCTTCTATACTTCTATAGTTCCTATGCACCTATAATTGAAAAATCAGGCTTCAGCAGGGTGACCTCTCTGAGGAAGGGACATGTGTACAGAACTCAGAAAGATGAATTAATCAGGCACACAGATAAGAAACGAGCATTCCAAGTGGAAAGGGCACAATGAGCAAAGAATACATAGCAAGAGAGAAAACAGTGAATATAAGGGACTGAAAGAAGGCCAAGATGGCTGGCATGCTGAGTGTGAGGATGAAGGCAGTACAAACTGAGCCTGGAGATGTACGTAAGGATCAGATTTTGCAAGACCTTGTAAATATGGAAGGATTTTTGTCATTATTCAAAGAAATTTGTGAAGCCAATGAAGTTGGAAGTGACAGGATAACGTGATTAGATCTGTGCTTTCACACATCTTTGTGGGTACAGAGAATAAAAAGGATGAAGGTGAAGTGTATGTATTAGACCAGTAACAACATTCTTACAGTAGTCCAGGTGAATGTTAATTTGGAATTAGAATGGGTCATTGGTGGTAGGAATAAAAGAAATTTGTATACAATTCAAAGAGTCTTAGAAGAAAAATCCAGTAAGACTGTATAATAGACTGGAGGTGGAGGTTGATGCATATGGAGATGTCAAGGATGATCCTGTTTTTTGGGGTTTTTTTTTCTGCAACTGAGGTTAGCACTGCCATTATCTGTCATAGAGAATAACAGAAAAGGACTAAGTTTGAAGAAGAATCATGAGTTTGCTTTTGGACGTGTTGACTTTGAGGTACTTTGGGGATATAGAAGACTTGAAAGCAAATGGACAATGTATTATGAGGATCTAGAATTCAAGTGGATAATCTTAGCTGTAAATATAAGTTTACCTATCACCTGAAAACAGCGATTAAAACTGTGACTGTGAATGAAATAGCCTGTAGAAAAAGTATAGAATGATGAGAGTAATAAGCCTAGGGCTGAAACTTGAGGGACTCTAGCACGCTGGACAGAAAGGATTAGAATACAGAGAGAAAGAGAGAGAGTGAAAAGTCAAGGAGGTAGGGAGAAAAGAAAGAGACTTCCATGTTAAAATAAAAGGGCAAGAGAAGACATTTCAGGAAGGAAGATTTAGCCAACAGTGTTGAGACTGCTGAGACTTTAACTAAGATGAGTATTGGAGATGGTGCACTGGGACTTTTTAGAATATCTAAAATGCAACATAACATGCTAATTAAAGACTCAGAAGCCGGAATGTCAGATATCGAATCCAAGTTCTACCATTCACCACCTATGTGATGTCAGGAAAAACCATTAATCTCCCTATACCTCAGTTTCTTTATCAATAACATGGGAATAATAATAATATTTATTCTAGAGGGTGTTATAAGGATGTAATGAGTTAATTACATAAATTATTTAAGACAGTGCCTTTCACACAGTAAAAACCATGTTGGCCATTGTTATTGCTAATAAGAAGAAGCTAGTTCGTAGATGAGGTTGAATACAAATAAAAGAAAAACAGTAACAAGATTTTGAGAAGTAGAGGGAGTGGAATGCAAAGCATAAGTAGGGGGATTAGCCTAAACTAGGAATACTATTAGTCTCCCTATTACAAAAGAAATGAAGAATGATGGGATACATGCAGATATATGAAGGTCTGAACGTTGTATTGAAAAATAAGACAGCTCCACTCTGATAACCTAAATACTTTTCTATTATAAATGGGAGCTAAAATCATCTGCTGAGAGTGTGGGCAGAGGAGTGTTTAAAATATTTATTATGGGGAGAAGAGCCAGTTGACAAAAGAAAAAAAAACATAATACAGTTGCCATGGAATACCAAGGGCCATTTGGTGAGATTGGTGAACTTAAATTTATCAAGGAATAAATCTGTATCTAGTGGGAATCACTCTAGGAGCATTAACTGCTCAGAAGTAGGCATGGAGAAAACAAATGACTGGGTTTATTGAGTTCACTCAGGGATGGTATTCCACCAGAGAACAGTGATAAAATACAGCACAGAGAGGAAATGTAGGTCATTACCAAAAGTGTTATTTCAATAATGACATCATGGGCTGAATGAGAAGAAAAATTCATAAAGGAAAGGTTTTATGGTTGAGTGAAGGCAGAACAGTCAGTGGAATCAAGGTCTTTCTGTAGTTGAAAATGGATACAAGGTGAGGAGGTGAGACTAGAAAAGATAAGCTTGTGGTGAAAAAGTGGGAATTTTGAATTAGTGAGAGTTGTTGTTAAGCAATTACAGGCAATAGCAAAGACCAAATTATCACCTTACCACCATGGGAGTGAATATCTAAAGCAGAGTAAACTAACAGGTCACTGAAGATGAGAAGGTGAAGACAGGTCACCTGTACATATTAAGTCACTGACAATGGTGTTGGCCTTGTGCCAAAGATGTGAAAATGAGGAAGTGACTATACTCTGGTTTATATCTATGAGAGGAACAGTTTTGCTTCTACTGAATTTTACTACATTTGAAATATGACCCAAATAATGGTTTTAACACTGAAAAAAGTTGAGAATATAATTTTGAAATTTCTAACATTACATGTACATATACCCTGTGACAAAAATATATTTTTTTAAATCATTATTAATCTGTTTTAAAGAGGAGAAAACTGGAGGTTGGGTAACTTGCCCAAAGGACAGATATTCTAAATGGCAGAACTTATAGTCATGTACAAATCTGACTGTAAACTAGATGGCCTCTAGAAACAACGGTACATGTATAGCCCCTTTAGTTCAACATTAGACTTACTCTGAACAATTGATGAATATGGTCCCCACATTTTGTGTGATGCTTACAAAAAGCATACAGAGCAGGAATATCAAGTCCCTTCTAAATTTGATGCTCCATCATTTGAATGACATGTCTTTTGAGATAAATAAGTATAATAAGTTTGACCAATCCCCATGGTCCTAGAAAGATCTAGGCACAGAAATTTCCCGAGGTCCTCAAAAATACAATTGATAATGCCTCAATGAAACATTCTCAGAAACAGAGTAAATGTCATAGAAGTTTGTATGCCACTTAATTTTCTGGTTATTATTTGTCATTATAGACTGCAGAGTTTAAGTCTTCATTGGACTATTTTCAAAACCGTAAGTTGAAAGAGAAGAAATTTGATCTTGGTCCATTGAAGAAAATGATTCTATACCCAGAATTAGATTCCCTACTTTGCATAAATCCTATTTTGTAGGAGTTAATTATACATAAAAAGAAATGAGTAGCTTCAGTCCTGTTTTAAAGCTTGATATACCCTCACCAGGACTGAAAACTGAAAAGATCAATCTTTCAACAAATGGGAAGTTGTCTTCAAGCCATAAAAGATGTTTTGTATCTCAGAGAACCATAAGAGAAAATGGATAAAAAAAAAAAAAGTGAGTGGAAAGTCATAGCAAACTGTCACTTGCCCCATACTTTTCTGGGCCATGCTCTCATAGACAAAAAGAATTTTTGGTCTTTTCCATCAATCTTGAGATTCTAGAGGTTTGAAAGTTACCGTGGTTCATTTTCAATCAAGCTCTTTATAGTGAGAAAATATTGTAGATATTTGTTGTTTCTTGGTGACCAAGAATCCATTCAAACTGATTCATATTTGGGGATTCCATTTTCCATTATTAGACACATGCTTCAGAAAGAGTCTCCAGGATCCAGGATCAGATGATGAGGCCTAGTCTGTTATTCTGTACCCAGTTATTACCTGAGGGATAAACATGTGACTTGAGCCAAATGAATCAGGATAAATAGAGCTGATCCTGGGTATTCTACTTGAGTGACAGAGAAAAGGCAATCGTACTTTCCTTTTGAATTTCAAACTATGTAGGTTGGAGCTATCTTAAAAACATAATGGAGGGGGAGGAGTTAAGATGGTGGAGAAGTGGGATTTACCTTGTCCCTCAAACACAGCTGTATTTAGGTCAGAACACTTGGAATACCCAGGAAATCAGTCTGCAGAGTGGCAGAAAAATCTCCACAGGTGGATAGAGATAGCTTGGAGGGACAGAGGTTCATGCATGAGAATTAAGAGAGATAAAATGGTTGCATAGCCTGGAGGGAAGGGAATTCCTTCTGTGGAGAGACAAAAGTGAGAGAAAAAGAGGCTGTTCAAGGGCAGTATTATGTTAGGACAAGAGAAAACAACCCTCCGGACCATGAACTGGGGAACAAGAAATACAGAGAGTACAGGTTTCTACTTTGCCAACAGCCTTAAGAGCTAGAGATCAGAGATTCCAGGGGAGAGTGACTTTCTTCAGACTGGAGCCGCCACTGTATTCACACACCTCGGGGGGAGGGGAGTCAGCTCCAGGCACAGTAGCCATCTCGAGGTACTCTTAGAGAAAACAGTCCCTTACCTTGAGTACTGTGGGAAGAGGGTATATTGTGTCCCCAAGAAAAAAATACCCTATGGGCGCCAGTCAGAAACTCCTTCTGGGATGAGAAGAGAGATGCTACCACAGAACCGGATCTAGGCAGTGTGGGATCCTTTAAAACATTGGGTTTTGAATCCCAGACAAACGCCTAAGAGGCGTGGAGACTGTGGAGCAGGACAAGCTAACCACCCATGCTGCTCTGTAAGGGCTGCCTGAAGAGCGTGGTTTGGGATACCTGGTCCAGGGAGAAGACACTGGGGTGTCTTTCCTCCACATCACTAACAGGATGGGGCTTCAGGAACAGCTCAGCAGCCCTCACGGGAGGCAGGACATGCTTACACCAAACTCCTGCCCCTCTGTGCCTGGCAACCGCTTATCTACTAAAGCGGGACTGACTGAATGAACCAGATGGCCTCTCCTCCAGACCAGTATAGCCACTGGTCCCAGATACCAAAAGACAAGTGTCCTACAGTTTTGTATGTTAGTCTGTTACTTTTTTTTTCTCTTTTCTTTTCTTTGCTTCTCTTTTCCCTTCTTTTCCTTTGTACCCTCTGTTTTTTCTTTCCCCCCCTTTGGAATTGGATATATATACATATATATACACACTCTTTTTTCCCTTTATTTCTCTGTTTTGTTTATTTGTTTAATCGGGCATTTTAATTCTATTCTTTTTATACCTTTTCTGTATCTTCTTATTTATTTTCTTCTCTTTCTGGATTAAGCCTTATAGTTTCTTTGATTCTCTGCTTGGTCTTTTTTTTTCTGACTCTTTCATTTTTCTCTTTGTATAGGATCAGGTCCTCTGCTCTTTCCATTTTTTCAAGGGTTACTTCAACAAACAAATCAAAGCACACCTGTTAGAAGGCCCAAATAATCTACCACTAAAAGCAAGGAGGAGCTTTGTAGAGGACTGACCAATGGGATAGAGCAGCCAAATATGCAGCAATACAGTACACATAACACACTCCAAAAACACTTCCTGAAGTGCCAGACCCTTGACTGTGTATGACCCCTTTTGAATATGGTAGTAGTTGTAGGTGCAGGACATGTAACAAGCTATTAAAAACAAATAGCTTCATCAAAATGATGAAACAGAAGAATTCCCGTCAAAAGAAATTCCAGGAAAAAATGACAGCCAGAGAATTGCTCCAAACAGATAAAAATAATATATCTGAGCAAGAATTTAGAATAACAGTCATAAGACTAATAACTGGGCTTGAAAAAAGCAAACAAGACAACAGTGAATCTACTCTTAGATTCAAGATCTAAGAAATAGTCATGATGAATTAAGAAATGCTAAGAATGAGATGCAAAATAAAGTAGATAAGGTGACAGCAAAGAAGGAGGAAGCAGAGGAGAGAATAGGTGAAATAGAAGATTAAAGTATGGAAAATGATAAAGCTGAAAAAGAGAGGGAAAGGAAACTACTAGACCACTGGGGGAGAATTAGAGACCTAAGTGATTAAAAAATGAACTAATATCCATATCATAGGAGTTCCAGAAGAGGAAAAAACAAAGAAAGGGGCAGAAGGTTTATTTGAAAAAATTATAGCTGAGAACTTTCCTAATCGGGGGAAGGAAACAGGCATCCAAGTCCAAGAGGCACAGAGAACTCCTTTCAAAATCAACAAAAAGAGACATGTCAACACCATGACATATCATAGCAAAACTGGCAAAATACAAAGAGAATTCTGCAAGCAGCTAGGGATAAATGGGCTTTAACCTACAAGCGTAAACACATAAGGGTACTAGTAGATCTGTCCACTGAAACTTGGCAGGCCAGAAGGGAGTAGAAGGAAATTTTCAATGCACTGAATAGAAAAATATGCAGCCAAGAACGCTTTATCCAGCAAGGCTGTCATTCAGAATAAAAGGAGAGATAAAGGCTTTCCCAGACAAACAAAAACTGAAGGAGTTCATGATCACTTAACCAGCCCTGCAAGAGATACTAATGGGGACTCTGAGTGGAATGCTACAAAGACTGCAAAGGACCAGAAACATCACTATAAGCATGAAACCTAGAGTAACACAATGACACTAAATCCCTATCTTTCAATAATCAGTCTGAATGTAAATGTACCAAATGCCCCAATCAAAAGACATAGGGTATAAGAAGGGATAAAAAAAAACAAGTTCCATGTATATGTTGCCTATAAGAGATACTTATTTTAGATGTGTGGACACCTGCAGATTGAACGTAAGGAGATGGAAATGTTTATAGCAGCACTATCAACAATAGCCAAAGTATGGAAAGAGCCCAAATGTCCCTCGATGGATGAATGGATAAAGAAGATGTGGTATATACATACACTGGAGTATTACATGGCAATCAAAAAGAATGACATCTTGGAGATAGAAGGGAAAATGGCGGCGTAGGAGGACGCTGGGCTCACCGCAGGTCCTGCTGATCACTTAGATTCCACCTACACCTGCCCAAATAACCCAGAAAACCACCAGAAGACTAGCAGAACAGAGTCTCCACAGCCAAGCTCAGATGAGAAGCCCACGGGAGAGGGTAGGAAGGGCGGTGAGGCGGTGTGAGCTGCACGGACTGGCAGGAGGGAGCCGGGGTGGAGGGGCAGCCTGCCAGCCAAGCAAAGCCCCCGAGTCTGGCTTGCAAAAGCGGAGGGGCCAACAGACTGTGTTCCGACAGCAAGCGGGACTTGACATCTGGGAGGTCATAAGTTAACAGCTCTGCTCTGAAAGCGGGAAGGCTGGAGGACAAAGGGAGGGAGAGTTGCTGAGCCCCGGAAGGCAGAGCTCAGTTCGTTGGGGAACAAAGGCGCTCACCAGTGCCATCTCCCTTGCCCATCCCCCAGCCAAAATCCCAAAGGGAACCAGCTCCTGCCAGGGAACTTGCTTGCTCCGCACAAACACCCAACGCTGTGCTTCTGCGGAACCACCCCTCCGGCAGCGGGTCTGACTCCCTCCCGCTGCCACAGGGCCCCTCCTGAAGTGGATCACCTAAGGAGAAGCCTGCCCCTCCTGACCCCGTGCACCTTGCCTACCCACCCCAGCTAATACGCCAGATCCCCAGCACCACAAGCCTGGCAGTGTGCAAGTAGCCCAGACGGGACACGCCACCCCACAGTGAATCCCACCCATAGGAGAGGGGAAGAGAAGGCACACAACAGTCTGACTGTGGCCCCAGTGGTGGGCTGGGGGCAGACATCAGGGCTGACTGCGGCCCCGCCCACCAACTCCAGTTATATACCACAGCACAGGGGAAGTGACCTGCAGGTACACACCACTCCAAGGACTATCCAAAATGACCAAATGGAAGAATTCCCCTCAAAAGAATCTCCAGGAAATAACAACAGCCAATGAACTGATCAAAAAGGATTTAAATAATATAACAGAAAGTGAATTTAGAATAATAGTCATAAAATTAATTGCTGGGCTTGAAAACAGTATAGAGGACAGCAGAGAATCTCTTGCTACAGAGATCAAGGGACTCAGGAACAGCCAGGAGGAGCTGAAAAACGCTTTAAACGAAATGCAAAATAAAATGGAAACGACGACGGCTCAGATTGAAGAGACAGAGGAGAGAATAGGTGAACTAGAAGATAAAGTTATGGAAAAAGAGGAAGCTGAGAAAAAGAGAGATAAAAAAATCCAGGAGTATGAGGGGAAAATTAGAGAACTAAGTGATACACTAAAAAGAAATAATATACGCATAATTGGTATCCCAGAGGAGGAAGAGAGAGGGAAAGGTGCTGAAGGGGTACTTGAAGAAATAATAGCTGAGAACTTCCCTGAACTGGGGAAGGAAAAAGGCATTGAAATCCAAGAGGCACAGAGAACTCCTTTCAGATGTAACTTGAATCGATCTTCTGCACGACATATCATAGTAAAACTGGCAAAATACAAGGATAAAGAGAAAATTCTGAAAGCAGCAAGGGGTAAACGTGCCCTCACATATAAAGGGAGACCTATAAGACTCGTGACTGATCTCTTTTGAAACTTGGCAAGCCAGAAAGGATTGGCACGAGCTCTACAATGTGCTGAACAGAAAAAACATGCAGCCGAGAATCCTTTATCCAGCAAGTCTGTCATTTAGAATAGAAGGAGACATAAAGGTCTTCCCAAATAAACAAAAAGTGAAGGAATTTGTCACCACTAAACCAGCCCTACAAGAGATCCTAAGGGGGATCCTGTGAGACAAAGTACCAGAGACATCGCTACAAGCGTAAAACATACAGACATCACAATGACTCTAAACCCGTATCTTTCTATAATAACACTGAATGTAAATGGATTAAATGCGCCAACCAAAAGACATAGGGTATCAGAATGGATAAAAAAACAAGACCCATCTATTTGCTGTCTACAAGAGACTCATTTTACACCTGAGGACACCTTTAGATTGAGAGTGAGGAGATGGAGAAGTATTTATCATACTACTAGAAGCCAATAGAAAGCTGGAGTAGCCATACTTATATCAGACAGACTTTAAATTAAAGGCTGTAACAAGAGATGAAGAAGGGCATTGTATAATAATTACAGGGTCTATCCATCAGGAAGAGCTAACAATTATAAATGTCTATGCGCCGAATACCGGAGCCCCAAATATATAAAACAACTACTCATAAACATAAGCAACCTTATTGATAAGAATGTGATAATTGCAGGGGACTTTAACACTCCACTTACAGAAATGGATAGATCATCTAGACACACGGTCAATAAAGAAACAAGGGCCCTGAATGACACATGGATCAGATGGACTTGACAGATCTATTTAGAACTCTGCATCCCAAAGCAACAGAATATACTTTCTTCTCGAGTGCACATGGAACATTCTCCAAGATAGATCATATACTGGGTCACAAAACAGCCCTTCATAAGTATACAAGAATTGAAATTATACCATGCATACTTTCAGACCACAACGCTATGAAGCTTGAAATCAACCACAGAAAAAAGTCTGGAAAACCTCCAAAAGCATGGAGGTTAAAGAACATCCTACTAACGAATGAGTGGGTCAACCAGGCAATTAGAGAAGAAATTAAAAAATATATGGCAACAAACGAAAATGAAAATACAACAATCCAAACCCTTTGAGATGCAGCGAAGGCAGTCCTGAGAGGAAAATACATTGCCATCCAGGCCTATCTCAAGAAACAAGAAAAATCCCAAATACAAAATCTAACAGCACACCTAAAGGAAATAGAAGAGGAACAGCAAAGGCAGCCTAAACCCAGCAGAAGAAGAGAAATAATAAAGATCAGAGCAGAAATAAACAATATAGAATCTAAAAAAACTGTAGAGCAGATCAACGAAACCAAGAGTTGGTTTTTTGAAAAAATAAACAAAATTGACAAACCTCTAGCCAGGCTTCTCAAAAAGAAAAGGGAGATGACCCAAATAGATAAAATCATGAATGAAAATGGAATTCTTACAACCAATCCCTCAGAGATACAAATAATTATCAGGGAATACTATGAAAAATTATATGCCAACAAATTGGACAACCTGGAAGAAATGGACAAATTCCTGAACACCCACACGCTTCCAAAACTCAATCAGGAGGAAATAGAAAACTTGAACAGACCCATAACCAGCGAAGAAATTGAATCGGTTATCAAAAATCTCCCAGCAAATAAGAGTCCAGGACCAGATGGCTTCCCAGGGGAGTTCTACCAGACGTTTAAAGCAGAGATAATACCTATCCTTCTCAAGCTATTCCAAGAAATAGAAAGGGAAGGAAAACTGCCAGACTCATTCTATGAAGCCAGTATTACTTTGATTCCTAAACCAGACAGAGACCCAGTAAAAAAAGAGAACTACAGGCCAATATCCCTGATGAATATGGATGCAAAAATTCTCAATAAGATACTAGCAAATCGAATTCAACAGCATATAAAAAGAATTATTCACCATGATCAAGTGGGATTCATTCCTGGGATGCAGGGCTGGTTCAACATTCGCAAACCAATCAACGTGATACATCACATTAATAAAAGAAAAGATAAGAACCATATGATCCTGTCAATCAATGCAGAAAAGGCCTTCGACAAAATCCAGCACCCTTTCTTGATAAAAAACCCTTGAGAAAGTCGGGATAGAAGGAACATACTTAAAGATCATAAAAGCCATTTATGAAAAGCCCACAGCTAACATCATCCTCAATGGGGAAAAACTGAGAGCTTTTTCCCTGAGATCAGGAACACGACAAGGATGCCCACTCTCACCGCTGTTGTTTAACATAGTGCTGGAAGTGCTAGCATCAGCAATCAGACAACAAAAGGAAATCAAAGGCATCTAAATTGGCAAAGATGAAGTTAAGCTTTCGCTTTTTGCAGATGACATGATATTATACATGGAAAAGTCAATAGACTCCACCAAAAGTCTGCTAGAACTGATACATGAATTCAGCAAAGTTGCAGGATACAAAATCAATGTACAGAAATCAGTTGCATTCTTATACACTAACAATGAAGCAACAGAAAGACAAATAAAGAAACTGATCCCATTCACAATTGCACCAAGAAGCATAAAATACCTAGGAATAAATCTAACCAAAGATGTAAAGGATCTGTATGCTGAAAACTATAGAAAGCTTATGAAGGTAATTGAAGAAGATATAAAGAAATGGAAAGACATTCCCTGCTCATGGATTGGAAGAATAAATATTGTCAAAATGTCAATACTACCCAAAGCTATCTACACATTCAATGCAATCCCAATCAAAATTGCACCAGCATTCTTCTCGAAACTAGAACAAGCAATTCTAAAATTCATATGGAACCACACAAGGCCCCGAATAGCCAAAGTAATTTTGAAGAAGAAGACCAAAGCAGGAGACATCACAATCCCAGACTTTAGCCTCTACTACCAAGCTGTCGTCATCAAGACAGCATGGTATTGGCACAAAAACAGACACATAGACCAATGGAATAGAATAGAAACTCCAGAACTAGACCCACACACGTATGGCCAACTCATCTTTGACAAAGCAGGAAAGAACATCCAATGGAAAAAAGACAGTCTCTTTAACAAATGGTGCTGGGAGAACTGGACAGCAACAGGCAGAAGGTTGAAACTCGACCACTTTCTCACACCATTCACAAAAATAAACTCAAAATGGATAAAGGACCTGAATGTGAGACAGGAAACCATCAAAACCCTAGAGGAGAAAGCAGGAAAAGACCTTTCTGACCTCAGCCATAGCAATTTCTTACTCGACACATCCCCAAAGGCAAGGGAATTAAAAGCAAAAATGAACTACTGGGACCTTATGAAGATAAAAAGCTTCTGCACAGCAAAGGAAACAACCAACAAAACTAAAAGGCAACCAACGGAATGGGAAAAGACATTTGCAAATGACATATCGGACAAAGGGTTAGTATCCAAAATCTATAAAGAGCTCACCAAACTCCACACCCGAAAAACAAATAACCCAGTGAAGAAATGGGCAGAAAACATGAATAGACACTTAAGAAGACATCCGGATGGCCAACAGGCACATGAAAAGATGCTCAATGTCGCTCCTTACCAGGGAAATACAAATCAAAGCCACACTGAGATATCACCTCACGCCAGTCAGAGTGGCCAAAATGAACAAATCAGGAGACTATAGATGCTGGAGAGGATGTGGAGAAACGGGAACCCTCTTGCACTGTTGGTGGGAATGCAACTGGTGCAGCCACTCTGGAAAACAATGTGGAGGTTCCTCAGAAAATTAAAAATAGACCTACCCTATGACCCAGCAATGGCACTGCTAGGAATTTACCCAAGGGATAAAGGAGTACTGATGAATAGGGGCACTTGTACCCCAATGTTTATAGCAGCACTCTCAACAATAGCCAAATTATGGAGAGAGCCTAAATGTCCATCCCCTGATGAATGGATAAAGAAATTGTGGTTTATATACACAATGGAGTACTACATGGCAATGAGAAAGAACGAAATATGGTCCTTTGTAGCAACGTGGATGGAACTGGAGTGTGATGCTAAGTGAAATAAGCCATACAGAGAAAGACAGATGCCATATGGTTTTACTCTTATATGGATTCTGAGAAACTTAACAGAAACCCATGGGGGAGGGGAAGAAAAAAAAAAGAGGTTAGAGTGGGAGAGAGCCAAAGCATAAGAGACTCTTAAAAACTGAGAACAAACTGAGGGTTGATGGGGGGTGGGAGGGAGGGGAGGGTGGGTGATGGGTATTGAGGAGGGCTCCTTTTGGGATGAGCACTGGGTGTTGTATGGAAACCAATTTGACAATAAATTTCATAGATTGAAAAATAAATAAATAAAAACTAAAAAAGAAAAAAAAAAGAATGACATCTTGCCATTTGCAACTACGTGGATAGAACTAGAGGGTATTATGCTAAGCAAAATTAGACGATCAGAGAAAGACAAATATCCTATGACTTCACTCATATGAGGACTTTAAGACACAGAACAGATGAACACAAGGGAAGGGAAGCAAAAATAATATAAAAACAGGGAGAGGACAAAATATAAGAGACTCTTAAGTATGGAGAACAAACAGAAGGTTACTGGATGGGTTGTGGGAGGGGGGATGGGCTAAATGGGTAAGGGGCATTAAGGTATCTACCTTTGAAATCATTGTTGCACTATATGCTAACTAACTTGGATGTACATTTAAAAAGAATAAAATAAATAAAATAAAAATTAAATCAAATTAAAATAAAATAGGAAGTAAGGGGATGGAGAACCATCTATCATTCTACTGGACATCAAAGAAAGCTGGAGTAGCCATACTTAGACAAACTAGGTTTTAAAACAAAGACTGTAAGAAGAGATGAAAAGGGCATTATATCATAATTAAGGGTCTATCCATCAAGAAGAGCTAACAATTGTAAACGTTTAAGCACCAAAATATATAAATCAATCAATACCAAACAGAAATAAATGTATATAGATAATAATACCCTGATTGTAGGGGACTTAAATACTCCACTTACACAATGGAAGGATCACCTAAGCAGAAAATCAATAAGGACACAATGGCTCTGAATTACACATTGGACCAGATGAACTTAACAGATATATTCAGAACTTTCAAATGCAGCAGAATACACATTCTTCTCTACTCACATGGAACATTCTCCAAAATAGATCTCACACTGGCTCACAAAATAGCCCTCAAAAAATATGAAAGTATTGAGATCATACCATGCATATTTTCAGATCACAATACTTGAAATCACAAGAAATATTTGCAAAGCCCCCAAATACATGGAGGTTAAAGAATATCCTACTAAAGATGAATGGGTCAACCAGAAAATTAAAGAAGAAATTTAAAAATACATGGAAGCAAGTGAAAATGAAAACATGACAGTCCAAACCCTTTGGGATACAGCAAAGACAGTCCTAAGAGGGAAGTAAATTGCAATTCAGGCCTATCTGAAGAAGCAAGAAAGGTCCCAAATATACAACCTAACCTCACACCTAAAGAAACTAGAAAGGCAGCAGCAAAGAAAGCCCAAAGCCAGCAGAAGAAGAGAAATAATGAAGATTAGAGCAGTAATAAACAATATGGAATCCAAAAAAAACAAAAACAAAAAACAGTAGAACAGATCAATGAATCTAAGGGCTGGTTTTTTTAAAGAATAAACCACGTTGTCAACCTCCTAGCCAGACTTCTCAAAAATAAAAGAGAGAGGACCCAAAAGACAAAATCATGAATGAAAGAGGAGATATCACAACCAACACTACAGAAATACACACAATCATTAGAGAATACTATGAAAAATTATATGCCAACACACTGAACAACCTGGAAGAAATGGACAAATTCCTAGGCACCCACACACTATCAAAACTCAAATGGTAAGAAACAGAAAATTTGAACAGGCTAGATAGCTAGTTAGGAAATTGAATCAGTTATCAAATATCTCCAAACAAAAAAGAGTCCTGGGCCAGATGGCTTCCCAGGTGGGAATTCTACCCGTCATTCCCAGATGGAATTCTACCAGACATCAAAGCAAAATGAATACCTATCCTCTCAAGATGTTCCAAAAAATAGAAATGGAAGGAAAGCTTCCAGACTCATTCTATGAAACCAGCATTACCTTGATTCTCAAACCAGACCAAGACCCCACTAAAAGGGGAATTACAGGCCAATACCCTTGATGAACATGGATGCAAAAATTCTCAACAAGATACTAGCAAATCAAATTCAACAGTATGTTAAAAGAATTATTCACCATGATCAATGGGATTCATTTCTGGGCTACAGGAAATCAATCAATGTGATACATCGCATTAACAGAAAAAAGGATAAGAACCATATGATCCTGTCAATAGATGCAGAAAAAGCATTTGACAAAGTACAGCATCCTTTCTCAGTAAAAACCCTCAATAAAGTTGGGATAGAAGAAACATACATTAACATCATAAAAGCTGTATTTGAAAGGCCCACAGCTGATAATCATCCACAATGGGGAAAAAGCGAGAGCTTTCCCCCTGAGATCAGGAACATGACAGGGATGTCCATTCTTGCCACTGTTGTTTAACATAGCGTTTGAACTTCTAGCCTCAGCAATCGGACAACAAAATGAAATAAAAGGCAACCAAATTGGCAAAGAAGAAGTCAAACTTTCACTTTTCACAGATGACATGATACTCTACATGGAAAACCTGAAAGACTCCACCAAAAAGCTGTGAGAACTGATACATGAATTCAGCAAAGTTGCAGGATATAAAATCAATGTACAGAAATTGGCTGCATTTCTACACACCAATAATGAAGCAACAGAAAGAGATATCAAAGACTCAATCTCATTTACGACTGCACCAAAGAGTTAAAAGATCTGCATGCTGAAAACAATAGAAAACTTATTAAAGAAATTGAAGAAGACACAAAGAAATGGAAACACATTCCATGTTCATGGATTGGAAGGACAAATATTGTTAAAATGTCAATACTATCCAAAGCAGTCTACACATTCAATGCAATCCCAATCAAACTAGCACCAACATTGTTCAGAGCTAGGACAAACAATCCTAAAATTTGTATGGAACCACAAAAGACCCCAAAGCCAAAGTAATGTTGAAAAAAGAAAAACAAAACTGGAGTCATCACAATCCCAGACTTTAGCCTTTGTTACAAAGCTGTAATCATCAAGAAAGTATGGTATTGGCACAAAAGCAGACACATAGACCAAAGGAATAGAACAGAGAACCCAGAAATGGACCCACAATTATATGACCAACTCATCTTTGACAAAGCAGGAAAGAGTATCCAATGTAAAAAAAAGACAGTCTCTTTAGCAAATGATGCTGGGAGAAGTGGACAGCAACATGCCCAAGAGTGAAACTGGACCACTTTCTTACACCATGAACAAAAAAAATTCAAAATGGAAGAAAGAACTAAATGTGAGATAGGAAACCAGCAAAATTCTACATGAGAAAACAAGCAACAACCTCTTTGACATCAGGTGCAGCAACTTCTTACTCCACATGTCTCCAAAGGCAAGGGAAATGAAAGCAAAAATGAACTTTTGGGACCTCATCAAGATAAAAAGCTTCTGCACAGTGAAGGAAACAATCAGTAAAACTATAAGGCAACCAACGGAATGGGAGAAGATATTTGCAAATAACATATCAAATAAAAGTTAGAATCAAAAACTATCAGGAACTTACCAAACTCAACATCCAAAAAACAAATAATCTAGTGAAGAAATGGGCAAAAAATATGAATAGTCACTTTTCCCAAGAAGACATCCAGATGGCAAACAGACACATGAAAAGATGCTCAACATCATTCATCATCAGAAAAATACAAATCAAAACCACACTGAAATACCACCTCATACCAGTCAGTGTGTCTAAATTAACAACTCAGGAAACAACAGATGTTGGCAAGGATGTGGAGAAGGGAGAACCCTCTTACACTATTAATGGGAATGCAAACTGGTGCAGCCACTCTGGAAAACAGTACGGAGGTTCCTCAAAAAATTAAATAGAATTACCCTATGACCCAGCAATAGCACTACTAGGAATTCATCCAAAGGATACAAGAGTGCTGATTCAAAAAAGCACATGCACCCCAATGTTTATAGCAACGCTACAAACAACAAAGTATGGAAAGAGCCCAAATGTCCATCAACTGATGAATGGATAAAGATGTGGTGGGAGGGAGGGGGTGGGTGATGGGTATTGAGGAGGGCACTTTTGGGGATGAGCACTGGGTGTTGTATGGAAACCAATTTGACAATAAATTTCATATATTGGAAAAAAAAGAAGATGTGGTATACACATACAATGGAATACTACCTGGAGATGAAAAAGAATGAAATCTTGCCTTTTACAGCAACGTGGATGGAACTAGAGGATATTGTGCTAAGTGAAATAAGTCAAAGAAAGACAAGTATCATGTGATTTCACTCATATGTGGAATTTGAGAAACTTAACAGAAGATCATAAGGGAAGGGAAGAAAAATAAAGTACAAACAGAGAGGGAGGCAGACTTTTAAAAGACTATAAAAGATTTTCAACGTCATTCCTCATCAGGGAAATACAAATCAAAACCACACTGAGATACCACTTCACACCAGTCAGAGTGGCTAAAGTGAACGAATCAGGGGATTACAGATGCTGGCGAGAATGTGGAGAAATGGGAACCCTCTTGAACTGTTGGTGGGAATGCAAATTGGTGCAGCTGCTCTGGAAAACAGTGTGGAGGTTCCTCAAAAAACTAAAAATAGATCTACCCTATGACCCAGCAATAGCACTGCTAGGAATTTACCCAAGGGATACAGCAGTGCTGATGCATAGGGGCACTTGTACCCCAGTGTTTATAGCAGCACTTTCAACAATAGCCAAATTATGAAAAGAGCCTAAATGTCCATCAACTGATGAATGGATAAAGAAATTGTGGTTTATATACACAACGGAATACTACTTAGCAATGAGAAAGAATGAAATATGGCCTTTTGTAGCAACATGGATGGAAGTGGAGAGTGTTATGCTAAGTGAAATAAGTCATACAGAGAAAGACAGATACCATATGTTTGTTTTCACTCTTATGTGGATCCTGAGAAACTTAACAGAAGACCATTGGGGAGGGGAAGGAAAAAAAAAGTTAGAGAGAGAGGGAGCCAAATCATAAAACACTCTTAAAAACTGAGAATAAACTGAGGGTTGATGGGGGGTGGGAGGGAGGGGAAAGTGGGTGATGGGCATTGAGAAAGGCACCTGTTGGGATGAGCACTGGCAGTTGTATGGAAATCTATTTGACAATACATTTCATTAAAATAAATAAACAAACAAACAAACATACATTTAAAAAATAAATAAATAAAATAAAAGACTTAAATACAGAGAACAAACTAAGGGTTGATGGGAGTGGGGAGTTGTGGGGTGGGGAAAATGGATTATTGAGCATTGAAGAAGGTACTTGTTGGGATGAGTGCTGGGTGTCATACGTAAGTGATTCTCCCAATCACGAGAATCTACTCCTAAAGTCAATACTTTATGCTAACCTACTTGACAATAAAAATAAATGCATACATACATACTTACATGAAATAAAAACTAAAAAAAAACATACTGGGAGACTGAAAATACAGTCAACATAATAGAAGTCAGAGTCAAAGTATGAAAAGAGAAACAAAGAGGAAAAAAATAAAACAAGTCATGGTAGCAACTTTTGTGTACTGAACACAGACACACCCAAACACTTCTGGAATTTTATATTACGCAAGCCAATAAATAGATTTATTGCATATGCCAATTAAGATTTTTCTGTCACATCCAATGAATCCTACCTGACACAGTGACTCAGCATCTACTGCCTAACTAAGCATCAGAATTCTAGAGACTCATACTAGAAGAGGGAGACCCAAGAGTTTGATTCCTGAGGCTACAATATTCTAGAATTGGGCTTCAAGTAGCAAACTATTCTCAACCTTTAAGCAGATGTCTGATGTGATTTTGAAAGCCAGTTCCTGTATAATATAATTGAATAGGTAATTCAACCTCAGCTTCATTATCTGCAAAAGGAGAATAATAATAGTAGTATTTAATGGAAATATTTAAAAGCATAAGGCATATTAAAAGCATAATTATTTAGAACATAAAGTTGGATAGTGTATGTTCAATTTCTAATATAGTACCCAGAATATATACATATTCAATAACTGATAGCTATTATTCTTACCTGGTTTGTATATCTCCTCACTGTTGTTCATGAAGCTACTTAAAGTTAGCTTTGCACTGAGTAGGTAGTCATTAATTGAATGAATGAACAAGTTAGCAAATAGTCCATACTGATGGTGACAATATTGTCCAAATGGGCCCCAAACAGTCTCTATTTACTCTTGTAGTTTAAGTTCTTTTACTCTCAAAAGTGTCCCTGTTTCGATGGTAAATTACATGTTAACTCTGTCCGTCTGTCTGTCTATCTACCTATCTATCTATCTATCTATCTATCAATCATCTATCTATCTATTTTGAGAGAGAGACCATGAGTGGGGAAGAGGGCAGGAGGAGAAACAGAGATAAAGAAAATCCAAAGCAGGCTCCAGGCTCAGCATGGAGCCCAATACTGGGCTCAATCCCACGACCCTGGGATCATGACTTGAGCTGAAATCAAGAGTCTTACAGGCAACCAACTGAGCCACCCAGGCACCCCTGTTAAATCTATTTATAATATTCTTTGTTTCTGAGGCAATATCTCTGACTATAATCTAAGCAGACTTGCTCTTACTTAGCGTTCAAAGGATATAAAGAAAACTTAATTAGGATTAACCCACAAATGTTTTTGTCAAATACAAGCTAGCTTTAATTATTTATTGACAGAGGAAGATTTGGTGATAGAGGACAGAGCACAGAATTTAGACTCTAAAAGAGTTAAAAAAGCCTAATTCTATAGTTTACCTCCGAGGAGACTTTGGGTAACTTCATTTTCATTTGTAGCAAAACAAGATTAATAATCCCTGCCCCATAATAATTTTGGGATGATTAAATGAAATAATACAAGTGAAGGAGTACTTTAAAAACTCTTAACATTTTGTTAGTAATTATGATTGATGCTTTGAATTAATGAGGAAATGACTCATCCTCCTCTTCTTTCTACTTTGGATACAACTGATCAAATTTCTAATTTCTTTTCAAAAATTGACAAAGAGAATGGCTGACCTTTAGATATTACTATTAATAAGAATGTTTTATTATGAAGGAGGAGAAATGGAAGGAAAAAGAGGAATGAATTTTACAATACCATTCCATTAGCCTAGATTTTCCTTCTCTCGAACCCACCAACCCCATCCAACTCCCTAGGCCCATCTGATGATTTCCTACAGTTAAGACTAAGATCCCCTATCATCCACTAGAGAAACCATCATTCCCGGATAGAACAAGCCTTCAATTCTACTAAGTCCCCATTGTATGTTGTACTCCATCCCTATTTTTGTACTTCTCACAGAGAATGGCATATATCTACTTATATGCTTGTCTCCCCCACTAAGCTATGATCTGCTTGAAATAGGAGCCTACATACTACTTACCTTTACCAGCTATTACCATAGACATTGACACAACAAAAAATAGTCTAGGATATATGTTTATTGAATTGAATGGAAGTGAGCATTTATTAATCATGTATTATAGATCAGAAAATAAACTAGGTGCTTTAAATATGTTGTCTCATTTAATCCTCAAAACAACACAATTTAATAGGCATTATGTTTATCATTTTAAAATTGAAAAAACTGGGGCTTGAAACTACCCCAAGTTTGGGGTGCCTGGGTGGCTCAGTTAGTTAAGGGTCTGACTCTTTATTTTGGCTCAGGTCATTATCTCAGCGCATGGAATCGAGTCTGGCATTGGGATCTATACTGGTGGTGCAGAGCCTGCTTGAGATTGTCTCTCTCCCTCTCTCTCTGCCACTCCTTTGCTTGCTCTCTCTCAAAATAAACAAATAAACATTAAAAAAAATGACGTTTAAAAAAAAAAAAGCTACCCAAGGTCATTCCATAATCCTGTAGATGAGCCAAATTTAAAAACATATTCACTAATAAGAATATAAGTTACAGAAATGTAATAGCTATACATTTCTCCTTCTTATCACTATGACCTGCAAACAACCACTGAGATTGATAAAGACCGTTCTCAATTCTGTGAGCATGCCTAGACCTGTTGATTAGTCAGAAAAGAGAACTATCATTTATCAGATTTGTGACACTGAAAGTCTGATCATTCCAAACTGCACTAGAGGAGCTGTTCCTGAGACATTAGAGGGAAAAAATGTAAGTATATAAGCTGTATCTGAAAAATCTAAAAGCTAGTCATGTTCTTTATCTATGGGAGAAGAGCAGTAGTTAATCAATTTGAGCTAGAAGCTACAGGACCCAGTCTTGCCAATAAAATAATGGTATCCATGGTAATCGAGCCAGGAATGAAGCATGAGGTAGTAAAAGATAAGGAAGACATATCCATATAACAGGACTGTAATTATAAATGACTTTTAGCCTCAGCAAAATTAATTGAGAAGCCCTTGATAGATGGTTAAGACTGAGCCCTAAATGACATTGACTGTGAATTATAGCTTTCTGGTACAAACTCAAAGAATTTCCCTGAAGTGAGTCAAAGCTAGATCTATTCCAATGACAGTGCATGAGATGGATAGGAAATGTGTCAAATGATTGATCAGATGCTTGACCACAGGGTTGCTGACTATAATTTTTAGAAATTGAAAAACAGTTTTTACAAGAAATTGGGCTCTAAACTATATCATCTAGGGAGGAAAAGGAAGGTCACAGAGAATAGATGGCTTCAGCAGGAAGTAATAGATTAGTCTCTGCATTCATTTTTAAATTCCTCCATGAAGGCCCATCATTACCACATTCTGATCATCCAACCCAACCTCCACATTGCCACCATCATGGTCATTTTCAAATACAGAGCTGTTAAAAATATTTTAGATCTCTCAGTTTCCCACAGGATAAAGCCCAACCTTCCTTGTCTGTCCTGTATCATCCTTCACAATATGGACCAGACTGAAATTAGCAGTGCTAGTTCACTCATTCCTAAAACATTCTATACTCTTTCAAAAATATATCACCTTTGCATGCTATTCCTATACCTGAGATGCTCTTTCCTTTTCCTGCTTTTTTAGTGAATCGTGTGTATCCCTCAATATCTAGCTCAGGTGTTGCAACCTCTCAGAATTCCTCTTCAATTCTCCCAGGTAGAACAGTGATGCCATCTAAACATTCATTCTGTCACTTTATAATTATCCATCCCTCCAAATGGTGACCAGAGATCATGACCTATTAACTTTTGCATATACTCCAGAGAATGCTATCTGATATGGTGAATACCATTATGTTCTCTAGGCTCTGAAACACAATACTAAGTAAAACATGTCGTTGCTTAATTTCATGGAGGTGAGTAAGAAAGAAAAGTACAAAATAAGCAAACACATGCCAGATAATGACAACTGCTATGAAGAAAACTAAAAAAGAATAAGAGGGTAAAAGTGAGAAGAGGTAGTATTACTTTAACTTACATAGTCAGGAAAGATCTTCTTTTTTTTTTCAACATATGAAATTTATTGTCAAATTGGTTTCCATACAACACTCAGTGCTCATCCCAAAAGGTGCCCTCCTCAATACCCATCACCCACCCCCCCTCCCTCCCACCCCCCATCAACCCTCAGTTTGTTCTCAGTTTTTAAGAGTCTCTTATGCTTTGGCTCTCTCCCACTCTAACCTCTTTTTTTTTCCTTCCCCTCCCCCATGGGTTTCTGTTAAGTTTCTCAGGATCCACATAGGAGTGAAAACATATGGTATCTGTCTTTCTCTGTATGGCTTATTTCACTTAGCATAACACTCTCTGGTTCCATCCATGCTGCTACAAAGGGCCATATTTCATTCTTTCTCATTGCCACGTAGTACTCCATTGTGTATATAAACCACAATTTCTTTATCCATTCATCGGTTGATGGACATTTAGGCTCTCTCCATAATTTGGCTATTGTTGAGAGTGCTATAAACATTGGGGTACAAGTGCCCCTATGCATCAGTACTCCTGTATCCCTTGGATAAAAGGAAAGATCTTCTGAAAAGGTGATATTTGGTATTTTTGCACAGATATTTCAGCAGAGACACTGAGAAAGTAAGCAAGAGCATGCCAGCATCTAGATGGTGCCAAAACAGGAGAGTATCTTAGGAGAGTTGTCCAGTATTCAGAAGCAAGAAAAGCTGGATGGAGAAAATAAGCCAGGAAGGGCTGAATAAATCCTAGGAAGGGTTGAAGGTCAAAGCTTGGGAATTAGTATAGTATAAAGATACTTGACTCAAGTGGCCAAGCAACTCAAGTTAGTATCCTAGCAACACTGTCAGCTCTTGTGTTTTCGTGTTGGGGTAAATTGCAGATACTCCTAGAATTCTGAACTTCTAGGACTCAAACTCAAAATTCAAATAGATCTGTGTAACAATGGACACTTGAATTTTATTTTCCTGTGTCCAGTGCCACAGTCAACTCCACATGGAGAGCTCAGGGCTAGGAATAAGCTAGAGGATCAGAATCCCTGTAGTCAAGGCTTGCTTAATAGTGGCACTATTGATATTTTTGACCAATAATTCTTTTTTGTTGGGGGGATGTCCTGTGCATTGTGAGATATTTAGTGGCATCTCTGGCCTCTACCCAGTCTTCCAACATTGCTAAGTATCCCCTGGGGGGACAGGACAAAGTTTCCCCCAGTTAAGAAATATTCCAATAGACAAAGGGAACAGAGTGTAGAGAGAGGCATTGGTACAGAAAGACATAACCACAGACAACTAAAGCAAATAGGCCTGTGCAATCTAAAACAAATTTTTGAGATTTCATTTATGACATAGCTACAAATAACCAGGAATGTCTTCATAACTCTTTTCCTGAACCCTTAAAAATCTTTATTACCTAAGAGTCAGTCATGTCTATTTCACCAAATCAAACAAATAAAAATGATTTATTTATCTTAGAAAGATTTTGAACAGTTCTGAAAAGATAACAGACATTCATCAAATCCTCCTTTATGACATACTACAATTAATCATATTGTGGTGACCTGTAACAAATGTCAACTTGGTTTTTGTATTCCCTAAGGACTGGACTTTTTTTGAAGGTGTTATTTACACTCATTCAATGGACAATCTATATCGAATGATTACAGTATGTTCATACATGGGTGCTCAATAGGAAGAAGATATAGTCTCTGGGCCTCAGGATACATAATGAAAAAGACAGCTATGTATTTGGAGGCATTCTACTTCTAGAAGCATGGGCCACTGACTCCCTCTCCTGAATCCTCAAACAGAGATACCATAAAAACAATAGGGAAGTTGGTGTGTCCGAGATACTAACCGAAGTTCTAAAAAAAATTCCTGGGTAGACAGAGTGGCTGGGTTGTTATGGTGCATGCGTGTGTGTGTGTGTGTGTGTGTGTGTGTGTGTGTGTGTTTGGGGGAGGAAAGAAAGAGAGAAATGACAGTTTAAAACAAAAACAGGTTATGTACAATAATTTCATTCCTCTTTGCAGATACACATTGCCTACCAAAGGAGCTTATATCTTCAGTGAAATAGTCACTCACAAAAAGAGATCATGAAACATTAACAAAATACAAACACTATAAAAAGAAAAACAACAAACTTAACAACCTACATTATTTACATAGTACTAATGAACTAATCAAAGTAAGTATAAAAATATGCTCAAATATAAAGGAAGATTTCCCCCAAAGATACTGGGGAAAATGAGAAGGACCAAGAAAAACGGGCATTAGCAAAAATGTAGTAGTTGAAGAGTTCAATAGTTTGGTTAAATGGCAGAATGGATATACACAAAGAATTAATTAGTGAGCTTGAACAGTAGAATCAAGAACTCTCCCAAAGGGCATCAGGAATAACAGAGACAAATCTCTTTTTTTAATTAGTCCCAAAAGGAAAAGAAAAAAAAATTATGAAGGGATAAAGTAATAAAAAATGACAATTCCACAGAATGACAAAAAAAGTAAAGATTTTATATTAACTACAATAATATAAATGAGTTAAACTTACATCAAGAGGTAGAGACTCTCAGATTGGCTAAGATCCAGATATATATTAACCATGTAAGATAATTTTAAAACAAAATAATATGAAAAACTGAAAAGAAAAAGAAACAAAATATAATCCAAACAAAAAGTCATAGTAGCAATTTCATATCTGTCAAAATATAATTTAAGATAGAAAACATAATAAAGAGAAGTCACATACTGGTAAAATGAGCAATAAATTGTTAGCAATCATATTTTTATATAAATTTAATGTTACTGTCTCAATCTACATAAAGAAACACCTGACAGAAATAGGTAGAGAAAAGATAAAATAAAATTGCAGTTGCAGATTTTAACCACACATCCACTAAGAATATGATAGAATAGTTAGGCCAAAAAAGGTATTTTGAGAATCTAAAAGTAACCACAGATTAGTGTCTTGAATATAGAAGGAATTATAGCATAGTGAGAATAAGGCAGAAAACTCAATGGGAAATGACAAAGGACTAAATAGTTAATATTCACAGAAGAGAAAACCTAAATGGCTTTAAGTATGTGAAGAGATGCCAAAACACACTAATAATAAGGAAATGCTAACATTTTATCTATCTCCATATTTTTTTCTAAAGGAATGAATTAAGTGTATATAAAATACAGATAGATATTAAAACCTAATTGTACACTGAAAATGTAGGAAAATGAATCTTAGTATGCTACAACATGGAAATCTAAATACACATTACATATACTTATTATATATAAAATATTATAAACTATTGTATGTAAAACACTATATAACCTTCATGAATTTGTGCACAGCTAAGGACATAAATTCACTACAGTAACCATCCATGTTGGGTAAGGATTAGAAATAAAGAGCTGGGATGGAGAGTAAAATAGTAAAGTTAAATAAAAGGAGAGAGTTCTTGCATAGACCAAGGATTATTTTAACTCCATGAATGAATGAATATGACTCAATCAATCGTTTGAGTCTGATAAAAAATAAATTACATGGTTTAAGGACAGATTAAGGAGAAACTATGAGAATCAATGGTAAATACTTCACAGAGGCAAGGACAACTAAAATGAGTCTTCAAGGAGAATTAGGATTATACTAGGCAGAGAAAGCAGGAAGGAAATTGTCCCAAGGTTATGAAACCTCATACTCAAGGACACAGGCAAAAAAGAGATCATCATGTTCAAAGAATAGCAAGTAGACTGGTGGGTATAGATTATAAGATTCAATGAATTGGGGAAAATAAATGGAAGGATAGGAGATACATGCCCGGTGTCAAGGCCACAGTGATAGAATGGATCCAGACTGTGAAGCCTCTTGTGTGTCCTACTATGAAGCCACTAGAAACCTACAGAAGTGGGAATAAGGGATAGATTGACCCTTATGAAAGCCACATGAAAAATTTCCAAGCTGTCACAAACTAGCCAAGCTGTCAAGATTCCAGAGCTGGAGTGGAGTAAAGTAGTTAGCTAAAATGAGGCTCCCATGAAGAATGTCCCTGTCATTCTGTCTGGGGTGGCATCTGCTGTAACTAGAGACTAGCAAGTCAACAGACACTTTGATCGTCAAATGATTTATGTCAGCCATCATGTGTCGGAGTGGCAGCCACACATCTGTCATCAGGACAATGTTGTATAAAAGCGATTTTAATTGCCTCTGGATTATAAATAAAACGAGCAGAGCATCACAGAGATAAATTATGGGATCACTGCTAATTTGCAGATTGTGTTATGAAGGACAAATAAACCCCAATGGTCCAGAGGGGAAAAAAAAGTTATTTCACCGATAGGAGGTGTAGGCAGGAGTGTTTTGATAACAAATAGCAACATTCGTCCTATGACAAGAGCCTCGATTCAGAAAAATGTCAAGCTGATGTATTCTGTTTTCTGTCCTGTATTTAATCAGCTGTAGAAGGTATTCATGGAAGAAGCAGACTATAAGAAAATGACTTGTGAATGTCAAATGTTAAAAGAAATATTTGTATTTTAGGTAATCTTTTCCAATTCATTATGCATATTAGCTACAATTTAATGTCTCCATACCTGTTTTTCACCTGCCTCTCTCTGACATTTCCTCCCCTTCATTCTCTACTGCTTCTGCCCTCAGGAAGCAGAAGAACCCTTGTCCTCTTCCTCATTTGTGTCTCTCTACAGCCACTGCAGAATGACTCCTCCTAAATCACTACTCAGGTTATCCAAGAAAACCTTCTAAGCTAACCACTGCCTGCAGAATCCAGTTCCTATCCCTCTTCAAGAAGATGTTAAGACCTTGCATGATACCCATTTATACATTCAATTCATTCAGTAAATATTTGCTGAATTCCTACTTCATGCCAGACATTGTTCTGGACATGTGGGGCATATCAGTGAACAAAATTACCCCCGTTCTCATAGAGCGCAGCAGTGGAGGTCTCCCGTGGCAGTGTAGGTTAACATCTTGCACAAGAGTAGCCACAGAGGCCATGGTTGACCTGCCAGTGCAGATCTCAGGGTCTAAGAAGGGAGTAGGGAGCAGAGAGGGACTCAGGCAGCTAGAATGTGCAAACATGACAACCTACGAGGAGAAAAATGAGCAGCTAAATCTGTTGGGGATCTGTAGTGGTTGTGTTGGATTTTGGCTTCATCAGTGGTGAAAGCTGCTGGGATCCACTTCAGAGCGTCAGCTGGGGTCCATGAGGAGGTACTCAGTGATGAAAGCTGGGTGGATAGGGGTGGTGCATTCTGAAACTTCTTCAAAGGTTGTTGAGATCCTCTGTGGAAAAGACTACTAAGGTCCTCTGCAGAGCAGCCATTGGAAACCCCAGCCATTCTGGCTGCATGGCTGATATCAGTAGCTCCTGCCCTTCTTGCTTATTCCTAGACATTTCTAGACAATCTGTTTTGCCAGTCTCTGGGTTGGATAAAACTGAAGACAGTCCTTTGTGCAGTACCCTAAAAGGCTGGAGAAGTGGCTGCTAACCTTGCTCCTTCTCTCTCAGGAGTGGGGGAGAACTCTTTTGGGCTAGAGGACTTTCTCTTGTTGATGAGTAGTGCTAGTTCCAGGAGATGAGATGATGCAGGCAAAATAAAGCTCTTTTTCTTGCCCTTTTTGTATAGTTATTCTCAAGTTTTTATTCCACTGTGTTGCTGAACTTTGTTTAGTGGACTCCTTATCTCTCCCAGAACTATTTTTATTCATGGATAGCTAATGTTGATCTTTGTGGGAGGACAGAGCCTGAAGTCTCCTTTTCCACCACCTTGGTGACATTCTGAGTATATAGATTTTTGAATGCTAAAACAAGATTCTATTTCTAAAATAAGGTGAACTTTATTCTGATGTATTACCTTTTTCTATACTACCGGATTTAGTTTATTATCTATTTAGGTTTAGGAACCTATGTTTTCTTTCTCACAATTCTCCTACAGGAGGCTTTCATGTCAAAGTTATATTGGCTTTACGCAGTGGCCTGGAAAGTCTTCTCTCTTTTTCTTAAAAAAAAAAAAAAAGTCTTCTCTCTTTTTCTATCTTGGAAAATATGTTCAAATATTGTTATTACTTAGTCCTTAAATATTTTATTTTCTTCATGGGTAAAGTCACCCAGGTATAGTATCTTTCCTGGGAAGGTTTAGTAATATAATCAATGTCTTCACTAATTCTAGAACTCTGTCAGATTTTCTATTCTTTTGTCAGTTTTGGTAGATTATATTTTCCTAGGAATTTCTCCACTTTATATAAATTTACTGGCATAAAAATTTCAAATTTCTTGGTAGTCTATAGGAATGGTCATGATACTCCTTTCATCCCTGATATTATTGATGTGTCTTCTTTCATTATTATCAATATCACCAATATTTTATCAATTTTATAGATCAATTTGAAAGACTGATTTTAGTTTTATTAGTTCTCTCTAGTGCACATTTGTTTTATTTCTTTTTCTTTAATTCTTGCTCATATTTTTATAATTTATCACACTCTACCTTTGGGGTATAACTTGTTATCATTTCTCTAGTATTTGAAATGATTACCTATTTCATAGATTTTTTAAATCTTTGCCTTGTCTTATATACAGCTATAAATTTCCCTCAAATCGTAGCACTATTTGCATCCCATAGTTATTTTTAGTAAGACTTGCATTAAATTATGCATACATATAAAGACATGCACAAACATACATACTAAGTTCTATGCATTTACCAGGTTACAGACAGTTACATAGGCACTCCTCCCAGGAACTTCTAAAGTCATAGATGAATTTTGTGTGTATTTAATATTTCTATAAATGGAATCATATAATATGAACTCTTCTGTGTCCAACTTCTTTTACTCCACAGTAAGTATATGAAATTCATGCATGTTGTGTGTAACAACAGTTTGTTTATTCTCATTGTTGTATAGTATATCACTGGGAAAATCTACTACAATTTATTTAGTCATTCTACTATTGATGGACATGAGTTATTTCCAGGCTTTTTTTTAAGGTTTATTTATTTTTGAGAGAGTAAAAGTGGAGGAGGGCAGAGAGAGGGGGACAGAAGATCCAAAGCAGGCTCTGTGCTGACAGCAGTGAACTCTATGTGGGCTTGAACTCATGAACCATGAGATCATGACCTGAGCCAAAGTCGGACACTAACTGAGCCACCCAGGCACCCCTCTAGTTTTTTATTATCACAAAAACTGTTATAAACATTCCTGAGTCAGGTCTTTTGATGACTGTGTGTACAATTTTTTGTTGAACATACATACAAGAATGAGATTTCCTTTTCTATCTTCTGGAAATGAATACTAAGATAATTTTCAACTTTCTTTTCTATTATGTGTATTTAAAGCCATTAATATCTCTCAAAGTCATGCTTTAGTTGTAGTCTACAAGTTTTGCTATCTCATGTTTTTATTATTGTTCAATTCACATTTTTTCCTTTCCATTCATCTTTGATTGCAGTTTATTCCGAAAAATATTCCTTGATTTCCACAACATATTATTTTCTAGATATCCTTTTATTACTGATTTCTAGCTTTCTCTACTGTGGAGAAAAAACATGTTCTATGTAATTTAAATCTACAAAAATATTTTTTAAGTGGTTTTGCAGTCCAGTAAAAGGTCAATACTGGTAAAGTTCTATGGGTACTTCAAATATATACATATTCTTCAGTGTGCTATATATGTCAACTAAGTCATATTTATTCAATTGTGGTTAAAATCTTTCCTATCAGGGGGCACCTGGGTGGGTCAGTCGAATGAACATCTGACTTCAGCTCGGGTCATGACCTCACAGTTTGTGAGTTTGAGCCCTGCATTGGACTCTCTGCTGTCAGCACAGAGCCTGCCTCAGATCCTCTGTCCCCCTGTCTCTCTGCACCTTCCCCGCTCATGCTCTCTCTCACTCTCACAAATAAATAAACATATAAAAAAAATCTTTCCTATCTGATTAATCATTTTAATCTGTCTGCTCTATCAGTTACAGAAGAAGAATTTGGAAATATCCCCATATGAGTATAGACTTTTCATTTAGTTTTGTTACATTTTACTTTAAATAATCTGAAGTTATTTCATTGGATGCATGCAAGTTTAGAATTGCTATATCATCAGTTCATTATGATAAATTCTCATTATAGAACATCCCTACTTATCTCTTATAATATTTGTTTAAGGTCTTCTTGAATATTAATATGGCTACGAAAAACACTTTCACTTAGTATTTGCAAATTACACACTTTTCCATAATTTTATTTCCAAATTTTTTTCCTCTTATGTTTCTTTTAAAGACTGCTAAAACTGAATATGTTAAATCTGTTTTTTAAATTCAGCCTAAAAATCTTTTCATTGAAATACATAGACCATTTATATTGAAAATAATTACTGATATATGTGGGCCTGATTGCTGAGTAATTTATATTTGTTCTTCTGATTCCATGTTTACACTTATCTCTTTTTCTTTCTTCTGTTGTATTTGTTATCTCATTATTTAATTTCACCTCAGAGGTTTGCAATTTTGAATTATTTTAGTGGCTATATAAAATAAAGCATATATAATTTGTGATATGAGTTAATGTACTATCTTTATTTTTTTTTTAATTTTTTTTTCAACATTTATTTATTTTTGGGACAGAGAGAGACAGAGCATGAACGGGGGAGGGGCAGAGAGAGAGGGAGACACAGAATCGGAAACAAGCTCCAGGCTCTGAGCCATCAGCCCAGAGCCTGACGCGGGGCTCGAACTCACAGAACGCGAGATCGTGACCTGGCTGAAGTCGGACGCTTAACCGACTGCGCCACCCAGGCGCCCAATGTACTATCTTTAAAAGGAAAAGTCAGTGTGGGTAAGTCATTCTGATGACCCTTACTCTATATTCAGTTATAGTTAGAATTGATTAACTTGCATTTTTCCTATGTTTCTTTGTATAATTTAATTGAAACAGAGAAAAATGAATTTAATATATTAGGTACCAGACCAAAATTTTCACAAATATTGAATCATTTAAAAGGTCCCAATCATCTGTGCTGTATATCCTGTTATTCTGATTTTAAAGATGAAGAAACTAAAACAAAAGAAAGTAATTGTGTATAAGAGAGTTTGGACTTTAGTCTCGATTTTTCAAGGGCAATATTGTTTTCCTTCCATTGCTCTATTGTTATTGCCCAGAAATAAGAGTATGGAACCTATAGGACCCTAAAAAGTGCTTAGTGAAGAACAACAATAAAGCTGGAGGACTGATGCTACTCGACTTCAAAACTTACCATAAAGCTACACTAATCAAGATAGTTTGCTGTTGGGAAAATTAATAGACAAATACATCAGTGGAACATAAAAGAGAGCCCAGAAATAGACCCCCATAAACATAGTCAACTGACCTTTAATGAAGGAGCAAAGGCAATGCAGTGGAACAAAGATAGTCTCTTCAACAAATGGTATTGGAACAATTAGACAGCCACGTGCAAAAAAAAAAAAAAAAATCTAGACACAGATCTTACAGATCTTCACAAAAATTATGTCAAGATGAATCAGATACCTAAATGCAAAAGGCAAAGCTATAAAAAACATCTAAGAGATAACAAAGGAGGAAACCTGGATGACCTTGGATATGGTGATGCCATTTAGATACAACATCAAAAACACAATCCATGAAAGAAAAAATTGATAGGCTGGACTTCATTATAATTTAAAAATTCTGCTCTATAAAAGATAATAGAAGGAGAATCAGAAGATAAGCCACAGACTAGAAAAAAATATTTCCAAAAGACACAGCTGGTAAAAGACTATTATCCAAAATATACAAAGAGCTCTTAAAATTCAGCGTAAGAAAATGAGTGACTCAACTTAAAGATGGCCAAAGACTGTAACAGATACCTCATCAAGTAAGATGTACCGAGGGCAAATAAGCAAACACTCAACAGCATGCGTCATCAGGGAAAGGCAGATTGAAACAATGAGATACCAGGGCACAAACATTAGAATGCCTGTAATCCAGAACACTGACGACCTTAAATACTACCAAGGAGCAAAACAATAGTAACTCTCATTCATTGCTGGGAGGAATGAAAAATGGTACAGCTTCTTTTTTAAGACAGTTTGGTGGTTTCTTATAAAGCTAAGTATACTATTACATATGATACAGCTATAGCACTCCTGGATGTTTACCTAAAGTAGTCAAAAACTTATGTCCACACAAAAACCTGCACATGAATGTTTATAAAAACTATATTCACAATTGCCAAAACTAGGAGGCAATCATGCAACAATAAAGATGTCCTTCATTAGGTGAATGGATAAACAAACTGTGGTACATCGAATGAAATATTATCCAGTGCTAAGAAGAAACGAGCCATCAAGCCATGAAAGACATGGAAAATTCTTAGATACATATTACTAATGAAAGAAGCCAGTCTGAAAAGGTTACATACTGTATGATTCCCACCACATGGCACTCTAGAAAAGGTAAAACTAGAGAGACAATAAAAAGATCAATTGTTGTCACTGGGCAGGGTATGGGTGAGGGAAGATACACATACAAAAAGCACAGAGGATTTTTAGGGTAGTAAAAAATGTTTATGTATTATAATAATGGGTATATGTCATTATACATTTTTCCAAACCTACAGAATATATAACACCAAGAGTGAAACCTAAGGTAATATATGGACTTTGAGGGATTATGATGTGCCAATGTAGGTTCATCCTTCATAATAAAAAAAAAAAAGTATCATCTAGTGAGTAATATTCTTAATGGGAGAGACTATGCATGCGTTGGGGGACAGGGGATATATGGAAAGTCTCTCAGTTTTGTTGTTAACCTAAAACTTGTTTAAAAAAATAAAGCCATTGTTTAAAAAAAAAAAGTGGCTTGCTGTTCTAGGTCTTAACAGCTTCCTGGAAAAAGTAAATTCCCTTAAGGAAAGTGGTCCCAGATCATAGGCTCAACTTTCTGGGCTTCACTTCTTTGCAGTTTCTGGCTGTTAATTTTCCACTGCCCTTTAGCTATACTTTAAACAGATTTATTTTTATGGTTTATCTAGATCTTCTGTGTGTCCTCAACAGAAGTGCTAGTCTAAATTATGCATTCTACCACTACTGGGAACTGGAGTCATAAACTACTTTTTGTCACCCAACATTTTCTCTCAAAAATATTCTTATATCAGTAACACACACTTTATTTAAATAATACCCCTTGGTTGCACATTTGGGCTGATGAACTTTTATTATTATAAATCCTCCAAAATCATAGTAACATTAATAAGAACAATAATAATGACAAACATGTTAGTGATTTAAAGAAGCCATGCATTATGCTAAATGATTTATATCTGCTGTTTTATTATCTCAAAATAATCTTATTCTACAGATGAAATATGGAGGCTCAGAGAGGTTAACTGACTTGCCAAAGATCACATAATGAATCTATAAATATAGCTAGAGATAGTGATAGATGATATAAATAGAGATATATAAACTAATTGCCTTTCAGGAAAGTTGCTCCAAATTTTCTCCCCACTAACAGCATATACAGTGGCTATTTCAACATCTTCTTTCATTCACTGAATTATTTCCCCCTTACCCACCTCCTTTTAGTAGGAGTCTTAGTGCTTTCACACATCCTCACATATACAGTAACTTCTTTGAAGTAATAAAAACTGCTTTTTCACATAAATTGGCCTTTAAAAGAGAGCCCACTGGCAAAAGTGATAATGGAAATGAAGTCTAAGAAGTGAATGGATCTTAACCAGAAAAACAGAAATTTAATAAGAAATATCAAATAGCAGATTGCCTAATCTGATGGTGAATAAAAGTGTGTGGGTTGGGGGAGGGGAGATCATCCATCACTAAGGGATCTATATCCCTCAAAACAAAAAAGTGATGGAACAAGTGGAGAGGTGCTACCAAGTCATCCAAAAATGGAGAAAGAAAATGGGTCTATGAGGAGTAAATCTAATCTCAGTGCCATTTTAAAGATTAGGAAGATTAGCCCTCTTTTTCACCTTCCAGTCACAATAGGCTTAAATACCCAGAAATAGAGTAAGAAGATGGAGACATTGCCTGGAAGACAACAGGATGGGGAGTTTCTATCTTCCTATTCAAAGGGAATTAGAGGTCAAGAAACTTAGGTAAGAGAGGCATTATACTCCTCAAAATGTGTATTTAAAATGATTTGTGTTACATGTAAAGTATTTCTCAATAAAGCTGGGTTTTTTTATTTTTAAAAAAATTGGGGTGCTTAGGTAGATCAGTCAGGTGGGCATCAGACTCTTGATTTCTGCTCAGGAGATAATCTCACCATTCATGAATTTAAGCCCCACATTCTGCTCTGCACTGACAATGCAGAGCCTGCTTGGGATTCTCTCTCTGACCCTCCTGTGCATTCTTTCTCTCTCCCTCTAAATAAATAAATAAATAAACAAACAAATAAAAACTTTAAAAACTTTTTTTAATTCTTTTGAAACTTAAATGGGTTTCCATTTTATCCAGAGCAAAATCCAAAAAATCTTAAATTGTCTACAAGGTTCTAGAAGATTCCATGCCAGCCCTTGCATTTTACCACCCTGATACTGTCTCCTTCAGCTCTCCCCCCAGTCCATTCCTATCATGCCAGCTTTTGTGCTAGTTCTTAAACACATGAGATACCTTCCTACCCAGGACTTTTTCACTGCAGCCTGGTATTTTCTTCCTACACCATTAAGAGAACTCACTTTCTCACCTACTCAGACCTTTACTTAATTGCCACCAGCTCAGTAAGGCCTCCCCTGGTCACTATATAAAATTGTCTTCTCCCTGTCCCATTCCCTAAAACAATTTTTCCCTTTTTATATTTTAATAACCTTGTCATTAACATACTATGTATATTTTTATTATTTATCTTGTTTTTTATCTCTATTTCCCTCTAGAATGTAGATTTTTGAGTATAGGTTTGTTTTATTTTATTTTTTTCTGTTTTATTCAGGGCTGTGTCCCCAATGCCTGGACTAATATCTGGCTCAAGGTAGGTGACAAATAAATATTTGCAAAACAAATGAAGTTAACATCCCTCTTTATTTTTTTCTCTTGGATTTTCCATCAATTCAAATGTTCCTAAAACATTCAAGATGCACTATCAACTCTATGAAGGTGTCAAGATTCTTCGTACAAATCCTCTGACTGCCTTCCTTGGAACAATTAAGGGTCACAAGCCACCCTGAGTAGATCTTCAGAGAGCAGAAAAAAGGTCTTAATCCTAAAATCAAAACACATTTTGATTGTCTCCTATTCTCAGCTTTAGTTCTTATTAATTCTGCCTGAGCTCTCAGACTCAGTGGTACTGAGCCTTTGAATAAGCCTAAAGTGGGTTTCCATTCTTCTCAGCAGCAACCAACTTCCCTCAGCCCACAAAATACCTCCCTTCTGAACCTTTGTAATCCTTCTGGGGTGCTTCTCCTTTACCATCTGACCAATAGGAGCAGCATCTCAACAGACTGCTCTAGATAAAATACCTGCTTCAAGCCCTCATAAAGATATTAAGGAATTCCTTTAAGACAATTCACTGCTCCAGAAAGATACAACTCTTTATTTGCAGATGGATAGATAAAGAGACATACAGATAGCCAAAACTGAATTACATTAGTGGCTTCCTAGGGCAGGAGTTTTTGTGTACTGGGGGGATGGGGCATAAGGAGTGACTGCTAATAATTATGGAGTTTTATGAGGGAGTGATTATAAACTTAGGTTGTAGTAATGGCTGCATGACTCTGTGAATATACCCAAAATCATTGAATTATATACTTTAAATGGATGACTTTTATGTATGTCAACAATAAAGATATTTTTTAACTCATTTGTATGCGCTGTATTTTTTCCTCCTTGAGTATTGATCTACTGTTGTTCTGATCTTTAGATGCCAAGATCTTTCGTTCATCCAGTAATATTTACTGAATGCTAGCTACTTGTCAAATACAATGCTAGGTACTAGAGATATAAAATAATAAGGAGGGGGCACCTGGTTCTCTCAAGTTGGTGGAACATGCGAGTCTTGAACTCACGGTTGTGGGTTTAAGCTCCATGTTGAGTGTAGAGATCACTTAAAATGCACTATCTTAAGAGGCACCTGGATGGTTCAGTCAGTGGAGTGTCTGACTTTTGATTTCAGCCTAGATCCTGATCCCATGATCGTGAAATTAAGCCCCACATCAGGCTCAGCACTGAGCATGGAACCTGCTTGAGATTCTCTCTCTCTCCCTCTGCCTTTCTCCCCTGCTCTCTTGCATGCTCTCTCTCTAAAATAAAAAAAGAACAAGGAAACCATGGCCCCCACTTTTACAGCTCACAATCTCATAAAAAATAGATTGAACACATGATAATTAAGATAATAAAATAGTTGTTCTGAGAGGTAGTATATATAGTGTTATGCTTAACCTAATAGTCACTGTAGTAGTTACCAAGGTAGTTACCATAATAGTTATTAAATGCTGAAAATGTTGTCACTCATATCCAAAACTCTGCCTCTGTTTTTTCTTTATCCTCTCTGGTCTTGGCAACCTCCATACAGACACCTGGACATCTTTGCCAATGCCAATGATCTGATATGGCTCTGTGTGTCCAGAAAGGACCCTCAGGCATAGTATTTTCTACGGCTGATGTGTAACTCCTCGCATTCTACAAACTCTTAGGTTTTTCCATGCAAATCACCATTATTTGAGATAATTCCTTTTTAAAATTACCCCAAAAATCAAGTTTCATATATCCCATATTATTGTACAATAAAATCCCAATGGTTTGGCATGAGCTATTTTCTCCTGGCACTCTGTTCCAAACATAGCATTGACTTCTTGTTTAAGTGCTGAAAATATATGTTCTCAACACAATCACCATAAAACAGAATATTTCACTTCAAAGAGGATTGAGAGACCAGAGGATTCAGAAAAAAAGAGTATTCCAAAACAAATGCTACACTTATGAGACTTAAAGCAGTTTTCAAACACTGGCATCAAGGTACCCCTAAGACATTTCATTCCACTCCAATTTGTGAGGAAAACCATAATGAAGTCTCGTGTTGCCTCTCTAGTTGTGTTAAGCTATCTGCCCGTATTTGTGAGCCTTTATAGCTGCAGTTTGGGGCAATATTTTTTATTTCCTCTTTATTGGCTTCTTCTCAGCTGAAGGAAATCAATAAAGAGATGCTTAACAAAATCCTCAAGAAATTAATCACAATCCATCAAAACTACACATGTAGTCTGGTTTACCCAACAAGAGTATATGATTGTTTAGACATTAAAACATGTTGCAAGAGGCAACTATATTATAGCATAAAAACACCTGGAATTGGGGTCAAAAGACCCATGGTTGAGCCCAACCTTGGTAAAATACTGCTCTCTCTTTCTGAACCTCAGTGAAATGGTATAGTAATCTCTAAAGCACTGTGAAAATCTAAGGCTTTATCCTGAAAATATTTTACTATTTTGTCATTATATTTTTTCAATATTTTCCACTGATTTTTCAGACACAATATCATATACATAGAACTCTCTGTAATTATTCACATTTTACAACTATGCCACTGGATCACAAAGCAAAGACTGGCCCCTTTGTGACCCTAAAACGTGACCCTGATCATCCTTTACTCCCATCAGCCCAGTTTGTTGCCTGCCACTCCCTTGGGGCTCCCTACTTCCACACCTCCAGTCTTCTTACCTGTGCTTACTCTGTCCTTCCAGCCAGCTATGCCTTCCCTCCTCCTTGTCACCTACTTTTCCCCCCATTTATACCTCTAAGTCTAAAATGGACACTGCCTTATCCACAATACCTTTTTAGCTTCTCAAATAAGCACTGTTCTTTTCTAATTTTCTGACAAAAAATAGTGCGCACACACACACACACACACACACACACACACACACACACATTTTCTCAAGTTGCCTCAGTTTGTGTCTGGTCCTCCAAGTATAACAGATTAGTCTGCTGCTTAGAGTAAGGGGTGGAGAATAAGCCCAGAGAGGTCACCTTTGATAAGATTAGAGAAAGTCCTGAATTCCAGGTTTCTCTAAACACCTTGGAGATACCAAAATCTTATAAAAGTAGCCCATCAGGGTTGTATTCAGGGACATCAGAGTTTAGAAACCAGCACAGAGGCTGCTGCAGTAACCTAGGCAAGAAGTGATGAGGACAATAACTAGAACCCTGGCAGTGGAAGTAGAGATAGTCTAATGGTGAAAAGGCCAGACATGGGGCTTGTGATAATGTCCAGTGTGGTCCTCATCTTCCCTAAAATCTGCCCCTACTGAGTATTCTCCATCTCAGGAACTGAGACCATCATCCTCTCTATCACAGAGGACAAAAATCTAGGAAGCCTCTTGGATATCTCCTTGTCTCCCACTCCACGTCCCACCACATCTCCAAGTTATTCCAATTCAACCTCCTAGAATGATTGTGTCCTCCATTTCTCTCCAACCACTTGCCACCACCTGAAACCAGGTCTTCCGTATTTCCAACCTAGGTTACTCCTACCTAGTATCCCTCCTCCAGATCTGTCCCTCCAATCTATTCACCAACTCTCTGTCACATGGATCCATCTGAATTGCTACTCTCATTCTTTCATTTTATGTTTAAAATGTGTCAGTGATGCCTTCTTGTCCCCAATATTAATTCTAGTTAACTTACTATGACTGATAATATCCATCCACTGTGAGCTGGCCCTTTGCCAGTCCCCCCAGACCCCTCCCTCACCTATGTTCTAGCCTTGCCCCCACATTTTTCACTATTGTGAATAGAAGCTAATGTTAAATCTCTCTATGCCTTTTCACATGCATTCTTTTCCCCCCTTCCCTTTTTTCCATCCCCAAATTACTTCACTCTTCAAATATTCAGGGAAATGCTCATCTTTCATTAGAAACTTTCCATGGCCCTTCCCTGTGCTCACAGAGGACCATTATAATGCTGCTGACTTCACAAAACACAATAAATTATAATTATCTTTATTTTATTCTATTTGACTCAGTTTCTTAAGGACAACCTGGATTTTTATCCTATTATCCTTAGCACCTATCACAACTTAAAGGGACATAGATGACATGTCATAAATATTGAACAAACTAACAAATCAGTGATTGTGTCAGATGGCACTCTCAAAATGGAAAGATAGAAAACAAGCCAAATGTATAAAGCCCCAGATGTTCATATCCTGACCTAGGTCCAGGTACATGCCTGTGTTGGGGCTGGGCCTTAATCAAAGATAAAGAGACCTGCTAGGATCAGTGACTTGGAAACACATTATAACTGGCATTTGTCAAGCTAAATTTATTAACTCAGCAGTGCCGTTGATTTTGAAAAAACAGCCAAAGTGCTGGAGTGAGCTTGACCCACCTGTCACTCTTGTATAGCCGAAAAATCACTGGGCTTATTATCAGAAACCCTCAGTTCATTCCTGATCTTGCTTCTTCCTAGTCTGTAAATGAAGCTTGTCATTTCTGTAACTAAGTTTCATCATCTTTGAATGGAGAGGATAATTATCCCCACCTTACAGAACTGACATGAATTTTAAAGAAAATAAGGTAAATAAAGCACCTTATAATAGCTAGCTCTGAGTAATAAATAGACATTATAATAATTATTACTATCATGTGAGAATTTCAGGCACAGTAAATATTTTGCATGTGTTTGTTTTTAAGCAATGTGGGCAGCTCCAGGAGCATTAAATTCTAATAAACCTAATTCTGCAGAAGTCACTCAGGCTTAACCCATATTAGAGACTCATCCTGATTGGTCGGTGATCAGTCTACAAGATATGACACATGTAGACAGGATGGAGTGCAAAAACTGGATGCTCTCACTCCTACTAGCTACCACTTACAGAGGCAATGACTATGCAAGATTCCATAAATGCATTACTGCCTTTAATCTTCCCCACAATTAGAGGTAGGTGTTACTATCCCCATGTTACAGATGAGGAAAGTAATGTTCTAAGATGTTAACTAATGTGCTCAAGATCACATAAGAGTGGCAAAATTCAAAATGTGAAACTGGCCTGTTGGCTCCAAACCCATGAGCTTTCCATTCGTGTAGTTTTTTTCACTGAATTTTGTCCTGCAGTTTGTGGGACTTCATATACATGATGTCCTCGGATGTGGCCCAATTCCCTATGGAACAACAAAACACAGAAACTAGGACTCAGGACGTTTAAGTTGCTTTTGCAAGATCACAAAACCTGTAAACAGCAGCTGAAGAACTCACACTCGTTTCTTCAGACTCATCCACTCTACTTGCATACAGTGGAGTAACTGCCATATGGCCAGACTAACTAGTATAGAAATAATAAAGAGAGACTGCTTCTTTTTAAACTTTGTGTTATAAATTACATAAAACTTCCTCCTGGTAGAGTAGTTATACAAGCTATACTTACATGAGAAAAAGATTATAACGCATTACATATAAATTTATTCCCAACTTTCTCTTCGTATTAGAAGAAATTAGATAATACATGCAAAACCATGCATTTGCCAAGGAGCACACCTGGGATTGAAGGAATCTGCTCATAGATCATGAAGCTATAATAATTTTAAATGGGATTTTATTTATCCAGAAGATGAGACTTTATTAAAAACTACAGAGATTTGGATGAAAATGTAAACATGTGTTAAATGCAATTTTAGTGATCTATGTTGTATTAGGTGAATTGAAAAATCTAATATTCAAAAACAGTATCTATTCCATTAGTTTTAAAAGTTTATCATGCATTTATTGAACTGCCTATTGTCCTAGGCAATGAGATACAGAGATGAATAAGGCATGGCTACACCCTCAGGAATTTCTGGTCCAGTAAAAGAAACTGACCCAAGAACAAATGAGGGTAATAAATTATGTTTCTTTTGCTTTCATTGTCATGCTAGAGAGAGGTACACAGTGCAAGAAATAGTCAGTTTTACGCAAAGATACAAAAAGACTTCAGAAAATTAGTGACACACTAAATCCTGGAAAGGGATAGGTATTACCAGGGGGACAAGGGACTACAGGTGGCTGTATGTGGATCAAAAGGCATTAGAGGCTCTTTTGTCCTGGGAATCTCAAATAGTACTATGGAACTAAAGTTTAGGGGACAAGAGAAGCAGACATGATAAAACTAGATATGAATTCATATTAAGAGCCTGAACTATGATAGTAGCAATGAAGATGGATAGATGATATCTCATAGATGTCAAGAATACAGGGGTTTAAGCTTGTCTATATGGGAAGGGTAAAAAAAAGAGAAAGTCTTCTGCTTTGATGGCTTGGATATCACTGAGATAGAGAATAAATGAGGAGCATATTATGGGAAAGCACATCAAATTCTGTCTTTGACGATGGGCTTGAGAGTTGATGTAACATCCATATGTAGAAGGGAAGTAGGCAGCCAGATAAATAAGACAATATCTCAGAAGAAGTGGCCAACTGAGAGATAGAGAATAAGGATCAATCATATTTTGATGGTTGATGGAATGATATTAATGAATAGCTTTGTTCAAAGAGGGTAGATATAGTGATAAGAGAAAAAGAGCTAAGGACAGAGTACTAAGAAATAATAAGATACACCAGAATGGTCAGAAAAAGAAAAGACCCCAGAAGATAAAAGTCAAAGGTGATATAGGTAAAAGGAAACCAAGATAAAGTGATTTCTTAAGAATCAAGAGAAAAGAGGGGCACCTGGGTGGCTCAGTCAGTTGAGCTCCTGGCTTCGGCTCAGGTCATGATCTCATGGTTCATGAGTTCGAGCCTCGCGTTGGGCTCTGTGCTGACAGCCTGGAGCCTGGAGCCTACTTTGGATTCTGTGTCTCCCTCTCTCTCTGCTCCTCCCCAGCTTGTACTCTGTCTCTTCCTCTCTCAAAAATAAATAATAAACATTTTTAAAAATTAAAAAAAAAGAAGCAAAAGAGTTTAAAGAATAAGGAGGGGTACAGAGGCTCCAAATGCCACAGCAATCTCAAGGAAGAAAAGAGCCAAGAAATAAAGCTAGGTTTCTACAAAAAAGCATTTAAAATAGCATTTAACAGGGGTGCCTGGATGTCTCAGTCAGTTGAGTATCCAATTCTTGAACTGAGTTCAGGTCTTGACCTCAGAGTTCAAGCCCTATGTTGGGCTCTACACTGGACATGGAGATTACTTAAAAAACAATACCATTTAATAGACAGACTAAAGGTGATGACAATCAACATTAAAATAAGAATAAGGGAGGTGGCACCTGGGTGGCTCAGTCAGTTAAGCATCCAACTTTGACTCAGGTCATGATCTCACTGTTCATGAATTTGAGCCCCACATCAGGCTCCAGGCTGACAGCTTAGAGCCTGGAGTCTGCTTCGGATTCTGTGTCTCACTCTGTCTCCGTCCCTCCCCCATTCATAGTCTATCTCTCTCTGTCTCTCAAAAATAAATAAATGTTAAAAATAATGAGGGAATGATGAAAATCCAAGGAATGTAAGAGGCATTGTCTTCATACTTATTGGATAGGAAAGCTATGAAAATAAAGAGATCACCTCACCAAAGTTTCTAACTTATGTGATGCAGCTCACCAAAAAGAAGGAACACAGAAGGAGTTTGATGACAAAAAACGAGTTAAGTTTCAGAGGTTTCTGTTTTAAGTGCCTATGGTATATCCAGGGTACATTCCATAGAAATAAAAAAGGAAAAAGCATAAATCATGTTGCAAAGAGAGTCAGTGGCTGGAGAGATGCACTAGTGGTCTGAGTTGAATAAAGAAAGAAGTGAAGTCATGAAAGGGAGAATAGTGAAAGAAAAGGCAAAGGAAAGAAACTGCTACATCAAAGAAGGTTTGAAGAGCTGTTGGGATTAGAGAATATTATTGCAGTTTAACATTTCAGGAGTTAAAGTGGTAATTGCAGTAACTACTATATGAATTTGGTAGTGAAATTGCTGGAATAAAGGAGAAAATTACTGGAGCCCATGAGATCAGGAAGATGTGAGGCTAATACGGATCATCCACTTGGGTACTGAAATTTTACAGAACAACAAGAGTTGAAAGAAAAATAAAAATAATGGCCAGGAACAAAAGTCTTTGATGAATAAGAGGAAGTAACCAAGAGTTTAGGAAAAGGGAGCCATCCAGAGCTATATATAGGATGTAACCAAATACCATGAGCCTCCTAGGTAGAGCTGTTTTATAAAAGGTGGAAGGATAGAGCAACGGTTTGTATGTGACAATGGAAAAAGAAAATAATGTTGACAGAACCTCCAGGACCTTTCAGGCACATGATAGAAGAGAACAGCCAGCCTCTGCCTAAGAAGATTAGAGAAGAAAATGGTATCCAGGTAGAAGGACCAGAGTTATGCTAAGAGTTTAAGAGTAAATATCCCATGTAAAGAATGGAGGGATAGAACCAGAAGACAGTAAGCACTATGCACAATGAGGATGGTAATATTTTTTAAAGTAAGCTAAAGATACTCACATGTCTACAATTCTAGGATGAAGTTCACCTGAGAAATTACAGCATCAAGCTTCAGAATGGGATGTCAGACAACTTATGAGGTTGTTGTCTTCATCTTACACAAATTAGTTGTTGAGGCTCCATTTAAGTACTCTTAAAAGGAGTCTATGGTAACAAAGAGTACACACTCTCTGATCCCTGTCTCTGAGGAACCCACAGAGAAGGAGGAAAAAAGACAGTCTGAGAAGCAAATACTTGCTTACATGGTAGAATGATGTAATTGCTCTGATGGATTTCAGGAATCCTGCCCTCACATGGTTTCTGCTATCCTTCCTCACCAATTGGAAGTGTTCTCTATTGCATCTTTTATAGCTTTCTCTTTTCTTAAAGAGAGTTATTCATGTGCATGCTAACTTGTTTGAACAATGAGGTAGGAAGCAGGGAGGAAAGAGTAGGAAGTGACTGGTCATAAAACACAATTGCTAACACACTGACAGACACCCACCATCTTGGGCGTGAAGTTATCAGAATGACAGCAGGAACTGGGACAGAAATGAAAATTATGACCAGGTGCAAAAGTCCTCAAGAACATGAAGTTCAAGAGACTGCAGTTCATCTCCCTTCCTTGGAAAAGAGAAATGGCATTTTTGAGAGTTACTTTCATGGTAGTGGAGAGGGAGAATGGCAGCAGCTTGGACTGATTTAGAGGCTCACTTTCCTTACTGGTAAAATAAAATTATAAAATGTACATTGCAAAGCTGTTTTGAGAATTAGATGAGATAATATGTATAAAAATTCTTAGCATGATGCTGAACACGATTCTTGAATTTGATAGTTATAACATATATTTTTATATATAGCTGTTCTCTATATACTTCATTTCAATCCTACAGATGGCCAATACTTGAAATAACTTTTGTGGAGTCAAATATTCCACAAATCATTTAGTTGTCTTTTTAACAATTCCCAATTAATCCTTGTCTCTCTCTATATCAATTCTAAATCTTCAGTTCTCTCTAGCTAACAACTGCATCATTCTTTCCAAAAATTAGCATATAAATGCTAGCATATATAAACACATCCCATATGTATATATTAAAATATGCATATGCATTATGGTAGGAAATTAATTTTCCCTCTATTACCCTAAACTCATTTTGTTGCTTATTTTCAATTTGCTTTGTTCATTGGATTTTTAAACCAACTTACTGATGTGTCACCATCATTCTACAAAGTAAACGCTTAAAAGGAAACATTTTCTAAAATTAAAACTTGCATCAAAAGAGGTTTTGTAGAGATTCAAAGGAATCATGTATCTGCCTAATTCAATGCTGATCACATGGTTGGAGCTCAATATATTATACAAATAATTTTTTTCTCTTGACATGGAGGCAACATAAGGCAGAAGGTAGAGTATGAGTTTTATCTCTAACAAACATGAGTTAAAATCATGGTTCTGCCCTTTACCAGTCATATGACCCTGGTAAAGTCACTCCACGTATCTAAGCCTTATTCCTCTATCCATAACAAAGGGATAATTCTGACTTTACAGAGTCACTGGGGAAATAAAATGAGACAATATCAGGAAAGAGTCTGGAACAGTGCATAACATATTACAGTTGCTCAAAAAAGTTTTTTTTTATGACTACACAGTTTCCTAACTGCATATTTTTTCAAATGTTTTGAAGATTTTTATTTTCCACTTGAACCCCATACAACAGCAAGTCAAGGTCTTATGATTAGGAGAAACTTACATTTCTGAATAGTCCTTTCCCCAGTATGAGAGAAAAGACAACCTTGTCAAGGTTTGGGGACTTAAACCATCTCTCAAAAGCATCCTGCTTTATTATTTCTCCTGCTTTCCTCCTTTTAATCAATACTGATACCTTACATCAGTATGGTAATTTTCACTTCTACAAAATGCTTTCAAAAATTCATCTTACAATATTCACATAATACTCCCTCAATTTGATGAACACACACATTACCATCTCCACTCTAGAAATGAGGGACTGTGGGGAAGAAATAAATCATCAAGGTCAAACAGCTTGTAAGTGTCAGAGCTGGGATTTGAAACTGGTCTTTCCAACTCCAAGGCCCATATTCTTTTCATGCAGGCAGTTAGAGTGACACAGTTCAAACTAAAATTATAACTCAAAATTTTAATTTCATGAATTATTCCAGATCATGGCTGCCTCTCACATTACTTAATACTATTTTCAGAGTGCCAACTTTCCCTATATGACACCACTAAAATCAACAGTCAATTTAATGCATTTCTTTAACATAGTCATAAAGTCACAGAATGTCAAAAACGGAAGAGCCCATAAAAAGCATCTAGTTCAATCTTAAGGCAAGAAATCAAACCAAGAAATGTTAGGAAACACATCCAAGATTATATTTATTAATGTCAAATCAGAGCCAACCATGGGTCTCTGATTTCTGGTCCAATGTCCCTTTCAACCATTCTATACTGATCTCCCAGACAAGGACAAGAATAGCATTGAATTTCTTCTGTTTCCTTATTGCAATACTTATTTGTTCTGAATCTCTGAGGTAATTTTGTCTTCTGGTAACTTACAACAAAATAGTCGGGAAACCAGAAACTTCTATTTAAATTTGTTTAGCATTCTCTTTAAGCATTGTTCAATATGTAAAAAAGAAATATTATTCATTTAAAATATCACTTTTTGTCCATAAGTCCAGATTTAACTAAATACCCTATTTTAATTACAAAGAGAAAAATGAGAACAATACCCTGTGTCATTCCTGGGATTTAAAATTATTTGCTTGAAGCAAATTTCACTTTAGAAGTGAATTCTGGAGCACTCTGTCTTGATTTCACAAGTAATGTAAAATTTTCCCAATTATCCTGCCATCACACATGTAGTAATTAGACACATTTGACACTGTCATGATATATGATTATAATTAGAATTATTAATGTATCAGAATCTGTTGCAACATTCCCAACAGTCATTTTCCTTCCTTTTCACTTTCCTATCAGAGCAACAGAACATAACCCAGACAAAAATTCATCTGTTTTACATACATGTTTGTAATACTATTTCATAGAATTGTCCTTGCTCATAACAGTTATTTCCTTGCACTTGGACATACACCATCTCTCTTCCTTTTGTAAAATTTAAACTTGAGGATTGGCTTTAACACAAAACTAAAAGTTACAACTGATAAGTGTAATAATTGCCTACGAGGCAGGGTACGCAAAGAAAAGTACTTGATTTCAAGTCAGACACAGGGGGATTTAAGCCTCAATTCCTCTACATATAAACTTTGTGACCAGCAGCTTTAATTTCCACATTTTTATACTATAGATAATAAAACCTACCTGACAGTGAAGCTGCAATTATTAAAGGAGATAAAGTTTATAAATAATGCAATATTTTTTTTTAATTTTTTAACGTTTATTTATTTTTTGAGAAACAGAGACAGAGCATGAGTGGGGGATGGGCAGAGAGAGAGGGAGTCACAGATTTTCAAGCAGGCTCCAGGTTCCGAGCTGTCAGCACAGAGCAGGACACGGGGCTCGAACTCATGAACCACATGATCATGACCTGAGCCCAAGTCGGAGGCTTAACCAACTGAGCAACCCAGATGCCCCCAAAGACGCAGATTTCTCAGGTAGGCTGAGAAGATGTGGGTGGGGTCCAATAGCATTTTCTATAAGTGAGTTGCCTTGAAGATAGAGTGGTATACAGGGTCCTTTCTGAGAAGCAGAAATGTGATCATACACAAATAAAGGAGGTAAGCCATGCAAAGATCTAGGTATAGAGTATTACAAGCAAAGAGAAAATAAATTAAAAGACCCTAAGGCAGAAGCAACTTTGACATGTTCAAGAAAGCATGGGTGGTTGGAGTAAAATGAATAAGAAAAGAGTGCTAGCAGGTAGAGGTCAAAGATGATCTGCCAAGAGCCAGTCATACAGAGCCTTGTAAGACATGGTGGAGTTTGTATTTTAATCTAGATGAGACAAAAATCCCCTGGAGGGGTGACAAGCAAAAAAATGATGTAAATTAACTTACAGTTTAAATTTAAATTCTGGCTTCTAACTGGAAATTAGACTACAGGGGGAAGTAAGAGTGTACGGAGGGAGACTAACAGGTTAACACAATATTTCAGAAGGAGGAGTTTTTAGTATCAATGGAAATGGTGAGAGGGGAACATATTTGGGATATACTTCATATAGTAGAGCCAACAGATCTTTCTAATGAGAGAAGAGTCAGAGTTTCAGGATTAAAAAATAATCATAGAACTAAAAGCCAAAAGAATTGTTTTGGTCACTGAGAAACTGAAGCAATAGCTCCCATTTCTTATGGAAACTCTATAACTGCCTATATCAAGACTGATTTTAAAAAGGGGGTGAATACAAAATGGCAGATTCATATCACAGTGAGGTGGCCACCTCTGCAGATTAATGTAAAAGATATATATTGCATTATGTATGGCTAAAGCACAAGAACCTGAAGATTACCCAGACTATGAAGGCATCTATTCCCAGTAGGTACCAAGGAAGAAATAGGGACAGAAGTGATCTGCCCTGGAGGAAATAAATAGGTCACTGACATTGATTAGAATTGCTGGCCCTTAACAATAATAAAAAGCAGACAACTTTAGTCAGTTTTATTATTGTTTGAATTTTCTTACAGTGCATGCTTTTATTGCTTGCACCAGGGGTTAATCACTCATATCAATTCTTGGTAGCCACTGCCAGCACCCAGAAAATTAAATGAGTATAATTAAGATGATAATACTAGCTAATCATTATTAAATGCTAACTAGATGCTAAAAGCTCTAGGTATTTTACATTTTTATAAACAACATCTAATACATTAACTAATAACATCATAATAATATAACATTAAATAGTAGATCCTGTTACTATTCTCATTTCACAAATTAGAAATCCACGGTTAGAATTTAAGAAAATTGACCAAGTTCACACAAACGCTAAATGGCACAGTCAGGGATTCAAACCCATGTCTGACTAACTCCAAAATACAAGATCTTAATTCTTCACTATTTTTTTAAATTTAGAATAATATGGCAAATTTTAACATTCATAGATTTAAAATTCAGTTTTAACATTCCACAAGCAAGTCCAATGATATGGTTATGTTTCATGTTGCTGAGGCATGAATTTAATCACATGTGCTGAGGGGTCATGCAGGTGAGCTATTGCTCTGCCTGTGAGTGAGCTTGATCTCATCCACTGTCCCCATGTCAAGGAGAGGATGGTCATCCTCGCTCATCATGGTAAATGAGTAAATTGTATGAAGAGACACCAGCTTTTTGTCCTTTGTGTAGAAAAAAAATGGACTCTCAAAGAAGACAACTGTTTTACACTGTTGACATTAAAAAGAGTTGAAACTAAGTAATACTTCATTAGAAAATAGAGATTTTATGTAATTTAAACTATGTACAACATCTCAGCTAGTAGTGTTCACATCTAGGGCAGAAAGCAATTGTACCCAGCCCTCTGAAATTTACAGACATAAAGTAATTCATTCAAGGCTAAGGAGTTGTGAAAAACAGAGCTATGTACACTCTGCTACATTTTCTGAAAAGAAATGATGAAGGGAGTCGCAAGTTGGTATGCAGGCAGCCTTCCTTCCACAGACTGTAGAGGCTTCTTCCCCTCCCCAGCCATATTACTGTACCTTCCTCTCCATGGGTAGAATAGCTAATATCATTGTTCAAAGTCCCAGAAACCATCAAGGGCCACCGTATGTTAATAAAGTAGCAACCCGACACTGGGCTGCTTTCTACATCTATGTGAGAAAAAGCATAGGCAAGGTCTGCCCTCTCAGGGGGTTCTGGTTTTCTCTCTCATTGCCTCCACATGTTCAGTACATTAGCTAAGTTTAGCCAGAGTCTACACCACTCACAAGGCCATGCAGCTAAGCCAGAGGGGTGATAAGAGCCTTGCTCAGGTCTCCTGCCTGAACCAAGCCTCCTTACCTAACCTTTAGAAGAGGTTTATATTAGGGAAGCAGGTACTTACACAGCTAATGACAAAGTGGTACTTTGCTTCTCAATCTGCTATTGTCCCCTGTGTATATAGCCCCCTTGGGAGCCTCAGAGGAGAAGGAACAACTGGCAGTGCAGGATTCATGACATAATACTATCAACATCCACCCCAAATTATAAAGCCAAAGTGACAGGCTGTTTTCCAAGTTACTACCAAATGCCATATGTTACTTAGTGATAATTACTGCTTATGATAAAACCAACAGAAACAATGATAATTACATGGTGAGGCAACCGTGTTATCTCTCGTGCACCTGGAATATAATGCCTGTCATCACAGAGGCAACAAGAGGGATTAGGCTTCCCTCTGCTCCAATGCTCACATGGTGATATTTTCCTCTACTGGATAAAAAGGTTCCCTGTCACTTTAATAACACAGCTTTATTGGCTTTAGGAGGTCTTAAGGACGATGCTGGATGCTTTTATTCATCCTTTGATTTTAACAAGGTTGGAGGTGTTTTTCCCAGAGCAAATATATGGAAACACAAAAGTGATGGCACAATGGGAACCTTTCTGTACAGTCTGAAGTAGTAGATAGACTGGTTACATACTTGAGTTCTAGACTTCAGTGACTGACTTCAAATCTGGGCCCTGTCACCCGTTACCTGTAAGACTTTGGACAGACAACTAACTACTAGGCTTGCCATCCTCCTTCTCCAAGTCTTATTCCTTAGTTATAAAGTGGACATGATAACAACTACCTTACAGGATCTCTGTGAAGATTAAATGAGATTACATTTCACACAAAGCCTGACACAGAGTGGGTGCTCACAAATATTAGTTTTTTACTATAATGGCTTTGCTCCAGATCTTAGGGGAGACCTCATTCTCCCCTCCTTTCCTTGGAGTAATTTTTTTTTAATTTATACAAAATCTCAATAGCCAAAAAGGTCAAGCTAGAAGCCCTCTTCACCTGTTCCTGGAAAAGACATTTGATCTGCCTCAGCTGATGGAAGGATTCCTCATGGTTCTATACAGTTCAGCTCAGTTCACCAGGAGAAATGTATGTATTGGGACTAGGGACCAAATTTCAGCCCATGATTGTAAGCATCCCCACCATCAATCATTCATTTGATTTTGTCCTCTGTGTAGCACCTGATAGCCTTGAACAGGGGATCTGGGATTTCAAGCAATTGACATCTTGAATTACCATCTATCAACATAACCCTTTCATTTAAACTTTCTTACAAGAAGAGAGTTAAACATAATGACCCTCCTTTCATAGGGATGAGGAATCTAAGACTCAGAGAAGTTGTTACATACCTTCTGTCTTCTTCATACCTTCATAGTCTTCTGTCTACAGACCCAAGCTGTTCCCTGGCCACTCATTTGTACAAGACACATCAGTGAGGTTGATGTGCTGACCAAGGCAAAAAGTTTATTTTCAATAAAAGCAATTCCATTGATCCCTGACAAAGCCACTCTAATTCAGCATGTCTGTTTTTAATGATCATAAACAAACAAAAAAGCTTAGATTATCTTTTAAGTTTAAATAAAACACGTTTTTAACACCCTTGAACCAAAACATAAAAAACAGAATTTCACTCAAATATTTACATCTATACTAGTTCCAGAAAGCCTATTTATGAGCCAAATCAGAGCAGCAGGGCTCAGTGACAGAAGCAGCATAATTGGCCTCCTGTTCCCTTTTTATGGGTTTCCACTTCCCGATCATCCAGCCAGAGTCCATTTCTCCTCCTCCCAGGAGAAGAAGTGAATGATGAGCATTTCAACAAACTCTTTCACATTTCTGCTGCTTCTCTAGGCATTTCCTGCCACTTTTATAGATTATGCACCATTGGAATCTGTAGCCCTATAGAAATATGGTCAAGGGAATGTGATGTTTGCTCAAAAGTGGATGTGATTTATCAGGCTAATAGATACATAATTTTGGGAGTGTCCTTAGGTACAATCTGAATGGCTTTAAAAAGCAGTATCATTTTCATTTTCAGTCCTGTCCTAAGCCCCTCTCTTTCAAGACCCAGATCCCTGACATTTGCTTTGTAAAGATCCTGCTGACCACCTGCTCGAAGGGACCATCCTCCTTCTGGTAGAGTCTTCCTGCTTCCTTGTCTTATCTGGGGCCAGACTTCTTGTAAGTTACCTGACCATAGTAAATGCCCAATAAATATATATTGAAAATATATATACAAGAAAAAACACAATGGAGGGAATATCAGATTTGTGTGTATCTACCAAATTTGCTAAAATGCCAAGACTGGATACCTGGGGTTCAAGTTCTAACTCTGTACTCACTGAGGTCTCAGAACTTTCTAAGTTTTTGTAACATTTTGTTCATATACTACTTTAAGCAAACATATATTAAGTATGCAGGCTCTGTGGCAAGGCTCAAGATTACAAAATGAAGAAATAAAGGAGCACATTTCCTAAATTTGGTGTTCACAGTTTAGGGATGGTAACAGGTAGGGGCAGGAATGGTGAAGAAGAAACATGTCTATGTCATAAATGCTATACAGAATGATTTATAAGATGCTATAGAATTACAAAAAAAAAAAAAAAAAGTATTTCACACTCCCTGGGGAGGTCAAAAGAGCCTTCACAGAGGAAGTAAAACCTGCCCAAAAAAATGAGTACTGTTTTTAAGGCAAACAAGGAGAGGAAAGAGGGAACTATTATCCAGGCACAGGGTACTCCAAATTCAAAGAAAGAGTGGCACTTTACATAGACAGGATACTATACTTTAACATGACTTTAGCATGAGGGGAAGGGCAAGAAGGTAGACTATAGAGAAATAAGCAGGGAGGAAATCGTGAGAGGGCTTGTATACCATCCAGAAGTTAGGACACAACAAAGAGTCACAGAAAGGGTTAAACAGTATTTACCAATCACCAGTGAATTAGAATACATGTATGTATTGTGACATGGGCATCAGATCTTCCACAGAAAAGAGAGCCATTTCCAAAAGGGCAATGGGGGAAGACTGATAAGGAAGTCATTGATCAGACAGTTCACTTCATGCAGCTCAGAGGACAGCCCAGCCTTTGAGGCAAAAAGTAGGTTTGAAGTCAGATCCTGGAAATTCAATACAAAGGAGGGCGAGAGTACCGAGACCCTGGCAGTCAGAGAGAGAATTAACATGTGAGGATGGAAAATAGAGGAAGGAACCAAGGATCAAAGCAACAAATAAGTCTTCCTCCCTCAAGAGCCTACCTTCCAAAGTGTCTCAGCCAACCTTTCCAAACCCATGACCCCTAAGAGGGCCTATTATCCACCTTGGAGTTGCATATAAAACAAACAAAAAAAGGGGGCTTCTGGGTGGCTCAGTTGGTTAAGCGTCCAATTTCAGCTCAGGTCATGATCTTACGGTTCATGAGTTTGAGGCCTGCATCTGGCTCTGTACTGACAGCTCAGAGCCTGGAGAATGATTCTGATTCTGTGTCTCTCCCTTTCTCTCTGCCCCTCCCTCACTCACACTCTGTCTCTTTCTCTCAAAAATGAATAAACTTTAAAAAAAGTTTTTTAATAAAACAAACAAAAAAAATGTTAGAAACTGGGAAGGGACTGTTGTAGCTCATATCCAGAATATCCACAGCACAGTTCAAGTCTTAATACGTTTTGTAATTCGTGTCTCAGTTCAAATGTCACCTCCTCACTGACCCCTCTTTGTCTAAAATAGCCCCTCCTCGCGCCTGGGTGGCTCAGTCAGTTAAGCATCTGACTTCAGCTCAGATCATGATCTCACAGCTCTTGAGTTCAAGCCCTGCATCAGGCTCTGTGCAGACAGCTCAGAGCCTGGAGCCTGCTTCAGATTCTGTGTCTCCCTCTCTCTCTGTTCCTCCCTACGCATGTTCTGTCTCTGTCTCTCAAAAATAAATAAACATTAAAATTTTTTTTTTTTAAATAGCCCCTCCTCATACATTGTCACTCTCTGGAGATTTGTCGTTGTCTTCACAGCAGTCAACAGTTTCTAAAATTATGTGGTTTATTTATTTACTTCTGTATTTTCTGCTTCCCCCCCCCAAAATGGTGACTACATCTGTTTACTGTTCCCAGAAGATCTGCAGAAGTAATACACAGTTTTTTCTGTTAAGCAATATGTAAAAGTTAGTTGCTACTATATATTCAGTTACTAAGTTTTTATTTTTCTAGTTTTCTTTTTTGTTTCTTTTCACTATTTCTTCTATTATGTTTTGACTTACAAAAATACATCTTCCATCCAAAGGTAGCAAAAATATACTATTCCACTACCTTCTAGATTTTTGCAAGCTCCGAAAAAAATATTTAACTCTTTTATCCCTCTGAAAATTAGCTTAGTGTACAGGATAAGGAATGAATTCAGGTTAACGTATTTTGTAACTGGCATTCAATTACCCACCAGTACCTTCAATTATCATTTATTTTTTCATTATTATAATACTTTGGTTAAATCTTCAGGCTGAAATATATTTAGTCTTTCTTTAAAAATATTCTTAAACATCTACTAAAGTAATTTAAATGTCTGTCTGAATTTATCGAATTTTCAACTCTGTATCATACAGTTTTGTCATTTTCTAAAATGCTTTAAAATCTTACATAGCAATGGCATTGTTATTGCCTTTTTAAAAAAAGGTTTTGGTACTCTTACCCAGTCTCACATAATGAATTACATTAAAAAATTTTTAAGGTCTATGGAATATTCTGCAAACGTCTAAGTTACACTATGCATAAAATGAACTAAAGGAAGGAGCAGAAAGAGGGATTGAGAAAACAATCCCATTTACAATTGCACCAAAAATAATAAAATGCCCAGGAATAAACTTAACCAAGGAGGTGAATAATCTGTACCCTGAGAATTATAAAAAAAGTGATGAGAAAAAATGAGGATAATACAAAAAAAAATATTCCATGCACTTGGATTGGGAAAAAATATTGTTAAAATGTCCATATGATCCATATCAATCTACAGATTTAATGCAATCCCTATCAAAATACAAACAATATTTTTCCAAGAACTAGAACAAATAATCCTAAAATGTGTATGGACCCAAAAAGATGTTGAATAGCCAAAGCACTCTTGAGAAAGAAGAAACTGAAAGTATCACTTCCAGATTTTAAGATATACTACAGAACTATAGTAAGTAATCAAAACAGTATGGTACTGGCACAAAAATAGGCACATAGATCAATAGCACAGAATAGAAAACCCAGAAATAAACCAACAACCATATGGTCAATTAAGCTATGACAAAGGAGTCAAAAATATACAATGGGAAAAAGTATTTCAACAAATGGTGTTGAGATAACTGGATAGCTAACATGCAAAAGAATGAAACTGGACCACTTCTTATACTTTCTTACACAAAATTAAGCTCAAAATGTATCAAAGGCCTAAATGTGAGACCTGAAACTGTAAAATTCTTAGAAGAAAATACTGACAGTAATCTCTTTGACGTTGACCATAGAAACATTTTTTTCTAGGTATGTCTTCTGAGGCAAGGGAAATAAAGCAAGATTAAACTATTAGGACTACACCAAAATTAAAAGCTTCTGTACAGCAAAAGGAAACCATAAACAAAACAAAAAGGCAAATCACCAAATAGGAGCAGATATTTGCAAATGACACATCCAATGAGGGGTTAATAGCCAAGATATATAACCTTGAACTTATGAATGAACTTACACAATTCAACACCAAAATCCCAAATAATCCAATTAAAAATGGGCAGAAGAGGGGTGCCTGGGTGGTTCAGTCAGTTAAGTGTCCAACTTCAGCTCAGGTCATGACCTCACAGTTCATGAGTTCAAGCCCTGTATTGGTCTGTGTACTGACAGCTCAGAGCCTATAGTCTGTTTCAGATTTTGTGTCTCCCTCTCTCTCTGCCCCTCCCCCACTCATGCTCTGTCTTTGTCTCTCTCAAAAATAAATAAACATTAAAAAAAATTTAAGTTTAAAATTTTTTTTGAAAAATGGGCAGAACACATAAACAGACATTTCTCCAAAGAAGACATACAGATGAAAAGATACAGACACATGAAAAGATGCTCAACATCACTCACCATCAGGGTAATGCAAATCAAACTACAATGAGATATCATCTTACACCTGCTGGAATGGCTAAAATCAAAAACACAAGAGGGGCGCCTGGGTGGCGCAGTCGGTTAAGCGTCCGACTTCAGCCAGGTCACGATCTTGCGGTCCGTGAGTTCGAGCCCCGCGTCGGGCTCTGGGCTGATGGCTCAGAGCCTGGAGCCTGTTTCCGATTCTGTGTCTCCCTCTCTCTCTGCCCCTCCCCCGTTCATGCTCTGTCTCTCTCTGTCCCAAAAATAAATAAACATTGAAAAAAAAATTAAAAAAAAAAAACACAAGAAACAACAAGTGTTGGCAAGGATGTGAAGAAGGAACCCTCGTGCATTGCTGGTGAGAATTCAAAATGGGGCAGCCACTGTGGAAAAGAGCATGCAAGTTCTTCAAAAATTAATAATATAATTACCATATGATCCAGTAATTCCACCTCTAGGTACTTACCCAAAGAAAACAAAACCATGAAGCTGAAAAGATATATCCACCCCTATGTTTATTGCAGCATCATTTATAATAGCAAAGTTATAGAAACAACCCAAGTGTCCATGGATAGAAGAATGGATAAAGAAGTGATACACACACACACTAGAATATTACTTAGCCATAAAAAGAATGAAATCTTGCCATTTGCAACAACATGGATGAATCTGGAGAGTATGGTATACTCCAAAGTGAAATAACTCAGTCAGAGAAAGACAAACACTACATGATTTCACTCATATATAGAATTTAAGAAGCAAAGCAAACAAAGAAAAAAGAGACACACAAAAAAAGAGACTCTTAACTATGGAGAACATACTAATGGTTGCCACAAGGGAGGTGGGTGGTGGGATAGGTGAAGGGAACAGGTGAAGAGGATTAAAATACACTTGGGGCACCTGGGTGGCTCAGTTGGTTGAGTGTCTGACTATTGGTTTCAGCTCAGATCATGATCTTATGGTTTCATGGGTTTGAGCCCCACATCCGGCTCTGTACTGGCAGCTTGGAGCCTGCTTGGGATTCTCTTCCCACTCTCTGCCCCTCCCCCATTCACCACATCTCTGTCTCTCTCAAACTAAATAAATAAACTTTAAAAAATTTTTAGAAAGAATGCACTTATCTTGATGAGTGCTGAGTAATGTACAGAATTGTTGAATCACCATACTGTAGGCCTGATACTCATATAACATTATGTTAATTATACTTTAATTTAAAAAATAATTTTTTATTTTATTTAAATTAGAAAATAAAAAATAAGTTTTTATTTATTTTATTTAAATTTAAAAAATAAAAAATAGGAGAGCCTGGATGGCTCAGTTGATTAAGCATCCGACTTCAGCTCAGGTCATGATCTCACAATTCATGAGTTCAAGCCCCATGTCAACACACAACACATCCAAAAGCTAACAGCACAGAGCCTGGAGCCTGCTTCAGATTCTGTGTCTCCCTCTCTCTCTGGCCCTCCCCTGCTTGTGCTTGTGCTCTGTCTCTCTCTCTCTCAAAAATAAATAAAACATTTTTTAAAAGTTAAATAAATGAACTAGGGGATATTAACATCTTTAAAATAATAAAATATTTCTGAGCTCTATATTTAATAGAATGTAAGTCGAAATGCAATAGACTGTTGTACATTTGTTGTGTATATCTCCTGTCTTACTGCTATCAAGAATTCTAGTTGAATGTTTAGGGGTATAACCAAGATATCCACAAAAATGACTCATTCATTTCCTATTGTCATTTCTTTCAATCACTGAAAATGCTTTGATGAGTGCCAAGTGTGTGCTGCACACATTGGACACGTGCTATTCTCTGCTACACACAAAAGAATCAGAAACAAATAACAACAACAACAAAAAGCAGCCCTTTGAATTGTTCAGACCCTGAAAAGAGAAATACACAAGCAAGCCAGTGACTGAAAGCAGTAAGGAGAGCTCATTGCTAAGTATAGTATATATTTTATGCAGGAAAGACACTACCAGCATCTCAGACAAGCACCTGCAGGAAAAAGAGTACCAGCTGTTCTAATACCAGTTAATGTATTATGCAAAGTAAGTGGACTCTGAGGGGAAATCAGGTCACTGCAGCAGTAACCTGCATTGGATCCCCTGGTGGGCCACCCAGATACCCTTTCAAGTCCAAGGCACTCATCTTCCCAGTTGCTGGGTGTGTTGGCTACTGAGATCTCACTGGTGAGTCCCTCCACTAAATGAGCTGGTTATACACAATCAATGTGCCCACATCAATGACTGACTAGTATGGGGCAGAAAAGCTGCGAAGTGACTCAATCCTGCTTTCTCACTCCCTTCCCTGTAGGTGGTGATACAGGCAAATCTCCACCACAGAGTCTTTCTCAAGAATCTGACCTTAGTTGTGCATTTCTTGTTCCTTTTTTTCCTTTTTTCATTTGGGGGGGGGGGGGAGGTTGAGAGTGGTTTTGGGTTTGGTTTTGGTTTCACCCCTCTGGTACAAAAGAAGGCTCTTGCTATCATTATACTCCTGTATCTCCAACACCTAAAACAGTACTTGGCATATAGTTGTGCTCAGTGAACATTTCCTGAGTAAACAAATAGAATTGAGACCCTCCCTTCCACCTTCCAGTTATACCAAAGGCTGGACCCCTGCCTCCAAACCTCAGAGGCAGACAAGAGCTACTACCTAACAGACCTCCTGGAATCTGACTGCCTACCTCTCTGTGCAGGTCTCTGAACATTGCCTGTTCCTGGATTCCCACTGCTTGTGACATCCCCTTGCTTGTGGAATCTTCATGTTTCCCCACTACTGACACGTGCCTCAAGCTGAAGTTGGTACCCTTCTCTCCGATTACCTTCTTTTCCGTGTTGCTTGTACTCCACTTCGTCACCCAGAGTTGATTTCCTCCCAGACTTAAACCCACCTCCAGTGCATGGCTGAGGCAAAGTTCAGACCCCAAAACATGTGATTTCAAAATAACATTACTTACCCAGGCTGCCATTCAAAATATATCAATTACACCTATACTCATAACCAGCATTTGCGTGCCACTTTACAGTTTATAAAACACTGATATCTCACTAAGCTATGTCAATGCTTAGTAACATTAATTACCTAGCATATGACCTTTGTTGGCAGTGTAGCTATGTCTACCTCTCCTGGAAATAGCTGACCTGTCAGAAATCTCTTCTAACCACAAATTTACTTCAAGACAAATATAATTAAGTTCAGAAATCATTAACAATAATAATAAAGTTGGTAGTATCTCAGAGAGTCCCAAATTCCCAATGCTGCCTGAACCTCCAACCAGAGCTGCCCATCACGTCACTCTGAGGGCTGAGGAGACAAGAGCCTCTTGACGCATTCTCCCAGATCCTCAGTTTTAAGCATCATGTAGATTCCTCCCCCGACACATATCTGCTTGCTTACTGTCTGTGACATGGCCTCAGCTGTACATACGGCTCCCTGGGTCATTTTGGAATCTGCTGCTCTCCCTTAACATCCTCCTTATAAAAGAAACAGGAAGTGGGGCGCCTGGGTGGCGCAGTCGGTTGAGCGTCCGACTTCAGCCAGGTCACGATCTCGCGGTCCGCGAGTTCGAGCCCCGCGTTGGGCTCTGGGCTGATGGCTCAGAGCCTGGAGCCTGTTTCCGATTCTGTGTCTCCCTCTCTCTCTGCCCCTCCCCCGTTCATGCTCTGTCTCTCTCTGTCCCCAAAATAAATAAACGTTGAAAAAAAAAAAAAAAAAAGAAACAGGAAGCAGTTGTAGTCCTTTTTCCTTCTGGTGCCTTCCTGTTGTTCTTTACTCATTACCATCTTCTTCTTCCACAGCTGTTCCTCTTTTCTAGACAGTCACCTCAGGCTTTCTTTGGTAGGCTGTTTCCTAATAAGGTTTTCAGCCTTTCCATCCATAAGTCTGAGCTACAGCCATGTTAGATTACATCCAATGCTCAGTAAAATCCTCCAAAGTGGCTGGTGCAGGGATTATTACCATGCTGATCAGCATGTGATCAAAGAGAAAACTAAGTTAGTGATTCACATTTTCCTTAAGTGATGGCACAAGGACCTGATCCTAGATTTTCTAGCTCCAGATTTTTTGGCCCAACCACTGCACCATCTCGGCATATAATAGCAACACCATTGACAGCCATAAAAACTACTTACTGTGTTCTAAACACTGACCTAAGCTGTTACCGTACACTAGCTCACTTAGGCCTCAAGACAATCCTGTTTTCATGGAATACGTAAATTATTTCATCCACATTTTATCTGAGGAAACTAAGGTTCAGAGAGGTTATACGCAATATGCAGTCTTATCACACAGGAAATGTTGGAGATGAGATCTGACCCAATCCTAGGTGATTCCTCTGCCATCGTGTAAAATTCAGCTGTTATCCTAACAGAAGTCATTCCCAGTCATTGGTTTATTTCTAACATTATGTCCACAGGATGCACTGTCCAGGCCCATCATCACTCATGTGGTACTTGTCTCCTATTCTCACCTGCCATTTTATAAAACTTTAATTGCTTTATAAAACCACAGTTACTTCCCTATTCATCAGTGTTTTCTCAAGTAATATTGAAACATTTATTTCTTACTTGAAAATTCTTTTACAGACACCATAAACATAGGTCATCTTCCATATCTTCAGTCCAGCAACATGTGAAAAAGAGGAACTGAACTAGTATTTATTGATTGTTCACCTTGTATCACCTAAATTATGTGGCTCATGTAGTATGAAAACTTGTATAAAATAGGTATCATAAACCCATTTTACAGATGAAGAAATAGATTCAAAAAATATAACTCACTCAGAATCACACAATTTCCAAGTGGCAAAGAATTCATATTCAGGTCTGCCTAACTCCTAAGCAGAATACTTTTCCCACTACACACATCCAAGCTAATACAATATACTGTGGAGAGAGCAGAGAATTACCTTTTAAGCAACAATACAAAATTTCCAGACTAAGCCTTTTGCATTTCATAAGTATTTGCATTTTCCCCCAAGACCTCATAGGACCACTTGGACATTCTTGTCTGTGAAGCAGAGGCATTTTGAATATTAATAATAAAAAAATCAAAATACACATAACTCCAAAGAACCAGAAAGCAGACATCAGAATTCATCTAATTTGTTAGAAAGACTATTTGTTACCTTGTGCTGGGAAAATCATGTTTACTGTGTATATTGCTGGGGGCAAAGAGAGAAGATTTCAGAGTTAATTTCCCCTCATAAATAATACATGACCAAGCCAAAAACACACAGCTTTTGCCTCAGGACTTCATCTTTGGGCTACTGACGCCATCTATCGGGCCCTGTGCTGCCTGCAGCAATGTCTGCAATTGGGAACAATGTGCCTTGAGTCCTTGAGTGTCCCAGCACATGCCTAGACTGGTGTGTCTGTGGCAATCTGCACCAGAAGAGAATGAAGCTTAACGTCACACCAGATGTCCTTTAAAAGGATTCATTTCAAAAGACTGCTCTTGTTTTTGTTCAAAAAGGATGGCTTGTTCCTAACAGAGTAGCCATAAAGTAGGGAGATTTCTCCCATTGAGGAAAAGTACAGTGGAGAAATGATAAAAATATGAGCCAGAAAGGAGCACTTTAGCTGAGACGGCCCCTGAAATTAGTAAGAGAGGAACAAGAATGAAATGTTCTGCAATGCAGCCAGTACAAACTAGGTAAATCCCGATGGAAAGCCTGTTATCCATCAGACAATAAATATGTGAGTTTTCACATCTTCAGGACTCTCAACCTGGTTCCTAGATGGGCTTCAAGGGCCCCACATACGCCCTGAAATTTTATGCAAAATGGCTTTCATGTGATTTTTTTCTCAGTGGCAGATTTATAGTGTTCACTAGTTTAATCCAAGTTCCCACACATTAAAGGGTTGAAAACCACTGCACAGTTATCTCAAAGGACAAAATCATGTATTTTGCAGTTATACATTGTAAGTGTGAATCTCTTCTGCCACTGTGTAGCTGCATGACCTTGAATATGCACACACAGATGCACTTAAATTCTCTGCCTCAGTTTCACCATTTTAGAGATGCAGATTAACTGCACCTGGGAGGAAGGAAATAACTTGCCAGAGGTCAGATACCAGGGGATACTGGAGCCAGAACTCTAACCACTTGTGCCTTCCCAAGCCCAGAAACTGTTTCCCTTTTCTTCCTTGAAAATTCTATCCTGCCTAATCCACCATCAACACTGAAGGATAGCCAGTTTCATGAACTTGCAATTTGTGCAGCTATGCAGGGATCCATGTTCAGAAAGGTCCTTGCACTTGAGGTTTAATGCTCTGGAGTTACCATCTTGATATTCTTAATAATTTTGTCTTTGAATTTATGCTTTTTAAGTGAGGTCTGGTGGGACAAATTAGCATGAAGGAGAGCAGGGACTCAGAGCTTTAGCTCACAGATAATCTTACCTCTTTTTTCAATATTTATTTATTTATTTATTTATTTATTTTAGGAGAGAGAGAGAGCACAAGTGGGGGAGAGGCAGAAAGAGATGGGGAGACAGAGAATCCCAAGCAGGCTCTGTGCTGTCAGCAAAGAGCCCCATGCAAGGCTCGAACTCACAAACTGTGAAATCATGACCTGAACCAAAGTCAAGAGTTGGATGCTTAGCCAACAGAGCCACCCAGGTGCCCCATAAATGGGTCTTACCTCCTGCCACTTCCTCATCCCCCCACTGGACTCTCAGCCTCCTCTGCGAGTCCCCCCATTCCCAACCCAGCACCTTAGCCCTCCTCCCTCTACCCCCTCCCCAACTGTCTGCCAGCAGACCGCTACTCAGGGCAAAAACCATCAGGTCTCAAGACCCCGTTTTTCTATCCCCTCCCCCCAGTTCCCTCAAAGGGCCTGGGAGCAGAGGAGGGGAGTGAACTAGTAGGGGATGATATGAGGGTAGGACAAGGCAGGGCCCATCCCTGCCACAGAACAGTGGGCAATTCAAAGGGGGCCTCTCATCCACCTCCAATCCCAGAACAAGTCACATCCCTACACAGAAGATGCAAACCCCTGGGGGTTGCTCTTTGCCTCAGAGCATTAGGGCAGGGAACCCATGGCAAAAGGAGATTGACCATGCTGCCCTGCCAGGGCCTCACATTTTTATTTTGCATTGAGCCCCACAAATTAGATAGCTGGCCTTTCCCTTAAAGAAAAAATATATATATATTAATATTGAGGAATAAGTGCTAATAAGCTGCTATTACTTAAACTCATGCTTTAAACTTTTTCCTGTTAAATCCTCTGTCTGCTGGCACTAGCACTGTGGCCTCATACTTATACATCATCAATTATTTGGGGATGAGACTGCAAACAAATTGTATCAAAAAAGAGACTATATATAGCACTAAAGATGTCCTATCATATAGAACCATATGGCATTTCTATTTTAAAAACTGAGAGAAAAAAATGTGCCAGTTGGGATAATTCTAATATTTTTCCTTGTCCTTACTGACTCTTCCATGCTACAGCTCTGTTCTGGGAGTTAGCACTGACAGGAAGGCCTGCTGGGGATTAGTTCATTTTACATACTAAACAGCTAAAAAGCTTTCCTTCTTTCTTTCTCTATTTTTTCTTGAGGAAATAGGCTGCAAGCTCTATAATCTGGTCCCAACTAGAATGCTCAATCCATGGTGTTTAAGAAATAACACGCATCCATTCATATTTCAGAGGAAAGAATCACCCACTTTCTCTCATCTTTCTTCCTTTTTCCCAGTGCCAATCTGAGTGGCTTTTTCAGGCAAAATTAGAAGTAGAAGTTATTCTGATGGCCCTATATCCCTTTCCAAATCAATCTTTTCCACCTCAGATCTTCACCCACATTATCACCACTTTAAAGACAATATAATCATCTCACTCCTGGGAGTCTCCAATGTTTAAAGAACCTGTTACCACTAAAAGAATCTATTCTGCCCCTGCATGCAGGGGTCCTGAAACAACTTACTGTAAAGCAAGCAGAATAGAGGAGATTTAATTAATTGCATTATCACATACACACACACACACACACACACACACAACATAGGAGCTAAGCAAGCTCACACTCCAAACCTAACTTAAAGAGAAAGTCTTTCCCAAAAAAACATTGAAAGGGCGGACCTACGCCAGCCAACTCCATCTTGTTCTGTGTCTTCCACCTTGACCAGCCTCCTCCCCTTGAGTAACCTTCCACTCACCTTTCAAACTTCCTGATCAAAACATGCCCAGCGACCTGCGTAACAGGACTCCGACCCTTCCCCAGCCAATCGGCCAAGGCCACAACCCTTCCCCAGCCAATTGGCTGAGGCCACAGCCATTACCTCACCAACTGCCCCTAGACCCCTATAAAACCTTTGTGCTTTTGAAACTTGCTCGCTCTCCCTGGCATCTCACCGCTGTGTCAGTGCAGGTAGGGGATTGAGCTCGAGCTAGCTCGAATAAAGACTCTTTGCTTTTGCATTGGACTCGGCTCCCTGGTGGTCTTTGGGGATCACGAATTCTGGGCATAACAACATCATAAACAATCTGCCAATTTTGAACTCCTCCCAAATCCATGGAAAAAAGGGGTCAAGAATAGAGATTTTCAACCCTATCCTTTCAACATCAGAGATATTTAACACCTTGGCTTTATTTCTGAAAAAGGAAATAAACTTAAAGGTCTACATCAGGGGAACCTAGTCCCTTGGTAGGAACACTAGAAATAACACAAGCTCATGAAAGCAGTTAACTGGGACAGGTTGCCGGCAAAGAGAAGCTTCTGTGCAGAAGTCTGGCAAGCTAGCCAGCCCGCCTGAAGGAGCACAAAGACAGGATACAATGGTGACAGGACAGCAAAGGAATCAGCAGCAACTCCAGCCTGGGAGGGGCAACCCAAGGGAAATCTCTTCAGTAGTTCTATTATAATGCTCATCATACTCGATTACACTCACATGGTTAATTGTCTATCACCCCTACCAGACTGTGAATTCCTCCAGGGCAAAGACTCTGTTTACTTCTTTCTGCCTCAATGCCCATGATAAGCAAAAAGTCTCTACCCCCAACTGTTGGTGGGGGTGCAAATGGCTTGAGAATACACATCTTTAATTGAAATCTGGGCCATTGCATTTTCTTAAGGCCAGTTCTTCCTGGAGAATCACGATCAGAATCATAGTATTCTCTTGCTTTCATACAGTTACCCAACTGCGAGTCCTAACGACAGCAATGATTTGTTGAGCCTGGTCATGAGACTACTCTCCCTACTCAATACTGTATTGTCATTATGACTAGCCCCAAATTACCAAATTCCAGCACCATCCAACCAAGAAAGAGAAAGGCTAATTACCTCTAAATAGAACTTAGAAGTTTCAACCAATTCAATAGAGCCACCCAAGTGCATCCTCTGTCACATGGAGCCTCGTCAAACCTTGACTAACAAGCTGGCATATTTCATCATCCATCAGTCTCCACCAGCCTCACTCCACCTAAGACAGACTATTTGAAGAACAGGACGAATGAACCTTCAGTGTGTAGCTCCCTCTTCCCCATGATTTCTGCTGGAAATGCCAATATAGACCAACTGTCCAATTTTCCATGATCCACACCACAATTGGGGAACATTCTACCTGCCATATGTCACTTTTTTTCTGTCAGATTTCTCACAAGGCAAAGGAAACTGATTGTGTTTTTACATATAAATTAAATTGATACCTGTAATAAAACACCTGACTGAGTTGTGTGACTTAATAAATGCAGCCTGTTCAGGATAACTATGTCTGCACAAGATGGAGTGGCAGTAATCCATCAGGAATGGCAGGCCCTGCTGCCTGCCTGCTCCCAACTTGAAGCTGATCTCAGTGGCCCATGGAGTGTCTATTTTTCTCTCTGTCCTACCCATCCATTTTCTTTGGAGTATGAATGTTCTGGGGCTGCCAGATCTTATAGAGAGACTGTTCTCAGCCAGGCAGTGAAGTGCAATGAGAAGAGCACCTACTTTGGGCCAGGCATACTTGGGTAAGGATCCCCTCGATTCTTAATAGTAGGGTGCACTTAGATAACTCATTAATCTTCTCCAAGCCTCAGCTTCCCCAATATGTAATATGGCAATACATGCCTTTGAAGGTTCTTGTGGCATTAGAAATAAGGTATGTAAAACACCCGGCTTGCCTGTTGGTTATCCATAAACAGCAAGTAGTCAGTAGCCAGACATAAGTAGTCATTTGTGTCATCCTCCACTAAAAACTATATCTGTGTTATTGTTGTTGTTGCTGTTATTTTTAATCATTTTTAGTAGATTGAGAGTATAGAAGATTTTTCCAGAATGAGATAAACAGGATTAGAAGGGTAATATCCTCTTGGTGGAATAAAATAAAACTAAGAATCATCACTCAACTATTACTCAAGCACCCTTTCTCCTATGTTGGCCAGGTCCCTTTAGTTCATTCCAATTACCTTATCTCCAAATAGAAATAAGGAAAATAGGAATTTCAACAGTAGAACCTCACATAGATAAGAACATTTCTAAAAGCCTGAAAGATCATTTAAGATTCAACAGAGCCCTAACAACCAAGTTTTCCTGTCATTCCCTCAGCAACCACTTCCATTGTCTCCAGTGCTCTGCCATTAAGTGACCCAACACTCTCCTGATCCACTTCTCCTCTTGCTGTTCTAAGTGACACTATGTCCTCTTTTCTAGCTTTTTCAAGGTTTTTGCTTACATATAACTTCTACTTATTCATGGGTCCTAATTCTCATGACTTCTACTGTTCCATGAAGCCTGTCAATATGCCTCATAATGTCCTTTTTGTGTTCTCTGCCTCCATGGACAACCGCTAATTCTACATCTCATATTCAAACTCCCCAGTGGAAAAGAACTTCACAGTTCAGTTTATCACTGTCAAAAATAATCACCAACACCTGAGTGGGGAATAGCTCTTACACCAGGCTACCACAACTCAGACATCTAATCCTAATCCTCGTCCAGTGAGTTATGGCCAGGACCTCAGAATCAAAATTCTGCCTAGACACAGGACCCCCCAAGAGCTGCTGCCTTCAATAGCAGACTGTGGGGCTTGGCAGGCAGTTAGCACAACAGATTCCTCTCCAAAACATCTCTTTCGTTGGGCATTTTCATTCCAGAAAGGTTACATTAAACAGAGAATTGATTACTGCACCAGAGACAGTGCTTATTATACAGGATTGCTCAATTCACATATTTCAGAGTAATCAGAACAACCTAAAGCATGTCCTTTGGAAGACAGAGCTTTTGAATCATGGAAGACTTTGTATTTATGCACAAATGCAACCAAGTTAATACAAAATCTATTTCCAGTATAACTGGGAAATTTTCAAGCTGCCCCCTAAAATAAGAGCTGTGTCACAGAAGCAGGTGTGATATCTAACTTCGATTCTTGATCCTGTATTTGGTAGCTCCTCCATTCAATAAGTATTTATGGACCATATACTAACAAAAAGCAACTGCCTGTTGATGTTTTAATACCTATGGGTGATGAGGGACAGTTTCAAAATAGCTTTGGTGAATGCCAGGTGGTGAGCCCTGTGAAAATTGGTAAAACAATTACATTTCATGCCTGAAATTCACACCTCTAATCGTGATGTTCCGCTGTTTTATTTCTTGGCAACACATCCTTAACTCATTCCCTTGCAGCATTAAAGACTAACAATTCAACAAAGCCAACTCTCTTTGCTTGTAATCTGGATGAGCTTCTGTTTTATTCTGTCAAGAAAGAGTTGGGGGTCAGGGAAGTCCTTGGCCAACCAGAAGCTTCTTTTTTTAATGTTTGGGAGCATCATACTGTAATTTGTGGTAATTTAAGGCAATTTACATGACTTATTAAATGATGAAAAGTAAAGTAACGTTTTATGAATGATCACGAGGTCAGAGGACTCAAGGGTGATATACAGCAGCAGGAACAATCTCGCCTGTGAAATGCTGCAGAGGGCAGTTACCCAGATGTCATTCCTGCAAAAGCATCAGTCCAACAATTTCATGTCTCACACCGGCTGGACAGACCACATCTGAGCAGCCCCAGTGTGGTGCTTTTGTAATGTAGAATCCACTGAATGAAAGGCATGAAGAGGCTTAGTAGGTACCTTCATGATCCCCCAGGCAACAAAATCCTTTTGCTTAGAAGAATAAATTGAAATGATCTATTTAAGGGACTCTCTCCAGTTAGAAGGAGAGGTCCCTTCATCTCTATTGCCTCAGTATCTAGCATAGAACAGATAACCAATGAAAACTTGTTGGATTAAATAGGGTGGGGTTCACCCAGCTCAGACATCTCTTATGTGGGGTTGCTGATGACATTTAGAAACAAAAGAGGAGAATTAGCTAAAGATGACTTACTGGGATGACAGTGTATAGTTTCTTATTCATATACATATATATATATATGTGTGTATGTATATATATATATATATATATATATATGTCATATATCATGTATATATCATATGCATGCATGTATATGAGAAAGAACTTTACAGTGGGTTCTGGTATCACCAGAATGATTAAGGGTCTATTTTAAGGTCAGCCAAAACTGTCTCTGCTCATTCACTACAAATCTTCCCCTTATTAAAGACTGTTGTACACCAAAACTGCTCCAAATTTGCTTAAAATTTCCATCCTCAGCACTGCAAGGATTACCCCACCCTCACCCCAGTTCTCTCTGCAAAATGATACTTTTCAACCTAACTTGTTACCTCAAGAAGAACTGCCCTGGGCTGTGTCTGCTGGTTTCTCTCGTTTGGGAGGCTGTGTAATGGGGTTGGAAAGCACAGGCCTTGGAAAACATAGTCAAGGACTTATGTCTCACGTGTCCCCAGTTACTTAACTTCTTTAAAACTCAATACTTCTTCTCTAAAATAGTCATAATAATAGTAGCTATCTAGTAGGTATACTATACAGATGAAATTAGATAATGTATGTAAGGTACTTAATACAGTGTTTGGCGCATAATAAACTCTTTAAAAGTGGTACATATTTTTATTTCACACCATTTTTTCACATTATTTTCTAATCTGAACATTTTGAGTTATAGACCATTGTACTGAATTTCTTTCTGCTCTTTGTTCTGATAGGATGAAGTAAGCAGCAAAGCCACTTTTTCATTCGCATATGAACCAAAAACTGAGTCACCCGCAGGCAGAGAACATCTGATATTTCTACTCTAATATTATTAAATATAGCCCCCATTCCCAACCACAGAAGTACTTTAAACTCAACATGGGCTACACTTTGGCAGCCTCAGCAGATGGGATTATTAACTGTCATATAATCACTTAATTTACAGATGAAAAGAAAAAGTCTTGAATTCTAAGTGAATCTTAGGGACAGTGAGTCAGATTCTCTCTTTGCTCCAACCTAAACTCCTAATTCCAAGGACTGTTATCCTCAAATATTTCATTTGGCATATATTAAAGGAATGTCCATTCAGTGTAAAATGCTATGCTAGATATGCTCTTTTGACCAATCTCTACTCAATCAACTCTCTAGATTAAGTATTCACCTCGGTAGCCTGATAACTGAGGACCACCGAAGCTACCTGCTTAGGACTGATTGCCCACTTGGAATGTGTTCACACATTTTCTGCACCCAACAGCTAGGTTGTGAGTTTCACAAGTGCCAGTGGTGTTTTATTCTCAAATTTTCTGCTTATTGTAGGTGATACTGTGATCATGTCATATAACTATGATATAAACCCATTAAATACGGGTGCAAAAAGAGAGCTGTTATGCCAATAAAATTTAATAGAATGTTTTGAAAAGATTCAATGAAGGTGAGTCATTTTTAAATGCTATTAAATCAGCCATGAGAGAAAAGGTTTCAAAAAACTGGGAGGAAAAACTATAAAAATTTTAAAAGATTTTGCATTTTGTTTACTTGGCAAATAACCACAGTTTCAGCTCCACTTTAAAGAAATGGAATCTGGAAATTATAAACCTTGCAATGTGGGCAAGGTTTATGCAAGTAAAATGGTCCTCCTATCAGCAAACTCAATCAAAGAGAAGCCATGACCCTACATTAAAAGACTCATGATTAAATGTGCCTTTGACTGTTATAAGTTAAAATAAAATGTTTAAGATAAGCATACATCATTTTAATGGTAATTTAAGCAATTTTTTTCAATTAACCAAAAAGTAACTAATATAAATCACATGGCCTCATAATGTCTTGGTATACAATATACCCCAAGTCCATCATCGCAGTTGAAACACAGCAAGCCATTAGTAAAAGCTGGAAGGCAGGAAGGAAAGCTTGGGGGGTGGGGGGGTGGGGAAGAAAAGAAAAAGAATGGATTGCATGAATGGCTTTGAGGATTTAAGTAAAATTTTGGTTCTTAAACTGAAAGGTGGTCCATCAGGAAGATGGACCACCTTAAAAGTACATCACAAGTTAAGAAGTTAGTTTGCCTCATCTGCCCCTGACCCCTGCCAAAAAATGATTTCAAGTAAAAACTTTCCTACCAACCACACATTCACTAACTAAACCAAACTCCCAAGAAATTTGAGAAGATTCTCCCAGACTACTACTTCTCCTGCATTTAATATGTATGCTCTTCCTTCTGTCCATTGAGCATGCAAGAGGAGTTGAATTTTACACAGGTTCCACAGCTAGCAGAGGATGAGACAGTAGTCTAAAAGTAGCAGGAGGCAGTAATTCTGACTTGACAATTTCCAGCTGCAGATGTGTCAAAGGGTAGGAAGTTTCTACTTCGTGCATAAATTGTTGTGATGACTGTCCTACAAGAGAATGGGAAACTAAGGGAAAATGACATTGATTGAGTCTTACCATGCCCCATGCCCCATGCCCCAAGCCCTGTGCTGGTCCTTTATTTATTTAATCCCACAGCAATCATATGAGGAAGGCATTGATATCCTCATTTTACAGAGCAGCAAACAGACTCACAAAAGTACAGCTATTTGCTGAGAATCACACAGCTAGTGAAGAGAAGAAAGTCCCTGGACCTTCTCTGACCCCACCTTGCTCTCCAGTCTTACTTTTGGGATACCTGTGCCAGTTGAAATTGGTTTGTGCTGAGCCCACAAGAAAGTCCAGAGGTTTAAAGTTTCAACTAACTGAGAGCAGAAATCTAAAGACTATTAGGTACACCCACTGTCTCCATTCTCATCACAATGCAAGCAGCATAACCGTCTGGCACTCCAAATTATGTGAAGCGCCAAGAAGCACTTGAGTACACTGGAGGGTCCTTGTACACATTTGGGTAATTAGGACTGGAATCCTTCTAACCACTTATTGACCAAAGCAATTCCTCTCACAAAGGCTTCTCCTCACACATCTCTCTCTCTTTTTTTTAATCTGCATGAAAACTATCTCCCAGAGTAAGAGTTCCACCTAGAGGATGACAAAGAACCCCTGGACCACCTGCTATAAAATTATAAAGGAGAAAAACTATATAATGCTGAATGCAAAACAAATGCTCAATATGACCTTTATGACACAGTCTTATTTAATCCTCAATAACAACCCCTAGAGAGAGATACTATTATTATTCCCATTTTGTTGAAAAGGTAACTGAGGCTTCTCAAAGCCAATAATTTTTCTGAACTCACTCAGCGATCAAGTATTCACAAGCGAATTAAAAACTCAGGTTTTCATGAACAAATTTTGGACTCATAAGTGGTATTACTGCATCTTTAGCAACAAAAATACTGAAAGATTGAATAATGGGCTCAAAGGTTCAAAATATTATCCTTTGCTTCTAGGTCACGCCCCCCCCCCAAATTCGCTGGTGTAAATGCTTCCTTCACCCTTTTGTGCTACTATGCTCTCGTTAGAAACTATTACATTACTGTCACAAGCAATCTGACTTAAGCCCACTCACACTCAAGCATAAATAAAACTTAATCAATAAGGCTTAAGCTTTAATTATTTATTTATTCAAATTGATTATTTAAGCTTAACAAATAAAGCTTAAGCAAAAATTCATTATTTCTTTACCATGCAATTAATTATTCACAACTAAATTAAGATAAACAAGGCTTAGTATGTCAGCCCTCAATAGACAACCCCAGTCAGGTCTGGGCTGGCTCCAATTCTCCTTCCTTCTCTCTGTCCCATGCCCCAACTACTCCAGTTTCTTCCTTCTCTCTAGGCTGCTACCACCCACCTCATCCCTCAAGAGTCTTCTCCCCCAAGCCCACCTCCAAAATAGGATACAACCCACTTAACAACCCCAGTACTTATAGATTTGAGACAAATTCATAAACCCTTTGTGTTATAAGGATTTCCCTATTGAGTACAATGGGTAAGTAAACAGAAGATAACATAGGGTAATAAGGCAGTTTTGGCTTTCCAAAATAGCCACCACAGTATCTCCCAGCCCACATGCACTTATTAAAATGTGACTCTGGCACTCTTTTCATTAAGTAGCAAGGTCCATATTCACTTCTTGGAACATGGATAGATCTTTGTAACTACCTGACAATAGAGAACAATGGAAATGATGCCATGTGACTTCCCATTACAAGAAATGTCAGAACCTTTCTCTTTGCTTTCTTAGGACAACCGTTTTAGAACTCAGACACCATGCTGTGAATAAATCTAAACTACCTCCTTGGAGAAAGACCAGATTGATGAAGTCATAGGTCAATGTTCTGCTCAAGAGAACAGCTTCATACTCTCGAAGTATTGCAGGATTTTTTTTACCACAATACCTGGGATTTGTTGTCTTGCCAATTTGAAGAATGAAGAGGGGGACAAAAAATGAGCAGCAGGCAAAAGTTTATTAGAATATAAGATTAGAAAGGAAGAATAGTAGGAAAGCTCTCTTTACAGAGAGGGGACATTTGAAAGTGAATGCCCCAAGACTATAGGCAAGGGTCCTTGTTTTATAAGGTTCTGGTCAGGCCTCCCTCCCCCTCCCTTCCTCCTTGTTCCTTCACAGGTTCCACCCCTATTGGCCTGATGGTGCTAGATGCTGGGTTCTCCATTCCTGATTGGATGAGGGGTGGTCTGTGGCCATATTTAGGTCTTTTCTAAAATCTCTGAGGGGAAACCTGAGGGAGAATAGGTGGGATCTGTTATATTCTTAAGAGGAACCTTACGCTTGAGGGGGTTTGCTATGGTCAGACATTGCCAGCATTGATCCAAGATATGTTTTTTCCCCTCCAGGGACCTCAGGTTCTATCCTTTCCCTCTCTGCCTATTTCATCCTCTTTTCCTATCATAATAGGAATAATGCACCTGCATGAATTATTTTAACTTTAACTATTATAACAGCTTCCAGAGTAATATTACTGTCTTTCTAATCTCTAAACAGGATTAGATTACTGAAAATAATCAGATTTGGATCCCAGCTCAATGGCTGGTATATAGTAGCACTACAAATATTTTTTTAATTCAATAATTAAATGAAGCATTAACTGTTAGTTGTTGGTCAAGGAAGACTACCTGGAAAAGGTTACATTTGAGCTGAGTATAGAATAATGGGTTGAACTGGAACATTCAAAGTGAGAATTCTGTTTGAGTAAAGACTCAGACAGCAAAGTGATGGCCATTTCTAGGGGCCAGCACACTATGTGGAAATATAGGAACATAGATCATATGAGAAGAAACAGTGAGAGAAGAGTTTGGTGAGGTAGGGTATGATGAGTCATGTTGTAATTTAAATTTTGACTTTATTTGCTAGCCATTGGGAGATATTGAAAAATTTTAAGAAAGAGAGTGTTGGTATCATATTTTCCCTAAGCTACACTTCCAAATTTTAAATCATTTCTTCTTGACATAAGTGTCAATCAAATAAACCATGCCTTATGTAAATGTATGAACATGCCTTTTCTATATCTAATAGTCAATGATGTTAGGATTCCTGGCCAAAATAATGTTCCAAAATCAGCAGAACAAGCGCTAACTCCTTAACCTTCTCTGAGAACCTAAGGATGTGTCTAGAGATAACTGACACTTTATGACAAGTTCTTGATATCCCAATGGAATGGAACTCGGTACAGAATCACCAGCCAGGCTTCTTGTGTCTCCTGCATAAAAACTACTATGATAAAAGGATTATCATCCAGAGAGAAGCAGTATAATTATTAACTCCAGCAGCACCTGAGACACTACTTTGCAAAGAATCCTTTCCAAATAGCCTGAAGCTGATATTTCTTTCACAGTATACGCTGGGATGAGCTTCCTTTACCTGTGACTCTGAAGAAAAATTTTCTGTAACTTTTAGCATGATTTCCAAATGATCTACCAGAAATATCATTAAAAACAGATTCCTCTACTAGGTCAATTCATATGTATTCAAATATGTAGTGAATGTCTACTATGTGCCAGTCATTTTATACACACTACTTCATTTAATCCAGCCTTAGAGTTCATGAGAAAACGGTCCATTATAATGCCTAATTTAGAAATGATGAAGCCCAAGTTCAAGGACATTAAGTAATTAGGCCAAGGTCACACAGTCAGTAAAGGCTAGTGTCAAACATTGGCTGGATATAGTTGTTGTTTTTTTTTTTCTTCTCCAATTATCCAGTTCTGTCCCTCTAGGAAAGGAACCAGATTGGTATTGCAAGTACAAAACTGAGGAAGTGTCATCTCTGCTCTCAAGGGCCTCACAAACTATGTGGAAAATGACAGATAAACAAAGAAGAAATAATTAAGGGCCAAATTGAAATACCAATAAGATGCAGTAGAAGCATTAAAAAAAAAAAACTGTAATTACTTCTAGTCACAAGAATCCGTAAGGCCTTACAAAGGAGAAAAATTTGACATGAATTTTCATGATTGAACAAGATTCTGACTGATAATGGACTAGAGAAGACCACTAAGTGACAACCACCACCGGAATTAGGAGCTGGGACTAGGTTGTCAGACACACCCGAATCCAACAGAAATCTCAAAATCAATTCTAGCTATTGGAGTCATCAGATAAACATCTAAAGAAACATATCTATTATATTTAAAGTATATGGCAATATACTGAAAGTAAAACTAAGAGAAAGAAAACAGTTGCAAGTCAAAACCAAATGAGATGTCACCTCATACCAGTTAGAATGAGTATTACCAAAAGACAAGAGATAATAAGTGTTGGCAAAGATGTAGAGAAAAGGGAACCCTTGTGCACTGTTGATGGGAATGTAAATTGGTACAACCACTATGGAAAACAGTATGGGAGTTCCCCCAAAAATTAAAAATAGAACTTCCAGATGATATAGCAATCCTACTTCTGCATATTTATACAAAGGAAATAAAAACACTAATTTGATGTTAATTGCAGCATTATTTACAGTAGTCAAAACACAGAAATAACCTGTGTCCATCAATAAAGAAAATGTGACATGTATATGTCTATGTGCATATATATATATACATATCCATACAATAGAATATTATTCAGCCATTAAAAAGAATGAAATCTTGCTATTTGTGACAACATGAATGGATGGATCTTGAGGGTATTATGCTAAGTGAAATAAGTCAGACAGAGGAATACAAAGATCTCACTTATGTGTAGAATCTTAAAAAAAAAAAAGCCCATAGATACAGAGAACAGATTGGTAGTTGCCAGAGGGAGAGAATTGGGGGTGGGCAAATGGGTGAAGGGACCCAAAAGCTACAAGCTTACAGTTATAAAATAAATGAGTCCTAGGGATATAATGTACAGCCTTGTGACTGCAGTTAATAATACAATTGCATATTTAAAAGTTACTGAAAGAGTGAATCTTAAAAGTTCTCATCACAAGAAAAAAAATCTGTAACTGTATTTGGTGACAGATGTTAACTACACTTACTATGGTGAATATTTTGTAATATATATGAATGTTGAATCATTGTGTTGTACACCTGAAACAAATATAACATTATATGTCAATTATACCTCAATTTTTAAAAAAGAGAACATTAGAATGGAATAGGAAACAAACAAAAAAAGAATTAGAGAAAATTAGCAGACCCAATGCATCAATTTACAAAGTGGTCTAAAAATAACAGCATGCCTAAGTTTCCTTTGTTCCAGGAATGAAAAAATCTCTTAATGTAATTCACCAAATACAATATTCCAGAAAGGAAAAACAAAAAACAAAACAAAACAAAACCGTATGATCATTTTGATGAGGGAGCAAAAGGCAAGCAGAGAGCAAAGCACAAGCCAACAATCCCCCTCCCCAAGTGGGATATCTGTGACATTCCTTGGGCACTCCTGGCTGCCCAAGAACAAAGGAAAGGGGAAAAACAAATGGTTAACTGATAGAGATCACAGTCATGCAGGACATGAGTCTCCATCAGTTTACAATGTCTTAGGAAATTACAGGGAAAAAAAGGCAATCTTATCAATAGCCTAACCTCCAGAAACCCATAAACTCAGTTTCCTGGAGCCCTAACATCACCCTACCCCCAAAGTGATTTGGGGAACAAAGGCAGAAGGAAATGGTAGATAAAACTAAGTTTCCTTTTAACCTGCATCCCATTGACAAATACTTGAGGCAAATACAGAGTATAATATTGCAAACTCCCTAGCGTCTTAATGTTAATGCCCTTTTAAAGGGAAAAATAACTTTAGTTCAACAATAGGAAGGTCTCCAGTATCTTTTGACTGCTCTTTAGCAGATGAAAGTCTTTTTGGAAACCTCCCTTTTTCCTTACCCTCTCCCAGCTGCCAAGTATATAACCAGTCACTCCTCACAACCTCAGTACAGCTTTCTGCCCACTGGTCCTGTCCCAACACTTTAATAAAACCACTTTTTTGCACCAAGGAGATCTCAAGAATTCTTTTTTGGCCTTTGGCTCTGGACCCTCACCAGGTAAACTTCATCGATCTAAATATGTACAGAACAAAATTTTAACTAAATTCAATATTCCTTTTTGACTAAAACTCTCAGCAAATTAAGAATTAAAGAAAATTTCCTTAAATTGATAAACAACCATGCAGCAGACATACTCAAAGGTAAAATTTTAAATGAGCCCTCCTTGGGGCACCTGGGTGGCTCAGTCGGTTAAGCGTCCAACTTCAGTCAGGTCATGATCTCGCGGTCCATGGGTCCGAGCCCCGCGTCGGGCTCTGTGCTGACAGCTCAGAGCCTGGAGCCTGTTGCAGATTCTGTTTTTCCCTCTTTCTCTGACCCTCCCCTGTTCATGCTCTCTGTCTCAAAAATAAATAAATGTTAAAAAAAAAAATTAAATAAATAAATGAGCCCTCCTTTAAAATCAAGGACATAAGGATGCCCATTATTGCAGTTTCTCTCTAATATTGCACTTGAGCTGATATCCAGAATAGTGATATAAGGAGGGGGGAAAAATATATGTAAGCCTTGCATTAAAATGAAAGAAATGAAACTATCATACTTTGTAGTTGATATGAATATCTACTTAGAAAACCCAAAAGAATATTCAGACCAATTTGCAGAATAAAGATCTACTAATTCTAGAGAAATGGAATTTAGCTAAACTTTTAATTAGATTCAGTACTGTAAAGTCAATTTTCTCCAAAATTAAAATGCCAATTCTAATCGAATCTCAACAAGCTTTTCATCTAATTTGACAAGCTAATTCTAAAATATATGTGGAAGAACAAAAAGTAAGAATAATTATCCAAGTACACTATGTGGAAACATATATAATAAAGTTAACGTTACAAATCAGTGGGAAAAGTATAGTAAAGAATTCCTTGAGCCACAGAACTACAAAATCTTATAGAATAGTATTAATAAATTTGATTATATTATAATTCAAAACACCTTTCTATCAAAACAAGACATGAAGACAAGACGGCGGCTTAGGAGGACGCTGGGCTCACCGCACGTCCTGCTGATCACTTAGATTCCATCTACACCTGCCTAAATAACCCAGAAAACCGCCAGAGGATTAGCAGAACGGAGTCGCCGGAGCCAAACGCAGATGAGAGGCCCACGGAAGAGGGTAGGAAGGGCGACCATGCGCTCTACGGACTGGCGGGAGGGAGCCGGGGCGGAGGGGCGGCTCCTCGGCCAAGCAGAGCCCCCGAGTCTGGCTTGCAAAAGCGGAGGGGCCTGACGGACTGTGTTCCCACAACAAGCACGACTTAGCATCTGGGAGGTCATAAGTTAACAGCTCTGCTCGGAAAGCGGGAAGGCTGGAGGACAAAGGGAGGGAGAGCTGCTGAGCCCCCTGACGACAGAGCTCAGTTTGGTGGGGAACAAAGGCGCTCGCCAGCGCCATCTCCCCCGCCCATCCCCCAGCCAAAATCCCAAAGAGAACAAGTTCCTGCCAGGGAACTTGCTCGCTCCGCGCAAACACCCAACTCGGCGCTTCTGCAGAGCCAAACCTCCGGCAGCGGATCTGACTCCCTCCCGCTGCCACAGGGCCCCTCCTGAAGTGGATCACCTAAGGAGAAGCGAGCTAAGCCTGCCCCTCCTGCCCCCGAGCACCTTGCCTACCCACCCCACCTAATACGCCAGATCCCCAGCATCACAAGCCTGGCAGGGTGCAAGTAGCCCAGACGAGCCACACCACCCACAGTGAATCCCGCCCCTAGGAGAGGGGAAGAGAAGGCACACACCAGTCTGACTGTGGCCCCAGCGGTGGGCTGGGGACAGACATCAGGTCGGACTGCGGCCCCGCCCACCAACTCCAGTTATACACCACAGCACAGGGGAAGTGCCCTGCAGGTCCTCACCACGCCAGGGACTATCCAAAATGACCAAGCGGAAGAACTCCCCTCAGAAGAATCTCCAGGAAATAACAACAGCTAATGAGCTGATCAAAAAGGATTTAAATAATATAACAGAAAGTGAATTTAGAATAATAGCCATAAAATTAATCGCTGGGCTTCAAAACAGTATACAGGACAGCAGAGAATCTCTTGCTACAGAGATCAAGGGACTAAGGAACAGTCACGAGGAGCTGAAAAACACTTTAAACGAAATGCATAACAAAATGGAAACCACCACAGCTCGGCTTGAAGAGGCAGAGGAGAGAATAGGTGAACTAGAAGATAAAGTTATGGAAAAAGAGGAAGCTGAGAAAAAGAGAGATAAAAAAATCCAGGAGTATGAGGGGAAAATTAGAGAACTAAGTGATACACTAAAAAGAAATAATATACGCATAATTGGTATCCCAGAGGAGGAAGAGAGAGGGAAAGGTGCTGAAGGGGTACTTGAAGAAATAATAGCTGAGAACTTCCCTGAACTGGGGAAGGAAAAAGGCATTGAAATCCAAGAGGCACAGAGAACTCCCTTCAGACGTAACTTGAATCGATCTTCTGCACGACATATCATAGTGAAACTGGCAAAATACAAGGATAAAGAGAAAATTCTGAAAGCAGCAAGGGGTAAACGTGCCCTCACATATAAAGGGAGACCTATAAGACTCGTGACTGATCTCGCTTTTGAAACTTGGCAGGCCAGAAAGAATTGGCACGAGATTTTCAGGGTGCTAGACAGAAAAAATATGCAGCCAAGAATCCTTTATCCAGCAAGTCTGTCATTTAGAATAGAAGGAGAGATAAAGGTCTTCCCAAACAAACAAAAACTGAAGGAATTTGTCACCACTAAACCAGCCCTACAAGAGATCCTAAGGGGGACCCTGTGAGACAAAGTCCCAGAGACATCACTACAAGCATAAAACATACAGACATCACAATGACTCTAAACCCGTATCTTTCTATAATAACACTGAATGTAAATGGATTAAATGCGCCAACCAAAAGACACAGGGTATCAGAATGGATAAAAAAACAAGACCCATCTATTTGCTGTCTACAAGAGACTCATTTTAGACCTGAGGACACCTTTAGATTGAGAGTGAGGGGATGGAGAACTATTTATCATGCGACTGGAAGCCAAAAGAAAGCTGGAGTAGCCATACTTATATCAGACAAACTAGACTTTAAAGGCTGTAACAAGAGATGAAGAAGGACATTATATAATAGTTACAGGGTCTATCCATCAGGAAGAGCTAACAATTATAAATGTCTATGCGCCGAATACCGGAGCCCCCAAATATATAAAACAATTACTCATAAACATAAGCAACCTTATTGATAAGAATGTGGTCATTGCAGGGGACTTTAACACCCCACTTACAGAAATGGATAGATCATCTAGACACACGGTCAATAAAGAAACAAGGGCCCTGAATGAGACATTGGATCAGATGGACTTGACAGATATATTTAGAACTCTGCATCCCAAAGCAACAGAATATACTTTCTTCTCGAGTGCACATGGAACATTCTCCAAGATAGATCATATACTGGGTCACAAAACAGCCCTTCATAAGTATACAAGAATTGAAATTATACCATGCTTACTTTCAGACCACAATGCTATGAAGCTTGAAATCAGCCACAGGAAAAAGTCTGGAAAACCTCCAAAAGCATGGAGGTTAAAGAACACCCTACTAACGAATGACTGGGTCAACCAGGCAATTAGAGAAGAAATTAAAAAATATATGGAAACAAACGAAAATGAAAATACAACAATCCAAACGCTTTGGGACGCAGCAAAGGCAGTCCTGAGAGGAAAATACATTGCAATCCAGGCCTATCTCAAGAAACAAGAAAAATCCCAAATACAAAATCTAACAGCACACCTAAAGGAACTAGAAGCAGAACAGCAAAGGCAGCCTAAACCCAGCAGAAGAAGAGAAATAATAAAGATCAGAGCAGAAATAAACAATATAGAATCTAAAAAAACTGTAGAGCAGATCAACGAAACCAAGTGTTGGTTTTTTGAAAAAATAAACAAAATTGACAAACCTCTAGCCAGGCTTCTCAAAAAGAAAAGGGAGATGACCCAAATAGATAAAATCATGAATGAAAATGGAATTATTACAACCAATCCCTCAGAGATACAAACAATTATCAGGGAATACTATGAAAAATTATATGCCAACAAATTGGACAACCTGGAAGAAATGGACAAATTCCTGAACACCCACACTCTTCCATATTCAATCAGGAGGAAATAGAAAGCTTGAACAGACCCATAACCAGCGAAGAAATTGAATCGGTTATCAAAAATCTCCCAACAAATAAGAGTCCAGGACCAGATGGCTTCCCAGGGGAGTTCTACCAGACGTTTAAAGCAGAGATAATACCTATCCTTCTCAAGCTATTCCAAGAAATAGAAAGGGAAGGAAAACTGCCAGACTCATTCTATGAAGCCAGTATTACTTTGATTCCTAAACCAGACAGAGACCCAGTAAAAAAAGAGAACTACAGGCCAATATCCCTGATGAATATGGATGCAAAAATTCTCAATAAGATACTAGCAAATCGAATTCAACGGCATATAAAAAGAATTATTCACCATGATCAAGTGGGATTCATTCCTGGGATGCAGGGCTGGTTCAACATTCGCAAATCAATCAACGTGATACATCACATTAACAAAAAAAGAGAGAAGAACCATATGATCCTGTCAATCGATGCAGAAAAGGCCTTTGACAAAATCCAGCACCCTTTCTTAATAAAAACGCTTGAGAAAGTCGGGATAGAAGGAACACACTTAAAGATCATAAAAGCCATTTATGAAAAGCCCACAGCCAACATCATCCTCAACGGGGAAAAACTGAGAGCTTTTTCCCTGAGATCAGGAACACGACAGGGATGCCCACTCTCACCGCTGCTGTTTAACATAGTGCTGGAAGTGCTAGCATCAGCAATCAGACAACAAAAGGAAATCAAAGGCATCAAAATTGGCAAAGATGAAGTCAAGCTTTCCCTTTTTGCAGATGACATGATATTATACATGGAAAATCCGATAGACTCCACCAAAAGTCTGCTAGAACTGATACATGAATTCAGCAAAGTTGCAGGATACAAAATCAATGTACAGAAATCAGTTGCATTCTTATACACTAACAATGAAGCAACAGAAAGACAAATAAAGAAACTGATCCCATTCACAATTGCACCAAGAAGCATAAAATACCTAGGAATAAATCTAACCAAAGATGTAAAGGATCTGTATGCTGAAAACTATAGAAAGCTTATGAAGGTAATTGAAGAAGATTTAAAGAAATGGAAAGACATTCCCTGCTCATGGATTGGAAAAATAAATATTGTCAAAATGTCAATACTACCCAAAGCTATCTACACATTCAATGCAATCCCAATCAAAATTGCACCAGCATTCTTCTCGCCACTAGAACAAGCAATCCTAAAAATCATATGGAACCACACAAGGCCCCGAATAGCCAAAGTAATTTTGAAGAAGACCAAAGCAGGAGGCATCACAATCCCAGACTTTAGCCTCTACTACCAAGCTGTCATCATCAAGACAGCATGGTATTGGCACAAAAACAGACACATAGACCAATGGAATAGAATAGAAACCCCAGAACTAGACCCACAAACGTATGGCCAACTCATCTTTGACAGAGCAGGAAAGAACATCCAATGGAAAAAAGACAGTCTCTTTAACAAACGGTGCTGGGAGAACTGGACAGCAACATGCAGAAGGTTGAAACTAGACCACTTTCTCACACCATTCACAAAAATAAACTCAAAATGGATAAAGGACCTAAATGTGAGACAGGAAACCATTAAAACCTTAGAGGAGAAAGCAGGAAAAGACCTCTCTGACCTCAGCCGTAGCAATCTCTTACTCGACACATCCCCAAAGGCAAGGGAATTAAAAGCAAAAGTGAATTACTGGGACCTTATGAAGATAAAAAGTCTGCACAGCAAAGGAAACAACCAACAAAACTAAAAGGCAACCAACGGAATGGGAAAAGATATTCGCAAATGACATATCGGACAAAGGGCTAGTATCCAAAATCTATAAAGAGCTCACCAAACTCCACACCGGAAAAACAAATAACCCAGTGAAGAAATGGGCAGAAAACATGAATAGACACTTCTCTAAAGAAGACATCCGGATGGCCAACAGGCACATGAAAAGATGTTCAGCGTCGCTCCTTATCAGGGAAATACAAATCAAAACCACACTCAGGTATCACCTCACGCCAGTCAGAGTGGCCAAAATGAACAAATCAGGAGACTATAGATGCTGGAGAGGATGTGGAGAAACGGGAACCCTCTTGCACTGTTGGTGGGAATGCAAATTGGTACAGCCGCTCTGGAAAGCAGTGTGGAGGTTCCTCAGAAAATTAAAAATAGACCTACCCTATGACCCAGCAATAGCTCTGCTAGGAATTTATCCAAGGGATACAGGAGTACTGATGCATAGGGCCACTTGTACCCCAATGTTCATAGAAGCACTCTCAACAATAGCCAAATTATGGAAAGAGCCTAAATGTCCATCAACTGATGAATGGATAAAGAAATTGTGGTTTATATACACAATGGAATTCTACGTGGCAATGAGAAAAAATGAAATATGGCCTTTTGTAGCAACGTGGATGGAACTGGAGAGTGTGATGCTAAGTGAAATAAGCCATACAGAGAAAGACAGATACCATATGGTTTCACTCTTATGTGGATCCTGAGAAACTTAACAGGAACCCATGGGGGAGGGGAAGGAAAAAAAAAAAAAGAGGTTAGAATGGGAGAGAGCCAAAGCATAAGAGACTGTTAAAAACTGAGAACAAACTGAGGGTTGATGGGGGGTGGGAGGGAGGAGAGGGTGGATGATGGGTATTGAGGAGGGCACCTTTTGGGATGAGCACTGGGTGTCTTATGGAAACCAATTTGTCAATAAATTTCATAAAAAAAAAAAAGAAGACATGAAGAAAATGAAAAGATAAACCATAAACTGGGAGAAAATATATAAAACAAAACAGAATTCATGCAGTGCCTGGGTGGCTCAGTCATTAAGCACCCAACTTTGGCTCAGGTCATTATCTCACCGCTGGGCTTGTGAGTTTGAGCCCAGCCCCATGTTGGGCTCTGTGCTGACAGCTTAGAGCCTAGAGCCTGCTTCAGATTCTGTCTCTGTCTCTGTGCCCTTCCTGTGCTCACACACTGTCTGTCTGTCTGTCTCTCTCTATCTCAAATATAAATAAACATTTGAAAAAAAATTTTTTAACAAAACAGAATTCTTTGTCCAGAATATATTAAGTTGAACCATATAAAACCATTACTATGTTAGTGGTGAAAAAATGGTCAAACATTGACAACTCATTTGGTTGAACTTAATATAGAGTTCCTATGAATCATTAAGAAAATACTAAGCAGAGAATGACATAGGCATCATGGCAGTATAGGGTCTCCCTCATTTTTGCCTCCCTAAATGTTTCCCATCCATCAACAAACAAAAGTACCTCTGTAGGAGGTGTGGGATTTAGCACCAAAGGCTACAGGATATGGGAGCAGTCCCGCCCACCTGTGCCCACCTGCCTGTGCCGCAGGTCATAGGAAAACATACCTCAGTTGGGCTATTGACCATGAAGTGACCTGTGAACCACCTCTAGCCCATCTCCATCCTGGTCCTGGAATCCCTAAGGAACACTAACTGAGACAATCACCAACACACAAGACAGCCTTTATGGAAGTCCAGGTTTCTGGAGAATATTCAACACTTGCGGGGAGTAAAAAATACAAGTTTGGATGCACTGGAGTAAGAAAACCATTAGACTCTACCTGTGTCACCCCTCCCCCTAGGCGGCACAGTTTAGGGCTCAAAGAGATTTCCCTCATGAGGTCCCCTAAGAGAAAGGGAGAAATGGTGAGTGAGTGTGCCTGGCTTCCCCCACTGTGCAGGTGTCACCAAAGAGGCTCATTTTTCTCTAGCTCCATGGAGAACTAAATCAAGGGCTCCATGACTGGAGGGCTGGACAAATCTGGAAAAGTACACAGAACTCTCAGAGAGCATGAGAGGGACTAAAAGGGCTCCATCAAGAAGCCCTCCCATGATCTGCTGGTAGAGCCCCACCTACGGATCCTCCAACTAACCCAAAGATGCTTCCAGCCCCTCCAGTGCCTCAACCACACACACCCACTGTGTGGCTGTTTACCAGGGCGTCTTCCTGTAGGTGGGAGTGAGGGCAAGCTTTGGAAGATGGCAAGTGAGTCCCGGGAAAGCAAGCCCTAACCTGTGGTCCAGGGAGAGACCACACAATGGAGCTGTAGCGCTATCTATGGCAGAAAAAAAAGAGAGGCTGTCAGTACTGGGCTTGGTGCCTTTCAGGATGCAGAGAAGGCATATATAAAGTTTTAAAAATTCTGCCACAAGAGGGAGGAAGAAACCTAAAGCAGGTGTATCCACAGGAAGTCTGAGAAAACCTCAAAATCTCTAGCAGGGCAGATGGAGTCTATTTCTTCCCAGAAGTCAGTAAAAACTAGACTAGGTGACTGCCACTTCAAATGTGAAGGCAGCAACATGAAACTCAAAGGAACATGGAAAATCAAGAAAATTTAACACCACCAAAGGACCACATAATCTTCTGGTAACTGAACCCAAAGACAAGGAAACCTACAATTTACCTGATAAAGAATTCTGGGGTGCCTGGTTAGCTCAGTCAGTTAAGTGACCAACATTGGCTCAAGTCATGATCTCATGGTTGATGAGTTCGAGCCCCGCTTCAGGCTCTGTACTGGCAGTACTGAGCTTGCTTGGGATTCTCTCCCTCTCTTCTCTCTGCCTCTCTCTCCCCCACTCATGGATTTTCTCTTTCAAAATAAATAAACTTTTAAAAAAAGAATTCAAAATAGCTCTTGTAATAAAACTCAATGTACTGTAAGAATACACAGAAAGACATTTCAATGAAACCAGGTATTATATATGTGATATATACATATGCAATGTAATATTATTCAACCACTAGAGAAGGAAGGAAGTCCTCCAATTTGTGACAAGATGGATAGATCCTGAGGGTATTATGCTAAGTGAGATAAGTCAAAGACAAATATTATATGTTTTGACTTATACGTGGAATCTAAAAAAGCCAAACTCCAAGAAACTGAGACTACTGTAGTGGTTATCAGGAGGTGGGTGAGTGAGAGAAATGGAGAGATATTGGTCAAAAGTTACAAACTCTTAGTTATAAAATGAAAAAGTTCTGGGATTCTAATGTAAGCATGGTGGCTATAGTCAATAATACTGTATTATATACTTCAAAGTTTCTCATAGAGATCTTAAATGTTCTCCCCACAAAAAGGAAATGGCAACAATATGGTATGACAAAGATGTTAGCTAACACTATGATGGTAATCATTTTGCAATAAATAAAAACATAAAATCAACATACTGTACACCTTAAATTTACACACGGTTATATGTCAATTATATCCCAATAAAAATGGCAAAAAGAAAAAAACTAAGCCCTCTTATACAAAAAAAATGACTAACAGACATAACCAGCATTTCATAAAAGTGCAAACTGGCCAATCTACAACTGAATAAGGAAAACATAAGCCCAGAAATATATGCAATCTCATCTGCATTATATTGGCAGAAATTAAAGACTGACAATGCCTAGAAAGCCAATTGTGGTCCAGGCATTGCTGAAGAAGTAGTACAAAAAGAATTTTCACTCAGTGCTGATTTTCCATCTTGGAATAAGCCACCATTATTGCTCCTTGCCCTCTCAATCCTATCTCTCTCCAGGACAAGAGGAAAAACAAAGGACATTATTGGGCATAAGACTAGTGAACTGGACTCTTATAACTTGTACAATGTTCAGATTTGTTCAGGTGTAACAAGAACGATGGAAATAAAATTGCTGGACTCTAGTTTACACAGGAAACCTATACTTCAGGGCAGTAGCTCTCAGACTTTACCATGTACCAGAATCACCTGGAGGAGTTCACAGATTTCTTGGCTCCACTTGCAAAATTTCTGATTCAGGAGTCTGTGATGGGGCCCATGAATTTGCATTTCTAACAGCCTTGAGCTAATGCTGCTGCTGCTGGTGCTCTGGGGACCACACTTTCTGAACTCTCAATCTGGAGAATGAATTTTATTTAGTATTGACTGAGAAGAAAGGAATGATACAATGGAAGGAAAGTTAGTATTTATTTGTGCCATGCACCATGTGCCAGGCAAAGTGCTTTTAAGTAAATTACTTTAACAGTCACAGCAAATTCATAAAGTAGATGGCATTAATGCCATTTCACAGGTAAGGAAACTAAGGCTCTCGAAGTTTAGGTATTTTTCCAGTATCCCACATGTAATACATGACAGAAGGGGAGATTAAAACATAGGTCTGACTATACCTCTGATACTCTTTGTACTCTTTGCCCTGTACCTCCATGATTGTCAATGAGACAAAACATCCTCTACCATTGGTATCGCCGCATAAGATGTGAGCAGACCACAGTTGCGTGGTATGGGCAAGTGCCTCACCAGTATAGAAGTGTAGAATCAATATAAGGAAGGTAGAAGTGGCATATCAGGGGATAAAACAAACAAACAAACAAACAAACAAAAAAACAACTCAGTCCTAAGGACCCTCCTAATACTATAATCAATAGTGAGGAAGAACATTGTAGGTACTCCTTTATATTTACATTTTCTAGTTTTAGAGAACTATGAACACACAATTACATTTATTTAGCAACAAATACATTGAGTATAATTCATTTCAGGGTATGTTAAACTCTTAGAAGAGAAATTCTCTGTTTAGGGCCCCAAAATAAAAGATTCCAACAGAGGTCATTAAGAAAACATCGTCTAATGGAGTAACCCCAACATCTTTATCCAGCCCCTCTCTGGTTGGAGCATTGATCAGGTCAGAAAAGTAAAACAGGCAAGCAAACAAAACCACTCTTACTCTTAATGTCTAATGTTTCCATGACCATAAGTGTTACAGAATACAATACGGAGTGGCTGTTTATGCCATATTCCTCAGACTCTTCTTAAAGTTTAGGTAGAAAACCCTCCTCAGGGATTGTGAAGCTAGAACTGACAGCCAGAGCTCCTTAAAGTGCCTGTGGTTTCTGAATAGGATTACACCAGGGACTGTATGCGTGACTAGCATTTCAGGAGAGGGAAGGCATCAAACAATGTGAACATTTATTACTATTTATGTTTTATGTTAACATCTTACATGTCTGCAACTCTACAAAAACTCAAAAAGATCAAGAAGCTCACTTGAATTTGTAGTGCTAGCTAGCATGAATAACTCTCCACTTCTGTTACCTCTTTAAAGCAGCAAAAACAAACAAACAAAATAAAACAAAACAAAAAACACCAAGACTTCCTATGTGGACAAAACCCAGGTTTATAAGAAAGTAAAAAATAGCAAATTGTTGTGCAGCAAAATTAGTCTAGCCTGCTACAGAGGTCCAGGTACAAATGCTAAAGTAATCAGCTACTTACCCTGTAAATGGGTGTTCTGATCACCAATTCCAGTGTGGCGGGTGGAGAGAGAAGGTCCCCAAACCAACAAGCAATTGTCAGGATACCAGCTGGGTGTCCTATAATTCAGCTCAATTCTTACACTGTCTACCTTGAGAAAGCATTAGCGTCTAACGGTTGAGAGCTTAGTCCCACAAGAACTGCCCTCTCCCCACATTAAATGTCAGTCCCAAACCCAGGCTGTTAACTGTACTTCTGACCAACCAGCTATAGATGGGAGGTTCCAACAACTCAGGATGCCAATTACAAGCCTATGTGGTTCCCACAATACCCTCCTTGGGTCCAATTAACTTGCTAGAGCAGCTCACAGAACTCAGAAAACCTGTTTGTATATTAGATCACCTGTTTGTTATAAAAGGATGTAACTCAGGAACAGGGCAAGTTATGGGAAAAGGGTACGGAGCTTTCATGTGGACTACTCCCCCTAAATCTCCATGTGTTCACCAACCCAGAAGCTCTCCAAACACTGTTCTATGGGTTTTTTATGGAGGCATCACTACATAGGTATGACTGATTAAAGTATTGGCCAGTGGTGACTGATGCAACCACCAGCCACTCTCCGCTCTCCTGAGGTGAGGGGGATAGGACTAAAGGTTCCAAACCTTTAATCACAAGATTTGTTCCTCTGGTAACCAGCCCCCATCCTTACGTGATCAAGGGGCTTTCCAAAAGTCACCTCATCAACATAACAAACGACACCTTTTTCATTCTCATCACTCAAGAAATTTCAGGGGTTTTTGGAGACCTGTGCCAGAAAGGAGAGTAAGATCAAATATATATTTCTTAGAAATCACAATATTACATACTGTCACACCATACTAAGTTCTAATATGCTATCTGCTGTAAGCCACACCAATTTATTACAGCTTTGGAATAGGTGGAAAGAACCATATAAATATTCACATTTATATATTTAACAATAATCTATATTTATCCATACTTTTTCTTCAGTGTCCTAATCAAGTTTGGAGCATAAGTTTGGGATTTGCATAAACTATGCTTATGATAGTGGCCTTTTCATACCTTTAGGATTAACAGTGCTATTTTCAGGCATACAGAAGAATATTGGCGTTTTGTTGGCATGCCCTTGGAGCTTTATCCTTTTTCTTAACTGAAGGAATGTCCTGAAAGTTAGCCAGTCTCTTTTGAAAGTCAGCCAACTGCTTTTGAGAAAGAAAGCTGTTTAGCACTAAATGACAGTAGTTCAGACACATAAATTGATCACCCCAACTTCCCACCGTAACATTTTTGTGATCTTTTCTGAGAAATTTGGCAATTTCTATTTCTTTTCATTCCATTGCCTGGCATGTGTCAGTCATTCTTGTAGAAACATAATAAAATTTTTTCATCTTAATGCTGCATTACAATGCAATATTTTTAAGAGATCCAAATTTAAGCTAAAATGCAACACCCCAAGTTGTGACACTGATGCAAATAATTCAACTGAGTTAACAATCATGTGATCAAATAACCTCCACCTATGGAAAAGTTCATACATCTAAGGCAATGTAACCATCCAGTAACAAACTCTTCTACCTAGCAACTGACCATTTTTTATCATAATTTTGAGATGCAGCTCAACCACAGAAACATTCACATATAAGGGGAAGTGCCTCACTATCAAAAGAATAATATAATAATAATAATAATAATAATAATAATAATGGCTGCCATTTATTGAGCACTTACTATATGAAAGAACTTGTAACCCTGTAGTAGAAATATTTAACCTTTACTAAAGATGACAAAATTGAGTCCAGAAAGGTTAAGGAATTTTCCTGAGATCAACAAATAACAGGAAGCCCAATGTGACCAAAAATGTCTATAATTCTCTTTCCACTACAACTGTGTTTGCCTGAAATGCACATGAGAATCACCTGTGCATGTGGGTTTAGTCCAGGTGGGCAGGCCTGGTAATCCTTCCTATCAGCCAGCAAACAGCACATCAGGCTTTAGGATCCACCAACTTATACTTACCGGTAATAGTTTGCCTATCCCTTCTCACACATTTGCAATAATCCACGTGACTCATTCTGCCAACTTTGAAAGGTTGGTTATTTAAAACATAGGGTAATAGAGAAAATGTCACAATCTTAAATATCTGATATCTGATCTATCTGAATTTACAATAACCTTAACCTATCCAGTGCTATAACATTAAAATTACCTTTCAGAATTGAGTACTTAATCACTGTTAAGTATCATATCTCTTGAGTGCTACTTTCAAAATACACAACCAAATACAAATACAATAACAGATTTTTAAAAGGCTACGTAATTTGTTAAAGTTTATAAAGTTTTGAAGTTGGTGATCCAAAACCAGATCTGCCTGACAAGGGAAACATGAGCTTTCAGAAACAGGATACTCTGGTGATATGTCTGCTTAAACAAATCATATTTATAAATATGGATATAAAAATTTTAAATAAAACTGTGGCAAATGGAATTCAGAATACATTATAACAGAGTATAAACTATATCAGGAATACAAGGATGGTTTAAAATCAAGACATTTATTAGTGTAATTAATTATACTATCTGGTTAAAAGAGATAAGCCAATGCAAGAAATGCTAAAGTTTTAATGAAATTTAATACCATTCACAGCAACAACCTAAATCTTCTACAGTAGGAAAGAGGTTATAAATTACACTCTATCCACCCAATAAATATAGCACCCATTAATGTCACCATTTTGGAAAGTATATAATAACCTAGGAAATGCTTCAGATATTTTCATTGGAAAAAAACAGTGAATGAAACTGTATATAAGATTACAATTATATAAGAAAACAAGCAGACAGGAAAAGATTGGAACCACACAAACCAAAATTCTAAAAGTGATACATTGTGCAAGTATTATGAGTGTTTTTTCTTCTTTTTAAGATTTTGGTTCTAACATTTTAAATGAAAAATATAGGAGCACCTGGGTGGCTCAGTCACCCAGGTTTGGCTCAGGTTATGATCTCATGACCATGAGATTGAGGCCAGAGTCGGGGTACATGCTAAACATGGAGCCTGCTTGGGGCTCTCTCTCTTTCTTTCTCTCTCTCTCTCTCTCTCTATCTCTTCCTCTGCCCCTCCCCCACTCGTGTACCCATGCTCTCTCACTCTCTCTCAAAATAAATAAATTTTAAAAAACAAAATGAAAAATATGAACTAATGTAAATAAAAGGCTTTTTGTCACAACTATTAAAAATGTGTTGAAGCCACTCTCATCTTTATTCTGACTATTGATTTTCTCCCTCATCCACAGGGCAATTTGGTATATCAAGGATCCATGTTTTCCAACAATGGCAACTATTTCATTCTGTACAATGCCTATTTTATACCTCATCAAACAACTGCATGAGGTACAGGTACTGTTTATGCATACTGGCTTATAACAGTGATCACATGGAGAAAAGCATTCTGTCTGCTGTCAATACATTCTGGAAATAGGGGTGCCTGGGTGGCTCAGTCGGTTAAGCGTCCAACTTCAGCTCAGGTCATGATCTCACGGTCTGTGAGTTCAAGCCCTGCATCAGGCTCTGTGCTGACAGCTCAGAGCCTGGAGCCTGCTTCAGATTCTCTGTCTGCCTCTCTCTCTCACCCTCCCCCGTTCATGCTGTCTGTCTCAAAAATAAATAAACGTTTTAAAAAAATTGTTTCAAATACATTCTGGAAATAAAATCACATTCTGAATGTAAGATTTGCCAACTTTCTTTTGAATAGGACAACAAGCTTTTTTGTTAGAAGAGATTAAATTGATTTTCTTCTCTTATTCCAAAGTTCAAAACTACCATGGCCTCATGATCTGTAAGAATAGAAGCCAATGTATTAAATGTTTTCCCCTGTACCACTCAGCCTGCCTTTTCTCATGCAGAAACTATAGATAAGATTTGTTTTTAAGTTTTATAAATCTACTTTAAGCCTGAAACAAAGGATCATACATTCATGCCATCATTCTAAAGCATCCCACTGACATATTTGTTCTGGCTAGGAGGGATTCCAAAGTCCCTGAAGCCACCACTTTCTCAACTGCATCATGCCAGCCTTCTCCTATCTAGCTCCATCTATTTCCTCTCCTGTCTCCCAAATATTTATCCATAATTCTGATAGACCTCAGAAAGCAATCATAAGAGGGAGTACCATATCTTAGAAAGTGTGTGTGATTCTCTAATCAGAGAGAAAGCAGTTATCTACTTATTAGTTGTGTGACCCTGGACAAGTTGTGTCTTCTCTCACAATATCACCAAGGGTAACAACGTCTACTCATAAGATCATTGTAAAAATTATAGAAGATTGTCTCCACGCTGCCAGGACATAGTGGCAACTTAAATTATATATTCTGAATAGTAAAATATTACTTAACTGCACAGCAGAAAGAGAACTAAAATGAAAGAAGTAACAAGTAGAAGGGTGTGATGGAAAAATTACTTGCCCATTTGTCTAGATTTGGGTTCTAAATTTTTCTCTGACACTAACTAGCTAGGTGACTTTGGGGCAAAACCTTTTCCTCTGTGGGCACCAGTTTCTTTGTCTGTAACGTGTGTAATCAGATTGCATGATCTTAGACTCTTTTCTGCCTTAATGTGCTCTATTCTTGTTTTCTTTCTTTTTTAATCATAGCAAGCGCACAGCTTTCAAACTCTGCTCACTTCCTTGAGAGAAATCCTCCGCTCTTTTCCCTGATGTTTTTCAGGCAGCTGTCACTTCCTACACAGAGCTACAGAAAGGGCTTGTCATAGCCCCGAGCAAGCATGGGTGTTTGGCAGCCAAGGTGCAGAGCTGAGTGAACAGGGCAAATTGTCTAACCTTCCTGCCTTGAACAGGGTGGCAACACACACTGTTTGATCAGACAAAGCTTTCTCCAGTCCTTCCGCCTGGAACTCCCTCTGTGTTCAACCAGTCACTCACATTCTCGTTACAATTTCCCCACGAGCCAGAAGCAAATTGGAGCCAAAGGGTCTGAGTGCTTTGTGCACGTGGGAGCCTTCACCGCCTGGCAATCCCCAGCTGGCCTGCCACAGTTCATCTACAGCAATAAATGTGCCTGGTCAATGCTCACTTGCAAAACTGCAGCAGGCATTTAATCTGGGAATGAGGGAAGGGAGATCCCTGCTCACTGAAGCAAATGCTATTTCCACAAATGGCTCAAAGAGGCCCTTCCTCAAGGGACCTACCAGAGAGAGACCGGAAGCACAACCCTGGAGGCAGGGCAAGAGCGGGCAGTGGAACCATATAATGGACAAGGGATGGATCCTGGAATTTTATAGTAAAGAAATATTCAGCTGCATAGAAAGCTGGACTCCAACGCCAGTTTGAACTGATCAGTCTGGACCACCTTCATATATCATAAAATCAAAAGTTACCTAGCATTTATTACTTGCAGAAGGTCTCACGAGGTGCTTAAAAATAACTGTTACCATTTACTGAATACCTACTGTGATTCAATAACATATGTTTGGTAGATGTTACCATTTTCCTTTTCCAGATGAAGAAAGTAAAGTTCCTTTAATCAGTCACTTTCCCTAAGGTTAGACATTACTAAGTTGTCCTAGATGAATTTCCTTCATCTTGAGATGAGCATTATGTACAAGTAATCTGTGAAGGAGGAACTCCCAAGAGAAGCCAGTAGTTGTGTGAGAGAAATAGGAGAGGGAAGAGGAAGGAAACAAGCAAGCGGGGAGGGAGATTTTGAGACAAAGTTCTGATCCAAGAAGGGAGCACTGCAGAGTTGATTTGGTCTCAGGGTCACACCAAGCAGAGCAAGGGAGCTGGGCTGACATACCAGTCAGTGGTAAAGGGCCTCCAAAGGTGGGTTAAGGACACTGCCAGCACTCAGCAAAGTGGCAATCCACGGAGAGAAAAGCTGTAGGTGCAGGCCATTAGCAGCAGAAGCAGACCAAAGCCAGGAGAGAAGCACGGATATGATAGAAAGGATCCACCCACAGAGGGCCTGGACAGGGCTCTGACAGGACATACCATACATAGATGATGGAGAGTTCAAACCGGCTCTGCCTTCATTTGCTCCTGATAGCCACTTTTGGGGAAAGGACAGCATGTATTACTGGCATTATTTACCAGACAGGAAAAATGACTCTCAGATTAACAATCAATCCAAGGTCCTATAGCTGATATGTGGCTAAATAGGACACATACCCTGATTCTCTGACTCCACGTCTCCTTCTCTTTCCTCCACACTGGGCTGTTTTCTGGAGCAAAACAGAGGAATGACTGGGTGGCATCACATGAAGGGTACTTAAACGCATCCTTGCCTCCCAATATTTCTCCCTGAAGTGTTCATAAATCCACAGTTAGGAATAGGTTCCTTTGGGTAACCTGCAGGGCCTCTGTTGAAATGCCATAGCTGTACCACAGACATTTCCCGCATACATGCGTTGTGCCCAGGAAGACTGCAGCAGAAATGAGATGGGTGCTGGAGAACTCAAGCCCCTCAGGGGACACTGTATGTGTGCAGAGCACATGGGGGTTCCCTGAGATCTGTACAGAAGCCATAGTAGTAGTTGGGCAAGGAGCTTTCCCCTCACTCTACAGTTAAGAATACCAAGTCTGAAAACAGTGACTTCTCAAAGTTACACAGTATAGACCAGAAAAGCTGGGAAGGGAAGCCCTGTATTGCCTTACCTTTCTCGAAGACTGTCTTATCCATGAAATTCCTAACAGTCTGGTTAATCTCTCTGTGTTTTTCCTGTTTTTCTTCATGTCCTATCTCTTGGCAGCAGCACCTAGTTTCTCTTTGAGGAACAACACTCTCTCATCCCACACAGTCTTGGTGAGAGTGGAAGTCAGTGGGGTAGGGACTTCCACCACCACAACATTGGACTTCTGATCCCAGTTGCCAAATTGGGGTACCCTATCCAAACTAGACTTTCCCACAGAAGGGCACATGACCCAAGAAGGATCAATCAATGTTTTTGGAAAATATTGATACAGATGCTAAACGAGAGGGTTTCTTTATTGCTGAGATTGTAAACACTAAGAGCTATCTAAACTTCTACTTCCAAAATGACCTTTACAACCAGAGAGAAAGAGAGAGACTTTGCCTGCAAATGAAGCCAGCACAGGGGTGAGAGATGGAAGGAGAAAGGGATGAAAGGATGGCAGGACAGGGGAGAAGAGGGAGTGAGCAGGAGAGGGAGAATTGATGCAATGCCCTGGATCGACCCACTGCTGAAGGGAGCACTGATCACCTTAGACTGCCCGGTTATGTGAAACATTTCATTCTCTTCCTGTCACTTCCAACCAAAAGACTTTTTACAAATACCATACCACATAACTTTCAGACATATATAGATGTGTCTACATGTCTGTCTATGGATATAATATCAATATAGCGATAGATTCCAGTCAATATAAAAAAACGTTTTAGAAGAACCATTTCTTTGAGCTACATGGTGAATAACAGACTGAGAAATTATACTGACACAATGCAATACTAAATGGCCTCCAAAGATAGGATTCCAACTTGGGCTCCATAGAACAGAACTTGGTGCAAGAACCAGCTCGATCACTTAGCAGCTCAACCACACTGAACAAATCTTTTAGCACCTCTGAGGGTCCATCTCATCTGTAATATAGAACATTTTCCTGCCTCTCTCACACACTAGTTGTGAGAATTATTAGGGAAACAATGTGAAGGTGCTACATGAACTAAAAAATACTGTATAGGAGCACCTGGGTGGTTCAGTCGGTTAAGCATCCAACGCTTGGTTTCAGCTCAGGTCATGATCTCATGATTCCTGGGATCAAGCCCTGAGTTGGGCCCTATGCTGACAGTGTGGAACCTGCTTGGGATTCTCTCTTTCTCTCTCCCTCCCCTGCTCGCAAGCTCTCCCTCTCTTTCTCTATATCTCTTTCATAAACAAACAGACAAACAAACAAACACTGTATAGATACAGGGGATTCATTACTGCAGCTACAGACCCTCCTGGAGTACTTACCTTTTGCTAAAGTGTGAGTATGTGTATACACAGATGAGAGTTGTGCGGGTGTAAATACATAATGAAATAGCATTTCAATGATTGTTCCCTCTTGTCACTCTAGCTTAGATGGAATAAGTTCTTTGGTTTGCAGGGATGATTCCTGGGTGATTTCCCCACCAAGCATCATACCGGAAAACCAATAATGGACTATGACAGACTCAGAGTTAAAGCTGTCTGGACTATTCAATACAAAACTCAGTTCTATATATACTATTTCATCCTCCAATGCAAATGCTCCTGACAGCATGTCTAGTGCCTTTTTAAGGTCCTGCAAAATGCATGAGGTCTGTTAGATTCTGTTTCTTTGAAATCCCAAGTTACTGAAGTCAGTAACCTGGGCATCATCCTCTCTCCCTTGACCCTTTATCTCGTCAAACTGTCAGCCTTGCCAATCCCACCTCACCCCTCCTATCCCATCAGCACTGATAATTCCTGAATTCAGTCTTCATGGCACCAATACAAGAATGATTCGTTTCTAAAACAAGTATCTGACCATGATATTCCCCAGCTAAAAAACTCATGAATAACTCCCTACTACTTACCAAATCAACAGGGGAAGGGAGGGGGAAAGTTACAGAGAGGGAAGGAGGCAAACTACAAGAGACTCTTAAACACTGAGATCAAACTGAGGGTTGATGGGGGGTAGGGAGGGGAAAGTGGGTGATGGGCATTGAGGAGGGCACCTGTTGGGATGAGCACTGAGTGTTGTATGGAAACCAATTTGACAATAAATTTCATAAAAATACATACATACATACATACATACAAATCAAGGATTAATCTTTTATATATTAATAAGATTTTTCATGAGTTTGCACTCACCTTTACCTCTCTAGGCTTTTCTCTTTCTTCTGCCCCATACATACCTTATGTTCTAGCCATGTCAAAATATTACTTCAAACTTCCCAAACTTTGCTCTCTCATATCTCTATGCCCTTGCACTTGATGTTTCTTGTGCCTGGAACTCCTTACACTCTTCTCAACAATGCCATCTTTATCCAGGAAAAGTTCAGGATATTCAAAGAGAATGAATCAAGGAATCAACTTCCTTGTGAAGCTTTCCTGAACACGTCATTTCTCCACTCCTGCCTTTTGGAGCTCAACTCTCTACTTATAATCACCATAGCTAACATATACAGAATACTTGCTCCAGCCAGAGTGCCAAACGCCTTGTAAGCTAATCTCATTCAATCTTCTCAGTAACACTGTGAAGTATATATTATTTTTATTCCCATTCTGTAGATAGGGAAAATAAAAGTTGGGAAGACTATTTAACTTCCTGAAATCATACAGACAATTAGTGGTAAAAATAAAATTGGAATCCAGGCAGATTACAGAACCCAATATACTATACTACACTCTTGGTACATTTCTATTTAGGCATTTATCCCATAGCATTTAATTAATCAACTAGGATTCTGTTGTACTTTGAAAGAGTCTTGAACTAGCTGAATCCTTAAGGTTAAGATGTGTCTTCATTTAGCCAACTGGTGAAGGAAAAACCTGAAAGTGACAAATACAATATCCTATGGTAAGGATGGTGTGATTTGATAGCAAGGACAGGATGCTATAAGGATATAAAAAAGCAGGGTCTGAGAAGAGAGAAGAGACATTTCAGAGAGAAGGAACAGCATGAGCCAAGGCAGGGGGTCTAAGAAATTACAGAAAATTTCAGAAGTCCTTTCCTGAATTTGCCCTTGAGTTTTGTTTGTGACTCTCCTGCAGCTTTATTCCTACCCTCAATGCCTCTAAAGCAGCTCCTGGGAGTAGAAAGAGCAGTCTCAGAATCTGGGTAACAGGAATCACACCCTCAGGTGGAAGAGGAGAACACCATATGGAATGCGCAAGTGTGGAAGGCAGGTTGCTCTCAGAGCTAGTCTCCAACCCAGACTGTGCCTCCCAATGTGTCTTTACCAGCCACATAACCTTACAGACATCACTTAGCTTCCCTGAGTCTGTCTCCACATCTAACTGGGATAGTACTGCATGTCCTGTATTTGGAACTAACATTTGAACCTAAGCCAGGAAGGAAGTCTGATCCAAAACACAAAAGAGTGCCTGACAGAGCTAGTTTAAGAAGTTTATTAATTCATTTGTTTGTCTGTTTAAAATATTCATTGAGTACTTCCCATTTTCAGAAGATGTGCTCAGTAAGTCCCTGGTTACAAATCAGAGACAGACACAGACCCATCCCAATGTGGGGTGTGTGTGTGTGTGTGTGTGTGTGTGTGTGTGTGTGAGAGAGAGAGAGAGAGAGAGAGAGAGAGAGAGATTGGAGAAAGAGAGACAGAGAGAGAGAGACAGAAAGAGAGAATAGCTTACAGGAGACTGAAAGAGGTGATAGGAATAAGATTTAGAAGGCTTATAAATTCAGTTGAGGAATTTGGGCTTTAACATAGGACAATGGGAAACCATTGATAGATATTAATTAGGAAAGAGACATAATGCATGTTGAGTGTAGCTAAAAAGAAATCTTGTGTCTTCTTTAATAGAATAATATCCAGGTCCTGTGGGTTTGATCTCAAAGACGGGATTTCCAGAAGTATAAGTCAAGTTGTGAAATGCTTCTCTATATTCATTCTTTTATTTGAGTGTAGTTGACCCCAAATGTAACATTTACAAATGCAAATGTAACGTAACACAATGTTATATTAGTTTCAGGTGCACAACATAGTGATTCAACAAGTTTATACATCACCACAAAAGTAGCTACCATCTGTCACCATATGACACTATTACAGTACCACTGGCTAGCTTCCCTATGCTGTGCCCTTTATTCCTGTGATTTATTCATTCTATAACTGGAAGCCTGTATCTCCCACTCCCTTTCACCTGTGTTGCCCATCCTCCTACCCCTCTCCCCTCGGATAACCATCTATTTATTCTCTGTATTTACATGTCTGATTCTGCGGTTTGTTTATTCATTTGGGTTGTTTTGTTATTGGGTTTTTTTTTTAGATTCCACATATGAGTGAAATCATATGGTATTTGTCTTTCTGTCTCTTCTATCTTAATCTGCCAAATCACTCTCACCTTCTCAATTCCTCCCTAATGGCAACTGCCAACACTGTTGGGCTCACAATTATCATTTCCCATTTAATGCTCCAGCCTAACTGGGACTGGTGGGATATTTCAGCAGCATTTAACTAAAAATGCACAACAATAAAATAAAAATGGGTATTTACAGAGTGGAACATGGACATATATCTCAAGAGCCCATGTTCTGCCATGGATGTCATACTCGGTCATGCACTCCCTATTCTTCACTCACCTCTACCCATACTCTCTTCAGGCCCATGGCTTCAAAGTAAATTGTATGCAGATGACTCAAAATTCATGTCTCTTCCTCTGACTTATCCCTAGGCTCCAGATTTGGACATTCAGCTGACAACTTGATACCTCCTTGTTTCCTCCCATACACCTTCAACCAGGTATCTACTAAGCACCCTAAATTTAACATGATTAAAATAGAAATTCTGATTCTATCTCATCCCTAAAATCTGTTCTCCCCCAGTCTTCCCCATCTCTATGAACAGTACTTGTTATTATCAAATATTATTCTTGTTTATAGTCTATTTCTCCCTAGGAGATGTAAGCCCAATGAGAACAAGGACCTTGGTTGTTGCTTCATTACTCTATGCTCAGCATCTAGAACTATAGCTGGCATACAATAAGAATATCATAAGTTAATATCTTCATCTACTAGCTCTTGACAGCCTTCAAGTGGCAGAGACTTTCTGCCATATTGCTATTTTTTCAACTCATTCCATTCTCACAGTGACCTGAGCAATTTACTGTTTTGACCAGATGTGCCTACAGTCATCACGGCTTACTATCTCTTTTCGCCCAGGGCTTTAATGTAATTCACATTATCTTTGTTTGCTTGTTTTCTCTTTCCAAGATTTTGTTTAAATTTAATTTAATTAACATATAGTATAGTATTGCTTTCAGGCATAGAATTTAGTAATTCATCATTTACATATAACACCCAGTGTTCATCACAGCAAATGCTCTCCTTAATACCCATCACCCACTTAGCCCATCCTCCCACCCACCTCCCCTACAGCAACTCTCAGTTTGCTCTTTATAGTTAAGAATCTCATATGGTTTGCCTTCCTTTCCATTTTTATCTTATTTTATTTTTCCTTCTCTTCCCCTATGTTCATCTGTTTTGTTTCTTAAATTCCATACATGAGTGAAAACATATGGTATTTGTCTATCTCTGACTGACTTATTTCACTTTGCATGATACAATCTAGCTCCATCCATGTCATTGCTAGTGGTAAGATTTTATTCTTTTTGATGGCTGAGTAGTATTCCGTTACATTACATATAATATACATATAATGGAATACACACACACACACACACACACACCCCACATCTTCTTTATCCATTCATCAGTCAATGGACATTTGGGATCTTTCTATAATTTGGCTATTGTTGATAGTGCAGCTATAAACATTAGGATGCATGTGCCCCTTCTAATCAGTATTTTTGTATCCTTTGGGTAAATACCTAATAGTGCAATTGCTGAGTCATAGGGTCTATCTTTAACTTTCTGAGGAAACTCCACAATGTTTTCCAAAGTGGCTGTACCAGTTTTCATCCCCACCAACAGTGTAAGAGTGTTCCCCTTTCTCTGCATCTTCACCAACATCTGTTGTTTATGGAGTTAATTTTAGCCATTATGACAGGTGTGAGGTGGTATCTCACTGTGGTTTTGATTTGTATTTCCCTGATGATGAGTCATGTCTTCTTTAGAGAAGTGTCTGTTCATGTAATCTGCCCATCTCTTAACTGGATTATTTGTTTTTGGGGTGTTGAGTTCAATAAGTTCTTTATAGATTTTGGATACTAGCCCTTTATTTGTCATTTGCAAATATCTTCTCCCATTCTGTAGGTTGCCTTTTAGTTTTGTTGATTGTTTCCTTAACTGTGCAGAAACTTTTTTTTAAGTTTTTTTTAATTGTTTATTTTTGAGAGAGACACAGACAGCGTGCAAACAGGGAAGGGCAGAGAGAGAAAGAGAGAGAGAGAGAGAGAGAGAATCTGAAGCAGGCTCCAGGCTTCGAGCTGTCAGCACAGAGCCCAACGCGGGGCTTGAACCCACAAATCACAAGATCATGAACTGAGTCGAAGTTGGACGTTCAACCGACTGAGCCACCCAGGTGCCCCTGGAAACTTTTTATCTTGTTGAAGTCCCAATTCATTTTTAATTTAGCTTCACTTGCCTTTAGCAATGTGTCCAGTAAGAAGCTGCTATGGCCAAAGTCAAAAAGGTGGCTGCCCTATATTCTCCCCTAGGATTCTGATGGTTTGCTGTCTCACATTTAGGTCTTTCATCCATTTTGAATTTATTTTTGTGTATGGTGTAAGAAAGTGGTCCAGTTTCATTCTTCTGCATGTTGCTGTCCAGTTTTCCCAACACCAATTGTTGAAGAGACTGTCTTTTTTCCATTGGATATTCTTTCCTGCTTTCTCAAAGATGAGTTGACCATATAGTTGTGGACCCATTTATGGGTCTTCTATTCTGTTCCATTGTTCTGAGTGGGTTTTTTTTAATGTTTATTTATTTTTTAGAGAGAGAGAATGATTGGGGGAGGGGCAGAGAGAGAGGGAGACACAGAATCTGAAGCAGGCTCCAGGCTCTGAGCTGTCAGCCCAGAGCCCGACGTGGGGCTCAAACTCAAGAACCGCAAGATCACGACCTGAGGCAAAGTCAGATGCTCAACCGAGCCACCCAGTCACCCCTCCTCAATTACTTTTAAACTTTAAAATGTGAAAGTCCTATTTAACACAGCTCATGAATTTAATTGAAAGTTTTAATAAAATTCTTATAATCACTTTAGAAAGGTAGAAAATATCTTAAATAGATAGATGACCTGATTTCAGGTAAGTCCTAGGAAATGAGCCTTTGTAGTTATTAATGAAGTCAAGACATATACAACTAGAATCATAAACAAAGCAAAGCAAAGGATAGTGATAAATTAATCAGTTGGTTCAATTCAATCTAACTAAATAAACTGTTATTGAACACCTACTTCATACAGGGTACTTTACTAAGTAATAATAGGATTATAAGAAGGCTTGAGGTAAAGTTTCAGTCCCCCGTGACTTAGAAATCTGTCTTACTGCAGAAAGAACATGGTTTTTACAGCCACACTGACCTGGCTTTGAATCCTGGCTCTGCTTTGCAGTGGTTCATGTCATAGAGCAAATCATTCAAATTCTCCAAGCCCACCCTTCCTTCCCTTTAAAACAGTCAAAGTAATACACTATACCTAACTCTTACAGTTGCTATGAGAATTAGTAACAAGTGGGCAAATCCCAATAAATGTCAGCTATTAGCCATAGTATTAGCCCTAGTAGGTAAGACTAGTTTACAAACAATTATGGCAAATGACCCTCTAATAGAAAAGTTATAGAGAAGCAGAATCATGATACTTCTATTCTCTCTAAGAGGTTTTTTTTAAGGAGGAATTTTTAAGAGAATAGGTAGAAACTAAAAAGTTTTCTTCACTGATCCAATAAATATTGTTAGAAAGCAGATAGTCCAACTAAAAAAGGAAAGTGGACATTTATTAAAGGAACCACATTCCTATATGTTGTATTTAATCCTAACCACAACCCCATAAGGAAACAGACTCAGAGAGATTAAATTATCACCAAGACTGCACAGCAAACATGTAGCAGAACTAGAATCCAAACCTCTATGTTTGTGCCTTGTATACCTTACACCACCTCCCAGCCTGTCTGGAGATGCCTATACAAAGGATATTGTAGAAGGTGTTTGATGAACATCTGCTGACCTCAGTGGAGTTGAAGGAGCAAGCTGGAAGCAAAATGAATACAATGAAGCTGTCTTGCTAGAGAAGTTGATGATTTCAGCAGGATTTGGAGATCTTGGGGATAAGGAAAGGATAGAGTCACAAAGGACTGGATGGATATGAATGAAACCCACTTATCTCCAAGTTCCTTTTGGAACATTGATAAATTGATGCTTCCAGAAAGCCTCTTTCAAAGGTACAGAAGATTGTTTTTTAGTATAAAGTAGTTCTCCCTTATTCACAGGGGATACATGTCCAGACCCTCAAGAGATGCTGAAACAGCAGACAGTACCAAACCTTATATATGCTATGTTGTTTCCTACACATACATACCTATGATACAGTTTAATTTATAAATTAGGCACAGTAAGAGATTAACAATAGCAATAAAATAGAACAATTATAATGATATGTTATGTGCATATGGTCTGCCCCCAAGATATCTTGTTGTATGGTACTCACCCTTCTTATGGTGAGGTGAGATGATAAAAGCCTACATGATGATATGAAGCTAAATGAATGACATAGGCATTGTGATGTAACATTAAGCTACTATTTACCTTCTGACGATACACTAGAAGGAGGATCATCTGCCTCCAGACCAGGGTTGACCACAGGTAACTGAAACCACTGAAAGTGAAGCTGCAGACAAGAGGGGACTACTGTACAAGTCTAGTTTCTTCATATGTTTCCAGATGGCCACATGTGGGCCCTCCCTGATCTACATCTGAACATGCTCCCTCTCAAGAATATGATATATCCTTCTTAGACTCAGATGAATGCAATGATCCAAATATTGGTCAGTTTAAAATGAACTGAAAAGCATCATAACCACCTCTACTTTGAACATTATCAAAATTAATGTGGCCTAAGACAATAAAGGTAGTTTGTTTCCTTTCTTTGCTTTTAGCCACTTGCACAATTTACTGACTCTTACAGTCTGAGCAAGTTTTATTTAGGAAACACATGTTTTTAATTAGAAGAAAGAAAGAAAGAAAGAAAGAGAAAGAAAAAGAAAAATTCTGTATTTTCCAAAGTCATTAAGGGATCCTGAAAAGGAGACTTTCTATTTCAGACTGTGACTAGAGGTAAAGAGGTTTCAGAATCACAGCATGGTTTCCTAAATCGAGATGACAACTAAATGTTTTCCCTCCAGTGATTCAAGAGGAACTGAGCAACTGTCTGAAAACAAATCCATCCTCAATGTGGCATTTCTTCCCCATTTGTTTTCATTCTATCTACATCACAAATTGCATACAACATTTAGGGGCAAGTTCTCTGATTAAAATGGAAAGGTTTTTCAAGAAAAAAATGTTTGCGTTGGGATCACAATTTTTTAAAGAAAAATAAATTAACAATTCATTCCAAGGATCTCCATTGTTACTTTCATATTTCTGAATTGAGGTTTTCTGAGAAGATTTTGTCAAGGATCATTAAAAGGCTTTGATATATGAGAAAGAGCTAACCCTCATGGACTGTGGCTCCTTCTTAGGATACTGTGTTAATAACAGGGGAAAGGGTGCTATTTGTCCCCAGCTGGTTACTAGAATTAGTATGTACTAGTAATGCTCTGAATCACTACTACTATGAATTAGTATTGCATACGGCATTAGCCTCATGATCTGTACAAAGACAAAAGAAATATCTAAATGATTGTGTAAAAGAATTAATTTCAAATCCTTAAAAGTAGGGGTATGAATAAATAGGGAAGAATAAGGTTATTAAATTAAGGAAAAATACTTAGAACAAAAAGAGCATCTTTTCCTTTTGTACTCAGGATTAAAATAAATATTAAAAATATTCTTTAACTAGACCAAACGTGTTAATTTTTTGTCAGATCCTAATTTCATGAATTAAATATTTATTGAGTACCTACTCATGGCCAGGAAATAGCTAAGTATTAGGACTACAAAGAAAAATAAGACAAGTTTCCTGACCTCTTGTAGTCTTAATGTGAGAGTGATATAAATCAACAAATAATAACACAGCAAATTTGCCAGTATGTGTATCTGGCCCCAATGCTCTTTTCATTGAAAAACCTGTGTAGTTAGGCTTCAGATTTCTCTGTTTTCTCTTTTCTGTAATATTTTCCTCTTCTAAACCATCACCTTACTACAGACTCCCAAAGTTCTTCATTGCTGGCATGGGAGAATTTGATCTCCAAATGAAAAACAGATCTTAAATTTTCAGACACAATTCCCAGGCTCTAATCATGGGTTTATCACTAATAAGCTGAGTGATTCTGAGTGAGTTATTTCTTCTATCTCGAACTCAATCTCCTCACTTCTAAAATAGAGAGAGGATCTGAAGAGTCTTCTGAAGCCCTTCCAAGTCTGAGATTCCATAGTGTGCTCTGCACCTGCTAGGGGCATTTGAAGTGAAATAGCAATGCTTGACCAAAAGCAGAACATCTGTAATAGTGGAATTTCAGATACTGGGCTGCTCCTTGGGGAAACAGAGAGATTTGAGTCTGAGGGCAGTAGGTCTGTCTGATTCCAATCAATTTAATAGGTATTTCAAGAGGGTCCATTATGAACCAGATGAAGAAGGAGCATCAGAGTTCAAGGAGCTTTTGTTTCAGGAGCAGAAAGATTTGTAAGTAGATGATGGTTATATAGAAATGTAAGTACTAAAAGAAAGCACAAGGCATTGAATAAACGCAGAGAATACCTAAAGCAATCTAGAATTTCAGGAAAGGATTCCCAAAGGCCATGACAATTAAGCTGAAGCAAAGAAGACGAGAAAAAAGGGTCTTAGAAGAAAAAGGGTGAGTGGAAATGTCTACCAGACAGAAGAAGCAATGGGTGAAAGGCTTAGCGGTTCAAATTAGCAGGATGCCTCACGAAACTGAAAGTTGCCGCTAGAGCCCAAGGTCCACAATGCAAAGAAGCAAGACATAAATTGAAGATGAAAGAGTGGCAAGGAGCCAAAAGATTGAGGGCCTTGTGTTCCATGCTGAGAACTTTAGACATTTTTCTGTGAATCTCAAAAGGACAATTAAAAGATTTAAGCAGGAATGGGTGATCCATGAGTAACATCTCCCTCAACCACACCTTGGACCAGCTCATCTCTCTTACATAAACTTACAGTTTTGGATCAGACTGCATATACTTTCCAGTCTGTTCTTGAAGATCTTCTCGGCTGCACCCTCCATAAGTACAACCCTCAGATGCCATGCTATGCAGACCCCAGGATAATTCATTCTGTACAAGCTAAGCATTTCTGCCTGGGCTGCTTCCCACACAAGACAGCTGAGAGCTGCAGCACCAGCTCGAAACACACTGCGGCTCCTGAATTATTCAGGGCACCATTAAAATGAGACTCACGACTCACAAGGAAAATTAATTTTAATTTTTAAACAGGCAACATTTTAAACTGTTCATTTCCTTGAAATGTATCTGTCCTGGCATTTTTATCATTAGAAGAGTAAGTAAAACTCATAGTGGAAATAGGAAAAAAGAACCAGGATGCCGTAAACTAAGACTGTCTCATGTCCAGGAAAGGCCCTCTGGAATGAACAAGAGTTACATCATCTTTCCTCAGAGGGTATGGATCTTGAAAATCCAGTGCCAAGCTAAGAAATTCAGTAGTGGGAAATTCCTTTTCCCTCTGCTTTTGTCATAATGACCTGTGGCCAGCAGCCTGAAACCCCAGTACCTTCAGCTAGCTCCTTTAACGCTGCAGCCTATTTCTACACAAAAGCAAGAGGAAAGTAGAGTCAATGGCCTAAGGTATTGAGGCCTAGGAATATTCATCTGAACTGTAAACTTCTCGCTATAAGGACTATGTGTTGCTGGACTTTGTCTAGGCCTCAGCACCAAATACACAGCTGCTCAATTAAGCTTCACTCTACTGAGTTGAATTTCATATGAAAAAGTCTTTCAAACAGGGGATGTCCTTTAAGTTTTTCCCTTTCTTCTATACCACCTTTGTTCTCTATGACTAGTAATTTAGGTGTCCTTGGGATGCCCGGTGATCCCAGGAACAAAATTAAATACACCACTGCTACCTAAACTTTGCCTCAAAAATGACCAGATTCTGACTTTCTTGTCATTCAGACATTCAAGATCAGTGTGTCTACCATGCGTAATTTGAAAGTGAAGAGACCAAGTTAACAGTTGGGTGAGACTGATACCCAAGCTTTCTCCTTCCTGGTTCAGGGTTTTTACCACCACACTCCATGGCCTGATAGAATTAGAAAGTCTCTCAGATGCTCACCTGGCTTCCTTCTCCACTCTTTCCCTTCCTGATTGCTGGGAATCTCAGAATAAAGAAACTAAATGAATGTTTTTGAGAGCTCTCACTATAGGCCCACCACTCTGATAGGCAATGCTTCCACTATAATATTATTTAATCCTTTCAATAAGTCTATGAGGAAGAATTTTTTGACATATAATTGACATATAACATTGTATTCATTTCAGGTGTGCAATATGATTCAATATTTGTATATATTGTAAAATGATCACAATAAAATCCATAACACACATAGTTGCAAAACTTTGTTCCTTGTGATGAAAACTTTAAAGATCTATTTTCTTAGCAACTTCAAATATACAGTACAGTATTGTTAACTACAATCATCATGTTTTATGTTACATCCTCAAGACTTATTTATCTTATCTTATAACTGGAAGTTTGTAGCTCTTAGCCCCCTTCACCCATTTCGCCCACCCACATCCCCTGCCTCAGGAAGCCAGCAATTGGTTCACTGTGACTATGAACTTGTTTTTTATTGTTTTTTTTAAGATTCCACATATAATTGAGATCATACAGCATTCCTCTCTCTATATATATAAATCATTTTACTTAGCATAATGCCAGAAAGAATTGTTTTTACCTATTTTGTATCTGAGAAAAAAGAGGTTAAACAGGATTAAACAGTAAACCCAAGGTCACACAGAAAACCATGGTAGTACTACAATTTTCATCCTCATCTGACTCCAAATTTCTTGTTCTTTCTACTCTATTGAGAAGGAATTAAGTAGGTTGGGGTGAACTTTCCGAAGGAGCAAGGAGTCTTCCATTTCACAGCCTATTGTGATATTTCTCAGGCTCGCAGACCGTGTATTATTTCTTGACTGGTAAGCAGATGGGATTTCTCATTCTCTGCCCATCTGTGTCTCAACACAATTTCTCAGACTCACCAAAACTCTGCCAGTGGCCAGAAAGGCAGCTCTGTTCACTTCTATTCCACCCACTTTCACACTATGGCCTCATTTCCAGGCTCTCGACACTGTCTTAACTAAGGGTTTCATCATCTCTCTTGTTTGACAGCTTCCTTATTCCTCATTTGTCTTTCTTGTCTCCTGTCTCTCCCTCTTCCAGTCCATATTTCACATGGATTTCAAAGATGTGGCTCCAAAATATAACTATGAATATGTCACTTATTTGCTTAAAACCCCTCATCTACTAATCACATCCAAATTGTAAGCAGGACATACAAGACCCTCCATGTTCTGGGCTCTGACTCCTTCCTTATCATTTGCTACTCTCCCTACCCTCATTCTTAAATATTACGCTCCAAACCTATCTAAACATTGCCACTTCCCATTCTGTGCATGCCTGTGAGCTTTACACACACACACACACACACACACACACACACACACACACGTACATACGTATGTACACACCTCCAATTAGTGAACTCCTAGTCTTTCCTCAAAACCTAGATTAAGTGTACTTCTTTCCTGAAACATCTCACGGTCACTGCAGAAGTTTATCACTCATCTTTGGGCACCCACCATTCTTTGTACATTCTTAAATTATGAAACCTATATCATATCAATCTGTCATTTCAGTACTCTCTTTACTTTACTGTGCGCTCCTTAAGGAAAAAGAAACTATGTCTTATTCATCTTTAAATCCTGGTTTGAACATACTGGGCATTCAACAAATATTTGAGGAACAAACAGGTTGAATAAATAGTTTGATAATTAATATATCAAGCGAAGGAATCAGGTTAACTGAAATCTATGCTCAGTTCTCTCAGTAATTTTTTGTGTTAAAAATCAGTTTTCTGAATATTATTTTCATTTCCCATTTAAATCATTTCTGTATGGAAAAATGTACTGACCAGCTAATAGTTCTTCACCATGTGACAGTTATATTTCCTTTAAATTAATAAGTGGGCATTCTGATTTATATGTGGTTGGTGCAAGTCAGCCCTCATGAAGCTAACCTCTGGCTTCCCTGGAAAAACTGTCTTTGGAGTCAAGGTAAGTTAAGCACTAGCTCATAGAGCTTTGCTGGAGCAGTCAAATTCTAACTTCAAAGAATTATTCTTTAATTGAAATTTAAATCATGAGAACTTAACCACTGAGCCTTAAATTTGTTAAGTGTAAAATAGAAAATTGGATTAGATCCTAAATCACAAACTCAAATACCTGTTGTTAACCTAAATGAGTAAACTCTGCTGGGTTTTAGACAAAAAGAAGCTTGGTTGCATGTATGATTATCATAATCAATCATGATTTCTACCTAGTTGCATTGCCCATTAAAACACAAGATGCTAAACAAAGCACAACCATAAGCCTTGTACAGCCATCAATCACCTGGTATAGAAGTTCTTTCATGACTCTAGGGACCCTAAAATGCTTTAAGACTAAAGCTGCTATTTCTCTGACTTTCATTCTTCCTTTCATTTATTCATGCAGTAGTAAGTATTGCAGGCAGTGAAGTAGGGGCTGACAATACTGGTGTCAATAAACATGACCCTGCCTCCAATGGATACCAGGGTCTGTTGGAAGAGATGGACTTTTAATTAATTAAAGACACTAAGTGGTGTCAAAGACAATTTACAAAGAGCAGTGGGAGCACAAGAAGAGATACTGTCAATGCACAAGACAGTTTCCCTGGAAAGGTCAGAAAGGCTTCACAGAGGAGGTGATATGTGAGATGAATTCAGAAGTCTAAACAAGAGATTTTCAGATAGGGCAGGGCATTCCAGGCAAGGTGAACAGCATAGATAAAGGCACTAAATATTGAAAGACCTCAGAGTGGAAAAGGGAATGATCTAAACACTCAGTTATCTCTTCTGGGTCCAGAAACTGCAGGAGTTAAGGAGTGGAAAGGAAAGGAAAAATACTCTGCAGTTCACTGAGGCTTTTCCCTAGCATCCTAAAGGTCAGTAATCTCCTAACACAAGCACCAGCCAGTTCCCCATCTACACCGCTCACTTAGTCTGGGTTTTCCCATTAAAGAAGTGAACAAGACACTTCCTACTACTGATGCACTGTATTCATACTACAGCTTCCTTTCTTATGGGGAGCTGTTCAGTCCAGCAAATAAGACCCTCCTCCTCAGAGGCCTCAGTGGCTAAGAAGCACTCTTCACTGAAAAGCAATCTGACCCAAGTTTAATTCTAATTCTCGTAACAGATAGACACTAAGCAGTTGGCTTAACATATTCCTTAAATTGCCTCTCAACAAAGTGCAGGGAACAACCACTTACCGATAGGTTATTAAACTTTTTATTAATACTTTGGACAAGTTTCTGTACCCTCAAACTGGAGATTCCAAGTAAGAAGCAGAGAAAGGAATTAACAATGAGATCCACTGCTTACACAGCACTTACTACATTCTGGTTATGACCGTAACTGTTTGACAAACACTAATTCATTAAATCTCCACTACAGAACAATTAGGCAAACCCTACTACTGTCTTACTTTAAAGATGAAGAAACTGAGGCTCAGAAATCTTGTTTCTCATCTACTTGATGAAAAGTGGTGAAAAACTGACATTTGACTCAGGCAGGAGACTCAGCAGACTTCGCTCATAAGAACTATGATACACTGCCTTGTGACGCACTAGATGCAATAGCTGTGTGGTACTGTGAACCCAATACTTTGGATAATTTGTGTAATTTAATCTTCATAACAGCCTATTTTATGAATTAAAAGCTGAGGCTTGGAGAAGGTCCAGCACTGCATAGTGTGGCAGAAGATGATTTCAAGTCTCACTTCAAACTTATGCCACAGCGTCTATCTCTGTAAGTGCTAGGGGTTTGCACAGAAGGAATAACTTATGCCACAGCGTCTATCTCTGTAAGTGCTAGGGGTTTGCACAGAAGGAATAACGGTTAACAGTCATCCAGCCTGACTTCCCTGGATGATATCATTTGTATTTTAATTCCAATATCCAATAGAATTGAGAAATATCTGTAATTGAGACTTCATTAAACAGTGAGGAGTTTTGATTCTAGTCAATATGGCGGCGTAGGAGGACACTGGGCTCACCGCGCGTCCTGCTGATCACTTAGATTCCACCTACACCTGCCTAAATAACCCAGAAAAACGCCAGAGGATTAGCAGAACGGAGTCGCCAGACCCAAGCGCAGATGAGAGGCCCACGGAAGAGGGTAGGAAGGGCGGCGAGGCGGTGACCGTTCCACGGACTGGCGGGAGGGAGCCGGGGCGGAGGAGCGGCTTGCCGGCCAAGCAGAGCCCCCGAGTCTGGCTTGCAAAAGCGGAGGGGCCGGGCGGACTGTGTTCCAACAGCAAGCGCGACTTAGCGTCTGGGAGGACATAAGTTAGCAGCTCTGCTCGGAAAGCAGGAAGGCTGGAGGACAAAGGGAGGGAGAGCTGCTAGCCCCCAGACGACAGAGCTCAGTTTGGTGGGGAACAAAGGCGCTCGCCAGCGCCATCTCCCCCGCCCATCCCCCAGCCAAAATCCCAAAGGGAACCGGTTCCTGCCAGGGAACTTGCTCACTCCACGCAAACACCCAACTCTGTGCTTCTGCGGAGCCAAACCTCCGGCAGCAGATGACTCCCTCCCGCTGCCACAGGGCCCCTCCTGAGGTGGATCACCTTCAGGATGAAGCGAGCTAAGCCTGCCCCTCCTGCCCCTGTGCACCTTGCCTACCCACCCCACCTAATACGCCAGATCCCCAGCATCTCAAGCCTGGCAGTGTGCAAGTAGCCCAGACGGGCCACTCCAACCCACAGTGAATCCCACCCCTAGGAGAGGGGAAGAGAAGGCACACACCAGTCTGACTGTGGCCCCAGCGGTGGGCTGGGGACAGACATCAGGTCGGACTGCGGCCCCGCCCACCAACTCCAGTTATACACCACAGCACAGGGGAAGTGCCCTGCAGGTCCTCACCACGCCAGGGACTATCCAAAATGACCAAGCAGAAGAATTCCCCTCAGAAGAATCTCCAGGAAATAACAACAGCTAATGAGCTGATCAAAAAGGATTTAAATAATATAACAGAAAGTGAATTTAGAATAATAGTCATAAAATTAATTGCTGGGCTTGAAAACAGTATACAGGACAGCAGAGAATCTCTTGCTACAGAGATCAAGGGACTAAGGAACAGTCACGAGGAGCTGAAAAACGCTTTAAATGAAATGCAAAACAAAATGGAAACCACCACGGCTCGGCTTGAAGAGGCAGAGGAGAGAATAGGTGAACTAGAAGATAAAGTTATGGAAAAAGAGGAAGCTGAGAAAAAGAGAGATAAAAAAATCCAGGAGTATGAGGGGAAAATTAGAGAACTAAGTGATACACTAAAAAGAAATAATATACGCATAATTGGTATCCCAGAGGAGGAAGAGAGAGGGAAAGGTGCTGAAGGGGTACTTGAAGAAATCATAGCTGAGAACTTCCCTGAAATGGAGAAGGAAAAAGGCATTGAAATCCAAGTGGCACAGAGAACTCCCTTCAGATGTAACTTGAATCGGTATTCTGCACGACATATCATAGTGAAACTGGCAAAATACAAGGATAAAGAGAAAATTCTGAAAGCAGCAAGGGGTAAACGTGCCCTCACATATAAAGGGAGACCTATAAGACTCGTGACTGATCTCTCTTTTGAAACTTGGCAGGCCAGAAAGAATTGGCACGAGATTTTCAGGGTGCTAGACAGAAAAAATATGCAGCCAAGAATCCTTTATCCAGCAAGTCTGTCATTTAGAATAGAAGGAGAGATAAAGGTCTTCCCAAACAAACAGAAACTGAAGGAATTTGTCACCACTAAACCAGCCCTACAAGAGATCCTAAGGGGGACCCTGTGAGACAAAGTCCCAGAGACATCACTACAAGCATAAAACATACAGACATCACAATGACTCTAAACCCGTATCTTTCTATAATAACACTGAATGTAAATGGATTAAATGTGCCAACCAAAAGACATAGGGTATCAGAATGGATAAAAAAACAAGACCCATCTATTTGCTGTCTACAAGAGACTCATTTTAGACCTGAGGACACCTTTAGATTGAGAGTGAGGGGATGGAGAACTATTTATCATGCGACTGGAAGCCAAAAGAAAGCTGGAGTAGCCATACTTATATCAGACAAACTAGACTTTAAATTAAAGGCTGTAATAAGAGATGAAGAAGGACATTATATAATAGTTACAGGGTCTATCCATCAGGAAGAGCTAACAATTATCAATGTCTATGCGCCGAATACCGGAGCCCCCAAATATATAAAACAATTACTCATAAACATAAGCAACCTTATTGATAAGAATGTGGTCATTGCAGGGGACTTTAACACCCCACTTACAGAAATGGATAGATCATCTAGACACACAGTCAATAAAGAAACAAGGGCCCTGAATGAGACATTGGATCAGATGGACTTGACAGATATATTTAGAACTCTGCATCCCAAAGCAACAGAATATACTTTCTTCTCGAGTGCACATGGAACATTCTCCAAGATAGATCATATACTGGGTCACAAAACAGCCCTTCATAAGTTTACAAGAATTGAAATTATACCATGCATACTTTCAGACCACAATGCTATGAAGCTTGAAATCAGCTTGAAATCAGCCTCCAAAAGCATGGAGGTTAAAGAACACCCTACTAACGAATGAGTGGGTCAACCAGGCAATTAGAGAAGAAATTAAAAATATATGGAAACAAACGAAAATGAAAATACAACAATCCAAACGCTTTGGGACGCAGCAAAGGCAGTCCTGAGAGGAAAATACATTGCAATCCAGGCCTATCTCAAGAAACAAGAAAAATCCCAAATACAAAATCTAACAGCACACCTAAAGGAACTAGAAGCAGAACAGCAAAGGCAGCCTAAACCCAGCAGAAGAAGAGAAATAATAAAGATCAGAGCAGAAATAAACAATATAGAATCTAAAAAAACTGTAGAGCAGATCAACGAAACCAAGAGTTGGTTTTTTGAAAAAATAAACAAAATTGACAAACCTCTAGCCAGGCTTCTCAAAAAGAAAAGGGAGATGACCCAAATAGATAAAATCATGAATGAAAATGGAATTCTTACAACCAATCCCTCAGAGATACAAACAATTATCAGGGAATACTATGAAAAACTATATGCCAACAAATTGGACAACCTGGAAGAAATGGACAAATTCCTGAACACCCACACTCTTCCAAAACTCAATCAGGAGGAAATAGAAAGCTTGAACAGACCCATAACCAGCGAAGAAATTGAATCGGTTATCAAAAATCTCCCAACAAATAAGAGTCCAGGACCAGATGGCTTCCCAGGGGAGTTCTACCAGACGTTTAAAGCAGAGATAATACCTATCCTTCTCAAGCTATTCCAAGAAATAGAAAGGGAAGGAAAACTTCCAGACTCATTCTATGAAGCCAGTATTACTTTGATTCCTAAACCAGACAGAGACCCAGTAAAAAAAGAGAACTACAGGCCAATATCCCTGATGAATATGGATGCAAAAATTCTCAATAAGATACTAGCAAATCGAATTCAACGGCATATAAAAAGAATTATTCACCATGATCAAGTGGGATTCATTCCTGGGATGCAGGGCTGGTTCAACATTCGCAAATCAATCAACGTGATACATCACATTAACAAAAAAAAAGAGAAGAACCATATGATCCTGTCAATCGATGCAGAAAAGGCCTTTGACAAAATCCAGCACCCTTTCTTAATAAAAACCCTTGAGAAAGTCGGGATAGAAGGAACATACTTAAAGATCATAAAAGCCATTTATGAAAAGCCCACAGCTAACATCATCCTCAACGGGGAAAAACTGAGAGCTTTTTCCCTGAGATCAGGAACACGACAGGGATGCCCACTCTCACCGCTGCTGTTTAACATAGTGCTGGAAGTTCTAGCATCAGCAATCAGACAACAAAAGGAAATCAAAGGCATCAAAATTGGCAAAGATGAAGTCAAGCTTTCGCTTTTTGCAGATGACATGATATTATACATGGAAAATCCGATAGACTCCACCAAAAGTCTGCTAGAACTGATACAGGAATTCAGCAAAGTTGCAGGATACAAAATCAATGTACAGAAATCAGTTGCATTCTTATACACTAACAATGAAGCAACAGAAAGACAAATAAAGAAACTGATCCCATTCACAATTGCACCAAGAAGCATAAAATACCTAGGAATAAATCTAACCAAAGATGTAAAGGATCTGTATGCTGAAAACTATAGAAAGCTTCTGAAGGAAATTGAAGAAGATTTAAAGAAATGGAAAGACATTCCCTGCTCATGGATTGGAAAAATAAATATTGTCAAAATGTCAATACTACCCAAAGCTATCTACACATTCAATGCAATCCCAATCAAAATTGCACCAGCATTCTTCTCGAAACTAGAACAAGCAATCCTAAAATTCATATGGAACCACAAAAGGCCCCGAATAGCCAAAGGAATTTTGAAGAAGAAGACCAAAGCAGGAGGCATCACAATCCCAGACTTTAGCCTCTACTACAAAGCTGTCATCATCAAGACAGCATGGTATTGGCACAAAAACAGACACATAGACCAATGGAATAGAATAGAAACTCCAGAACTAGACCCACAAACGTATGGCCAACTCATCTTTGACAAAGCAGGAAAGAACATCCAATGGAAAAAAGACAGCCTCTTTAACAAATGGTGCTGGGAGAACTGGACAGCAACATGCAGAAGGTTGAAACTAGACCACTTTCTCACACCATTCACAAAAATAAACTCAAAATGGATAAAGGACCTGAATGTGAGACAGGAAACCATCAAAACCTTAGAGGAGAAAGCAGGAAAAGACCTCTCTGACCTCAACCATAGCAATCTCTTACTCGACACATCCCCAAAGGCAAGGGAATTAAAAGCAAAAGTGAATTACTGGGACCTTATGAAGATAAAAAGCTTCTGCACAGCAAAGGAAACAACCAACAAAACTAAAAGGCAACCAACGGAATGGGAAAAGACATTCGCAAATGACATATCGGACAAAGGGCTAGTATCCAAAATCTATAAAGAGCTCACCAAACTCCACACCCGAAAAACAAATAACCCAGTGAAGAAATGGGCAGAAAACATGAATAGACACTTCTCTAAAGAAGACATCCGGATGGCCAACAGGCACATGAAAAGATGTTCAGCGTCGCTCCTTATCAGGGAAATACAAATCAAAACCACACTCAGGTATCACCTCATGCCAGTCAGAGTGGCCAAAATGAACAAATCAGGAGACTATAGATGCTGGAGAGGATGTGGAGAAACGGGAACCCTCTTGCACTGTTGGTGGGAATGCAAATTGGTACAGCCGCTCTGGAAAGCAGTGTGGAGGTTCCTCAGAAAATTAAAAATAGACCTACCCTATGACCCAGCAATAGCACTGCTAGGAATTTATCCAAGGGATACAGGAGTACTGATGCATAGGGCCACTTGTACCCCAATGTTCATAGCAGCACTCTCAACAATAGCCAAATTATGGAAAGAGCCTAAATGTCCATCAACTGATGAATGGATAAAGAAATTGTGGTTTATATACACAATGGAATTCTACGTGGCAATGAGAAAAAATGAAATATGGCCTTTTGTAGCAACGTGGATGGAACTGGAGAGTGTGATGCTAAGTGAAATAAGCCATACAGAGAAAGACAGATACCATATGGTTTCACTCTTATGCGGATCCTGAGAAACTTAACAGGAACCCATGGGGGAGGGGAAGGAAAAAAAAAAAAAAGAGGTTAGAGTGCGAGAGAGCCAAAGCATAAGAGACTGTTAAAAACTGAGAATAAACTGAGGGTTGATGGGGGGTGGGAGGGAGGGGAGGGTGGGTGATGGGTATTGAGGAGAGCACCTTTTGGGATGAACACTGGGTGTTGAATGGAAACCTATTTGTCAATAAATTTCATATTAAAAAATAAATAAATAAATAATAAACTTTATGCCCTGAAAAAAAAAAAAAAAAACAGTGAGGAGTTTTTCCTGGATCAGTAGTCGTGTTAAACAGTGTTCTTAAAGCCCAACGGGCTTCTACAGTGGAAAAGTCCAAGTTTTTTGCATAATCAGCTTTTGTTGTAGTGGTGAACAACTAATTATCAGGGCTTTCCAACAACAAAGGTTTATATCTCACTCACCTTGCATATGGTCTGGACCAGGGCATTGCCAAAAACTGCATCACCTCTAAAATTTTAAATTCAAGCTCCTACCTACAAACCCCAAGCTCCTACCAGTCTTACAGCTTATTTGCTCTAGTAACCCCATATCGATAATCGCTTAACCTCATTGAGATCACCAATCCACTGACCTTACACTTTCTCTCTAACTACCAGCCTTCTATCATGTAAACCTCAGCCTTGATAAATGACCAATGGTTACTATCAACCTCATCTCAATATTTTTAACTCTCTTGTCTTTGTGACCCTCAGTTGTGTTCATCCCAACCCTGAATGAACCTAACTCTCTGCTTCACTCATGCAGCTGAATTTGTTGAAGAATATCACATAACTAGAAAAATTGCTTTCACCATGTATTCATGATCATCAACCCCAAACTCAGCACCGCCTGGTACTTACTTTCTGCATTCTTCTGATAACTTTGGTCTCCTACTCTACAAAAAATTCTCCAGTTTCCTCAAAGATCCATACTTCACCCATATCTATAGTAGTTGGTCTTACCTTGCATTACATTAAGAAAAAAAAAGCAACCATCTGACAATAGCTCAATTCTCTTAAATCTACAAAACAAGATGCCTAATCTGTAGCCATCTCTCCTTCCCTCCTGTAATAACTGTGATATATTCCTTCTTCTAGCAATGGTTACTTCCTCTGCCCTTAGTATATGCTTTGGATTTTATTCTCTCTGACGTTCTCAGCTATCCTTCTTTCTCTTTTATCTTCCTGTCTCCTTTTCTAATGGATGTTTTTACATCATTAAATCATACTTCCTATAGTTAAAAAAAAATCTTCCTTAGCTTCCAAATCCCTCTTTAACCACTGTCCCACTTTTCTGCATAGCAAAACTTCTCATATTTGCCACAGTTAAATAAGGAAACATGAATCAACATACATATGTAACACTTTTTAACCAGGTCTTATCTGTGTAATATGCTCAATAAATGATAGTATTGGTACTAAAAACTACCAATAATAATAATAATAATAATAATAAGTGTATAATAATAATAATAAGTGTAACTGACATAGAAATTTTCTTATATGCCAGCACAGACCTTTGCACTGCAAGTAGATTATCTGAATTTGCTCCTACAACAACCTTATGAAATAGGTATTAATTTTATCTTAATTTTATAGATTATGTATCTGAAGCTTAGAAAGGTTAAATTGCTCAGGGTCATACAGCTCATAGAAAATATGACTAAGAGTTCCTTCCATTTCTGTCTGACACCATAGCCAAAGGGCATTGCTCTCTAAGTCATCCCTAGTTTCTTTTTTTTTTACTTTAATAATAATTTTTATCTTTTTAATATGAAATTTATTTTCAAATTGCTTTCCATACAACACCCAGTGCTCATCCCAACAGGTGCCCTCCTTAATGCCCATCACCCACCCTCCCCTCCCTCCCACACCCCATCAACCCTCAGTTTATTCTCAGTTTTTAAGAGTCTCTTATGGTTTGGTTCCCCCACTCTCTAACTTTTTTTGCCCTTCCCCTCCCCTGTGGTCTTCTGTTAAGTTTCTCAGGATCCACATAAGAGTGAAAACATATGGTATCTGTCTTTCTCTGTATGACTTAACTTCACTTAGCATAACACTCTCCAGTTCCATCCACGTTGCTACAAAAGGCCATATTTCATTCTTTCTCATTACCAAGTAGTATTCCGTTGTGTATATAAACCACAATTTCTTTATCCATTCATCAGTTGATGGACATTTAGGCTCTTTCCATAATTTGGCTATTGTTGAGAGTGCTGTTATAAACATTGGGGTACAAGTGCCCCTATGCATCAGCACTCCTGTATCCCTTGGGTAAATTCCTAGCAGTGCTATTGCTGGGTCATAGGGTAGACCTATTTTTAATTTTTTGAGGAACTTCCACACTGTTTTCATCCCCAGTTTCTATTCCTCTAACACTCTCTATGAACCTCTATCTCATAAGAACAGATACAATTGTCCCAAAAGCAGAGGAATAAAAATCAGGAAGAACCTCAGTAAAGCTGGATAATGCTTGCATCACCTCCAGATCCCTTGGGGCTTCAGTCCATGAGTATATTCACTAGGAAAATTCAAAGGAAAGTGTTGATGGTGTTCAGGGCAGGCCACCTCAGCATGTGCTGTGTGGCATGTGGATTATTTTGAGCTGAATACAATCAAGGTTCAACAGACCAAGAAGAGCTTTTTACCTTCCCCTTAGCTGCCTAAAAGAATTTAGATAGGAGGCCTATACCAAAAAGAGAGCTATTACCAAAGATAACTTTTTTTTACTTCAGATAGAATTCTCTCCAAGGCATGGCAAACATTTGTTTACCAAACATTTGTTCTCCCCATCTTCCTGTGAACTGTTTTACTTCCTATTTGAAGTCCCAGACATTTGCCCCTTTCTCCTTAGCTCAGGATGGCATATAAACCTCCAATGCCTGACTATCTGGGAGCCTCATGCCTTTGTGGAGCTCTGTATGTCTGAAATTAAACTTGTTTTGCTCCTGTGAATCTGTTTCATGTCAATATAATTATTAGGTCAACCAAAGAACCTAGAAAGGAAGAAGGGAACAGTTTTCCTCCCCTACAGTGTTTTTATGAGGAAACACCAGGTCTAATTCACAAGATACAATGGAGGAAACATGCTGTGCATAGTTATAGATGGCAGAAGAAGTTCTAACGGAGGGTACATAAAGTTTGGGAGGCAGGCCAGCTCTATGAGTCTGGGTTGGAGAAAAACAGTGTAGGAACAGACCAAGAGTAACCTTTTGGTAGATGCATCAAATACATACTAAATATAATGAACCTTTTGGGTAGGGATAAAGTGTTAGCTATAATGGAACCCCAAATTTCTAAAAGGACTTTAGACATTGAACTATTTGTACCTAGCTAATTGTGACCTTTGTTCAGGTTTTAAACAACTCACATGAGTTCATTTAAGTAAAGCACCTAGCACAATCCCTGGTACATTACAGGAGAGCAGCAATGGTGGCTATTGCTATTATTATTCAGGATCTTCACATAATGGTCATTGAATAAATGGTAACCCTTCTTCTTACAGAATTTTTAAAGTTTCATGTTAGAATTCCCCATGCATCAAAAATGAGTAATAACAGGGGTGCCTGGTTGGCTCAGTCAGTTGAGCTTCTGACTCTTGATTTCAGCTCAGGTCATGATCCCACATTCGTGAGATCAAGCCCTGCATGGGGCTCCACACTGAGTATGGAACCAGCTTAGGATTCTCTCTCCCTCTCTCTCTCTCTCCCTCTCTCTCTCTCCCTTTCTCTCTCTCCCTCTCTGTCTCTCCCTCTCTCTCTCTCTCTCCCTCTCTCTCTCTCCCTCTCTCTCTCTCTCTCTCCCTCTCCCTCCCCATCCCTCCCTCCGCCCCTCTCGCCCACCTGCATGCTCTGTCTATAAAATATAAAATTTTTTAAACAGTAATAATATACTTTTAAGCACTCACTCTACCAGGTTCCATACGTGAATTATATTAACTCACTTAATCATTTCAATAACCCCTTAAATAAGATATTATTATATTCTGATTTTACAGAGAAACAAAGTAGTTGCAGACACTCATGTGGTAAGTAGATCTTAGAGGCAGAATTGAACTCATGCCCTTAACCACCATCCCATAATGATTAATATAGGTATTAATCCATTTGTCTAATGCATACAATACTGAATTAGAAACAAGAAGTGTGTATATAACTACATGTAACAATAGCAAGTAATCTAGTATCTATTTCCCACAAATAGAATTTTTGCTTAACATGCAAAAAAAAGAGGTGGGGGGAGCAAAAAGGAAACAAAACTCTGAATTAAATCCAGCTCAACACAAATGGAACAATGAGTGAGAGGTAGAAAGTATTCAGTGAATGAGGTGATGACCCACTTTATATATTAAACCTGAGGGGATGACTGGTAGAGTTAGAATGTCCTCAAAGTTGTTCTCAATCAATAGGGAAATGTCAAGACCAGCGGGAAAAGCTGAATGTGAATGGAGGTATCAGAAGTGCTTACAATCAGATAACAAAAAGCCAAGTGGAAAACACTGGAGGTTAGGACACATTGATTGCAAAATCAGTAACAATATGAAAAGTATAGCTTTGGATGCCTCAGAGGCAAAAAGAGAAAGAGTGAGAGAGAGAGAGAGAGAGAGAGAGAGAGAGAGAGAGAGAGAGAGAAGTATAGGGGACTAACTATTACCAAAGGAAGGAGGAAAAATAAGTTGTAACGGTGGGAGAGGGTTGCCTAACCTACTATGTACCAAGCATTTCATGTTTATATCCACCCTTTGAGATGTATTTAATATTCCCATTTTACATGAGAACATTGAATCCTAGAGAGGCAAAGTCAACTTTTCAAGGTCATTCAACCACTGTTGTGAATTTTAAGCAAAACTTCTTAGAATCAGAATTTGAGCTATCTTGATTTATAAACCCACGATATTTTCATTCCCGGCAATTGCTTTGTGAGGAAAGACCTGTATAGGTATGGAAAGCATGTTCAAGAGGCTTAACTGAAAGAAAATGCTATGGAATCTTAAGCCTTTTCCTTCCCGCAAGCCAGATGAGATTTCTCATACTTCAGAATCAATGTATTACGAGAACACCAGTTATGGGACACTCAGCCTATTATAGCTTCGTAGTGGTTACTTGTAGATCTTTATGTTCCCTGTGTCTTTCTTCATTTTTGTATTTTCATGGCACCAAAAAATAAGATGAACTAGTGATTATTAGAAAATGAACGTATGAAACACACACACACACACACACACACACACACACACACACAACTTCTTTATTTAGCAAATAATGCTAAAGGGAGGCCACACAGTAGGGGCAGTTAAAGCTTGTGTAATCAGTTTTTCTAATAGGGACTACAGTTGCCAGTTACATTATTCATGCAAATATTTCTGCATCTAATAAGCTTAATTGTATGCTACACCATATCCTATTATACCTGGAGTTTATATCATTATTCTGGAAGAATTTACATAATCCCTTTAAAGGGATATTTACAGACATTGGGAATATCATGATTGTGTAACTATCTCCAACAATTCCAAAATTTTTGAGTCTGTTCCTTATGGTATCATTCTCCTGATCCCAAATTATTTTTCAGTTAAGGTTCTTTGGGTTGAAAGCAGTAGAAAGTCCAAGTCAAAATGACTTAATCCCTAAGGAAAATGTCTCACCTCATGGAATCATTAACGTAAATCCTAAATAAGAGGGTTCCAGGGCGCTTGGGTGGCTCAGTCAGTTAAGCAACCGACTTTGGCTCAGGTCATAATCTCAGGGTTCATGTAAGCCAGTCACGCGCAATAAATTTCTTTCCACCTCTCTGTTTCTCTGGGGGAACTCTAACACACTACCTAGTAAGGGATTTTGGGGGGGAATGTGTTATTAATACATGTAGAATGATTGATAAACAGTAGCCTATCAGAAATCAATGTCATCATCCACAACTTACAAATTAGCTAGTTGAGGCTTAGAAAGGTTAAATAATTTGACCAAGATCATACAGCTAGAATGTGGTAGGGCTAGACTGTATACCCAAACTGAAACAGAGCTTCTGTCTGTTCTTAATCACTCTACCATGCTACCTCTTTTTATGTCATGATATTGAAAAGTTCTTGTGAAATTTTGCTGCAAGAAAAGATAATAGAAAATAACACTTTGATGACTATGCTCATTACATATTTGGAAAATATATTTCTACCTTGCAAAATAGTCACTGAAATGTAGGATGATCAATATAATGTACATAGCACAACTAGCACATAATAGTTGGTTAATAAATTCTAGTTATGATCATTATTATCTCATAATATCTCACAAACCCAGTGTGACAGATCTTCTCCCCATTTTACAATAAGAAAATTAAAGCTTTAAAAGAGTAAGTAATTTGCCCAAGGTTGTATGTTACAAAGTAGTTATAGACCCATAAGTTTGTCTGATTAGAAAGCCTGCATATGTCTGAAAAATGCTGTATTTTGCTATTTTAACAAAAAGCTGAATTTCTCTGGCCCAAAGAACAAGGATTACCTAGCATAAGTGGAGAAACATGACTACCTACAACTTTTATTATCAAGTAATGGCCTAACAGTAATGAAGAAAGATTAATTCAAATTTCAGGCAAATTGATCTACTTAGAACATTTTGCTATGAATTTTTACTTTTATTCAGAATCAGATCAGTGTTTCATGATGCAAAAAGAAAGAAATTAACATATATTCAGGGCACTTAAATAAAGATATACATACCACAGTGACTGTGATAAATATCAAGAGTGTGAAAGATGGTATTTGAATATGAAATCCCATGGCATAAAATTCATTTTTAAAAAATGACCTACTTTTAATATTGTAATAATGTGGTATAGTGACAGGTGGTAACTACATTTATTGTGGTGAGCACTAATACATAGAATTGTCGAATCAGTATGTTGTACACCTGAAACAAATATAACATTGTATGTCAATATACTTCAATGTAAAAAGTTATACTTTTTCCTCTTCCATCTGCTTAAATGACATAAGAATAATCTTCCAATATTGAAAGGATTTGTGATGAAGGATGAATTAGATCTATTCTATATGGCACCACAGAACAGATCTAAGATTAGTGGCAGACTGTATAATATTAACAATAATAATAAGCTAACATTTATTAAGCATCTATTATCTAGCAAGCACTGTCTACATACTTTACATCGCATTAAATTCCAATAAAGCAAGTAGTAGGTTTCATTGTACAGGTGAGTAAATACAAGCTTAGAGAAGTAAATAATTGGTGAAATGATTTATGACTGATGCTCAGTGGATATAGCCTAGAATTGCTGGAGTCCAAAATGCATATTCTCTACCATAATGGTATGTGCCTTATAGAAAGAAAAACTTTGAAACATAACTTCCCAAATACAGTAGGATCCATATCACTAGAGGTATATAAGAAAGGGCTGGGAAACCACTGGACTAGTATTTCACTGAAAAGATTCACGTATTTGTTCATTCATTCATACTCGCTAAATACCTACTATGTAGAAGTCATATTATTTTACAATTTAAGGATTATATGGAAAGCAGGATTGTTTCAAAAAAGCAGATTTTTTTAATGTTTATTTATCTTTGAGAGACAGAGAGAGAGACAAAGCATGAGCAGGAAAGGAGCAGAGAGAGACGGAGACAATCTGAAGCAGGCTCCAGGCTCTGAGCTATCAGCACAGAGCCCGACGTGCAGCTTGATGCAGGGCTTAACGCGGGGCATGATGCAGGTATTGAATCCATAAGCCATGAGATCATGACCTGAGCCAAAGTCAGACACTTAACCAAATGAACCACCCATGCATCCCATCAAGAAAGCAGATTTAAATACGACAGAAAACTAACTGAATGATTGTTTTTAGTTTCTCTAGTCATATAATTCTGTAACTCTTTATTTCCCCTATTCCAAATAATACCTGCGGTTCCTAAGGCAATTAAAACAGAAGGAACATGTTACTTCATCTGCCTTAATTTTCTCTTTCCCAATACCTATACTCCATCCCATATTCAATATGCTGATTTGAATTAAGCTTAGATGCCACTCAGAATTGAGGAGTGAAATCCAGGCATTCCTACAGAGCTCTTTACAACTGATTGCTGAAATCTCAAGCTGTGATATGGCATGAATTGCCAATCTCCCACGTGTTTCACATGCTTTGCTGTCATTTCATCAGGGAAGGGAGATTATCTATTTTTTCTGCTTGAAATCATCATTTCAATTCCTGTCTTCAGGCTGGGTAGCTTATCTATTCTGATAACAAAAGATACAGATATCGCTCTTGTTTGCCCTACCTATCAAACATTATGAGGGATTTCCCTCACTAATTATTGAGCAAATTGAAAGGAGTAAGACAAGTGCCACTCAAAATATTGGGACTTTCTTTTTATTTATTTATTTACCTATATTGTAGTAAGAACACTTAACATGAGATCGACCTGCTCACTAACTTTGAAGTGCACAATACAGTATTGTTAACTATAGGTACAATGCTGTACAGCAGATCTCTAGAACTTATTCATCTTGCATAACTAAAAGTTTCTGCTTTTTACACAGCAACTCCCGACTTCCTCCTTCATCCAGACCCTGACAATCATCTTTCTACTTTCTGCTTCCATGAGTTTGAGTATAGAAATCTCACACACATGGGATTATGCAGCATTTGTCCTTCTGTGACTGGCTTATTTCACTTAGTATAACAACCCGCAGGTTCCTCCATGTTGTTGCATATGAAAAGATTTCCTTCCTTTTTATATACATCATGTGATTAGAAAAACTTTATCTATTTCTGAGTTTTGTGATGAAGTTTCTATCAGGTTTGTCAAACTATAGTTTGTTGTTAATCTTTTTCTCATTCTAGATAAATATTGACTTCCATGTCTTTTATAAAAAGGACAAGTACCAACCTTCAGTATGTGATTCTTTCATAAAAATCTGTTGAATTATTCAATTATATACTCTGGGAAGAGTTTTATAACTAAGGTGGTTTTGAAAATTATTCATGGTCATTTTCACATTATGTGACTTCCAGCAAGCATACATTCACAAAGGGAGGCTGATTCCACACTCATCAGATTCCATTCATACGGTGAATTTGATTGGAAAATGACAATTGATTATTATAAGGTTGGACAGTAAGCCTTACGACTCAGTTTGTATTTTTCAAGACAGGTGTAGGTCATACCACAGTGACACAAAAGCAAGAGTACTTCGTGTGACAATAAAAAAAGAAACATCTCCAATGATTCTACCATTCTCTGACGTGGCGCTACATCATCTTGGTCCAGAGAGCTATGAAAATAACATACACTAAAGGCTTGCTTTTGGACTTTCTAATTCAGGAAACCTAGGGTGAGTGCAGATATCACAAACGTATTTGAAGTCTCCAGTGAGTCTGATGTGTGCACCCAGTGAAGAACACTGATTTGCCTGGTATAGTCCAAAGTCCTTAGCACAGTCACTAGAGTCATGACAGCTAACTCTTGCTTCCCACCACATAACAGCCCCATCTCCATTTCAGTACTTATGCCTAAGTAATACTGTGCTACTTGTGGTTTTTTGGAATCATCATGTATTTGTTCATGATGTCCCCTTCCTGGAATAAACTTTCCCCCTTGGAGCAGTCTACTCCTATTTCAAGATCCAATACAAAAATCATCACCTCACGTTTTTTCCTAGTGACTCCCAAGAAAACATCCTGTTCTAATTCCTCAGGCTACCTTATAATTTAAAAATACATATATTGCAATTAACACATTGTGTTGTCACTATTTGTCTAGATCTCTGTCTTCCCTGCTAGGCTATGAGCTCCTAGAAAGCCCATAACACGTTCATCATTTTATCCATGGCACTTAAAACTGTGCTGTGCCAGAGAGAGAGAGAGAGACACAAACCAAGAAAAAAACTCTTAACTATAGAAAACAAACTGATGGTTACCAGAGGGGAGACGGGTGTGGGGATGGATTAAATAGGTGATGGGGCTTAAGGAGTGCACTTGTTGTGATGAGCATTGGGTGATGTATGGAAGTGTTGAATGACTCTATTGTAGAACTGAAACTAACATAACACTGTAGGTTAATAACTGGAATTAAAATTAAAACTTAAAAAAAAATTAAAAACCATGCTCTGCCAAAGTCAGGTTACTAAAGCAATATTTGCTGAATTTTTTAAAGAAATGAAAGAAGGAATGGCATCACCACTCATCCCATCTTTCAGGCTAAACCCTTCAAAGCTAGACTCTTTTCTGCTATTCAGTAGCTGTAGTAACAGATTCCACTGTTATATTTGTTCTAATGATCTAATGATCTAGATTTGTTTCTCTCCTCCTCCACTGCAACTACATAAATTTTCTTCCACAGGCCAGTGCCACCTTAATGCCCTCCTATGACACCCACGATCTTCAGCAAAAAGTCTCAATGCCTTATCATGCCATACAAAGCCTTGCCTGCTCTGTGTCTACCTGACTGTAAGCCTTGATTTTTACCATTCCCACAAACACAGCCTATATAGTCCACTCACATGGCCCTACTCAGGCCTCCAAAGTATACCATTAATTTCCACCTTACTTCTGTGTTTTTGCATATATTTCCTCCCTTCTTAGAAACTCTTCCTTCTTCTCTGCCCAGATTTGAAAAGTACCACCATAAAAAAAAAAAAAAAAAAAAAAAAAAAAAAAGTTCAGCTCAACTGTTCACCATCCCTGGAAAGGCTCAGCTAATCCTTACCCTCCTACATTGGGCTAAAGACACGGTCCTCTTCCTACTTCCCTTAACTCCCAGTGCATCCTTCAAGGCTCAGGTCATTGCAACCACTGACTTATCTGTCTGTCTTTACCAGTAAACTGATAAATCTTCCAAGGCAGAGACTCTGGCACATACTACAAACCCATTTCATGGGATTCTGACAAACTACCAGCTGTATGTAGAATGTAACTCAAGACTTATCTCACATAAATTTGTTTTAAATGTATTTAATTTGAAGGATGTAAATATAGTTTTTCTTAAATTAATATCACATGGAGGGGCACCTGGGTGGCTCAGCTGGTTAAGCATCCAACCTCGGCTCAGGTCATTATCTCAGGGTTTGTGAGTTCAAGCCTCGTACGGGGGTCTGTGCTGACAGCTCAGAGCCTAGAGAGCCTGCTTTGGATTCTGTGTCTCCCTCTCTCTCTGCCCCTCTGTCTCTCCCTCACTCTGTCTCTCTCAAAAATAAATAAAACATTTAAAAAATGTTTAAATATATCACATGGAAAGCACTGTAATGAGATATGAAGTTTGAGAATTAAAAACCAAGAGCCATTAGGACCCTGATCACTTACAGATATAATTTTGTGGTCAAGTTTTTTCTTACAGTCTAATTAATTACTAAGCAGTATCCTTTAAATTATGATAGTTGCATATCTACATGGATTAAAACACTGCAAAAAGAATACTTGATGTCTTTTAAAACTTGATTTAAAAAAATATATTAAAATACTGATTTAATATTTGGAAGATGATCTCTATGAGAAAGTCTAAGTTGGAGGGGCACTGGGGTGGCTCAGTCCATTAAGCATCTGACCTCAGGTCATGTACTCACAGTTTGTGAGTTTGAGCCCTACATCAGGCTCTGTGCTAATGGTGTGAACAAACAAACAAATCAAAAAAAAAAAAAAAAAAAGATCTAAGTTGGAATAAGGAAAATTTGCTTAATTAAAGTCTTTTTAAGTCAGTGGAGCACCTTTTATCTCCAGAGCAGGACCTTAAGTAACATTTATGTGCTTCAGATTAAATAAAATATGGTTATAAAATTTCTTTGACAAACTTAAAAACTTTTTAATTGACTTAGTCTTAGCATATTATATGCTAAAGTCAAGAAATTTTTTCATGTGATTTGCTTTTCAGGAGCATGCAGATATTTTAGACAACTATTAAACTGTCATATTTTGCTAATTATATTATTTAAAATACATGACACTGTAAGCTTGAAAGTTCTGGAACACATTGAAAATGCATTCCTGATTCCAGTTAGGTTTTATTTACGTCCATTTTTTTGATTTACAGTTTATTGTGTCATTATTCAGTTGTGAGTTATTTAGGTTTTGATTGCCCTGTGACTGTTCTAGCCGGATTATTGAATGTTGGCTTTACCAGTTGGTGAGAGTGGAGGGAGCCAGCTGCTGCTGTTGCTGTAGGGTTTGTGTGGTCCAGCCTCTGCCTTACTCCTTCCACCACCTCTGTGCCTCAGCCACAGTGAGGAGTTTAATTACATTTTTTAAAATGGGTTATGTTCCTTCCCTTTTCAGGGGCCTTTTCCATGCTGCTCCCTCTGCCTAGAATATTTAAATCAAAATTCTCCACAATCTGGTTTCACCTCATTCACAACAGAAAACCTTAGCCCCTGCTCAGAACGATTCTTCCTGTGGAAACTCTTCCAGGCCCTTTAGGCTATATCAAGTTTTTCTAAAATTTCTGTGATCTTTGAAAAGCCCTATGCTTTTTCCTTCTTAGCTTACCTCAGCTTATAATGAAGAATTTGTGATAGTGTGGGTGTGGTTATCCACCTCTTCCTTGAGATTGTAAGCTCCACGAGGGAAGGGACTGTGTCTATTATGTTAATTACACTTGTGTCAATAGTGCCTAACACAAAGTAGGCACAAAATAAATATTTTTTGAATGATGCATAAATAAAAAGGAGAGTAAAGTGGAGTAACCTTTTGGAGGATAAGTTGGCAATATGAATAAAAAGACCTAAAACGGATGGTGGTGGACTCTGTGCCTTTTGGCTTACCAATTTCGTTTTTAATAATTTGACCCAGGGAAACCATTAGACAACTACACACACAAATGTCTTTTAAGAAAGTATTTTCATTGCAAGATTGCTTACGATAGCCTAAAATAGGAAACCACCCATGTTTATAAGAATAAAAGTTTTGTTAAGTACTTTGTATCATATGCTTAAAGTGAAATATTAAAGCAGTCATTAAATGGTTTCAAAAAATCAAGAGCCATTTTATCAGGAACATCATATCTTATAAGGGGACTTTTGAAGAATGTACCTACAGAAATGAAGCCTTTCATAATCTAAGCACAGTGTCAAACATAAAAAACCCAAAGATGACCAAGACATGACTCCTATAATTAAGGACTTGGCAAGCTGCATTTATAATTAAAAGACAACAACAAAATCATCAGTGTTGATCAATATTCTTCTGGCATGTGATCAGAAACAATGTTCGCACTGAGCCCTAGAAATTTAAACAAATTTATATTTTCTCCATGTTTTTTTTATGACTGTGAATTCTGCTTGATTAAAAATCTCTACAAGATTCTTTCATTCACTCATCAATTCATTCATTTAATAAATATCTCCTGACCATGTCCCACATCAGGCACTTTGCCAAGCACAGATGGTACAAGAATACAATAAGATAATACTTTTCCTCAGAGGCATTTTTAATGAAAACAGATAAATACAAGAAACACAGTAAACCTAAAAACAAAGTAAATTTAACTCTGCATGGGGATCATGAAAAGCTTCTCAGTGAAGATAACATTTAACTTCGGTCTTGAAAAAGGAGTTAGAGTCTGCCAAAAGTTTTATTATTATCAGAGGTGATGATAGAGATGAATATGTAATTTGTCTTTACAGCGCATGCTAACCAGTATGAGCCTCTAGCTGTGCAACAACATTAACAACCCATAAAGGTGACAACTGTCCTAGAGATGGGTGTTCTGGCATTTTTCTGACTAGAATCTCTTGGATTATTTTCCCAGGCACTTGAATTTAAAGAAAAGTTCTCCCAATATAGATTTCACAGGAGTGCTAATATCAGGTTATTCATCTTCTGTATTTTATATATATATTGTCTAAAGGATTTCCAACAATCCTTTGTGTATGTGTGGGGAGAACTAAACAAACTGTTTTTATATGCCATAAAAACTTTAACTTGAGGATAAATTTATTGACTCCAGATTTTGCTAACATGGATTTTTTGGTGCCTTCCAAACAGTAAAATGTAGGGATTCATGGAAAAGAAAGTTTCACAATACTTTCAAAAAGTAGAAGACATTTCAGTCAATGGTCAATCAACATATTTTAAATTCCTCTCTGGGACAGATAAGAAGGAAGACTCATGCAATATATGAATTTTGTTTATTTTTTCTTCTTAAATTTGATTTTCTTAATCATAAAGGAATAGATTCACACTGTGGAAAACTGAGAAAATACAGAAAAATAATAATAATGATCCCAATTACTGTCACTGAACACTTTCTCTGTGCATTGTGTTTCACATACATTACCTCATATCATCTTCACCACAACCCCATGAGGTAAATATTATAATCATTACCATTTTACAATAAATGAAAAGAGGCTTAAAGAGACCTAGAGATACCAGCATGGGACAGCATCAGATGACAAACTTAAAATATCTGACTCCAGAACCCTCACATCTACTCATCTTCTACAAGGTTGCCACCACTTCATCTAGTTGCAGTTTTCCCCTTTTTCCTTAATTCACTTAAATAATATTTCATTACATGTTTGTACCAGGCACTATATTTTACGTGCTGGAGGTACAGAAGTAAGGGCAGTCTCTGGCTATGACCTATCTTTATTCTACTGGAAGAGGTGGACATTGCACAAGTAATTACAAATGTGTCGCATATAATAAAGGAAAAGTGGTTTGAGAGCTTATAATAAGAGGAACCAAATTTAGCCAGGTGGACCACACAATGCTTCCCCAAGTCATCTCTCTATACATTTTCTATGTAAAGTTGATTTACTATTTCTGACTTTTCAATGTTACTTTGCTCATTTAACACTACATTATAAGCATTTCCCGAGTAATTAAATGTGATTTGTTTTAGCTACTTACATAATATTTTCATTTAGGAATGCATCAATTAGCCATTCTCTATTATTGAGTATTTTAGTAGTTTCCTATTTTTCTTTGTTATAAACAATAATATAGTTAACGTCCTTGTGCATAAAGCTTTTTCTATAAGTCTAATTATCTAAAGATAATTTCCTCAGGAAAAAGAATCCCCAAATTAGAAGACTACAGAGACCTAGATTATTATAGGATCTCAAAAATATACTTGCTGAATAAATAAATACAGACGTGAATGGAAAAACAAAAAATTATCACTATTTCAGTTTGAAATAGATGTATGCTTGTTGTAAGAGGTAAGAATGGGTTTCTAAACAGTTGCTATAACTCAAGTCCAAACTGTCACTAATGACAGTGAAATAAAAAGCAGTTAGCACCTTCACCAAATACACTTCTATTTATAATTTTGTGCAGAACCTCATCCCTTCATCAGCATAATATGAGACCCTCCTCCTTGATCATCACTGCCTGGCATCAAAACGCTGAGTGCCACATAACCACCAACAGGCACTGCTGGACGTGAATTTCACACACACTCCTGTCACCGCTGTCAAAGGAGAAGAGCTTTGGAGACAAGTTCTGTGACCATAAACATGTTTCTTAATTCCTTAGGTTCCAATTTCTGTATCCAAAAAATTAGGAATGGTATATCTGGCTTTGTGGCTGTCAAGAACATTCAAAGTTAAATGAGGAATTGTATACACACACTGCCCACCAACTGTGCCCCTTACCCATTTAGACCATCACCCTTCCCACACCCCCTCCAGTAACCCTCTGTTTGTTCTCCGTATTTATGAGTCTCTTTTGTTTTGTCCCCCTCCATGTTTTTATATTATTTTTGTTTCCCTTCCCTTATGTTCATCTGTTTTGTCCCTTAAAGTCTTCATATGAGTGAAGTCATATGACTTTTGTCTTTCTCTCACTGACTAATTTCACTTAGCATAATACCCTCCATTTCAATCCATGTAGTTTCAAATGGCAAGGCTTCATTCTTTTTGATTGCTGAGTAATAATCCATTGTATATATATACCACATCTTCTTTATCCATTCATGCATCGATGGACATTTGGGCTCTTTCCATACTTTGGCTCTTGTTGATAGTGCTGCTATAAACATGGGGGTGCATGTGTCCCTTCGAAACAGCACACCTGTATCCATGAGATAAATACCTAGTAGTGGAATTGCTGGGTCATAGGGTAGTTGTATTTTTAGTTTTTTGAGGAACCTCCATACTGTTTTCCAGAGTGGCTGCACCAGCTTGCATTCCCACCAACAATCCAAAAGAGATCCTCTTTCTCCGCATCCTCACCAACATCTGTTGTTCCCTGAGTTGTTAATTTTAGCCATTCTGACAGGTGTGAGGCGGTATCTCATTGTGGTTTTGATTTGTATTTCCCTGATGATGAGTGATGTTGAGCATGTTTTCATGTGTCAGTTGGCCATCTCGATGTTTTCTTTGGAGAAGTGTCTACTCATGTCTTTTGCCCATTTCTTCACTGGATTCTTTGTTTTTTGGGTGTTGAGTTTGAGAAGTTCTTTGTAGATTTTGGATACTAACCCTTTATCTGATATGTCATTTGCAAATATCTTCTCCCATTCTGTCGGTTGCCTTTTAGTTTTGCTGATTGTTTCCTTCACTGTGCAGCATTTTTTATTTTGATGAGGTCCCAGTAGTTCATTTTTGCTTTTGTTTCCCTTGCCTCCAGAGACGTGTTGAGTAAGAAGTTGCTGCAGGCAAGAACAAGAAGTTTTTGCCTGCTTTCTCCTCGAGGATTTTGATGGCTTCCTGTCTTACACTGAGGTCTTTCACCCATTTTGAGTTTATTTTTGTGTATGGTGTAAGAAAGTGGTCCAGGTTCATTCTTCTGCATGTCGCTGTCCAGTTTTCCCAGCACCACTTGCTGAAGAGACTGTCTTTATTCCATTGGATACTCTTTCCTGTTTTGTCAAAGATTAGCTGGCCATACGTTTGTGGGTCCATGTCTGGGTTCTCTATTCTGTTCCATTGATCTGAGTGTCTGTTCTTGTGCCAGTACCATACTGTCTTGATGATTACAGCTTTGGAGTATAGCTTGAAGTCCGGGATTGTGATGCCTCCTGCTTTGGTTTTCTTTCTCAAGATTGCTTTGGCTACTCGGGGTCCTTTCTGGTTCCATACAAATTTTAGGATTATTTGTTTTAGCTCTGTGAAGAATGCTGGTGGTACTTTGATAGGGATTGCATTGAATATGTAGATTGCTTTGGGTAGTATTGACATTTTAACAATATTTGTTCTTCCTATCCAGAAGCATGGACTCTTTTTACATTTCTTTGTGTAGCAAGGCAAGGAAGTTTAAATAATCTCCTAACAGTTATTGCTCTAGTGGAAATATTATGTTCTTTTTTTAAACTTTACAACAATTACCCATTTTCCAGATTAAGAAATGAAGGTGAAATCACAGAACTGTCAATTCCTGAGAGTTTTTATTATTATTAAAATGTTGTTATTATATTAAAATATATATTATTTTATTATTATATTACATATTATTTTATTATATGAAAATATTATTAAATGCTGTGCTGACAGCATGGAGCCTCTTGGGATTCTCTCTCTCTCTCTCTCTTTCTCTCTCTCTCAATAAATATATAAATAAATAAGTAAATAAATAAATAAATAAATAAACATTAAAAAAAAGATTTGAACTAATATGTGTCTGGCTTTAAAGTCCACCTAATTTAGAGTCTATCATTCTGCCTTCTAAATTTCTGTGTGGTTGATAGATACACATATGTACTCAGAAATAAAACTATTCAGTAGATTTGAAGCTCCTTGGGCACTAATACAGCCTCAGTTCTAGACTGAAGTCATATTTATTCCAGGTTTCATTGAAATTACACAGTAATGGCAAAATGATGTATCATAAGGGACTAACTCTAAACTATTCCTTACCCTCCATACTTGATGAAATGCAACTGATCTTCAGCTAGTAATTTATTATTGTAAATTTACTTTACCAATATTTTATGAATATGTGTTGAATAATTCTAAATCAATAATTTGATATAAATAAAAGATGACTGATATTCAACAAAGCCACACACAATCAATTTTTTATCTCTGTCTCAAAAACAATGTCATTGTGTGACAGGTTGATTTGCACTGACATTAAATGTCAGTTTTGAGAAGGTCCATGATGACACACCCGACTGAATAACCTGCATTTCAGTGTACAGCAACAAAACCAGGTACACCTAGCAATGCCAGAGAAGCTTCCATTAGCACCATTTGAGAGGCAGTAAGGCATGATGGCTAACACCATAAACTCTAGAGCCAGACTGATTGAGTTCAAATCTCAATTCTATACAGTAAAACCTTGGATTATAAATAGCTTGTTTTGCGAGTGTTCTGCAAGATGAGCAACATTTCTAATTTTAACTTGATAAATGAGCAATGTCTTGCAATACAAGTAGTACATGACACCAAATGTCACATGATCACAACTGAGCCAATGGTTCTTCTCTCTCTCTCTCTCTCTCTCTCTCTCTCCCTCTCTCTCTCTTTCTCTTTCTACAGTATTGTAGGTGCTCATCTTCCATGTTTGGATGCTCAGTCTCAGGCTGTAGTGATTGAAAGAGATCAGTGATTTTTCAGAACGTTGAAAGGTGCCCACAACCAGCACTGGGTATTTTTTTATCACTTCAAAGCACCTATGGATAGTCCTTTGCTTTTCCATACAAGACTAAGCTTAGGAATGCTTTGCTTCCTTCTAGGTCAGGCTGCCTACAAATATAGACCCATTCCTATGCTGACTTATTGCCAGTTACATTAAATACAGTTTATGACAAAAGTTTATTAATACTGTACTATAGTCAACATCCGTGTGAGTATATACAATGGCCTCCATGCAGAAAAGGAATGAAAAGAAAGGTGGTAAGAAGAAGGAGATAAGCACAGTGGAAGTTAAGAAGGAAATCATCAAGAAGTACAAATGAGGAATGAGGGGCCGAAACTGCAAGATTTTATAAAAAGTCTATGCCTGTATCTCATCTACAGAGGAGGAGGAGAAAAAGGCAGAGGAATCCCTCACTTATATGAGATTACGGAGATGTGTAAAATATGGAAAACAGTGCAAAATTTTGTAGACAAGCACCACCTAAATAAGGCTGTAGCAGTGCGAGAGATCAATCTGTTTAATGACAATGCAATGTCACATTTCTGTGAAATCTTGACACTGCAAAATTAAGTGTCATTAAATAGGTTCCTTGTTAGAGCTGCACAAAAAGAAAAAGATTCCATTTAGCCAACAGATAGCAGTGATTCTGTTAGTGATAGTGAAAGTCATCCTACACAATAACCTTCCTCTCTCTTGTCTTCTTCATACCAGCCATGAAGATTTTCAAAGGTAAGTGCAGGTTTGTGTATTTTGCTTTATATTTTATATTTTATTTCTTATTTTGTATTATATTACAGTACTGTAATCACTTTTATGTGAGTATATTTGGGTTGTGGAACAAATCATCTGAGTTTCCGCTATTTCTTATGGGGAAATTTGCTTTGATATACAAGTGCTTTGGATTACAAGCATGTTTCCAGAATGAATTATGCTCACAAAACAAAGTTTTACTGTAACATTACTAGTTGTGTGACATTGGACAAATTACATAACCTCTCAACTCTAAAATGAAGATAACAGTAACCTCAGCATAGGTTTATGCTATAAAATTAAAGTTTCTAAAGCACTTAGAACAAAGGCCAGGCATACAGAAAACATTACCTAATACAGCTACCACTTGCCAACAAAAAATTCTTGGGCAGTGGAATTTAAACTGTTGCACATACACATATTTGTATTTGGAAAGTTTATTTGAATTCATGTGAACCTTGATGTGCAGAAACTTGATGGGGAAATCTTTTCACAATGCAAACGTATATCAAATCATAATGATGTGTGTTTTAAATATATTACAATTTTATTTGTCAATTATACCACAACAAAGCTGGAGGAAAAAAAGAAACAAGCATGGGAACAGTACAGGTATACAAGGAGAAGCAGAAACTAGAAGGCAGGGAACTCCTTCTTTGTGTTTCCATGATTGAGTTCTGTATGTCTTCCCTGAATCCTTCTGGTTATTCTCTTTTTCTTGACCTACTTCGAGTAATTTTTGCTTTCATTCATCCTGAAGATCCCTAAAACAGTCTCCTTGGTAAAAAGGTAGACAGAAAGTTAGGAGGGAATAGATACAGCTGAGAAGAAAGCCCGTGTCCCAGTCAGTGAGAACAGGCTCATCCATGTCTTTGGTTAGCCCACAATAGTTCCTTTGACCTCTCTAGCAGACTATTTCACATTTCTCTGGCACTGACATTCAAAATGTTAGCCCAAATTATACAGCATACTCTGAGATCAGAGCCCTTGCTGGTATGTAGACATCTTATGGAGAATATGAGTTAGAAGCCTGAACTGACATGTGGATGGAATTTTTTATTTATAACTAATTGAAGGTGAAAAGAGATAAGAAGCTACATTCACATTTAATTCAGTTTACTGGAATATGGAAGGTTGATTAGAAAATATATTACATATGATCTTTACCCCTCTAAGAATAAGAGTGAAAGTCATTCCCAGGCTGCAAAGAAGTAATGAATTTCTAGAGTCCATGGGTTTCTCTCTGTTCAAAGACATATCTTTGGGGATTTTTTGTTTCTTGGGTTTCTTCCATCAGCATCAAGATTTTCTACCTACTTTAGTAAAGAATTTATTCAGTCATATTTATTTGAATTCAGTTTCTCCTTGCCACAGTATTTTCTATAGGCTTCCTTATTTAAAAAAAAAAAAAGAGGGGAGGATTCCAAAAGAGTAGCCACATCCTTCCCTATTATATGTAGTTCTTTCAAACGTACAGAGTTTTTATCTGTTTCTATCACTAGCACCTAGAAGAGTACATAACACATCATAGGCTCTCAATGAATTTTACTTGTTATTGAATCTATGTTACTATAACAATGATAAAATGTAGTTCTCTGATCACTAAATCAAAAAGGCACAGAGGAAGCTTATAGGTTTTGCAACCAGAATAGACAACCTAGCTGTGTTTCCCTAGCTGTTATGAAAAGTAGTAATAAAGTATATGGCTGCACAGTTTAAAGTCACAGCCACCTTTCAATGATTTTTTGTATAAAATTCTCCTAAATTATGTATTGAATCTTTGTCATTATTTGGGACTTTTATTGTGCTTCTTAGCATTTTAATATAACATTCAAATTTTGTTTCTCCTCTAAGAAACTGTTGCTCTTAAATATGATTGAAAGGTAGTATCCACTAAGACACACTATCTGAAGGCAGAAAGAAAAAAAGTGTATGCTGATTCTCCATAAGTCATAAACCCCCAAAATTACAAAATAGAGAGTCTGAGGTCAAGAACATCTATACCAGTCTTTTAACTTCTATCATAGAAGAAAGGATCTACAGATCTGTTGACATGAAGATTTAAAATTTTTTGAGTGTCAGTGGCAAATTTTAAAAAGATTATAAAGAAAATAAAATTTTAAGAACTAAAATCCAGGGAAATAACTTTACTATATATAAAAGTCTTATAAAGTAAAATATCACTGACTGTATGTTACAGACTATGAGTCTGGAGTTCTCTCTTGTCCAGCAAGAGAGTGAACACAGAATTGAATACAAGAGAGACTAATGTCCAGGAGGAGAGAAAAGCCCCAAACAGTGGTTCATCTCTGTTTTTTGAGCTTTCAAGATCTTACACACATGGTGAATGTGAAGAAAAGAAGATCTTAGAGACGTGAACACGGAGAAAACAATCAGATAGTAACCATTAACTCATGTGATTAAGAAGCAAAGGGTCTGGGTGGCAAGTGGTGTTTGTGATTAAGGTACCTTGGTGTCAGATGGAAAGTAATTTCCTGCATGTGATAAAACAAGTTATTCGTGATTCCATTATAATATCTCAATAGCTAACCTCGGGCGCTTTCACCCTGTGGTGGCAGCTTTCCACCCTAAGCTTTTTTCTAACCCATTTATGTAAGTAGAACCTATTTCCCCACAACTATAAGAGATTAAATAATCAGAGAGCAACAAATTAAATAATTTATGAGAGAAAAAGCAACTAATAACTAATGTATAAAAATATAATACTATCCAACTATAGCAATATAGTAATTAACACCTTGTAACAACAATGAGGTAACATCTTTTATATTATATGTGTTGTTAATGATTTTACATATCACAGGCTGGTGAGCAATAAAACAGTAATTTTTCTATTTAATTGGTAAAATTGCATACCGTTTTAAACCTTTGGGAAACTTTAGATATCAAGAGCTTAAAAAACTATTTTATTGACAGCAATTGCATCTCTAGGAATTTAAAATATGGACAAGTCAAATCCAAGTAGAAGTTAATCACAGAATTGCTTATACTTATTTTAAAATGGAAATAAGCAACTTAATTATCATCCCTGAGGAAATGGTGAAGGGAACACTATAAATTTAATGAAGTACTATGCTATCATTAAAATGTTTGATTTTGCAGCATCTTGAAGAGATCTTTGCAGTCCCATGTTCATGGTAGCATTATTCAAAATAGCTAAGATATGAAAACAACCTAAGTGTTCATCAACAGATGAGTGGATAAAAAAGATGCTGTATATATAAAAAAAAAATTTAGTGCTTATTTATTTTTGAGAGAAAGAGAGAGGGTGAACAGGGAAGGGGCAAAGAGAGACAGAATCTGAAGCAGGCTCCAGGCTCTGTGCTGGTAGCACATGGCTCGAACTAACAACCCATGAGATCATGACCAGAGCTGAAATCGGATGCTCAACTGACTGAGCCATCCAAGGGCCACTAGATGCTGTATATATAAATAATGGAATATTATTCAGCCACAGAAAAGTAGGAAACCCTGCTGTTTTTGACAACATGGATAACTCTTGAGGGTGTTATGCTAAGTGAAGTTAAGTCAGACACAGAAAGACAAATACTATAGGTATCACTTATATGTGAAATCTGAAAAAGGGAAACAGAGAGTAGAGTAGTGGTTATTAGGGACTCAGGGATGGGGGCAATTAAGAGATACTTGTCAATGGGAACAAATTCAGCAATACAATCCCTATCAAAATACCAACAGCATTTTTCACAGAACTAGAACAAATATACTAAAATTTGAATGGAACCACAAAAGACCCCAAATAGCCAAAGTCTTGAAAAAGGAAAACAAAACTGGAGATATCACAACCCCAGATTTTAAGATATACTACAAAGCTGTAGTAATCTAAACAGTAGGTACTGGCACAAAAATAGATCCAGAGATCAGAAAAGACCTATGGAAAAGAACACATAACACATAAACACATATCAAAATTTTCTGAAATGTAATAATAGTAATGGCAATAACAGTAACAATATGAGAATGAAGCTAAGCACGTAGAGATCCATTCCATTCAAATTAACACAAGCCCACATCCAAATAATTATGAAAATATTAACCACTGCAAATAAGATAAATAAGTAAATAAATTCTTCCTTAAACACGTAAGAATTTGAAAACATAGTAAAAAGTTGGCTCAATACATCTGCAGCCACAGAAACTTTCTGTGGTAAAATCAGAAAGAATGAGGTGATAGCTCATTGAAGTTTTGATTTGCATTTCCCTGATGGCCATCTGTATGTATTCTTTGAAAATGTCTATTCATGTCTTCTGCACATTTTTAATTGGATTTTCTTTCATTTGGGGGACACTGGTTTTGTAAGTTCTTTATTTATTTTAGATACTAACCCTTTACTAGATATGTCATTTGCCAATATCTTCTCCCATTCCATAGGTTACCTTTCAGTTTTGTTGATTGTTTCCTTTGTTGTGCAGATTTTTATTTTGATGTAGTCCCAATAGTTTATTTTTTGTTTTTGTTTCCCTTGCCTCAGGACACAAACCTACAAAGAAGTTGCTATGGCCGATGTCAAAGAGTTTACTGTCTGTGTTCTCCTCCAGGATTTTGATAGTTTCATGTCTCACATTTATGTATGTAATCCATTTTGAATTCGTTTTTGTGTATGATGTAAGAAAGTGGTCCAGTTTCATTCTTTTGCATATTGTTGTCTTGTTCTCCCAACACCATTTGTTGAAGAAACTATCTTTTTTCCCATTGAATATTTTTTCCTGCTTTGTTGAAGATTAAATGACCTATAGTTGTGTGTTTATTTCTGGGTTTTCTATTTTGTTCCATTGATCTATGTGTCTATTTTTGTGCCAGTACCCTACTGTTTTGATTACTACAGCTCTGTAATATATTTGAAGTCCAGAATTGTGATGCCTCCAGCTTTTTCTTTTTCAAGGTTGCTTTGGCTATTCTGGGTCATTTGTAGTTCCACAAAATTTTCAGATGGTTGAAAAATGCTGGTGGTATTTTGATAAGGATTTCATTAAATGTGTAGATTGCTTTGGGTAGCATAGACATTTTAACAATATTTGATCACCTCACACCTGTCAAAATAGCTAAAACCAACAACACAAGAAACATTAGGTGTTGGCAAGAATTTGGGGGAAAAGGAACCCTCTTGCACTGTTGGTAGGAATGCAGACTGGTAGAGCCACTGCACCAGTTTCCTCAAAAACCTAAAAATAGATCTACCCTACAATCTAGCAATTGCACTACTAAGTATTTACCCAAAGAATACAAAAATACTAATTCAAAGGGATATATGCACCCCAGTGTTTATAACAGCATTATCTACAATAGCCAAATCATGGAAATTGCCCAAGTGTCCATCAACTGATAAATAAATAAAGAAGTGGCAGGGGTGCCTGGGTGGCGCAGTCGGTTAAGCGTCCGACTTCAGCCAGGTCACGATCTCGTGGTCCATGAGTTCGAGCCCCGGGTCAGGCTCTGGGCTGATGGCTCAGAGCCTGGAGCCTGTTTCCGATTCTGTGTCTCCCTCTCTCTCTGCCCCTCCCCCATTCATGCTCTGTCTCTCTCTGTCCCAAAAATAAATAAACGTTGAAAAAAAAAATTTTAAAAAAAAGAAGTGGCACGCGCGCGCACACACACACACACACACACACACACACGCACAGGGGAATAATATTCAGCCATAAAAAAGAATGAAATCTTGCCATTTACAACAACATGAATGGAGCTAGAGAGTATTATGCTGAGCGAAATAAGTCAGTCAACAAATGACAAATAACAGATGATTTTACTCATATGTGGAATTTAAGAAACAAGCAAAGGGAAAAAAAGAGAGAAGGAGAGGGAGAGGGAGAGACAAAGCAGGAAACAGACTCTTAATTACAGAGAAAAATCTGATGGTTACCAGCAGGGAGGGGTGGGAAAATGGGTTAAATAGGTGATGGGAATTAAGAAGAGCACTTGCTGTAATGAGCACTGTGTGCTATATGGAAGTGCTGAATCACTATATTGTACACCTGAAACTAATATTGCACTGTATGCTAACTAACTTGAATTAAAATAGAACACTTAAAAAAATTCAGAAAGAACATGAGGGACCTATGAAGTAGTTGATTTATGGCAAGAAAAAAAAAAGTATAACATGGACTGTCTTTTAAAAGTTTGCCAGAGGGGCGCCTGGGTGGCGCAGTCGGTTAAGCGTCCGACTTCAGCCAGGTCACGATCTCGCAGTCCGGGAGTTCGAGCCCCGCGTCAGGCTCTGGGCTGATGGCTCAGAGCCTGGAGCCTGTTTCCGATTCTGTGTCTCCCTCTCTCTCTGCCCCTCCCACGTTCATGCTCTGTCTCTCTCTGTCCCCAAAATAAATTAAAAAAACGTTGAAAAAAAAAAAAAAAAGTTTGCCAGAAAAGGATATTTATTACAAATAACCTAGGCTCTGACTCAGTAAACCCACCCCAGGTTTTAGTAAGTCCCAGACTCTCATAACAAAGTTAAATTCATCTTTCTACAGTCTGTTAATCTTTCATTATTGGCTCTCAGTAAAAGTTACAATCCTTCATAAAACCATAAATGCTATATCAATATATGGCATTATATTATAGTAGAATTCTTTAATATTATTTAAAACCAAACTTTATTCTGCCTTCTAAAAGTTTGGATAAGGTATATAAATCATATTAATGGAGTACAAAAATACATATCTACCATGGTTCCTTCCAGTTTGATGAATAAGGTAATAAAACCTAAAATTTTCTATTTTTTAGTACTTCTGTATTACCAAAGAGTAAGACCTAGGGCAGATGACACTTTTTTAGCAGAGTTCCTCAATTAGTTTTTGGTTCTGGAAAGTATGCCTGGAAGCAAATAAGGGAATGGAAAATTAAAATTGCTCTCAAAAACTATTATGAAAATTAAGATGTGATTGTATCTTGAAGAAGGAAGAGAGGCATCAGCCTGGCAGAAGGCTGGAACTTCCTGAGAAATCTAGTCAGTTCCCAGTGGTGGAGTGGTAGAAGAACTTTTTAAAAAGGTGATGTCTAGATTTGAAATTTATGGTATTTTCAATTTCTGCAATGAGAAAAAAATCCCTCCCTAATGTCTGCTACAACATAAATGATTTGTGCATGGCTTGACAGGAAATTAAGGAAAAGAATACTGTGTTCCTGATTTGAGTTGATGGCAAGAAACCAGTAAATAATAAAATACAGTGTTATGAAATGTTTACAGAGCTATAAGCTCTGGGATGGCAAGGACACGTCTGTCTTGTTCATCACTGTCTAGAGACTAAGTCCATGACTGAGATCTCCAATAAACATGTGCTAAATGAATTAAATTATGGCACCAATATACAAAGATTAAGCACAGTAGTGTGAGAACACATAGAAGGAAGTGCTTAACTACTCCTGGAGATTTTAGGAAAAGATTTCTGGAGTTTAATTGAATGAAGTGCTATTTGAGCAAAATGTTGAGTTCACGAGAAAACGCAGGAGGAGTGCATTCTAGCCAATGGGGACAACACATACAGGAGCACAGAAGTGTGAAATGGCCTGGTGTGTCTGGGGATCTGCAGATTGTGTGGTGTGGCTCAGTCTCACCATCCATGTGAGAGAGAGCTGGGAGAAAAACCTCAAAAGGAGCAGAGGCCTAATCGTACAGACTTGGTGTGATGTACCATAGCATAGAGTTCAGATGTTTCACTTATATGTGTATGCTAATAGGACTGGTATCCTATTTGTTCAGGACACCACACTCTTCTGAATACAAATGACTAAAATAACCTGTGTGGTAAATTTGAAGATGCCCTCTTTTGTCAGTTGAGGAAAGCAGCAATTTACACATTCAAAATGCATTCATTTAGAGGCCCAAAGTTGTGGAGGCATCTCAGCTCACACAACTTTGGACAACACAGTATACCTAATATTGAGGCTGTGAAACACCCCCCTGCCTCTCAGTGCTGTATTGACAAGATCAAATGATCATGAGGTGAGATGGCATTCCTTCCTATTCATAAATTGATACACATACAATCATAATTGAAATTCTAACACATATGGGAGAAAACCCTAATTAGGATCATCTGAATGTATATTGAAAATAGCACCGAAATATAAGGAGTTTGGGAAAAGAACCTCCAGGTGTTTTGATTATCATATGTATAAAATCTACATATTCATACTCATCTGGAAAGCTACCATGAGCTGTGTGGTCCTTATGCTGCATATGCAATTGCTATCTTCCTTTCCCCACCCCTTGGCTCTCCCACTAAATAATTGCTTTTTTAAAAAAGGCAAGAAATGGCAAGGATACCAAAGCAGAATTTTATCACTGTATTTTACAGCCTTAAGACAAATTGACAGTTCAAGCTTCCTTCTTCTTACAGATACTGTTAATTTATCCTGATATTAGTGACATTCCAGTATATTTAGACAAAACTATGTGACAGTGAGGAAGATCCACAGGGCAGGTACCAGTGGCCTATTAAAGAGGACAAGCAGAGAGGACAGCTGATAAGAAGTCCTAGAACAGGGTTTTAATCTGGGGTCCACATACCACCAATAAATGACTTCTGAGGTCCATAAACTTGCAGGCAAAAGTATATTGCATATTATTTTCACTTATGTCTTTTTTAAAAAAATTTTTTGATGTTTATTTTTCAGAGAGAGAGATAGACAGAGTGCAAGTGGAGGAGGGTCAAAAGAGAGAAGGAGACACAGAATCTGAACCAGGCTCCAGGCTCTGAATTGTCAGCACAGAGCCTGACACAGGGCTCTAGCTCACGAATGGTGAGATCATGACCTGAGCCGAAGTTGGACACTTAACCAACTGAGCCACCAGGCATTCTTATTTTCACTTATTTCTGACTGAAATTCAGTATTTCCTTAAACTATGAATGTAAGTAATAAAGCACAGTAATATTAGCAGTGCCCATGACATTGTCACCAGGAGAAATGACAGGTATTTTAACATAATGTTATAATTATTACAAATATATCACTTATACATATCACTAATTTGAAATTACAGTACTATTTTCACTTGCCCTTAATCACACTTACTCACAATCTTCCTATTTACAGATACTGGCCCAACTACAGCACTATTCTGTCCTTAGTGGTCATTCAACCTCTAGCAATAACGCTATGAATTCTCACATTGGTAACCAATACAGAGTCATTGCTTTCCACGGCACTTTAAAATTGCTAATTGAGGGGCGCCTGGGTGGCGCAGTCGGTTAAGCGTCCGACTTCAGCCAGGTCACGATCTCGCGGTCCGTGAGTTCAAGCCCCGCGTCGGGCTCTGGGCTGATGGCTCAGAGCCTGGAGCCTGTTTCCGATTCCGTGTCTCCCTCTCTCTCTGCCCCTCCCCCGTTCATGCTGTGTCTCTCTCTGTCCCAAAAATAAATAAATGTTGAAAAAAAAAAATTTAAAATTGCTAATTGGTGAATATACTGAAAGGTGTGAGTTATGCTAATATTTGTATTCCTTTATTTCAGTATAATTGTTAGCCTGTAATTTTGTATATTTTATTGTATGCATATAAAAACCTTATTCTGAGAATTGGTCTATAAGCTTCACTACCAAAAAATTCCATTAAACCAAAAAAGTTTTGATCCCTTGGCCTAGATCACATTGTTTTCTGGAAATTAGGCATCAATTCTTATCTTCCTTCCATTTTTCAACTTGGTGTCAGTAAAGGGTAGACTCTGGAAAATGGTGGGGGTTGGTGGGGAGTGTAGTTGGCAATCTCCGCTATTTAAAATAAAAGCAGCAGGAATCTACTCCTGAAATCATTGTTTCACTATATGCTAACTAATTTGGATGTAAATTTTAAAAAATAAGAAATAAAACTTTAAAAACTAAATAAATAAAAATAAAAAATATATAAAATAAAATAAAAGCAGCAGGATTTCTAGTTTTCATGTCAGGAAGGACTCAAGTCTGGAAGCCAAACGCTAAGGAATTCCCAAGGTTCTGAACATCTGATCTTTTGCTTCAATTCCTTGCTTAAAATTATTTGCATTCTATAGTAGTAAGCAACTCCTTTAAGTCAGAAAGGCCTTGGGTTTCCCTTCTGAGGCAACTAGGAAGGAATGCACTAAAATGAAAAAAGACCTCTCACGCCTGTGAAAATAGCTAAAATAAAAACCTCAATAAGCAAAGTTGGAAAGGATGTGAAGAACAAGGAGCACAGCCCATTGGTGGGAATGAAAGCTGGTACAGCCATTGTGGAAAACAGTATGGAAGTTCTTCAAAAAATTAAAAATATAAATAACATATGATCCAGTAATTTCACTACTGGGTATTTACCCAAAGAAAATAAAAAGAGTAATTCAAAAGGATATATGCAGCCCCATGTTTATTGCAGCATTATTTACAATAGCCAAGATATGGAAGCAACCCAAGTGTCCATCCATAGATGAATGGATAAAGAACATATGGCATATATACACAATGGAATGTTACTCAGCCACTAAAAAAGAAACATAGCTTGCCATTTGCAACAACATAGATGGTTCTAGAGGGTATAACGTTAAGTGAAATAAGTCAGAGAAAGACAAATACCATAAGATTTCACTCACATGTAGAATTTAAGAAACAAAACAAACAAACTAAAGAAAGAGAGACAAACAAAAAAAACAAACTCTTAATTATAGAGAACAAACTGGTGGCTCCCAGAGGGGAGGTGGATGGGGTATGGGTGAAATTGGTGATGGGGATTAAGAGTACAATTATGTGATGACTGAATAATGTATAGACTTGTTGAATCACTAGACTGCATACCTGAAACTAATTTAAAACTATAAGTCAAATATATATATATATATATATATATATACACACACACATATATATTATATATAATAAATATATATAATAAGTACATATGTATATATAAAGTAAATTATATATATATGTATATATATACATATATATATATATATATATATATATATATATATGCATCCAAAGAAGAGACTGAAGCAACAGAATAAGTAGTGGAGTACCTTGGGGGAAGAAATTTCCAAAAGGAGAGATATGCACACTGACTTCCTATTACAGGAAGAGAAGAGGGCAGATACCTTGGAGCCATTCTGTGACTAGAGAAAGGGATGCTAAAGTAGAAGCCATCTGTTACTCTCTCAACCTTCTCAAAAAATTTTAAGGACATAGAAAAATTACTGACGAACTATTGTACATAACTGTTAGGAATAAATCTATGTTCTGATGCCAAGATCTGTCAAAGACCCATGCATACAATGGCCACAGTGGCCCCCCCCCTTTAATTCTGAAATATGATTATTGACCTTAGAAATCCAAAGCCCCTGGAGTCCTGCCACCACAACATCACCCACTTCCCACTAAGCCCTGTAAAAGTCACAAAGCATTTTCACCCTGGTATAAAATGTCGATTCCCTAGGAAACAGAAATAAGTAAATCCTGTTCTCAAGAATACTGAGTCTAAGAAAAAAGAAGAAGAAGAAGAAGAAGAAGAAGAAGAAGAAGAAGAAGAAGAAGAAGAAGAATACTGAGTCTCTCAAGAAAGAAAAGTAGAAGAATCAGAATTTTTTCAGTGCCAGGCCTTGTGCTGGATATTTATTTCACTTAATCCTCAAGGCACTAATTTAAAATAAATAATACTATCCTAATTTTCCAGAAAACTGAAACTCAGAGGGATTAATTAATTTGCTGAAGTTCAAATAAAATAGTCAAGGTTACTTGACTCTAAATGATTATTCTACATCTACCACATTGTGCTATACAGAATCATAAACAAGAGCTCACATTATGGAATCAAATCCAAGCTTCTTCAACTTCATAGCATCATGATTTGGTCAGCTTTCTTTATCTCTCTATGGTACAATTTCTTCATCTATAAAATGTGGATAATAGTGCTACTTCACTCAGCACCATGCACTTGGCACATAATAAGTGGGTGATTAAGGTTATTTTCATTATGGCATAGGCAAACAAATAAAACTCAGAAAGAGAAAATGGCAAGAAACTAAAGATAGCAAGACATGATCCAGTGTCTCACATGATTTGCACAGCATTGTGATCTCTCCGTTTTAATTCAGGAAACATTTATTGCACACCCAATATATACAAGGAGCAGTATAAAGATGACTTGGAACCATATTCTGTTTTTAAAGATTTATTCTTTTTTAAAAATGATGGAAATGGTACCGTGAGCTTGACAGAGAAGACATACAATTAAAACAAAGCCTGTATTATATTGTATTGTAACTTACTATCTCTATTTGTACTGGGAGCCTTTCAAAAGCAAAAATGTTTAGTCTCCTCTGTCTTCCCAGTATCTACTACAGTGCCTAAAAACAGAAGTTACTTAATCAATGTTCCAAGAAAGACAGGAGGGAAAAAGAGAAGCAGGAGGAACAAGTAAATGGGGGAGAAAGGTGGAAGAGCAGGAGTAAATAAGGGAGATAGTCTACAAACAGACACAATCAGAGAATTGTGGGACATCAGAGGAAAGTAATATTAATTGGGTGGAAATACTGCGGTATTTGAGATATACTAGGTAACTTAAGGAATAGGTTGGGACTTAGTCTTGTCTGTTGTGCCTGACATGTAGTGGGATTCAGTAAGCATTTGTTCATTGAATAAGTTAATGGATGAATAGCCCAGGAGTTGGAAAAAGTCTTGGGAAACCACTGTGGGAATGTGAACATGCTGTTTACCTTTCCTATTCTCAGACTGCTTGCTGGACAAAATCAAGCATGAAATCATGCCCTTTAATTTCTCCTACTAATATTTTCATTCCCAAACTAATTTTTCCAGTTTATCTTTTGAAAAATCCAAAATAGAGAAACGTTATTCTCCATTATACGGTGGCTAACCCACATTTTCATAATTCTATGCTTCCCTCTGGCTCCATGTAGACAGTTCCCAACACTAGGGGTGTAAGAGTTGAGGCTCCACAACTTTTTACAATATCTGAGACTCATTAAACATGTTAAATCAGAGAAATGTATCTAATGCCTTTTAAATGACATATTTTTTATGTCTCAGGGAATGAGGAAGGTCTGTATAGTAAAAACCAAGAGGCTGACAAGGTACATGAACAAATTTCCTTGATATCTTTTCTAGACTAGTAGCTCAGATGTTCTGCCTCATTAAGTAAAACTACTTTCCACTCCTTGTACTATTAAAGAGATAGGTCATAATACCTTTGAACTGAATGATATGTAGAGAGCGCTCTGGCGCTCTCGCTCTCTCTCTCTCTCTCTCTCTCCTACAAATGTTGAGCAGCTGAAACACAGTTTCAAACAAAGATAGTGAGCAGGGGGAGAGGGAAAGTTAAGATAGGAAAGAACTTATTTAAAGAAATCCCTGGAAGAACGTCAAGATCATCTAATAAATGTTAAGATTTCTTGGGAGGAAAAGAGGGGTAAAGAGAGGAAGGAATTGAAGTAAGGAGGAAAAAAAAGAATGAAACAATAAGGTAGATCACAGCTTGCAGGTTTTGAAAAGGGTGTGTATATATATATATATATATATATATATATATATATATACACACACACAGAGAGAGAGAGAGAGGGAGAGAGAGAGATTCTGTGTGGAATATAGTGTCCGACATTGCAGATAATGAAATGAATGAGGCCCAATGTCTGTCTTTCAGCACCTTGCAGTAGAATGTGAAGACAGGTTTGTAAGCAGATGTTTCCAGTATTATACAAGGGCCATATCAGAGGCATATCCACTATGGGTTAGGACCCTTTTGGAGCTCTGAGTATGTCAACAGCATGAAGAACAGAAATCATGTGAATTCCACCACTACCTCTTACTGCCTAGGCGATTTGGGGACAAGTTACATAATTTTGGTTTCCTATTTAATAGTAGTACTTAACTCTAAGGACCACTGGGGATGTTAAATGCAATGACATTTTTCTGATGTTTTATTTCTTTTTGAGAGAGAGAGGGACGGAGGCAGGGAGGGAGAGAACGAGTCAGGGAGGGGCACAGAGAGAGGGAGACACAGAATCCTAAACAGGCTCCAGGCTCTGAGCTGTCAGCACAAAGCCCAACGTGGGGCTCAAACCCACGAACTGTGAGATCATGACCTGAGCTGAAGTTGGACACTCAACCGACTAAGCCACCCAGGCGCCCCAAGATGACATTTTTATCTCAGTGCAGGAGCCATAGAATGTGTGTTTGCTCTATTATTCAAGAGTATTCAATTCTACTCTAGAAAACAAGAAAAATAAATGGGATGGATGGAACCCTTTAGAAGTATTAAGAATATAAAGGAAGTAAGCAAGTAGTCTGTAAAATGTAGGCAGAAGTCACATGGTATCATAAGTATCAACAGTAAGTAAGGTAGTAACATTTGAGATGTGTTAAAGATGGATATGATAAAGGAATGTATGAGAGAATAAACAAAGAGCTCCTGATAAATAGAAAGTGATGAAAAGATAAATTCATAAGGTATATTACGCCACCTCTGGTGTGACAAATATGTCATCAAAAAATCAGCTACCCACTATAGGCCTATTATGGCCCAGGGTATCCTCTGGCCAAGAAACACAAATTCCAAAACAACTCTCAGGCTAATTTTTGAGCTATAGGATATGCCATGTGTACTTGTACTTGCATCTCTATGAAAAACAGGATATGTATTTGGGCCCAGATACCTTCTGTTTATTGGGCCCTTTATTCAAACCTCAATTCTGGTCCTTGCATATACAAGATCAGTAAGGAAGGCTGATGCAACAGAGGTAAAATATATAACATCATGTATTTCAGGTACTATGGTACATGCATCTCGCTTGCATCTTAGCCCAAGTATACTAACCTGATCTCTTTCCCTTTGCATCTCTTCCCCTTTTAAATTGGTTTGATAAACTATACACTTAAAGCACCTTAATCTGCTCTGTAAGTAGGTCTGTCCCATGACCTCTGAGATGACTTACCTATTTATAGGCTGCCATAGCTTCAAAGTGACTTCCTACATGTCAGAAGTTGTGTGTATTAGTTCCTTTTTTTATCTTACAGAAAGATAACAAAAGGATGAATTGCAGTACATTCTGGAAAGAGAAAGGCTTGATTATATTTTCTATTTGACCCTACTTGTACAAAATATGTCTTTCATGGCAAGTCCCACTCATAACTCCTTCTGTGTAAACATCAGCCTACACAATGCCACTTCCCTGGCAATAGTTTATTGGACAAGGGATGGATTGATACAATACCAGATAACCATTGGCTGACCAGTGACCTGAGACTTGCAAGACATGATTCAAAAAAAATCAGCCAGGCCAGCCAAATAATGATGTTGAGAATTTAGACCTGAGACACTGAAGCTAGCATCAGTTTAAAGAGGGACTAAAGTAGGTAGGTAACACTATGGCTAAGGGCTGGTATGGAATAGAGCTCCACTAGACACACTCAGGATGATGAGAAAGGAAGATAACACTGGTCTGGAAAGAAGGAAGAGAAGATACACAGGAAAAAGCAGAGCTATCACTGAAAAGTGACTACAAATTCCCCCAGGAAAAAAAGGGATGTGAAATTTGCCTTAAGTGAAGCTTTCCATTTCCAGCTTTAGTGGGGCCCAGCTGTTCTGAAGTTTCCCTCCTGGGTCCCACACACCAGTACAGTTTATAAGAAACTTCCATTTATCTTGTTCCTATTTCTTGCAGCCAAATCAATAAAATATTTCATTAGAATACTACTTGTTCATTTTAATGTTCCCAAATAACCTCATTTAGAAACCACTTACACATCTTACTTTAAGAGTATATACTGATGATAAAACTATATGATTCAATTAATATGGTGTCACTCATATATTTAAGTGCCACACTGTTAATGTGTCATAAAAGACACCAGCTGTGCAGACCCTAGTAAATTAGAGTATTTGCTGATGACATTGAAGCCGCCAACAGAACACTAGTCCCCTTACACCTATCCTATCTAAAAGAATTAATCCCAGGAAGCTTCACAGTCTATGCTACTGGACAAGTTAATGATAGAGAAAAAAGTAGCATATCTCCAAACTTACCCAATTTATAGAATACCAATAAAAATTGTCATCAATTAGCAAACTGAGTGAGAGAGCAGTAATGTTGTTTCTCCAGAAAACTTACTCCACTTGATAGCTGGATCACATTTGGCCTACATGTAATTATTTCTTGGTGAAGAATTAATTAGCAAAAAACACTGATCTGCTAGTCTTCTGATTTTATGGGAAATGAACTGTCAAGACTGGACAAAGTCACATAAAAATGTTTGTAAGCACATCACAGTAAACCTAAAAATGAATTTCTCAACCAAAGTTTTATTATGCATATATTAACCACTGAACTGATTTCCAGCTCTAAAAATTATTTCTAACTCAAAATATTACCTTAAATGAGAGTTTTAATGTTGCCTTAAACTACACTGCCCCTAACTATATTCCAAGCACTCTGTCAAGGACTTTTGACAAATAGATTGCTATCCCCATATACTTTAAAAGAGGAAACTGAGATTCAGAGAAATATTATTTTTTTCCCAGGGATACAAACCAAGTAAATTACAGGGTTCATATTCTAATTAAACTGTATCTAGCTCCAAACCTAGCTTTTCTATTTCATCATGCTACTTAAACTCAATAAAAATGTGTTAAATTGATGCTATTTAAGCAATAAAATAGGTTCTACTTTAATCACTTTTAGAAACTTATCTGGCTGTCTCAAACCTTATTTAAACACAATAAACACTTCAAGCTTCTTCACTCTCTTGGAGAAATCATTAATCAAAATCACTGATACTATCTAAAGTGTAAAAAGGTGCTGGTCTGAGGCTCTTCAACAAGATAGAACTCGTTATCCCTACAAGAAATGGCCTTCAGTCATCACAAAGTCTGCATTTGCTAAAGAAATAAAGGAAAATCCCTCAGGCACCTGAAACTCAGCATCTCCAAAACTAAATTCATTTTCTCTAAGCTTCCCTTTTGTAAAAATACAGTAATAATAAACTTATCTGTCTTGTACTTCTCTACATCAATGAATATGATCACCAACCATCTTGTTTCCTACAGTAGAATTGTAGAAGTCATCCTGACTCCTCCTGCTTCTGGTCCCCTTAATTCAATGTGTTACTGTGCTAGATACCTTCCAGATACCCTCGCTAGACCCACTTTATTCTCATTTCTTCCTTGCTCTGTGTCCATAGTAGTTAGCTACATATGGAGGGCATCAGTGGGCTTACAATCAGCCCATGCACAGCCCAGATGATACAAAAAAGAGGGGAAAAGGCGAGGTCAGTGTATTTATGCCCTTTGCTCCATCTTTACTAGGATCCTATGAGCTAGCTGTGACCTTTAGTCAAAGGTCACAGATCCTGTCAGCCTTTCTGTAGAGTTCTTTCTCACCAGGTTCTGGTAACTACTCTCTCATGCTATTTAAGCCTAGAGCTAGAAATAACTGCCCATTGCATTAATCTTCCTTATAACATACGTACATTCTGCCCTCACCTTAGTAAATACTAAAACTCATCTCAAAATAACTTGTCTCAGTATGCCCTCTATTTCCTGTATTCTAATACTGTAATCTAATCCTGTTTATTCTAGATATTTCTTGAATCTGTCCACTTCTCTTCTCAATGCCTTCACCTTAATTTGGAACTTCATCTTTTATTTTATGGATTTCTGCAATGCCCTCTTGACTAATCTCTAATTTATTCTCCATATTCTAATTAGTGATACCTTCTTTAAAAAAATATCAGGTCACCATATATCATGGCTTTATATAAGACCTTTCAATGAATGACTCCTCATTGTACCAAGATAACTCCAAGCCCTCAGAAAGTCCAACAAGTTCCTTAATTATCTGGACCATGTTCACCTCATTGGATTTACTGCTCAACATGCCCTTGGACTCTATTTTTATCCATGTTGGTGTGTAGGTCAGCAGGCCTCCATAATGCACTGTGCTCAATCCCCCAATTCCAATCCAATTTTCAATCTTTCCACTCAACTTACATTGGCTAACTCCTACTTCTCCTCTTCATCACCTCTGAGAAGTCTTTGCTGAGATCTCTTCCCATTCTAGATTATCGTTCTTTGCGTTCCTACGTGCCTATCTTTGTCATGATACTGATCACACTGCTTGCCCCCACTAGACAAAAATTTCTTTCAAGTCTTTTATCTCTGTATCCCTAGCTCCGGGAAAAGTACTTGACACAGAACAGGTACTCAATAAAGTTTTGTTGAATTAATTTAGTCCCCTGAACATTCCTCCCAACAAAAATGCAAACCTTGCGAAACATACTTTTCTTTTATTCTTCTTATCAAGGTGTCTTTGGTACAGAAGTGTTTGTGATGTGCATGTTTATCTGAAATATGAGGTGATATTGATTTGTATGTATATTTATATTTCATGCAGTCACATTATGCTATGCTTTGGTAATAGCTGCATAATTCTCCCACTGGGAGAGCAGTTTCTATAATCGCAGTTGATGATTTCTTTTTATAGACTTTATATTTTATGCACTGCTCTTTATTGTCAGAAATCAAATTAAGAAAGAGAATTCTTCTGAAATGAGGGTTCTGGCTCTGAAACTATAAATCCAAAGGTAGGAATTTATCTATCCCAATGAAACACCAGGTAAATTACCACAGAGATTACAAACTGCTTGAGAAAACAGTTTTCAATTCACCAACATAAACTAGGATGTAAAATCCAAACAAATACGATGTGGAGAGAAAGACACAGAACCTAGGATCTTGAACTTTGTGGAGTGAATTACTGAGATACTGCAAAGAAATCACACCTACATCTATTACAGATGTCAGTGCTACAGTTAATTTTTTCTCTGCTCTTTTGTTCAGAGGCAGATTCTACAGCTATAGATTAAAGGAAGTAATATGTGGTCTTTCAGTCTTTATGTACAATAAAATACTACTTGTTATAGAGTGAGGCTCTGACATCCTCCCCTTTTCCATGGAAACCATAAACTTCCCATTTTGTGAGAATGTATCTTCCCCACTTGTCAACTACCTACTACCGCACAACATAGTGGTGCAACATACTACACCAGTGGTTGTTTCACTTATTCTATCACAATTCTGGGGATTGGTAATGTGAGCTGGGTTCAGCTGGGTAATTCTTCTGCTGGACTCCCCCATGTGGTAAGTGGTCAGCAGGTGGGTTATCCAGGGCTAGTTAAATTATGAAGGTCTTCCTTAAGACAGTTGGCATGACTAGAGCCTCTCCTCATGTAATGCCTCATCCTCCAGCAGGCTACCTGATCTAGTTCACATAGTGATCACAGAGTTCCAAGAGCAGAAAGTCTTGAAGAGTAAGCCCCAAAGTGCAAGCACTTTCCAAGCTGCAGCTTATACCATGTTTTCTACTTTTCCCATAACCAAAACAAGGCACACGACCAAACCCAGAGTCAGTGTGACAAGAGACAAAAGAAATTTATGGATATAGGAAGGCATGAACAAATTGGGAGCCATTACTACAGTATTCAACCATATCATTCCCAATGTTTCCTTCTGTGTGGTGAAGACTCAATTATGTATTACTCCTGGTTTCTCTCTGCCCTTTAACTCACTCATGCCCAGAGAGTAGGAGTGATGTTTTTTTCTTGGAAATTTGGGTAGAATAAAGTAAGCATACTCAGATAGCTCTTCTCTTCTTTCCCACTTGGAGTAGGACTGCCTACAGACAGCATGCATTCTCTGCACTCTAAGAGATGCCTGTGTCTCTTGTATTTAGGGACTGAGTAATAGAAAATTCATTTGTCTACAAATAAAAGTCATATTCTCCAATATCTAGATTTTGCCAATAAACAAAATTAAGACTTGTCAATATACTCTTCTTATTTTTCAATTAGTTCAGAAATCAGCCAAAGAAGACACTACCCTTTCCATCCTAATTAATTCTCTCCAAGTGTGCACAAGCACATGTGCACGCGTGCACACACACACACACACACACACACCAGCATTTGAATGAAAAACTGCCAAATGGCAGGTCTCTTAACTGGAAAATAAAAGGATTTATAAGAGGATAATTCCTGGGAAAGACTACAGAATAATGATTACAGAAACTCTATCACTGAACAGTGCAGAACCTGATGAAGCAAAGTCTTTGAGAAAGACTTCAGCTGCAAGCATAAACACAATAAAACAAAGTTGAAGACATCCAGTACATTACAAAACCCATATAAAAATAACGAACCAGTGCACTGAGTCAGGAAAAAGGCCAAACCCAAGGACTCCAAGTGAGGGTAACTAAGACTGTGTTTATCAAAGCAATTGGCATTGGTAACAAAGATGAAATTAATAAGAGTGGGCTGGCAGCACCACATGTAAATAAACGAAGACAGTGGTAAACTAAAGGAAGACATTTTTCCCTTTCTACTTCTATAATCTTAACTAGTTTATATATTTCATCATTAATCAAAATAACAACCCTAACAATTACATATGATTGGTTTCATTCTATAAGTGGGGGAATAGAGATAAAATGAAATTAAGAGACTTTCCAAGGGCAGTGTAAAGAATTTAATATTGCCCAAAAGAGGTCTGGCCTTTGTCTTGGCCTACTGGGAGGTAGACTATCTGTGTTTGCTTGAGAGTCTTGGGCTAACCACATAATAACAATGTGAGTTAAAATGGGGGCTTTGACTCACATCAAACCATGTGATTTAGGGTGGGAGCTATGGATCACACCTGGAGGGGCTGGAGACTAGAGACTGAGATCAACCATGTGGGAAATTAATCAATCAGTCATGTCTATGTAATGGAGCCCCACTATGAACACCGAGACTTGGGTGAGCTTCCTTGGTTGACAATACTCCATTCATATACAGTCACACATCATTGCCAGGAGAGTAACACAATTGCCAGGAGAGTAATGATGGAAGTTTCATATTTGGAACATTCCTAGACTCTGCTCTAGGCAACTCTTCCTTTGACTGACCTTAATCCCTGTAATAAACCATAACTGTGAGTACAACAACCTTTCATAAGCTCTGTGAGTTTTTCCAGAAAATTATCTAACCTGAAGGTAGTCTGAGGAACGTTCCCTTCCACTCCCCACCAAACTTCAGTTGGAATGAGAAGTGAGGGCTGTCTTGTGGAGGACTGTATGCTCTCTAACTCCGTAGTTGACCCTAACCTCTCACACCAGCATAATTCATAAGCCACTATGTGTGGCTCTGCAGTTTGCACTCTGCGAACTCTAGAATGTAGCATTTATACAGAATACAACTAATATCACCAAGTAAGATGGATCAAAATACTACTCAATAGATATTTTATAGCAAAATATTTTAACTCATTAGAGATTATAAGACTAATGAAAAATTCAGTATTAATCGTTCAGACCATCCAACTCTTGATCTCAGCTCAGATCATGATCTCACAGTTTGCGGGATCAAGTCCTGCACTGCAGGCTCTGCACTGACTGGAATTCTCTCTCCTTCTGTCTCTCTGCCCCTCCCTGGCTTGCATTCTCTCTCTCTCAGAAATAAATAAAAATAAAAACTTTAAAGAAAATCATAAGAAAAAATACATTTATAGTAATATATTTATTTTTTTAAATCTGCATGTAAGTGGACCCATGCTGTTCAAACTTTTGTTGTTAAAGGGCCAACTGTATCATTCAAAATATAAGTATAATATTATGGGTTGCCTGGGTTCAGCTGGTTAAGTGTCTGACTCTTGATTTAGGCTCAGGTCATGATCTTATGGTTCATGAGATCGAGCCTCACAATGGGCTCTACACTGACAGCACAGCCTGCTTGGGATTCTCTCTCTCCCTCTCTCTCTGCCCCTCCTCTGCCCTTTCCCTCTCAAAATAAATAAATAAACATTTTTTTAAAAGTAGATCTTAGTTCATAAATAAAAGAAGCATAATATTATACAAAGAGGATATCCATAAGTTTGGACTTTAAGAGAACAGTTCTCTGCCAAGAGGATTTTAAACACAATTTCTAAAGAAAAGTCAGAATCCATGTCTTATTGTTTGTTGTTTGCCCAACTTCTAGCATAGGGATAGGACACAGAACTCAATATAGGATTTTTGGATTTGTGAAATTAATGAAAACAAGTGGGAAACAGTACTCTAATCCAGGTCCTCCTTCTTGAAAGACTCTTCTCTCCTGCCCTCTACCATTTATTGGCCAACTGCTTTCAGTCAGGGAAGGGAAGGGAAGGGAAGGGGAGGGGAGGGGAGGGGAGGGGAGGGAAGGGAAGGGAAGGGAAGGGAAGGGAAGGGAAGGGAGGAGAGGGGAAGGAAGGGAGGGGAGGGGAAGGGAAGGGGGAAGGAGTGGGAAGGGAAGGGGGAAGGAGTGGGAAGGGAAGGGAATAAAAAAAACATACTGGAAAATAATAAAAATAGTAGTGATGTATAATATTCCTTTAGTTCTAGAAACATAATGTTTCTGCTTCTCTATCTTATAAAGTTTATACTACCAAGTGAAACAGATAGAAAATCTCTAAAATAGACTTTTTAAAGTAATTTAGATCCTCATTATTTTTATTATAGATGATGAAAAGAAAAAATTATGAGACATTGGTTAAAAACCACCTTGACATGTTCAACATTAAAATTAGATACTAGTTTTTCTGATCACATAAAAGTCTTATTGGTAATGAGCACCAGGTCAAATACAATCCAGGGGAAGGCAAAGTAAAACTTTGCACCCCATGATCAAGTCTCTTGAGGCAGCTGTGCAAAACTTGACATTTAATTTAAAAAGCATGGAGGCATGATGGAAAAGCATCTCTGTGTAGAGAGTGGAGAGCAGTGGCGCATTTTATTTGACATGGTGGATTTGCTTTCCTTTATTTTCATATTTTAATAAGTTCAACTCATGAAAGCATAATGAAAATAGAAAGATCAGCTATAATCAGGATGCATGGACATTTGGGGATCTTGATTTAAAAAGCAGTTGCCTTCCTAAGTCTTTCAACAAAATGTAAATTAAACAGATGAAATTGCCTAAAACATCACTGATTCCCAAGGGAATGTAATCATGCTTAAATGCCAACACTAAATTAATCAGAGGAACAGAATGTGGAGATGAGAAATTTCATTTTAAGCAGCTTCATGTTTCATTAAAGTAAGTGGACATGGCAGGTCAGGTTAAGACTTTGCAAAGAATGATTTGAAAAGCAAAAGGCAAAGGTTTCCATCTCAAAACTATGCAGCCACAAAGCCTATTCAAATAGAACTGAATGTTAATTCATGTGCATTGTATTCTCCATAGCTGATAATTTTCCCAAGATACTTCTTTTTTCTCAGTGCAGAATTCTGGAGAAAAATGTATTAACATTTGTGTAACTACGTTGTTTTCTTCAAAATAGCTTAGTTATAGTCATATACTATACTTACACTGCTTATAAACAATCATGTTCTTCTACACTAAACTGGTTTACAAAAATAAATTGAGCTGTCAATTGAAACATGGCATGTATTTAACTCAGAAGAAGCAAATAAAAGGATTTGGGTGAGATGTAAATGAACAAAATTTTTGTCAGAATTTATTTATTTGTTCAACAAATCTTTTTTGAATGCCTGTTCTGTACTAGGCACTGTTGGAGATACTTGATATGCACAGTAAACACACACACACACAGATCTTTAGATTTTAAAAATTAAATTATGTGATATAGAATATAATAACTAGAATGGAAAAAATTTAGACTCGAGTAAGGAGGAAAGGAGGTACCTGGTCGAGGGAAAGAGACAAGTCAGAGTATCAAAGATGGTTATTAAGGCAGGCCTCACTGTAAGGGGGATTTGAAAGAGATAAGAAGGTTATCCATGGAGATGCTTGCAGGATCATTCCATAAAGCAGGAACAGTCAGTTCAAAGGCCCTGAGCTGAGGCATGCATTTTGCCTTGACTTGATGTGGTATGTAAAAAAAAGACAAGTCAAAGATGACTTCAACATTTTTGGCATGAGTTTCTAAAAATAAGAAGTTGTCATCAACTGAGATGAAGAGGATTGTGAGTATGAAAAACTTGGGGTTGGGAAGATAAGCTCAGTATTGGACATGTTGAGTTTGAGATGTCAAGTAGTAACCCAAATGTAGATATGAAGAAACTGATTAAACATGTTAGCTTAGAATACAAAAAGATCTGGCCTGAGATATAAATTAGATAGTTCTTTTTTTTTTTTGCTTTCTATAATTTATTTATTTTTTATAATTTACATCCAAGTTAGTTAGCACATGGTACAACAATAATTTCAAGAGTAGATTCCTTAAGCCCCTTACCAATTTTGCCCATACCCCCTCCCACAATGCCTACAGCAAACCTCTGTTTGTTCTCTATATTTGAGTCTCATGTTTTCACTCCCTCCCTATTTTTATATTATCTTCGCTTCCCTTCCCTAATGTTCATCTGTTTTTTATCTTACAGTCCTCATATGAGTGAAGTCATATATTTGTCTTTCTCTGACTGACTTATTTCGCTTAGCATAATACCCTCTAATTCCATCACATTGTTGCAAATGGCAAGATTTCATTCTTTTTGATTGCTGAGTAATACTCCATTGTATGTATGTATGTATGTATGTATGTATGTGTGTATACACACACACACACACACACACACACACACCCCACCTTCTTTATCCATTCATCTGTCAGTGGACATTTGGGCTCTTTCCATACTTTGGCTATTGTGGATAGTGCTGCTATAAACATTGGGGTGTATGTGTCCCTTTGAAACAGCACACCTGAGTTGCGGCAAGATGGCGGCTTAGGAGGACGCTGGGCTCACCGCACGTCCTGCTGATCACTTAGATTCCATCCACACCTGCCTAAATAACCCAGAAAACCGCCAGAGGATTAGCAGAACGGAGTCGCCGGAGCCAAACGCAGACGAGAGGCCCACGGAAGAGGGTAGGAAGGGCTGCGAGACGGTGCGCGCTCCACGGACTGGCGGGAGGGAGCCGGGGCGGAGGGGCGGCTCACCGGCCAAGCAGAGCCCCCGAGTCTGGCTTGCAAAAGCGGAGGGGCCTGACGGACTGTGTTCCCACAACAAGCGCGACTTAGCGTCTGGGAGGTCATAAGTTAACAGCTCTGCTCGGAAAGCGGGAAGGCTGGAGGACAAAGGGAGGGAGAGCTGCTGAGCCCCCCGACAACAGAGCTCAGTTTGGTGGGGAACAAAGGCGCTCGCCAGCGCCATCTCCCCCGCCCATCCCCCAGCCTAAATCCCAAAGGGAACTGGTTCCTGCCAGGGAACTTGCTCGCTCCATGCAAACACCCAAATCTGTGCTTCGGCGGAGCCAAACCTCCGGCAGCAGATGACTCCCTCCCGCTGCCACAGGGCCCCTCCTGAAGTGGATCACCTAAGGAGAAGCGATCTAAGCCTGCCCCTCCTGCCCCCGAGCACCTTGCCTACCCACCCCAGCTAATGCGCCAGATCCCCAGCATCACAAGCCTGGCAGGGTGCAAGTAGCCCAGATGAGCCACACCACCCCACAGTGAATCCCGCCCCTAGGAGAGGGGAAGAGAAGGCACACACCAGTCTGACTGTGGCCCCAGCAGTGGGCTGGGGGCAGACATCAGGTCTGACTGCGGCCCCGCCCACCAACTCCAGTTATACACCACAGCACAGGGGAAGTGCCCTGCAGGTCCTCACCACGCCAGGGACTGTCCAAAATGACCAAGCGGAAGAATTCCCCTCAGAAGAATCTCCAGGAAATAACAACAGCTAATGAGCTGATCAAAAAGGACTTAAATAACATAACAGAGAGTGAATTTAGAATAATAGTCATAAAATTAATCGCTGGGCTTGAAAACAGTATACAGGACAGCAGAGAATCTCTTGCTACAGAGATCAAGGGACTAAGGAACAGTCACGAAGAGCTGAAAAACACTTTAAACGAAATGCATAACAAAATGGAAACCACCACAGCTCGGCTTGAAGAGGCAGAGGAGAGAATAGGTGAACTAGAAGATAAAGATATGGAAAAAGAGGAAGCTGAGAAAAAGAGAGATAAAAAAATCCAGGAGTATGAGGGGAAAATTAGAGAACTAAGTGATACACTAAAAAGAAATAATATACGCATAATTGGTATCCCAGAGGAGGAAGAGAGAGGGAAAGGTGCTGAAGGGGTACTTGAAGAAATAATAGCTAAGAACTTCCCTGAACTGGGGAAGGAAAAAGGCATTGAAATCCAAAAGGCACAGAGAACTCCCTTCAGACGTAACTTGAATCGATCTTCTGCACGACATATCATAGTGAAACTGGCAAAATACAAGGATAAAGAGAAAATTCTGAAAGCAGCAAGGGGTAAACGTGCCCTCACATATAAAGGGAGACCTATAAGACTCGTGACTGATCTCTCTTTTGAAACTTGGCAGGCCAGAAAGAATTGGCACGAGATTTTCAGGGTGCTAGACAGAAAAAAACATGCAGCCAAGAATCCTTTATCCAGCAAGTCTGTCATTTAGAATAGAAGGAGAGATAAAGGTCTTCCCAAACAAACAAAAACTGAAGGAATTTGTCACCACTAAACCAGCCCTACAAGAGATCCTAAGGGGGACCCTGTGAGACAAAGTCCCGGAGACATCACTATAAGCATAAAACATACAGACATCACAATGACTCTAAACCCGTATCTTTCTATAATAACACTGAATGTAAATGGATTAAATGCGCCAACCAAAAGACATAGGGTATCAGAATGGATAAAAAAACAAGACCCATCTATTTGCTGTCTACAAGAGACTCATTTTAGACCTGAGGACACCTTTAGATTGAGAGTGAGGGGATGGAGAACTATTTATCATGCGACTGGAAGCCAAAAGAAAGCTGGAGTAGCCATACTTAGATCAGACAAACTAGACTTTAAATTAAAGGCTGTAACAAGAGATGAAGAGGGACATTATATAATAGTTACAGGGTCTATCCATCAGGAAGAGCTAACAATTATAAATGTCTATGCGCCGAATACCGGAGCCCCCAAATATATAAAACAATTACTCATAAACATAAGCAACCTTATTGATAAGAATGTGGTAATTGCAGGGGACTTTAATACACCACTTACAGAAATGGATAGATCATCTAGACACACGGTCAATAAAGAAACAAGGGCCCTGAATGAGACATTGGAACAGATGGACTTGACAGATATATTTAGAACTCTGCATCCCAAAGCAACAGAATATACTTTCTTCTCGAGTGCACATGGAACATTCTCCAAGATAGATCATATACTGGGTCACAAAACAGCCCTTCCTAAGTTTACAAGAATTGAAATTATACCATGCTTACTTTCAGACCACAATGCTATGAAGCTTGAAATCAACCACAGAAAAAAGTCTGGAAAACCTCCAAAAGCATGGAGGTTAAAGAACACCCTACTAACGAATGAGTGGGTCAACCAGGCAATTAGAGAAGAAATTAAAAAATATATGGAAACAAACGAAAATGAAAATACAACAATCCAAACGCTTTGGGACGCAGCAAAGGCAGTCCTGAGAGGAAAATACATTGCAATCCAGGCCTATCTCAAGAAACAAGAAAAATCCCAAATACAAAATCTAACAGCACACCTAAAGGAACTAGAAGCAGAACAGCAAAGGCAGCCTAAACCCAGCAGAAGAAGAGAAATAATAAAGATCAGAGCAGAAATAAACAATATAGAAACTAAAAAAACTGTAGAGCAGATCAACGAAACCAAGAGTTGGTTTTTTGAAAAAATAAACAAAATTGACAAACCTCTAGCCAGGCTTCTCAAAAAGAAAAGGGAGATGACCCAAATAGATAAAATCATGAATGAAAATGGAATTCTTACAACCAATCCCTCAGAGATACAAACAATTATCAGGGAATACTATGAAAAATTATATGCCAACAAATTGGACAACCTGGAAGAAATGGACAAATTCCTGAACACCCACAGTCTTCCAAAACTCAATCAGGAGGAAATAGAAAGCTTGGACAGACCCATAACCAGTGAAGAAATTGAATCGGTTATCAAAAATCTCCCAACAAATAAGAGTCCAGGACCAGATGGCTTCCCAGGGGAGTTCTACCAGACGTTTAAAGCAGAGATAATACCTATCCTTCTCAAGCTATTCCAAGAAATAGAAAGGGAAGGAAAACTGCCAGACTCATTCTATGAAGCCAGTATTACTTTGATTCCTAAACCAGACAGAGACCCAGTAAAAAAAGAGAACTACAGGCCAATATCCCTGATGAATATGGATGCAAAAATTCTCAATAAGGTACTAGCAAATCGAATTCAACGGCATATAAAAAGAATTATTCACCATGATCAAGTGGGATTCATTCCTGGGATGCAGGGCTGGTTCAACATTCGCAAATCAATCAACGTGATACATCACATTAACAAAAAAAAAGAGAAGAACCATATGATCCTGTCAATCGATGCAGAAAAGGCCTTCGACAAAATCCAGCACCCTTTCTTAATAAAAACCCTTGAGAAAGTCGGGATAGAAGGAACATACTTAAAGATCATAAAAGCCATTTATGAAAAGCCCACAGCTAACATCATCCTCAACGGGGAAAAACTGAGAGCTTTTTCCCTGAGATCAGGAACACGACAAGGATGCCCACTCTCACCGCTGCTGTTTAACATAGTGCTGGAAGTTCTAGCATCAGCAATCAGACAACAAAAGGAAATCAAAGGCATCAAAATTGGCAAAGATGAAGTCAAGCTTTCGCTTTTTGCAGATGACATGATATTATACATGGAAAATCTGATAGACTCCACCAAAAGTCTGCTAGAACTGATACAGGAATTCAGCAAAGTTGCAGGATACAAAATCAATGTACAGAAATCAGTTGCATTCTTATACACTAACAATGAAGCAACAGAAAGACAAATAAAGAAACTGATCCCATTCACCATTGCACCAAGAAGCATAAAATACCTAGGAATAAATCTAACCAAAGATGTAAAGGATCTGTATGCTGATAACTATAGAAAGCTTATGAAGGAAATTGAAGAAGATTTAAAGAAATATAAAGACATTCCCTGCTCATGGATTGGAAAAATAAATATTGTCAAAATGTCAATACTACCAAAGCTATCTACACATTTAATGCAATCCCAATCAAAATTGCACCAGCATTCTTCTCGCCACTAGAACAAGCAATCCTAAAATTCATATGGAACCACAAAAGGCCCCGAATAGCCAAAGGAATTTTGAAGAAGAAGACCAAAGCAGGAGGCATCACAATCCCAGACTTTAGCCTCTACTACAAAGCTGTCATCATCAAGACAGCATGGTATTGGCACCAAAACAGACACATAGACCAATGGAATAGAATAGAAACCCCAGAACTAGACCCACAAACGTATGGCCAACTCATCTTGACAAAGCAGGAAAGAACATCCAATGGAAAAAAGACAGCCTCTTTAACAAATGGTGCTGGGAGAACTGGACAGCAACATGCAGAAGGTTGAAACTCGACCACTTTTTCACACCATTCACAAAAATAAACTCAAAATGGATAAAGGACCTAAATGTGAGACAGGAAACCATCAAAACCTTAGAGGAGAAAGCAGGAAAAGACCTCTCTGACCTCAGCCGTAGCAATCTCTTACTCGACACATCCCCAAAGGCAAGGGAATTAAAAGCAAAAGTGAATTACTGGGACCTTATGAAGATAAAAAGCTTCTGCACAGCAAAGGAAACAACCAACAAAACTAAAAGGCAACCAACGGAATGGGAAAAGATATTCGCAAATGACATATCGGACAAAGGGCTAGTATCCAAAATCTATAAAGAGCTCACCAAACTCCACACCCGAAAAACAAATAACCCAGTGAAGAAATGGGCAGAAAACATGAATAGACACTTCTCTAAAGAAGACATCCGGATGGCCAACAGGCACATGAAAAGATGTTCAGCGTTGCTCCTTATCAGGGAAATACAAATCAAAACCACACTCAGGTATCACCTCACGCCAGTCAGAGTGGCCAAAATGAACAAATCAGGAGACTATAGATGCTGGAGAGGATGTGGAGAAACGGGAACCCTCTTGCACTGTTGGTGGGAATGCAAATTGGTGCAGCCGCTCTGGAAAGCAGTGTGGAGGTTCCTCAGAAAATTAAAAATAGACCTACCCTATGACCCAGCAATAGCACTGCTAGGAATTTATCCAAGGGATACAGGAGTACTGATGCATAGGGCCACTTGTACCCCAATGTTCATAGCAGCACTCTCAACAATAGCCAAATTATGGAAAGAGCCTAAATGTCCATCAACTGATGAATGGATAAAGAAACTGTGGTTTATACACACAATGGAATATTACGTGGCAATGAGAAAAAATGAAATATGGCCTTTTGTAGCAACGTGGATGGAACTGGAGAGTGTGATGCTAAGTGAAATAAGCCATACAGAGAAAGATAGATACCATATGGTTTCACTCTTATGTGGATCCTGAGAAACTTAACAGGAACCCATGGGGGAGGGGAAGGAAAAAAAAAAAAAAAGAGGTTAGAATGGGAGAGAGCCAAAGCATAAGAGACTTAAAAACTGAGAACAAACTGAGGGTTGATGGGGGGTGGGAGGGAGGAGAGGGTGGGTGATGGGTATTGAGGAGGGCACCTTTTGGGATGAGCACTGGGTGTTGTATGGAAACCAATTTGTCAATAAATTTCATAAAAAAAAATAAATAAATAAAGATATTTGAGAGAAAAAAAAAAAAAAGAAACAGCACACCTGTATCCCTTGGATAAATACCTAGTAGTGCAATTGCTAGGTCGTAGGGTAGTTCTACTTTTAATTTTTTGAGGAACCTCCATACTGTTTTCCAGAGTGGCTGCACCAGTTTGCATTCTCACCAGCAGTGCAAAAGAGATCCTCTTTCTCCGCATCCTTGCCAACATCTGTTGTTGCCTGAGTTGTTAATGTTAGCCATTCTGACAGATGTAATGTGGTTTTGATTTGTATTTCCCAGATGATGAGTGATGTTGAGCATGTTTTCATGTGTCGGTTGGCCATCTGGATGTCTTCTTTGGAGAAGTGTCTATTCATGTCTTTTGCCCATTTCTTCACTGGATTCTTTGTTTTTTGGGTGTTGAGTTTGGTAAGTTCTCTATAGATTTTGGATACTAACCCTTTATCTGATATGTCATTTGCAAATTAAATTGGGTAATTCCTATCATAGATGATAGATGATAAAGCTCTAACAGAGATCTCTAAGATTAGGACTCACTTAAGACTTGCCAAGAAATATATAATTTTTAAATTTTAAGTCCTTGTCTTTTGCCCTCTCTCTCTCTTTTTTTTAAATTTTAATTCCTATACAGTTAACATACAGCATCATATTAGTTTCAAGTTTACAATACAGTGATTCAACAATTCCATACATTGCTCAGCATTCATCATGATAAGTGCATTCTTAATCCCCTTCACCTATTTCACCCCCACCCCCACCCCCACCCTCCCCACACACACACGTCCCCTCTGGTAACCATCAATTTGTTCTCTATAGTTAAGAGTCTATTTCTTGATCTGTCTCTCTCTCTTTTTATTTTTTTCCTTTGCTCATCTGTTTTGTGTCTGAAATTCCACATAAGAGTGAAATCATATGGTATTTGTTTTTCTCTGACTTATTTTGCTTAGCATTATATTCTCTAGCTCCATCCATGTTGGTGCAAATGGCAAGATTTCATTCTTTTTTATGGCTGAATGTGTGTATGTGTGTGTGTGTGTGTGTGTGTGTGTGTGTGTATCACATCTTCTTTATCCATTCATCTATCAGTGAACACTTGGGCTGCTTTCATAATTTGGCTATTGTAAACAATACTGCTATAAACATAGGGGTGCATTATCCCTTTGAAGGAAACATACAACAAAACTAAAAGGCAACCTACTCAATTGGAGAAGATATTTACAAATGACATATCTGATAAAGGGTTAGTATCCAAAATAAAAAAATAACTTATAAAACTCAATACCCCAAAAATGAGTAATCTAATTAAAAATGGGCAGAAGACATGAACAGACGTTTTTCTATAGAAGACATACAGATGGCCAACAGACACATTAAAAGATGCTCAATGCCACTTATCATCAGGGAAACACAAATCAAAACTACAATGAGATACCATCTCACACCTGTCAGAATGGCTAAAATCAAAGACACAAGAAACAACAAGTGTTGGCAAGGATGTAGAGAAAAAGGAATCCCCTTGCACTGCTGGTGGTAATGCAAACTGGTGCAGCCACTGTGGAAAACAGCATGGAGTTTCCTCAAAGAATTAAAAATAGAACTACCCTATGATCCAGTAATCACAGTACTGGATTTACCAAAAACAAACAAACAAAAACACACTAGCCCTTTCTCTTTTGATCTTTTCTGTCAATATCACATCCCACCTGTAAAAGTCAACTAACTCATCCAGCTCAAATGAAAGCTCCTCTAAGAGGCTTTGCACTACAGTTGACGTTAACATCTATTCTTGTTTCATTTTCATAACTCTTTGTTGGGCCCCCTCTTTCCATTTGCATCATAAGTCTATCTTATCATACAGCCCTATTCCTTACATCTCTCCCACAACCAACATCTCCCCTGCCTGTGAGAAGCTTGAGAACAAAGAATTACTTCAGTCATTGTTATGTCTCTATCCCAATGCTTCTCCTAACGCCTAACATAATGCCTAATGTAGTAGGTGTTAATTGAATATATTAGGTCCAACTGGATTACTAAGTCTACAAGTTAACATAGAAAACCGTTTAAATGACGAAAATAGAAATATCATGTTTTTATCTAGTTTGTGTGCAGCTTTAACTGGAATTGGAGAGTTCTAGAGAGAAATTTCTATCATATATGAGCGCATTCCTCAAGTGGGAAACATACAAAATTATTTAGCACTTACTCTGTATGAAGCACTTGAAATACATTATCTCATTTTATTTATTTAATAAGCTCATCTCGTTGACAGATTTAGCTTTATTTTACAAATAAGAAGACTTAACAGTAAATAGAATAACAGGAATTTGAGCCCAGACATATCTGATTCAAGAGCTTATCTTCTTTCCACCATCCCACTGCTGCACCTGAGATTATCAGAGCTCTGTGAGCATCACAGCAAGAGTCCAGGGAAGGCAGGTACATCTTTGGACTTCTGCCAATATGAGACTAAAAAGCAGTGCCCTCTTTTTCAGATTAAGACATCATCCTCCTCTCTACATCCCATCCCTCACTACATACTTGAAAGCTTCATAGTTTAGGAGGGGCAAGAAAAATTAAACTCAAGAAAGGATGAAACAGGAAACTCAGAAAGCTGGGCCAGCCCTTAGATTTTTCTCATGGTTGATTATGTCCCTTGTTCAGGCTGCTGTGGTCCAGGACACCACCAGGCCTCATTACCTAAGGTGCAAAGTTCCAGTTTGAGAAATATTATATCAGATTTTTTATGACCAGTAAAGGAAGTCAATCTTATCTTAACATCAGCCTGTAGTAAGCCAGCCAGCTAGAGGCAATAGTGAATCTAGAGAAGGACCTACAGTCAGATAACCTGGGTTCAAATCCCAGCCCTACCACTTATAGTTGTGGGGCTTCACAGAAATCATTTAAATTCTCTGACCCTAATTTCTACATCAGGAAAAAGAGGGCAGTAACACCTGCCCTGCCTACCTCATAGGACTGAACTGAGAATGGAAGAGATATTGAAGGAAAGGTGGTTCAGAATCTAAGAATATTATTCTAGTTTAATCTCTCTACTTAGGTTTTTGGTGCCCATTTCTGCAGTCTGGTTTGCATAAGTTCTCTGTACAATGAGTAAGAGATGTGAAGAAGGATCTGGGTTTGTGCCCAAGACATCTAGGTATCTGAGATAAGACTCAAAAATGACCCAGAAATGAATAAGAGACTTAATAGAAGTGCTCCTTTAAGCACAGAATCATTTGATGGACTTCAAATAAATGAAAGGAAAACCTTAAAACAAATAAAACACAAAGGACCCCTATGGTACATTACAAAAAATGCCACAATCATTTGCAGCTTCTCCCATTAAGGGTGGAACATATTTCTCTACCCTTAAATCCGTCTGCACTGGTGATTTGCTTTAGGTAATAGTAATATAAAGTGATCATGATATTATGCAGTTTCTAAGCCTGAGCCACAAAAGGTTTTGAACACTTTTATCTGCTCCCTTGGATCCTTGTGAAAGTCACATTGTATAAGTCTAAGCTTGTCTGATGGATGATGAGAGACCACATGTAATTAAGACAAGCTGTCCCAGTAAGACATCTTGGACCAGTGAGCTCAAATCAACACTGCTGACCATATATGCATGAAATAATCCAGCCAAAATCAACAAAATCTGACCCTATGGAACCAATCCCAGCCCAAATTTCTGGCCCACAAAATCATGAGTTCAACAGTCATTTGTAAGCTACTAATTTGGGGGTGACTTATTACATAGAATATGATGACTTTTCTGACAACTGAGATTATAGGAATGGGAACTTGGAGTCACATCTGAGTTTTTCCCATACCTATCAAGTCTGTCTTTGTAAAGTTTATATTGGCTCATCATGAAAGTTGGCAGGAGATGGACAAAGGAGTAGAACTCTCCTTTGCCTCTACACAAGTACCCTTGACTTGGTAGCTTGATAATGTGAGCAAAGTTGGGAGGTCCATGTTACCTGGTCTCAACTGAATCTCTAAGAAGGAAAAGAAATAAACCAGTGGGACAAGAATCATCAGGAAGAATGAGCATTAGGCTCTGAGCTGAAAGCCTTCAACTTCCTGGAAAGAAACCCAATAATTCAGACTTCAATAGCTCACTTTGTTCACTTGGATGGGGATTCAGCACAAACACTAATCTCACAATGTAATGAGGCAGAGCCCATTTTCTGCCTATCCAGTGGAAAGTGAAATTGCAATCCACCTCTGTTGTAAATCAAAATGCCTTTATAACCTTAGTTGTTAATAACAAATGTATATTTCTCATTTCACCACCATCTTTTTAGAATTCACACATTAAAAGACTTATTTCACACAATATTCTGCTTTGCTCAAATTTATTTTCAAGACTTTTCCCAGAGGCTACTGAGCCTCTTGTCTAAATAGGGTTTTTTGTAAGCTAGGAAGTTTAGAGTATTAACCAGCAATCTAGAAAGCATATGTGTAAACTACCTGACAAATCCATTTTAATTTTTAAAACACAACATTCACTCAAAGAACATATTATTCGCTTTTTATTTTCCATCAACTCTGATACTAGTAATGACATTCATTTGGTGGCAGAAAAGAAATAGAAAAGAAAATCAAAAGAGCAACTGAAAATATTTTTAAGATAGTGTCATCTTATTTCAGAAGTTTACAGACTTTGTTCTATTGGTTGCTCTTGAGGCTTAACATAATTGATCCATCTTTTTTTAATTTTTTTAAGTTTATTTATTTATTTTGAGGGAGACAGAGACAGCACGAGTCGGGGAGGGGCAGAGAGAGAGGAGAGAGAGAGAGAAACAGAGTAAGAGAAAATCCCAAGAGGGCTCAGTGCTGCCAGCACAGGCCCAATGCAGGGTTCAAACTCACAAACCCATGAGATCATGACCTGAGCCGAAACCAAGAGTCGAATGCTTAACCAACTGAGCCACCGAACCACCCCAAATTGATCCATTTTCAACCTAAAATGTATTGGAGGGAACATCCTTATTATCACCTATTCATCCCCAGCCAGGGATCCAGAACCTCCTGGAATCCAGAAAAAAAAAAATCAAAGAATTTCCTCACCAAGAAAAGTATATGGAGGCCATCATCATAAGACTCAAAAGGTGTCATGTGAAATACATGAGTAGTTGAAGATATTACCTCTATCTTCAAAGAGCTTAGAATCCTCTCATGGAGATAATACCGACACACACGAAAACTTCAACAGAATAACTAAATGCCAAACTGAAAGATACAGATGGAAGTGCCATTAGTAGGAGAACTGTCATTTATTAATCTCCTACTTGGTTTCAAGTATTATCTCATCTAATCCTGCCAACAAAAAGAAAAGTATTGTAACTAATAATAAGAAAATAGGGGAGGAGAAAAGTGAGGGAATTTTTACAGGTGAACCAGCTAATGAAGAGTAGAACCAGAATTCAGCCAAGTTTGTCTGACCAAAGATCCCATGACTTTCTTTCTGTATTACATCGTCAAAAGGTTAGGGTAGAGAGGAAGCTGCTTTATGCCTCTTCAAGTCTCCCCTAACACTATACTTATATGCATCTTTATTTATGATAGTTACTAATAAGGATGCAGTCAGTATATTGAATTCAGAATAAGCTTTGGAGTCAGAAAGATCTGATTTCAAAATCTCTTCTCAACCTCTGATTAGCTGAAATGATGTAGGCATGTCACTTAACATCTAATAATGCCTACCCAACAGCATTGGTAAGAGAAATAAAATTAATTCATGCACTCAACAAATACTTATTATCTACTATGTTCCAAGCATTATGGATTTTATTCACAACAGTGAGTAAAAGAGATTTTAAAAATCCCTGTTATCTTGGTGCTTATATTGTCAGTAAAAAAGACAGATAAATTAATAAATAGATGGTATAAATTTAAGCAGCTGTAAAATCTATGAAGGAAAATAAAGCAATGTAAGGGGTAAAGGGTACAATGGGTAACTTTATTAAGCATGTAATGGACACTATTTACTGAACTAAATAATGTGGAAACTAATATAAATCTATGTCTGTCTTCAAGAAGTTTGTGCTGATGCAGGTGGAAACATTCGTGGGAAAAAGATCACACATACAGATTGTTGGCTGTAACACCACCTGGTGACCATGCCAGAGAGCTATAGAATACTTAGGACAACAGAGGAGGCCGTAATCAGTTCTTCCAGGAGAGAAGGTGAAGGCTTTTGGTGATAATAATAAAAGGAAGAACGCATTGACACAAGAAGCTACCACTTTGTGCCCAGCATTTAAAAAAAAATTAAGTTTTATTTATTTTTGAGAGAGGCAGAGACAGAGCGTGAGCAGGGGAGGGGCAGAGAGAGGGAAACACAGAATCCGAAGCAGGCTCCAGGCTCTGAGCTGTCAAGCATAGAGCCCAACACGGGGCTCAAACTCACAAACCATGCAATCATGACCTGAGCTGAAGTTGGAGGCTTAACTGAGCCACCCAGGCACCCCTGTGCCTGGCATTTTAAACACATTTTCCTATTAATTATCTCAGTGTCTTAGAGGTAGGACATTATTATCCCTGTTTAACATGTAAAGAGACTGAAATTCAGAAGGTTAAATATCTTGTTAGCCATCCCACAGCCTGAAAATTAACATTCAAACCCAAGCGTTTGGAGCAAAGCTCTTGATTATTGAAGATCATTTGGTTTGCCCTCCATATAAATCAGTAGGTAAATATCCAGAAATTTTGTGTTGGAAGAGTTGCCCTCAGAATTAGTATCTGTAAGATTTCCTTGATATACACAGTAATCTCATGTCTGGCTTTCCAGAACATTCTATTACTCTTCTCACTCACTGGAGCTATGACACATCTTTTCCCAAGGCACTTTCCCACAAACTTCTACATAAGCAGAGTGTTTTCAAATCCACAAAGTGTTTTCACACCCTTTAGAGTATTTGGTTTTTTGGTAACTCTGTGAAGTAGGCAGGAATATGTGTCATACCCATTTAACAAATAAGAGAAATTGAAGCAGTTTAGGTAATTGCCTGATAACCCACAGCTGGTAAGTGGGCTTTGCAAAGTTTTAAATATAATCTTTGATTCTACATCCATTGCCCTTTCAACTACACTACACCCACATAAGGGAAAAAGAGGAGAACAGATTCAGGTAGAGGCCAATTCCTGATGCTCCCCTTTATCTTCACAGAAAAAAATCAATACAAAAGAAAAAATGGGACACAGAAGGAAAGGACTATGCTGAAAGACCTCTCTATACTTCTTAGAATTCTCCCCAGATCTTTCTGCTTGGTTTTCCAGAACAACTTCTCTCATCACACCTTACAGACATGGACTAGTCCCAATATCCTGAGTTTATGGGAAACACCCATTTGGGCAGGGAATCTATCCAACCTAAAATAAACCTAGAGGCAAAAGTTAAGTAAAAATCTTGGTCTGTGAAAAATCTTAGTACATATAGTTCAGTTACTCCCTACTAGACACTGTGCTGGACTCTGGGAACAAAGATAAGATTCAGGGAGAGTCTCTGCCCCGGAGCAAATAACAGTATTGGAGGAAGAATAAGAAGCCCTCTACCAGCAGTAATGCAAGGAAGAATGAAGCAAGGGCTCTAAGGAGATACAGTCCAAGGTCTGCCAGCATTCAAAGCCTGGTGCCACTCATTCTGTGAAGCAGGACCAGGGAAAGCTTGATCTCTGGCTAAGAATTTACATGGAGGGGCCTGATATGCACATTCATTCATACATTAGTGGTTAAAAGTCCAGTTGGCAGGAAGTGAGGGGAGAAAGGGAAGGATGAATAGTCAGAGCATAGAGGATATTTAGGGCAGTGAAACTATTCTGTATGATACTATAATGATATATGTCATTATAAATTTGTCCAAATCCATAGAATGTACAACACCAAGAATGAATCCTTCTATAAACCATGGATTTGGGTGATAACCACATGTCAGTGTAGGTTCATTAATTGTAACAAAGGTACCACACTGGTGGAGAATGTTGATAAAGGGGAAGGTGATACATGCTGGGGGCAGGAGATATATGGGAAATTTCTGTACCTTCAGCTCAATTTTACTATGAATGTAAAAGTGCTCTAAAAAAATAAAGTCTGAAAAAAAGTCTAATAGGCACCCAACTCTACCACTTTATAATTATGTGAAGATAGCAAGTTACTTTAGCTCTTCATGTCTCAATTTTTCACTCATAAATGGCATAAAAAAAACATACTATATACAGATGTTCAGAAGACTAAATAAAAGTAAATGATATCATATCTCATTAAAGTGCTTTAGCAGGGTGTCTGGCTGTGTCAACCCCCCAATAGTTAAGCTTTTTTTTAAGGTCATTCATATAATAGTGAAGAATTGAAGAGAATAGTACAAAGACTGTGAAGCTGAAGCATGAAGTCCAATGGGAAATAGAAGACTAAACAAGAAGCTGATTGCTTCCCAAATAGCTCTGTATGGAGATGCATAGGAGGTATAAAGTCAATGTATCATAAACTAAACTCATTGTCTCTCCCTCTAAACCTGCACTCTCTCCCACAGTCCTTATCTTGGTGAATAATACCCCACCCTTAAGTCACCTAAACCAGAAAGCTTTAAGTCAACTCAGATTCTGCTCTCTCCTTAACTCCTAGTCACCAAGTCCTATAGAATCTATCTACTTCCCATCTTCCCTTCCTTTCAGCTCAGTCAGTGAGAATGTGTCATTACTATGTTGGTTTAGCTCTCCATCATCTCTCTTGTGGACTAAGGCAGTAGTGGCCTATCTAGTTGACCTTTCTCCAGACCTCAGTCCCTCAAAAATAATTTCCACATCAAAGCCAGAGTAATCTTTCTAAAGCATTAAATCTGATCATTTACCTACCCTTTTAAAAATATTTCAATTGGTCACATTGTCTAGGATAAAGTCCATCCTATTTACACTGTTCTCTGTTATAGGGCCCCTGTTACATCCCCCTCCACACAGCACAACTCCAGTGAACTCCTGATTGGTCCCCAGGTCTGCCAGGCTATTTCATGCCTCTGTGCATTTTCTCATGCCATTTTCTCCACATTTCCCAAAGGATAGTTTGTGAAATACTCAGCCCCAAAGATGCTCTATGAAGTAAGTGACCTCTAGTCAAACAAGTTTTAGAAAAGCTGCACACCTTTTTTTTTCCTTCTAGAGACTCTTTAGGCTCTGAGATGTCCTAAATCAGGAAGTCTATTTAACTCCTTATTAAGGCATTTGATAGTAGAAATTTTTTTTTCAAGTAAAATTTTCTGGGACTTACATACCCTAAAAGTAGCATTTTGTAAAACACCTCTTGGGAACTTCATTCCTACACATGAATGGTTATATGTGTGATATTTAGTCAATCCTTCGTCTTGTTGGTTTCTGAGCCTGATAAATATTTATTATTTTTATTTTCAGGAAATAATAGTGATTCTTTGGTTCTAATTTTATTAATTCTGCCTGTCATAGAATTAAATAGATTTTGCAAAATCCAAGAAAAAGCATATCAGATTTGAGTCTTGCTAACCATAACAGTATGTTCTTAAGATTGATGCATTAATAATTCTTTACATCAGAGAAGCAGTGAAATGTGGAAAAATATGCATTGCTAAGTATGAGCTCAAATTCTCTGCTCCAAATTGAGAATTTACCTACTGTGTCATTTGTTTGAAATAATAACCCCATTAACTTCAATAAAACATTCAAACCAAAATCAAATTAGCTATTACCTGCTGCTTTCCTTCCATCAACCATTTTATCTTTTCTTTGAAGAGTGGTCAAAGCTATAAGTGAGATTGCTAACATTAGCAAAACTCAGAGAAGCCAAGCACTGAGTGTTATAACTGAATTTGTGTCCAAAACAAAATTGAAATATTGAGCTTCTCCAATCCAGGCTTCTTTGCATAGTCAGTACACCTTACTGTGAAGTGAACTCAGAAAGAGCAAATGGAGAACAAAGAAGTCACCCCTCAATGTAGAAAAATGGGGAGAATTTGGTTCAAAATTCAGTTTTACTGTGTAAACCTAACTTTCTTAGTCTCTCCAAACTCTATTTCCTCATCTATAGAAATGAGGGTAATAAAAAAAAAACCCTACCATGTTATTTCAAGGCTTAAATTAGAAAACACATGAAACAGGTAGAGTAGTACCTCTTATACACCATGACATTGTAGATGCTCAATAAATATTTGTTTTCTCCCCTCTTTTCTCTCTAATCTACCTACAATTCCCATTGTTACTTGCTCAGATCTTCATTCTGTTATAGACATCCCTATATTTGTGTACAAAATACACTTAGTTTTGCTCAAGATCATAAACTATGGATTGGCAAACTATATTATACAGGCTAAATCTGGCTGACTACCCTGTTTTTTGTAAATAAAACTTCATTGGGACATAGCCATATCCATGTGTTTACATCTGTGGCTGGTCTCACCCCCAGTAACAAATGAGAGCAGTTGTGACATAGACCATATGTATTAGTTGTCTGTTGCTGCTGTAACAAAATCAGCACAAACTTAGTGGCATAAAACCACATTTATTACCTTACAGTCTTATAGGTTAGAAGCCCAACACAGGTCTCACTTGACTGAGATCAAGGTATCAGTAGGGCTGCATTGCTTTCTAGAGCCTCTAGGAATACTCAATTTCCTTGTTTTCTCCAATTTCTAGACGCTGCCTGCACTCATTGGCTCATGGCCCCCTTCCTCCATCTTCAAAGCCAGAACAGTGAACTGAGGCCTTCCCACGTCTCACATATTACCACTCTGATCTTCTCTTCTGCCTCTCTCTTCCACTTTAAGAACCCTTGTGATTACACTGGGCCCATCCAGACAATCCACAATAACCTCCCTACTGTAAAGTCAGCTGATTGACAACTTTAATTCCATCTGCAACCTTAATTTCACTTTTCCATGTAACACAACATATTCCTAGGTTCCTGGGACTATGGTAGACATCTTTGGAGGACCACTATTCTTTCTACCACACCATATAATCTGCAAAGATTATAATTCCACACCATATAATCTGTAAAATATTTACTGTCAGTCCTTTAGATGAAAAGTTTTCCAACCCCTGTCCTGAACTTTGACTCATGCTTATGAACCTAACTAAACATACACAGACCATATAGAATTTCTGGGATATGTGCTTAATACAACATAGCTTATTATTATAACAATAAGAATAATTTTTATAAATATGTATTAGCCAGGTGCCTGAAATAAAATTATGACCAATATTCTTGACTCCATTGGCAGATAAATATATAAAAACCTCTTGTAAAAGGCAGTAATGCATAAAAATCAACAGTGAAGACTGGGGAGTGGGAGAAACCTGTATTTAATCACAGCTCTTTCACTTACTAGCTGGGTGATCTTTTATAAATTAACCTCTCTGTGCTTGAGTTTCTTTACCTGTTCAAATATTAACCACTTCATATGGTTGCTGTGAAAATTAAATGCATGTAATGTGCTTAGTATAGTCTCTGGCACATAGTAAATTCTCAATCTTAGTTGCAAATATGATAAGATAGAGGTTCCAGGTAGAACTAGGGAAACTGCTCTGTTCTTCAACTTAAAGAGATATTTGAAGAGAGGTCTCAACAAGATCAAAGAATATGGTTAAACTGTTTTCTTAAACCACATATTCTTAACCCCTACTGAAGATGCCAAGCCATGTCACCACTAGAAACAACCAATTCTTCCTCCTCCATGCTGCCTGGCTACTTATAATAAAAGAGATGTTTTCTCACTTGCTTGGACTAATAAATAAGGGACTGAGGCTTTGGCAGGGAGGGGGGGCATCCTTCCATTATTCAGACACTCTAAACTGAAGCCACGGAAGAGGCCAGAACCTAGAAACCTACCTTTAGATTCAGAGGAAAGAGGAGCCCTCGCTCTGGGCACTAGGGATTGGAAGGCTCTATGTATCACAAACACCAAATCATAAATTCTTTTTCCTTTTAATTTCATAAGAAAGATTTTTCTTTAAATTTCAGTTATCTATAGCCCTAACAGGAATTATAGAAAAAGGTCCCACAAACAAAATCCCTTCTCCCTACCGCCGACCAAGACCAGTGTGGGATTGAAAGTGTGTGCAGAAGAAAGAGAAAATCACCACCTCTTGTCTGGGAAACCAAATAAAGAGTAGCTGCTATTGTTTAAATTTGGCTACCCCAAATTCACCCAAAGTGTACATCTAGGGCCAGCTACCCCTGATAACTGTTCTCCTTCATCCTCACTGCTCAGATGGTATAGTTTGGGGAAGTGCTTTGAACAGCCTATTACTCCTTCAAACAGCCTATTATTCCTCAGCTGGAAAAGTAATGTGCTGAAGAGAAACTGCCCCCCCCCCAGTCCCTAAAATCAGTCTCCATCCTGGGTTCAATCTAACCCATCACTGCCCAGGAGTCCTAAGCTCTGGCCTAGATTCTGTTCTGCCTTCTCCAGAGACTTGAGGCTTATAGGGGATTGGGCCAGGGAAGAATGTTCAAGTCTCATGAACATAGACCAGAGGCTATAGGGCCCTGGGTGGAAACACAGGGCAGGCTGTGGACACAGCTTGATTCCCAGCTTTTAAATATTTAGATATATGGTATGTGGGCCTTCATTTATACCCCTGCCCTGAACCTTGCAAGTATTAGGGAGGGTCTGTTCACATGTTACCTCCAAGTCATAGCACCCACCTCTGAGTACCTTTTCTTCACTGCACTACTAGGGATGAACTGTGGGCAACCAATAACTATACTTCTGGAAAAAAGAGGAAGCAGTAACTGAGACCATGGTGGCTTTCCCAGGCCAACATGAGCTACTTTGTTGACACCTATTCCCTCATAACCAGCAACCTATTGGTTAATAGCAATCCATTTCCTCTTGATTAGGCAACAGATTAGGGTTGTTATCTTTGTTTTCAGCAAACCAATAAGAGGAAGTATGAATTCACATCATCTGAAGAGGAGAGAATGAGCCAAATACTAAGATAAAAATATAACTTAATACAGCCATACCTACACTGAAAAATATGAACAGCTGAATTTCTATGATCAAAACCATGTCACTTTCTTCCTGAATCCAGAAGTTAGTTGAAAAAGAAGTACCAAAGGATACACATATACCAAGCATAGAAACAAATATTTATCCATATATTGAAGGTTGGCAGTAGGGGAAAAAAGGGGAACAAAAATCAATATGTTTAAAATAAAAAGCGACCTTGCACTTTTAGGTATGTCTTGAGCTATCAATGAATTAATTGCTTCATCAATGCAGCAAGAGCCCTTAAGAAGCTCGTCTCTGCAAAAGGATCCTGCTGACAGAAGGTTAACAACCTTCCAACTGCAGCTGCCTCAGTAGGTTTAGGAAAGGAAACAGACTTGTCAATGAGAAAGAATGAAATACGGCCTTTTGTAGCAACATGGTTGGAACTGGAGAGTGTTATGCTAAGTGAAATAAGTCATACAAAGAAAGACAGATACCATATGTTTTCACGCTTAGGTGGATCCTGAAAAACTTAACACAAGACCATGGGGGAGGGGAAGGGAAAAAAAAAGTTAGAGAGGAAGAGAGCCAAACCATAAAAGACTCTTAAAAACTGAGAATAAACTGAGGGTTGATGGGGGGTAGGAGGGAGGGGAGGGTGGGTGATGGGCATTGAGGAGGGTACCTGTTGGGATGAGCACTGAGTGTTGTATGGAAACCAATTTGACAATAAATTTCATATTAAAAATAAAAATAAAATAAAAACAAAAACAAAAACCAAAAAAAGGAAACAGAGCCGAGCCACATGTGAGGATGTCACAGAAAACTGACATTCAGAAGATTCCAGACAAACATTAAAACAGCTCACTCCTTGGTCCTATTGACAGGTCTGCCAACAAAGAGCACTTTTAGGAAGGAATGGGGATTTGACATATATTTTTCAAAATATTTTCACACTACTGAGACGCATTTAATAGCCCCATCGAAAGTTTTTAAAAGATTGTTTTGAATTATGAAATCTATTTTGCTTTGGTTCTGTTCAATTCAGCAAACACCTTTCTGAATACCAATCAAGTGGCTAGTTAAGGTGCTGGATGTTGTGCTTTCAAACATGAAAAACATAAGCCCTATCTGCAAGGAATTCATAGTCAAATAGGAAGTGAAACACAAGTCCACTAATAATTAGAGACAGAAGGTTATATACCCTAAAGTAAAGTCATCTGACCTAGTCTGGGTTCTTGTCTTATGAACAGAAACCTATCTAGGATTGAGTCCAATATTGTTTGTGTGGAAAGATAAACCGTGCAGCCCCCTCACCCCTCCCACCACAGCCTCACATCTACCAGCTTTTATCAGAAAGAGACTTAGAATAAATAATTAAATCACATCCAGCAAATCCAAGCTGGCACCATCCTCCCTTCCTTTAATGTACCAAAGATAATACCCATTAGCTGCAAGTAAGAAGGAGCAGGAAAAGCCAAGAGATTCTCAGCCCAGTAACTAGAGAGTCTATCTTTCATAAGATCAAGGACAAAATCCTGCTTACAGGAGAAATAGCCTTTCTTCAGTATAGGATTGTACTGCATAATCTCTGGGGAAAAATAAGGTTTGTATGTACAAAGGTCAGCTTACTTCAAGATGACATAATAAAGAGAATAGTCAGGTCAAGGTTTCCAACGGTTCAAAGACTAAGGGGGACCCATATTAGCCTTATTCAGGAGACCAGATCTCTCCTCTTTTCTGGATCTCTTTTTGTATCCAGCTGTAGTTTATGATATTGTTCAAATTTGTAAGCTACAATAAAATACAAATTTGCAAGATTTAAGGTATTACACCTCATCCTCTGTATAGGATAAGCAGAGTTTTCTGAGTGAGGAGGGTGGGATTACAAACCTGAGAAACTTGAAAAGTGGCTTAATAAGAAAAAGATCCCCTAAGATTAGAGTTAGTTCAGGCATATCCAGTGGGAATATGCTTACCAAAGCTTACATCCAATAGAATGAATGACTATGTTATCTGGAATTTCAAGCTTTATTCTCCTTCACTGTGATGCATTATGAGATCTGCCTCATTCTTTACTAAGAAAACTTATATGTGTGCCTTGAACCCCTGTGTGCTCGAGATGATGAAAGTAAATAGGGCAAGTTGGCCTATAAAGGAGATGGGGCCCAAACACCCCACTGTCTTGAGAGGTTGCTGGAGCAGGACCCTGAAGGGCATTAAGTTCTTTGGTTAAATTAGAGATTGGCATCATTTGAGTCACCACAGTAGCAAAGACACCTGGGTAGAACGGAAAATCCTCAAGATGCCCCAGACAGAAAGACCAGAATTTATCTGAAGAATGCCTCTTCATAACTTAAAAAGTGAGGAAATCTTGATTCATCAATGCTATGTTTAGATTTATGCAAAAGTATAAATTTAACAAATACTAACAAAAATCTTTTTTCACACTCCATGTACCCAAAGTTATGGGATCCTATACTAACAAGATAGCTCATGTTGTGATAAGCAGTCAGTATTGAATGTTAAGTGTTCAATCACTAAATTCTACACCTGAAACTAATATTACACTGTATGTTAACTAATTGGAATTTAAATAAAAAAGAGGGATAGCCCTACCCAAGGACACCCTAGGTTTGATCTCAGTAAATCAGTTCATAATCAGAGACAAGCTGAGGGATGGCCAGTTATCTGAATGTATCTGTCGAGCACCTTCAAGATTCCGTCCGCCCATCACCATCTTATGCAGTCTTTCCATTTCATCCCAAGCTAGGATCTAGGCCAGTCTGTCTGTTCCCAAAGCATCTTGGAACATTCTCAATTATAAAATACTTCGCATTGCTCTGTGACTATTTTCTAGTCTGCCCTGGACTCAGGGCTTTGGTCTCCTTCAGGAAATGATTTTGCTCTTTTTGTATCCCCAATATAATAGTTAATGAAACTGTCACTACAGGTGACAAGAATCACTGTTTTGTTCACACTTTTTGGACTTGTTTTGTCTGTTTTGAATTCCAAGGCCTTTAATTGGTAGCCAGCACCTCACCCTAGCTCCTCTGTGTTGCCATGCCCCACCCCATGCCAGCACCTCCCACTCCCTTCCCACACCCCCCTCATGCTGCCCTCACGTCTCCTCTACAGCTGGGCCCTCCTCCCGGCCTAAGTGGGAGCAGGCAGGGGTGCCGCCAGAGTCCCCACCACCCCCAGCATCAGCATGACCAGGGCCTTGAGCCCCGTGGTGTGGATCTTCTCATGCCCGTGCAGGTTGGAGCACTGGCCGAAGCTCCTGCCACCGAGAGGGCAGGAGGAGGGCTGGACGCAGTGGTGGATGCGCTGGTGGGCGGTGAGGTGTGAGCTGTGGCTGAAGCTCCTGCCACAGTCGAGGTAGTGGTAGGGCTTGTGGCCCGTGTATGTGCAATTGTGGGTGACGAGGTTGGAGTGCTGGCTGAAGCACTTGCCGCACTCGGGGCACATGTACGGCTTGACCCCAGTGTGGGCGCACCGGTGGGTGACCAGGGCCGAGCTCTGCATGAAGCACCAGCTACAGATGGGGCGCTTATGGGGCTTGGCGCCCTGTGGGGGTGCCCTGGTGGGTGACCAGGTCCAAGTGGCGGGTGAAGCACTTGGCACAGCGATGGCACACATAGGACTTCTGGCCCGTGTGGATGCCCTCGTGCTGGATCAGGGTGTTGTGCTGGCTGAAGCTCTTCCAGCAGGAGGGGCAGGTGGAGGGCTTCTCGCCCGCGGGCATGATCTGGTGCCGGAAAAGGTGCGAGCTGCCGCCAAGCTCTTGCCACAGCCGGTGCAGGCGTAGGACTTCTTGACTGTGTGCGTGCGCCTGGTGGGTCACCAGGTGGGAGTGCCAGCTGAAGCCCTTGCCACAGAAAACATTCCGTAGGGATGCTGCCAGTCCCTGTTACCCGCCAGGATCCACAGCTAGTCCCAAACAAGAGCACTCAGAGCTAATCCACAACAAATGTTAGTACCTGCTGTCCACCCCCAATGAGGATGTACCTAAGTTGGCTGATCCATTTTCAGCATTTGGCAGATCCTATGCCATCTCAGCTCAGAAAGCTTAAACTGTGAGCTCCTTGAGGACAAGATTTGCTTTTTATCTCTCCATCCCTACACTTTAACAAAGTTAAATTGAGTAGGCATTCAATAAATATTTGTTAGCTGAATTAGCATACTTGGTGCTATTCTAGCTTATTTTTAGTTGCAGTACTATTTATCTATAGAACATACTACTTCAGAAAGTTAAACTAACTTGCCCCTGCAGCCAGTAGGCTGCAGTGCAGTGATAAAATCTTACGTCTTCCTGAGCCAGAGACCATATGACCCCACTGTTGCACCACATTGCTTTTCACAGAACACTTAAATGAACCAGATCCTTTCACATTTCATCACAAGGGAATAATAGAAAATTTGGAATTACATGCAAAAGACAGTTAATAAGGAAAAAATATTTGATTACAAGAACTTTCCCTGGAACTTCTCCCATAACAGCAAGTTTACTACCTTCCATGTTGAGCTAACTCTATTCTGGATACCATAAGTATCCTGTTTATCAACGTATCTAATACTCATAGGAGAGAGACTGGTTCTACTATTCCTATTTTATGGCTATGGAAACTAAAGTTAAAAAGCCAAAGGCACAGGCTTTGACAGTTGATAGAACTGAGAACTGAAAACCAGGACTCTCTGGCTCTAAATTTACAGCCTAAGTACACGCCTAATTCACTTCTCCGGAATAAGTACAAAGTTTCATGTTATTATGATCTACTCCAATGATCAGTGAGAATCAACATTAAATGCTAGATTAAGGACATTTAAAGTGCTAGATTTGGGGTGCCTGGGTGGTTCAGTAGGTTAAGCATCCAACTTCAGCTCAGGTCATGATGTCACCAATCGTGATTTCAAGCCCAGGGTCAGGCTCTGTGCTGACAGCTCAGAGCCTGGAGCCTGGTTCAGATTCTTTGTCTACCTCTCTCTCTGTCCCTGCCCTGTTTGTGTTCTCTCTCTCTCTCAAAAATAAATATTGAAAAATAAAGTGCTAGATTTGTCCTAACTAGTAAAATGCCAACAAACTCACAAGACACAGTAACAAATGAACTACTTAAAGTCTAAAAGGTGTTCCAGACTAGGAGGATACAAAATGAAATTTGCATTTCAAAAACATTACCCTAAATCATGCACAAAAAACAACTTGGAAAGGGGCAAAAATGGGCAAGAACGAATACAAGTAGTCCAGGTGGAAGGCCATTGCCATAATCCCAGTAAGAGTTAACAATGCTTACTGAACTAGAGTGTTAAGTTTGGATTTTGTATATCGGCCTCTATATTAACAGCCCATCACTGCCCTATCCTGGGAAAGGTCTGGTAGAAGATACTATACGCAAACAAATGTTTTCTCTTTCCAATGTTTTCTTGAAGAAAAAAAAAAAAAACCTGAAGGAAAAGATCATTCAAAACTCTGTAGCATCTGGGCATGCTCTGGACTCCATTTAAAGAGAAACTCCCCAAATCATCAATCCATGGCAGCACAGAAGCACTAAGAAGAATATCTGCTAGGGAGGTCTTAACAGGTTAATGGAAGACAAGCAGGAGTTACCTGTGGCACAAATATGCTACACTGAGAACTAAATCTGAGAACCATGAAAAAGACTATAGACATTAAAATACCAAAAAATGGCAGCCCCCTGCAATAAACTGTGAGAACATATTTTGTTTGTATGAGAACAAAGTGAATACAACCATACACCTGGGAACAACTCAGAGTCAATGAGAATGAACCTACACAAGTGAAAACAAATAAAGTTAATGAGCAGAAGAAAAAATAATGTACTTCTAGTTCTGTTTTTCAATTAATAGCTAGGAGGCAGTAGCCATTAGTCACATTTATCTTACACCAAGCATTTTCCCCATAAAATAACATAGGAATAGTTAAAAGGAACTTCAGTCTTAAGTTTATTTTGAAATAAATTCAAGAATCTATTAAGAACCCACTGTGTGCTAGGAAATCTGGATGCAAAAATGAGTAAAATATGATTCTGACCCTCCAAGCACTCACAATAGAAAGAGAAAGCTGGAATATAACTTTTAATTATGATAAAAGCAGCTATAATTTTTTCAAGCAGCTAACATATGTCAGACACTGTGCCGGGTACATCCATATATTATTAATCCTTAAGCAACTCTGACATGGAAGGTATAATTATTCCCATTTTTATGATTGAGAAAGTTTAGACTCAAAGAGGTTATACAGATTTCCCAACAACATACACTCAGATGACAATAAAGCCTCCTTTACTATGAGGCTCATGTTCTCCCCATTCTACCACATAGTCTTTCCAGATGTATAGGCTAGAGGAGGGAAATAGACTACATCCAGGAGCAAGATATGCAGTGATATCCTGAGGCAGTCTGGGGCACCAGCTTAAATAGGAAAAAAAAAAAAACCAACAAAAAAAAAAAAACACTTCCAAGCCTGATCCTTCTGAGAACTAATGCAAAATGGTCAAAAACTGAAAGATTGTGGCTGAGTCATTGCGTAAGGATTGCCAAGAATCAAAGCTAAAAGCCAAATTCTGTCCCCAAGCAACCATGGCACCAAGACTGATAAACAAAGCAAAAAGGGGAAGTATCAGCAGACAGTGAGAATGGAGCACAAAGACAAACCATTGAACATCTTCTATGCATAGATTCCTTCCTTGAAAAATGGAGGCACCACCTCCTAATGGGGTTGTTGTGGAACTCAACCAAACTAATAAATGCAAACAAGCATCATAGTAAAGTTCTGTATAAACAGTAAAAATCAAGATTATCATGAGGGACTGCTGTGAAGACCTTTGGCAGATGTAATTAATTAGTAATTAAGCTTGCTAATCAGCTGACTTTAAGATAGGAACATTATCTTTATTATCCAGGTAGATCCAATATAATCACATGGGCTCTTAAAAGCAGAAGAGGAATTAGAGAGTTGCCATTGAAGAAGGCAGGAGAGATGAGGAAGGAAATGTTCAAAGAGATTCAAAGGATGAGAAACACTAGGTCTACCATTGCCAGCTTTGAAGATGGAGGAAGTGAACCACAAGCCAAGGAATATAAGCAGCCTCTAGAAGTGCAGAACCCCTGGCCAACATCCAGTAAAGAAATGGGGACCTCAGTCCTACAACTACACAGAACTGACTCCACCAGCACTCTGAATGAGCATGGAAGCAGATTCACCCTCAGAGCCTCCACAAAGGAGTGATGCCGTGCCAACACCTAAATTGTGGCCTTGGGAAATGCTGAGCAGGGAAGCAACTGAGCCCTGTTGTACCTGGACTTTTGACCTATAGAAACTAAGAGAATATATTTGAGTTGTTTTAACCTGCTTTGTCTGTGATAGTTATAGCAGCAATAGAAAACCAATACACACTTGCCGATTATTATTTAACCGTCTAATTAACTATCTAGGTAATGTCTCGTAATCATCTTACCCACATTTTTCCCTAGTCAATTCTAACTTCAAGAGTCCCAAAATTAGAGCCTAAAGACATTCAAACTTTCATCTGCCAATTTGTACAGACAGGTCTAGACAGAAACATGTGAATTGTGAGACTGATTCTTTACATTGGCAAATAGGTGGACACTGAATACTACAATTGCAAATAACCATGTTTATTTTTAAAATATTAACAAGAATTATACTTTCAAAAAATTAAATTAAAAATTCCACCATTATTAAGAGTACACTTACCTTGATGAGCACTGAATAATATATGGAACTGTTGAATCACTATATCGTACACCTGAAACTAATATAACACTGTATGTTAACTACACCAGAAATAATTTTTTTAAAACCCATCTTAAATAATTTTGATTAATACCCCCTAATATTGTTCAACGTCTATGTACAGCTCTTATGTTTATCATGCTGATTCATGAAAACCTCTGGAACTACATATTGAAACACAAAGAGAAACATTTCCTATTGGAGGCTGGGCAGTGCTAGAATAACACATTGTTAAGCAAAATCTATTACAGTCATGCTACCTAAGAGGAGAGATTCAACAAGATGATAATTTTGCCTTCTCTCTTTATCTAAAGCTTCTGCTATTCAAATCTTCCCTGTATTCATGATATGAATGGGCAAACCCACAGAACTTCAAGTATTCAGATACAGTTGTCTTTATTCTGAGAATATAGGGCAAGAGATATGAAAAAGTATTTCCCTGGGGCCTGAATGGTGGTACTTATGTGAGCTAATATTTGGGAAATGGGTTACAATATACCAGCGCTAAGCACCAAATTCTAAGTGAGAGAGCTATCCATAAGCTCTTAAGTAAGTTTTATTTTGGTGTTTGTCATCTGCATGGCCCAATAAAGCACAGGGCCCTTTACAGGGTCCCCTCTTGCCCAACTTTTAAGGGTGATGCCATACCTTAAGGTGTTAGCCTGAAACCAAAGGTGCTACTTCTTTTGATTATGCCCTTTGAACAGCATACTATTGTGAAGGTTAGATAGGTATCTCTGCAATCATACACAACAGAAAATTAAATTTGTGCTCCAAAAGCCACATGCATACATACCTACACACAAACACATACACATAAATACACACATACACACACATACTTCTATGCATATTCTGAAGCCAGTAAAGGGTGCTTCCTTACAATAAAAGTGTGTTCATTGGTTTTCTCTAATTTAATCAAAGTTTGCATTATTTTGTGAGTTAAGAGGTGGATGCTCTATTGATCAATGAAGGCCAATTGCAATATTATTCCTGGTGCCACCACTACATAATTAGAATCATCCTAATTACAAATAGAAGTTGGAAGCACTATGTGGCTAGAAAAAACTCTTAAATTCACAACAGAAACATAAAACTTGAGTAAAAGATCCATTAGAAAAATGTGCCTTCAGAGTGATGATAAATGCTTCACTCATCACTTTTACTGCCAGATTCGAATGATTACCAGATGGTTTTAGTAATTAATTTGCATTCAGCACACAAGTATTGAGCAGTTAACATGCATTCAGTGGGTTTTTCTCTGTTACTTTCTCAGTAAAACAAATGTGGGTTTAAATAATCTATGCTCTGTTTTTCTTCCAAGATCATAGCCCCAAAATCCCTACTCTATAAGTTAATCTTTCTCTTTATTATACTTTCCTTCTTCTCCTGCTTCTTCTCTTCCTCCTATTTCTTTCTTGAAATGAATGTTTGAGATGGTAGCTTCCATTCAAAATCCCTTTGGCCTGTCCACCAACACAGAGGAGTGAGGTATGAAAATTTATGGTATAGTATTTTATATAGGACATGTCAGAGGCTATATATACACATATATTAGAAACAGTAATATTCCTCGAATGTAGATATTCAAATTCATACCCAAGTTCAAATAGAATGAAACAGGGCACTATGGAGAGGACATGAACTTCAGAAACAGCCTTGAGATGGAATCCCAGTTCTTCCACTTGCTAATTATATGACATTGAAGAGCTTAATTAAATTATCTGAAACTTAGGGCTTCCTTGGTAAGATATGGCTAAACCTTAAGCTATTTTAAGGTTCAAAAAAGACAAAGTTTATAAATCACATAGCACAAGGCCTTACTCATGGTAAAAAAAAAAAAAACTGTTGGTTCCTTTCCCTAACAATTACTGATCTCTTACCACATATCAGATACTCTGTTATACAGTTTCAACTGTGTATTTCACTGAATGCGTGTTTCATAAATCCTGTGTGCAGAGGGTTCCAGAGGGAGCCTGATATCGGTATTAAGTATGTTAGTGGGAAATTGGTGGGTAGGGGCAGGGGGCCAGCTCAGGTTCTGCTTGCTGTATACTGGTATGTATTTGACCTCAACCTTGAGACTGAAATCCATAATCCAGTATAGGGAACAAAATCCTCCTATGTCTCAGAGAAAATCTCAGACAACAGATTTGTCCTGAAATAGGAAATATGGAAAGTGGTTAGAGTCAGGACAGAGATATTAGCTAAGTATAAACGAAAAGGGGCTATTTAGACTAGAAGGCCATATGATGTCACTAACATCTTACCACTGGTCCTAGAGAGAATTTGTTTCCAGTTCCCTATTGTCTTAGGGGCTGCTATAACCAAATAGACTGGTTGGCTTATAAACAACAGTAATTCATTTCTCATGGGTCTAGAGGCTGAGCAATCCAGGATCAAGATGCAGGCAGATTCACTATCTGGTGAGAGCCCACCTCCTGGTTCACAGATGGCTGTCTTCATATGCCATCATCATATCCTCATGTGGTGGGGCTCTCTAGGGTCCCATTTATGAGACCACAGGGAGCCCTTCAATCTAATCACCTCCCAAAGACCTTCTAATACCAATATATTGGGCACATACAAATTTTGGGGGAAGGGACACAAGCATTTGGACAATATCACTGATACGTGTAATTCTTTTTAAAAAATACAGAAACAATAAAAACTTAATCAAATAAAAGTAGAGGCACTAACCAAAGAAAGGGTCAACACAGAGAGGGTCATTTCCTGGTCTCAGTAAAAGCAAGTATTAGAGCAAGGAAGTGGAGAAAATCACATGGGCCCAGGAGAAATGATGACAAGTTGACAACTGTAGACTGGAAGAACAGCCTAGCCCCACAGATGGAACAGTGCCATCTCAGCTATCATTTGAGCCACCCAGAAGCAGCAATGAGAGCCCCAGCCAAGATCAGGAGGAGACCTTACCAGCAAGTGGACATAAAAGGCCACCTAGGCATTACTAGGAGAAAGGAGGAACTCCAGCAAGCTCACTAACAGACTTCACCATATCCCCATCTCTCTCACTAGTTATCTTCACTCAGATGTTTGGTTGGAGATGAAGGGACAGCATCAGTTTCAAGAGAATAAAATACTACACATATTACTATAGTAGACAATTCCTATTTAACAAAATAAAGATTCGCTGGATAGCTACTATGTATCAAGCATCCTGCTAGGTGAAAAGGATACCAAAATAGATATATAGACAATAATCTATGACAAAATAAAGCAGCAAATAAAAGTTACCACATAAAGAGGAGATGGAGAATAGTGAGTTTCAAATTTCCAAATATAACTCTGCTGTTATCTACTGCACATATTTTGGAAGAATAAAACATTTGCATTTCTATTTGATAATCTGCTAAATATTTTTCTTCTCCTGTGGACTCCATATACATACTAAATGTTGAGACATTTTAAGAGTCTGTTACCCCAACACAGTATGCAGAACTCTAGAAGCCAAGCTTATGCCACTATATTGGATGAAGTGGTGTGCCACCCAGATGTCTCTTCAGTACTGTAATGCTCAAGGTCCTCCAGAGAAACAGAATTGATTGGCGATTAGATGCATATAGATACATGATAAAGACATAGAATATAGATATTTTTATTATAAGAATTGACTCACACTATTCCAAAGACCAAGAAATCTCATAACCATTTGCCATCTACAAGCTGGAAAACCAGGAAAGCTGCTGGTATGATTCAGTCTGAGTCAAAAGCCTTGAGAACCAGGAAAACTGACAGTGTAAGTTTCTGTCCAAGTCTAAAGGCCTGAAAACCAGAATCACTGATGTCTGAGGGCAGGAGAAGATGAATATCCTATCTCAGGCCAAGAGAACAAAGTCCCCCTTCCTCCACCTTTTTGTTCTATTCAGGCATTCAGCAGATTGGATGATGTCCACCTGCATCTTCATTATTCAGTCTACCAATTCAAATATCAATCTTTCCCAGAAACACTCTAACAGACATACACAGAAATAATGTTTTACAAGCTATCTAGGCATTCCTTATCCCAATCAAGTTTACACATAAAATTGACCATCTCAAAGACCAAAGATTCCCCCCAGGTTCCAGAAGTACTGACAGCAGACAATTCTTAGCTGTCAGTCCTATTCAGGAAACATCTCAACTGAAGAATTCCCAAGGCCATGGCTCCTGTCAGGGACAACTACATCCAATGACTGACCAATATGAGGGTATAAAGATGGAGCCCCTGCTCATACCCATGCAGATAATTTAGAAGGGCCATCACAGGACCAGAGCTCCCATGGGGTTGGCTAAGGCCTTCACTGAGAATACATCATAGCCCAAATTCTCTTTTGCACAATCCTGCTTTTTTCTCTTCACTTACATAAGCGTTGACCCCAATGGTATTCCCTAATAAACTTCTTGCATGCTAATCTCTGCTTCCCAAGGAACCCAAACTATAATACCTTTGATGCAAGAGATGAGATATTCTTCTAGGGAATCTGACCAGCTTAAGGAAAAAGACCTCAAAGTAGTGATATCAAGGGCTCCCCAGTGAAAGTTTTCAGCCAGGTTTCTGTGAGGTAAAGCTCACAGTTGGCCAGAAAACCCACTAATGTTGAAAAGAAGCCCTACCAATGTACATACAGCTCATAATTAAGTTTTTTATACACCACTCTTAAATATAAAATGGCCAACAATAATCACCAGCTACTTGAGAAAAACGTTTTAAGGAAAGACAAAGGCCAAAATAAACAGAAGCTAGTAATTTAATAAGTAAATAGACTATACATGGAGATATAATCAGAAAAAATAATCAATAGTTGAATCTAGGAAGATGGCAGTGGAGTAGGAGGACCGTAGCCTTGTCTTGTCCCATGAATGCAACTAGATGACTATCAAATTATCCTAAATAAACCAGAGATTCAGCTGAAGACTGGCAGAACAAACTCTACAACTAATGGTTGAGAAGAGGCCACATTGAAGAAGGTGGGAGGTGTGGAGATGTGATTTGGGAGAGAAAGGGATCATGGCCACTGCAGTAGGGAGGGAACCACTGTCAGAGAGAAGTGTTAGAGACAGACTAACACACAGGGGAGTGCACAGGGAAAATGAATCTCCATAGCAATTGGCTTGGAACGCAAGAGGGACTGAATTTCATGATTTCCGACCAGCAGGGCATAAAGCCTGGAATTTTAAAGGTCAGTGGCCTTGGCTGGGATGGAGCCCAGAAGGTATTGTGCTGCTCTTAGAGAAAAGGCAGGTAAACAAACCACAGACACACAGTGTATAAACAGTGATCTGAAGAGCATCTGAGGCACACAGTGGGCAAGTTCATGAAGAGAACCCTGCAGGAACAAAGGAACTGGCTGGCACCATTTCCCTCCCCTACCACTCAGCATAAGCACAGGGCCACCTGCAGGAACCAGCACAGTTCCCACACTTGCTATCTAATTTGCTTACACCAAGCCCCACCCCACCATGCTCTAGTGGAAGTGCCCTGCTCAGTCACATTTACCCCAGTCCCAGCATGGTGGGCACCATCCCTCAGAAGACCAGCCCAAACCCCTACCAACACCATGTCTCCTGACACCAGAGTTTTGCAGAACTTTGGCTCAGATGGCAGTGGCAACAGGTCTCATTTCACAAACAGACCAAAGCACACCTAGTTAAAATGCAGCACATTCAGTCCAAGGACCAAACATTGCCCATGACAGACAGAAGTCATTTCAGATGATGGGCGTAAAGGATAAAGCAGCCAGGACAAAACAGTAGAGGGCACACAGCACACACTGGAGACACTCTCAGAAGGATGAAGCCCTTGGGGCACCTGGTTGGCTCAGTGGGTTAAGCATCTGACTTCAGCTCAGGTCATGATCTCACTGCTCTGAGTTTGAGCCCCAAGTCAGGATCTGCGCTGATAGCTCAGAGCCTGGAGCCTGCTTCGTATTCTGTGTTTCAGATTCTGTGTCTCCTTCTATCTCCCTCTATCTCTGCCCCTCCCCAACTCTTGCTCTCTCCCTCTCTCTCTCTCTCTCTCTCTCTCTCTCAAACAAAAATAAATAAAACATTTAAATTTTTTTTAAAAAAAAGAAGGACGGGACCCTGAGGAACAGAGAACACAACACAGCAGGGCACTACAGGACTTCTTCATAACACCATTACCTTTAAGAAAAGAAGACAGAGCTGAGTTTCCTAACACAAAGAAATAGGCATGGAGACTTAGACAAAATGAGAAGACAGAGAAATTTATCCCAAATGAAAGAATAGGACAAGGCCATGACCAGAGAGCTAAACAAAACAGATATTAGTCACATACTTGATACAGGACTTAAAGTAATGATCATTAGGATACTCATTGGACTTGAGAAAAGAGTGAAAGACATGAATGATACCCTTAACACAGAGAAAAGAAATAACATGACAGAGATAAAGGATACAATAAATTAAATGAGAAACACACTTGAGGGCATGAACAGTAGGATGGAAGAAGCGGAAAAAATGAATTAGTGACCTAGAAGACAGAGCAATGGAAAGTAATCAAGCTGAACAAAATAGAAAAAAAAAGAATTTTGCAAAATGACAATAGCCTTAGGGAACACAGTGACTCCATCGAATGTAATAGCATTCATATTACAGGAGTTCCAGAAGAAGAGAGAGCAAAGGGAGCAGAAAATTTATTTGAAGAACAATAGTTGAAAACTTCCCTAATCTGGGGAAGGAAATAGGCATCCAGATCCAGGAAGCACAGAGAACTCCCATCAAAATCAACAAAAGCAGACCTACACCAAGACATATTGAAATTAAATTGGAAAAACATAGTGATAAAAATTTTTATTTCATTTTTTTAATGTTTATTTATTTTTGAGAAAGAGAGACAGAGAGACAGAGAGAGACACAGTGGGAGCAGGAGAGGAGCAGAGAGAGAGGGAGACACAGAATCGGAAACAGGCTCCAGGCTCTGAGTTGTCAGCACAGAGCCCAACACAGGGCTCTAACCCACGAACTGTGAGATCATGACCTGAGCTGAAGTCCAGTGCTTTACTGACTGAACCACCCAGGCGCCCCAAGAAAAAATTTTAAAAGCAACAAGAGAAGGAGGGGGAAGAGGAGGAGGAGGAAGAGGGGGCAGAGGAGGAGGAGGAGGAGGAGGAGGAGGAGTTACTAACATAGGAAAACCCATAAGGCTACCAGGAGATTTCTCAGCAGGAACTTTCCAAGACAGAAAGGAGTGGCATGAAATATTCAAAGTACTGACAGGAAGATCTGCAGCCAAGAATACTCTACCCAACAAAATTATCATTCAGAATAGAAGATATAAAGAGTTTCCCAGAAAACCAAAAGCTAAAGGAGTTCATGGCCACTAAACCAGCCCATCAAGAAAGAGTAAAAGGTAGTTTTACAGTGGAAAAGAGACCAAAAGGGACAGTATAAAGGTAGGAAACACAAAAACATTAAAAAATAGTATTTCTGTAAAAAAATTAGTCAAGGAAGTCACAAACTAAAAGGATGTAATATATAATAAAATATACCTTAAATGTGGGAAGGAGAGGAGTAAAAAATGGGTTCAAACTTAAAAAACCATCAACTTAATATAGAGTGTTATATGTAGAAGAGGTTATATACAAACCTAACGGTACCACATATCAAATCACTAATAAATATGCAAAGATATCACTAAAGAAAATCAACAAACTATGAAAGACAAGAAAAATAAGATAAAATAATCAGAAACAACCACAAAACCAATAATAAAATAACAATACATATCTATCAATAATTACTTTGAATGTAAATGGACTAAGCACTCCAAAGTACTTACTTTGAAAGTAAGGGAATGGAGAAATATCTATCATGCAAATGGATGTCAGAAGAAAGCCAGAGTAGCAATACTTATATTGGACAAAATAGACCTTTTTTTTTCAAATTTTTATTTAAATTCTAGTTAGTTAACACACAATTCAATATTGGTTTCAGGAATAGAATTCAGTGAATCATCACTTACATACAATACCCAGTGCTCATCATAACAAGTGTCTTTCTTAATACGCATTCCCCATCTAACCCCCTCCCTCCATCAATCTTCAGTTTGTTGTCTACCTTTAAGAGTCTCTCCGGGCGCCTGGGTGGCTCAGTCAGTTAAGCGTCCGACTTCGGCTCAGGTCATGATCTCGCGGTCCGTGAGTTCAAGCCCCGCGTCAGGCTATGTGCTGACTGCTCAGAGCCTGGAGCCTGTTTCCGATTCTGTGTCTCCCTCTCTCTCTGCTCCTCCCCCATTCAGGCTCTGTCTCTCTCTGTCCCAAAAATAAATAAACGTTGGAAAAAAAAATTTTTTTTAAAAATGATTCATCACAATCAAATAGGATTCATTCCTGGTTTGCAAGGTTGGCTCAATATTTGCAAATCAACCAACAATAAGAGAGAGGATAAGAATGAGCAGAAAAAGCAATTGACAAAGTACAACATCTCTTCATAATAAAAACCCTCAACAAAGTAGACTTAGAGGGAACATACCCTCAACATAATAAAGGTCCCCTATGAAAAACCCACAGTTAACCTCATCTTAAATGGGAAAAAGCTTAGAGCTTTTTCCCAGGTCAGGAACAAGACAAGAATGTCCTCTCTCACCACTTTTATTCAACATAGTACTGAAAGTCCTAGTCACAGCAATCAGACAACAAAGAAATAAAAGACATCCAAATAGCTATGGAAGAAGTAAAATTTTCACTATTTGCAGATGACATGATACTATATATAGAAAACCCAAAGACTCCACTAAAAAACAGCTAGAGCTGAAAAACTAAGTAAAGTCGCAGAATTCAAAATCACTATACAGAAATCTATCACATTTCTATTCACCAACAATGAAGAAGCAGAAAGGGAAAGAAAACAATCCTATTTACAACTGCACATAAGATGATTACATACCTAGGAATAAGCCTAACTAAAGAGGTGAAAGATCTGTACTCTGAAAACTCTACACCATTGATGAAAGAAATTGAAGAGGACACAAAGAAATAGAAAGACATTCCATGCTTGTAGATTAGAAGAAACAATATCGTTAAAATGTCTATACTACCCAAAGCAATCTACACACTTAATGCAACCCCTATCAAAATACCAACAGCTTTTTTCACAGAACTAGAACAAACAATTCTAAAATTTGCATGGAACCACAAAAGACCCCAACTAGCCAAAGAAATCTTGAATAAGAAAAGCAAAACTGGAGGCATTACAATTCTGGACTTCAAGTTATATTACTAAGCTGTAGTGATTAAAACAGTATGGTACCGGGGCGCCTGGGTGGCTCAGTCAGTTAAGCGTCCGACTTCAGCTCAGGTCACGATCTCGTGGTCCGCGAGTTCGAGCCCCGCGTTGGGCTCTGGGCTGATGGCTCAGAGCCTGGAGCCTGCTTCCGATTCTGTGCCTCCCTCTCTCTCTGCCCCTCCCCCGTTCATGCTCTCTCTCTGTCTCAAAAATAAATAAACGTTAAAAAAAATTTTTTTTTAAATAAAAAAAAAAAAAAAACAGTATGGTACCAGTACAAAAACAGACACATAGATCAATGTAACACAATAGAAAACCCAGATAAACCCACAACGATATGGTCAACTAATCTTCAACAAAGAAAGAATACCCAATGGAAAACAGCAGTTTTTTTGACTCAAGAATAATTTATTAAGCATAATTTAAAATGAAGTATTTACCACAATTGTTGAACCCTTATTATAAATCTTCCCCCAAACCCAGTACTCTTTGACAATGCATTTCTTTCATCCAGCATCCCTGCCTCTCTCATCAATAGTGTGTGAAAGGACAGTGGTAATCTGACCAAAAGCTCCCTAAAAATGCATCTTTTTTTTTAATTTTTTAATATGAAATTTACTGTCAAATTGGTTTCCTGATGAATGGATAAAGAAATTGTGGTATATATACACAATGAAATACTACTTGGCAATGAGAAATAATGAAATATGGCCTTTTGTAGCAACGTGGATGGAACTGGAGAGTGTAATGATAAGTGAAATAAGTCACACAGAGAAAGATAGGTACCATATGTTTTCACTCTTACATGGATCCTGAGAAACTTAACAGAAGACCATGGGGGAGGGGAAGGAAAATAAAAAGAGAGGGAGGGAGCCAAAACATAAGAGACTCTTAAAAACTGAGAATCAAGTGGGAGTGGTGGGGGATGGCAGGGAGGGGAAAGTGTGTGCTGGGCATTGAGGAGGGCACCTGTTGGGATGAGCACTGGATGTTGTACTTTTCAACAAATGGTGTTTGAAAAACTGGACAGCAACATGCAAAAGAATGAAACTGGACCACTTTCTCTCACCATACATAAAAATAAATTCAAAATGGATTAAAGGCTTAAATGTGACTCAGAAAACCATCAAAATCCTAGAGGAGAACATACCCAGTAACTTCTTTGACATTGGCCAAAAAGAACTTTTTTCTAGGTATGTCTCCTGAGGCAAGGAAAACAAAAGCAAAAATAAACTACTGGGACTACATCAAAATAAAAAGTTCTGCACAACAAAAGAAACAATCAACAAAACTAAAAGGCAACCAATAGAATGGGAGAAGATATTTGAAAATCACCTATCCAATAAGGTTAGTACCCAAAGTATATAAAAAACTTATAAAACCCCAAAACCCCAAAAATGAATAATCCATTAAAAAGTTCAGCAGGGGAGGAACCACGATGGCAGAACAGCATGGAACTTTTTGTGTGTCTTGCATCCATGAAATTCAGCCAGACCAACACTAAACCATCCTGCACACCTAGAAAATTGATTGGAGGATTAACACAACTATATGCACAACCTGAACCACAGAATTCAGCAAGTACATGACACGGAGAGGTGAACTTGGGGAGCGGGAAGAGAGGTGCTTTTGAGGGCAGAGAGAGGAGGGAGACGGGGCAGGGCAGGGGGGGAGAATATGGGAAAAGCACCCCTCCCCAAAAGCAGCTGGAGAGAAAGTGGAAAATTGGAAACAGCCACAGGGACTAAACTAAAAAGGGAGAAAGGATAAAGGAGAAGGTTTAAATTCCATTAAGACTGTAAACAAGGGGAGCACAAAGTCTGCAACTCTGCAGCTTGATACCTAGCGGTGCTCTGGTGGGAAGGGTGAATCCCCAGGAGCAGAGTGGGGTCCAGGAGGTTCTTGGGCCACATGGGGAGAAACAGTTCCACTGCAGGAAGGACATTTGGTAGAGACTGTTGAAGCCACCTGGTCCCAGCAGACCCCAGAAAACTGCCACACTCGCTGGTGCTGGAACAAGGTTGTTAAGGGTGAAGCCTGGTGCCAGATGTGTGTTGTGATTTTCCATAATCCCTGAAACGCTGCTGCTACACTATTTCGCAAACTTTTTCTGGGGTGGGCTGGCACCTGGCTGCAGTCTCAGGACACCAGCAGCAGCAGGGTCCAGCAGGTGTTCCTAGGTGCTGCAGGCATTCGGCCATTGCTCAGTGAGACCATCCCGCAGAGGGGCAGAACAGGTCAAAGCCGCAGTCCTTCAGAAGTAAGGGGCAGGGGAAAACAGCTGCATCTCAGACAAAACTCGGGAGAGAGGTACTGCCTGGGGCTTGGTCATGGACAGTGAAAAAACAGAGAGTAGACGAAAGCTGAAGACAGAGGACAGGTACATGATTGTTGATCAGGGAAAACAGAGTTCTGATACTAGAGACTGGGTGGCTGGGTGACGCCATTTTCACTGCTCCCACACATGCACATACGTACCTATGAGCGCTGCAACAATCCACCCCAGTAGCCTAGCAGTACCATCTAGTGGAGAACAGAGCTGTTACACTGAGCCCCACCCAAATGGGACAACCTTGCTCTTCAAGAACAAAATCTCACCACCTGCTTAGGTTACGGACTATAAAGTGCTTCATAGTCTGACTGCTAGGGGAAAACGTAGTAATTTCAGTCATATTTCAATCTCTTAGCAGGTCCATCTATTCAACTTTCTTTCTTTTTTTTCTTTTTCACTTCTTTTCATTTTCTTGAATACAAAAGAGAAAAAATTCATTTTTATTTCCAATTTTTATTTAAAATATTTTTAATTGTTCTAATATAGTTTTTACTTTTGTGTAATTTTTTTCAAATTCTATTTTATTTCCATCATTTTATTTTAGTCTACTTCAGTGTATGCACTTTTTCAAATTTTCAAACGATTTCCTTTTTTCTAATTTTTTATTTTTCTTTTTTCTCTTTTTCATTTCTTTTCTTTTTCTTGAATGCAGAAAGAGAAAAACTTCATTTTTACTTTCAATTTCTGTTAAAAATATTTTTCTAATTTTCTCACTATATTTTTTCCTTTTATGTAAATTTTTTCAAATTCTATTTTACTTCCATCATTTTATTTTAGTCTACTACAGTCTATTCACTTTTTCAACTTTTCAAACGATTTCTTTCCTTTTTTCCTCTTTTTTCTTTTTCATTTCCTTTCTTTTTCTTCAATACAGAAAGAAAGAGTTCATCTTTATTTTTAATTTTTCCTAAAAATATTTTCTTTAATTTTTTTTCTACTATATTCTTTACTTTTGTGTAAATTTTTTCAAATTCTATTTTACTCCCATCGTCTCATTTTAGCCTACTTCAGTATATTCATTTTTCCAAATTCTCAAACGATTTCCTCCCCCCCGTCTTTTTTTTCTATAACCTGTCAAACCACTTTCAACACCCAGACCAAAACACACCTAAGATCTACCATCATTTATTCGATTTTTTGTGTGTATGTATTTTTAATTTCAATGTTTTTAATTTTACTTTTTTTATTTTAATTTTTCTACTTTATTAGTTCCTCTTCTCCCTTCAAAATGATGAAACAAAGGAATTCACCCCAAAAGAAAGAGCATGAAGAAACAACAGCCAGGGATTTAACCAACACAGATAGAAGCAAGATGTCTGAACCAGAATTTAGAATCACGATACTAAAAATATTAGCTGGAGTCGAAAATAGATTAGAATACCTTTCTGCAGAGATAAAAGAAGTAAAAAATAGAATGAAATTTAAAATGCTATAACTGAGCTGCATTCATGGATGGATGCTGTGGCAGCAAGAATGGATGAGGCAGAACAGAGAACCAGCTATAGGGTCAACAAACTTATGGAGAATAATGAAGTAGAAAAAAAGTGGGAGATTAAGGCAAAAGAGCACTATTTAAGAATTAGAGAGAGAAATCAGTGATTCATTAAAAAGGAACATCAGAATCATAGGGGTCACAGAAAAGGAAGAGAGAGAAATAGGGGTAGAAGGGTTATGTGAGCAAATCATAGTGGAAAATGTTCCTCACCTGGGGAAAGACACAAACATCAAAATCCAGGAAGCACAGAGGACCTCCCTTAGATTCAACAAAAACCGACCATCAACAAGGCATATCATAATCAAATTCACAAACTACTCAGGCAAGGAGAGAATCATGAAAGCAGCAAGGGAAAAAAAGTCCCTAACCTACAAGGGAAGACAGATCAGGTGTGCAGCAGAACTATCCACAGAAACCTGGCAGGCCAGAAAGGAGTGGCAGGATATATTCAATGTGCTGAATCAAAATATATGCAGCCAAGAATTCTCTACCCAGCAAGGCTGTCATTCAAACTAGAAGGAGAGATAAAAAGTTTCCCAGACAAACAAAAATTAAAGGAGTCTGTGACCACTAAACCAGCCCTGTGAGAAATTTTAAGGGGGGAGAAAAGATGAAAAAAAAATTATATATATATATGTATCAAAAGCAACAAAGATTAGAAAGGACCAGAGAACACCACCAGAAAATCCAACTCTACAAGCATCATGGTAATAAATTCATATCTTTCAGTACTCACTCTAAACATCAATGGACTCAATGCTCCAATAAAGAGACATAGGGTAACAGAATGAATAAGAAAACAAGATCCACCTATATGCTGTTTACAAGAGACCCACTATTTTTTTTATAAATTTTTTTAATGTTTTTAGTTATTTTTGAGACAGAGAGACAGAGCATGAGCAGGGGAGGGGAAGAGAGAGGGGGAGACAAAGAATCTGAAGCAGGCTCCAGGCTCCAAGCTGTCAGCACAGAGCCTGATGTGGGGCTTGAACTCATGGAGTGTGAGATCATGACCTGAACTCGGACGCTCTTTAGACCTAAAGACACCTTCAGATTGAAAGTAAGGGGATGGAGAACCATCTATCATGGTAATGGTCAACAAAAGAAAGCCAGAGTAGCCATACTTATATCAGACAATCTAGACTTTAAAATAAAGACTCTATCAAGAGATGCAGAAGGGCATTCTATCACAATCAAGGGGTCTATCCACCAAGAAGACCTAACAATTGTAAACATTTAGGGGCCAAATGTGGGAGAACCCAAATATATAAATTAATCATAAACATAAAGAAACTCATCGATAGTAATACCATAATAGTAGGAGACTCAACACCCAACTCACAGCAATGGACAGATCCTCTAATCAAGAAATCAACAAGGAAACAATGGCTTTGAATGACACACTGGACCAGATGGACTTAACAGATATAGTCAGAACATTTCATCCTAAAGCAGCAGAATATACATTCTTCTCCAGTGCACATGGAATGTTCTCAAGAATAGACCATATACTGGGACACAAATCAGACCTAAGTACAAAAAGATCGAGGTCATACCATGCATATTTTCAGACCAAATTGCCATGAAACTCAAAATCAACCACAAGAAAAAATTTGGAAAGGTAACAAATACTTGGAGACTGAAGAACATCCTACTAAAGAATGAATGGGCTAAGCAAGCAGTTAAAGAGGAAATTAAAAAGTATACGGGAGCCAATGAAAATGATAACACCACAACCCAAAACCTCTGGGACACAGCAAAGGTTGCTGTCATAGGAGGAAAGTATATAGCAATTCAGGCCTTCCTAAAGAAGGAAGAAAGAGATATGGAGATTGGGAAGATGGCGGCGAAGGAGGACGCTGGGCTCACCACGTCCTGCTGATCGCTTAGATTCCACCCACATCTGCCTAATTTACCCCGACAATCACCAGAAGACTAGCAAAACAGACTCTCCAGAGCCAAGCGAAGACGAGAGGCCCACGGAAGAGGGTAGGAAGGGTGGCGAAGTGGTGCGTGCTACGTGGACTGACGGGAGGGAGCCGGGGCAGTGGAGGGGCAGCCTGCCCAGCAAGGCAGAGCCCCTGAGTCTGACTTGCAAAAGTGGAGGGGCCGGATGGAGTGTGTTCTGACAGACAGTGGGATTTAACATCTGGAATGTTATAAGTCAACAGCTCTGCTTGGAGAGTGGGAGGGAGAGTTGTTAAGCCCCGGAGGACAGAGCTCAGCTTGGTGGGGAACAAAGGTGCTAGGAAGCACCGTCTCCCTCACCCATCCCCCAGCCAAAATCCCAAAGGGAGCCAGTTCCCATCACGGAAGTTGCTTGCACTGCACAAACACCCAACGCTGTGCTTCTGTGGATCCATTCCCCCGATGGGTCTGCCTCCCTCCCGATGCTGCAGGGCCCCTCCCGAAGTGGACCACCAAAGGCAAAACGAGCTGAGCCGCCCCTCCCGCCCCTGTGCACCTTGCGGGTCCACCCCGGCTAATATGCCAGATCCCATCGAAGCAGCACCACAAGCCTGACAGTGTGCAAGTAGCCCTGAGAGAGGCCACACCACTCCACAGTGAGTCCTGCCCCTGGGAGAGGGGAAGATAAGGTACACACCAGTCTGACTGTGGCCCCAGCGGCAGGCTGGGGGCAGACATCAGGTCTGACTGCAGCCCCGCCCACCAACGCAAGTTACTCCAGACAGCACAGAAGACGAGCCCTGCAGTTCCGTGCCACTCCAGGGACTATCCAAAATGATGCAATGGAGGAATTCTCCTCAAAAGAAATTCCAGGAAGTAGCGACGGCTAAGAAACTGATCAAAAACGATTTAAACAATATAGCAGAAAATGAATTTAAAATAATAGTCATAAAATTAATCACTGGGCTTGAAAAAAGTATAGCGGACAGCAGAGAATCTATTACTACAGAGATCAAGGGACTAAGAAACAGTCAGGAGGACCTAAAAAAAGTGCTATAAATGAGCTGCAAAATAAAATGGAGGCAACCACAGCTCAGATGGAAGAGCAGAGGAGAGAATAGGTGAATTAGAAGACAAAATTACGGAAAAAGAAGACGCTGAGAAAAAGACAAAAAAAATCCAGGACTATGACGGGAGACTTAGAGAACTAAGTGACATAATTAAGCGAAATAATGTACGCATAGTTGGGATTCCAGAGGAGGAAGAGAGAGGGAAAGGTGCTGAAGGTGTACTTGAAGAAATCATAACTGAGAACTTCCCCGAACTGGGGAAGGAAAAAGGCACTGAAATCCAAGAGGCACAGAGAACTCCCTTCAGACGTAACTTGAATTGATCTTCTGCACGACATGAAACTGGCAAAATACAAGGATAAAGAGAGAATTCTGAAATCAGCTAGGGATAAACATGCTCTAACATATAAAGGGAGACCGATAAGACTCATGACGGATCTCTCTACTGAAACTTAGCAGGCCAGAAAGGAATGGCAGGAAATCTTCAATGTGATGCACAGAAAAAAATACGCAGCCAAGAATCCCTTATCCAGCAAGTCTGTCATGTAGAAAACAAGGAGAGATAAAGGTCTTCCCAAACACACAAAAACTGAAGGAATTCATCACCACTAAACCAGCCCTACAATAGATCCTAAGGGGGTTCCTGTGAGACAAAGTACCAGAGACATCACTGCAAGCATGAAACCTACAGACATCACGACTCTAAACCCATATCTTCCAATAATAACACTGAATAGAAATGGACTAAATGCTCCAACCAAAGGACATAGGGTATCAGAATGGATAAAAAAAAAACAAGACTTATCTATTTGCTGTCTACAAGAGACTCATTTTAGAGTAGCCATACTCTACTCCATAAGTATGGAGTAGCCATACTTATATCAGACAAACTAGACTTCAAATTGTAACAATTGTAACTTCTTCTTGTTGTAACAAGAGAAGAAGAAGGGCACTATATAATCATTACAAGGTCTATCCATTAGGAAGAGCTAACAATTATAAATGTCTATGTGCCGAATACAGAAGCCCCAAAATATATAAAACAATTACTCACAAACATAAGCAACCTCATTGATAAGAATGTGGTAATTGCAGGGGACTTTAACACTCCACTTACAACATTGGATAGATCATCTACACACAGGATGAAAAGAAACAAGGGCCCTGAATGATACACTGGATCAGATGGACTTGATAGATATATTTATAACTCTGCATCCCAAAGCAACAGAATATACTTTCTTCTCGAGTGCACATGGAACACTCTCCAAGATAGATCACATACTGGGTCACAAAACTGCCCTTCATAAGTATACAAGAATTGAGATCATACCATGCATACTTTCAGACCACAATGCTATGAAGCTTGAAATCAACCACAGGAAAAAGTCTGGAAAACCTCCAAAAGCATGGAGGTTAAAGAACACCCTACTAAAGAATGAGTGGGTCAACCAGGCAATTAGAGAAGAAATTTTAAAATATATGGAAACAAATTAAAATAAAAATACAACAACCCAAATGCTTTGGGATGCAGTGAAGGCAGTCCTGAGAGGAAAATACATTGCAATCGAGGCCTATCTCAAGAAACAAGAAAAATCCCAAATACAAAATCTAACAGCACACCTAAAGGAAATAGAAGCAGAACAGCAAAGGCAGCCTAAACCCAGCAAAAGAAGAGAAATAATAAAGAGCAGAGCAGAAATAAACAATATAGAATCTAAAAAAACTGTAGAGCAGATCAACGAAACCAAGAGTTGGTTTTTTGAAAAAATAAACAAAATTGACAAACCTCTAGCCAGGCTTCTCAAAAAGAAAAGGGAGATGACCCAAATAGATAAAATCATGAATGAAAATGGAATTCTTACAACCAATCCCTCAGAGATACAAACAATTATCAGGGAATACTATGAAAACCTATATGCCAACAAATTGGACAACCTGGAAGAAATGGACAAATTCCTGAACACCCACACGCTTCCAAAACTCAATCAGGAGGAAATAGAAAGCTTGAACAGACCCATAACCAGCGAAGAAATTGAATCGGTTATCAAAAATCTCCCAACAAATAAGAGTCCAGGACCAGATGGCTTCCCAGGGGAGTTCTACCAGACGTTTAAAGCAGAGATAATACCTATCCTTCTCAAGCTATTCCAAGAAATAGAAAGGGAAGGAAAACTGCCAGACTCATTCTATAAAGCCAGTATTACTTTGATTCCTAAACCAGACAGAGACCCAGTAAAAAAAGAGAACTACAGGCCAATATCCCTGATGAATATGGATGCAAAAATTCTCAATAAGATACTAGCAAATCGAATTCAACGGCATATAAAAAGAATTATTCACCATGATCAAGTGGGATTCATTCCTGGGATGCAGGGCTGGTTCAACATTCGCAAATCAATCAACGTGATACATCACATTAACAAAAAAAAAGAGAAGAACCATATGATCCTGTCAATCGATGCAGAAAAGGCCTTTGACAAAATCCAGCACCCTTTCTTAATAAAAGCCCTTGAGAAAGTCGGGATAGAAGGAACACACTTAAAGATCATAAAAGCCATTTATGAAAAGCCCACAGCTAACATCATCCTCAACGGGGAAAAACTGAGAGCTTTTCCCCTGAGATCAGGAACACAACAGGGATGTCCACTCTCACCGCTGCTGTTTGACATAGTGTTGGAAGTGCTAGCATCAGCAATCAGACAACAAAAGGAAATCAAAGGCATCAAAATTGGCAAAGATGAAGTTAAGCTTTCAGTTTTTATAGATGACATGATATTATACATGGAAAACCCGACAGACTCCACCAAAAGTCTGCAAGAACTGATAGATGAATTCAGCAAAGTTGCAGGATACAAAATCAATGTACAGAAATCAGTTGCATTCTTATACACTAATAATGAAGCAACAGAAGGACAAATAAAGAAACTGATCCCATTCACAATTGCACCAAGAAGCACAAAATACCTAGGAATAAACCTGACCTAAGATGTAAAGATCTGTATGCTGAAAACTATAGAAACCTTATGAAGCAAATTGAAGAAGATATAAAGAAATGGAAAAACATTCCATGCTCATGGATCGGAAGAATAAATATTGTTAAAATGTCAATACTACCCAAAGCTATCTACACATTCAATGCAATCCCAATCAAAATTGCACCAGCTTTCTTCTCGAAACTAGAACAAGCAATCCTAAAATTCATATGGAACCACAAAAGGCCCCAAATAGCCAAAGTAATTTTGAAGAAGAAGACCAAAGCATGAGTCATCACAATCCCAGACTTTAGCCTCTACTACAAAGCTGTAATCATCAAGACGGCATGGTATTGGCACAAAAACAGACACATAGACCAATGGAATAGAATAGGAACCCCAGAACTAGACCCACAAACGTATGGCCAACTAATCTTTGAAAAAACAGGAAAGAATATCCAATGGAAAAAAGTCAGGCTCTTTAACAAATGGTTCTGGGAGAACTGGACAGAAACATGCAGGAGGATGAAACTAGACCACTTTCTCACACCATTCACAAAAACAAACTCCAAATGGATAAAGGACCTAAATGTGAGACAGGAAACCATCAAAACCCTAGAGGAAAAAGCAGGGAAAAACCTCTCTGACCTCAGCCGCAGCAACATCCCCAAAGGCAAGGGAATTAAAATCAAAAATGAACTACTGGGACCTCATGAAGATAAAAAGTTTCTGCACAGCAAAGGAAACAATCAACAAAACTAAAAGCAACCAATGGAATGGGAAAAGATATTTGCAAATGACATATCAGACAAAGGGCTAGTATCCAAAATCTATAAAGAGCTCACCAAACTCCACACCCGAAAAACAAATAACCCAGTGAAGAAATGGGCAGAAAACATGAATAGACACTCCTCTAAAGAAGACATCCAGATGGCCAGCAGGCACATGAAAAGATGCTCAACGTCGCTTCTCATCAGGGAAATACAAATCAAAACCACACTGAGACATCACCTCACACCAGTCAGAGTGGCCAAAATGAACAAATCAGGAGACTAGATGCTGGAGAGGATGTGGAGAAACGGGAACCTCTTGCACTGTTGGTGGGAATGCAAACTGGTGCAGCCGCTCTGGAAAACAGTGCGGAGGTTCCTCAAAAAATTAAAAATAGACCTACCCTATGACCCAGCAGTAGCACTGCTAGGAATTTACCCAAGGGAAACAGGAGTACTGATGCATAGGGGCACTTGTACTCCAATGTTTATAGCAGCACTCTCAACAATAGCTAAATTATGGAAAGAGCCTAAATGTGCATCAACCAATGAATGGATAAAGAAATTGTGGTTTATGTACACAATGGAATACTACGTGGCAATGAGAAAGAATGAAATATGGCCTTTTGTAGTAACATGGATGGAACTGGAGAATGTTATGCTAAGTGAAATAAGTCATACAGAGAAGGACAGATTCCATATGTTTTCACTCCTATGTGGATCCTGAGAAACTTAACAGAAGACCACGGGGGAGGGGAAGAAAAAAAAATGGTTATAGAGGGAGGGAGCCAAAACATAAGAAACTCCTGAAAACTGAGAACAAACTGAGGGTTTATGGGGGGTGGGAGGGAGGGCTGGCTGGGTGATGGGTATTGAGGGCACCTGTTGGGATGAGCACTGGGTGTTGTATGGAAACCAATTTGACAACAAATTTCATAATAAAAAAAAAGGAAGGAAGATCTCAGATACACAACCTAACCTTATGCCTTTAGGAGCTAGAAAAAGAACAGCAAATAAAACCCAAAACCAGAAAAAGACAGGAAAAAATAAAGATTAGAGCAGAAATTCATGCTATTGAAACCAAGAAAAAACAGTAGAACATCTAAATGAAACCAGAATCTGGTTTGAAAGAATTAACAAAATTGATAAACCACTAGCCAGTTTGATCAAAAGAAAAAGGAAAGGACCCAAATAAATAAAATCAATAATCAAAGAGGGGAGATCACGACCAACACAGCAGAAATAAAAACAACAGTAAGAGAATATTATGAGAAATTACATGCCAATAAAATGGGCAATCTGAAGAAAGGGACAAATTCCTAGAAACATATACACTACCAAAACTGAAACAGGAAGAAATAGAAAATTTGAACAGACCCATAACCAGTAAGGAAATAAAATTAGTAATCGAAAATTTGCCAAAAAATAAGAGTCCAGGGCCAGATGGCTTTCCAGAGGAATTCTACCAAACATTTAAGGAAGAGTTAACATCTATTCTCTTAAAGGTATTCCAAAAAACAGAAATGGGAGGAAAACTTCCAAACTCTTTCTACGAAGCCAGCATGACCTTGAAACCAAAACCAGACAGAGACCCCACTAAAAAGGAGAACTATAGACCAATTTCCCTGATGAACATGGATGCAAAAATCCTCAACAAGATATTAGCCAACCAGATCCAACAATACATTAAAAAAAATACTCACCACCACCAAGTGGGATTTATACCTGGGATGCAGGGCTGGTTCAATAACCGCAAAACAATTAATGTGATTCATCACATCGACAAAAGAAAGGACAAGAACCAAATGATCCTCTCAATAGATGCAGAGAAAGCATTTGACAAAATACAACATCCATTCTCAATAAAAACCCTCAAGAAAGTAGGGGTAGAAGGAGCATACCTTGAGACCATAAAAGCCATATATGAACAACCCAATGCTAATATCATCCTCAAAGGGGAAAAACAGAGTTTTCCCCCTAAGGTCAGGAACAAGACCGGGATGTCCACTCTCACCACTGTTATTCAACATAGTAGTGGAAGTCTTAGCCTCTGCAATCAGACAACACAAAGAAATAAAAGGCATCCAAATCAGCCAGGAGGAGGTCAAACTTTTACTCTTCGCAGATGACATGATACTTTACATGGAAAACCAAAAGATTCCACCAAAAAACTGCTAGAATTGATTCATGAATTCAGCAAAGTTGCAGGATATAAAGTCAATGCACAGAAATCCGTTGCATTCCTATACACCAACAATGAAGTGACAGAAAGAAAAATCAAGGAATCTATCCCATTTATACTTGCACCAAAACCCGTAAAATACCTATGAATAAATCTAACCAAAGAGGTGAAAAATCTATACACTGAAAACTATAGAAAGCTTATGAGAGAAATTGAAGAAGACACAAACAAATGGAAAAAGATTCCATGCTCCTGGATAGGAAGAACAAATATTGTTAAAATGTCAATACTCCCCAAAGCAATCTACATATTCAATGCAATCCCTATCAAAATAACACCAGCATTCTTCAGAGCTAAAACAAATAATCCTAAAATTTGTATGGAACCAGAAAAGACCCTGAATAACCAAAGCAATCTTGAAAAAGAAAACCAAAGCAGGAGGCATCACAATCCCGGACTTCAAGCTATACTCCAAAGCTGTAATCATCAAGACAGTATGGTACTGGCACAAGAACAGACACTCAGATCAATGCAACAGAACAGAGAACCCAGACATGGACCCACAAACTTATGGCCAACTAATATTTGACAAAATAGGAAAGAATATCCAATGGAATAAAGACAGTCTCTTCAGCAAGTGGTGCTGGGAAAACTGGACAGCGACATGCAGAAGAATGAACCTGGACCAGCTTCTTACACCATACACAAAAATAAACTCAAAATGGATGAAAGACCTCAATGTAAGACAGGAAGCCATCAAAATCCTTGAGAAGAAAGCAGGCAAAAACTTCTTTGATCTTGCCCGCAGCAACTTCTTACTCAACCCGTCTCTAGAGGCAAGGGAAATAAAAGCAAAAATGAACTATTGGGACCTCATGAAAATGAAAAGCTTCTGCACAGTGATGGAAACAATCAGGCAAAACTAAAAGGCAACCAACAGAATGGGAGAAGATATTTGCAAATGACATATCAGATAAAGGGTTAGTGTCCAAAATCTATAGAGAACTTACCCAACTCAGCACCCAAAAAACAAAGAATCCAGTGAAGAAATGGGCAAAAGACATGAATAGACACTTCTCCAAAGAAGACATCCAGATGGCCAACCGACACATGAAAAAATGCTCAACATCACTCATCATCAGGGAAATACAAATCAAAACCACAATGAGATACCACCTCACACCTGTCAGAATGGCTAACATTAACAACTTGGGCAACAACAGATGTTGGTGAGGATGCGGAGAAAGAGGATCTCTTTTGCACTGCTGGTGGGAATGCAAGCTGGTGCAGCCACTCTGGAAAACTGTATGGAGGTTCCTCAAAAAACTAAAAATAGAACTACCCTATGACCCAGCAATTGCATTACTAGGTATTTATCTCAGGGATACAGGTGTGCTGTTTTGAAGGGGCACATGCCTCCCCATGTTTATAGCAGCACTATCAATAATAGCCAAAGTATGGAAAGAGCCCAAATGTCCATCGATGGATGAATGGCTAAAGAAAATGTGGTATATATATACAATGGAGTATTACTCGGCAATCAAAAAGAATGAAATCTTGCCATTTGCAACTACGTGAATGGAACTGGAGGGTATTATGCTAAGTGAAATTAGTCAGCGAGAGAAAGACAAAAATCATATGATTTCACTCATATGAGGACTTTAAGAGACAAAACAGATGAACATAAGGGAAGGGAAACAAAAATAATATAGAAACAGGGAGGGGGACAAAAAAGAAACTCATAAAGAGTTCTCATAAATATGGAGAACAAACTGAGGATTACTGGAGGGGTTTTGGGAGGGGTATGGGCTAAATGGGTAGGGGCACTAAGGAATCTACTCCTGAAATCATTGTTGCACTATATGCTAACTAATTTGGATAAAAATTTTAAAAAATAAAAAATTAAATTAAATTAAAAAATAAAAGGTGGGCAGCAAGAGAACACCGTCTCCACATTTAAAGAATATTAAAAAAGAAAAAAAATTTTTTAAAAGAAATGGGCAGAAGCCATGAACAGACATTTCTCCAAACAAGACATACATATGCCAATAAACACATGAAAAGATATTCCTCATTACTTACCATCAAGGAAATGCAAATCAAAACTACAATGAAGTACCACCCCACACCCATCAGAATGGCTAAAATAAACAACGCAAGAAACAGGTGTTGGCAAGGATTGGGGAAAAAGGAACCTACCTGCACTTTTGGTGGGAATAAGAACTGGTGCAGCCACTCTAGCAAAGAGTATAGAGGCTCCTCAAAAACTAAAATAGAATTACCTTATGATCCATCAATCACACTACTGGGCATTTACCTAAAGAATACAAAGTCACTAATTCAAGGGGATACTTGTACCCCTATGTTTATAATAGCATTGTTTACAATAGCCAAGACATGGAAGCAGCCCAAGTGTCCATCGATTGATGAATGGATAAATAGAAATATAAGCAAAGGGGGAAAAAAGAGAGAGGGAGACAAATCAAGAAACAGAGTCTTAATTATGGAGAACTGATGGCTGGGGAAGGGGGCGTGAAATAGGTGATGGGGATTAAGGAGTGCACTTATCATGATGAGCACCAGGTATTGTATGAAGTGTTGAATCACTATATTGTATACCTGAAACTAATATAACACTGTATTTAACTGGAATTTTAAAAAGAAAAAAGAAAACAAAAGAAAAAAATTAAAATCTCTCCAACTGATTGCAAAAAAAAATTAAATATTCCTTCATTAAATAGAATACTATAAATAAAATCATTGACAAGCTGAGGAAAAGAATATTTTTCAAAAAATAAGAGAAGGCATTGCATCCATAAAACAAAAATAAAAATTTATTAAAAATAAAAAGAAACATTCATGGATGCCTGGGTGGCTCAGTCAGTTAAGAACCCAATTCTTGATTTCACTCAGGTCAGGATCTCAAGGATTGTGAGATCAAGCCCTATATGCATCTCCGTGCTAACAGTTCAGAGCCTGCTTAGAATTCTCCCTCTCCCTCTTTCTCTGCCTCTCTCTCTTCATCTTACACAATAAACAAATAAACTTTTAGAAGGCCAGATTTCAAAATAAAATAAATATATATATTAATAAAAGGAAACATTCAGAAGTACATAAAAATTAAGTGTCTAAATACTATAAAAATGAAAAATTCAACAGAGGTTTGAACACAAAGTTGAGCAATTACCCTAGAAAACAGAATAAAAAGAACAAGAATGGAGAAGGAGACAAAAGTTACAAAATTAAAACACTAGTTCAATTTTTTGGTATCAAAATATTAGGAGTTTCAGAAAGAGTGAACAAAGGAAATAAAAATAAAGAAATCATCTTAAAAATAAATAGAGAATTTTTTCCATAAAAAATAGAAGTTTTCATATTTCTAAGGGCTTACTGAGTGCCCAGAATGATGGATAAAATAGACCTATACCAAAGAATGGAAAAAACAAAATTTGAGAGCTACAGGAATAAAGATCCTAAAAGATATGTACAAGTTCCATACAAGATCTTAAAAGGGTCCATACAGGTTTCATACAAAAAAGAATCAGAAGAAGCATTGGACCTCTCAGTAAAAACTTGAATGAACAAAAGTTAAAGTGAAGTTTATTTCCAACTGAGAATTCTACACCTAACCAAGCTATCAATTAAGTATGAGAGCAGAGTAAAAATATTATTTGACATGCAGGGTTTCAAAATATTTACTGAAGATTCACCCTTCCTTATCAAGTTTTTGGAGGACATGTGAGTTTTAAATAAAAAAAGAAAAAGAAAAAGAAATAGAATCACAGAAATAAAGAATTATTCATTAGGGAGAGGCAAAGGGAGTACCCATGATGATGGAGAAAAGACAGCATAGACTTCATAACAGAAGATACTAAACTACACTTCTTCTGGAGAATAAAATTGATAAAATACCTGATGTATTTTAATGTGAGAGGATATGTGCACAACTTGGGGTGAGTTGAGAGACAAATTAGTTATAAGTACCTAGAACTAAGCAAATAAAACTCAAGACCTTCATGAACTATATAGAAACCAATCAACTGAGCAGGGAAAAAAGTTTACCTTGTTTCTCAACTCTGAATTGAATTGACAAAAGTCATAATAATGTAAATTCTGAGTACTTATGTAGCTAAAACTATGATGTATCTTGAGAAATTGGGGATGGTAAGTCAATATGTGTACAATGGGGCCAGGAAAGAGATGAGAAGTGAAGAGTTAAATTCTCATCTTCCATAGTGGGAAGTTGATAAATGCCTAAAACTAAAAAAATCAAAGAGTAGCAATATAGGCACATGATTTATAAAATCATAGGTAAATATCTAAAATCAACCAAAAGTATTAAAAGTGATTACTTCTGTGAAGTGGGAAAATGGAGGTAGAGTACAGACCAGGGGACTGTTCTTTTTACAAAAGCACTGTAGAATGAATTGACTCTTTATATTGTGAGCATATATAACACGATAAAACTAAAAGCTATTTGAAAACCTTTAATGATTCTCCATTTCTCTTAAATTACAATCTAAGTATATGAAAATTACTTTAAAAATCCTTTCTAATCTGGATGCTAATAGGCTTCTTAGTTTTTTCTTATATCTCCCACTCTCACATTCTACGTTCCAACTAAACTAAAGTGACTTGAGCTCTTTTCAGATGAAGAAATGGTTCATAAGCCTTGAAAGGACTTTTGCTTTTATTCTTTGGTCAAAGACTAGGAGTTACTGAAGGGTTTCAGACAGAGTGGTGTATCAGTGTGGAGAATAGATCAAAAGGAGGCCAGTCTATAAACCCAGAAATCACTTAGAAAGCTGTTGCCATGGCAGTGAATGGAAGGAACAGAAACTGAACAATGAGGGATCCAGAAATCTAAATTTTGGTCACTACTAATTTGCTATACAACCTGAAGCAATTCACTTAACTCCTCTAATTCTTGAGTTCCTAGGGTGCAATATAAAAATGTAAGACAATTTTCATCCAAACCTGGTCCTTTTTCAGGGTTACCATCTCAAGGGATATCACCATCGAACACCCAACAGTCAGAAATCTGTGACTCATTTTTTATCCTCCTCTCCACCCATACCCTATCAACCATCAAGTCCTGTCGATTTAACCACTTACATTTCTTGAGTCTATTTATCTCCATCCCCATTAGTCTGACTCTAATCCAGGCCACTTTAATCTCACAGTTGAACTGTAACACCCAGTTTCTTATACCCACTTCTGCCTTCCTCCAATCTCTTGTCCACATTACATATGGAGTGATTTTCAAAAAGCAAACTTGATCATATTACTATCCCCTGTCTAACACCTGGCTTCTTTTTTCCCTTAAGATAAAGATCAAAATCCCAAACATGGACTCCCATTCATGCATATTCTGACTCTTGGAAAGTTCTCTGGCTACATCATATGTCATTCTCCTTCTCTACTCTCCAACTACGGTAGTTTTCAAAAGTGACATGCTTCTTCCCACAGCCCCTTTGCACACGCTGCTCCCTCTGCTTAGAATCCTCTTCTTCTCCCTCTTCCCCATTCCCATTCCCCTTGCTTATTTTTAATCATCCTTTAAATCTTAGCTTACACATTTCTATTAGAAAGGATTCTTTGATCTATTCTAAGCTGGGTTAGTTCTCTTGTTATTCACTTTTAGAATACCCTAGAAATTTAACATTTGCCACGATTGTGAATAAATCTTTATTTTTTGTGTAATTAGCTATTTAATAACCAGCTCCTAAAAATGAAAATATAAGCTTCTCAAGACAGAAATAATATATTTTAGTTAACAGTATAAATATATTGCCTAAAAAATAAATATTTGTTATATGAATAAATGAATTAAATAAGTAAGTATTAATTTGGAGTTTTTTTGTTTCTTCACCCAATTTTGTTACTTTACATATCTTCCTTGTAAGGAAAGGGTCTTTAACTATAATAATACAACAAAGCTAGTTAGAAAAGGATGCTAACATAGCAAGTAAAAGGTCAAATTTGTCATAGAGACTCTGGACTCTGAAAAAAAAAGGAAAAAAACGTGGAGATCTAAGCCAGGACAAACAGTTGGTTTTTCTGACATGGGACAAAATAGATGAATAGTTTTAGTAGTCTCCATGAAGACAAAATATGTAGATATATGTATACACACACACACACACACACACACACACACACACACACATATACAGAGAGAGAAAGAGAGAGAGAGAGATGACCTATAGAAAAGGGGTCTCCAAGAAACCATGAGAAGTCTGAAAATGACCCAAAAAGGAACAATGCCTTAGACTTTCCAAACTTTGTGGGCATGAGGACAAATTTTAAAATGTTTTATAAAAGCCTTGTCAGCCTGGAATATGAGAATTTGTAGCCTGGGTCCAATTTCTAGTATCCCTATCACGTAATTTCAGAAACCCTAAACAACTCATTATTTTCCCAAATGCACCACATAAACTCTGATGCACCATGTGTGCCCAACTCTACTACCCGTTGGCCTACATTCCCACCTCCAAAATATTCCTTAAAACCTACCTCAAATGTTAGCTCTTCTGTGAAGTTTCCCTAAGTCCTCCAGTCAGAAACCATCTCCCCTATTTTCGTTGAACCCCCCATAAGTCTGTAATTTGTTGTCATTATTATTAGTTACAACATATTGATTTGGTTCTTATAACCTATCATAAATAATCCTATAAGCTGCTTTATTACCTACTAAGCTCTTTTACACCCAACATCACTTAGGCTCCCACTCAGCAACAATGCTATAAAGCAATGTGATTATCTCCACTTTATAGGACAAAGATAATGTAGTTTATAGAAGAAAATGGACAGGAAATTGTCCAAAATCACAAAGCTTACTAGATGACCGACCTAGGGTTTAAATCTAGACTCTCTGACCCCAAATTATTTGTTCCTTCCATTATTTCAAGTTGACTGTCTTCACCTGCTGTCTTGCTTTGCCTCTAGGTGTGAACATGTCTTAACCTCCCTTGTAAACTATAAAGCGGCGGAGAAAAAGACATGCATCTGATTTTTCTCTGTACGTGCTTTTGATGATATTTGAATCATTGACTAATGAGAGAAGGTTCTAAGAAACTTGAAAGTCCAACAAGAATTGACTCAAAAAGGCATTTTCCTGATATCTTGATTTCACTATCATATGAAAACTGTCCCCCAAACCAATGTGAACATCTAGCAAACGGGTGAAATTGTAGAGCTTAAAGTACAATAGGCCTCCAGACACATTTTTAGGGTTGTCCATCAAAAGGCAATGAAAAGGCTAAGGTGTTACTGAAGACATAAGCAGAAGAGAAGCTTTTGGTGTGAAAAGTTCTCAGTAAGAAAGAACTATTTAGGTATTTCCACTAAAAGAGACATTATTTAGCAGCAAGAATGCATCAGGTCCTATATTAGGCCTACCACTGTGTAACAAATTGCCCTAAAAGTTAGCGACTTAAAACTGTTTCACAGACTCTTAACTATAAAGAACAAACTGACAGTTACCAGAGTGGGAGCTGGGGTGAAATAGATGATGGGGATTAAGGAGTGCACTGGTCATGATGAGCACCAGCTGATATATGGAATTGTTGAATCCCTATATTGTACACCTGAAACTCATATAACGCTGAATGTTAACTACACTGGCATTAAAATAAAAACTTAATAAACAAAAAAAAACTGTTTCAGGATCAGGAATCTGGGCATGGCTTAGGTGGGTGCCTCTGATTTAGCTTTCCTTACAAGGCTGCAATCAAGTTCTTGCCCAAGGCTGCAATCTCACATCAAGGCTCAAATAGGAGAAGATTTGCTACCAAGTTCACTCTCATGGTTATCAGCTGGCCCTGAGTCCTCATTACCTGTTAACTAATAATATCTATTCCTTGCTATATGGACCACTCCACAGAGCTACACACTATATAGCAGCTTGCTTCTCCCAAAATGAGAACTGAGAGAGCAAAACAGAAGTCAGCCTTCTAAAGCTAATCTCAACAGTGACAACCCATCACTTTTACCGCATTCTATTCTTTAGAATCAAGTCACTAGGTCCAGTCCTCACTCAAAGGATGGGATTCTATTGGGGACTACCAGCAGAGATCACTGGGGACCATTTCAGAGGCTACCCACCACAAAACCTGAGCTAAGCTATATATACATACTATATTTCATTTGGTCTTCACAACTGTGCTATGAGGTATGTATAATAACCTTGGCTTTACAGTTGACTCAAAGTCATATAGTTAATAAAACTAAAGAAGAAACTTAAATCCAAGACTGATTCTAAAGTCAGTTAGTTATAGGCAGAGTGACCCATATGCCCCTGTTCACCTGAGACAGTTTCATCTCATGCCTGTTACCCCAGTGTAATTATGAATAGCACATACTTTTACCTCCAAAAAGGTTCAGACTTGGATGATAAATTATGGAGCCATCTTACTTGTAGACATTCAAAGGAAGTTCATTTCAAAAGTCAGCTCCTCTTGGACCTTTCTCTGGATCCTCCAAGGTAAGGCCTTATGCAGAATGTGCACTCAATCCTGATTAATGGAACAGAATCAAATTGATTTCTCAATGCAACTGAACTTAAAACACTTTAGAAAACTTCAGTAGACATGGGAATTAATAACAGAGGTAACACCATCAGAGAGACAAAATAAAGACTAGATTATTTTCATTCTTTGAATATTTACTGAACACCTACATTGAGGCTAGGTGCTATAGAGATGTTATTATGTGTTTCTTCCCTCAAGGACAAGAAACCCAGCAGAAGCCTACAACTCTATAATACAGGTGATCCATGCAATGATAATGTATATGTTTTTGTATTTCCATGCCTTTGCTTCTGTCTAGAATTCTCACTCCAGCTGCCTACCCACCTGATGGATTCCTAATTATCTTTTAAAACACAGATGAAGTGTCATCTTCTCTGAGTCTTCCATGGTCCTTTCCCCACTCTCCAGTAGAGTGGGTCATTCCCACCTTTGTTTCCCTCTATGTTTTATCCTAATCTCTATACTGCTTATTAACCCACCACTGCAAGGATTGGCTAACATAGCTAGCTGTCTCCCCTACTCACTAAACTTTAAGCTCCTGATAGCAAGAACCATTAACTTATGTCAAAACACAGTTTGTGCCCAAGAAATTTCTGTGTTGAACTAAGCAGAAAACTAAATATTTATCACTATCATCATCAGCCAGTGTGGACTGACTCCCACATCCAGGGCAGAGCCTGCTGAACTGCCCTTTTTTCCCCAAATTTAAGACTACACAGAGTGACTGACCTGGAGCTTTCATCTTATAAGTCAATTCTGACTAGCTGGAAGTAGCTACATGAAGTGCTACATCAAGAAAGGATTCTGGGGCTGGATCCAGATTCAACACAAAACGAAGTCATAGTTAGGTAGCTGTCTGAGAAAGGAACAAGAGCAGGGAGAAAGACCACACGTGCCTGTATTTGCATCCCTGACATAGACTTACTTCTGTTACAATAGCACAGAGGCATCCATGTATCCTCACTAAAATACACGGAGAGAAAGGCACAGAGGAAGGGAACTGCTTTTCCAGAATCCTCAAATCAAAGCTCCAGAAATGTTATAAAGCCTAATAGCAGGAGGAGCCCTAAGTACAATGAGGGAAGGGGTTTTTATCAGTTTTATGTATTGCTATAACACCTAACCGTTGTGCAGTTAGAACAGTGCCAGGTACTCAATAAACATCTGTACTGTTACAAATTGTAACAAAATATTGTACTGGTAACTCAATATTTTAGGTAAATTATTACTAATGTAGAACTTCTGTCTACTCTGGAAACCTAAGCAGCATCTCTTACACTGAGTCCAGGAAAAAAGCAGTCTGAGTGTTTATTTGAAAAAACACGTCAAGATTTTCGAGATGCTTTTGTGCCTTTGCCCATGCTTTTCCCCTAGTTTGGAATGTCTATTCTCCTTTTTCACCTAGAAAACTCCTATAAACCCTTTAAAGTCTAGCTCTTTAAAACACACACACACACACACACACACACACACACACACACACACACACACCAAGATTTTCGAAATGCTTTTGTGCCTTTGCACGTGCTTTTCCCCTTGTTTGGAATGTCCACCCTCCTTTTTCACCTAGAGAACTCTATAAACCCTTTAAGGTCTAGTTCAAATGTCACTCCTGTGTGAAACCTTTCCAGATTCTCCCAGCAGAGTTCGTGCTAACTCTCCCACGTTCCTATGGTGTGGTGTTGGCTTGTATACTTCATAAGGAGCCCACATCTCCAACTCCAGTCAGATAAAATCTTTTTAAATGAAGGCAATTCTTCTTTAAAATGGTTCTCCTTTTTCCTTTCAAAACCACAAAATGCATTAGATGCGTTCCTGAACATGATTAGGAGAAAAGAAAACCAACTAAAAGCTTTTACAAGATGCCTTTTCATCACTGCATGGCAGAGAATAAAATCAGTTCTTGTTATTCCTTAGACAGACAGCCCTTCTTTGCCTCCTGGGTTCCACAGCTTTTAGTTCTTCCCATTGTTATAAACCATGACACAGCATGTTACTCACAAAAGAAAATTACTTTTTCAAAGGAGGCACTGAAGCTGCCTCTGTGAAGGTGACGCCTCGAGTTTGTGAAGGTCAGTTGCTAAGGGCAAAGTCATAAGGCAATCTTCTCAAGCATCTTGGGGACCATCTATAACCTACATGTTCAGACCAGGCATAAAACCTGCATTACGACTTATGGGCTGGAGAGATGGCGTCTGACCAAATCCCCCTCGATGACAAGAAAACAGAAAAGGAAATGGTTGCAGTCTGATTAAAGCCAGTCCACTGAGTGAGTTCTCAGAGTTCTAAAATTCCCCCAAGAAGGCATGACCTTGTAGCTGTCCAGAAGAAGAATGAGAATGGCTGACTTACTCAAAAATACTGTGTGTCTCAATTTATCGAATGGTTCAATTTCTTCTTCATGTTGTGTTGACATATCTATCTCCCTAAAGTGCATAAGGCATTACGCTTATGATCAGAATTTTTCTTTGTTTTGGTTTCATCCAGATGGAGCTGCTCAGACCTTGCAAACTTACACAAGGCCTCTCCCCCCATCCTGTTTCTCTGCCATAACCCAAAAATCTGGGTTACAAGACATGCCAGATCTTAATGCCGTCCAAAAAGAATAAAGTAAGCCTTAAAATAAACCTAAAAAACTCTGTTCAAAGAGGCTTGGAAAACTCAGGTCTGATCCAGGCTGGCATCGATAGGTGAAGGGCTTGATTTCATAGGATGGCATATAGCAGCAGAAACTTACGGTCATTTATGATATTCATTGTCTCCATTTATCTGGTTATATCAGGGATGTGGCTGGCAGCAGATTTATATGTGGAGAATTTGAATCCAAGCCTCAGGCCATAAAAGTTGTCCAGGGTCAGAGATCCAGGGACTTACTTTCTTGAGGCTTCAAGGAACTTCGTGGGAAAAAACTATCCCTAAGGAGAGGAAACTTCATACTATGGTCAGTCATAAAGCCTGAATAAAGCCTCGACACCTCCAGGGTGTTGAGGAAAAGACAAATGCCCAATACACATGTCCATTATCAAGTTTTATCCCAAGGACAATAAGGCTAAACCCAAACTCCACTTGTGCTTAATAAAGGAAATTTCAGCACAGCATAAAACTTGGTGCTCATCACCTCACCCCCAAGAAGTGCTGAACCTAGAGACTGGGTATCTTTAGTACCTGTGTCCTACCTGTTCTAGAGCAGTAAGAGCCTAGCCTCAGCCTCTACCCCACCCCAGTCTCCTCTGGCAGATAAACCTATTAATTCAACCAACTGAGTCTGTCAAAATGGTATCATAAATTGATATAAGTGGATGTCTCAGTGTCTTCTGCAATGGTTACTTGTATATATCAACCTGACTGCACTAACAAATGCCCAAGTAGCTGATAAAACATTATTTCTGGATATGTCTGCAAGGATGTTTCTGAAAGAGATTAGTATTTGATTCAGTAGACTAACAGAACTTCCCTTGCCAACATGGGTAGGTATCATCCAATCCTTTGAGGGCTCAGATGGAAACAAAAGGTGAAGGAAAAGTGAATTCTCTCATTTCTTAAGCTGGCACATCTATCTTTTCCTCCCCTTCTACTTTGGATCTCCTGGTTCTCAGGCATTCAGACTTAAACTGAATTATACCACAGGCTTTCCTGGTTCTCCAGCTTGCATATGGAAGATTATGGGACAGTCACGTGAGCCAATTTCTATAATAAATCTCATCTTATATATATCTACATATATCCTATTAGCTTTTCTCTGGAGAACCCTAATACACTTTCATTCAGCAAGTTTGTACTAAATACCTACAAAGTGGCAGACACTCTACTAAGCTTTCAAGTTACAAACACATGATCCTCCCTTCACAGAGTTCACAGATTAGTTGAAAATACAAAGAGCATGGCACAAAAACAGACACATAGACCAATGGAATAGAATAGAAACCCCAGAACTAGACCCACAAACGTATGGCGAACTCATCTTTGACAAAGCAGGAAAGAACATCCAATGGAAAAAAGACAGCCTCTTTAACAAATGGTGCTGGGAGAACTGGACAGCAACATGCAGAAGGTTGAAACTAGACCACTTTCTCACACCATTCACAAAAATAAACTCAAAATGGATAAAGGACCTAAATGTGAGACAGGAAACCATCAAAACCTTAGAGGAGAAAGCAGGAAAAGACCTCTCTGACCTCAGCCGTAGCAATCTCTTACTCGACACATCCCCAAAGGCAAGGGAATTAAAAGCAAAAGTGAATTACTGGGACCTTATGAAGATAAAAAGCTTCTGCACAGCAAAGGAAACAACCAGCAAAACTAAAAGGCAACCAATGGAATGGGAAAAGATATTCGCAAATGACATATCGGACAAAGGGCTAGTATCCAAAATCTATAAAGAGCTCACCAAACTCCACACCCGAAAAACAAATAACCCAGTGAAGAAATGGGCAGAAAACATGAATAGACACTTCTCTAAAGAAGACATCCGGATGGCCAACAGGCACATGAAAAGATGTTCAGCGTCGCTCCTTATCAGGGAAATACAAATCAAAACCACACTCAGGTATCACCTCACGCCAGTCAGAGTGGCCAAAATGAACAAATCAGGAGACTATAGATGCTGGAGAGGATGTGGAGAAACGGGAACCCTCTTGCACTGTTGGTGGGAATGCAAATTGGTGCAGCCGCTCTGGAAAGCAGTGTGGAGGTTCCTCAGAAAATTAAAAATAGACCTACCCTATGACCCAGCAATAGCACTGCTAGGAATTTACCCAAGGGATACAGGAGTACTGATGCATAGGGCCACTTGTACCCCAATGTTCATAGCAGCATTCTCAACAATAGCCAAATTATGGAAAGAGCCTAAATGTCCATCAACTGATGAATGGATAAAGAAATTGTGGTTTATATACACAATGGAATATTACGTGGCAATGAGAAAAAATGAAATATGGCCTTTTGTAGCAACGTGGATGGAACTGGAGAGTGTGATGCTAAGTGAAATAAGCCATACAGAGAAAGACAGATACCATATGGTTTCACTCTTATGTGGATCCTGAGAAACTTAACGGGAACCCATGGGGGAGGGGAAGGAAAAAAAAAAAAAAAGAGGTTAGAATGGGAGAGAGCCAAAGCATAAGAGACTGTTAAAAACTGAGAACAAACTGAGGGTTGATGGGGGGTGGGAGGGAGGAGAGGGTGGGTGATGGGTATTGAGGAGAGCACCTTTTGGGATGAGCACTGGGTGTTGTATGGAAACCAATTTGTCAATAAATTGCATAAAAAAAAAAGAAAATACAAAGAGCAAAGAAAGAATTATAATACAATGTGATGAATGCAATATTAGGATATGCAGAACATTATTGTGCTATATCAGAGGTCCCTAACCCAACTTGTAGAGTTCAAGGAAGTTTACATGAATGAAGTAGTTTAAGAATATCTTTTTGTATTTTTTATTTGAATATTATTTGAGTACATTGGTAGAGTACTAAACAATGTAGTAGGAGTTCATGAGGAACATGGTGAGGAATCAGCATTCTAGACAGAATGGCATAAGTAAAAGCAAAGACAAGAAAAGAGCTATGTGTACTAGTCATTGGAGGCAGCTCATATTGTTGGAATATAAGGTGTGAGGTAGGGAGGAAAGGAGGTGAAACTAGAGACGTGGATGTAAGTCACAACATGGATGCCATGTCAATGATCGTGGCTTTTACCTGGTAGGAGATGGAGAACCATTATGACCCCTAATTATTAGCATAGCTAGTGAGACTGATACCCAAAACAAACAAGAACTTGTGTTCTTATTTCTCTGGAATCAGTGTTTGATACCAAATAACTCCACCATTTACTGTGTGATTTTAGAAAAATCAACTAATCCCTCTAACACTCATCTTCCCCATCTCTAATTTTTTTTAATGTTTATTTATTTTTGAGAGCGAGAGACAGAGCATGAGTGGGACAGGAGTGGAGAGAGAGAGGCAGACACAGAATCCTAAACAGGCTCCAGGCTCTGAGCTGTCAGCACAGAACTAGACAGGGCTTAAACTCACTAATCGTGAGATCATGACCTGAGCCAAAGTCAGACGCTTAACTGACTGAGCCACCCAGGTGCCCCTCATCTTCCACATCTCTAAAATGGGGATCACAATACCTTGAAAATTTTTGTTAGGATCAAATGAGACAAAACATTTAATATGGTGAAGTCAGAACTCAAACCCTATACAAAAATCAAGGCTGTTGCCTATTTTGACTACTGCCTGTGTAATGAAAGTCTTCATACAAAAGATTATTAATGGAGAATCTCTTCTTCAGCATCTTTTTATATTAAATTTAAAAAAAAGTAGATCATCCACCCCTACAGTTTCATCTGTAGGACATTTCACTTCCTAGAGCAGGGCATCAATAACTTGCAGTATATGGGAAGTGACTGATTGAAAAGTTATATTTAATTGGGAAATCAATGAATAGAAAGAGAGTACCAAGGTCACAGAGACAGTACTATCCTCACCGATCTCACTCCCTTGCCCTTTCTCTGGGTATTCCATCATCATATCACACTTGCCAATTCCTCAGCAGTCTTAATTATGGACACAGCCATTTGTCTTCAAATATCACAGCTCTGTGAAATCTATGCATCGATAAATACAGCTCAAAAGCTGTTTTCCACACTGCTGGAGAGTTAATTGCTTCTGTGGTTAAAGCAAATGTGGTCATTCTTTACCTTTGAGGGGGACTTTCAAGGTCTCCAAGTGTCTGGAAGCTTCCTATAAAGACAGAAAAAAGAAAACCATAGTTTTAGGACTTGAAGTTGTGTCTCAAAAAATCAACACTTAGAGATTACCTCTTCATGGCCAAAGAGTAACAAACCAGGTTTCTAGTATTAAACAAAGCCAACTAAATCAATTCTCTATTTCAAAATAGACATCTTCTTTGTGCCAATCTTCATTCCTTTCCCTATTTCCCCTTTCAGAAAGCATTTACTGGGTATGAGATATGTGTAAGATATTCGGAGGGGAAAGAGAGTAAAATAAGAAATGGCATCTACTTTCAAGACCAGCGAAGGTAAATATGCTCAAAAAAATCCAAAGCAAGCAAAAGGGTGTTACAAGAAAACTCTGATCAGTATGCAAGATCTCAAAAAACAGGGGATTATTTCTACTACATGCTGGGGGTCAGGAGAAGCACTATGGAAGAGATGATACTTAAACTGAATCTGAAGATGAATATGGACTCATCTGGCATCAAGAATGGGAATTAAAAAAGAAAAAGCTTGTCATACAGATGTAACAGAATAAATAAAGGGACTGAAACATGTGAAAGGCAACCAAGGGATGTAAGTCCTCTGGTGTGGATGGTACATAGGGTGGAATAGAGGCAGAAGGAGAAGGGAGGCTGGGTAGGTAGGGAGGAGCCAGATGACAGAATGCCTCATGTAGTTTCAGAAAGCTACAGGATCACTGACGGGCTTGAATCAAGAAAATGACATACTCAAATATGTTCTAGAAAAATCATTCTGACTGACAGTCTGGACAGTGTGTGGAAAAGAGAGAGACTAGAATTAGGAAGACCAGTTAATGAGCAGTCGCAATCATTTAAAAAAGAGACCATGAGGACTAATCTGAGGGAGTAGCAGTAAAGATGTAGATGAGTGGACAAGCACTAAATAAGGATGACAATTCCAAAGGCACAGCTGTGAGCAGGCAGAGAATGAAGTTCTTGGTTACTTTGGAAGAACAGATGAGTACAGCCTTGGAAATCAGAGCAAGAGCAAAAAGATGGTCAGATAAGATTATACAGAATGTAATTCTATTAAATTCATCTGATTTTGATTGGACATCCAGATTGTGACAGGAACCATGATACATCATGCCTCATCTTGCGCAGAAATGAACAAAAGATCTCTGCCTCAAAGCATGGCAGAAAATACATGAGCAAAATAGCTATACAGATACCAAATGACCAGAAGCACAATTCTCCCACTTCCTTGCTTTATTTTTCTTGTTTATGGTATTTATTGTCCATTTCCTCCCATGCTCAATTACAATGTAAGCTCTATGAGGGCAAAAATTTTTATCTATTGGTGTTAGCACCTACAAAAGTATTTGGCATATAGTAGCTGCTCGTTAAGTATTTACTAAATAAATTAATGAATCTATCCCGATCAGAATCTGTGCTCTCTTTCAGTTTGTATAAATCTAGAAATTCTCAGCTATTACTTCTTTCAATATTGCCTCTATCCTATTATCTTACCCATTACTTCTCTTATGTTAGAATCTTCACCTCCCATGTCTCAATTTCTTTTTTATATTTTCTATCTCTTTACCTCTCTATGCATTCTGGATAATTTTCTCAGATCTATCTTCAAAATTATCCTTCAAACTTACCCTCATCTGTCAATTGAGAGTTTTGTTTTAATGACTTTTTTTCTTTCATTTCTATAATTTCACTTTGGTTCTGTTTCGAATCTACCTATGATTTGTCAGATTATAGGAGTTGTGCCTTAGTTTCTTTTCCTCTTTGATCTTTTATTTCTTTGATCATTTTAAGTATATTTGTTTTAGAAATTTGGAAAGTTTATTATTTTTTTAAGTGTATTTATTTTGACAGAGAGAGCACGAGGTGGAGATGGGCAGAGAGGGAGAGAGAGAAACTCAACCAAGTTCCACACTGTCAGTGCAGAGCCCATCATGGGGCTTGAATTTACAAAATCAAGAGTCAGAGGCTTAACCCACTGAGCCACCCAGGCACTCCTATATCTATTTATTTTAATATCTTTTAGATTGATCTATTATTTCTATACATTGAGGTGATACTTAGCTCATCTGCTGATATATGTTTTACCTGCTGATTTCTCTCTCTCATAGCATTTTATTCTACTGTATGATTTTTGATATTTGATGCATGGTCATCTTCACCAATACTTTTGGAGTCTTGGTACTTTAGATGCATCCCTGTATTAAATCTGTCACTGTTAGTCTCCACAGTTTTCACTGGTTTTAGACTAGTTTTTATGTTAACTCTTTGGTTTGGTATTAATACTACATTGTACTACTTTGATAGCCATATGTGATGCAGACCTGAGCTTCTGATTTCTCATTGGTGATTTGTTTATCATACACAGACCCAGGTAGACTACAAACTTCCTTGATGCCTCTCAGGAGAGGCAGGCCAAGTTTTTCTTGTCCTTGTTCAGAACTAGAGAGATCTTCATGACTCCTGCTTTTAGGCAAGTATTTCATCAATAGCATAAGCTTGAAATCTGAGGCCTTTTTGTCTTGTTTTGTTTTACATTCTTTTTTTTTAATTTTATTTTTTTTAATTTACATCCAAACTAGTTAGCATGTAGTGCAACAATGATTTCAGGAGTAGATTCCTTAGTGCCCCTTACCCACTTAGCCCATCCCCCCTCCCACACCCCCTCTAGTAATACTCTGTTCTCTATATTTATGAGTCTCTTATGTTTTGCCCCCTCCTGTTTTTATATTATTTTTGTTTCCCTTCCCTAATGCTCATCTGTTTTGTCTCTTAAAGTCCTCATATGAGTGAAGTCATATGATTTTTGTCTTTCTCTGACTAGTGTCACATAGCATAATACCCTCCCGTACCATTCACATAGTTGCAAATGGCAAGATTTCATTCTTTTTGATTGCCGAGTAATACTCCACTGTGTGTGTGTGTGTGTGTGTGTGTGTGTGTGTGTGTGTGTGTACACTACATCTTCTTTATCCATTCATCCATCGATGGACATTTGGGCTCTTTCCACACTTTGGCCATTGTTGATAGTGCTGCTATAAACATTGAGGTGCAAGTGCCCTTTTGAAACAGCATACCTGTATCCCTTGGATAAATGCCTAGTAGTGCAATTGCTGGGTCATAGGGTAGTTCTATTTTTAGTTTTTTGAGGAACCTCCATATTGTTTTCCAGAGTGGATGCACCAGCTTGCATTCCCAGAAATCTGAGGCCTTTAATAACCTCCTGATGCCAATATCAGAGAACCCTAGTCACCAGTCCCTAGACTTTAAATTTTATGATGTTACAATACCTATATAAGCTTTTCAGCTTTACTACTCTGACTGACCTTCCTCTTTGTTTTGGCACCTGAGTATTTTCTGTTCCTGGTTTATTCTTCAGGTATGTATGCAAAAGGTCTTTGGAATTATTTTATCCAATATTTTCATAAATTTGAAGTAGGAAAAGCAGTCCCCCCCATTTCAATTTGCCAATATTCATGATTCCATAATCCTAAAACCAAAAATTGCAGTTTCAAACTTAATTGTACAAGTTGCAAGAACTTCTATCCACTCTCTTGCATTAAATATTTTACTGATATAACCTGGGGTGACATATTCATTTCCGGATACCAAAGGCTGAAAGTAAAACTGACAATATGACACACTTCTGGAAAAGATTGAACATGGTGAGGAATCTGGAAGCTCCGCCACAATGGAAGCGTTTGACCAATGAAAGCCCACATAGCCTGAAGAAGAGAAGACTTGGGAGTACAAGAGTACTGTCACCAAATATTTAAAGGGCTGTCATGTAGAAGGAGAATTAGTTTTTTCTCATGTAGTTTCAGAGAACAGACCCAAAACTGTGCTGCAAAAAGCGAGGATTCTGGTGAGCATGCTCTGACACTGAACCATCACATAACAAGCCTGGACAAATCACTTACCCCTGATGGACTCCGGGGTGCTCGTCTGTAAAATGAGGAGGCTGAATCACATGAGTGCCAAGTTCCTTCAGCTCCAATACAGTTTGCATCATTTCTCACCAAAGGTAATGAGCAGAATTTTTCCAGCCATGAATCAGTGCACACACTTGATGAATGATTTTGACCTCCCTTATTTTATCCTCACTCAAAATAATGTATCACATTTTTTGCTTCACCTAGACTACAGACCTCAGACCAGGTTTCCATAACCCCCATTTGGGCCAGAAATTATAGTTTATGAATGCCTGAATGACAGAGTGGAATGGGGGAAAGATTCTGGATTTGGGTGTCATACAGACATGAGTACCAAGCCAAATTTTCACCTAATTCTTTGTCCTTGAGCACCATTTAATTTCTTTGACTATCAGTTCCCTCTTGCATAAAATTATATAATATACAACTTAATGTTTTTAGGATTATTAAAATTTAAAGCCAATATAAAAGTGTCTAACACACTATAGGCATTCCTTTAATGTTAGTAAAATCAAGTATCAAAACCAAATGTTCTGTATTGACAAGAATTAGAATGATGCTTATGACAACAGGATATATTTTAATCCTTCCAACATGTTACACCATGAAGCCTTCATATTATAAAATATCTTCTAACCCCATCACAATTTGCATGCATTCCAAATCCTAGTGATTAATTATTTTCATACAAGGTACAGTTATCAGAATTACACCAACACCTTAGGCATCTCTAGAAAATTATCTTTCCCTTGAATTGCTAAACCATACGTAATCAAATCCCAGTCTCATAAATATTTGATTTAACAAAAAACAATTGCTATCCCTCTTGGTAACCAGTGTTTCTTCCAACTTATCTCTGGCCTCCTTCATTATCTCTTTGCACAGAGGGATTCCAGCCTCTCATATTTCTATCACACCAGAATGGTACTTTATGAGCTGACATCTATGCATCTATCTCCTGACATCTGAGAGGATCTTAACTTGGTAAACAATACAACTGGATTCATTAAAAGTTTCTAACGCATAGCAACTCCATGAAAACTTGCTCTATTTTTCTGATGAGATTTATTTCCTGGGCTCTTTTGTCATGGAGGTTTCATTTTGGTAAAGTTGTTCCTGTCTCTGAAAAAGGGAAATTAAAATCTTCTACACTCCCTAGATATATAGGCATGACTACAGACATACCTCACTTTATTTTGTCTCACTTTATTGCACTTTACAGATATTGCATTTTTCACAAACAGAAGAAGCAAGGTGCAACCCTGTACCGAGCAGGCCCATCAGCACCATTTTAACAACATTTGCTCACTTTGTGTGTCTGTGTCACATGTCGGTAATTTTTGCAATATTTCAAACTCTTTCACTATCATTATACTCATTATGGTGATGTGTGATCAGTGATCTTTGTTGTTACTATTGTAACTGTTTTGGGACATCACAAACCACACCCACATAAGATGGTGAACTTAACCAACAAATGTATATTCTGACTGCTCCACCAACCAGCCATTTCCCCATCTTTCTCCCTCTTCTCAAGCCTATTGAAATGAGGCCAATTAATAACCCGCAATGGCCTCTAAGTGTTCAAGTGAAAGGAACAATTACACATCTCTCACTTTAAATCAAAAGCTAGGAATGATTAAGCTCAGTGAAGAAGGCTTGTCAAAAGGCAAGACAGGCTGAAAGCAAGGCCTCTTGCACCAGTTAGCCACATTGTAAATGCAAAGGAAAAGTTCTTGAAGAAAACTGAAAGTTCTACTCAGTGAACATACAAATGTTAAGAAAGAAAAATAGCCTTAGTGCCAGCCACAACATTCCCTTAGGCCAAAACCTAATCCCAAGCAAGGCCCTGACTCCCATCAATTCTATGAAGCATGAGTGGTGAGGAAGCTGCAGAAGAAAAGTCTGAAGCTAGCAGAGCTTGGTTCATGAGGTTTAAGGAATGAAGCTGTCTCCACAACATAAAAATGCAATGTGAAGCAGCAGGTGCTGACATAAAATCTGTAACAAGTTCTCCAGAAGATCTAGCTGAGATAATTCACGGAGGTGGCTATACTCAACAACAGATTTTCAGTGTAGATGAAACAGCCTTCTATTTGAAGAAGATACCATCTAAGACTTTTATAGCTAGAGAGGAGAAGTCAATGTTTGGCTTCAAAGCTTCAAAGGACAGACTGTCTTGTCAGGGACTAACACAGCTGGTGACTTTAAGTTGAAGCCAACACTAATATAGCATTCCAAAAATCCCAGGGCCCTTGAGAATTATGCTAAATGTATACTGTCTATGCTCTATAAATGTAACAACAAGGCCTGGATAACAGCACATCTGTTTATAACACGTTTTACTGAATATTTTAGGCCCACTGTAAAGTCCTACTGGTCAGAAAAACAAATTGCTTTCAAAATATTACTGATCATTGACAATGCATCTGGTCACCCAAGAGTTCTGACAGAGATGTACAGTAAGATGAATCTTATTTTCACTTATGCTAACACAACATCCATTCTGCAGCCCATGGATCACAGAGTAATTTCAACTTTCAATTCTTATTATTTAAGAAATACATTTTATAAGGCTATAGTTGCCATAGAAAGTGATTCTCTGACAGATCTGGGTAAAGCCAATTGAAAACCTTCTGGAAAGGATTCATCATTCTAGGGGCCATGAAGAACATTTGTGATTTATGGGACAAGGTCAAAATATCAATATTAACAGAAGTCTGGAAGAAGCTGATTCCAACCCTCATGGATGACTTTCAGGGATTCAAGATTTCAGTGAAGAAAGTAAGTGCAGATGAGGTGAAAACAGCAAAAGAACTAGAATTACAAGTGGAACCTGAAGATATGACTAAAGTACCACAGTCTCATCATAAAACTTGAATGGATGAAGAGTTACTTCTCATGGATGAGCAAAGAAAATGGTTTTGTAGATGAAATCTACTCCTGGTGAAGATGGTTAAAATGACAAACAAGGATTTAGAATATTACATAAACTTAGTTGATAAAGTTTGAGAGGACTGACCCCAATTTTAATTTTTTTTTCAAAGTTTATTTATTTTTGGGACAGAGAGAGACAGAGCATGAACGGGGGAGGGGCAGAGAGAGAGGGAGACACAGAATCGGAAACAGGCTCCAGGCTCTGAGCCATCAGCCCAGAGCCTGACGCGGGGCTCGAACTCACAGACCGTGAGATCGTGACCTGGCTGAAGTCGGACGCTTAACCGACTGCACCACCCAGGCGCCCCATGACCCCAATTTTGAAAGAAGTTCTACCGTGGGTAAAATACTATCGAACAGCATCACATGCTATGGACAAATTGTTCATGAAAGCAAGAGTCAATCAATGTGGCAGACTTCACTGTTGTTTTATTTTAAGACATCGCCACAGCTACCCCAGCCTTCAGCAACAACCACTCTGATTAGTCAGCAGCCATCAACATCGAAGCAAGACCCTCCACCTGCAAAAAGATTATGACTCACTGAAAGCTCAAAAGATGGTTAGCATTTCTTGGCAATAAAGCAGTTTTAGTTAAGATATGTACGTGTTTTTTTAGACATAATGCTATTACATACTTAATATACTACATGACTCTAAAACCTAAGTTCTTATCAGTACTACACGTTTTATGTCTGCTGCTTCTATTAAAGCAATCTAAGAATGCATCAGTGAACCAACAGCTTTATATACTTGATGGCTAGCAGGAAATGAAAATAAACATTGCTTGGGGCACCTGGATGGCTCAGTCGGTAAGCGTCCAACTTCAGCTCGGGTCATGATCTCACGGTTCGTGAGTTCGAGCCCTGCATGAGGCTCTGTGCTGACAGCTCAGAGCCTGGGGCCTGCTTTGGATTCTGTGTCTCCCTCTCTCTCTGCTCCTCCCCCACTCACACTGTCTCTCTCTCAAAAATAAATAAACATTTAAAAAAAGAAGACAAAAGAAAATAAACATTGCTCCAAGTTTCCTATCACTGGGAGTAAAAGCACTAGAGCCAGGAGCCCTGAATTCTGTTCAGACTGCCTCTATCTCACTTGGGCCTCCTTGCACTCCCTTGATCTAGGCTTCAGTTTCCTAGAATTCTAAATTACTAGATAAAACAAATCCTGGCCAAAGTTTCTGCCAACAGTAACAGTCTATGCATCTGAGGCTATTATAAAAATAGATCAGAATAATTCTTTCCATTTTCTCTTCTCATTATTTTCCTTGAGAATGAGGAAAAAGTCTTCTGTGTTAAACAGGGAGGCAGGATCATATCAAACTTCTGGTTTTCCCTGAGCAGGCTATTTGGGACACTGAAAGTCAAAACTGCTGGGATTGGGGTAGAATCAGATAAGGAGATTATTCCAAAGCTGAAGGTCATCTCATAAACTCCTTACCAAATCTTGACAGTGTTCCAGTGAATGCACATCCTCAGAATCTTCCCATTACAGGAGTGTGTCCCAAAGGCTTGTTAGAGCCGGGAGAAATCAAAGAGGCCATTATATATAAGCTCTTCATTTTATAAATGAGGTACTTGAGGCCCAGAGAGGGGACATGACTCCCCCGAGATCCCATGAGGCACTCACTGAGGTTGAAGCCCCAACTCTCTGACTCAAGTTGGTACTCTTTCAAGAGCATCACACTATCAACTTGAGGAACAAGATTATTGGGAGGAAAAAAAAAAAAGCAAAAGCACTAGACGAAGAACCCAAGACCTGGGTTTGTGTCCTGGTTACCCTGCTTTCCAATTTCCTACACCTTATCAAGCATTGAAAGTGAAGATTTCATGAGAAAATCATGTGGAAGTGCCTAGTAACTGAACCTAACACATAGTGAGTGTTTAAATAAAAAATGCCTTTCAAATCTGAATCCCTCAAGGAAGTAATATTTGGTTGAGGTAATTCATGTGAACATATTATACAAAATACAAAGTGGTATAGAAGTGGAAAGAACTGTTATATTTTTAACAGTAAAACAAAGACCTTTTTAAATAGGATTGCAATGGATGAGAGAAATTATTACTTTCAATCTCATGGACAAGTTGCAGCAATATTTATGCTCTTAAACTACCAATGCTTGCAATTCTGCATCCAAACTCTGAGTCTTGGACATAAGCATTCATCTTGACTTGAAAATAAATCCATTCTATCTGGACCAACAGGAAAGACACAGTGCATAGCAAATATACTGAAATAAATAGCTTAAGTGTAGGCTCTCTTTTGCTGAATATAGCCAGCTGGGTCGACTATCTCCAGAAATAATTCAAGATGCCCTTGAAATAAGAAATCACTACTTAAAATACTCCTAAATATTTTATGGACACCAAAATAAAATGGATTGGGACTATAGTAAACTTACTCCTACTCTTAAAGCTTATGAAAAATAATCTGTCATTATCTATTAAGCCCTCCTGGGGTATGAGGATGAGGGGTGGGGCAGGTAACTAGCACTAGAGAAGCCCTCTGCAAGATGTTTGACTTACATGGTCTCATTTAATTCTCCCTCTATCACTATTATTATCCCCATTTCAGAGAGGTTGTCAAATCTCCTTAGAGTCAAATCCTGGTCTGTCTTTCTACCACATGCAATCAACACACTGGAAAACACAATCTTACATGCACCACAGATATACCTTTCTAATGAATCAGGTCTAAAACCCAAAGCAGAAATCTAAAGCCTCAGAGCACTCTTTGGGAATTTGGGAGTCTATTTGGATAACTGGGGTTTTTATCCTTTCTCTGTAATAAAAAGATAATAATACCTTACTATGTAAAAAACTTTAGAAAGTATTTATTTTCAACGGCATAGCTAAGATTTAAAACCAAGTTTTTTGGGGCACCTGAGTGGCTCAGTCAGTTAAGTGTCCAACTCTTGTTTCTGGCTCAGGTCACGATCTCACTGTTCTTGAGTTCAGGCACCACTTTGGGCTCTGGTGGTGTGGTAGTGTGCAGCCAGCTTGGGATATTCCCCCTGCTCGCTCTCTCTCTCTCTCTCTCTCTCTCTGCCCCTCCTCTGCTCACATGCATGCTCTCTCTCAAAATAAATAAATTAAAACTTAAAAAAAATAAAATAAATCCATGTTCTAACTCCAAATCCAGCCCTCTTCCCACCAGAGCCTGTCTCAGGGAATCGAAACAAGAGTTCAGATACCTAATGGATGACAATATAGTCCTCCAAAAGAGTCTTCCAGAGGAGAAAAGAATTCCAATAGTATCATCCCCAAGATAAGGCCATCATAGAAGCTATTGCCTTGATTGGAAAATTAGCAAGCAAGGGATAATGGTCTATTATTTTCTAATTTCCCATATATAAAATATATATTAGCCACCTGATGAAACCATCACAAACCATAAAAAGGAGCAAAAAAAGGAAACTTTTTTTTAATCCAGTAGAAACATTCTTGGGAATTGATATCAAAATGAGGGGAACGGGTAGGGGGAGGACAGAATCCCTACAGGAAAAGTTGCAGATGTGAAAACATTCATTGCAATACCATGTAAACAGCGAAACGTTGAAAATAAACTACAAATCCAACAACAGGAGAATTGTTAAATGAACTGTGGTACACCAACCAGATGGTATTTTATGTAACTGTTAAATAGGATATTTCTAAATACTGGATAGTTGAAGCTAAAAAGTACAGGATACATTAAATCAAAAAAAGAAAAAATTACTCTGTCATGCAAAAATAACATATGCATATAAGCAAGAAGCAGAAGAGAACATTAAAGTGACAACTATTGATTTATAAGGATAACAGAATTATAGATGGTTTTGTTCTCCATTTTTAAATTTCCAGTCCATTTGTTGTAACTTATTTCTAGTTGAGCTTAGCATTATTCCAAACTGACTTTCTTTTAGCCAAATAACAGAAAAAGGCAAGACATTTACAATCTCTTTGGGGAATCCATGATTTTTTTTATCCACTGTAAGTTCTTGTAATTGATCTTTGTCATTCAATTCAATGTCACCCAAATTTACAGATCTTTGTTTCAAGGTAATGTAGATAAATGAGTCTCACGTTAGACTATTGACATTATCTTGGCACTTGTGCACCTCAGCACTTTGGATGTTTGATTAACACGTAATTCAGGCTTGGGAAAGCTAAGAAGTTGATGTAAGAAGTCTTCTCCTTTCTGCACAAAAAAAGCATGGCTCAGAACTGAGCCCAGGAATCCATTCCACTCTGGTATAACACACTACTTATATGAATTACTTAGCCTCATGTGTCTAGTTGCTTTTCTCTGACAGAACAAAGGTGGGAATCCCAGATCCACCCACCTCACTGGGCAGTGATGAGAGATGCCCTGAGGTTCAAACAAGTGCTGAGCAGAGCTCTAGGCAGGGGCTTCCAAGATAGGAACAGCTTTTCAGGTGTTGCACAAGTGATAAAAATTACCATTTACTTAATGCTGTCAGGCACTATGATCAGCATTTTATATGCATTATTCATATATTTTAAAATTATGCATTGATCATCTACTATGACAGATGTTGGTACATGTAGGTCCATGGAATACATTGGAGAGAAAGTCAAACCCTTGCCCACATGGAGCTGACATTCCTGCAAAGCAAGACAGAAAATAAAGAGCAAACATAAAAAAGTAACTTATTGGATACGTTAGAAGATAATGGGGGGAAGATAAAAGTAGCATTGTGTAAAGGAGGTCCTGAGTACAGGGACAGAGGAAATTTTAAATGGGGTGGTCCAGGGTAGCCATCACTGTGACATTTGGGCAAAGACTTGAAGCTGAAGCAGCTGGTCATGTAGATATCAGAGAGAAGAGCACTGCAGGCAGAGAGTATTCCGGGACAAAGAAAGAAAGGTTGGAGCTTGCCTGACATGTCTGTCAAAAATTAACGGGGCTTCTGTGACTGGAGTAAGAGTGCAGAGGAGAGAGAGTAATCAGAAATGAGGTCAGAGAGGTAACAGGGAGTCTGATCACATAGGACCTTGTAAAACACCAATGTAAGGACTTTGGCTTTTATTCTGAGAAAACTGACAGAGGGTTGGATCAGAGGAGTGACATGATCTACTTTCATTTTAACACGATCACTCTGCTTAATATATTGAAAATAAACCATGCATGGTGGGGCAAGAGTAGAATCCAAGAAACCAGTTAGGAAGCTACTGCAAAAACAGGAATGGTAGCATAAACCAGGACAGCAGCAGAGGAGTTGGTGAAAAGTAGCTCGATTCTGTGTTAATTTTGAAAGTGAAGCACACAGATTTGGTGGCATGCTGAATGTAGGATATGAGAGAGGAGTCAAGGATGACTGTATGGCTTCTGACCTGAGAAGGTGGAGGGATCAGGTTGCCATCCTCTGATGTGGCAAGATTAAAAATGAAATTGTCTTGATAATCCTCACCAAACCTATGATGTAGGTAATGTTATCTACATCTTACAGATCAGAAAACTATTGTTTATATGGTTAAGTGACTTACCCACAGATCACACAACTATTCAGCTATAGAGCCAGGATTTAAGTTCTGGTCTATCTGACTCCAAAGCCTAGGCATTTTAACACTGCCTATTGCTGCTTTGCAAACCAAAAGCTAGGAATATCCAAGTTTTGCCGTGAGTGACCACATACTCAGAATCTCATAAATGTGTAGACATAAGACTATTTTATTAATAACTGTGGCAAATGGAAAGGGATTTCTAGTACTGGTCATGATGAGAATCAAGTGCCCAAAGAGACCTGACTCACTCCCATTTACCCTTCTGTCAGTAACCCTCCATGGTGCCCAGTTGTGTGATATAGCACTCAGGATTATATATGAGTTTGTTCAGCTTCAATTATAATAACTAAGAGATCTCAACATGCTAATCCAACATCTGGCAGCAGTTGTTGCATGGCTGGTTCCCATTAGGATCATCTAGAAATCCATAAAAGTATGGATTCCACCATTTGCAACTACGTGAATGGAACTAGAGGGTATTAACGCTAAGCAAAATTAGTCAGCCAGAGAAAGACAAATATCCTATGACTTCACTCATATAAGGAATTTAAGATACAAAACAGATGAACATAAGAGAAGGGAAGCAAAAATAACATAAAAACAGGGAGAGGGACAAAACATAAGAGACTCTTAAATATAGAGAACAAACAGAGGGTTGCCGGAGGGGTTGTGGGAGGAGGGATGGGCTAAATGGGTAAGGGGCACTAAGGAAGACGCTTGCTGCAATGAGCATTGGGTGTTACACATAGGGAATGAATCACTGCAATCTATTCCTGAAATCATTATTGCACTCTATGCTAGCTAACTTGGATGTAAATTTAAAAATTAATTAATTAAAAAATACAGATTCGAAGCCCCCCCCCAACCCCCTCACCTATAGAACTAGAATATCCTGGGGTAGATTCAGGAATCTTTATTTTTACAACTGATTCTTCTGCAGTCTTGCAGGCACCAGTTAGTTAAATGGTGCTTGAGAACTTCTGAGTTAAGCAAGAACAGTAGGGACAAATGGTTGGGCTGCATTAGTTTACTAGGTTAGATGTGCTAGCTAAGGTTAAAACATGTCACTAGTCAATACATGGCCCCTGAGTAGTAGCGGCAGTCTCACCTGGAAAATTGTGAGAAGTTCAGGCTCTCAAGCCCCATTCTACACCTATTGAATTTGAACCTGGATTTTAGCAAGGTTACCCACTGCTTTGCAGGCACAGTGAAACCTGAAAAGCACTGGAACATATTAACAAATCCTAACTGGACCCTACTCTAGGGTCACATGGGCTGCAGATGGCTCAATGGCTATTTTTTGTACAGTTGACTTTTATATGCAGCTCAGTTGGTCCTGGACTGGGTGCTTTACATATATCATCTTATTTACTCCTCACGACAACCCTACAAGATAAATATTATTATTCCCCCCCCTTTTTTTTTTAATTTTTTTTTCAACGTTTTTTATTTATTTTGGGACAGAGAGAGACAGAGCGTGAACGGGGGAGGGGCAGAGAGAGAGGGACACACAGAATCGGAAACAGGCTCCAGGCTCCGAGCCATCAGCCCAGAGCCTGACGCGGGGCTCGAACTCACGGACCGCGAGATTGTGACCTGGCTGAAGTCGGACGCTTAACTGACTGCGCCACCCAGGCGCCCCTATTCCCCCCTTTTTTATAGGTGAGAAAACTCAGAAAGTTATAGTAACTCAGCAAAGGCCTTTTCTAAGAATCAAAGTTAGGATTTGAACACAAGTCTGTTTATTCTCTTGAGTACATGCTCATCACACTGTACCATATTGCTTAAGATGAATAGCCAGTTGAAGGCTCAGCCAAATTCAGGAAAACTCATACAGGCAATCAGGTAAAACATGGAGTTCATTGTCCAAGAATGTCTGTAAGGGGATTCAGAACAACATGTCATTGAATCAGGCTTCTTCACCCAAGCTTCAATCACATTAGATACCTGCCATTACATTTTTATAAAACAGCAGGCCTGGCTACTCTCTACTGCACACATAGTGTGGCATCTGGCATCTGGCTGGCTCTTGGGATGGCATGGGCCATGTTCTACATGAGGTGGGAGGCACCCTGTGCTATCTGTAGCAGTCACAATCCTGTAATGAGTAAACTATTCCCTTGGAGTAAACTATTCACCCATGTGCGGTAAACAACCAGAACAGCTGCTTCAGAGTGAGCCAAGCAGTACCATTTATGTGCCATCAGGTTCCCTAGAATTCTGCAGGTAGCAATAATAATCATAGCAAATTCTTATAGAGTGCCTTGGAGTCTGAAAATAGCATTGACATTTGTTGTTTTATTTGACTCTTAGAGAAGTCCCAAGAGTTAGATATTTTACTGATGAAAAAACAGATTCAGAAAGATTGATGACTTCTGCAAGACCACATAGCTAGTAAACGGCCAAGCATGTACTCAAACCTATGTCTTCTGATTTTAAATTCTTTGTTATTAGCCCAAGACAGTGCAAGTAAATAGTTTAACAGTCGAGTCCCAGAGCTACATAAATCAGGGAGGATTTCCAGTATGGATATACTGAAAGTTGTAGCCTTGTTAAAGAAATTTACTACTGCTGAACCTGAATCTAAACATGTCTTTTTGGAGAAAGGTTTTGGAGAAGCCTTTGGTTTCCAAAGGCCAGAGAACATCCACCTCCTCCCCATGCCCAGAGGTCTTCACAATGAGCTAGTTTAACTGAATAGAAGTGAGGGTTCCCCTGATAGCAAGGACAGCTTCACAAACTCCCTAGCTAAACTCAGGAGGCTCTTCAGGCCTACTCCCATTGTTACATGGAAAACTAAGTGCCCCCCTGTCCCAGCCTCTCCTTCCTTGCCTTCTCTATAAATGTGTAAAGCAGTTAACAACATTCTTCTACAGAGTGCCTTCCACGGCATTACCCATCTCTGTAGACCAAACACACCTCAATGCACAACTATGGAGATTCAGGGGATCCTATGTACTCCACTACTCCTCCACTTGTAGATAATTCTCAGTAAATCTTTTCATAATGAACACCACACATCATTAGTAGTGTGGGTTACTATATACCACATACATATGGTGGCATCAAATGTGGTGGGTTCATTAATTCCAGTGTTACAGGATTTTGGAAGTGGGAAAATAATTTAACCAGACTACTGCAATTGGAAAACCTCACTGCTGGGTAACAGTGGTAGGTCACCCGTCATCTGGGAATGTCACTGACTGGACAGCTGTGAAATTTATACCATTAAACATGGAAGCTCAGTAGGTCTGCAGTTAAAGGGCTTCTAGAGAAGATAAGAATGCTTAAAACATGAGCATTTTTACTACATTGGAAGTCTTTTTTGAGCCATAAGAAAAAATAATAGGTTATCTCAGAGACAGAGAGGTGGGGCACCCCATCCCTTACAGGACTACAATTCAGCTAACAGGGCAGTTGACTCCCTTGGAAACAGTAGAAGCATATCCAGAAGGGAAACAGGACAGTCTCCCTTTATAATGCTACTAGAGCCATGGAAGTCAACCCCAGTAGATATGAAATAGTTGATATGAAATGTGGCAAATCTAACAGAGGCCCAAGGGAAACATCACCAGAAGCAAGTGTGTTAGTATGAAAAACTAGAATTAAACTGTCTCTTCTATCATAAGTGTCCAAGCCACAGACATCCTTAGAGGTTTTAATGGTTAATTTGCATGAAGAAGTATGCTATCAGTCTTGTTGAATGAAGCTGACTGGCCTGTTATGGGGAGACTTTCATATGACTCTCACCATAGAGTGAATTCTCTGGGTTGACTAAGAATAATGGGAGAAGCATCACTGTCTTAAATTGGGTACTTTGTGGAACTGTGTATACACACCCATTGTGGAGATTTCCTAGAAGAAGTGGATATAAGTAGAGAACACAAGGTTGGTCTCTAGGATATCCTAGGATATCTTACTTTGGGATATCTTGCTCTGCTGGCATGGTTATAAGACCCGAAGGCATCAGGGGAGGGAACTCCAAGCAATAAGGCTTTGACCTAGGTAATGCTGGATGATTTGATACGGGCAGCACCCCCTAATTGGACAAATGGACAATGGCCTTGAATTTTCTCCTGCACTCTGGAGTAAAGGGTAAAGAGCCTGCTTCATCCTCAAAGAGGAATAATAAACATACCTCTAGGAGATTCAGACAGTGAATAACTTTCTGCATTCTTATTATAGATATGGTCAAAGAGCTCCAAAAAGCTCTCCCTGAGAATCCCAAACACTGGATTGGAATGTAATCTCATTACTATGTTTATCTATATAAGTCCTTAGCAAACCCAGATGCAGAAACTTCATTGACTTCCCACTCCTACACAGTGACATAGAATCAGCTGGGGAAATGGGAGAGAATTTCATAAGCCACACAGTAGGGGATAGAATAAGGAAATACAAATCCTGATGACTTGGAGGCTGACTTCCATTCCCCCTTTGGTAACTTAATAGAGCACTGACTCAGTAGGTATGGGTTAGCTCAACAAACATACTATGACCAGTACCTGAGCCTTTCCGATGGCTTCTTTTTTCTAACAAGACTACTTGTTCAAGCATTCCAATTTTCAAGAGACTGGGGAGTTTCTCAGGATGCAAGACGTTGAGTTCTATAACCTAAACAACAGTCCCAGGCAAAACAGGATGGTTGGTGACCCTATCAACCAGAAACCTTCTATTCTAACAGTAATATAGATGTCCTTCTGGCTCTGTAGCCTTTACATATATGGAGCATTTGGGAAGTTTCTCTCCTGAAACTCCAAGCATGGAACCTATCCTTGTGGGATAATAAGACTATGGGGGTTTTGTCCTTCAACACTTCAGCTTCTAAAATTTTTCCCTTAAAAAAATTTTTTTAATATCTGCACAATATGGCATTAGTGTGAGCATGTCCCTTTGCACATCATTGTTCTTGCCAAAATTGTGAGCTTCTAAAATTCTGCCAATAAATGAAATATGGCCTTTTGTAGCAACATGGATGGAACTGGAGAGTGTGATGCTAAGTGAAATAAGCCATACAGAGAAAGACAGATACCATATGGTTTCACTCTTATGTGGATCCTGAGAAACTTAACGGGAACCCATGGGGGAGGAGAAGGAAAAAAAAAAAAAAGAGGTTAGAATGGGAGAGAGCCAAAGCATAAGAGACTTAAAAACTGAGAACCAACTGAGGGTTGATGGGGGGTGGGAGGGAGGAGAGGGTGGGTGATGGGTATTGAGGAGGGCACCTTTTGGGATGAGCACTGGGTGTTGTATGGAAACCAATTTGTCAATAAATTTCATAAAAAAAATAAATAAATAAAAATAAAATAAAATAAAATAAAATTCTGCCAATAACTTCTGCACAGGCAAGACACTGAGTCAACACACTAGAGCAGTCGAGAAAGATACAGAAAGTTGCAGGTCTATACCAATGCAGAGAAAAGCCATGTGCTATATGGGCATGGATCAGAACAAGTGAACAAGAAGAGACAGCCAGCTCACAGACATCTATTGTTTGGCCCACTCATGGCTTTTCTCTCATTGACTCTGAATGTCTAAATGGCCTTGCAAGAGCTCTGTAGGTCATTATGAATCCCAAACCCCTATTGCCTCACTCTTGGCCACTCACTTATCCACTGCTTCTTGTAGATCTAGAAGTACACTGTTGGATCCCCTAACCTATAGAGTCATGGGCACTTCCAAAAAAAACAAAAGAAATCTTTGGCATAGGGTAGAGGTATCAGCAGGAAGTTTGGCACAAAGTAAACACAAAAGCCCAGAAGGTGTGGAGGAAAGAGTTAAAATGCTATAGTTATTGTTCCAGATGTTATCACCTCATGTCAGGATAACTAAAATCTGCTAATAACCTGTCTCCATGCTTCCAGAAATTCTTCCCTGTATCTTCCCTGAGCACTGACATGGTTGCCATCTGCACACCACTTCCTTACTCATCTGTACATCCCCCAATGCCCAGCTTGTGGTAATGCAAGCACCTAGTAATGACTTACTAACTTAATGTGACAATTTGTCCATTGATTTAAAACTCTGATGGCTCCCCCATCTCTACCACCATGCTTTTCAGTCTTGTCTTAAACCTTTCTTAAAGACTTTTCTTAAACCTTTGTTAAAATGAGTGCATTTGGAAACCCAAAATGCAAAGGAAATAAAGTTGAGCTGCCCTGGTTGAACTGGAGGAGGAGGCGTGGAATCTTTCCCCACTGTCCCTCCTCCTCTAGCAATGGTGTCTGAAAAGGAGTAGGAAACATCATGAAAAATGCTTTGAAAGCCACTTACTTACAGTGTTAAAGCTGAACTCAAAGGCTCTCCATAAGTATATCCACATGCCTCTTAATTCGCTCATCCTCTCCAATGTGAACCTTCTCCTTCAGGTTGTTCAGCAATCTCTGAGTTTGCCCTACTCATCCTCACCTCTTCCTGGAGTGACTTTTCTACTGGAATCTTTCCATCCTCCCCTCCGTTTAGATAAGGTATCTAAACCCTACCTTATCCTTCAAAGTCTAACTCAAATCCATCTTCTTCCCTCATCCCCATCAACTAGGCCCACAATGAATCTTCCTTTTAGGAAAATCAGTGTTTGAATCTCTGTCACCATTTTGGAGTATTCAGTACTTAGTCTGGCATGGTTAACTATTTCCTATGTATGTTTCAGTAATTTCTAAACTAATCTATTTGCTTACTTTGTAGGTCTGTTGGAGTTACAGATCACTTTAGATCAAGAGAGAGGAGTCCTATGATCCACTCTCTTCCTGTTACTGGAGTCATGCCTCTAGATGGGACCAGGTGCTGGTATTGTGGTATGTCAGCTCAAACATTACAAAAGGCAAGGGGATACATAGATGAATTCCTGTGGAGTTTGGAATAAACCAGAAACTCTCCAGATTAGTCACTAAAACCATGTTCTCTGTACTGAATTTATGTATCTTACCTTTTTTCCCATCTGAAGGGCTACGGCTGGAACTAGAAGGAATTGGACAATTGAAAAGCTTCAATGACATCTGATAGAATCATTACCAATATGATAATACAATGTATAACAATGTGATGCTAAGGCCCCAAGTGTAGGAGACACTGTCAGTGCTCTTTCTGTGCCCGTTCAGGTCCCTCACTATTTACCTTCATGTCAGAACCTGTGTCTTCTCATAGAGCTACCTCATGTTAACAGAACCCACTGCATGCACTGGAAATGCCTGGCATTTACACATACACACAACAGGAAAGGGAGGGTTAGGTAGCCTACAACCAATAACTACTAATACCCCAGCTCCTTCTTCCATTGGCTGGGAGAATTCTGAAACATGTGCTTTGCAGTGTTTTCTAGAGTTTCTCTATGGAACAAAGCAACCATTTCCCACTCTGACAACTAACTTAAAGCTCATGCTTAAGTGGCTGACTTCCCTCTCCCCATCACTTCCTCCTCACTTTCTATGTTTCTTCCACCTTCTAATAAACTGAATGCATTCAAATCCTTGTCTCAAGGTCTCAAGCTGGGGAACCCAAACCAAAATACCAAAGCCATCCACCCAGAAATAGAGGTTATCAGAGATAGGCCTGTGTCAACATGAATTTCCTGAGATAAAGTGGCCAGGTAAGCATGTGCTGACCTCCTTCCCTACAAAAGGAAATTCATGCTTCCATACTTTACCTCAGAGACTGCATGTTCCTCTCCCTCCTTCCAGGTGAGAAGAGCATTAACAGAGGACATGAAGCCAGCCGCACTCCACAGTTACACAGACTCTTCTTTCTGAGTCTTCTCCTTGCTGTCTTCTATTCATATTTAAGTTCTCAACCTACCACATGACACATCTCCCAGGAAGCCTTCTCGGATCCTTCATTTCTCTCCCTCTCCCTCCCAAACACTCTCTTTCCTAGCACCAACAGCCTGTTCGTGATTGCTGCTTCTGGTACTTTCCACCAGACTAAATTCAAGGACTGTATCTCATCTGTATCTCATCTGCTGGGACTGTATCTCATCTTCGTGTTTACCTTCAAAATATAAAACAGGGTCTGGCACAGAGTAAGTGCTTAAAGAATAATTGTTGCATGAATGACTGCAATTTTCTAGATGCCTATACTAGTTCTGGTCATTGTTTATGATGTTTATGATCTTGGATCATATTCTCTTCCACTTACCAGAGTGAGTGACCTAAACTCAGGATACTTGGTTACAAAGGACCACAGTGATCTCTTAGGATATCACTTTCACAGGAAAACTCAGATCAGTACATTACAAGGCCAAGATTCAGAAAACCTGGCTTCTACCACTTTCAGATGCATAACCTTGAACAAATCTCAATTTAATTCTCTCATTCGACAAAGCCCCTGAATCTTTCTCCCCATCTATAAAACTGGGAATTTGCCTTACCTACTTCAAAGAACAGTGTCCTTGGTCTCAATATTTATTGAGCACTAACTAGTTGCCAGATCCTCTGCCTGGAATTGAAAATATAACACTCAGCACTCAGACTGTCTGAAAGGAGCTGATACTGGTGATGATCCAATGAGATGAACAATGCATCCCACAAAGGGGGGAAATGATATTCAGAAAGGTATGTTATCTGTGCATGTTCACACAGCTAGTTAAAAGAATAAACAAACTCCAAATACAGCTTTATGTAAACAAAATACCACCTTTCCATAGCCTAGAGTTTCAGGTTCCCCTCTTCCACCTACCTCTAGTGCAAGGCATATATGTTCCTACCCTTGCTTTAGATTTTAGCTTAGCTTTATATTTCAGTTTATAATCTAATTTTAGCAGCTGGCTGGTGCTATGGCCAAAATTAGCTAAATACTAAAGGAATAAAATGGCAGGCACTCAATAAGTGCTGGCTGCATTGAATCAAATTGAACAGTTTCAGTAATTGGGTTTCATAAGACGTGGAAAGTTCAAGGACCTGAATGACTTCAAGCACTCCAGCTATCTCCAATCAGTTCAATTCAACTCCATTCCATTCCATAAGCCTTTACTGACTGCCTCTGATGCAGGACACTGCACTAGGATGAATGATACAAAGCTGAACCTGTAGGACTAAAGAATATTTACAAAGAACTAATCTTAAGTGAAAGCAGCTGCTACCATGCCTGGTGCTTAGGTGCTGCCTGGTCAGTGTTTGTTGAGTGAATGAATGAATGAATAGATAAGTTTGCATGCTCCTATGATATTTGCCTTTGTAAAATGGCAATGCTCTGAGTCACATAAACCTTTATTTGAATCCTAGTGTGCTACTGAATCTCAGTTTTCTCATCTGTAACATGGTGATAATATTGCACCCCCCCCACCCCTTTTTTTTAAATAAATAGTTTCTTGAACATTTAAGAAAGAGTGAGTTTGATGCTGGTTGCACTGCACTACTAAATGATGGATTTTAGAGCTCCTCCTTTGTACCCATGCTTCCAACATCTTTAGGATCTGGTCCTAGAAGCATAGACTAGAATCCTAACTGCTCAGAGACTTTGGGAAAGTCCGTTCATCTCTCCAAGACTTAGTTTCTTCATCTATAAAATGGGGACAATAATAGGAGCTAACTCACAGGATTATTGTGAGGACTAAGTAAGATAACATGGGGAATAAACATTAAAAATATATATATAAAATGGAGAAAGCTCCCCTCTCAGTGCCTGGCACAGAGTAAGCATTCGATAAATAATAGTTCTCTTCCCTTACACTGCTTCCTTCTTGCTGCCTTAACCCTAGCACACCAGGGTCTCATAACTCACTCTCGACTTTCCATTGGGACCTTCCAGTTGACATTTATTAATGCTTCTGCCTGTACCACATCAAAAGCAGAAGCAGAAAGATCTCTCCCAACCTGAAATATACCATCTGTTATAACTGGGGGTGCAGCCACCCCACAGCACAGGAGCCTCATCGTGGGCCACCTAATTGCCAAGAAGATGGATCCTGTACCAGTTTCAGGTCATGAAAAGGAAAAGAATCACGCTAGGCCCTCTTTAACTCAAAAGAGAACCAACTCAGCTGTGCTCCCACCTGCCCAGAATTCAGAGTAAGCTTAAAGAGAAATCCCACCTACTGGAGGATGCTGAATCTGTGTGGAGGTCACGAAAGGCACCCATGGGCTCAAGGTGGCTGCTGCAGGGAGGAGGACTCTATTGCTGAGCTTGCAGCACCACCCGGTGGGAATTCTGGCCAATACAGCTAATTTAATCCTCAATCAAAAGCATCAATTTGTGGAGCCCTGCGATTCCATCAGCGTCAACCCTTACAGGTTTGTACCATGACTATCTACCAAGGGAAATAGATCCATCACCCCTTTTCTTAGGGATCAACATATTTCACTATTAATCACACCTTCCCCTGGGGAACTGTAGTGTGGGAAGTATAATGGGGAGAAAGCATTGTATGGACCTGAGTTCAAATCCTCCAATTCCAAACCTACTGAGCTGTGGGTGGCCTAGGGCAACTTACTGCTCAGCTTCCGCATTTTCAGAACAGAGTTAGTTGTACTAACCTGGCGACATCTGTAAAGAATTAGATCAATTCTGTATGTAAAACACCTGGAACTCAGTAAATATTTGTTCACCACCACCGCCACCCCCCAACTACCATCAGCGTAAACTAATGTGAGCTCACTATATATACAGACATCTTACTCTAAGCAAGGAAGGTTAATGTCGAAATTAGTCCTTGGGTCCCATTTTCATAAAGCTTGTTAAGTGTTTAAATAACAACTTCCTGTTACTTTCTTCATAACCCTCTTCCCCAGAGACCTCAGTTAAGAGCCTCTTATTAAGATCCTTTTTTTCCTTCTGTCTCACAAGAGAGGCCACACAAGAATTTGTGTAAAAGAGGGATTAAGCTTTCAAAGATTCAAACCTAATGATTCCCTGAAGAAAAAGGAAACAATAAAAACGATGTAGATAGAGCCCTGGCAACAGACCCTGAGCACTGGGTGCTAGGTGAGCCTGTCTCCACAATGGGTTGGAAAAGACTTAATGAGGGAAGATCTGATATCATGATGGAATTGTGGCATCAGGCTACAGTGTTCAGGCTAGAAAGGAATTTAAACATCATCTCTCCCAACCCTTCATTTTATATGGAAGTAAACTAAGGCCCATGAGAATGGAGCTTTGCAAAGATAACATGAAATTAGTGACAGAGATGGAGACAAAACCCAGATCTCAAGCAGAGAGAGCAAGGCTGTTTGACATATGAAAAAAGAAGCCTTTCAAATCAGCAGGGAAAAGAAAGATCAACCAATAAATAGCACTGGGACAACTAGCTGGCCATCTTAAAAAAGGAAATAAAGCTAGATTCTTACCTTGCTTCCAGTACCAAAATAAATTCCAGAGAGATTTTAAAAACATGTACATAAAAACAAAGAAATATAATTAGAGAAGTAACAGGAAAAATAGGTTAATAGTTTTATAAACACTTCCTAAGTATGACATAAGTCCCAGAAGCCGGAAGGCACATTTCACGTAGGAATTTATCTTCAGCCTTTTTTTTTTTTTAATGTTTATTTATTTTTGAGAGAGCACGAGCGGGGGAGGAGCAGAGAGAGAGGGAGACACGGATTTTGAAGCAGGGTCCAGGTTCTGAGCTGTCAGCACAGAGCCCAACGTGGGGCTAGAACTCACAAACCGTGAGAACATGACCTGAGCCATAATCAGACGCTTAACTGAGCCACCCAGGTACACCTATCTCCTGCCTTTAAACCAAGGAAGGAAGAGCCCTCCCTGCCCCAGCAACAACACACGAACAACTGCCTGCAGCCACTGAGAGACCTACACAACCTCACACTGTTGTCCTTCTCCAGTGAACTTCTGTTCAGAACGACCCTCCCCAATTTCCTCCTAAAACCTAACTAAACGTTGACTTTCTCTTTGTTTCTTCAGACTTGCCTATGGTTCACCACAGCCTGCTTTTCCCAAATTGCAATTCCTCTGCTATTCCTGAATAAACTCACTTTTTTTACTTAAATAAAGTTGCTCTTTGTCCTGTTTAAAATCAACACTACCTTACCATAAAGTTTACTTGATAAATCAGACACAGTTAGAGATTAACAATAGCTAATAATGAAACAGAACAATAATAACAAACTACTACAATAAAAGTTAAGAGAACGCTGCCTCACTCTCAAAACACCGACCGTACTGTACTCACCCTTCTTGTGATAACTGAGAGACAACATCCCGCCTGCGTGACGGGATGACGTCAAGTGAATGACGCAGGCACTGTGACGTAGCGTTAGGCTACTTATTGACCTCCCGATGATTCGTCAGAAGGAGGATCCTCTGCTTCCAGACCGTGGTTGACTGAGAGTAACCGAAACTGCAGACCGCGAAACCGCAGATATAGAAGAATACTGTATCCCCCTTCCACAGGGCTGGAGGATGCCACTTAGTGCGGAGGTGCAGGTCCAGCGTCTGTCCTTCACAGGCTGGGCGTGGTGGTGCTTCTAGCAGCAGCAGAAACATGCCCCAGAGGGCTTGGGAGTAGGCAGTGCCCAAGTGTTGTAACGGATCTGGCCTCCGCCAGATGGGCTGGTGGTGGACCCTCTTCTGGATACCAGTAGTTCTTTGAAAATCTGTGAGCTCCTGGCTTATAGCCAAACCAGAGGGTTCCGTCCACGTGCTACAGGCTCAGACGTTCACTCAGAGCCACTTCCCCAGAGGGCAAGAGAGCTGCAAGAGGGCTGGCTTCTGTGCACTCGCCACTCTTCCCCATCACTAGGATCACCAACATCGATCTCCCAAAGCAGAAGATAGATGCATGCAGGAAGGAAAGGGGAGAAGAGTAGAACACCCGGCCTCCCAGAGGGACTTTTTACAGCTATTGACCTAATGCTTCCACAGAGCTTCCCATGGGCTCTATTAAACCTTTTATTCAGAGCAGGGTCCCAGCCTGGTATACATATGCAGGTGAAAGATGTCATCCCTCAAGATGTGCTTGAGGGTGAGAGAAGCTGCCAGCTGCTTTCACCGAAAAAGAATAGTTAATGTATGGTAGGGCTCTCCCTTACACCAGGAATGTGAACTGTAGGAATTTGCCTTACAGAAATACTTGAACAAGGACACGACAATAGCCATTGTAACAGAAAACTGAAAACTGCATAAATGTTCATAAATATGAGTGATTAAGAAAATTATAGTATATCCATACCATACAGTGCCACACAGCTTTAAAAGCAATGAGGTAGGGGCGCCTGGGTGGCGCAGTCGGTTAAGCGTCCGACTTCAGCCAGGTCACGATCTCGCGGCCCGTGAGTTCGAGCCCCGCGTCAGGCTCTGGGCTGATGGCTCAGAGCCTGGAGCCTGTTTCCGATTCTGTGTCTCCCTCTCTCTCTGCCCCTCCCCCGTTCATGCTCTGTCTCTCTCTGTCCCAAAAATAAAAATAAACGTTGAAAAAAAAATTAAAAAAAAAAAAGCAATGAGGTAGATTTATGTTTACTGATGTGAAAAGATATGCAAGTTTCTTTAGTAATTGAGAAGGCATACCTCAAAGCATTTTTATAATATCCTCTTCCTCATTTTTAAGAGATTCTCTATAAAAATAACAAACACTACAAGCCAGATACTCTAAGTACTTTGCATATATTAACTCACCTACTCCTCATAACAACCCTATGGGGTAGGTGTCCATTTTGCACTTAGGGAAACTGAGGCATAGGGAGCATATGTAACTGCAGTTAAGCCCATGAAGCTAACAGGGACTGAGAGTTATCATTGTAACCAGGCAGGCTGGGTCCAGAGTCCAGCATCTCAGCACCACACCCCGTTTTTCTCTGTAGGTAGGTCTGCCCGCATTTGTTTGGAAAGAAACCCAAGAAAACTCTTCTTTTTTTTTTTAATATATGTATTTATTTTTGAGAGATAGAGCAGGTGCGGGGGAGGGGGGGAGGATGGTGGGTGGACAGAAGATCCGAAGTTGGCTCTGCGCTGACAGCAGCAAGCCCATGCAGGCTCGAACTTATGAACCACAAGATCATGACCTGAGCCAAAGTTGGACGCTCAACTGACTGAGCCACCCAGGCTCCCAGAGAACTTTCAACACTAGTTACCTTCAAGAGTCAGGATTAGGAAACTGAAGGAATAGAAGGAAAAGTTTTATCTTTTAACTTATGGCTTTCTGTACAACTTGACTATTTTTATAATAAGCATGCATTGCCTTTACAATATAGACACATATACATGTGCATGTATATATACATACATAAACATATACATATATTTGTTATTTACAATTGAGTCTCTAGACTTGGACTGATGCCGTCATCCACCTTAGTCCTAATCCCACTGATACTCCCTACACTGATTTGCGAAAACCTTACTCAGCCTTTATTCATTCAGCCATTAACACTGAATCTGCTCTGAGTGCCTGATCACCGTCTCGCTTGAAACCTGCAATGACTTTCACCAGTCATGACAAAGTCTGTGATGCACTTCATACTAAAACTTTGGCACTTAAACCCTTGGCCCTTCATACTCAAACTTCATACTTGGGCAACAGTAAACTATTAGTTGTTCCCTGCTCACAAATTTCTGTCACTAGTTTCCTGGATTGCTCTTATCCAGCCATCCATTTCTACCCTCACTTGAACTCTTACTCATCTTTTAATGACAGTTCAAGAAGTACCTCAGCATAGAAGCTTTCCCCAAGCTCCTCACTGATGTCCTTCCCCATCAAGAATGAGTTTGGGGCCTCTCCTCCTGCTCCCATAAACCCTGTATGTGTCTCAATCCTAGGACTTCACACCTCATTTTAATTGCCTGATAGGGACACCTGTCTCCTGTGAGCTCCATGAGGGTTCTGTGTTCATCCTTGCTTCCTAGGCAACTAGCATAGAACCTGGAAAAGTATAAATCCTCGAGAACATCTGGGAACTAATAGAAAATATTGAAAATAATAGTTCGTCCAGTCATATGCCAGGCATTTAACCCTTTACATGGATTAGCTGTCAGTTAATTCTCACAGAAGCCCTATGATGGAGAAACTGTGATTAGAGTTCTAGCCAAGAGGCCTTTTAAAAGCACAAAGTGATTATGTTATTTGCCTAAATTTGCACAGCTGGAATGTAGTAGTGGTCAGATATAGATCCAGACGTGTGACCTCAGAACCATGGGCTGAACCCCTGTGCTACCAGCTGCCTCTTGATGGAGAGCTAAGTACTCTAATTCCATGCTTTTAACTCCTCTCCAGGTCCCCCATCACTGCCTAAGCTCTGACTTGGGAATGTAACACCCATGAATCCCATGCTTTGTGGAATACATACAGATGTCATTTCCTTGTTCCATCAAAGCTCCCAAAAGAGAAGCCAAATATTGACATTTGTGTTACCTCAGTGATAAGCCAGAGCCTGGAGCCCAGGAGCTGGCACTAAGGTGAGTATCTTCAGAAGGAAGGAAGGGAAGGAGGGAGGGAGAAAGGAAGGTATCTCACCTCTTCTGAGTCAGTTGTCAGTGTAAAAAGCAACTTCAAAACAGCATCTCAGCCTCTTTCCTATGTTTACTCCCTCTCTCGCTCTCTCTCCTTCGCTTGCTCTCTCTCTCTCTCTCTCTCTCTCGCTCTCTCTCGCTCTCTCACTCTCTCTCTCTCTCAAGAGAATAGGATGGTCCTTTCTCTCTTCCAGAATTCCTAGCTTCATCTAAGTGCCTCAGAACTGGCACTGCAGCGCCACCTTGTGTTCAAAGGCCATTATGTCACCCCAGTTGAAGCATGTAAATAAGGTAGAAGTCACTTTTTATCCAGGTTGATGAACGTTAATGGTCACACACACAGTCATATATACCCCACCCTTTGATAAAATACCGTTGTATGGTGGACACAGTGTGCTCTGCTTACATTCCCTGTCAGTAAAGGAGTGCACCACTATTGACAGCATTTTGGTGTCAGCCCTAAGAATTGCCTCAGCTGCAGAGAGCTGCCTTGCCCAAGGTCACATCCTTCCTAGGGAGACTTATATACAATGTCTGATTGACACAGTGATGTAAAGGCTGGTGATCCTGGCCCAACAAAGATACCCCTGAAGAGCCATTCTCTCTCCAGAGCTCCCCCATGGGTTGGTTGGGGTTGTCACCAGACCTGCATTCAAAGAGCTTCCCCCTCTGCCCAGTCCTGCTTCCTGTCCCTCTTTTCCATAGGTGTCTATCTGAAGGGCACATGTTAATAACCATCCTACACACTAAACTGCATCACAGAATCTACACCCACAACACTGTGTCTCTGAAATGTGGAAGTATCTCTGTTTATTCCTCTATTCAAGAAGCATTTTCTAAGCCTGCATGTACTAAGGAATGAATTAGACAGAAGATCGAATTCTCTATTTCTATAATCTAGAGCTTAAACTCATCTAAATGCAGCTCCTAATTCTGTCAGCTGGTTTATAGGCAGGCAAGAGTACAAATAAAGCAGGTGAACCAATTAATAGTAGCAAAACCCTCTTTGAGGTGCTGCAGTAACTAAAATAAATAGAACATCAGGGCCACATTGATGTTTTATCAATGTCATATGACCTGCCAATCATGGGGAAAGGGACAAATATTTCCCACATGGATACAAAGGGTACATTTTGAAATTGTTTTTTAAGTTAGAAGTGAGGAGGGGGGTAGAAAAAGGACCTTTCCTGTGGCAGCATTTTGTTACCCCTCTTCGCTTTAGCCCCTATCCTTAACTGAAGCAATTAAGGGCATTCTTGGGGAGATGTCAGATGCTCCCAATACTCTGACCCCTAATTCAGAGATGCAGGTCCTGGGAATTCCCCACCTATTTTCTAAATGTGAGCTCCTCGAATCTTCCATCATGAATTTCAACATTAGGGAAGCTAAAGCACCTTCACTCAATGCCAGCCTCACAAAAAAACCATATCACATAAACTACGTATCACCTAGCAGGAGGAGAAAGCCAGGAATTCTAAGGACATGCATGTGTTGTCTCTAGTAGCTCTGAATAGTTAACAAAATGCAGAACTATAAGACCTATAATACCACTGAGTGGACACCCAATATTCTGTCTATCCAGCACCTGCACACCTTCCCCATCTGGGGTACAACAGTTTCTTCTGGGAAATACTCTCTTCTTGCTCTAACAGGGGATGTTATGTCTGTATGTGGTTCTATCACCTCTGTCAACACCAACGTGGGGGACAGACCCCACCCAACAAAAGAAGTATGGATTTGCAAACCCCTGGAGGGAAACCATAGCAGAGTAAGAAATAAACATACCAAGTACTAAAAGCTGGTTTGTTACACTCTAAATAAGTCACACACCTCTCTAGGTCTTCTTCGTCTACAACAAAAGAAAAAACAGTACCCATTTTATGGCCTACTATGTCACGTGCCATGTTTGGGCTTTACTTACACTGCTGCCCTCACTTTTCTCAACTACTCAGGGAAGCCATTTTACAGATGAGAAAGTGCTGGCTCAGAGAGGTTAAGCAACTTGCCCAGTGTCACGGAGCTGGGAACTGGCAGAGCTCATGTTTGAACCTAGGTTTGTTTAACAGCAAAGCCCAGCTTGTTTACCTCACATACTGCTGTCTCTTAATAGCGTCTCACACGTTCTTAAAAGAGTGTATGTGAAAGTTCTTCCTAGCATAGCACCTGTATCTCATAGGCACTCAATAAATGCTGGAAGAGAATGGCAGCTGTTCAGTGGAAACTTGCACAATGGATTGCGCACCCCAGCCCACTGCCATCACATACCTGAACCTGTCAGTAAAGATGGTTAAATTACAACGAATATGGAAGAGGCAGTGCATGCTCCCTTACCCAGACCACCTCTCACCAAAACAGCGTCCAGGGGGCAGTTTCAGGTGCTACCAAGACCTGAGTGTGCCTGAGGATTTCTCCCCTGTCACTCCAGCTCTTCAATTCAATGAACACCCTTTCTTCCTCTGTCTCAGGCGAGCAGTTTAAAGACGTTCATGTATTTTGATCACATCCCTCTGTTCCTGTGATTGATGCTTTTAGAATAAATGATCTACCCCTCAGTCACTAATTGCCTGAGTTTCAGGAATTTCTTCTGTGGTCACAGGAAAGTCAATGAGTCATTACTCACCCCCCTCAATCTCCTTCCAAGGCAAAACTGAAGCAGCGAAGCTGAAGCAATAGTATTTTATCGGCAGGTTTATGCAGAGACAACGAAGCATCTAACGGATCTAACGAATAAAAATAGTGAGGAGAATAGCATTCATGGCCCATACCCAACATATCTGACATCTAGTGGGGGTTATTTTTTAACATCTCCTTCCTCCATAAAATAAATTTGATTTCGGTATTAATCATGAACTAAAACAAATAATCAGGATGATAAAACAAGGAATGCAGGTGATAAAATCGTTCCCTTTGTTTGCACTATGTATATATATATTCACGCCAATAAAAATTAAAACTAAAATAATTATGGGCGCCTGGGTGGCTCGGTCAAGCATCCAACTCTTGATTTCAGCTCAGGTCATGATCTCACAGTTTGAAGTTCAAGCCCTGATTCGGGCTCTGCACTGACAGTGCGGAGCCTGCTTGGGATTCTCTCTTTCTCCTTCTTTCTCTGTCCCTCCCCTGCTCACACTCTGTCTCTCTCAAAATAAATAAATAAACCTAAAAGAACTGAAATAATTAAAGTAGAAAACGAAGGAACTGTGGATTAAGACTTCATATTTATATTAACTTACTTTTTCTTTAAAAGAGAGGGCAGTACGTGGGGCTGAGCTGAGCCTGCTCCGGATTTTGTGTCTCCCTCTCTTGCTCTGCCCCCTGCCCCGCTCATGCGCATGCGTGCGCGTGCGCTTTCTCTCTCTCTCTCTCTCTCTCTCTCTCTCTCTCATAAATAAAACAGGGGTGCCTGGGTGGCTCAGTCGGTTAAGCGTCTGACTTGGCTCAGGTCATGATCTCACTGTTCGTAAGTTCGAGCCCTATATTGTGCTCTGTGCTGACCTCTCAGAGCCTGGATGGAGCCTGCTTTGGATTCTGTGTCTCCCTCTCTCTCTGCTTCTCCCTCACATTCTGTCTCTCAAAAATAAATAAACATTTAAAAAATCTTTTAAGAAAAGAATAAATAAAACATTATTTTTTTTTAAAAATTTAAAAATAAAAGAGAGGGCAGTAAAGACATAAAGAAATGCTTCCAAGAGACCGAACTGCATGATGTTCCAAGAATGATCAGCACAGAGAAGGATGGAACTGAAGTAACTCCAGTTTCTTCGTCTCCCAATCACTGTGCTATCCATTTTTATTTTGAATCTACTGCTTAAATGCAGACATATATAGATCCATAGGAAACCATGCCCCAAATGGGCTAAAACAATTCCACATCATTTTGAATTTACTTTCCACACCCACACATGTAGCTGAGTCCACGTGTGTTGAGGGCTCATGGAAGAACTGTAAGTTCTCCAAATTAATTTCCATGTAAATTCCAATCTTTGATAAAAGATCAGTAAAAAAACATACTGGATGAAGCGTATATATGTGTACATGTCATAATTAATTCAAACTCCACAGTGCTCACAGTGGTTTGTTTTTCTTCTCTTTCAGGGACAAGTATTTTGTAGCTGACATTGTTTAGAATTCCTAGTTTATGGTGATAATAAAAAGCAAACCAATTTCCAGACAGCTTTATTACTGTTTATAAATTCTCCACAGACAGTGCACCCCTTTACTGCTTATGCAGGGGGCAGACACTTCCACCTGCCTGTTACACCACTGTTACTGGCTACTGTTTCTGGATTCCTGCTTTGTCCACAAACTGTGCCACATACTTTAAATACACTACTTAAGCCTCACAACAATCTTGATAAATGAATTCATGTACACGGGACGTTGCCGAGCACACGGTGAGGCTTCATCATCATCATCATTAACCCCACTTAATTAACACCTACACTGGGTAAGTGTGACCCAACTGGTAAAAAGCAGAACCAAAATGTGAAGTCCAATCTACCTGACTTCAAAAGTGAGTCCCATCCACAACATCATCTGATGAAACATTTGCAGGCTAGGTATAGTGTAGTAGAATGAGTAGCTGCCTGCCAGAGAGGGATTCAATACGTTCCAAACACACCTGTGTCTGCAGTTAATTCCCTCTCATACTAGACTTTCTTTTTGTTTCTTTGTTTCTTTCTTTCTTTCTTTTTTAAGAGAGAGAGAGAGAGCATGAGCAAGCGAGAGGGCAGAGGGAGAGAGAGAATCTTAAGCAGGCTCCATGCTCAGTGCAGAGCCAACTCAGGGCTCAATCCCACCACCCTGGGATCATGACCTGAAACAAAATGAAGAGTCTCATTCAACCGACTGAGCCACCCAGGGGACCCCACACTAGCCTTCCATAATACCTGACATTTAGCCACTCATCTTTCTCTTCAGTTTTTTTTTTTGTTTTGTTTTTAAATTTTTTTAAGTTTTACTTTAATTCCAATTAGTTAACATATCGTGTTATATTAGTTTCAAGTATATGGTATAGTAATTCAACACTTCTATACATCACTCTGTGCTCATCACAAGTGAACTCCTTAATCCCCATCACGTATTTCACCCATCCCCCAACCCCTCCACTCTGGTAACCATCAATTTGTTCTCTGTAGTTAAGAGTCTGTTTCTTGCTTTGTCTCTCTCTTACTTTTTTCCCTTTTGCTTGTTTGCTCCATCTTTTCAGCGTTAAGTAACATGCAGAGCATTTATTAGAGTTTAAATATTTCTGTGACTGTTGGATAAATGGTGGGTCCCTCATGGGCTGACAGCCACAAGGGGGCGGAGTGGGACCACATCTGCTTTGTTCCCAGTGTGTTCCCAGCACCTAGCATAGTCCTAGAATACTATAGGCATCAAAAGTGCATAAGTTGCATGAGTAACGAATGAATGACTAGAAGAGTTTTTTAAAGTATATTTTCAGATTAAATGGGGTCCTCACAACAGGACAGGGAGGCAGACACTATTGAAACTAAATGAACACACTATTTTCACTAAATGAAAAATGTGAAGATTGAAAAAATGAAAACTTCCATCCCAAGGTTCTTCACTTGACTTACTTTCTTGTCATTTCCCTCAATTTCAGTTCCCTTTAGCCTTCTTTCAAACCTGCCTGGAAACCTGCAGTAAGCCAGCACCTGCCTCCTTGGTTTCTATATGTTTAACTCCCATTTCCCTCATCTGTGTTCCCTGCTATACTGTGAGCTCTGTAAGGTCAGGGACAGCGTCTTCCTGTCATAACTGCGGCACCTAGAACAAGGTTTTACTAAAAATACACATATAATATGAACAAGTATATGCATAATAAATAATAAAATAGTCTGAATTTGAGTCTCAAGTCTGTCTTCTAGCAGCCATGTGTTTTTGGACAAGTCACTTAAACTCTTTGAGCCCAGTTTACTCATAGATAAAATGGGGATAATAATATCTCCTGGTAAAGCTTCTGTAAGGATTATCAATGCTGGGATGCCTAGAAGTGATCCTGACACCTAATTAGAACCCAACAAATGACGAATGCTTATTTCCCCTGCCCTGTTCAGCTGTAGGCACAGAGGACCTTCTGACCTATGTCTAGTCGCAGTGAAAGGAGACCTTAGCACTCACAGGTAGTTTGGCCCAACTAGGGAAGGATCTGCAGAGACATTTAGGGACCACATTTAGTAGTAACTAAAACTGTCCTTTTGCCTTCTAGGACACGGAAGGAATAAGTACTGTCACCATGAGGACTTGCTCAGAGATTCCAATTTTGAACCCCTGCTCTTCAGAGGAAAAGATGCCAGCTGGAGCCACCAGCTTTTGGAGATCAAGGTGCAATGGGCTCAATGCCAAGTACTGTGGATGCACGAAGCCCTCGAGCACTGGAGAGAGAAGCGGGCTTTTATCTCCTAGCTTCCACTGCTTTACCTTCTAGGCGCCTGTTTTTCCACATTTCTTTCTGGTTTATACCACTTTTCCCAGAATGGAAACTTTCCTCTTCTTTCAGTTCACAAGGAGGCCTCCCCTCACCTGTGCCTATGTAGGCTGCTTGCCTTGGCTGGAGATTTGGGGAGGAAGGAGGGCTACACAGCACAGCACAGAAGCGGCTTCCAGTGGAAGGGTTGTACTCTCTCACCACTCACTCCCTTGAGGCCCTGCACCAGGGAGACTCAAAGACCCTTCAGGCCACCTGCTTCCAGCCTCTCTTGTCTCAACTTCTCCTTCCTCCTCTCTTTGCCCCTAACCTTACCCTGACAGTTGTCCTCACCTCATCCCCTATGCCAGAAACTCCTTATTTTTCTCCCTTTCTATCCAAAACTATAGAACCAAAGTTATCAAGTCACTGAAAGGAACAAAGAAGCTGCCATTTAATATTACCAGCTCTCTTTAAAGGTATATGGGAATCTATAAGTAGCAAAGTATTTTCTGTGGGCACATTTAATAAACATCGTATCCTCCTTAGTTGCAGCAGCTCTGGGATTCTACCTTGACCCATTTCTTATCATTAGCATCAAGGCCATTATAGCCACCACCCCCCACCCCCCCACCCCCGCCCCGGGCAGTGTCCAAACGCTGGCATTTAAGTCTCCAATACTAATGTAGCTCTCACTCAAAGGATACAAGAGCTACAATTCAATTTAGCATTTATAAATTGCCAGGTACTGTAAAAGCAGATTCAGAGTATTAAGCAAAATCGCTGCTCTTAAAGGAACTGCATTCTAGACAGAGACAGGTGTATACCCCTCTGGACTGGATATAATTTGCTTTCAGTTTTATGTGCCAATTACCACAACCTAATTTCTTTCCTAGACACAGCTCTGAGGTCTGTTTTATTTCTTTTCTAGCTTGTTCCCATGTTTCTCTTTCTTTTTCAACATGAGGCTAGCTACCTTCAGACTAACTAAAAGAAAGGCTTGAATGGGAAAATAACACCCTTAATCTTGTATTTGCTTAATGTCCTATATTTAATAAAGAAATATTTATGTGCCTAGTAATCCAACTTTTCCCAGCCTTATCTTCTTCTATTACATAGAACAGATCCCCTTCTGTGGACCTCTGGAGTATTGCAAGAGAAAGAAATAAACTTCTACTATGTTGAACCATTACGCGTGTGGGTCACACATGGCCATTACAGGCCATTACATGCCTGGACTGCACATACTAATTTTAAAACTGTTTGTCATACAAGGTAGAATGAAGTAAATGCTGGGTAGAGATATAAGTCATGTGCTTTGAAGGGCACAGATGAAGAAATGATATTTTCTGCTTGGTATTTATTGTTTAGCTTGTCAGATTTTATCCTCACAATAACAGTGCTCAGTATATTTTCTGTCCTTTGTATAGCTCAGGAGACTGAGATCAGAAAAATTAAGGAAGTTGCACATCACTAAGCTAATTTTAAATAGAAATAAGATACAAATTGAAGTGTTGCTTCAAAACCTATGTCCTTCCATGACACCATGTTACCCATTGTAGTGGAGGTCAAAGGTGACTTAACATGGATCTGGTATATGAACTGGGCCTGAGACAATACATAGTGGATAAACCCAAGTATCAGAGGCCATCTAAGATATTCCACTGATATCACATTCTTATGCAAATGAGCTTTGCATATGTGACCCAGAGTCATATCATGGTGGCTACAAAATTTGAAGCAAAACTTGTTTAACTCACAAAGCCACTTTCTGGAGAGATAATTAGTATTCTTGAGTGGGGCATGCATTTATCCTCTTCTACTGGGTACACAAGTCATTGGGATGATGAGCCCATCCACCATCTGTCTGGGTAAGTGATAACTGCCAAATACCAGGGGCTGAAGCTCTTAGCAAAGTGAGGACACTAGCAGCAGCAGTTGGCTTGAGCCTCCTCATATAGGAGAACTAATTAAGAGAAATAATTAGGCTTCTGCTAGATCCCAGTGGGATTCATTAAAGGAAAATCTTGTAAAATATTTTATCCCAGAATGTGTTTTTGGATCATCCAGAAGAGTGATTTAATTAGAGGATTAAAAACTCATTGAAGTAGATTCCAGAATGGAACTGTTTCTGTCAAAACAACATGGATATCACTATCCCAGGGCAAAAAAGAAAAGAGAAAAAAAAAAAAGACATGCCAGACATCCTTTGCCTTTCTTTTTAATGGGCAGATGGCTGCAGTTATTCATTTCTTTTTTTTTTATTTCTTTTTTATTTTTTAATATTTACATCCAAATTAGTTAGCATATAGTGTGACAATGATTTCAGGAGTAGATTCCTTAGTGCCTCTTCCCCATTTAGCCCATCCCCCCTCCCACAACCCCTCCTGTAGCCTTCAGTTTGTTCTCCATATTTATGAGTCTCTTCTCTTTTGTCCCCCTCCCTGTTTTTGTATGATTTTATTTCCCTTCCCTTATGTTCATCTGTTTTGTCTCTTAAAGTCTTCATATGAGTGAAGTCATATGATTTTTGTCTTTCTCTCACTAATTTCACTTAGCATAATACCCTCCAGTTCCATTCGCGTAGTTGCAAATGGCAAGATTTCATTCTTTTTGATTGCCGAGTAATACTCCATTGTGTGTGTGTGTGTGTGTGTGTGTTTTGTGTGTGTGTGTATATACACATATATATACATACCATATATATATATTCCATACCATATATACATATACGTAATACTCCAGTGTGTGTGTGTGTGTGTGTGTGTATATATATATACACACACATGCCATATATATATATATATATATACCACATCTTCTTTATCCATTCATCCATCGAGGGACATTTGGGCTCTTCCCATACTTTGGCTATTATTGATAGTGCTGCTATAAACATGGGGGTGCATGTGTCCTTTCAAAACAGCACACCTGTATCCCGTGGATAAATGCCTAGTAGTGCAATTGCTGGTTCATAGGGTAGGTCTATTTTTAGTTTTTTGAGGAACCTCCATATTGTTTTCCAGAGTGGCCGCACCAGCTTGCATTCCCACCAACAATGCAAAAGAGATCCTCTTTCTCCACATCCTCACCAACATCGGTTGTTGCCTGAGTTGTTAATATTAGCCATTCAAACAGGTGTGAGGTAGTATCTCATTGTGGTTTTGATTTGTATTTCCCTGATGATGAGTGATGTTGAGCATTTTTCATGTGTTAGTTGGCCATCTGGATATCTTCTTTGGAGAAGTGTCTATTCATGTCTTGTGCCCATTTCTTCACTGGATTATTTTGCAGTTATTCATTTCTTAAGGGTCAAGCATATAAGAATAATTTTCATTGAGTCTTTCCTGCCATGATTAAACCACATCATTATTACAGATCTCAATACTTCCTCCCAGTGTTGCCAAACTGTGACATCATTGGGGACTTTAACCTCCAACAAAATTCAGGTGTAAGATCAGCCTTGAACTGGAGTTCTGTGTATCCCCTTCCAAATTATGAGCCACACAAAAGCTGTGTCACATAATGTTAATGCCAACTCAGTGCCTGGTACATTGTGGTGTAACCCAGAGTCTAAACTGCTTCATGCAACAGAAGAATATACTTGAAATTTTCACGGATCCCATATTGCCCCAAACTTTCAAATGCTACCTGTGAGTGAGGTTGGGGTCACAGTAATGGTCAAAATCCAAATTCCATTCTTTCTTGCCTCTGCTTGTATATGTAGAACCCCAACTTCTGCAAAAATAGTTTCAGAATATTTTTAAGAACGCCTGAGATATGTCTAACCCATGCTCTGGAGCAAAGCCAGGCCACTACCAAATGAGTGACATAATCTGTCTCCTCTTCCCACCCCTCTTCTTCACTTTTCAAAAACTTAGACCCAGAACCAATAGGGACTGAATGAGGAAACAAACTGAAATAGCAGACACCACACTATACTCAAACTTGCCCTTCCCAGTTTGCCACCAAGGCCTCCTGGTTGGGTCTAGTTTAGCCAGACCTTTCCCCTCTTAGGGCAAGGTCTTTTTTAGAGGCTCCTCAGACCCTCAGGCAAACAGGCTTCTGATGAACCAGTCCCCTCCTAGGCAGCAAAAAACTTTCTCAGACTAGCCCAGGCTTGCGTTCCTTTCAAACACTTACACGTGTACCCTACCTTCATATCACTTATCAGAGTTCATGCCACTTATTTATTGTGTATTTAACTGATTAAAATATGTGTCCCAGCATACCTGGCTGGCTCAGTTGGTAGAACGTGTGACTCTTGATCTTGGGGCTCTACGTTTGAGCCCCACATTGGTATAGAGATTACTTAGAAATAAAAATCTTTAAAAAAATATGTGTGTCCCAACTAGACTATAATCTCCAGGAAGTGACCGCGCACATTTTGCTCCCCACTGCATCCCCACTGCTTAGCACAGAGCCTGTCAAATACAGAAGTCATTCAGTAAACAGTTATTGAGTGAAAGGCTCAAGCTTGTAATGCTTCCTTGTTCCTCTCCCCTTCCCTGGTTTGTAACTGCTTATGCTGTAGAAGACTAGCTGGTCAGGCCAGGAATTACTGTAATGCAGAAACGATTCCCCGTCTGCTAGAAAATTAAGCTTCTGCTTAAATTAGGCTTTATCACCTCCTATGTGCCATGCACCTTCTAATCATAGTCTCTCATTCAATCCTCACAATAACACATAATAACACTATGAGGTAGATCTTGGTATTATCTATATTTTACAGAGGAGAGGACCCAAGCAGAGAAGTTAAGTAGATTGTTCAAATGCTAAGAACTAGCAAATGATAGAGCAGGCAGTCCAGCTACAACATCTGCACATGCTTTGATATGAAAAGTCTGCTACAGAATGGCCTCCCTAAATCTACTTGGCCACACTTGAATTGGCCCTGCTGGACAAGCCTATGCAGAATAAGAATTGAGGTCAGTTTGTTGGGAATTTTGTTTTGTTTTGTTTGGGGGGTGGGTGGAGTTTTGTGGCTGGGAGGGGTTGAGGGCAGAGGTTGGTGCCAAAACCCAGGACCTCATGAATTTTAAAAGGTTATGGTGCAAAGATCTTTGGTTTTCTTAGACCCAAGACTAGGAGAAATGGTCATGGTAGTGACTATAACACAAAACCCCAGCATGGCACAACCCCAGCATTGACAGTGGAGGAGCTCAGTGACAGTGGACAGTCTCCCATACCACCTGTCAGTAGAACCCACAGTGATGGCCCAGTGGCACATGGGCAGAGGTGAAGCCAGTCCAGCAACTGGCTAAGCAATGCCACGGAGTTAGTCATGAATTCAAAGACAGTCTTGCCCGTCTCCATCAAACTACAAAAGGACAAAAAGCATAGAGGGTCACATGTGGGAAGTTTTATGAGCCCAACCTACAAGTGAATCATATTGTTTCCACTCACATTCCACCGCCTAAAACTCAGTCACATGGGCACATCTAACTGCAAGCCAGAACCTAAGAATAGAAATTGTAACTTTGTAGCAGTTCAAGCCTGCAGAAGCTCCCAGTTTTCATCCAGCACCACTCTGCAGTCTACAAGAAGAGAGGGTGGAGAATTACATCAATTTCCATTTGGTGGTTGCCAGGGTTGACAAATTTAAGAGGGGAAGAAAACAAATCTGTTCCTCTTACGTCCATGCCAGTGGAGCTACCAACCAAAGATGGAGTCGTTCACATGTGTTACCACTAGATGGCTCTTTAGGCTCTTAGATTCCCCAAGTTTTGATCTGAGATGCTTTTCAGTGAAGCAGGACAAAAGGATTTTCCAGTCATCTGAACAGAGATATAAATGGCCTTATTCTTCGTGGCCTCCCGCAAAGAATGGGTCTGGGCCTGCCTTCACTTTGGGAAGTTTGGCAACCGAGAGTAAAGAGAAGTCAGTGCTGTTGAGCAGAGCACGGAGGATGTCCACAGGAGGCAGAGACACGGAGCCCACAAGGCTTGGCCAGATCCCCAGCTCTGCCCTGAATGCTCAGGTGGGATGTCACCTCACACTAACTCCGTTTCATCATCTGTGAAATAAAGACTATTATACTACTGTAATTTAATGCAAGCTTTCGACTTTTTCAAATGCTTTCACAAACACCCTCTACTTGGTCCCCATGACATCGGTCCCCCACCGAGGCCAGCATTAGGCATTACTGGTCCCATTTTGCAGTTGCAGAAACTAAGGGACTAAAAGGGAAATTAATTTGCCCAAGATCACAAGGCAACTGAGGGCAGACGCAGAACTTGTGACTTTTTCCACTGTTGTGTTCTTTGCCTTCTACATATTATTGCCAATGCTTTGCCTCCAAACAAGAAGAAGAAATGATATCAAGCCCATCTAAAACTCGGATACAAGTATGAGGAATAGAGTGGGACACCACTAAATAGCCAACAGGACTTTGGTCTTCCTCAGACTCCAGAGGAAATGGAAAAAAGTTCACAGCTAAAGAAAGGATTGTGTTGTCTGACCATGTGAGTTTCAGTTTCCACTAATATTTACTGATGCCTCGCACATGGCATAAACTATGCTGGCGACTGTTTATATTTTAGTTCATCTCACAGCCACCAGCAGAGACACCAGAGCCTTCATTTGAGAAAACACATTCAAAAATGGTCAGTGACTGACTCACTCAGCGCTTGTAAGTAGCAGGATTGGTTACATCCAAGGGTTAGAAATAACAATACCTACCCTTGCCTGGGAGTCAGCTCTGTGCCTGGCCCTTTGCCAGTAGCTATATATAGGATTTCTAATCATCAACCAACCCTAAAAAACAGGGAGTATTTGTATTCTCACTCTCCAGATGAGAAAGCCAACACTTAGAAAAGTTCAGTAGTTCTACCAGTGGCAGGCATCCCTGGGAAAAGACAGAAGCGGAATTCAGCACAGGTCAGCCTGGGTCTGTGTCTAGTGCAGCGTCGGATCTCCAGGCCCAGCGTCGCTCTTGTTGCACTTGTAATTGTTCCCATTTTCCACTATTTTCCAACTTGCTCTCAGCAGCTGCTGTGTGGTAACATACGGGAGCAAAGGTAAGGCCCTCGCACTGAATTGTGGCCCTGCCCATAGAAAAGATAGTAATTAAAGTCATGTTGCCGCACTTCCTGTTTCCTCATGCCATTGTGTGGGCAAGAATGGCTTTTCTTACAATGTTCTGGCAGCAACCAAGACCCAGGCCTGTGCCAAGGTGATTCAGATTCTGTCTGAGTTCTGGGCTACTGTTCAAATGTGTCCCGAGTTTCTCTCAGCCACTTCATCCCCGGCCATGCATTGAAGTCCTGTTGTTACGGACAGAATTGATTAAGAGATCAGGTTCTGAGCAGCATTCTGCACCCAGGACTCGGGTGTCCCCGGAGGCTCCCTGGGAACAGCACTGACCATCCACCTTCAGGCCCTCAGAGGGAGGCCAGCTCCCCGCCAGGAAAAGGACGAGACACAGAAGCCAGGAAGATGCAGACTCCTGGCCAGCCGCTGCTGGGGGTCCTTTGTGGGGGAATTTGTTTTGTCTTCTAGGGTAAAGTCTCGCTCTGCCATTGCTCCTTTATGAGCCAGCTCGTGTGAAGGGACTGGTTAGTCACGGCTTCTGAGTCATTGTGGAGGGATGGGCCTTTCTCAGCACCAGAGCTTCCAGTGACCTTTTAAATCCCGAGATGAAAATCCTGGGGCTTCCAGAGCCCTTCCTCTCTCGATGCAAAGAAGGGAGGGACTGAGAAGTTCAAGCTCTCTGCTGAGGCCTCTCTGAGCAGTAATGGTAACAATAATAGTTACTGTTTACGAGTGGTCTTTATACAATACTGGGGTCTCTATAGATGTCATCTAGTGCAGCCACAATCCTATGTGATATCGTCATTGCCATTTGATGGAATTAAAAACCGAGGTTCTGGTTTAGTAATCTGCCCAAGGGCACACAGCTACAAGGGAAAGGCAGGAATTAACAGTCAGCTCTGTCTGACTGCAGATCCTCCAAAGATGCCCTTCAACATTCAGACCCCCTGATTAATGTAGCCAGCACCCACCCTCAGTAAGCCCTCCCAGAAGGTGGGAATTGCAAGCTACAATAGGAACTATGACAGACAGGAACAGGAAATAAACCAGAAACATTGAGGGAGCCCCACCTTAAAAGTAAGGAGCCCAGTGGCACTTGGGTAGCTAGCTGAGCATCTGACTTCAGCTCAGGTCATGATCTTGCAGTTCATTCAAGCCCCACATCAAGCTAGCTGCTGTCAGCCTGTCAACGCAGAGCCACTTTGGATCCTCTATCCCCCTCTCTTTGCCCCTCCTCTACTTGTACTCTCCCCAAAATAAATAAATATTAAAAAAAAAAAAAAAAAAAAGGTAAGGAGCCCCAGTCTTAGCTCAGGCTGTTATAACAAAGTACCATAGACTGGGTGGCTAAAACAGACCTTTATTTCTCACAATTCTGGAGGCTCAAAGTCCAAGATCAGGGTGCCAGTGTGCTTGGGTCCTTGGTGAAGGAAGGCCCTTCTCCTGGTTTATGGATAGCTGTCTTCTTTCTGCGTCCTCACAGGATAGAAAGAGAGTGAGCTAGCTCTCTGGCCTCTTCTGATAAGGACACTAATCCTATCCATAAGAGCTCCACCCTCATGACCTCATCACTTCCCAAAGGCCTTTCCATACAAATATCACCACATTGGGGATTAATTTTCCATGTACAGATTTGGGTGGATACAAACATTCAGTCCATAACACCCACAGTTCAGAGAAGGGGGTTAAAAGGAAAAGCTGAGGACCCAAGGAGATTCAAAGAAAGAGAAAGAAAGAAGGAAAGAGAAGAGAGAAAGAAAGAAAGAAAGAAAGAAAGAAAGAAAGAAAGAAAGAAGAAAGAAAGAAAGAAAGAAAGAAAGAGGAGCATGGTGGGGCTGGATCCCTGAGGTGACATATGCCACAGCCAGTCCTGACCCAATGTTCCTGGGCTTTGGTCTTGAGAGAGGAGATTGTCTTCCCACATGAGACCTTCTCAGCAAATGGGACCAAGTCTGTTCTTCTGAGTAGGATCAGTTGTCAGCGGTGACCCCCAGGGCCACAGCTACCTACACAGTACCTTTGTGCAAATCTGAAGAAGGAGAATAAGAAGGAGGAAGAAGAGGAACAAGATGACAGCATCCCCTTCCTTGGGTACATAGCTCAGGGAGAGCAGAGAAAGCAAGGGCTGGGGGTTAGTCAGCATCCATCTCCTTGGCTGTTCAATCTCTGCCATGTGTCTTATCCGTACAATTCCATGATCCTGAGTTGTATGACAGGCAATGATGGCAGCAGATTTATCAGACCCCAGAATTAATACAGTTCATGAATACAGGATATCTTTCCTCTTATTTGCATCCTCTTCAATTTCTTCCATCAAAGTTCTCTAGTTTTCAGTGTACAGATCTTTCTGTCCTTGGTTAATTTTATTTCAAATATTTTCTTCTTTTTGATGTTATTGTACATGGGATTATTTTCTTTATTTCTTTTTCAGATAGCTCACTTAGTGTTTAGAAACACAACTGATTTTCATATGTTGGTTCTGGACCCTGAAATTTTATAAATTTTGTGTATTAGTTCTGTTTTTTTGGTGGAGGCTTTAGAGTTTTCTACATATAAAATTACATCATCTGCAAAGAGAAACAATTTAATTCTTCCTTTCTGATTTGGATGTCTTTTCTTTGTTTTTCTTGCCTAATTGCTTTGGCCAGGACCTCCAATACTATGTTGAATAGGAGTGGTGAGTGGGCATCCTTGTCTTGTTACTGATCTCAAAGGAAAACCTTTGAGCTTTTCACTGTTGAGTATGATGTTAGCTATGGGTTTGTCATATAATACATTTATTACATTCAGGTATATTCCCTCTGTACCTTTGTTGAAACTTTTCATCCTAAGACAATGTTGAATTTTGTCAGATGATTTTCTGCATCTGTTAATATGGTCATATGACTTTATTCTTCATTTTGTTAATGTGGTGTATCACATTTATTGATTTGCATATATTGAACCATCCTTACATCCCTGGAATAAATCCCACTTGATCATAGTATAGGATCCTTTTAGTGTACTGTTGACTTCAGTTTGCTAATATTTTGTTGAGGATTTTTGCATCTATGTTCTTCAGGGATGTTGGCCTATAGTTTTCTTTTTTTTTTTTTTAGTGCTGTTATATGTCTATGGTATCTGGGTAACGCTGGCCTCATAAAATGTGGCTGGCTAGACTGCATGATCAAGTAGTGCCACAGGTTGTGCATGTAGTTAGGTGGGATCACAGGTTGAATTTCATGCAAGGGCTGCTGGGTTTGCTCTCCTGTGGGCTGGGCTTGCTATTCAAGATATTTGATGGGGTGGGGCTGGAGACTATACTTAGCAATCAACCTAGGCTCTGAGACTGGGCAAGGCAGATGCCCAGGCTCCCTAGTTGGGTAAGGCTACAAGCAGTGCTCTGCAGTTAGGCAGGGTTGCTGGCTTAGCCTCCTGCCCGAGCAGGGTGATGAACTGAGCTCTAAGCCTCCCTACGGTCTCTGGCCGGGCTCTCTTATTAAGCAGGGCTGAAAGCTATGCTCAGTAGTTAGGCAGGTCTGCTAGCTTGCCACCCTGTCTGGGCAGGTCCACAGAATGGGATCTACAGCTGGGAACTCAAACTGGGCAGAACTGCCAACCAACCTCCCTGGCCAGACAGAGCTATTGGCTGGGCTCTGCAGATAGGTAAAATCCCTGGCTGGGCTTTCCACTGGGGTGCCACCACCAGCAGGAATGCAATCCGCCAATCTACACACTAGCTGCTCTGAGCCTCTCCCTCTTCTCGGTCTCTAGCTAATCCCTGGAGGTCTAGCCCTGAGGGAATCACTAATTGCCTCAGGGATGAGGTAAGATCAAAGTGGACCTCCTGGGAAGCAACCCAGAATGCTAGAGGAGCTGGATGTCCACCTTGGGCTCTCTTTTCCCTTAGGAAAAACTGTAGGCCCAGGGACACCCTCTAGGTGGGGTGCTGTGCTGGCCTGGGAGAGGGATGATATAGTCAAAGTGAAACAGCAGCTTACTCATGAGGTCTTAAAGACAAGTGTGACTTGGACTTGGATGTGTGTCAGGGGAGGAACAGGATGAGAAGGGCATGTGAGACATTCAGGGTTGTTACTCTATGAATGATGGTCCCATAAGAAACAGTATTCTTATCCCAAGGCATCTTTGAGTCTACTTGAAGAAGTGCTGTAAGTGCTGAGAATTTGGTAGCAAGGAAGGACAATAGCAAGGAGGGCTAGAAATCTGTTCTCGTGATAAATATTTGAGTCCCTGAATGTCAGATGGTCCCAGATGGCATAACAATGAACAGGACACACAGGGCCTGCACACACAAGCCTAAAGTCTAGCAAAGAGGAAGGGTGCCAGCCCCAGCTGGGCATCCTAATAGACCTCCAGACCCAGCTGAGCTTCAGAGGGAGACAGAGCAAAAACCATGTCATACAGATCAAGTACACACCAAGGAGAGTAGACAAAAGGCTGTACCATCTTGAGCATGCTTGCCTGCTTCCCCACCCCCACCACGGGGTATCAAGGTGGCCATTAGACCATCTTTTGTTGAAGAGCAGATTCCCCATGCACAATCAAGATAGATTCTTACTGGTCCAGATGCTGAATATTTGCAGCTGAGTGCAGCTGGATGGGGTGAAGTTCAACAATAGTAGTTGAACTACTGTGGAGTAGTCCAGCAAGTAGTGGACACAACACTTTACCAGACATGCTTCATTCTGACCAAGGCTGAGGCAAGGAAGGGGCTACTGAGAGCCCCTCCCTCAAATTATGGACAGCTTCCAGGGTTTTTGTTACATCTATACAAAGTCCCTTTCCTAGTATTCCCTGCAATAAAATGAAATAAATGTGGTCTGATTATATAGGTCTTGTTTAAGCACAAAAAAACACATTATGGCATAATAAATAGGAGTAATTTTAGTTGCCATAGAGTTCATTATTTTATTAGTTTCCTAGGGCTGGTGTAACAAAGTACCACAAACTGGGTGACTTAAAACAACAGAAATTTATTATCTCACAGTTGTGGAGGTAGAAGTCTGAAATCAAGGTGTCGCTATGGCTACACTGTCTATGAGGATGCTAGAGGCAGATCCTTCCTTGCCTCTTCTAGTTTCTGGTGTTTGGTGGACAATGCTTGGTACTCCTTAGCTTTCACACACATCAATCCAGTCACAAGGCTGTCTTCTCTCTTCATTTGATCACATCGTCATCCTGTAGGTATCTATCTCTGTGTCCAAATTTCTTTTGGAAATTTGGCATCTTTTCATAAAGGTGTCAGTCATATTGGATTAGCTCCCACCCTACTGACCTCATTTTAACTTGATTCCCTCTGTGAAGACCCTATTTCCAAATAAGATCAAATTCTGAGGGTCCAGGAGTTAGCATTTCAACATATCTTATTGAGGGAACACAATTCAATGCAAAACATTTACTATGGGTAGTAAATGGATCTTGAACCACTTGCCAGGAATCTAGCCATATATTGGTTCCCCTCCCCCACTTCCCTCTCTCTATCTCTGTCTCTGTCTCTCTCTCTTTCTCTCGCTCTCTCTCCCTCCCTCCCTCTCTGCCTTTACATTCTATGGGGAAATATATATGATTTTTATCAATTTGAAATATGCTTATAGGAATGTCACATCACCTTTTGAAAGTGAAAAAAATGCCTATACCATTCATTTAGCAAAAAAACTAGTACTTTGTGACATCTTTCAGATGATTTTGTTTCTTCACTTCCTTATGGACACTGAACATTTCATTGTGTCAACTGCTCAACTCAATTTCAGACTCATTAAGAACAAGGTTTCTACTTATTGTTGATCTCACAGAGGAAAATTCTGGTCACACTCTATATATGGGACAAATGATTGAAAGCGTGTCACAATATCCTCAATGTCTGCCACCAAATACACTGCTCCAGGCAAAACAACTCTGCTCTTTGATTTGACAAAATTGCTATTGTGGTTGTTATTCCACATACACAATTCCTGCCACAATTAGGGTTCCTACAGAAAGGGGCTCTCTTTGCACAGTAGATCCTTAACAAATAGTGACATATGATTATTTGGGAAATTGACAAGTTTGGGGTGAAGCTCAAATGTGCAGATGAATGGAAAGCTTCTTTTTCATCTTTAAAGCACCATAAACCTTATCCAGTAATCATTTATAACGTGTTACCATTACCAGATTCCAAAAAGTGAGAAGAATGCAGAAGCAAGTACCTGCCCCCGATAGAGGAAGCAGAGGAATAACAAGTGTTATAACAGTGCAATTGCTACAAGAGAGTAAGCCTGGGGTTTCAGAATATCATAGATGACTCCAGAGTAGAAGTGCTTAATTGATCTAGGGAGGTTAAAAAAGAAGTTGAGACATAAGCTGAGAATAATAAGGTTAGTAGAAATTAGCAAGCAGAGAAAATGAGGCATACACTCTAGGTATAGATAGGGCAGACACAAATTTATGGGGGTGATATGTGTATGGAGTATTCAAGCACCTATCTATAATTAGAATTAAATTCCTGAAACACAGGTACTATAGAGGACTGGTAGGTGAGACTAGGCAGGAGCCACACATTTAAGCTAAGGACTTTGAACTTCACCTTGAAAGTGACAGGAGCCACTGAGAGAGTTTAAGGAAAGGAATGATGGCACTAAAGTTGCTTTCTAAAAATATCATCTCGGTGAGACAGATGGTTAAGATGGATTAAATGATCATGACTTCATAGACAGGAAAGTCATTAGGAGATCATCACACTAGGTTAGGTGAGGGGTGATGAGTGCCCAAACTAGGGAAGTGACATTGGCAAAGGAGTGCCGAGGTGATACACAAGAGTACCTTAGAAGAGCATCTTTCAAACAGCAGGCCCAACTCATTAATGAGTCATAAAAGCCATAAAGTGGATAATAGACAGGTTTTAGTAAATAGAAAAGAAAGTATCAGTGTTTCACATAGCTCCTAAGAAGAATCTTGGCTTTGCAAAAAAAAAAAAAAAAAAAAAAATCGATTGTCTGTTGAATAGACAATAGACATTGAATATTAATATAGATTATAATCTAATAATATTTAAATTATCAAATATGAGTATGTTTATAAGGCTGTGAATTCACATGAATAGGGATATGGGTATATTGAGACATAACATAAAATGAGGTTTTTCTGAAGGTCATGAATAAAAATATTTGAGACATACTGACATAGAAGCTAGTATGGAATAGGCCAAGGTAACTGTTGGGTCAGGATACTACGAGAAAAGTGTGGCCAGGCTGACTGTGGGCTACTCCAGTTGTGTGTGTGTTTGATTTTGGACATAAAGCTTGAAAGCTTATGAGCCCACCCCTCCAAGAGAAGTCTAGGAAATAGGTGGGGAAATGAGTCTAAGATGGAAGAAAGCCGAGCAGGCCTAAATTTGGGGGTCATCAGCACATTAAGCGATGGCTGAAGCCTCGGGAACAGCTACCATCACCAGGAAAGAATGTATAGAGTATGAAGAGCAAAGGACAGAAGTGAGAGGAGCCAGGGTCACACCAGTGTATGGGAGTTCCAGCAAGAAGTAGGCATGGCCAGAAAGTTAGGAGAAAACCAAAAGAAAATGAGATTCCACAAAACCCAAGGAGGAGAGCTTCAGGAAGGTGGAGCCCAGATGTTCAGATGCAGCACAGAAGCCAAAAAAGGTGAAGGCTAAAGACCTCATGGTTGGTGACCACGGTTTCAGTGAGAGCAATTTTGGGGAAACAGTGGGCAGAAGTAGAGTGGTCATCTGTCCCAGTTTGCCCAGGACTGAGGGGCTTCTTGGAACTTTCAGTGCTAAAACTGAGATGCTCTCATGCAAACTGGGTGGTTAAGACCCCAAATAGGCAAGGTTTAAATAGTAGGTGAGGGGCGCCTGGGTGGCTCAGCTGGTTAAGCTACTGACTTTGGCTCAGGTCATGATCTCGCAGTTTGTGAGCTCGAGCCCCGCATCGGGCTCTGTGCTGACAGCTCAGAGCCTGGAGCCTACTTCAGATTCTATGTCTCCCCCTTTCTCTATGCCTCCCCTGCTCACACTCTGTGTCTCTCTGTCTCTCAATAATAAATAAACATTAAAAAAAATAATAATAAGTAAATAAATAGTAGGTGAGGTGGAAGCAAAAAAACGTGGATTCTTTCCTTGAGAGACTCAACTCTAAAGAGAAGATAGATTAATATCTAGAAAAGAGTTTTGCACTTCTTTATTCTCCTTATTTCTTGTTTTTAATCCATACTAAAAGTTTATTTCTAGGATGAGAGGAACCAATGAGGGTGAAGCTAAAGATATAAAAGACTAAAGATAATTAATTGATGGAGAAATATCTTGTTCTCATGAGGTAGAAAGGGCAGGATGCTGAGCCTGGAGGGCAGGAGAAGTTCCTGCCTGCTGGAGAGAAACACTCCTGTGTGAAAGAGGGGATGAGAAATGGAGGGAGACTTACAACAGATGTTCTCCATCTTGTCAGGATGTGGGAGTGAGGAAAAGGGTAGGGCAGAGGCTTGAATGGAGATGAGCAATGGCTTGGGACAGCCACTTATAGGATGTAGGAAGACACTAAAACACATTCCAGGCACCAAGGCTGAGATGGGGAATCACAAATATGCAGCATACAGTGTAATTATTGTTACCAACTAGTTTAGAATCCCCAGCCTGTCCAAAGTCATACAACTACATATTATATTTCTGATCTTGAAAAATATCTACCATTGTACCTAAAAAGAAAACTCTACAAACAATTATGTGGCTAAACAAGAGACAAAAATACTTTCTAACACAGGCTGCAGTAGAAAATGACATGTGAGAGGAAGTAACAATACATTCAGCCCTTTGCAGGAGTATTATTAATGGCTGCTACTTACAGCAGGTGGCATGGTCAGACACACACGTGCTCAGACTGGAAGGCAATGTGGGGAGAAAAGGAATTAGACATGGGGCAATCTGGAGGCTACATAGTGACCCAGCACACATTCTTGGCATCCTGGATAACAGAATGGTTTGAAACCTTGATATAATGCCAAGCCTGCTAAGGACTACCTCTCTCTTGGTGGGTATGCATATAGTCCCTAAGCCAAATCCCCACGATAACTCTTTGTGAAGATTGTTGTCCAATTCTGCCAACAGGAAGACTGTGTCTCAATACAGCTAAGTAACTGGTCCATGACTCTTAAATTAGCACATATAAGATAAGATACAGCTAAGTTAATTGATTTAACCCCTCCCTTCAGCCTTTTCACCTGTAACAAATAACAAATACCTAAGTAGAGGCCTTTGTAAAAATTAAATGAGGCCATGTCTGTGAAAGTGCCAGGCACCCCAGAGACACTATATATTTGTCTAGCATAATAGTTCTCAACTGGCAGCCATCTTGTCCCTCAGGGGACATGGGGTAATGGAGATATTTTCTACTGTCACTACTAGAGGAGTTATATAGTGAGTGGAGGCCAGGGATGCCGCTAAACATTCTACTATGCACAGAACAACCTGCACAGCAATGAATTATCTCCTGCAAAATGTCAATAGTGGTTGAGGTTGAGAAACCCTGCTGGTAGCATAATGTAGGGGACTGGGAGCCATAAAGACTAACAAAGCATAGCAGAGCCTTGCAAGTGGCAGCCAGGTCGTGGTGTTAGGACACTTACAGATCTGGATATTGGACTCATTGCTTGCTTTCAACAAGTTACTTAACCTGTCTGAGCCTCTCTTTTCGAATGGGGATAATAAGAGCACCTACCTCATGCACTGTTCAGAAGCTCAGTGCTGACACATGGAAACACAGTGTTGGTATTATTGTTATTAATGAAAGGCATGGCAAAATACTGGGAGTCAGATAGCCTGTTTCACTGAACTGGGTAAGAAGAAAGAAGAAATTAAGAAAGAAACATTGCAGTGACTACTATAGCCTTAGTGTCATGGGGTTAATGTTTTCCTATTATGCTATTCTGTCCTGGATTGTACTCATAGTACAGTAGTTTAGATAAATTAAATGACAGTTGGAATATTGCTCTGCTTACACAATGGAATTAATCCCTTTTTATCACTTTGAAAGAAATCCAGTGGACAAGCTCTCTTGGTTAAGCTTGGTCAAGCTCTCTTGGAAAAGCTCTCTTCGTCATTAACAAGACTCATTGCTGTATTTCCTGTGGTGCTATCTAAAGAAAGATTTTAATCATAATAAAGAGACTTAGTAACAGCATTTAAAGTTGTCTGCCATGGCTTGATACCCATTTGTTTCTTGACAAATTCCTTTCTGAAAGTATCACAGCACTTTTGATTTGTACAAACATTAATCTGGATTTTAACATCTTTCGCAGTAACACTGGGGTTTCTACTTTCTCACATGTAGATATTCCTAGAATCTATCTTGGCTGCCTGGAACTGAGGCAGCTCTCTTTGCAATGTCATTAATCAGTAAATGACATCTCCTTACACTTCCTGAGTGTTGGTCTTCATGCATTTTCATGGCAGGTCTGCAGAACTAAAGGGCTCCCTCTTTTCTGTCCAGCTGCTTATTCCCCACCCAGTCTTTCATCCTTTGCCCCTCAAAGAGGCATTACCATCCTGGTAATGCCATGTGTCCTCTCTGCCACATCATGGCTGGTTAAAACATTCATCTGACTTTCCCCTAAATCTCAGTTAACAGATCTGACTCTTTGGGGTCCCTTCAGATTCCAATCATCAAATCTGCTATTCAGGGAATAGAGACTCCTTTGGAAACATCACACCTCACCATTCGGTTCCACGGAGGGATGTGAGGAGTACAGGAAATAAGGAAGCACAGGGAGGTAGAAACCAACCTAGGCGGGTGGGCTGGGCAATGAAACAGGAGGAGAAAGGGTAGAGAGCATGTACAGCTTGTAAGGGAAAGGGCAATCACCAGGCAGAGGCCAAAAAAGAGCATGGACTCACAATCCTAATGGCTTCCATATGTATAAACCATGAATATGTGTATATAAAATATGTATACCTGCAGAACCAATCAAGTAGCCCCAAGGAGTTTTATGTATTTCCCCTCTGCACTACCCACCAAGCTATGAAGAAGTGGTCAGTGAAGGCATATTATCCCCTTCCTCTCAGATAAGGAAACTTAAATAAGGTGCCTAGTGCCATCCTCGCAAAGTGGCTGAAGAATGGGAAAGGGAGAGAAACTGACCCCCAGTTTTGCCAAATTTAAGCCTCCTACGTCAGAGATTTTCGTGAAAAGCTAACAGAAATATATATGTATGTATATATATACACACAAACATACGTATGTGTGTGTGTGTATACATATATATATTTCTATTTATATATCTCGAAAGAGAGCAACAAGAGACCAGAGAAAGAGAAGGAAGGGAAGCAACGGCACCGTTAAGAGTGGAAAAGAAATGGAAGAGGAAGGGAGCACAAAACACTGAGGGCAGAGAGGAGTCCCACACCCAGGCGGTCAGCAGTGGGCCACTGGCCTCCTGTCTTCAATAACACTCTCACCTAGCAAGGCCAAGAGACCGTAATGAGAACCATCCTCTAAGAAAACACCCAAATCAATAACATATCTTCGCTCCATTCTTTTCAATATAGGCTTTAATTCATAATGCACTCAAAGGAGAAGGAAAGGGAGGGACCAGCGCACCGCTTGGAAGGCGCAAGTACACTACACACACTGACCTTTTGCTGAAAAGTTGCAGAAGGGCTGCAGCAACCACCGCTTGCCCCTTCCGCCAGCCCCACCCCAGTTCCCAAAGCCCGTCTGGTCTGGTCTGGTCCAGTAAGAACCTACCAACGTTTTTTGTTTCTGTTTAAACACTTGAGGCTGTGATTAAAACCACCCCCAACTCCTCTTCTTTTTCGTAAGTTTCTTTTATTAAGTGAATATTTTTAAATCGTTTCATCTCCACGTGCACTTTCCCAGCGTTCTTAAGCTTAGGAGAGACCCAGAGGCGGGAGCTCCCCACAGCTGTCTCCAAGGGGAGGCTACGGTACCCCTCCATCAGTCCCGGTGCGCCCCCTCCTCCCCGGGCGCCCCTTCCCAAACCCCGTCCGGTCTCCAGAGGCTGGAGTAAGCCGTGCGGCTGTAGCCGGCGCTGTAATCGTAGGACACCTGGTGCGGCGGCGGTGGCGCGGGCAGGGCGCAGTCTGAGAAGAAGGGGGCGAAAGACGCCAAAAGGCCGGGCCCGTCCTCCGCTCCCGGAGAGTCCGCGGCGGAGGGGTACAGGGGGCGCAAGGGCTCGTTCAAGGTCAAGCCGCCGCGGGGGGCAGCCAGGGGCGGCTTCTTGGTCTGGGGGCAGCCCGGGGCGCTCCAGGACTCGGAGTACAGTAGGCTCCCCACCATCGCAGGTGGCGGCTCAAAGAGACCGGGCTCCAACTCCGGGGGGCCCCGCAGGACGGCGGCTCCCGTAGGGAACACATCGAGAGGCTCTGCGGCGAGCAAGACGCTCGCCTCGGTGCCGGCGCCGTAGTCGGGCCCCAGCAGCTCGAAGAACTCCAGGGCCTCGGCGCCCTTCTCCAAGTCGCCCAGGCTCACGCCGGGCCCCGACGGGCCGCAGCCGCCGCCGCCCGCCCGGGACGGCTCGGTGAAAAAGGACGGGGGCAGGTTGCGGGCCCGCAGCGGGACCTTCCTGGCGCCGGGGACCGCCGTACCTCCCGCGGTGCCGGCCGCCTCCCCTCCCGAGCCCCCGGCGCCCGCTCCGCCGAGCCCGGCGGCGGGCGCAGCCAGCGAACCCCCGGCCCGCTCGGTGTCCCCAGGGACGTGGCGCAGCGAGTCGAAGAGCGCGGCCAGGCTCCGGCTCTGTAGGCTAGCGGCCGCCGCGGCCTGCGATGCCTCCCGCCGGGGGACAGCCTTGCCGTGGGGCGGGACCGCGACGGCCTGGGCGCTGGGGGCGGCGAGCGGCCGTTTGGCGGGCGTGTCGGCGGCGCCCGGAGAGGGCGGGCCGGGGGGCGCGGCGCCCATCAGGCCGCTGCAGCGCTTGATCTGCTTCTGCAGGTACTTGCGGTGGTTCACCTTCCGCTTGGACTTGCCTGGCTTGTCCAGTGCCAGCTTGATGTTGCTGGACGCCGAGTCGATGAAGCTGAGCAGGTCGCGGGTGGCCTCGCGCATGTCCCCGCCCTCGTTGCCCGCCAGCAGCTCGCCCGCTGGCGTCCCGGTCTCATCATCCTCGAAACAGCAGCCCTTGTCCAGGGCTCCGAAGGCGCCCCCCAGCCCGTCCGGGGAGCCCCCGAAGCCGAAGGGGACGAAGGGGTGCGTGCTAAGGAGGGCCGCCTGCACCGCCATCGCCGCGACTCCCAGGAGACCCGCAGCGCGGCGGGTGCGTCCCCGGCCGGTTCCCGCCCGCGACCCAGGCCCGGCTCCCGCCCTCGCGCGGCGCGCGCGGCGCAGCCTCCTCGCTCCGGGCCCGGCTCGCGGCTCGGCCTTGCGGGGGAGCTCATTAGGTCTTGTAAGCAAGGGGCGGAGGGAGGGAGAGCGCGGCTACCGCCCCGGTGGTGGAGGGGAGGGGCTTACTTAGCCTGGGTGGTGAGGGGGGGGGGGGGAGCCGTTTTTCTAGCTTTCTGGGCTTTCTCAAGCTCGTCACTTTAACCCCTTCGTTTCCCTTCGCTCTGGGGCGCTTTTCTTGCCTAGCTGCAGCTGCACGAGGCGAGGATTAGATGGCCCGTCCACAAATTCTAGCTCCTCTACAACCACGCCCTGGCGCGTGAGACTCTCTGTCAGGTCGAGAAGGCAGGAGTCCAGAGAAGTGTTTCAGCCCAGCTTTGGTAACAATAATAGCCACCAGCTACTGGGCGCTCGCTTATTCCAGGCGCTATCCGTACATTATCTCATTTAATCTGTGAGCAGTATCCCTGTGAAGTGCATATTGTAACCATATATTCATCTAACAAATGAAAAAAACAGCCTCAGAGAGGTTCGTTGAGTTGGCCGCGTAAGCTATATCCCCTCCAGTTCAACACCAAAGCCATTCCTAAGTTCTTGACAGAACTTGTGCTCCCTCTTGGCCTCCTCTTCTTCATCTATAAGATGGGAAAAGGAAACCAGGGTCTCTTTAAGATGTAGCCCTAGTCCTAAGACTCTAACTGGAGTGTCTGTAGGACTCTTAAGACCAATGCTCTTTCTTCTACCCTATTTCTATTATACCCTTGTTTCTATTAAAAGTAACAACTAGTTTATAGTAAATTGAGGCAAGCGCTTGGTCCATCTTTTAGTATTGTAGATAGACAGCAGGATGCAAAGGAGAAAGGAGTTGCTCCACTAAGCCAGCAGGTGCTTGAGAGAGAACCCTGTGTGTGTATAAAACTCTCAGCACCTTAGGACAAAATCTGGATCAGAACCTCTCCCCTACTTGTCATGCCATTTAAGTTGTCCAGCTGGAACTTCTGTTCAGGATCACTCTGAAGTTCACTTCGACCCAGTTTCACCTGGGCAATCCTCTTCAGATAGAGAAAATGAGCAATATGGTAGAGCATAGAAGATGATTCAGAAAAGACTGGTCTTTCCCCCATTCTGTCTTAGCTCCACCACTCAATAGCTCTGTGGTTTGGGTTAAAATCCAGATTCTGATGGGTACATGGCTTTGGTCAAACCAGCTAACCTCTTTCTGTCTTTTATTCACATTAAATGGAGGTAAGGTTGCCCACCTCATGGGTGCCTGTCATATTTAAAGGAAACATCCTGTGGAAAATCCTTATTTGTTGACTCTTGCATAGCCTGTGATGGGTATTTGCCCTTACTTTTCTAACACGCTACAAAGGTGACTATATTCCCTTATGTGTCTTTTCTGTCACAGGGTGTTCATGAGGATTCAATGAGATCACATATATGAAGACATCATGATAGAAAAGACACATAAGATGTGTGATAAAGAGTTCTCTAAGTAAGTTATGATAATTTAGGTGCAGAGTCTGCCCCAAGGAAATGCAGACCATCTCTTATAAAACTCTTTTCTTTGAGGGGCACCTGCATGGCTCAGTTGGTTGAGCATCTTGATTTCAGCTCAGGTCACGATCCCAGGGTCCCGGGCCCTGCATCAGCCTCCCTGAGCACGGAGCCTGCTTGGGATTCTCTCTCTTTCAATCCCTCTGCCCTTCCCCCACTCACATGTGTGTGCTCTCTCTCTCTCTCTCTAAAATAAAAAAAAATTAAAAAATTATTTTCTTTAAGCCTCCATTTTCCAGGATGTAGCAAAATTTTTGAGCACCCTGAAGGTACAGACTTAGCAAAGAAGAGAAGCCAGAGAGCATTCCCATTGAAGTAGACACTATCCAAGCCAACATGGCTCAATCAAACTTTTTATTTTTTTAATTAAGGTGGCTCAGTTATAATATTCCTTTTATTAGAGTAACACAGGATTTTGTTCTTCATGATCGGGCTGTTTTACTCTTGGTGATATTTGCAGTAAGAAAATTGTGTGAGCCTGTTACCAATTTGTGTTTTTCACCTGTCAGATGTGGCTGTCAGCACTTACCTTCTCCTTTCTGACATGACCATTCCATAGGCCTTCAGGTCTGACAGCTAAGAACATCTTTTTTTCACCTTCTTTTAACTGAGCAACTCTTACAAATCCCCAGACACAGATTGCATATGGCTTTACATTTAATTGATATCTTTAGTCTGAAAAATCTCTTGTAATCTGCAGAGTTAACTAAGCCCTAACATAATCATATTCAAAATAAATGGAATGTGAAAAGTTTCATATGTAAAATCCCTTCACTTCCTTATCTTTGGAGTTTTAAGCTCAGAGATTGTTTGGAGTTAATAAGGCCGGGTTCAAATTCTGGCCTGCCACTTGCTAGGTGAATGTCCTTGGACAAGTCAGTTCATCTTCTAAGGCTCAGTTTCCTTATCTGAAAATTGGGATGGTCATAACTGTTCTCAGAGTGTGAGAATTTCACGACATAGCAGGCAAATAATACCTCTGAGTCTTACTTTTTTCTCTCTGTACAACAGAGATCATCTCAACTCCTCAAGGTTTTTGTGAGTTGGGGCATAAGAAAGCTCCTGGCATGAAACAGCAGCTCCACAAATTTCCATGTTCTTGATTCCTTAGGTCTCACCAGTTTCTTAACAACACATCACTCTATAAAATCAGCATCGTTTGTTCTTTCCCCCAACAAAGTGATTATTTTCAAATGCAAGAGAGCAGCTATACTTGCCGGCTATAGAAATAATGTCGCAGAGGAAGAGCTGAAATTAGAGCCTGAGATTGGAGTCCAATCTTGCCTTTTATTATCCAACTGGTTATATAAAAGTCACTTAACCATCTGAACCCCCAATATTCCCATGTATAAAATGGGAATAATAATGTGAACCAATTTGATAAGGCTATTGTGAAAATCCATGTGAGCAAGAGGAAGTTCTTTGTCAACATAAAGCTATATAAAGACATATAAGATACTCATGGCTTGGAAGTTCTATAGCCTGATTCACAAAATTGATCCTTAGACATAAAATATCCATCCAGTCACTTATTCATTCAGATATTATTGACACCAACAATGTTGGTATTAGTACTGGGGAATACAGATACCAGAAGCCATGATCTCTACCCTTTCTGATGGAAAGACATGCAAACAAGTCATTGTAATATAATGTAATACATGTCTCAATGGCAGTAAGTTAAAGGTGTAATAGTTGATGGGATCAAAGGACCCACCAGTCGGCTCAGAAAAGTCAGGGAAGCCTGCATAGACAGGTAGCATTTGAGCTAAGACTTAAATGAGGCATTTGAGCATACCGAGAAAACAAGCAATATCTCTGGGAACAGCCCGAACAGAGATATGGTTATGTGAAAGTAAGGCTGTTTATGGAAAACTATAGAAAATAAGGCAATAAAGAATAACTTCTATTTGAAATAACTAACACCTGAAGCCAAAATAAATCCTTAGAGCTTCCAATATCCAACTAAATTGCTCATGTAGACCCTACCTCATGGTCTCAGTTTCTTTCCCCCTTGATCTACTTTCCTTTGGGGAAGAGCTCTGTATCTGGGATGAAATTAGTTTCAGCAGTCAGTGGCCAGATCCTGCCAAGCCCATCAGCCCCTCCTCCTACACCCTGAGTGAGCACACTCACTTGAATGGCTTTGACATCAATACACTTCACTTCCTATGGGGCAAAGGGACCCAGCTCCAGCCTGCGCAAGGGCCTCTCTGCAGAGCTCCAGACTAGAGCTCTTTTGCCCTAGTGATACCTAATGCTAAGCAAGTGGGATTAGTCTCCTTGGGAACCAAGCCCCCCAGGGGCTCAAGGGCTGAACTGCCCCAAACAGTTTGGGAGAATTGAGATTTCATATTGTTCTTTTACACTTGGATTTCAGGACATTACTTAAACAAAAGCCCACCTGAGAGCTGCCTCCTTTCTTGTGGGTAAATATAGCAGCAGGATCAAGAGCTGACTTACTTATTTTGTTTTCCTCTTTGTAACTTTAATCATACTCCCTGCAGGACGATCTTAGTCCTCAGAGATGTCAGGAATGCACATTCATAAAGGGAAAAATAATTATGCATCTTTTCTCCCCTCCCCCATACCAATTTCTCATAGCTATTTTTGAAACCTCAAAATAAATCAATTCCTCAATTTCACCACACAATTTATTATCATTTTCATCATGAAATAACATTACCTCACAAATTGAACATGCCCAAAAACATATCTCTTGGTTTGTTTTTGTTTTTTTTGTCATCCTTTCCTCCTGCAAACCACATTCTACTAACACCAGATCTTAATTTCCATCTTAAAATATTAGATGTTACTCTGTTTGTCTATAGTTGTATAGCAAACAACTCCAAAACTGAGTAGCTAAAAACAAACATTTTATTATATCTCACAGTATTATGGATTACTAATTGAGCAATGCTTGGCTGAGTCATCCTTCTGGTCCACTCCACATCGACTATAGCTGGTGTGGAGGATCCAAGATGGCATCATTCACATGACTGCACCTGTGCCTACAATGCTGGCCTCTCCAACATACTGGTCTAAGAGTACTCAGACTTCTTAGGCTCAGGTATCCCAGAGACAGTGCTGCAAGTGGCCTCATGTGGCACCTCCCAGGCTTCTTACAAACTAGCCCCAGAATTCCCAGAATGTCATTTTCACTACATCCTGTTGATCGAGCAAGTCACTAAGGCCAGATCAAATTCAAGGGGAGGGAAATTAGAATCCAACCTTCAATGGAAGAAATAGCAAAGAATTGTTTTGGTATGTCTCTTAAATCTCTGTTAATCTATATTGCCTCCACTTTCTGTTTTCTTTGCAATTGGTTTATTGAAGAAACTGGTCTTTGCCTTGTCATCTTTCCCACATTCTAAACTTGGTTAGCTGCATCCAATCTGCATGGTGTCATTTAACATGTTTCTTTGGTCCCTGTTTCCTGTAAATGGGAAGTAGAAGAAGAGGCTTGATCAGATTCATGTTCTTTTTTATGCTATAGTATACACACATGCACACACACACACACACACTATAGAATATATGCTACAATATGTGTAATACGTTCATAATAACAATGCCAATGTTCTTAATAATATAATTACTACAAACAATTCTTTTTCTTTCCTTCTTTTTTCCCCCATCCTTTTGTCCTTCAAACATATCCCACTGGTGAGGAACAGTCTAATTACTATGTTTTAAATTTCACTTCAAAAAATCCTAGCGGTTATGTCACGAATTCAATAGACAGGTGGGTTCACTTGTTCTACTTTGTTTCATATAAAACTTGCTTTATACATGTTTAATTTTGTTTTATAATTTTTAAAGATTTACGTGGTTTCAAACTCAAAACTACACCATAAGACATAGTCAGGAAGGGCTAGATTTCATTGTAGCCCCTCTACCCTATTTTGTCCCCTCTTCCAATAGGTTATCATTGTTGTTGTTTTGTTTGGGTTCAGGCTTATTCTTTGTTAGATAATCATATATATGCTTCCCTCTATCTTTTTTTTTTTTTTACTTCACAGTAATATATCTTCATTCCTTTTCTTTTATAGTTGCATAGTATTCCACTGGGTGGATCTACCACAGTTTATTCAACCAGTCCTGTTATGATTAACTTAGCTGGGTTTTTTTCCCAGACCTTTTGTATCACAAATAGTGCTGCAATGAATAGCTTCAGTGTAAAACCAAGACTCACTACCTACTCGTCTGGTTCTCCTTTCATGGTATCAGTGTAGTTATGAATTGCTTAGGATAAAAAGAAGAATCCTTGCTACTAGACACAGTCAGATATTTCTTTCAAGGGTTCCCATCAAGAGAAAAGTATAAAATGGAGTGACCAATCTTCATAAATAACAGCTGTGGCTGATCATTATAAAAATGGCCCCAATAAATCACTGATCCCTGGGTCCAAGCCCCATTACAATGTGACATTGAAACTTCCCAAGCGGTTTATTTCTCCACACTTTTAAGTCTGTGTTGGAGATAGCACACAAGTTCCAAACCTTTGCAACTTCCAACTCAAGAGATTGTGCAGCTTCCACTTTCATATTGAGACCCCCACACTATGAACAATCCCAGGAGAATCCTGATGATGGGCAGCACCACTGCCAGGCATGCCAGTGAAGCCACTCAGCACCTTCCAAACCCACTCAAATCATCAGATAACTGAAGCACATGAGTGGTTCCAGGAAAGACCTGTGAAATAACCACTCACATTGCCAACCTATACAACCATATGAGGTAATAAATTTTAGTTCTAAGCCAATAAGTATTGTGATGGTTTGTCATGAAATAACTTTCATGGGCTATTTGTTAAATAATAGCCTTCTCTGCAGAAGAATAGCCCCACACTTCAATAAATCTATCAAAAGCAACTAAACAGAAAGCTTTCATTCTAATGGAATACCTTGGAAATATCTCTTGAGCAAGATAATCCTTGCCCTACACAGGAAACAGCAGATGTTGGCGAGGATGCAAATAAAGGGGAACGCTTACACTGTTGGTGGGAATGCAAACTGGTGCAGCCACTCTGGAAAAACAGTGTGGAGGTTCCTGAAAAAATTAAAAATAGAACTACCCAACCACCCAGCAATCGCACCACTAGGTATTTACCCAAAGGACACAAAAATACTGATTCAAAGGAGTACATGCACCCCAAAGTTTATAGCAGCATTATCATCGATAGCCAAGTTATGGAAAGATCTCAAATGGCCACTGACTGATAAATGGCCCAAATGGCCATTACTCAGCCATCAAAAAGAATGAAATAAAAGAATGAAATCACTAAATTCTAAATTCTACACGTGAAACCAATTTTTACCATATATGTTAACTAACCAGAATTTAAATAAAAACTTGAAATAAAAAAATAAAAGATGATCCCTTAATTAAAAAAAAAAAAAAAGGCTAATCCCTGCCCTGCCTATTTCAACTGAGATAATGGATGTGAAAGCACTTTGCAAACTGGAACGCATCCTACCAGTGTCTGTCCAATTTTTTTAAGGTTTATTTATTTTTGAGAGAGAAAGAGTGCAAGTGGGGGAGGGGCAAAAAGAGAGGAGGACAGAGGATCCCAAGCAGTCTCTGCAGCAAGCCTGATGCAGGCTCAAACCCACGAACTCACGAACCATGGGAACCACCTGAGCCAAACCACCTGAGTCGAAGTTGGACGCTCAACAGACTGAGCCACCCAGGAGCCCTGTCCAATTTTTTTTTAATGCTGTGAGCTTTCCAGAATATTGCTAAACCAGGGCAGCAAGCAGTACCATAAAAGCAACATTAGACTCTCCTACCCTAGACAATCACTAAGTCAGTGTTTCCTATACTGTGCCCTCCATCCCCTGCTTGTTATCAATGATTGATTGCTCAGGTGATCCCTAGTGATTTCAAAAGAAAAGAGAGCTGAAACAATTTTGTGGGAATATATTCCATAAATTTTAAATTAAAAATTAAATATGACTTTCACAGAAATCACAATTTAGTCTTTTTTTTGACAGAGAGATAGAGAGTGAGCACAAACAGGGGGTGCAAGTGGGGGTGGGGAGGAGGGGGAGAGAGAGAATCTTAAGTAGGCTCCATGTGGGGATTGGTCTCATGACCCTGAGATCATGACCTGAGCTGAAATCAAGTTGGCAGCTTAACTGACTGAGTCACCCAGGCACCCCTCAATTTATTCTTTATCATCACATCCTAGTTATTACACATGTATTATAATATGTTTGTTCTGAATATGTTTGTTCTAATTAAATTATGTGACCATTCAGTTAAGAGAGGTGCTTTTCACCTCATTTTTATATAATTTACACATTACAGGTTTTGCTGGTAACATTTTCACTCTCTTCATTATTAATACAGTACATCTGGATGTTAAATCTATGAAAGCAGATCAATAGCTTCAAAGCAGTTTTTGTAGTATTAAATTAGTGAGGAAATGTAAAAAACATTATAAATGTATGTTATGTATAGTGAATAAGACAAATGAAAATATAAAATGTATATGCTGGCATAAATGTATCTATAAGCATAATAATTTATAAAAGCATGGCAAAAGAAAAGAAAAAGGAAGAAGAAATTTGGAAGCTAGCTGATTTGGAAACTAGCTGACCAGGAAAGCTTCAGTATTTAAGAAAGCAAGAGTGAGGAGAGGTACTGAAAATAGGAGAATTGGTTGAAAGCCTGTGTAAGAAGCAGTTAGGTTCTAAGATCCCTTCCCCAACCCATGCAGCCACATAACAACATCTCTCCTAATTGGATTTGAAAACAAGATTTTTATTTCTATGAAACTGAACCATAATGGTTCTAGTCTAGGAGATTCCATGCGCAATGGAGAGGGAGCAATGAGACATTGTACTGAAAACAGAGGATTAAATGAGGTTCTGCATTATGAATTATGACCTTCAACCTTTTCAGTCAGTTTCTAGAATGTTTGCAGCAAGTTACCTACTCAATCAGGAAATTGGAGTTGTCTTCTCTATGCAGTTACCAGCACAAGAGAAAAAGTTGGGTGGCCTTCCAGTAAGCCTTTTAGTTATCCACTCTTAAACATAAATTGTCATGCAAGGTTCATCAAATATTTGGGCAATGTCCTCAACATGGATGGCAGAGACAAACAAACAAAAACAAAACAAAACAAAAGCAAAAACCTTGGGAGATGAGAATCCTAGAGGAAACTGACAATGCAAAAAACAAAAGAAAACTCCCTATAAATTATAATTTAAAGAGATAAAATAACATTAAAAAGATAAGAGAAAATATTGCAGTCATGAAACAAGAATTAGATGCTACCAAAAAAAGGAAACGGTATCAAAAAATAAAGAGCTCTTAGAAACTTGTGGTAATACATTTTAAAAAGTCAAGAGAAGAATTGGAAGATAAAGTTGAGGAAATATCCTAGAAAAAACAAAAAGTCAAAGAGATGTTCAATATTTAGCCTAAAGAAATTTCAGAAAAGAGAATAGATAAGTCAGAGAAGAAAATATTGTGAAAGAAATTAAAGAAGGAAATTTTGTAGAATTATAAGATATGCATTTCCAGAATAAAAGAACCCCCTAAATGCCTGGCAAACTTAATGAAAAAAGACTCACACCAAAGCATATTATAAATTTTTAGAATATCAAGGAATAAAGGACTCTAGAGAAAAATTACCATCATGAACAAAAAATGAAAATAAAAATGGAATCAGAACACCATCAGATTTCTCATTAACAATAGTTGGAAAACAATGGAGCAATGAACTTAAAAATCTGAAAGAAAATTATTTCCTACTTAGAATTCTATACCAAACCCAATGGTCACTCAAGCATAAGCAGAGCATAGCCACATTTTCAGATACAATATCTTATAAAATTATCTCTCAAGAAACTTTTCTCAGGGAACCAAGAATAATGTACTCCATTAAGAAATAGAAGAAAAGAGTATCCAGAAAACAGGAGATCCATCATGAGATAGAATCGAATAGAATTCCCTGGATGATGACCAAGAAAATATCACAACAATAACCATATAGAGACTGAGGGATGACAATCAATCCAAATCTAAACAGGAAAATGGAGAATTCCTGGAGAAGGAGGGGATGTCTCAAAACAAATAAATGGAAATGATAGATATACTTATGTGTTTGACCATAATGGTAGGAGGTGGCAGATACCCTTGCTGCTCTCAATATCCTACCCTTATTCTTATCCTTACCTGACAGGGCCCACCTACTTCTGTGGAGGCTGAATATGACAGACAATTGCACTTCCCTTGTAACTACAGCATGGGCTCGAGATCCAATCTTGGCCAATGAGACATTAAGAGAAATCTATTGGAATTCAAGGAAAGTACCCCCTTACCTACATATCAAAAAGAGAGATAAAAGGAGAGAAAAGAAAGAGGAGAAGAAATGTTCTTCTTCCTGCCTTTGTTCATATGCAAATGATATTTGGAGCTGTGGCAGCCATCTTATAACCATGAAGGGGCAAGCCAAAAAAACAAAAAAATCAACATGCTGAGGTTGGCAGACCAGAAATGTGAAAAGCACCTGAAATCCTCAATGATATTATAATGTCACTGCATTAACTAACCCCAGAACTCTCTATCTGCAGACTTCTTGAAGGGTGAAATAATAAACCTCTTTTGTTTAGGCTACTTTTAGCTGGGCATAATGCTACTTGCATTCAAAAGCATTCTAAATTCTATAAGAAGGTGTTACCATTCTGTTAACCTGTTTAGGGAAGAATTAGTGAAATGTATATAGAAAACTAAGTCCCCCTCCACCAAAATAAGGCAGTTATTAACATAGGGTAAAACAAAAGCTGTACAAGAAATTTCAATAAAATGTAAATGAGCTGTGAAGAATATTTACTAATAATAGAATAATCATTGAATATTAATTAAACTAAGCTTTGTGCTAGAACTATATCAAGGGAGGACTGGAAAACAGATGGAAAAGATATTAAGTGTTCTATAACCAACAGTTTCAGGGAAGGCAGCCTTTTGAGGGATAACACAGAAGATAAAAGGGAGAGAAATCCGAACTGGACAAGGAGAGCCTTCAGATTCCAATGCATATCTGAGACTTCTGAAAGGAAAGGAAAGAAGAGGCCAAATCCAGCAGGGAGGGCCTCAGACAGTTCCGTAGATCTGACAGAAGTATCTGCAAGCCCAGAGACGTCTGCTGCAAAGAGGACTCATTAAAGGAGCACTGCACTAGGCAGAAGTAGCTAGGTTTTTGCATCACCACTTCAAGCAGTTGTCTGAAGGGGTCGCCTCAATGAGAGCATGATCTCAGCTTAGAAGTAGAAGCTTGGGGTGCCTGGGTGGCTCAGTCGGTTAAGTGGTCGGTCGACTTTGACTCAGGTCTCATGGTTTGTGAGTTCAAGCCCAGTGTCAGGTTCTGTGCTGACAGCTCAGAGCCTGGAGCCTGCTTCAGATTCTGTGTGTCCCTCTCTCTCTGCCCTCCCCTGCTCACACTCTGTCTCTGTCTCTCTCAAAAAATAAAAATAAACATTAAAAAAAAAAGAACAAATGAGAAAAATTACACGTCCCTGCATGTGGAATCTTCTTTGGTTCAGACTTCATTCAAATACCTGATTGCATACCCCTCTTAGAGACTTAAGTTGAATCAATGCGAAGCAATATCCATCAGGGCAGAGCATAAGGCTGCTCTGAGCCCACGGAGGTTTATACCAGAATGTGACAAGTGCCAACACTGGAGACACGCAGGGTCTCAGCAAGGCCGGGTAACTTGAGCAGCCCTCAGCCTAATATCCGGTACGCCAGACAGAAATGCTTAAAGACCTAGATCCTATTATATGAGGTTGAATTCATTCAATTAAACAGCTTAAGCAGCTCGGATCAGCCGCTGGAACCCTTCTCTGCGGAGTGCTAAAACAATGGCCTAAGGGGCAGCTGAAGTTTGTTTTCTCTTGTGTGAGGCCAGCTGGAGTTGCCTAGCACATGGCCAAACTGGGGAGGGCCAACACGACATAATTGCATTAAACCTGCCTGTTCTTTCCGGAAAGCATTTCCTGACAGCACCAAGGAGGAAATGAATAAAGGGGGAGCTTTTAAGTCTTAGGATACCACCCTATCTTTCAATCTCCCTCCCCCAATCCCTCAAAATCACTTTTATGAAAAGAGAACCTGAATTTAGACTCCCCTACCTAAACACTTGTTTTGCTATATTATGCTTGGTCTTTCCTCATTATTGTTACAGTGACTTTTGTTGGGCATAGCATTAGGGGCAGCTGAAAATAAACTAGGGTATAGGTCTATAAGGTAGAATAAGGTATCACTAATTCCACTGCACTTTCTGAGAATCCTATTCTGCTTTCAAATCCATATTAAATGTTAACCTTTCTCTCAAAAAGCCCTCCCAGGTCTTTGTTACCACCAACTCAGGCTGCCATATCTCTCTCCCTCCTGCTTTCCTGATGCTTTACCTCAGTCTCTTTAATGACACTTTTTTATTCATCCACCCATTCACTCAACAAGCATTTACTGAGTTCCCACTGTACATCTGAAGTATACTGGGCACCTTCATTATTCATTTAACCCTCACAATAACGCTTTCAGGTAGTTAATATCATCCCCATTGTACTGAAGATACCTAAACTCACAGAGCTTAGGCACTTGTTGATGGTCAAGGAGCTGGTACGGTCAGCGTTTAGCTTCAAATATAAGTCCAGCGTCTCCATGCCCAGTCTGCCGTATATCAACTATTTGTGTACTTGTCTATCTCTGTCCCTTAAGAAATATCTATTGGGGGGCATGTGGGTGGCTCAGTCAGTGAAGCATCTGATGATTCATGGGTTCAAGCCCTGCATCAGGCTCCTTGCTGACAGTGCAGAGCCTACTTGGGATTTTCTGTCTCTTCCTCTCTCTCTGCCTCTCCCCTACTCTCTTTCTCTCAAAATAAGTAAACTTAAAAAAAAAAAAAAGAAATATCTATTGGGACCTACTATGTGGTAGGCACCATCCTAAGCACCAAAGATACACATGTAATTAAGTCCTGGTCCTAAGAAGACAGATATATTCCCAATGATTTATTTTAGTCCAACAGTCATGTCAATTTATTCATTCAGCAGACATTTGCTGAGCACCTGCAATATCCTAGGTACACCACGCTCTAGACATGGAGAAATGCCAGACATGTTTTCTGTCCTCAGGACAGCGTTCGAATAAAGGCACATGGAGCACAGAAGGGGGAGAAGCCTTCATAAAGAACATGCCGTTGAGTTGTGCTCTAAAAGATAAGGAGAGTTTTGGTAAATAAAAGTTTTTAAAAAGGTGGTGGGAAGGGCATCCTACAGAGAGCCTCGTGAGCCAGGACACAGAGGTATAAAAGTGCAGGGTAGTGTCAGGGTAACTGCAGGAGTACCATGTCGTTGGAATATAGGGTGTGAGACAGGGAGTAGAGAGAGACAAGACCAGAAAGGGTGCCTCAAATGCTATACAGAGGAGCTTAGATTTGATCTTAGGAAAATGGAGAGAACCACCGGAGATTTCTGAGCAGAGGAGCTTATTTATCTTTGTGTTCCATGGCATGTGGCAAACCGCCTCATCCGTGGTAGCAGTTTTTAGCCTCTGTCACTTTCCTGGCACCAGAGAAGACTTTGGCCCCCAACCTGATGCCATGCTCTGTTTACAGAAGAAAAATAATGCCCATGCTCTTGCGTATAGCAATTTCCTTGCCAGCGCCTCTGCCAAGTCATCCCAGGTCTGAGAGCAATCTTTTTCTTTTATCCAAGGCCAAATTGCTGACTCCATGTTGTTGTCACTGCTACAGACTCTGCTAATTTCTCCTTGGCCAACTGAAGCTGGTCCAGTAGAAGCTCTAGACTGGGAGATTTAAGGAACCAGTGTCCTGATCCCTGCTTCACAACTACCTAGAGTGTTACCTTGGCCTGTCTCCCATCTATAAAATGGATAGATGATCTCGACATTCTCTTCCAGACTTGAGAATCTTGCCAACATACCTTCAGTGGGGCCAGATGGTAGCTATATCTACAACATTCTGTTTTACCATGCAGCAGAATAATTTTCTGTGGTTGTAATTTGTTTTATTCTCTCTGTACTTTGCCTTACATGTCCAACCACCACGAACTAACTCTGTGCCCTTTCTAGAAAGGTTGCTAGGGACATTTGCACCTATGCCTCAGGAGAGTTTTGTGTTGCCAAGCTAGAAGCAGAAGTCGCTAAAGAAAACCCTCTGCGTCAGTCTTTTTTTTTTTTCCTCTTTATTTGAGAGAGAGAGAAAGAGAGAGAGAGAGAGAGAGAGAGCATGAGTGGGGTAGAGGGGCAGAGGGAGAGAAAGAAAGAGAGAGAATCTTAAGCAGGACCCATGCTCAGCACAGAGCCCAATCTGGGGCTCGATCCCATGACTCTGGGATCATGGCCCTAGCTGAAACCAAGAGTTGGCTGCTCAACCAAATGAGCCACCCAGGCGTCCCTCTACCAGTCTGTTTTGAAAGCCTAAATGCACTGAGGATATTAGGTTATTTTTTCCAAAATAGGGCCCAGAGAGAAAGGAGCACTCTTCAGAAGAGAGAGGCAGGAATGGCAAGGTTGAGAATTTCTGTCTTAGTATGACTGATTTTCCAAGGGAGTACATTTTTGAAAATAACTTTTTTAAATGTTTATTTTGACAGAGAGACAGAGCATGAGTGGGGGAGGGGCAGAGCAAGAGGGAGACACAGAATCTGAAGCAGGCTCCAGGCCCTGAGCTGTCAGCAGCACAGAGCCCAACTCAGGGCTCGAACTCACAAACCATGAGATCATGACCTGAGCCAAAGTCGGAAGCTCAACCAACTGAGCCACCCAAGAGCCCCCACATTTTTGAGAATAAAAGGTAAAATTGCTTATCACTAATTACACTGGAAGCAAGGCATAAACCAGGATGGTCATAGGCAAACTTCATGGTGCAGTCACTCTATACCATCATTAAATCCAAGAATTGTGGCATCAAGACTCACTGTTTGAAAGACATCACTAATCAATCATCACATTCTTTCTACCTAGCCCAGATGAGCTTAGAACCCTTCTCAAAATAGTACTCCTGACACTACTAATCTATCAGTTTTGGCCCTTGAGTTGAAATCTTTTTATCACAGGTAACTTTGTAATAAAAATCATACAAAGTGGAAATCATGGTACTCTGCCCAGATCCCTTCTGGGAGCTGATGAACCCATCCCCCAGCAGCTGACTCTATTGTCTACTAATGGCTGACAGCCCTAGCCCTTATCAAGCATTGCCCACTGCTGAGGGAATTACCTTGCTCAAGGTCATATCCTTCCCCAGGTGCACCAGAGACCAATGACTGGCAGATGGAGGGCTACAAAGGCCAGAACCCCCACCTTGCTTCAATTTGAGTCAAGTGTGAAAGGCCATCCTAGGTCCAGAGCTTTCCACAAGATCAGCTGAGGCTGATAGCAGGTCACCTTCTTCTGCACAATCTTGACTTTCTCACTTCCTACAGGTGTATCTATGGAGAGCCCCCTCAATCAACCTTCTGAGCACAACTCTCCATCTCAAGGTCTGTTTCTAGGGATCCTTATCTGAGGAACCAAACTACCTTCTGTGCTGTTAGTAAGAAGTAAACCCCAAGGTTAACTTTTTAATTTGTATCTTAGTAAAATGGGTCAGTTAGCATTTATTTCTTATTTCCATATTTCATTGATCTTAATTTAAAAGCTTCCCTAGAAAATGCATGCCCCTTCACTCTCTACAATCAGAAAAGTGTGAGTTCTCCTCTTCTCTGGTCTCTAGAGGAGGAGATAGGGTTGCTATGTGGTTCTATAACAGTAAAGTGGAACAAACACTTTTAGGAAGACAGGAGACCAGGATTTTAGTTCTGGCTTTGCCAATAACTCACTATGATGTGGGAAAATCATTTCCTCTATCTAGGTGGTTCCAAATTTACTTGTCGATAAAATATAAGTCTTGTCATAAAAGTTACACAAAACTTGGAAATGAAGTAGAAATGTGAGTCCTACATTCTTTCACTGTTACGCAGGCACAAAGACCACCCAGAGATTGTCTAGAATAATGAATTTAATTTTTCTCACAGTTTGTTATTAGTTGAAGTTTCCAGATTTAGTAAAACTACTTATCACCTGGTAGAATTTTGCCCAGTAGATATGCAAATTTCTATCCATGGAACCACAGAGACCTATAGCCCAGCTTTTATGCAAACTCACCCTAATATTGTAATAATATATACCTGGCTTTTTAAATGTTCTTTGAACCAACCATAACATCTTAATGGCTTCTTTACTAATTCATAAATTAAATAGACTCTCTTACCTGTGGTTCATTTATATTTGCCTGAGAATCATGATTTTACCTTTTTAACAATTATACTTCAACAGGCTTGATCTGCTCCATGATGCTGAAAGAAAACGAATCTACACACCCATTTTGAGAATCAGGGGATCTCATAGTATCTACACAAAAGCATCCAGGACTTCTTTCTGCAGAAATCCTCTGGACTGTGTTACCCTTAGGAGAGTAGTCAGCAGCACCAGAGCCACCATCAGTTGACTACTGTGCAGCTAGGGTAGAGGCTGGGAAAAGAGCAGCCCAGCCAAGGCTTAGTGACAGGGACTTTCCCAAGGTTTCCCAAGGTCTGAAAGGTATGCAAGTTATATATACTCAGAGTTAGGACTTAAACCCAGGCCTGTCTAGCAGTATGGGAAGCCCATTACTACCACTGCTCATATTTTCATGCCATAGCTCATCTGCCTGCAATCCCAATGTATACCACATATGCCTAGCACAAAGTAGGCAATCAATGTATATCCCACGCAATTAAAAATTTTTAACTCTTCCTAGTGACTAGAACTTGGATATTTCCAAAGGACAAAATCTATTGATGAGCCTCACTTCAGACCACTAGAAAAGACAGACACTTGGGAGCCAGACAGGCCTACATTCCACCTCCTCATTGCCACTTAGTGGCTAATTAGTACTGCCACCTTGAACCAGAAATAAAGCACCATGAGCCTTTGTTTCCTCTCTTGTTACATGTAAATAATTCTCATAGGCTTCTTATGAAGATTAAAGTGGAAAAAGGAATATGAGAGCACTTAGCACAAGACCTAGCCCAAAGGTGCCTCCACCCACAATATTGGATCGTCCCCTCTCAGAAGACCCTGGAAGGCTTTGAGGCCTTGGCTGGGCTGCCGTTTCTACCAGCCCCCACTCCAGGCACACAGTGATCAAGGGATGGGAAAATCCCTCTGTTCAAACAGGTGTCACTGTTCTAAACCTACAGTCTCATTTCCTGATCGTGTCTTAATCTGCTCATCGGTGGTGAAAGTTGATTTCTTGCACATTCTTATATCAGTGGGAATTTCTGCCCTTGGCTGACAGGCATTATGGGCTGGCTTTGACATACAGCCCTACAGGGCCTGAACAGCCTCTATTCTTTCCCAGTCCTGAAAGGGAGCTTTGTGCCAAGGATTCATTAAACTGCACTGCACAGCCCCTTCATAAATGGGGCTCAATAATGAACAGTCGATTTAACTGGAAAAGCTGCTGGAGCTGTTAAATTAAAGGGAAATAAAGTGCATTTTAGACTCAGTCTGCCAGAAGAAATGGTGACCTAAAAGGAAAATCTTCATTTTTATTGAATTGAAGTTTTTAAAAAGTTTAAAATGTCCAGGAAGCTTCCTTGTGACAGGCAATGAGACATAAAAGCTCAGAATGCAGGCTTGAGATAGTGGTGCTTTTTATTCACCATCCCTGAGTCTCAGGCTCTTAAATGGTGCAAAGGAATGATCTCATTTTGAGAAGAAAATATGAAAAGACTCTGTAATATGCCACAAGAAGTGTTTTTGTTTTTGTTTTTGTTTTTAACTTTAAAAAGTATTTTAAGACCAGGCTCTCTCTTTCACTCTTGGAATATTCAAAGGACCAGGAGCCATTCTTTTCAATTTTTCTGCTCTCTTTCAGGGATAAGAAATTTCTCTGGGAGGAATCCAATTGTTTCTCCTCACACTACACCTCAGAGTTTTGTTTGGTTTAAGTATTGTGCTCTGATGTCTGACTGAGTAGTCTCTCTTTTAAATCTGAGATTTTCACAAGTATGCGTAAGTGCTCCAAAGAACTTTCTTCTCTATTTATTTTTCTGAGTTATATAACTTCCTGGCATGGTGACAGAGAATATCTACTAACATACGCTGGAATGTTGTTTCCAATAACTCTCAGGTGCAAGAAGCAAAAGCCACTGTGCTTTGGCAGATAGAATAACCATATCGTGATCTTAGCTTTTCTCTGCCACGCTGTTGTGAGCTGGGAATTCTTCTTAACATGCTTCCCTATGCTTCGTGTTTTCAAATCTTTACATAGAATCTGCTCCTGGGCATGTTACAGGCTTCAGTACCCTAGTCAAGGCCTTTTCTGGTTTTCATCGTTAAGCATCATTTGACCATCAAAACCAACAGTCAGTCATCACAGGGAATTTTAAAGAGAAATCTGAAAAGCAATGTGAAATAAATAAAGGCCAACTTCCAGCCTTACTGTTCAGGGTCACTGGAATCAAAACACAGATTTTCAGTTGCAAAGCTGTATAGAAAGGGCAAAACTTCCTTTTTAAGAAGTTATCTGCTCTTTTTCTGAAACCTACTTTTTCATTTAAATTCTAAGCCATCGATTTAATTTTTTAGGATTCTACAATAGGCGATTCAAAGCCACCTTGAGAGAATATCCTGAAGTTGAAAAAATATATCTGTGCATGTTTTTATTTTAAATGGTAACTATGGTGACCCAATAAGTAGTATTTTTTTATTCTTTGTTCATCTACCACTAATGAGTCACAATCAACCAGTGCAAATCATAGGCTCTCCACACCATGAAATTCTGGATTCATAATAAAACTGCTGTTATTTTAACAAATTCTAGGATGAACTTTGTCCATTATGAGCCCTGATGGTTATTAGGGTCTACACCTGCATCAGGACAATTTCATTCACCTTCTACTAAAGATTACCGCACTCCAAAATGGCTACGCCATCCTGTGTGGATTGTGTGGCTTGATTGCATTTTGACAATTAGCATTGGGATAACTATTCATTAGAAAATTCATATTAGACCAGTCCATATTTTACATATGGCATCAGTCATTCAAACACACTCTTCTAGTCATGACTTATTCCTACACAAGCAATCATTAGCCTATTCAAAACATATTTAGCTTGAAAATGGGAGATAAGAGGATTTTCTGAATCTGCACAGATTTGACTACAGCCAGATTGCAAGTTAAGGAGAATGTTAATATATTACAGCTTATCTAAAGGAAAATGACTGGGAAGGCAATGGTGATCAAAACCAAAGCACAGGAGGAAGTATGCTTTTATAGGATTCAGAACACTTATTAATTCATTAATCTATTCATTTTAATGAATAAAATCTTATGTGTTTTTTTTTCCTGCCAGTGCATACTTTTTCTGAGGAAAGGAAAGAAGTTATTTTCAGTGCCTAACAGAAAATGTGTTAGGTAGGGGGTTAATAAATATTTGACAAGGGAATAAAAGAAAGAGGAAAAGGAAGGGAAAGGAAGGTAAGAAAAGAGAAAAAAGGGAATGTAAGACAAGGAAAGGAGGATGTTAGTCCAGGGAAAACTAGAAACAACATGATAGCTTTCTTCACATATTTAAAGTACATCATTTGGGAAAAGGATTAGATTTATTCTTTTAGAAACCAAATAATTTAACCAAGAGCTATAAGTAGAAAGTTGGAGATTTCTGGGTCCTGGGTGTAAAGAGTCACTATCCCATTCAAACAACCAAAAAGCTGAAAAAACTGAGAAATCAACAACTCTTTTTAGATCCATAAGAGAAATAAGGTCACAAGGCAAACCCCCATCCCCCAAATTGGAGAGAGAGAAAAATACAGAAAACCACATTAACTGGCACAGAAACATCCATGGGACCAGTGCTGGGGTAAGATAACCTGAACTGTTAATGCAAAATGCTGGGGGCTCAGTGTAGAAAAGCCTGAGAAATAAAAACTTCAGAGGGACCCTGTCATCATGGGATTCCCCCAAATTTTATAAGTTCCTGGAGCTCCCCCAGTTCTCACAGTAAATAACTGAGGAAAAAAATCCCCTTGTGCTTATAGGAGAGGCAGAAGAAAAGAAACCACCTTGAATTATGCCAGACCATTCTGTCCTGAAGAAGGTCTGCCCTCAGGAAAAAATATTTAACTAGAGCCTGACCTACCTGGAAAAAAGGAAATACCTAATTCCAGCTCACACTTGCCATCCTGTCCCACCTAAGAGGAGGCGGAAAACACACACACACACACACACACACACACACACACCTGCCAGGCACTTGTGAAATTCGTAGTTTGGGGCACAGACTCATAAAAAGACTAAGCCCTATTCATAGGTCTATAAAATGCTTCCCCTCCCCCCATACCTCACTATCACATTACTAAAGTCTTATTTACTTCCTTTTACCTAGTACACAATGTTCAACTATCAAGAAAAATTACAAGGCATACTAAAAGGCAAAAACACAGTTTGAAGAGACAGAGCAAGCATTAGAACCAGACTCATATTTGGCAGGGATATTGGAATTATCAGACCAGGAATTTAACTATGATTAATATGCTAAGAGATCTAATGAGTGAAGTGGACAGCATGCAAGAAGAGATGGGTGATGCAAGCAGAGAGATGGAAATTCTAAGAACCAGAAAAAAATGCTAGAGATCCAAACACTGTAACAGAAATAAAGGATGTTTTTGATAGAGTTATTAGTAGACTGGACAGGCTAAGGGAAGAATCTCTAAGTTTGAGAATATATCAACAGAAGCAACCAGAACTAAGACACAAAGAGAAAAAAGACTGGGGAAAAAACAGAACAGAATATCTAAGAACTGGGGCAATCACCAAAGGTATAACACAATAATATGGAAAATACCAGAAGGAGAATAAAGAGAAAAAGGGACAGAAAAAATGTTGGAAACAATGCTGCTTGAAAATTTCTCTCAAATTAATGTTAGACACCAAATCAGAGATCCAGGAAGAGCAGAGAACAGCAAGCAGGATGAATGCCAAAAAACAAACAAACCAAACACTCATTTTGGGATATCCTTTCCAAACTACAGGAAAGCAAAGATAAAGAAAAAAATCCAAAGAAGCCAGAGGAAAAAACACCTTACCTTTAGAGGAGCAATGATAAAAATACATCCAACTTCTCCTTACAAACAATGCAAGCAAGAAGACAGTAGAGGGAAATATTTAAAATGTTTGAGAAAAAAAACACCAACCTAAAATTCTGTACCCTATAAACTTATCCTTCAAGTGAGGAAGAAATATAAAGACTTCCTCATACAAACAAACATTGAGGGAATTTGTTGCCAGTAGACCTACCCTGCAAAAAGTGTTAAAAGAAGTTCTTTAAAGAGAAAGAAAATTGTATAGGTCAGAAACTTGGATCTACATAAAGGAAGAGCATAAGAGAAAGAATAAATAAAGGTTTATAAATAAATAAAGGAAAAAAAATTTTCCTTTTTGTTTTTAAATTTTTATTTTTTCTTATTCTTTTTTTGAATTTTAATGTTTATTTATTTTTGAGAGAGAGGCAGAGTGTGAGTGGGGAAGGAGCAGAGAGAGAGGGAGACACAGAATCTGAAGCAGGCTCCAGGCTCTGGGCTGTCAGAGCAAAGCTCGACGCAGGGCTCAAACTCATGCAGTGTGAGATCATGACCTGAGCTGAAGTTGGACACTCAACTGACTGAGCCACCAAGGTGCCCCTATTTTTTCTTATTCTTAACTGAACTAACAGACAACAATTTGTTCAAAATAATAATAGCAATAATGTATCTGATTATGTATGCCTATGTATATGTATATATATATGTATACATACATATATATATATGCTTATGTATAAATGGAATGAAGGGCAGCAATGATACAAGGGACAGGAAAGGGGAGCTAGGATTAGTTTGTTATTAGAAGGTATTTGCACTATGCACAATGTAGTGTATTGTTATGTGGAAGCAGACTTGATTAGTTGTAAATGTATGTTTCATACTCCAGGGAACCACTAAAAAAAAGTAAAAAAAAAAGTATAACTGATGAGCTAAGAAAAGAGATAAAATGGAATCATATAAAACACTCAGTTAAAACCACAAAAAGACAGAAAAAGAGTGGACCACAATAAAAAGGCGGGGGGGAGGGGGGACAAAGACTAAGGGCAACAATTAGTAAACAGCCATAAATATGGTAGATAATCCAACTATATTAATAATCACTTTGAATGACAATGGTCTAAATCCATCAATTTAAAGATAGAGATTGTCAGAGTGGATTAAAAAACAAGACCCAACTATGTTTTGTCTACATAAAGCCCACTTTAAATATAAAGCACATATAGACTGGGGTGCTTGGGTGGTTCATTTGGTTGAGTGCCTGACTCTTGATTTCAGCTCAAGACATGATCCCAGGGTCATGGGATCCAGCCCTGCATCAGACTCCATGCTGAGTGTGGAGCCTGCTTGGGATTCTCTCCTCTCTCCCTCTGCTCCCACCCTGTTTGTGCTCTCTCTCTCAATCTCCAAATAATAAAATAGAATAGAATAAAATAAAATAAAATAAAATAAAATAAAATAAAATAAAATATTAAAGCACATATAGATTAAAAGTAAGCAGATGGAGAGAAATATATCATGCTAACACTAACATAAAAAAATGAAATTAGCTATATTAATTTCACACAGAGAAGACTGACAGGAAAGTTATCAGAGATAAATAGGGACACTATATAATGATAAAGGGGTCAATACTCCAAGAATGCATAAGTCCTTAACACATATGCACGTAACAACAGAGTGTCAAAATACATGAAGCAAAAACTGATAGAACTGCAAGGAGAAATGGATAAATCCCTTATTAGGTTTGGGACTTAAATACCCCATATTCAGCAGGCAGAAAATTAGTAAGAACATAGTTGAACTCAGCACCATCCATCAGTTGAATATAAATGGACATCTATAGACTACTTCATCCAACAGGAGCAGAAAGTGCATTCTTCTCAAGTTTACATGGAACATTCACCAAAATAAGCTACATTCTGGGCCAAAAACAAACCTTAACAAATTTACAATAGAAATAATACAGTGTCTTCTCTCAGACCATAATGAAATTAAACTAGAAATCAATAACAGAAAGAGAACTGGAAAATCCCTAAATCCCTGAAGGTTAAGCAATGCATTTCTAAATAACACATAGGCCAAAAAAGAAACCTCAAGAGAAATTAAAGGAAATTTTGAACTTAAAATTAAAGTACAATCTTTCAAAATTTGTGGGAGGCAGCAAACCAATGCTACAAGGAAATCTATAGCATTGAATGTACTTACTAGAAAACAAGAAACAGCTTTTTAAAAATGTTTTCAATAAAAGGAAATAAAAAGAAGACAAGGGACATCTAATATCAATCATCTAAGCTTCCACCTTAGGAAACTAGGAAAAGAAGAGGAAATTAAATCCAAATTCAGGGAACCACAGTGCAAGAAGAATATGAACATCAGCAGAAAGAGCTGAAGGAAGTCTACAACTCCATCACTACCAAACTGTACCAGAATGCAGGTGTGCGGGGAGGAATGCTTGAGGGCTCGCCCCATGGTGGAGCTCCTCCATCTGGCATTGCTTCCTCTGGGCCTACCACTGAAGAGGTTGATTAAGCCAACATGAGCATAGATTTAGCATTGCTACACACAGAACATCAAAGAACCCAAATCTGTAGTAAATTCCATGGAAGTTTTAAAGTTGAGCTGCTATAGTAAATAACGGCATTCTTGATACTTAAACATGGAATATGTGTATAGAGAAAGGAAATAACATTACACTTTGTAAGTACTGTATGGTAAGTGGAAAATGCAATTTAAAATTGGCACCAGATAAAACAAACAAAAAATCTACAATTCCACCACAAATTTTTACTGTATTCAGATGTAGTTGTCTTTTGTTTTGAGGATACAAGACAAAAATATGAAGGTGTGTTTCCCTGGGACCTGAATGGTGTTAATTATGAGAGCAGATGTTTGAGAGTACAAGCACCAATGACCAAATCACAGTGCTATCTACATGATTTAAAATATATATTTTTTTAACATTTTATTTATTTTTGTGAGACAGAGAGAGAGAGAGACAGAGCATAAGCAGGGGAGGAGGAGAGAGAGAAGACACAAAATCCAAAGCAGGCTCCAGGCTCTGAGCTGTCAGCATAGAGCCCGATGAGGGGCTCAAACCCACAAACCGTGAGATCATGACCTGAGCTGAAGACAGACGCTTAACTGACTGAGCCACCCATGTGCCCCTACAGGATCTTTAATAAATGCATTTTTGTATGTGTTTGTGATATGTGAGGTCTCTAAAGTGTGGGACCCGGGCAAGGACCCATCTTTTCCAAATACAGTAGATCTTATACTCATTTAACAACTGAGAAAACTGGACTTCAATGTATCAGTCAGCATAAAACGCTATTTGAAATAGAAACATCTATAGACAGTTCAAACAGAAATTTCATACACAAATTATGAGTTTGCAAAATGATAGGAAGGGATAGGCATGGAAATAGAAGACTACTTTCTCTTACAACAAGAAAGGGAAAACTAGAAGCAGATACAGTTGGGCCTTGTTTTGGGGAGAGTGGGTATAGATATGTAGACTTGATGCACAGAAGATGAAAAAGTCCCCAACCAATGGCTTCTTTTGGTCAATGGAAGGAGGAGGAGACCAGCTGAGGAGACAAGCAGAGTGAGGTAGGAGGTTTGAGGAGAGAGAAAAAGGTATGAAAAGCCATTATGGAAAGTGGGTAAAGGAGCACATTCCAGGAACCTGGTATGATTGCCAGACAGTGTTTCAGGTTCACCTGGGGCTGTTCATCAGTAATTTATAGAAAATCTGTCTAATTACATGCTCTATTTTCACAACCTTTGCCAAGTTCCTTCTCTGGTTTTCAGTTCCACATTCTAAAATAGTGATGATAAAAAGCTTATCTAGTAATATCATTTTGTGGAACTTAGAACTTGTTTTTCACCCTAGATATGTCACATATACAGTCCCAGCCCAAGCCCATAGCCCATCAGAAAATACCTCATTCTCCCAAAGTTCCCCTTTACTACCTCTTGACATCCCTCTTCTAACCCAGACTCCCTCAGAGCTCCCAGCCCCGAGGTCTAACCAGAGCTACCACAAGCCATGAGACCCAGGCCCACAGCAGAGGCAAAGGTAAGTCTCTCCTGCAGGCCCACCCATAAAGGAGGTCATCCCAAAGTTGAAAGAAGAGGAAGTTTGAAGAAAGGGCCTGAGTCAGTGTCACATTAAAGGTTCTACCTCACAGAGGTGTGGATGGAGAGAGCTTGTTTCTTGACAGGAAGAAGGATAAGGAGGATGGGAGGAAAAAGGGAGTAGAACAGTACAGGTTAAGTAAAGAAATTATGGTCATTAAAAGGTCTGGAGGCCTTTTTGTCAGGATTCTGAGGTGGGGAATATCTTCCTAGGCATTTCCATTCCATTTAATGTGACTTCCTACATCAATGTTCTTTAACTAGAGTGTATATACACCTGAGGGTATAAAAAGACTCTTCAAAATACTTGGATAGGGGTAGTGGAAACAGGATGAATGTCCATACCCTCAAATCTCATATGTACTCTTTCTTAAAATTGATTGGAGACATTTATTTCCCATCCTGTCTCTCACAACTGTCTTTATTTTAAAAAGAGGAGGGAGGGGCACCTAGGTGGCTCAGTCGGTTAAGTGACTGACTTCAGGTCAGGTCATGACCTCCCGATTCACTCATGAGTTTAAGCCCTTCATCGGGCTCTATGCTGACAGCTCAGAGCCTGGGCCTGCTTCAGATTCTGTGTCTACCTCTCTCTCCCCCCATCCCGCACTCGCTCGCTCTCTCTCTCAAAAGTAAATGAACATTTAAAATAATTGAAAAGAATTAAAAAGAGGAGAGAAAGTCATAACCATTCCTTTCTCTCCCATTCCTTTTCCCTTTTCCTTTCTTGCTCTACCTTTCTCTTCCTGAATAATCCAGTCCTATAGCATTCAGGAAAGGCAGAGCAAAGCTAATCTCTGTGCTAGCAGTGAGATGGGTGGGGTGTAGGAGAACTGAAGTGGCCCACTGTAAGGTGTCAGAGCCCGAGCAACGAAGGGATATCAACCCATGTGCCAGTCTAATGTTGGGAAGGAGAGAATCCATGGGGGAGAGCTCCTTGTTCAGTGTCAGAGCCAAAGCACAGTGAGGAATGGGGTATGACATCCCAGAGCCCAAACAAGGGAAGGAGGCATCCTTGTGGAGGAAAGGCCCGGCACAGAATATTGGAGAGAGTTAAGGAGGGCATTTATGTGGAACAAGGGGTAGAGACAGATGAGAAATTGGCTTTATACAGGGGGATTGATCAAAAATTAAATATATTAAAGATCAAGAGCCAGGATTCTCCCTTTTAGAGAAGAGAGGTACAAATATTCAAAGGGCAGGGGGTCTAAAATAAGCCCTGGGGTATTTTATTAGAATTGGCAGTTTTGCTGTGAACTTATGGTTTTTAATATATGTAGATAAATATAGAAATAAATACAGGCATAAATGTGTGTTCCCTAGTCTTGTCTACTGGGAGAACCTAGGAGCAGCAACAGTCCAACAACAATAAACATACTTTGCACTCAGATCTTGATTCCTTGAGTAATTAGCTGGTTCTAATCCTGAGGAGGGAAAGTATGAGGTGAGTCTGGAATATCTCTTTGCGTTGGAAGGGAAATGCTCAAATAAAGATGGAGATCTGCCAAAAGGACTCAGACGCCAGCCTGAAGGGGTTCCCACTGACCAAATAGAAAACAATTTGAGCATCAGATAAATAATGATCGTAACAGATTATAAACTATTGAATAAAACTGAAAAGTATGAGTCCAAACACATATACTTAGATAAATGAATAAATTAAAAGTTTGGTAAGAAACTATTTACATAGTTTTAAAGAATCTCCTAACAAAATATGTATTATATATAAAGTAGAAAAGAGTAACTTCATATAGTAAAGAAGCCTGGAATTTACCACATCAGTCAAGTGATCAAAGTAAATATTATTAGTAATGGGTCTAATTAAAATCACACACCACTGAGATAGAATACATCAAGAAGAATACAGAATTATTTCTGAGATACTCCTGCCTAAAATACATAATCTGAATCTAACATGAGAAAATATCAACCAAACCCAAGATAATGTGTGTTAGAACTGCCTCTGCCATGGAGTGGGACCATAAAAGCCCATTTTAGGGGACACAGTGAGGGGAAAGAGAAAATTGACTTCCTGTGGACAATTGTTCTTCCTTTTCCTGATTCAGTACTAGGTTCCAGATAAAACATATTAGATTCTTCTGAGAAGTTTCTCTGAGTAGCAGTGATGTTGTTACATGGAACAGAGCACTTTTGTCCTGGGTCTGAGGCTTGGACACAGCTGGTATTTTCCCTCCATGCAAGTCTATTCACTAGACCTTTGGCTGAAGGAACAAGCCTACTGACTTAACATTCCAATTGGAATTCCCTGGACTTAGTGACCTCCAGATGGAAGCAAGGATCTAGGCCAAGCTGGGAAGAGGAAGATAAAGATGTCAGGTTCTAAGCTCATTTTCCTGCACACATATTCCTGCCCTCCTCCTAAAGAGTTATTGCTATGGACTTGATGCCAATGTATGGATTAGGAAACTGGGGCTCTGATGAAGTCTTGGCAACAAAGGATAGGGATCTAGGGGCACCTGGATGGCTCAGTCAGTGGAGCGTCTGACTCGATTTTAGTTCAGGTCACGATCCCAGGGTGGTGGGATTGAGCCCCACATCAGGCTTTGCACTGAGCATGGATCCTGCTTAAAATTCTCTCTCTCTCTCTCTCTCTCTCTCTCTCTTTCTCTCTCTCTCTCTCTCTCTTTCTCTCTCTCTCTCTCTCATTCTCTGCCTCTCTCCCCTGCTCATGCTCTCTCACTCTCTAAAACAAACAAACAAACAAACAAACAAAGGCTAGGGATCTAGACTCCCGGGCTACATAGGAGCCTAACACAGTCCAGCACAAATAGTCTCTACCCATTTCTAATAGTCTCTACCATAAGTCTCTTTATTATTATTTAGCCCCACATACTCCTTCATGGCTTCCTTAGGCTGGTCCCTTCCACCTTTGTGGGAATACAGGGAGTAGGATCTGCTCACCTGCATGTTGGTAGTACTTTGGGCAAAAAGAAGCAGAGCAGATCTGCTTTACCACCAGGTTCATAGGGCTCTTGGATTTGGATGCTTCTGAAAAGAGAAAGAGAACAGAGATGGAATCTGGGAAGACTCAAGGTAAGTTTGGGCAGATAGAGGAGGCTTGACTACATATACATGGTTGGCTGTTTCTACCCTCCCAGAGCCCTGGGACAAGGTCTGAGAGGGGATAGCTACTGGATTCTGGGGGGTCTCTTTTCTGACCTGAACATAGAACGAGGAAGGAGTTGGAGACATTGGAGGTGGGAAGGGTAGGCCTGGACATGGGTGAGATAAGCAAAGCATTCAGGGCGCTCACTCTGAGGTCATGAAAGTAATGGTGCGAGTGAGTGCCTCTTTAAATTTGTGCTCTAGGTGACTCACTTAGCTCACTGCAGACGAAAGGAGGAAGGCACATGAGAAAGTGTGACTACAGAATCAGAGGAACAGAGGTTTATCTCCCTTAGGCCAGAATCTGCCTTTGTCTGTGGGAGGGTAGGTTTCTATAGCAACTCTAATTGTGTTCTACCTTTGGATGGAAGATAGTTTACCCTTGCTGCTTATAATAAAATGGAAGAGGAAAGGATAAATTGAAAAAATAAACTTTTAAACACAAAGGAACCAGTACTTGATGATTTGGAAAATTTCCTGCCTATCAAGATAGCATGCTCTAGAAACAAGACTAGAGATATGGCCAGAAAACCATTTCCTAGAGATGGTTAAAGATGCTTATGAATACATGAATATGCATGTTAAACAACCATCTCAGCAGAAGCAAGGAGGAGAGATGTGGTTATCCAGAAAGACTGTGGAGGACCCTCTGATGGGATGGTTTGGACTCCCCATGTATTTCACAGATACTTGTTTTGTTTTTGAGAATGTCATACCAGCAGAAACACTGGACTGAAAGGGACAGAGATGTGACAGAATGAAGAAATAATTATTCCTGTGGCAGAACCAAAAATGCAGAGTCCAGAAAGGGTAGAGCTGCCACCCCAGCATGCCCAGAGGACAGAGCACTGAGCCACAAAGGATTATTCTTAGGCATGGAATCCAGTGGAATTTCCTCTACTAAGTTTTGGTTTGCTTGGGATCTGTGACCCTTTTTGTCCTTCCAATTTCTCCTTGTTGGAATGCAATGTCTATTCCATCCTCTTCTATTTTTGAAGCAGGTAACTTGTTTTTTAGATTTTGTAAGTCCACAGGTGGAGAGGAATTTTCTCCCTAGATGGATCATGGTTGGAGTCTCACCCATACCTGATAGAAATGATTTAGAAGATGGAATTCAAGACTCTGAGTTAATTATAGTTAGACAAGATTTTAGATTTAGAGTTGATGCTGGAATAAGTTAAAAGTTTGGGTAACATTTAGACTGGGTGAATGTATTTTATATATGGGAAGGACATGTATTTGAGGGGGCAGTCAGAGGGCAGAATGATATGGATAGAATTCCATCCTCCAAAAAGATAGACTGAAGTCCTAATCCCCAGTACCTGCAAATGTGAATTTATTGGGAAATAGGGTCTTTACAGATGTCAATTAAGGCGAGGTCATACTGAATTAGGGAGAGTCCTAATCTAACAGGACTGGTGTCCTTATAAGGAGAGGAAAAGAGACACAGAGAAGAAAATGGCATTGAAGACCTGGAGAGAAATAAGGAGAAAACAGCCATGTGAAGATAGAAGCAGACATTAAAGTTACACTACTCCAAGCCAAGAAATGTTTGAGGGGACCAGAAGCTAGGAGAATCTGTGGTACATCCAGGCAATGGAATATTATTCAGCACTAAAAGAAATTAGCTATCATGTCATGAAAAGACATGGAGGAATTTTAAATGCATGTTACTAAATAAAAGAAGTCAATATGAAAGGCTACAGACTGCATGATTCCAGATATACAACATTCTCAAAAAGGCAAAATGATAGATGGTAAAAAGATCAGTGGTTGCCAGGGGTAGAGGAAAGGGAAGGATGAATAGGTGGGGCACAGAGCATTTTTAAAGGGGTGAAACTACTCCAAATAGTACCATAATGGTGGAGACATATCATTACACATTAGTTAAAAAGCACTGAATGAACATCACCAAGAATGAACACTAATATCAACTATGGACTTTGGCTGATAATGAGGTATAATCGTAGATTCATCAGTTATAACAAATGTACTGCTCTGGTGTAGGATGTTAACAGTAAGAAGGCTAGGGAGAGAGGGAGTATATGGGAATGTCCTATATTTTTTTAATGCTTATTTATTTATTTTGACATTTATTTATTTTGAGCATGTGAGTGGGGAAGTGCAGAGAGTGAGAATCCTAAGCAAGCTCCACACTGTCAGCACAGAGCCCAACACGGGGCTTGATCCCACAAACCGTGAGATCATGACCTGAGCCAAAATCAAGAGTCAGATGCTTACCTGACTGAGCCATTCAGGTGCCCCTGTATTTTTTTTAATAAGCAAATGATTTAAATAAACATTTCTCCAAAGAACATATGCAAATGGCCAATAATCATATAAAAAATTCTAAACATCATTAACCATTAAGGAAATACAAATCAAAACTATAATGAAATACTACTTCACACTCACAAAATGGCTATAATCCAAAAGACAGAAAATAAGTATTTTTGGTGATGATGTGGTGGTCCTGGTATATAGCTGGTGGGAATGTTAAAAAGTGCAGCTACTTTGGAAAACAGTGTGTCAATTCCTCAAATTATTAACCTTAGAGTTACCATACATTCCAAAAAATCCAGCAGCTTTTTGGGTCACTTGGCAAACAGGCTGGAGTAGCACAGCCAAATGAGAAATAGGCAGCCTCCAAAATCAAAAAAGATCTACGAGGCATTGTGGCTCTATTTTTGTTATAGGAGTGGCCAGATGAAGCACTTAATCCTTCTTAGCAGGAATAGGCCAACATGCCCCACATCACTGGACTCCTAGAAATTTCACTGAGGTAGAAGGCCTCTGAATTTTTGTTGGATTAATTTCCCACTCTCTGACACACAAATATCTGACCAGTAAGTCTAGAGTCATCACTACTTGGCTCACTATCAGCATAATGTCATCTCAATATAATGGACTCAGTGTGATATACTGAGGAAGGGAAAGATGATCGGAGTCCTTGCAAACTAAATTATGATATAGAGCTGGAGAGTTGATATACCCCTGAGGTAGGATAGTGAAGGTGTTGAAAGAAAACTGCTTCTTATTGTCTTAATTTGGAGATTAAGTATGGTTAAGAGATACATATGGGTGCCAAGATGACAAGGGGTGGCTGTTGATGGTTATAATATTATGTGTCAATTGGACTAAGTTATAGTACCCAGTTGCATGCTGAAAGTCCAGATGTTGCTGTGAAGGCATTTTTAAGATATGTTTAAAATTTAAATCAGTAGACTTTGATTAAAGCAGCTTACCCTCTTTAATGTAGGTGGGCCTCATCCAATCAACTGAAGTTCCTAAGAGAAAACACTAAAGTCCCTTTCAAGGAACCCTGCCTACAGATTGCCTTTGAACTCAAGACTGCAACATTAGCTCCTGCAGAAATTTTCAGCTTGCAGCTCATCCCAGAAAACTTCATCCCTCACAACTATGTGAGCCAATTTATTAAAATACACACACACACACACAGAGAGAGAGAGAGAAAGAAGAGAGAGAGAGAGAGAGAGAGAGAGAGAGAGAGAGAGAGAGAAACCTTCTATTCATTCTGTTTATCTGGAGAAACCTTACTAATACAAGGCTAAGGCATGTGGGGTTTCTTTTTAAAGTAATGAAAAGATTCAAAATTGATATGATTATATTTACTCTGTGAATATACTAAAAACCACTTAATTACACACTTTAAATGGATGAATTCTATGGTATGTGAATTATATCTCAATAAATCTGTTAAAAATATCTATAACCACAAAATGTTTTAAGCATATTAGCTAAAAATGTAAAGGGAACATCCAAGGAGAAGTGGCTGTGAGAGTTGATGAACTTTTGATGAACTCTTGATGTTACTTGATGAACAGAACTTAGAGGTGAAATTTCTCAACCATTATCTCTTCAAATATTTCTTCTTGCCTAATTTCTTTCTCTCTCTCTTTTCCTTCTTGGACTCTAGTTACAAATATGTTAGACTTGTTTTTTATTGCCCCATATCTCCAGATGCTCTGTTTTGTTTTTGTCCCCTCTGTTTAATTTGTGTTTCACTGTTGGTTTCTATTGATTTATGTTCAGGTTTAAGGATTTTATACTCCAGTGATTCCAGTGTACTATGAGTTAAATGTTTTATAAATCATTAAAGGGATTGAAGGAATGGCAGTCAAGGAGCCAGCACTACACGTTACAGTCACATCACCACCAGGTTTCAAGGTCAGGAAATTATTTCTGCTCCTGCAAGTTCAGAAAACTAGGAAACCACTGCAGTTGATACAACTGCCCAATATTCACAAAGCTGCTGGCTTAGAATGTGGAATCTGGCCACTGCAAAACTCTTGACAGCTGACGTCCATACATCAGCTGCCATCACCCCAATAAAAATGACTTCTACCTTCCTTCCATCTTCCAAATCTAACACAAATGTACCTCACTGGAGAAACCTAAATTGCACTTGGAATTCTAGTAACAAGTGAGTCTTGGAAATGACGTTTTTACCTTTCCAAAATCTGTAATACAGGGAGAGGTTGAGAACACAGAAGAGGTAGAAACAACTACTAAGTGACAATAGATAATATATAGTACATTCCACCCCTTTGTTGACATAATACATAAGTTTCTATCATACATAAACTTCCAATCAACAAAGTAGAAAATATAATAATATAGTAATATAATATAATATAATATAATATAATATAATATAATATAATACAATATAATATAATTACCCCTCATTTAAATGAAAATGCACTTACCCTCTGCCCAAAAGAGGGGCTTAACAACTAAAGCCCTATTACTCTCAGTTTTTGTCTATTGGTGATGTTCGTTTCTCTTCCAGCTCAGCCACAATCCCATCTTGATATCCTATAATCTAATGAACCAAATTATAAAGTTAAGCACCAACAACATACCTTATATAAAATAGGTATGGTAAGGGAAAGGAAGAGTGGAAAAAAGGAAATCGGTTAATAAATACAAATATATACATGACAAAGCAAGAAAATATGCATAACTACCACAATTCTCATTTCTCTAAGGTTCACAACCTTGTCCAGATCTTCATTTTTAAAGGGTCTGAAGCTTTAGCAGTCCTACCTTTATTTGGTCACTGTAGTGCACCTGGAGAATCCCCTGGTTTCTAAACACAGTTCTCTTTGCCTCATTGTGCAAACCCTGTTTTCTCTTGGAAATTAGAATCAATCACCTCAGCCACTGCAGTCACATCTTTCTTTGTATGTTAGATCAGTGACACGAGGAGCACAACATTCCCAGGTGACAGTTTCAACTGCTAATTTGATGGAACTATTGCATGTCTCCTCATGAAAACATTCTTTCTTTGTGCATTAAGCCCTCTAAAATCAGCAGTGACCAAATATTTAAAGATGGAAAGAAAAAAATTTGCAATTGTGGGGGCAGTAAAAGGAGAAATTCCCACTTTAACTCCTAAATTTCTAGCTCTGTGCATTCTAGCTATGAGATAAACAGCATTGTATATTGGTTGTTAGATTAGCACATGTTTCACACTGTAGAATAGCATCCGACCTCCAAAAGTGTGGTTTCTCAGCTGGTGGAGCAGGACCATTCTACTGTCCTATAAAGCCAGCTGCTTATGGATATTAGGAAACATGATTACACAAGGAAAACAGTGAATACCATGAGCTAGAACCCATAGTTTCTTCCTTCTGCTGTCAATAATTATTTCCTTGAATAAAAGCAATGAAATGTGAGAGCTGTGAGGGTGAATAAGGCATTCTAAAAGTCTATAGATGATGGAGCTGGCAAAGCATCTGAGGAGGAAAGTTAATACATACCCAGAATGACTATTCTAGTGAGAAAATTTGTTCTGTCAGTAATTGAAAGGACATTGAAATCAACTTGTTACCAGGTGGCTGGTTGGTACTCTCAGGGTATAGCATTCATCTCTGATGTTGGCAAGTTGGGCTTCCAAATGTGATGATAGTTCAGTCATGGAGAGGGAGAGTCCCATGTTGTGAAACCCAAGCACAACTTTGAGCAAGCATCAGAATGGCTGAATAAAAAGACAGATTGACTTCTACAAACCTTGGCTTTTCTGCTCCTCAAGAACATTTCTGGGGGCACCTGGGTGGCTCCATCAGTTAAGCGTCTCTTGATATTGGCTCAGATTTTGATTTCACGGTTGTGAGACTGAGCCCCACATTGGGATCCATTCAGAGATTCTCTCTTTTTCTGTCCCTCTGCCCCTCTCCTCCTTTCATGCTCTCTCTCTCTAAAATAAAAATAAAAAAATTTAAAGTATATTTCTTTGTGTACATAAACCACAATTTCTTCATCCATTCATCAGTTGATGGACATGGAGGGATTTTTTTGAGTCTATTATGGTTATGGGGGGGAGAGAGGGGAAAGTGGGTGATGGGTATTGAGGAGGGCACCTTTTGGGATGAGCACTGGGTGTTGTATGGAAACAAATTTGACAATAAATTTCATATTAAAAAAATGAAAATAAATAAAAACATACAAAAGTTCCTGCCAAAAAAAAAGTATATTTCTTGCTAGAAATACGTGGAACCGTATATAGACCAGGCTAGAATTTTCTTCCTTTGTCAAAGGATTACAGAGACTTCCCCATGAGGCCATGGGCTTAGGGAAAGTTTGCAAAACAACAGTAGATGGATGAAAGTCTGAATTATACACCTTATGTGTCCCATCAAGTCCTGCTCTCCATCTAAGTCACTTTTAATTGGTGGAATGTTTTTTCCAGTTTGCTTAGGGCAGTCTCAGTTTTAGCACTGAAAATCCCAAATCCTAGGAACTTTCTCAGTGCAGGTAAACTGGGAAAGCTAGTCACCTTGGTTACTGCACACACCCAACATCATGGCTTGGATTAAATGACATCCAGTTTATAATATGCATCTCCAGCAGCATGTTCTCTTAGAGTCCCATGATCAGGTATTAAGTTTCTACCCACCCACCGAGGCCTAATAGCATTTCAGAAGTTTTCCCAAAAGGAAAGAGTAATTTTCTAGAGAAAATATAGCTTTGCTCCAAAATCCTAAAGGCTTACATTGTAAGTTCCTTCAGGAGCTTGCCAGAGCCTCTGTAGTATCCAAATATATATGTATATTATGTACAAAGAAAGTACAGGAAGCTCTAATATATCTGTTACCCCTTCCCCTACACAATTTCTCCAATTTTTAGTATGTTGCATTTGTGTGGTACATTTGTCACAACTGATGAACCAATATTTATACAAAAGTTCAAAGTTTACATTATACAGTTCTGCAAGATTCACTGCAGATCTGGACAGATGTATAATCCTACAGTCTGCCATCAGAATATCACACAGAATAGTTTCACTCTCCTAAAATGTCCTGTGCTCCATCCATTCATCTTTATTCCCTTCCCCTGGACCACTAGCAACCACTGATCTTTTTTACTGTTTTCATGTTTTACCTTTTCCAGAATGTCATATAGTTTGAATTATGCAGTATGCAGCTTTTTTCAGACTGGCTTCTTTCACTTAGCAATATACATTTAAGGTTCCTCCATGGGTTTTTTTGGGTTTTTTGTTTGTTTGTTTGTTTTGTTTTTTTACAGCTTGATAGCTCATTTCTCTTCTTGCTGAATAATACTCAATAGTATGAATGTACCACACTTTGTTTATCCATTCACCTATTAAAGGACAACTTAGTTGTTTCCAAGTCCTGGCAGTTATGAAGAAAGCTTTTATAAACATTCCTATGCAGGTTTGTGTGTAAACATACATTTTTAACTCATTTGGGCAACTACCTAGTTGTGCAATCTTGACTCATATGCCAAGCCTATGTTTAGCTTTCTAAGCTGACACACTCTTCCAAAATGGCTGTACTATTTTGCATTCCCACCAGCAATGAATGAGAGTTCCTATTTCTCACATCTACTACACCTGCATTGCTTTACAACAAATTGATGATAACCATGTGAATCTCTTCCTCTCAAACTTCACTGGTGCAAACTGAGGTTTCTTTTAGGTCTAGCTCTTTGAAAGGCCCTAGGCTGAGGAAAGACCTATAAAAAGGTAAATGTTTATGAACATCAGGACCAATTTCACTATAGAATGTAAGCTTCCTAAAAGTTTCTCTTACACAGGCTGCAACCTGATTAACCCCAGATGAAGATCTTCTATATCATGACGGGAAATTTTTGAAGGTCAGTTTGGGAAGTGGATGGCTTAGCTGAACATTTGCGCCTTTAAACCTCTTTAAAGCAAGTTCACTTACACATCAACTTGGGACTTTTTTCCAAAGCTGCTATATGTGATGATTCTCCCAAGATATATCCCAGTAAGAAATTAAGCCTTGTTAATGGGAAAGGAATATCGCCCACTTCTATTTTCATGCAAATGGTCCCAGCAGGATAAAAAGGGGGACAGTGAAAGTGATGACACTGATCTAATTATCTGCAGGCCAATATCACCAAGTTCTTGAAAGGAACCCACAGAATGGCCTGACACAGACACACAAAACACAGCCAGGAAACAATTGGGACCTTAGCAACAAGGCAAAAACTGGCTTCTCTGTGCATAAAGAGCTGTTTTATGAGCATTTCTTGTTACTTTCCATTAAGTCCCACTACCTCTTCCAAACAAGGGTGCAGTCTATTTTTAATTGATGCCCCCTTGCCTAGAATCACTGACATGTACCTTTCCAACCTCTGCTTTCCAGGACTATTGTCCACTCACACAGCTTCAAGCCCTGGTTTCATGGGAAATGTAACACAGAAGAATAAAACTTCAGCGGATACAAACCCTCAGCATCTAAACACAACCTCTCACATCATCCTATTAACCACAAAATGAAATTAGGTTAAAAATGGCACATTTTAAAATAAGGAAAATGAGGGGCGCCTGGGTGTGGCTCAGTCGGTTAAGCGGCCGACTTCGGCTCAGGTCATGATCTCGCGGTCCGTGAGTTCGAGCCCTGCGTTGGGCTGTGTGCTGACAGCTCAGACCCTGGAGCCTGTTTCGGATTCTGTGTCTCCCTCTCTCTGACCCTCTCCCGTTCATGCTTTATCTCTCTCTGTCTCAAAAATAAACGTTAAAAAAAATTTTTTTTAAATAAAATAAGGAAAATGAAATCCGAGATGAGGCCACTTGACAAAACATTCAAAGCTAGCTAGCAAGTAGAAAGAGAGGAGTCCCAAGTCTAAGACTTTTTATACTGCACCACATTGCAGTTGTGTTAAGATGTCAACAAAATGAAGAAATGAGAGGTATGCTCCAAACAGCAACATTCAGTGCAATTCAGCAAACAGTTTCCTGGTTTGTGCTTTAGTTCCCTGCATCCAGCCTGCTTTACCTGGGTTCCAGAGCCCTCCCAACCTTTCCTGAGGAGCCTCTTCTCTGCATGGGATGGGCTCTGGGGCACCTGGGTGGCTCAGTGAGTTCAAGCCCCTCATCGGGCTCACTGCTGTCAAGCCTGTCAGCACAGAGCCCACTTCAGATCCTCTGTCCCCCTTGCTCTTCCCCTCCCTCACTTGCTCTGTCCCTAAAATAAAATAAAATAAAATAAAATAAAATAAAATAGGATAGGCTTCATCTCATCTCTCTCACCCATCTCTCTCTCAGTTAATCTGCTGTTAACTATGGTCCTATATCAAATCCTGGCTGCCTTATCCCCACCTTGTAGTTACCTAAGTACCATCACTGCCTGGGGCCAAGTCATGCCCTGTCCTGTTCCCAGATAAGTCTTTGCCTCCTAATACCAGCTCAGATAAAATCAAGTTCACTACAACCCCTTAGGGTCCTGGCCATCCCCCTTGGGGATCGGATTTACAGTTTACTTCCCCTGGCCCTACCTAAATCCAACCCATCCACTTCTCTAGGGCCTCAGTAAGGTTCCACACACTCTAGCAGAGGCAGTGTTTGGTAGGCAATTATCAAAGATTTTGGAGTCAGGCATTCAGGCCTGGGTTTCAATCCCATTAAATGAGCTGGGCAAGGTATTTCAGAAGTTCTATAAACTTCTATTTTCTTACTTGTCTATGGAGAATGATACAATGTACCTTGTGAGGAATCAGCACACAGTGATTGTTCAGTAAAGGCTAGATGTGTCCAAGATCATTATCTTCATTTATATTTAGTCAAAATTCTTTTACTGTTATTGAAGAATAACTTCACATTCAAATTAAATGGTAATAAATTGCCTTACTACTTAAAAATAGCTAACATTATTTAAGGAGTGAATAAATGATTAAATGAATGATTAAATAATTGAATGAATCAATCAGACTATTGGATATAGCTGGTACAAATGAATCAGTTCACTTAAACAAACGAATATTAAATACCATCATGTTCCAGCTACTATGCTGAGTTCTAGGTAAATAGCAGTGAATAAGACAGATGGGATCTTTGCTCTCAAAGAACTTATGGTCCAACAATTACTCTCTCCTTCCTTTGGTTTTTGATACAAAATCTACAATAACATTGCACAAAATGTATTGGAATTATTTGCTTTGGAAGCTGAGTCCCTTGTTGGCCTGTGAGAACCATGAAGGTAAAAGCTGGGTCTTCATTACTGCCTCAGGGCCTGGTAATGATTCACGACCTTAGGTACTAGCCTAATTTCCCATCCTTAACAGAGATTTTGCTCTGGATTTATGGATCCAGAGAGTGAATTTTAACTATATATATCTTAAAGGAAAGTGCCGGTGTTGTAAAATGAGTCCAAGATAGTATGTAAACTGAAGAGAGCAAGGGGTCAATGAGAGCCAGACTGCGCACCAAGGAGTAAGCCCATGGCAATGCCCAAATTAATTCTGGAGACCAGCATTGCCTGCTGCTCCCTGCTGCTCCTGCTATGCATTTGGGTAAGCAGCCCAGCTTAAAGAAACAGAACTACATGGACACTGTTAACCTGTGGAGTTTTAAACCTGCCCCAGTCCCAAACAAAATTTGGACCAAGACTGAGGAAATTTGAGAGTGGTCACCCTTTCCCTTGTCAGGAAAACCAGCTATGCCTTTAGAGGCTCAGGCCTGATGAGAAAAATGAATTCAGTCAGCAACTAACTGGACACTTGTACCAACAGGATGGGCCAAGGTTTCTTCACCTGCTTTCTGGTGCCACAGATATGGGGGGAGGACAGAAAATATGGACGAACAATAATTCGCCTCACTTATACAGCAGATGAAGAACGGGAAGCCTCAATGCAACTGCCTCACTCCCGTCAGAGCTTGTAGCTGGACATCATGAACATCGGACAGTATTGGTTTTCAACTGTCTCACAGAGGAACCCTTTGGAGTAAATGGTATCCAGTAAGTCATTTCATAAGGCAGACGATGGCAGAGCTCTTGTGGTTGGAGTGAGGACACGAGGATACGAGGCCTGCTCAGCCTCCTCCTTGTCCGCCGCAGTTGGCAGGGGTGGGAGGAAGGGAGAAGGAAGGGAGAGAGCTGGGGAGAGGATAGGAGGTTGTGGTTCATAAAAAGAAACCACCACACTGCAGAGCGTTGGGATTTCATATTCTTTCAGGGTATTATATACCAAAACAATGGTGAACGGGAATGGTCAGGAATGAGTAATAATGGGCTGCCAGGATCCTTGTTAACCATGGTGATTATCTCCCAGCTAAAGTCAACAGGCAGCAGACCGATAAAAGACACATCAGTTCTTCTGTTCACAATTCAATTAAACCTTTTAAAAAAAAAATATGGAAGCCAATTTATTCAGATATGCAAGCTAGGTCTCTACTCGGCAGAGGGGCATTTGTTCCTTATCCCTCATCTTCTCTGACTCTTCAAAACCAGAGAGGAAGAGGTGCCAAACCAGCTGATCAGAAAGGTCTGCACTCATGCAGGACCTTCTTTCAAAGGCCCTATGGAACCAGAAGCCTGCATCCCTGCATCCGCCTGTGGCCAAGCATCTTCGGACTTCCCCTCACCCACCACACCCCAGCTTTGGGCAGCTGCTCCCCAGCTGCAGCGGCTGCCAGCCCACAGACTGGAGAAAGAGGAATAAACTGTTGCCATTTATCACCTGTCAAAAATTCAGACTCTGCTTGTCCTGAACAGCATAGCCAGACACAAAAAGGAGACCACCAGTCAGAGGATAAGAAGGAGGGCTGAGGGGCCTGTATCCCACTTGCAGGGAAGAAGAAAGAAAGGTAACAATGGTTTTCCAATGTCCTTCTTCTTTTTTTGTTAATTTTTATTTATTTATTTGGAGAGAGAGTAGGGGAGGGGAAGAGAGAAAGGGAGAGAGAGAATCCCAAACAGGCTTTGTGCTGTCAGCAATGGCACCCCATTTCTATTGTCTTTCTGTCTAAGTAGGAAGGCAGAGTCTTCCAATGTGTGTCTCTTTAGAAATAAAAAGATCAGGCTGAGGGTCTCTGTTCTACCCCTTAACTGTGTGCCTTCCAGGGGCGCCTGGGTGGTTAAGTTGGTTAAATGTCCAACTTTGGCTCAGGTCATGATCTCACAGTTTGTGGGTTCAAGCTTCACATTGGGCTCTGTGCTGGATCCTGCCTCGGATGCTGGGTCTCCTTCTCTCTCTCTCTCTCTCTCTCTCTCTCAAAAATAAATGAACATTAAAAAAAAAACCAAAAAACTGTGTGTGCCTTTCAGAAACTTACTTGATCTAAGACCTGGTTCCTTCATCTGTAGAAGGAGGACAATATGAACACCTGCTTCAAGGTTTTTGCAGAGATCAGCTAAAAAATATGATGAGGCTTGTGAACTGTAAAGCACCGTATGTGTGATTACTGAGTATCTAAAGACTCCCTGGAAGCCATCTGGGTCTGAGTGTTACCGTCCCCTTGTTTCTGTTTTTTCCTGTGTAGAACCATGTAGAACCATCAGTGCCCAGAGGGACTGAAGGAATTAGCAACTTCAGCGCTGCCTGGGACAGCAGTCTAATTATACCACCACAGCAGCTGCAAGGTAACACAAGGCTTTGAACACTGACAGGCTGGGGATCCAGTGTTGCTTCTTACCACTTATGTGACACCTGACACAATATTTTCTCTGTGTCCCATAGGGCTAATAGCATACACCTTCAAGGTTAAGTTTAAGTGTCATACTGCCTAAAGTGCCTATGGGGCATCTGGGTGGCTCAATCGGTTAAGTGACCAACTTTGGCTCAGGTCATGATCTCAGGGTTTGTGGATTCAAGCCCCACATTGGGCTCTGTGCTGACAGCTCAGAGCCTGGAGCCTGCTTCGGATTCTGTGCGTCCCTCTGTCTTTGTCCCTCCTCTGCTCACACGCTGTCTCTCTCTCTCAAAAATAAACAAACAATTAAAAAAAAATTTTAAGTGCCCAGATCATTAAGAAAAAACAACTGGAAATCGGTACTTTTGTACTGGAGATGTGAATTTCACAAACTACCATTTCATATTTTCTTTAATTTTTCCAATCTTCCTCAAAAGTTGCAGGAGCAAGAGGATTGAAAATTTTCAGTTAAATGGTATCTCTTTCTCTTCTGGTTTAACAGTCTCTTTTCTGTATCCTGGTATCTCGGAATAAACGCTGAGGTTTTCTTTTTTCCCTCCTTCCTCTGATCCACCCCAGGAATGGCATTTGGATCTGTGAGGAGGAGTAAGATAGGTTACCAGCATAGGTTGGTGGCAGCTGGTGAGGAGGTCCTCACATCTCTTCAGGAAACTCCTTATACCTGGTCCCTAGACTGGTACACACGGAGGTGTTACTGATCCTACCAGATCTCTGGGGATGTCCTACACCAGTCTTCTCAGCACCTCGGAGCCCCAGCACTGAGCTGAGCAGAAACTTCTGAACACGCTGTGTGCTCTTCACACATCAGGGGAAGAGGCACTACCTATGCCACCTAGCTAGACTGCTTCTTGGCCACAGCTCCCTAGTCTGGCTGGACTCAGTGCTAACCCACAGGCACAACTTCTACTAGAGGCGGACAGCATCCCTGGGCCCTGGACCCAGGCCACTAGTTCCAGTGCTTTCACTTTCCTCACACTCATCTGAGGACTTCCATGGTACAGACACACAGACAGGCAGACAGACACACACACACAACTCAAGGTCACACAACTCAAGGTCATACCCTCAAAGGCGACTGAGGGGCCGGGGGAATGAGGACTCCAGTGTCTATCTTTTTTTTTTTTTTAATTTTTTTTTCAATGTTTATTTATTTTTGGGACAGAGAGAGACAGAGCATGAACGGGGGAGGGGCAGAGAGAGAGGGAAACACAGAATCGGAAACAGGCTCCAGGCTCTGAGTCATCAGCCCAGAGCCCGACGCGGGGCTCGAACTCACAGACCGCGAGATCGTGACCTGGCTGAAGTCGGACGCTTAACCGACTGCACCACCCAGGCGCCCCTCCAGTGTTTATCTTATCCTACCTCTTCCATGCTCTGTCTTCTCCTCCCAACACTAACCATGCTAGGAGAGGTGGGATGTCTTCCCGAAGGGCAATACTATTTCCTGAAATTTTTGTTTCACTTTTACATGAATATATGTGTATGTGTGCGTGTGCGTGTGTGTGTGTGTTAGGTGAGGATTAAAAAAAAATGTATTTCTTACCAGGAATTGTGGTCAAAAGGTCTGAAAATCACTGGCTAAATTTAAATTCTTGTTAAAAATTTAAGCTTTGCTTTTGATGTATAAGGGTAGCTTAAGACCTCTAGAAATCCATCTTTTTTTGTCAAAAATGTCTGACTCTGAAAACTATTGTCTTTCTAAGGATTCGGCAAAGAATTCAGGTCTGAAACTAAAAGCTGAATGATGAATACTTTGCTCTAGGTGGTATCTGCCCTTCCAGTGAAAGATAATGACATTGAGTCATTGAATAAGAAGCCACAGGGCGCCTGGGTGGCTCAGTTGGTTGGGCGTCCAACTTCAGTTCAGGTCATGATCTCAAAACTCATGAGTTCAAGCCCCGCATTGGGCTCTCTGCTGTCAGTGAGGATCCTCTGTCTCCCTCTCTCTGCCCCTCCCCTGCTCATTCTCTCTCTCTCAAAAATAAATAAACATAAAAAAAAAAAAGGAGCCAAAGATAGTAAAATTTATATTAAGATTCATCTGACTAGTCTAAAATGTATGATCCTCAATATAGCTTGTAGAAAAGCATGTATGCCCCTGGCAGCCATGGCCCAAGGAACACAACTTATTACCCCCTGATGTCTTGCCAGACATCTCAGAATCAAAGACATTCTGACTAACTTATATCCTATTACAAACAGTCCATTAATAATCCAGTGATTATCTTCAGCAAAATTGGGTTATTCATTATTCCTAGAGTCAAATTTAGGGGTAGGCCAGCCAGGCCATTTCCCAAGATCCCAATTTATAAGGAGAGTGAAAGCAGGTCTGGATCATATCATATCCACACAAACGGTTTTAAACAGTGACAGCTGCCCAGTTTCACTAGGAAAAAAAATCCACCAATAGAGTCAGGAGAAAGCCTCAGAGTACCTTGCGTGATATGAGAAGAATGCCTTGGAGTTTGGGTTAATCAGTGTAAGACCACCTCCCTCAGAATTCCATGCTCCTGATGGGGCCCTCACCTCTCTCTCCTTCCCTGGCTCAACACCCATAGCCTCACACTACTACCGTCTGCCTCAAGACCATCAGAATTAATCTCATATGCCCTTTATGCTAAAGTCGGACATCAAAAGGAGTCTGGACATCCTCATCCTCTGGGCTTTCATCCCCATTTGGTTCTCTATATCCTCTTTTCTGGTGCCACTGACCTCAGGAGATACCTTAGGAAACCCTTCCACTGTATCCACCTGGAAATCAAAGCCAGTCATCAGTAAACCCTTATATCCTCAATCTTTACTTTGCCTTCTTGTTCTAATGGAAACCTGATCCTTCTGGGAGGACACTGCTTCCCCAGAAACCCTCTCAAGTGGTTGTTTTTTAATCTCCAAACTCCTTGGTCTATGGAGTCCAGGTGGAGTAAATGTTCTCCTTGCCCATTATAACGCCTCTGCGTGTCCCTAAAACTCCTAGTTTTAATTTTTTTAATGTTTATTTTTTGAAAGAGAGAGAGAGACAGAGTGCCAGCAGGAGGAGGGGCAGCTCTGAGCTGTCAGCACAGAGCCAGATGTGGGATCAAACTCGTGAACAGTGAGATCGTGATCATGAAGTCAGCACTTAACCAACTGAGACACCCAGGCACCCCTAAACCTCCTAGTTTTAAATCATGTCACCAGACCATACTGCCCACTACCCTCTCTTGGTTGCTGTCATCTACTGACCTCTAGGTCATGCCTCCTCATTTCTTGGAAACTGTATTTCACTTTTATTCTTACTTAGTTATAATGTAATAGATAATTATATAATTATAATATATATATATAATATATATATATAATATAATATAATTATATCTCATTGAGACATAATTTCAGTAATCATGTAGATGTTCCTTCCTGTATCCTGGTTTCTGTTTTCCTTGGTCTCATCTCCTCCGATGATATTACCCTACAGCCCAACCCAGCCACTCATTCCCATAGTCTTATCCAACACCTTACTGTGAATCAATAATAGCATTTATCTCATCTCAGTTTCAAACATGCCACATTCTGATCAACACCATCTCGTGTCTTTCCAGTCTTAGTATCCCAGTTCCAACAAATCTTGGACCACACAGTAACCTGCAATCCATGGACCCCACTCCTTTTCACTACCACCCACTCTAGCACCCTGCTGCAGTTTCACTTCTCACTTGACCCAGCTTACAGTCCACGCTCTGTCATTATAATTTCTCCGCTACATGCACCTTCAACTTTCTTTTCCCTTTCTTGCTTCACTGTACTCATCTTGAAAAACCCCAGCCTCAGTGAGATGCATCTCTTCACTTCTCTCAGCCTGCTTCTGAGCAGCTGAACCTGGCTGGAGATAAATACACAGCCGTGCTGACTGGTCTGACTTTGTGTTCCTGACTCCTAAACTAGAGCAGGCTCTTGGAGCTGCTCAGGAATCAGGTCCATGGTTTAGTCTCTCTCCTGCTTTCTTAAGGAAGTAGTTCACCCATTTTCCTCTCTTTAAACCTCCATCTTTTCTTCCATCATTGCTTCTTCTTTCTCAGAGAAAGTAGAAACAGTCTACAGAAGTTCCTGCAGCTGCATCAGCCCATTTTCCCTTAGACACGTCTGTGCCCACATTCTCTACGTTCTCCCCTGTTCCTGTGAATGAAAAGTCTTTGTGGGGCGCCTGGGTGGCGCAGTCGGTTAGGCATCAGACTTCAGCCAGGTCACGATCTCGCGGTCCGGGAGTTCGAGCCCCGCGTCAGGCTCTGGGCTGATGGCTCAGAGCCTGGAGCCTGTTTCCGATTCTGTGTTTCCCTCTCTCTCTGCCCCTCCCTCGTTCATGCTCTGTCTCTCTCTGTCCCAAAAATAAATAAATGTTGAAAAGTCTTTGCTCCTACCTAGGGCCAGTTCTGTTGGTTGTATCTAAAGCATCTAAAATCTAACCTCTTCTCCTTACCCATATCATTACCTCTTTGGTCCAAGATACTAAACCTGGTTTACTGCAATAAATCTCCTGACCAATGTCCCTACTTCCTCCCTTGATTCCTAAATCTATCGTCTAAACTTTTTAAAATGTGTCAGTTTGTGTCACTCCTCTGCTCAAAACCCTTCAGTGGTTCCTATCTCCTTCAGAATAAGAGCCGAGAAGCTCCATAGAGTAAACCATTCTCTATTCTCTGAGTCCTGTATGTACCACGGTGATAACACTTCTCACACTGAATACTAATGAGCTTATTCACTGGTCTGTTATTGCCTACTCTATTAATTCCTTGAGGACATGGGGTGGGGGCATTTTCTTTTTCTTTTCAATTTTGGTATTCTCAGCTTCTAACACAGTGCTTAATACCTAGAAGGAGATCTATAAATATTCATTGAATTTTAATTGCACATAACCACAGTGAGTCTGCCTAAACCTAATTTTTCTTGCAGGAAAGTCCCGATATATTCCCAACTAGACTATAAACTCCATGAGGATTAAGATTGCATCTGCTTCATTCACAGCGCCTAGCATGACATCTACTATGTAGTGGGTGCTGGGGAAATGGCTACTGAATGAATGAGTGATGAATAAGTAATGAAATAAAGGTCCTACACCTCAGGCTGACCCAACCCCCCCCCGCCCCCCGCCATGAAATGCCACTGTCATGTCCAGAACAGCAACTTGTACTTTTCTGAGAGAAGGCTTAGAGCTGTTAACTTCTTTCAGCAGTGCCGAGTTGGCAAAGGGGAACTGCTAGCCTCGTTTCCCGGGCTCAGCTGGCTGGGCTCCGAGCTCCATGCCTGGCTCTGGGGTAGGGGGAGAAAGGGAAGGCAACTATAGATCACTGCTTTGGTGAAGTGAGCAACACTTGCTTCCGTAAAGAAAATATCTTCTCTATTTACCTTCACCTCAAGTCAGAAGAGCTCCTGACCAGCCAGCTTTGTCCCCAAACTCTTTCTTCTCAGTCTCAGGAAGCTAGGAGCCAGAGCTCACTCCTTCTGTTCTGGTGTGTGGTCTGAGTTTCAATTCTGTCTGGCAGACAGTATGGAGGACCCCAGGTCAGCAGGGTCATCAGAATGCTAAGAGGAAATCTGATTGATGAGCAAGTGTCAGCAGGAATGAATGGGAGCCTTAATTAATGACTTCTGCCCTATTTCAAAGAAAGGTTCCCTTACACCCAGTTCTCTCTTTTCTCTGAAAAAAAAAAAAAAATTGGGGTGGGTGAGGAACTGAGGAAGAAAAGGAGGAAAAAACACCCCTATAATCCAAAGTTTTCTAAACGACATAAAGGAGACTTCAAAGACAGACATGGTCAGTTTTTTATGTGCAAGACTGGTTCAGTGATTCTCTCCTCTCTTTGTTTCCATGGACAGCTAGGCTCCATTCCAAAGCTAAAAAATAAAAGGCCACATTGTTCTGAGGGGAGCTTGCTTTTACAAGAAATTTCCTCCTCACCACTGGGGCAAATTAACTGCCTCGGCCCTGGGTGCTCTGGGAGTATTTCTTCCAGAGCTGGCTCAGCAGGCCAGCCCTCCATTCCTGCCCTGCTTACTCTCACCAGAGGAGAAGTATAATCTGCCTAGTCCATTCAACAGACTTTGCAAACTGACCAGCCTGGTGAAAGATCACAAGTCAGAGAGATAAGCATGGTAACAGGTCTGATCAGGGTTCGTGTGCAACAGGGGCAACATTAGATTCCAGGATTCCTAGAACGGGTAGTGTCTAAACTGAGGCTTACGTTCAGGAATTTTAGTTGATAACCCAGTATTGAACATCTGCCACATGCCTGGCCATGTAGATGGATGATGTAACAGAAGGTAAAGAGGAAAGTTCCAAATCACAGCTCAGGAAACCACTTAAACTCTCTGTTCTTGGAATCCTCACCTCTAATGTAGATTTCATCAATATCTATTTCCAGAGGTTGCTGAGGGAGTGATGAAATGAGACAATATAGGTAAAATTCTTATGTGGTATGTGCTTGGGACATAGAAGCTAATCATTCCACGATAGTTTAGAAAGGGGAAGGGGAACCCTCCCAGTCTAGTGAGAACAACATGAAACATAAGTAGTCACATTGTGTCCTAGTAAGTTCTAGCTGCTATAACAAATTAACATAGACCGGTGGCTTATAAACAACAGAAATTTATTTCTCACAGCTCTACAGGCTGGAAGTCCAAAATCTGGGGGTCCCACAGTCAGATTCTGGTGAGACCCCTCTTCTGGGTTGCAGACTGCCTCCTTCTTGCTGTGTTCCCATTCACGAGGGCTTCATTCTCATGACAAAATTACCTCCCAAAGCCCCCCACCACTCCTAATACCATAGCATTGGAGGTTAGGGTTTCATTAATTTGGTGGTGGCGGGGGAGGGGGGCACATTCAGTCCATTGTGCTTTGTGATATTACAAAGGCTACAAAAGGTGTACACAAATATAAGTATGAAGTAGAGTGTACACAGAATAGTCACCGTGAAGGGAAAGTTTCAGCACAGATTTAACAAAGAGCCAAATTCTATCTGAGTGTTGAAAATCAAATAATTCACCAAGTTAAAGAAACTGGGAGACCATCTGAAGAGGAGGACCAGTAAAACTACATCAAGCGTCATACTTATCAAGGATGAGGGGAGATTCAGTAACAGATGGCACAGTGGGATGACAGAAGCCACCAAACCTATCAATGGATTGGACATGGGTTGAGGGCAGTGGGAGAAGTCAAAGATGGCTGAGGATGGGCTTGGTGGCAGGAAGATGGTGATGCCCCAAATTAATCTCCCAAGAAACAAGGCAGAGTTGCTCATTCAGGGCAAAGAGGAAAGAGCAGATTGAGTGGATCCACAAATCCCAACCAGTGGGGAAAATTCAGATGCTTTTATGCTTCTGGAAGCGGTGAGCAGGAGAGAGGACAGTTAGCTAACTTGGCCCAACATCCTCAAATTGTAACAGACCCCACTTCTGCAACTCCATCACCTCTATGAATTACTGCTGAAACCCTCATCAGATATTCCTCTGGCAGCCCTGTCAAGCAAGTGAGGACACTTGTCCTCACTTTAAAGAGATGAAAAAGCTGGACCAATGAGTAGCACTTAACTGAAAAAACTGTAGGTCTGTTAATGAATTATCTTAAGTGATGTCACTGATTGTGTTTGAGTTAAAATCCAGGATCCAGTTTGCTGAGTTTTGTAAAAACACCTGAAACTAGTAAGTCAAATTGTTTTCTAATGAAAAACTAGGTCTATATGAAGTTAATATACAAACATTACTTTTTACAGATAGTTTTTTTTTTCTTACCACTGTACATTTTTTTTTTTTTTGCTAGAAAATACATGCACGTGGTAAAGAAATTCTAAAGGTAGGAAAGGTTATAATGAAAAGGAAATCGACCTGTCTCTAGCCACTTCCATTTATCCCTTCCAGAGGTAACTTACCAATTTCATGTGTATCTATATTCTTCTTATATAAATAAAAATATATTCTACACTAATAAAACCTTGTTTGTATACTTCCTTTTATTTACACAAATGCTATTATACTATGCTAACAGTTCTGTACCTGTATTTTCCCACTTAGCAATTTATCTTGGACATTGTTCCATCTCATTATAGATACAATTGTTCTGACTTTTTCACGATTTTCACATTACCAAAAAAAAAATAGCCTTTATTAAATATTCTGGTATTTATATAAATATTTTGGTACCTTAATTTACAGTTTTTAGAATAAAGTCCAAGAAGTGGATTGCAGAAAAAGAGGATATGTTAATTTTAACTTTTTTTACTTATTGCCAAGTTGCTCTCTTGTTAACATTTCCATTAGCAAACTATGTCTGATTTCCTTCACCCCCACCAATGCAATGTGTTATTAAACATTTCCATTTTTGCCAACCTGGTAGGAAAAAAGTGGTTTTATTGTGAATGAAGTTGACTATTTTTTCACATACTTAGCAGCAACTTGTATTTCCTTATTTATAAATTGTATATCCTAATTGTTGAGATTTCTCTTAGTGAATTGTGATATTTTTGATACACTACATGTCAGGCACTGACATAAATCAACTCTTTGGGTCCTCATAATAACACCGTAAACTAAGTTCTATGTCGCATCCCCATTTTCTTAAATGAGGAAACGGAAGCTCAGAGAGACTTCATAATTTGCCCAATGTCACACAACCACAAAGTGGCAGAGTCCGTATTTGAACAGAGCCATTCTGGCTCCAGAACCCAAGAGTTAGCTAACTGCTATACAAGACAGCTTCTTAGCATTGTAACCCTCGTCTTCATCTCCTGTCCTCCATGTACTGTATGACACTGGATGAAGCAGGGCACAAATGAATACTTGACCCAGTAGGAACACCAAAGGCGGAAGAATAAGACTATTCAGAACAAAAAAGGGCCTCCCCTCTGTGCTCTGTCAAAAAGGGAGAGAAAGTGGGAAACTGGTTTTGAGGAGATGAACTTGTGGCCACCTAAGGTCAGTGAGCCCTTAGGACCAGGGTAATCTGCATGAGTCTTAGGGCCCCTTGAAGAATGCTAATACAAGGTGCTTCATTTATCCAGATATTTCAATAGAGGTCTGGAGGCAACTTGAGCTGCTGTCCTTCAGAGAATGTGCTCCCGTAGACTGCTCTTGCTCTGGTCCTTCCCCTCCCCCACTCCCCCTAAACCACTGTTGCCAATGCATTTCATAAAAAAAGAATTGAGAAATTTTATTTCCAGAGGATGTAGAATTTGAAGAAATCACTGGAATCCCAATTGAAAACAGCCTTCCACTTGCACATCAAGATTGGGAAACCAAGGTCCCAAACAGGAAGTGATTCATGCAGCTCTTTCTATAGGGGCCAGATCTCAAACTTCTGACCCTGGTTCCCACCTCAGTACTTTTTATACTGTTGGGGAAATGCAATTATAAACTCTCTTCCCGATCCAGAAAACTTCTCCACAAAGGTTGCAGAGAAAGAAAATAATTTTATTATTAAATAAGCATTAAACCAGAATATGATGCATATCATGGGCAATCAATCCACAGAGATTACAAAGACAGAAAGAAACCTCACCCTTTTATATGGTTTCCATGAGCTGAATTTTTTTCCCTTTAAAATTCATATGTTGGAGCATCTGGGTGGCTCAGTCGGTTAAGTGTCCGACTTCGGCTCAGGTCGTGATCTAGCGGTCAGTGAGTTCGAGCCCCGCGTCGGGCTCTGTGCTGACAGCTCAGAGCCTGGAGCCTGCTTCGGATTCTGTGTCTCCCCCTCTCTCTGCCCTCCCCAGCCCACACTCTGTCTCTGTCTCTTAAAAATAAATAGACATTAAAAAAATTAAAAAAAAATTCATATAGTGAAGTCATAACCCCCAGCCCCTCAGAATATAACTATATTTGGAGATAAGGCCTTTAAAGAGGTAGTTAAAGGGAAGGCCCTAATGCAATCTGACTGGTATCCTTCTAAGAAGACTAAATTGGGACACACAAAAAGCCACCAGGGGTGTGCGTGCAGTGGAAAAGTCATGTAAGGACACAGTGAGAAGGCAGCCATCTGCAAGCCAAGGAGATGCCTCAGAAGAAAGTAAACCTGCTGACACCTCCAGTCCAGAAGTGTAAGAAAATCAGTTTCTGTTGTTTAAGCCACTCCCCCACCCCATCTGTAGTACTTTCTTATGGCAGCCCTAGCAAATCAAGAGCCAAGCAGATGCAACCCATTTTGTTCATGTTCTCAAGATAAATGATAATATGGGGTGCCTGGGTGGCTGAGTTAAGTGTCCGACTTTGGCTCAGGTCATGATCTCATGGTTCATGAGTTTGAGCCCTGCGTCGGGCTTTGTGGTGACAGCTCAGAGTCTGGAGCCTGCTTTGGATTCTGTGTCTCCCTCTCTGCCCCTCCCCCACTCATGCTCTGTCTCTCAAAAATAAAAAATGTTGAAAAAAAATTTTTAAAAAGATAAACAATAACTAGTCCTCAGTTAAGAGGACGTGGCAGCACCATTTGTCACACTCAATGCATCCTAGATTCACCTGGTAATTGAGGTGGCCAACTGTGTTGGCTAATTGGCTTTATAAAAAATATTAAAATTGGGGCGTGTGGGTGGCTCAGTTGGTTAGGCATATGATTTCAGCCCATGTCATGATCTCGCAGTTTTTGAGTTCGAGCCCCGCATCAGGCTCTGTGCTGTCAGCATGGAGCAGCCTCTCTCTGCTCCTCCCCTGCCTGCTCTCTTCTCTCTCAAAAATAAATGAACATTTAAAATATATTTTCTGTATCTTTATGAAAGGAAGTATTTTCACAAGTTGAAGCTGGGCACCCACAGAAGTTAGGCTCCTACCTTTCCACAGAACTGGGAGATGGGGGTGTCATCTGCTGCAAGATCAATTGTGGAGTCATTGCACAACAATGTGAGCGTACTCAACTCCACTGAACCATTTGCTTTAAAATGGCCAACACGTGGGGCGCTTGGGTGGCTCAGTTTGTTAAGCATCCGACTTCGGCTCAGGTCATGATCTCGTGGTTTGTGAGTTCAAGCCCTACACTGGGCTCTGTGCTGACAGCTCAGAGCCTGGAGCCTGCTTCAGATTCTGTGTCTCCCTCTCTCTCTGCCCCTCCCTGCTCTTGCTCTGTCTCTTAAAAATCAATAAATAATTAAAAAAAATAAAATGGCCAACATGATAAGTTTTATGTTATATATATTTTACCACAATACAAAAAGGAGAAATGGTTCCCAAGTCCTTGAGAAAGACATTCCTGGGTTGTAAAACTGGCGGGATGCTTTTAAAAGGATTTATATACGTCTCAAAGGGACGGAGAAAGAATTTATAAGTTACCTAAAGAAAATACTCCAAGAAAAAAGAGAAGTCTTTTCCTTACTCTCAACAGGGAGAATTAAGTGTTTTATTTTTAGTTTGTATTTACCCTTATATTCTAAATCTTACCCCCTAATCACACTTAAGGAAACCATGGCCCAGAACGATCAAAGAGCTTGCCCAAGGTCACATAGCTGGTGAATGTCAAAGCTTGGCCTTGAATTCAGGTGTCCTTACACCCAGGCTAGTGCTCACTCCTGAAATCCCCCCAGAGACAATAAAGTCACTCTACCTATTTGTGGAGAAGCCACATCTTGCAGCTCACTGTGGGGCTATCATGCATATTAAGCAGGCAATGTCCTTTGGCAGTATCTGTGTGGCTACAGCCAACATGATGTCTCCTCTCAGCTTGGGCCAAACAAACTACCAAGAAGCCTCCCTAGGGTCCTCACTCCCTGCTGCAAGGGGATGGAGAATGAGACCATGAACAGTACCTCTGCCACAGTGCTTAGGGAAGTTCTTCTGCCTCCCTTTCTAATCTGTCTTGACTTGGACAAGTGGTATAATTTCTGTATTTCTAAACCACGAAAAGCCCTGTGAAGGCAGTAAAGAGGAAACAAAGAGGAGAAAATCCTGGTGCTTGGCCCAATGTGGTGCCATCACCGAGAGCCTGGATTATATGTTTCAAGCACTAACAATAACAGCAACCACATTTCAACAGCGCTTAATGGTTTCCAAAGTATGGTAAAACCATTATTATCATCACAACAACACTCTGAGTAAAAAGGAAATCTTTTATACACACCCACCACCTTCCTCTTCCCCTTCGCCTAACACACACACACACACACACACACACACACCCCACTTCACCTTCCAGTCAAAATACATACATACATACATCTTTCCTCTCATATCCTATCCAATTTTTTTAAACTGTTAAGACATGCAGGAGATTGACCAAGATGGCAACACAGGGGCTTCTGAACTCCCCTCCTTTCATGGACACACTGAATAAACAGCTACAGTCAGAGCAATTTCCTCTGAAAGAAACCCAGAAACTAGCTGATCAACTCTTACACATCAGGCAAATGAGAAAATGCCCACATTGAAACAGGTAAGAAAGGCTGAGACACCCTCTTATTAGAGAGTCTACCTCCTGGGCAGTGCCATGCATTTGGGAAGAACTCAAGTCCTGAAGTGCACAGAGTTTGGACCCCATTTTTAGTGCTCTACCTTTTTTTTTAAAGTATATTAATATATTTTAAGAGAGAGAGAGAGACAGAGAGTGAGCGAATGGGGGAGGGGCAGAGAGTGGAAGAGACGATCTTAAACAGGCTCTGCACTGACAGAATAGGGCTCAAACTCACGAAACCATGAGATCATGACCTGAGCCGATATCAAGAGTCAAGAGGCTTAACCAACTGAGCCACCCACGTGCCCCAAGTGCTCTAATTTTTAATACCCCTAAGTGATGGACCCCCCAAAGCACCCAGCTCTGAAAGCCAACAGGGATGGCATTCATGAGTCCCACAGAACTATAGTAAACAAAGAAGCAGTTCTTAAGGGGTGCACAAACACTCTCTCCCAGGGCTCAGTGCAGAAGGAGCAGGCTAAAATGACCATTTTCCAGTCTTTCCCTGAAAGGACTCTCCATCTGTATACTTTTGAAAGCTGCTGTCTGTGGGTCAGGTTTCTAATTTACTACAATGGATACCTTCCCTACTTTCTCCCTCTAGTCTGTTTCAATTCACCAGTATCAACCTGGAAGGAAATGTACACATTTCTGCACCCAGTTTTTGCAACCACCACCCAAGAGATGGGTCCCCATATTATCTGGCTTTGATACCCAACAGGGCTTGCGTCCACAAGTCCCATGGGACTGTAGCAAATAAAGACGCAGTTCTTAACGAGAGCAGCAGTGCACCCACCCTGTGGCTATACACTTGGGCCAAGCACAGAGGAAACAAGCAAAAACATGAAAGGGGTTAATTACATACTTTTCTAACAGCTGCCTGAGGGTCCAGCTTCCAATCAGCCTTCATCTAAGTGCTGAATTTGATCTTCCCCTTTGGGACACTGCTGGGTCTTGGCACACCTACAACCAGGTAGTCCTTCAGAATTGAAGGAGGCATCAATTTTTCAAGAAAAGCAGAAGCTGAAGGAATTCATCACCACTAGACCTGAAACTGTAAAACTCCTAGAAGAAAATACTGGGAAAAAATTCCTTGAGACTGGCCTTGGCAATGAGTTTTTGGATATGACACCAACAGCATAAGCAATAAAAGCAAAAATCAATAGATGGAACTCTATCAAACAAAAAATGTTTCTGCACAGCAATAGAAACAATCAACAATGAAAAGGTAACCTATGGAATGGGAGAAGATACTTGCAAACCATATATTTGATAAGGGGTTAATATCCAAAATATACAAGAAATTCTCACAAATCAGTAGGAAAAAACCAAATAACCTGATTAACAATGGACAAAAACCAAAAACAAACCAACAAACAAACCCAATCTAGACATTTCTCCAAAGAAAAAACTATTTAAAGAACATGAGATTAAGAGTTCAATTAAAACACAAGCAAGAGAGACATGATGCTTGGCAAACTTTCTCGGTGAGAATCCCCTGAGAAAATTAAATCTTACAGAAAATATTTTGAATAAATTCTCTTAAAGATGGTGCATAGCTAGGGTCATTTCCAGATGCAATGGAGAAAAGTGAGTTCATTACCTACCGTGGATACTTTAAACAGTGGGGCATAATTCGTTCATGAAATACATGAGAAAGACTTTAATAGCCTGAGGAAGAGGGAAGGGTCAAGAAGGAAGCCTGGGTTTCAGCCTTGGGACTTGAGAAGGTGGGAGTTCTATTTACTGAAACAAGAAAAAATACCCTACACCCACCCCTCTGGTTGTAGAACATTCTGCTCCATCTACAGTAATAGTGCCTGTCCTTTGTCCCTGATTTCCCTAGATGTCTCACAAGCAGTAGCTTCATGTCCCAAAACCAAGTTGTCATTTTCTATTTGCCTACATCCTCTCTCTAGCCTCAGTTGATTGGACTGTATCCTGGAGATGACACAAAGTCAGTGTTTGGGAATCATCAATTCAAGAGCAGGGTCTCTGCAGATGTGTGTTTGCTGTCTCACAGAGTGCCTGACACACAACAGAACTCCACACGTACTGAGTGAATAATTAGGAAAGCGTGTATGATGACTAAACCGTTTGGGACTTCTTAAGCAAGAAAGTGACTTAAGATTTGTGTTTAAAAGGATTACTCTGGCTACAGTGTACAGAATCTCCTAAAACAGGTTTTCTCAACCTTGGCACTGCTGGTATTTGAACTGGATAATTCTTTGCTGTGGGAGGCTGTCCAGGGCATTGTAGATATTTAACAACATCCCTAGCCTCTAGCCACTAAGTACCATTCAATTCAATTATGAAAGCCAAAAATGTCTCTCCAGACATTGGCAATTTCTCTGGGAAGCAAAATGACCCCTGATGAGAACCACTGTCCTAAAGGGAAAAGATGAACGATCCTTCAGGTGACCGTTCACCAAATAATGTTATAGAAGGAAGAAGGAAGTGCAGTCACATTGGTTAAGAATGTCTACTAAGTGCTGGGCACTTTACATGTTACCATATGTTAAAGAAGGGTATGGGACATGAGAGCCCTACCCCACACCACCTGCTCCCTGAAATCCCTTCAGGATTACCTGACATCAAGCTCCCAAATGATTAAGTCCTAGGACAGATGCCATCACTTTCCCTAGCCCCACTTGAGCACAGTGAAGACTAATTCCCACGCCATGTCAAAGAGGAGTATTTGACATTGCTCCATGGGTATTAATTTGTTATTCTGGGGAGGACTCAAGATCACTTTTCAGCCAGCTCCAAGGGGAAACAGAGCAGAATTTCTTTGGCACAAGTTGGTCAAATTTCAGGACTTGGTTATCTACTTCCTTTGCCCAAGCCCTCATCCAAACTTGGGGAGCCGATCCTGGGGACCACGCAACAGCTGAGCTAAGAGCTAAATGCTGGAGCTGGCCAGCATTCTTGGGGAGGTCCAGCTCAGAGGGTCCTGACAGGTGACTGTGTTCACTTAGCAGCCTGGGGGCTCGGTTCGCTCCTCTCTGCTCCCACCATCACCCGCTGGCTGCTGCTGGTATTAATAACCTAAGCAGCAGGAGGCTTTGCACCAGAATCGGGGCTGTCTGGATAATTATCTAGTGGCCTAGGACCAGTCAGTAAATTACTCTGTGACCTGGGAATTCAGCAGGTTACCACCATCACTCAGGCCTACTCACTTTATTGCTCTCCCCTCCTGCTGCCCTGGCATTTATTTGTCTAGTTTACATTCTGAGCATCGATTTCATGTCTTTTGTTTTCCATCTTAGAGGTAAGAAGTAGACCCCTTGGAGAGACTAGTTCTCAGGTCAGTGTAGTGACACAGGGAGGGAGAATATTGGAGGTTTTGTTTTGTGCAATCACTTAGTATGCTCCCAGCACACCAGCACCTGCTCGCTGTGGCACCCCCAAACATATTTCAATCTTTTTTGTCAGAGCTATGACACATTCTGGTAAATTACCTGTTTATGTAATCTTGCTTATTGGGGAAAGAAAAGTCAGAGAAAAAACATCTCGTGTCACTCCCACCTCACACACTACACTTCAGCTATACCAAACGGGAACAGCACATTTGAGCTACAGTTCCCAAATGCAAGAGTCTCTCCTTGGAGCATTTGTTCCCTTTATCTAGAGCACACATTGCCCTCACCTTCACCACACGCTTACTCACCTTCCAGGTCTTTCTTAAATGTCACTTCCTCCACCCAGAAAGCTTTTCCCCACCCATCTGTAACACTGTCCGGTTACTCGTACCCCTTTGGGACTGCATAGCCATCCTAAGCTGCCTTATAGGACTAACTCCAGCTGGTTGCAATTACCTGTTTTCTTGCCTAGCCTGTCTTTCAGACTGTGTGCTCGGTAAGAACAAGAAGTGTCCTACATCCCTTCCAGTCCCCCATTTAAAGTAGCCAAAGAAAATTCATAAGTAGACATAGGAAGATATCCCCCTAACTCTACCTTCCCGGCAAACCTGATTCCCAGCTTCAGTTCAGCTAAGACACTCATTTATGCAACACCATTCTCTAAAGACAGCTGTTTCCCAGTGGAGAAACTATAGCTCCAGCTAAGGACCTTATTCCCATTCCCTGGAATTATCTACTACAAATCTCTCCCTCTTTTCAATGTACCAATTTCTATAGATGCACCTGAAGATACTCCTATAACTCTCATTAAATGTTTACTTTCACCTCATAATCCATCTAAAAAACACAGATATTCCTGGATCAGCTGATTACACTGCTTTATGGCCTCGATGAAGACATTTGTATGCAGTCACTCTTGATTTCTTCTTGCACAGAAGGAGTTCATGATCTCTTACGTGCCCTCTTTTCTGAAAGTTTTCTCATCCTAAAATTTGAAGTGTACTTTGTACTTCTGCAGCATAAAGGGGGCAACAGTTCCCATTTTGCTGCAACCCCCTGACAGACAGAATAGAAATCAAGAAATTAATTAAAATAAAGAATTTACCTACTTTCCTCACAAAGGTGCCGTGCGAGAGATCATAACCTGGCTCCTATGTACTCCTCCAACTTGTCACACTCCACTGCTAATCACAGTTCCTCTCTGCACAAATGCTTTTCTAGCCAATGTACCTTTATACCTATGCTATTCCAACTGCTTAGAATGCCCTGTTCTTCTGTACACCTGGAAAACTTCTAGATATGTTTGGAAGCCCAGCTATGGTTAACTCCTCTGGGAAGTCTTTCTTGATCTCAAGTGTAGCCCACCCAGCACAATGAGTAAGAGTTTAGACTGTAAAGTCAGATCTGGGACTTTAATTTGGCCCACCACTTACCACTATGGAAAAGTGACTTAGCTGATCTGACCAAGCCTCAGCCTCACGATAGTTTCTACCTCACAGGGCTATAAGGATTGAATGAAGTAACTTAGGTGAAGCAGTTGGCTAAGCTCCTGGCAAATAATAAGCACTGTATAAGAGGTAGCTATTATTATTGACCTCAAGTTAGAATTAACCAATTCTGATGCACATTTATCAAGCTGAATTTACATGCCTGCCTCCCCTACCAGACTGCGACTTCCTTAAAGGCTAGACTTATTCAGAACTAGGCATAATGCCCAGCATATAGTAAGTAGTCGACAAATGTTCTGCTGAGTTAAAATGAATTAAACACTTAGAAGAGAATTCTTAAAAGAACAAATATTAAAAATAATACTTTAGGGCGCTTGGATGGCTCAGTTGGTTAAGTGTCTGACTTTGGCTCAGGTCATGATCTCACTGTTGGTGAATTCAAGCCCCGTATCAGGCTCTGTGCTGACAACTCAGAGCCTGGAGCCTGCTTCGTGCTCTGTGTCTCCCTCTCTCTCTCTGCTCCTCTTCTACTTGCACTCTCTCTCTCTCTCTTTCAAAAATAAATAAACATTAAAAGTTAAAAAAATACTTTAAACAAAGTAAGGTAAAATAAAAGTGAGCATGTTATTTGAAAATGTTCTAGATTGGCTGTGACACTTTCATATTTATGTTCACATTTTCAGTATGGTTCTCACAGTGGCTTTAAGTGGCAGGCATTATTATCTTGAGCTCACGAATTAGAGAAACAGACTCTGAGGGATCTAATTTTGGCCCAAAGTCAACAGAGCAATTTGCAGAATCCAAACGTGTATCACTTTTCTCCCCTCTTATGCTTCTCTTTCCTGCCCATCCCTTGCCCCGCCCCAAAAAAGAGTAGTGAAGCCACACTTTAACTCAGGTGTAAGATGTTAAGCTTCCACAAGTGATCCTTCAGCCAGCACTCAACGAAAGCGAGCGCTGATGAGACCTGGGCCCTTCTCAGAGAAACCATTCCCGCTGGTGACCATGGCCCCGGGTGTCTCCACACGCTGTGGGGAAAGCAGGCATGTGCTGTACATTTTGCCCTCAGCATTCAGAGGAAACACTTGCTTTCTGCCAGTCCTTTGGGTTCCTCCAGACTTTTCCTGTGCTTTTTGTGCAGCTGAGAAGGTGAAGCGTACGGGTATCAAAAGTGGCAAACAGTCCCTACCTCTGGAGACAGGCATTTACTAGAAGAAAGAACGGACCAATGGCTTCCCAGAGCATTGTTCAGCCACATTAGAGAAAGGATTAAGCAGATACATTCAGCTATTCTAACAGATTTTCTTTAAGCCTTGAATACGCCTCTCACACTCACTCAGATAATCACATTAGTTTTGTCATTAAAAGCTCCCTTTTATAGAAAGTACCTAAACCGCTTAAACCACCCAGAGAGGTTGCATACATTATCAAACACCAAGACAAACAAAAGGGATTTTCTGTTCCACATCTCAGTTTTCCTTATTCCACAAAAAAAAAAAAAAAAAAAGGCGGGTGGGCGGGGAATAGAGGTAGCGATGATTTTTCAAATAGGCAGTGGTTGGACAGCAATTCTCATTCCCCCCTTCCCTTGGCAGTTGCAACTGGGAGGACTGGAAAACCCCTTCAGCACTGAGGCCAGCAGAAAACAAAAGTTAAAACAGACATGGAGACAGCAGGGCAAGGAGAGGGTAGAAAGGAGAGGGTAGAAAGAAGTGTGCTTGCTTCTCTGCACAGGAAATTGCATTTGGAACCAAAGAAGGATAGAAAAGCACAGGATCTGGGATCAGAGAATTTAAGAAGAGAGGGGGGATGGAAGGGAGTCACTTCATTTCTCTTGGCTTCATGATCTTCCTGTATAAAATGGAGGTAATATCTGCCAGGCATGTTGAGGAGCTCACATGAGCAAAGGCAGGTGGCAGCATTCTGCGATCTATAAAGTATGATACCAGCATTACAGGGGAGGTTTCCCTTGGCTTTCTTTTTAGGAACCCTAGTAAAATGGAAACTATGTCCTTCTGTCTTTTTTTTCACAGTAACATGATCGGTGCCTAACCCTTGGTACATAATGTGTACTTAATAATTTTCCTTTAAAGCCTTCCTCAAACCTTCAGGGCGAATCCATCACTTCTGTATTCATGCTCCCACAGCATCCTGAGTGCAACACAAATTCTTAGCCCCATCACCCGACATTGTGACCATCTCTCCCTATTAATTAACACTGAGCTTCTTGAAAACAACTGGGCTTTGCCTTTGAATTCTTACTACCTAACACTATACTGCATAGTCAATTAATGTTTGAACAATGATAAACAAAGGGACAATCCAAAGAATTACAGTTATTTGGTCCAGGAAAAGTAAATTCAAGGACTAACTTGAGAATCAGTCTCCAAAATACATACAGGTTATTAAATTTTAGAGAGGAGTGTGTCTGTATTAAACATTGTGCTATTGCATGGTTTACAGCATAAGGCTATCGGATGAATTGAATTAACAATAAGTTTTTCATCTTCTTTGTGGGGTAAAACTTGAGAAAAGGGCCTTAGATTACAATAGCGATTTAGGTTGGACTAGAGTTTTTCAACATCAGCATTATTGGCATTTTGAGTCAGATGACTCTGCTGTGGCAGGCTGTCCTCTGCATTGTAGGATGTCAAATCACACTAGACACCAGCCCACCTCAAATTGTGACAACCAATAATAACCCCAGACATTGCCAAATGTCCCCTGGGGGGCAAAACTGACACCAGTTGAAAACCAGTTGCTTAGGTCTAAAGACTAAATTCCTGCCTGTGAGGGTTATGTGGCATCAGAAAAAGAGACAAGGGTTGCTTGGGTGGCTCAGTCAGTTAAGCATATGACTCTTGATGTTGGTTCAGGTCATGATCTTGCAGTTCATGAGATGGAGCCCAGCATGGGGCTCTGCACTGACAGCATGGAGCCTGCTTGAGATTCTCTTTCACCCTCTATCTCTCTGCCCCTCCCCTGCTCTCTCTCAAAATAAATAAATAAGCATTTAATATGAGACAAAGATGGTGGAACTCTGACCATGAGTTTCTTTAAGACATAGCAGATGGTTTGTTTTACTGATTTGCATTGTACCTTCCATTCTGAAGGCAGGTATTAAATGAACTGATATCATGGTAACATATAAAACGTCTTCTGTCAGCTGCAAGGGATATTTCTGAAACAGGAATAATCCGACAGCCTTTGTTGATGAGAGAAGGAAGCCATTTATCATCTAGTTACTTCCACTGTATTGCACTTATTCAAGGTCACTGATTGTACACCCTCAGTGTCATAGCTCTTTACATATCACCTGAGCAAAAAGTTTTCATTTAGAGTTTAATATCTTAGAGTTACTGACTGGATGGTTTTCTGTAAATCTTTATTTGGCTATTTACCTCTGGGCTTCAGGAGCTACAAAACAGAGAGAACAGTTAAAATCATCCCCCAAAGCCATAGAGGAAGTTTGATGACACATGCGAACATCTCTGCAGTGGAAGAAGCACGTGATTCCTTGTCTCACTCCGCATCCACATGGCTGGTGAGCTACCGTTGGTCCCATAGTAAGTTAACAGTATATTCAGGTGTCCGAGCTTGTTTTTTTTTCAAACTACTTCATTTGTGTTATAAAACAGCATTCCTTCTCCCTGTTCAACTACCTACTGAGGCATTCAAACTGGCCAAGACACATCTATCTGGTGAAATTTTGGCTGAGAGTGTTCCTCCAAACACTGTAAAATCTATTTTCAGATGAAGCCAGATCAGCAAAATATATACACACCAGTAGTAAATTTCATTAGCTCATTATAGAATAATTGCTGTACTTTAGTGTTAAGACTTTCCTCTGTACTAAAGGATCACATATGGATGAATACAATGAAACCTAGCCATATATGTAAAGAAGTTGAAGATCTCATTACATTTTTTCCCCTTTCTGAGGCTCCTTTAGAACATTCCTGCCTTGGCTTCTCCAAGTTGATTGGTCTGGTTTATCTTACACACTGTGTGAACTGTTTAACTGACTTTGTTGTCTTCTTTGAAGATGGCTTCTAGAAAAGTTAGCCAACTTTTCTTGGCCCGTCTTCTGAAAATATATAGAATTCTGTAACAGTATTCCTCAATGGCTTCCTCAAATGCTGTTGAAAAGGGGGTTCTGGATCAAACAAGTTTGGAAAATGTTGCATTCTTGGTGATTCACAATGCACATGGCATATCAAAGTTTTGAGAGATTCTGTAATAAAGATAAGCTGTTTACATTTATTTCAAGCATTTGCATCACGTATACCTTTTTAATGACCTACCCACTAACATCTGGCCATATTAGCATTCTGTGGAACCTAGCTGATAAATGCCACTTTATGGTTTGCATACTTAGATCCATTTTACATCTCTTTCCCTTTTAAATCTCTTCTGTCCCATATGCTGTGTTTAATCTATTATCTTTAGAACATCTGAAATCCTTTCAGAATGAGGTGTGACAAAAATTTAAAAACAATAAATAAACTGTTAGCTATATGACCTTGGGCAAGTAACTTTCACACTCCAGGCCTGAACTTATTAAAGGTGTTAGCCATGTTAAACACACATGCAGAACTAAGAATGAATTTGCACTTTGCTACTGTAAGCATCCATCCTCCGATCTTCATTAGTAGGTAACAAAATCTATTGAAACCAGCCCCTTCTTTCACTCTTTGCATTGAAAAATGGCTTCAGAGAAATCCATCCACTTGCATGTCTCCGTTTCTAGTGTTCTAGTTCCCACCTAATCTCAAGAGAGGTTCATCCCCTTGATAAAGACTGCCAGGCTGATAGAGTGGGAGAGGGAGCCAGGAACACACTCAGTTGAAGAGAGGGTAAATCGGGAAGTCTGTGTTCTAGAGGTATTGAGTACTAGGAGATCCCCTTTCCAAAATCCAGGGAAGCCTGGGCAGGAGGTCACATGATCACATCAGAGCTGTGAAAGGTACTTGGCTATAGAGACAGAGGGATAGAAAGTTTGGCCTTTGCACCCCGCAGTGTATCTATTCATATAAATTTACAGAGGGCCTACCAAGACCTGGCTGCCAGGCTCCATCCTAGATGCTGGTTACGAGAAAGAAGGAGGCATAGTTCCTGTTCTCAGAGAGCTTGGTCTTCCTAAGAGGGTGAGAACATTTAGCAAAACATTACAATTTGGGATATGTGTGTTAAATTAGAGGAAGTCGGGCACTGTTTAAGGTACTAGAGATGCAGAGATGAATAAAACAGATAATCCTTACCTTGGTAGAGCCTACATTAGAGCTGACATACTAGGTGTGAACCTTGTTCTTTGAGAGCGTAAATAAGGAAACCATTCCCTTTAGGAAAGCTGAGAAAGAACTTCACAGTGTAAGTAATCAAGTTGATCTGGGCTTTGAAAGATGCATACAAGTTTGCCAGTGAACACATATTGGAAAAACATATTGGGGGGTAATGCTAGGAAAGGAATTTCAGAGGAATTTTAGTGTGACTGAATGGCAGGGCATAAGGAAAGTAATAGGAGGCAAGTAAGAATGGGAAATGAGTGCAGAGAGGTAGATCCCAATTTAAGCCATGGTTGTACCACAGCACAAGTGGTGGGTTGGCTAAGTGGGGTCATATGTCCTACAGTTGTAGTACAAGATGTTTGGGGCTTACTTAATGTATCATGGTAAGTACAATACATTAGTGGCTCCTGAAGTTTCCTGTACACTAGAGTTCCGTGAACTAACATCCCAGGCTTTGATTACTATCCATTCACCATGGCTTTCCAGCCCAGACTGGATTCCAGACCTTTACATCCAACAGCCCTACTTGACAGCTAGTTCTACTTGGTAATTTCAAAAGTACATAAAACTCAACCTGACAAAACTGAACTGAACCCATAATCTTCCTGCCAAACCTGGTCACCCTCTGTCCTCTGATGCTCCTTGCCAGTGCATGGCACCACAATCTATCCAAGTGCATAAGCCAGAATTCATCATCCTTGACACCTGCCCAACTCATATCTCATAGAACACATCACCAAATCCCATTGACATTTCTTACTAAAACTCTCAAATTCCTCCACTTCTCGCTGTCACCTCTACCACCCTAGTCAGTGCCACCCTCTTTTCTAACATGCACAAATGCAACAGTGGTCTCTACACCACATGCTTGCCTCCTACAATGCATATTCCACTCTATAGCCAGCATGACCTATTTATTTATTTATTTATTTATTTGTTTATTTATCTATTTATTTATTTTTAATATATGAAATTTATTGTCAAATTGGTTTCCATACAACACCCAGTGCTCATCCCAAAAGATGCCCTCTTCAATACCCATCACCCACCCTCCCCTCACTCCCACCCCCCATCAACCCTCAGTTTGTTCTGTTTTTAAGAGTCTTTTATGCTTTGGCTCTCTCCCACTCTAACCTCTTTTTTTTTTTTTTTCCTTCCCCTCCCCCATGGGTTTCTGTTAACTTACTCAGGATCCACATAACAGTGAAAACATATGGTTATTTATTTATTTTTTAAATGTTTGTTTATTTTTGAGAGACAGAGAGTCAGAGTGTGGGTGGGGGAGGGGTAGAGAGAGAGGGAGACACAGAATCCAAAGCAGGCTCCAGGCTCTGCGCTGTCAGCACAGAGCCTGACACAGTGCTCAAACTCACGGACTGGGAGATCATAACCCGAGGCAAAGTTGGATGCTTAACCAACTGAGCCACCCAGGTGCCCCTAGCCAGTGTGACCTTTCTATTTTTTAATTCATTTATTTTTTTACATTTTATTTATATTTGAGAGACAGAGACAGAGCATAAGTGAAGGAGGGGCAGAGAGAGAGGGAGACACAGAATCTGAAGCAGGCTCCAGGCTCCGAGCTGTCAGCCCAGAGGCTGACACAGTGCTCAAACTCATGGACTGCAAGATCATAACCTGACCAAAGTCAGACGCTTAGCCGACTGAGCCATCCAGGCACTCCCAGGATGACCTTTTGAAATGAAAATCTGTTCATGTCATTCCCAACTAAGGACTGTCAATGATTTCTCATTCCCTGTAATGATTCCTTATCACGGTCTACTTGAATGAGCTTTCTCCCTGCCCAAGCCTGCAGATTTATCTTATATCACTTCCCCTATGGTCTGCTATCCTACTACAGTGGCCTTCTTTCAGTTCTTGGAATATGCAACACTCAGGACTTTCACACATGCCATTTTCTCCACTCCGCTTCCTATACAGCTCCCATTCATCATTTAGATCACAGCTAAAACATCACATCTCAAAAAAGCATTCTCATATTCCTGTAGACTAGCTCAGATTCCCTGCCAAAATAGCCCCCACTCTTCATGGCACTTATACCAACTCATTATAGAACTTGACATTTCGTGTCTTTCTTCCACTAGACCATAAACCTTATTAGAACAGATACTATATTTTCTTTTCACCATCGTTTTCTCCAGGTCCCAGAATGCCTTAAGCCTTGTAGATGGCCTTAAGCCATCATTTTCCAAACTTGCGTAACTATGGATCTTTCTCCTACCTAAGCATTGGCATTTTGTTGGACATTTATGTTCTGAAAAACACTGTGTGATAGATAGATAGATGATTGATAGATAGATAGATAGATAGATAGAGTTGTCTGAACTGCTCTCTCTCCATCCTAAATAGTGTTATCTCTGAAGCCATGGTTTTATAACCTCATCCCTTTCTAAACACCTGTGGGCTTGTTAGGTGGTGCAGCCACAGGTGCCTGAGGACACCATGCTGGGATGTCATCATGGTCCTTGTGCCAGCAGAAAAGAAGCTGGTCGGCAGAGAAAGAACAAAGCAACCATGGGAAGGGAAGCCTTAGGCAGGGCTCCCACACTCAGATGGAATTAGGCAGGACAACAGGAGTGAGGCAAATTGACAGGGCATGTCCTGTCTCAAGATATTCAAACTCAGAATTCTTTCAACTGCCGGTTCTCAAAATATGATCCCCCAGTATCCTCTAGAAACTTGTTAGAAAGGTAACTTCCCAGGGTTGACCGCCAAGACATATTACAAACTCTGGGGTGAAGCTCAGCAATCAGTGTTTTCAGTAATTCTAATCAGTAATTACTGATGCTCATTTGCATTTTATACTGCTGGCCAAACTATAAAAATCTGAGGAACAAATCTCGCCCACAGGCTGGTGACCTCTGTTGAAAGCAAGACAAAACAGAAAGTAGCAGTCTTTTTTTCATGACTTTCTAGACACTGGCTCCCGCCCCCCACCCCCCCACAATTCCTGGTTTTATTCAAATCCTGGAGCTATGCCTGCATAGTTTCAATAAATTTCCTCTTTTGCTTAAACTAGTTTGTTGAGGTTTTGTTACTTATCCAAATAGAGATTTAGCTACATCAATGTAAAAAACAACAGCAGAACAAAACAAAACAAACCTGGATTTAAGGCCTGGTTCTACCAAAAATGAGCTATGACAAGTCCCGTCTCTCTAAGACACAATGCCATCACCTACAAATGATGGGGTTGGACTGGATGATATCTAATTTCCCTCACCTTCTAACACACTAGACACTGATTCCTCTGGATAATCTCTTGATCCTCCAGATCCCTTAAGAAAGTTTCCTAAGTTTCTTTAGTTCTATCCATTGACTGAGGTAGTTAAAATACCAAAAATAGAAAATAGAAATACTCCAATTCTTCTTTTTTTTTTTAATGTTTATTTTTTTGAGAGAGACAGAGTGCAAGTGGGGGAGGGGCAGAGAGGGAGGCACAGAATCTAAAGCAGGATCCAGGCCCTGAGCCATCAGCACAAAGACCGACGCAGGGTTCAAACCCACGAACCGTGAGATCATGACCTGAACTGAAGTTGGACGCTTAACCAACTGAGTCATCCAGGCACCCCAGAAATACCACAATTCTTTACATCTCTCTTTCCTTGTCTTTCAAAAGCATCATCTATTAATGAGAGAGATGCTTTAAATAATAACTTATTTCATGTTCTAAGTCTTTTTCAATGTAAATTAAATTCTAGCATTGTAATTAGGCTAACCTAAGGTTGTTGTCTGTAATGAAATGTACATTGAAAAATGTGTACGTAATACCAAATTATAATTGCATACAAATATAGTAATTTTGGCAGTTTTTCTCTTCATAAAACTGTAACTTATCCAAACAATGTTAAATTAAGTGGCAAAATATTTTAAAGACTTTAACCAAGTATAAGGTTTCAAGGAAAATACCATAAAATCAATAGTACCTAAAATAAATAGTATGAATATCCTCTACTAAGCCCATAAACCCTGCTTATATAAAGAATAAAAACTAGTATTGTTTTGACCCTTAAATTCTCACTCCAGCAGACTTTTCTCTGATGCTGAAACGAAAATAGTGACCAAATGCTTTGATGGACAACTCATTACAATGAGAACTGAAGGCTTCCGAAACCAGACAAAGATTTTTTTTCTGTATCTCCCAGATGCCGGGAAAGTAAGGGAAATATTTCAGTTTCCCACCCAAGAATGAACTCTATGTCTGCACTTAAAAAACAAAAATAACTGCTTTAGAAATGACTGAACTCAAGGTACAGTTTTTGAAAAGCAGAAAATGTTCCCAAGGCAGGGTGAAGAAAAAAAAATTATTGAGAGAAAATAAAAAGAAGGGGGAAGAAATCTTTCAACAGAGTAGAAACTGTTAGTCTCTCTGTGTGTCCCTGAAAGGTTTTGATCCAACCCTATTTGTTATCCTAGAAAAGCTCCTCTGAAGAAAGGTCTCAGTGTAAGAACTGCTTGAAAGAAGCCAACCCCTTGGAAATAGGAACGGCTCAGCCATTTATTAATGTCAAATATGCTGCCTGCACGAATCAGTCAGCTTGTCCCTTGGAAGCCATACAGAAAAGTTCTCACACACCTGCCTCTTGGTGCCTGGATGCTTCTGATTTTAATGACAGCAGTAACAACCACAAGAAAATAAAATCTAAAAAACAAAATGCTGAACATGACTATATTCTACTTTCCAAGTAGTTGATTCATCAATTTTTAAAGGCTTCTTGCTGAAGTATCATCAGTAACCACAGCATATAAAAGCTTGCTCAGATGTAAAAGCAAAAGCAAAACAGAGTCATTCTCCTAAACTGGCAAAATGTAACCAAATTACCACAAAACTGACCTTAGAAACAAAGAGGAATGGAGCAGAAAAAGGCCAGATTTCTTACTGGCAGTACCACAGTGGCAAGTATCCCAGAACTGAGAAAAGCTGCCAAGTAGAAGAGAGAAAATTAAAGGATTTTCCAAAAGCAGCCAAGCCCAATGCACACAGCATTCCCAACAGCTGGAGTGAGCTTCAGAAGCAACACACAGGTATAAGGTCCAGCCTTATTCTTTATTTACAGCACAGTCAAAATCATTAAATCAAGTACAAAAGAAATGGCTTCCATTTCCTGGATTGGCATCGGACATCCTTCCTACCAGCTGCAATTACATCATTTTTGTCTATCTTCTGCTGTTCTTTTTTGAGGGAAGGGATAGGGAGTGACAAACGGACCAAAGAGACTTTACCCTCAAACCCAAGAGGAAGCTCTGCTTGCAGAGAAACAAAGGAAGTGACCCTCCCTCTTGTGAAAGGCAGTCAGGAACTCTGCTCCGGTTATGAGGGCCACTGACGGTGTAGGAAAGCTGTCACAAAGAGATTCTTCCCAGGGGTGGTGTGAAGAGGGCGACGATTCAGGGTGTGGGGTGGCTGCTGTCACCATCATCACCCTTTCTTCTATCTCAACCTTTGCCTCATCAAATCTAATGACAAACAAGGGAAAGTAATTACATGTAGAAAACCAAAGTGAATGGGAACGTGGGTAGAATGAGCGGAAAAGAAACTGAAAGTGATCAAAATTTCTCAGTGCTTCTTTCTCTGACTGGCATAGAAATCTCTGATCCACTGCTTCATGTGTCTAACTTCCAAGGAGCGGGCTAATAGCACGGTCGTGGGGTCAAAGGCATTTCTGGCTCGAAGATCTAGATGATGGGCCCCTTCTGGGATGGTGATCGCAACCAAGGTGTCTGTGATATCCTTGGTTACTCCACCTCCTGACCAGGGGTCTAGTTCACCATTGCTAAGTGAGGGAAAAAAGAAAAAATAAGATTGTTAGTTTTTCATATCTACACCCAGATAAGATAGGAGAAACCTATTATGTGCATAATATCAAAAATTACAAATTTATAACCTGGGGGATTTGATATGAGATCTAATCTGTCATATAAAAAGGTGCTTCATGCTGGAATTTTACTTAATTTCTGTAACTAGGTGCAAGAAATAGAATCAGAGAAGACTGAAGGTGGTACTATATGAATCAACCCAGCTTCTACTAGGACATGGAATATAGAAGCCTGAATTTTAATCCCAGCTTCATCACTCAAAAGCTGGATACCTCACACAAGTTACTGACTCAGTTTCTTCATCTGTAAAATAGAGATAACAAGGATGACCTCATAAGGTTGTTAATAAGGGCTAAACCAGATGGCACATGTGGATGTACTGAATAAGCACAGTGTCAGGCACAGAGGACTCCTTCAATTAATGCTGGTTTCCTTACTACCTAGGACCCCAACTCAGAAAATTTGGGCATTACTCAAAGATCTTCATTTTATATTAGCTTTAAACTTAAAGAAATGGTATTTTATTAGTCTTGGCTGTTTCACACAACACATTTCAGAATGATGTAAACAGGATCAGTCATTAAAATAGGCTATTTAGTTTAGCTGAGTAAAAAACCAATATACCACTGACAGTATTCCTAAGAATATTATCAACAGCTCTTACTGAGCCATAATTCACCTATCACAAAAGTCACCCACTTAAAATGCACAATTCAATGGCTTTTAGTATATTCAGAGTTTGCAACCATCACCACAATCAATTTTAGAAAAGTTCATCACCTCCAAAATGAAATCTATACTCATGGCAGTCAGTCCCTATTCCCTTCCCCATACCTCCTCACTCTCAGCCCCAAGCAACCACTAATCAATTTTCTGCCTCTATAAATTTGCCTTTATCTTTACATTTCACATAAATGGAATTATACAATACGTGGTCTTTTGTGATTGGCTTAATTCACTTTGGCATAATGTTTTCAAGTTTCATCCATATTGTAGCGTGTATCAGTACATTATTTCTTTTAATTGCCAAATAACATTCCATTGTATGGGTATATTACATTTTATTTATCCAGTCATTAGATGCACATTTGTGTTGTTTCCATTTTTTGGCCATAATGAACATTGCTCCTATAAACATTCATATACAAGTTTTTGCTTGGGTGCAGGCTTTCATTTCTCTTGGGTATATACCTAAGAATGGAATTTCTGGGATGTATGGTGACTTAACCTTTTGATGCACTGCCAAACTTTTTCCAAAGTGGCTACACTATTTTATATTCCCACTAGCAATATATGAGGGTTGCAATTTCTCTATATCCTTGCCAATACTTATTATCTGTCTTCTTGATTATAGCCATCCTCTGTGGGCATAAAATGGAATCTCATTGTGGTTTTGATTTTAATTTCCCAAATGACTGAAGGTATTGAGCGTTTTTTCATGTGCTGACTGGCCATGCATATGTCTTCTCTGCAAAAAAATGTCTATTCAGATCCTTGACTGTTTTTAAATTGAGTTATCAACTAATATCATTTGATCCATTTTAAGTTACTTTTTTGTATGGTTATGAAATAGGGATCCAACTTCATTTTTTGCCTGTGAATATCCAGGTTTCTCAGCATCATTTCTTGAAAAAAAATACTCTTTCCCCAATAATTTGTCTTGGCCCTTGTCGAAAATCAATTGACCATATATACACCAAGGGTTGACTTCCAGACGGTCAATTCTCTTTGACTGATCTGTATGTCCTTATGGTAGTATCCTAATATATTGGTTATGGTAGCTTTATAATAATAAATTTGAAAACAGGAAGTATGAGGTATGAGTTCTTTAAATTTGTTCTTTTTTTTTCATAATGTTTATTGAGAGACAGAGACGGGGGGGGGGGCAGTGGGGGGGGCAGAGAGCTAAGGGGACAGAGGATCTGAAGCAGGCTCTGCACTGACAGCAGAGAGCCCAGCCCCATGCAGGGCTCAAACTCACAAAGTGCGAGATCATGACTTGAGCCAAATTTGGACACTTAACCAACTGAACCACCCAGGTGCCCCTGTCCTCCCTTTTCAAGATTATTCTGGCTATTCTGGGTCCCTTACACTTTTAAGATCAGCTTGTCAATTTATGTGAAAAAGCGAGCTGAGATTTTCATAGAGATTGCATTGAATTTGTAGATCAATTTACAGACTATTAACACCTTACCAATATTATCTCTTCGACAAGAACATGAGATGTCTTTCCATTTATTTAGATTTTAATTTCTTCCAACAATGTTTTGTAGTTGTATAAGTCTTACACTTCTTTTGTTAAACTTATTCCTAAGTATTTTATTCTAGATGCTATTAGAAATCAAATTCCTTCCTAACATTTATTAACTCCATATCTGCATAGAGTAGTTTAGAATTTACAAAGCCTTGACTATTATAACAACTCTGTGAGGTAGGTTTAATAACAACTCTTTATAGACAAGAAAACTAGTACCCAGAGAAACTAAAAGATTTGCCCATATCATTCATCTAGCAGCGGCAAATCTGAGATACAAATTCACACCTTGTAGCCCCAGTCTAATGTTCAATCTTTCATGCACACATCGTAAATCAACAGCACTCTTGACTTGTATGGTGCAGAATAAGAACATGAGCTTTGGGATCAGACACACCTGGGTTCCAGTGCCAGGTCTGTGCCGCCTCACCTTCCTAATCTTATGGAAGTTTAGATTCCTCAAAATAAAATAAAGACTGAAATACCTGGATTAAGAACCTGGTAGCTATTAGATTACTTTCCCCTGGTACTGTACTTTTTGGTATATCTTTATCTACATATCACTTATGGAACATTTCTATATGCTTTCTGACATTTGTTTCATGTACATTCCATTTTGCTGATATTGTTACAAAGCCTGAAATAACAAATATTCAAGGTCACATTATCAGATATATGAAATTGTTCCCATAATTTGCATAATCATTTTTAAAAGTCTCATCTATAAGTACAATCTATACAGATGCCTATCCAATAATATCTTTTTTTTAAATGCTTATTTATTTTGAGAGAGAGAGAGAGAGAGAGCATGAGCAGGGGCCAGGCAGAGAGAGAGAGGAAGAGAGAATCCCAAGCAGGCTCTGTACTGTCAGCTCTCCAACTACAACTCCATGAGGGCAGGGATTTTTGTCTCTTTTGTTTATTACTGCCCACAGTGCCTAGACCAGACCTGGCACATGGTAGGAGCCAGGTGTTTATTGTGTGAATGAAAAAAATTTTTTTAAGTGTTTAGACGCCTGCGGACTTGTACCAAATGCCCTACAAAGAGATATATAAATATATGTAGGCAAGTTCAGGCATATGAAATCACTTCAGTACTTTTTATGTGGGAAACCAAAGTTAATATAAATGATCAATATAAATATAGAGAGACTAACCTTCAGCTGTGTGTAGTAGTGAGAAGAACCACTAAGAAGATGTAAGTTTTATTGCCCTACCAGCCCATGACTTTAAGTAAGTCACCTAACATATGTGAACCTTAATTCCCACATATATAACAAAAAATAAATTTTTTTAAAAGATAATGCCCCTCCATCACAGAGATCTTGTGAGGCTCAAGTTAAATAATATATGTGGTAGTAAGATATAAACTATAAAATACTACACAAATGTGCAGTATTATTACAATAATTATCATATTCTGTAAGTATGAGAAGTGTTAATACTTCTGAGAGGTAAATGAATCATGAAAAGGGATGTGAAAGCATGTCTCACAGACATTTGGCCAGAAAAGTAATGTGGTCAACATTTTCCAGTTAATGTACAAGCTAAATGAGAAAATAAGCATTTAGGTACATTAAATATATGTGTGTTTGAGATACAATTTTAAATTCCTTTTACAATCCCCACCACATTTCTCTTTTAAAAAAAATTAATTCAACTTCAACTTAGTAACATCATTCTTGGAAAGAAATCACTCCAAAAATGTACATTTTTGGTTTCGTTAAAAATGAAAAGGAAAACTCATGTGCAAAATAACAGTCTTAGTTTTCAATTACCAGATAAATTCTTAAAGTAAACTACACAAGGGGTTAGATTTTCTTAAGTGAACAAATCGCCTTTATCATTATTCCAATTTAACAGGACCAACCCAGATAGGAAACTCTCCATTATTTGCAAAACAAAAAAGCCATCCCAACAGCCACATAATAAGCAAACTGCATTTGATTTAAAAGGTCATCTGAATCAGCCCAGTGGCTTAGCAACAGTGTTTGGAGTTGCCGAGAGACCCAAGATGCACATGGACTTGAATTTCTTGGTCCCAGACACGTGAAAGCTTAACCAGCCACTGGGACATTTACCAAAAAAATACTGGCTTTCATGAGAGAGTCTAGATGCCTGGATAAAATTCCCAACAGTGAGCTTCTAATCACTAGCAACAATTAATTTGCCTGAGAAATGATATTAAACTAACCAGCTCCTCAGGGACTCCCTTTTGGATTTATATTTAAATTACTGAGCATGACCATTGGTAAAATAGTTTCTTACCAGTTGGGGTTGGGGAAAAAAAGAAATCCTTCTAACAAAACAACCATACAATAAAAAAAATTGTTGAAATGGAATGATTAATGGCTCCTAGTTATTAACTCCTCATTCATTCAACAAACGTTTACTGAGTACCTACTATGTGTTCAACAGTGAACAGACAAAATGTCCTCATGATGCTTACTTCCATGATAATCTATTTACTCATTAAAGTAACCTTGTTTGGTAGTCATTATTTCTAACTTTTATATATTGGCAATTTGCCTGAGTCTATACAGCTAACTTGGTCTCCCTCACTTCAAAGCCCAAGGTTTTAATTGCACTGACAAATACGGACTAAACTTTCCATTCAGGAAAGCAGTCACAGTTGGACTTGTGTGAGATGACCTAAGGAGAGAAGCATGGACATAAAGATACTTTCCACCTGGTTCCTTGGACATTTTCTTATTCATCAACCAAAACCGTTTTCTAGTTGGTAGCCACTAAGTAGAGACAACAGAGGCACACCTAAGGCTGTTTCTTTACTTTGGGAATGTGTTTACTTTAGAAAAGCAGGACAATTTTGAATTTTTAAATATACTGGGGACGTCTAGGTGGCTCAGTCGGTTAACCTTCTAACTCTTGATATCGTTTCAGGTCATGATCTCATTCACGGTTCTGACATCGAGCCCCACGTTGGGCTCTGTGCTAACAGAGAGGAGCCTGCTTGGGATTCTCACTCTCTCGGCTCCTCCCCCACTTGTGCATGTGCATGTGCATACACATGCACACACACATGTACACACACTCTCTCTCTCTCAAAATAAGTAAACATTAAAAAAAATAATAATAATAAAAAATAAAACTTCTATACTGGATTTCCTCACACCTAGCAGCATAAAGATTTCTTTTTAAAAGTACTTGCCACTGTAAAAAGATAAACCAGTACCTTCACATAGTCCTGCCTTTACACTCTCATATGCCTCTACAGACTTTCTAAACTTTGTATTTTGTTCCTTGTTTTTATCAACACACATATTTCTTGGGCATCTAGTATGTACCAGGTACTGGATGCAAATGCTGAAAGCACAGATACAATTAAGTCAAAGTCTCTGCCATTAAGAAGTTTTCAATCTCATGGGGCAGACAGAAACATAAATAGATCATGTCCAGAGTGCTAAGTGATATTCACAGGCCTAGGGGAGCTAAGGGGTAAATCTCACTTCCCTGGAGGGATCAGGGAAGGTTTCTGGGAAGGTGCCTGAGTTTTAGGAAAAGGAAAAAAAGATGAAGGGGAAGGACATGCAAAGACGAATAACTCCCTATGTCTAGGACATGAGTACAAGGCAGAGTGTCCTTCCATTTATTCATTCAACAAATCTTTTTTGGGCACATATATTTGCCAAATCTGGGCCAAATACTTTCTTGGGTTAACTCTTAAGCATTACACAACTCTGTAGGGTGAGTTATTATTATCATTTTATAGAAAAGAAGTCTGAGGATCTAAGAGCTTAAGTAATTTTTCTTAAAATAGCTCAGTTTACCTTTGCAAAGTTCTATTGGAAAGTCCTCTCTTAACACTGAGTTAAAAGTTTCTAACACTGAGCTAGAATTTCCACTTCTTGCTTCAGTTCTATTCCCAAAACTTTTCTCACCAAATCTGCCCCCTCCCCCAATGATGATGATGATGATGAGTTTGATAGCCTAAGGAAAATAATATAAAAGGGCAAATAGATTACTAAGATACTCATCTATGGTTGAATCCCATAACTCATACATTAAACTCATACATTAAACAAACTCATACAGTGCTCGCTTCGGCAGCACATATACTAAAATTGGACTGATACAGAGAAGATTAGCGTGGCCCCTGCACAAGGATGACATGCAAATTTGTGAAGCGTTCCATATTTTTTTTACCCAAGGTATACAGGAATGCTGATGCATAGGGCCACTTGTACCCCAATGTTTATAGCAGCACTTTCAACAATAGCCAGATTATGGAAAGAGCCTAAATGTCCATCAACTGATGAATGAATAAAGAAATTGTGGTTTATATACAGAATCGAATACTACTTGGCAATGAGAAAGAATGAAATATGGCTTTTTGTAGCAACGTGGATGGAACCGGAGAGTGTTATGCTAAGTGAAATAAGTCATAAAGAGAAAGACAGATACCACATATTTTCACTCTTATGTGGATCCTGAGAAACTTAACAGAAGACCATGGGGGAGGGGAAGGAAAAAAAAAGTTAGAGAGGGAGGGAGGCAAACCATAAGAGACTCTTAAAAACTAAGAACAAACTGAGGGTTGATGGGAAGTGGGAGGGAGGGGAGGGTGATGGGCATTGAGGAGGGCACCTGTTGGGATGAGCACTGGTGTTGAATGGAAACCAATTTGACAATAAATTTCATATTAAGAAAAAATACATACTAAAATAAAAAACAAAAACAAAAACAAAAACAAAAACAAAAAAACTATTGGCCATGTCCAGAAGGTCAAATTTGACTCTCATTTTAAAGAGATTGTAAAAGAATGACATTTACAGTTTAAACAATGGCTCCAGGTTAAGAGGCCTATATGCTATCTCTCTTCTATTTCCATGTAGATTTGGGGAAATTTTTTAAGTAACTTGTTTTTGTCTTAATAGCTGATAGGCTAAGGTTCAAACCAAAATATGGAAATTTTAAAATCACAATCACATACACATAGAGTCTACTCAATTAACCCTGATGTGAGCCAATACCAAATACATCCCTTCTAAAGAAGCAATGTAACATAGAGGAGCAAACACAGGTTTTGTAGTCAGGCAGGCCAAGGTTGAGATCTGGTTTACCACTTAGTAACCATTACAAAGCTGGATGAGGTTTGGCAAGAGATTGGACTCAGCGACCTTCGCTTTCCTCCTAAGTAAAAAAGAGACTATAACAACTACTTCAGAGGACTGCTGGGAGGATTCAATTAGGCAATTTATTTAAAGTGCCTCACATAGTGCCTGAAACAGAACAGAGTAGGCACCTCAAAAGTGTTTGCTGAAAAAATAGTGAAAAATATTTACTATCAATTAATAATAACAGTAACAAGGGCAGTACAAATTGAGAACAGCAAATGATACTTCATTTTGTGCTAGTTTTTTTAAATAAAATATTTAAGTTTTGTTGCTGTTACTGTTTTTAAGCCTTTAAGCATGTTTGTAATAGAGTATAAAAGTGTATCTCTTGCTCAGCATCCTCTGTCTTTCAAAGAAAGACATGATGGATACCACTCCTGTATTCTACATTGTTTTACTATCAGCATTTTTCTGGTTCTACCTTCTCGGCTATTCTACAAATGTCTTCATCAACCAAAGTTTTTCTCTGCACCAGTAAAAACTCACCTAAAAACAATGTTGCTGTGTGAACTGATGTTTCTGCCTCCATACACAGTAGTGATCCAGGCGGGCCTTGGTCTCACACCCCACTGTTTAAAACAGTCATCAGAATATTCCCTAAAGTTCCATGAGCGAGGCTCAAACATGTCATCGATACCATTAGTACAAAAAGGCATGACCATTTCTGTGCAAGCCTAAAAAAGGAAAACAAAAGAGAATCCGATGACAAAATGAAGCACAAAGAGTTAAATAACTTGTCCAAAGTTATTCTGCTGGTAGCAGCAAAGCTAGGGTTTGACCTCAGGCGGTCTGGCTTCAGAGCTCCTGCTCTTTACCTACATCATACCACCTCTCATTATTCCTGGAAAGGCTCAGCTGAGAAGTAACAAAAGTTAGGGCTACATATTCTTCATCGGTAAATTGCTTTCTTCCACATCTATTATCATATTTAACCCTCAGGAGGGAAAGTATTAGTATTAGTATTAGTATTAGTATTAGTATTATTAGTCTCATGCAGGTGAAGGGATGGAGGCTCAGAGATTCAAGTCAGACTCCCCTTCTTTTCTTCATCCATAAAATGCTTCCTTTTGATAGGAAGCATTGCTTTTGATAGGACTTACCAAGAGATATTGTAATATACGTATCTTTTTCAACGAACTATATTTAAAGGTGAGATCATGCCATATTTATCTTTGTATCTTTGGAGTCTAGCAGGTTGCCTGGCACATGGGTACCCAGAAAATATTTGGTGATGATTAAATACATGAAGGAAGGAAGGAAGGAATAAAAAAAGATAATGGAGCCCAGATTTGGACCCAGGTTAGTGACAAAATCTTGTGAACTATCTTACAGTACAACCATATCAGCAGGAAATTCCACTTGAGGAAATTATGCAAGCTTACCTGATAGCTCCAACCCTGGGTTCCCAGATTGCTAGTTGTTGTCTCTGATATATTCAGGCATCTCGCCTGGCCTGAGTAATTGTAATATATATTCAGAGCTTGGAAAATATTCTGCAGCAGCTGTGCATCAGATAAACTGGGATTGTTCAAATACTTGCACACTACCTGTCATTTTAAAGAGACATAAAAGAAGAAGAGTCAGAATATATTTATAAAATCATAATTTTAATGAAATAAAGAGAAATATGACTGTGATTTGCCTATAAAATAATCTTAAACATCTAATAGCATTGCTTGACAATTTCTATCTCTTGAGTATAATCCTGTTCATAAATGAATAAACCATTACTCTCCAAGTGTAAAATTTAAATTACTCTCCAAGCTATAGAAATAAACCAAAGGCATTTGTATGGTATGCAAAATATTCCACACCTACCACTGTAGCCTCATCTTTTTTGCACGCTTTGTTCCAGCCTAGAAAAACCATTCTCAACACACCAGGGTCTTTTTCTCCTCTTTGCCTTTGTTCACCCTAAAATACCCTTTTCTCACTCTCGCACTCCAGTAATGTCTGGCAAACACCAATACACCTTCTATAATACTTAGCGCAAGTATCACTTCCTCTATGAGGCCATCATTAGCTATGCCCTCAAGTTGGGGAGAACTAAATCACTACTCCCTTTACTTACCCTGTACTTGCTTCTATCAAAACCCCTGTAACACTGTACTGTACTCATTTGATTCCACAACATCCCCCTCAGCACTCAGCAAGGTATCTGACAACTAAATGCTAGCTGAATGAATAAATACATTTTTGTGAAAATGTAAAATTTATAAAATTTCTTATGGAAAAACTATACCAAGCTCCAGTATCTGTGGTGTGATAAGAAATATATCAGGCAGCAACCCAGCTTCCAAATATTCCTGTCACTAGACTATCATCAGCATCTGAAATCTAGTACCTAAAAATCACAGAGAATACTTGGGGTCAGAAGTGAGGGCAGGAATGACTAGATAGAGGCATGGGGGAACTTTCAGGGGTAGGGAAATAGTCCTGATCTTCATGGAAGTCTGGGGTACACAACAAACAGTTCACTTGCAATTTGTGCAATTCACTGTATATAAATTTTATCTCAAAAAAAAAAAAAAGAAATACTGAACTTTAATTAATGATGATAAAGGTGAAGTATCCCTGAGAAGTATACTGATGTCTGCAACTTATTCTGAAATGCATTTTAAAAATCAGATGGAATGAAGGATAGAGGGATGGCTAGCCAAAAATATCTGTGCTAAATCAAATCTAGCAAAATACTTTTATAGAATTTAGGTGGTATTTTTAATGGGTGTTCACTGTCCAATTATTTCAGTATTTCTGTGTTTGAAATCTTTCACAATAAAATACTGGGGAAAAATCACAGGCAATGGTTTCACAGCTGCATAATACCACCACTTACTGATTACTGAGCTCTGGGTTTACAACCATTGTATTATATAATCCTCAAGCAATCCTATCAGATATATTATTGTCCATTATTTTACAAAAAGAAACTGAATCTTATGTTAAATCACTTTACTCGAGGTCATCCACCTAGTAAATGTTAAGATCTAGATATAACCCAGATCTCTCTAGCTATGAAATAGGCATCTTATCCATTATGCTACACGGCTTAGGGAGCATCCTTTGTAAAACTGCAAATAGCCCCGATGGCAAGGGAAACACACTCAGCTTGCATCATGAAGTCAGTGATTTGGTCCTTTCTCATTTTATATGGAAAAGATGTATACAACAGGCAAGTCTGATTTTTAAAAAAGAGACAGGAAGAGAAAGGGACAAGCTGAGAGAAAAAGGAGCCAGGAAAGAAAGAGCCTAGTTACCCTACTTCAGGGAGAGACTCCACGCAACAGGAGCAACAAGGCCCAGGCTGGGGACATGCCCAAAAAGGAGGCACTGAGAAAGGAAGTGAACAGCAGAAAGCAAACCCAGCCTCTCCTCCTAGTTCTGTTTAGGACCAGTTTCCAGCAACACCTTTCTGAAAAAAGAGGAAATGTGAAAAGACTGCAGAAATGAATCATAAGGAAAATTCAAAGTCTCTCTCCAAATGCATTCAGCACAAAAATATTTCTGTGAAATGTTGAATGGCACTTTGTGAAAAAAAGGTTTCAGAGTCAAATAATTTTAAGAAATATTGTGTCAGCAAATGTGAACAGTTTACTTGACTGCGGGAATCCTCAGAGCCTTTAACATGCTCAACTACAACATGACTTTCCAAAAGGGATAGAGAGTGTGCACTACTTCCAGTAAGTTTTTAGAAATAACAAATGTAAGAAAAGTCAGAAATTGGGGCGCCTGGATGGCTCGGTCGGTTAAGCGTCTGACTTCGGCACAGGTCATGATCTCACGGTTTGTGAGTTTGAGCCCGCATTGGGCTCTGTGCTGACAGCTCAGAGCCTGGAGCCTGCTTCGGATTCTGTGTCTCCCTCTCTCTCTCTGAGCCTCCCCTGCTTGTGCTCCTTCTCTCATTCTCTCATTCTCTCAAAAACAAACATTTTAAAACATTGAAAACAAACAAACAAACAAACAGAGCCTGGGACCAAAACATACATGCTTATAGTTTATTTGGGAATGTGATCCCAAAGAAGATAAACGACAGGGACAGAAAAAGGTAAGGAAAAAAAGGTGATACGGAAATGTGTACCAGGTGGTCACCACCACGGCCTTCATAAGGCGCCTATAAGGGATCTTCACGGAATTCCTCAGAACCCTTGTGCACTATGGGTGAGAATATAAATTGGTACATTGTGGAAAACAGTATGGAGGTTCCTCAAAAAATTAAAAATAAAACTACCATAAAATCCAGCAACTCCACTTCTAGGCAAATATTCAAATGAAAGGAAATTAGGATCTAAAACAAATATCTACACCCCCATGTTCACTGCACCATTATTCACAATAGCCAAGATAAGGAAACCTAAGTGTCCATTGATGGATGAATGAATAAGGAAAATGTGAGATGTATATAAATGAAATGGAATATTAATCACTCTTTAAAAAGAAGCCTTGCCATTTGTGAGAATATGGATGAAACTGGAAGACATTACACAAGCCAGATACAGAAAGACAAACATTGTATGATCTCAGTTATGTGCAGAATCTAAAAAAGTCAAACTCATAGAACCAAGGTAGAATGGCAGTTGGTAAGGGCTGGGGGAAGGGCGATGGGTAAATGCAGAAATGTTGGTCAAAGGATATACACTTTCAGTTATAAGATGAGTAAGTTCTGGAGATCTAATGAAGATATTGGTGACTACTATTAATAATACTTGAAATCTTCCAGGAGAGCCCCGCGTCGGACTCTGTGCTGACTGCTCAGAGCCTGGAGCCTGTTTCAGATTCTGTGTCTCCCTCTCTCTCTGCTCCTTCCCTGTTCATGCTCTCTCTCTGTCTCAAAAATAAATAAACGTTAAAAAAAAAAAATTAAAAAAAAAAAAAGAAAAGTCAGAAATTAAGATGTCCAAATAACCTGGATATACCTTTAAAAAGTAACAGCGAGGTCATAAGAGTAAGATAAACCTGAAAAGGTGTACATGAAGAAACAGTACTGAGCTAACCTCAGAGCTTCACAAACCTGTTAACCCAAAGCAATAAGAAAATGAAAGCTGAAGAAAAAAGGCAAAACAGTGTTTTACTTTTCTACAACTTTCATTTATTCATGGTAAGTCAAAAAATACCTAACAGTTGTTGGAAAATGTCCCTAAGAAATATGCCAATCAGAAACACTCAAGAAAATATGGAAATCAAGAACCAATCACAGAATTTGTTAAACTACTTATTGCCAACAGTTGGTCGGCATTGCTTCCTGACTGTGGACACTAACGGTGGATTCAGCTGTTTCCAAATGCAGCATAAAGGTATGGAATGGACCCACGGAATGCATAGGAGAGCATTATGTCCAAGCACAGCACAGTAGATGAGGCAGGGTGACAATGTAAGCCAGGCAGGAGGAAAAGGGAGCGCTGATGAGCAACAACAAACAAGTTGCCTAAAACTCTGTTAAAGAACAGTAGCAAGTAAGTGTGACTCACATGCTGGCATCAGATCCCCTCTCAGAGCTAGAACACTGGGCCTCTGTCAGGCAAAGAAAAGGAGTCCCCATGAATAGCCATCTCTGCAAACAGCAGTTACTGTCACTCCTTAAAAGACACAGGCATGGCTGGGGACCGGCACCGGCTGACAATACTTGGGTTTCGGCAGTGCCAGTTACTCAGAGGGAACATCGTGGTCAGAAACTTGGCGTCTACTAATAGAAATTCCATATCCAGATTAAGGGCACTCCTGGGCCCACTGTCCTCTGTAAGGTCAGGGCTCCCTTGGAGCACTGGGTCCAGTTCCGAGCACCACACTTTAAAAAGGACACTGACCAACATGAGAAAATGTAGAGGGGAGCAATCAGGATGGGGAGTTGAGGAAAAGTTGAAGCAATCCTACAATTGTTTGTTTGTATCATTTTTCCAATCTGTCAGTACTACAAATAAGGCTACAATAAATAACCTTGGGCCTAAATCTTTACGTACACCCTGAACTGTTTTCTTGAGATAAATTCTTAGAGGAGTTATTAGTTCAAAGGAAATAAACATTTTTAAGGCTTTTGCTACATCAAGCTGCCTTATAGAAAGAAAGTACCAATTTATAATCCTAGTGGCACATTAGCTAGAAGGCCCAAAAAAACTTCTTTTTGTAAAATATTTACAAATTTTTTTTAGTAAAATATTTACAAATTTACTAAGGGAATTTTATTATTTTAGGTGCTTCTAAAGTTCCTTTCTAAGTGAAAAATTCTGTGAGTACAAGCATCATTCTCTAGTGTAAACAACACAATCTCTACATATCTCTGTACACTACCTTAACAATTATGGTAGCAAAGAGTGAATAAAGTTTTTGAAAAATTACTGGAGTTACACTAGCAAAACCTCAGCACTATTCCCATGTTTATTCAAAAAAAGATAATCATGTACTTTTATTTTTAAAAAAAAATTTTTTTTTCAACGTTTATTTATTTTTGGGACAGAGAGAGACAGAGCATGAACGGGGGAGGGGCAGAGAGAGAGGGAGACACAGAATCGGAAACAGGCTCCAGGCTCTGAGCCATCAGCCCAGAGCCCGACGCGGGGCTCGAACTCACGGACCGCGAGATCGTGACCTGGCTGAAGTCGGACGCTTAACCGACTGCGCCACCCAGGCGCCCCAATCATGTACTTTTATAAAAGATCCACAGGATGCACAAAACTTCTCTAAATGTTAAGTTGAACCATATGAAGTTGCCATGTTTATAAGTCAAACACAGTCAGATATCAGCATCTTTGGTTCAACTTCATCTAATACTCCCTTCACCTTAAACCTGATAATGTGCAGTTATTAGCCAATTGAGGAGTACAAGTACTTGGCCTGTTGATTGTTAATTGAGGGCCTGTAATAACAAGGAAAGAGTCCCTGCCAACCACTTCCATTCAGAATACTCAACACTCATGTAGCCCCTGTACTATATTTCCTATTTATCTTGTGAACACTCTCAAATTAGCTTCTTCCAAACACTTTCTATATAAGGTATAGCATTTCTATTTAGGTCATAAATTCAGTGATATGAGAGCAACTGGGACTGAGGCTGCTAGTCCAACTTGTGGTTCCTTGTGGTCAGGTACTTTCCCTATGATGACCCAGGGGAAAACATATAACGACCATCCCCATATCACAGAGGAGAAAACAAGCTCAGAGAGGTCTGGCTAAAGATATACAATTTTAAAACTATGAATATAAGTTCTGAACCCACACTTTGGCAACAAAGTCCTAGTACAACACTGCCTCTTTGTTACTATATACAACAATAATAGCTCTTGTTATTATTATATAATTAGTATCAATTCAGTGCTTACTAAGCACTGGGTCCTATTAAATTCTCATAATGACCCTAATAATTACTAGTAATTACAATTACTATTATCCCCACTTTGCAGATGAGGAAACTAAAGAACAGGGAGGTTAAGAAACCTGTCCCAGTCACACAGCCAGAAAGTGGCAGAGCTGGCATTCAAATGCAAGATTCTCTGTGGAGCTTCCATTTGTAACTGCCAATACTACACATACTCAACTTCAAAACTGTAGTGTAAGAGAAAAAGAACAACACAAACAGTGCCTAAATATACCTGTAGTCTCACGCTTAATTTGTTAAGCAAAAACATTGTTTTAACATTTATTCATCTTTTTTTTTTTTTTTTTTTTAATTTTTTTTTTTCAACGTTTATTTATTTTTGGACAGAGAGAGACAGAGCATGAACGGGGGAGGGGCAGAGAGAGAGGGAGACACAGAATCGGAAACAGGCTCCAGGCTCTGAGCCATCAGCCCAGAGCCTGACGCGGGGCTCGAACTCACGGACTGCGAGATCGTGACCTGGCTGAAGTCGGACGCTTAACCGACTGCGCCACCCAGGCGCCCCAACATTTATTCATCTTTGAGAGACAGAGAGAGACAGAGCATGAGTGGGGAAGGGGCAGAGAGACGGAGACACAGAATCCGAAGCAGGCTCCAGGCTCTGAGCTGTCAGTACAGAGCCTGATGCGGGGCTCGAACTCACAAACTACGAGATCATGACCTGAGCCGAAGTTGGATGCTCAACCGACTGAGCCACCCAGACGCTCTGCAATTTTTTTTATTCTTAGATTATCTTTGTATTTTTCTAAGTTTGTTTTACATAAAAACTTAGATAAAAGGGATTCTGTGGCAATGTAAAAACCAAACAACTTTTTTTTTTATCATGCAACAGAAAAGAAAACTGTAAAACAGTAGAGTAATTCATATGAGGCTCAAAAATCAACATATGAAATAGACTTAATTCACTTTCTATTTCCTAGAACAAAGATGAACATTCAGGAAAAACTTAAAAAGAGCATTAGAAGTCCATTTTAATAATTCTTGTTTTAAAGAGTGTAGAAATCATGGTGAAAGAACATTTCAATCTTAGTACCAAACTAATTAGCTCTATACCCAGATATTTAGAATCTCCCCTTTGATCCCACACACACTAGACAGTGTAAAGATAATGATTTGTTTAAAAGCTTTATGTGTCCCCTTACCTATAAGGATAAACGTCTGAATAAGAGAAATAAAAAGGGGGCAAAGAAAAATTTTTAAAAGAAGGAAAGAAGATGGGTTAAAAAAAAAAAAAAAAGACCAACCTCCTCTCAGAAAGTATGGCCCATCCACATTAGAGAAAGGATTAAGCAGATACATTCAGCTTTTCTAACAGATTTTCTTTCTCTACGGCTTCAATACCCCTCTCACACTCACAGATAATCACATTAGTTTTGTCATTAAAAGCTCCCTTTTCATAGAATGCACCTAAACCGCTTAAACCACCCAGAGAGGTCGCATACATTATCAAACACCAAGACAAACGGAAGAGATTTTCCATTTTATGTCTTATTATTTCACTACATCTAACTGCATGCTCAGAAGGCCAAGCCAAAGATTTGGTGAGTTATCAGCTAAAAAATTATTCCAAAATCAATAACCGCTATAGTATCCTTAAAAACTGTTCTTTAAGCTGAGAAGAGACCTAGTAGTTTCTATGCTGACAGAGCAGTCAAATGACAGAGAGGTTTTCTATTTCCCTTTTCTCTTCTTCCTTGTGCTCTCTCAGCCAAGTCCATGATTATTTCTGCATGAATGTTGCAGCTTCTGTTAACAGTAAACAAAAGCAAATGGAGTCTGAGTGTGCAAAGCCCACAAACAAATTAAAAAGAACGATACTTGAGTTGACACGGAAAAGGCATTCAATCACTGCCTCTGGATCTTTCAGAACCATACAGGGTCCAGGCAGAATTGGAAATCACCTACTTTTTTTCATAACCCAACTGTTACACATTATCTCACTATCCTAAGCCTAAGTTACAGACTTAGAAAAGGACGGCTGTTTGTCAGCCTTTTAAAAAGGAGGAAGTGTATCAGAGGGAGGAGGAGTTATGGTTAAATGGAACTATCCAAGTGAAAGAGCGGTCCCCAACTGGGTAGTGTTCCTGGGATTAGTGGGTTGGGAGAACAGAGAGGAGGTCAAGAAAGGAGAAATAGAATGAACAGTGAAAGAAAGTGATCTGAAGCTAAAAGTTTGGGAGGGAGACATGTAGTAGAAAAACTTTGAAATCATATAGGATAAAACTGGAAATAGAGGCAATGGAAAGTTCTCAAGCAGGGGGCAATGAGAGATTTCTTTTGGTTGGGTGCAGGCAAGAAACAGAAACATAAATATATTATAAGCAACAAAGAATTCCTTAATATGCCAAAAGAAAGGATAAAACCAGTAAGAAATGACTGAAGAGAATAACAAGAAGTAGTCCTGGAGAAAAGAAGTAAAACCTGATTGTCGGGCAAAGACACAAATTACCTTGCCTTAAAAATAAACTTTTATAATGCATATATACAGAAGATAAAAGAAGGACTGTGCTAAATCAAAAATAAATGGCAGAATATTTGAGATATACTCTACTAATTTTGAATGAATGAATTTTTAATGAATACTTAGGAGAGAGGAAGGATAGGATATTTATTTACATGTGAGATGCATCAGCAAATTTTTCAAAAGGAACATTAAAGAAATGGGGAGAAAAGCAAAGTTAGTGTTCCTTGTTCCAAATCACAATACAAACGAATACAAAAAAGCTGTATTCCTCTGGCTTTTTTCTAAATCAGGGGTTGGCACACCCCCAGGCCAAATCCAGGCTACTGCTTATTTTATAAATAAAGTATTATTGCATAGTCTTCCTCATTTACTTGAATTTGCCTATGGCTACTCTCCTGCCACACCTGCAGAACAGAGCAACTGTGACAGAGACCAAATGGCCCACAAAACCTAAAATTTTTATTATTAGCTGTTTACAAATAAAGTTTGCCAACTTCTGTTCCAAATACCAAGGGAATTCCCTGTATGTTTTTGATTTATGTATTTATTTTGAGAGAGTGACAGAGTGTAAGCAGGACAGGGGCAGAGTGGGAGACAGCAAGAATCCCAAGCAGGCTCCGCACTGACAGTACAGAGCCCAGCACGGGGCTTGAACTCATAAACTGTGAGATCATGACCTGAGCCGAAATCAAGCGTTGGACACTCAACTGACTGAGCCACCCAGGAGCCCCATTCCCATATGCTTATCATGTGACAACTCATTTGTTCTTCAAATGGGCATACAAATGCAAACTTAATTTTCACTTTGTAAACAGACTGTAGTTAAATTTGATAGTTGTCACAATGTGGCTAGAGATCCACCCCAAAATCCAGCCAAATCCTCTCCTAATCCAGTGCGATATGGTAAAAGATCAGAGGCTCTGAACAATGGTAGACCCAAGTTCAAATTGTGCTTTCCCCATTTCTTGACTGAGCTTAAATTTCCACTCCATTGTACCTCTTTTTCCCAGAGTATTTTTGTGGGGATTATATGGGACAGCATATATGAAAGTGTTCTGTAAATAGTAAAATAAGGGAAATAAGGCATTATTAGCACAAAGACATGTATGGAGGCTAACTGGCTCAAATTTAGTTTTTTTCTCATTATTTTGATCCAGGTTTTCTTACCATGAGAGAGATCTGATCTTTTAAATAACTCTGTATTGTCTAAGTTCAATTGAATTCAATACAAATTTACCTCTGGCCTACTATGTGCAAGACATCCACTTCTCATTCTAGTTTTTAGATGAATAAGATCTCTAATAGCAAATGACCTTGTTCTATTTGGGTTACAAAGTTTTAAGTAAAACGTTCATTTAATAGTTCAAAGGGACTTATGGGGCACCTGGGTGGCTCAGTCAGTTAAGCGTCTTGACTTCAGCTCACGGTTCATGAGTTCAAGCCCCACGTCGGGCTCTGGGCTGACAGCTCAGAGCCTGGAGCCTGCTATGGATTCTGTCTCCCTCTCTCTCTGCCCCTCCCCTGCTCACACTCTCTCTCTGACTCTCTCTCCCTCTGTCTCTCTCTCTTTCTCTAAAATATAAACATTAAGAAAAAAAATTTTTTAAATAGTTCAAAGGGACTGTTAAGTTCAAAGTGCTTTTGAAAACTGGTTTTCATCTGACCAAGTCTATTTATATTTCCAGCACTCATTCTACCTGTAGAATCAATTATATTCTCCAAACTTAACCATCAAGTTAGCCAAACTTTAATTTTAAAATAAGAATATTCTTTACAAAGAAATGCTTAAAAGAGGATGAATACACAATAAAGAATTTTGTCATGAAAAGAACTTTAAAATTTATGGTGCGGTGTATCTTTACAGTTTCCACAGTACTTTCATGTCTAATATTTTATTTGATCCTCAGCACAACCCTATGGAGAATGTAAGTATCATTACCCCACTTTGCAGAGGAAGACAGGGAGGCTCAGGAAGAAGACAGCCTTGCCCAAGATCACACAGCTGGTATATGGTGGTTCTGGATCAAAGATCCAGAGTCAGTACTCCTTCCACTCCACCCTGCTGCATGGGGATCACTCCTTTATGATATGTCGAGCACTTAGAACACATTAGCAGTTGACTGAGTCATAGCACTATGATAGCAGTTGCCTTTTATTAAGCACTAACCATATATGACATAGGTCTATGTGTCTCAGATGTATGACAAAGATGGAGTAAATTGTGCATGCAAAGTGTACAGCACAGGACTTGGCACACAGTAATCATTCCATTAGCAGCAACTACCGGTCTTAGCTCTAAATCATACAACTCTATAATCTATACATTTATCTCCTTTATTCAAATCAGAGGAAGCTGATGTTTACAAACATTAGGTAAGGTGTCCAAGGTTGAGTAACCAGAAAGTGACAGAAGCCAGAATTTCTGCCCAGGTTGGTCATACTCAGAGCCCCTTTGTCATTGGAAATTCCTCTGATGCTAAAAGTCACAGAAAGCACCAGTTTAAAAAACAAAACAAGGGGCGCCTGGGTGGCGCAGTCGGTTAAGCGTCCGACTTCAGCCAGGTCACGATCTCCCGGTCCGGGAGTTCGAGCCCCGCGTCAGGCTCTGGGCTGATGGCTCAGAGCCTGGAGCCTGTTTCCGATTCTGTGTCTCCCTCTCTCTCTGCCCCTCCCCCGTTCATGCTCTGTCTCTCTCTGTCCCAAAAATAAATAAACGTTGAAAAAAAAAATTAAAACAAAAAACAAAACAAAACAAAAAGAGAGAGAAAAGTTCATATTAAAAGTGATGAAGGAGAGGGGCCTGATGGCTCAAGTCCCTTAAGCATGTGACTTTTGATTTTGGCTCAGGTCATGATCTCACGGTTCATGAGATCAAGCCCCATGTTGGGCTCAATGCTGACAGCATGGGGCCTGCTTGGGATTCTCTCTCACCCTATCTCTCTGCCCCTCTCCCTTCTCAAAATAAATAAGTAAACTTAAGTAAAAAAAAAGTAACGAAAGGATATTTTCCTATTACCTTGATAGGCCAAGCAGGCAAAGGCTGTAAAAAGTTAGACTCGTAAGGGTAGTCCACCATTGCCAGATTTATCCAGGTTTCAGAGATCCAGCCTTTCAAATGCTGAACATCCTGCGAATTTCTTAATGGGGTACATAAGTGAAGGGCTTCAGAAAGCCAATGCAAGCCACTGCCTGAAAACAGAATCACATTGTTGGAATATAAAAAGCACTACTTGACAGAAGGCTTTACCGATCACTTGGTATTTTAGAAAATTCAATCTTCTATACCATTTCTCCAAGTATGCTTTTTCAACATTCAATAAAATATTTTTAAAGCAACTGGAAAATCCCATGATAAACAAGTTGTCTATCTTCATGGGGTGTGCCAGAATTTATTTGAATTATTTCCTGTTTCAAAGATACTTTTGAAATAAGTAAATAAATAAACAAATGAAACATCAGAGAGCAATCAGAATGCATAAACCACAATGAAATAAAACAAACAGAAGTATCTGACAAACATAGTGTTGATCAAAAGACAGCAGATACAAAACATAGTACTATGTTCTTGATTACAGTGGATGATTATTATACTAATATACCATATTGGTTATGTTTCACTCCATGAAAATTCATCAAGTGATGTATTTTGATTTGTGTACTTTTCTGTATGTTATACTTAAAAATAAAAACAAGCAAGTGTTGAATTTAACAAATGAAAGGTAAAACACTCCATGATTTTATTCTATTAATTAAAGCTTACCTGTTCTTGCGAGTCGAGTAATAGCACCCCAGGAATTGTGGATGGTCTCTGAACAATTTGGGCCACTTTTCCTAAAATCTTCAGTTACGATCTTCATAAATACACCACAAGGTACCAGATTACCAAAATGCCAGATGGGGGCAGAGGCTGCAAGAGCTCTAAATTGGAAGGAAAATAATAAAGGCAAACAGAAAAAAAATGTAACTCATCAAATTCAAGTTTTAAAATTGAAACATTGAACAAAAATGGTGAGAAAAATAACAGCTGTTAATGAGATAAAAACCAGAAATCTCAGTACAACAGAAACAAATATCTAAGTATGCTGTGACAGTATTAAGAAGTGCTCATGTCCAATGAATAGCCACTTCTCCAAAGAAGACATCCAGATGGCCAACCAACACATGAAAAAATGCTCAACATCACTCATCATCAGGGAAATACAAATCAAAACCACAATGAGATACCACCTCTCAGAATGGCTAACATTAACAACTCAGGCAACAACAGATGTTGGCAAGGATGTGGAGAAAAAGGATCTCTTTTGCACTGCTGGTGGGAATGCAAACTGGTGCAGCCACTCTGGAAAACAGTGTGGAGGTTCCTCAAAAAATTAAAAATAGGACTACACTACGACACAGCAATTGTACTACTGGATATTTATCCAAGGGATACAGGTGTGCTGTTTCAAAGGAGCACATGCACCCCCATGTGTATAGCAGCACTATCAACAATAGCCAAAGTATGGAAAGAGCCCAAATGTCCATCGATGGATGAATGGATAAAGATGTGATATATACATACAATGGAGAATTACTCAGCAATCAAAAGGAATGAAATCTTGCCATTTCTAACTATGTGGATGGAACTAGAGCAAAATTAGTCAGAGAAAGACAAATATCATATGACTTCACTCATTTGAGGACTTTAAGATACAAAACAGGTGAACATAAGGGAAGGAAAGCAAAAATAATATAAAAACACGGAGGGGGACAAAACATAAGAGACTCTTAAATGTGGAGAACAAACAGAGGGTTACTGGAGGGTTGTGGGAGGAGGGATGGGCTAAATAGGTAAGGGGCATTAAGGAATCTACTCCTGAAATCATTGTTGTACTACATGCTAACTAAGTTGGATGTAAATTTAAAAATTAAAAAAATAAAAATAAAAAAAGAAGTGCTCATGTCCAACATAAATGCATTTACCCAACCACCATATGAGGGTATTTCATCCTGAACCAGGCTGCAAGCATGCCACCATAAGAGCCCCCTACGGCAATGACAGGTTGATTTTTAGCTCCTGGGATTGTTCTTTTCAAGTTTTTGATTAACACTGCAAAATCTGCCAGAGCTTGTTCTGATGTCAGATAATTCAAGTATCTGGAATCCTAAAGAAAAGTAACAAAGAACAAGTATAAATGTGCACATAATAGCAGCTTAGGCATAGCATAGGTCCAGGGAAAAAGCCAGTCAGATAAGTTTTACTCCAAATAGAATTTCTAGGCTATTGAGTTAAAATGCCCAGTCAACGTAATAACAATGCTGATTTAAATAAATCATTAAAAAATTATTTCAAGTTTGTGCGAAGAACATAATGTATTTTGCATTCAAATGTAAATTTCTATTAAGTGCTATTTACCAAAGACCTTGTTGAGGTTGTAGAAACAATAGAAACAAACTGTAATATTTAATAGTAAATGTGATGGAATACAATTCTCAGCTTAACAGACAACTGCTGTATTACAATTTTTATTACTTTTTTTTAATGTTTATTTGTTTTTGAGAGAGACAGACAGAGAGACAGAGCACAAGCAGGGGAGGCGCAGAGAGAGAGGGAGACACAGAATCCCAAGCTGGCTCCAGGCTCTGAGCTGTCAGCTCAGAGCCCGAGGCCAGGCTCGAACTCATGAACCGCGAGATCATGATCTGAGCTGAAGTCGGATACTTAGCCAATTGAGCCACCCAAGGTGCCCCTACAATTTTTATTTTAAATTTTGAAACATTTAAAATGGCTACTGGGGCACCTGGGTGGCTCTGTTAAGCATCCGACTTCGGCTCAGGTCATGATCTTGTAGTTCATGAGTTCGAGTCCAGCCTCAGGCTCTGGGCTGACAGCTCAGAGCCTGGAGCCTGCTTTGGATTCTGTGTCTCCCTCTCTCTCTCTGCCCCTCCCCTGATTGTACTCTCTCTCTCTCTCTCTCTCTCTCTCTCTCTCTGTCTCAAAAATAAACATTAAAAAAATTTAAAAAATAAAATGGCTACTATACAGGCAAAGGTAGACCGAATCTTGTGAAAAACTGAAGAATCATCAATAAAAATCAAACTCATCCTTCCTTATCAGAAAGATTATCATTATATCTGCATACCAACAACTGGAAATTACCCTGTTGTAAACAACTATAAAATTGGAGTTACAAAATGCAATACAGCAACTACATCCAGGCATTAGAAAACAGGCAACACAAGACATTGATCCCTGAGAGAAGGATATTCATAAAGTAAGCCCCATGATCACTGTCTCTCTGCCTAGAGACAATTTCCTCAGTGCAACGTAGGGGGGTAAAGCTCAGAGTCCTGCTAAACTAAGGGAGCTAGTAAAGTGTATGATTGGACTCATAGGTGGAATTTGAGAAACTCAACAAATGAACATAGGGGAAGAGAAGGAAAAACAAGATAAAAACAGAGAGGGAGGCAAACCATAAGAAACTCTTTTAAATACAGAGAACAAACTGAGGGTTGCTGGAGAGGGTGAGGGCAGATGGGTTAAATGGGTGATGGGCATTAAGGAGGGCACTTCTCAGGGTGACCACTGGGTGTCATATGTAAGAGATGAATCACCGGATTCTACTCCTGAAGCCAAGACTACACTGTGTGTTAACTAACTTGAAAATTAAAAAAAAAAAAAAAAAAAAAAAGTATCTCTCCTTTAAAAGAAAAAGTCTTATTCCTCTCTCTTTGAGCTTGGGCTGGGCTTAGTGACTTGGTTCTAATTAATGTGTCAGCAGTGACGTACAACTTCCAATGTTAAGTCACAATAAGCACTGCAGTTTCCACCTTGCTCTCTCTTGAGCCACCCAAGGACCCCAAGATACATACTTCCTGACCTCTTACCTCCTCTTTCATTATCTATCACTAGTCTTGACTTCCAATTTTCTATGTATAGTTGAGTGTCATTTTTTTCTAATCCTTGCATAACATTTGTAATATTAACCCCCATGCTACTGACAAATTCTGTGAGCACATGAAGGGAAAGAAGCGTATCAAAAAGAGCCCTTAGTTCCATTTTGCTAACAAAGTATGAACATGGGAATCTAGGTGACATTATGTTTCTATCTGCAACGAGCTGACTTCTTCCAATGGTTTCAAGATCTATCAACTCTCCTAATCAGATAATTATGCAGAATAATAAGCTAAAGAATTGAGTTTCCCCCCATAGCCCAACAAATATCAGCAAATAGTTCTGTTCTTCATTCACAACACAAGAAATTTTCATTTATTTTATTTACTTATAATATGAGCTAATAAAACCTCTGAGAATGAAAATTAAAACTCTTTTCAGGGGTGCCTGGCTGGCTCAGTTAGTTAAGCATCTGACTTCAGCTCAGGTCATGACCTCATGGTTTGTGGGTTTGAGCCCCGTGTTGGGCTCTGTGCTGACAGCTCAGAGCCTGGAGCCTGCTTTGGATTCTGTGTCTCCCTCTCTCTGCTTCTCTCTCTCTCTCTCAAAAATAAACAAACACAAATATACATATATAAACTCCTTTCAAAATAGGCATCCTAGAAAATTACTGGCCCCAAGTTCTTCTAAAAAGATGGTATATACATACTGGTAGTATGCATAATGATCTTAGGTAATCTTTTTTATTTTAATACTTGTTTTAATGTAATTTAGAAAAAAAAAACTAGTACATAAAACCCTTGTTAAGATAATGCAAAATTTGAAAAGTTAGTTGTTCAAAGACAAGTATTATGTAAATAATAGCACAGATAGCAAATTCATATACCCAGAATCACAAAGTACATGAGTGACTCAGTTGAGGAAATAGTATCCTTTTTATTGGGTGTACAGTCTGTGGCCAAGGCCAAAACTCCTTGTGAGATTAGGAAAGGTCAGAAGGGAATCCAAGTGGCTATTTGGACTCACTGAGACAGAGATAATTTGTCCTTATTTTATTGAAAAATACCTTTAAAAAAAAAAAAGAAAAATACCTTTTTAAACATTTGAGTGCTCATTATACTTTTTCCTGTGGTAGACCCAGTATATAATACATTATTAATATAATATATATTATAAGTGTATAATTTATAAAGTAGAATAATTTACTGATATTTCTGAAACAATGAGAAGTTCCCCTCACATTCTCTGCAGCCATATCTTAAGATTTCCCACTGAGTTAAAAAATGATCAACATTAGAAATGATAATATTATAGTTTAAAAAGGGCTTGGAGGCACCTGGGTGGCTCAGTCGGTTAAGCATCCGACTTTAGCTCAGGTCATGATCTCATGGTTCATGAGTTTGAGCCCTGCATCAGGCTCTGTGTGGACTGCTCTGAGCCTGGAGCCTGCTTCAGATTCCGTGTTCCCCTCTTTCTCTGCTTCTCCCCCTCTCGTGCTCTGTCTCTCAAAAATAAATAACATGTTAAAAAAATAAAAATAAAAATAAATAAAAAGCACCCAATCTGTTCAACTGCATATAAAAAAGGAAAGATTAAATACAAATTATTGAAATTTCAGGCTATTCAAGCTAAAGCTATCATTTCTTTCTTAAAGTGGAACATGTAATCAGAACATGTAATACTCTAAACTTCAAAAAAAAACCTTTTAAACTTAAAATTAAAAACTATACAGGCATACCTCAGAGATATTGCAGGTCTGGTTCCAGACCACTACAATAAAGTTAATATCTTTTTTTTTTTTTTTAATTTTTTTTTTCAACGTTTATTTATTTTTAAGACAGAGAGAGACAGCATGAACGGGGGAGGGGCAGAGAGAGAGGGAGACACAGAATCGGAAGCAGGCTCCAGGCTCCGAGCCATCAGCCCAGAGCCTGACGCGGGGCTCGAACTCACGGACCGCGAGATCGTGACCTGGCTGAAGTCGGACGCTTAACCGACTGCGCCACCCAGGCGCCCCAATAAAGTTAATATCTTAATAAAGCAAGTCCAATGACTATTTTGGCTTCCTAGTGCATATAAAAGTTATGTTTACACCATACTGTAGTCTATTAAGTGTGAATTAGTATTATTTCCAAAAAGATGTATACACTTTTTTTATTTAAAAAAAAATTTTTTTTTAATGTTTTTATTTATTTTTGAGACACAGAGAGACAGAGCATGAGCAGGGGAGGGGCAGAAAGAGAAGGAGACACAGAATCAGAAGCAGGCTCCAGGCTCTGAGCTGTCAGCCCAAAGCCCAATGCAGGGCTCGAACTCACAGACTACGAGATCATGACCTGAGCCAAAGTCGGACACCCAACCGACTGAGCCACCCAGGCGCCCCAAAAGATGTATACACTTTAATTTAAAAATATTTCATTGATAAAAAATGCTAACCATCATCTGAGCTTTCAGTGAGTTTTTTTGAGCTTTCATCTTTTTTACCAGTGGAGGGTCTTGCCTAAATGTTGATGGCTGTTGACCAGTCAGGGTGGTGATTGCTGAAGGATGGGTTGGCTTTGGCAATGTCTTAAAACAAAACAACAATAAAATTTGCCATATCAATTGACTCTTCCTTTCATGAATGATTTCTTTGTAGCATGTGATGCTGTTCAATAGAATTTTCCCCTCAGAATTTTTTTCAGAATTGGAGTCAATCTTCTCAAACCCTGTAGCTGCTTTAAAGTTTGTTTAATTTTCTACATTCATTGTTGACATTTCAGCAATATTCACAGTATTTTCACCAGCAGCAGTTTCCATCTCAAGAAACCAATTTCTTTGCTCATCCATAAGAAATAACTCCTCATCCATGAGAAACAACTCTTCATCCATTCAAGTTTTATCACAAGATTTCAGCAATTTAGCACATCTTCAAGGTCCACTTCTAATTCTGATTCTCTTATTTCCACGACATCTGCAGTTACCTCCTCCACTGAAGTCTTTCTTGAAACCCTCACAGTCATCCACAGGGTTGAAATCAGCTTCTTCCAAACTCCTGTTCATGTTGATATTTTGACCTCTTCCCATGAATCCTGAATATTCTTCATAGCATATAGAACGGTGAATCCTTTAGAAGGTTTTCAATTGACTTTGCCAAGATCCATCAGAGAGGAATCACTCTCTGTGGCAGCTATACCTTACAAAATGTTTTTTGTTTGTTTGTTTGTTTGTTTTCTCAGAGAGAGAATGAGCAGAGGAGAGGCACCAGAGGATCCAAAGCAGGCTCCCTGCTGACAGCAGAGAGCCCGATGTGGGGCTCAAACCCAAGAACTGCGAGATCATGACCTGAGCCAAAGTCAGATGCCTAACCAGCTAAGCCACCCAGGTGCCCCACAAATGTATTTCTTAAATAAGATTTGAAAATCAAAGTGACTCCTTGATCCATGAGTTGCAGAATGGATGTTGTGTTAGCAGAAATGAAAATAATATTCATCTCGTCGTACATCTCCATCAGAGGTCTTGGGTGACCAGATGCATCGTCAATGAACAATAATATTTTGAAAGGAACTTTTTTCTTCCCGAGCAGTAGGTCTCAACAGTGGTCTTAAAGTATTCAGTGAACCATGTTGTGAACAGATGTATAGTCATCCAGGCTCTGTTCTTTCATTTATAGAGCACACACAGAGTAGATTTAGCATAATTTTTTAGGGCCCTAGGATTTCCAGGATGGTAAATGTGCATTGGCTTTAATTTAAAGTTACCAGTTACATTAGCTCCTAACAAGAGAGTCAGGCTGTCCTGAAAACTTCAAGCCAGGCATTGACTTCTCTTTATGAAAGTCCTCAATGGCATCTTCTTTCAATAAAAAGCTGTTTTGTCTATATTGAAAATCTGTTGCTTATTGTAGCCACCTTCATGATTTATCTCAGCTAGATCTTCTGGATAACTTACTGTAGCTTCTACATCAGCACTTGCTGCTTCACCTCGTACTTTTATGTTATGGAGACAGCTTCTTTCCTTAAACCTCATGAACTCTGCTAGCTTCAGATTTTTCTTCTACAACTTCCTCACCTCTCTCAGCCTTTATCACATTGAAGAGAATTAGGGCCTTGCTCTGGATTAGGCTTTGGCTTGAGGGAATGTTGTGGCTGGTTTGATCTTCTACCCAGACCTCTCAAACTTTCTCCTTACCAGCAGTAAGACTGTTTCACTTTCTTGTCATTTGTATGCTCACTGGAAGAGCATTTTAATTTCCTTCAAGAACTTTTCCTTTGCATTCACAACCTGGTTAAATGTTTGTTACAAGAGGCCTAACTTCCAGCCTCTCTCAGCTTTCAACATGCCTTGCTCACTATACTTAATCATTTCTAGTTTTTTATTCAAAGTGAGAGACATACAACTCTTCTTTTCATTGGAACACTCAGAGGCCAGCTGGCCTCATTTCAACATTTTTATGTCTCAGGGAATAAGGAGGCCTGAGGAGAGAGACAGAGATGGGGGAATGGCCAGTTGGTGGGACAGTCACAACACACACATTATTTATCAATTAAGTTTGCCATCTTATGTGAGCATCTTCTAGATCACTGATTGCAGATCACCATAATAAATGTAATAATAATGAAAAAGTTTGACATATTACAATAATTACCATAATGCAACACAGAGAAACAAAGTAAGCAAATGCTGTTGGAAAAATGGCACTGATAGACTTGCCCAACACAGGGTTGCTACAAACCTTCAATTTGCAAATAACACATGATCTGTGAAGTCCAGTAAAGTGAAGTTCAATAAAACAAGGTATGCCTGTACCTACCTTGAATGAATTGTTACCAAAAGGTAGGGATTCTCCATAGTATCGATGTTCAGCAAACACCAACATAGCTTTCAGTTCCTCAGCCACATCCCACATGAACCCCTAGGGAGAATTTACAAATTCACAGGATAAAAATCATTTTTTATGTGAAACAGTCATTGAACCTTTTGCCAAGTCATATGAGATGAATGTTAAACCAGACCAAAAAGAGCTCTGAGAAGTTGCACAATTTATATTTGTTCTACAGATAAATAACTGTTGTTTCGTTGTTGCATGTTAATCTCATACTATAGTACAGTGAGATAATTAAAAATAAGCCCAAGTCACTCAACCACCAATCATTCCAACTCTCCTTATTCTGACACTGGAGCTGCATAATCAATATTTTGTCAAAAATAGTCTTCAAATTGCACTGTGTATAAAATAGTCTAGGAAAAACTGTAGATATCTAAGTTAGCTGGCTACCCATAAACATTTACAACATAAAAGAAAAAAGAAATACAAATAAGCATACTGGGCTCCCTTGGGTTTTATATTAATCTTATTTTCTCAAAAATAAGTAGTAGCTAACAATAGCTAATAATAATTGAGTACTTACAATGTGTCGGGCTGCTCTAAATACTCCATATATATTACTTCATTTGATTATCACAACAATCTAAGAGATAGGTACTTTTAGTAACCCCATTTTACAGACAAGGACACTGAGACACAGTAGTTTAAATATCCTGTAACAGTCACACGGTTAGAAAGCGGCAGAGCCAAGATTCAAGCACAGGCTAGCTTCACAGTACAATCATCAAATGCTTTGAGATCTTATTTCCATACTTAATGCTGGTCATTAATCAATCACTGAATTTTTTCTCTTACCTCAAGTGGTGCCCTCAGAATCCTTCTCAACAAAGCACTCTAGACAGCCAACATCAATCGATTAGATTTAAATTTAGCACAGATTAAAAACTATTTGTCATTCCTAGGGCACACTGCTGTTTTTTAATGAACTGCTGCTTCCTAACAAGGGCTAAGAACCTCTAAAAGTTTTTATTCATCTTGATCAATAAATGAACAATTTAAAGAGCTACATGCACGTGACGATGGAGAATTTAACCTGTTATCTGTGATGGTTTCAATAACCTTCACTTTCTCTCTTAACTCCTTGCCCATTTCCTGCCATTTATCTGCAGACCCTGTAACAACCAGCTCACGCATGCCCTCCTCTGCCTGCCCCATTTTGGCATTGCTGATCAGTCCTGCCTCTCAACATCACCGTGCTAGGTATAGATCTCTATTACTACGCTGAAATATTTGTTTGTATGTGTCTTACCCTACCAGACTATGAACTTCTTTTTTTTAAAGTTTATTTATTTATTTTGAGAGAGAGAAAGCACGAGCAGGGGAGGAGTAAAGAGAGAGGGAGAGAGAGAATCCCAAGCAGGCTCTGAGACACCAGCCTGGAGCCCGACTAGGGGCCTGACACAAGGCTTGAACTCACAAACCATGATATCATGACCTGAGCTGAAACCAAGAGCTCAACCCAGAGTCACCCAGGTGCCCTCAGACTGTGAGCTTCTTAAGGGTAAGGATCATCTATCAAAATAGCCAGGCCTCTGGGGAGCTGAACTCAGGCTTTCAAAGGAAGCAATTTAATTGAACATTGATTGTAGTCAGTAATTTTTACCTGCATCTATTTCAGGGTGTTTTTATTTTTCAGAAGAGGTCCATGTAATATATTAACAATTTAATAACACTCTGTGCCAGCACGGTCCTAAATTCCTAACTCTTATTTAGTCCTCACAGCAACTGTATGAACTAGATTATTATCACTACACCCATTTAACAGGTAAAAAAACCAAGGCACAGAATAAGAGACTGCCCAAAGTCACACAGCATAATGGCAAAACCAGAATTCAATCGTAACCAGTCTGTCACTCTTGACCATTCTGCTACAGTGTCTTAATAAATGAACATCCAGATTATGTGACAGTGCAACCAGGACATTTTAGTATAAAGGGAGCTGTCTAGGGCTGGGAAAGGGCCAGGACCCTTCTAAGGATATACATCTAGTCACTTCCCTGGAACTGTTCCTACACTGTGTAGCTCTTCCTTTCTGTCACTTCTAAGGTAAGCCTTAAATTATGCTGCCTGTCAGAGCAGTGGAGGCAAGAACATCTGCCTGTCTATAAGAAAGAGGAAAAAGAGCTGGGAAAAATAACTGGACATGAGAAGCTGCCCCATGGCTGTGGCATAAATGGGAAATCACACATGAGAAAGAGAAAAAGACAAAGCAGCCTCAGTTGTTTCACCGAATAACTAAGCAGGAATCTGATGGAAAATAAATCCTGATTTCACTTGTCACTGATGTAAGAGAAATAGACATCCTAGGATCTGAATTATTTGATTTCAACTAACATATTTAGACTCAACAGTCTTAAGGAAATATTGAAAAATGAGAAATGCAATAACATTATAATTGGGTCGATATCTTTGCTTTCAATTCAGTTTAGTTCAACAAACATTTACTAAGACCTCTTGAATACCAGGCACCGTGGCGGACATTGGCAATGGAGAAAATGTGACTCAGTCTTCAGTTTAAGGTAATTCACAGACTAGCTTTTTGGTAGAAAATTGACATTTTCTAGTCATAGCGCTAGAACATAAGAAAAGGAAAATATCTTCCTTTCAAGTGTCCTTCTAAAGTAAATTTTGTTAATGGATTTAAGTGTTATTATAAAAGACAATAGAATGTATGGTCAGGAAAGCAAGCTAACATCTATACTATTTTTTTACTCACAAATATAAGAAAAATAGTAGAACAGGAAAGCTAAACTAAAATATAGCTACAACTTTACCTCTGTCCATTTCTATTTGACAATCAAACTTGCATTTTGTTTTTCTTATTTGCACTGGCATTGTTTAGATTTTATTCATTCATTTAACAAATATTTATTGAGCACGTACTGTATGTCTAGCACAGTTCTTAGACTGAAAATCAATACTAAACAAAAAAACCAAAAATTCATGCCCTCATGTTTATATCCTGGAGACCATAATCAAAACAAACAAAAACCAAAAAAATCTATATGCAATAATATTCCTCTTCCCATGTCCCTCATATCCTTATTCACTCTAGAAATAAATTGGGATTAAAAAAAAAAATCTAAGATTCAATTGTCCAAAAATAGTATTTCACTCTTTTCATGAGTAATTCTTTAAACTCTAAAGAGCTTCTTGATTAAGTACAGTAATATTTGGTCATATATACCGCAAAACATTTTTTTCTAGTTTGTCATAATAAAAGGCAAAGTGAGCATAGGAATTTCACAAATTTGCACATACCGTATTATTGCAAAACCAGACAATGTCCCCTTCATTACCAGTGTAGAAAAGTATTGATCCATCATCTTTCTTCCAGTGTTCATCAGCTAGTAAGTACCGCTGTTTAAAAGTTTTATCTGTAGTAAATCCAAAATGATCAACCTATGACAAAAACAAAGCAGACAAATTTCAGAGGAAAGTAAATGAGATCAACAAAAAAGTAATTAAACTTATTGTTTCATTAAAACCGAACTAAGCTACAAAAATATTCACAAAACTTTTTAAACTTCATTTGATTTTAATTACAAGGGCACCTGGGTAGCTTAGTAGGTTAAACATCTGACTTTGGCTCATGTCATGATCTCGCAGTACATGAGTTCAAGCCCTGTGTCAGGCTCTGTGCAAACAGCTCGGAGCCTGCTTCAGATTCTGTGTCTCCCTCTCTCTCTGCCCCTCCCCTGTTCGTGCATTGTTTCTCTCAAAAATAAATAAATGTTAAAAAAAATTTTAATTGATTTTAATTGCAGTAGTAATATTAGCACTGTTATTTTGAAGTTACTTTCTTTATATTGTAAAATAAAACAATGTTAGGGGTGCCTGGCTTTCTCAGCTGGTAGACAGCATGTGACTCTTAATCCCAGGGTTGTGAGTTCAAGACCCACGCTGGGTGTGGAGCCTACCTAAACACAACAACAACAATAAAACAATGTTATTGGTACTCAAGATTCTCAGTGATAAGATAACAGAAAAGATAAAAGATAACAATTATAAAATCAAGGAGTTACTTAAAAACACAGTATGGTAAAACTGAAGTGGAAATAGGATATGAATTCATTAAATTTTTAAAATACAGATATCCTTTATGTTTTGAATTTTCATTATCCAAACTTTCAATATCAAAATTCATGGATTAAACAGACCACTGAAAAGGTCTATAAACACTGTCACCCCAGTAACAATTGACATTCCAAGAACTAGGATTTTGGTGTTTAATACCATTCCACACTAAAAGGAACTAGGGCTTGTCAGTGAAATGGCTGACTAACATTTTGGGACAAGGAAGCTAAATGATAAACCTATACATCTTGCTGTGCATGGAAGCAAGGAAGTGCTCAAAAATTAATGCAGCGATGTCTAACAGATATAGGAACCAACTACAAGGGACTATATTATTGGCTTGTTTTAACAAACTGAACATAAAACAAGTTGAACATATAAAGAATAATGATTGTAGCTGATTGAAGCATTCAATTCACAAAAATCTACTAGTTCAGATGGATATCAAAAAGGAAACAAATATATATGGTCATATGCCACCGTTTAAGGTATTTATTAAACCAACTCCTAATTTAGAAATTGGGAATACAAAAAAGAACTCAATATTTAACCTGAGTTTCCAATAGAATTGTGTTTCAAGGTACCAAATAGTCCCAGTTAATGAAAAAGACCTCTGTTTAATTAAATGTCAGCTAATGCAGAAGGAATGACAGAATTAGAAAAATGACAGTTTTGCAAACCCTTATGAAGTTACTGATTCAGGCAAGAATTACCACATGGTGTTAAAAACATTAGGAGAATAAATGACAGGGAAATGAAGATTCATCTTAGTGCCAGAGTAATATCACAGAGAGTGCTCTCTTGTCACCAGGGCAAAATGGAACTTTACAATGGAAGAATCAGGCTGCCATCACCTCAATCTAGTGATGAAAATTAGCATCACTAACAGTGGGGCAGGCATAGATTGATTATGCACCTCCTCACGTGGTACAACACAAAGCAAACTTCACCTATGATAAAAATCGTGCCCAAAATGTTCAACTTGTATCTTTTTCCACCCTTTAGATCTAATTTCTTATGGATCTAATTTCCTGTTTCCAGGAAATACACGGTGTAGAACAACAAGCGAAAGGCACTCTGAATAAGCAGTTGGACAAATCCAAACGTGCGATAAGACAATGGTAAGGCAATGTCATGATAAATAAATTAGATTAAACAAAATTTAAGGAACAAAATAACCAGATGCAATGCATGATTCCAGATTGTATCCTAGTTTGAACAAATGATACAAATGATAATTAGGACAAGTAGGTTAATGTGAATATGGACTAGGTATTAGAAGAATCTAATAACTTGTTAATTTTGTTAGGGGTGATCATATTGTGGCTGCATAAGTAAATGTTTTTACTTTTTACACCTGTATATTGAAGGATTTAGAGATAGAATGTCATGCTGTCTGCAATTTACTTGAAAATATTTCAACGCAAAAAAAGTAAGATGAATTTAAAGGAAGAAATTTTAATCTATGCTGAAAGAGACAAAATACACACTGAGACTTTAAAACGTGTATAAAACGTGTCAAAAATGATAAAAATGACATAATAATTTCAAGCTTAAAATGAACTTTAGGGGCGCCTGGGTGGCTCAGTCGGCTCAGGTCATGATCTCACGGTTCATGAATTCAAGCCCTGCATTGGGCTCTGTGCTGACAGCACAGCCTGGAGCCTGCTTCAGGTTCTGTGTATCTCTCTCTCTCTATTCTTCCCCCACTTGCACTCTCTCTTTCTCTCAAAAATAAACATTAAAAAAATGAACTTTAGGGGGTGCCTGAGTGGCTCAGTTGGTTGAGCTCCTGACTTAGGCTCAGGTCATGATCTCACAATTTGTGGCTTCGAGCCCCGCATCAGGCTCTGCGCTGACAGCTCAGAACCTGGAGCCTGCTTCAGATTCTGTGTCTCCCTCTCTCTCTGCCCCTCCCCTGCTTGCACTCTGTCTCTCTCTCTCTCTCTCTCTCTCTCTCTCTCTCTCAAAAATAAATAAAACTTTTTTAAAAAAGTTTTTTTTTAAGTGAACTTTAAATTTTGGGGATTTTTTTAACCTTTCACTTAATAAACTCACCATTTAAAATATAATTATCAAATCCTACAACATGGCAAGATTCATGCACAATCTTCCTGAATTTACAGTGTTATCCCACAGTACAGAGGCCCACTGAGCCTTTAGGATCATAGGGCCAGAGGCAACTGGGTAGCTCAGTGGGTTAAGCATTCGACTTTTGATTTGGGCTCAGGTCATGATCTCATGATTCATGAGTTCGAGCCCTATGGGCTCTGTGCTGACAGTGTGGAGCTGGCTCGGGATTCTCAATCTCTCCCTCTCTGCCCCTCCTCCATGCACATGTATTCTCTCTCTCTCTCTCTCTAAATTAATTAATTAATTAATTAACTTTAAAAAAAAAGGATCACGGAGATGAATTTCTCTAGTACTTGGGAGACACAGAAGTGAAAATGCTGCATCTGGTCTGAGGCAGACCCAGTGATCCAGAGCTGCTCCAGCCTGTCCAGCCTAAACCAGGCTCTGCAAGACTTCCGTAGGCCATTCTAAAACAGATGGAACTCCATAAACCAGCTCCATCTACACACACATACCTACTTCACATTCATACCAGAGGTCCCAAAAGGCAAGTTTCTCAAAACTGCACTAAGTTGCATACCTCCTGAGGTCCATGATCATTACTATATATAGTCCTAATACATAAGCTATTCTAATCTAAAGATGGCCTCCCTCAGGAAAATAAACAGTTTGTATAGAACAGGTTTATAATAATGATGTCCATGTGCTAAAAACCAGTAGCATTATATATGTTAATTCAACATATATAATCAATCACTCATTCAACCAGCATCTATTGAATGGCCAAGTTCTCGTTCTGGACCAAGAAGTAAGTTAAGCAATGGGATAAAGTGTTGGCTGAGCCACAATCCCTACATTTAATTTAAACTAGGGGCGCCTGGATGGCTCAGTCGGTTAAGTGTCCGACTTCGGCTCAGGTCATGAGCTCACAGCCTGTGGGTTCAAGCCCTGCATCGGGTTCTATGCTGACAGCACAGCCTGGAGCCTGCTTCAGATTCTGTGTCTCCCTCTCTCTCCCCCTCCTCCACTTGTCCTCTGTCTCTCTCTTTCTCTCAAAAATAAATAAACATTAAGAAAATTAAAGACAAATAAACTAATTCAACTATACCCACTCAGCCTAAAAATAAAAGAGAGCAAGAGAAACAGACAATGGAGGGAAGATAGACAAGTGATTCCACTTGCCTCCACTCAGTAAGTATAGCTCCTCCATGTGAGGTACCTACAAGTCAGCATCAGCATCACCTGGGAATCTGTTAAAAATGCAAATGCTCTGGCTAAATCCCAGAACTACTGAATCAGAAATTGTGGATGGTAGAACCCAGTAGTCTGTGTTTTAACAAGCCCTCCAAGTGATTCAGGTGTACAGCTGAAGTTTTAACAATGACTAAGTTAGCCTAAGCCACAAAATGGAACATGAATCTGCTATTCCTTCTCTTGATCTAGGTTTCAGAATACCTCTAATACCATAAACATCTCACCATTCTGAATGAGATTCTGGTGTTTAAAGATGTGCATTACCACCCAACATGGTCCCCAAATACAAGCCAACTTCATCATTTGAAGCTCAAAAGGAAAAGCCATCATCTGTTTCACCAAAAAAGAAAAGACTGGCTGTGCTGGACTTAAAGAAAGTAGGTACATGTCTCTCTAACAAGACACCTTACCATGGGATTCTCAAAGATTATTCTGCTTCTTGTAAAATGAGATATTGTTGTACCCTTAAAAAGTAGCCTGCAAAAAACCGTATTTCAATAATCCAGTCTAAAGGTTTGAAATTTGAAACCATGTAGAATTACAAGGGCCACAAAAACTTTAGGACCAGAGAAAGCCAACTTCCATGTGTGACCACTGTCTGGCCACTACTGCTGTGAGCAATTCATCCCTAACTATTTAGATTAGGAAGAGAAGGGAAGAACTCAGGTAGAGAAAGCAGGTTTGCAAATTAATAGACCTAAACTTGAATCTCTACTGTGAGGCCTCAGGCAAGTCACTTAACCTTTCTGAGCCCAGTATCTTCCTATATAAAATAAGGATAACACAATTTAAAGGACTGCTGGAGTGCCTGGGTAGCTCAGTCAGTTAAGTGTCCAACTTTGGCTTATGTCATAATCTCACGGTTCATGGATCCGAGCCTTTGTTTTGGGCACTGTGCTGACAGCTCAGAGCCTGGAGCCTGCTTCGAGTTCTGTGTCTCCCTCTCTCACTGTTCCTCCCCCCATTCACACTCTGTCTCCCTCTCAAATAAAGATTTAAAAAAAAGTTATTTTAGGGGCACCTGGGTGGCTCAGTCGGTTAAGTGCCCAACTTCACTCAGGTCATGATATTATGGTTCATGGGTTCGAGCCCCACATCAGGCTCTGTGCTAACAGCTCAGAGCCTGGAGCCTGCTTAGGATTCTGTGTCTCCCTCTCTCTACCCCTCACCGGCTCTCATTCTGTCTGTCTGTCTGTCTGTCTCTCTCTCTCTCTCTTAAAAATAAACATTAAAAAATTTAAAAACATAAAAATAAAATAAAATCAATTATTTTAATTAAAATAAATAAATAAAATAAAATAAAGGATTGCTGTGATGATTAGAGAAAGTGTACCTAAAGTACCAGGTATAGTTTCTAATGTATAATAAGTACTTAATAATTGTTAATTCTCCTCTCCATCCCATTTGGAAACCAATCCTAAGCATGGGGTACTTAGATGGGGTAAATAAGGGGGAGGGAAAGGATAAAGCTCTTCAGAAACAAAACAAAACAAAACAAAACAAAACAAAACTCTAAAGCTCTTCACTTAATTATAGGAAGTACCCTTGGAATGTTGAAATCTCCTATTTTTTTAGTGTTTCACCTAAATATTAAATAGCTAGAAACAGGCTATGAAATCCTGTTTGCAAAATATTAGTTTACACTTTTCTTGGCTTTTCCTAGCTTCAAGAATATCAACTTCAGGCTACAAAACTGTAGAATGTTTCCAATACCTAATGGCCCAGCACACTAGGGGCCGTGTGCCCTCTGCCGTTGAGAACTAGGATCCACATGCCACTTTCAGCTCTGCTCCTGAATAAAGAGATTTCATAAATCACAGCATGAAAGGGAACAAGGGCTTTAGAAATCATTTGATCTGTGTTCAATTGAAGAAACTGGGCTCAAAGAGGTCAAGTGACTTGATCAAGGTCACAAGTTGGAGGCAGAACTAGAGGTTTTAATTATTTTTGCAATTTGGTTTACTGAAATAACTAAAATAGATAATAGTGCTGTAAAAGCAACAAAGCATGAACTCAAAAAGCAAACACACCTCTAGTCACATACAGCAGTTCTTTCTAAAATGTGGTGCCAATAGTTTTCAAGAGATACTTCCCTCCACCTTGTAGATAAGAAAGAAATCCATAAGAATGTGTAGGCAAGAAGGAACAAAGAGAATATCCTTTAAGTAAGATTTATTGTGGCAAAAATAACTATTGGACTTTAAAACTGTTCAAAGAATAAAGTTCACATCCAGAAGAGCCTATTAGACATTATACCTGTCACCAACAATTTGGGTGGCAATTTGGGGATGCAGGGGAGAAAGGAAAGTAAATCACACAGAGCACCAACTACATCTCTGGCACCATGCTGGGGCTTTCTTTATACAGATCATATCACCATCTTCCCAGTGGAGCTCTAGGGGCACTTTCATTACACCAGTCTTACAAAAAGGTTGCCGACACTCAGAGAGGTCAGAATACTCGCACACGATAACATAACTAAAAAATAAAAATCAAATACAAGTTTTTCATGTGTTTTTATCCCCTACCCAATCCTACCTCTAAAGAAACCCAGTCTGATTTTTCGCTGTAACATACTACTGCAGAGAGAGCTGACTACCAATGTCAACCTTAAGCAGGAGACACTATACTAGCTTTCTGCAAATTTGTAAAATGAAGGACATATCCTCCAGCCATTTACTAATGGTTAAAGTGAAGAATATGTGGAATATTGGTCTTTTCACCAGCCTGACTCAAAAATTGTTACTATTACTGTTTTTAACCCATTTAATTAGTCACTAATAAAAAACAAAATCACAGAGATGCCTAGGTGGCTCAGTCAGTTAAGCATCAGACTCTTGATTTCAGCTCAGGTCATGATCTCATGATTGTGAGATCAAGCCTGGAGTCAGGCTCTGTGTGGAGCGTGAAGCCTGTTTGGGATTCTCTTTCTCCCTCTCCCTCTGCCTCTCTCTCTCTTTTTCAAAAAAATTAAAATAAAAAAATTTTTAAAATTACACTAACTCTTATACAATAGCCTTTCATTTTAGAAAACATAGTACACAGTTTTATTTATGCACCCAGATATATGATCATAGCTAATTGAAATTTTACTAAAGGTATGAGAAGTATACTCAGAGATATACAGGACAAAAAAAAAAATGGACTCATACCTCCAATAAACAAAAGTACCTTAAAAGAGGGCTCTCTGGTTTCCAATTCTAATCCAAAGATGCTAAAATGAAATAAGACCCCCTTTCTTCCACTTGATGTGTATGTCCTGTATTAATTTTGGAACCGTGCCATTATATTCTGTTAGAGTTCCTAAATAGAGGACATTGTTTCTAGGCAAGGTTGATCTCTCCTGAAGGGGTAGACACCTTCATGTTGGAAAGACACAGGTTTTCAAAGAAGGAACCAAAATCTGGAAGGTAAGGCTTAGGCAGGCCATGGGTCTGTACCCGAAGAAGGCTGGATATCTACAAGTGGAATCCTACTAAGTTAAGTTATCCCTCATACAGGAGGTAGCCCAAGCTAAAACAAGATCAATATTCCTTGAGGATATTGTGGTGATGACAAAGGAAATGGTCCAAGTCACTCCAAGAGGAAGGTGAGTCTAAGAGACAGGATTGTCCTTCCCTTCCCACAGGGATGTTCTCTTCATTGCCATCCTTTGCAGGTCTAGTTTCCATTTTAACAAGGAAAGTGGAAGTTTCCTCAGACATACTCTTCAAATGAAATCATCATTCTGTATAATAAGACACTGTTCTGCACACATCCTTCTGTGCATATTAACCAGGAGAGAGAATTGTATTCCCCCCCTTCCATACTTTTTTGGTAACCTACTCCTAATCTTAAAAAGGAAACAATTAGAAATAAATTATTTAAAGAGAAAATGACATGGGGAGAAGTATAGAAAAGGGGTGATATGGGAGAGTCCACTGTCGAAAAAAGTTAGACCATCCGGTCTCCTATATTCATAAATGGATAGTTAGAAAGGCAAGAACACAATAGCTACCACAGTGTACCTGTATAAGACAGATGCTTTAGTGACACCTGGGTGGCTCAGTCGGTTAAGCATCTGACTCTCAATTTTGGCTGAGGTAATGATCTTGCAGTTCATGAGATCAAGCCCCACATCAGGCTCTTCACCAAGAGTGCAGAGTCTGCTTGGGATTCTCTCTCTTCCTCTCTCTCTCTCTCTCTCTCTCTCTCTGTCCCTCCCCAGCTCATGCATCCCCTCCTCTCTCTCAAAATAAATATTTTTTTAAAAGACCGATACTTTAGGGCACCTGAATGGCTCAATTGGTTAAGTGTCTGACTTCAGATCATAAACTCATGGTTCATGAGTTTTAGTCCTGGATTGGGCTCTGTGCTGTCAGTGCAGAGCCCCCTTTGGATCCTCAGTCTATCTTTCTCTCTGCCACTCCCTGCATGTGTGCTCTCATTCTCTCTCTCTCTCTCTCAAAAATAAACATTAAAAAAAGATATTTCATAAATGTTTTAATGTTTGTTTTTGAGAGAGAGAGAGAGAGAGAGAGAGAGAGAGCAGGGGAGGGGCACAGAAAGAGGGAGACACAGAATCCAAAGCAAGTTCCAGGCTCTGAGCTGTCAGCACAGAGCTGGACGCAGGGCTCAAACTCATGAACTGTGAGATCATGACCTGAGCCAAATTAGGACACTTAACTGACTGAGCCACCCAGGGGCCCCACTTAAAAAATATATTTTTTTAATAAATAATCATTAAATGAATATAGTTCAATTCTTCTAATCAGTGGTTCCTCACATTTTTATGTATGAAGCCCTCTTGTTAATGTTAGAATTTTCATACATGCTCTATTTAATAGTCACTGCTTGAGAAAATATACAGGAGAAGCTAATATAAATTTAATACTGGTATAAATGAATACACAACAGCATCTAATTACATTTGAAAAAACAATATATGCTTGGCAAGAAAATGGATTCATGCACCCTCTCCAATAACTGCGCAGTGCTCAGTTACTCCCTTTTCCTCTGACCGAGTACTGTATGCCTCAAGGGGGAAACGCATTCTAAATTACCAAAATTCTACAAAAACAAAATACTCTCTGCTCTACTACTAACACAGAGGTGGAGATATCCTGCCCTTGAAACACCTAAAACATTACAGTAAATCAAGAAATAACATGTTTTTGAAAATATGCTCTACGTCACTCATCATCAGGGAAATACAAATCAAAACCACAATGAGATACCACCTCACACCAGTCAGGATGGCTAAAATTAACAACTCAGTCAAAAACAGATGTTGGCGAGGATGCGGAGAAAGAGGATCTCTTTTGCACTGCTGGTGGGAATGCAAGCTGGTGCAGCCACTCTGGAAAACAGTGTGGAGGTCCCTCAAAAAATTAAAAATAGAATTACCCTACATCCTAGCAATTGCACTACTAGGTATTTTTTTTTAATTTTTTTAATGTTTATTTATTTTTGAGAGAGAGCATGAGCATGAGCAAAGGAGGGCCAGAGAGAGAGGGAGACACAGAATCCAAAGCAGTCCCTAGGCTCCAAGCTGTCAGCACAGAGCCCAACACGGGGCTTGAACTCACGAACCACGAGATCATGACCTGAGCCAAAGTTGGATGCTTAACCGACTGAGCCACCCAGGCACCCCTGCACTACTAGATGTTTATCCAAAGGATACAGGAGTGCTGATTCAAAGGGCCACATGCATCCCAATGTTTATAGCAGCACTATTGACAAAAGCCAAAATATGGAAAGAGCTCCAATGTCCATCAGCTGACAAATGAATAAAGAAGATGTGGTACACACACACACACACACACACACACACACACACACTGGAATATTACTCAGAGATCAAAAAGAATGAAATCCTGCCATTTGCAACAACATGGATGGAACTAGAATGTATTATACTAAGCAAAATAAGTCACTGAGAAAAAGACAAATATCATATGATATCACTCATAGGAATTTAAGAAACAAAACAGATGAACACAAGGAAGGGAAGCAAAAATAATATAAAAACAGAGAGGGAGACAAACCATAAAAGACTCTTAAATATAGAGAACAAACTGAGGGTTGCTGGCGGGGTGTTGGGTGCAGGAATGGGCTAAATGAGCAATGGGCATTTAAGGAGAGCACAAGCCTGGGTGTTACATGGAAGTGCTGAATCACTAAATTCTATCCCTGAAATCATTATTACACTATATGTTAACTAACTTGGATTTAAATTTTATTATTAAAAAATAATTAAAAAAAATACTACTTACCTAAAAAGAACTCTAAGACTTTGGGGGGAAAAAAAAAAGAAACATGTTTTGTCAAAAAACAGTTAAGTGATGGATCAGACAACAATTCTGGCATTATCTGTTGACTAACTTTGTGCAAGCATCAGATGATCAATAATCACATGATCAACTCCCAATGGCTTTAGGAAGCTTTGTACCACTAGAGTTACCTGGCCACAGCTTAAGCTCTCAAATTAGAAAGTATTACTGTGATTACTAAATACATACATTTTAGTAAATATTACACAGTCAGAGGGCGCTGTTGTATAAGTAGTGGGAGAGCCTATTAAGTTTTATACACTAGATTCATAACATTTCAGATTAGATCTCAAGTCCAAACTCTTAAATGAGATATAGTGATGCCAATTATTTTAAAACTCTCTTTTTATTTTATTTTTTTTAATGTTTATTTTTGAGAGAGACAGAGCATAAGAGGGGGAGGGGCAGAGAGAGAGGCAGACACAGAATCCGAAGCAGGCTCCAGGCTCCAAGCTATCAGTGCAGAGCCCAACGTGGGGCTCGAACCCACGAACCATGAGATCATGAACTGAGACGAAGTCAGACGCTTAACTGACTGAGCCACTGAGGCACCCGAAATCTATCTTTTTAAAATAAAGATATAGTCACATAATTTAAATATGGCATTCATCATCTTTTTTAAAGTAAGGGTTCAAAAATTCATGCTTTTAAAAATCAGAATAGTGGTTACTCTTGTAGGGGGAAAGTGACTCTAAAAGAGAATAAGGGGATTCTAGAATTAGAATGGTGCGTTTTTCTATATGTGTAAGATAATCAACAAAATAGACTTGTAAACATTTAAGATTTCCTCCAAGATACATGTATATGTATATATGTTTATATTTCTATTCACTATAATCATATGGAAATTATACTGTACTAAATCACATCTGTATTAGATTTTCTTTCATTCAAAAATATGTACTGAAGGGCACCTGGGTAGCTCAGTTGGTTGAGCGCCCAACTCTTGATTTCAGCTCAGGTCAGGATCACAAGATCATGAGATCGAGTCCTGTGTCAGGCTCTATGCTGAGCAGGGAGCCTGCTTAGATTCTCTCTCCCTCTACCCCTTTCCACCACTTGTGCTTTCTCTCCCTCTATAAAATAAAAAATAAATATATGTATTGAGTACTCATTAAATGATAGGCATTAAGGAAAGAGAACTAAGATACAATTCCATCTGTCAAGTTTTGAATTTAACAAAAGTGGTGAACATGCTAATGAACAATCACAGGATGGTGTAGTTAAGTTCTACAAAGGGCTATGGGAGCTCACAAGAGGTAGTTACCATCCTGCCTGAGGCAATCATGCAAGGCTTTACCACAGAGGTAATATCCAAGCTTAACTCTGAAGAGTAACAAGATTTTTTCAGGTACAGAAGAAACAGAAGAGCATTTCAAGTAAAGCGAACAAGGTAAGCTGTGCAGAACAAGCCTACTCAAGAACTGTTGTTGTTTTATGGCAGGAGGTATACAGTTTATGAGGGGAAGAAATGAGAGATCAGATTATATTCATCAGGCTGCCTCCAGATATAGCAATGAAAATCTTCCTATAAAGAGAAACTTACCTGAAATCTGAGCTTGCATCTCTAAACCAACATTGAATGAAACTGGTTCATTGGAAACAGCCTTAATGAGGCAGAGACTTGTCTGGTTTGTCCACTAAATGTCCAGGGACTTGTATAATGTCTAGCACATAAAAGAACATCAGTGAATATACAGAGAATGAATGATTGCATGCATACATCCTAGCTCTGCTATTGGTGTAAAATTAGACCCAACGGGGCTTCAGAGAACAGCATGGTTCAAAGCAAAGAGAATGGAGATCAAAGTGCCCAAGAGTGAAGTTTGTGCAGGCTCATTTACTGCATGAGTCTACTTTTGGCTTTGGAAGAGTTGCAGAACACTGTAAGTGGCTGTGCCTTTTGACCCAAGCATAAAATCTAAAACCAATTCACAATAGTTTAGCCTTATCCAGGATGCTGAGGACACAGGAACTGCATGCCCTCTGCTGAGAGTACAAACAGGAAGATAAAGAAGTATGAAATTAATATAGACAATAGACCAGCATCTGGGTGTAGGGGCAGGGGGAAAACTAATAAGCATTCTTCTGAAGTATATAACCTAAAATATACCTGACCTTGTGACAGGGTTATAGTCACAATTTTTAGGACTGGAAAGAATTTAAAGGTGTGGTTCTCAGCCAGTGCACAGTTACCTAACCTGAATGACAGTTTCCTGTAAAATGTATATCATAACGGCTCATTCAGCAGCATACTGGTATTTGGTAAACCCAAATGTGCTACAAAATGTTGATCTGATCAATGTGTAAGATACACTTATTGAACAACAGAGTTTTATAAAGAAGGAAGAAACACAAAAGAGGTATCATGGTCAAGAGCACATGATTAGACAAAACAGTTGAAACTATATACAAGGAGGCATATCATGATGCAGGGGGAGTCTGAGGAGGCAAGACAGAATGCGGTCAACAGCACAGATGGAGGGATTTGACTTGGACAGGAGGAAGAACCTCTCCTTCACTGAGAAACAGATGGCTGCAGGAGGAGTTACATTTCTAGGTGGAAAGGGAAGAAACTGAAGGGGTTCTAGCTAAAATGCTTGTTACACAGCAACTTAGTTTCTTAATCAGTGAAGTAGGGGACAGGGCATAGTGTTTCAATGATTTGAAGATAGAGGTAAAAGTGTGACATGGAAGAAGGAACTGATGCTTAGGCCTCCTAAGGGTCCCTGAGGTGGAGGCTGAATTTGCAGACATAGATAGCAATCTGCCCAGTTGAAGGTTTGCTTCAGCAGAGATCCACAACCCAGGAGTAGGAGTAGAGACATTTAACAGCTATATAAAACTAGGATGGGAATTCCATAAAGAAGCTGACAGAAGGACAGGGGTAAAAAGACCGGAGATCATCCCTGATCTCTACACAAACATGAATACCTAGAACCACGAGGTCCTCTACACCACAGACAAATGCTATCGAAATCCACTTGCTGACTTGAAAGGGAATCTAAACTCTGTTATATTTATTCCATTTCATGGAGTAAAAAATCTTGACAGAACTCATATATGCAATATGTATTTCAATGATAATCTTATAAAAGTTATATAATGCTGTATATTACCAAACAGAGCTTTACATGTTAATATTCTCCTGCTTTGTTAAATATAATATGATGTATTACCATCATTTTTCTTCCTTTATACTCTAGTGTTCTTTAAAAAATTTTTTCTAATGTTTATTCATTTTTGAGAGACAGAGAGCGCAAACAGGGTTGGGGCAGAGAGAGAGGGAGACGCAGAATCCAAAGCAGGCTCCAGGCTCTGAGCTGTCAGCACAGAGCCTGAAGTGGGGCTCGAACCCACAAACCACCAGATCATGACCTGAGCCATAGTCAGACGCTTAATTGAGCCACCCAGGTGCCCCTATACTCTAGTGTTCTAAATGTTTCTGTACACACAAAATATTCTTCTGGTAGCACTCTTATAATCGTATACCATCCCAGAACTTCTGAGAGATGGAGGCTGGTATCTGCTATAGTGTAAAAAAATAAATATCCTAGCCCTACCCCTAAAAAGGCAAAACCAGGCTTTCCACATACAGGACCACAGGCCTGCGGTATAAGTAACACCATTCAATCTTCTGTACTTCCCCTCCTCTGAAGGGACGGTCCTCCTGCAGAGGGCTGTGATGACTTCTCAGATCTTCTCCAACAGAGCAACTCTGTTTCTTACCCATATGACACTTTCTGAAATGTTCATAACCCCATTCACATCCTAGTTCAATTATGTTCCTCTCATGCATGGCGTGCCCAGAATTGAGTAAAATGCATGAAATGCGGTCTAATGAAGTGCCTTCCTCACCACCGGCCAGAAACAAATAATTTGTGAGTATGTTCATAGATATTGCTCCACTGCTACAGCCTACTTTAAGTTAAGAGTTCAGGAAAGGTGTGTTGGGTTGAATAGGGTTTCCCTCAACCCCCCAAAATTCATATCCTTCCTGGAACCTCAGAATATGAATTTTTATGGAAATAGAGTCATTGTAGATGTAAATAGTTAAGATGAGGTCATACTGGAGCAAGATGACCCTTAATCTAATATACTAATGTTCTAATGAGAAGAGACACAGAGACAAAGACAGAGAGGAGAATGCCATGTAAAGTTACAGATGAATAAAAGAAAGACAACCATGTGACAACAGAGGGAGACAATGAAATTACACAGCTACAAGCCAAGGAACACCAAGGACTGCCAGCAACCAGCAGAAACTAGCAAAGGCATGAAACAGATTCTCCCTTTGGTCCCCCTAAACAAACCAATTCTGGCAACAACAGAATTGTTACAACAGCTCTAAGAAACTAACACAAACAGCTGTTTGTTACAACAGCTCTAAGAAACTAACACACAAGTATTCTCCACAGAGTGGCATTGAAGGTAAAGCCTAAAGGAGCCAGCCAGGGGAAGAATTCCAGAAAGAAGGAATGGAAAATATAAAGGCTCAGAGGCCAGAAAGGGCTTACTTAGCATGTTATAGAAACAGAAAGGTGTCACCATGGAGCATGGTGAATAAGGGGGAGAAGAATATGGGATGAGGCTTAGGGTAGGGAGTTTAAATTTAACATTAACGGCAATGGGAAGCCCTAAGAGCTTTTTTGTTTGTTTGTTTGTTTGTTGTTTTTGAGAGACGGGGGGGGGGGGGGGGGGGGGGAGAGCAAGCGCACAGAGAAGGGGCATTGAGAGAGACAGAGAGGGAGACACAGAATTTGAAACAGCTCCAGGCTCTGAGCTGTCAGCACAGAGCCCCAAGCAGGGTTCAAACCCATGAACCATGAGATCATGATCTGATCTGACCTCAGACACTTAACCAACTGAGCCATCCAGGCACCGCCCCCTCCCCTTTCCCTAAAAGCTTTAAGACTTGTTCCCATCCATGTCTTAAAGAGATCACTCCAGCCATTCTGCTGAGGCAGGCCTAGAGAAGACGATTTTTAAAAAGGGAGAAAGAATAAACAGAAGGTTACTACTGAAAGGGCCAGATGAGAGATCACTGCAAGACTGATAAATAAGCTAAGTTTTAACCCAGATCTCTCTTTTTTTTTTTTAAGTTTATTTATTTATTTCAAGAGAGAGAAACAAGCAGCGTAGGGGCAGGGAGAGAGGGGAGAGAGAGAATCCCAAGCAGGCTCTGTACTGCCAGCACTGAGCCCAACACAGGGCTTGAACTCGCGAACCATGAGATCATGACCTGAGTCAAAATGAAGAGTCAGGAGACTAACTGACTGAGCCACTAGCCGCCCAAGCCCAGATCTCTTTTAAATTGTTACATATATCACATATAACAATGTTCATTTTCCAAAATCATAATACACCCAAGAAAGATCACAATGAAAAAGGGCCCAGTGTATAATATCAGCAGTATATGCACAACAGCCATCAACAAAATGAAGTCTTCCAAACCAGTGTAACCACCATTGCTGCTCTTTAATGACTGATTCTGCACTGAACCTGATGGTGGGCATTCTAAATAGTAAGATCCCCACTAAACTAATACAAGACTTCCAAGGCCATCAGGCTCCTCCTAGTAAATAGTGGAAGTTAATAAAGTAGATTCTATTTCCACCTTTTTCCTCCAAAATCTAATTAAAGAAATTGTACAAAGTGAGACCCCGAAGTTCTCAAACTTTACGGCCTCTGTTCCCCTCTGATGAGACAAAAGCCATCAGGGACCACAATCTTTACCTTGTTACCTCTGTCAAATGTTACCACATGCTAAAATGCATCTCCTCCTCCACCATGGAGGATCTTCTGTGAATCACACTGTGAGAACCATTGAAACAAAAATCTATAGCATTCATTTTCAGAGATTGCTTTAAAATGAATTATTTTTAATACATTGAATAATACAAGATTTTAAAAGCTTTTAGCATTCCAAAATATTAAACTTTACGAAATCCTCACATGAAAATCATCCACAAAAGGAAGCAACTGAAGAAAAGTAGCTGCCTAAGCTTCTTCCTGGGGAACTCCAGCGTCAAAGTTCTCAGTCCCGATTTCACTATAAAATGGTCTCTAGAGACCTTTAATCATCAACTTAAAAATACACTCTATAGACTACTCATTGTTTTCAGCATTCATCCGGTCTGAGTGATATGGACACTGTAAAAAAGATAAAGGAAAGGGAAAAGGATATCCTCAGCTGAAACCAAAAAACTCAGAACAATGACAAGTTCAAACATGACCAAGTTGCTTCTTTGATTACTTTCAGGTGCTTTTGCCATTGTGTCACCATCTTGTATAACAACTTCCCAGAGTTAATAGGATGTACAGAGAAGTGACAGTGAGTAGTTACAGTCATTTCTTCATTTAAAAGCATTTCTTGAGTGCCTACCATGGGTAAGTACTACAGACAACAGTGGACAAGCTAGATATGGTCACTGCCTTTACAGTGCTTATAGTCTAATGATAGAAACAAGACAACAAATAAGCAAAGACACAAATAAACACTCAGAAACCATAACAGAATACAGAGATACACCTAATTTTAATACAATGGTCAGAGAAGGGGTCTCAGAGCAGATAACAGTTAATTAAGCCTTTAATCTCCATAGCCTTCTATCAGTTATGTCACTGTGTGAAGAGGTCCAGGGGATTCTATTCAATGCCATTTTCTACGCAAAGCAGTCCTTGGCCTTCCTGCCTTCTTTGTGCTTCTCTGGTAATTTTAGTTCTCTTATAACATTTTTCAAATGTACTCTTTCACAGTAGTTATTTATAGACACATATCCAATCCCTGCTGTATACTATTATTAACCCAAACCTAAAGTAACCCTAAATAAGATGTTAGAATCTGTTGATCAAATGATTGTGTATTAATCCCACTTGTACCTGTGAATAGTGCAAAGGCTGCACCTAAGGCCTAAATGTACATTCTCTCATTTGTTCTTCACAGAAATTCTAATGAAGGTGACTTTTACCACCACATCATACTGCCTTCTCCTTTTTGTTGTTCTTTTTTTTTTTTTTTTTTTTTTAAATTTACATCCAAATTAGTTAGCATATAGTGAAACAATGATTTCAGGAGTAGATTCCTTAATGCCCCTTACCCATTTAGCCCATCCCCCCTCCCACAACCCCTCCAGTTTGTTCTCCATATTTATGAGTCTTTTCTGTTTTGTCCCCCTCCCTGTTTCTATATTATTTTTGTTTCCCTTCCCTTATGTTCATCTGTTTTGTCTCTTAAAGTCCTCATATGAGTGAAGTCATATGATTTTTGTCTTTCTCTGACTAATTTCACTTAGCATAATACCCTCCAGTTCCATCCACGTAGTTGCAAATGGCAAGATTTCATTCTTTTTGATTGCTCAGTAATATTTATATATATATATATATATATATATATATATATATATACACACACACACACACACACACACACACACATACATACATACCACATCTTCTTCAGCCATTCATCCATCGAGGGACCTTTGGGCTCTTTCCATACTTTGGCTATTGTTGATAGTGCTGCTATAAATATGGGGATGCATGTGTCCCTTCGAAACAGAACACCTGTATCCCACGGATAAATGCCTAGTAGTGCAATTGCTGGGTTGTAGGGTAGTTCTATTTTTAGTTTTTTGAGGAACCTCCATACTGTTTTCCAGAGTGGCTGCACCAGCTTGCATTCCCACCAACAATGCAAAAGAGATCCTCTTTCTCCGCATCCTCGCCAACATCTGTTGTTGCCTGAGTTGTTAATGTTAGCCATTCTGACAGGTGTGAGGTGGTATCTCATTGTGGTTTTGATTTGTATTTCCCTGATGATGAGTGATATGGAGCATGTTTTCATGTGTTGGTTGGCCATCTGGATGTCTTCCTTGGAGAAGTGTCTATTCATGTTTTTTGCCCATTTCTTCACTGGATTCTTTGTTTTTTGGGTGTTGAGTTTGATAAGTTCTTTATAGATTTTGGATACTAACCCTTTATCTGATATGTCATTTGCAAATATCTTCTCCCATTCTGTCGGTTGCCTTTTAGTTTTGCTGATTGTTTCCTTCGCTGTGCAGAAGCTTTTTATTTTGATGAGGTCCCAGTAGTTCACTTTTGCTTTTGTTTCCCTTGCCTCCAGGGACGTGTTGAGTAAGAAGTTGCTGCGGGCAAGATCAAAGAGGTTTTTGCCTGCTTTCTCCTCGAGGATTTTGTTGGCTTCCTGTCTTACATTGAGGTCTTTCATCCATTTTGAGTTGATTTTTGTGTATGGTGTAAGAAGCTGGTCCAGGTTCATTCTTCTGCATGTCACCGTCCAGTTTTCGAGCACCATTTGCTGAAGAGACTGTCTTTATTCCATTGGATATTCTTTCCTGCTTTCTCAAAGATTAGTTAGTCATACGTTTCTGGGTCCATTTCTGGGTTCTCTATTTTGTTCCATTGACGTGAGTGTCTGTTCTTGTGCTAGTACCATACTGTCTTGCTGATTACAGCTTTGGAGTATAGCTTGAAGTCTGGGATTGTGATGCCTCCTGCTGTGGTTTTCTTTTTCAAGATTGCTTTGGTTATTCGGGGTCTTTTCTGGTTCCATACAAGTTTTAGGATTATTTGTTCTAGCTCTGTGAAGAATGCTGGTGTTACTTTGATAGGGATTGCATTGAATATGTAGATTGCTTTGGGGAATATTGACATTTTAACAATATTTATTCTTCCTATGCCGGAGCATGGAATCTTTTTCCATTTTTTTTGTGTCTTCTTCAATTTCTTTCAAAAGCTTTCTATAGTTTACAGTGTATAGATTTCTCACCTCTTTAGTTAGATTATTCCTAGGTATTTTATGTTTTTTGCGCAACTGTAAATGGGATCAATTCCTTGATTTCTCTTTCTGTCACTTCATTGTTGGTGTATAGGAATGCAACTGATTTCTGTGCATTGATTTTATATCCTGCAACTTTGCTGAATTCATGAATCAATTCTAGCAGTTTTCTGTGGAATCTTTTGGGTTTTCCATATATAATATCATGTCATCTGCCAAGAGTGAAAGTATGACCTCCTCCTGGCCGATTTGGATGCCTTTTATTTCTTTGTGTTGTCTGATTGCAGAGGCTAAGACTTCCACTACTATGTTCAATAACAGTCTGCCTCCTCTCTCTTATTCACATCTGAACCCCACAGCACAAAGCACAATGGGTACAGCACTGTTTCATCAATAACTGTTGAGTTGAATTGGAAAGAAAAAGTGAGAAGTGTAATGTGACACCAGAGGACCAAGTAGCCTACCTGAACCAATTAACTCTGCTCTCACCCCTTTTGTCTACCAGTGACACTATGTTATCTTTCTATCAGGTATGTTAGCATCAGGAAATATGGACAGGTCCAAAAATTATCATGTTAAAATCCAACTCAATACTGACTCTCTTCAGCAAGGACAAGGCCCTTTCATCCTCCCACTACTTCCTGACTGCCTACTGCATGTGCCTGGCTACACCAGACACAAGGATAAAAGACACAGTCTTTGCTCTAAAAGAGGTCATAGCCCAGTTGAGACAAGCAAGTAAAGAAACTATTTCTACACAATGGATGCTATCATGAATCCAGGTAGCACAAGATGTTCGTTATAGCAGCAAAGAGGAAACACAATCTAACTAACTGCTGGTATAGGAGGCTGCAATGAAGGCAAACACAGAGGACATGATAATGCCTCTACTGGGACCCTGCCCACCTCTTTTCCAACCTCATCTTCCATTGCTTATCCCTCTCCTATTTCATAATTCAGAAACCCACTGGACATAATATGCTTTCTCAAGTCTCCAGGCTACTGCACGTGAATTTTCCCCTGCTTGGAATATTTTCCTACCCACGTCATTACAGAAAACTCCCTACTTCATCCTCCATCCATCCAAGTATTCATTTAAGAAGTGTCCCCTCCATAAAGTTTTCCAGGACAATCCCAGGGCCTACAGAGTGGCTGCTTCTCCAGGGCAAAGAGCCCAGCTTTGCTGCCTGACACGTCCTGAGTTGAAAACCCATTGTGCCACGTTCCAAGCCAGGTGAGTTTCAGTACATTTTTTCACATCTCTGAACCTTAGTTGCCTCATCTTTAAAAGGAATATTAATATCTTCCCTAGAAGGTAGTGTTTGTATAAATCCCTGACCACAGTAGAGGCTCAAAATTTATTGAATTATACCAAATACTCCCTGATGATTGATAGCCATCAGTAATTACACATTGTGGTATATATTTTTAATGTTTACTTGTTTTTGAGACAGAAAGAAAGAGTGTGAGTAGGGGAGGGGCAGAGGGAGAGGGAGACAGAATCCAGAGCAGGCTCCAGGCTTCAAGCTGTCAGCACAGAGCCCAACGTAGAGCTCAAAGCCATGAACCACGAGATCATGACTTGAGCCAACATCAGACACTTAACCAACTGAGCCACCCAGGCGGCCCACACTTTGTGGTATTAAACACACACACACACACACACACACACGCATAAAAGTACATTACAACCACAGCAATGTTTTCACAACAGTTGGCATGTGACCCCTGGGAAACCTTAAAAAGCAGTTTGATAATACATTTTCCCCAGGAGCAATTCTGTTCTCATTAAGGCAGTAAAAATAATGAAAGATAGAATTTACATAAAGGATCTTCTATAAGAGAAGAGAGTTGCCATAAAGAGTAAAACCAAGGAAATCTTCACCTCAAAAGTTTATTTCATTTAAAAAGCAAAGTTCGTGGAAAACAAACAGCACATTCTGAAGGAAATTATTCAAGAGTAATAATTATAATCTCCCAAAACTACTTACAATAGGACATTGTCTCCCTTTAAAACTATAATCCAAGCAGCCTACAATGAGAAGGTAAACTATTCACAAGTAATGCTTTCATCCCACAGCCTAGTACCTCTTAGAGCTCCCCGTTTTTAAAAGAATCATTTTTGTTTGGCCCCAAAATGCATGACTATAAAAAAAGAAATAAATTTTCTCCCTTATAGTATTCTGCTTTGCTCATTAATGTTTAGAAATACAGTCCAAGTCAGGAAACCTCAATTATAAGCTCTGCTACTTTGCAAACACATCAACACTGAGAAGAAAAACAAGATGGTGAATAAAGAAGAAATGAATGTTAAGTCCAGGACCAGATGGCTTCAAAGGTGAATTCTATCAAACATTTAGAGTTAACTACCTAGTCTTCTCAAAATATTCCAAAAAATAGAGGAGGAAGGAAAGCTTCCAAATTCTTTCTACAAGACCAGCATTACCCTGATACCAAAACCTGATAAAGACACTACAAACAAAGAGAACTATAGGCCAAGCTCTTGATGAACTTGGACACAAAAATCCTCAACAAAATATTAGCAAACCAAATCCAACAACACACTTAAAAAATAATTCACTACAATCAAGTGGGATTTATTCCCAGAAGGCAACAATGATTCAATATTCACAAATCAATCAGCGTGAAACAAGAAAAAGGATAAAAGCCACATGGTCATTTCAAAGATCATACAGAAAATGCAGAAAAAGTTTGACAAAGTACAACATCCATCCATGATAAATATCCTCAACAAAGTAGGTTTAGAGTGAACATACCTCAACAAAATAAAAGCCATATAAGAAAAACCCACATTTTTTATATACACAATGGAATATTACGTGGCAATGAGAAAAAATGAAATATGGCCTTTTGTAGCAACGTGGATGGAACTGGAGAGTGTGATGCTAAGTGAAATAAGCCATACAGAGAAAGACAGATACCATATGGTTTCACTCTTATGTGGATCCTGAGAAACTTAACAGGAACCCATGGGGGAGGGGAAGGAAAAAAAAAAAAAAAGAGGTTAGAATGGGAGAGAGCCAAAGCATAAGAGACTTAAAAACTGAGAACAAACTGAGGGTTGATGGGGGTTGGGAGGGAGGAGAGGGTGGGTGATGGGTATTGAGGAAGGCACCTTTTGGGATGAGCACTGGGTGTTGTATGGAAACCAATTTGTCAATAAATTTCATTAAAAATAAAAAAATAATAAATAAATAAATAAATAAATAAATAAATAAATAAATAAATAGAAAAACCCACATTTAATATCATACTTAAGTGAGAAAAACTGAAAACTTCCCCTAAGGTAAGAAACAAGACAAGGACGTTGACTCTCACCACTTTTATTCAACATAGTACTAGAAGCCCTAGCCACAGCAATCAGGCAACAAAAAGAAATAAGAGGCATCCAAATTGGTAAGAAGTAAAACTTTTACTATTTGCAGATGACATGATACTACATATAGAAAACCCTAAAGACCACCAAAACAACTACAAAAACTGATAAATGAATTCAATAAGGTCACAGGATACAAAATCAATATACAGAAATCTGTCATATTTCAATATACTAATAGTGAAGTCGCATAAAGGGAAATTAAGAAAACAGTCTCATTTAAAATCGTATCAAAAATAATTTTTAAAAAAACTAGTAATAAACTTAAGATGGTGACACAGTGCCTGGGTGGCTCAGTCAGTTAAACATCCAACTCTTGATTTCAGCTCAGGTCATGATCTCATGCTTCTGAGATCACTTCTGAGAGAGAGATCTCACTCTCTCTCAAAAATAAAACAAAACACCTTAAACAAAGAGGTGAAAGACCTGTACTCTGAAAACTATAAAACACTGATGAAAGAAATTTGAAGATGACACAAATGGAAATATATTCCATGCTCGTGAACTGGGAGAACAAATATTGTTAAAATGTCCACAGTACCTAAAGCAATCTACAGATTTACTGCAATCCCTATCAAAATACCAATAGCATTTTTCATAGAACTAGACTAGAATAATCTCAAAATTCATATGGAACCACAAAAAGACTCTGAATAGCCAAAGCAATCTTGAAAAAGAGTAACAAAACTGGAAGTATCACAATCCTAGATTTCAAGATATACTACAAAGCTGTAATAATCAAAACAGTATGGTACTGGCACAAAAAAACAGACACATATATCAATGAAACAGAACAGAGAGCCCAGAAGTAAACCCATGATTATATGGCCAATTAATCTTCAACAAAGGCAGAAAGAATACCCAATGTGATACAGACAGTCTCTTCAACAAATGGTATTGGGAAAAGTGGACAGCGACATGCTAAATAATGAAACTGGACCACTTTCTTACACCATACACAAAAACAAACTCAAAATGAACTAAGAACCTAAATGTGATACCTGAAACCATAAAAATCCTAGATGAGAGCACAGGCAGTAATTTCTCTGACATCAATCATATGAACATCCTTCTAGATTTGTCTCCCATGGTAAAGGAAACAAAAGCAAAAATAAACTATTGGGACTACATCAAAATAAAAAGCTTCTGCACAGTGAAGGAAATAATCAACAAATCTAAAAGGCAACCTACTGAATGGGAGAAGATATTTGCAAATGATACATCTGATAAAGGGTTAGTATCCAACATATACAACTCAACACCCAAAAAATGAATAATTCAAATAAAAACTGGGCAGAAGACATGAGCAGCAGACATTTCTTCAAAAAAGACATCCAATGGCAAAAGACACATGAAAAGATGCTCAACACCACTCATCACCAGGGAAATGCAAATCAAGACCACAATATCACCTTATACCTATCAGAATGACTAAAATCAAAAACGGAAGAAACAAGTGATAGTGAGCATGTGGAGAAAAGGGAAACTTTTTGCACTATTGGCAGGAATGCAAACTGGTGCAGCCACTGTACAAAACAGTAGAGATTTCTAAAAAAATTAACAGTAGAATAACCATCTAATCCAGTAATTCCCTGAGTATTACCCAAAGAATAAGAAAACACTAATTCAAAAGATGTATGCACCCCTACATTTACTGCAGTACTATTTATAATAGCCAAATTATGGAAGCAACCCAAATGTCCATGGATAGATGAATGGATAAAGAAGATGTGGTGTGTGTATGTATGTGTGTGTGTGTGTGTATATATACATATATATATATATGTATATATACACACACATATATATAGATGTATATATATGTATATACATATATATGTATATACACACACATATATTTATGTGTGTATATATATATATACATATATATACACACACACACACAGTCTTAGCCATAAAAAAAAATCTTGCCATTTGTAACAAAACGGATAGATCTTGAAAATATACTGCTAAGAGAAATAAGTCAGTCAGAGAAAGACAAATACCATTAAATTTCACTCATATGCAGAATTTAAGAAACAAAACAACAAAGAAGAAAAGAAGCAATCAAAAAGTAGACTCTTGGGGCACTTGGGTGGCTCAGTTAGTTAAGCTTTTGCCTCTTGGTTTCGGCTCATATCATGATCTCACGGTTTGTGGGCTCAAGCCCCATGTCAGGCTCCATGCTGACAGTGCAGAGCCTGCTTGGGATTTTCTCTCTCTCCCTCTTTGTCTCTCTCCCTATGCTCACTCTCTCTCTCTCTCTCTCTCTCTCTCTCTCTCTCTCTCTCTCTCACTCTCTCCCTTACTCTCAAAATAAATAAATAAACTTAAAAAAAAAAGTAGATTCTTAGAGAACAAACTGATGGTAACAAGAGGGGAGGTAAGTGGGGCAATGGGTGAATAGGTGAAGGGGATTAAGAGTAAACTTATCATAATGGCCGCTGAGTAATGTGTAGAATTGTGGTACCATCTAAAAAATAAATTGTACACCTGAAACTAATATAACACTGTACATTAATAATACTGGAAATGAAATAAAAATTTAAAGAAAGTGGAAGGAGGGGCACCTGGGGGCTCAGTTGGTTAAGCATCCAACTTTGGCTCAGGTCATGATCTCAAGGTTTGTGAGTTTGAGCCCTGTGTCGGGCTCTGTGCTGACAGCTCAGAGCCTGGAGCCTGCTTTGGATTCTGTCTCCCTCTCTCTCTGCCCCTCCACTGCTCAAGCTCTGTCTCTCTGTCCCTCTCTCTCTCTCTCAAAAATAAACATTAAAAATATTTTTAAAGAAAGAAGAAATGGATGTATATTATTCCTACAGGCCCTTGAAAAAAAAAAACAACTCTGAAAAGAATGATTTAACTATCAAGGGAAAATCTCTAAGAAATACCAAGTCCCTTTTCTCCCAAACAGAATCTTCCTACAATAGGAAGTAGTTATCACCATGCAATTCTCCTTCCTCCGAAATCTTGTGCTATATATCTCTCTTGCAATAATTTACATACAACCTAGTAAAGATTTTTGCTTCCAGGCCTTACCTCTCCATTATAGGAGAAACATCCATCTTTGTAGAGCCCATATAGTCTACATTAGTGTTTCATAAAAAGGAGGTTGTGATCCATTCGTGGGTTATAAACTGAAGTTAGCAGGTCACAGTCAGCATTTCTTTTAAACAGAATTGCATGCTATTCAGCAGCCTGTCTACAGAATTTGAAATTATGTCAATCAGGAAATTTTAAAACTCTAAATGTTCTGAACCATTATGCCCCTGTGGGGATATTAATTCTAGGGCAAGTATGCTTTCTACCTGAGAGATAACTACCTGTTAAATCACATTCCAAGATATAATTACAGTTCAGGCAACAAGAGGCATTTCAGAAAGTTAATGTATAGTTAATGAATGCTACAGACAATAAGTATTCTGGGAGCCCAGGGAAAGATAGCTGATACTAAGCTGAGTCAATTGAAGGTTTCCCTGAGGAGGTGGGGTTTAAGCAGGGCCCAGTACAGACCTAGATTAGAAAAGAGGAGGGGAGAAAAAAACACAGTGCCAGCTGGCCTGGACTGAGGCTGATAGAACAAAGGGACTGAGGAGGCTACTGTAATAGTTTAGCTTGGAGTTGTGTGGGTAGAAAAAAGCTAATAACCCTGAACATGCAAAGTAGGTGGCATGAACTAAGAAGGAATCATGGAAGAGTCTTGATGGTTAAGTGGACTCTGGTCTGGTGTAGAGGTGAAAGTGAAGGAATCAGATGATTCCAAAATACTCTAATCCTGGATGACCAGGAGATTAGTGCCATTAATAGTAATGTGAAAAAAATCAAAGGAGTTTTAGAAGGGAATGTTATATAATGACATTAATACTTGTTATTAAAGTTTAACTTGCTTTGAACACCCATACCTCTCAATTGCACTTAGGTATCCATATAAGGGATACTATCCAGTATAAGCAGCATGCTATTCTTGAGGCACTTACTACTTGGAAGAACCAAGGCTGATACTCAGCCAGTTATTATTAATATTGAAATCCTTCTATACCAGTTGGCAAATAATTATCTTAGTAACTTGAGTGATGTCTGCCCCCATTCTACGCCCACCAATCCTGCTGTCCCATTTCCTTCTCCAGACCTCAGGTCTAAAGAACCAACCCACAGCACTGCAAGAACCCTCAGTTCTATGATCAGTTTCTGTTCTGATTGGACAGTGTCTATACCATATTGGTAGTACTAGACAAAATATAAAATAAAAGCAAGTGTTAACAGCATTCAGAAAAGGGAGAAATCACCTCAGGTTGGGTCAGTTACTCATTTAAACCATTGTTGAGGGCATACACTGTGGGTACACTGATAGGTGTGGTCCCAGCACTCAGGCTACTCACATCCTTATACGGAGACCAACATATAAACAAATCATTGCAATCCAGAGTAACTGAGTACAAAAGAAGCATTTATAAAGTACAATGGAGGACACAAAGGGAACAGTAGTCAATACCCAGCTTGAGAAGAGAAATAAAGAGAAATAAAGTTTCACAGATAAGGTGATATATAAGACCTGAGCCAGGAAAGATGTACAAGAATGCCAGGAAGAGAAAGGAGGAAGACAAACCATTCCGAGTAGAGAGATACCAGTACTGTGTGAGTCACATCCCAGCATAGTGTGTGTACAAAACACTGTGTACACACACACAGTGTGTACAAAACAATGAAGTGACCGATGTGTAATACTTGGCACACAGTGTCAATAATAAATAACTATAGAATAAATATTAGAGATTCTTTTCTAGCGATTTACTTCTCTGATTATGTTTTTAAAGGCTGATCCTAAAACTCATTTGTTTTGTCTAAGCCTACACTAGCTGAGCAAGGAATGGGGAAATCAACATATCCTGGGAGGCATGAGGTCAAGTCAGTTTGGAATTTAAAAATAAAGCACATTATGGGGTCCTATGTGGCTCACTCGGTTAAGCGTCCGATTTCGGCTCAGGTCATGATCTTACAGCTCCTGAGTTCAAGCCCTGCATCAGGCTCTGTGCTAATAGCTGAGAGCCTGGAGCGTGCTTTGGATTCTGTGTCTCCCTTCTCTGTCTGCCCCTCCCCTGCTCACACTATGTCTCTCAAAATGAATAAACATTAAAAAAAATTAAAATGAATAAAATAAATGAAAAATAATAAAGCACATTGGGGTGCATGGGTGACTCAGTGGGTTGAGCATCAGACTTCAGCTCAGGTCATGATCTCGTGGTTTGTGAGTTCATGCCCCGCATTGAGCTCTGTGCTGACAGCTCAGAGCCTGGGCTGGCAGCTCAGATTCTGTGTCTCCCTCTTTCTCTATGCCCCTCCCCCTGCCTCATGCACGCTCTCTCTCTCTCTCTCTCTCTCTCTCTCAAAAATAAACATTAAAAAAATTAAAAATAAATAAATAAAAACAAAGCACATGGAATTCACAAATCAACTAGAGTTGCCTGCACTTGTTAGATGTGTGTAAGCAAAGATGAGCAAAGGGCAGTGAATGAATTGGAGTGTGAAACAGAAGCAAAAAAACAGCAGAAGACTTCACTCCTTTTCCAATTAACAAGGGCTTCCTGGAGGGGAATATTTTATAACAGAAGGAACAAGCAAGTGCTAAACAAGCCAGATGTCTTGAAGATCAAAGAAGTATTTAAAGAATAGATCTTCAGAGGAATACCAACAGGAAAGAGTAAATGTATGTATATGCTTGGCTGGAGTATGAAATGGAGAAAGATCATCTGGAGAACAGAGACTATAGATAAATGACTATAAATTCAAACCAAGAAAAGGGTTTGGCAATGTTACAGAATTTAACTGCAAAAAGCCCTTTTGGAAATCTTTAAAAACCGTGATCCATATTTTTTGGAGAGTAAGTCTCCAAGCATCTTAGCCAATATTCATTTCATCATGTTACATTCAAATTCTTCAGAGATGAACCAAAGCACTGGGTGTATGTAAGTAACAGCAATAGGCTCTTCTATACCTTGCCTAATGTTTATTTGCAATTAATGTTTTCAATAACAGAGGACATGACATGCAGTGTCATTCTATCAGCTCAGCTCCACATGTACAGAGCTTGGTACTGCACCCTCCCAGATCCACAGATGAATGAGACCCAAGGTTGCTGCCCTTGAAGAGATCATGGAGAGGTGGTTAGCAAATATTAATTCTCTTCTCTTTTAAACTGTGGTCATTTTCTAGAAATCACACTATATAAAAAGGCAAACAAAAAGCCTGTTTGGGTCTGCACTACCCTCACCAGTCATTGTCATTTAAAGCTAATTGTTTAAGAGAAAGGAAGCATCGTAGGCGGAGGAGAAGGGAGTCATCATCACTGCTTTCTGAAATTGTTGCATGAGCAGCTCCCTCCAAGGAAGAGGCCATCAGTGCTCAGGAAATGACAAAGGTTTCCGACAGTTTTAAAGGATAGTGTCTGCAGTGTGACCCATGGTTCAAACTGCATAAAAATAAGAATTCACTGACAAATGATAACAAGTACTTCCTCACTTTCCTCTGAGCTGAATCAGAGCCATTGTTTGGGTTGTAGTTCCTTGTTTAAATTAGGTTATTAAATCACAATGATGCTGGCCAAACCTGCAGTCATACACCACCAGGAAAACTTAATAAAAAATACCAGTGTGTGGCAAGGTTTAAATGCACACACACACGCAGACACTTGCTTTTGCACTAATAAAATCTGACCAGCACCAAGCATATCTTTCAAAAACTGTTTCCCCCCGCACCTCCAGAAAACCATAAATGAATGTCCTGTGACGTTGCAGAAAGAGAAAGGAATTTGCAGACAGATCTGGGTTTGAGTACCGGTTCTGCCAACTACCAGAGCTATTTGAATTTGAACAAGTTACTTCATGTCTTTGGACTTGTTTTCTTGTACGTAAAATGAAAAAATACTGCCTATCTTAGAGAGGTCTTATGTTGATTAAGTTGGGTAATGCATGCATGAGAGTGCCTAGCAAGGAGCTGCATGAAGTCAGAGCTTGATGTATTACTAGGACATTTTGTAGAGTATATTTTATTAGCATTCACCTCCCCAGTCTGAAACCACTGCCAAATACACACACAAACATCTACAATGGTATGTTATGTGTTTAATAGTACTACATATGAGAAAGAAATTGTGACATTAAAACTTTAGCAATTTGTTCTGACTATTCACTTAAAACAGTTATTTTTTTCTTTTCAAATTTTTATTTAAATCCTAGTTAGTTAACATACAGAGTGCAACATTGGTTTCACCACTTAAAACAATATGACCTTGCAAAGTGAAATTAAGAAAAAAACTTGCAGTTATCATGGAACTGAAGACAGCAAAAAAGCAATGACTTGATGACAGTAAGAGCCCCTTACACACCAAATATCATGTGGCCTGATATGTGATATGTTTCTGCTTTTGACTTTCAATCCAGTCCTGTGACAGTACAATACACCTTTAGTACACATTCATCACTGTATGAATTGTATAGCTCTGAGGAAAAGTATGTATCACAGAAATAAAACATGACTGAATATCCACTTCTAAAGAATTTTAAAATAATCTGTGACATCACTTTCATCACCTCATATGCTGAAGATTATAAATCCACATCTCAAAGCACTACTTATTTCCTCTAAGGTATCAGAATAATAGAATTACAATCATGATTCAAACAGCCAGGTTTCTCATAAAAGTAAAGGTATTAGCTTAAATTTTCAGTCTAATATTCTTTAAAATAATAACACTTTATTAAACAGAAGAATAACAGTATCATTCTAAGCACCATGTTTAAAGATGAGACTACCATCCAGGCTTTTATAGAAAACAAAATACCTAGGTCTGGTTAACTGAACTTTTCTTTTCTTTTATTATTTTTTTTACCCCTCCCCCTTTAAATTTTTTAGTCTTTATTCACTTTTGAGAGACAGGAAGAGACAAAGCATGAGCAGGGGAGGGGCAGAGAGAGAGGGGGGACACAGAATCCAAAGCAGGCTCTAGGCTCTGAACTGTCAGCACAGAGTCCGATGCAGGGCTTGAACCCACGAACCATGAGATCATGACCTAAGCCAGAGTTAGACACTCAAACGACTGAGCTACCCAGGTGCCCTCTTTTATTTTATTTTAGAGAGAGAAAGCAGAGCAGAAGAGAGGGGCAAAGTGAGAGGGAGACAGAGAGAGACAGAGAGAGAACTTCAAGCAGGCTCTAAGCTCAGCATAGAGCCCAAAGCGGGATTCAATCCCAAAACCCTGGGATGAAATGACCCCAGACGAAATCAAGAGTCAGATGCTCAATCAACCCAGGCACCCCTGAATTTGACTTTCTAATCAAGGAAGACTTTCAAAAGCCAAGTGCCAAAGGGTGACCTCTCTTCCTTTGAGTTACTGGAAAAGAGAGGAATATTCAAGTGGAGTAGAAGATGAATATATAGCAGTGACCAGTCCATGCAGCATAGATGAGGAACATTTACATGAACTTCAACATACTCCAAGGCCAATTTTGTACACAGACTGTTGGGAAAGCTTAAAAAGGAGGCTTCCTTAATGGAATTAGGGTAAACTGTACTGAGCACCAAATTTATAGGGACAATTTCTAAAGCAGTGACCTCACTCCTGACCTACCACTTTAGTCTCCTCCTTTATTTCCTTGGATAGTACCTTTTTTGGGATCATCAGTGGAGGTCTCTTAACATCCTTTAGTCTAGAATGTATAGAGCCACCCACAAATACCTCACAGTCTATATCTTAGAAGGCTTCATAGTTCCCTTCTCCTGTTAACATGGTTCATTTATTTAAAGCCCATTCATGTAAAAGTATTCTTTCTGTAACACAAAAGCCAAGTCAGAAGAAAGTTCTGTATTATTAAAACCTCCATTATGATTTTTTTTCTCTCCAAAATTAACCAACCTAGTGCTAGAGAATTAAGATTCCTTTTATTCTACTTTATTACTGTTTAATCTAGATTTCCTTAACAAATATGACCGCCAGGGCACCTGGGTGGCTCAGTTAGTTATCATATCTGCTCTGGTCATGATCTCTGTGCTGAGAGCTCAGAGCCTGCTTCAGATCCTCTGTCTCCCTCTCTCTCTCTGCCCCTCCCCCACTCACACTGTCTCTCTCAAAAATAAATAAACATTAAAAAACATTTTTTAATGTGACTTACACGCTATCTCTAATTAAGGCCATGAGTTACACAAACTTCTGTCTATTCCAGAAATACAGTTAGTACAGAAACAACATCGATCAAGAGCTGATTTCAACAGAGCTCAGTTTAAATCCTGGTACTACCACTTATTAGCTATGTGATCACAGACATATTACTTTACCTCTGAGCCCTTTATTTCTCTATAAAAAGAAAGGTAGTACCTCCTTGCAAGGTGGAAGATAAATATATTAAGAACACTTATGTTTCTTTTGGGATGAGCACTGGGTGTTGTATGGAAACTAATTTGACAATAAATTTCATATAATAAATAAAGAAATAACAACAACAACAAAAAAAGAACACTTATGCAGTATCTGTCACAAGGTGAATGCATTTACTCTGGTCAGCAGAGCAGTGCTTTGCCCCTTACCACTTCAACACCAAGCTATATTCTTAAAGTCAATGACAGATTCAGAGAAGGAATACCCATACCATGCGTGTGCAAATGGAAATCGTGACAATACTGACCTCACACTGTTGAGGGCCAACCTCTTGCCTCTCCCAGTCTTACTGAACTTTCAGTTCCTCCAACATAGACTGCTCTTTTCTATTTTAGGATCTTATACATGATACACCCTCTACCTGGACAGAAATCTCAATCATCTCCCTTCTCCTGGCTAACTCCTGCTCAGCTTCCTAGTCTCTGCTTTGATATTGTAGCTGCCTATAGGTTTCTCTAATACCCAAGACTCAGGACTCAGGACTCCATCGTAGATCCCACAGCAAATTACTTCCTTAAAGCATGTGTTGTCCCACTTGTAATTATTTGTTATTGTGTTTTTTCCCATTAAACTGTAAACTTCATGAGGTCTGTCTTTGCTTTCCACTTATCCCCATTTATTAACACAACACGTGGCACATAGGAAGAGCCAGTAAATGTTTCTGAATGAACATACAACTGTGCTGTTTTACTATATAAATGTTAGATATCCTGTCTGCTATAACAGAATGATATTTCCCTGTATCATACAACCAACTTGAAGAGCTGCTCAGGGAAAGCTCCTAAGGAAACTGTACTTTAATAAATCTGCCTTTTCCTAACCCATGTGGGCAGACCCCACAACATGAGCAACAGGAAAGAGAACATTGTGAGCTTGACAGAGACACAACAGCTGATCCTCTTCAGGTACAGCACTGAGTGGCAACCTAGAACTGACACATATGTAATAGAAAGTATGGATTTACAAATACACATAGCTAATTGGCTTCTTTTTGCAAATGCAAACCCAAATCATAAAAAGTACTGCCTTTTTACCTTAGCTCTCTAATAAATATAGGCAGTATAGAATTGCCACAGAAGTAAGCTTTAGGGGGACATTTTTTCCTAATGTCTTCATCCTTTACCCTTTCCCTGGCCCTCACCCATACACAATGGAAAGAGCAAACAGAAATTGCTGCACTCCCTCCCACTATTCTTTCTCTGTACATATATGAGAAGGGTCAGTACAGATAACTAGCTACAGCTTCCAGATCGTGAAAATAAGAGAATGTGAAGAAGTGGGCCTGCTTTTATTTGCCTGGCATTCTATAATGTTTCCCAAAAGGATTTAGACAGTTGAGAATCAAGTTTCTATACTGTTTCCCTCCCTACACACACACACACACACACACACACACACACACACACCCCTCCCTTACCTCAATAGGTAGAGAAGCAGGAAAAGGGAGAGGGAGAAAGATACAGATTCAACAAGCATTTGTAAAAATGATACTCTAGGGGCGCCTGGGTGGCGCAGTCGGTTAAGCGTCCGACTTCAGCCAGGTCACGATCTCACGGTCCGAGAGTTCGAGCCCCGCATCGGGCTCTAGGCTGATGGCTCAGAGCCTGGAGCCTGTTTCCGATTCTGTGTCTCCCTCTCTCTCTGCCCCTCCCCCGTTCCTGCTCTGTCTCTCTCTGTCCCAGAAATAAATAAACGTTGAAAAAATATTAAAAAAAATGATACTCTATAAAACTATAAAAACTATGTAAAACTATGGGCAGCATTCTATAGAGGACTATGGATACAAGACAGAATTTCTGCTTTAAAAACGGAGTAAGACAAGGATACAAAAGATTTTAAAGCAAGGCTAGAATAAGACACATGCCATGAGAGAAGTACAAACAAAGATTTGACTTTCACACACTTTCCAGGATATAAAGAAATGTCTCATGGAGGAGGCAGACAGTATCTGAGATGGGGCTTAAAAAATGGATGGGATTGGTAAAGCAGGGACAGCATTGGGAAAGGTACTCCAGGCCAAAGGAACAATATGGGCTAAAGCAAGGAAACAGGAAAAGAATGAGCGTGTGTGAAGAATAGATTAACACACTGGAAAGGTGGGTTGGGGTCACAAGGTGGAAGGCCTTGAATGCTACAGGATTTTATTCTAAATAAAGCAAACAATAAGGAATCATTGCAGGCTCTGAGCAGAAAAGTGGTTTGATGGGAGGAGATGTGATTAATGTGACCCATAGGGACTACAGTAGAGGGAGCATTTCAGGAAGCAAGGAGGACCTTCAACCTCATATAGTCTACCTTTTACTGTCCCTCACCCCATCCTCACTCCCTTTCTGACTTGGCTTAAATTTCATGGTCAATGAGTAAATTACTCCCTTGCATATGCCCCTCAGTCCCCATGTCTCTCTCTGACTTTCTTTTACTGATTTGGCAAAAGGATAATCCTGGCTAAAAAGAACTTTCCACCAACTTCTCACTCATACCCAAGAAAGTAAATGTAGCTAGAAAAACACACAGCCTGGCAAATGGTCTAATATGTATGAGGCTTCAAAGCTGCCTGCATCACACTGCATTTTCCTAGTCCATTTACTTTCCTTCTCTGCTAGTGAAGTATTTATGTTCTCTTTCCTCTTCACTATCTTCATCCCCTACTATTCTCTCCTTGGGTACATCTTTCCAGCCATACTGGCCTCCTTGTAGTTGTTCCCACCAGGCACACACCTACCTTGGGGTTTTTGTACTTACTCTTTTCTATGCCTTGAATGCTCTTCCCCCAGTGCCTAGAAGAGCCTTGCAAAAAGTAGGAACTTAACAAAAATTGAGTAAATGAATTTGGAAACACATTGTACATTCAAGTTTTCTATTTTGCTTTTTTCACTTATCATTAATTGATGAACATCTCCCCACACTACCAGATATACTTCAAGGCCATCATTTTCTTTTAATTTTTTTTTTCAACGTTTATTTATTTTTGAGACAGAGAGACACAGAGCATGAATAGGGGAGGGGCAGAGACAGAGGGACACACAGAATCTGAAACAGGCTCCAGGCTCTGTGCTGTCAGCACAGAGCCCGACGCGGGGCTCGAACTCACGGACCGTGAGATCATGACCTGAGCCGAAGTCGGACACTTAACCGACCGAGCCACCCAGGCGCCCCAAGGCCACCATTTTCAAGAGACAATAATATTCCCTTTTATGGATATATAATAAATCATTTACAATTTGGGATTGAGAAACCAGCAAATTGACAAGTAGGATATTTTGAATATTTCTTCTTTTGATTTTTCTGAACCTTCATAGTTTCACCTCTAAAATTGAGCATGATATCTACCTCACAGGGTTGTTCTAAAGATTGAATGATCTCATGGTTCATGAAACTGAGCCTGACTGTGCTGTTAGCAGAGCCAGCTTGGGATTCTCTCCCCCCGTCTCTCTGCCCCTCCTCTGCATGTTCTCTCTTTCTCTCTCTCTCAAAATAAATAAATAACTTTATAAAAGTATTTATTTTTAAAAGTGATTGTAATAATTAAAAGTAGGATATAAAAGAGTTTAAAATAATACCTGGCCCAGATAAGACAATCAATAAATGTTTATTCATTCACCACGCATAAACAACTATGACTCTTCTTAAATTGTGAATCATAACAAAAAATATTTAAAAAAAAAACAAATTTTATAAACACCCCAATCACATACACACTGTCAATGCAAAATTGTCCCTTTGATGAACACTTACAAAGCATACATCAGATTTTTTACATAAATCTCTATATCAATTTTGTTTCCTTTATTATGAAAAAACACAGGCAAAACAATCTTTTTCAATTACTGAATGACAGTATGAATAAATAAATTCCTTTATTTACTACATGCTCCAATGTATATATACATCAGGTCAGTGAACTATCATGATAAGAGTAAGTTGAGCAAGAAAATATTAAGTAGACCAGCCTTACTTCAGGGACTTTTTGAAGTATCTACATTACAAATGTATTAGTCCTTTTCCATATTTTTCAGATACAAGCTTAAGTATGTATGACTGCAATGGCCAACAAGTATGTGAGGTCTTCCAGGATATAATCATCTCTGCCTTCCTGGGACCTGGAATATATATCATTATATATATTCCTGATATATAAAAGGAATTAGATGAACAGTGAGTAGGTGGATGGGTGGGTGGATAAGAGACTGAATGAATGGTAGTCATTAGTGCTGTTTCTCCTTCTAGGCACTCCAGAATCAGTATTTTTTGTGTCCCCAACCTGTCCTCAGATGCAGCAATGTAGTCTGTTTGGGCCAATGAATTATGAAATGAATGTGCCATTTCCAGACTGGAACATTTATTATCATTTCATGTTCTTTTTCCACTGCTATGGTGATCATTAAAGTATATGTTGAGAGGAAGCTTCCATAAGTCCTTTAGTCTTGAAGTGAATGTAATAAGGGAACCCTCTGCTCACCCCAATGGAAATACAATTTGAGTAATACATTTTCGGGGGGTTAAGTCACTAAATTTTTGGAGTTCTGCTACAGCAGCATAACCTATCCTATCCCAACTAGTATAACAAGCAAGGTTATAACATTTATTTTAGAACTAGAAACTCGTTATAGTTTATTTTCAGAAAAACAAAATGGGACAGTGCATCTTGAACATGTAACTCAACATTTCTGTATGATCATTCTCTCACCTATAAAGTGGAATAATAATACCATCTACCTCATAGGACTGCTATAGAAATTAAATAAATGAATGTCTATTAAGTACTCAAAACCTAGGGCATATAAGGGGCACCTGGGTGGCTCAGTCAGTTGAGTGTCCAACTCATGATTTCTGCTTAAGTCATGATCTCACAGTTCATGAGTTAGAGCCCAATATTGGGTTCTGTGTTGACAGTGTGGACCCTGCTTGGGATTCTCTCTCCCTCTCTTTCTGCCCCTTCCCTGCTTACGCTCTCTCTTTCTCTCTCAAAATAAATAAATAAACTTTAAAAAATCAAAAACAAAAAACCAAGGGCATATAAAGTTTTCAATCAACAGTAGCAGATTACTAGTATTATCAGTACATTAGACATTTATATACTGCACATTTCATTTTATTCTCCCTCCTCTTACTTCTTATTCATTTTAATTTTTAGTCAATTTTTTCCATTCAAAGAAAATCTTTATTAAGAACTATTATGTAGGCACACCTGGGTGGCTCATCAGTTAAGCATCCAACTCTTGATTTCAACTCAGGTCATGATCTCATGACTTGTGGGTTCAAGCCCCACATTGGAATCCATGGTGATAGCATGGAGCCTTCTTGGGATTCTCTCTCTACTTCCCCCTGCTGTTGCCCTCCCCCAAAAAACAAATAAACAAATAAACATTAAAAAAAAAAGAACTATTATGTAGATGGCACTGTGCAATGCACTAGGAATATGAAGACGAATAAGACATATCATCAAAGTATTCTTCTTCCCTATGATTCTTCTTTCTTCTCCAATCCACCCATAACCAAGCAAACTTCAAAATCATAAATATAGTGTTCTATGTTATAAATACTGTGTTAATTGTAGAGCTAAGTAATTAAAAAAAAATTTTCTTTAAGGTTTGTTCATTTTTCAGAGACTGAGTGTGAGTGGGGGAGGGGCAGAGAGAGAGGGAAACACAGAATCTAAAACAGGCTCCAGGCTCTGAGCTGTCGGCACAGAGCCCGATATGGAGCCCAAATTCACAGACGGCGAGATCATGACCTGAGCTGAAGTCAGATGCTCAACCGACTGAGCCACCCAGGTGCCCCATAGAGCTAAGTAGTTTTAATTAAAAAAAACCCTTTATATGAGTCTGTGTCTAATTCAAAGTTCAGATGGAAAAATTGTTCATGTCTGCTGTGCCAAATTCAATTAATGGCAAGGGTAAAAAACACAACCTGTATTCAAATCCCCACTGATCCTGATATAGGGCCATACAGACAGGAGGCACTCAGTGAACAGAATGACACATGTATCACAGATTGCATATGGAATCCTCTTATCTTACATAAGAGACCTTACACTGAGATCTAGAGGTAAGCAACTTGTCCCAGGTCATTATATGAGTTAGTAACAAGTCTGGTTGATACTAGAACCCAAACTTTGAAAATGTTTAAGTACTTAAAGTCCTTGTAATATGCTGCAGAGGGACATAAATATGACATAGCAAAACCTTAAAATTAATTTTTACTGAAATTACATTTCAGCATTAACTAGTAAAACATTGAGAGCTATTAGAAAGATAGTGTTAGATTTAGTATTAGTATCAAAAAGAGAAGATACTTGAAAAACCTAAAATAATGCATTCACTGTCATATTGTCCCCTCCACAATTTACCAAAACACAAAATAGAACAGGAAAAAAATAATAGAAATAGCTTATATGCTTTCCGTTATCAGTCTTATGTAAAAGAAAATTGTTTCAAACAAGGAAAGAGTTAATTTCTTTGCCTTATTTCTAAGTGTATTAAATTATATCTCACAGATAAAAAGGCATATATTACTATTGTGTAACTGAAAAGTTCATACAGATTTTCATATTTTACAAAATAACTATTTTAGGTATGCTAAGTGATGATTTAAATATTCTGTGTGGAGAGGGGGTAGATTAAAGCCACATGCATTAAGAAACCACAAGATAAAATAAAAATATTTACCATTTATTGAGTGAAGTGATATAAACTGTGCTATTTAAGCCCTTTACACATACTAGCTCATTTCACAACAAATCTGTGAGATGAATAATATAATTATCCCCATCTTGCTGATTATAAAAATAGATGCTCAGAGAAACAGAATTTGTTCTCAAACTTGTATGGTATTCGATCTCTATCAAGTTCCTGACTCTCCATAATTTAGATCAAGGTTACTTCATCATATCTAAGGGATGGACGACATGATCTCTAAGACCACTTCTGGCATTGATTCCATGATTAAAAACAGAAATCAGTTCATATAATATTTGTGACATGTGGTCCAGGCCATAAGGGGAAAACCATCAACAGATGAACCAATTAATAAGAAGAAGAGAAGAGGGCAAAAACTAAAAAGAACAGGAGGAAAAGAGCAATATTTTACTAGACATTAGGGCCACCGTGACATGAGTGGGAAAGGAGAACCTGGAGTAGGAAATGAAAGTAAAGCTGTAACACAAATAAAAATAGCTCAACCCATTGATGGGATTACCTCACAGCAGGCAAGGAAGGAGCTGTGTGAAGGCCTTGCAGAAGTCAGTGGCCATGAGCTTAATGCTGCATGAAGATGCAGAATTCTAACATAAACACTGGTCAGTAAATAGGAATAGTTGAGTATAGATGACTGACCACTAAATTTCTAGAAGAGGCATTACCACAATGGTCATGCATTTGGATCAATCTGAAATGATAACACTATGAGAGTGTGGTTTCAGGACAGAGTGGGGAAGAAACCAGCACTACTCTATTACTTTCTTTAAGTTCCTACCATATTCTAGGCACTGTGCATGTGCTTTCATGGGTTACCATATCTGGCCCTCAAAACAACCTTGGTAGAAGTGATGGTTAATTTTACATGTCAACTTGGCTGGGCTATAGGGTCCAGATATTTGGTCAAACATTCTGGATGTTTCTATGATGGTATATTTTTGGACAGGATTAACATTTAAATCACTGGACTTTGAATAAAGCAGATTTACCCTCCATAATGTCGGTGGACCTCATCCAACCAGGTGAGGGCCTGAATAGCCAAAAAAAAAAAAAAAAAAAAGACTGACCTCTCCTGAGCAAGAAGGAATTATACAAGTAGGCTCTCTTTGGTCTCAAATTGCAACTCTTCTCTGGGTGTCCAGCCTGCCAGCCTCCCCTGTAGATTTTGAATTTACCAGGCCTCCATAATCACATGAGCTAATTCCTTAAAATAAATCAATCTCTGTGAAAAGAGAGACACACAGACACACACGGACACATTCTATTGGTTCTGTTTCTGTAGAGAAGTCTGATTAATACAATGAATACTGTTTCCTAAGTCACCACTGAGGAAAATGAGAGCCTCAAAGGACCCATTCCCTTTTCCCAGTACATCACATAGTAAAATGCTCTCAGTACTCAAATTCTACTGTGACAGGCTTGGGTGAGAGGTGAAGAGTAATGAGAAGTAAGGAAACATTGTAACCACAAGCCATGGATTCCAAGGAGTCCCTTACAACACTGGCATCACGCATGTGCCCAAAGCCTGGATGTGACCAAGTGAGGTACTATCCTTTCTCTGGTCTCCCGATTCAGTTACTTCGGATAAAAGAAATCAAATATTCCTACTAAATCAACAACATTTGAAGACTCTGAAAGAAGAGAAAAAATAATTAGTAAAGAATAGAAGTAAAAGATGAAAATAAAAATAAGTGATTTGTGTCAATTAAATGATGACAGACTTTGCCTTGTTTAGGCTTTTTTGGATAGTCATTCATTCACTCCCTCCACAAATATGTATTTTGTACTTTATAATTTTTATGGGCTCCTCTGGGTACTAGAGTGTGCTATCTAGGTATGGGGGACACACCAAAATAATAAGTCTGCAGAGCGAAAAAAGATCAACTAAGTTGCCCTAAAGTCAAGAACACTTCACAGAAGAGGGGACATTTCAGTTGGGATACAGGTATGAGTTTAACTTTAGGAGAAGAGACATGGTATGCCAGATAGAATTTTTAACCACTGTAAAATTCAATTGAGTCTACATTCTATGTTGCTAAAAGTATATGTGTGTGTTGGGGGGCAAAGGAGAGGAAAAGGCCTCCCCTAAGGCGTTTTTACCCAGACCATAAATGGAGCTTATGTTCATATAAGGATAGCTGGGAATAGCTTTGCCAACTGGACAGATATAACTACAGATAAAGAAAATCATTACAAGGTTTTATAAAACTTAAGCCTTGAATAAAAACTGAGACTTACAGTTATAATAATAACATTTATTTTTAAAAGGCATAAAAGCACACTGAAACTAAAATTACTCTGTATGTTAACCATCTGGAATTTAAATAAAAACTTGAAAAAAGAAAAAAATAAAAGGCATAAAAATATTTCATGTGCTCTAACTAAAAAAAAAAAAAAAAATCAAGTTGCGTTTATACAGACATGGTAAGTCCCAACTAAAAATCTACAGTCCAGAATTGGTAACTACTATAACTATTATTATGCAATAAATACATATGTGGAAGTTTTCTCCAAAAAATGAAATAAAATTCAGTTGGAACTTATGTAATGGATATTATTATTATAGTAATAAATAAACATGTGGGATCTGTGTCCTAAAATACAAGCTAAGCCAGAGGGCAAAGGTGGCTGAGTAAAGCCAAACAGATTTTGCAAGCCACCAAGAATGGAAAAAGAACTGATCTTAAATTATGTTTCTAAACAGTAAAGTGGTCAAAAAAGTAATCTATAATGAAGGAATATAAATTAAGTGCTCACAGATCATTTGGTCTCTCCCACCTTTTGTTCCTTTTCAGCTGCTAGTTCTCTTTTTCATCATTTTTAGAGATTTCAGACACCCTCATTCCAATAGTTTCCCTTCAATTTTACTTTACCGATGAAACTCTGCAAATAGTCGTATACAAAATACAAATATATAAAACACACCAAAGCATAAAGTTCAGGCTCAAAGAGTTCGGGGAGAGAGAGGTTACTGGAGCACTCTCACTTGGGCCTTCACCTACCACCTCTCTGAGATAGCTTCCCAAAGAGCCCTAAATTTTCCTCAGTACAGTGTGTAACATGTCATTCCTTGTTCAAACCACTCAATTTGTAAATGAGGAAGTCATAGCCTAGAGAGTGAATTTAAGTGAGCTGCTTGAGAAAAAGGCCCGTTTCCTGGTGTCGCTGCTGAAATTGAAATGCTTTCTCTTCCTCAGAAACTCTAATTTAAATTTCCGGGTTAAAAATCATTTCTTATCAGTTACAAATTCATGCACCCCTTCTATCCCAAATTCCTATTAAAATTCACACAGGTCAATAAGCCGAACTTTAAAAAGTGTCTACTCATGGTCAGATATTCTGCTAGGGACATGTTATCTGTTTTCATTCAACCATCACCAAAGCCCCAGATCAAGAAACTGGGTTCAGAGAGGTACTGTATCCTTCCCAAGGTCACGGAGCTAGCAGAGTGGAATGCTGATCTATGCTACTCCAAAAGCCAAACCTCAGACTCTTGCATTCTTTCTAATCTAAAACTTTCCCAAATCTTTGCCTACCTTTACACAGGCCCCCAGAAATACAGAATTGTAAGGGATCCTGTCATTTCACACAGGATGTACTTTTCCATCCAGACTTGTAGAGTGCCTCATGCTTCAGCCAACACAAAGGCATCAAGCCTACTTTAAACTCAATCTTCAGAACCATATAAATGCTAACCCCCAGCCCCATGCTGACCGTCAAATCCTGACATACCTCTACAACTTCCTTTACAAGTATGGGTTACATAAATGTTCAGTCTTATGGAAAATAGGAAAAATTAAAAATCTTTTTTTTTTAAGTTTATTTTGAGAGTGGGGGAGGAGCAGAAAGAGAAAGAATGAAACAGAGAATCCCAAGCAGGCTCTCGCTGTCAGCACAGTGCCCGATGTGGGGCTCCATCTCAAACCTGAGATCATGACCTGAGCTGAAATCAAGAGTCAGATACTTAAAGGACTGTGCCACCAAGGAAAGGTTAACAACTCTCAACAAAAGGGCTACAAAATCAACTTTGAGCTGAGCATGAGATGACAGACTGGTGTTTTAGGCTGAATACTAAATATTATCTAACAAGATATTGGAAGTGTGTACTTAACGGCGGCTTTGGGACAAAGGATGGTTGTCACTACCAGTAGGAGCCCGAGTTGGCATTAAATAATTTTAATTTGATGGGAAGTCAAATTACAGAAGAGAGTTGGACCCAGAGCTGATATTAAAGTACTGGTAATGGGAGATGAGATTTTAAACAGAACTGGGGCTTGGTGCCACCCTCTGGAAACTGTGAGCCCAAGATTAGACAAGTCCTAGGCACCAGGGGTCTGAAACTCCGGGTGGGCTCCGGTGCCTCAGCTGGGGTGGGTTAGGCCCGGTGACCTGGGAAGCCCCAGGGGGACTGGGAAGCCCCAGTCTTCTCCCACGCCCGCCCCGCCTCGCCTTACCTTCTGTTGGAGGTAGTGAACCGTGTACTTCGTGGGTACAGCGGGGCGGGATGTGAAGCTGGCTGACCTGTGCAGATTGCTGAGGGCCCTCAGGGCCAGCGGTACGGGGATGACCTCCCGAAGCGTCAGGAAAGCCAGGAGCAGGAGCAGGACAGTGTGGCGCCCCATGGCCAGGGTGGCAGCTGCAGAGTGAGTGGGAGCGAGACCAGCAAATGCGGGGAGCTAGAGTCCTAAGCTCCACCCACCGCAGATGGGCTCCTCCCCCGTGAAACCCAAAGCCACTCTGCCCCACAGCAACACAGCCCAAACCTGGTAACCTAAACCACACCGCCCGCGTCCCAGAAGGTGCCGCAACTTTTCTATTTTCCTCCCGTGCAGTCTCTCTCTTTAGAGTCCACCTTAATTGCGATCACACTCCAAGTCTGCCCTTACCATCTCAGGACCCCTCCTACCTGACTGCCGGAATCCCATCCTTTCCTTGAGCGCTCCCCAAGCCCACCTTTCCCTGCCATGCCCTGTCTGCCTCAATTCCACTGCCACACCCCTTGCCCTCAGCAAACCCCATATAATGGTAATAATAATAGCTACCATGACAATTTATTGAGCGTTCTTTACATGTCACTATTATCGCTAGGCATAATGGCACACATACCAACTCATTTAACTCAAGCAGCGCAGCAATCTTGTGTGTCCTGTATGATTACTACTCCCATTTACAGATGAAGAAACTGAAACTCCGAGAAGTGTGGGGACTTGCACTGGGTGACTCAGGAGGCAATGGAGCACAGCTTCGCAGACCACTCGGTCTGGCTCCTTGCACCCACTTCCAGTATGTTAGCCAACCACCTCCTGTGGTACTCTCTGTTCATGAATCACCCCAAACTTCTATGTTGCCTACATAACTCATCCCATAACGGGAGTCGCCCAGGTAGCCCCCGAATCCCGCTTGGTCCTGGGCCCTTCTCCCAGGATACGCCCCCCTTTCTTCTCCCGGCTCCGGGTAGCCTCCCTTCCGTCTTCACCGCGCCGCCAACCCCTTTCGCCCAGCTACCACTCCTCCTTCCAGTCACCCTGCTGAACCCCGATTGGAGAGGCGCTACCACCCTTTCCTGAGATTCCTATGCTACCCCCCAAACCAGCTTTATAGACTGTGCCACTACCCCACCAGTCAGGGAAGAACATTCGCCAAACCCTGTCTCTCTACCCCCAATTCGACGAAAATGGTCGTACCCGAATGCTCACAGAATGCGGTGTTCAATCTCCACCCTCTGCGGCGCCTTCTTCTGATTGGCTCTGAGGGACCAAGGCCAAAGCGTCACTTCCTGCGGAAAAGGACGCGGGAGATTCGATTCAAGGCGCTTGGCTGGTCGCTGAGTCCTGGTGGCCTGCGCCAACGAGCGTCGCCCGGGCAGGTCTCGGTTCTGTGTCTCAGGTGAGGAGCTGTGGGGAGAGAGTCACGGGGCGCGCAAAGGACGAGGCCCCTAACGAAGCCTTCATTGTCGTTATAAATGAGACTTAACAGCGTTCTATTTTGTTTCTTCGGGAGTTAGTCTTTTCCGTAAAACAGTGGTCGGGAGGGTAAAGAGTAAAAAGGTCGGTCATTTAAATTTTAGTGCTGTTGATAACCGCTCAGCGAACGTTTACTCAACATTTACTGTGCCATCGAGCTAGTTACGGGGGAGTGTCTGGAACCGGTAATACGAAGAGGAAAAGTACTACTCCAGCTTTTGAGGTGCTCAGAGATATGGTTTTAGTAGGCTGCTATGACGAGTAATACGTACGGAAAGGGAGTCTTTTCCAAACCTCTTTGACGGCCTGGAGGGAAGAGTGCTTCGCTTAAGTGACCACTGTGCTCAAACCAGAAACTGGCAATTTTCTAGACTCCTTCCTTATCTCCTATCCAGCCACTCATTACCAGCCTCTTAAATATCTCAAATCCTTAAAGTTCTCGCCACTTAAGTCATCAGCCTCCCAGCGAGTCTTCTTTCAATCATGTTACTTTCCAATCCAGTCTCCATATTGCCAGGATATATGTAAATCAGATCTGATCAGGACACCCCCCCCCCCCCTTTAAAGCGTTTCCTTGCTTCCTATTTGCCCTCAGGTTTAAGTCTAAACTCCTTCACATGTTTTACAGGGTCCTTCTCACCTAGCCTTTGCCTACCTCTCTTTGTTTTTCACCACTCTAGGCTCCAGTCCTACGAAATGCCTTTTTTGAGTTCCTCAAATGCACCTTCCCATCTCACCTGCAGACCTCTTCTAACCCCATCCCCAACGTAGCCAATTCTTACCTCTTCTTTAAGTCTCAGTTTATTAAGACTTTTCAGTCAGGAAGGCTTTACTGCCCTGCAAGATTGGGTCACAAAATATCCAGTAGTTATTCCATAGATAGTTGTAAGTGCCTCCCTCTGCCAAGAATTGGTAGGCCCTGAGATTACAATGGTAAAGAAGTTAGATTCTTCACCTAATGGAACTTAAACCTTTTATGCAGGGAGTTAAGGATAACAGGGGAATCTGGTGGAGTTAGGTTGGTCTGGGAAGGCCTCCCTGAGGTCTTAAAAAACAATTCAGCCAAGTAAATTTGAAAATGAATTAGCTTTATTAAATGATTCAGGCAGCATCTTATCTAGCAAGTAGAAGGGAGCTCTGAAGAGTTGTACAAAATGGAAGGTTTTTATAGGAAGGAGAGTGAGGCAAGAAAATTATTACAAAAAAAAAAAAAAAAAAAAGGATTGTTCCAGGCAAGGTCACTTTCCCTCAGGGGGGAGAGCGAGGAATCTTATACAGATTACCTTTGTAGGAGGGAGAGAGCCCGATGTCGGCACAGATCGGAAAATTCCTTACTGACTAGTTAAGACTACATTTCTGGGGAAGGTTGAAACTACAGTTAGATTTAGATATTAAGCCCTGGTTTGGGGACTCTGCCTAAGTGACTCCATTTGGGATCTGTGATTTTCTTTTTAACAGAGGAGTGGACAGTTTACAAGGCTTAAAAGGTGAGAATAATCCACCCACGCAATAGAGAAAAGGAAGAAAATTCCAGAGTGAATAGGTTGTGCAAAGGCCTAGAGGCAGGAAAGAGCTTGGCATTTGAGTGTTCAAGAACCTAAGAAAAGACCAGTGTTGCTGGAATATATTCAGAAAGAACAGGTGATGAGTCTGGAGAGATGGGCAGGGACCAGATCACGTGGTTAGGTTAATGCAGCAGCAGAAGCAGGTGATGGTGGTTTGGATTAAGATGGTGGCAGAATATAAGGGAGGGAAAGTAGATGATGGTTTTTAGATATGGAAATAGATCCAAGGACACACTGATGGGTATAATGTGGGATCTGAGGGAAAAATAAATGAAAGATGACTCCTAGGTATTTGACCTGACTTAAGTGGTTGGAGAGTTGTACCATTTGGTGAGATGAAGAAAATTGTAAGAAAAGAATGTGATGTCTGTCAGATCGGATGGCGGCCCCCAAATGTGGGGAGATAATCACATAGAAGCCGGTGGCACAGTGCAGGTGGTGAAAGGATTCATCCAAGGCAGAACAAAGGAGATAGAAGTTTATTGAATACACCACAAGGGAGCAGTGGGCAGGACAGCAAAGGAGAGACCATCTGCCTCAAGGCAGTGGGGGTTGGGGGGCCATTTTTAAAGGGAGAAGATGAGGAGGTGTGGCTTCGAATGGAATTTTCCCTTTTTTGGTAACTGGTCCATTGGTCTGTTAGGGCCTACGGATATTTTGAGGTGGGTCACCTGACGGGCCTGTCTGTATTCAGCCAGGTGGTCACTGTGCGCCTTTTTGCCTTGCTCTACGTTCCATTGCTCAAGACTGTTGTCTAAAAGCAGCTTCTACAAAGCAGTTTGAGGGGAAACTAAGAATTCAACTTTTTTACCTTTTTTACTTGAGATGTCTATGAAATATCAAAATAGTTGGCTCTCTGGTAAGCTGTTGAGATGTGGAAATCTGGATCTTGCAGATATTATATGTACCTTATAAATTTCTTGAACACTAGAGCCTGTCTTTTCTATCTGTAACTGTCCCCTTTCCCATCCCTAGAATAGTACTGCATGTATCATAAATTCATTAGACAGACTATGTTGTACTAAGATATTCTTGGGTAGTGTTCTGAGTTTTTTGTTGTTGTTTTGGGTTTTTTCTTTTAAGTAGGCCCCATACCCAGTGTGGAACTTGAACTCCGTGTCCTGAGATTAAGAGTTGCATGCTTGGGGTGCCTGAGTGGCTCGTTGGTGAGCATTGGCTCAGATCATAATCTCACAGTTTGTGAATTCAAGACCTGCATCGGGCTTGCTGCTGTCAGCACAGAGCCTGCTTCAGATCCTGTCTCCCTTGTTCCTGTCCCTCCCTAACTCAAGCGTGCTATCAAAAATAAACATTAGGGGCGCCTGGGTGGTGGCTCAGTCGGTTAAGCGTCCGACAGCTCAGGTCATGATCTCTCGGTCTGTGAGTTCAAGCCCCGCGTCAGGCTCTGTGCTGACAGCTCAGAGCCTGGAGCCTCTTTCAGATTCTGTGTCTCCCTCTCTCTGACCCTCCCCCATTCAGGCTCTGTCTCTCTCTGTCTCAAAAATAAATAAACGTTGAAAAAAAAATTTAAAAAAAAGTTTAAAAAAAAAAAAAACATTAAAAAAAAACGTTGTATGCTCTATGGATGAGCCAGCCAGCCGCCCCTCTTGGGTAGTATTTTAAAAGTATTTTGGGGGCTCCTGGGTGGCTCAGTCAGTTGAGCGTCTGACTTCGGCTCACGTCATGATCTCACGGTTTGTGGGTTCGAGCCCTGTGTCAGTCTCTGTGCTGACAGCCTCGGAGCCTGGAGCCTGCTTCTGATTCTGTGTCTCCCTCTCTCTTTGCCCCTCCCCTGCTCACGCTCTGCCTCTCTGTCTCTCAAAAATAAATAAATGTTAAAAAAAAATTAAAGTATTTTTCACTGGGGCTCCTGAGTAGTCCAGTTAGGTAAGCAGCCAACTCTTGATTTTGGCTCAGGTCCTGATCTCACAGTTCCTGAGTTCGAGCCCCATATCAGGCTCTATACTGACAGCACTGAACCTGCTTGGCATTCTCTCTCTCTCTCTCTCTCTCTCTCTCTCTCTCTCTCTCTCAAAATAAATAAATAAATCAACTTAAAAAAATTAATAAAAGTATTTTTCACCAATACTTCTCCAAACAAAAGAGGTTTTCTTTCTTTGTTTTTTGTTTAATTTTCTGTCTCCTGCCTTCTCTTATCCCTTTCTAGAATTTTCATGTTACTGTCAGTAAATCATTTCTCAAGGATTTGTTATGACTACTTTTAGAAAAATTAGACAATGTACCCTTGGGGGTGACCTTTAGATAGTTTTAAGTAAACAGCTCAAAATAGCCACCCTTCCCATAGGTGAGGCCTCTTGGCCTATATAGTATGAAACAGGAAATCTGAGAGCAGCAAAGTGACAGGTTTTCTTGCAAAGCAAGAACAGTTTGGGGAGTATGGAAGCTGCCCCATGATGGGCCTCTTTGACATGAAGATTCTTTTGAGTTAAAAAACAATCAAAATCTAGCAGATTCAGGAAAAGCTTTGTACTTCCTCTACCCACTTCTCCTTAGTTCAGGATAACATATACAGTATACCTCATTTTGCTTGACTGTCTTTGGAATTTCCATGTCTGTGTGGATTCCTGTACGTATGCGTGTATTAAATTTGATTTCTTGTTAACCAGTCTCATGTCAATTTGATTCTTAGTCTAGGTAAAAGGACCTTGAATGAGACAGGAATTTGTGTGCCCAGCAATATTAAACACTTAATTAAATTTTTCTCCAAGATCTAACATTTAATAAGAATTACTGTAGGGGCACCTGGGTGACTTAGTTAAGCATCTGACTTCGGCTGAGGTCATGATCTTGAGGTTTGTGAGCATGAGTCCTGCTTTGGGCTCTGCTCTCAGCGCAGAGCCCACTTCAGATCCTCTGTCTCCCTCTCTCTCTGCCCCTTGTGTGCTTGTGTGCTCTTTCTCTCTCAAAAATACATAAACATGTTTAAAAAAATTATTCTGATTTTCTAGGTTAGCCCAGAGGAGAAAAAAAAGTATGTTAGTGTGTGTGTGTATGTAGGGGCTAGGGGCATGGTTTTTCATATTAAGCTGCTTTCTAGGAAATTGATAGTGAAGGAGGTAAGCTGAAGGGTCCCCAGATGATAGATTAGAGCAAAGATTTACAAAGTAATATGAAAGATACTGTAATGCTCTCAGGCTTTACGATTTCACTATAACCATGTTAATCACAAGTGTTGTTCACTATCCGATGGCCTCAGTGGCTAGCCAGTGATTTTCAAGCCTAGGCAGCATAAACATTATCTGAGAACTTGTGAGACATACAAATTCTCTGGTCCTCCTCCCAGATTTACTGAGTCAAACTCAAATTGGGTCCCAGAAGTCCATTTTATTAGGCCTTCTAGGTGATTTTGAGGCACACTAAAGTTTGAGAACCACTTGGCTAGTATGAAAATGGATGGTAATCAATGATTTATGTATCTGGGCCCATTGTCAAAACCATCTCTCGTGTGAAAAAGATTCATCAGCTGTATTAACCTGATTCCATTAAAATATTTGATTCACGTAATGCCCCCTCTTCAAGCAACTTTCTCTTTATAATTTGGCTTGACATACAGTTATACCCAAAAGAAAATACGGGCTTAAGATGTGTCCCCTGTGATTATAATTTTTCATGGCAAATTAGTAAGCACGTTTGGATATGGTTCATATTCTCATATAGCTTGACTAGAAAGAAAGAAAGCAGGTATTCCAGAGCATTTTTATAAAGTTTCTTTATTTATTTTGAGAGAGAGGGAGAGTGCAAGCACACACACAAATATAAAGGGGAGGGGCAGAGAGAGGGAGAGAGAGGGGATCCAAGCAGGCTCTGAATTGCCAGCACGGAGCCCAACTCAGGGCTCAAGGCAACGAACCACAAGATCATGACCTAAGCTGAAACCAGGAGTCGGATTCTTAATAGATGAACCACCCAGGCACCCCTCCTTGTTTCTACTTTTATGTATGAGAGATTGAGAGGACCCAAGATTTGCTTTATATGTTATTGCTGAGTTCCCTACCTAGTGTTTTTTTTATATTTATTGGTTTTTAAAAGTATAAATGTAATGCATTTTCAAAATACCTTTTTTTTTTTTTTTTTTTTTTAAGTTTATTTTCAGAGAGAGCATGCAAGTGCACATGAGTGGCAGACGGGCTAGTGAGAATCCCAAGCAGGTTCTACACTGTTACTGTGGAGCCCAGTGTGGGGCTTGATCCCACTAACCATGATGTCATGACCTGAGCCAAAATCAAGAGTCGGCCACTTTACTGATTGATGCACCCAGGTGCCCCCAAAATACTTTTCAAACAAAGATTATGTGTTTGCCTATTTTCCTTTCTCCCCACTCCTCCAAGCTAAGACTAGAAAAGTCTCCTTGTTATATTTTCTCATAGCATTATGTACTTTTTTTTTTTTTTTTTTTTTTAAGAGAAGGAGCATGTGAGCAGGGGGGAGAGAGAGAGAGAGAGAGAGAGAGAGAGTGAGAAAATCCCAAGCAGGCTTCACGTTCAGTGAGGAGGACAATGTAGGGCTTGAACCTACAGCCCTGGGATCATGACCTGAGCCAACATCAAGAGTCAGATGCTTAACCAAGTGACCCAGGAGCCCCTAGTTTTTTTTATAGAGTTTACTATGTTAAAATTCAGTTAAATTTTTTATGTGATTATTGTCTGTTTTGCCCATCACTTATATTATCCCCAGTACCTGGTATTTAGCAGCTGCACAATAAAAAATTGATAATATGTATTGGAATATGGTTTTCTGGCTGTGCTAGAGCTGAAAGAACTGTAACGCTATATCACCATCCTTATCAAAAGCAAGAGGTACTAAATATGAAATTGTTCCCAAGTCTATCATAAGGTTTCATAACTTTAGTATATATTTATTCCTGATGCTTCATTCAGTTCTCTGTCAAACGTGAATTTACCACACTACAAGCCAGACAGTAGAGAGCTAAAACCAACTAGATAACAAGTGTCCTGAAGGAAATACTATAAAAACAGCAAAAGGAATAACTAACAGTGACTGCCTGAAAGGATCTTAATGCATTTTTGTCCACCAGACAATTAATGAGAAGCCTTCTTTCCATTTCTGAAGTTTACCAGGTGAAACATAAATAGTAAAAATAGTTTAATGACCTTTTTCATTTTGCCAGTAATTTGTAAATACTGTAGTTTTTTAGACATACTTATTTGATCCACTAGAGGGCAATAAACCCTTACATAAATATAATTTAATCAATTTTACTTTTAAAATCTAGCAATTAGTGCTTGCACAGTGAATTTAGAAATAACCCAAATATTTCTGCTTGTGTTTTTCACTTGTTGGTGAGCTGTCTGCCCAATTAGACAGTAAACATCTTTTCATTGTTTTCCCTACAATAGCACAGCGTCCTAGTTAGTTATCTTTTAAGGTTTATTCTATTTCCTAAGGTTTGAATTTGATAACAGTTTGTCTAAGAATATGATCTGATGAATGCCCATATAGTTGTGGTACAATATTTTGTTTTACTTTTTTGTGAGAGAAAGAATCTTTTTCTTTTTTTTTTTTTTTTTTAAGTTTATTTATTTTGAAAAAGAGCAAGCATGAGCAGGGGAGGGGCAGAGAAAGAGGTAGACAAAATCCCAAGCAGGCCCTGCACTATCAGCACTGAGTCCAATGTGGGGCTTGAACTCATGAATCATGAGGTCATGACCTGAGCTGAAGTTGGACACTTCACCAACTGAGCCACCCAGCGAACCCAGAGAATCTTTTTTTATGTCTAGAATTTTTTTGAGGGAGAGCGTGAGCGAGGGAGGGGCAAAGGAAGAGGGAGAGAATCTTAAGCAAGCCCCGGACCCATTGCAGAGCTCAATCTTACCATGAGGTAGTGACCTGAACCAAAATCCAGTCAGACCCTTAATTGACTGAGCCACCTAAGTGCCCCTAAAATTCTATTTTAGAGCCCTAAAGAAGATAGTCTCTGCTCATAATTTGACCACAATTAAGGGGGAACAATGGAAATGAAGATATAATGTGGATGATTAAAATAAGTTTTAAATAAGGTATTATATGTGAAACTATTCTGTGCACTCTATATAAATATAAGATTATTTTGTGATTTGGTAAAATTGTGTATTTAGTGGTATATGGCAAAACTGGCTTAGGTAAAGGAAAGCTAAACATCAAGAAGAAAGTTAACAGCTGAAGTTCAGATTGACAGTTTTTGAGCTTGGCCCTGGGTATATAATGAGATGGTCCCTCTAAGAACTTACACTGGTTTCCAGCAAAAAAACATTAAACAGGTAAGTTTACTATGATGTGGAAAAAAGTAGGGTCTTTAACCTGAGAAGCTTCCTGGAGATGAAAGCCCCTGAGAAGACTCTTAAAGAAGAATAAGCATTAGCCAGGAAAATGAAAGAACATTTTAGAGGGAAGAATGAAAAGAAGCAAAGGCAGAGAAATGTAATAGGGAAATGTTGGAGGGTTGAGAAGAGAACAAGGGATGTGTTCTCTTTAAGCATAGATTACTGACACATAAATAACGAGAGAGAATCAAGAGAAAAGGTATTTGGGAGAATAAAACCAAATGGAAATGATTAGAGTAGACAAAGAAAACAGATGGTAGGACTATAGAAGTACAGTAGTATAAGATGCAGAAAAAAAAGAAAAGCCATCATCTTTTTGTTAAAAGGGGAAGCCTTTTGTATTTTTTAAGTTTATTTATTTGGAGGGTAGTGGGGCAGAGAGAGAATCCCAAGCAGGCTTCGTGCTGTCAGCACAGAGCCTGACATGGGGCTTTATCCCACCAACCAAGAGATAATGACCAGAGCTGAAATCAATAGTCAGAAACTTAACCGGCTCAGACACCTGGGTGCCCAGAGGAAGGCTTTTTAAATGGAGCTTTAAATGAAAAAGGAAATTCTGTTATATTGCATATACCTACTATCATGAAATTTTTTCTTAAATTGCAAAATTCTGCTCATAGTTTTCTATTCAGAATATTGAGAGTATAATATATTCTGAGCACTGGAGATATATAGTAGAACACAAGTTAGACTACATCCCTTTCTTCAAGGAACTTTCAGACTAGTAGGGGTAGAACAAACAAAAATAAGTAAGATAATATATGCATTTTCATGGTTGGATATATCACAAGCAGCATTAGTTCTATGAAGGAATAAAATGAGTGATGCCACAGAAGCTAAGAGGAAAGCTGGTGAGTCTACTTGAAATAATGTGGGGCTCTCTCAGGGGTAACATTAGAGTTACAGATTACTCTTCTCAGAAGCTTCTGGGAAGAGAAATTGTTTGGTGTGTTTGAGGAGCAAAAAAAGGCAAGTATGGACTGAAGTGCAGAGATTAAGAGGGAGTGTGGTACAGGGTGAGGTCAAGGAGGTAAGGCTAAATGACCAAGAGCCTCATAGACCATTGTAAGGAACTGTGGCTTCAATCTAAATAGCATCATTTTAAGCAGGTAAGAGACAACATTTTTCAGGAGGGAGCTGTGCCTTTATCTCCCATAGCTCACAGATAGGTGTACCACCGTGTTATACTCTACCCCAAACTGGATTTTAGAGGAGATTTAGAGGGAAGATGCCTTTGCTGACTTACATTCTATCATTTGTTGTGTTGGAAAGGAACTTGAGGTTAAGAGCACTAATTCAGTATTCTGTGACCTTTCTGCCTTCCCCTTGTAGCCCATTCACCTACTCTACTTTGCCCTTAGAGATTGCCTTGTGACCTAAGAGGACAACCAAATCTGGGACTACATATCTGCTTATGATAAAACCTTACTGCTCACGTTATCCTAAGGGTCCCAAAACAAGGATTAACAACAAAGAATTAGGATTAGATTTTTTCTTTTTTCTATGCTCCCTTTAATAACATAGGTCAGTGATTTATATAAATCCCTTTATGTTTCATCTTTTCATTTTTAAGTAGGCTCCATGCCCGATATGGGGCTCAAACTCATGACCCTGAGATCAAAAGTTGCATGCTCTACTGACTGAGCCAGCCAGGCGCCCCTTTATGTTTCATCTTTGCAGGTTTTCATCTTACTGCCTAGATGGCAAGATTTTATTTTCACAGAAATATTTGATTGATAGAATCAGTATCCCTTTGTTTGAATTTGCTGATGCCAGTCACAGAAACAGTTCCACCCATTTTCAGAAATTGAAACCTTTTGCCATATGTTTACAAATGAAAATTTATTGATGCAACTCTATCTTAAACATGCTTTGAATAAGCTAATCCGTTTAAAAAAAATTTTTTTTAAGTTTATTTATTTTGAGAGAGAGAGAATCCCAAGCAGGCTCTGTGCTGTCAGTGTGGAGCCCGACACAGGGCTTGATCCCACGAACCACGAGAGCATGACTTGAGCCAAAATCAAGAGGCAGTCGCTCAACCGGCTGAGCCACCCAGGGGCCCCAAGCTAATCAATTTTTAAATTTTTGATAAACCAACATTTGAATTTTTAAAAAGAGGAGACCATTGCTATTTTACTGTTCTGCTTCTCTGAGTGTTTTATACAAGGATCTTAAAGTACTTTGTACTCTCTTGACCATGTAACATTTTTATTTTTCTGTTTGCAGAATCAGAATTATCTTTTTTTTTTCATTAGGCTGTGTAAAATATATATACCGAAATCTAATAAGGCGATTTTTTTTTTCAGCCAAAAAGAACCATTTACCAATTTAGAATCTTTAAAAGAATCATGTAAGTTTCTTTAAGTTCCTTCCTATTAATTGAAGACACAAGCTCTTATAGCTCTTTTAAATATGTGCAAAGGTCTAAATGATATCTTTCCTGGTTACTGGGATGCAGCATTTATTAAAAAACAGAATATTTGTTTGAGCTACTTTGTTTTAAATCTTGTTTTCTTACTATAATAGTTTTAATTAGGCAGACAAATAAAATGAGTTTTCCAATACATTGGCACTTAACCACAAAAGCCATCTATCTATTTGCTTTACAGTGGAGGCTAAGTTGTTTTCCTAAGAGATGAATTATGTACATACAGTTAAAGATTTGCCAATCATCCCATGGCTATTTTGTTTTGTAGGACACAGTAAGAACACATGAATGGAGGGAGAAGATTTCTTCTTGCCTCAGTTCTTGCTCTCCAGAATTCCAGTTTTATCTATCCATCATGTCAGAAGTGCTTCTCTCGACTAATCCTGGTCTCCAAAAGGTAAAAATAAAGCCTGTGGCGGCGCCCTGGGTGGTTCAGTCTGTTAAGCGTCGACTCTTGACTTTGGCTCAGGTAATAATCTCACGGTTCATGATTTCAACCCCTGTGTCAGGCTCTGCACTGACAGCATGGAGCTTGCTTAGGATCCTCTCTTTTGCCGCCACCTCTGTCCCTTCCCTTCTGCTCTCTCTCTCTGTCTCAAAATAAATAAATAAACTTAAAAAAAAAAAAAAGTAAAGTCTGTAAGCATGAGAGGAAATACATGTGTACACTATAGATTTCCTACGACTCAAGGGCAAGTAAGGTTTACATCCATCATACCAGAAACCATCCCAAAAGTGGAAAGGAAACTAACTGTGCTAGAGCATTTACAGAAACGACTTGGTGAACCAGGACTATAGGTAAGAAGGGGACATGTGATCCATTAGGGGAGCCAAAGCATTGGTCTTTAGGCTGGACAGAGAAGCAACAGTAGAGGGGGAGTTGCCAAGTTCAGATCTCTCTCAGGCCAGGTGGAGCAGTTGGTGTGTGTTTCTGTGTGTCTTTTCTGCCTTCAAAGCCCTGAACAAGATTCAAGCTACTCTTCCTTCCCCTTGGGCTTACTCTGAGGATGGTCTCTTGGAAGTTTTGGTTCCACATAAACCAGGTGGTGCCTGATCACCTCCAGATCCTAGGCCCTACACATGGACCTGTACAAGAAGACCCATGGGAGGAGAAGGCACCTCTGGGAGCAGCCCAGGAGGCACCAAGCATCCAACTCCAGTCTAAGGAGACCCAGTTCCAGTGTGAATCTCAGGAGACTTGGCCTTTCCCAATGAGTGAAGATGACACACAGTCCAGGGACAAAGGATCACTGCCACAACCACTCATTACAAAGTAGAATCACAGGTGTTCTCAGAAAAACTCACCAAGTGACACCTCTACTTTTGAAGCTACCTCTGAAGTTCAGAGCACTTTAGAGCAGCAACAGAGAAATCCCGAAGTGGAGAGAACAAGGCGGTCCCCTGTCCAGGAGAAATGCTTCAGGCAGATGATTTTCACTCATAAGAAAACTCCCACAGGGAAGACCGTAAATGTAGTGAATGTGGTAAAGTCTTCATTTATCACTCACACCGTATATCCATGAGACAATTCATTCTGGAGAAAAATGCTGTAAGTGTAGCAACTGTGGGAAAACCTTCAACCAGAAGTCAAACCTCATTCAACATCAGAGAATTCATACAAGAGGAAACCCTACAAATCAGAGAATTCATACAAGAGGAAACCCTACAAATGTAATGAGTGTAGGAAGTCCTTCCGGTGGAGTGCTCATCTTCTTTGGCATCGGAGGTTTCATTCAGGGGAGATGTTGAGAGACTAAGAGAAAAATTACCAGGTGTACCCTCAACTGCAAAGAAAAGACCCCCCCCCCCCCCCCCCCCCCCCCCCCCGCCTTCCCGGAACCAGCCAGGGCGTGCCCGGTTGTGGTCTGACCTAAAGGCGGGAACCAATCAAGTTCTGCTGAGTGTTCAAATTTAAATGACAACCAATAACAGCTCTGTAACCGCGAAAAATCCCTAACTTGTTTGTGCCTGTCTATAAAAGAAGCTGTAAGATCCTCCTCGCTCGTGACCTCTTAGCGTCACCGGTAACGAGTGCGCGGAGGTCCGGGTTCGAACCTGCAATAAACGACCCTTGCCGCTTGGCTTTGACTCTGGACTCTGGTGGTTTGTTCTTGGGGGTCTTTCGAATTTGGGCATATCAATGTCCTATGAGTGTAATGAGTGTAGGAAGACCTTCAGTCAGAATTCATATCTAAGTCAGTATCTGAGACTCCACAGTGGAAAGAAACCTTTTTTATGTAAAAAATGTGGGAAAGCTTTTAGGTGGAGTTCAGAGCTCCTTAATCGTCAGAGAATTCATTCCAGAGAAAAGCCTGCCCAATGTACTAAAGGTGAAAGTGCCTACAGACAGAACTGTACTTTTGTTTAATAAATTGTGGGACTATGGGGCGTCTGGGTGGCTCAGTGAGTTGAGTGTCTGATTCTTGATCTCGGCTTAGGTCATGATCTCACAGTTTGTGAGATCGAGCCCTGCATCAGGCTCTGAGCTGACAGCTGCCCCTCCCCAGCTCACTAGCTCTCATTCTCTCTCTCTCTCTCTCTCTCAAAATAAGTAAATAAACATTAAAAAAAAAATAAGTTATAGGACTAGATTACATAAAAGTTAGTTATAATAAGTTCTTTTGAAAAAATTCACCGTACCAGGACATAAGATTTTCTTGGATTGGTTCTACTTTAGAGGAGAAAAATAACTTCTTGAGAGTACATCTCAATCCTGATGAAAATTTAGTCCACTTCTGGAATATCCCTAGAAATAGGGTTTTTTTCTTTGTTTCCTTATTGTTTGTTTATTTTTGCATTATACCTAGATTATTTTTTTAAATAAATTACTTGAGAACAGAGACTGTTAGAAATCTCTACCTTTCAGCAGCTTGAATGGTGCTTGACACATAATACTTTATTGTGGTCCTGAGATACAGGCCAATTATACCTGAGAGTCTAAGATTCTTTGATTTTTAAAGTACAAGTAAGGGTTAGGGTTGGAGTTTTTTAAGAACACTTTCTTTTCTGCATAGAGGATATATAGTAAGTACTTAGTAGTATGGAAGAATAGTATGCCAGCAATATTCTTTTTTTTAATTTTTTTTTAATGATTATTTATTTTTGAGAGAGAGAGCGTGAGTAGGGGAGGGGCAGAGAGAGAGGGAGCTATAGAATCCAAAGCAAGCTCCAGGCTCAGCACTCAGCACAGAGCTGGACAGGGGCCCTGAATCATAAGATCATGACCTGAGTGGAAGTCCGATGCTCCTGCTCAATCGACTGAGCCCCCAAACGCCACCCCCACTCCTCCCCCAGCAATATTCTTAAATAGTCTGTCTAGTTAGCATTCAATGGGGAAGGATTAGCAGTTCCAACACCCATCTAGACTTTAAGGGATCTTTCTAGAAGATCCCCTTATCACTTGTTCTTTTATTGAGCCATTCTCTCAGGTATGCATTTATAAACTCAGAACAACCCCACTTGTGGTATTCATCATTAAATCCTCAGCATCCAGGCCAAGGTCTAGTTTATAACAAAAGCACAAAAACGTTTGTTGAATGAATGAATGACAATATGATAGTTTCTATAGGTACATTTTACGTATTGCAGTATGTTATGGTGATTAAAAAGCATAATTCTCTGGAGCCAAACTGCCTTTTCAGGAGCCAAACTCCCAACCCTGCCACTTGAAACTGTAGCCTTGGGCAAGTCACTTGAATTATCTGGGCCTCAAAATGGGGAAGGTAATATCTGCCTCATTGGGTTGTTATAAAGGATATAATGAGTTAAGATACATGAAATGCTTATTAGGACATTGTGTGCTACATAATCAGTAGTCTATACATGTGGAATATTTTTAAAACTGGTTTTGGGGTGTGTTTTTTTACCAAGTCATTTATTTTAAAGATAATCTGCCTCAGGGCACCTGGGTGGTTCAGTCAACTTTACCTCAGGTCATGATCTCATGGTTCACAAGTTTGAGCCCCATGGTGGGCTCTGTGCTAACAGCTTGGCCTGGAGCCTGCTTTCGGTTCTTTGTCTCACCCTCTCTCTGCCCCTCCCCCTGTTTGCACTCTTTCTCAAAAATAAACAGTAAAAAAAATTTTTTTTAAAAGTAATCTGCCTCAAAAATTTAGGTTGAACAGTAGTGCCATTGTTCCCTCTTGAGTCTGGTAATAATAATAGATAACATTAACAAACATTTACCATACACGTAAGTACTTTACTAGGAGCTTTGTAAGCATTATATTTTTTAATACACCAGCCCTATGAGGTGATGCTATTGTTAATGCCAGCCTTCAGAGGAGAAAAATTAAAGCTTAGAAAAGTTAAATAACTTGCCCCAAATAACACAGCTATCTAGTTAGTGGCAGAAACATATTCAAGCCTAAACAACATGACTACTGGCTATATTCCTAATTACCAAGTTACCTTCAAATTAGCAGTGGAATATGTATCCAGAATGACATCACTGACCCCCTTCCAGAGCTTAAGATGCCCTAGTAAGGGAGCTCTGACTGAACTGTTTCGGTACATAAAACCCACAGCAATTGTCCTTGCATGTAGAACTATAGTCCACAGAAATATAACCTATTGTCTCTATATATTATATTGACATTATAGAAAAAATACATCCCTGTGATTTCCAGTGTGTATCTTTTCTACTGTTACTTCTGCTTCCCTTTTTTCTTACTTGGAATCATTTGTAAGCCAACACAGGAAACAAATTCCTCACCCTCTTGGGGCACCTGGATGGCTGAGTTGGTTGAGCATCCAACTCTTGATTTTGGCTCAGGTCATGATCCCAGGGTCATGGGACCCCGCCCCGTGATTGGCTCCATACTGAACATGGAGCCTGCTTAAGATTCTTTCTCTCCCTCTGCCCTGCTTCCACATTCAGAAAGAAAGAAAGAACGAGAAAGGAAGAAGGGAGGGAGGGAGGGAGGGAGGGAGGGAGGAAGGAAGGAAGGAAGGAAGGAAGGAAGGAAGGAAGGAAGGAAGATTTCTCTCATTTCCCCACGGTTACAGAAGAGCAAATTTATGACAGAAGAATTCTATACTCTAGCCTTTACACATTTTAGAGACAATGAAGAGCAAAAGGTCTGCTCCCTAAGAATTTTATTGAACCTCAAATCTTTAGCAACAGCAAACAAAACAGGTGTTTGTGTCCTATGGAGTTAACTTTTTTCTTTTTTTAACCTTCAAAATTAGAGCAGTGATGATTTTCAAATTGCATTCTCCATGTAGGAGGTGCTTCTAGAGGGAAGTAGGAATTAGAGAAGCAGTAGTGGCCAGGGTTGACTAGTAGGTAGGCTCTAGGGCCCCCACTTTAGTTTGTAAACTGCAAAATGCTGATGCATATTTTTCTAAGATTTACTAATAGTTTTACATTAGACCCAAATGCATTATTAATACATAAGGGTAAGGTTAGATGAATGGATTAGCACAGAGCCATTTTCAGTGTGGCAAAAAGATAATAATTAGCACAGATCTAGTGATTATGAATCAGTAACTTCTTATAGAAAGGATTAACCTCTGTTCAAAATAGTCACCTTGTGAACTATGGATTTTAAGCTCCCCCTAGTGGCTATCTGGCAACCATCAATTATACAACCATCTCTAACATTATTTTCTATTTGCATTTTACCACTCATTTTGAAGCCAGATCATTAGGCACACGAGACAAAAATAAAGTCCTAGGATTAACAACTACCATAAGATGTACTAAGGGGTTATTTTGCTAAATTTAAGAACCTGAAAGATGGCTATCACAGTTGTAAGACCTTGCAAACAACTAGAAAGGAGGGAAACAGTAAGTAGAGTTGACAGTAATCATCACAGTATTTAATATAACTATGAGGAAGAAGCAGACCAATAGTTACTAATTTGGCAAGATCTGCACTAGATCCTTTCTTTACTTTCTTTTCTTAGATTTTGTCCTATTTTATTCTTCAACCCCATTTTTACAGATTAGAAAATCAAGGTTTTAAGGGATTTAGTAACTATCCCAAGACCTGACTGCTAGTACATAACAGTAGAGTTACAGTTGACCATGGAACTAGGTACTTTGTGTATCAAGATTTTTTAAATATTTCAAGATTGTTCATTATTCTCTTCACAGATACTGTTTTCTTAATAAAAGATAGACATTAAACATCAGGTATTCGGTTGGTGTGGTGTTCACTTCATTAATGTTTACTTTGCCTCCCAATTCTAGACTGTTTATTATATGCCTCGATTTGTTTTTTTTAAAGTTTTTTTTTTTCAACGTTTATTTATTTTTGGGACAGAGAGAGACAGAGCATGAACGGGGGAGGGGCAGAGAGAGAGGGAGACACAGAATCGGAAACAGGCTCCAGGCTCTGAGCCATCAGCCCAGAGCCTGACGCGGGGCTCGAACTCACGGACCGTGAGATCGTGACCTGGCTGAAGTCGGACGCCTAACCGACTGCGCCACCCAGATGCCCCTCGATTTGTTAATGATAATTTACCCAATAAGAAAATCTATCTGTTCCTCCCTTTCTCCTTTCCCTCTCACTCTCTCTCCCTCTTTTTCCACTTTCTCCTCTCACACAGTTTTTCTTCAGGTTTCTATCAATTTGGTGCTACTTAAATCGTAAAAGTAGTTGTTACGAATAGAGATTCAAAAGATGTTGGTTGAAATTGTTTAAGAAGGATATAAGTTATATAAGTACATTTGTACACGCAATATTATTTTTAATCTTTTCCAGATTTGTTTCCTGTAATATAAAAAAAATTAATGAACATCTCTATCCTTTTTTATTTCCTCCACTCTTTCAGGTCTAATTGTCCAAAATGTGGCTCCACTGGTAAAGCTGAAAATGCCAGTTACAGATATAAACTTTCCTTAAAAGTTGCAGAATCAAGCAAATTGTTTGGCATTACTGTATTTGGGAGCTGCTTAGATGCATTTTTTGGTCTTACAGCCACTGCTTTGCACAGGTAAGAATATTTAAAGCATTTTTTTTTCTAGCTACTCATTTAGTATACCAATAGAATTTGAAGATACATGTTTTTAAGATAGTATGCATTTAGTTAAAATATGATAGCTTGACCTCAGATCATGAGTTCCTTTAAAAAATAATCAAAGAAATAGAAAGGTATTTATTTTCTGATTACACATTGTGATGTTAAACTAGGCTCCTTTTAGTTAGACCAACTGAACTGTAGTTAAAGTATTAATTTACAATAGTCCAATCCAGATTGGAGAAATACGAAATAAGAAAGTAAAATTGTTTCAAACCATTTCAAACTATTGAAGTGGCTAAAGTCCCTTGAGGTTGAAGAAGCTATTGAGGGATATTTGCATATCAGAGGTAGAAATGTTGTCGTTCCTCTCACTTACCTTGTGTCTTCATCTGCATAGTTTGACCTAATAAGATGTCCTGAGACGTATGAAAGATATATATAAGCAATTAAAACTTTTTCTTCCCTTCAGTCTTCTACCCTCCTCCCCCAATCCCCTGACAGAAGAAATCTCTATTTCCTTATAGTTGAGAGCAAACTGCATTGCCAGGGAAGAGAAAAGAATTGCCTCTGCTTTGAGGACAAGGGCTAGAGATTCCATTACTACTCCTACAGCCACTTTTGGAATAAATACTGGGCCTGATTACTAGGAAGGCATCTACTTTATAATACACTTGATCGTTTTTGGCTTTCTAGGCTATGGGACACTAGAGAGGGAGCAAAATGCCTTATTTTTAAAGACACTTTTTTCCTACATGTAACTGAAAAGGTTATACTGCATTTTCAAACTAATTGTATTTTCTTTATGGCAAGTTAAAATTTCAAATTTTTTCTCTTCACATCTTTAATTTTCTTTCCAATCAAGGTACATTCAGGACCATAATGAAATTTCAGAAACACTGGACAGTGATGCAGTTCAGAACCTATTAACTAAAGCAGTTGAAATTTGCTTCATTGGACAAAGCTTTATTTTTGGAGTGACGGTAATTGAAACTAGCTTTCTTTTTAGTATTCCTTTAACATTTCCATTGTAATAAATGATTTGACTTTTCTGAGTAGTTTTTAGGAGTCATAAATGTGAGAGTCTATAACATTGTAAATGTATAAAAAATAGGTTATACATGATCTGTTAAAACACCAACGTGACAGCTTCCTCTTTCAAAAGTCAGAAGAGCCCAGTTCAAAGATTTCAGAGCTTTGAAAATCCAAATTTATTTTAAATTCAGAATACATAATTTTGTTTTGATATTCGGTGTTTATTTCATCTCCAAATTTTGTTTAAATTCTGTAGTAAAATTTGTATCAACTCTTTTAGCTTTTTGATTCTATCAGCTGTAAAAGAAGGAGGGAATGAACATGGAAAGCAAAGCGTCTGAATATTGGTTACTTTAAGGATAAGTGGGAAGGATGGCCTTAAAGAATTACAAAAGTTGGGGCGCCTGGGTGGCGCAGTCGGTTAAGCGTCCGACTTCAGCCAGGTCACGATCTCACGGTCCATGAGTTCGAGCCCCGCGTCGGGCTCTGGGCTGATGGCTCAGAGCCTGGAGCCTGTTTCCGATTCTGTGTCTCCCTCTCTCTCTGCCCCTCCCCCGTTCATGCTCTGTCTCTCTCTGCCCCAAAAATAAAAAAAAAAGAAAAAAGAATTACAAAAGTGATGTAGAAGTTACAAGAATATACTGACTCTAAAGGAATAATCATTTTCTGTCTCCTCTATGCTAAAGGAAACAAATGGAAATTTTGCCCACACTGGATTCAGGGTTTCACAAGTGGGAATAGAGCATTCCATAGCTGAACAGTGAGAAAAACTCAAAGCAGTAAATTAGGAGTTACGGAGCTTTTTTTTTCCTGTTAAAGTCTTAGATGGTTCTTGTTCTTTTTCTTATTTTTTTTTTATTAAAGTTTATTTATCTTGGCGGGGTTGGGGGCAGGGAGGAAGGGACATAAGTGAGGGAGGGGCAGAGAGAGAGAATCCCACGCAGGCTCTGCGTTGTCAGTGCAGAGATGATGTGGGGCTCAAATTCACGAACTGTGAGATCGTTAACCAAAATCAAAAGTCAGGCTCTAAACCAACTGCACCACCAAGTGCCTCTCTTCTTCTTCCTTTTTTTTTTTTTTTCTTCTTCTTTATGAGTGGGAACACTTCCTTAAACATTCGAAGTTTATGGACACTAATGAGAAATATAATAGTAGGCACTATTTATTGAGCAACTACTATTTGCTAAGCACTATAGTTTTCCAAGTATTATTGATAATACAGTAGTCCTGCATATTTATCCTTAATTTATACATGAGAAAACTAAGATTCAGAGAAGTTAAATAATTTGTCCTAAGCCCCAACCCTAGTAAATGTTAGAACCAGTCTCTTTACTCCAAGGTTTATTTCTATTACTTATGCTTCTCTACCTATAACACTACAGAAATTAAAACTATAGGAGTAGGAGATGTAATTGTGTCTGTTTTAATCTGTTAAGTCCCTGTTTCACCTTTGAGTCAAAGGAAAAAATGTGTATTCTCATTTAACTTCATTTACTTTGACAGAATTTTGGAAACCAACATGGACGAGGTTCAGATTCCAATAACTTCTTAAAGCAACGTTCTGACCACAAGAGAGAAGTAAGAGCACTAATAGCTTGCCACATTGTTCTACCAGACCCAGGTGTTGCAGGCTTCACTGTCATTGACTACTTCCATCAGCTTTTGCAGCTTTCTCATTTCAGGAAACTTCATGATGGCTCCCAGGCACCAAATAGCCACTTACTTGCTTTAGAACACACAAATAGTGATCTCAGCAGCATATGTGGCCCTGACAGCAGTTCTGGTTTCTTCAAGTCCCATGGCAGAGATAGTTTTTCAAGATTCTGGCAGGCATCACTTGAACTCACTTACACACTTTCACACCTAACAGGTGATGATTTTTCAGCTTCAGAACAAAGCAAGGCCATTGGTACTCTTTACCAGAACAGAAAGTGCATCTCTTTTTCCGAGGCCACTGGTTCCCATAGCTGCCATGATGCCTTTCAGGGTTCTTGGAGCCTTGTTTCATACATGGATAAAAAGAGTACAGCCCAGAAGTTGGATGAAGAACTTGCCTTGCAAGCTTATCAGCCCAGTGTAGTCCATAGCAGTCATGAAATCGGAATTGTGGACTCTAATTTTTTCCCTTTAAAAATGCGAGAGCTCCTGGAGTCAAATAATAAAAAATCCTTCCACAGTGCAGTGGAAATTAAAAATCAATATTCCCAGCATGAGCTAACATGTGACCAGTATCTTGATTTAGATAACCCCCCTAGTCTTCAGAAGAGATCTACATGTTGTACACCTTCATCACTCAGACTTGAAGAAACAGCTATTGGTTCCCAGGACTGTGACACTGAGATTTGGGATGATCTGCCATTCTCTGAAAGCCTGAACGAGTTCCTGGCAGTTATCGAAAGTGAAATTGCTACAACTCAGACACATGCCAGTAATAGGAAATGTCATCTAGATAATATCGATAGATTACAGGCAGACCACGTCAGGTTATCTGTGGCTTCCCAGAGAACTGGAGCCTTGCATACACCACCTGTAGCTTTAAGATCATCACAAGCAACAGTCAAGGCAAGCTGTAGCAAAGATAACTTCTTTTCCAACTGTGAAGCAAATTCAAGTCCTTGTGTTCAAAAGGAGTCACAGTTAAATAACACAGCAGAGGTTGTCTCAATAAATAGTAATGGAAGTGATATTTCTGAATATTTTCCATCAAATGCTTATCTCTCAGCTCTGTTTCCATCTTCAAAAAGTTTAGGAACAACAGTTACTCTGAAGTCTACCAGAATTCCACTACATAGGGCTGAAATTTCACTTAAGCTCACTACTTCAGAGAGTGACCATTCTTGTCTCAGTAGCAAATACTTCAATAGGTGTGGAGAAAAATCACTTTCAGAAATGAGTGAAAAGTTGGTAGCTTTGGGTTCTAGGAGATATAATGATGTTTCTGAGCTTTGTAACTTAGAAAATAAACAACATTGTAGATGGCCAAAGAACCAAGATGACAGTTTTGCAATTTGCAGGAAACTTACGTATCCTTCAGAAGCTCTTGGCTGTAGTCCAGATACAACTACAATTACACTGAAAGAAATGCCTGGTAGACATATCAATAATAACTTAACACAGAACTATTCTACTGGTCACGAAGGTAGCTACGATGCTTCTGCTGATCTCTTTGATGATAGTGCTAAAGAAATGGACATCACAACAGAAATTACGAAAAAGTCACAGCATATTTTGTTACAGTGGGGAAAATCTTTGGCAGAAAGTCATCATATAGAATCTGATTTTCTAATGAGATCACTCCCTGAGAATTCCAGCCAGTTTTCACAAAAATTATCTTTGCAAAGTATGTCTGCCACTCTATGTCCAAGAACATGCTCTTCTCCAGCTCATTGTCAGTCAGATTCAGAATATGATTTTGTAGATAGCCAAGATTTTGTTCCATGTTCACAGTCAACTCCAGTTGCAGGATTCCACCAAACAAGAATTCATGGGATGAAAGGAGCTTTCAAAAACTTACCTGACCTTTATTTGGATCTTGATGGTAACTATAAAAAAAGAAAGATTTCCTCTGAAAATGATGCACAGCAAGTCACCCCTAGCTGTCCAAACAATGTAAGGACGCCGAGCCAGAAATCCAGAAGCCCTGTTATATCTGGTATTCCACAACCAGAGGTTTTCAACAATAGTCCTTTTGCTGAGTGTCTTGAAACCGAAGATGAATGGGTCCCTCCTACCACTAAAAAAGTATTTCCTTCAGAAATGCTTGGATTCCAAGCCTTGAGTCTAAGGAAATGCTCTGCTGCCTGTGATTCTCCTGATCAAAAAGAACCACCGAGAAAGAAACTGAAATGTGTCAAACGAAGAATTGAAAAATGTTTAATTAAAAAGGAGTTAAAGAACATGTTTACAGCAGGAGTAACAAAACAGAAAACTCTTAACACAAGTTCAGACTGGTTTTGCAAAGAGTCAGTTTTGGGACTTGATTCTTGTTCAGAAGTCAAATGTTGCCTTCCGTTTTCAAAAAATTGGCCACCTTCTGTGCCTGAGACTAAAAGCAGTTGGTCTCCTGAATTATTTTCATAAGTCACCTGAACCTAATTGCTAAACTTTTAAAAGTAAATCTGTTTGGAAACTTGGCTCCCGTGGTATGGAAGGCAATCTTGCCATTTTGAGAACTTGAACAGAGGCAAATAGTAAATAGGTATCGTCGTGCTTTTTAAAACATAAACCCTTTGTTTGGGCACGTGGGTGTTGCAGTCGGTTAAATGTCTGACTCTCTTGATTTCGACCAGGGTCATGGTCTCATGTTTTGTGAGTTCCAGCCCCACACTGGGCTCTTTGCTGAGGGTGCAGAGCCTGCTTGGGATTCTCTGTCTCCCTCTCTCCCTGCCCCTCCTGTGCGCACGTGTGCTCTCTTTGTCAAAAATAAACTTAAAAAAATAAAAATAAAAAATAAAGCCATTGTTTTTTCCAGCATACATTTGTTCAAACACTTTGGCACTTTATCTTATATTGTTGATTGTCCTTTAGTAACACTGTTAATTTTGCTTATTAAAAGTATTTGTTAAAATCACATGTATATTTAGAAATAAAGCTTTTGCAAACCAAAACTTAAAGTCTTGATTGGTCTGTTCATCTCAGAAAATGCCTGCTGTATGTTAGGGCCAACTACTGTGCTGAGTTTGTGATACAAAGCTACCAGATCAGTAATCTCAAAAGATTTTAGTCTGCTGGATAAGACAGACATATAACACAATTTCAGGGCAATGCAGTAAATGCAGTGATAGAGGTTTTTAATGGGTACTAAAACATTTATGTTGCTATGGGAGTGTGGTACAGAATTAATTTAACCCAGCAACATTTATGGGCTGGGGATAAGAAAGGTCAATAAAAACCTATTTACAGTTAAATGTGAAACTGTCATTATTTTATTTAGTAACTATTGAATGGTCACTACATATCAGGCACTGGGCTAGGTGCTAGGAACTCAAAAATGAAAGTCAAGCCTGTTCCCTCAAGAAACTCAAGGTCTAGTAAAATAAACAATTAGTAAGCATCTGGTAAGTCCTATGATAGGAGATAAGCTTGAAAAGCTTAGAGGAGCAAAAATGAGTAGTTTCTAGACTATCCTTAGCAGCACCTCAGATGTACCCTGTGAAATCTTTTACATATGTCTGGTCAGCTTCCTTTGCTGTTTGTCACAGTGGCCATTCCAAATCTTCACTCTTAATACCTCCAACCCACACTACTCTCCTCACCTCATACATCATGGGGAAGATTGAGCTCATTTGGTATTCCCTCAACTTCCCACACCCATAGCTACCCACTTGTCCATATCTGTACTCTTCCACAGCTTCTTTAATCTCAGAAAATGATACACACCTTCCGTTTAGTGCTCATCTTTCTAGTTGGGCTGTTGATTATTATACCCATCACTGCCTTGTCACTACTGGCTTTTTGGATCTCCCCCCACCCAACTTTTATTTTGAAAATATATAAACACAGAATTTGGAAGAATAGTAAAATCATTTTTAAGATTTTGCCTTTTGTGTATGCGTATTTGTTTTTATTGTGTCTGAATGGATACATATAGTTGTTTTTGTGAACCATTTGAAGATAAGCTGCAGATCGGACATTTCACTCCCAAATACTTCAACCTGAGTTTCCTTAGAGTAAGTGTTTTTCTTCTACAGAATTGCAGTATCATTATCATGCCAAAGAAAAATAACAGCAATTGTCCAAATATCATGTAATATTCAGTGCATAATCAAATTTTTCTACTTGTCCCTAAATTACCTTATAATTGTTGATGATGTTTAACCAGGAATTCATTAAGTTTCATTCATGGTGTTTCATTATGTTTCTTGTCTCTTCTAGAACTTTACCTCTTATTTTTCAACACTGGCTCTTTGAAGAAATCAGACCATTGTTTTGTAGAACATCCCACAGTTAAGATTTGTATGTTTGCTTCTTTATAGTAGCAGTACCTTATTTCTATGTCCCCCACTATTTCCTGTAAAAAAGTCCTGAAGACTTGATTAGATTCAGGGTTTTGGCAGAGACACTTCATGGGTTATATTATGTACTTCATATTGAATTCTCATTAAGAGACAATGTCAAGCTGTCTATTGGTGATGCTAAATTAGATTGCTTGGTTCAGTTGTGCCTACCAGATCTCACTTTTGTAAAAGTACTTTTATTACTCGATTGCACTCATTATTCTTTTTGATATTCTTGCTATAATAGTCCTTGCTACCTCCCTGCTAAGTACTGTTGTTCATAACCAGGGTCCTTTAAAAAATAGGGTCAGGGCGCGTGGGTCGGTTAAGTGTCCGACGGGCTCAGGTTATGATCTTGTGGTCCGAGAGTTCAAGCCCTGTGTTGGGCCCTGTGCTGACAGTTCCGAGTCTGGAGCCTGCTTCGGATTCTGTATCTCCAATTCTCTCTGCCCCTCTCCTGCTCATGCTCTGTCTCTGTCACTCTCAAAAATGAATAAACGTTAAAAAAAAAAAAAATGGTCACAGTCAACTTTCTCACCACTCACTGTTCAACCTGCTGCAATCTGTCTCTTCCAAATCCAATGGATTTGTCTTTTGTTTTGTTTTGTTTTTTGAGAATCCCAAAGCAGTAAGTGTCAGACACTCAACCGTCAGAGCCACCCAGGTGCCCCAGACTTGTCATTTCTTATTTTATGTGATCTCTGCATTTCCCCCTTTTCCAAGTTACCATTCTCATCGTTTCTGGTTTTGCCTAGTTTCTGCTCCTCTTTGATTGGGGCTACCTCCAGGGCAGATCTTTTTTTGCAGGGCCCTTGTCTATAAACAGTTTGATTTTAAAATGTATTATGAAATTCATGGGCCCACATAAGGTAATGTGGTTTGTCAATAAAGATTTAGAACACTGAATAGAAAAGGTACACGCTTATTGTTCAATCAGTGCACATAAAGATTCTTTATAATATATCTCCCAACTGCAATAAAAGAATGGTAATGCAGTTACTCACAATGCTATGGCTCTTAAGAACCTGTTTGTATTGAACTATGTGGATCTTCCCTCTAGAGTTCCCTAATACCATCTTTTTAATGCTTACATCATTACTTAGGATGCTGCACCCATTGTGCCACTGAATACTGGCTTCCAGTGACTATCAAAGGTTGTTGCTGTGTTTCATTGATGATTACCAAAAATGCAAGCCTTACCCAGAATATGCAGGGAAATGAATAATATTTCATTTTATGGTCATATTGTATTTATCATTTGGACTTTTGTAGCATAAACACAGAACACATATTCTCACAATGTCTTTTCTTGAACTTTTTAGGCTGTAATTGCATTCCTAGGCTGTGATCTCTGGCCACACCCAGGAAGAATAGACAAGAGGCCCAGAGATGGAACAGGAAGAGGGGTTTCATTTGTACAAGGAATGTCCATTTCTCCATCGGCATGGCTTAAGTCCAAACTTATTGACACCACAATGTCAATATCAATTGAAAGGAGGACATTGGTTAGAAGGGACAATTGGCATTGTGGAGCAATAGTCATAAAAGGCCTCAGATGAGAAGGGCCTGGCCTGGCACAAGGTACAAAACCTGCAAAAGTGTAGGGGACCTCCTTAGTGCCAGTGGCAGGAGGTAAACGGTAAAGAACAACTGCCACCACCTCACAAGCCTGGGGTCTACAGACCAGAGGCAGCGCCATAGCTAAAACGATGAGAGCCCATGCACAAGCCCACACACACAACTCAATCCCACAGGTCAGTGGTGACATTTGGTAGCCTCGTTCAATAGGAGAGTCACCTAAACAAAGCACCATTCCTGCAGCCCAATCACATACTGCCATGTGAATGAAATATTTCTTCAGACCCAGGGCGATGCCATAGGTGCAAGACCCAGAGCTCCTTTGAGCATTTGCTGCACACCCAGCATGAGTTAGGGGGTTGGAGAGTACTTGAAAGGGGAGAAATGGTACTTATCCCAGGCACTAAGTGAAACTTAGAAAATTTCAAGGGAGGTACTTCCAGCAACCACATCCCATGTGGGACCAGATCCAGACTCAGGGTGCCTTGCTTAGTCCCAGAAACTGGAGAACTTAGAAAATCTTGAAGGCACTCTAAAGTACCAGTCTCCCGGAAGCATGTGTGCTGGAGCAGGATCCCTGCATACTCAAGTCTCAGAAGTATTGTCTGATCATCTCCCCTTATGTCTTTGACTACCCTTTTATTTGCCTGCGTTTTAAAAAAGATGGTGCCTGTCAGTGTTCTATTATTGGCCCTTTTTAAAAAAAATGTTTATTTTCTTCACAGTGATTATCACCATCTTATATTACTATGTATTTCTTTTCTATTCTTCCTATGCTATAATTTCCATTAGAGTAAGTTTTTACAGTTCACTGCCATAGTTTCAGTGACTAGAACACTTCTTGGCACCCAGTAGGTACTTGACAGATAACTGAAGGCTATCAACATTGAGATCCTCATTTTATAATGAGGAAAGCAAGATTAAAAAGGCTAATTGGCCCAAAGTAATACAGATATCTTGACCTAAAGCCTTTGTACTCTTCATTCCTTTTGTTTGGAATGCTTTCCATGTTCAAAGCATGTCTTAATCTTTGTCTTCCATCAAAACTTGTGTACTTTCTACTTCAACTGCTGAAAGCACTTCACAAGGTTACAATGAAGATTAAATGTGAATGTAAACATCAACAAACTTTGTAGAATGTTAGGCCACATACAGTTGTTAGTTCTTGTGGTTTCATCTCTTAAGATCAAAGTCAGAAAGACCAGCCTGTTTCTTCAAGCTTATTTTTATCTAAATGTGAAAATGTAACTCTTCTCTAGGAACCTGAATAAATTCCAGGTATGAAAATTTAGATATGATGTCTTAATGTTACCAACATGTGGTTTCCTGCAAGGAATGGAAATAAGATATTTTAGTTCTTGAAATATTCCGAGGTGAGCACCTGGACAAAAGCACAGGCACATGACTGTGGTTTAAACATAGCTCCCAGTTTCATCTCAGCTGCAGATGTGTTTTGGAGCATATAGACAGCTTATATGAGGTATAGTCTGCCGGTTAGCAGATGTGGAATAATTGAGTCAACTGAGGATAGTTATCCTCAAAGTTTTTTAAAACACTGATTTCCAGCTTGCCAAGGAATTGTGTATCTGAAGCATTACATTGCCCAAATGAGAAGTACAGTGATCTAAACATTAGCTATTTGGGGAATAAATCACATTCATACTTTTCTTCCAATGATCTGTAAATATTTGTACATGCATAAGTATTTAAAAATTCTATTCAAGTTTGCAATGTATCCCATTTAACTAATGGAAAAATCAATGTTCAAGGTGAAGTAACTTGTCCAAATTTCCTTAGTGGGGAAAAAAAAAATAGAATGAAAATACATAAGAAACCATTTCTTCACTGGCTAGTGGTATTTGCATCTCAGTCGTTGCAGCTTACAGCATACTAGGTCATATTAGAATGATAAGAAATTATCTGACTGGTTTTGACCTACAAAAACAAATTTTTTGTGGTGCAAGTTAATATTAATAATAGAACACTTAAAACCACAGAATGTATAAATTCAGAAGAGAAATGCAACAAAACACATCCTTTTAATGAAGGTGCTAAAATAGCAAAAATAAGAGTTTCATACCAACTGTAGAAAAGCTATAATTAGACAATAACATAAATTTATAGTAAATGATTTTTTAAAACCTGATACTTTATAAATGCTAAATGATCATGTCAAATAATCATACTGCCTATGATCTAGTAACTAAAGAACACCATGTCAGGGAGCCCAAATGTTTGATTCTTTTATCATTCTGTTAACCCTACCTAGCATGTTCCATGACCCATGTACTCACTCTTAATCCAAGACACTGATTTCTCAAGTGTATGTCCCAATGCAGAGGATAAGACGAAAGGATTGGAAAGGAGATGAATTTCAAGAAAAAGAACAAATCCGACTCTTGGAGTAGAGGTAGGGGAGGGATTCCTGCACCTGCCTTATAGCATATGCTAGTAAATTGTGAATAAATGAATGGGTGAATAAATGAATGCCTTTCTAGTAATGAGTATGTAGTTTCATTCCTAATTGTGAAGGATAAGATCTTAAGTGATATGTCTAAAGAATACAGAACCATATAGTGTGTTTTAGATGGAAGGGAACTTAAAGATATCTAATCTAGTGTGTAGTTAGTATTTGAGAAAATCAAGGCTTGAAATTAAATGATTAGTCCAAAGTCACACAGCTCATCAGTGTCAGAGTTGGGACTAGAATTTATGTCTTCTGATTCTCAGTGTAATACTCTTTCCAGGATACCATCCAATAAAGCATCTTTCTCACCATTAGAAACAATTAGCAAATAATTTTCATACCCTGAATATAGTCTTATTTAGTATTATAATTGGAAGGATTAAAGATTATTTAATCTAGCCCCTTATTTTACAGAGAAGAAATCTATGGTGCAAAATGTTAAATAATTTGTCCAAGGTTAGGCAGTTAGAGAATAAACAAACTCAAGTGCCCAAATCCAGAGCAGTTTCCATGTCATGCTGAAGGACACTGGTATACTTAAAAAGCTTATTAACTTCTACATGCTTTGATGGCATATTATACTCCACATATGGGCAACAGGAAATGTTTATTTATATACAAGTACATGAGAAAGCAATTTCCATTCATCTTTTAAAAAAATTTATACAAATAAAAAGTTATTAATACATTCATCCTTTGCACACAAAATACATTCTTTTTACTTTTACTCTCAGTATGAATTATTTCTTAATAATAAAAACTTAAGCTACAATGGACAGTCAGATGGTTTGGCGATTTGACAATCTTTTTTCAAGAAGGAAAATCCAAACTTTAAAGACACTCAATATGTAAAGGAAATTGTATATTAAAAGTGCTCCTTCATTGAATCCTAGAAGATTGAATGAGTACTCCTCTCCAACATGGTTTGTAGCTGTCCCTTAAAACAATGCAGAGGACTTTATAAATTCATTCTGTGCAATGACAATTTCTACAAGACTGCAACAGTCTTCATGAAATTGATTACTGTATATAAATGATAGGCTCACTGAAAGACTCCTATGGACATATTGGGAAGTTAGCCATTATTCAGGGATCTCCTAATTGACCAATTGACCTAAGATTGTAAGTTGCATCTCCAAGTGGGATTTTAAAAGGTTCTGCTTAAGGAACACAAATGACTTGATTTGCTAGACTACTGCTTTTAAGAGAGACATGAAAATGTATACCCACATGGAAAACTTGTGCACAAATGTTCATAGCAGCATTGTTTATAATAATCCCAAATGGAAACAACCCAAACGCTCAGCAACTGATGGATGGACAAATAAATTGAGGAATATACATACTATAGAATATTATTTAATCATAAAAAGAATGTATTGATTCATCCTACATGAAACTTGAAAACATTATGTTAAGTGAAAGAAGTCAGACACAAAAAAAACACATATTGTGTAATTATATTTATACGAAATGTCCAAGACAGGCAAATCTAGAGAAACAGAAAGTAGATTAGTGGCTACCAGATGCTGGGAGGGGTGGTAGGTACAGGGAAAAGATTGATTGCTAATGATTACAGAGTTTTTCATTTGGGATGATGTAAATAGTCAAGAGTTAGATAGTGGTGAGTGTTGTACAACTTTGTGAAAACACTAAAAAATACCAAAGTGAACACTTTTAAAGGCATGAATTGTATGTGGATTATATTTTAATTTTAAAAAGAGGGATGCAACTTCATTAAAATTTTTTGTTCACATTCCTGTTCCCTACCCCCTCTTTTTAATGCTAATTGAAGTTTTCATGCAATCACCTTTCTACAGAGGTGCACTTCAGCTAAGTGCACTCAGGTCATTGTGGGCTTATATTTCTAACAGACTTTTTATTAAACAAAATACATGTACACATAGGACAATACAGTATACTGTTATTATCTGCATATTAACATTTAAAATCAAGTATTATGCCTGTATAGAAGCAGATGGTTAGATTTTATATACTGGTGTATTCAGATATTACTGAAAGCCTATGCTTAAAACCAACAGCCAAATATTAATAACTGAGTTCATAAGATTTGATAATTAACATGTTTGTTAAAATTATGTGTATGTTAAAGATCCATGTTTTAATGGAAAGAGATAGGAAAAGAGGGGAAATCAGGGGTTCTCTAAGTCTTCATAAAACAGCTTCTCTAAATATTTTAACTAGCTGCTGAGAAGACCTCCATAATGATATATTTTGCATTTTATTTCATCCCTACACTAAAAGTCATGCATTAAGGTATATGTAACAATATATATGGGGCACAACTTTTTCCCTTTCGATGATCAGAAATCTCTTCTTAATCCTTTATTATTTGAAATTTTAAGCAGAGGTGTTTCTGGAGGTGTGTGTGTGTGTGTGTGTGTGTTTTGCCGAAAACAGCAACTTTACTCACACACATTTATGTAAGTGTATTTACATAAATACATTTATGTAGCTCCCTTACATATCATCAAAGGAGCTCCAGCCATCTGGTATGTCTAGAGGACACTTCAGTGAGCAGAAATTAGAAGCCAGCATTCCAGTCATTTGAAATTTTCAACAAAGGAACATGAAAGCCCCAACATGCCTTAAAGGAATAAGGGGATTAAAAAAATTTTTTTAATAAATCAATTGACATTCATTGTCAAACAGCCTACAAGAAAGTTCCACTAGCATTCTGCAATTGTATAGGATAAGAGAATATTCCTAATAATTACATTCCAGAAAGCAATATGGTTAGCAGCTGTTTTTCAGAGGGCTTATCAAGTTTTGCTAGTGTTATTTAATCCAGGCATAACTGTGTAACTTTAAACAAAGCTGTGGACCATTCAACTAACTAGTGATAAATTATCTTACAGACCAGATTCTTATCTTTTATTATTCTATACATGAATTTTTGCTTTATTAGGCATTTGGTACTCCAATTTTTATTTCAGAGTACAGTGCACATGTAGAAAGGTTAAGAAACCCTGCTAAATTTGGGTGTTGGTAATTCTGTCCACCAAATACATGTCATCTATGAAATTAAATTCTAAAAGTAGATGACAAACTAGGATTGATAACTCCATTTTTACCAAGACAAGGAAATAAGAGTCACACATCCAGAATAATTCTTCAGAAGCACACTTTGTTATCAAGTATATAAGGAAGAAAGCTACGTGGATAATTGAAGAGTTAATCAACACTAAGATTACGATCTAAATCTGACACTAATAAGAAACTAAGAGAGTATAAATACCTAGCCTGACATTCCCCAAGGGAATAATGATTATCACCTTAATGAGCTTTTTCTGACTGTCATTAAAGGGAAAAAAAATGAGGCAAAGGGCAATAACGCATGGCAAACACAGTCCCTTAAAAAGATGATAGGATAAACCCATTTTTCTTCCCATGGAGAATGGGATCAAGAAGAAAGAGGTTCAAATTGCACTGTGAGGTATTTCAGTAATAATGTTAAGTTTCCTGATTATGAGGAGTTTGCAACCTTGGAAGTGCCTGTTGGAAAAGAGAGAGAGAATACCTTTCCTGAAGCGTGTAAAGAAATAAAGAGACTCTTGGGTAACAGTAATGCCCAAAGGCAGAAAGATAGATCAAATAAGTGACTTCCTTTTAATGCCCTTTCAGAAATGATGCTCTTTTCTTTGAAGTTAAAAAGGGTTCTTTGTTTTCCCCTAAGGATTTATACTTTTATCAGACCATCCAAGTCTGCCTTTAATCAAGGAGAAAAGAATTTATGAGTGCTTACTGTTTACTGAGCGTTGTCCTTTCAATTTATCTTATCTAATTTTCACAATAATCCTGACAGGTATTATGAGTCTTCTCATAGATGACGAAACTGATGCTCAAGAGATTGTGCTTTGCATAAAGTTACAGCTAATTCATGGCAGTACTAGGACTCCTCATACCTAACCCGGTGTTCCCCCTTCTACACACCTCTCTACATCACTTTCTGAAATGTTAAAATTACAACCTACCAAAGAATCCACCAGGAACTAGAACACAACATCTCTAAAAATTCTGCTCTAATTCAGTAGGAAAGTAAAAATTTGTCTCAGGTACCTCAGTAAGTCAATTAAAGAGGTAGCTAGCTTTTGGGCTCTGACCTCTTATTTAAAGGAGTCAAGGAAAGTCTCACCCAAATTCATGTGTTTCTCACCATACTGATGCAAGACCAATGACTTTATAAACACTAATGAAAAGCTATCTATCAACCTAACAGGGATGCAAGTTATTTTGCAGGTGGAATCATTTGGTCATAGGCTTTATTAGCAAATGTTGCTTATGGTTATCTCTGATTTTTGAAAACCCATGTTTTGTTACTTTTCCTACCTGAAGTAATTTGGCCTTGGTTCTATTAAAATAAAATAATTTGCAGATCATGCTTTTTCAAGAAAATCAAGCCAACTAACCAAATGTCATCTGAGATTTTGCCAAAATAGATCTTAGGGTCTGCTTTATGCCAGTAACATACCAGCCCATCTCTAATGGAAGCTGCAAAACTTCACATTGGTATGTTTATGGGATCTTTAACTGAAGATTCTGTTCTGCTTTAAAAAGGACTGGCTTGAAATCCTGGATACCAGTTATTCACTAAATTGAGCATGGCCTATGTTTGGCAAGTGACAAAAACTTAATTTTCCTGATTTCATGTAACTTCTATTAAAAAAATACCTTTTCTTCTTTTTAACTCAAGAACCAGTTTGTGATTTCAACTGAACATGAGTGAATGGACTGATAAAGCAATCCCTCGAGCACAATGACAAGCCAGTCTTTTAGCTTAACAACATGTAACTAACCTCCTTCCCGGACTGGCAGAACAGCAAAGCCTTTAAAAAAAAAATCATTAGCTGTGGGTCAAAAGATACTTAACATGATATGAAAGACAAAGTGCTAGAACATAGAATTATGTTAATAAGTTAATAAGTCATATAGTCCAACCTCCAACTAATGCTGAGATCCTTTCCACATCATCTTTACCAAGTTCTTATCTAGCCTCTGCTTGACAGATACCATTACCTAAGGCAGTGCCTTTCATGGTCAACCATCTTTTTGAGAAAGTTCTCCCTGACATAGAGCCCAAATCTGTGGTCCTATGGCTCTTAATCAGTAGGCCTCATTCTACCCCTCTGAACCAGAGTCTTGCTCTAATTCACTAACCGTATTCCTCTCTTTTCCAGGCTAAATTTCCAAAAATCCTTCAAATATTCTTCAAATGTCTTAAATTTTAAATTCCTTCACCATCTTTGTTATGCCTCAATTTGTTTTTAATTTCAAAGTATAGCTCTCAAAAATGATTGTAGCATTCCAATGTAATAAATAGACTTAGGAAAGATGAACCGTCACCTCTCTTGTTCTAACATCACTGTATTAATTAAGTGTTTGAAGGGATGATAATTTCTTAATTCAGTGTGCTTTCTACATAGTGTGATGAATGTAAGGGAAGGCAGCTTTCCTTTTAAACACAAATACACTCATGGGACAGAAATTAAATTTGAAAAGAAAAAAGAAAAGAAAGCACATCTTTCTCTTATCCCAAAATTAGTGTTCAACCTGATTGCTTATGTGGAGTACTGTTTGTCTGAACGATGAGATAAACATGTCTTTTTACTGTTTTTGAATTTTTAGTTAAGTCTCAAAAGTATTATAGTTGCATTAAAACACATCTGTCAGGACCATGGTTGAGGAGAGTAAGGAACCAGTTGCAGTTAAAAAAAAAAAATTCTAAAGAAAACAAAGGGCAAACCCTAGAAGAGCTCTTCCAGAAGCTAATAGAGCAGTATTCCCTAAAGTACTAACAGCTATGAAAGGTAACAAGTTTTGCAGGATTAAGAAACAGAAAATGTCTATCTTTAAAGCCATTGGTTTGATATGTGGGGGGGAGAAAATGAAAGGGTTTTTTTTCTGGTTACAAGATGGTATCTTATGTGGCTTAGTTTATTAAAAAAGATGTTTTCACTTTAGTCAGAAGAGCAATTCAAAATCACTTTCAACTGGTATCTATTCAGAATGATTCATTAGCTGAAATTTGATGCTTAATCTGGAAGGCTTGTGGAATAGCCAAGAAGGTAAATGAGACAAATCATTGACCTAACCCTGGAAGTCACCAGTGTCCTCCAAAGGTATACATGCACAAATAGAATCCAGTCCTCTGTCAGATTCTGCCTCCTCTCTCCAACAAATCTAAATTGCTTAAAATAAATAACCCTAACTCAGATATATTATTTTGGCCAGTGGTTTTCATGTTTCTTTCAGAAATTGACATACTGTCAAATCAATCCATTTGACTTTCATTTCTAGTTCTATTCTTGCTGCTTTACTCAGGAAGAGATGGTAACATGAAATGACTAGAAAAGACAGGAAAAAAGAAAGGCCAGGAGAGCTAATGGCCTACTCTAATCCACAGAAAGGATAAGTGGCCCCACAAAATCAATATTAAATATTAATACATTAGAAATAATAAAAGCATATAAAGAAATAAAAAGCCTTATGTAGGTAAAGGAAAAAACACAAAATCCTTTGAGGATACAGCCTATAGAAAGCCATATAAAATATCATTAATATCAGCAAGCTTTTAGATTTCAGATTCTCCCAAACCTGACTCCATAACATGAATATGATGTGTTTTCACTGGAAATTGAAAAAAAAGTTTTGCCATATATTTAGTAACTTTATTAAAAGAAGAAAAAGATTACAGCAAAAATGCAAGTGGACACAGACTCTGGTAGTGTGAGTCAGACCAAGCCAAACTAAATTAATGAGAAAGCACTCTTTCTTTCATCCACCATTAAGTAAGAATTCATTTTTATTTAAGAAGGCTCATCTTAGCAAATGTTGCCATGGCAATAACAACTAGTAAGCAAACCAGTAAGTTTAGGTCTTGGTCTAGGTTAAGATAACCACGTTTCATTACGACCCTTTCTCAAGTTCTATTTGAGAAATTTCTATTTCACTGGCAAAGCTCCACTTGGCACAAAGTCTTCTTTCAGCTTTTATTGAGCACCTACAATATTGTCAGGGATTGTTCTCAAACTTGAAATGTGTCAGTGAGCAAGTGTCCATAAGGCCTTCACACAACTAGGGGTCAGGGCATGGAGAAAAGCTTCAAATTCTCATGTATCTCCACTATGGGCCATCGATGGGTGACTGTAAGATACAGAAAGGCTGGGAGGAGTAACAGGGAAGGAAAGGCCCAAGAGCAGAACTTTCTAATCCCCTTATTTATGAGTATGGCCATGGGTGGACAGAGAATACTGAGCCCTAAGGAATAAGAATTTCAGATGCAAAAGTAGCCCTAGAAACTGTTGTTTTATGACCAAATTTGCCCAATCTAACAAAGTCCTATCTGAATTCTCAAAGCAGCTTCAGTTTCAACACACTTGCTGCTAAGGTGGGGTCATGATGTGGGATATTAATTAGATTTTTGCCCTAAATGAAAGACAATAAATCTACACTTAGGGATACTTCCTCACAGTTTAAAAAGAGAAGTTCTTCTGCCCACTTTGATCAGCTTGTTTTCTGAATAGTTTTATTGTTGCTGGCTTAGTGGAGAAATGGGGAGGGAAAAGCAACAATTATCACTGATTTTGGTTGGTATTTATTAAAATGATTTTTCTTTCCTGTAGACACAGATTCAAAATAAAAGCAGTTTAAACTTCTGAGATCTCCTTCTGTCATGCAGAGGACCAGGACAAACACAGTGAGGCCAACCAAAGGTATCAACCCCTTAAACAATGTATATAATCTCTATACAAAAGATGAGTCACTCTGAAATCTGCTGGAGAAATGCTGGAAATGCTTTATCAACATCATGTCTCCACATGTCTCATTTCTTTAAAATTAAATAGCTTTCAAATATCAACATATCAGGACCGAGATTGCCACCATCGACAACAACAGCAGAATTGCATATCATATCCTTATCCCATTCCTCAGCCCTCAGTGATGCTAAGCAGCAAGCTACAGAAACATCTGACAGCATCAACAGCATACAGGTTTAATTATTTCCCCAATTTGCATTTATATCGGTGAACAAATTGGAAGGCATCAAAGTATGGCACTAAAGAAATTAGTAACACATATTCAGCAGCACATCTTCCATTTTGAGTCTTGTTTTAAAATTGGCTAAGTAAAGGCATATACACCTCCATTTGAATTGGAGATTTGCAGTAACACATGCATATGAAGGGAGAGAGGAAAAGAGGAAAGTAGGAGAAGACCAGGAAAGAAAGGCAGAGGAAAGGAAATAAGATAGAACGTATGGTCGTGAGTCTGAGAGTAACATCACTACATGAAGGAGGTGACAAATGACAGCTCCACCTGCTTCCACAAGCAGAATCTGTCGAAGGTTCTTGACAATACAAAAATGGTTCATGAGACTTTTCATCTGTTGCTATTGTCACTTATCATACTAAAAACAGGTACAAAATTCTAAGCCTTGGTCTGTCCAAGATGGGTAGTACCAGGAAGTAAAAGATGTCACCTGCTATCAAGGACTGTGCTCTGCTTAGAACTCTGCATTGCAGTCCATTAATCCACAGTATTTTGGTCAGATCTGGTCTGTTTTCTCATACTACTCATAATGTCTTAGAGATAGTCTTTTTTATTAGAATATCATCAACCATTTTTTTTTTCATTTTTCTAGTGTTTTCATTTACTTAAAGGGCAGGAAAGATGGGAGAAGAGAAGAATAAAATGGTAGAGATTTCGAGGGGAAAGAACATGAAAGGAATAGTATTTTATTTTCCAACAAATCTACCCTAGAAAAGGTAGTAAGGAGACTTTGAGAAAGAGTGCTGATTCATGGACTTCCCTTATTATTATTATTTTTTTATTTCAATATAATACATTTAAGGACATCAATGTACTAAAATGTTTGGTCTGTGAAAGAGCAGAATCATTAGCACCAGAAGGAGTCATGGGGCTTGTATATATTATTAAACCAATGATTGTTACTGTTGGTCATGGGGTAAAGGTTTCATTTCATTTTTACATCCCAAAGTTCTTGAAAGTGCCTGTGGACAAGAGAAATAACACTTTTCAAAGTCTCCGTGGAGTCATCAACACGCACCACAAAGACAGTACTTGGCCTTCCCAGTTTTGGTTTATCTGGTAGACAAGAAAACCAGGGCCCCCAGAAGCCCTAAAGAACAGCCCCCACATGCACCCACTGACGTGCAGGAGGGGTCCCTACAGTACATTTCCCCCTGGACTGTGTTCAGGAATGCGCTTTTACTTGCTTTTTGAAAAGAACAAAAGCAACATGCTCTGCAGATCATGGAGCGTCTAGCGCAATTTTCTCCTTGCTCCAACTCCTGACTGCGAAAGGGTGAAACCATTGTATGTTCTGCTAATGCTGGCCTGCGGACAAAGCCTTTGGCCTGCCATGCTGTGTAAGCCCTGGATCCCACAGGAGTCAGAGGGTCTAAGAGCGGGAGCCACAGTCATCACCAGATCTGCCCAGCAATTCAGGGCCCATCAGGGCAGCTGCTGATTCCTTTCGCTTCTCCTTGCATCAGCCTTCAGTTGAAATTACAACAAGTCAAATAGCTGATGCTTTTCCCTTCTCCAGGTAAGGGCGAGGATACATTGTTTACAAGCGTGTTCTGCCTGGCTTCACTGATGAGGCGGCACGCTAAGTCAAGGAATAGTTTCTCCACGTTATCTGATTCCTTGGCCGAGGTCTCCAGGTAATACATGTCCTGAGCTTCTGAGAATTCTTCAGCTCTCTGCTGGGAGACCTCTCTCCTTTCAGCCAGATCAATCTTATTGCCTGGAACAGGGATAAATCAGAGAAGGAGCCATCACTTGACTTTTTACAGGCTCAGAGGCATCAAAATGCAATTTCAAATCTGAAGTCAAATCAGACAGATGGGCAAGTAAAGCAGAGCAAATGTGTCTGTGATTACCGGAATGTTTATTTTAAAATATCAGTGTCGTGTGTAACGGCAAATAACTGGAAACACAAATGACCACCAGTTGGCCACTGGCTTGATGAAGTATGGCACATGCACACAATGCAGTTATTTGCCACTGTAGAAAGCAATGAGGAATATCTCTATATACTGCCATGGAATGAGACATTAGGATATACTGTTAAGCGTATACCTGCTATACTGTTCTACTTTTTCCTAAGTATAAAAAAGGTATATAATATACAACTGCTTAAGCAAAAGGGATGAAAAAAAAATACACACGGGCACACTTACATGCTTAATTTATTTTTTTAATGTTAGAATAAGCCAACATTTTAATTTTAAAGATAATGGTTACTCATGAAAGGAGCAAGGTTGGGGAGATAGGAAAGGATAGAAACTAGATGTCTCTACACTTTGTCTAATAGATTTGACTTCAGAATCTTAGAAATGTTTCACATAATTGTACAATTAAAACTATATAATTAATACAAAATTAAATTTAAAAAGCAATCCCTAAGAATGGAAAGCAATATGAAACAAATGAACCTGTTTATCATGAAATGGTGTAACCACACAGAGAGGAACTATTTCTCTGGTATTTTAACCATGTATCCTCAGTGGTATATAAGGACAAAAAGAGTTGAAGGAAAAACCCTTGAACTCTTGTAGTAATCGTCCTGTCGTCCTGTCGGTGGTAGTGTGAGTATTGTTATTCTGTGGTTGCTATACGGGTATTAGAGGATAAAGCAAATAAGTAATTGTGTCGGTGTCATGGTCCTGTGACTTGGGCATGGGAAAAAGGAAAAAGAGATATAAGATTAATGAGGTTAAAGGGGCACCTGGATGGCTCAATTAAGCATCCAACTTCAGCTCATGTCATGATCTCATGGTTTGGGAGTTTGAGCCCCGCATCAGGCTCTGTGCTGATAGCTCAGAGCCTGGAGCCTGCTTCAGATTCTGTGTCTCCCTCTCTCTCTGTCCCTCCCCTGTTTGTACTCTGTCTCTCTCTCAAAAATAAACATTAAATTTTTTTAATTAAAAAAAGATTAATGAGGTTAAGTAAAATTTGTACAGTCCTGAATTATAAATGCAAGTATCAGTGTGAATAATTCATGATGGATTTTATCATTAAAAAATGTTCTACCTCTGTTCTCCTGGAAACCTGACAAAAGTGATATGTCAACCATGTTACCTGGCAACACAGCTTATGATAAAAGTGACCTTTTATCATCAGGTTAAATTCCATCTGGCCTGGGAATTCTACATATGAATTATAAATATCTAGTGGAAAACCACAACTTTGGGCTTCCCGTAGTGTGGTGATTCCTCACTTGAAGAGACTCTGAAAGTCAGGTTTGTAGAGTTGTTACAAGAGAGACTGGCTCCTGTTGAGGCTTCTAGGCCAGGGCAGGTCCATCATGTGCCTGACATGAGTCTTTTTCCTCACCTGAACTGTCCGGAAGGCCCTGGACAGCTATGTGGACTGCTATTGAGGATTACTTCCACTGAAGAGTAATGCCTGATGCTGACCTACTATTAAGCTGTTATTTCCTGTTCTGAATCCTTCTAAGTGAATGTCCTGCCAAGTATGGCCTATAGTAGTCTTGTGAATAAAAATGCTTAGTGGAGCCTAAGAGACAACCCCCTGTGAGTGCTACAGAATTCAACACACACACACACACACACACACACACACACACACACATTAGTTCTGTCCACTGAAAAGCCTAAAAACAATGACCAGCTACTAGTACAGAAGATTCTTATCACTTTGGTTGTGGCCTCTAAATATAATTTGCCATTAATAATAAATGTGTGTCTTGAAAAAATGGCTAATTCCAGGTCCGGGGAAGGAAATGCACTGGTTGTGCCTGGAACCCTTAAACCAGAAAGCAAGTGAGGTCATGTCAAAAGGACTCAGGAGACCATCTGAAGCAGCTCCACAGTTGGAACATTTGGACCTTCAATAATTACAATTGCAAGAGCCTAGAAAATACTGCATATATTTAAATCTCTAATGATACTAAAAATATAAAATTTCCGTAGTGACTTTTGGAAGATAATAGGGAACCAACTCATTATTTTAAAAATTGGAAAATAAAAAAGAGACAATCAAGTTTTTTTCTTAGCTGTCCTATGAGAACTGTACCTCAGAATATCAAATAGGAAGTATATTCGCTAAGAAAAAAAAACAAAAAAACTTGAATCTGATCAGGCCTCTAAATTTACCTACAGATCTGCAGGAAATACAGGTGATGGAGGAACATGTTAAATGACACTATAGTGGTGAAATAGCAAAATTCAGACATGGAAACTCTGGAGGATTAACATATGCTTTAACAAATAAATTCCAAGGCAGAAAAATGGAGGGATAACTAACATATAAAAGGAGAATTAAAAGACACAAAAATCGGGGTGCCGGGGTGGCTCAGTTGGTTGAGCGTCTGACTTCAGTTTAGGTCCTGACCTTGCGGTTCGTGAGTTCGAATCCCGCATCAGGCTCTGTGCTGACAGCTCATAGCGTGGAGCCTGCTTCAGATTCTGTGTCTCCCTCTCTCTCTACCCCACCCTTACTTATGCCCTGTCTCTCTCTCTTTCAAAATTTAATGAACATAAAACAATTTTTTTTAAAGACACAAAAATCAATTAGAACATATGAGCCTTATTGGGATCTTTGATTTGGACAATTTTTTTTTTAAATGTAGGAGTCAATCAAGGAGATCTGAACATTGTCTAAATTTCTGATGCTATTCAAGAACTGTTAATATGTTTTAGGTGTGAAAACGGCATTGTGGGTAGGTTCTCTTTCTCAAAAAATCTTTTAAAGATACTCATTGAACTAATGAAAGATATATTAATAGAAGATCTGGAATTTGCTTCAAAATAATCTGAAGGGAAGGGCAGACAGAAAAGAGGGGGAACAGATAAAATAAGATTGACCGTAAATTGATAATCATTGAAGGTGAGATGTGTTCATGGGAGTTCATTATACTGTTTTCTCTACTTTGCTTATGTTTGAAATTTTCAAGAATAAAAAGGTTTTTTGTTTGTTTGTTTTTTTAAGCCAGTGCCTCTTTCATACTGAGTGGACTATTTCCCATCAAACTTCCATTTAATTTCTTTAGACAGAATCCCAAGGAATAATGCTTTGGCTCAAGTTCTCAAGGGCTTTCTGTCAAATAGAAAGAAAGCCCAAGTCCTGAGACGGGTGCTTTCAAGTGCTTCATGACAGACATTCTCCAATGTGCAAGAGGGTTTTCAGGAATGGGCATAGAGTACTAGCTCATAGACAGGTGGATACTTAACCCAGCAGCCTGAAAGAAAAGTCCAGCAATTTGTTATAAAGCAGAACATTACAGCTGGACAAATACAGGGTTTGAAGTTGATCCTACATGCTGTGCAACCCTAGGCAAAGAGCTTCACCTTTCTGAGCCTTGGTTTCCTTGTATATAAATAACGAATCATCACGCATAAATTTTCTGATATGATTCCTGGCACATGTATGCTAGCTATAATGCTTACAGAAGTATTTACTTAGCTTATGGTTAACCATAATTTGTAACTTAACAATGTTTCTGAGATTCTATACCCTGATTTCCAAAATTCAAGTCTTGCTAGAATATATAGTGATGTTCCTTTATAGGAAGTAAACATTTTAACAGCCATATATTATTAACATTTTTCATCACCACAAGAGGAGTTTTTAACCATCAATTCCTTTTCTAATGGGTATATTTGTCACAAAAGAAAATCATGGGTTGTTTTCTGCTTTTCCCTCATGCTAAACAGGTTCTACCCTCCTACAAGATGAAACAAAGTGCAGAATTTCCTTTAGTGGATTCTTTCTGAAATTAGAATTTTTCAAGTCAGCATGAATGTAAGAAGAGAAAAAATTACCCAAAGTCCATTTTTTTAGGCAATAAACAATTGCTTCAAAAACAAATTCTTTGTCAAGACATGTTTTACTTCTAGACCAGCAGTTTCCACAATCTTGTAACTAGATTTTTTTTAATGTTTAGCAGCCCACATAAATCTCATGGCAGTCCACCTTCTTCCCTAGAGCCTTCATTGACAGAAAAATCAATCAGCAATATTTTCTACTTTACTGTTCTAAACCATCACCTTGGGATATGACCTATTTCATTTTCTCTTCAACCTCAGGAGAAACTGAATGTTGACTGCATGAATTATATAGCTGTAGACTATATTACTGGAAGATACCAGGGCATAGGTATTATGTGATTATAAATTCTCTGATGGCCACAAACCAATTTCCCTCTTCATTAGTCCTTACTTACCCACTAGCACAGTGATGACCTTGTTGCTAGCATATTGTTCTATCTCCCGCAGCCACTCAGGAAGGCAACGGAAGGATTCCTCACAGGTTATGTCATAGGTGAGGATCAAGGCATTGGCGCTTCGGTAGTAACTCTGGGTAATGGACCGAAATCTCTCTTGACCTGCTGTGTCCCAGATCTGAAGCTGTAAAAACGTAAGAGAAAGATCAGGTTGGAGAAGCAGAAAAGAAAGTATTGCCTTGCTTTAGTTTAGAAATGGAAACACCTCACTCAACTTCATGGTTGCTTTCTGCCCTTAAAAAAAAAAAATGCACATTTTTTTTTTTTTTAATGTGTTGGGTATGCCTGGTTAGGGAGAGAGGCTTGCTTTGTTTTTTGTTTTCTGCTTTTTATTTGTTTTGTTACCCAAGAATTTCTTTTATCCTTTTAAAAAAAAAAAACTTACTGAGCATATATTATGTGTCAAGCTCTAGGCTTTTACATGTAACAACTCGATGAAGTAGGTACTATTACCATATCCATTTCTCACATGAAGAAACTGAGGCACAGAGAGATTAAATAACTTGTTCAGGGTGTCACAGCCAGTATATTCCAGAGCCAATTTAAGCAGGCTTTGTGGTCCCAGAATTCATGTTCTTGACCACAACAACACATTACAAACATCAGGATACAGGGCAGACTGTCATTCTATGATAGTTGGTACTTCAGTCAGCAACTGAAGCAGGAGAACATCCAACCTCAACCACCTTTCCCAGTTCAAAATTCAATGCATCTATTAAGATATTATCTTTGTTAATGAAAACAGAAACAGTGCCATGGCAGATAGAGAAAATAATTTCCCTCCACCCCTTTTAAGCACTGAGATCTTGGACAAGTCACTTAATATCTGGGTTTCAGTAGTTTCTTTAGAAAAAGGAGTCAGTAATATGCAAGCCTACTGAAAGTTCACATTTTCTAATAACAAAGAAGAGAGTAAACATCACTTCTCCCTGAATTTCTCTGCACAGAGCAGAAGGCTGCCAAGAGAACAGCTCTCTAGAACAATGCACAAGGCCTTGAGGAATAACATCAGCAATAGTAAGAATGTTCCCTTCTAAATGCATAAACCTTATCTCACAAAAGACATTCACTCCCATTAAGAGAACATCATTTCCTCAGGGAACACCTTCTGGAATGTTCAGATTAGGTCAGGTTGCCCATACCCAACCTCCAATCCCCACATATTTCCTCCCACACCCCACCCTGTAATTCTCCCTCATGACGCCTGACACACTCAAATCATTTATTTGTAATAATAGGTTTTTAAAAAATGTTTGTTTATTTTTTGAGAGAGAGAGAGAGAGAGAGAGAGAGAGAGCATGATCAGGGAAGGGGCAGAGATAGAGGGAGAGAGAATCCCAAGCAGGCTCCATGTCATCAGTGCAGAGCCCAATGAGGGGCTCGAACTCACAAACCATGACATCATGATCTGAGCTGAAATCAAGAATCAAACGCTTAACTGACTGAGCCACCCAGGCACCCCAAACATTCAAATATTTATTACAGGTCTCCTTTAATCTTTACAACAACCCAGTGAGGTAGGCAAGTTTATGCCTGCCCTCCACCTTTTAACTGGTTACTCACAAAGCTGGGGCTCGGACTCCAGACCTTCTCATTCCCAGGTGCGGACACATTCCACCACCATGCTGCCTTTGCCCCCAGAGACTGATTTAAATATACATCTGCATCCAGAGAGGATGAGTCAGTTGGTGTCACCCTCTGTTCATACCAGTTTCCCTCAGGAGACTAATGAGGGACTGGCGGTCCCTGCCCCCAAACAGGGGCACAAGGCTCTCCTTTGATCTGAAGTCGCAGCTGCTTTTCATGATGTACATGAAAGTCTGTGTGCTGAAGGCAACCATACAGATGTTATGGCTTTTGCTGGGACAAAAACTATTTCTCTGCTCTGCTTCAAACCTAGGGACATGGTTCCCCTCTGCCAGGATGTGTCTTAGAACAACAGACTATTATTTTAATGCTACAATGAGCCTTGAGAAATACTTGTTATTGAATTTAATACTGTCAATCATTAGATATCAGTATGTTCTCATGATTGGCACATCTTGAGAACAGCTTTGAGAGTTAAAAACTACTGAAATATTTTCTAGAATAGTGATTGTATGGTCTTGCCAAGATAATATGCTGCTTTCTCATAGGGGGCTGTCTGTTTCTAGCTTCAGAGTTGATTTTTAAGGATATCCATATTCCACTGCCTTCATCATTCAGTTCGGTTTCACTATTTTCTCTACAACTCATTTGTTCCTTTTCAGCATTTCTGTGTCATTAATATATGCCCGCTGCTATGTTAGGTACAGGGAGGATCCCAAGACAAATAAAACATAATGCCCAATCTCAAAGAGCATACAGTCTACAGGGAGGACAAACCTAGAAAAGTAACCATAATAAAATAGGAGATGTCCTATTACAGAGGTGTCAGCAGGAGAGAGTGCCTCCTAGTTTTTGTCTCATGCTGTCAGTATGTTCTCAACAGTTCAGTTATGGGCTTTCTAACCACCTTCATGTCCAGCATGGGGCTACACTGTTTGTCTCCACTCTTCTTTGCACTACTACTTATCTCTATTGTCTCACTGTTTCAATAATGTATTGTAGTCACAGGTGTGCCTCTTTGCTAGACTCAGTACTTTAAGGGCAAGGGCTGTCTCTTATTGAACCTTATACTCCAGTGTGCTTTCCTAACAGGGTACAAGGTACATGGTAGACACAATTAAATAATGGCTACCTGAATGAACAAAGGATTATGGAATCAAAAGAAAGGACTGATTAATGCTGCTTAAATGATTAGTAGGATATTAAGGAAGGTTTCACACATAAAATGTTTGAGCTAGCTGACTGCGAGTTCCTACAGGGCAAAAATGTTTTACCTATTCTTGGTGCATATCATCTACTATACTACAGGATGGATATATGGATGAATGGATGTTCATTGGCTACTGACAATAGCCAAATTATGGAAAGAGTCCAAATGTCCATTGATGGATGAATGGATAAAGAAGATGTGGTGCGTGTGTGTGTGTGTATATATATATATATATATATATATATATATATGCATGCAATGGAATATTACTTGGTGATCAAAAAGAATGAAATCTTCAGGCCTCTGGGTGGCTCAGTAGGTTGAGTGTCTGACTTTGGCTCAGGTCATGATCTAGCAGTTCACACGTCAGGCTGTGTCCTGACAGCTCAGAGCCTGGAGCCCACTTCGTATTCTGTCTCCCTCTCTCTCTGCCCCTTCCCCACTTGCACTCTGTCTCTCTCTCAAAAATAAATAAACATTAAAAAAAAAAAAAGAAAACTTGCCATTTGCAACAATGTGGATGGAACTAGAGTGTATTATTCTAAGCAAAGTAAGTCAGTCAGAGAAAGACAAATATCATATGATTTCACTCATATGTTGAATTTAAGAAACAAAACAGATGAACATAGGGGAAGGGAAGCAAAAATAAGATGAAAACAGAGAGGGAGACAAACCATAAGAGACTCTTAAATATAGAGAACAAACTAAGGGTTGCTGGTGAGGTGTTAGGTTGGGGGATGGGCTAAATGGGCGATGGGCATTAAAGAGGGCATTTGTTGAGATGAGCACTGGGGGTCATATGTAAGTGATGAATCACTAAATTCTACTCCAGAAATCATTATTATACTATATGTTAACTAACTTGGACTTAAATAAAATTAAAAAACAAAAGACTTTCTTATCTATGTAATATATACCTGACACAAAGATAGTCAGTAACTCTTCTATTTATATTATAATTAATCTCCTAAAGTTAAAATGTTGTAGTCTGAGCTTAAAGCTTTGTTTGTTACTCATTTATTTATGATAGACTGATAAAAAAAAGGATAGGGGAAAATTCTACATCTGTTTTCATCCCATTTTCTACTCAAGGTCATTTTCAAAATGCAGACCTCTTTTTCTTTCTTTTCTTTTCTTTTCTTTTCTTTTCTTTCTTTTCTTTCTTTCTTTCTTTCTTTCTTTCTTTCTTTCTTTCTTTCTTTCTTTCTTTCTTTCTTTCTTTTAATGTATTTGTTTTTGAGGGAGAACATGTGTCTATGCTAGCAGGGAAAGGGCAGAGAGGATCCAAAGAGGGCTCTGCACTGATAGTACCAAGCCTGATGTGGGGCTTGAATTCACAAACCATGAGATCATGACCTGAGCCCAAATGAGATGCTCAACCAAGTTACCCAGGTGCAGACCACTTTAAGAAAGGGCCTCAACTTTGCCTTTACTGACTTGGCACTAAGGCTTAACAGCCACAAGAATTTTTCTAATACCTTTGATTTCCTGCCTTCAGTCCTGGAGGCTATCCTAGAAGGAATGAGCCTTAATAGGGGAGGCTGAGGCGGGGTGATGGAAAGTCAGGAAAGAGACCTAGGTTGTGGTGCTGCCCTGGCACTCACCAGGCAGGTGATCCTGCACAAACCACCCGTAGATTCTCTTTTCCACTGACTTACGAGGTTCTAAGAAAGCCTGCACACTACCTGCAAAACGACACTTAAACATCACCAAGAAGAGGTATTCGGTAAACATTAAAGAACAAGGATAACAGTAAGACAAAAACTCTTTCCCTAGGGAAGTTTGGGCAGCTCTTCCTTCTTCTACTGAAAGACTGAAGAAATTGCTCCTCATGTATCCCCGTGTTTTTTTTTTTTTTTTTGTATCCACGTGTTAATGAGGCCCTTGGATTAATGTGGTTGAAGAAGGTCATTTATTTTATTATTTTTATTTTTGTTTTGAGAGTGTGCACGCACACACCAGCAAGGGAAAGAAGGGAAAGATGAAGGGAGAGGGAGAGAAGGAATCTTAAGCAGGCTCCATGCCCAGTGCAGAGCCCAATGCAGGGCCCAATGTCACTACTGTGAGCTGAAATCAAGAGTTGAATACCCAACCAACTGAGCCACCAGGCACCACTCTCAGAGCATTATTTTAGATCTTGATTCTATATAAATGGCTAGAAAAAAACTCAAACAAATTAATTAGGACTGCATTTGGAAGATTAAATCTCTTACTGTTTATTTTTTTATTTTAATGTTTATTTTTGAGAGACAGAGAGAGACAGAGTGCAAGTGGGGGAGGGGCAGAGAGAGAGACACACACACACAGATTCTGAAGCAGGCTCTAGGCTCTGAGCTGTCAGCACAGAGCCTGATGCGTGGGTCAAACTCACCAATGGTGAGATCATAAACTGAGCTGAAGTCAGATGCTTAACCAACCGAGCCACCCAGGCGCCCCCAACTCTTACTGTTTAAAGGTGAAGGTCTAGGGGCCAGGAGAGGTAACAGGATAGGAACTATGCCATGGATACAGAGATGAGTAAGACACAAACCTTGTTCTTGGGGAGCCTGTGGTCTCATGGTAGAGTTAGATGTTATGAAAAGATGGATTTTAGCTGAGTATAATAAGCACATAACAATGAGCTTATGGTTTGTATAAAATGGAATAAATGCAATACCTAAACCTGGGGATTCAGAAAAAAAAAAAAAAAGCCTGTTCTTTAACAGTGGGGATCACAGTGGGGAAATGAATATTCACCCCTATTCATTCCCAGGGCTTGGCACATAGCATTTGTGGTCAAAGGAATGAATTCACACATATATGTGTATATGAATAGGAAACCCAAACATCTGGAAGTAAAATGCTTGAAACACTAGTTATCCTTACTCAACTCCTAGGGGTGGCCATCACCTCCACTCGGCTGGAACAGTACTTACAATTGGCTCTTCTGCCAATGCTCCCTGGATGCACACTCTTGTCTCCTTCCTACTCCCACACCCTAGCTCCTTCTCCCCACCCCAATGCACTGTTTTTCTGAGCTTTCTGGTTGGCATTTACATGGGTTTCACACCCTGCTTTGTTTTCCAGCGCCCCCAGTTCTCCATTCACTATTGTATTTGATGTGGACGCCTCTGCCTAAGGAACCACTTTGAGGAGTCAGGGCTGGAAGAGAAGTGGGATAGCTTCTGTCCCCCCTCAGGAACCTCACCCTAAACACTTCACTGTATATCTCTGAAATGCTGCAAGAGCACCCTGGAGCTTCTCTGCCCTTCCCGAGGCATTTGAAGGCAGGAGTGCAGGTATATATGGGAGAAGGATGCAAGAGACATGGATTCAAACTTGGGATGCTTAAGTGAGATCTAGTTGGAATTCTGATGCCGCAGTTTTCATTTGGCTGTTTATGGGTCACTGCTTCTCACCATGGGACTCAGCTCTGAAAGATCTGACGGTGGAATTTCACTAACTCTGAGGGGCAGGTAGAGCACAGAGCCAACCATCAGCCTCTCTACCCTCTTTCCATATAATTCAGTGTTATTCCACATTTCTTCCCATCACCTTCCTCCTTTCCTTGCTTCAAGGTGACAGGCCTATTGTGCCTTCATCCCCCTCTTTTAGCATAGCAGAGGAGACCCCAGGGAGGCAGTGGATCACCGGCTTGCAAAAGTAGTTCAGATCGCGCCTACCTCCCTTCCTTCCTGCGTAGCCATGGATAAGTTGCTCAATCTCTCTGAAACCTATAAAAGGAAGGTAATTTGCCACTTACCTCACAGGGGTTACGGTAAGAACTAAGTTAAATATGAATGTTAGGTCAATAATATGACTGACATATTAGGTCAATAAACACTACCTCCCTTCTCCTGTTACCAGACATACCATGGTTCTTACAGGTACCCAACAGTCCGAAGGCCACAGAGAGGAAAAGGGAGATAGTGGATCCTTCCTGGACCCCTCACTTAGAATTTCTCCCCTGTTACAAATAGGGTTATGGTGGGAGACACAATAACTCCAATAAGTGATGCATATGACCGAATGACCCATAACCAAAGTGGGAATCAGCAGGCTCTTTCATGGGGCTGCTGTTCTTAAGAGTAAACACAACATCTACAAAGGGAATAGAAGAACTCTGTTTAGAAATAAGTTTCCATGGCTGAGTATATTATTTTCAATGAGGGATTTGATTAGGAGATTTAATAAATGTTATGAAAACACTACTTCCTCTCACATAGCACAATGAAAGCCTGATTGAACACTTAGCATCTTACCTTTACTTTTTCACCATTAATCTCCACTGTCTTAATCATAAAATCAACTCCAATCGTGGCTCCTTGCCCTGGAGGGAAAAGACCCTAAAGAGGAAATAAAGGAAAATAATTAAGCAAATCTTTCAACTAAATGAAATGTTCTCCCCTCTCCCCGCTCGCTATCCATCACCAGCCCCTTCCTTTGGCTGAGTTAACTGGAAGAAAAGAGAACTCTGGTTAGTGTCAGGGGAGCCTTGTTTAATTTGATTTTGTATGTATGTATGAGGGGAGGAGGAAGGAGGGAGAAGGTGGAGAGAGGAATGCTAAAAGAACAAAGAAACTGAAAGGGGGATGAAAAAGGGGAGAAAGAGGGGTGAAGGGAGAGAACGGAGAAGTGGTGGGGGCCCTGATTTTAAAGACTGAAACAAAAGTCAGACACAAGGGTAAGACCGAGGAGCATGAAGCCATCAGGATGAGATCAGGATTGTTAGAAGAGGGGCAAAAAGGATAGTGCTCCCAAAGAGGTAAATTCCAGGAAGATTAAAACTGGTTATTGGTCTAGGGCATGGACAGTCATGGGGGTGGACAAGCAACATGAAAAAGCAAACAGGAACTCACTACAAGAAACATGAACGAGATAGTGAAGCTTTTGGATTTCCCTCTGCCCTGAGGGTGATAACAATTTCCCTTAGTGCATTGTACCACACATATAGAATTCCATGAGATCAGGGCCCATGACACTTGGAAGATAATCACAGAAAATAAAATTCAGGGAGAAAGTGTAGTAGGAAGAACATTAAACTGGGAGCCCGGAGGTTCTCTGTGTGGTCCTAGGCAAACGAGTCCCCTTCTCTGGGTCTTAAATTCAGTGGGTTTGAGGCTGATGCAAGCATTTCAAAAGAAAACAAAGCAAAAAAAGAAAAAAAAAGCGGTACCTCAAACTGAAAGGTGAACTAGAAAGATACCATTTTAGCGAAATTACACGTACAATGTGCGTTACTGGTATACAATATTTCCTAGAGGCTCAGGGAGGGACCTGGAGGTGGGAAGGAATTCTATTAAGGAAGAGCTCTGCACCTAGTCCCATTCCCTCTCCACTTCTATTCCAGAATTGCCAGAAATTAAAGTAAAATGGACTTTATTAGCTCTGGCAGCTAAGATTGGGGCATCTTTAATTAAGTCTATTCCCTAACAGGAGAGTTCTTTAATTAAAGTTTGAACTTAGAAGACTGAGCTTCAAACCCATAGAAAATATTCCATTGCATGTCTGCAAAAGATGTAAATATAAACATTCATAACTTTACTTACAAATATTGAATCAATTTTCTTCTATTTTAGTTTGGCTCAAACACAAGGCTGCCAAGCTTCGAGTTTATCACTCCAGCTGTTTTGCTGTCTAATAAATGCCAAAAAAATAAAGCAGATCCTTCCCAGCATCTCCCCCATCATTTTGTTCCCCAATTCCTCATGCCTCAAAAACAGCTGAATCCAATTCATTTTAACTGCCTACCAACTAACAAAACCAAACATAATCCTCTCTAGGGAATGTTACTTTTGGGAGGAGTTAAGGGTCTGGGGCATGGGGTGGGTGTAAAAAGTAGAGAGAAAAGAAAGGGGTAGTTGTGCTTATCGGTAAAAATTAATGTTCAAAAATGGAAGCATTTTAACTTTAATGACAAAGTTTAAAGACAAAAGCCATATTCCTATGGTCTCAGAGGTTAGGACACAGAAAATAAGAATGACCAGGCTGAGAAGCAGGAGACCTGGGTTCTAATCCTATCGTTGCCACTAACATGACGTATGATGCTAAGAGGTCCTTTGTCCCTGTAGACCTCAGTTTTTCATCTGTGTTATGAGAGGAATAGGCTGAATAATCTCTAAGGGATATTTCAGTAATAAAACAAGGTCAAAGGAAATTTTGATAAAGGTACTAAAAACTCCTCTACAACTCTGCAGTCTTGTCCTCCTGCCAAAAGCAGAAAAGATTACCGTTAGGTGGAAGTAAAACCAGTTGGAGTTTCCAGTATAACGCCATAGCGGCTGACTAAGCCCAGATGCCTGGTAGCTTCTTACTTTTGATTTCACCGGGCCCAGACTTAGTAAAAAGCATGAGTTCTATTCCGTGTTCATTTACCATGGGAAAATCCCTGGCATTTCCAAAGGTGATTATGCCCTAAAGCCGTCTGTGTTATCCAATCTGCCTCTCCAGTTCTGCAGAGAGCCACAGACTGTCAGAGCTGGAAGTGGCCTCAGAGATCACCAGGTCCCTTACGTGTGGCAGGGAGGCCCAGCAGGGGAGGTAACTTATCCAGGCCCACAGGATGGGCCAGTGCAGAGTGGGGACTAGGACCCGAGTCTCCACACTCAAGCTGGTGCTCTTTCCACGGCATCCAGCTGTCCCATGCCTTAGCACAGCTAGTCTCAGCTTTCCCAACTGGCATTTTATGAAAAAATGCAAGATGCCTGCATCATAATCCTGAAAAGGATGCCGTTCATATTTTTTCAAGGAAAATACAAAAGAAGGCCAACTTCAGAATGATTTCTCACTCATTTCTGTACAAAAACAGGCATATAATCTCTGGCAGTAATTCTCAAAAGGGCAGCAGCCCTGATGGGAACTTGTACTTAGATCATACGATAAGGACTCAATCCAGAGGGAACATTTAATTTCGTTCAAATAGTCCTTCACTGTTCTCATTTCACTCCCATTTAATAGACTTAAAAACATCAGCATATTTGGTTCTAAACCAAAATGACTCACTCACTTGCCTAGGAGGATGTGAGAGGGCATAGGCAAGGGATTGATTGGCTTAATTTGTATTTGAGTTTTTAAAAAATTAATATTTAGGGGCTCCTGGGTGGCACAGTCAGTTAAACATCCGACTCTTGATGACGGTTCAGGTCATGATCTCACAGTTTGTAAGTTCAAGCCCTGCATCGGGCTCTGCACTGATGGTGTGGAGCCTGCTTGGGATTCTGTCTCTCCTTCTCTCTGCCCCTCCCCTGCTCATGCGTGCACACTCTCAAAAAAATAAATAAATAAATAAATAAATAAATAAATAAATAAATAAATAAAAAGAAAAAAATGTTTAATTAGTATTTAGGTTTAGTCTGAGGTCCAGATTCATTTGGTTAACACGTGTAGATTGTTAAGTGATAATCTATTTTTAATCTAATAATCTGTTTTGAATAGCACACCAAAAGCAAAACCACTTGCCCCTTTCACAAAGGAAGCAACAAGAGTGTGGGAGGACTGACTGGTGCACCCAGAGAGCCATGCTCCCCTGAGATGGTTTCCAAAACTCTGACCTAGGCTACAAGAGCTGGTGCACAAAGGTCACATTAAGAACCAGCAGCCAAGAAGCCGGCACTGGGACCGCTCACCCATCCTCTTAAACTGGGCTGAGAAACCCAACTCTGGACTTCCAAGTTCTCTTACCTGAGTGAATCGTCGGACTAGGCACGTCTTCCCCACACCAGCATTGCCAATTAAAACAATTTTAAACAGGAAATCATAATCTTCCATACTCATTTACACAGCTGCAAGGCAAACACAGGCAAGAGTGAGATGGGGCCTGGTCAGACTTGCCCACAGAGCTCAAGCTGCGCCAGGCTCGTCTCCTCGGGAACAAGGGATCTGACTCATTCGAAGAGCAATTTAATGCTCTTCAGTTTAACGGTGATCTTGCCAGTGAGACAGGAACACAGGTGTCTGGTCACAGATGAACTTTATTCCTTTGCGGTTACCTCATGCCACAGGGCGGAAATGATACCAATGGCCTTTCACCTGGTAACCTTTATTCTGCTAAGTCGTCAGGTCACAGGTCACTCATGTGGCAAGATCTGTTTTCTTTCAGCATGGAAAGGAGATTACAAACCCATGTGCAGATGAGCTGGGAGTGCAAGGAAGCAGGGACAAAAGAGAGCCCATCCAAAGCTTCTAGGTGGTTTATGCACATGCGGTATGTGCCTCTGGGAAGAATGCCAAGTGACTGGGAGACTGAATGAAGGGAAGGAACTAGGAACAAACCTCTCAGTCCCCGGTAAGTCCTGGATGTCTTGGAGTCTTAACCGAGGGAGTTATCGCCATCTTCCCCTGCCACCACCGCAGAGCCTCCTGCCAGCCAGGCTGACACCGCAGTACCTTCCAAGGTGCCTGGCTCCTCATTCCTATGGGCTGTGGCATGTGTCACTCCCTCTGCCCGGAATCCCCTCCCTCCTGCCCTTTCTGTGCCACCAAGTCAATCCTGTAAAGCCCAATGCAAGCATCTCTTTCTCTCTGAATTTTTTGCTGCTCTCCTCCAAATAAATTGAAACACTTTCATCATCCCTCTGTCCTAAAACTAAGTGTCTGCTTCATCCTTGAGGGAAGGGATTATATCTTTTGGCTCTATTTCCTAGCCCATGCATGGGACAGTTATATTTAGTAAATGTCTACTCTGTAGAATTAAAAAGTTAATTAGTAGGCCTAATGCTTGAGTGTAGGCCTTAATTTCTCCAACTGTGCTGAAAAGAATACTACATGCTGTGTCTACTTCAGAGGACAGTTGTAAAGATTTTTTTTTTTTAACTGTACAGAAGAGTCTTGGTATCCACAAAGCTCTATCCTGGTGAAAACCATTATAATCTATTGGGTACCTACTATAGCACTGGGCTAACCATGGTAGGAAACAGAGATGAGACAGGCTCTGCCGTGGAGACTAATGTGAGAAAAGTCAAACAACAACCACAAAGTCAAATATATTTCAAACCAGCAGTGAAGCTCATTTCATAAGGTGCAGGAAGAGCAGGCCTGGTGGACTCCAGAAGAAGAGGAAAAGGACACCCATTGAGCCCATGAGGGGAAGGGTGCTTGGGAGAGCTGAAGGAAGCCTCAGGATCATGCCTACCAGCAGAGCTGAAGCTCAAATGGCTACGGGGCTGCAGGGTTGAAAGAGAGGCTACTCCACTGAGACTTGTCAAGTAGCTAGGGGGAGGAGATTCCCTATGTGCAGAGATGATTTCTATGTGGGTCCTAACTCATCCTTGGAAAGATGACCGACAACCAGGCCAACATGCATATGGCAGCTCATGGGGTTTTCTCTCAGTTCACCGGGCCTGTGAAGGAAAAACGCTTCTCTGTCAAGGGTCCCCCGTTGTGGAATTCGCTAATATGCCAGGCACTATTCTTGGCATTTTAGATGTATTTTCATTTGTCTTTACAAGTCTCTGAGGCTGGCATTTATTAATGCCACCTATTTTTTACAGGTGAGTAAACTGAGGGTAGTCTGAAGTCATAAAGCTAATAGCCAGAGTTCAAGTTCAGAAGGCATAGGTTGCCATCAAAAGAACTCTAGCTTTGGAGCCAGAGAGAACTAGGTTCCAATTCTGGCTCTACTATCTTCTAAGTCTATGCCTCTGGATAAGTGAAAATTTTTTGGAGCCTCAACTTCCCCATTAACAAAATGGGGCTAATAACACCTATATCACAGAGTTGTAATGCTTGAAGGAATTCATGAAAATCCCTGAGGATAGTATTTGGCTCTTTAGTCATCCAAACTCCTCAATATAACAACTGTTTTCCATGGTCTGGCTTCTGCCTTCATTGCCAACTGACTTCTCACCACTCTGCTCACATTCCGAGCTCTAGGCTCACTGGATTTCTTCAGTTCCTTAGACACGTGGAGCTGCTTTCCTCTTCAGACTTTCACGTATACTGTTCCTCTGCCAAGAACATAGAACACAACCTCCCCTCACCACCCCCAGCCCAGCTAACTTTTATTTCTCCTTTCAATTTCACTGAAAAGTCACTGTCTAGTATGCTTCTCTGACCTGTTAGGAGGCTGACCCCCTGCTGGACACTCGCATGATACCCTTCCCTGTCCTAGAGTCATACTCACCAAGCTTCATTGTATTGATTTATTTATATCTGTCTTAGGCTCCAAGTGCATCCCTCAGCACCTCCACCCTATACACACACGTGCACACACATGACTATAAGCAACATGAAAGAAATGATGTGTCTATCTGGTTGAGTCCCAATCCTAACCCCTCCCCATCAAGGTCACTGTCATCCTTGCTGCCATCACCATCATCATCATCATCGTCTCATTCTATACTACTAACTCATTTACTCCTCACAGCACTCCTAACAGGTGGACACTCTTAGCCTCCTAACTTGACAGATGGGGATACTGAGGCACAAGAGAAGTTAAATAAGAAGTTGTTAAGGTCCCACCTAACTGGTGGAGCTGAAATTCAAACCCAGATAGGCTGGGTCCAGTCCCCCATGGACATCTTTAACACATTACCTTTCCCAATGCCTCGCTTGTGGCAAAACCTTAAGAAAGATCTGATGAATTGAATGATAAGGGGCAAGCACTCAATAAAATGTGATTTCCTTTTTCTCTTCCCTCTGGCTTCACATCCAAAACTCTTGCCACCACACTGTAGTAGTTTAATTAAGAATCAAGGACAGACTCCAGATAAAAATTCAGGGATGCAGTATGTTCATTAAAATTCAATAAAGCTTTAATAGTGAGAAGAAAAAAAACCTCAGAGATAGGGACAAAGACAGCAGGAGGACGTGGGGCTCTCTGGGTCCCACACAGACCACAACTCACTGCTTTCATAAGCCAGTGAACAGGGAGCACAGGACCAGATAGCATCCTTCTGTGCTTGGATTGTTTGCCACACATTTACTCCTCCATCTTTGGCAGAGGCCAAAGACATAAGGCAGAGAATTCAGAGAATGTCCAAATTTAAAGGCCCAAGAAACAGGGCTCCTAAGAGGTTTGCAGTGTCCAAATTCTGCACCTTCAGGGAAAGAAGGGGAAGAATTACTTGGTCAGAGTCAATGCTGACAGTCAAATCTCATGTGGCCAGCACCTGGAGAGAGCCACAGAAGATAAAGTAAGGCCCTTCTCCTTTCTATAAGGAGTCAATTTAATGCTCTGTTGAATGTTGTTGTTGTTGTTGTTGTTGTTGTTGTTGTTGTTTTTAAATAAAGCTCTGGGGAAAAAGTGTTTGGTCTTTTTAAAAACACAGGGCTGTCTGTGGCTAAGGCTGGACTGTATACTATGGGTTACCTGCTGTGGTCACCGTGCTGTCTCTAATAGAAAACACATTGCTGACTGAAAAGATCACAGGATTCTCTGAAAACTATGTCTGAGGAAGCCCTTCTGACTGGTAAGTAAGGCAACAGCTCAGGCATTGCCAATCACCCTGGGATAAGAAAGCATTCCAGGAGAGGGAAACCCATTCAAAATCAGTTAGTGACACACAGCCCTAAATTGACAACAAAAGTCACACCTACTCTGGGGAGCAAACATGTCAAAAGATATGCTACTGACTATTCTAGGGATTTTGTTTTTTGTTTTTTGTTTTTTGTTTTTTTTAGATTTTTTATCTAAAGAGAGAGAGCAGGAGACAGGGGCGAAGGGCAGAGAGAGAGGGAGAGAGAGAATCCCAAGCAGGCTCTGCACTGTCAATGCGGAGCCCAATGCGGGGCTCGAACTCACAAACCATGAGATCGTGACCTGAGCCGAAGTCAGACGCTTAACCGACTGAGCCACCCAGGCATCTTTATTCTTGGGATTTTATGTTGTATCATTGTTAATGATAATAGTCGTTGACATTTATTTGTACTTATGATGTGCCAGGTACTCTTCCATGTGTACGTACTCATTTAATCCCCACAACAATCCTATGAGGTGTTTTTATTATCATCCCCAGCTTACAGAGGAGGGAACAGAGGCATAGAGAGGTTATCCTGAAGTCACACAACTAGTGGGTCTTAGGACCAGGATTCATACCCTGATCCATCTGACTCCAAAGCCTGGCTCCTCTTGAAGTAGGATGCTGCTGTCCCCTGCCCTGTGGTAGACAGCACTGCTGGACCTGTCCTAATGGCTGGAGGCTCAGCTGAATGGAACCCCTCAATGCCTGTGAGCTGCAATATTCTAGAATCTCCCTCCTCTCGAAGCAGCACAGCCACATTGATAGGGCCACACACTGGTTCCGGATCACACAAGCACAACTCTTCACAGTGTCCTCTGACCCCAGGTCTCTTGAGGAGCTGGACCCTGACTTTCCCCCAAATACCACTCCCACAATTCATTCATCCATGTAACTAAGTATTGGGCATGGGGCAATAAACAGGAACACTACTCAGATGAACCCGCAAAACCCCAAACATCATAATCACCACAGTAGCTCTACATAAATGGATATGTGAATAAGATTCACAGGAAAAATAGATGAGGAAAAGAAAAAAATGCATTTAAAAAAGACACAGTTAAATGAGGTGTACTATGAAAAGAAAAAAAAATTCTAAAGCAATGTGATCTTGGCAACATAAACCATTTATCAAAGTGACCTTAAAAAAACACACACACACTGTATTCTCCATTGCACATCAGTACATTTTTCCCCTCGCCCTTCTGGGCTCAGTATAACAGATAAAGTCAAGGCTTCTGGTAAACAGTGGCTTGATTCCCTCTCCCAGCCCTGCTCCAGAAAATGATAGTTTGGGGGACTTGTCCTTGTTCAAAAACCACATGTCTCATTCAAGTCCTTTTCGTTTTCAGGGTCTCAACCTTAAACTGTAAACCGAGGGGGTTGGGTGAGGAGGCACCACAGCCCTTCTCAGGACAGAGTGTGCTGCCATTCTCTCATACCAAAGAGGCAGCATGGGTAATGACATCAAGAGACGTGGGTCTGCTAAAGAGCTGTGTAAAGTCTCCTCATCCATAAAATGGGGATAACAGAATCTATTATCACTGAGTTGCTTGAGAGGCAAATAAGATAATGCATGGAAAGTGACATTTAAAAAAATATAATAATCAAATGTCATATGACTAGAGCTATATATGACAAGCGTTACATATACTGATTGCAGAAAATGCAGCCAAACAAAAAGGAAGAGAAAAATCACTTATAATCTCTTTCCCTAACCACATCCCTGCCTGGGGATAATTATAGTTAACATTTTGGTATACGTCCTTCTAGTTTTTTTGTTTATATACACTGACCTATACATGTATAGATTTTTAAATGTATAGATTTTAAAAACAAAAGCAATTATAACATTAGGCAGAATTTTTTGTTTTCTATAGAGTGGTATTTTCCCCAAACCCAAAATCAGAACACATGGTCTACAAACAAAACTGATTACCAAAGACTCTCAGCATTCATTCAACATTTATTCCCATGACCCTAAATACTCAGGTAAGGGGTGGCAGGAGGATAGCTTCACAGTGATAAAACTTTGAGAAATACTAAATACTATGACTCAATCTTGAAGATTTAAAAGATTCTAGGGGTGCCTGGGTGGCTCAGTCGGTTAAGTGTCCAACTCTTGGTTTCAGCTCAGGTCATGATCTCATGGTTCATGACTTCAAGCCCCACATTGGGCTCTGCACTGACAGCATGGGATCTGCTTGGGATTCTCTCTCTCCCTCTCTTTGCCCCTCCCCATCCCTCCCTCTCTCTCTTTTTCTCCCACAAATAAACTTAAAACAAATTATTTAAAAGGTTCGAAAAATTCCCATAATGACCCAGGATTTACCATATGTGATTGTAGCTGAGAGTTCTTTTCTCATCCAACACCTTTTAACAAAAAAAATTCCACACCACTAGGGCTCCATGAAGCATCAGTGAAGTAAATGTTATTTTATAGCACCTGAAATCAGGGCTGCCACCCAGGTAGGGCTGCTACATGAAAAAATAAATAAATAAAGGGAAAGGGAAAGGGAAAGGGAAAGGGAAAGGGAAAGGAAAGGAAAGGTAAGGGAAGGGAGGGGAGGGGAGGGGAGCGGAGGGGAGGGAAGGGGAGGGAAGGGGAGGGAAGGGGAGGGAAGGGGAGGGAAGGGGAGGGAAGGGGAGGGAAGGGGAGGGAAGGGGAGGGAAGGGGAGGGAAGGGAAGGGAAGGGGAGGGAAGGGGAGGGAAGGGGAGGGAAGGGGAGGGAAGGGCAGGCCCAGATAAATTTCAATTTCAGATAGCAACAAATAAATTTTAACACAAGTTTGTTCCAAATATTGCATGGGACATACTTCTACTAAAAAGTTATTAGCTGTTTATCTGAAATTCAAATTTACTGGGCAATACTACCCAGAGAAAACTTGAGGAGTCAGATCTAGTAGAAACAGAGGCCCCAACATAATATCATGTGTATCCAGAAGCTGTGGAGGGCGATTGGCAAGGCATGAGAAACAAGATAAGCCTGATGAATCCAAAACAACAAACGGAGGAATAAAAAAGGGCAACAAGTAACATTTGAAGGTATTACTGAGCTTGGGTATTTTATAATCTGAGTCGGACTCCAGGGACCAGGTTCAGACTGGCACACAGAGCTCTGCAGGTGAGTCTCCCCCTTCTGGACAATCCCAGGGCACAGTGGACCTTCTTCTAAGTACATTTCCATATGTACGCCTGCCTGGTCCAGGGGGCTGTGCTCTACACATCTACTGCCCCTAGTATCCTTAAGGACAAGGACCATGCTTCAATAAGACACTCACATCAGCATATCCTAGTGCCATGTTCAAGTAGACACTGGGTTGCAAGCATTTGATCTTTCACTCTGACAAGGTTCTGTCTCAGGAAGCTCGTTAGTGCTTAATTACTAGAAGGCAATTACTAAACATTACTATAATCAACTGCTGCAAGCCTACTTGCTTTACATAAGCTGCTAATTTCATGTTATTGCAAGTTATCATTCTCCTTGGCCAGAGATGTCAAACACCCACCTGTGCCATGGCTGCTCCTCACGCACCCGGCCATAATCTCCAGTGTTCTGACGTGGCCCTTTACAGTTTACAACATGCTTTCACAGACATGATCTAATCTGCACCTGCCAACAATCTCATGAGCTGGTTCTTATCATTCGTTATGCAAGTGAGGAAACTGATGGTTTAGGTAATAAAGTGTCACCCTAAGTCACACACTAGTGACTTGCAAGGTGGCCTCTATATCCTAGACACCTAGGATATAAGGATTTTACATTCTATCATTGTTAATAATAATAATAGCTGAAACTTAATTCAATGCTTATTATGTGCCAAATACTCTTCTACATGTACATACTCATTCAATCCTCACAACAACCCTAGGAGGCAGGTACTATTATCATTACCCCCAGCTTACAGAAGAGGAAACTCTAAGCCTCCACCAAAATTACACAGCTAATGAGTAAAACTGCCAGAATTCAAAACCCACGTCTTTCTGGGAAAAAATTAAGTTGGAACTCTATCTCATTCCTTATACTAAAATAAATTCCAGATGGATTAAAGATTTAGATTTTGAAAAATGAAAACATAAGAGTACTAAAAGAAAGCATGGTCTATATAAAATCTTAAAGTGGGGAAGGCTTTCTAAGAATTACTCAAAATCAAGGCCATAAAATAAATAGATTGGCCAATTTGACTAAATAAAAAAAAAAAATTCTGCATGGCATGGGGTGCCTGGGTGTCTCAGTTGGTTAAGCATTGACTCTTGATTTCAGCTCAGGTCATGATCCGTGGGTTGTGGGACTGAGCCCTACTTCCAGCCCCGTGCTGAATATGGGGCTTGCTCTGTGATTGTCTCTCTCTCTCCCTTTGCTCCTCTCCCCCAACTTGTGCACACACACTCTCTCTCTAAAAAACAAAACAAAACAAAAAAAAAAAACAAATGCTGCATGGCAGAATAAAAGATGAACTGATTAAGATATCTGAAATACATATAACTAAGGGCTAATTTCCTTAAGTGCTTAAAGAGATCCTATGAATCAATAAGAAAAATTGAATAAATCAATAGAAAAAATGGACAAAGGACATGAGCAGATAGTTTACAAGCAGGGGAATAAAAATGACACATTTTTTTTGAAATGATCAACTTTATTCCTAAGAGTAAATTCAAACTCTAATTAATTTATAATTCTAAATTATAATTCTAGACAATTAAGATTATAATTTATAATGAAAACTACAATAAATTCATAATCAGAAGCCGTTTTTCATTTCAGACTGGCAAAGTTCACTCTGTATAGGAAAGAGTACGGAGAAATTGGGCATGGGTATACCACTGGTAGGAAGTAAATCAATGCAACCTCTACGGAGGGCAATATTGATTTCAAACTAAAAAGGCTATTACAAACCCTCAGACCCAGCAGTTCTACCGAATCTATCCTACTTATGTAATACATGTGTACAAGGATACATGTAGTAGGGTATTCATTACAACATTTGTACTAACAAATATGAAAAACAACCTGAAAGTCCATCAGCAGGAAAATGGTTGTAAGATTATGAAAACCATACATCAATATACCATGAAGCCTGCTGTGGACATCTGCAAGATGCACTAAGTGAAAGAGGCAAGGTAGAAAATGGTGTGTATAGTATGAAAAGGGCACATTCAATTATTTAATCTGTATAAGCATAAAAAAATCTCCAGAAAGATACAAAAGAAAACTACTAATAGTGTTTGACTCTGGAGAGGCTCTAGTATCCAGCTCTAGGAAAGAGGATAACCTCCAGCTCTTAACAAATTGTGTTCCGACCTTCCATTCGGTCTGCAGTAGTGCTGGAAAGGCAAGATGATTTTCCTAAAACAGTGAGAGAAGTCCTTTTTTAAAAAAAAAAGTCTGTTTGGGGTGCTCTGTTTCTATCTTTCTGTCTTTCTCTTTGTCTGTCTGCCGCATCCCTTCATGTGACAGGGAAGGAATGCCCCACCCAGCCCCACCCAGCCTCAGGGGTTGGCCTTTCCAGGCCCTTGTGTGTGCCATGGTTTTCTCTCCAGGTCCCAGCACTCAGTTCCTACATGGTGGATTCATTCGTTCATATCAACTGCCTTCAAAACCAAGCATCCATTCTATCACAGCCAAACAGATAGAACAACAGTCTGTTTATTTCACTAGTAAAAACAAAACCCTCACACATCTGTATCGTGTATTACAGCTCAGAAATTACTCACTGCACTCTGATACAGAATCCTCCTGAGGAGGGGGGGTGGAGCCCATCTTGTTCTCCCCATTTTACAGAAATGGGACTTGGGATCCAAAGAGTGACTTGCCTCAGGCCATACAGCATGTGATCAAGAGAGCCAGAAAAGCATGCACAACGGGTCCCCTGACTCTAAATCAGAGCTATCTCCAGGACAAACAAGGCCTGAAAATATAAATCCCTCCTGGGCAGTCCCCTGACTCTAAATCAGAGCTATCTCCAGGACAAACAAGGCCTGCAAACATAAATCCCTCCTAGGCAAGACCACAGGTGTTAAGCACCAGGGGAGGCTGACATGGACCCGCAGATGAGAAAGAGCTCAAAAGCAGCCTTTGGGAATATTTTTTAATACATGTGAAAAATAAAAATAAAAATAAGGCAGGCCTGAGATTGCCACAATATCATTCTCAAAAAGAAAGACAATGAAATATTTTATTTTATTCTTTGTATATATTACCTTTAATGTTTTCCTATTTCCTAGAAATACACAATAGATCTGGGAAACCAGGCATGTAAGGGAAATGAAAGTGAATCCATGAAACAGCATTTCATCAGCACTAACCAAAGCAAATGTCTGAATTCTCTTGCTGAAGTAAGTGCGCTCTTTCACTTTCCATAGTAAGAAAGCATCGCTGTACTGAGCACAGATTTGATTTTCCTCAGAGGTGAGAGGAGGAGGGAGGGCCACTGCGACAGAGCCACTTGGGCCCCCAGTCAGTTAGCTCCCCAGGCAGCTCTAGGTTGTTTGGTACCAAAGCACTGGGGCGCAGGTGCTTGGCAAAGAGTCTTGGACGCGCCAGTAAATACTGGCACCTTGTTTCCTGGGGAAATGAACGATACCTTTCCCACTCATTAATCCCTTTCCAAGGTGGGGAGTTTCTATATGCAAAACATGTTTGTGGAACTGATCTAAAAAAAGGCCTTTCCAGACCCAACTTGCAGCTTCCGCCATCTGCACAAGCAGGCCGGGCTCCCTCCGTCGTCCTTCTCCAACAGTAAACAATATCACCCTCAAAGAGCTCTGGGGGTTTGTCCCAATGCCCTCCCCTCTGTGTTCTCTAAGTTGGGGGCTGTGTCTAATCTTTCCTCTGCAGAAGCTTTCCTGCGCCTGTTTGGCTGGACCGGAAGGGCCTCCTTATCGGCATCTTCAGTCTCCTCCCCCAGGCTGAGCACACAATACCCACGCAGCCAGGCAGCCAGGGCGCAGGGCTGCAGCCCACAAGTGGGCCTAAGCACTTCCCCCAGCCTTAGGGACCCAAGGCCTTTCAAGGACAGAGGTGTCTCCTTCTCTGCCAGAAGACTGTCATTCCAGGCTGGACCCTTCCTGCAGCTGTTTAAACAGATTCCCTCCTCACTGGAAGCATGAGAAAAAGTGAAGGGGAAGCAAGTGTCCCCATGCTCTGGAACTCAGACGGGTGAGAATGAAATACAGGAATTCTCCCAGGTTGGTCTCTCAAGTTTGTCCTAGTTCCTGTGTCACTCAAGAGAATGACTATTTGTCTAGAGCCTATGTACATGACACACACCAGCCATTTCATCCTTGAAACAACCCTGTTCCAAGGGCACGGTGGGTAGATTTCTTAGTTACCAATACTAACAATAATCTTTTACATCTATAGAGCACCTCAACTTTGCTAAGTGCTTTCCTGTAAATTATCTTATTATTTGCATCCTGGAAAATTCCTATGCAAAAAGATAGAGTAGAAACTCTCGTTCAACATGGCTCCCCAAGACATACAGACACACACAGCATGCCATCAGCCATCTGTCACCAGTGCCTACAGATGTTCTGTCAGAAATGTAGCTCGAATTCCCCCTTGGCACCACCTTTGTCCCTACCACAGCAACCTGGCTCAGAACCAGCCCAAGGCTTAGCTGTTACCCAATCAGCCTGCCATGGACTTCTAAACAGGTGAAGTATATAAACTGGCACAACTTTCCTCAACAGCAAGTTTTCAATATTCTTCAAAAGCCTTAACAATCATATTCTTTGATCCAACAGTTCTGCTTCTGGGAATTTCTTAAGGAATGATTCCAAGATGTGTACAAAGATTTATTCACAAGAAAGTTCATTCCAATATTACTTAGAATTGACCTCAGAATGGAGAGAGAAGTAAAGCCTCTATCCAAAAATAGAAAAGAGTTACAGTTTTGCATTTTTTGAGCCACATGATGTAACATTATGAAATATATACTTTGAAGTACATTTTAAAATGCTTCCCTCTGAGTAATGGGATTATGGATAGTTTGTTTTCTTCTTCATATGTATCTTTTTTTTAAAGTTTTCTTCAATAAACATGACAGAAATAATACACCTTATTAAAGTATCATAGAGGCTCAATACTAGCGAAGGGAACATGGGACAGACACACATGTACACAGCTAGCGACCATCCACATTCAATTGGCTCTTCTTCGAAAACAGGCTCTAACTAGGTACAAACCAAAAGCCGTAACAGAGTTCAAACCTTTCATGCTGTGAGCTCACTGCTGGGAATTCATTCACTTTAAGGAAAGAACTGAACAAACTCAAAATGCTAAATGTGCAAAAATGTTGATTACATCTTATCTAAAAGAACTGGAAACAATCCAAATGTCCAACAAGGGATAGTTCAGTATGGAACATCAACACCATGGAATGCGGGGCAGCCATTAGAAATGCCAATTATGAAAACTATGTGGAAATATGAAATAATGTTGACAATAGGCTGTAAAATAAGAATACACAAAACTGTGTTTGTCAGGACTGCAGCTATGAAGAATAAGCATGTATGTGAACAAGGACATTTTAAAAGTAAGAGCATGTCATGTTAGGATTATGGGATTACAGGGAGCTTTTTATTTTTTTAAGTTTTGTCCATTTTTTTTTTTAGGTTTTTGCATGCACCATAGACACATATTTTGAAAAGTTTGAAAACACAGAAAAGAGGAAAATCAATTACCAAAAAGAGCACAATCCCTGTCAGCATTTTGACACATTCCTCTTCCCTGTCACTTTTTCCTATGCACTGGGTGATTTGGTTTGGTTTTTACCACTATAATCATGCCAATGTTTTCTTTAAAGCAATTATAAAATCTGTTCAATTTTTAAAAAATAATCAGTGAACTTAACAAAAGTCCTGCCAGAGAACATAGTAGTGGGTTTTTCGAGTGTTTTCAAGAGAACTTACCTAACACAATGTCTGTTTGTCAGCAAAAAACAGACGTATTGCACCATTGTCACAATAGATGGATTGATCAAAGTTCCATAAACACCTGCAGAAGACTCTTAAGCTTATTTCAGTAATCACAGGTCAGGAGCAGAGAGAATACTGTGTTACCGAGGCTGACATAGTGGGAAATTTAGAAGGAATTTTACCAGACTTGGAAGACAAAAAATACAACGATGTACCAAGTTTTCAGATCAGAAAAAAAGCTTGAAGGGAACAAATCCAATTGGTCATTAGGTCTGAAATATTTTACCTCCTTTTCATCTCTCACATCATCTCCAGTCCAGCTGTCCTGACTTCAGTGGGGCCAACCTCTAATACCTTGGCAGCAGCTGCCCTGTTCTTCCTCCATGCCACGTGGACTCCTCCGGGGAGAGACACGGAGACAGGGACAATCACTAAGCAGCGCATGGGCTCTGCTGCCCATGATGTGAGAGTGGGCCCTGGCAAGAGTGAGAGGGGAGGCTGAGCTGGCAGTCGCTACGGAGGGGCTCAGTTTCTGCAGGAGTGTGATGCTTTTGTGCTTTTTGAACAACAGGGCCTCTCCACACAAACCAACTATTCATCTCTTACATGCATTCTACCAGAGACCGCCCTCTGTCCCAAGGCTAGGGGAAAAGCTGCGGCCTTGGGCGAAGTGTGACATGAGACACCACTGCTTACATGGCAAACCTCGCTCAAATACTCCTCACTTCAAGGAGAGAGGTAGCTGTATTTTTTGCCTTAGAGGCTTTTAGCAACTAACTCATGTACAAAATGCAGTGTAATTCCACTGCAACAACATGATCATGTCAATCCCACACTTAAATCTCCTCGGGGGCTCCCGGCTGCCCACACAAAGCTGTCTGTGAGAGGAAGTAAAGTGCCCTGTTGAAGAAGGCAAACTTTGGAGCCAAACTGCCTGACCGAGTCCTGCCTCTGCCCTTTATGTATTGAGCGGCCTTGGGCAGGATCCCTATCCTCTTGGTACCTGTATTTCTTTATTTGTAAACAGGGATAATAACAGTACCTACCTCATAGGATTATGGTGCATATTAAAATAATTAATAAAGAACAAAGAATAAAGTCTGGCAGATAGGAAGCACTCAGTAAATGTTAAGTGCTGTTCCTGTTATTGCTATTGTTGGAGAAAGTTCAACTTCTCTAGCAGGGCATACAGAGCCATCCATGACCTAGGCCCTGCCCATCTTTCTAGCTATTTCCTGTGACCTTTGAGTTACCACTGCCACTGTGATCACACAGCCATGCCAGGCTCCCAGAGGGCAGACCCCAAGGCAGGTTCATCCCTCCACACCTTTGCTCACCTTTCCTCTACAGCCATTCTCTCCTTGTTGGCTGATGAGCAACTATAGATTTCTGAAACCTTCCTTCCTCTTCCATGTGGATTAGCCACTCCTTCCTCTGTGCCTCCACTATGTTCTATTCAGACTCTCTTCATAGATACTTTATTATCCTCATTGATTTATGAATCCTGTTTCCCCCACTAGACTTTAAAGACAGAGGCCCCTATGAATTCTTAACCGTATCCCCATTTCCTGGCACTCAGTTGACCCTAAATACTTATTAAATAAATGCAAAAGAAATATTGATCAGAACACACAAAAGTCGGGAAAGCTTTTCAGAGAAACTAAACACCAGGATTTGGAAGTCAAATCCCAAAACACTGACTCGAAGGAAAGTTAATTGGAAAAGATCATATAACCAAAGAGAAGAAGAATATTATGATCTCCCAGGAGAAACCTTGTTTGTAATGCCAAACCTTGTTGTAATGCAGTTGTCTCTGTGTATATTAGGGGATGGGGACAGAAGTGACATTGATAATGGTTCTAAACTAGCTGATGTCAACTATTCATTGAACAGTACTTTTTAAACCTTTTCTTCAGAAAAAAAAATGTGAAGTTATAGCTGATTGGGAAGTACCTTTCACCTTGTCCAGAGTGTAAACTGTCTCAATATAAAAATACTACGGGGATCCGGACTGTAAGAAAGAGAATGAATCTTTGTTGAAAATCTATAATAAGCCAGATGCTTAAAAAATAATATATTTTAGGGGCATCTGGGTGGCTCAGTCAGTTTAGCATCTGACTTCAACTCAGGTCATGATCTCACGGTTCCTGCTGACAGTGCAGAGCCTGCTTGGGATTCTCTCTCTCTCTCTCTCTCTCTCTCTCTCTCTCTCTCTCTGTCTCTCCTCCACTCACACTTTCTCTCTCTCTCAGAATAAATAAATAAACTTTAAAAATATATATATTTTCTATTCATTAAATATAATATGCTGGGCACAGAACTATTCACTTCACATGCATTATCAAGTTTGATAGTGTAAGTCCTTAACAACTGTGAGACATAAGTATTAGGCTCTCCATTCTACAGTTGAGGAAAACATGCTCACCCATCCCATTCATTAGTAGTGGGCATCTACCATGTGCAAGTACTGATCCAGGACTACAGGATACAGCAATAAACAGACAGAGCTGCCCCACTTCATAGAATATGCATTTCAGTTGGGCAGCAGAGCAATGAATGAATGGAGAAATGAGCATATATATTAATGAACAAGAAAAATATCAGATAGCAACAAGTACAGGTAGAGAATTAAAATAAGAAGGGACAGAGTGACTAGACAGTAATTTTATTATTTTTTAAATTTTTTAATGTTTATTTTTGAGAGAGAGAGAGAGAGAGAGAACAAGCAGGGGATGGACAAAGAGAGAGGGAGACACAGAATCTGAAGCAGGCTCCAGGCTCTGAACTGTCAGTACAGAGCCCGACGTTGTGTTTGAACCCATGAACTGTGAGATCATGACCTGGGCCAAAGGCAGACACTTAATGGACTGAACCACCCAGGCGCCCCTAGACGGCAATTTTAGAGTGGGATGTCAGAGAAATCCTCTCTGATGTGGCTATATTTACAATGAGATTTGAGCAAGAAAGAACCAAGCACATGCATATTGGAAAAAGAGCATTTCAGGCTGAAGAAGAGCTAGGGCAAAGGCCCTAAAATGAGAATGGGCTTGGCAAGTTCAAGGAACCAAACCAGCACAGTAAGGCTGAGTCCACGAGGAGAGGGCTGAGTGAGTGACATGGGGCAGGTCCAGAGACCTTGGTCCACCAAGGCATGGAGTGTGGATTTCATTCTGAGTGCAATGGGAGGCCAGCTACAAGGGGACGGGTAGGGAGTGTGGCACAAACTAATGACCAGTTTTAAAGATTTCTCTGATCTCTGTAATGGAGGGTATAATGAGTGGTGTGGATACAAGCAGAAGCAAGGAGTCTAGTTAGGGGGTCACTGCACATGGTCTAGGTGGAGGATGATATGACTTGGACTAAGGTGCTGATGGTGGAGATGTGGGAAGCAGATACATTTGGGAATGTTTCTGAAGCCAGAGAAGATAAGACTTGCTGAAAGAATGGATGATGATGGGGAAGAAAAAAAAGAAATCAAAAGCAATGCCTAGATTGGCTTCAGCACTGAGGGGGGACAGTAGCACCACTTACTGGGGTCGGGAAGATTGAAGGAAGAACAAGTTTCAGGTGGAGACAAAGTCAAGAGTTCACTTTCGGCCATGTTAAATGTGCAATGCCTCTTAGGCATCTATTTGGACATGAGTCTGGAGCTCTAGAGGAAGTTTGAGGATAAAGATACAAATTTGAAGGTCATAGGCAAATGGATGTTATTGAAAGTCATTGGATTAGAAGAGGATATCTATTCTCTATCTCAGAGAAGGGAAGGAGACCATTGCAGAATATGGAGCATGTTACCACTTAGAGGTGGAGGACATAAGGAGGAGAGCCTAGGGAGGTAGGAAGAGACCCAGGAAAGTAGAGTCCAAGAAAACAGTGAAATCAGTCTTGTCGAATGCTGCTGAGAAAATGAATAAGATTAAAAGAAAGCAGTGGCCTTCAACTTGGTCACATGAAGGTCATTCATTGAATGACATTGGCAATAGTCCTGGTGGGACAATGGAAAAAGATTAGAGGGAGGGAAAGGTATCAAAGCCCAAACTGTGGACAACCTGAAAGTTTTACTGAGAAAAGGAACAAAGAAACTTGAAGACAGTTAGAGGGGGATATAATGTCAACAGAGGTGTAAATTACATAATGAATTTATTTGGCAATAGTTAAGGGACAAAATTAGAAAACATTTTGGGATTTTGGATGGGGGGGTTGTTTATTTTCAGATAAGAAATACTGGAGCATGGTTATTTGCTACTGAGAATTACCTAGTGATGAGGGTAAATCTGATGAGGGCAGAGAGAAGGGGCATAATTACAAGATCAAAGATCTATAAGATTTATTCTTAACAAAATTCATAATGTGCCCAAGGTAGAAGAATTGGTAGTCTGGGAAGCTGGGACACTAACCCAGATCTATTCTGACTCGTAAATGCATCCTTTTTTTCACAGCATTCACTGTAATAAATACAGTAGCATTTACAAAAGATCCCAATTCCAGGCTCTGAAGATAATCAGTATCTAGTTAGGAGGACTCTTACGAGAACTTGGGAGAGCCAACACAAACAAACACCCCCTTCTATATAAGCAAGCTCAGTTCAACACACAGACTGTCAAATGTCATTTCCACTTACACATCTGGTTGTCGTTCTACTATCTACAGGAACTTCAGTTGTTTCCCTTATATATTTGGAGTGCTTCTGAGGAGAGGACAGGGATACCGAGACAAATTACAGTGCAGTGTAAGGGAACACTGTTGAATAAACTCTCTAGTGACGATAATAAAGTAATAAAAATATGATTTCAATGCCAGTTGTGTGTTTTGCAAAAGTAAAGATGGGAACTGAGGTATGTGATCATTTGTTTCTCTCTTCTTTACACAGCCATCTCAGGAAGCAAGTGACCGTGATTATATCAGGAAGTGGCCTCCCCTCAACTGTTTCCCAGGCCCACTCCTGCCCTCCCACATGGCGCACAGCCTCACTTTTCTCTCACCTGGCTTCCTGTTATCTGTTCTAGTTTCTCTCAGGGCAATATAAATGTCATCTCCCCCATGAATTCCTCCCTAATCTCTCCTTCTCTGAACTTTTATAGCACTAAGGACCAGTACCACATAAATTTGGCTCTTCATAATATGAAGTCTTAAAACTATTCTCTGATTCAAATATCAGAGTGAGAGTAAATACTCTTCAGTCTGTTGGCCATTGTTACTTTGAGAGGTAGCTCAGTAGTATAAACATTCAGATGGATCTGAGTTGAAATTGTGGCTCTGTTCCAACTCTAACAAGCTAAGTGATCTCGGGTGAGTCACTTTCTGAACCGTGGCTCCCCTACCTAGGATGGGAATAATACTACCACTGCCCACCACCTGGGTATGTGTCTAAAATATGCTGGGAGGCACCTGGGTGTCTCAGTTGGTTAAGTGTCTGGCTCAGGTCATGATTTCATGGTTTCATGAGTTCAAGTTCCAAGTCAGGCTCTGCACTGCTTGGGATTTACTGCTCAGTGCAAAGCCTGCTTGGGATTCTCTCTCTCCCTCCCTCCCTCCCTCTTTGCCACTCCAAGTCAGGCTCTGCACTGCTTGGGATTTACTGCTTAGTGCAAAGCCTGCTTGGGATTCTCTCTCTCCCTCCCTCTTTGCCACTCCCCCACTCATACTGTCTCTGTCTCACTCAAAATACATAAACTTTAAAAAATTTAATAACCTTAAATAAAAATAAAATAAAACATGCTGGGCAGTTTGCTCTTCGGCTGAAAACTACAAACCCACAGTTTTCAAAATCAAGTCTGAAATGCTTCAACCTGTTCACAACATCCTGTCAGCTTCTCCTCATTCCTAGCCTACCTCACATTTCCTACGCTGGTGACAACGAAGTCATCCCGATATCTCTCACCCCATGCTTTGCCTTTGGTCCCTTCAGTCCCTGCACCTTCATGCCACCTTGCTCAGGTGTCACTCTCCCCCTGCAATCTGGGCTTGTCACCTTCCACCCCTTCCCCCACACAGGTTAGGTTCTCCTGTTTGGTTCTCCCATATTACCCCAATCATAGCTTCATTCCTGCACTTACCCCATTGTTATATATTTACAGGACTATTTACTCCATGAAACCAGGGTTCCCTGAAGGAAAGGACTGAACTTTATTCATTTTGTATCCCCAGGAGCACAGAACCTGCTGCATAAAGGTACTTATTTCTACTCCACCATTCTGATGCCTGTCTCTTCATCTATGAAATAGGAATAATATCACCTACTTGAAGGGATGGAATTAAGTTTAAATATTCATTTTACCACAGGGTGTCTGGCATACAGCCAGCCATCAGTACATTTGATTTATATTCTCAGCATCTCCTGATTTGGCCTTCTTATTCTGTCCTTTAGGAACAGGCTCTTCAACTGACCTTGTGTCCTTCCTGTGAGCCCTCTCCCCCATCCATATGAGGGTCCCAAGCTCCAGATCTGTCTGGAGTTCGCACCCCTGCCAGTGCCCTCTGAACTCCGAGGATGACTTAGCTAAGGCACCAGTGCAGTACTGCATACATTTCTCGAGCACCTGTGTGCAAGGCAATGTCTCAGATGCAGCAGAAGTGACACAACATGTACAGGGCGCCTGGGTGGCTCAGTCGGTTAAGCGTCCGACTCTTGATTTCGGCTCAGGTCATGATCTCACAGTTCATGAGTTCGAGCCCTGCATCGGGCTCCCCAAGTTGGGCTCCCGGTGTCGGGCTCCATGCTGCTTTGGGATTCTCTCTCTGCCTCCCTTGCGTCTGTCTCTCCTTTCTCTCTCTCTCTCTCTCTCTCTCTCTCTCTTAAAATAAATAAATAACCATTAAGAAAAAAACAAGTGATACAACATATACAAGGAATTTATGATGTACTAGGGGGTAAGGGAAGAGGTAGGGAGACAATAAGACACATGAAGGCAGTACAATTCAAAGAAGAAAAAAGTTATGTATCTCTGGGGGAATTCAGGAAAGCCTTAGGGGAAGTGGCATTTCAACTAGAGCTCAAAGAGCTTAAGGGGCTGTTTCCAGAGTTGTGTGTTTCCCACAAAACATAAAACTGAAATGCTCCTCCTCTGATGAAAAGTAAGGTATATTTAGGAAATGCTGCCTACTGAATGCCCCTCTGTGACATTCACAATGCATAGTAGCAAGGCTCTGACAAGTCCTGAAGTACGGAACCCTATTTAAGTGTGTTTAATCCAGCATCCCAAATTTGTTTGACCTATAGTTCTCCATTTCTTTCCTCCCAGAGGCTATATATAGCATTTTGAGTAACATACTTGAAAAAACTACAGGTTAAATGTTACGCTTTTAAAGTTACGTATTTGCATTTTAACAGGACCTCTGCTAGATCATATTTTAACGTCAGATTTTTAAAAACAATGTAATCAGAAATTTAAAAAATTCTTCTGGCATTTCATCCAAAAGGAAAAAAGCAATGAAAGACCTTGCATAACTAAGTTGCTGTCAAGACAGAACAAATGGACTCCACTAGGGTAAAGTGACGTGCAGACCACAAGCCTTTCTATCGAGGGAGGGAAGGAAGGCATTTCTGCTGGAGTCCATTCCTTCTTTGGTAGGATGTTTACACTCCTATGGGGGGAGGACTCTGGAGCGGGAGTGGGCTCCCCCTTCCCCTCCCCTTCCCCTCCCTCTCCCCGCTCGACCTGCTGACTGGGTAAAAAACACCAGACTTGAAAGCAAAGGGAACAACATTGCATAACAACAAGCCGACTAGGCCTGTTTCCCTCCTTAATATTTAGCAAACAGCAGTGCCCGCAAAGGGGCAGTTGGAAAGGGGCATTGTATGCTTCTCTGTCCTTACCCTGGAGGCGACGTGCTCAATTATCCAGCCTGTGAGTTAACAAATGTTTACTGGGAGTCAGGCACGGTGCTCATGATACAGAGAGAAACAACACGTAGCCCTGCTCCCAAGTCCTGCCCACAGGCCAACAGGGAAGGCAGGCAGGTAACCACACTGCAATGCAGCAAAGTGTAAGCAAACAATTCTATAATAAGAGGTGAGTGCAAAATGCCAGTGAGGCACAAAGGCAGGCAGGCGCTCCTTCCCTCTGCCTGGGCTTAGGGTCAGAAGAGAGGTGTATTATAATAAGAAGATTTCTCTCAGTTCTTAGAAGATTGGAAAGGACCTTTCCTGGCAAATCTATCTATCTATCTATCTATCTATCTATCTATCTACTTAACTACCTACCTACATATCTGTCCAGGGTCAAGGTTTGAGTAGAATCAGATAGGATAGGGGTGTCTGGATGGCTCTTGTCAGTTAAGTGTCTGACTTTGGCTCAGATCATGAACTCATCATTAGTGAGTTCGAGCCCCACGTCGGGCTCTGTGCTGACAGCTCAGAGCCTGGAGCCTGCTTCGGATTCTGTGTCTCCCTCTCTCTGCCCCTCCCCTGCTTGTACCTGGTCTCTCTCTCTCTCTCTCAAAATAAGTAAACATTAAACAAAACTTTTTTTAATTAAAAAAAAAATCAGGTGGTAGGATAAAAGCAAAACGGAAAAGAAAAAAGTGGGGGAGCAGCTGATCTTCCTAAGAAGGTGTACGCTGAACAGCTGCATCTAATCTCACTTACTCCTGAGACCCGACAAAAATTCAGCAGAGACTTTTTTTTTTCCTAATAACAAAACCGTTCAAGTACAGGGAAAGAGGAGAGAAGATAATGGTGTCAAATTTTGGAATCTTGGGAAACAGATGAGCAAGTAACTGACAGCAGACTCAAGGAATCTGAATCTAAACCAGATGCAGGAAAAGCTGAGTGTGCGGCTGACTGAAACCACAGAGTCCTCGCCAGGCCCGGGACTGGCAGTAACGCTCACTCCTGGAGCAGGGGGACAGGATGTAAAAATAAAGAAAACAGTGAAAGCTGCTTGAAAAGAAGTTAAATCCTTAGATCCTTCTCCTCACTGACAGAATTCTGGAGGCTTAGACACTAGACAGCATAAAACAGAAATATCTAGTATTTGTTTTAAAATTATCTAGGGGAAAGGGTTGATGGGGACACGGATGAAACAAAAATGTCTGTGAAGCGATCATTGGTGAACTGGGGTGATAGGAACATGAGGATTCATTGCACTATCCTCTCTACTTTGTAGTCTTTGGAATTTTCCATAATAAAAAGTAAGAGTGGCTCTGGTCCAGGAATACCCAGCGTGGTTAAAAAGGAACATAAAAAAGACAAGGGCACTATGTCTGGTGAAGGTGAAATACAATAGATTTTCCTAGTTCCTCTCCTCTAGAGATTTCCCTCTTCCCTCTCCAGCCAAAGAAATGAGGAAGACTCTCCTCCCCGGTAAATGCAACCAAGGAAAAACCTCAGATTGCAGCCTTAGGGGCTCTGAACAAACAGCCCACCCAGATCACACTATAGTGAAGCCCACAGTTAATGATCTCCATCCCATACTCAGTCTGACAGCTTTTTTGTTTTGTGACAGCTTTATATAACTCACATACTCAATTTGCCCTTTTAAATGTAGCGTACAATTCAAATGATTTTTAGCATATTCACAGAGTTGTACAACCATCACCACTGGGATGGTTTATTAAGATATAATATTAAGTTTTATTAAAATATAACTCACTCGATTCACTCTTTTATTTATTTTTTGTTTGTTTGTTTTTTTAATTTTTTTTTTTAACGTTTATTTATTTTGGGGACAGAGAGAGACAGAGCATGAACGGGGGAGGGGCAGAGAGAGAGGGAGACACAGAATCAGAAACAGGCTCCAGGTTCTGAGCCATCAGCCCAGAGCCTGATGCGGGGCTCGAACTCATGGACAGCGAGATCGTGACCTGGCTGAAGTCGGAGGCTCAACCGACTGCGCCACCCAGGTGCCCCTCGATTCACTCTTTTAAAGTGTACAATTCAGTGGTGTTTAGTATAGTCACAGAGTTGTACAACCACCACCATGATCAATTTTAGAACATTTTATTACCCCAAAGAAAGCCTTAAACCGATTAGCAGTCACTCCATCCATATCCCCCACCCACCTCTAGCCGCAGGCAACTACTAATCTATTTTCTGTCTTTATAGATGTGCCTATTTTGGACATTTCATATAAATGAAATCATACACTATGTGGTCTTTTGTGAGTGGTTTCCTTCACTTACCATGTCAAGGTCTCGACAGATTTTTTTTTTTTTTATCACTCCCTCTCCTTGCCCCCAACCTTAATGAGACCACACAGCCAAGGATCACATTCAGAGTAATATCTTGGAAAAGTCTCTGATGAAGATACAGACCACAGAAAATACACAAAAGCAACTGGAAGGAAACACATACTATATGAGGCAGGGAACAAGGTGGGAGGGACCTACCATTAATATTCTCACAAAAATGATATAAAATTGCAGCCATGAAATGAAAATAGGATGCTATATAAAGGAAACACCAAGAGAACAAAAAAGAGCTCTTGGAAATTGACAACTTAATAGCAGAAAAAAAAAATTCGATAAAAGGATTGAAAGATTAAGTTCACAAAATCTTCTGGAGAGGAGAATCACAAGGCAAAGGTATGGAAAATAGGAGAAGCTAAGAATATTCTAGAGGTTCAGTATAGGAGGTCCAATATCTATCTGACTAAGAGAAATTCCCAACAAAGAACAGAAAAAAAAAAAAAGAAGAAAAATTATAACAACATAATTCAATAAAACTTTGAAGAACTAAGGGGTGCAGGTTGCCAAATTCAAAGGGCCCAGCACACAAAACACAGTGTGAAATTTCAGAAAACTACAGACAGAAGATTGTAAAAGCCATCAGTAGGAAGAAAAGCAAACAAACAGGCTATATACAAAGAATAAGAAATTCAAATGCTTCCAACTTCGTAGCAGCATCAATAAAAACAAGTCAATGAAGCAATACTCTCCAAATTCTGAAGAAAAATGATTTCCAACCAAACTATCAACTGTGAGAATAGAACAAAAGTATTTTCAGGTATACGAGATCTCAGAAATTCACATTCCATTTACCTAAGAAGTTCCTGAAGGATGTCCTTCACCAAGGACTGAGTAGAGGCAGTCAGCACAGAACCCCAAAATGACTACCACATGAAGAAGCCAACCAGAGTAGAAGTAAAACTCAAGGGACAGACATTGAAGATGGCCATCATCAAATTTCCCACTGCCATTAAGCCCTCTTTGGAATTGCTGATCTAAATATTTTTAATATTTGATTATAAAATTTTCAAACATGCCGAAAAGTAAGCCCATGATACTCATCACTGACTTCATATATGAACACTTTGGCCTTTTTCTATTTTTTCTTTGTTTAAATGTTTTAAAACAAATTCCACATCATATCATTTCATCTCTATATACTTCAGAACTCACCTCTACATTACCCATTCTCTAACATCACAGTACTATTATCATACTTAGAAAAATTAACAGTGACCCCCTGATATCAGTCCATAATAAAATTTCCCTAACATTTCAACAATGCTTTTTTACAATTAGACTGTTATGGGCTGAATCATGTCACCCCTGACCCCCAAATTTATATGTTGAAGCCCTAAGTGTCAGTACCTCAGAATGTGACTGTAATTGGGCCTTTAAAGAGGTAACTTTGTTAAAATGAGGCCTTTAGGGTGGTCCCTCAACCAATATGACTGATGTTCTTATAAGAAAAAAAAAAAAAACAGATTAGGACATATAGAGAGACACTGGGGCCATGTGTGTGCAGAGGGATAACTATGTGAAGAGGGAGGAAGAGGGTAACATCTCTAAGCCAAAGAGAGAGGCCTCAGGGAAAATCAGCCTGCCAGCACCTTAATCATTGCCTCCAGCAATGGGAAAAAAAATAAATTTCTGTTGTTTAAGCTACGCAGTATGTGGTATTTTGTTATGGCAGCTGTAGCAAACTAATACATAGACTATCTGAATCAAAAAAAAAAAAGATTCATTTATTACATTGATTATAATTTTTAAGTCACATTATTATTTTTTCATGCCATTGACTTGTTGCAAATGTCGAATCAGTTGTCCAGCACTCTGCATTTATCTATTTGCTTCCTTAGAGTATAACTTAATTTTTTCCATCTTTCTGATAAATCAAAGTTAGCTTTAGAGGGTTGATTAGATTTAGGGGTCATTTTTTTTTTTAACGTTTTTATTTATTTTTGAGAAAGAGAGAGACAGAGCATGAAGGGGGGAGGGGCAGAGAGAGAAGGAGACACAGAATCGGAAGCAGGCTCCAGACTCTGAGCCATCAGCCCAGAGCCCGATGTGGGGCTCGAACTCACGGACCGCGAGATCCTGACCTGAGCTGAAGTCGGACGCTTAACCGACTGCGCCACCCAGGCGCCCCTAGGGGTCAATTTTTAGGTAAGAAAATTCCATAGATGGTATTGCACATTCTCTTTTTAACCAGGCAAAGAACGATGGGTAAAAGAGTTGGTCCCAACTCTTTTCTGATTCCATTTGCCTTGACCTTGTGTTAGTGAAGTGCCTGCTCATCTCCTCTATGCTGTCCATGTGGGTTAGCTGATGGCATTCACTTCATCCCACAGACGAGTTTTGCTCTGACCTAATCCCTAGAGCTGGAGGTAGGTCACAGAGAAATAAGAGATAGAAAAGATAGAATAGTCCACTCTGTGACCATATCCTACTAGATGTCCAGTGCCTGACCCACAGTATAGCCTCATCAGATGTCCTGATAATGGTGGGCTTTAAATTTCCTAGGATCCACTTATAATCTTGCCCACCAACTTCCCCATCAGGACCTTCTGTAACCCCTAGGAAAGCTAAAGTCAAACTATGAACCCAAATCAGCTCATTTTTAGACCTAATAGTGGCACTATTGCCCTTTTCTTACAAAGCTTGCTAGACTTGTACTTGCTCCTTGTTTTAAAAAACTAACCAATATACAATTTAGTAATACAAACATGTGTGGTTAAACCATTTTAAAAGTAAGGGAATGATCAACACAAAAGTCAAGATAACCACTGCCTGTGGTGAAGAGAAAAGGGGACATGATTTGGGGGCAGAAGGTATACAAGCAGCCACTAAGGTCAATAACATTCAATTTTATAAGCTGAATGATGGATGTACGATTTTCATTTTATTGTTCTTATTTGAGCTGTAAATCCATATTTGGAACACTTTTTGGTATATAGGATATGTTCCATATTAACTTTGTGAGCAGTCCACTGTGGCTAGAACACAGAGGTTTGAGAGTAAATGGAGAAAAGACTGGAAATGGGGTTTTACTGTGAAGGCAAATGGCAGCCTCAGTGCTGCTCTCTTGGGAGTCAGGGGACATTTATACCCAAGATCAATTAAATGGCCTTCTCATGATCTATCCATCAAGAATGACAGGAAAACCCCTTTTTTTTCTTCCTACTAAGTTACCAAGCAATGAAGTATCTGACTTTGTGAGCATCTCACTGGGAAACATAATAATATGGTTTTGATGTATTTTTCCAGTGAAAGAAGATACAGCTTGCCCTAGGGAACACATTCGCCTCAACTTCTTAAATGACACAAAGCTGGGAGGGATGTAGAACAAATGTTTTAGATGACAGAATTGGGATATATCTTGGTGAGCTGGAGTGACAGGTCAAACCTAGCGCACTTTAGAACAACATCTACCACTTACTGAGAACATATGATATGCCACAAGCTTTACATAATTTATCCCCCGGAAGCAAGTTGCCTGAGATCACAGAACAAGTCAATAGCAGAGTCATCATTTGAACCTAGACTTTCAGATTCAAATTCTAATCTCAAGTGAGATTTCTTTAACTACTAGAAATTAACTCTTAAAGAAGTGAGTCTTCTCTACTTCAGTCTGTCACCCTCTACTTCAGTCTGCCACCCAACCCCCACCCCCTTGGGCATGTAAGGGTATAAGCACTTCAGAAAAATGATTAGATCAGACTGACTTCATTCATTGATGTAACATTTGGGGACCCTCTGACAGCTGCCAGGAAACCTCTATCTATCTGCCCTGAAAAGCAAGCCTGTCATCAAGGGTCATCTGTAAGAGGATTCTCTCTGCTACCCATTCCCAGCTGGGCTATGTCTGCTCCCCCATCTGTATTTAAGAGTTTCTAACACTCAAGCTCTGTAGTTGTAGACAGAGGGCTCCTATCACAAAGACTGCTGAGCAAGACCCCTTAGCCAGCCTGTTCTCCACCTTCAATTTTCTCTCATCCTCAGAGCCACTGTGACTTGATGGGTGTGGGTAGCCGAGAGAACAGCATAACCACCTCCAGCTCACAGTCATATCCAATGAGCAATCCCGAAAGACAGCCAGAGAATTTTAATGAAAACCAGAAAAGTCTTGGCCACTATGTCCAACTGCAGTTCAGGCCCAATAGCCCCTCCCCCTTCAGCTAAGAATCCCTGAACCAGTTTTACCCCCAAGAGCAGGGAGGAAAATCCATTCCGCATTCAGCAACATATTCCAAGGTAGCCACTTTCCAGGGTCATTTAGGTGAGAGGCAAGGCACATGCTGATTGCAGGAGGACCCAGGGACCCTGAGGAGCACAGGGTACAGCAGCAGCAGATCTGAGCCAAAAGATTATGAAACAGTCTATTTAAAAAAAAAAAAAAGCTTTTCCTTCTGCCAAAGCTGTCTGAACACAGCTGCATACAAGGCTAGTGAGGAATCTTAACAAGCTTAAAGGGACCGTATTTCAGATACTCAAGAACCAAAGGTGGAAGAAATGAGTATTTTGAGCACTTACTACGTGTCAGGCACTCTGATCTCATTCGACCTTCACTATGAGGTGGGAATTATAAACTGCATGTGACAGATAAAAACACTGACTGAGAGGCTAGATAAGTTGTCCCAGGCACATAGCTGGCAAAGGGAGAACCAAGGCCCAAAGTTCAATATGGGTGAGGCTCATCTGGAACAAACTCAAAATTCCAACCTGTCCCACCTAATAAAGAGAAAGATCATTTATTGAACATCAGCTATGTGCCTGGAACTAAACTAAGATTTTTCATGTACTGTATCATCTGATCCTCACAATGACCAGATAAGATAGGGAGTCATTATTATCCCCATTTTATTTATTTATTTTTTTAGTGTTTTATTTATTTTTGAGACAGAGAGAGACAGAGCATGAGTGGGAGAGGGGCAGAGAGAGAGGGAGACACAGAATCCAAAGCAGGCTCCAGGCTCTGAGCTGTCAGCTCAGAGCCCGATGCAGGGCTCGAACCCACAAACCGTGAGATCATGACCTGAGTCGAAGCTGGACACTTAACCAACTGAGCCACCCAGGTGCCCCAATCCCCATTTTAGACGAGAAGCTAATGCAAGATGTTAAGTAACTCAGCCAAGGTCATGATGTGAATCTAGGGATGTGAATCTAGGTCTAACTAATTCTAGAGCCTCATGTTAAAATACTCACTCTTACCAACCTACCGGAGAAACCAACCAAACATGTTGCATAAAGACTTCAGCCCTCCTTCCCAGCAGGTTATCCATGTTACAGGGTTACCTTTCAATTCCTCTAGCACTCCTCGGTGGGGGCACAGAATCACTGCCTCTGGGAAGACTGACAGTGATATCTGCACCTTCCCATGGACCGGGAGCTCTGTTGGCACTGCATGTGTGAAGAAGACGGCTCCCAGCATGATTCGGAGAGGCCTGTGAGTAGAGAAGCTGACAGCTCCTTTTTGCAGGCTCCGCGGCACAGGCCCACCCACCTCACAGCAACTCCTCCCGCCCCCCCCCCCCCCCAACAGCTCACAGGCCTATTTGGTATTCTTAACAGTAGACCATGTGCCTCCTCTCAGAGCAACTGTGATTTCCCAAAGGAGACAACTGTCTAGACAGAGCATCCCAATCCATCTTGACAAGAGATGGGCCACACAATGTCAGGTTTGATCATTTAGGTTTCTGGGGTGGAATGTTCAGCACCCCAGTGAAGGCTCTGGGCCTGGCACTTCTGGGTTATCAGACTGAGTGTCATGCAGCACAACTGCGGATAACCAGAGTTAGCACTTCACAGCCAGGCAAGTGTAACCTGAGGGGAGTCGCAGGCATCTTATGGGTCATGCACTCCCAGGCACACCACAGAAACAGTTCTGTAAATCAGGTTCAAACTTGATAGAATGCTTCCACACATCGCAATTAAGCACCAGGCTTTGTGGGAGACTGAACACCTAATATGTGCCAGGTACCATGGCAGGTACATCCATGGCCAATATCTTAATTAATATTCACAACATTCTGTGAGGTAGATAGGATTGCTTTTTTTTTTTTTTTTTTTGGATAAGATTGCTTTTATACAGATAAGGCAACTGAAACCCAGAAAGGTAATATGATTTGCCCCAAATCTCACAGGAAGTGGCAACTTCAGAATCAAATCCATTCTTTTTTTTTAAATTTGTAAATGTTTATTATTTATTTTTTGAGAGAAAGAGACAGAGCACAAGCAAGGGAGGGGCAGAGAGAGAGGGAGACACAGAATCAGAGGCAGTCTCCAGGCTCTGAGCTGTCAGCACAGAGCCTGATGTGGGGGTCGAACTCACAAACTGCAAGACAATGACCTGAGACAAAGTCAGACGTTAAACCTACTGAGCCATCCAGGCACCCCAAATCCTTTCTTAATATGACTCCAACACCCTTACATCCAGTCAATCATGAGGCTACTTATTTATCCTGCAGATATTTATTGAGTACCTTCTAAGGGCAGCAACTATGCCACTTGTAGAAGCTGTGGCTGCTAACACGACATCCTATGTCCAGTCACTGAAGAACTTATGTTCTCAAGAGAAGCAGTACAGATCTGAAAGGCAGGTACAAACTAATGAGATTAGGGCCTCTGATGAGTGATCAGAGCAGGCCTGTCTGAGGAAGTGGTATCTGAGCTGAAACCTGAAAAATGAAAATGAGCCAGCTATTTGCAAAGCTCGGCAAAGGGCACAGGCAGAAGTACCAAGAAGTGCAAAGGCTGGCTGCAGGAAAAGGCTTGGCATGTCTAGAGAACATAAAGGCCCCCAGGGACCAATGCTGAACGAACAACAGGGAAGAAAGAATGTTTCAGATGACGCAGGGCCTGTTGACCACAGAAAAGAGTCTGGATTTTGTTGTAAGGGCAATGAGAAGCCAAAGAAGAGTTTTGACTGGGGGGGGGGGGGGGGGGGGGGGGGGGGGGGGGGGGGGGGGGGGGGGGGGGGGGGGGGGGGGGAGCAGGTGGCATGATCTGATTTGTTCTTTAAAGAGATAATTCTGTTTGCTTTGTGCAAGGACGGGTCAAGAGTTAGGAATCAGGGGAGATGGGCGCCTGGGTGGCTCAGTTGGTTAAGGAGCCAACTTCACTTCAGGTCTGTCGTTCGTGGGTTCGAGCCCCACATCAGGCTCCGTGCTGACAGCTTGGAGGCTGGAGCCTGCTTCAGATTCTCTGTCTCCCTCTCTCTTCTGTTCCTCCCCCACTCGCACTCTGTCTCTCTCTCTCTCTCTCTGAAAAATAAATAAAACATTAAAAAATTAAAAAAAAAAAGGAATGAGGGTAGAAATGATGTGGCTTAGACCAGGGTGATGGTAGTAGAGATGGATTTTGTATTTGGAGATAGGACTGAAAAGAGTAGCTGATGGACTATATGAAAATAGTGAAGGGAGCAAACTCCTAGGTACCTAGCTTGGCCAACTGGGTGGATGGTGGTACCATATATAATGAGAAAGACTGAAGGAAAAGCAAAATGCTCATGAGATAGCCATGGTTTTTATTCTCTGTCACACCAAGAAGAAAAAAAGAGTATACCCAGTTGTGTTTGTTCTGGGGAAGCTGTAAATGAAAGGCTTGAAGCTGCTCAACCTGGTGAGGAGGTATTGGGAATGAAAATGGAGAGTAAACAGCAAGAATCTGAAAGGCTGCCTTAGGAAATAGGGGTTCTGCTTATTTCACGTGGCTATCCACTACCACGCTGGGACCCATGGGCAGAAGGCACACGTAGGGGAAGCTCAGTTGGATGTTGGATGGAGAAGGACAGTCTCATGGTGAGAGTTATGGAAAGGGGAATGAGCTGCCTCAGAGTGATGATGACTTCCCTGTCAATGGAAGCATTAAAGAATAAACCAATGACTTCTTGGCTGGATGGTTAGAGAGAAAATTCAATAATTGGGTGGGCAAATCCTTCTAAGCCCTAGAATTCTGTGGTTTTAAGATAAAATCGTTATTAATCTGCCCTTTAGGACTGGAGCTTCCCCGACCAGGAAGAACTTCCTTAGTATGTCCTACCTTTTAGAAGGCAAATGAGAAGAATATTAGTTGATTTCAGCCACTAAAAAGAGACTCCTAGTTTACTTCTAAGTATCCTACAAGATGCTGAAAGGCTTTCCGTGTAGTTCTGTAAAAGGCACAAGTTATGAATCAGATATCCCAGATATGCAATTTATTAGCTCTGTGACCTGTGGCAAGTTATTTAAGTCCTCTGAGTCTCAGTTTCTCTCTTTGAAACAAAGTTGGAAGACTAATGGCTAGTTCAGGATGTTCGCTGTGAGGACCAAAGTCCAGTACTGACCCATCACAGCAAGTAATAACGATAACCAACACTTATCGAGTCATTGCTATCTCCTAGCATATGCTCTGTGCTCTCTGTGCATTGTTTTGCATCTAATCTTTACAACATTCCAGAAGGCAGATATTATTATTATTATCCTTATTTTAAAGAGTAAAGAGGGGCGCCTGGGTGGCTCAGTCAGTTAAGCGTCCGACTTCGGCTCAGGTCATGATCTCACGGTCTGTGAGTTCGAGCCCCGCGTTAGGCTCTGTGCTGACAGCTCAGAGCCTGGTGCCCATTTCAGATTCTGTGTCTCCCTCTCTCTCTGCCCCTCCCCTGTTCATGCTTTGTCTCTCTCTGTCTCAAAAATAAATAAACGTTAAAAAAAATTTAAAAAAAAGAGTAAAGAGTTCTAGAGATAAAATAACTTACCCAACAGTCAGATAAGTAGTAATTGCTCAAATTAGGAAGAAACAAGCAAACTTCAACAAAAATGAAAAGAAAAAGAAAGGATATGTATTTCAATAGATGTTTAGATATTTAAAAAATGTAATAATCTACTGTGGAATTTAATTCACTTACTAGACATTTAGTAAATACTTATTCAACATATAACGAATAACTGAATGATTAAATGATCCCAGAAAACATATATTGAGTTATTAGCAGGCACAGCATTAAAAAACTAGGGTTACACAGAATTTACATTAATTTAATTGAGAGGTTGCTGTGAAAACCACAACCTTCAAATCACAGATAAATTCTAAGATATTAATCCATACTCCATGGAAAAAGGTCCTAAGAAATGCCATTCTCAGACCAAAAGAAGCCAGAATTAGTTGTTTTTTCTTTGGGAAGTCCAACTGTAGCTGAAAATTAAGACCACGCAAATAGAAGCCAATGGAGGAGATAGTCTCAAAGGTAAGATGAATAAAACTTCAATAGGAAGCAGAAATCTAAGAGAACAAAGCTTTTAAAAAGGCTGACTTAACACCTAGGAATTTGCTTATGAACTTCACTAGAATTGTGGGGAAAGAAACCAAATCTCAAAGAGCATTTGGATGAAAGGACTAAAGAGGAAGAGGAGGTGGCAGGGGGAGCTGGGTGGCTCAGTCGGTTAAGCATCTGACTCTTGTTTTCAGCTCAAGTCATGATCTCATGGTTTGTGAGTTCAAGCCCCACATCTGGCTCTTCACCGACAGTGGGGAGCCTGCTTGGGATTCTCTCTCTCCCTTTCTTTCTGCCCCTCCCTCCACTCACTCTCTTTGTCTCTCTCTCAAAATAAATAAATAAACTTAAAAAAAGAAAAGAGGAAGAGCAGTCAATCTTTTAAGAAGTTTGGTGATGAGGAACCTGGGTGGCTCAGTGGGCTCAGCATTCTACTCTTGGTTTCAGCTCAGGTCATGATCTCACGGTTTCATGAGTTCAAGTCCATGTCAGGCTCTGCACTAGCAGCATGGAGCTTGTTTGGGATTCTCTCTCTCTCTCTCTCTCTCTCTCTCTCTCTCTCTCTCTCTCTCCCCCCCCTCCCTCCCCCACTCATGCTGTCTCTGTTCTCTCAAATAAATAAGCTTTAAAAATTAAAAAAAAAAAAGTTTGGTGATAAAAAGGAGAGAGAGAGAATAGCAGCCTGGTGAGGAGAAGCAGAAGAACTACTGCTAAGTATAGAAGGTGAGGGGCAGGAACCAAAGGAAAGGAGAAGCTGAAAAGTGATGATACATGGAAGAGAGGCAAGGAAGAAAAAGAAGGACCAAACCCAGGGAAGTCCAGAGGGGTGGGATGGAATGCACAGGATGGCTACCCTTGGCAAAGGAGAGGTCACCTTCTGTTCTGAGATAGGAATGAAGGAGGAAAGATTACCACAAATGGACACTGTGAAAGTTACTCTGCCTTTTTTTTTTTTTTTTCTTTAAGAGAGAGACAAAGAAAGAGAGCGTGTGTAGGGGAGAGGGGCAGAGGAGAAGAGGGAGAGGGGCTCTCGAGAGGGCTCGATCCTATGACCCTGGGATCATGACCTGAGCTGAAATCAAGAGTCAGACACTCAACTGACTGAGCTAACCAGGTTCCCCATGTGAATCAAGTTACTCTGAATCAAGATGGATGGATCCTGAGACTGATCAAGTTAGGGAACACCATTTTAAGCTTCAAATGATATTGATTTCCTTGGGCCACTCATAAATTACTTGGTATGGAAAAAGACAACCATTATTTGGATATAAGTTTCACACAGTTAAAAATCAGACTTATTGAGATGTGTTTATTATATCTTATGTCTGTTTTCTAATCTGGGTGCTAGGTACACTGGTGTGTTCAGTTTGAAAATCTCATTAAGCTATTATTACACTTATATGTGCACTTCTCTCTATGTACATTATACAACAATAAAAAGTTTTCATAAACTAGTTATTAACTTAGAATCACCACTCCTGAAGCATCAGGCTCTGCACTGGGCATGGAGCCTGCTTAAGATTCACTCTTTCCCTCTGCCCCACTCCCCTGCTTGCACTCTTACTCTCTCACTCTCCCTCAAAAAAAAAAAAAAATCACCATTCCTATACTCTGTCAGTTTTTAAAAGAGTAACTTAACCGCAAGAAAATTGCATATTCCTTCAGACGGGCAACATTCCTTGCAATGTTTTTAGATTCACCACAGTACTAAAATGCAAGACTACATGAACAGTAGGTATCTAATAAATATATCTTGATATATTGGAAGAACTTCAGCACCAAATGTTCAGACTTAGTGCACATCTATCTACAGAAAATGGCATCTTTATGATTGCAAAATCTGGCAGACCCTACTTATCCAAGTGACTGTACTAAGCATTGCCAATAATGGGATAAATTAACATTTTGGGCTTTTCCTTGTAAAGCAATGGGAGGTATACAACATCAGCTATTTAGAATTCTTGCCAGAAATATTTAACCTCCATTTAATCATGAAGAAATAACTGGACAAATTAAATTGTAAGATATTTTTAAGAATCTTAAAAATATCAATTTCACAAAATACAAAAAATAAGAAAATCATAGATTAAAAGACTAAAAAAACAGAGAGAGACTAAAGATACATAACAACTAAATTTAATGTGTAATCTTTGGACCTTTGAAAACAAATCAACAATTAAATTATTAACATAATTATTATTATTTGGACAATAGGGGTACAACAGATTACAAAAGAGGCTGCAATTGTTCACTCCCCTGTATCTACGCCTCTGAGTAATACGACTTTGCAGTTCCTCCTGTCAAGAACTTCTGGTTTGGGGCGCCTGGGTGGCTCAGTCGGTTGAACGTCTGACTTCGACTCAGGTCACAATCTCACGGTTCCTGAGTTTGAGCCCCACGTCAGGCTCTGTGCTGACAGCTCAGAGCCTGGAGCCTGCTTCGGATTCTGTGTATCCCTCTCTCTGCTCCTTCCTTGCTCACACTCTGTCTTTCAAAAATAAATAAAGATTAAAAAAAATTTTTTTTTTTAATTAAAAAAAAAAAAAAAAAAAAGAACTTGTGGTTTGCTTTGGTCAAAAGACCGCAACAAAAGTTATGCCATACTAGCTCCAAGCCTAGGCCTCAAAACATTTTGCACACTCCCACTCTTTCTTGGAATCTGCCTACATGCCATGGAAGCGAGTGTGGACTATCCTGCTGGAGGATGAGAGGCCCTCTAGGGCAGAGACAAGCCATCCAAACTGAGGCCAGCTTAGAGCAGCCAGCCCCTAGTGGATCCAGCAGCTGACTGCAGATATTGAAGAGGCCCCACCAAAGATCAGCTGAGCCTGATCCCCATTACAAGAACCAACCAGTTGACCCACAGAATCACAAGCATTAACAAATGGTGGTTGTTTCAAACCACAAAGTTTTGGCACCGTTTGTTACACAGCAAAAAGGCAACTGATTGAAGGCGAGATTTAAATATAGACTGCGTGTTAGACAACATTATGGAATCGATGTTAAGTTTCCAGGGCATGATAATGCTATTGTGGTTATGGAGAAGAAGATCCTTACACTTTGGAGAGAAATAGGAAGGTATTTAGAAACAAAGTATCATGATGTCTTGCCTCCCAACCCACACCCCCAAAAATCTAAATCTGCATACAGAAAAAAATAAAGCCTATGTGGCAAAATGTTAACAACTAGTAGATTTAAGAGCTTTTGACCGTTCTTTTCACTAATCTGCTTGTTTGAAATTCTTCAAAATAAAAAGTTAGAAAGAAAAAACACACGCCTATCTCCAGAACATGATAGTGCTGAATATTTATCTGGTAACACAGCATACTACCACGGAGTGAAAATAAATCCTTCTCATTCTTTAAGCCATCCTCTACCTCCTATCCCTTTTTCTGAAGGTGACCACTAAAGGTGGAAGTAGAGTAGATATAAGCTGCAGTAAACGAGGGATATGCCCTGAGATAGTTAAAAAAATAAATCATTAACGGATAAGAAATGTTTAAAAGTAGGTATTAATGGCAAGCAATTGCTAAGTGAGGTTTCTCCCTGACATAATCAGAAAAAACTTCTGGCGGGTTGGCTGAAGCTTGAAAAGAAAAAAGCTTTGGCAAGAAAACATGGGCAGGTCTTTGAATTATTTTCTGTTAGAAAACAAATATTCATGTGTTTCTCTATTTTAAGGGATTTCTCAAACGCCCACAAATGAGAAGACAATCTTGCATTACATCTCTTCCCCCTGCAAAATCCCTCAAGATTCTTACCAAGAGAGCCTAAATCTGTCTTTTCACAACCTAATGAAATCCTTCTTTATTTAATTTGGATCTTCCTCCAAGTGACGTGCAGCAATTATTAATGCTGTGTATTGACTTATACATACCAACCCAGGGGCCCAGGTTCAAAGGATATAGCTTCCTGAGCTGAAATCTAAGAACCTTGCCATATAGAGAAACTCTGCTTACAATGAATGGATGGCAAACAAAGCCCACAATATTCCTTATGTAAAAAACAATAATCTAGGTAGAGAGGGTTTTTTTTTTTTTTTTTTAAGAATAACCTCTACAAATCTGTTAAAATGTCTTTGACTTCAAACAAAACAAAACAAACAAACAAAAAACCTCCAATCAAGCAAACCCATGTATTACCATTGTCGGGTGAGAAAAACATTCAAGTTACATAAGAAGGGAAAGAAAACATCACAAGGTATACCATACATCTAATGAATAGGTTGTGCCCATCCGTCAGAACTAAAAACTTAATGCAGCGAAGATACTTGTTTTAGGCATCATTTGGTTCAAAGTGAAACCTATGCCAAATTTTTTCTTACAGAATCCCTCAATTCTCTAGCATGAACCCCAGGATGCCTCAGACTATAGTTTGAAACTACAATTTTAAATCTAAATGGTTGTACAAAAAGAAGAGGGTAACACATGCAGACAGAATCTTCCAGTTGCCCCTGCAAACGTCATCAGATTCAGGGAAACCAACCACGCTCTCACATCTTCAAGGGAAATTTGACGTCCAAACAGAATTCTACTGTGCACATTCTCAAAACTCTTCTGTGACACCGTAAAGGCAGCTGCAGAGCAATAGGCTTTCCTGGCCCACATCTGCATATTAGCATAACATCTGGTGGAAGGATGAGACATCAGCAGACCTGGCATGGGTCTGCTTAGCCAATGAGTTCCCATTTAGTTGTCACAGTCAAGTGGGAATAAAGGGCTCTGAGCGGCTTAAGCACTAGAGCTTGGACTTGAATCCTGCTTCTACTGCTTAATGACTGGGTAACTTTGGGCAAATTTTACTTAATCTCTTCAAGCTGTTTCCTCAAGCTTCCTCAGCTGTAAAATGGGGATGGTAATCTTATCTATTACACTGAGTAATATGTATTATTATTTATGTCAATAAACTTTGAATAATGTTGGCTCTGATTCTTATTCTTTATCATTATTTGGGTGGTTATACTAAATATCTGTTAAGAGCCTTTACAGCTCTAAGATTCTATGAATTAATTAGCTGTGTGACCCACAGTAAGAAATCTGACATCTCTGGGCCTCATGCTCTTTATCTGTTAAATCAAAGGGTATATATAGCTCAGTGATCTCTAAAATCCCCTCCAGCTCAAAAATATTAAATGGTTCTATGATTGATCTTCTATGTTTTCATATGTGTGTCAGTGCCCCTGCCTAGATAAATTGGTACAAAGCAACTGCCAGATAAGCAGTCTTTATCTTTTTTCACGTTTTTCCTTTAATCTCATAACACACCCATGCATATATAGCATGTGCATAGTATCAGTACCCACAGAAAAAAAATAAGCAAGTATGGAGGAAGCCAAGCTTCCGTCCCCTTCCTTTAGGCCGGTTAGTGGCTTCCAAAACACGAGTGTGGGAGGTGCAATGAATGAATGTATTCATTTTTACGCCCACTGAAGCACCCCACATACTGAAGGAGGAGTGCTTTCTTGTGCTCCAAAGACACCCACTCTTTGTCTCCACATGCTACCTTCCACATTGCCATCTTACCTGCCCGCACCAACAACTGGCCTGATGGAGTGCTGGGATCTTGCCATGCTAATTTTACCACAGCAGTGCCTAGAATGTGGTAGGTACCTAACTTACTTAATTAAATTCCAGGGCACCTGGGTGGCTCAGTCAGTTAAGCGTCTGACTTTGGCTCAGGTCATGATCTCACGGCTCGTGAGTTCAAGCCCCATGTAGAGCTCTTTGCTGACAGCTCAGAGCCTGGATCCTGCTTCATATTCTGTGTCTCCCTCTCTCTCTCTGCCCCTCTGCTGTGTGTTCTCTGTCTCTCAAAAATAAAGAAACATTAAAAATATAATAATTAAATTCCTACTTCCCTCAGGACCAAAACTATACATTTGAAAAGTAACTAGGCAGTTTGAGGTGTGGGCCTGAACCTCTAAGGATCCTTTATTAAGGGTCAGCAATCCAACAGTGTCAGGAACTAGTTGTGTTCTTGGTGTGCAGGCGAAGGGGGGGGGGGTGGTGTACAGAGGGGGATTATTTTACCCTCTGGCTCTTAGTTTCCTCTTTGATTAAAAAAAAGGGGGAGGTAGCACTGGGAACACTGGCTTGCTCAGTGGTTAGAGCATGCAACTCTTAATCTCCAGGTCATGAGTTTGAGCCCCATGTTAGGTGTAGAGACTACTTTAAAAAAATAATAATAATAATTTTTAAAGGGGTGGGGAATGGGTTAGATCAGGAGTTGGTAAATTATGGTTCATGAGCCAAATCCAGCCTATGCCCTTCATCCCCAGTTTAGGATGATCTTTACATTTTTAAATGGTTGTAAAAGCAAACAAAGAACAATATGCATCAGAGATGATATGTGGCCCACTAAACCAAATACATTCACTTTTTGGCCCTTTACAGAAAAAGTTTGCTGACCCTGGATGAGATTATCTCTAAGGTCCCTTCAAATCCAGAAATTTTTGGATTCTAACTCTACTGGGTTTCCTTGAACAGTCAGATTCTGGCTCTACATACCAAGTATTCCCAAAACTGAAACAATACCTGAGGCACAGCAGGACCTTAATTGTTGTTTGTTTAATTGAATAAATGGATCTGTTGCAGTAACCCTAAGAACCGAATCCTACACCAGGAGGGTAAGTTGGGTCAATGTGGATCAAATGACCACCTAATAAATGCCTCCAGGATTGACTGGCCACAACAAGGAGAACACGTAGTTCCATTGGCCCTTTGGATAACACCTGTGATGGCCCGGAGCTCGGATAACACCTTGTTCCACCAAGTAAAAAATACATTTAGCTATCCCCTGAACAAACCACTTCAAACAAACAAGTTATAAAGCTGTCAAGATGTAGCTATCAGAAACACAGATCATCTGATCAGATAATCTTAATAGTGGTGGGCCTACGAGAATAAATCCCATCCACAGTAAGGCATATAGGATAATTTAGCTTTCAACATTCTGTTCTTCTTTCCCTTTTGTTGTTCATATATAATAGCAAAACAAGGAATTCAAACATTTATGTCAGGGCAGGAAGCCAAGTAAAGTCTAGAATATATGATCCTATTAACACTAATGGAAGTTGGAGCAAGGTAAAAGAGAAAATAAAGCTCCCTGCTTCCACTCTCAGTACACATACTTTTCCAAAATAAACAGCCAACAATTATTCTTTTAATGTTCCTTCTCTGTACACCCATAAATCACTCCTAGGCATATACCTTGTGCTGATTTCAAAGGATGGGTTTCTGCTTTTGTGGAGTTTTTTTTTTTTTTAAACCTTCCCTTTGCTCTTTGGAGCTCTCTCTTCTCTTAGCTGACCAGAGAAGTCTGAAGTTCCCCCAACCCATGACCAAGGATGAGGTGGATTCCACTTCTCACCCCCACCCCCACCCCCAGGCACTATGCTCCAGACATACTGGCCTGGAAAGTTAAAAAAAAAAAAAAAAAAAAAAAAAAAATCCTGTATATCTCAGTGCTCATTTCCAGGCTGTTCATAAACCAGAGGAGCAAAGAATAGTTTAAATTTGGATTCTTTTCCGGACTCATTAAGTAAGCTTTTCCTAATAGCCAGAACAGTCGGAAAGACACTGACCCTCTGCTGACCTCTGCATGAACCTCAAAACAAACAAACCAAAAAACTCTTTACTTCCGAGAGCCTTGTTGTTTTCATGTTTTTCAACCAATAAAAATGGCCTTAACCTTAGCTGGCATCCTTGCTTGAGACACAAGGATCCAGCACTCAGGTTATATTGTCAGAGCTCTGGGACCCTCTCAGGAAAAGTCCTGCAATGGCTGTTCTCTGAGCCCAGGACCAAACAGCCTCATCTACATTTTCTCCAAATCCCATCACTGTAAACCCTGCTCTGGGGACCCAGTCCCGCCCTGAGCCTGCATCAAGCCCTTCTTGGATGTTCCCACTCTTCTCCCTCTGGATGTGATCCAGAGCATCCACTAGGGAGAGAAAAATCATCACACAGTTAAAAACAATCCCTGGAAGGAGGCTTGGTAACTAATGTACAAAAAAAGCTGACTGCCTCCACCATAGGGTAAATCTGGTATTTACTCACTTTATCTCTAAAAAGCTTTTGCAGACTATTCATTAATGTTTGCATAAAGAAAAGAGACCCACATGTGCCTTTTGATTGGGATGTTTCTTTTTTTAGAGTTTATTTATTTATTGGGGGGGGAGGGGCAGAGAGAGACAAAGAGAATCCCAAGCAGGCTCCTTGCTCTCAGGGTGTCACCCAGTGTGGGGCTCAAACTCACCAACTGTGAGATCATGACCTGAGCCAAAATCAAGAGTCAGACGCTTAATTGCCTGAGCCACCCAGGCACCCCTTGATTGTGAAGTTTAATAGGAAGTTTGCATTGACTCAAATAGGCATTGGAGAACATGTTGGCCTACTTAGTTATAATTAGGTATGTATGCAAAAATTGCATATTAGTACTCAAAATAGACCATTGCTTACTCTTTCAACAGTGCACAGTTATCTTAATAAACACAGTACATCCATTCTCATTCCTCAAAGCAGAATTGACCATTCCCTCTACTTTGGGGGCCTAATGTACCTTGTAAGGACCTTAATAATGGAACCTGTGATCCTTTAGTCTTTTGTTTGTATGACTGTTTTCCTACACCCCACTGTTTCTATTCCCCCAGGCTATAAGTCTCTTGAGGATAAAGACTTCCTATTCCTTCTTGAGCCCTCAATGCTCAATAGACTGCCTAGCACACAGCAGGTGCTTCATAACACGAGGGTGGAAAAGGGGGTGAGGCAGTAAGCATTAAGAAGGCAGAAACTTAATCTTTTATTCCTTGTTGCCTGGCCTATAAATATTTTTGAAATTAATGGATGGACTGAAGAAACAAAAGAACAGCAGTATTAAGGCATGAAAGTACAGAGCTTGGCTGTAATGAATGTCATCTTCCATCAATTCTAAAACATCTTTTCTTATATTTTGACAGGACATTAGGATGCATTTTATAATGAATGGCATCTTTGCATGGTGTCATAGTTTATTTGGAACCTTATTTTCTCTTTCTTTCTCAGTGGTGAATAGGACAGCTGTACACGTTAGAAACAATAGTGTCTCAGGCACCTGGCTGGCTCAGCCAGAAAAGCATGTGATTCTTGATCACAGGGTTGTGAGTTTGAGCCCTACACTGGGTGAACAGATTACTTAAAAATAAAATCTTAAAAAGAAAAAGAAATGATGGTGTCACTGATTCAGTGAAATACAATCTTTTGATGTGACTGAGGTAAGAAGGGCTGGAACGATGACTATAAAATTGTACTGTATTTTCCACAAGAGTAGAAACAAAAAGAGAGGCTGGGCCTTTTTAGTAAATAGAGTGGCTTTGGGTCTCACAATGACTCCCCCTTGAGGAGAAGCGGCCCAAGTGGGGCTCCCACTATGCTAAGTGACCTTACCTTTCTGGGGCACTGATTGGTTCAGGGATGGTCACATGATCCAAACTGAGCCAATCATTACTCTGAAATTTTTTACTTAGAGCCAGTAAGAATGTAGGTCACTTCTCTGCTTTGACAACAGTGAGATTCAAAGTTTAGGAGCATTTGGTGACCATGCTCCCTACCATGTAGGAAGAAAATCAAAGGCAACGGGCAGAATTTTGACATTGAGTACCTGTTTGGCTCAAACTAGCTACATGCTCACCAAACCTATTTCTTTTTCTTCCTGGGCAAACAGGCCATATTTCTCAGCCTCTTTACCATTAGGTGGAGTCATGTACTCATGTACTGAGTAATAATTGATAGAACGAGGACAGAAGTAATATAAGCCACTTCCAGACCTGGCCCATGAAAACCTATCACGTGAGATCCTTGAATCTACCTCTCCATCTGCAGGTTAAAAGGAGAGAATTCTAACACAGAGGAGAAGGGAACCAAAAAACGGAAGAAGTGTGTCCCTGAAACACAGAAACTGGCTTAACCAGGAGAAACTATGTTGAACTGCTGTCTGAACAAGAAAAACACTTCATTTGTGTTAAGCACCAAAATTTGGGGGTTGTTAGGGCAGTTACCTACTCTAAAACCTCTCAGCTCCAGCTGTACCCCTCCTTCCAATGGTTATATGAAATACCTCAGCATTCTTCTCATCAAGTCCCTCTTCGCCCAAGCTAGTTTGAGTTGGGTTTCTTTCATTTACAACCCAAAGAGTTCTGAGAAATGTAGCCAAGAAGAATGAATTACAATAATTTGAAATGGCATAAAGATAGTGCTAAGCAACAATCCCCAAGTGTCTGAGGAACACACCTAGAAGATTTCTCAGAACGGAGAAATAATCCCAACACACTTAATGACAACACACAGAAGACTCTTCAGTTTCCCAGGGCTTTCTGGCTCTAAACTCATAAACCACGTACAGTGAGATACTCTCTCCCCATTCTCATTTCATTACCAGAAGCATATGCAGAGTTGTAATAGTGTTGCCTTAGGGTCCACCTACTATCAAATATCCTCAGGAGTTCCCAACCATCCAGAGCCCTAGCAAGCAAGATAAACCTCATTTATCATACACAGCCAGCTTTGCTGTCCCTGGATTTCTTGGGAAATGGATCCACATACAGCTCTAAGAATCCAAGTAATTACTCTGGGGTGACTAGCTCCGGGTATGAGTGTATAACCCTGACCGGAGTTTTCGAAGAAAATATTAAGAATCACCAAAGGTTCTGGGAGTATTATAAGACTATAAATGAAAAAGATTACAAAAATAAACATGAGAATGATACCATGCATGCCTACTTGAGCAATGAAAAGATTTGCCAGGAACTGGGGCCAGAGATGACAGAGCATGCATCCTGCTCAGTTTCCAGAAATGTCTCTCATTGAGCCAAATTTGTTTTATAACAACAAGCACTGACATCTGTTATACATTCTACGGGCTTGTTATACAGCACTTCAATACTATACATTGAGTTATTTGCCTCTCACAATGGTATGAAGTTAGGATTGTCATCAGTCCTTCACTTAGAGCTAAGAACACATGCTCAGACAGGTCAAGTCTCACAGCCCCAGGATTTGTGACTTGGGCCAAGACTTGAACTCCAATCCCCTTACCCTACATCCTCTGTCCATTTCACTGTAGCCCAAACTGGAATACCAGGGCAGAGAAACGGCCCACTGGCATCATTTCACCACTGCTATAATTCATTAGCTCATTTGGAGGTCAGTTTGCTACTTTGTGCAACCATATGTAGGAGCTTTTTGGGGGGGTTAAAGGCCCAGGATAAATGCCTGGCCTGCTTCCAAAACAAGCTGGGAAAACACTCCCTAACAAGACACAATAGCTTATGTGCACAGGAAGACTTGAGCGAGGAGGAAGGAGCCTGAAATAAGGGGTTAAAAGTGGAAACTTCTATGTGATCCCGTCAAAACCTCAGAGATGGAGGCCTCTGAGAGCCAGGCAAAAAGCTAAGCTCTATTAGGACCCCAAAGAGGGGATCTGGGGCAAGGGAAGTAAAGTTACCCTTTTTTGGGGAAGGAGAGGGGATCAAATACATTAAACTGAGCTGGTCTCAATCAGCATTCTCTTAGATGACTTTTTTTTTTTTTTAAGTTTTTAAAATGTATTTATTTTGAGAGAGAGAGAGAGAGAGGCAGACAGAGAGGAATAGAGAGAATCCCAAGCAGGCTCCACATTGTCAGTGCAAAGCCAAAGGTGGGATTCAGGCTCACAAACTGAATGACCTGACCTGAAATCAAGAGTCTGATGCTTAGCCAACTGGGCCACCCAGGTGCCCCTCTCAGATGACTTTTATGAGCCACTTCTAAGAGACAAACTGCCAACATCAAACATTCATATACTATAAGGAAAGGCAAAAAAGGCATGGGGAGAATTAACATTTTAGTAAGAGTCATTTATCTGTGGGAGCCAGTGACCCACCAGTTCAGAAGGAAGACATAGAAAATTGGGGGAGCTGCCCTTTGGCATGTTGGAAAATTTCAAGAGCAAGCCACCCCTAAATATCGCTACTTTCTAGGCTCCAAGGATGAGAGGGAAGCCTTGTTGTCTGGTGTGGATTTTGTATCCAGAAACAGAAAATCAAGGAACCTGAAGAAGCATGGGGTAGTAGAAAGGGCAAAGGCCTTGATTTTAACAAACTTGGGCTTGAGTCCCGGCTCAGTCTCCTCTTAGCTGTTACCTTAAGCATGTTAAACCTCCTTGAGGCTTAATGTCCATATCTGTGAAGGATAAGACTTGGGGAGAATAAAACAAAATTATCAATGTAAAGGACATAGTACAATGCTTGATATGTATTAGCTGCTCAATACATTTAGTTCTTTTAACTTTTCCCCCCTCAAACCTCACTTCAACTCCTTAGCATTGGAATTCTAATACTGAGTCATTCTAATTCTTAGTAATTCACTGGTCCTTAATAGTATTGAAAGAATATATTGGGGTGCCTGGGTGGCTCAGTCGGTTAAGCGTCCGACTGCAGCTCAGGTCATGATCTCGCGGTCCATGAGTTCGAGCCCTGTGTTGGGCTCTGGGCTGATGGCTCAGAGCCTGAAGCCTGCTTCCGATTCTGTGTCTCCCTCTCTCTCTGCCCCTCCCCCATTCATGCTCTGTCTCTCTCTGTCTCAAAAATAAATAAATGTTTAAAAAAATTAAAAAAAAAAAAAAGAAAGAATAGATTGGCCATTTCACTTGCCTCTTTGAAACATAATCATCTGTGACTTTAGTTGTGAACACCTTAAATAACTCTGGGTCCTTGGGCCTCTTACTAGTCTACTCCATGCTTCCTAAATTTCCTTAAAAAAAAAAATTAACCCCTAGGTCTCTCTTCAACTTTATCATCTTTCTCCAATCTGAAAGAGAATTCAAACTATATCAATATTTGGCTGCACTCACTTGTCAAAATCAACTACACTTTCCACAAGACTTAAAATAAAAAGGAGTTCTAAGGTCAACAAAGCTTAACTGAATTTAATAAATACGCAGTGTTCTTATAACCAGAGGAACAACAGGAAGGATAAAGTTCTCATGGTCTTCCTCATTACCTTCCTAGCCTTTGGGATAATTTCCTCTTGACATCCACTCATCCAAGACAGGGACAGGTGTCCCTTCTCTATGCTCCAGTCTTCTTGTGTACACCACTACGAATGCTATGGCCATACTGTACAATAATCATCCATTTCATCTCCTTCACAATCTCCCTTCAGGCAAGAACTGTGTTATACCAAATCTCAATAACCAGTCCCAGTACCCACCAGCTCAATACCTGGTATATAATAGATACCAAATTAGTGTTGCATGGATGGGTAGATGGGTAGATGGATAGATGAAAAAATAAATAGGGTTTTTTGATCTGGGAGAAACCTTAGAAATAATCTAGTCCAATACCAGGTCTTCATTTCACAGACACGGAAGCAGGGCCTCAGAGCTGTCAGGTAACTCCACCAAGGTAGTCTCAAAGCAGCAAGAAGATGACAAGTGGTGGAAGTCACATGCCATTTTTACCGTGAGTTCAAAGGCAGACATCACTTCACACTCATCCCCAAGAGAAGATAGCGTAGCTTTGTGGATACAGAGAGCATGGGCTCCACAGGCAAAGTCTTGCTTCGGCTACCTATTGGTCATGTGACTTTGGGCAAGTTACTTCATCTCTCTGAGTCACAATCCCGGACTTTGTTAATTAGGGATATTAATAACTTCAGAGTTGTTGGGGGTGTTGCATCTGCCAACATACATAAAGTGCCTAGCATAGCACGGGCACTATGTGCTAAATATATGTTTACTGAATGAATCATGAATGAGTCCCTGTCCGGCAAACCACAACTTCATGAACCTGGTTTAGACTTTGCATTTAAGTCTCTGCCCACATGGAAGGTGGTTGGGACACCCATAATTATAGAGTCACTTCGAGATTTGTTCCTTGCTAAAACTGGATCTTTAAGCAGCCTCAAGCCTCTATAACATTGCTCACTATTCCCTTTACCCGGGCTGCCCTTCCCACCTTCCTCATTGCCACATAAATCTGACCCATCTTCCATTGCCTAGTCAGAGCTGCCCTGTCTAGAAAGCCTCTCTAATTCCTATGACTGCATCAGTCTTTCTTGTCTCACTAATTACTTTCTACCACATAGTAGGGGAGAGTATATCTGTTTGGGTTTTTAAAATTGTGATAAAATATACATCACATAAAATGTATAATCTTAACCATTTGTAAGTGTACAGTTCAGTGGTGTTAGGTATATTCACAGTGTTGTAAAACCAATATCCAGAACTTTTTCATTTTTCAAAACTGAAACTCTATACACATTAAACAACAACTCCCCAATTTTTCCCTCCCTCTAGCCCCTGGCAACCACTATTCTACTTTCTGTTTCTATAAGTGTTACTATTCTAGGTACCTCATATAAGTGTAATTGTATGATATTCATCCACTTGTATTTGGTTTATTTCTCTTAACATAATGTCCTTAAGATTCAGCCATGTTGTAGCATGTGTTAGAATTTCCTTCCTTTTTAAGGCTGAATAATATTCTACTATATGTACATCTACATTCGGCTTATCCATGCATCTGTTGATGGACACTTGGGTTGCTTCTACCCTTTGGCTATGGTGAATAATGCTGTTGTGAACATGGACATATAGGGATATATCTGTTTTATCTCCTCTACTTGAGTGTGAGCTTCTTAATGACAAAGCCTGGGTCTCAATCTTCTCTAGGTGCCTAACATGTGATAGGCACTCAGTAAATATCCATTAAGTAAATAAGACAGGAATCTGATCCAAAAATGAAGTGAAAAAGTAATCATCTTCCCCACAAATCTGCAAAATGGTAGTATCACACAGCAGAAAAGCACGGGCTTTGCAGTAAGACAGTCCTGATTTCTGGTCCTGGATCTGATTTTATTAGTCTTATAATCTTAGGCATGTTACTTAAGCTCTCAGAGCTGCAGTTCCTCATGTGGTTTTTGACACAGCTAAAAGCTACAACTTATGTAAAGCAGTTAACATAGCACTTGACACATCATAAACTCAAAAAATGTTTAGCAATATTATTATAAAGTCCTATAATAAAAGTAACTTGGGGAGGCTCGAGCCTGGCTGGCTCAATCAATAGAGCATGCGACTCCTAATTCGGGGTCATGCATTCAAGCCCCCACTGAGATTACTCAAAACAACAACAACAACAACAACAACAACAACAAAAACAATCTTCTTATTGCACAAACATGCCATTTAGCTTCCTAGCCATGGTAACCTTAAAGGCAAAGAACATAAAAAAATTCTCAGACCAAACCATTTACAGCAGGTAATAGTCAAAACAGAAAGACACTACCACAGCAGCAACAATGATTCTGGACTGATATCACTGAATGTGGAATCTTGAGCTATACAGTTGCAACACATGAGCTGGAAATTTTGTCACTTCAAAGGGACAGACTTACATCTTATACTAAAGATCATCTCGTTTAGAAAAGCAGCCTGTCCAAGTTCTCATGAATGTTTTTTTTTAAAGATTTATTTATTTTTGAGACAGAGAGAGACAGAGCATGAGCAGGTGAGGGTCAGAGAGAGAGGGAGACACAGAATCTGAAACAGGCTCCAGGCTCTGAGCTGTCAGCACAGAGCCCGACGCGGGGCTCGAACTCACGGACCGTGAGATCATGACCTGAGCTGAAGTCGGCCGCTTAACCGACTGAGCCACCCAGGTGCCCCAATCTCATGAATGTTTTAAAATCAGGATTACTTGAGGCTTTTTGGGTGCTTGGGCTAAATCTATTTTGAATTTAATCATAATTCAGGTTTTGAAGCTTTTAGTAAAAGATGAAAGAAATAAATAGATCTTGATCTTTAGTACTGTTTCAGACAGAAGTATTTATTTCAATCTGTCTCAAAGGAAATTGAGCTCCCCACCCCACTCCCGGTTCCTCTAGGACATGAATTCCTTTTGAGGTTGCTATCCGAATTTTCCAGACCAGAAACATTCCTTCCAACGTTAGCTCTTAGAAAGGCAAGTTTTTGAGTCTTAGAAGGAAAAGCTTATTCAAGCTTCTTTTTGTCTGCCAAAACAATTAACATTTGCCATGGCTAATTCAAATGGCTCTCCCAGACAAAATCAGAAACTTGACCATGTAGTTGGGGGAAGAGGGAAGAGAAAAAAAAAGAGAAGGTAAGGGGAAGTTGCCCAAATGCTAATACTGGCCCCAAAATGGCCCCAAGTGATCACAACCCCTAACCTTCTTAAGATAATCATGATTCCTTGTAAATTTAACACTATACTGAGATAATTTATTACATGGATAACTAAATATGATTTTATGTCTCTCCCAATTTTGTTTTTTTTTTAAGTTTACTTTTATTTATTTTTTTTAGTGGGGGGGGAGGAGAGGGAACAAGTGGGAGAGGGGCAGAGAGAGAGGAAGACGGAATCCCAAGCAGGCTCCATGCTATGGATACAGAACCCAATGCAGGACTCAAACTCACAAACTGTGACATCATGACCTGATCTGAAATCAAGAGTTGGGTGCTTAACCGACTGAGCCAGCCAGGTGCCCCCAAATAATGCTATTTTATTTATTTATTTTTTAATTTTTTTCAACGTTTTTTATTTTTATTTTTGGGACAGAGAGAGACAGAGCATGAACGGGGGAGGGGCAGAAAGAGAGGGAGACACAGAATCGGAAACAGGCTCCAGGCTCTGAGCCATCAGCCCAGAGCCTGACGCGGGGCTTGAACTCACGGACCACGAGATCATGACCTGGCTGAAGTCGGACGCTTAACCAACTGTGCCACCCAGGCGCCCCTAAATAAAGCTATTTTAAAAGTCAACTTTATAATAAAATAGTAAATGTTAAGAAATCTCCCAATGCACACATGCATGCACATACACATACCACTCATTTTTACAGCCCTGTACCAGTAACTACTTCGTTATTTAAGATCCTTCCAGCGTTTCTTTGTGCAAGTTCAAATGTATTTTCTTATCCCTGCTTCTTTCACAAAATATGCACTCTTCTGCACATTCCTTCTTTCATATAATATATCCTTTGAGATTTTTCTATATTAGTACTTACAGAATACCCTAATTCTTGTTTGTGGTTTAATAGTTTCCCTTGTGTGAACATACTCATTTATTTAACCTGTTTCCCACTGACCCACACTTAGGGTTGTTTCCAATCATTTGCTATAAGCAACAATGATGCAATGTTTGTTCATTCTTTTTTTTTTTAATTTTTTTAATGTTTATTTATTTTTGAGAGAGAGAGAGAGAGAGAGTATGAGTGGGCGAGGTATAGAGCGAGAGGGAAACACAGAATCCAAAGCAGGCTCCAAGCTCCAAGAGCCTGATGCGAGGCTCGAACTCACGAGCTGTGAGATCATGACCTGAGCCAAAGTCAGATGCCCAACTGACTGGGCCACCCAGGCGCCCCTCCTTGTTCATTCTTTTTAACTTGATTTCATCAGGTGATGTTCTGTTCCTGGACTGCCAGTGAGGCAACAGAGTTGTCAAAACTGGGTGTGCGTCTGGCCTCTTCTGCTAACTGGCTGTGACTCTCAGAAAGTTACTTGTATTTTCTGACTCTTAATTTCCTCACTTGTAAATGGGCAGAAGGTTGGTAACGGATTACAACACACTGGGAGAAAAAAAGAATTGAGGAATCCAGGTTAAAAAAAAAGGGGGGGAGGAGGAGGAAGAGGAAGAGGAAGAGTTGAAAGCTGATCTATCAAAAAAACACATGGTTCATAAATATAGAAGTAAATCATCCTTTAATAGACACCGTTTGACTTAGGCCATGATTATCAGTAGATATTAAAATCATTGGATAGAAGTTGTTGAGGAACAGGATATTCAAACAATCTCAAAGTATCACCGCACAATTTTGCTTATTACAAAGAGAAACAGGTACCTTTACAATGAAGAGATCAAGGCAATATCACTTCATCCACATGATCAAATCTCACATCACCAGTGATGTTACAAACTGATACTGTGTGTCACCTAGTGTGATGCAAAGAAAAGGATGCAACATTGTCTATGTGGAATTCCTACTACAAGCATTTAACTGGAGTTTGTTACAGAAAAAACAATCAGACTAATCCAATTTATGGTCTACCAGGCAATAGACTTGAAATCTTCAAAATTTCAATGTCATAAAAGACAAAAAAGGCCGAGATACTACACTACATTAAAGGAAACTAAACAGAATTACTTTGTGTTAAAGGGCAGAGGGGGCGAGAGAGAGGAGAGAGAGAGACAAAGGGACAGAGAGAGAGGGAGAAAGGAACAGAGACTGATTATAGAAACATTAGAACTGTGGAAATCTGAAAAATATTGTTTCAATGTAATGATATTGTGGTAAATGGGAGAATTCCCTGTGTCTTAAGAGATACATGCTCCAGAGCTTAGAGATAAAGTGTCCTAACGTCTGCAACTCACTCTTAAATGATTTTTTTGGGAAAAGAAGTGTACATGCGCACACATTTCAACTAACTCTGAAGATCTAAGGAAACCTCCTCCCCATGTGCCTGAAGGTAAAAGGAACCATATCAAAGTAAATGCCACCAGCCAGTCCTACCTTCATGAAGCTTATACTTTTGATCAGAAGGCAAGGCAAAAACAGGAAGCAGCTGGAGATGCTTTTGGTTTTGGTTCCAGAAAATCTACCTAGGGCCTACATCTGCAAATTATTTTTAAGCTAGGTAACTTTTAAAACAAAACAAAACAAAACAAGTTACTTAACCTCACTAAGAATTGTTTCCTCATTTATATGGGAAAAAATGGAAGTAAAATCTACCACCTAACTTTGAGATTATATATTTTTTTATTTTTTAATGTTGATTCATTTTTGAGAGACAGTGCATGACCAGGGGAGGGTCAAAGAGAGAAGGAGACACAGAATCCGAAGCAAGCTCCAGGCTCTGAGCTGTCAGCACAGAGCCCGATGTGGGGCTCAAACCCACGGATCGTGAGATCATAACCCGAGCTGAAGTCAGACACTTAACCAACTGAGCCACCCAGGCAACCCCTGAGTTTGAGATTATAAAACAGCATACAAAATACACCTTTGTAAAGCATCTTTCATTGAACACTCTCATTAAAAGATATTAGTCTCAGGGCACCTGGGTGGCTCAGTTAGTTAAGCGTCCAACTCTTGATCACAGCTCAGGTCATGATCTCACTGTTTGTGAGATTGAGCCCTGTGTCTGGCTCTGCACTGACCATGTGGACCCTGCTTGGGATTCTCTCCCTCCCTCTCTCTCTGCCCTTCCCTTGCTCATGCCCTCTTCTCAAAATAAATAAATAAATAAACAAACAAACAAACAAACTCTCAAACTCTCAAAATAAATAAACTTTACACACACACACACACACACACACACACACACACACACACACATATATAAAAGGAAGGCTCCTGATGTTTCCACCTTTTTTTCCTTCTCAGAAAACCCAGCACAGAATCTCCCATTTAGCTTATGCTCACAAATATTGGCCAAAGAAGTAACAATAAGACATTACAGGACAGAATGCCTTAAAAAAGTCCTTTGGAATACAAATGGCATTGGAATTAAATGAAAGAATAATATGAGCTGCCCCAGTGAGAGACAGCAGCCCCTTAACAACAGCACATATTTATGTACATATAAATTTGCCAAAGTCTTTTTAGACACATTATCTCATTTTGACCTCAAAATAACCCCCAATTAATAGAAGAAGAAACTGAGACTTGAAGAGATAAATTTCCACATAGCACAGAGCTCAAATCTGTGTGCTCCACCCAGCCACATAAGAATGGAAATAATTCATAGCTTGTGAACCTTGCAATCTTTTCCCCAGGGTCTCTGCTGGAACAGAGTGAGTCACTCACTGATGGCCACTCCTAAATTCATACCTTTTCTCCAAAAAAAATGCCAAAAATCTGCCCTGGGATTGCTCCTATTGATCTTCAGAAAGATGAACGGTGGGGTCTTTCAACTACCTGATTCAGCTGTTTTAAAAGTGGAGCTTAAATTCCCCTTTCTAGTGTGGTTGTGTGACTGCAATAGAGAGGAAGTGAGCAGTAGAGGTTATTTTCATCTCAAGGTGATGCTGTCTACATTTTAGTGAAATTAACCATAACTCAAAAATTTTCTGAAAAATTTTCTGGGGAAAACTCTTGGCTGTTTTATTGTTTCAGTTCACTTTTTAAAGATCACACTGTGTTGTAGGCAGAGATAAATGTATTTTATTTCTTTCTTCCAGAGATTTTCACATTATTTACATACTCACCTGTATTATCACAGCCATTACAAAAGCAGCAGGAGCTCCGTGATTCCATTTTTGCCCACTTTCTGTCCACCCATCACAACTTCCTTCCCTTTAATAAGAGTTTACCCCAAGTGGCTATTGGACTTGGCAAAGGTAAGTAGAAATGGCACTGTCACAGACTGTTGGTAAAAATTTAAACCGGGGAGCAATTGACGGGGAACTGTTTATGCCCTCTGACCAAGCATGTCCACCCCCAGAAATGTATCCGACAGAAATAATCCCACAAGTTGATCACAAAAGGATGCATACTCAAATGCACACTGCAGTGGTATCCCACAGCCTTTAAGACAGGTAAGTTAGAACAACGTGCAAATGTGTGGGACAAATACTCAAAATATATTAAGAGGCAGCAAACAGAATTATATATATTATAATAGTATCATTAGTATATGTGTGTGGGGGGGGGGGAATGACAGAGGGATACATATCAAAATCTCAAAGTGAGGTGGAATCAAATCTATGTGAGGTGTAATTAAGGGGAATCTCCTGTATCCAGTTCATTATCTATTTCTGTAATAAATTTTGATTAATCTTATGTCTAGACTCAAAAAAAAAAAAAATGTAGGAGGGGTGCCTGGGTGGCGCAGTCGGTTGAGCGTCCGACTTCAGCCAGGTCACGATCTCGCGGTCCGGGAGTTCGAGCCCCGCGTCAGGCTCTGGGCTGATGGCTCGGAGCCTGGAGTCTGCTTCCGATTCTGTGTCTCCCTCTCTCTCTGCCCCTCCCCCGTTCATGCTCTGTCTCTCTCTGTCCCAAAAATAAATAAAACGTTAAAAAAAAAAATGTAGGATATATATTTAACGTGCCACTTGCCATCGTTTCCTCTTCGTTGGGAGCAGCTCGTGCTCCAGCTACCTCACTACCTCTAGTAATATCAAAGATAGCGTGCCAGCTCCAGAAGTTTGCATTCTTTTCTTTTTATGTTTTATTTATTTTTGAGAGAGAGAGAGAGAGAGAGAGAGAAAGAACGGGTGCGAGTGGGGGAGGGGTAACAGAAAGGGGACAGAGGATCCACAGTGGGCTCTGTGCTGACAGCATGAGCCCAGTGTGGGGCTCAAACTCACGAACTGCGAGATCATGACCTGAGCTGAAGTCAGATACTCAACTGATGGAGTCACCCAGGTACCCCTAGAAGTTTGCATTCTTACAGAATGACAGGATTGTGTTTAGAAAGGACAGTTAAAAATCCCTTACAATATCCCCAATAATTGGTATCACAGCCCATACATAGGCTGATTAAACCTATGACAGTAACCAAGAAAATCACTGTCTTCTGAAGCAATCCTTGATGTCTTCTAGCTTTGGTGTGACATTCCTAATGATGACATTCAGGAACAGCAACTGATCTAGACACCAATATCCACAATATGTCAGGCTAAGCAGATGGAAGAATTATTGCATCCAAGAAAACTAACATTGTTACTGATTATCTAATATGCAGCTCCCATTCAAATTTCCTCAATTGCCCCCAAAATGTCCTTTATAGCTTTTTTTTTTTTTAAAGTCCAGGATCCAATCAAGAGTTATATGTTGCATTTGGTTGTCATAGCTCTTCAGTCTCCTTTAATCTAGGTCAGTCCCCTATGTATTTTGTTTTATTTTGTTTTGTTTCTCTTTCACGACATTGACATTTTCAAAGATTGCAGGCCAGCTGTTTTGCAGTATGTCCCACAATCTGGATGTGCCTGATTATTTCCTCATGATTAGATTTAGGTTAAACATTTTTGGCAAGAATTCTGCATCAGTGATATTGTGTACTTCTCACTGCATCAGGTTGTCCAGTTTTACTGTTATCTTTTTTCTTTGTGTTATCATTGTGGTTATTAAGTGAGTATCAGCCAATAAATAAAATATTTAAACCAAGAAATAAATATAACGTTAAAAACAGTTACTATGACCATCAGGTATACAAGGCATAGTGCCAGACATTTAAAAAAATATATTATCGGGGAGCCTGGGTGGCGCAGTCGGTTAAGCGTCCGACTTCAGCCAGGTCACGATCTCGTGGTCCGTGAGTTCGAGCCCCGCGTCAGGCTCTGGGCTGATGGCTCAGAGCCTGGAGCCTGTTTCCGATTCTGTGTCTCCCTCTCTCTCTGCCCCTCCCCCGTTCATGCTCTGTCTCTCTCTGTCCCAAAAATAAATAAACGTTGAAAAAAAAAAAATTAAAAAATAAATAAATAAATAAATAAATATATTATCTCATTTAAACCTCACAACAATCTTAAATAACTTGCCTAAAGACACACATATGACAGAAAAATATGTGCATGCACACACGAACTCTCTCTCTCTCACTCACTCACATACACACACTTTAACATATGATCCTGGCGTCATGGTAATTTTGTAATTCTGCTTGTTATAAAATTCAAAAGTTTGAGACCCACTAATTTAGGGAACACTATACAATTTTAAAATTATTTTTGAGAAACTAACTTGAATAAAGGAAGTTCAGCCCAAAAAGAAACCAGATCTGAAATATTTCTGAATTTCCCTAAAAGTCATCTACAAAATATCTCAAAGGCTGCAGGTCTCAGGAACACATTTTAAAGGATTTGTTAAAAGCATTTCACATTTGCCACTTGGCATTACTAAATGTCCTCTTCCAATGCATTGATACTTCCTGCTTTTGAATGGACCCTCAGTGACTTAAGTTAATTTACTCAGTCAACAAACTTTCAGAGTCCCTAATCTGTGCAAGATACTCTATTTGGAGCCCTTTCTTGCTTGTGTCTCAGGTCAAAGGTCTCCTGCCCCTCTCACCAATAAGAAAGAATGAAAGCCTTCCTTGGGGCTGTGCTCTCCTACGGTGGCCTACATCACTCTCTTTATGTGACTATGTTTGTCTCTCTCACCAAGTGAATTCTGCCAAAGCAAACACTATCTCATTCAATACTGTATTCTTAGCATGGTGCATATACAGCTAGGGGGAATCAGCATAAATTAATAGAATAAATATATTTTACAGATGCGGAAACTAAAGTTCAGAAATAGAATATAACATGTCCAACATCATACAGCTAATAAATAAGCAGCACCTGATCTTAGAAAGCTTCACAGAGCTGTCTTCAAGTCCACTATGCCACATCCTACACTCGGACAGGCTGAAGGAGAGAAAGATCTTGATGTCTGTCTGGAGCTTCAGAGTCAACCTGCCCAAAAGTCCCTCCTTGAACAAACAGACAAAAATCTGGACTCTGTCGAGTGTTCTTTTTTTCTAAAAATGGCATTCCCAGTTGCTCAAGGAAAAACTCTCTTGACTCCTCTCTATCCTCACATCTACTCAATCAACAATCTTATCAGTTATCATCTTCAAGTTGAGCATCTCTCCAATCTCTTTCCTTCTCTCCAAGCCATCTGCCACCACCCTAGACCCAAACCACCATCATCCCTCATGCAGACTACAAGAATGACTTGCTACTTGTCATCCACACATTCACTTTGGCCAGTCCTTTCCTCCAATCTCTTCTTCACACAACAGCTAAGGTGATGTTTTCCATATCATTCTACATATATAATTCATCTAGCTAACTAAAACCCTTTATTAGGTTCCTATTACTGTTAGAATAAAGACCAAAATTCACATAAGGCTCAGAAAACTCTACACTCTGCCCACCTCTCCAGCCTGCTCTGGTCTCGCTCCCCTTTGCTCTGCTTCCATATACTGACTGACGTCCTTTCAAACCCTCATATTCACTCCTCTGTCTTTCGTACTTTGAACATGCAGTTTCCCTTGTCAGAAGCCTTCTTTGTGTCCCTGTAAGCACCTCTCATTGACAACCTAAGTTACTTTCACTCTTCAAGTTTCCTGAAGTGTTGTCTCCTATAGGAATCCTTCTCTGATTCCCCTAGACAGGGTGAAAGCACCAGTGAGGCACTCCTATTCGACCTTATAGCACATCTCCTTTTTGTCAGTAACTTCATCACACTGTGATTACTTGTCCAATGATTATCTCCCTGGTAGAATAGAAATGCCATGAGGGCAGGGGAAACCTCTCTTCCCACTGATATATCCTCAGTCCTGAAAACACAGTAGTTGCTTAATTAATATTTGCTGTCAGAATGATGAACTGGGACCAAATGGTAGCAGGCTATGATGATAGGAGGCTAAGTAAGCCAAGGGGCAAGGATCCTTATCTATTTGCAAATATGTAAACAGAGGCAGAAAGAAATGCATAGTTATTCAAGGTCACAGAGACAGTGATGGCGCTAAATCTAACCCATCAGTCAGCTCATTTGTCCCTTTAAAACACTACAAAGCATCAGGGAGGGGGAGGATCTTAAAATAAGAAAATTAGTAATGAGGGGAGCCTAGGAAGCTCAGTTGGTTGAGCGTCTGACTTTGGCTCAGGTGATCTCGTGGTTTGTGAGTTCAAGCTCCAAGTCGGGCTCTGTGCCAACAGCTCAGAGCCTGGAAGCTGCTTCAGATTCTGTGATTCCCTCTCTCGGTCCCTCTCCTGCTCATGTTCTCTCTCTTTCAAAGAATAAACATTAAAAAAAATTTTTTTAAGAAAATGAGTAATGAGAAGGTGGTGAGAGACATGTCTAGAAGACCTTCTGAATCTGCCTGTCACATTGGTTGCCTCCATACTACCAACAGTCAGACTCAATGCCTAGAAAAGCACAAATGTTAAACAAACACACATAACCACCACCACTCCCTTCTCCTTAAGGGGCGATATAAAATAACAAATGTTTTCATCCAAAAGAAGACACCACAGGAGGGAACACTGTTGCCACTCCAATTGTCTTTAAAAAAAAAAAAAAAAAAAAAAAAAGGCAGTTTGGCCACCTGGATTGCTCCTCAGCAGTCAACAGAGAAGATGGCCTTCCCACCACTCACTGGAGCAGGAATCAGAAAAAAAAAAAAAAAAAAGTATTAAATGACGCAGAAGCCATTTGAAGTCTTCTTATCCTTGGGAATTAAGAGAACATTTCATGTAAAGCAATTTTTTTAAGTTTTTATTTATTTAAGTAATCTCTACACCCAATGTGGGGCTCAAACCATGACCCCAAGGTAAAGAGTCTCTTGCTCTTCCGACTGAGCCAGCCAGGTGCCCCTCAGGTAAAGCATTTAAAAACCTTGCTAACACACTGGCAGTTCTTAATACAGGTGCCAAGGGAAAGAACAGTGACATGCGCTCAGTGGCAACATGCACTGTCCACAAGCTGCTGAGGCCAAATTATGTCTGTCACAGAAGCCACAAAGGCCACAAGGTCAGGCTCATTGCTGCTCATCTTGCTTGGCACCCACTGAAAGAGAGAGAAAAGCCCAAGAGGACTCTGTGGAATAAATACTCACCAAGTCTACATCCACCATTGAGTTTCTGAGTAAGGTAAAGAAGGGGTGAGGAGGGTATTCAGAGATTGGAAAAAGGCTTAGACGTGATATATTGGTAATAAGAGGAAAATTTTGACATGGAGAGGAAAAATGGGAATTGTAAATGGAGAAACAGGGAAAGAAACTGAAAGAACTTCAAGAGACATAGAGGGGTGGGGCAAGGAAGTTACAGGCGAAAAGGGTAGGCTGGCCAGGAGAATACACAGTAAGCACCAGAGAAACGTAGAGAGAGGCAAAGCCAGGCAGTCTTTTCCCAAATCCCAAAGCTGCTAATTGCATCCCAATAAATCACTCTACTACAAAGCCCATATAATAGACTATCCTTTGCATTCAGTAACAAGCAGCATTTAACGAAGCATCACCCAGCTGCAACTTTGGAGACCTAAGGTCTGAATCAAAAATGAACAAAATTTGTTCAGCAGTAGAAGACAACCAGTAATGACTTTCACAATGCCTGACCTGGCTAAAAAAAGGTTTGGCAGTTTGGAGTAAGCATAAAATGCTCTGGCATTTCTCCTTCTTTTGACATTCCAGGAGGGGGTGTGGTTGACCCCAAGTCCATTCATTTCCAAGGTTGTAGATCTCTCAGCTAAGACTGGCCCCATCTGTTCTGGAGTCAGCCAGCTGTTTATCTCCAAGTAACATTTATTGCACTAATCATCCTAATAACTCTTACAAGAAAAAAGCCAAAATCATACAAGCCAGAATGCTTACTGTCCTATTAAGTGCGTCAGTTGGCTTAAAAACAAAACCCAAAAAACAAAAAAATACTACTATGCTCCTGAGTTTCCCTAGCCAGGATCGCTCTTCCTTTCAGAAGGTATCTTGTGAGTACCTTTCAGTAATGGTAAATGAAGGTTAGCAGTGCTTCTAACTTTCCCTTTCCCCAATGCGTTAAAATGAACCAGGGTTTCCCTAATGATCCCTTCTCCAAACCATTAGTTGTGACTGGTGACTGTGCCACACGAAAAGGCAACTCATTATGGTACCATTGTCAGTGGCAAGGAGCCTACTGCAACATAATTTAAAACACTCACACGAGCACAAATCTGTCGGCTCCACTTCCAAACAATCCTGCAGTAGGGAGAAGAAAAACACTTAACAAAAATGCTGCTTCCAGCAGCTTAAGAGAAGCTTCCTTAGACACGTGAAATGTTTCTGACTGGCAGGGAGTGCACCATTAAAGGACACTGTCACCTCAAATCATCAGAAAAGGCGAGACAAACGACATAGGCACACACACATAAAAGAGAGCCCCACAAAACTTAACCTACTCAGGAGAAGCACGCTCATCTTAAAAATAAATAGTGTGTGCTTGCTCGAGCGACATAGAAATGTTCTAAAGTAGTGCAACCACAGTAAATCACTGTCTCCATTTCTCCCCACGCATCACCCCTTCCCACTCAAAACCTCAGCACTCGGGGCCGTCTGTGACAGGACTGCAGTCCGCCACCTCTGCCTTCTTCTGATTTTCCAAGAGCACTTCCCAACATGCTCCCCAGCCCAGCCCCCTCTTCCACCCTCAAAAAGGTTGAGGGGAGTTGCGACTAGGGAATTGGCAGGAATCGGTCCTCCGGCGGGGGAAGGTTGCTAGAGTTGTTCTTTGCAGTGACCCAAATTGCAGAGCTTTTCGCTTAGCAGCACTTGCGAGCACCTCTCCAGCCCTCCCGCCCCCCATCTTCCCAAAAGAAAGCCTTGAGAATTAAGCGGGAGGAATAACTTGGTAGAACCATTTGAATAAATCACTTCAACTCACCTGGTTTGGGATATTTCTCCCCACCCCAGGCATAAACAAAAATGATGTGCGAATGAGTCACGCAGGCAAGGGAACGTGTTGCGATGTCCTAAGTCCAAGGGCTGGAGTGAGTCCCTGCCCTGGTGCTGCTGCTACTCTTAGCTCAGCTGGAGCAAGCGGCAATCGCAAGCCCAGCAGCAGCAGGGGGGTGGATAGACCGTAGCACAATGAATGCAGTGGGGTTTTTGCAATGACATCATCCCTCTGTCCAAAAGGCCCCAATAGCCATGCTCAGGAGCGGTGCATTCTGGGAATCGTAGTCTTCTAAAGGCCTGGCAGGACACCGAGGCTATCGCGGGAACTACAATGCCCAAAATGCGCCAAGGTCGGACGTGCCCGGAGTGGGCGAAAGGAGCGAAGGGGACTCGGCCGCCATGTTAGGAGTGCTGGGACGATTCTGCGGATCCCGGCTGAGGTTTTAGGGAGCTTGCGAGCCGAGTGGTGGTGCAGTGGGGACGGTGAGGTGGAGGATAAGCCGGTTGGAGAGCCTAAGGCCCGAACCTGGGGACCTGGGGTGGAGGCGGCATCTGGGGACAGATTGTAGGGCGGGTCCGGCTGGAGGCAGAATCAAGAGGCCGACTGGGCCTCGGCCTTACGGTCCAGCGGGTTGTATATAGGCCCCCCTACACCTCTTGCTCCTTTTTCTTATTAAGAGATTGAGGGAGTGGGTTTACTTCTGAGCTCAGAGCATCATTTCGGCCCGCTAACAGGACACTCGGAGCGGTTAGTGTCTTTGTTGGGCTGCGGGGACGCCGGACGGTTACCCGTTTCACTTCGGAGGAGCCCGCTTCTACCCACGGAGTGGGGTTATTTCTCCCAATTTTATTTTTATCTTTTTGTCACTGATACTCCAACCTTATTAACCCTCCGCAAAGTTTCGGACCCTCTTTGCTTTTTCATAAAGGAATGATTTGCAGAAGGGTCCAAAGAAATCGATGTCGAAAAATCGATGTTGGCTCTAGTAGCCAAAGCTGGAAAGGGACGGTGCTTTGGCGCCGCAATTAAGAAAAAACTAAGAGAGGTCTAAAGGAGTAACACCCGGTTTAAAATGCCCAGGATATTTTTGATGACAGGCCCATTGACGGCTGGCTATCGGTTTCGGAGTAACGAGGGTTCTTGAATAAACTAGAGTGTATGCTAAAATACTGAGAAGACAGGGTGTTCATTAGCATTAATCACCAACTTATTTTAAAAATACATTTAGTGTTTCACCTTTGGTATTCCATATATACTATTACTTTAAGAACTAATTTTTAAAAAATGAAACGAAAGTCACTGGTCTTAAGTTATCTTGCTCAGTATCTCAAATGAACTGTATTTTTTCCTAATTGTGTTACTGAAACAATGCTGTGTATTTGTTCTTTTTCAGAGTCTGTCTACACTGTGAAAGATGGAAAATTTCTTTTCCTCCTGAGGGTGTCTGAAGGGTTAAAAATGCAATAATACCTTATGCTGTTTTTCTCCCTTTTGCACAATTATTCTGAAAACAAAACTTGTTACTTTGGGTCAGTAAGGGTATGCATTTCACCTCTCTGTTAGTAATACTACAGGTGATGAATGTATTCTATCAGGAAAGGCTAAGCAGAGTGATTAGAAATGTTAAAAACATGGTAGAAACAGTCTTTCAGATGTATGCAGATGACAACTTCAAAAACATAGAAGAATGGTCTGCCATGTTTCTGAGAACAAGTCACAAGATGAAAGGCTTTATTTCATTTTTAACAAAAGTAGTATGTGTTGGTTTCATTTATCCATGCAATACAATGGGAAAGACTCATACAAATATTTCTGTTCAGAAATACTGTCTTTGCAAGTAATGGTAAGTATAGGAAAGGGAGCAAAATGTTTGCTGATTTCTTTCGGACCTTCAGTATAACTGTAGAAGTGTTTCACTTTTTTTTTTTAATGTTTACTTATTTTTGAGAGAGAGAATATGAGCAGGGGAGGGGCAGAGAGAATGGGAGACAGGATCGAAAGCACTGACAGCAGAGAGCCCTGCCGCTCAACTGACTGAGTCAGGTGCCCCTAAGTGTTTTACATTTAACAGAGAGAAAATTGGACAGGTTTGCATTTAGGCTTAGTTTCAAACTCTTAAATTATTTTTAGGGGTTGGTGGTTCACTGGTGTGTCTTATTTTACAAACCTTTAGTGAATCTTGTTCGTTGTAGAAGATATTTCTTTATATAAGCAATAACATCCTCAGTCTGAGTTACTATGGAAGACAAATTTGCAGGGGCAGGGGGCAGATTGCTTACAAATCTTGTATGTGAGAAACTAGACCTATATGATGCAGTGATTTCTATAGTGTATAATTTGTCATATGTTTAGGTAGTTTGAAGTTTTCCAGGCTTACATCCAGTGGACATCTAACCATAAAGAAATGAAACATCTATTTAATATCTTTAAAAAGACTCTGATTTGGGGCGCCTGGGTGGCGCAGTCGGTTAAGCGTCCGACTTCAGCCAGGTCACGATCTCGCGGTCCGTGAGTTCGAGCCCCGCGTCGGGCTCTGGGCTGATGGCTCAGAGCCTGGAGCCTGTTTCCGATTCTGTGACTCCCTCTCTCTCTGCCCCTCCCCCGTTCATGCTCTGTCTCTCTCTGTCCCAAAAATAAATAAACGTTGAAAAAAAAAAAAAATAAAAAAAAAAAAAGACTCTGATTTAACCTTTAACTTTTAGGGGGAAAAAGTCTGCATCCTTCTTTAGAAATTTTATTTACAAAGTTAATATTTGAGGAATTGGACACCAGCTTCTGAAAGATTAGCCTCAGTGATCCAGAGAAAGCACTGGGTTAGGTGAACGTTGAAAAGTGGGATTAGGAATGCTTGAGGTGGATAAAGCAACTTAAGTTCTTTTCATCTCAGAAAAGAATTAGGATATTGATTTGTGTTATAATTATAGGTAGCTTATTAAAGAGTATGGAGTCATTTGCTCTTATGGCAGGGTTTTTTTTCAACAGCTTCAAGTGTCAGGATCACATAGAGAACTCTAAAAATATATAGCTGAGAACTCTAAAATAAAATAAAAATATATAGGGGCGCCTGGGTGGCTCAGTCGGTTAAGCCTCCGACTTCGGCTCAGGTCATGATCCCACGGTCTGTGAGTTCGAGCCCCGCGTCGGGCTCTGTGCTGACAACTCAGAGCTTGGAGCCTGTTTCAGATTCTGTGTCTCCCTCTCTCTCTCTCTCTCTGACCCTCCCTCATTCATGCTCTGTCTCTCTCTGTCTCAAAAATAAATAAACGTTAAAAAATTTAAAAAAATAAAAATAAAAATATATAGAGAACTCTAAAAATATAAAATAAAACAGATAGTTGTCCACTCACCTGTTGAATTATTGTTGAATTATTCTGCTAGGTTGGAACCCATTGTGTATTTTTAAAACTATGAGTGAGTGGACAGTGGTAGGGTAGAGTAGTTCTCTACATCCCATATTTGTGTTTATTGTGGTGCATTACACTAGTAATAATAAAAGTTTTGGCAAAGATTACAGGCTTGTTAGTAATTATACCCATAAATGAATTCTGAAAATGTGTAGATGAGGAAATGATCTGGGGATCAGTCTATACATTGGTGAGGGGAGTGGGTTGGGGGAGATTTAGTTTAGCCTTATGAGTACCATGATATCTTGAATTATCTGGATATTTCTTAGAGTTGAGTGTAATACTAAGAAAGTAAGGATAAGAGACACTTACTGAATAAGAGCTCATGCTATCACAAGGTTATGGTAAAGCTATTCAGATTTTTTTTTTTTTTTTTTTTTAATTTTAGAGAGCAGGAGTCTAGAAAAAGGGCAGAGAGAGAGAGAATCCCAAGCAGGCTCCATGCTGAGCATGGGACCCAATGTGGGGCTTGTTCCCACAACCCTAGGATCATGACTGGATGATCCTAAAATCAAGTCAGGTACTCAACCTGTTGAGCCACCCAGGTGTCCCAAGCTATTCAAATATTTAAAAGAAGTATCTAAAAAAAAGGCAACAAGATACTAGAATTTTTTGAAAATAACTTTTCTCTTCAATAACTCCTTTCCTTGCTGTGAATCCTACGTTTTTAAAATTGGTGATGTCAGGGTGCCTGAGTGGCACAATCAGTTGAGTATCTGACTCGGTTTCAGCCTAGGTCATGATCTCACAGGTTCATGAGTTTGAGCCCTGTGTTGGGCTTTGTGGTGGAAGTGTGGAGCCTGCTTGGGACTCTGACTCACACTCTCTCCCTCCCTCTCCTCCTCCCTCTCCTTCTCTCTCTCTCTCTCTCTCTCTCTCTCTCTCTCTCTCCCCCCCCCTCCCTCTCTCCCTCCCCCCCTCCCTCTCTCCCTCTCCCTCTCTCCCCCCCTCTCTCTCTCTGTCCATCCTGTGCTCATGCTCTCTCTGTTTCAAAAATAAATAAACTTTTAAAAATAAATAAAGATGTTATCTTATGTAGAGAGACGAGTCCTAAAGGTGCAGTGACAAGAGAATTGGAAAGCAGGGGGCTGAGATTCCAGGAGCTGAAGCATCAGTCCCCCAGCTCAAGCCTCTTTTATTTTTGCAAATTGATGACAGCAAGCACATACAACATAGTATTTGGCATCTTGACAGGTCACGCACCTGCAGTGTATTCCATACTGGGTCATGGCACCAGACCATGGGTCATGGGTCTGGCACCAGAGAAAACATTCTTATCCCCAGGCCTCGCGCCTGTATGATGTCCTTCTGGAGAGAATGAGCAGTCCCAGCAGCTTTCCGTCCTGAGAATGAAACTGCTTTTGGTTACTTGCTGTTCTGTCCCTTTCCTTCAAGACATTCTTCCAGTGCCTCCAGCTTCTTATTCGCCAACAATCTTAGTATTCTTGGTATTTAGGTGAATGGTATACAATAGAGTATCTTTTTTTTTTTTTTTTTTTTGGTAAGTTCCAAATTCTTTGATTCATTACTGAATTTGTCTGGGGTCTTTGCATTCAAAATCCTGTAACATTCTGTCATCTGTGTCTGCTAAGGAATGAATACAACATTCAAGAGGACAAGCATTTCAAATTATGAAAGCAGTCCTAGAATTCAGGCACTTAATGGGTCCATCTTTAGTTGAGGGAGGTCCTATTGGATATGGAATGTGAAGACTGACTTCAGTATTTTGAGGAATATTGGCTTCCATTCCTGCTGCTTCAGTGTGAAATCTACCTTGAATAGCTTGCTCAGTATCACAGAAATTAGTAACATTCTAAGCCTCATTGATAATAGCAGCCTCTAGGGATGTTGATGAAGATTAAACAAAAATAATTGTGTAAAACATTTAGGAAAGGATTTTGGAATATGTAAATTTGCTGTGGATCTTTTTTTTTTTTTTTTTAATTTTTAACAGTTGGGTAAATGGTAATTTTTTTATTGGATGCTTTTAAAAATTAGCCACAGAGTAGTTTAGAGTCATAAGGACAGAGGTTACCTTAGATGTACTCTTCCAACAATTTGGTCAAATTTACATGACCAAGTTCCTAGCAAAATAGCTCCATTTCTTCCTTTGATACAGTGATATGGGGCAACAATCTTTTTCAGCCCATACTGCATAAAGGAAGTGTTTTATATCTTAAAAAGTTCTAAAATAATACTTTTCTATGCCAACCTATAAAATTTGAGAGAACAACTATCTCTTTTGCTATCTTTATCTCTTTTCCAAAACAGAAATAATTTTCTTAACCTTTCTCAGAAATGAAATGCCAGCAACCCAAAGGTGATATAGACCCAACAAGTACATTAACAGTTATTCTAACCTGATCACAGAGTTGAGACAAGTAAACTTAAAGGGGAAAAAACATTTTATGAAAACATCTTTGCAGACCTCACCTTAGATTAAGTTAGATGTTTTCTAGTGTACATTTCTATGAGTGAACACAGCATGTGCCATACAGAGTTTAGCGGTTGGACTTTCTCTAGGGAAGATCTTAACACATTCTGGAAACTTTAATATTTCATATTTTAAATACTACTTTGAGTTAATATTCAGGAAACTAAAATGTATGTTTTCTAGTCTTAGATGACGCATGGTGTTTGAAACTGGCATAATTTTAGCTGCTGGAGTTTATAGGCCACTGAAGGTAAATGCAGTAAATATCCCAAGGTCAAGATTTAAAATCCAAACGTCCATAGTTCATGATAAACCAGAAAAGTGAGCCCTATTTATCTGGTGATTTGATTTCTCGGTTTTTAATAGGTTTGAATAATTTTAACACTAGAAAATATTTCTTTGCAGAAGTATATGAAGATGAATTTAATCAAACATAAATGTTTATGAATATAAAGCCTTTTAAGGAAACTGCAGAAATATGCAGTTGTAAGCAATTATGCAAGTATGCACATACTTAAAATTCTTAACTTGATACATAGACATTGAGGGTGCTATATGGATTTGAACTTCCTGCGAAGATCAATCCTCAGTCATATCATAAACCCTTTTAGGAAGTGTTCATCAGTTAGCCTCTTAACACCTAACTCATGAGTTGATGAATTGAATACATAGATGTTTATCAAATTGAATAGCTTTTTTAAGTTTTTTTTTTTTCAACGTTTATTTATTTTTGGGACAGAGAGAGACAGAGCATGAACGGGGGAGGGGCAGAGGCAGAGGGAGACAGAATCGGAAACAGGCTCCAGGCTCCAAGCCATCAGCCCAGAGCCTGACACGGGGCTCGAACTCACGGACCGCGAGATCATGACCTGGCTGAAGTCGGACGCTTAACCGACTGCGCCACCCAGGCGCAGCTTTTTTAAGTTTTTAAACATGGTCAAGTAAAGCAGTTGCAGAAGTGGTAATATAAGAGTAAACTGCGAATAACACTGACATACTAGAGCATTTACTTTACAATTGACATATTGATACTAAAGAGCAACTTATATAAGTATAGTAATAAATGACCTTTACCACTCTCGTCCTATTTCAGTGAAATACTTTACTAACAATAGCGTGGTACATTTCCTTTGTCTCATGAATGTGGTGAAAGTTAAGTGTTACTTTTGGTGATGAACTTTACATTTATTACCTTCTTTAGCTTTTGACCATCTCAGTGCAAGAATCTCCATTTCAATGCCACTTTGTTTACTTTGTGTATTTAATGCTGGGTTTTATGCCTGTTTTGAGTTTCAGTCCCATGACCCATTTTCAGTATTCATTTTTGTGTGTCTTTTCAAAATTGTTTGCTTCTCTGTTTCCTGCTTGTCTTGAGATAATTTTTGAGCAATTTTTGTTGCTTTTCATGTTACTGTGTATTTGCTTGAGATGGGTTGCTGGATTTTCTCATTTTGCAGATAAACTCTGCTCTTTGACCTTCCTGGGACCTGTTTGGCATTTGTTGGAGTACTGGGTTGCTAATAATGGAAAAGCTGAAGAATCGAGTACTGAGAAGAAGCCAGAATTGAGGGGTTTGGGGAGTGAATGAATGGGAGTGAGGTAAGAAGTAGGTACTTAATGTAGATAATTTGTTTTATGAAGTTTGTCTCTCAAAGAGGCAAGAAATAATAGGATATAAAAAGAGGGCATGTGGGATTGAAAGAGGGTTTATATTTAAATCTTCCTACTTAGAGGCCAAAATCACACTACTTCAGGGCACTCTGATCATTTCTCAAAGCAATCAGGATTTAGGATTCTACCCTGCTCTGAATGGGGCCAGGAGAGGAGGGGAAGAGCTCTGAAGTACTTTTGTAATTTTTTTCTACATTATACTCCGTACTTTCCATTTGATTTGATTATTTTTCCTTTCCAGTTCCTTCAAGGGTTTTCATGGCTACCATTTGACCAAACTTCTGCTTGAAGAATAGTGCATTTTTATGACAATTCCAAAAAAGAGTAGCAATGACCAAGAGCCTAGGCTTCTTTCGAGAATTTATTGGTCCTAAAAAGGTGGTGTTTGCCCTTTATACCTATATCATTAATACTTACCAAGCAAACTTGACTGAGATCCTCACAGTCACTGTTAGAGAAAACAGTGCTCATTTGAACCAGGAGATTAAACTTGAACAAAATTTGCCTTGTCTAGCTGTGGTTTTCAAGATACATTACCTAGAGGAGGAGAAATCTGAAATAGATTCTTTAAGTTATTTACATAAGGAAGGTAGGATTGTGGAAATAGAGAAAAATGCACGAGAGAAAAGCATCCAACATCTTAGGGCAACAAAGCCCTCAACAAAAAATCTGTTTCTGACAGTTATGAAGTAAATTCTCCATTGCTTGAACTCACTATCATTACCCAATAATTTAAGTGAGCTGCTGCTTCCTTTCAGAGGTTTAGCTAGCAGAATAAATAGGTGTCAGCAAGAGAACAGCTAAGACAGGTAAGGATTCTGTATAATCAAAAATCTCAAAAGAAGTTGGTTATTACTAGATCCTGACACTCTGTATGTCCAAATATGTTTCATTTCCTTTGATGAAATAGGTACCAGAAGAAATAACTGGAAGTATTTCTGAGAAAAGACTTGTGGCTACCAATTGAATTGCTGTTACCAAGTTACATTTTGAACACCAAGGCATTGTGCAAAGCCCCATACATCCAACATGACTCCCAAGTTAGCTAACACTTGACTTTGTGTCCAGGCTAATACCTGTTTCTGGCAAATGTAAGGCTGTCCAGTGCTCTTACCACATCAACTGTCTGGAAGGAGGAAAAAACATGAAAATAAATGTTAACTATGTAATTGTTTATTGTCATGGGCCCAAAGTTAGACCCAGATTTGGAAACCTATCAAATACTCCTGCTTACTACTGTTAATGTGGGTAATTATCTTAATTGTTAATATTAAGTATTAATACTTACCTGCTCAGTAGTCTAAGATAAGAAATAGACTTCATACAGGTTCATTTGTGTGCCTGAGCCCATTCTGGTTTTCAGTAGAAACTGGAAAGTTATTTATGGCCCATTGTAACTTAACATAACCCTAAATTTCTGGAATATATTTTGGTGTTGTATAGAATTCACTTCAAGTTCACTTAATAGTTCACAGGAAACTGAAAAATAATTTTTCTTATAGTGCTGGTGAGAACATCCTGTTAAAATACTTGTGAACTAGTTGAGGTCAAAATAGAACTACAGCCTACTTATCACGTATTTGCCAATAGTATTATAAATTATGATGGATAAATCCTTTTAAGATCACAACTTGATTGTGGAAATTTGCTTTAGTAAAAAGTAAGGACTTCAACAAATCCTAAGTTTGAATCTCAATACTTAAGTGACTGCGCTTATTCATCATTCTGAGACTTTCAATCTTACAAAAATAACAGTTGCTGAATTCATTGAGTTTTCCTAAGAAGGAAATAAATGAAAATGGTTGACATTTAATAAGCCCTCAAAAAGCAGTATGCTATGGTGGCTTACAGCAGTCTCAGTCAGTCTACCTGGGTTGAAATCACACTTCTGCCAATTTCTATGTGGACTTTGAACAAGTTTTTAAACTACCTCACTTCATCTGTGCAGTGGGAATGATACCTTTCTCACTGGGTTGATACCTAACTTAGTAAGTGGCACTTTATATAACTACTTTACCTGTATGGTGTGTATATAACAAATATATCCTGTAATGTCTACACCATTTTATATGTGTATATAAAATGTGTATCATGCAATATTTATGCCGTGATTTACAATTAACTGAAGGACTCTATCACACTGACAGTTTAAAGATTGAGAAGGTAGGGAAAGTATTGTCTAAAAACCACTTTCAGGTGAGCTCAAGCTTTATGGCCCACTTGAATATTAATCTAAAAAATTTGAAAGGCTTAACTTGAAAGAAATGCTTTGGAGTCAGGCCTGGGTTATGGATTTGGGGTCTGATAATTAGTAACTAAAATGTCAGCCTAGGCAAATTAACTTTTTGAATCTGTTTTGGGGTTTTTTAAATGTTTTTTTTGAGACAGTGTAAGCAGGGGAGAGGCAGAAAAAAAAGAAGAGAGAATCCCAAGCAGGCTCTGCGCTGAAAGATCGCACGAACTGTGAGATCATGACCTGAGCCAAAATCAAGAGTCAGATGCTTAACCAACTGAGCCACCCAAACACCCCTTGAATCTAAGCTGTTTCTTTATGTTTAAAAATGTAGCATTTAGGGGCACCTGGGTGGCTCAGTTGGTTAAGCATCCACCTCTTCATCTCAGTTCAGGTCTTGATCTTGGGGTCCTGAGTTCAAGCCCCACACTGGGTTCCATGCTAGGCATGAAGCCTACTTAAAGGAAAAAGAAAAAGCATTTAACAATACCAAATACATGGTTCTCTGTGATGTTAGTTCTGCAGTATGATCTACAGGCTTCTAGCATCCAAATCTGGGATACATGCTAAAAATGCAGATTCTGATGTCCCACCTAGATATACTAAAAAATCTAAGGTTGAGATCTAGGGATCTGCATTTTTAATAAATTCATCGGGTGATTGCTCTACCTACTCTTGAAAGCACCATGGTGAAATAGCTTGCCAAAGTTACTTCTAAATATTCTAAAGATAGGCCCTCTATTTTTCATGTTCCTCAGTCTTCTTTCCTTTGTGCTCAATAGCTCTTATTGCTGCCAAAATTTAAAAAGCATTTCTGCACACATATATTCAGTGAAAAATAAAGCCCAACCACATGAATTGCTTAATTAAGGTGTATAATATAGGGTTTTTTTTAAGAGAAATGAACAAATTATATCTTAATCTAAAGCATCTGATTAAAAAATGAGCAAAGTGCCCTATACTACTTTCATTAAAATTTTTGAATAATAAGCCATACATAAAGTATTATAGACATACAAAATATCAGTATTTGGGGCACAGTTTCAATCCATTCTAAATTGATTTCTTTGATTCTGTAAGAATGTATTGAGTAATTGCCAAGCTAAAGGCCCTGGAGATATAAAGAAGACTATGGCCCTCTAGACTTAACATTTTTAGTGTCCTGGACCCCTTTGTGAATCGAGTAAAGTCTATGGGTCACTTTTCCAAAAATACAAAATGTTTTTAAATGTATAGAGAACAGTATATTGGATTACAAAGGAAGCAAATGATTGGGGAACCTCGGTGACTTTGTTGGCTGAGCATCAGATTCTTGATTTCTTAAGTTATGATCTCACACTTTGTGATATCAGAGCCCCACCTCAGGCCCTATACTGAAAGCACAGAGTCTGCTTGGGATTTTCTCTTTCTGTCTCAAATTTTAAAAAACAAAGGGAGTAGGGCACCTGAGTGGTTCAGTGGGTTAAGCGTCTGACTTCGGTTCAGGTCATGATCTCTCTGTTTTTAAGTTCGAGCCCTGCATAGGGCTCTGTGCTGACAGCTCAGAACCTGGAGCCTGCTTCGTATTGTGTCTCCCTCTCTGCCCCTCCCCCACTCGTGCTCTTTCTCAAAAATAAACATTAAAAAAAAAAAAAAAGGAAGCCAATGGTAATGAAATAGTTACCAAAAGCTTTTACATAAGAATAAATATGCTTTATTAACAAGACCTAGCAGTAGCTCTAATAATTTACAACTTCAACAGTGGTGAGTATAAATGGTATTTCAAATTGTGCACAATTGTAATATATGAAAATACAGTTCATCCGTGAACTATAAAAATTATGTTTTGGGGCACCTGGGTGGCTCACTCGGTTGGGCATCGAACTCTTGATTTCAGCTCAGGTCATGATCTCCTGGTTCGTGAGTTCAAGCCCTGCATCATGTTTTGCGCTGACTGTGTGGAGCCCCTTTCTCTCTGCCCCTCTCCTGCTCGCTCACTCGCTCTCTCAAAAATAAATGGCTAAACATTTTTTAAAATTATGTTTTACTGCTAGCACTACTATGATGCTTACATTCAAATTTTATTAGAAGTTATTGCACAAAGAGATGTAATTTTTCCCCTTCCAAATCATGGACCCACTAAATTCTATGAACCCCTGATTAAGAATATTTGTTAAACTTTTTAATGATAAGAATTTTCTCTTTTTCACTGTTGTATCCAAGGCTTAATTAGTTAATCTTTAGATACCTAAGCACTGAAAAACTTGTGATACCTTACCTCATATAATTCAAAATCAAAATACTCACACCATAAAGTAGATTTAAAGGACGTTCTGTTGTTTCTCATGGTGAAAACTCTGATGCTTCTTTAAAAAGTACTAAATTATCCCTGAAAACAAATACTAAGTATTTGTTTCATTGTGGATGAGCAGGGGAAGGGGCTGCTATTGTCTGAAAGTATAGGTAAAATTGTATCTGCTACACTTGGTATATAGTAAGAGCGCAATAACAGAATAAATGAACTTTTCCATAAGAGGTTCACAATGTCAGAGAACGTTAAATTCATCAAGGTACACCAATTATGGAATACTATAGTAGACGCTAAATGCTCTTTGATCTATAAATGAACAGAGGAGAGGTTGTTTGTAACCCAAGTAGTCTCTTATAAATAAAGGGTAGGGCTAACGTCCTCAAGTGGTCCTACTGGTGTGTAAGTTCCATGAGGGAAGGATTTTTGTCTAGTTTGCTCATGATATAATGTATCCAAAAAACTTAGGAAAAGTGCCTGCCACACTCAACTAATCTGTCCTCACCTGATAGCCCTCAGATCTGTGTGCCTCTATTAATCTAGACGCTGCTGAAATATTTGAGCATTAACCTACCCAAAGTAGAAATAACTTTTTCCTTAGCAGACATTCAATAGGTGAATAAAGAGGGATACTTTCTCTTTAACAGAAAGCTAATAAATGCTGTCATAAATATGTATGCAGCTACGATTTTCACTCAACAGTAGTGAGGGTGAGAATTGTCATTATTTTAAAATTAAGGCACAAATCTGCCCAGAATCCATCATTAACTAGTAGAGGAATTGGGGGGGTGGGGGGGAGGCGGCGGGAAATGAAGTGGATGTCCCAGACCTAGGTATCTCTCCCATTTGGCCAAGACTACAAATATGGTCTTTCCCTCCTATTTCCCAGAAGTACAATCATGCGAAATAGACTGGGTCACAAAACATAAGTTTCATAGCTAAGCACATCTTTAAAAATTCGTATTTAAAAAAATATTTTTAAACTTTAAATATAGATAAGCTATAGTTTATGCTGTAGTAATTTTCTCTGCTTTGCCTTCACAACATACTTGGTATCTTTTCATCATTTATATTTTACCCTCCAAGAAAAACGTTTCAAGATTTCAGGGGTTTGTGTTGGTGATTTACAGCTAATAGGTATCTTTAATGTCCATTCTTCCCCACCCTCCCATTGATGGGTATATTTTCACATAGCTTTTTTAAAAGGCAGTAAAGCATTTTGGGCAAAAGCATCATTAATGAAACTGAAGAGTGGCTTCAAAGTCCTTTTGATCCACCCAGGAAGAACCAGACCAGTATCTCTAAATTAGTGCATGATACCAATACAGACAATTTCAGTTATGACTCAGACATACTCATGTTGATCAATCCATAACTTGAAGTTAAACAGGACTTCATGTTATAGATGGAAATTGAATAGCTGGGATACAAAACCTAGCCTAGTATATTAATGTGAAACCATTCGTAGGCTTTACCTATGCTACTAGGTGTGAGCATTCTGTCTTAGACCCAGCTGTGGCCATTTCATAATTCATGGTGTATGGACCTTATTGCCATTCTAAACTACAAGGATTTCTGAATTCTGCATCAAACCTCGTCCCAATTTGTTTAGGGTAAGGGATTGTCGACCTATAGTTAATTTCCTTTCCAGAGCTGTCATCTAGGTGATCTGGTACCTAGAAATAAACACAGTGACAATGTGTTACGAGATTTTACAGAACAATTTTTAGTTCAAGAATTCTTTTTGACTTGTAGTTTTCTTGTGCAGGTCACATTGCAGTTTTATATTTTGAAAATAATTATAAATCAACTGCATCCTTTATTGACTTGGAAAAGGTAGAACCAGTGACTAATTGTAGGCCAATGGGGGCTTAGAAAATTATTCACAGTGTTCCTTCAAAGCTAATTACAATGTCTAGGACACAACTTGATTCTGTCTTCTAACTCTCCTTCCCTTTTAGCACAAAGCTACAAAATCACTGGCTCATAGGCCAGCCAGATGTTATTGCTATGAGTAGGTAATATGCTATTTTCTGCTGCCTGGCACCTACACAGTTGGCATGCAACAATTGTTTGATGGATAAGTAAGTTGTTAAGTTATAAAACTTTGATGGATTGCTTAGTCCTGTAGGTAAACATCGACTTATGTCACCATTTATCACCTGAATCTTTTGTGACAGGGTTTCTTAAAATTTTTTAATATGAAATTTATTGGCAAATTTGTTTCCATACAACATCCAGTGCTCATCCTAACAGGTGCCCTCCTCAATACCCATCACCCACCCTCCCCTCCATCCCACCCCCCATCAACCCTCAGCTTATTCTCAGTTTTTAAGAGTCTCTTATGGTTTGCCTCCCTCCCTCTCTAACTTTTTTTTTTCCCCTTCCCCTCCCCCATGGTCTTCTGTTAAGTTTTTCAGAATCCACATAAGAGTGAAAACATATGGTATCTGTCTTTCTCTGTATGGCTTATTTCACTTAGCATCACACTCCAGTTCCATCCACGTTGCTACAAAAGGCCAGATTTCATTCTTTCTCATTGCCAAGTAGTATTCCATTGTGTATATAAACCACAATTTCTTTATCCATTCATCAGTTGATGGACATTTAGGCTCTTTCCATAATTTGGCTGTTGTTGAAAGTGCCACTATAAACATTGGGGTACAAGTGCCCCTATGCATCAGTACTCCTGTATCCCTTGGGTAAATTCCTAGCAGTGCTATTGCTGGGTCATAGGCTGGGTCATTGCTGGGTCAGAGTGGCTGCTCCAGTTTGCATTCCTGCCAACAGTGCAAGAGGGTTCCCGTTTCTCCACAGCCTCTCCAGCATCTATAGTCTGATCTGTTCATTTTAACCACTCTGACTGGCGAGAGATGATATCTCAGTGTGGTTTTGATTTGTATTTCCCTGATGAGGAGCGACGCTGAACATCTTTTCATGTGCCTGTTGGCCATCTGTATGTCTTCTTTAGAAAAGTGTGTATTCATGTTTTCTGCCCATTTCTTCACTGGATTATTTGTTTTTTGGGTGTGGAGTTTGGTGAGTTCTTTATAGATTTTGGATACTAGCCCTTTGATATGTCATTTGCAAATATCTTTTCCCATTCTGTCGTTTGCCTTTTAGTTTTGTTGATTGTTTCCTTTGTAGTGCAGAAGCTTTTTATCTTCATGAGGTCCCAATAGTTCATTTCTTAAAAAATTTTTTTAATGTTTTTGAGAGAGACAGAGTGTGAGTGGGGGAGGGGCAGAGGGAGGGAGACAGAATACGTAGCAGGCTCCAGGCTCCAAGCTGTCAGCACAGAGCCCAATGCAGGGCATGAACCACAAACTGTGAGATCCTGACCTGAGCCAAAGTCAAACACTTAACCAACTGAGCCACCCAGGCCAGGTGTCCTGTAACATTCTTTCCTAGTGAAGTGGACTCTTTCAGACAATAAAGGAAATAGAACATTAATTGATGATTCCCAACCCTTGTCCTGGACAGGAGACTGAATTGAGCCCTTGATTTCCAGTGTGTCATAGCTAGTCTGAGAAAGGGAGAGGTAGAGGGCCATGATATTTGAGAATAAAATCTTTATTTATAGCTGAGCTTAATGTCCTGTTTAATGCTATAACCATTAAGCCATTCCTGTAATACTTGAGTTCATTTTCTCAAGGAAGCTTGTGAAATGTCTCCAAAATGACTTGGTATGTATGTGTGTTTAAATAAGCTCTAGGCCAGGGCACCTGGGTGATGCAGTTAAGCATCCAACTTCGGCTCAGGCCATGATCTCGAGGTTTGTGGGTTGGAGCCCTGCATCAGGCTCTGTGCTGACAGCTTGGAGCCTGGAACCTACTTCAGATTCTGTGTCTCTGCCCCTCCCCCACTGACACTGTCTCTCTCTCTCTCTCTCTCTGTCTCTCAAAAAAGAAACATTAAATAAACTCTAGGCCCAATGTGGGGCTTGAACTCATGACCTTGAGATCAAGAGTCACATACTCTACTAACTGTACTAGCCAGGTACCACAGAATGACTTGGGGTGTGTGTGTGTGTGTGTGTGTGTGTGTGTGTGTGTGTGTGTGTGTGTTTAAGCTCTAGGCCCAACAGGGGGCTTGAATTCATGACCCTGAGATCAAGAGTCACACATTCTACTAACTGAGCCAGCCAGGTACCCCAGAATGACTTGTTTTTTAGTGACATTAGTTATTTTCTTTTGGGACTTGATTATAGTAACAGATTCCTAAACGATGCAGTTTGTCAAAGACTGTTTCATCCTCAGTATCTTTAAAAAAATACAATAGTCAGGTAAAGCATTTTGAGATAGACTACATCCATCTGGGCTATTTTCCTGTTACCCAGTAATGTTTCAACATCAGCCACAGCTGTATGAAAGGACATTAAAGGGTCTCCTGTTAAACAGTATAGCACTAATGTTCATAATAGAATATTAAGATAGGTTGAAGCCTTCCATAATCAATTTTTCCCTACCTTCTGCCCTCTTATTTCCCACTTATATTTTAGTAGTAACTATATTGAGGATACATGACCACTAAATTGTAAGTTTCTTTGAGAGCAGGAGCTATAACATTTATTTTCAAATTTCCTTATGTGCATAAAACATGGACTTTTATTTCTCGAGCAGATATTCACTGAGCATCCACTAGGTGTCAGATATACTAGGTAGATTGTAGAGACACCAAGATAAATACAGACATGCCCTTGGAAATCTAACAGTTTTGTAGGGGAGAGGTAGAAAAAGGTATTTGTGAGCCCAAAACAAAACAAAACAAAAAACAAACCTGCAGTATAATATGTAGTGGAGTAAGAGATTTTCTGGTTTAAGAGGACTGAAAAATCATTTCCAAAAATATCTCCCCAATAAGTCTGCTTCAGTGACTGAATTTCCACCATTAGAATGTCTTTCTTTAGGGGCGCCTGGCTGTCTCAGTGAAGCCTCCAACTTTGGCCCAGGTCATGATGTCATGGTCCATGAGTTCAAGAGTGGTGTCAGGCTCTATGCTGACAGCTTAGAGCCTGGAGTCTGCTTTGGATTCTGCGTCTCCCTCTCTCTCTCTCTGCCCATCCCCTGCTCACACCCTGTCTCTGTCTCTTTCTCTCTCTCAAAAATAATGAAACATTAAAAAAAAATAAAACTAAAAAAAAAAAATGTATTTCTTTATAAGACCATTACTGCATTATGGTTGTCTCTGGGCAGAAGAGCTAAGGGACATCAATGGGCTGTGGAATTACTTTTTCCCTCTTTTTAAAAATCTTTTAACTTTATATATATTAAGATCCAATTCTTTTTGATATATAATTTCATGAGTTTTGACAAATGCATAGACAACCTCTAATCACTACCACAACTGAAATACGTAACAGTTCCATCATTCCACAGAGTTATTTTATGCTGCCCTGTTTATAATTTTATAATAGACTTTTTATAATTTTTGGTAAAATATTTTTCAAAAAGTAAGGTTTGATTGTTCCATTGTATGTCTTTTCCTTATCAAAAAAAAGTATGTTTGGGGGTTAAGACAGTACCTTTTCTACTAAGCTTCTGGAGAAATATAGATATCCAAGGAAGGGCTGAATTATTATACCATTGTAAATCATCCACACTTGGTAGATTAAACTGCCGAATAGAATGAGGATTCAAAAAAAGTAAAGGGAGGGGAGCCCGGGTGGCTCAGTTGGTTAAACATCTGACTTTGGCTCAGGTCATGATCTCACACTTTGTGGGTTTGAGCCCCACATCAGGTTCTGTGATGATGGCTCGGAGCCTGGATCCTGCTTCAGATTCTGTGTCTCCCCCTCTCTCTGCTCCTCCCTTGCTTGCGGTCTGTCTCTCAAAAATAAGTTTCTTTTCTAAAAGGTAAAGGGTGAGTGTGGTGTGTATATGCTAGGTTAGAAAGAGAATAGGAGTCGGGGTGGAGGAGGAGATTAGGGCCTGACAGTGGAACACTGTGCAATAGAAGAATAGATAAGAGTAGCATGTTTTGAGTAGCATAAGGTCCCTGCATTGTCAAAGATACAGGGGACAACAAAAAAGAGATGAGTCCTAAAGAGGGGTGGCTTTCATGTGTAGATTGGTCTATAATTATCTGGAGCTATAGTCCTGGGAGTCTAGAACTGATTCTGACAGTAACTAATTCTTGAAAAGTCACTTCCCCTCTCTGGGCCTAAATTTCATCAGTTAATCAATCAATAGGGTTGGATTAAAGTATATTCAAAAATCTATTTCAGTGTTCTCCCACTAGAGGCAAAACTTGTGGATAGAGGAAATGGGCTGGTTCTGAGTTTCTGGACTGGTTCCAATTTTAACTGGAGAGGCACATCTGTAGATAAGAATAACCCAGCTCTAGCAAGTGTTAAGGACTCTTGAAATGTGTAGTTGGATGTCAGAAGCTGCAGAGCAAAGTTAATGCTGATCTGAATTGAGCTCCAGTGATACAGCTCTCTGGCCCTCCGCGTTCACATTTATAGAATGATTACATATACTTTAAGGTTCCTTACAGTTTCACGTTTTATGAATGTGAAACCTATTAAAACTTACCAGTGTTATTTCTATTCTCACTTCCTCTGGGTCTATACCAATTCTGATTTTCATTTCTTAAGTTTTTATTAGTCACTATTCAGTACTTTTTGTGTGCCAGAACTTTTAACGTAGGATATTTAAGAAATACCTATGTTATTTAAGAAAATTTACAGTGCTGCTGTCCTTTATAGGTGTGCAAGTATGGGAAAATCACACCATGCCTACTACTCCTATCCTGGATAACATATTTCTACAGCAAGATATCATTTCAGTGAATATTAAAAGTAGCTCTGGAGAGGGGAAGAAGAGGAAGAAGATGTGTGTGGCTTTCAGTTGATAAGTGAAGGGAAAGGAACTAACAGTTGAGGGCCTACCACGTGCCATGCACCACCTTACACACACCTATCTTCTCTAGGTCATTGATATAAGCAGACAGGTAGGAGCCTGTTTATCTTGATAAGGAAAAGGAAAAAAATTCTTTCATCCCTTAAATCATTAGAATTATTCAGAGTATTTTTTTTCATGTCATTTTCTCCTATGAGGGCACAAACAGCAGAGTGCTTCTGGATAGTGTTTGGTGAATGTTTATTGATTCAAATAGGGATTTTTCTCCTGTCCTTAGAATAGTGGTTCTTTGGGTCCATGGACCTCTAAGAATTTTATAAAAGCTATGGACCCATCTAGGATGTCACCTCTCCCACTACACAAACACCACAAAATTAAAAAAAAAAAAAAAAAAAAAAACCCAGCTAACTCCCTCTCCTTGCCCTAACTACCTCCACATCTGTATTTGAGCAAAATCCATAATTGTGGAATGTTTTCTGCCTTTCTGCAATTTATTCATGTGCCCCAGGTTAAGAACTCAGCCCTGGAAACACCTCTGGATGTCCAGGCAGCCTAGAAGCATAATTCCATTAACTTGTAATGCTTATAGCGCTATCATCCTTGATGGGTCCTTTATACGTTTGAGAAAATGACACCATGCCTCCTGACTATCGGGTTTGTCTGTTTGTTTGTTTTTATGTTTCATGTTTTATGTTTTATGATGTTTTATCATATTTTTTATCTTTTTAAGGTTTTTGAAGTAGGTATTGTTTGATTTTATAGATGAAGAAATTAAGGTTTGTCCCAAAGCTTATTTTATGTGAGTAACATATCTCTGGCTTTCTATAATTTTTTTTAACTTAAAAAAAACACACTTAAAAATACACTTATTTATACCAGGATGTAGTTTTTTTAATGTTTATTTTTGAGAGGGGGGTAGGAGCAAAAAGAGAGGGAGACAGGATCTGAAGCGGTCTCCACACTGAGAGCAGAGAGCCCGATGTGGGGCTTGAACCCACAAAATGTGAGATCATAACCTGAGCCAAACTCAGACAGCCAACCAACTGAGCCACCCACGTGCCCCTAATTTTTTTTTCAATGTTTATTTATTTTTGAGAGAGAGAGAGAGAGAGAGAGAGACAGAATGCAAGCCAGGGAGCACAGAGAGAGAGGGAGACACAGAATCCAAAGCAGGCTCCAGGCTCTGAGCTGTTAGTAGAGTTGGACACAGGGCTTGAACCCACAAACCGTGAGATCACGACCTGAGACTAAGATGCTTTACCAACTGAGCTACCCAGGCACCCCATCTCTGGCTTTCTAAGTGGAATGATTCCTATTTGTTTCTTCTTTTTTGTACTTCTTCCCATTCGGAAATCCAAACACTGTTAGGCCAGTGTCCTCATCTGTGAAATTTTATCTGGGTAGAGAAAGAGGTTGAAAAAAAATGTCATCTCATAGTGGTGGAGAATGACATATAAAGCAAATATTCTAAATAATGCCGAAGAACTAGCCCATAAAGTTGTGAGGATCAAATTGGTTAAAGGAAAACTGAATGTTGTATAAACTGTATAATTTTCTAAACACAACTGGCTCTTATCTTTATATAAAATCCAAGGCCTAGTACAGTCATAACTAGGGAAATTATTTGGATGCTTATCTAATCTCCAATATCTCCTTTCTCTTTAATACTTGACAGCAAGACTGTATCTCATCCAGGCTTGTGATGGAAGAAACTTGAGTTGTTTATTATTATTATTATTATTATTATTATTATTATTAAAATGAAAAACAGGGGTTTGTTGATCAAATGGATCAATATTTTGAGCACTTATTATGTGCGCAGAGTTTTTTAATTGACACAAACTTTCTGGGTGAAGAGTAACAGAATCTTCATTGTTCAGTTACCCCAGGCTACATAGTTACAGCTATCCTTTGAGAGCTTACTGTAAACAAAAGCATTGTTCCAAGTGCATTTACACTTATTTCATTCACGTTTCTCAATCTTTGTAATAACTCAGTAAGATATTGTTGATACTGTTATCACTAATATATCAACAATAAATCTGAAATTTAAAGAGATTAGACAATTTGCCCAACAACATTGCAAAGCTGAGACTTTGAACCCTGGCTGAAGTCTGTACTTCATTCCGGCACATTTAGAAAGCTTCCAAGGTTAATAACCACTAATCACCACTGTCATTTACAAAGTATGGCTGTAGAGGAGTCTGTAAAGGGGGACTAAAGGAGGAGTTACTGGGCCATTTCTGAGAGAAATGGTCCCTTACCTCGCAAACAAGTTTCTTGTGGTGAAATCAGGTTGGACAGATAAAAAAGGTTGGAGAAGGTGGAGGTGGCGTGGTTGAACCTGTTCAGGAACTGATTACATCTGAGCCTCTGGCCCTTTTGCCTGCCAGCTGACTCAGAGTTGGCGGATGGGCCAAAGCCCAGGCAGGTTAATTTCATGGGCTGTATACTTCAAAGGATCTGATTCCTGGCACTGCTATGCACGTTGCTTTTCAGAGGGCACAACCTTGTGGGGGAGGGAACAGGATGGCCTCCAGGAAGTGTTTGCAAAAGGCCAAGGCACTGTTTGCTCTAAATCCCAATATATACAGCTTGTTCTAGGTTTGGCAATAAAAACCACAGGACCAGCCCTAAGCATGGCTTAAAACTGGCTATCTAAACCTTAAGTATTCCTCTGCAGTAAATGCAGCCGTTAATATGAGTCCTAGGGTCGACCAGGTGGCTCAGTCGGTTAAGTGTCCAACTTCAGTTTAGGTAGTTTAGGTCATGATATCACAGTTTGTGAGTTTGTGCTCTGCATCAGGCTGTCTATTGTCAGCACAAAGTCTGCTTCATACCCTCTGTCCCCCTTCTCTGCCCCTCGCCCGCCCCGTGCACATGCACACACACACACACACACACACACACACACACACACATGCTCTTTCTCAAAAATAACAAACATTTAAAAAAAAGAATATGAGTCTTAGAGTTAGACCTGCATTCCAATCTTGGTTCTACCACTCAACTGTGGATTTTCTCACATGTGAAATGGGAGATTAAGTACCTACTTCATATGATTGTTGTTAAGATTAAAGTGAGTATAAAGTATTAAGTGAATAAAAAGCAGTACCTGAGACATGGTAAAATCTCTTGAAATGTTAGTCATTATTTTTCAGAGAAAACTCATTTTATAAGAGAATCTTGGAGCTTAAAGAAATCAATTGATTCATTATTCCTTCATTTAACGTACATTCAAAAAACATTTATTATTGTGTTAGGTGGCAAGGATGATGAAAACTAACAACTTTTGTTGAACACTTAAGCCAACTATCCTAAAAACATATTGTCTCATTTAATGTTCACAGCAGCCCTATGAAGTATTTTACTACTTTATTAATGTGACCCTGGGCTGAGAGGGGTTTAGTAACATGCCTAAGATTGTATAGTCAGCATTCTGTAACTCCAAAACCTGTGAATACGATAGCCTTTCTCCCCACTGGAACATGATATTTCAGCTGGCAGTCAAACACATAAACAAATTTCTACACTCAAAGTGATGTTGTTGAGGGTTACACTGGGTGATTGGGAGCACTGGGGAGGGAAGGCAAACCGGAGCATGGTGTGTCCAGGTAGAGTGAAGCTCATCTTAACAGAATAAATGCTAATAGTGGGGCTTTGGGCAGGAATGAGTAGGGGGCTTTTGCTAGTAGTAGAGGAGTTAAGAGAGATCTTTCTGGGTTTCCTCAAGTGACATTCAAAGAGGGGTTGGCACTATGACAAGCATTATAATTGCAGCGAATGTTATTATTACAGGTGAAGGAATGGTCTCCAGAGGGACAAGATTATGTTTACTTGAACAGAAATGGTGGGGGTTATGTACAAATAATGTCTATTTGCATCAGAAGTATCTGTACCTCCTTGGGCTTTGTAACTGAACTAACAATAGCAACTAACTCCTGTTGTATGACTGTTAGGTACCAGTCACTACTGTGGTCACAGGCCACAACTCTTAACTAGAGAAAGGTAGAAAGGCTTTGCCTCAACCAGTAATCTCAAATTAAGTATGCTTAATTTAGGCAAATATCCCTGATATATGTGTATTACTTCCTACATACTAGGAAATGTAGAGATAGACAATAAAAAATTGTAAGGGATGAAATGAAGTTGAAACCAACTATTTTATCCCAGGGCAAAATATATACTTGGGATTCTGTACCTTTATATTAATAGTGGATATAAATTGATATTTCAAATAGGCTACTTAGTAATTTTTTTTGGTCAACTTGTCAGATTTGATCAGATGATCATTGTATTGAACCTCATAATACGAATGGTACCAAGTAGAAGTGTCAGTTCTACCCATTTTTTTTTTGTCTTCTTATGTATCATCTTCAGAGTTTTCTAAAGCAATTCTTCTTTAACCAATTGCTCATTTCGTGAGATTTAGATTAGTGAACATTAGACTTAAAAAAATCCATAAGTCCTCTTTTGAACTACAATATGTCACTAAATTCTGAAAGTGAAAGAACTTCATGTGAAATGTGAGCATTAAACATGGGGACCATGTGAAGGTGCCAAACTCAATCTGTATTAATAGAGGTTAATGTTTTTGTGAATAACAAACATATGTACAAGTAAGAAGAATTCTTGTCACACCTCAGTAGATTGTGTTGTATACCTACCTTGAGGGTGAGCACACTCCATTTTGCAGATCATTGATCTAAGCAACAGGACCTGCGGCCATGAAGTGGGAATATCCAGTCTCATCTTCAGCAATGACTGGTCCAGATTCATTTATGAATGACAGATATGAAGGGCACAATATGACTTCCCAGGAAATCTGAAGAGCTAAGCACAGCTGGACCTTTGAGAATGTGGCCTGTCTGCACAAAGGCAGAACCTACATTCATTGAGTGCCTCAAAGAAATGCATTCTAGTTTTTAAGAAAACGGACTTTGTCCTACCTACTTAGATTTAATCCCAGTTCTGCTACTTACTAGCCATGCAGTTGGGGGAAAGCAACAACCTCTTTGTCGTTTGTTTCTCATCTCTGAGAGAAGAAAGATTAATGCCAGTACCTACCTCACTGAGACGTTTAATGTGATACTGTTGAACCCTCACTATGTGTGCACAGAGATGCTGAGCTAAACTCTTTACAAGAATTCCTTTAATCTTCATGATATCCTAGGGTGGTAAAGGCTAACTAATTTGTCACTGAGACCTTTCACTAAGACACAAAAGGACTACATTTCCTGGCCTTCCTTGTGGCCACATTACTTTGTTCTGGCCAATGAAATATGAGCAGAAGTGATCAACGTCACCTTCAGGACTGACTCATGAACTTTCCCTTGCGATGCTCCATGCTCTCTTCCCTCTTCTGTCAGAAGATCCAGCAAAACTCGTAGTGCAAGGGCCTCTCTTGTCCTCTTCCTACCTCTAACCTGCATTGGATTGTGATAGGAGCCAGAAGTAAACTCTTATTGTGTTAAGTCATTGAGCTGTGGGGATAGTGTGTTACAGCAGTTAGTATAACCTGACTAATACAATATGGCCTGACAAGAACCCAGAGAAGGAAGAGATAAATTGTTTACAGTGTCTGGCATATGATGTACAATAAAAAAGGGTGGTTACCCTCATTAATTTAAGAAAGGTGAAGAAGGTTATTTAATGAGAGAGCTTATGAGCAAATATCTAAAAGTCCTTTGGGTAAAATGAGAAAATGTCAGGAATCACAGGCATACAGTCTGGTTTCCAAAACTTGTCATAGATACCACTGGGATGCCTCAAGGAATGGATATACCACCCCAGCAGTACCTCACACTCTACAGCCTGCTAAATCAGCTCAGCACATTCCTCTAAAGTTCATAACAATATGTAACCAGTATGAATACATCTTTTGCCCTGTGCTAGGAACCGTTCCTCTTTTTCTTTTTTTTAAACATTTATTTAATTTTGAGAGACAGAGCACGAGCAGGGGAAAGGAAGGGCAGAGAGAGAGGGAGACACAGAATCCGAAACAGGCTCCAGGCTCTAAGCTGTGGGCACAGAGCCCGATGCGGGGCTCGAACTTGTGAACTGTGAAATCATGACCTGAGCTGAAGTTGGATGCTTAACCAGCTGAGCCACCCAGGTGCCCCAGAACCCTTCCTCTATTTTAATGAGGTTTTCTTCATTTATTCAAATCCAAGAGCTAAAATATATGTTTTAGATTTCTCTCTGAAGTTATTTCTCTCTCACTAGTTTCCTGTAACACATTTTCTAGACACTACAGTGCTTAGCTGGAGCCATATTTTTATCTTTAGAAATTGAATTCCTGTAATTTGGCCTTGGTCTCTGAATAATCTCATGTCACATTTTTGATGTACAACCGCTACTGTATTTTCCTCTTTTTCTGTCATGCTTATTTGCAGAGTTGATTGTGTGGAATTGCATAGATGGGTACTTAGACTCCTGGCTTCACATTTTGTCCTCAAAATTATTATTTCTCGATAAACTATTTCTCCTTGATTTTGGTGAATCAGAATATTAGCACAGCCTTCCAAAACTTTTTATTGCTATTACCTTTGTCATGTTCCTTCCCTCAGTCTTATATTCTCAAAACATTCATGAGCTAGGCAATTGGTACATGCTCACAGAAGCTATGTAGCTTAAAGGAAGCAAATAGACTTTGTGTGAGGACAGACTTGATTTCCAGCCCTGACATAGCCACCAACTAGCTATATATGACATTGGTCAGTTATTCAACTTTTAAAGAGTCACAACTAAAATGGAGAGGTAAAACCCACTTGTAAGATTGGTGAGAAAACTCACTTTGCAAAGGTAAGTGGATTATATAGGCTAATTTCACTTTTGAATATGGAAACAAAAATCTTAAATAAAATACTAGCAAACCAAATCCCAAATATACATCATAACCATTTATTTATATCAAGAGTATAAGTTTGGTTTAATATTTTTATTTTTTTTTATTTTTTTTTATTTATTTTTATTTTTATTTTTATTTTTTGTTTTCAGATTTACTTTTTTTTTTATGAAATTTATTGACAAATTGGTTTCCATACAACACCCAGTGCTCATCCCAAAAGGTGCCCTCCTCAATACCCATCACCCACCCTCTCCTCCATCCCACCCCCCATCAACCCTCAGTTTGTTCTCAGTTTTTAAGAGTCTCTTATGCTTTGGCTCTCTCCCACTCTAACCTCTTTTTTTTTTTTTCCTTCCCCTCCCCCATGGGTTCCTGTTAAGTTTCTCAGGATCCACATAAGAGTGAAACCATATGGTATCTGTCTTTCTCTGTATGGCTTATTTCACTTAGCATCACACTCTCCAGTTCCATCCACGTTGCTACAAAAGGCCATATTTCATTCTTTCTCATTGCCACGTAGTATTTCATTGTGTATATAAACCACACTTTCTTTATCTGTTCATCAGTTAATGGACATTTAGGCTCTTTCCATAATCTGGCTATTGTTGAGAGTGCTGCTATAAACATTGGGGTGCAAGTGCCCCTATGCATCATTACTCCTGTATCCCTTGGATAAATTCCTAGCAGTGCTATTGCTGGGTCATAGGGTAGGTCTATTTTTAATTTTCTGAGGAACCTCCACACTGCTTTCCAGAGCGGCTGCACCAATTTGCATTCCCACCAACAGTGCAAGAGGGTTCCCATTTCTCCACATCCTCTCCAGCATCTATAGTCTCCTGATTTGTTCATTTTGGCCACTCTGACTGGCGTGAGGTGATACCTGAGTGTGGTTTTGATTTGTATTTCCCTGATAAGGAGCGACGCTGAACATCTTTTCATGTGCCTGTTGGCCATCTGGATGTCTTCTTTAGAGAAGTGTCTATTCATGTTTTCTGCCCATTTCTTCACTGGGTTATTTGTTTTTCGGGTGTGGAGTTTGGTGAGCTCTTTATAGATTTTGGATACTAGCCCTTTGTCTGATATGTCATTTGCGAATATCTTTTCCCATTCCGTTGGTTGCCTTTTAGTTTTGTTGATTGTTTCCTTTGCTGTGCAGAAGCTTTTTATCTTCATAAGGTCCCAGTAATTCACTTTTGCTTTTAATTCCCTTGCCTTTGGGGATGTGTCGAGTAAGAGATTGCTACGGCTGAGGTCAGAGAGGTCTTTTCCTGCTTTCTCCTCTAAGGTTTTGATGGTTTCCTGTCTCACATTTAGGTCCTTTATCCATTTTGAGTTTATTTTTGTGAATGGTGTGAGAAAGTGGTCTAGTTTCAACCTTCTGCATGTTGCTGTCCAGTTCTCCCAGCACCATTTGTTAAAGAGACTGTCTTTTTTCCATTGGATGTTCTTTCCTGCTTTGTCAAAGATGAGTTGGCCATACGTTTGTGGGTCTAGTTCTGGGGTTTCTATTCTATTCCATTGGTCTATGTGTCTGTTTTGGTGCCAATACCATGCTGTCTTGATGATGACAGCTTTGTAGTAGAGGCTAAAGTCTGGGATTGTGATGCCTCCTGCTTTGGTCTTCTTCTTCAAAATTCCTTTGGCTATTCGGGGCCTTTTGTGGTTCCATATGAATTTTAGGATGGCTTGTTCTAGTTTCGAGAAGAATGCTGGTGCAATTTTGATTGGGATTGCATTGAATGTGTAGATAGCTTTGGGTAGTATTGACATTTTGACAATATTTATTTTTCCAATCCATGAGCAGGGAATGTTTTCCATTTCTTTATATCTTCTTCAATTTCCTTCATAAGCTTTCTATAGTTTTCAGCATACAGATCCTTTACATCTTTGGTTAGATTTATTCCTAGGTATTTTATGCTTCTTGGTGCAATTGTGAATGGGATCAGTTTCTTTATTTGTCTTTCTGTTGCTTCATTGTTAGTGTATAAGAATGCAACTGATTTCTGTACATTGATTTTGTATCCTGCAACTTTGCTGAATTCCTGTATCAGTTCTAGCAGACTTTTGGTGGAGTCTATCGGATTTTCCATGTATAATGTCATGTCATCTGCAAAAAGCGAAAGCTTGACTTCATCTTTGCCAATTTTGATGCCTTTGATTTCCTTTTGTTGTCTGATTGCTGATGCTAGAACTTCCAGCACTATGTTAAACAGCAGCGGTGAGAGTGGGCATCCTTGTCGTGTTCCTGATCTCAGGGAAAAAGCTCTCAGTTTTTCCCCGTTGAGGATGATGTTAGCTGTGGGCTTTTCATAAATGGCTTTTATGATCTTTAAGTATGTTCCTTCTATCCCGACTTTCTCAAGGGTTTTTATTAAGAAAGGGTGCTGGATTTTGTCAAAGGCCTTTTCTGCATCGATTGACAGGATCATATGGTTCTTCTCTTTTTTTTTGTTAATGTGATGTATCACGTTGATTGATTTGCGAATGTTGAACCAGCCCTGCATCCCAGGAATGAATCCCACTTGATCATGGTGAATAATTCTTTTTATATGCCGTTGAATTCGATTTGCTAGTATCTTATTGAGAATTTTTGCATCCATATTCATCAGGGATATTGGCCTGTAGTTCTCTTTTTTTACTGGGTCTCTGTCTGGTTTAGGAATCAAAGTAATACTGGCTTCATAGAATGAGTCTGGAAGTTTTCCTTCCCTTTCTATTTCTTGGAATAGCTTGAGAAGGATAGGTATTATCTCTGCTTTAAACGTCTGGTAGAACTCCCCTGGGAAGCCATCTGGTCCTGGACTCTTATTTATTGGGAGATTTTTGATAACCGATTCAATTTCTTCGCTGGTTATGGGTCTGTTCAAGCTTTCTATTTCCTCCTGATTGAGTTTTGGAAGAGTGTGGGTGTTCAGGAATTTGTCCATTTCTTCCAGGTTGTCCAATTTGTTGGCATATAATTTTTCATAGTATTCCCTGATAATTGTTTGTATCTCTGAGGGATTGGTTGTAATAATTCCATTTTCATTCATGATTTTATCTATCTCCCTTTTCTTTTTGAGAAGCCTGGCTAGAGGTTTGTCAATTTTGTTTATTTTTTCAAAAAACCAACTCTTGGTTTCGTTGATCTGCTCTACAGTTTTTTTAGATTCTATATTGTTTATTTCTGCTCTGATCTTTATTATTTCTCTTCTTCTGCTGGGTTTAGGCTGCCTTTGCTGCTCTGCTTCTATTTCCTTTAGGTGTGCTGTTAGATTTTGTATTTGGGATTTTTCTTGTTTCTTGAGATAGGCCTGGATTGCAATGTATTTTCCTCTCAGGACTGCCTTTGCTGCGTCCCAAAGCATTTGGATTGTTGTATTTTCATTTTCGTTTGTTTCCATATATTTTTTAATTTCTTCTCTAATTGCCTGGTTGACCCACTCATTTGTTAGTAGGGTGTTCTTTAACCTCCATGCTTTTGGAGGTTTTCCAGACTTTTTTCTGTGGTTGATTTCAAGCTTCATAGCATTGTGGTCTGAAAGTAAGCATGGTATAATTTCAATTCTTGTAAACTTATGAAGGGCTGTTTTGTGACCCAGTATATGATCTATCTTGGAGAATGTTCCATGTGCACTCGAGAAGAAAGTATATTCTGTTGCTTTGGGATGCAGAGTTCTAAATATATCTGTCAAGTCCATCTGATCCAATGTCTCATTCAGGGCCCTTGTTTCTTTATTGACCGTGTGTCTAGATGATCTATCCATTTCTGTAAGTGGGGTGTTAAAGTCCCCTGCAATTACCACATTCTTATCAATGAGGTTGCTTATGTTTATGAGTAATTGTTTTATATATTTGGGCGCTCCGGTATTCGGCACATAGACATTTATAATTGTTAGCTCTTCCTGATGGATAGACCCTGTAACTATTATATAATGTCCTTCTTCATCTCTTGTTACAGCCTTTAATTTAAAGTCTAGTTTGTCTGATATAAGTATGGCTACTCCAGCTTTCTTTTGGCTTCCAGTCGCATGATAAATAGTTCTCCATCCCCTCACTCTCAATCTAAAGGTGTCCTCAGGTCTAAAATGAGTCTCTTGTAGACAGCAAATAGATGGGTCTTGTTTTTTTATCCATTCTGATACCCTATGTCTTTTGGTTGGCGCATTTAATCCATTTACATTCAGTGTTATTATAGAAAGATACGGGTTTAGAGTCATTGTGATGTCTGTATGTTTTATGCTTCTAGTGATGTCTCTGGGACTTTGTCTCACAGGGTCCCCCTTAGGATCTCTTGTAGGGCTGGTTTAGTGGTGACAAATTCCTTCAGTTTTTGTTTCTTTGGGAAGACCTTTATCTCTCCTTCTATTCTAAATGACAGACTTGCTGGATAAAGGATTCTTGGCTGCATATTTTTTCTGTCTAGCACCCTGAAAATCTCGTGCCAATTCTTTCTGGCCTGCCAAGTTTCAAAAGAGAGATCAGTCACGAGTCTTATAGGTCTCCCTTTATATGTGAGGGCACGTTTACCCCTTGCTGCTTTCAGAATTTTCTCTTTATCCTTGTATTTTGCCAGTTTCACTATGATATGTCGTGCAGAAGATCGATTCAAGTTACGTCTGAAGGGAGTTCTCTGTGCCTCTTGGATTTCAATGCCTTTTTCCTTCCCCAGTTCAGGGAAGTTCTCAGCTATGATTTCTTCAAGTACCCCTTCAGCACCTTTCCCTCTCTCTTCCTCCTCTGGGATACCAATTATGCGTATATTATTTCTTTTTAGTGTATCACTTAGTTCTCTAATTTTCCCCTCATACTCCTGGATTTTTTTATCTCTCTTTTTCTCAGCTTCCTCTTTTTCCATAACTTTATCTTCTAGTTCACCTATTCTCTCCTCTGCCTCTTCAAGCCGAGCTGTGGTGGTTTCCATTTTGTTATGCATTTCGTTTAAAGCGTTTTTCAGCTCCTCGTGACTGTTCCTTAGTCCCTTGATCTCTGTAGCAAGAGATTCTCTGCTGTCCTGTATACTGTTTTCAAGCCCAGCGATTAATTTTATGACTATTATTCTAAATTCACTTTCTGTTATATTATTTAAATCCTTTTTGATCAGCTCATTAGCTGTTGTTATTTCCTGGAGATTCTTCTGAGGGGAGTTCTTCTGCTTGGTCATTTTGGATAGTCCCTGGCGTGGTGAGGACCTGCAGGGCACTTCCCCTGTGCTGTGGTGTATAACTGGAGTTGGTGGGCGGGGCCGCAGTCAGACCTGATGTCTGCCCCCAGCCCACCGCTGGGGCCACAGTCAGACTGGTGTGTGCCTTCTCTTCCCCTCTCCTAGGGGCGGGATTCACTGTGGGGTGGTGTGGCTCGTCTGGGCTACTTGCACCCTGCCAGGCTTGTGATGCTGGGGATCTGGCGTATTAGCTGGGGTGGGTAGGCAAGGTGCTCGGGGGCAGGAGGGGCAGGCTTAGATCGCTTCTCCTTAGGTGATCCACTTCAGGAGGGGCCCTGGGGCAGCGGGAGGGAGTCAGATCCGCTGCTGGAGGTTTGGCTCCGCAGAAGCGCAGAGTTGGGTGTTTGCGCGGAGCGAGCAAGTTCCCTGGCAGGAACTGGTTCTCTTTGGGATTTTGGCTGGGGGATGGGCGGGGGAGATGGCGCTGGCGAGCGCCTTTGTTCCCCACCAAACTGAGCTCTGTTGTCAGGGGGCTCAGCAGCTCTCCCTCCCTTTGTCCTCCAGCCTTCCCGCTTTCTGAGCAGAGCTGTTAACTTATGACCTCCCAGACGCTAAGTCGTGCTTGTTGTGGGAACACAGTCCGTCAGGCCCCTCCGCTTTTGCAAGCCAGACTCGGGGGCTCTGCTTGGCCGGCGAGCCGCCCCTCCGCCCCGGCTCCCTCCCGCCAGTCCGTGGAGCGCACACCGCCTCGCCGCCCTTCCTACCCTCTTCTGTGGGCCTCTGGTCTGCGTTTGGCTCCGGCGACTCTGTTCTGCTAATCCTCTGGCGGTTTTCTGGGTTATTTAGGCAGGTGTAGATGGAATCTAAGTGATCAGCAGGACGTGCGGTGAGCCCAGCGTCCTCCTAAGCCGCCATCTTGCCTCAAAATCCCTGGTTTAATATTTTTAAAAATAAAAATGTAATTTATGCCTTAACTGATTGGTGGGATAAGCACAAATGGTTATTACAATAGATACAGAAAATTTTTTGATAAAATTTAACATCCATTCATAAAAACAAAACTCTTGTCAAACTGGGAATAGAAGAGAAACTCTTAAATTGACAAAGGATATCTATGTTAAAGGTTGTACTTTAAAGAGACAAAAGCTTTCCTAAGTTATTGATAAATGAAAACTTTAAAAAGTATATCATACTTAATGGTTTAAAGATGAAAAATTTTCCTTTGAAGCCAGAGTAAGAGACTTCTTGGATGACTGGCTGGCTCAGTCAGTAGAGCGTGTGACTCTTCCTCTTGCAGTCATGAGTGCAAGCCCTGTGTTGGGTGTGGGGATTACTTTTTATTTTTGTTTTTTTTAAGATTTTATTTTTAAGTAATCTCCACACCCAACATGGGCTCAAACTCACAACCCTGAGATCAAGAGTCATACACTCTACCAACTGAGCCAGCAAGGTGTCCCTGAGATTACTTAAAAAAAAAAAAAAAATAGGGGCGTCTGGGTGGCTCAGTCAGTTGAGTGTCCAACTCTTGATTTTGGCTCAGGTCAGGACCTCATGATTTGTGGGTTCTAGCCCTGCATCTGGCTCTGTGCTAACAGTGCAGAGCCTGCTTGGGATTCTCTCTCTCACTCTCTCTCTCTCTCTGCCCCTCCCTGCTGGTGCACATGTGCTCTCTCAAAAGTAAATAAACATTAAAAAAAATAAATTAATATAATATAATATAATGTAATATAATAAAAAAATGAATAAGAGACTTCTTTTATTTACCATTGTTTTTAGAGGTCCTAGCCAGCTAAGGGGGATAAATTTAGGATAGATATTCAGGAAGAATGAAAATCAAAAAACAACTACATATAAATTATTAAGACTTAAAAAGAGCTTGGAAAGTTTATTGGATACAACACTAATATGTAAAAATTAATTGCATTTTATGTACCACAAATAGTTTTTAAAAGTATCTGAAATAGACAACTTAAAATTAAGCATTGAAAATATCAAGTGCCTGAGGCACCTGGGTGGCTCAGTCTGTTAAGTGTCCAACTCTTGGTCTCAGCTCAGATCTTGATCTCAGGTCATGAGTTTAAGCTCTTTGTTGGGCTCTATGCTGGGCCTGGAGCCTACTTAAAACAAATCAAGTGACTAGGCATAATCTAACAAAAGATGCGTGTGTCTCTAAGGAGAAGACTAAAACTGTTCAGAGACATTAGAGAAGACATAAATAAATGGAGAAGTATACCATGTTCAGACTGTCTTCTTCCCCCATTTCTTTTTTTTTTTTTTTAATTTTTTTTTCAACATTTATTTATTTTTGGGACAGAGAGAGACAGAGCATGAACCGGGGAGGGGAAGAGAGAGAGGGAGACACAGAATCGGAAACAGGCTCCAGGCTCCGAGCCATCAGCCCAGAGCCTGACGTGGGGCTCGAACTCACGGACCGCGAGATCGTGACCTGGCTGAAGTCGGACGCTCAACCGACTGCGCCACCCAGGCGCCCCTCCCCATTTCTTTTTTAAATAAATCTGTGCCCTTCCTTCCTTCCTTCCTCCCTTCCTTCCTCCCTCCCTTCCTTCCTTCCTCTCTTTCTCTTTCTTTCTTTCTTTCTTTCTTTCTTTCTTTCTTCCTTCCTTCTTTCCTTCCTTCCTTCCTTCCTTCCTTCCTTTTTAAATGCAAGCTCGATGCCCAACTGTAACTTGAACCCAGAACCTCAAAATCAAGAGTCACATACTCTCTCAACTGAACCAGCCAGGCACCCCTTTACTTTGCTCCTTAACATATATATAGTATTGAATATAGTACCCTACCTGGAACCCAAGTCCTGGTGCCTCAGAGGCTTTCCTGACCCCATTTCTTTGTTACTGTAAACAAATGCCTGTATTAGAAGGAAAAACTAAAGAAACAGCACCTGATAGTCTCAGCACTGTTGTGTCCAATTTTGGACCCAAGCTCAGTGTCACCAGGTTTGATGGCAATGACTCTACTGGAGCTTCATGGTAGATAGACCCTGATCTTTGAGAGTGTCAGGGAAGCCCAGCTCATCTCCAAACAGAAGAATAGCCAACATTTATAGATGGATTCATTCTAACCAAATTACATGCCTTCTTCTGACCTTGGGTACAAGCCCAGGAGGAGAGGATTTGCATTATCCCCATTTCATATGTGAGAAAGTTAAGGCTCTTCAATGTTAATGGCAGCCAAAGACCCACAATCATTCATGAAGCTGGAACTCAAATCCAGGGCCTTTGACATCAAATTTGATGCACTATCTCCTATAAAAACAATGCATTTTGGCGATGTTTGGATGGCTCAGTAGGTTAAGCATCCAACTCTTGATTTTGGCTCAGGTCATGATCTCATGATGTGTGAGATCGAGCCCTGTGTCAGGCTCCACACTGACAGTGCAGAACCTGCTTGGGATTCTCTCTCTGTAACTCTCTCTCTCAAAATAAATAAATGAACTTTTAAAAAATGCATTTTTGATAGGAGCCCTGCTCTGCCTCATTTACCAGGGCAAATGCAGTGCCATGGATTCTTGAGTCTTTTGACTGAACAAATCTTTTCCGGATGCCTCTATTCTCAAACAATTGAGTTTCCGTAGGCATTATACTTTTACATCTTAAGAAGGGAAGGGATAGAGGGAAAGGAGAGACAAAAGTAGGGACTTTACAGTATTTACCTCACAAGTCGGCAGTTAATTTTTTTTTTTTTTTTTTTTTGAGAGAGAGAGGAAAAGAGAGAATCTTAAGCAGGCTCCACACCCACCATGGTACCCAACTCAGGGCTCGATCTCATGACCTTCAAATCATGGCCTGAGTCAAAGTCAAAAGTCAGTCACTTAACCAACTGAGCCACCCAGTCATCTTTACTGTTTTATTTTTTTTATTCAATAGACCTTTATTGAGGAGCCAGCAATGTACCAAACACTATGCTAGTCACTGAGAATGGAGAAAACTATATCATCAGCACTGCCCCAAAGGAACTCTGGGGCAATCATCTCAGGCATGCCAGTTCTGAGGGTCCAAGACTGTTCATTTGGAGGAAGAGGAGGCAGACTACCAAGTATGGTGAGAAATGTATAAGCCTGGCATCAGAGGGATGGTGGTTTAAAGAAAGGTGCTGCTTATTTTATATATAAACTTGAACAAATCCTTTGTATCTTTAGATCTCTGTTTCTTCATCTGTTACTGGGAATTATATACTTACCATGAAGAATTATAATGAGGATTCAATGGTGTCATTTAGGTTAAGTGCCTGGCCCTTGGTGGCTCCTTTTTCTTATGAAATTGATGGGCATCTGCCCCTCTAACTTTTCCAGTCCAAGTTGCACTTTTCTCTTTGTGGTTTCCTGTTCCCTTCAAGTCTGATCTTAATTTGCTATAAGCCCTGCTCTTTTTTTTTTTTAATTTTTTTATATGTTTTTTATTTTATTTTAAGAGAGAGACAGAGTATAAGTGGGGAAGGGGCAGAGGGAGAGGGAGACACAGAATCCGAAGCAAGCTTCAGGCTCTGAGCTGTCAGCACAGAGCCCGACTCATAGACTGAACTCAAAGACTGTGAGATCATGACCTGAGCCGAAGCTGGATGCCCAACCGACTGAGCCACCCAGGTGCCCCTAAGCCCTACTCTTGATCAAGTAATAATAATAAAATATATGGAGAAGTGGGTGGGATGCAAGGTGTACTTTGCCTCCCACAAGGAAACCACCCTCCTGTTCCTCTTCCCACATAGCCACCATTGTTTCAAGTACAAACTACTGGATCTCAAAGGCCAGGCATTCCTTAATTTTCCATAACCAAGCATTTCAAGCCATCTCTGATAGGTACATCAAAAAGACCCCATTTAGTGCAGGTGGACTCTTTTTACATTTGTTTTTTATGCTCCAGTATCCAGTCAGACTATTCAGAGGGAGAAAAGGATCTTGTAAAGAAGTTGACTCTAGAAGAATGCTGAGTACGTCATTCTTGGACTCTTGATGCATCAGGACAAATGTCCTTTGTACTCTGGATAGTGATGGCCCAACTCCTTTATGTCTATTTGAACCCTCTTTAAACACTGAGAAAGTTGTTTTCTTCATTTATTTATTTGTTTATTCATTCATTTACTTAATAGACGTTTAGTGACCACCAGCTATGTGCAAGGCCTGTGCTAGATCTTGGGGATATATCAGTGAAAAAGAGACTATTCCCCTATCCTCGTAAAGCTTGCATTCTACCAGGGTAGGACACCATCAAAAAAAGTCATCAAATAAATTAGGAAAATTGTGATAGATGAGTACTATGAAGGAACTAAACAGACAAATGTCTAAAAGAGTAATTGGATAGAATGGGAGGTGAAAAGTGACCAGAGTTGGCCTTTCTGAGGGGTGAGTATTTAAATTGAGACCTGAGGTGCCAATTATGTCAATAGCCAGGAAAAACTTTCTTTGCAGAGGGAACAGCAAACGCAAAGGTCTCTGAGTGGGGGAAGGGCTTGATATGTGTAGAGAAAATAAAGAGGTATGAAATGAGAGTGGAGAGGCTGTCAGATGACAAATTAAGCAGCGTTTTAGAAGCTAGGATTATAGATTTTACTTTAACTGTAATTCATTAAGTATTCAGCAAATACTGATTGAGTGCCTAATGTATGTCAGGCACTGTTCCAGGCTCTGGGCATGCAGCAATAACATTGAAAGTAACTTTTTTAAATGGAAGTATAATTGACACACAATGTTATATTAGTTTTAGGTATGCCAAAAGTAATTTTTGAAAGTTACATTCAAAAATGTGGGAAAGGCAGGCAGGAAACTAAATAAGAAAACAAAATACCATTTTTAGATAGTTCTAGGGAGAATATTTTATTTATTTACTTTTGAAGATTTTATTTTTTTAAGTTTATTTATTTATTTATTATGAGAGAGTCCACGCCTGTGGGGGAAGGGAGGAGATAGGGGGAGAGAGAGAATCCCAAGCATGCTCCACACTGCCAGTGCAGAGCCTGATGCAGGGCTTAAACCCATGAACCATGAGACCATGACCTGAGCTGAAGTCGGATGCTTAACTGACTGAACTACTCAGGTGTCTCTGAAGATTTTATTTTATTTTTATGTTATGTTATGTTATGTTATGTTATGTTATGTTATGTTATTTGTATTTATTTATTTTGGGGAGAGCACAAGCGGGAAAGGGGCAGAGAGAGGGGAACAGAGGATCAGAAGCAGGCTCTGAGCTAACAGCAGTGAGCCTGAAGTGGGGCTTGAACTCACCAACCATGAGATCAGGACCTGAGCTGAAGTGGATGGATGCTCAACTGACTGAGCCACCCAGGTGCCCCAAGATTTTATTTTTTAAGTAATCTCTACATCCAACATGGAGCTTTGAACCCACAACCCCAAGATCAAGCATCACATGCTTTACTGATTGAGCCAAACAGACACCCCAGGAAGAATATTTTAACAAACTAAGAAAAGGAGTTAAGCAGTGTTAAGGTTGCAATTTTAGATAAAAGTGGCCAGACAAGGCCTTGCTTAAAAAAAACCTTACATTTAACTAAAGATATGAAGTGTCCATATCTTCAAAAAGCCCCAGGCCACTTCAATATTTAGAAGTCAGGGAAGATGAAGAAGAAGAAAGGAAAGGAGAATGACAAGAAATACCTGGAATAGTAAAAAAAAAAAAAAAAAAAGTCAGGCAAGTGTCCTGAAAGCTGGAAAATGTGTCAGGAAGGAAAGATATCAATGGTGTAAAAATGCTGCAAGTATATAAAGATGAGGACTGAGACATGATCATTGGATTTAGCAACATGGAGGTCATCGGTGACCTAGAGAAGAGAGTTCCTGCTGTAGTGGAAGCAAAACCTTGGTAGAAATACGTTCAAGAGACAGTTGGAGGAAAGCAACTGGAGACCCTGACCTGAGATACTTTCAAGGAGCTTTGCCATAATGTAAGGGGATGAAATGGGGCAGTGACCACAGAGCCACCTAGATTAAAAGAGATTTTCCTCCAATTGTTTTTAGTTTTTATTTTTTAATTTTTTTAATATGAAATTTATTGTCAAATTAGTTTCCATACAACACCCAGTACTCATCCCAACAGGTGCCCTCCTCAATACCCATCACCCACCCTCCCCTCCCTCCCACCCCCCATCAACCCTCAGTTTGTTTTGTTTTTAAGAGTCTCTTATGCTTTGGCTCTCTCCCTCTCTAACCTCTTTTTTTTTTTTTTTCCTTCCCCTCCTCCATAGACTTAATTTTTTTAAAAGTAGGCTTCAAGCACAGCACAGAGTCCAAACTCATGACCTTGGGATCAAGGCCTGAGCCAAGAGCAAGAGTCAGACACTTAACCAACTGAGCCACCTGGGTGCCCCTGTTTTCAAATGTTCAAACCAACAGAAAAGTTGGAAGAATAGTGCAATACTCTTCACCTAGTTGCAGCAATTGTTGACATTTTGCCACATTTGCTTTCTCTCTGGAGAAAGCTTTTTAAAAACTGTATTTCAAATTGTGAAATATAATACATGTACAAAAAAGTCCACAAAGCAACATGTTTTAACTCAGTGAATGATCACAAAACAAACATCCAAGTAACCACCAGTGATGTCAAGAAAATAGAACACTGCTAGCATCCCCAAAGCCTCCTTATGCCCCTTCCCTCCCATCAAGATGTAACCACCATTCTGAATTTTCATGGTGATAACTTCTAGCTTTTCTTTATGGTTTTGTATATTGTCTTTCCTTTTTTTAGCATATATATCTCTAATGACCCAGCACTATTTATTTATTTATTTTAAAAAAGTTTTATTTATTTTAAGAGAGAGTGTGCACCACTGGGGGAGGGGCAGAGAGAGGGAGACAGAGAGAGAATCCCAAGAAGGCTCTGTGCTGTTAGCACAGACAGAGCCTGATGCAGGGCTTAAACCCATGAACTATGAGATCATGACCTAAGCCAAAGTCAGACACTTAACCGATTGAGCCAGCCCCCAACTCCCCCCACCCCCACCCACCCCACCCACCACCGGCTCCATTTATTAAAAAACTGTCTGTCCCAGTGTTTTCAAGTGCCACATTTGTTATAAATCAGGTGTTCATGTGGCAGTTCATTTCTGGGCTTTATGCTCTATTTTATTGGCCTATTTTCTTTCCTTGCAACATTAATACACTGGCTAATTACTATAGCTTTATAATAAGTCTTTTTTTAAAAAAATGTTTATTTAGTTTTTGAGAAACAGAGCATGAATGGAGGAGGGGCAGAGAGAGGGAGACACAGAATCTGAAACAGACTCTAGGCTCTGAGCTGTCAGCACAGAGCCCGACACAGGGCTCGAACTTATGGACCCTGAGATCATGACCTGAGCTGAAGTGGGACACTTTACAGACTGAGCCACCCAGGCACTCCTATAATAAGTCTTGATATCTGATAGAACAATAACTCCTACCTTGTTCCTTTTCAAAAATGTCTTAGCTCTTATTGATCCTTTCCATGTCTCTCTAAATTTTAGGATCAGTTTATGGAGTTTATATAAATAAAACAAATCTTCTTGGGATTTGGATTGGAATTGAATTGAATCTACTGATAATAAGGGGCAAATTGACATCTTTAAAATCATTGAGTCTTCCAATCCATGAACATAGTAAAGTCTTCCCTTTACTTAGTCTTTAATTTCTGTCAATAAAGTTTATAGTTTTCTATGTAGAGATCTTGCAGATTTGTGTGTGTGGGTGTGTGAATTTATCCCTAAGTATCTGAAGCTTCTAAATGTTATCTTCTAAATATCTGTCTAAAAATTTCATTCCTGTTTGTTGTTGGTATATAGAAATACAGTTGATTTGTTCATTGGCTCTTTATCCAGCAAACTTCTTAAACTCACTTTTTAATTCTAGTAATCTATGTGTAGATTATTTTGGATTTTCTATGTATATAACCATTTCATGTATGAATAATGATAACTTATTTATTGCTTTTCTTCATTCTGAAATTATAAAATACATCCTCTCTCTCTTAGTAATTTTAGAATTATGATTAATTCTTTAATTTACCTGGAATTTATTTTTGGTATACAGCATGACATATACCTTAAACTAATTTTTTCCCAGATGGATATCCTGACTTTTTAGGTAATAATTATTGAATAAGCCATTTTTCTTCAATGATTTGAAATGAGACTTCACTATATATTAAATTCTTACATATATTTGGTTGTATTTTTAATAGTTTTTCCTCTCAGGGCTCCAGGGTGGCTCAGTCGGTTGGGCATCCGACTTCGGCTCAGGTCATGATCTTACAGTCTGTGAGTTCGAGCCCTGCTCTGTGCTGACAGCTCGGAGCCTGGAGCCTGCTTCGGATTCTGTGTCTCCCTCTCTCTCTCTCTCTGTCCCTCCCCCACTCACATCCTCTCTGTCACTCTCTGTCTCTCAAAAATGAATAAATGTTAAAAAAAAAAATTAAAAAAATTCACTGATTAAAAAAAATCATCACTGATTTCTGTTTTAGTTATTATAACTTTAAAATGTTTTAATATCTGGTAGGAATTTACATTAATTTTTGGAATATTTATTGCCATTCTTATTTATTTTATTCATATGAATTTGAAAATCAGCTCATCTATTGCAAAAAGAAAGTTCTGTTAGAATTTTTATTAAGTGAGATTTATTTATTTATTTATTTATTTATTTATTTATTTATTTAAAGTAAGATCTATCAACTTGGGGCTCAAACTCACAACCCTGAGATCAAGAATCATATGTTCTACATACTAAGCCAGGTAGGTATATCAGGTGAGCTTTAAATTATGGATTCTGTTTTTGACCTTGAGTCTTTGGATCCATGAACAGGGGCTGCTTTTCTAATTGTTCAAATCTTTTGTGTTCCTTAGCATTTTTTTTTTAATTTTTTTTTCAACGTTTATTTATTTTTGGGACAGAGAGAGACAGAGCATGAACGGGGGAGGGGCAGAGAGAGAGGGAGACACAGAATCGGAAGTAGGCTCCAGGCTCTGAGCCATCAGCCCAGAGCCCGACGCCGGGCTCGAACTCACGGACCGCGAGATCGTGACCTGGCTGAAGTCGGACGCTTAACCGACTGCACCACCCAGGCGCCCCTGTGTTCCTTAGCATTTTAATATAGACCTTGTGCATTTCTTAACAATTTCTTCCTAGACATTTATCCTTTGTGCTGTTATTGTTAATGAAAATATTTATTCCATTGTATTTTCAAACTGGTCATTATTTGTTTGTTTGAAGGTTGTATATTAATTTTTCTATGTGTTAATTTTATAACCTGACCACCAAACTAAATTCTCTTATCTATAAAAGCTACTCAGTTGATTCTCTTGGTTTTCCACAGGTAAGCAATTATATCATCTATAAACAACATACAATTTACTTCCTCTTTTCTACTTTTTATTTCTTTTATTTTTTTCCATCAAGGAGTTTTAAGCAGGAGGGCTATCTAATCAGATTACAATAATAAAGATTACATTGGTTGCAGAAGTGGAGCTAAGGAAATGTTTTAGAAGTTCAGTACAGTAGTCCAGATAGCAAAAGACGGTGCCTCAGCTAAGAGAGTTTCAACAGAGATGGGCAGAAATGGGTAGACTGGAAATATATTTTTAAGTGTGTCAGATAATGGTCTGATTATATTATGATAATGATTTGTAAAATTCTTGGGAACCTTAGAACATAAGAATCATAGTTAGAAGGGACCATCAATATAATCAATTGTGTACCCTAATCCTATGTTTTCTCGGATTCATTCCAATTTCTTAGCCACGTCCAGTGATGGAGAACTCACAAACTCCCATGATACCCATTCCATTTGTTCATTTCTCTCCCATAAACCCTGGTCTGTGTCAGGTACTGTAGGGGGCCCTAGGAAATAAGAATAATCACCCCTTCCTCCCCTCCCTGGGGAAACTCAGAGAAAGAAACAGCTCTCTTAGAAAGTTTCTTTTCAGGCAGATCTTAATCTCTAGTTTCCTGTCTGAATCCTCATACAGAACAAGGCTGACCTCTCTTCATAGGCAGCTTACTCCTCAGGTGTTTGCAAAGATGATCATAGCTTTTGGGGGTTTCTCATCTTCTCTTCCTTGTTTTTTGTTTTTTTTTTTTTTTAGTCTGATCTTATATCAAATTCCCTCTTTATCTTGGTCCAAATTTGGGAAATTTGAAACTTGTACTTTTGTGCTATTTTTCTGGAGAGTTATGTCATTTCTTTACCTTTATAATTCAATACCTGGGAAGTTAATGTTCATTTGTTAGATATCTTTGTTCATATTTTTGGTTTTCCCTTAGTGTTTACTTTTTTTTAAAGACTGTCTTCAGGGCACCTAGGTGGGTCAGTCGGTTAAGTGTCCAACTTTGGCTCAGGTCATGATCTCACAGTCCATGAGTTCAAGCCCGACATCAGGCTCTGTGCTGACAGCTTAGAGCTGGAGCCTGCTTTGGATTCTGTGTCTCCCTCTCTGCCCCTACCCCCCTCTGCACTCTCTCTCTCTCAAAAATAAATAAACATTAAAAAATTAAAAAAAAAGACTGTCTTCCTTAAGAACTTAGTGTATGAAGTGTATAATTAGCTTTGGAAATGAAAAACTAAACAGCTGTACAATCATTTACCTTGCTAGGCTCAGCAAACACTAGCTGGTTACAAGGCTGAAGGCATTTATTCAATGGAAAGACTGAAAATAAACTAATAATGCATATGGAAGGAAGCTAGCAAGTTGATCAGTGTTGAGTGAAATATAAACATATGATTTCTTCAAGGCGAGCAGTAACATAGAGTCTACTTTTACAGATACTATATAACATCCAGTTCCAATCAGGCTTTTTTCCCCCCTCAGCAGCCCATTACTCTTCCAAAGTAATTATGTTAATTATGTGTTCACAATCCCCGTCCAATTTAACGGTCAATATATTTAATGAACATGTTATCTTCTTGGTGATACATTTTTGTGTAACATTTGAATATGACTATATTTACAGTGTCAAAAGACATAATACAATTTGACAGGTTTCCCAAATGACTTACAAAGAAATGACAGGGGGGAAGGGAAGAGGTTTTTGTTGTTGTTTTTTTTCTCCTGTAAAGAGGGTAACCCTGGTCAATTCAGAATGGAGACAAGTATGAATTATAATGGGTTCCTCTGAGAATTGTCATATTTAAACTAAACTGATGATATGGTAGCTCAGGAAATAATTCCTGGTGCTTTTCAAGTGTTGTGGGCAGTTTGCTTCCCCGCATGATGCAAGATTATTTTGTCCCCTAAATTTTGTCTTTAAGCATAGGTAACTTGGGATAGCATAAATAGCATTTGTCTTGCAGTCAGATATGTCTGCCTTTGAATTCTGATATGAATCGGGACAACCCAACAGGTTTTTTAACATTTTGCGTATGTTACTTAACTTTTCTAATTTGGTTTTTTAATATTTAAATGAGTTATAATATTTTCTCTATTAAGGGTACTGTGAAATTGAATAAATGCAATGTGTGTGTATTTTTTTTAAAGATTTTTATTTTTAGCAATCTCTACACTGTTTGTGGGGCCTGAACATACAAACCCAAGATCAAGAGTTGCATGCTTTACCAACTGAGCCAGTCAAGCACCCCCAGTATGTATGTGTATTATTTTCATTTATTTGATACTCATGTATATATAAATGTATGTATAATTAACAAAACCTTTACTTAGTGTTTAATAATATCAGAGGCCAAATTCTTAACCACGTACTCCCTTTCTTTGTAGTCCATTCATTTGCCTAAATGGCTTCTTTCTTTCATATCTGAAATTTACTGGGTTATCACAGTTCTTTTGATTCTTCCCCAAAAGCCTTCTCAAATTGGTTTCATCATCTCCGTTTTTTCTGGCAATGCCTTCGTTCAGGATACTATTGTCTCTTGCTTAGATTATTGCAACAACTTTTTAATTATACCCTTTGCTCCAGTCTTGCTACTTCTAGCATATCTCCTATGCTGTCCAGAGCTCCTCAAAACACATTTCTGACTATGAGTCAACTTTTCTGGCCTAAATGCCTTTTTATTTATTTTTTTATTTTTTTACTGTTTATTTATTTTTGAGAGAGAGAGACAGAACATGAGCTGGGAAGGGGAAGAGAAAGGGAGACACAATCCGAAGCAGGGTCCAGGCTCCGAGCTGTCAGCACAGAGCCCAATGCGGGGCTCGAACCCATGCACGAACTGTGAGAACATGACCTGAGCCTAAGTTGTATGCTTAACAGACTGAGCCACCCAGGAGCTCCCTACTCCACGTGGGGCTCAGACTCTCTACTCCCAGGTCAAAAGTCACATGTTCCACCAACTGGGGCAGCCAGGTGCCCCTTGCCTAAATACTTTTAATGCCCAATCTTTATTGCACAGATTTGTCTCCTTCAACTTTTGTCTTTGATGTCAAACAGGGTTCTATGTTAGCCACTGTCTTCTGTTATCTTCTTCAATTTTCTGTTTTTGGATTAAGTTATGGCAAACTTTCTAAACAAAAGGATCTCTAGGTGGCTTTTAAACACATGACAAAAATATTCAACTTCACTTAAATCAAGAGATCTGAATATTAAAATTAAGTAAGATATTATTTTTCAACAGTTGGCAAAGATGAAAAAGTTTGACAATACATTATTTTGGCTAGGGTGTGGGGAAATATTCTAATACATTGTTGATAGGAATGTAAAGGAGTATAATCTTTTAATTTTTATTTTATTTTATTTTTAAAGTTTATTTATTTTAAGAGAGAGAGAGAGCACAAGCAGAGGAGGGGTAGAGAGAAAGGGAGAGACAGAATCCCAAGAAGGCTCCATGCTCCCAATGCAGAGCCTGATGAGGGGCCTAAACTCACAAAGAGTAAGATCATGACCTGAGCTGAGATGAAGAGTCAGATGCTTAACTGACTGAGCCACCAAGGTGCCCCAAGGAGTACAATCTTTTTAAACAACCAGTTTGACAGTATCTATCAAAAATGACCATAACTTTGACCCAGCATCCCATTTATCCTGCAGAAATACACATGCAAAGATATACATGAAGAATATTCCTTGCACCATTGTAACAGCAAAAGATGGAGCATAACCAAAAGATCTATCAACAGGATAATGGTTATGTAAATTGCAGCATGTCCCTAAAATGTAATTCTACAGAGCCACAAAAAAGGAATGATGTAATCTATGTGCACTCATATAGAAAGATTTTGAAAATTAATTAAAAAGTGAAGTGCAGAACAGTGTATATAGGATGCTATCATCTATATGGAATTTTAAAATATATGTATGTGCATATATGTTGTAAGTATTAAAACATCTCTGGGGTGATATAAAAAGGCTGGAAGAGAGTGGTTCCCTCTGAGGAGGTGAATTTGGGACAAGATGTAGAGAGCTTACACTTTATAGTCGTCAGTACTGTTTGCCTTTTTTTTTTTTAATCAGGCACACATATTCGTTTTCAAAAATAAAAACAGAGCAGTGGTTAAGCAAATTATGGCCTATCACCTTGATAACATAGGCGACTGCTACTGTACCGCATCTCACAACAGTTCTATGAGATGTTTAGCTCTAACAGAGGAATAAGCTGCTGATTGATGAGAGTAACTGATCAAAGTCTCAGTGTCATTAGGAAGCATAGGGATGTAAGCCCAGGTTTACCTGGCACCAGCACACTTCAACCTTCCTTGAAAATACCTCAGTTGTGAAAAATACTCCATTGTATTCTGAGTATTACTCTGCATATCTATGCTTTTTCTCCACTAGACTGGAGGCTTCCTGAAAGCAGGAGCCATTCATCACTTTATCATCAGCCTGGCACATATTAAGAATTCAATAAAAGTTTATTGACATGAAAGATTTTCTTTAAGCAATGAGATATTTATGGAGAGGTAAATTCTTTTCTGAAAGGTAGACTATCTTTTTTAAAAATATTTATTTATTTTGGGGAGACAGAGAGACAGAGTGCAAATGGGAGGGGCAGAGAGAGAGAGGGAGACACAGAATCTGAAGCATGCCTCAGGCTCTGAGCTCCGAGCTGTCAGCACAGAGCCTAACGTGGGGCTTGAACCCATGAAGCGTAGGATCATGACCTGGGCTTAAGTCGGACACTTAACCAACTGAGCCAGCCAGATGCCACAAAGGTAGACTATTTTGATTTGTGTCTTCATCATACCAAGCAATGTAAGAAGGAAAAAACAAGATGGTGATGGTCAACACTGCAGCCACAGAATTGAAGAGCAAGCTGGGTTTTTTGATGTTTGTTTTCCAGTGCGTAGGAGAATAATTCAAAATATTCTAAAAACATGTGCTTCTCCACATAGCTGACAGGGGCGAGTGTAAGACTGATCCTGTGGTTTATCTTGTGAAACATTTTTACTCACTGCCTCTTGTTTCTAGCTCCATTTGGATTGCTCAGAGCACTGCCTGGCCCCTAGCCTGTTTGTGCCTGGAGAATTCTGTCACACGTCAGTGAAGAAGTCTGTGTCCCCACCAGCCGTAGTGACCTGCCTCTGAGATGTACATTCACTACACTCACTGCAAAACTTCCAGCCTCTGGGAAACTGAGGTATTTAGAGAATTTCCAAAGCAATCAGCAATGCCTAAACGGCATTTATTTCTTCAAAGCCAAATTCAGAGTTACTGAAAATTTTACAAAATAGTGCTTCAAGAAACGCTTAGTTTCCTGAATCTGTAAGAAAGATTTCTTACAGAAATCTTTTATTGGTCTCCCCTAATTTCCCACCTTCTCTGGAAGTATGAGTCAACCAATGGAAACCAAAGGACGGGGGAGCAATTTGAATGTATCCATTGGGACTTAAACATGGGCTTGCCAACTTAGAATCTCAAAGGATCCTTTCCCATCATCACCTGGGCAAAGCAGGAAGGTATGATGAAAATAGCACACACTGAAAGTAGTCTGACCAGAGTTTGAAACTAGGTTCTGTCAACAAGTGATCATGTGATCTTGGGCAAATTACTTCACTTTGAGGTTCTGCGACCTCATTTTGCAATGTTGTGGCAAGAACTTGATAGATCATCAGCAGCACAGTTCCAAGCAGAAGCAGATGCTCAAGAAATCTTATTGAGCAAAGTGAGTGAATTACATATTTAAGATGACCACATATAGAAGAGTTTAATAAGTATTAATTCCCTTCCCACTCTCTAACTTCTCACTTTTAGTTCAGTCTATGTGTTGCTCTTTGGTGAATTTTTCCCCTTCAGTGTTGCTCCTAAAGGTCACCAAAGCCTGTGTTTACCCAGGAAAAAATTAATTAAGGCAAAAAGGGAGCTTGCAGTGGAAATTACTTTAGCTTCCAAGCGCCCAAAGGATGACCTTGTTTTTCTACTTGTTTGATCAAAATAAATCTGTTGAATATTGTTTAACAAAGAAAATGATAGATTTTAATTTTTAAACCTATCCATAGTGTTGCAGAATGTGTTAAAGAGAACCAACAGAGAGCAGCCATTGCCAAACCGTGCATTCTAATCTTCCTGTACTTTTGTTATGAAAACACCATGGATCACTAGCCGAGTACATAGCTTGAAACTCTGACCAACCTATATTGGAATCCAAACTTTTGTCACTTATTTTTTCTTACTCATAAGTTTAAGGCATGTCACTTATTTTTTTATGTGTAAGCTTGGGCAGGTTACTTAACCAGTCTGAGCCTCAGTGTGCTTATCTGTGAAATGTGGCCAAAACGCAAGGACCTACCTCATGGGTTTGGCAAGGGTGGAATGAAATAATTACCACACCTACCATGGTGCCTGGTATGGTACTCACTCTCAACTAATTGTAGCTATTATTATCATCTCATTTAATATAAACCTGAGAGGTAGCTAACTTTATTGCCTCTGTTTTACAGACAAGGAAACAGAGTTTTAGATGAAGAATATATAACTAGCACATCACCCAGCAAATAGTAAAAGCTCAAAATATGTGAACTTGAAGAAAGAAAAAAAAACCCATGGTCTCCAACTGGCAGATCAGGATCTGTGATTAGAACTTAAAGTGGGGCACTGATCCTTTATTATAGTCTGCATGCATTTTGTGTAGGAAGAGGAAACCTGAAATGACCTATTAACTTTTCTGTTTACCCCTATGTGCTGGGAGGGTATGGCCAGGGTCCCTATACAGCCAGCACATAGGCATCGTAGGTGCTCAGTATATATTTGTTAATCAACCAAGTAGAAGGGGTGAGCATGCAGGGACTCCATTCTGGATCTTTCTTATCAAGAAGGTACCAGCCCCCATTCCTGCCCCAGATCCTCTCTCTTCTTTGTGACTTCCTCTCTCATCCTGAAGATTAGATATCAACACAGGGACCTCCTCAATGAAAGGTAAGAAGACGTATGCCTTAAACAAAAAACCTGGGGCACCTGGGTGGCTCAGTTGGTTAAGCGTCTAACTCTTGATTTGGCTCAGGTCATGATCTCTTGGTTTGTGAGACCAAGCCCTGCCTGTGCTGACAGTGGGGAGCCTGCTTGGGATTCTCTCTCTCCCTGTCTCTCTGCCCCTCCCCTGCTCCCTCTCACATGCACACTTTCTCTGTCTTTCAAAATAAATAAATACATTAGAAAACAAACAAGCAAACAAACCTCTGACCCTTCCTTGAAATGCCAGTCCTGTAAAGTTCACCCTAAGTTTTTTTTTAATATTTATTTATTTTTGAGAGAGAGAAAGAGAGAGCATAAATGGGGAAAGGGCAAAGAGAGGGAGACACAGAATCTGAAGCAGGCTCCAGGCTCTGAGTTGTCAGCCTAGAGCCCAATGTGGGCTTCAACCCACAAACCGTAGGATCATGACCTGAGCTGAAGTCGGACACTTAACCAACTGAGCCACCCAGGCACCCCCACCCTAAGTTTAAAAAGTGGGTCATTCACAGGGCGCCTGGGTGGCTCAATCAGTTAAGTGTCTGGCTCTTAGTTTCAGCTCAGGTCACGATCTCACAGTTCCTCAGTTTGAGCCCCGCATGGGGTTCTGCACTGACTATATGGAGCCTGCTTGGGATTTTTTCTCTCCCTGTCTGCCCCTCGCCTTCTCACTCTCTCTGTCTCTCTCAAAATAAACAAATAAACTTAAAAAAATTGGGCCATTCATATGTAATTGAGAAACTGTGGTAGAGTCTTTATTAAAGGTAGACTCTTGAAAGACTAGAACATTGCTGGAGACAGAAGGACTCACGTTTTGGAAAAACACATGATTAAGCCTGAATAAGTCAATAGTTAAGCTTTGGAGATGTTAAACAAATATTTTTGACACACAGCATAAATATAAACATGACCCTAAAACTGTATTCACGAATGATTGTTCTTTACCAACTAGTAAAATAAAATTCAAATTGAGAGTCCTTTGGGAGATTACAGTTTGTTCTCTTCTTATATCTGTGACAGAATAAACATGTAGAAAAGAAATGTGAAAATTTAAAAATGAAAGCATGTTTGATTGTCACTTTGTGCATTTCAAAGATGAGAACAACAGTCTAGAAAAGGAACGGGAAAGTATATAACATAAAGTCCATGCAATAATAATAAAGTATAAAATGCTAGAATTCTGCCCCACTCAATTACTAGTATGTGAGGTTGAGCAAGTCACACATACACACACACACACACACACACACACACACACACAGTGTATATGAGTATACACATATGTGATGGTAGTGGAGATTAAATAAATGGAGACTGTAAACTGCTTAGCATGATGAGGTATGGTACACAGAATGTGCTCAGTAAATCTTAGCTTTTATTACCAGAGAAAGAAAGGTGAGAGTTAGAGGCAAATCCCTTATAAGTTCTCATATCCAAGGGCTCAAGTCCTCAGAAGATGGGCCCCAGGAACAGGGTTTTACTGGTATGTTTACAAGGAATTGCCTAGAAGACAGGCAGCTGTGATGTGAGCAAAGTGTGAGATTTACCATTAGAAGAACCGACCCCCCAAGTCCCAAGCCTAGCATTTCTCAGCAGCGCACACTTGGACTAATCACCTATTATCTCTGTGATCTGGGTTCCCCATCTGAAAACAAGTAACAAGGAAATGCATGGATTATAGCCCTTTATAAATTGTGAAGTACTCTTAAAAATATTAGACCCTTTGTTGCTGATCCTATACTAGTTGTGCCCTAAGAAAGGAGATGTGGTGCCATCAGTAAGGTGCCAGGTTTCCCTCTTATCTGTATCTGTATCTGTATCTGTGCCTGTGCCTGTGCCTGTATCAGGCTGATAGAGGAGGACATGAAGGAGAGCTCTGGCAGAAGGAAAGGCTAGTCAGTTTTTCCAGGTCTGTCAAGCAAGGAATCCCTCACCAACGTTCATCCTCATCAGGAAAACTCATCCACACTCTCAGCTTCCTCACAGAAGAAATTAGTCTCACAGAGAATCCAAGGTCTTGGGAGTAAGGAGGAGGCTGGAGAAGAGTGCTCCTGCTTAGCACTTTCTTCTCAGAAGATATTCCTGTGAGGACAGACTGCTCATCTTCCTGTGGGGACAAACAACTGGCATGTTTCATGAGCTCTTCCTTATAGCAGCAGTGTTGTGTCCTGGAAAGAACTTTAGAGTGACTCAAGACTTGGCTCAGAGCCCCTGTCCTTTAATTAATATGTGACCTTCAGTTGATCGCTATATCCTTTGAACTATGGCCGCCTTTTGAAGCTAACTAAGGAAAGCCCTGAAGATAGAGACCGCACTTCTTAGCTCACCCGGTTGCTCTTAGAAGCCACACATTTAGATGTCAATTAGATTCCATCTTGAATTGGTCTCCAAATGTTTTTTCCTTATTCTAGTCTCCCTATCGTTGTAAGTTCCAACACTATCTTCCTCATCTGAGAATTTGGTGCCAAGTCCTGAACCCAGCATATAGGTTCTCAATACCTGCTTGTTAAAATGACTAACTCTAGGAACGAATTTAATGTTTATTTATTTTTGAGAGACAGAGACAGAGACAGAGCACATGCACAAACACGTGAGTGTGGGAGGGGCAGAGAGAGGGAGACAGAGAATCCTAAGAGGGCTCCATGCAAACAGCAGAGAGCCAGATGTAGGGCTTGAACTCACGAACCACGAGATCAGGACCTGTGCCGGAGTTGGTCACTTAACTGACTGAGCCACCCAAGCACCCTGGGAATTAATTTGAAATTCAGGGGTGCCACAGTGGCTCAGTTGGTTGAGCCTCCGACTTTGGCTCAGGTTATGATCTCACGGTTCACGAGTTGGAGCCCCAAATCAGACTCTCTGCTGCCAGTGCAGAGCCTGCTTCGTATTCTCTGTACTCCTCTATCTCTGCGCCTCTCCTGCTCACTGTCTCTCTCTCAAAAATAAATAAACATTAAAAAAATAATAATAAAATAAAATTCAGGGGCACCTGGCTGGCTCAGTTGGAGGAGCATGCTACTCTTGATCTCAGAGTTGTGAGTTCGAGCCCCACATTGGATGTAGAGATTACTTAAAAAAAAATAACATAATAAAATAAAATAAAATAAAATAAAATAAAATAAAATAAAATTCGTTGTAAGCTCCTGAGTGAAGCCCCTGTAGTACCTAGCACACTTCCAAGCAAGTACTCAAGAAACAAGAATCTATTGATTCATCAATTCAGCATTTATCATCCTTACTCCTGCTTGATTGTCATCTTCTCTTCTTTAGGCAGTTGAAATTTCCTGCCATGTTTTCCATTTCCCAGCTGCCAACAACCTCGGGTAAAAATTGCCATATTCTTGGAGGCTTCTGGAATCTCCTCTTATAGGAAGGGTTTCCAGATTTAGTCAATACAAATACAGGACACCAAGTTAAATTTGAATTTCAGATAAACGGTAAATATTCTGTAATTTTTTTTAATGTTTATTTTTGAGAGAGAGCAAGGCAGAGTGTGAGTGGGGGAGGGGCAGAGAGAGGGGGAGACACAGAATCTGAAACAGGGTCCAGGCTCCAAGCTGTCAGCCCAGAGCCTGACACGGGGCTTGAACCCATGAACTGGAGATCATGACCTGAGCTGAAGTCAGATGCTTAACCAACTGAGTCACCCAGGCACCCCAATAATTCTGTAGATATAACCATCTCCCGTATAACCTTTGGATCATACTTGTACTAAAAAATTTTTTACTGTGTATCTGCAATTCAAATGTAACTGAGATCTGTATTTCATCTGGTAACCCTTCTTAGAGGGTCTTACCATAAGCAATGATACCAACATGGATATTGTCATTTCATAAAATTACACCTTTTAGGCTCTGTGCTCATTAATCAGTTGGGTTCCAAACATCCCTACAGAGACAGAAAGCTGCTTTATCTTCCTTTAAGCAAAGGTCTTACTCATAGTCATGTGTTGGGGAAGAGAGAACCAAACCCCTGTTTCCTGCTTGACATCAAGCCTCCTTCATTTCACCAGTAAGCCATTGGATAGGTGCTTGCGGATATGCCGTCAGCACCCGGAAGTTACAGCGTCTGTCTTTTGTATGTCTCCTGATGTCCTGGGTTTGTTCTTGTTGCTGTTATGCATTTTTTGTTGTTTTCCCTACAGAAACATTTCTTGGACCTGCCTCTTCCAGTCCACTTCTCCAGCCGGCTGTGCCAATTTAGTATGTCATCACCTGGGGCTTGGATTGCAGCAATTGTCCCAGCCCTTCTGGCTGCCGTATCTGCGCAACTTTCTGCAAATTTATCCTTATTTAATATTCTTTTCCCACCAGGATTCCCCTTTGGGAGAAGCTGGCATGAGTCTCTATTTTCTGTTTAACAAGTCAATACCAGGCTCCACGACCTGGCCTTCAAGGCCCCAAGCCTATATAGTTTCCTTGCCTTGCCTACCTTCCATAGACTGATGCAATCCCATTTCTATTTGCCAATCCCTGGGCCTCATTCCTCCTCCTGCCTGCATCAGCCCCATCATTGCATCTGCCCTGAGTCCTTAAATCCCCTCCTCCTCCTCTGGGTCAATCCATGTCCCTTGCTTCCTTCAAAACCCAGCCCATTAGAAGATAACAAAGTCAACTGTGGGATGGAGAAAGCCTTTCCACAGGGAAGAAGGCAAAAGAGGAAAACACAAATTGTTCAATAGATTTGCTTACACAAGAATGAAAAGCTTCTTTGTGTCAAAACGTCCCACAAACAAAACAAGAGAAACTGGGAAAATTAAGTTCATATCTTTGCTACATAAAATAAAGTTCATATTCTTAGTATAATTTTACAAATCAGTAAGAAACAGACATTCCAAAAGAAAATGAAGAAAAGATGTTTGTGTGTCACACACAGACACAAAGCAGAAGAGGCCAGGAACATAAAAAGCCATAAAACCTCAGTAGTATTAGAGAAATTAAAATTACAGTAAGCTTTCTTTCCCTTTATCAAATGGGTATTTAAAAAAAAGAATGACAATCAATGTTGATGTGAGTGCAAGAACAGGATCTTTCACACACGTTTTTAGCAGGATGTTTCTTATACTTCTTTTTTAATTTTTTTTTTATTTTTTTTAATGTTTATTTCTGAGTCAGAGAGAGACAGAGCATGAATGGGGGAGGGGCAGAGAGAGAGAGACACACACACACAGAATCCAAAAGAGGCTCCAGGCTCCGAGCTGTCAGCACAGAGCCCGACGTGGGGCTCGAACCCACAAACCGTGAGATCATGACCTGAGCTGAAGTCGGACGCTTAACCGACTGAGCCACCCAGGCACCCCTTTTATACTTCTTTAAAATAGCATGGGTTTAAAAATCTTACTACCTTTCTATCATATTAACAGTGTTTTCCAGTTTTTCTATAACAAATATGTATCCTTTTTACAAGTAACAATATACACAAATGCGTTTTTAAAAATCCCATAAAAATTAAAGAAAGATGAAGAGAGAGGAGAAGGAAGGTATCTTATCCTTTTTTTAAATGTTCATTTATTTATTTGAAGAAAGGGACAGTGCGAGTGTGTGTGAGCCAGGGGGAGGGACAGAGGAGAGACAGAATCCCAAGCAGGCTCTGTACTGTTAGCACAGGGCCTAACTCAGGGCTCTGTCTCATGAATAGCCATGAGATCATGACCTGAATCTAAATCAAGAGTTGATGCTCAACTGACTGAGCTGCCCAGGCCTGGTTTAGGAATCCACGATTGCCAGTAACTAGCTGTGATTAACCGCTTAAGCCTAGAAACTTCAGCTCACAGGGCAGTTGTTAAGATTAAAACAGGAAAAAAGGGTGTAACTTGTTACCATAGTACCTGATATTTTGTAGACATTCAAAAAATAGTGGTATCTGTTATTATTCTGTTGTGTCCTCAGCAGATAGTTTCAATGTTCTGCATATAGTAGTAGGTGCTAAATTAAAATATGACTGATGGTCTGCTCTTTTTAATCTGTACTTTTAATATTCTTCTCTACTGACCCCATTCTCTTTTCCCCTTCTTCCTTTCCTCTTGCCTATTCCACATCTGTTCTCTCAATCTCCTTTCTGCTTCTCATTAAACTCCTTGTCTTATATAACAATCTTTCATAAGTAGTCTGAACAACATTTTTCAAAACCCAACTCCAAAACCCACTGTTGTGTCTGATGTGTCAGCCTTACCTGAAGGTCAGCAGCATTGACAATGGGTCCCAGTCTTCTCTTCACTCCTGCTTCTTATTTTATTAATACCTACCTTGGGGCGCCTGGGTGGCACAGTCGCTTAAGCGTCCGACTTCAGCCAGGTCACGATCTCGCGGTCCCTGAGTTCGAGCCCCGCGTCGGGCTCTGGGTTGATGGCTCAGAGCCTGGAGCCTGTTTCCGATTCTGTGTCTCCCTCTCTCTCTGCCCCTCCCCCGTTCATGCTCTGTCTCTCTCTGTCCCAAAAAATAAATAAACGTTGAAAAAAAAATTTTATTAATACCTACCTTGAAACTCAGCTGTCCTTGGAATGCTTCCTATGCTTGACTGCACTTGAGTCTGTTCACATGGGTGCTTCCTGGTGGCCCGTGATATGCTTGTGTGTTGGCTTTTTCTTTCCTCCAGGCAGAGTCTAATTTTATGTTCCTTATGATCCTTCCTGCATGTTTGTGTTCATCCATCTTAGAAATTAAGTTTATAGCATTTATTAGTCAGCAAACTATCCTCCCTCCCTTCCTCTTTTGCCCCTTTCCATTCCTTCCATTTCTTTAACACTACCCCCCCCCAACGGGAATATAATTATTATTCTTTTCTTTTTCTCTCACGTAAAGTTGTATTTATTTCAGGAAAGCAGGATGAATGCTTTTGTGCTTATGACCTATTGGCCCATATTGTCTATGTGTCCTTGTGTTTTTTTCAGAAACATACACTAAATGCTGTAGGGCAACTGATATGAGATAATAACAAGAGCAGAATGTGATCATGACAGCAGCACAAGATCCTCCCCTCCATATCCTCGTAACTATTAAGGTGGTGAGCATGGAGTTTGTCATTAGACCAGATTTGAATCTGTTGCCAGTAATGCACTCACTAAGCTTTAGCTTCTTTGACTGTAAAAAGATGATAACATCTGTCTAAGGAGGTTGGAATTAAATGTGTGTAAAGCATAAGATACAATCTAAGTCAGAGTAGATTTAAGGGCATTCTCTAGCACAAAGGGAAATTTGAATTTCCCCTTCTCTTTCCAAGATTTATTCATTCTGTGGGGATTTATAATTCAGTGGGGAAAAAGCCAAGACATATATAAATAAACATTACACACAATCGAAATGAATTTATCAAACATATAGTACTTACTACATGCTACATAGTCTACTAACACACTTTGTAAGCATCACTTCATTTAATCCTCATAGCAGGGGCTATTATAACCCTAATTTTAAGATGAGAAAATTGACCAGGGTGCCTGGGTGGCTCAGTCGGCTAAGCAACCAACTTTGGCTCAGGTCATGATCTCGCAGTCCGTGAGTTCGAGCCCCATGTTAGGCTCTGTGCTGACAGCTCAGAGCCTGGAACTCCTTTGGATTCTCTGTGTCTCCCTCTCTCTCTGCCCCTCCCCTGCTCGCACTCTGTATCTCTCTCTCTCAAAAATAAATAAATGTTAAAATAAAAAATGAGGAAATTGACATCCCTACAGTCTCACAGTGAGTAAGAGGTGGAGCAGGCAATCTAGTACCAGTGCTCATGCTCATTAACTGCTGCATTGTACGCTTCTCACTCATTCCTTGCACATGTTAGGAACTGGAGAAATCTCTTCACATCTTTCCTTCTAACCCCTTTGACCAAAGCAAAGAGAACCACCACACATTCCCAGGAAAGCAGCCCTTACCTACCTATTCTTTGATCAAAACAGTTGGCTACTTTGCACATAGGCTAAAATTCCAACCCAGTCTGGTGCAAAGGAGCCTTGGGAAAAATGGGGTATTTTTTATTGTCAAAGGTCTATTTCCCCCAGGGCTAGTGACTCTACAATAATAAACACCCCAGGGTGTGAAGAAGATGACATTTAGAGTAGGTCTTCAGGACATCAAGTTAGTAGCTACAATTTAAAGTCATTATAAGGGCCAGGAAGCATTTTGTTCTAGCTAGTCTGTGACTCTATCAATCAAATTAATGATATGAAAATACTTTGAAGATGCAGACTCCTACAGAAAAACTACTTGTAAAAGCCCTGGACTCCAGTTGTATTTAATTCTTATTCATTAATGTTAACATTTCATCTTGCCTGGTAGGTTTTGCTGTGTGTGCATTAAGACATTCAAGAGTGTGGCTAGAATATGGTTGACACCTTTTACTTTGGTATTTCTTCTTGAAATAATTATGGACACTGACTTTTCTTGAAGTAAATGATGTAACCACTAGAAGTTCCACAAATTTATATTTTCAAGCATAACCTACATTCCATTCAAAAAGAAATTTCAAAATGATTCCATTTCAAGGCGTGTTTTTAATGAGAAAGGTGTCAAGTTCCAAGGTGAAGATTGCGTGCTTAGTGTAAGAACAAATGAGTTCCGAACACTCATTAATCTAGATTTCGTCTATTTAGACTCGTGGTAATAATTTTGACTAGGTTTAGGATAAATTTACCTTAGCTTAGCAAACACTTTTTCCCTAAGACTAACTCACAGTATGGGGTTCCTGGGTACTCAAGGGGTCTGTAAGAGTGGTAACTTTGGGTTTGTAATGGTCAACTCAGTAGGACAGATCAGCTCTGATGGGCTTAAAACTCAACTATTTAAGAAATAATGAAACAAGTAATTATTGTGAATTAATATAGTTTGGTTAACAGTATTTTTCAAAATTTGGGATCCATGATGGCAAGGGGTGGGGTCTATGTGTACTTAAAAAAAAAAAAAAAGGCTTGATAGTAAAAAGTATTATTGTCCCAAAGTATACATTAATAAAATCAGCAAGACCAAAGAAGATGTTCAAAATATAGTATACTTTTATGTATATAGTAAAACCTTGAATTGTAACTTCTTCTGTGAGTGTTCTGTAAGATGAGAAAACATTTCTAATAAATTTTAACTAGATAAACAAGCGATGTATTGCAATATGGTAGTACGTGACATCAAATGTCACATGATCACAACTGAGCTTATGGTTCTTCTGACTCTCTCACTCTCCCTCCCTCTTTCTGCAGGATTGTGGGTGATCATCTCCCATGCTTAGATGCTCGGTCTTAGGCTATGGTGTTTGACAGAATCTAATTTTTCAGAACGTTGGAAGGTGCCCACAACTGGCACCTGTGTATTTTTTGTCACTTCAAAGCACCCACGGACAATCCTTTGCTTTTCCATACAAGAGTAAGCTTAGGAATGCTTTGCTTCATTTTAGGTCAGGCTGCCTGCAGATATAGACCCCTTCCTCTGCTGCCTTATTGCCAGTTACATTAAATACAGTATATGACAAGAGTTTATTAATACCGTATGGTAGTCAGCATTCGCATGAGTGTATACAATGGTCCCCATGCAGAAACAGGTTGAAAAGAAAGGCGGTAAGAAGAAAGAGATGATTATGGTGGAAGTTAAAAAGGAAATCATTGAGAAGTACAAATGAGGTATGCGAACGGCTGAAATTGCAAGATTTTGTAAGAAGTCTATACCTGCATGGGGCACCTGGGTGGCTCAGTTGGTTGAGCTTCTGACTTCGGCTCAGGTCATGATCCAATGGTCTGTGAGTTCGAGCCCCGCGTCAGGGTCTGTGCTGACAGCTCGGAGCCTGGAGCCTGCTTCAGATTCTGTGTCTCCCTCTCTCTCTGACCTCCCCCATTCATGCTCTGTCTCTCTCAGTCTCAAAAACAAACATTAAAAAAAATTTTTTTAAAGAAGTCTATGCCTGCATATCGTCTGCAGAGGAGGAAGAGAAAAAGGTGGAGGAATCTCTCACTTCAAATGAGATTAGGGAGATGTGTAAAATGTGGGAAACAGTACAAAGTTTTGTAGGAAAGCACCACTCGAATAAGGCTGTAGCAGTGCGAGTGATGAATCTGTTTAATGACAATTCAATGTCACATTTCTGTGAAATGCTCAAAAGGAGGCAAAAGCAAGTGTTACTGGATAGGTTTTTTGTTAAAGTTGCACAAAAAGAAAATGATTCCATTGAGCCAATAGATAGCAGTGATTTCATTAGTGATAATGGAAGTTGTTCTACACAATAACCTTCCTCTCTCTTGTCTCTCTCACACCAGTCACAAAGGTTTTCAAAGGCAAGTGCAGGTTAATTTGTTTATTTTTCTTTATGTTTTATATTTTCTTTATTATATGACAGTATTGTAATAATCTTTATATGAATATTTTTGGGTTGTGGAACAAATCATCTGAGTTTCCATTATTTCTTCTGGGGAAATTCACTTTGATATACAAGTGCTTTAGATTACGAGCATGTTTCTGGAACAAATTATGCTCGCAAACCAAAGTTTTACTGTATTACCAAAAACAAAAAACTAAATAAAACAAAAAGGATGGAAATGACTGAAATGTAATAGTGGTTCTTTTTGATTTGTAGTTAATGGGAAATTAATAATTTTCTTCTTTTCTGTTTTCCCAAATTGTATTTAATGAGTATGCATTAATTTATAATTGTAACTACATATAATTTTTGTAATTAAAAGGTTTGACCGCTGATTTCTAAGTAATTTTTTAATTTTTTTAATGTTTATTTATTTTTGAGAGAGAGAGAGCATGTGAGTGTGAGAGACAGAAAAAAGGAGACAGAGGATCAGAAGCAAGCTCCACACAGTGAGCACAGAGTCCAACACAGGACTTGATACCACGATCCACGAGACCATGACCTGAGCTGAAAACAAGAGTCAGCCACTCAGCTGACTGAACCACCCAGGCATCCCTCTAAAGCCAGTATTTTAGAAAATACTAATCTAATCTATACAGACTTACGCACTATCCTTATCTGTTTCATTTAATCAAGGCTATTAAACCTCTACCTTTCCTCTATTTCATTTAGTTTAGACCTACATTCCTCATTTAATGCTTTAATGGTGGGCATTTATGTATCAGGAAGGACATTGGGTTTGAGGTTGGTGTTGAGCTTTGATGAAACCTCAGAGGTGAAGCTTCTTGCCAAGCATCTGCGATTTCATATTGTTGGAACTTTCTCTATATAGCTGAAGGTTGCATCTTTCTATATGTTTGCTATGACCAAACAAAGCAAGAAAGAATATGCAGTTTTCTACAGAAATTATGATTCCACGAAAGATTTTGAGGAGATGAAGGAGGCTGGTATCTTTCAGAGTGCAAAGTGATGTTGGAATGTAAAGAATTTCTCTGGGTTGAGTTCCATGCAAGTTTGTCACTAACCTATGTTCCTGAACTATGACACATGAATATTGGGTTATGGAATAGTTTCTCATGATAAATAAACAACTAACAATAACAACAAATTAACAATAGAATGAGTGACTGGGACCTAAGCCTTGTGGTATTGACTTGCAACTTTCAGAAAATGCTGTCAAATGTGTCAATTGATTGGGAGTAATCTAAAAGGGGATAGGCCAAATAGTGCACCTCAAGAAGTCTCAAGAAATAACTCAAAGTTTGCTTCAGTACCCAAGAGAATGAGTCAATTAATCCTCCAAACTCTATGCTGGGACATAGCCAAAAGCTATTTTTCCAGGACACAGCCTGGAAGATTTATTTAAAAAAAAAAATAAAGTACTAGTTTTCTTTCCCTATTTAAAAAAGCAATACACAGTCAATGTAGAAAAATTAGAAAACAAAGCTATAAAGCAAAATAATTTTTAAAAAAATCACCCCAGAGAAGCTTTTTTTTCTTTTTGGGAATATCTTTTAAAATACAGATTTAAGGGGCACCTCAGTGGCTCAGTCTGTTAAGCGTCTGACATCAGCTCAGGTTGTAATCTAGCAGTTCATGAGTTCGAGCCCTGAGTCGGGCTCTGTGCTCACAGCTCAGAGCCTGGAGTCTGTTTCAGATTCTGTGTCTTCTTCTCTCTCTGCCCCTCCCCTGCTTGTGCTCTCTCTCTCTCTCTCTCTCTCTCTCAAAAATAAATAAACATTTAAAAAAAATTTTAAATGCAGATTCAAAAAAATATGTACACAGATTTCAGGGTTTTATCCTCAACTACTTGAATCAGAATATCTGGGGTGGAACCTAGAAAGCTGCATTTTTAGCCAGGATGCCAGGGGAACCACTGTTCTGGCGAAGACTAGTTAACATGTAGCCCACCTTGGACAAAGCAGCTATGGGCTGTTGGACTCAAATTACTCCCAAAACATACACTCAGCTTTCTGATGAATTCTCTTGCTATATAAGGTAATTTAACTTTACCTCCCTTTGTTATGTGTGTCGTTTGGATTTATTAGCTTTTTCTTTTTTTAGATATTCGGGCTCAATATAACTATGGAAGCCATCTGAATAAAAATTTGAGACATCTGATACAGGATTCTATCATCATCGTCGTCATCATCAGCATCATTATTACTAGTACTATTATTTTGATTGGAAGCATCTTATAGTAGTAGGAAAATAGTAAAGTTACGTTTATTGAAAAGAATGAAATTGAAGCAATCCTGACAAATGTTGAACAAATGGCTTTAACACTGTAATAAATTGAAGTATCCTTAGAGGAAGTCATAGGATGAAGTTAATTGCAAAGATAAAGTAAGTATACAAATACCACTAAAATAAAATGTAAAACACTATAAATGTCAAAAGAGAAACACAAAGCATATGGAAAGATGCTCCACATCATAAGTCCTCAGGAAAATTCAAGTTAAAGCAACGAGTTTCCAATTCACACCTATGAGAGTGGCCAAAATCCCGAACACTGACAACTCTAAATGCTGATGAGAATGTGGAGCAAGAGGGGGCACCTGGGTGGCTCATTTGGTTAAGCATCCAACTTTGACTTAGGTTATGATGTCACAGTTCGTGGGTTCGAGCCCCAGATAGGGCTCTACGCTGACAGTGCAGAGCCTGCTCAGGATTCTCTCTCCCTTTCTCTCTCTGTCCCTCCCCCACTCTCGCTCTCCCTCCCTCTCACTCTCCCTCTCACTCTCTCTCCCTCTCCCTCTCCCTCTCTTCTCTCTCTCTCTCAAAATAAATAAACGTAAAAAAAAAGGGGGGGGGGCACCTGAGTGGCTCAGTCAGTTAAGTGTGGGACTTCAGTTCCAGTCATGATCTTGTGGTTCGAGTCTCTCTTTGGGCTCTGCAGTGACAGTGCAGAGCCTGCTTGGGATTCTCACCCTCCCTCTCTGTTCCTCTCTCATTTGTGCTCTCTCTCTTTCAAAATAAACTTAAAAAAAAGGTATATATATACACACACATGTGTATATATACATATACACACATATGTGTATATATATATATACACACATAAATACACATACTTACCTATGTATGATTGCTGGATTGTAAGGTAAGAGTATGTTTAGTTTCTAAGAAACTGCCAAACTATTTTCCAAAGTAGTGGCACCATTTTGCAAGAACAAGAGGAACTCCATTCCTTGCTGGTGGGAATGCAAAATGGTACCACTACTTGGAAGATAGTTTGGCAGTTTCTTAGAAACTAAACATACTCTTACCTTACAATCCAGCAATCATACTTCTTGGTATTTACTCAAAGGAGTTGAAAATTTATGTCCTCACGAAAACCTACACACATAGCAGCTCTATTCATAATTGCCAAGCCTTGGAAGCAACCAAAATGTCCTTCAGTAGGTGAATGGATAAATAATGTGTGGTATATCCAGACAAATGGAATGTTACTCAGTGCTAAAAAGAAATGAACGATCAAGCCATGAGAAGACATGGAAGAAACTTAAGTGTGTATTTCTAAGTGAAAGAAGCCCATCTGAATCCTGTATGACTCCAGCTATGATTCTGGGAAAGGCAAAACTAAAAAGATGGATTATTGCCAGGGGTTAAGGGGGAAGCAGGGATGGGTAAGCAGAGCACAGAAGATTTTCAGGCATGAAGTTACTTTGTATGATACTGTAAGGTAGATACATGTTATCATAAATTCAAACCCATAGTATGTACCACACCAAGAGTGAACCTTAATGTTTATTTTGGATGGATGGACTTTGGGCTTTGGATGACAATGATGTATCAATGTAGTTCACCAACCATAACAAATGTACTGCTCTGGTGGAGGATGTTGATAATGGGCAGGCTATCAGTACGTGGGGCCAGGAGGTATATAGGAAATCTCTGTACCTTCTCAGTTTTGCCGTGAACCTAAAACTTCTCTAAAACATAAGGTATATTTTTCGGGTGCCTGGGTGGCTCAGTCGGTTAAGAATCTGACTTTGGCTCAGGTCACGATCTTGAGTTTGAGTCCCACATCAGGTTCTGTGCTGACAGCTTAGAACCTGGAGCCTGCTTCGGATTCTTTGTCTCCCTCTCTCTCTCTCCTCCTCCCCTGCTCATGCTCTCTCTCCCTCTCTCTCTGAAAACTAAATAAAACATTACACAATTTTAAATAAAGTCTATTTTTAAAGATGAGAGAGAAACACAAACAGCATGATACAGGACTTCAAAGAAGAAAGAATTCTGTTATGTATTCATTCATTCAACATTTATTGAATACCTATTATCTGCCAGGTATTGTGTTAGTAAAGAGAAGGAATGTCTGGAAGAATTTTTTTTTTACTTGGGGTATAATTGACATAAAACAGTGGAAATTTTAAACTTAATATTGTTTGCTAATAAGTTCTTCCAGAATTCAAAGGCTATCTGCCCAGACCTGGTAGGAAGTAGATGTGTTGTAATTACAGAATTTTTTTATCAAATGATAGTGTCATGAAGGATGGAGGAAAAAGAGCTCAGACATTTGTTAAATGCCTACTACATGTTAAGCATTGTGATGCCAGCTTTACAAACTTTGTCTCACCTAATCCTTATAACCTCCAGGGAGGTAGATGTTTTTATCCTAATTTACAGATAAGGAAACTGAGACTTAGGAACTGAAGTAACTTGCCTGGAGTCACACATGAAGTGGTTGGCACTTTATTGAAACTAATTATACTAATTCTGTTTTGAGTACATTACTACTGAAGTTTTAATGGGGGTTTCTCTATAGAAACAGGATAATTATGATCTAAGGATTTGTTTAAACTTTTTAAAAATAGACTTCTCACAAAAATCAAGCACAAAAGAGGAGACTCCTGGAAATGCTTGATCTTTACTTAACATCCAAGGTTTTTCTCCAGGATTTACAGTTACTTCATATGCCTTGATGCTCCTCTCATAATCAGATATTGTGCCTGGGTTGACTGTCCTGTTTCAGGGTTTAGTTATTAAATTGGTCATCAGTATCTTCATCATAGAACATTAAAACAGTTACTGTGAAGCATGAGGAACTATTCTGTATTTCTATTATTAGCAAACACCTAGATTTAAACTAGCTCAAGCACAGAGACCAGCAGAATAGCCCAGTTAATAGCAGATTAGGAAGAAGATGGTAGGTGCAAAATTGATAATTAAAATTCTGAAATCACCGTGTTTGAATTTGCATCATTATTCATGAACTGTCTAGGTTTCAGACTTTGTGTCCTACTCTCAGAACAGAAATAGATTGAAGTGGGAGCATGCCCTATGAGAGTAGTTTCTTAGTAAGAGAGTGTTTAGTGCCATGTGGAGAGGTAATCTAATAAAATGTGGTCTGTTGGAAAGGTAGAACCTTCATCAGGAAGAGTCAAAATAGCATGATTAGAAAAAGGCAGGGAGAAGTCCTAGGGGTCACCAGAGAAAAGAATAAAGAAGAAGACCTGTGTGAGAGAAATCGGACTGAATGTAAAACTCATGGTGGAAAGGGAAGTCTGGTGTTTCCAGACTTGCCTCTGTGGCTGGAACTGCCACTGTCTCTTGTGCTTAATGTTTCTTGTTTGTCCCTAGATCTGCTCTTCACTTTCCTTCCCCATTGGCATAAGGAAGCCCTAGGACAAAAGTGTAGGGAGGGCAGCAGGGGAGGGCAGGGCATTTATTCTCTTGGCTTCCTCCCAGCGGAGCCACCTCTATCTGGCTGAGTCCCTCAACCAAGGCCACAGTTCCTTTCTAGGCCATCAGATGTATCCATCCTTATCTCCTTCTGGGTTCTGAAATCCTTCACTTTGTCTCTTTGGACTTTGGGTTGGTACCAACACAGATGCTATTAGCCCCCAGGTTACTGCATTGTACCTTGTGCAGTAGACCTTGATCTTCACATCAAGAGTCTCTCTCTCTCTTTTTAAAGTTGTTTATTTTATTTTTGAGAGAGAGAGAGAGAGCATGAGTGGGGAAGGGGCAGAGAGAGAGGGAGACAGAATCTGAAGCAGGCTTCAGGTTCTGAGCTGTCAGCACAGAGCCCTATGTGGGGCTTGAACCCATGAACTGTGAGATCATGACCTGAGCCAAAGTAGGATGCTTAACTGACTGAGCCACCTAATAGTGCCCCTATAATAGTCTCTTTTAGGCGAAAGACTCGTACTCTGAAAACTATAAAACACTGATGAAAAAAATTAAAGATGACACAAACAAATGGAAAAATATTCCATGCTCATGGATTGGGAGAACAGATATTGTTAACGTGTCTATACCACCCAAAGCAATCTACAGATTTAATGCAATCCCTACCAAAATACCAACAGCATATTTTACAGCACTAGCACAAATAACCCTAAAATTCATATGGAACCACAAAAAACCCTGAATAGTCAAAGCAATCTTGAAAAAGAATAACAAAACTGGGGGTGTCACTCTCTCAGATTTCACGATATACTGCAAAGCTGTAGTAATCAAAACAGTATGGTACTGGCACAAAAACAGACACATAGATAAATCAATAGAACAGAACAGAGAGCCCAGAAATAAACCCATGATTATATGTCCAACTAATCTTCAACAAAGGAGGCAAGAATATGCAATGGGAAAAAGACAATCTCTTCAACAAATGGCATTGGGAAAACTGGACAGCCACATGCAAAAGAATGAAACTGGACCACTTTCTTATACCATACACAAAATAAACTCAAAATGGATTAAAGGACCTAAATGTGAGGCCTGAAACCATAAAAATCCTACAATAGAGCACAGGCAGTAATTTCTCTGACGTTGGCCTTAGCAACATTTTTCTAGATATGTCTCCTAAGGCAAGGGAAACAAAAGCAAAAATAAACTGTTGGGACTATATCAAAATTAAAAGTTTCTGCACAGCAAAGGAAACAATCAACAAAACAAAGACAATGAGAGAAGATATTTGCAAATGATGTAGCTGATAATGGCTTAGTATCCAAAATATAGAAAGAATGTATGCAACTAAATGCCACAAAAATAAATAATACAATTAAAAACTGGGAAGAAGACATGAACAGACATTTCTCTAAAGAAGACATCCAGATGGCCAAGAGACACATGAAAAGATGCTCAATATCACTCATCATCAGGAAAATGCAAATCAAAACCACAAAGAGATACCACCTCACACCTGTCAGAATGGTTAACCTCAAAAACACAGGAAACAAGTGTTGGTGAGGATGTGGAGAAAAGGGAACCCTTGTGCCCTGTTGGTGGGAATGCAAACTGGTCCAGCCACTGTGAAAAACAATATGTAGATACCTCAAAAAGTTAAAAATAGAAATGCCATATGCTCCAGTAATTCCACTACTGGGTTATTTACCCAAAGAAAATGAAAACACTAATTTGAAAAGATATATGCACCCCTATGTTTATTTTAAACGTTTATTTATTTTTGGGACTGAGAGAGACAGAGCATGAACGGGGGAGGGGCAGAGAGAGAGGGAGACACAGAGTCGGAAGCAGGCTCCAGGCTCTGAGCCATCAGCCCAGAGCCTGACGCGGGGCTCGAACTCACGGACCGCAAGATCGTGACCTGGCTGAAGTCGGACGCTTAACCGACTGCGCCACCCAGGCGCCCCTGCACCCCTATGTTTATTGCAGCCTAATTACAATAGCCAAGATATGGAAGCAACCCAAGAATCCATGGATAGGTGAATGGTTAAAGAGATGTGATACACACACACATACAGGAATATTACTTGGCTATAAAAAAAGAATGAGATCTTGCTATTTTGTACAACATAGATGGATCTAGAGGGTATAATGGTAAGCGAAATAAGTCAGGCAGAAAAAGACAAATACCATGTTTTTTTTTTTTTTTTTTAATGTTTAATTAGTTTTGAAAAAGAGACAGAGTGTGAACAAGGGAGGGGCAGAGAGGGAGGGAGACACAGAATCTGGAGCAGGCTCCAAGCTCTGAGCTGTCAGCACAGAGCCTGATGTGGGGCTTGAACCCACAAACCATGAGATCATGACCTGAGCCGAACTCAGATGCTTAACCGACTGAGCCATCTAGGCGCCCCTCATATAATTCCACTCATGTGTGGAATTTAAGAAGCAAATGAACAAAGAAAAAGGAGAAAAACAAACAAACAAACAAACAAGCAAACACAGAGTCTTAAATATAGAAGACAAACTGGTTACCACAGAGGAGGTGAATGGGGTGATGGATGAAATAGGTGATGGGAATTAAAAGAAAAGTCTCTGAAAATAAATCAGCCTTATTTTGAGATTAACTCTTCTGTTGGGAACTTGACTGCTAATACTTCCTACTATTAATTTACCCCTCTTCAGAAGCAGAATGTCTTTTTAACTGAGTCCATTGCTACTTAGCTAATATATATATATATTTATATTTATTTATATATTTATATATATATTATATTATATATATTTATATATATATATTTCAAGGTTCCTTGTAGCTAGGTAGAACCACAAGTAAGTAGGAGTGATATTATTCTGAATAATATCTTTTGAAAAGGAAGAGAGGCTTCCCTTCTCTATTCCTCCATCCTGCTGTCTGGATGATGATGTGATTCCTGGAGCTCCAGCTCATGTCTGGGAATGTGAAGATTAGAGCCACACCTTAATGATGGTGGAATAGAGAGTTAGAAGGGGCCTTGATCTCTGACAACTTAATAGCTTGAAATAACTGCCATAGATTACCTTTTCTACATGAGAAATGAACTCTATATTGTGTAAGCCTCTATTATATAGGGTTTTTCTGTTATAGATAGCCAAACACATCTTAAATTATGTATTCCTGGAACTGAGAATCTATGCTGTGGTGGCTACCTGTTTACATAACCTTTATTACCCCCCAATATTTTGGTTTTTTTAATTTCCTTTTCCCTCCACTAAAATGTAGGCTCCCTAAGGGCAGATATTTTGCTTGTTTTGTTATATCTCCAGCCCCTAAAACAGAGTCCACCATACAGCAGGGGCTTGTTAAATATTTGCCAAATGAATGAAAAAATGAATGAATGTTACCTGGTGCAAAATGCAGAGATGGGCGCTGCTGATTGAAGGAATTACACCAGAAAGTATAACTCTTATGCTGAATAGCGTGGTATGATTACACTGAAGCAATATGGCTTCGCACCTCCACACTTTGGCATGAGCTGTTCATTCTGCCAGGAATGCCTTTTTTCCCTTGTCCACAAGGCACACTCCCACTTATATCTTAATTTTAGCTTAATCATTACTTTCTCTGGGACACTGTCTTCCATTTGGAGGCCTCTGATTTCGAATGCATCCTTTCCGCTGATGTAGCCAGTCCTAGAGATGTATCCATTTCATTTAGGATTAATATTTAAGACAAGACCTTTTCTTGCCCCTACAAAATCCAGCCATAAATAGCAGCCAAAATCCGAGTCCTCCTTGTGCTTGAAACCTGGGCTACCTGGCTCCAGCCTGCCTCAGCCTCTAAAACTTGGGCCTCTTGTTAATACAGCGAGAAAGAGTGTAACTCTCATTTTCTCTCTTGTCCTTTGAGTCTCACCTTGATTTGCTCCAGCAGGCTAAGGAATTTAACAACTCAGCCAATAAGAGGGAGTCATTATGAGTTAGTGGGGAGGGTGGAAGAAGGGCAGGGATGTTTTCGTGGGCCTCACCTAGAGCTGTACTTAAGGATCAAATGGAAAGATGGGATCACTAACTCAGCCCTGGAATGCAGTCTAGCAGCACTGATGAGGTGATAGCTACAGTCTGTTTCCTCTGGGCTGGCCGCATGCAGTGGGTCCTGGTTGTTGTTGGGAGATCACGAGCATTTTGCACGTTTCTCCAGTGCTCCTACTGCTTCTGTTTTCGTGATAGTTGTGACCACCTTTTCCCATTTTCCCTTAAGGTGCCTATAATCTCAGATTAGTTGTTTGGATCGAAAAACTCTTCCTTTCCAGGTCACAGATGCCCTCATGAACACTGGAACAACTATGGAATTTAGTTTCTCAGACTTCTATCTCTGTTTCATTCAGACGACTTCTATCACTCTCGCCATATTCAATTCTACTTCCTCACCCTTGCCCCAATATCACCCCCACTTAGAGTGCTCTTCCCTTGTTACTCTTAAAAAAAAATTTTTTTTTAATGTTTATTTATTTTGGGGGCTCCTGGGTTGCTCAGTCAGTTAAGTGTTCAACTTCGGCTCAGGTCATGATCTCATGGATTGTGGGTTCAAGCCCCACGTCAGGCTCTGTGCTGACAGCTCAGAGCCTGAACCCTGCTTCAGATTCTGTGTCTCCCTCTCTTTCTGCCCCTCCCCCATTCATGCTCTGTGTGTGTGTGTCTCTCTCTCAAGAATAAATAAATTTAATTTTTTAATGTTTATTTTTGAGAGAGACAGTCAGAGCATGAGCATGAGCATGTTATTTTTGTGTCACAACAAGATTCAAGCCCTTGGAATTTAAGAACTAAATTCTTTTGTATCTCACTCATGGCACATAACATTAATAGTTATTTGGCTTAATAAATTGGTTTCTTGATTTGGGGTAGAATGGGGCTGGAGAAAGAGCTTAGGTCGGAGAATCAGACCGTGCTTTGGTCTAATTTTAGCAAAGGCATTTGTTAGTGATAGACTTTGGCAAGACATTTAGCCTCTCTGAGTCTCAGTTCTTCTTCTTAAAATGGAGATGAGAACATCTTCCTCTCAAGTTGTTATGATTTAATTAGATAGCTTAAGTGAAGTGCCTGGTTTTAAAATAAAATTCTCCTCTTTCTCTTTCTGAGAGGACTATTGGGAAAGTTTATATGATCCTTTGCACCTCTTCATAGCTAAAGTGACCATGTATTTTTTTTTAATTTTTTTAAAACATTTATTCATTTTTGAGAGTGAAAGAGACAGAGCATGAGTGGGGGAAGGGCAGAGAGAGGGAGACACAGAACCTGAAGCCGGCTCCAGGCTCTGAGCTGTCAGCACAGAGCCCCACGCAGGGCTCGAACTCACAGACCGCGAGATCATGACCTGCGCTGAAGTCAGACGCTTAACTGACTGAGCCACCCAGGTACCCCTGAAGTGACCATATTTTTTTAAATGAAAAATGTAGACACAAGCCTTAAAATTTGTTTTTCTAGTTTGTGAACTTACTCATAGACAAACTTGTATAAAAGCATAAAAATTATACCCTATCTAGTGGTTCGTGTAATTACAAGGTTCTAAGCTCCACGAAGGCAAGGATCCTATCTGTCTTGTTCAATATTGTAACTTGTTTTTCTCATAATAGGTATTCAATAAAAATCTAAAGAAGGAAGGAGTAAATTGATAATAAATGTATATGAAAAAATATAACAAGTCACAAAATCTTTGGATATTTAAAATTTGGACTGTCTCAAAAATTCTGGATCAAATATCTATACTTTTTGTTTTGTTTTGTTTTGAAATCTCTGTACTTCTGACCCCAATCTGACTGCGTGTGGCACAAACAATTGGCCTGGTGGAGTCTGATTCAGGATAACTGGCAGTAGGAGTCCACACTGAAGCAGTTGCTCCCGGCAGATTAGTGAGGCAACTGGAAGTAGGAGAGGGGAGGAAATGGCAGTTTCACACAGAGTGAGGTCTAAAAATGCCTCTAACTATTGATTTTAAGAATATCAGGAAAAGTGACACCCACTTAGCCAACTATTCTCTGAAAATAAAAAGTGAGGCTTGTGACCAGTCAAGGGTTAGGTAGGTGACAGGTAGCACCACATTTCTACAGTATTTTCTAGTTTTCAAAACACTTTTATACACATCCTGGCACTTTGTCTCTACAACAGCTGTGTAGATTAGGTAATTCAATTCAATAAGCATTAGAGCATTTTCTAGGTCCCATGTACTGTGCTTGGTACTATAAGACATAAGTATGATTAGGTCGTTACCCTTTCTTTCCAGTAATAGTAATAATTACTCTTTATTGGACTCTCACTACTCACCAGCAATGTCCTAAATTGTTTTTTTAAATGATATCATCTCATTTAATTCTGTGAAATTGGCATTATTTTTTTAAAAATTTTTGGCTTGTTTTATGTTTTTAAGTTTATTTATGTATTTTGAGAGAGAGAGAGGTATAGAGAGAGAGAGAGAGAATGAGTAGGGGAGGGGCAGAGAGAGAGAAGCTTAAGCAGGCTCCATACTGTCAGCACAGAGCCTAATGTGGGGCTTGAACTCACAAACTGTGAGCTCATGACCCAAGACGAAATCAAGAGTCAGATGCTTAACCAACTGAGTCACCTGGGTGCCCCTACTTTAGATATAAAGAAAATGATGCTTAGAGATGTGAATAACTTGTCAAGGTCACATAGTTAACAAGTGAGATTAACAAGTAAGCTAATAAGTAGATCTGGGACTCCAATCTGGGCTTTCTTGACTCCAAAGCCCTTGTTCTCTTAATAAGCTACCAAAAGATCCTAGTAAATAATTCAGCAAACAGTTGCTCCCTGCTAGAAATGTGTCTCAAATTCTATATGAAATAAAATAGGATATATGTTTTAAAAAATTAAAATTTTAAATGGTCCTTGTTACATAGGAATTCCTTACACCAACTTTTTTGGAGAGCCATTGAGCATTATACATCAAAATTTAAAATGCTCACCCCTTGAGCCAGGAGCCTACCTACCCCTTAAGCCAATTAGTTTAGTAGTTATCAAGTGAATATAAGCAAGCAAATATATGACAATATTTTGGGTTGGGTTCTTCCTGAAATAGTCCCTGAGACAAAGATTTCAGTGTAGTGGCTTCTTTGGACAGTGACCCCAGAATCACTGGTGTGGGCATAGGGAAGTGAGAGGAAAGGGATGGTCACCACACAGGGTGCAAGATTAATTAACAGATGACTACTGCAGCCAACTGGGGCTCAATCGTACTCAGGAGGACTATACAGAATTTGCCTCAGAGGTGTCTTACTCAAGAAGTTGAGTTCATTTTCCACAAATACTCATCACTGGATGGTGGGCTGCTGGGTTGTTAATGTCCTGCCCATGCATGGACAAAACTCTCTCCTCCCACTGAGAAAGCCTAAGGTGGAGGATTCACAGGCACTTGAGATAGAGAACCCCAAGTATAAGGAAACAGGGAAGGCCAAGGGAACATCTTCAGGGCACTTGATAGCATCTGTTGGAGTATACTAATAATATACAAAGGTGTTAATTGAGTCGTTGCATATAATAGTTAAACACAATAAACGACCTGAATATACTTTAGAGGGGATTGGCTAAATTTCCCTGAACAACCTTATGACAAAGAGGTGGTTTCTATTGAGCTTTTTCAAAGGCTTACACCCAGGAGTGCTTAACCTAGTCTGGAGGTCAGAGAAGGCCTCTTTGGGAAAGTCACAGTAGCCAGGCACATCCTCGGGCTAGGGAATACTGAGGGGAGTTATCCAAGCAGATGATGGCATTGTTAAAGCCCTGAGAAAAGAAGAGGCTTGGAGCCTTGTTTTAGTGGCTGGAATATACAGAACCAGGACAGACTGGCTTCCAGTAAACAAGCGCCAGGCGATTAGGGACTTGAACCTGAGGGCAATGGGAAGCTTGGAAGGGTGTAAGTTTTTGCAGCAGATGTTTAGAATGATGGCTCTGGCTGCAGAATAGAGAAAATAGGAACCTACACCATACTGCTTGGCCTCTAAATTCTTTGGCAAAGTGAAGAAGGTCAGGCTGTCAAGAATGTACTGCAAGATTTCTAACAGGCTGATTATTGTGCTATTTAAACAAAAAAATGATATATTCATTTCAAATAATCAGAGATAGTTTTAATTTTTATTACCTAACCTAGTTCGACACATGGCTTTTTTAAAGAGAATTTTTAACTGTCCAAGAGTCACTCTATATATAGAAGAGAATTTTCATCAGTATTGAAGTTTTTAAAAATTAATATTCAATATATTAAGATGGCAGTTAAAGAAACGTAGTATTCTTTATGTCTTTAGGTTAAAATAATAAATTTAATTACTTTATTTATACACCTAGAAAATGTTACAAATTGCCTGATTAATGTTCAATCAACGCCACTTGAGTAAATACATTTTCATCAGACAACTAAATCTATTTCCAACATGGTTAGTTGCATTTATTTAAACTTTTAAACTGCATTTGTAAACTCAATACATTCTATTTTCTTTCAAGCACTTTAAATGCTTGATCTCATAGGTAACCTTTCCAAGTTCTTGAGTTCTTTTAAATATTGGAGTAATTTATGAATAATAAAATTGTTTCATAAGTCTAAAATCACTGAGTTACATATTTTGTTTCAAAATTATATGTCTGATTCTTTAAAATACTAAATTCTGTAAAATTATAAATAGTATTTTTTAAAAGTGACTTACTGAAGTGATATAATATTCAATTTATTTGGGGTGCCTGGGTGGCTCAGTTGGTTAAACGTCCGACTTCAGCTCAGGTCATGATTTCATGGTTCATGGTTTCAAGCCCTGTGTAGGGCTCTGTGATGACAGCTCAGAGCCTGGAGCCTGCTACGGATTCTGTGTCTCCCTGTCTCTCTTCCCCTCCCCTGTTTGTGCTTGCTCTCTCTCTCTCACACACTCTCTCTCAAAGGTAAATAAACATTAAAAAAATTTTTTTAATATTCAATTTACTTAAATAATACTATTCATCTCAAAACAATGAGAGTTCTATTGTCATATAGAGTATATTATCTGAGGCATAGTATTATAATTCTGGTTTAGAAGCAGATGTTCTTTTTTTTTTTTTAAGATTTTATTTTTGAGTAATCTCTACACTCATGTGGGTGGAACTCAACCCTAAGATCAAGAGTCACACACTCCACTGACTGAGCCAGCCAGATGCCCCTGGATGTAGATGTTCTTAGAAAAGGCTTTGGTTGTTGAGGCCTTTGATTTGTTGCAGGGAGAGTAAAAATATTTTAAGGATGGTAACAATAAAACCATGTAAAATGTCTTACAATCAGAATTTTTCTTTGATTTAAGATGAATTGAGGGGCACCTGTGTGGCTCAGACGGATGAGCGTCCGATTTCAGCTCAGGTCATGATCTCACTGTTCGTGAGTTTGAGCCCCACATCAGGCTCTCTGCTGTCAGCCTGTCAGCGCAGGGCCAGCATCAGATCCTCTGTCCCCTTCTCTCTGTCTCTCCCCTCCTGGCGCTCTCTCTCTCAAAAATGAAATAAACTATTAAAAAGAAATGAATTGAGTAAACAGACGCATGTGAAAATCCTGTCTCCTCTGAGATCGTAGGGCAGCTGAGTTTTCTGGATTAATCTATAAACATAAAAATAATTTTAAAAATAAATACATGTTATTTGTTTGTTTGTAATAGAACTCTCTCTGAAATGTTCTTGGCAGTAAATGTGTGTACGAGGTCATGAGTCCAAAACAGGGTGCATTCACAGAGTTCGGCAAAAAGTAAAATATTCGTTAACATAAAGAGAATGAAACAAATCCTCTGAAGAAATGATTTACTTTAGAGCTGACATGTTGCTGTTGAGATCAAGGTGTTTCTCAAGGCTAGATCAGCTGTCCCAAACTATTTCACAGATTGAATCATGGTGACTAGGAAACAATGGCTAGAAATTTACTGAGTAGCATTTGTAACTTCATTTTTTTTTCTTTTTTGCTGTAATTTCCTTTTCTTAGAGATTCATTTCTCTGTTAAGACCTTTTATCTTTTATTTCATTCTGTTCATTTCTTACCTCTAAATTTTTTTTTTACATATTTATAATAGCTATACAGGCATACCTCGGAGATATTGTGGGGTCGGGTCCAGACCACTATAATAAAGTGAATATTGCAATAAAGCCAGTAAAATGAATTTTTTGGTTTCCCAGAGTGTATAAAAGTTATGTTTATATCATACTGTAGTCCAGTAAGTGTGTGATAGCATGATGTGTAAAAAGAAGTACATACCTTAATTAAAAAAATAATTATATTGCTAAAAAATGCTAACCATCATCTGACCTTCCAGTGAGTCATAATCACTGGACACAGATCACAATAACAAGTATAATAATAACGGAAAAGTTTGAAATACCGTAAGAATTACCAAAATGTGACACAGAGACACAAAGTGAGCAAATGCTGTTAGAAAAATAAAGTTGCTCAACACAGCATTGCCACAAACTTTCAATTTGCGCAAAAGATATCTGTGAAGCACAATAAAGTGCAATAAAACAAGGTATACCTGTATTAAAATCCTTTTATTGAGGTACCTGGGTGGCTCAGTTGGTTAAGCATCCAACTTGGGCTTAGGTCATGATCTCGTGGTTTATGAGTTCAAGCCCAGGGTCGGGCTGGGCACTGACAGCTCAGAGCCTGGAGCCTGCTTCAGATTCTATGTTTCCCTCTCTCTCTGGCCCTCCCCTGCTCATGCTCTGTCTCTGTCTCTCTCTCAAAATTAAGTATACATTAAAAAAAAAAAAGTGTGAACATAACTTTGGGATACAATAAAAATTACAAAAAAAATCCTTTTATTTTAATTCGATGTCTGGGTCATCTGTTTCCATTGGCTTTTTTTCCCTCTTAATTTTGGGTCACATATTTCTGCTTCTTTTCAAGTCTTTTAGCTTTTAATTGATGTCAGGTAGGCATTGTTTTTAAAAAACCATAGAGATTGGAGTACATATAACCTCCCCACCTTTTCTTTTGTTAGGCCTTTAGGATGAGTTGCTGATCACTTTGGTCCAGTCAATGGTTGAGGTGGTCAGGAATGGGTTACATCTTTAATTAGTTTTGTCTTGAGGGAAAAATAGATTCTGTGTATATTAGAGGACTCTCTTCTAGTAGCATGTTGAGAACTTAGTACCACAACACCCTGTCTTTGCCATTTAGCCCAGCCTTCAATTTCATGCTCTGCCACACACAGCAAATATCCTGCTGCTGGACCTTCTTGTCTTTCATGACAACCCAGGTTGTGACGGCAGAGGCACCTTGAGCTGCTATTCTCAGCAAGGTTGAAAGCTGAGGAACCAGCCTGGGGCCAGAGCAAGGTGGCAGCTCATACTGGCCACAAACTCCTACTACTGCCACTATCTTGGTTCCTTCTTCCCTAAATAAATACCAAACAGGTATAGATTATTCCAAAAGCGTTTGATTTACTTCATTGTCTCTATGTTTACCACCCCAAGGAAACCTAGGTTACCAGTTCAGCAGGGTAAGACTGTTTATGGACCAGAGATGTTGTACCTTGGGCTGCATATACCTAGCCATTATTCTTGAACCATTAAGGAACATATGGAACTCTTTTTAAATGATATGATAGATTGAATCATTATTCCAAATACTTCATGACCTTCCTCTATTGGAATTCTACATTCATGTTTTTATCACATGACTTTTCAGTGTCTCCCACTTGAGATTGCAGAAGACATCTCCCCTCACCCCAACGGATGACATGTTTGGCCTTATAACTTGCTTTGGTCAGTGAGATGTGGACCAAAGAGACAAGCGTGCCAGTTCCAGGCCCAAAACCTCAAGAGGCATCTTATGTTTCTGCCTACTATCTTGGACTCCAGTAATCCCCCCTGAGAAGAACACGTCCCAGGTAGCCACTGGTCCAAGGAGAATGAGGAAATATGTGGAGTGGGCTTGTACCCAACCAGGAGCCTGGAGTCAAGCCTAACTGATTCCAGTCAAGCCTAGCAAAGCTGCATCCAGCCTACAGACCTGTGAGAGAGGAAATCAACATGTGTTGCTAAAAGCCCCTGAGAGTTTATTTTTAATTTTTTAAAATGTTTTTTTATTTGAAAGAGAGAGAACAAGAGGAGGAAGGGAAGAAAGAGAAGGGGACAGAGGATCCAAAGCATGCTCCCTCCTGACAGCAGAGAGCCGGATGTGGGGCTGGAACTCACAAACCCACAAAATCATGACCTGAGCCAGAGTCTAACGCTTAACAGACTGAGCCACCCAGATGCCCCCAAAATTATTTATTTTTTTAAAGTTTATTTATTTATTTATTTATTTACTTATGCATTAGTAATCTCTGTACCTAATGTGTGGCTCAAACCCACGACTAAAAGCCCCTGAGTGTTTAAAATTGATTGATATGCAGGAAAAACTGTTTCAAACCAATGGTTAGTATTAGACATTTACAAAAATTATTTTTAATGTTTATTTATTTATTTTGAGAGAGAGAGAGAGAGTATGAGCAGGGGAGGGGCAGAGAAAGAGAGAGACAGAATCCCAAGCAGGCTTTGTGCTATCAGCACAAAACCTGACCAGGAGCTCAAACTCAAGAACCTAAGCTGAAATCAAGAGTCAGGTACTTAATCAACTGAGCCACCCAGGTGCCCCAGATATTTTTAAAAAGTTTAATGCTGATTTGTCTCTATGAAGTTTTCTAATTTGTCTAAGGTTTCTCTCTCGTAGGTCATCTATTTGCTGCATGATTGAATTGCATATTATCTTTACATACTTGTTTGCTTATCTCAATGATCATTATGATCATTTTATAACAGATTTTAAATAACCACAATTATCAGGCTGTTTAGATTTTGTGTATGTATTTATTTATTTATTTATTTAAATGTTTGTTTTTGAAACAGAGAGAGAGAGAGAGAGAAAGCGAAAGCGAGCTTAGCAGGGGAGGGGCAGAGAGAGAGGGGGATAGAATCTGAAGCAGGTTCTAGGCTCTGAGCTGTCAGCACAGGGCCCAACATGGAGTTCAAACTTGTGAACCCTGAGATAATGCCCTGAGCTGAAGTTGGACGCTTAACAGACTGAGCCATCTGGGCGCCCCTAGATTTTGTGTATATAATCTAAGTCAGTTTAATAAGAGTATGTATATTCAGAATAAAATATTTTCAGTTGTTTTATATTTTTTCCTATTGTTGAAAAGCTTTTAAAATAATTGTCTTGCCTCAGGGGCGCCTGGATGCTCAGTTGGTTAAGCGGCTGGCTTCGGCTCAGGTCATGATCTTGTGGTTTGTCAGTTCGAGCCCCATGTTGGGCTCTGTGCTGACAGCTTGGAGCCTGCTTTGGATTCTGTGTCTCCCTCTCTCTGTGCCCCTCCCCTGCTCATGCTCTGTCTCTCTCTGTCTCAAAAATAAATAAAATATTAAAAAAAAATTATTTTACCTCAGAATAAAAAGGCACTATGTATAATTTATTAAGCATCTACCAGGCTCCGTGGAAAGTATATATATCATCCCCGCTTTTAAAAACAAATTTAATTTTTTGATTAGTTAATACTTTCATAAAGTAGATAGTTCAAAAGACAAATAGGGGAACGAAGTGAAAAGATTCCTTCTCACCCCATTTCCCAGGTTGCAATCTAGAGACAATTAATTTATCAGATTTTTGTATATTCTTTCTGTGATATTACCTGTACATACAAACTTAATACGTATTTATATGTATATAGTTTCCCTGACTTTTTAAAATAAATTCACTGTTAATATACGATTACAGGGTTCTGTACCTTTTTTTTTTTTTTTTTGAGAGAGAGAGTGAGGAAGCACAATTGTGCATGTATGCACACATGAGGTTGGGGAGGGCCAGAGGGAGAGAGAGAGAATGTATTTAAACAAAAAAAAATTTTTTTTAATGTTTATTCATTCTTGAGAGAGAAAGAGCATGAGCAGGGGAGAGGCAGAGAGAGAGGGAGACACAGAATCTGAAGCAGGTTCAGACTCTGAGCTGTCAGCACAGCGCCTGATGTGGGGCTCGAACTCACAAATGGTGAGATCATGACCTGAGCTGTAGTCGATGCTTAACCGACTGAGCCACCCAGGTGCCCTTCTTTTTTTTTTTTTTTTTTTTAATGTTTATTTATTTTGAGAGAGAGAGAGAGAGAGAGAGAGAGAGAGAGAGAGAGAGACCGCAAGCAGGGGATGGTTAGAGAGAGAGGGAGAAAGAGAATCCCAAGCAAGCTCCACACTCAGCACTGAGCGGAAATCAATTCAGATGATTAACCAACTGAGCCACCCAGGTGCCCGAGAGAGAGAGAGAGAGAGAGAGAGAGAGAGAGAGAGAGAGAATCTTAGGCAAGCTTCAGGCTCAGTGTGGAGCCCGATATGGGATTTGATGCAGGGCTTAATCTTGACTATGAGATCATGACCTGAGCTGAAATCAAGAGTTGGATGCTTAACTGATTGAGCCACCCAGGCACCCCTGTAACTTGCTTTTATTTATGTATATTTTCACTTAACAACATATCTTAGAGCTTGTTCTACAGCAACACATAAAGAGGTTCCTCATTCTTTTAAAAAGCCATGTAATATTCCAGTGCCATGTTTCTCAAAATGATAGGAGTGTGTTGAGGTTGACTTTATTTTTATAAGAACACTAAGATATTATTTTTTGTTTTTACTCTTTCATCAGAGTAGTTTTCCAGAGCCTATATGTCCTGTGTCATTGCAACAGAATGAATGCAGAAGCAGACCTAAAAATCCAGCTGTCTTCTATTAACCCAGGCATTAAAGAGATTTGCAAAAATATAAACCATACCACTTTTTAAATTGATTTTTCTGTGTGTTGGAAAATAGTTATTTTTTAAAAATATGTTGTTTAAATTCCATGTAAAGGATTTATTATCGTTATTTTTAAATGAATAAATATTTTTATTACTTCTAAGTTCTAATTTCTAAAATGGTAAACAATGATAGATGTAATCCATATTAACTAAAACTATTTGGGGTTCTCAGTCATTTTTAAGAGTGTAACACGGTCCTGAGGCTAAAAGTTTTGAGAACTGCTGTTCTGTTGCCAGATGTACCTTAATTTAACCTGTTCCCTCTGAATGGACATTTCATTTATTTTCAATTAATTGCAACTTCAAGCCATGCTGAAATGAATAAACTTTTACACATTTTATTTTTCACATATGTGACTAAATTTGTCTTGTGTTTTTCAAAGTGGAATTGCTGCGTCAAATATACCTTGGTAGACTCTCACAAAAGTGTATATGGTCTCATTTCATCCTTGTAATAACCTTATGAGGTGAGAGTGGTCATTAATTCTTTTTTAGATATGAGAAAATGGGGCCTTAAAGAAGTGAGGTAACTGTCTTACAGCCATCAGGCTAAGAAGCTGTTGCAGAGACAGGAGTGAAACCATTTTAGCAGACTGCACGCTTTGAGCCACTATTCTGAGCTATGGTTTCTCCAAGCAATACATGTACATATTCAGTTATCTGATAACAGGCTCTATTCTCCTTGGCCCAAGTTATTTCCTGGCATAGAACAGTTTTGGAATTAGATGCACTGGACCTCTCAAAGCAAAAGTCCATACCAGGAAACTTCTTAAGTGATAAGAAGAATAGAACTTTTTATTTTGACTCACAAGAATTTCAACCATCACACAATCTCGGAAATAAATTTTAGAAGGCAATGCAGTTAATTAAAACTAATTCACATAATTCTGAGTAAACTTTATAAACAAACCTACATGTCAAAACAAAATATTATGATGTATATCCACTTTAACCCCCATGAAACTTATACTGTACTGTTACCTGTAATTAAGCTATATCATCTTCCATTTAAACACACAAAGAAGAGAAACCTAAGTGTTTTTAAAGAAATGTAATTTAATTTTTACCAAATCTGGCACTGCCAGAAATCTTTTTGATACAAAAATCTGGCCACTCCCCATAAAAATCCTTCAGTGGACTCCCATTCCTTGTATTATAAAGCTCATAAGAGGTTACTCATGATTGGTTCTTATCTCATAAACTCTCCTACACACATTTTGATCTCTTTCGAAATACAGATCTCAAAGATCTATTTCCTTTGAACAAGCCTCTTCAAACAGGTGGATATACAATGAAACTTCCCTCACATGAGCCATAAAATTTTATATTTATAATATTGTATTCTTTTTCCCCAAGAATATCTTCCAAATTGTACATGCTTCAAGCCCCCACAAAACCTAGATCTACTTCTGTTTTGGTTTTTTTTTTTTGTCTGGAATACCCTTTTTTCCCTTAATCTAGGTAATCCAATTCATTCCTTTGAAACCTGCCAACTGTCAACAATTCAGGGAAGGTTTAGTTGACCACTCCAGTCTGATTTAGAGGCTTCCTTCATGCTCCCAGTCTATGCTGCTATCTTGTCACATTGTGTGTGGTCTGACTCTTGTCATCCTGTAGGGTAATTGTTGGTTTACTTGTTTATCTCACCCAGCAGACTTGAGCTCCCTGACAGCAGGGGTCATGTTGAATGAACTAATGAAAAAATGAACACTTTTTTGTGAGAAAATCTATCTATTTACTTTGTTATGAAATAATATTTGGGAGGTTTTCTGTTAGTATTAATTCACTGCATGTCTTTCTGCTTTTTCATCCACAACTACAAGCAAATGAAACATGGTTAAGATAAATATATGGGAGCAAAACTTAAATTGAGAAATTATTTTTGCTCAGTCATATTTTTCTGAAAATATGTGAAAAGATTGCTAAGACTAGTACTGCTGGCAAAATAAAAATTTTAAGGCCCCAAACTATGAATTGGTTTTTGGAACATGGTGATTGCATCATTTGAATTGTCAGTCAGCCTCCCTCCCTGATAATCTCTATCTCTAAACTCTGTAATGTCAAGTCCAATCTTTAGTCTAGGTTCTCGGCTAATCCTGTATTTGTCTATTTGAACTAGAGGAATACAACAGGGACAGGCAAGGTGAAATTGAAATCAGAAGGTCTGGATCAGTCAACAAATATTCATTGAATGTCTACTACAGGACAGTTTTAGAGTCTCCTTTTGAGCTAACACCAGAATGGCCCTATTCTTGTGATAGCTATCTTCCTAAGCCACACACTTGAAAAAAAAAAAAAAAGATTGAATTATATAGTTTTAGGACTGTTCATGAAAGAATGTCCATGATACCTTGAATTTAAAAAGCAAGTAATAAACTATTATATAATGATCCTGTTTCAGTAAAGATCAAAAATAAAAAGCTATACACACCCTGTTTGTGTGTGTGTGTTCATTGAAAAAGGCACAGAAGGATGCATATTAGACTATAAACTGTAGATATCCTGTTCCCAAGGGCAGAGAGGGAGAATGTTCATTTTTTACTTATATGCTTGTACTTGAATTTTTTAGAATAAGCACGAATTATTTTGTAATTATAAAATGTGTAAACAATAAAGAATGTTTAAATAGGTAAAATGCTTGTTCATGTTTTAGTAAAAATATATATTATATATAATGTGTAAATATTTTATACATATATACATATACATACATATGTATATATATACAGTTGGCCCTTGAACAACATGGGTTTGAACTGCCTGGGTCCACTTATTGGTGGATTTTTTTTATAGTACGATGAATGTATTTTCTCTTATCCATTTCTTAACATTTTTTTCTTCTAGCTTACTTTATTGTAAGAATACAGTATAGAATACATATAACGTACAAAAGTGTGTGTTGATCTACTTTATGTTTTGGGTAAGGCTTCTAGTCAATGTATATTATTAGTTAAGTATATGGAGAGTTAAAAGTTATATGTAGATTTTCCACCATGCTACTGGTCGGTGCCTCAACCCACCATGTTGTTCATGGGTCAACTGTGTGTGTTTGCTTGTGTGTGTGTGTACACAGTATATATGTGTGTGCATAGTACAAAAATATAGTATAAATATATATCAATACATGTAAATATTATTCCTGGATATTATTTACACACATTGGATTCACATATTGAAGGGGAAATACCACCTGCTGGCAGTGCTAATTAATTATTTACATCAGAAGGGTACTTGATTGTCTAGAACAGAGGTTGTTTTGGGAGGAATTAACTCCTTTTGTTAACACTTTGTGAACCAAAGGAGGAATATAGTTATTTTCCTCAAAAAAATGGAAGACTTCACATTTTGTGGAAACACAAGAATCAGTGGGTTTGATTTTTGAAGACAGCTCTGGAAAACCCACTGTCAGATGCAGTACTTTTTCATACTACTCCATGAGATTAGACTGTAAATTTCATGAAGGTCAGTCCACGGGCCTGCCATGCTCACCACTGCACCTAGCATAGAGAGGGCACATAACTGGGGCTTAAGGTTGGTACAAAGAGTGCATTAGCTGCATATTCTGATGAAAGAATTGGCGCTGAAAATCATGGGAGAAGTTTCATTTATTTGTATATTTAAAAATAGTGATGATCTAATTTGTGGTCGGTCCTAAGGATATAAAAAAAGAAAAATTCTTGGGGTATCTGACTGGTTCAGTTGGTAGAGCATGGACTCTTGGTTGTGTGTTCAAGCCCCAGGTTGGGCACAGAGCTCACTTAAAAATAAAATAAATAAGTAAAAAAAAAAAATAATAAAGGTTCTTGTTGTAGTTTAGCACATGATTTGAAAGAGATTGCTACAGCACTTGAGTTTTTCATGTCTTTTGAGGGTACACAGATTTGTTGATTTAAATCCCAAGCATATATTGTTTGCTCTGCAATGTGTTAGGGATACAATAGAAGCAAAATTAGAGCTTTGAAAACTCTTTTTAAAGTGCACTTGGTTGTTAACAGAACATAAAAAATAACAAAAGGTGGACAGCTTTTATAACTCAAAGTTTACTAACTAAATTCACTTTTAAAATTACAAGGAAACCTATTGGAGGACTGCTTTACCCAGGACATTACCCTCCAGAAAGCAGGAACTTTCAAAGTTCCTTAATTTTAACTGTGCTTACTGTATCTAAATATCACCACCAACAGTGGTATGAAATTACTGAAATCAATAAAACCTATGCAACAATATTTCCTAGCTTCAAATGAAAAAAGACAGGCTTTACTTTACCCAGACTTTACTTCTCATTCATATGTGGTAGCACGTCAAAATAGTCTCATGTCAAAACAATCTTGTACGTTTTACGTATGTGCAGTTTACTATATACCTCAATAAAGCTGCTTTAAAAAACTCAAAAACCGAACAAAAATAAGACATGATAAGGTTACTTTATATGGGACAAATAAAGGAATTCACTTAATTCTTAAGAGCTGTTTCCACTGAAGAACAAGGTATTTCTGCAGGCCTTAGTAGCCTAAGGAGGACAATCGTGAATCAAATTTTACGTAATTAATACCTGTTTGTTTTTTTTTTTTTAAACTACATTTAGGTTACCATCTCTTCAATGAAAAAAAACAAAAACAAAAAACAGTCACCCCTTTTAGTTTATTGTGTTATGATGCAGCTCTAGGGCAGAACTATTTGAATGCTTTGTGTTTCGAGAGCATCACTTCCAGCCTCCAAATAGGATTTTAGAAGTCTGGGAAAAGACGCTCGCACGAAGAGACTCTCTCCTACGTGCCCCAAATAGCGTATTCTAAGGCTGTTTCGAAGTGAAGATTGAAGACAGAGGAGATATCAGGCTAGAGGCTGGGTGTGGCTTTTGAGAAACCCTTCCTAGAGATCTGAGTCGGCTCCCCAAAGATCTCCAAATCCCTACGGAAAAGCCTTTCGCACACAACTCTAAATAAAAGCCTTTTCCCGGGGATTCGACTCAAGAAAGCTGGCCTAGGTGTTTTTGTTTGTGGATGTTGGAAGCAGCGTGGAGACCACTTCCCCAGGTTCCGGGTAAATTCGGCGTCTCACTCCCTGTGTCAGTTCCAGGAGGGACAATCTGCCTCGCAGCTGGACCCGCCCAGGCTCTCGGGAGCACCTGAGTCGCCAGCGGCGAGGTGGGGTGTGGCGGGCCGAAAGCCTTCGCTCCCCTCAGCCCCCACCCCCTGGCCGCGGCCGCCAGGGCAGGCGGGAGGGAGGATGATTGACGGAACCGCTCAGTGGCTAGGGGATTGCGGAGGGAGGGACGAGGGGAGGGAACGGCTGAGCTTTCTCCTTAAACTGGTTGGGTTGGGCCTCGGGAACAGGCTCCCCCAAGCCTATTGGCCTCCCTGAATGGGTTGTTATGGTAACAAATGACCGAACAGTCCCTTATGAATCAGCCAATGAGAGGGGCCGTCTTTTTCACCGCACCTCTGAACAGTAGGTGTTGCGAAAGCCCGGGTAGGGCCGGGAGAAGAAGGCGGTGCCAGGACGCCCTGCGGAAGGGCCGAAGGCGGGGCTTGTGACGTTACTGGATGAACCAATCACCCCTAGTTTTCTCAACGGCCCCGCCCTTTTACCGCACATTTCCCCTCCCCTTGCTCATTTCGCACGACGCAGCGGTTGGGAACACAGACATTTTCGGAGCTGGAGCCGCCACTGCCGCCGCCATTTTGTGTCTGTGGAGAAAGAAGCTTCTGTGGCGGCTGGAAGTGGACGGAGATCACCCTTGAGACGGCGGCGTTTCATACCCGAGGTTCCCCCTGTGTCGTCCCCTAACCCCCCTCCGCGGTCAGCATGTGGTGAAGCCGGAGCCGCGAGAGACCCGGGGAGAGGAAGAGGAGTCGGAAGGGAGGCGGGGTATCGAGAGCGGCTTCAGCTTCAGCTGCGGCGGACCTCGGAGGGGGGCCGCGGCGCAATGTCAGAGCAGACGCCGGCCGAGGCCGGTACTGCGGGGGCCCGGGAGGACGCCTGTCGGGATTATCAATCATCACTCGAAGACCTGACCTTCAATAGCAAACCGCACATCAATATGCTGACCATTCTAGCCGAGGAGAACCTGCCCTTCGCCAAGGAGATCGTCTCTCTCATCGAGGCCCAAACCGCCAAGGTTTTTATACACCCCGCAGCCTCCTATTCTTCTAATACTCCCTGATTTTAGTGTCAGCCTCATCCCAGGTCTCGCTTCCATCCAAAGGGGGACAGTGTTCCTCCTCTCCAACCCTCCACCTCCAACTCAGGCTCGGTCTCTGGCCCAGGCTTCGAGCGTGGGCCTCTCTTGGGGGGGAGGGAGTGGGGAGGATAAAGGGTGGAGTCCCACTTCCGCTTACCAACTCCCTATTTAGGCCACCGCATTGTATATCCCGACACACACGTTTTGAATAGAGCCCTTCGGGGAGGGGGGTACTTAAAAGGCAGTTTGTGGTGTGGGGAAGTAAGAGTTAAAACCATTTTAACCCCCGGGAAGGTGGGGAGTGGTGGTTCTCCCATTCCCCGCCCCCACCCCCACCCCCTTACCCTTTTGGGTAATTGTGCTCTGTGGGTTGGAAGGAGGTGAAGGGGGACCTGGGAGCGAGCTGTTGGTGGGTGGGAGTAGGGAATTGGCCCCGAGTGGAGCAGCCGCCTGTTAGGAGCCCAACATGGCGCCTGAAAAGCACATGATGCGAAAGGGAAGAGAGGAGAATCCATTCCCTGCCAGCCAGGCAGCTGCTCACACCCGTCAGCCCCGTTTTGGGGTGGGGGCGGCCAGATCGAACTTTTATTCTCCTATCGGAGGGTCTAATTTGCCCCAAAATACGGGAAATTGGGGGTTCGGGCGGGGTTCGGGTGGGGGGAGGAGATCTTATCCAACCTGTAGGTGGAGAACTGGCCCAGTGGGTAACAAGTACTTGCAGTTTTTTTTTGAAAAGTTCAGTCCCTCCTCCTCTTCCTTTTCTCTTTTTTTCCTCCCTTCCCTGATAGTGAAGACGTGCTTTTCTTCACCCCTTGACAGAAGTGGTCCTCTGCCACCCTATATTTCCCTGTAGTCCTCCTCTTCTGTGGATTCATGTGGGAGCGATGTCATTTAAGTTACTGTTAAACTTAGTTATCATAATGAGTTTTAATAGCTTCCCAGTATTACGTTTTAAGTTATTTTTCAAGCTTGTACTATGGTTCAGTTTTTTCTAGTTGTTAGTGATTGAAATTAACAGGATGAGCCTCCTTTTAGCAGAGTGAACCCCTTTTAAAAGGCCACTTTAACAACAACCACCAATATATTGTTTAGAGGCGGTTTCTGTCTAGTGTACAACTGAGTGGTCTGACTCTTAATAAATGGTTTTGAAATGTGTGACTGGTATTATAAAATTTGTGAATAAAACATATAAAATATGTATTTGTCTTTTTTATTTACCTTTGTAAGGTGTAGAATCTGTTTCCAAGACTTATTTTTATCTACGTGGTTGTGTGTTTTAAACAAAAGTCTTTAAGTGACTTGGGTTCATTCTTTAGGTTCCATCCACTCTTTTGGGTAAATCTGTTCACAAGATACACGGTTTCAGGTGGTCCTTTCATACCTTAATTTAAAGAGGACAAAAAAGTAAAGATGTTTTGTTTTGTTTTTAAGGGCCCAACAAGTTTGTCATGCTCAGTCTGACAGCTAAAATACAAGTCTTCATTCACCTTTTCCTGTGAATGTCTGTGAAACAGCTATTGTTCTTTTTTTAAAGTATGAGACTTAAAAAGGAAGCATTCCTCATACTCAACATCCTTTTTATTGATATCACAAACATGTTGGACGTGAAAACTTAGTTTTTGCCTTGTTGAAGGCTTACCTTGACATTGAATGCCTTTTTTAAAAAACAAAACACTTGTGTTCCTTTCTTTCTTTCTTTTTTTTTTAAATAACATTGATTTTTAAAATCTAATTACCTAGTAGTTTGGGGATTACTAATATTCCACAGAGTCTAATATTTAGCAGTTCAGGTTGTCACTCAACAGTTTCCTTGCTGGTTTTTAATGGATCCAGAAGACCTTCGAGAAGTGAAAACTAAATGCTGACGATAGTGACCACATTAAAATTTGTATTTGTGTATGGCGACACAGAGTGGTGAAAATAGATGGACTATTTGCTGATAAAAGCTGAAATTTTTTTGGCACACGTTTCCTGGTTATTTTTGGAAAGCCAGGTTGAGGAAAGAAAAGATGTAAAAGTCACTGGGGAAATAATCAGGGTTGGGGTTGAGGGTGAGGGGAGGGATTTTCTGTCATTTGGTAGCAAACTGGCTTGGTTTTGTGTTTCTGGAGGTGAATGTTTGTGTCCTTATTCTCTAGCGTCTCGGCATTACTAAAGGATTCACACCTAATTTGACTCTTCCCATGAGGCAGTAGTAGTGAAAAAAATATTACATACAGGATTCACTTGTACAATAAAAAAATTAGCCTACTGAACAGATTTTGGTTTTAAAGAGAGCCTGTCTTCATAAGTACAACAATGACTAAAATGGTATAAAACATGACATGGTAAGATAAAGACACAGCAATAAAGCATTGGACATGTTGGTACTTACTAGTATACCCACATGCAGTGGCCTTGTGAACCCTTTTATTAGGACCCTAAAAGAAATTTTTCATACAAAGTTATTCAAAGGTTTCCTTGGCCAACTTTGGTTGTAAAGGTGTTATCAGAAGCAAGAGCACTTCCACACACTTGTATGGGCAATTGGTTTTGTGAAATATGATGGCGTTGTGTACTGCAGAACTGTGAGCCTACCCTAGCTACAGATAGCTATGGGTAAGTGTTGTTCAGGGTTAAGATTCCGATACACATGGGATGGGTAAATGGGGATAATTTTTTTTTTTATTTTGTCTTTAAATCATGGGTGCTCCTGTGGAGTCGGAGTTAACACTTTTTATGGTGTGTCTTAATGCTCCTCAAGTCTGTGAACCTGCTGATGCTTTCTGGAAACTTGCTGTACATTCTAAAAGCCAGTGGTGGGTTAGGCATTGCAGTTGAACTGGGGGCAACATTTCTTTGCTTTGGAAAGGGCCACCTGTATCAGGATCACCACACTGGCTTTGCACAAATTTAGAAACACTGGTTTGTGCATGTCAGAGGAAAAATATTTCGACGGAGAGTCCATGCTGTGAAGAAAATCTTCAGGACAAATCCTGGTTTCCAGAGTCAAGTTCAACCTGATTTACATGACTCAGCAGCTGCTCCATCCAGTTTTTCTTGTATCAGTAACAACTTGCACCTTCCTGCATGTCCTTGTGCAAGTTTCAGAGTGTTTTTTGCCATTAACTTCATATATGAAGTGTACTTAATTTCTTTGTTCATTGGATTATAGAAAAGTAATCCTAATGATTTTACAGGTAACAAAAGCGTCATAGAGTCTAACATATAAAATATGCCTATGAAAATTAGGGTTTCTGCCAGAAGTCTGGAAACTTTACTTCGTTGAGTCTAGGCACACTATTCTAAGTTAATGGGAGTCACAAAGCTTACACTTGGGTTACAGAAAATACCCTTTCCCCTTTTTGCTCACTTAAAACACGGGTCTGTTTACCGTATGAACCTGAAATTACATCGAGTGTTAAATGAATGTGCTAAAGATTACGGTTTGTCTTTCTGGTATTTCTGAGCTAATTTTATATGCTCAACTAAAGATCATTTTAAGAGATGACACCTTGAATGAACATTTAAGTTTCATAAAGGTTAATATTAATTCGAAAGTATTTAGTGTCAACAAGAATAGAAATCTGTATTGTATGTTTGAAAACTCACTTTTAAAAGTAATTCTTTGGTGACAATTCATTATACTAAACTTCTCAGTTTCTTTTTATCACTTCAGGCTCCTTCCTCAGAGAAGCTTCCTGTTATGTACCTTATGGATTCTATCGTGAAAAACGTTGGAAGAGAGTATCTCACTGCCTTTACTAAAAATCTAGTTGCAACATTTATTTGTGTGTTTGAAAAGGTATATATGCATTTAGAAACATTTGAATTTTTAAAAAATGTGTTCCTGATTAAATAAATACTTGTGTTTGTGTTGGGTTTTCTTGGGTGGTGAAATGTTTTATTCTCTTGGATATTTATCAAGTACCATGCTAAAGTTAGTGTTTTATGTTAGATCTTTAAAGCAGATTCTAGGGCTTTTCCATTATCCATTCAAGAATAGATGGGGTTTGCTTTTAGAATTTGTTTTGTTTTTAATTGAGTTCATTTGATTGAAGGTCTGTTCCATCACTAGAATATGGGCAAAAATATCTGAAGCTATCAAGAATACTTCAAATTTCATTGTTGCAGTTTTTGGTGTTAGGATGTTGACTATTCCTATCTGGAAAAGCATAATCTTCCTGTGTGTCCCAGCCTGTGATTGGTGCCTGAAACTTTTGTGATTCCCCCCCCCCTCCCCCGCCCCCGGAAATGTTTCCTGTTACTTTGTTCAAGTGTGTTTTCTGTGAATGTAATAGGTATGTGTGAATGGTGGACCAGTTAATTGCTTTAAGTTATTTTGGAAATACTTTTAATCCCCTCTTAGTGTTTAGAAGAGAGGCTTGTTAGTTTCTATACCCAGAGATTGCAACTTCTTCCTTCCATAACATTGTATCTGGTAGTTTGTTTAATACAGTATTAGGCTGAGGAAGACAAGGGATTTGCTGGAGTAATCCATTCTCTTCCTGTCAGACTTGATCTTTCACACTTAGCAAAAGGACCTTTAAAATAAGTAGTTTTAAATTTTGTTACCTAACATAAAAAAATGGTAGTTCTTATCTTTTATTAGCTGAACCTGTTGTGTTTGGAGAAATCTTACAGTTGTCAGACTTGGAGAATTGGAATTATTTTGAAAGAAGTATCAGATTTTACTTGTTAGAACAGATTTTACTTGTTTGTTACTTGTTTGTTTTACTCAAGTGGTTGCTACTTGAGTAATTTTTTTCTTCTCAGTTCTTAGAAAAAAATACTGCTAGTAAGTATATGCAGAAGAAATTTGGAAAGCTGGGTTTCAAATTGTATTAAGGGGCTTGTTGATGAATAGTGTATTGTAGACTTTGGCTAAATACTGCTTACCTGAAGCTGTAGTCTAAGAAGCCAACTTTGCATTACAGGAGTTGGGGAGCTAAACCAGCTTCTTGGTTTCAGTTTCATTATGTTCAAATTTAGTTGGGTGTTTGGTAGAATATTACTGAATCTAACAGGGCTTTGACCCTGCAGTTGATGAAAATGACTATAATAAATATAATTCTCTAAAGACTTATATAGGCCAGGCTTTATTATCCTAAAGTTAAAATTCTAATTCAGTTTTCCCAAGTACTAGGTGTCTCTGCTAACTAGTTTCTGAATATCATTGTTATTGTTATTCCTGTCATAGTTAGGTAACACTGAAGCTCAAGAGTGGGTAAGATACCTGTGAATTTCAATTTTTATGGTGCCTTCCATACCACAAATAACTTGTTCATAGGTGCCAACCATATTGTATTGCAGAAGATTGGTTAGGGAGACAGATTTGTCTTACAGGTTCAACTACTTTCTAGTTGTTTTACACTTTTGTCCAGAGTAAGAGTAACATAAGGAATACTATATCAAGCCCTAAAATTTGGAAACATTTTGTACTGTTAAAAATAGAATTGCTTAGTTGTTTGCTTTCATAAAGGCCAGGGGACAATGACTTTAATTTTTCTGATTTTTTTTGAAGGAGAAGTTTCTTATTTAACTTTACATTTTCAAACCAAATATACCTTTAATAAGTTATTACTGTTGTACATATTTATGAATGAGTAGTATGTTTGCTGTATTGAGAACAGAGATTTATTATATAGCTTTAATTCTTAATAATTAAAACATTCTATAGTAACTTAACAAGCCATAGAATTGTTCTGTTGTTCTAGGTGGATGAAAATACTAGAAAAAGTTTATTTAAATTACGTTCCACATGGGATGAAATATTCCCTTTGAAGAAACTTTATGCCCTGGATGTCAGAGTCAATTCGTTAGATCCTGCTTGGCCTATTAAACCTCTGCCCCCCAATGTGAATACATCTAGCATCCATGTGAATCCTAAATTTTTAAATAAATCGGTAAGTTTTAATATGAATGGTATATAATACTTTATCAGATTTCGATTTACCTAAAATTTCTTGTTTGAAATCTCAAGAATACCCCATGCTAAATTAGTTTCGTTACAAAAAAACTTTTTTTTCACTCAGGTTCACAGTGCATTTAAAGTACATTCTTCTTGTTGTGGTGTTACATAATATCCTTATTTCGGTTTTTAAATTTTTGGAAGATTTTTTGTGTGCTTTAAACATGACAAGCCATTTATGATTATGGATAATATTTATTAAGAGGTCAGCTGATAATTTTTAGTTCCTCTTTAGCTTCCTTTTTAGCCGTGAAATATATATTTTTAACACATTATTTTCTCTTATAGCCCGAAGAGCCTTCAACACCTGGCACAGTGGTCAGTTCCCCTAGCATCTCCACTCCTCCAATTGTTCCTGATATACAGAAGAATCTTACTCAAGAACAACTAATAAGGCAGCAGTTACTGGCAAAACAAAAACAGTTGTTAGAACTTCAGCAGAAAAAGCTGGAGCTTGAGCTAGAGCAAGCTAAGGCACAACTGGTAAGTAGAGGAGATTTGGCATTTTAAATATTTTAAACCTGTCTTCAGATAGAGAAGTAATTATTTTGTATTTGAATTGTATTAGCATGTTATTTTTATTAGTGAGTGTATTCTTTTTCCACATTTATTTTGTAAATTATGGTACCTTTATTACACCAAATTTTTATTTCCTTATTGTAAAACTCACTTGAGTATAAACTATACACTAGTTTCTTTCAAGTACTTTTTTCTGTTAAATTGCTATCTTTTAAGATAACACCTTAGTTTAATTAACATTATATCAAGTGGACTCAAGACCTGTCCCAAGATGGTTAGGTGTGTTGTTGTGAAGGTGTGCGTAGTCTTTAATGTTTTATGAGCTTAGGTTTCAGGAGTAGAAATCCAGTTCCTAAAGCCTATGAAAGAAAAGCCATCACAAAATTAAGGAGGCCAGGAAGATTACCTATTTCCATGCATGAATGACCTTTTACTAAGTTATTTTACTTAGCACTTGAATTTGAGAGTGAGGAAGTGCAGGAAGGCAAGATTTTATCAAGTTCATTATCAGTGACATTAGGAGGAACTAAATTTTATGACCTAAAATTTAGCTGGAATGACTCTGATTCTTGTGCACCTAGGGTGCAGTGATTTATTTGGTAATTTCTTAGTAGCAGTCTGGCTCAGAATCCTGCATAATTAGGAAGAGGGAGGATGTTTTTTTCATTCTCTTAAAGATTACATTACAAAAACCCCAAAGTAAAGGACTAGTAAGAAATAACAAGCCCCATAAGTACATGAACTTTCTCTCTTCATTTTAATCTCCACTTAAACACTAGAAGTATACAATGTAACTGTAGTATTGAATGGATTTATTGAAAAAACATTACATTCTTTATTTTTTGTTTTCCTGACAGATAATCTGCATGTTTTATGTATTAACATAAATGTTTATTTTGTATTTCAGGCAGTTTCTCTTAGCGTTCAGCAGGAGACATCCAACTTAGGTCCTGGATCTGCACCATCCAAATTACATGTTCCACAAATTCCCCCTTTGGCTGTTAAACCTCCCCATCAAGTTCCTGTGCAACCAGAGAAAAGCCGTCCAGGTCCATCCTTACAAATTCAGGATTTGAAAGGAACTAATCGGGATCCCCGTCTTAATAGGATGAGTCAACATTCTTCGCATGGAAAAGATCAGAGTCACAGGAAAGAATTCCTAATGAACACATTGAACCAATCTGATATTAAGACAAGTAAAACTGTACCCTCTGAAAAACTAAATTCATCCAAGCAAGAGAAAAGCAAATCAGGTGAAAAAATAACCAAGAAAGAACTTGACCAATTAGATTCTAAATCTAAATCTAAATCTAAATCACCATCACCTTTGAAAAACAAATTATCCCACACAAAAGACTTGAAAAATCAAGAATCTGAAAGTGCAAGGGTGTCGGATATGAGCAAGAGAGATCCTAGGTTAAAAAAACATCTTCAGGATAAGACTGATAGCAAAGATGATGATGTAAAAGACAAGAGAAAAACTGCAGAAAAAAAGGACAAAGATGAGCACATGAAATCATCTGAACACCGACTCGTTGGAAGTCGAAATAAAATCATCAATGGCATCGTACAAAAGCAGGATACAATAACGGAAGAATCAGAAAAACAAGGGACAAAACCAGGGAGATCAAGTACTAGAAAGCGGTCAAGATCGCGATCACCCAAGTCTCGATCACCAATTATACATTCTCCAAAGAGAAGAGATAGGCGGTCACCCAAACGAAGGCAGAGGAGTATGTCTCCAAGTTCCACACCCAAAGCTGGAAAGATTCGCCAATCAGGAGTTAAGCAATCACATATGGAAGAGTTTACGCTACCTTCCAGGGAAGAGCGAAATGCTAAAAGGAGTAATAAACAAGATATTCGAGATCCAAGGCGAATAAAAAAGACTGAAGAGGAACGACCACAAGAAGCTGCGAATCAGCATTCTACAAAATCCGGCACTGAACCAAAGGAGAATATAGAAAATTGGCAAAGTTCCAAGTCTACCAAAAGATGGAAATCTGGTTGGGAAGAAAATAAAAGGTAGGATGTTAATGTTTTTAATTAAGTAAAATAACGTATGTTTTAAAGACAGTCTTAATTTTAAAATTGGGTAATATTTATTGGATGCTGTAATTAGTGCTTTATTTTTCCTTTTATTTTTCAGTAATTGGGTGAAATACCATTAGTATTCCTATTTTACAGATAAGGAAACAAGTTTAGAAAGGTTAACTAGTCTACCTAAAGCTGCACGTCTAGGACATGCAAGAAGTAGAATTCATGTCTGATTTTCCTGACTTCAGACCTTGGGCTCTTAATCATTTAGTTAACTTTTGTAGTTACATGTATTCATTTTAACCAGATCTTTTGGAATATGGTCCTGAGTAATTGAAAAAATTTTCATGAAGTAACATGTTTTTGTGGTTTCAGCTTACAACAGGGTGATGAACATAGTAAATCTCCTCATCTAAGGCATAGGGAGAGCTGGTCAAGCACTAAAGGAATCTTGTCACCTCGAACCCCAAAGCAGCAGCATCGATTAAGTGTAGATGCCAATCTTCAGATTCCTAAAGAGTTAACTCTTGCAAGCAAAAGAGAATTACTTCAAAAGGTAGTTACTATGACCACATGTAGTCATTATTCTCTTTTGTCTAAGTTTTTTTGTAAGTGCTTTTTATACTTAAAATATTTGATTTCCTTTTATCACCCCTACACAGACGAGTGAACGTTTAGCATCTGGTGAAATTACACAGGATGAGTTCCTTGTTGTTGTGCATCAAATTCGACAGCTATTTCAGTATCAAGAAGGTAAACATAGATGCAATGTACGGGATAGTCCTACAGAAGAAAATAAAGGTGGATTAAAAAAGAAACCTCTCTTATCTGATGCTGAATTAACCTACTATGAACATAAAGCAAAACTGAAAAGGACACAGGTTCAGCATTCATTTCCAAGACTTGATCTCTTAGATCCTGATATTTTTGACTACCCTTTGACCGATGCCTTGTTGTCTGGAATAGAATGTGAGCCATCCAAAAGTAAACATGCAAGTAGGAATAGTGGAGCACAGTTTGACAGAAAAGAACAATTTAGTGAAAGAGCAAGACGTCTTTCTCCTATATCTGGGAGTCGTACTTATGCTGAGAATCTTTCACCCCATGAGGGCCGGAGAAGACATGACGAGCAAGTCTCTGCTAAAGGTAGAAAAAGTTAAATCAGATTATGCCTATTGAATCAGCAGTGAAGGGAAAATGAACAAGCTAAGTGGGGATGGATTTCTGTGACTGTTCAGACTACCTTTTGTTTATTTTGTTTCATTTTTTCCCCTCAAAGGGAAGGGAAGGGAGCTAATACTTAAGGCCACCCTATGTGTTAGGTACTTGACTTAGGTTCTTTATATATATGTCTGATTTAATCCTCACAATAACCCAATTAAATATATTTTATCCCATTTTACAGATAGGAAGCAAGACCAGAGAGGTTAAATAACTTGCTCTCAAAGTCAAATAATTAGTTGACAAAATGGGGATTTTTTTTGTTTTGTTTTTTTTTAAACCCAGGTGTGTCTGACTGTAGAGGGCATCCTCTTTCTTGCTGCTTGATATGCTGTCTTTTCCTTCCCCTCTAATAAAGTGAGATAGTTTTGGATATTTTTGGCTAAACATTTACATGAGAATAAAAAGATTTAAGATAATTTAATAAAAATTCAGATTCAGGGAAAATAACATCTTTTTCTTTTTAAAAGGTGTACGAGAAGAGCAGAGGTCACCATTCAATGATCGTTTTCCACTTAAGCGACCTAGATATGAAGATTCAGATAAACCATTTGTAGATAGCCCAGCATCAAGATTTGCCGGCCTCGATACAAATCAGCGACTTACAGCTTTAGCTGAAGACAGACCATTATTTGATGGACCTAGTAGGCCATCAGTAACAAGAGATGGCCCAACCAAGATGATTTTTGAAGGACCTAATAAATTAAGCCCTAGAATTGATGGACCTCCTACACCAGGTTCTCTTCGGTTTGATGGGTCACCAGGACAAATGGGGGGAGGTGGCCCTTTGAGATTTGAAGGACCACAAGGTCAGCTAGGAGGTGGGTGTCCTTTGAGATTTGAAGGTCCTCCAGGACCAGTAGGGACGCCTCTGCGGTTTGAGGGGCCGATTGGTCAGGCAGGAGGAGGAGGTTTTCGGTTTGAAGGTTCACCTGGTCTGAGGTTTGAGGGATCTGCAGGTGGTTTGCGATTTGAGGGACCAGGGGGCCAGCCTGTGGGTGGTCTCAGGTTTGAGGGACATCGGGGTCAACCTGTGGGTGGTCTACGGTTTGAGGGACCTCATGGTCAGCCTGTGGGTGGACTTAGATTTGATAATCCCCGAGGTCAGCCTGTAGGTGGACTTAGATTTGAAGGGGGTCATGGTCCATCAGGGGCTGCAATTAGGTTTGATGGACCTCATGGTCAGCCAGCAGGTGGGATCAGATTTGAGGGCCCTTTGCTACAGCAGGGAGTTGGAATGAGGTTTGAGGGTCCCCATGGTCAGTCAGTGGCTGGTTTGAGGTTTGAAGGACAACATAATCAACTTGGTGGGAACCTTAGGTTTGAGGGTCCACATGGTCAGCCAGGGGTTGGGATCAGGTTTGAAGGACCGTTAGTCCAACAAGGAGGTGGAATGAGGTTTGAGGGTCCTTCTGTACCAGGAGGTGGCCTGAGAATTGAAGGGCCTCTAGGTCAAGGTGGTCCAAGATTTGAAGGTTGTCATGCTTTAAGGTTTGATGGGCAGCCAGGTCAGCCATCACTCTTGCCAAGATTTGATGGATTACATGGGCAGCCAGGTCCTAGATTTGAAAGAACTGGTCAGCCAGGCCCACAGAGATTTGATGGACCACCTGGACAGCAGGTTCAACCAAGATTTGATGGTGTACCTCAAAGATTTGATGGCCCACAACACCAGCAAGCATCAAGGTTTGATATTCCTCTTGGTCTTCAAAGCACACGATTTGACAATCATCCTTCACAAAGGCTTGAATCAGTATCTTTCAATCAGTCTGGTCCATATAATGATCCACCTGGCAATGCTTTTAATGCCCCATCCCAAGGACTACAGTTCCAAAGACATGAACAAATGTTTGATTCACCTCAAGGACCAAATTTTAATGGACCACATGGCCCTGGAAACCAGAGTTTCTCGAATCCCCTTAACAGAGCTTCTGGACACTATTTTGATGAAAAGAATCTCCAGAGTTCCCAATTTGGAAACTTTGGCAATTTACCTGCTCCAATAACAGTAGGAAATATTCAGGCGTCTCAACAGGTAAGTCTGTTGTAGTTACTCTAAAATGATGTTCTTTGCAGATGTGGACCATTTTAATGTTTCTAGGGTTTGAAGATTTTTAGGAAATAATTTATTCTGTAGATTGACAGTTTGTAAGGTACTCCAAAAGTCCACATGCTAGGCAAGTGGGATGAGAGTCTTGAGCCTTAAATTTGCAATTTAAATCCAAAATTGATTTTAGGTCTCCCAGGATCTGTAGAAATCTCTCTCTCTCTCTGTCTCTCTCTCTCTCTCTCTCTCTCTGTCTCTGTCTCTGTCTCTCTCTCTCTCTCTCTCACACACACACACACACACACACACACACACACAGTGTTTGTTTTTTAATGGACTTTATTGTTTTAGAATAGTTTTAGGTTCACAGCAAAGTTGAGCTGTGAAATACAGAGATTTCCCATATTACCCCTTACACATGCATAGCCTCCCCATTATGTTTTTTCCTTTTTGGTTTCAAAGGTAGTAAAGTATTACACAATTGTGAGTTTGTTTCATAGACTCGTGCTACATTGTAGAACTGTGGAGCCCCTTAAAGTTATAGGGAGCTGGATTTTTAGACTTTTAAGAACTTCCTTAACCTGAGTTAAATAAAATCAAACTGCCCATGCTTTTACAGCCTTTCTTTTTCTTTTCTTCCTACTTTTCACCACCTTTCCAGTGATTCCAGTTGAATACAGTTGTGTGATATTAATGTAAACACAGGAAACTTGTGACATGTCTCCCAAATACATTCAGTGCATCACCTCAACTTGTACAATCATCTGTTGGTATTCTTTTGCTTTTGTTCTGCATATATTTTAAAATGCGTATTGAAGTAATTATAAAGCAGTGTGCTTACATTATGTGATTAATGACTACTTTGCTTGCCTGCTGAAATTCTCCTGGGCTAAATTCCCTTTTTTTCTAGGCACTGACATTTCCTTACTAGGACAGATTCATTTTATAGTAGTAATGTCTCATGGAAGAAAATGTAAAACAAAAAGATTTTAAAATGTGTTATAAGCATTATTGATAGCAAGCAGTCTGTACAGTAGTTGTTTGTCTTTTACAGTCTACTTTGCAACCCAAAGTATGATGTTCAAGCAGGATGATCAAAAAAGAGTTAAGAGATTGCTGATTAAAGCAGGCTTTTCATATCTGTGGGAAGGAGTCTGGTCAGCAGTTCTGGCCTCAGCTTTGCTGACAGCTAGCCATTATGATTGTGTACAGGTCATATCTCTAGATATCAGTTCTATTTGTAAAATAAGGGAAAGCATCAGCAAGGTAAAGTGATTTGTGTAAGGTCACACAGACTGTTGGCTATCTTATGTTTGCATGGTATCTTAAACTTCTCATATATCTTATAACCCATGAAACAGGTAAGGGAGTATTGTTTCATTTTTGTAGAAAGTCTAGAAATGAAGTGATCCAGTTAAGTTACACTTGTACATTTTTATTGTAGAAACCAGACCTTACGATATCTGTCGGTATTTTTATATGATCAGAATGTTAAAGTTTTAGTTAAAATACAGAAAGGATGTTCTTTTTTAAAACCAAGGTTTCTCTTAAAGGTTCTTACTGGTGTTGCTCAGCCAGTAGCATTTGGCCAAGGACAACAATTTTTACCAGTTCATCCACAAAATCCTGGAGCATTTGTTCAGAATCCTTCAGGTATGTACTTTCTGAACTTAGCGTTTTTTCAAAAAACAAATACTGTTTTGTTGAGTAGCTATTTTTGTCAGTTTTAGGAAATGACAATTTTGAGAGGGGATATGCAGTTTAGAGAAATTTAATCTGGCTAGAAATTTGTGTTCCCTTTTTGAGTTTGTTTCCACTGTTTATGTGTATTCACTTGGATCCTGTTTATAGCTAGACATGGTCAGCCAGGGTTTTGTAGACCATAAAAAAGAAAGAAACCTGTGGAGGGTGGAGTAAAGGGTGATGTTTGTGTTGAGGTAAAATGAAATAAATGACAAACCTCAGAAATCTCAGTTATTTGATATTTTGAGTTTTTGTTTTGTGTATATGTGATGATCCAGCAAACACGAAGTGAATACTAGGGACTTTGCTTTATAAAGTTGATTCATTCATATGTCTTTATGGGCACTCAAATAATAATTGTACACAACATGTTAAAAAAGTAGAAATAGGGTGCCTGGCTGGTTTAGTTGGTAGAGCATGTGACCCTTGATCTTGGGGTTGTGAGTTCAAGCCCTGGGTTGGGTGTAGAGCCTTCTTAAAAAAAACAAAAAAGTAGAAAAACCTGAGTCCCTAGCCAGGTCCCCTGAGAAGCTCTTCTGTTACTGCGAGATGAGGCATAACAGTATTGTTATGGATACAGTAACTGTATTGGATATGAGAGCTTTAAAAGCGATTTTTAGTTTTGGGGTGCCTGGGTGTCTTAGTTAAGCATCTGACTCTTGATTTTGGCTCAGGTCATGAGTTCATGAGCACTCCCATCAGGCTCCATGCTGCAGAGCCTGCTTGGGATTCTCTACCTCTCCATCTCCCTCTGCCCCTCTCCTGCTTGTTCTCTCGCTCTTTCTTTCTCTCTCTCTCTCCTCTCAAAATAAATGGAAAAAAAAAAAGTGAATTTTAAATTTAATTTGAAAACAATGGGAAGTATATAAATTATGGTATTTTATAAAATAACTGCAAAGCTTTAGTGTATTGAGAACTAGCCCAACCAAATTGTAGTGGTACTTGCTTTATTTTTTTAATCATTAAAATAGGCACTTTCAGAAACATGCTGTAGCGTGGCACTATTTAGTTTACAAATTTAGGGAGTTTTCCAAAACTTGTGAAGTAACTAGGGAAAGCCTAGTCAGTCAAGTTCTAGTTTATGATTTAGTTCTTAAATTGTGTCATCACAAGTATTTCATGTAATTAATTTGAAAAACACTTGTGTTTTTAGTTCCTAGATTGACAGGATAAATTAATATTTTTTAAATGTTTTTTTGTTGTCACCGTATTGAAAAGGGAAGAAAGAACTGGGATCTAAAGTCAGAAGACCAGTGTTAGAAGCTATACTTTACTACTTTATAGGTAGGCAGGGTATAAGCAAATATCCTCTCCGGGATTCAGTTGCTTCCTCTTGAAAGACAATAAAGTCAGTATTTGCTTGGGAAGTTTGTTTTTTAAGAGTCAAATAAGGTAGTATATGCAAAAGTGCTTCATAACATGTGCTGTATTAACGTATTCTTTTTAGAACTCAGTTTTTTTTTTGTTGAGTAGAGGATTTGTTATGTTGGGGTGAGTAGCACGAGATAGTGTGCAAAAACTGCAAATTTTCTTTTTGTTTTTACAACCTTGGGGTGCATGTGTATACACACAGGGCATAGCAATGTCACAGAGGAAATCACATCTTTTTCCTGTAGGTTGGAGGAATTGAGTGAGATGTTAAGTATGCCTTACTCCAGGTTCTGCTCACTCCTACTAAAGAGGTGTGAAAAGCATCCAGTGTTCTATATTCAGCTTCTCTTAAGGTTTCTTCTTGAAAATGAAAGTAAAAACACCTCCTAGTAGTAAATATTTAAACATATTGATCATTTGCTGTATGCTAGGTATTGTTCTAGGATGACTCTTCTTTACCTATAAAACTGAGGCACAGATATGCAACTTGGTTATGTCACACAACTAGAAAATGGGATTTCCAGTTAGAATCCCAGGAGTCTGTTTCCATAGTTCATGCCCTTGATCACTCAACTCAGCTGCTCACAGACTTGTGAATAGCTGGTTACAACTCTGAAACATAAATAGCTAATCCCAGTGAAATGTAAATGTTAAACTAGGGTGTGAAATGGTGTTGTAATTGACTGTTGAGGTTAATTGATTCATTCATGTATTCAGACATTTCAACAAATATTAATTAGCCCACAGTGTACAACGGACTGTGCTAAGGGTACAGTATGCAGTGGTTAAGAGCAGGGATTATGTATATTGTGGATGCAAACTGAATTTCCTGTCATGAAGAGAAATTTTTAGTAGTTCAGAACTTTTTTCTAGAGGTATAGTTAGATGCATAATAGATAATAGTGACATACAAATACATTAAAATACTGTGTTTACAGTTGATTTAAAGAATAGTAATTGGGGCGCCTGGGTGGCTTAGTCGGCTAAGCGTCCGACTTTTGATTCTGGCTCAGGTCATGATACCCTGTCGTGGGTTTATCCCTGCTCAATAAAGTATTTATAAAGTACTTATAAAGTTTCATAAAGTATCAGTGTTTTCAGTGTTAACTTTTAATCTTTGTCTTAGAATATATTTTTAAGAGATGAGGACTTGCTGACCTAAATGAAAAGTTCACTTTAGGAGCTTCTGTGATAATTACACTCATCCTGAAGAAGATTTTTTCAAATTTATTTTTATTTTTTTATTTTCTTTAATGTTTATTTTTGAGAGAGAGAGAAAGAGAGCGTGCACACGCGCCGCATGAGCGAGCATGAGTGGGGGAGGGGCAGGGAGAAAGGGAGACACAGAATCTGAAGCAGGCTCCAGGCTCTGAGCTGTCAGCACAGAGCCTTACATGGGACTCAAACTCACTGACCGGACCTGAGCTGAAGTCAGACGCTTAACTGACTGAGCCACCCATGCATTCCCCAAATTTATTATTGATAGGGCATCTTGAAGAAAACTTTGAAAAATGCATAGTATGATTTACATCTTTGAGTTCTACTTTCATTTTAAGAGTGCTATTTTTTTAAAGGAGCCCTTCCAAAGGCATATCCTGATAATCATCTCAGTCAGGTGGATGTAAATGAATTATTTTCAAAACTGCTAAAAACAGGAATTCTCAAATTGTCCCAGCCTGATTCAGCTACAACACGTGAGTATGGTTTTTCTATACTGCATGTACACAAAACTTTATTAAGTTTTAAAGGTGTATGTATGATTTGCTATAATGTTATAAGTTATGGTAAAAGTCATTAAAATTTTGCATTTTTATTTTTTTTCTGGAAATGAAATATAATTGGCTTATAAGGAAATACTTTAAAAATTTTCTAAGATGGTACTAGTAACTTTATAGTGGACATTGTTTCATTTAACGTTCGTGCAAATGCCATGTACAGACTTTTTACTAGTTATTTTATATTGATTTAGTTTTTAAAAATAATTTGAATATTGATGAAATAAAATTTCATGAAAATTGACTTTTAAGAAATCAGACTTAATTTCAGTTATCAAAACAAAGAATTGTATTTGTTTCCTTGGTCAGTAAATACAGTGAATAGACAAGATGGGGTTCTCTGTATGTTTATGACACTTTAGTATTCCTCTATAATGAATGCTTAGAGAACGGTATTGAGAAGTTTGTTTTTTTTCAATTGAAGAAGTAAATGAAGTTGCTGCTCAGCCTGCCCCTGAAGAGGAGGAAGATCAAAATGAAGATCAAGATGTTCCAGATCTTACCAATTTTACAATTGAAGAACTGAAACAGTATGTAATCTAATTTTCTTTCTAATTTTCCAAGATAAATGGGACAATGACTTTAATTAAACAGTGGATGTTATTATTAGTGCTATTCATTTTATCGCTCTTTCAAGTGTTTATAAAATTTAGGAAGCATGTTTTCTTTTTCTTTAATGTAGTGAAATATACATAACATAAACTTCAAGAAGCCTTTATGTTTTTAAATTTCGTTTTAAAATATGTCTGCTGCACAAGTATTTAGGCCAAGAGACCATCCCCAAATTTCAATTTTTTAATATCTGTATTTGGTATAGGAAATACAAGGAGTTACAATAGTAGGTATTAATCATCATGTATTCCTTTTATCTCCATTTCTCTTAATCATTTTTTCTGTATTTGATATTCTTGTGCTTTTGAAGATAGGAAAATGAGATTTTTATAGTCTAGTATTTAAGAACTTAAAAAAAAAACTATTTTCATTTCATAAGTAATGCATATTCATTGTAGGAAGTTAGAAAATTCCTACATGCTCTGTAGACCATGTGACTCTTGATCTCAGGGTTGTGAGTTTAAGCCCCATGTTGGGCATGGAGCCTACTTTAAAAAAAAAAATTAAGAAAAAAAAAAAAAGAAAATTAGAAAATTCAGTTAAATCAAGAAAATAAATTTAACCTACAATTCCAACTTTACTGATAACCACTCTTTTAACATTTGGTGCATATTTTTTCCTAATATTTTATTTGTGTGTATTACTCCTATAAAAAAAGTTAAAGGTGCTTTATGGACTTATTATATCCTTATGAATACTTCATAAAAATATAGACACCTAATGGATTACACCTTTTAAAACTCAATTTTTTTTAACTGTAATTCATGGAATTAAAGCTTTATAATGAAAGTCTTCTAATAAAGGCTTATAATAAAAGATAGTATCCCTTTTTCCTGGCTTTACTCTTTACCCAGAAGCATTAAAAATAATTGTTTTTAAGTTTATTTATTTATTTTGAAAGAGAGAGAGGGAGTGTGAGTGGGGAGTGGCAGAGAGAGAATCCCAAGCAAGCTCTACCCTGTCAGCACAGAGCTGGATGCAGGTCTCGCTCTCAGCGAACCCTGAGATGACCTGAGCCAATATCAAGAGTCAGATGCTTAACTGAACCATCCAATACCCCCACCCAGACGCTTTTTTAAAACCATTTTTAACTGTTAGTTATGGTTCCTTGCATTTCTCTATTTCTTAAAAGATACATATTTTTCTTGATTTCTTGATTTATCACATTTAGACAATCTTTTGATTTCCTGAAAATGAAGATTTAGCCAGCTCTTTTACTGTCCTACCAACTCTTCCCCACATAGTTATAAAACCATTTTTATTAAATCATTATTTAGTATTAACAGTTCATAACTGCCCTATTTATTCAGTTAGTTGGTCTGTATACCTGTTTCTTTCCAAATAGGAAGCTCAGAATTGTAAGAACTGATGGTGACCTTAGTTTACCATGAGTCTAATTTTTCTTTTTAGTTATGTATACTATTATTATTTCTTTTGTACTACTTTCACCATTCTTTAGATGAGGGTGGGGTAGTTGAGTCATTCAGAACTCCAAAGATCTGAAGAGGTGAAATCCATTTGTTCTGCCATACCCATCTGCCATGTCCACCTTGATGTTGACACTAATCTAAGAGCAGGCCAGCAATTGGCTTATTAGTTAGCAGATGATCATTCCATTTTTAGCTAGAAAGGAAATAACTGGGCCAGGCCTATCAATAAGAGGATAGACTCCATGTTCTAAAATTCACCAAAGTTAATTTAAAGAGGGTCAGTGACATGATATTAGAGAACAATATTGATCTTAGGTATTGTTTCAGCCAGCTTTTGGCCATTTTTCCACATTATCAGAACTAAAGATGATTTCTTTGTTTTTCAAAATAGACGTTATGATAGCGTTATAAATCGACTGTACACTGGTATTCAGTGTTACTCTTGTGGAATGAGGTTTACAACATCACAGACAGATGTATATGCAGACCACTTGGACTGGCATTATCGGCAAAACAGAACTGAAAAAGATGTTAGTAGAAAAGTCACTCATAGACGTTGGTACTACAGTTTAACAGTAAGTAATCAGTATACCTCTAAACCATCTTTTAACCCTTAAATCTTATCATTCTAAAAAGTGTTATAGTTTAAATAATTGCTGGGAGCTATCTCATCAATTTTCTAAATAGAATTTGATCCCTAGAATATAAAACGTTTTTAAAATAAATTTGAAGAGTATGTATTTGCTTTTTGTTGAGATAAGAGTAAGACGTAAGTTTCTACTAGCTGTAAAATTCCAATTTCCTATGACATTATTTTTTTTGTCAAAAATTTTATGTGAAATTTATCTTGTTTAAATTAGTAGTTGTAACTCTAGAGGTAATGGAAAATGAACATTAAGAACTTAACTGTTCAGTAGTTGCTTTGTATTGTCTCTAAGTTGTGGGGTTCACAGAGAAAGTATAATTTTAAATAATATTAAAGCATATTATAGGTAAATGTACCCTTATCTTTCAATGCTATTATATTGAAGATAAGCAGTAAAAGTTTAGAAACAAATGAAAATATTCCTTTTAAATCAACTCCTTTTAAGGACTGGATAGAATTTGAGGAAATAGCTGATTTGGAAGAACGTGCAAAGAGCCAGTTTTTTGAAAAGGTGCATGAAGAAGTTGTGCTCAAAACTCAGGAGGCTGCAAAAGAAAAGGAGTTCCAAAGTGTACCTGCTGGACCAGCTGGAGCAGTTGAGGTAAGAAAAGAATATTAAATTTTCTACCTCTGGTCATCCCTGAGTTCCTTATCAGTGACCAACAACAGCAAAATAAATGTTAACTATTTTTGCATGGAAGAATGCAAAATCCTTAGAACTTATTTTGTATTTATATATTGAACTTCCAGATAACACTTAAGTTTTCTTCCACTTAATAAAATGTTTATATGTTTTTACCTAAGTTGATTGAATGTGTTCTGTAAATTTCATTTTTATGATTCTATTTTAGAGTTGTGAAATCTGTCAAGAACAATTTGAACAATACTGGGATGAAGAAGAGGAGGAATGGCATTTAAAAAATGCTATTAGAGTAGATGGAAAGGTAATTTTCAATTCTTTATAAGTGTTAAGATTAGATTTTTTTTGTAGGGGCTAGCTCACCAGTTAGAAAGAAAAATTTTTGTTTTTTGATTCTTATAAAAAAGTTATAGAGTGTTTGAGTTGGAAGTTATTTTAGCAGTCAATTGGTTCTATACTCATTTTATATAAGTTGCAGAATTAGTTAACGATAAACCCAGAGTAGATCTGAATCTAGTCAATCTTCTTTTTACCTAAACCACATCATTTTAATTCTGAATTTATAATTCATCATAAAAAAACTGTTACTATCTTAAAAGTATACCATGTTATCTACTTAAATGTATAAAGCAAGATTACAGAGAAACTGGATGAAATTTTTGTTTTATCCACATATGTGACCAAGTGATTTTTGCCACCTTTCTAAGGTAGCTGTTTTTTAGTGTAAATTAAAAAAGACAATCCTATCAGAATAGTCTGTTGGAAATGAACACACATGTGAATACCTACTTACTGTTTTTCTTTTTGCTTCAGATTTATCATCCATCATGTTACGAGGATTATCAAAATGTAAGTTCTTTTTGATTACTGTTTTTTCTCATGTACATTAATAAATTCTATTTTCAGTTATTTTTTTTTTTGCATCAGAGCAATATTATTTAACTTTATTGAGCTGTTTTGTGTTTTGATGTAGCATTTAGGTTGTTCACTAAATATTGGTGTTAGATTGATAGGATCTGATTTAGATTTTGAAATTTCTGTATTCCTTGAATTCTATTCACTTGAGTCTTGATGTTTTTTACTAAAACAGTAGGCCCAGAGAAATGTGAGGGAAACTGAAGAGGATGATCATAATGTGAACAGATTTCTAGTTATGGGTAGTGTTTACGGCCCTTTTTTTTTTTTTTTTTAAACTTAGCATATTATAGCATAGGAATAATTTTAAAGTGATCACATGTGAAATCTGAAAGACCTGTCTTGACTTCAGAAGTTCAAATTTTCATATTTGAGAGTAACCATTTCTTAAAACCAAACAATAAACACTAACTGGTTCAAGAGGGAGTTTGAGGGGCACCTGTGTGGCTCAGTCAGTTAAGCGTTAGACTCCTGATTTTGGCTCAGGTAATCTTGTAGTTCATAGGTTTGAGCCCCACTTCAGGCTCTGTGCTGCCAGTGCGGAGTCTGCTTGGGAAATTCTCTCTTCTTCTCTCTGCCCCTCCCCTGCTTATTCTCTCTCAAAACAAATAAACTTAAAAAAAACTAAAAAAATAAATAAAAATTAAAAAGGCAGTTTGGAAGATACATTTAGGTAATCAAAAGAGAGTAGACATTCTAGGACATTTGATGGTTTGTGAGGTCAGAGTGTTTGAAATTACGATAGTCACAATTCCATAGTATATGTAGGGGTTACTATCTCTGTGGGGTTAAATATAGAAGTATATCTAATCAACTTCCTTTGGCCTGACAGTGGTTACTGCTTTTCTTAGCTCAGATCACTGCTGAGGATGTATTAAATGCTCAGTATATTTATTTGCCTGCTTTTATAATGTATGGGGAAGCAGGTATTATTTATTTGTTATGTGTATGTTTCTTTGTCCACACAAAGGTCTTATAAATAAAACTAATGTGGTACTTTTGAACTTGAATTAGAACTCACAGGGCTTTTCATTTTGTAGACATCTTCATTTGATTGTACACCATCTCCCAGCAAGACACCAGTTGAAAACCCTTTGAACATTATGTTGAACATTGTCAAAAATGAATTGCAGGAACCCTGTGAAAGTCCCAAAGTTAAGGAAGAACGAATTGATACCCCACCAGCTTGTACAGAGGAAAGCATAGCAACACCCACTGAAATTAAAACAGAAAGTGATACAGTCGAGTCAGTTTAAATAAAATGAGAAAGGTATGTTTTTCTTTTTAAAAAAAAGCTGCTGTTGGATCTAGAAGGTGAAGAATTTTTTATGTATATATAGACATATATCTATATAAATTGTCTAGCTGAGGCAGGGCCTTCAGCTATCATTTGGTTAATAAATACATTTTAGTATTTGCATTTCCTACTGCCTGCACAGTTTCAGGTGCTTGTTGTGTGAAAGTTCTGTAGATGTGTGCAAATTTAACAAAATGAAATTGTATGTGTAAAAATGTACGATTTTCACTTGTGAAACTGTAAATTATAAATAAAAAATATTTTTGCTATCCATGGAGTGTAATATTTATGCACACCATCAAATAAAGACAGTGTTTCTGTACTTTTTATTGGGTGAAAATGGAATTAAACAGCAACCTCAACATAAAAGATTTTTTTTTCTAGTAGCTTCACATGATTAAAGAAGCAAATTCTGGTTAGTTTTATCCTTCAAATGAGGGTTGTGAGAGAGCACTGCAGGACTTTTCTCAAATAGAAAAGCCAGACTTGAAGAATTTTTTAAACCGAAATAGGACTTTGCATATATATCTCTCCAGCTATAGAGAACCATCCAGATGTCCATTTTTGAAAAGTATCTAATGAAGCAACTTTTATTGAACTTGGACACTGATACCATCAAGCGATTAACAGATATATTTAAGTACTAAAGGTGATTTTTTTTTTAAGTGACATTTTTCAAATTTGTCAAACAATTTAATGCAGATGAACATATTTCTATTTTAAGTTACAGGGGAATCTGTAAGAATGTTCATTTGAAACATGGTTAACCTTTTTCCTTTGTTGGTTTTGACTGAATTAGATGGATACCATGAGATGTTAATATTCATACATGTAATAAATAGAATGATGAAGAAACTTCAAGTTTGTATCTTTTTTATTTCTTCAATGGCTTTAGAATGGCTTCTTTTTCTTACGTCTTTGTTCATTCATCACTCTGTTCTTTAAAACCTGAGCATGGCACCTGCTATATATAAGGCAGGATCTCTGAGATGCAAGATTAATCTTTCCTGTCATCTATTGGAGATGGGCATACAAAACAGTGAAAGTCAGTTTGTTGAGCACTTGCTATGTGGTAGGCATTGGCAAACTTTTTACATATATTTTCTGTGGTATTTACAGATACTACTACATAGTAGAGTGTGTTCCCCAGTGTACAGATTGAGTCACTAAAAACAGTTGAACAAGAATGTAGACCTGGCTTTGCTTCATTTTACTGCGATTACTACTTCATTTCTGCAATTAAAAAAATAAGTAGGTACACTAAACTACCTAGAGGTTGGTTAAGGAAGACTTAAAGGTGGTGGTATTTGAGTTTTGGAGGATAACTAGGAGTCCACATATCTATGGAGAATGAACAGCAAACAAAATCTTGAAAACACGTGCTTTCAAATGTTTTTTATGTGGTTAAAACCAAACAACTTTGAAAATTCTTATGAAGTCTTCTTTGTCATGCTTAGTTCTATTACACTGGGGTGCATGGGAGCCACTAGAAATTGTAAACAGACCCTATCTGCATGGTTTTCTTTTTTTTTAAGATTCAAATGAATACAAGAGATTGTCAAATGCTATTATAGAGAGGTTCAGTCAGAAAGCTTAGGTGTCCAGTGGATTTGAGAGGTAACATATTTGTGATAGCTTAACTTAGGAATATACATGAACACTGTCATGGAAGAAAGGCTGTGGTCTGCATCCAAAAACATAGGCAAAATTTTCTGTTGTACCTTCCTTTGGGGAGACCATAACTTTTATGAAAGGCTTAAAGGTATGACAATCAAAAGAAAGGTGACATTCAAACCTACCAGTGTACCAAAAGTATCCATACCAGGGAAGAAGGTCAAGGACAGGTCCCTGGGGAGCAAACATTTAGACTCTAGATGGGAAGGTGAGAAAGAAGCCCTATTGAAAAAATAAAACCAGTAATGGTAAAATGGTAAAACAAAACAAAAGTTTAAAGACTGGGTAGTAAACAAGTCAAGAAAATATGGAATGACTGAGAAACAATTGACTGAAGAACAGCTAGGTATGGGTGCCAACACCAGTAGCAATGGGTTGTGTGAGGTAACACAATAGTAAGAGCTACTCTTATGAAATTTAACTAGAGATTTAATTGTAGTTAGAATGAGGCAAAAAAGAGATGTTAACATGTATATTAAAAGGAGTTCATTGGAGAGACATGTTGAAGACAGATGATTGACCAATCTCAGAGTTGGAAAGAGATTATCAACAGCACAAAAGAAATTAGCTTTGGAGTGGCAGATGGACAATACTTGATGAGATGATTACAGGTATTTACAGTTGGAATTGAAAATTTAGTTCCTAGTTTTTGACACAGGAGGCTGGATGTTGGATAGTGACTTAGGTGTGTGGCCCTGAAATTTCACTGCATTAGAATCAGTGAATATTAAGAACAGATTGTTTGGAGGGTCTCATTTAGTAGATTCTCATTCATTCAGGTGCCTCTACCATTTAAGAAGCTCCATAGTTATACCTGAAAATAATGTCAATTAAATCTTAATTAAAAGAAACACCATAGTTGATTTTTAATGAACAGCTAGATCTGGTAACTTACCTAGAAAGAAGCAACACTGAATTATAGGCCCCCAAAATGGAAAAGTAAGTCAACACATACCCCTGGGAACTAGAACTAGTAAGTAATCTACAATATGAAGTGTAGCAAAGAAAGCCAAAGGAAGCCTCAGGGAAGATGGAATATTGTCTTTAAAAGTAATAGTTGAAGTTTGTGAGAATAAAAGGGTTATTTCCTAAAACTTACAAATTTTTTCTTTACAATGTTCTGATTTTAACATAATTTGCTTACTTAAAACTTTGAATTTCAATGTTCTGGAAAATACTAAAATACAACCTTATTCAGCTAAAAATAAAATAAGCTTTGGCAAAAAAAAAAAAAAAAAAGACCTAATTATATAATAAAAATTCTAAGATTTCCATGTAACAGCTTAGCCTAAAATAGAACATTCTAGCTTCCAGTTTTGCTTTCCTGGCTGACTTTGTTTTTACAAACCATTTAGCAACTATTAAATGCTGTAAGAGGTTTATACAGAATATTCAGAAAAAATGTAAGAAGACATCTATCTAATCATTCCTGCAAGTGGAAAGATTTAGCCGACTAAAGAGGAATCTGGACGTAGAAATGGAACGTCAGGTTACTGTCAAGGCCTGAACTTCTGTAGAAGTAGGGTTTTCTCCTAATCCTATACGGGGTCACTTTGCTGTGCAGGTGGGAAAGAGCAAGAACCAAGGCACCCATGCAGTGTCTAGTCAGTTTGCAGGTGTGCACCAAAGGGAGAGCAAGGATGCTGGAGAAGTAAGAGTGCCTACACAGAAGGGAGAGGATTACCTGGTGTTGGCTTTACTCCCTCCTCTGGAACTAGATGCAGAGTTTATCTATGGGGGATTAGGCAGACCCCTCTTTGGAAAACCTGAGAGGTGGAACCATAAGCTTCCACTTCTCTGGAATGCTGAGATGCCCACTTCAGTGTTCTGGAATTTCACTTGAGAAATTTCCTTCAGTCAGTCCCTCACTTACCTTGAAATCCTGTGCATTCTGAGTTTTTACATCTTGACTCCTAAGTATTCCCAATGACTCCTTGCCAAAACAAGTGTTTTTCTTAGTCTCTTAATCTCTCCTGGCCCATATACTCCTTAAAAGTACTTTCTTCTGCTTTATACAGCAGTGCATGTTTTCCTATCCTTTTGTACTTTTACTTAGGAAGAAATTTTTTTTTAATTAAAAAAATCAAATAACAAAGTCTCCTTTCACATCTTTCTTGTTCTATAACTACTGAATTTATCTTCTGTAGATCCTTTTTTTGAAAAAACTGAGATTGCATGTGCAGTTTGCCTTTTTTAAAATTCAGTGTATCTTTTTCCATGTTGATGTAGATCCTCATTTCTACAACTGTGTAATATTTCATATGAATGCAGCCTAATTTACCCATTCTTTCACTGATACTCAAGTGTCTATTCACAACTATAATGTGGCGCAGCGACTATCCTACTGTAACTGATTTCTGAGATTTTTACAACTGGATAAAGTTACCAAGTATGCAGTGTACATTTAGAATTTTGACAATGCCAAATTGTCCTTCTTGGGTCACACCAATTTAATCTCTCACCAGCAGGGTGTTTTGTTTAAACCTCTTCCAATACTCATTATCCGTTTTTTTAGTTTTTACTAGCGATGTGCAAAGAGCATTCTTTCTTGTGCATTTGAGTATCTTTTAACTTGCTTTTTTTTTCAAATTGATGTCAACTAATACAACATAGTTTCAGGTGTACTTGCTCTTATTTTTAATTACGTTTTTTGTGCATTACTTCTAGAGTTATTCTTTTTCAGACTTGATAATAAAGCTGGTCTACCTTTGATCTCAACTGCACGTTAACATACCTTGTAGCCTTTTATGTTTATAAATTTTTTCTCTGTGGTCTTCAGGGTTCATATTGCTTAGGAAGGCCTTCGCAATATGCATAAAACCGTTAATTCTTAAATTTTTGTATATGGAAATGTAGAGCCTACATTCCTGTATTTGAAATGCTACCTCTATAATGAACATACACATGGGATTATTTCTGAATTCTAGTTTGTTCCATTAGTCGAACTGTCCAGTCCTATTCCAATATCTCCTGTTCTAAATACTCTAGCTTTGTACTTGTGATGTGTATTTGGGTTATTGTATTTTTTTAAAAAACATTTTGGTTAATCTTGCACATACATTCTTCCAGAGAAACTTTAAAACCATTTTGTTGGATGCCTGGATAGCTCAATCAGTTGAGCATCCTTCAGCTCAGGTCATGATCCATGGTATGTCAGGTTCTGCACTGACAGCACACAGCCTGCTGGGATTCCTTCTATCCTCTCTCTCTGCCCCTCCCCCGTTTGTGCTTTCACTCAAAATAAATGAACTTTAAAAAACCCCAAAACTTCAGATAATAAAAATCATCTTGTTGATTTCCACTAAAAATTGTTAAGTATTTTTCCTCAAAATGCAAAAAATTTATAATCTGAGGTGAATCTTATCTTTCCATTGCTGAGCCTACTCATGTAGGGGCACAGCATTCTTTCCATTTATTTTGATTTTCTGTAACATACATAAATGAAATTTTGTTTTGATGTAGGTTTTCCTTTTTTCTTGATAGATTTCACCATTGTTGCTGCTAATGTGAATAGTTCTTTAGAAGTTGATTATTTGGTTTATAAAAAATCTCAATGTTGCTCTGAGAGCTTACCATCTTCCTTCCAATGTTTCATAGTTTTTTAGTTGTTTTAGATTTCCAGGTAAACATTATCATATACCTTAATTTCTTTCCTTCCAATTTCATACCTTACCTTACTACAGTGGATCCCTAATTCTCAGAACAATGTTTAATTGTAGGAATGACAGTAGATAACCTAAACAATGCCATTAAGTGTGCTGTTTATCTTTGGTTGATACCCTTCATCCAGTTAAGCAAGCTTCCTTTTATTACTTAATATGAACTGTATTTTTAAGAAATCAGTAATTTTCAGTATCAATTAAGATTATATAGTTTTTCTTCTTCAACGTAGGAAATTTTCATTACATGTCTAATGTTGATCATCCTTGACCATAACCCAACTTGGTTATTATGTTATTTTCTAAATGCACTGGTGGCTTCTTAGTTTCCTTAATTTCTTTGCAGGTATATTCCTAAGCGGCACTGAGCTGGGTTTTTTTTTTTCCAGTATCCTTGTTTAGATTCTGTTAGTTCTGCTACCTTCATATCTGGGATATATTACATTCTTCTCTATGCTTTGTTCCTGGTGACTTTTGTCAGGGGTATGTAGAGCATTCTTTTATGCTTCCTTTATTAAGGTTTTCTAACTCTTCAATTTTTTGAAATCTGTATTTTCCTAGAAAATTATCCAAGTCAATTTTCAAGATTATTAGTATATAAGGCTATGCTAGGGGTGCCTGGGTGGCTTAGTTGGTCAAGCATCTGACTTCAGTTCAGGTCATGATCTCATGGTTAGTGGGTTCGAGCCCCACGTCGGGCTCTGTGCTGACAGCTCATAGCCTGCAGCCTGCTTCAGACTGTATCTCCCTCTCTCTTTCAAAAATGAGTAAACATTATAAAAAAAAAAAAAGGCTAGGCTAAATTCACTTCTAATTTTGGAGGTCCCTAATATCCATAATATGTTCCCTTTGTTTCCAAAATTGTTTTCTCCTTTTCTTCTTTAGATTTGCTAAGTGTCTACTCTTTTCAAACAACAGCTATTATTACTAATTTTATTTTCTATTTCATTAATATCTTTTATTTTTAATTCCTTTTATTTTGGGAGATCTTATTTTTTCTGCTTCTTTGCTGTTTCTGTTTCCTTTTCTGATCCTTCCTGCCATGTGTGTATCTTTTAAGGATGTGCTGACCCTCAGTGAGTTTATCCACACAACATAGCAACATATGAAGCCTTTACCATTAGCCTATGTAGCCTATGCAGGCTACAAAGTCTGTATTAATCTGGAGTCAGAGTGGGTTCCGATTCCCCACTTCCTACTTATGAGATCTCGGCCAAATGTGAGCAGTTTCTTCATCTGTAAAACAGAAATAATAATACACATTAAGTTTGAAACTATTTGCAAATCATTTAGCATAGAAACTTGCTCCTATTAGTAACTCAATAGGTGTTTGGTAAGATAAAACACCTCAGTTGCCCTATTTCTAAAAATAAGAGGATTGGGATGACTAATCCCAAATTCCCTCCCAAGCGCGAAAAAGTTTATTTTCAGTCTATCAGTTCATCCACCAGACAATCAACTGATCAAGCCACCCACGAACCCCCACCACAATTACTAAGCCTTCCACTTGAACTAAGTATTCCAAATGTCAGGAACACCAAGATGAATAATGAAAAGGTCTTTACCTTCCAGAAGCTCAGAGTCCTTGGGGAGTAGGGGTGAAGATCAACTATTAAACAGTAATTATAATGTAATATAGTAAGTGGTTTAATAAAGTCTGTGGAAATTCAGACTTTGAAAAGTATGTGCAGCAAAATCAAAGACCTAGGTTGAAAACCTAATTGAGATACTTAATACTAGTTGTGAACCTTCAGGCAAGTAATGTTGATGCTTTATTTCTCTTTCTGTCCCTTTCTGTCTCTATACCGTCCTGGTAGGTTAAGGATTGAATAAGAAAACAAATACAAAGTATAAAGTGCAAGAGTCACATGAACTCAGCAAATAGCAGTTGTTAACATTACTAATATTATAAGAGGCTATGGAAGTTAAAGAAAGCCATTCACTGTACTTCAAGAGAGGAATGATAGGGTCTGGGGAATATCCCAAACGTGTTTACGGAACAAACCCTGAGGATGGAAAAAAAAAAAAAAAAAGAATGAAAGGGCAATTAAGGTGGGTGATGCTCTTAAAGGTCAGAGAATTCTAATTTTTGTATTCTCTGCTGCTAGCATTATATCCAACCCACATATTCCTTCTCTGTCTCCGTTTTTTAGTAGGCTCCACGCCCAACGTGGGGCTCGAACTCAAGACCTGGAGATCAAGAGTCCCGTGCTCTACCGACTGAGGTAGCTAGGTGCCCCGCGAACCATGTATTTTCAATAAAGAGTGAATGGAAGAATACCCGTTAAATAATAAGGTTGGAGAAATAAAAGATTTGAGCGAAACTGTTGCAAGTATCATTTTACATTAAAGGGAACCTAGGAGTTAGAGTCAGGAATCATGGAGCAGTCTTTTGACTACTGACCTGTGTTTATACTGGCTCCACAACTTACCTGCTGTTTGGCTTTAGCAAACTACTGATACCTTGAATCGCCTCACATACAAAACAGGGCTAACACCTACCTTACACAATTATGCTTAGAATTAAGTACCAAGCAATTATCCAAGAGCCTGGCACTAATAAAGCATTCAATAATGAAAGCGGCTGCAGCTAACTTCTCCTTTGGGTCTTTCTCAGTACCTGTGAAATGACAGGATAAGAACAAATTTCCTCCAATGTTCCAACAAGCACTGAAAAATTATACTAGGTTTGCCAAGGACGAAGAAAGGCCCCGCCCGGCCCGCGCCACACAGGTCACCTACGCAAACTGCAGTCCTGGAGCCCGCATCTGCGTCGCTGAGCCATGGAAGGCGTGATCGATGCCAGGCCGCTAGAGAGACGCGGCCTAGACAGGCTGCATGTGAGACCCGGCGGAATCTCAGGAACACCAGCCCACACCACCATCCGATTTCTCTAGAGGCGAAGCCTCGAAAAAGGTTGAGGGGAGGCCGGAAGTGACGCAAGGTCGTGAGGAACCGGAAATGACCGCAGCACGCCGGAAGTTTACCCGTTTCCAAGGCAACGGCTCCACCGCAACTACAACCGGTTAGCTGTAGTCGGGACGCTGGAAAGCACCTCGGAGGAGAGGGTAGCGGCTGACGGCGGCCGCCGCCAGAGCGACTCGCGGAGAGTAGCAATCGAAGACGGCGGCCGCCTCACTAGTCATCGCGTTTGGAGGACAAACGGCCGACATGGTCAAAGCGGCGGCCAGTTAAGGGAAAGAGTTAGCGAAGACAGGGGAAGTATCCGTGAAGACGGCGGCCACCTCTATAGGGGCTCTAAAAGAGTACGTGAAGACATCGGCTTCTCCCGCAGTGACTCGAGAAGAGTCAATGAAGACCTTGGCAGTGTCCCTCTGGAGAGAGTTAGGGGAGATGGTGGCCGCTGTTACAGCACCTCCTGGGAGACATTAAGGGGAGACCGCGGCTTCAGCAGCAGCGACGTGAATTTAAGTGAAGTCGGTAGCCACCAAACTAGTGACTGTGAGGGACCGGTCCGAGAAGACCGCGGCCTCCGCTTCAGTGATTCTTGGGAGGGGGTCAGAGAAGTCCCCCAAACCAGCGACTCCGGGGAGAGAAGCAGTGACTACCACAGCCGCCGCCTCAGTGACTCTTGGGAGGAAGGGAGTGCCGATGGCGGCCACAGCCTCAATAATTCCTGGGACGGAGTAAGTGAAGATCGCGGCTACGCGGCCAGCGACTCCTCTGCGGTGAGCGTCAGCATAGACGCCAGCCGCCGCCTCAGTGGATTCTGGGAGGGAGAAAGTATAGACGAGGGTTCCCGCTGCGGGAGCTCCTGGGAGAGAACCAGGGAGGACGGCGGCCCCGGTGCTAGCGACGACGAAGGCGGTAGCTGCTGCAGTGGCTCGTGGGTGACAGCAAGTGAAGATCACCGTAGCAGTAGGGGCCTGGACTCGATTCCTCCCCGAAGTCCGCGGGATCGCACCATGCCCGGGGTGTCAGATTCAGGCCCCTCCACTTCCTCTAGGGAGACTGCAACCCCAAGTGAGTCAGACTACTTCTCTTGCCCCTGTCAATGCCTCTCTTCTCACTTCACCCACATCACCGTTGGCCCTTTCTGGTAGTTTCGTTTCTCAGCTGTTACTCCTAATTTCCCTCTGACATATTTTAAGTGGGTCCCAAGGCTGTTCACCTGGTTCTCATCCTCCCTCCAGGTTTCCTCACTTTCTTTCCACTTGCTATATTCCCGAGACTTCCTACCCAGATTGACATCAACGCTTGTTAAATCTTATGGACCCTTGGCTTCTCTGCAGCATTTGACCCTGTGGAGATGACTTTAGATTTACCTAGTTTTCTTCCAATCTACTGACGCTCCCTTTCCGTTTGATGACTTTTCTACCATCCTCTCCTTAAATGCTGCCCACCCCCCCACCCCGTGGATAGTGCCATCACTGATGCTTTTTTTTTTTTTTTTTTTTCCTGGTCGTGTACTATGACTTCAACCCCTTTGAAATCTTTATTATTCAACCATCCAGTAAATATTTACTGAGGGCTTACTATTTGCTGTGTCTTAAGGATGTATCAGTGAAGACGAGAGACACATTCCTTACATTTTAGGAGGAAAAATAAATACTGAGCAAATACTGACTCGTGTGATGAATATTATAAAGAAGAGTACAGTGTCCTTGGCTTCAGAATGGGGTGAGGGTAGGTATCAGAAAAAAAACTATGTATGAATACTGAGAGACACCTACCACTGAGATCTGCTGCAGACAAATATATACAGCTCCCTCTGGAACTCTTCGGCACCTCAAGATCAACATGAGAAAAATAGGATTTTGTGTCCATATGCCCTCTCCGTCCTTCTTGGAATTATCCCATTATGCCTTCCTTGTTTCACCCACTGTATGCATCCTATTTCCATATTTGTTGAATCTGTCTCCTTTTCTGTTCCTGCTGTTACTCTCAGTTGAGAGTTGCAGCCTCTCTGGTGTGGACCACTGTAGCGTCTTACAAGGTCTTCCTGAGTCTCTAGTCTTACCTTTTTGTTCCCCCTCAGCAATAGGATGGGTTTGTGTGTGTGTGGTTTCTTGACCACATCCTACAATTCATGCTGTCTAGGATGCCTTTCCCTTGTCCCCATTTTATCTGGCAAACTCCTGTTAATCCTTGAAGATTCATCTTAGAACTCACTTTCCCCAGAAATCCTTTTCTTTCTCATTTCCTTCTATCCTGGCTGATTTAGAAGTCTTCTGTGCTTCCATAAGTTCTTATGAATATTTGTCATTGTTCTTATTGCATTATTTTATAATTTTTTTGTTTGTATCTCTCTGTGAGTTCTTTGAGGATAGAGACCATGTTGCCTTCATCTTTTTATCTTTATGGTAGAGACCAAATTAATGTTGAGTGGATACATGGGTGGATGAATGAATGAATTGGGATGGAATGTGGTGGGGGAGAAAAGGCTGTAAAGTTAGATGTAGCCAAGTTAGTGGAGGGCATACATTGTCCTACTGAGGGTTTGGGCTTTGTTCTCTAGACTAGCAGTGGATAACCAGATGCAGTTAGTGGAATAGAGGCATGGAGTGATCAGGATAGTGTCCTTGTACAAGATGGATTAGAATGTCCTGTATAAAATGGATTAGAGTGAGTAGAACATCATTTGTAGATCTTGTATTACTAGTTTAAAGGAGAATAATGAAAGTCTGACCTAGGGGATTACATCATTAAACATCATTAAGTGGCTTGGTTATTTTTGGTGCCCTCCTTACTCCCTTCCCCATATGCATATTTCTTAATTGTTCTTCAAGATCTTGCTCACATGTTTACTACTCCAACGTCTTAATTTTACCTATACTCAGGGCAATACTGTCATTTTTTTTATTTTATTGAATTTATCCAAATACATTTTAAAGTGTTGGTGGAAATAAAATGCATTAAATCCCTGTTCATTTGCCATCATATTATCTTAGTGCCTGGAATGTGCTAGATGCTCAGAAAGGATTTTGAATAAAATGTTATAGCATTTTGCTAAGGGGTGGCATGAGATGCAATTCCATCCCTCAAAGAAATTAACATTTGAGTTATTGAGAAAGGACATACACATGGATAAGTAGTAGTACAAGATTGCCTAGATTTTCTACCAGAAATGTTGGTGAGTTCTTTTGAAAACAGTTTGAGGTCAGGAATCATGACTTTTTGTTTAGGAAATGCTTTGATTAAACTCTGTACTCTTCCTCCCCCAACATCTGTTCATGCTGAGATATCTGTATTGCTTCTGGCTTACAGTACACATTAAATATTTCACAGTCACAGTGCAGTTTTGTGATGTTTGGAACATTAAATTATAAAACATAAGACCCCTAGAGTGTATGAAGTAAAAATTGTGACCTGCCATTCCTTTCTTAGTGTAGTAGTATGAGAAAGATAAGAAAAGTATATTGATAGAATGTATCAGCCTATGTGAGGTGAGGCTCTTGTAAAGTCTTTATCACTGGAGAGTAGGCCTTTGTTACAGAGAATGCAGTGGGTATATTTCAGAATCATTACTTTCCCCCTTCCCCTGCCGAAGACATGAAAAGAGTCTTCTTGACTTTTCACAGTGATAACCTGGTGGGATTTACCTAGTGGGGTAAAATCTATGAAAATGTGGGGGCCTTCTAAGACTGTGGCCTCAAGACTTTCTCACTAGTAGGCTAATGCTTTCCCGACATCTAGCAATTTGTCACAGTTACCATTTCAGCGCTTCTAGGAGTTTATGTCTCCAGTGGCTTCTGCTCCAGGTAAGCTGAACTTGTTTGTGCTTCTGTATTTGTGTGTCTCTCCAGACTTGAGGAGGCAGTTGGCCTTGAGACCTCAGTTCTCTGATAAGTCCAAGAAAAGTAATTGATTTTCTGTTTGACAGCTTTTTTCCTGTATCTATGCGAGTGACAACTTCAATGCTCTTTATGTGTTAGAGCTGAAATGGAAGTCTGATTAAGATGTTAACCACAAATATCTTTGTAATAAATTATTTGGAAAATCAAAGTGATTTTGTGCTTTCTATTGAATCATTGCTTTAGGCTTTTTTTTTTTTTGTAATATATTTTAAGCAATTTTTCAATAGGTGCCCAGAAGAAGGTGCATTTTGGTAACATACATGATGCAGTACGGGCTGGAGATGTAAAGCAGCTTTCAGAAATAATAGAACGTGGAGCCAGCATTAATGAAGTTGACATTCTCCATAAGTTTTCCCCTTTACATTGGGCAGCACATTCTGGAAGTTTGGAGGTAAGAAGCTGTATAAATTACTAAACTGAAGTAAGTTTACAGCTGTTAGCAATTTTGAAGATTTAGCAAATAGGACTGAGACTTTATGCTAGGTATTTGAAATATTTTTCTTTTTCCTCTTTTTTTAAAAGTTTGTTTGTTTGTTTGTTTATTTATTTATTTTTTGAGAGAGATAGAGCGTCAGCCGGGAGGGGCAGAGAGGGAAGGAGAGAGAGAATTCCAAGCAGGCTCCGCACTGTCAGAGCAGAGCCCCAAGGGGGCTCAAACCCATGAACTGTGAGATCACGACCTGGGCTGAGATCAGGAGCTGGATGCTCAACCGACTTAGCTACCCATGCGCCCCAGAAGTATTTTTCTTTTTCAATTCATCGTGATATTTGTTGTTCTGGTTACTGTACCTTTGTAACAAATTATCCCAAAAGTTAGTGGCATAAAATAAGCATTGATAGTCAGAAGCGAATCAGGAATTTGAATATCATGGATAGCTCGTCTCTTTTTCATGATGTCTGGGGCTTCAGCTAGAAGATTGAAATACTGAGGCTGAAATCTTCTGAAGGCTTGTTCACGCAGATGTCTGGTGGAAGATGCGAGCTACAGGCTGGCTGCCTTAATTCCTCTCCATGTGAACTTTTATGTGAAGCCTCTCCACCTGGGCTAATTTGTGATTCCTCACAATGTGGTGGCTGAGTTCCAAAGGCAAGCCTGGAGGGTAACTTACAGAGGGTAACATATGAATACCTAATTCTATCAAATCTTATTATTTTTGCTATGGTTGCTTTAGATTTTTAGAAAATACATCTGTGGAACCTCACAGATGTATTTGAAGTCCCTTAGCACTCCTCACGGGTGCCATTCCTCCCCTAACAACTCCAGAAGTAACTATTACCCTGCATTTGGTGTTTGATATTCCCATGTAGGGGCACCTGTGTGGCTCAGTCAGTTGAGTGTCTGACTTTTAATTTGGGCTCAGGTCATAATCCTAGGGTCATGGGATTGAGCCCCATTCACCATGGAGCCTGCTTGGGCTTCTCTCTCTCTCTCTCTCTCTCTCTCTCTCTCTCCCTTCCCCCTGCCCCCTCCCTTGCCCTTGGGCATGCTCTCCCTTTCTCTCTCTCTCTCTCAAAATAAATAAAAAAAAATACTATCTATGTTTTATGTTGTTATTAAATGATTGTATCATTGTTTTTAATAACATTTTATATAAATGACATTATACTGTGTTCATCATTCTGCAGCTTTTTGTGTTCAACAATGTATTTTTGAGGCTTAACTATGATGGCATTTATGTATTCCATTTCTTTCAGGCATGTTATAATTATTCTTAGACTAATATCATCCATTTTTCAATGGCTATTTAGTTGGTTTTATTTTTTAGCGAGTACAGGCAGTGCTTACTGAATATTTTTATGCAAAAATTATTCTCAGGTTGTATACAAGGCCAACTGCACTTTTTCCTCATGATTAGAGATTATGTGTGGAGAACTTATTTTAATTACCACATTTCCCTAGCCGGTAGGCTGCAGGTCTGCTATGAAGTGTTTGTTTTTTCCCCCTATCACACAGAGACTGCTTTCTATGAAAATGGCTTCTCTGTGTGATTTCTTGTTTGTTTGGGTTTCTCTGCTTCTCAAAACTGAATCTGGCCTGGAGAATCTCTCCGCCAGTTGTGTGCCCCACTTGAACTGTTGTAAACAAGGATTTTTTGATTTGGCCTATTAGTGGCTTCCTCTCATCTAGGAAGTATGTGCCATGATGGTTCTTTCTCAGTTTGTAGCCCTGGGTGGGTATGTTCTCTGTTTCCTTCCATATCCCTATTGGATCTACACTTTGGCAGCTTTCCCATTTGTTTTGTAGCTTCAGATGTTTCTTAGTTTCATCAAGGATAGAGTTTTATTCCTGTTTTTCTTGCTTTTTTTTTTTTTTTTAATGATTTCAAAGAGAGTGGGGTTTCCTCTCTTTTGTGGTATCCTTTCAGCCTTTCTGATTACTCCCAGTCTTCTTTGGTTAACCTCCTCTGACTACTCTATAAATATAAGTTTTTTTTATATTTCTGCTAATAGCCTTTTCTCTCCTACTTTATGTACTCTCTCTAGACAGTCTTTTAGCATTCCTTGGTTTTATCACTACTACATAATTATTGATTTGCTTTCTCTCTTGAACTCTGCTTATGTATCAGGTGCTTGATCAATAACAGCACATATGCATCTGACTGGATCTCTAATTGGTCTGAAACTAAACTAGTACTCTTTTCCCTCCCTTTCTTAGTTTTCCAGGCTATTGACTTGGCATCATTATTGCATTGTCTCCATTTTTTCCAGAAGTGAAACACAATATCAACATTTGTCTGAAGGTGCACTTGATAATGCAGTGAGAACTGATCATTAGGTCATTGATTTTGTTCCATCTTTGTCTCCTGAGTTTGTCCTCTCCACCCTTTTAGCCACTGCTTTAGATCTAATTGATTTTCTTCTTTTGAAACCTTTAAGTCTGTGTAGTGACTTTTTATCCCCTATAGGATAAAGTTCAAGCGACTTAATATAAGAGACTTCTCCCTGCAACCTCATCTCCCATCATACTTGTTTTATTCTGTAATACTGGTGACTACTGTCATTTCCCAAACTAGCCTGCTGTTCTTTGTTATCCTAGACTTTACACATACGGTTTTATCTGCCTGGTTTCACTCACCTCTTCCTACTGGTTACTTGGTTGAATTCCAGGTCAGGCAGCACCCACTTGGCAAAGCTTTCTGTGTCTCCCCCCCCCCCCCCAACATCCCTTAGTTACCTACCTAGGAGCTACACCTAAATCTTACACATATTTTTAAAACTATATTTATTTGTATTTATCACATTGAATTGATCACTTTGAATCTCTTTTAGATTTTGAGCTCTTTGAAGGTACCATTTGGGTTTTGTTCCTCTTTTTTTCCACATTTGGCATATTGGATTCTCAATAAATGTTTGCTGTATAGCTGAATTTGCTGAACTAAATATATATACATTAAAAAAAAAACAAACCCCACATATATGTGTGTGTGTGTGTGTGTGTGTGTGTGTGTGTGTTTAAGATTTATTTTTGGGACATGCCTGGGTGGCTCAGTCAGTTGTGTGTCTGACTTTGGTTCAGGTTATGATCTCATGGTTTGTAGGTTCGAGCCCCGTGTTGGGCTGTGTGCTGACAGATTCTGTGTCTCCCTCTCTCTCTGTCCTTCCCTCCACTCATGCTTTGTCTCTCTCAAAAATAAATAAATGTTAAAAAAAAAAAGTAAAAGATTTATTTTTAGAGAGAGAGAGCAAACAAGTGGGGAGAGAGGGAGGGAGAGGGGAAGAGACAGAATGAGAGACAGAGAGAGAGAGAGAGAGAGAGAGAGAATCTCAAGCAGGCTCCATGCCCAGCACAGAGATGACATGGAGCTTGATCCCACAACCCTGAGATCATGACCTGAGCCAAAATCAAGAGTCAGATGCTCAACTGACTGAGCCACCCAGGCGCCCCTTAAATTTATATTTTAAGTGTTAGCATAGTGCATAACAGATATTCCAGAAATGTTTGTTGAATTTTAACAAAAATAAGTTAAACCAAAACATTTTGGTTCCTGTCTACCTTTCCATTTAAAGATCATCTCCTCATTCTCTACTCGCCTACTACATTAATGCTCTCACATTTTGTTATCCTTTCTGAAATTTCTTAAGACTGTGGTACTTATGTTGGTAATATAATCACTAGATAAACAACTAGTGAAAACTATGCTTCATTAGACTTCATTTTTTTTTTTCTTCGTGAGATGAAATCAGCTCTTGAGCCCCTATGGTAAACTTTTTATTTCAGATATATTTTTTACTTCCAGAATTTCTTTTTCTTCTTTCTTTTTTTTAAAAATAACTTGTCTCGGGGCGCCTGGGTGGCTCAGTCGGTTAAGCGTCTGACTTCAGCTCAGGTCATGATCTCACAGTCTGTGAGTTCGAGCCCCACGTCGGGCTCTGGGCTGATGGTTCAGAGCCTGGAGCCTGTTTCAGATTCTGTGTCTCCCTCTCTCTCTGACCCTCCCCCGTTCATGCTCTGTCTCTCTCTGTCTCAAAAATAAATCGTTAAAAAAAATGTTTTAAAAATAAAAATAACTTTTCTCTTTGTGTATATTTTCTTTTTTTTTTTTTCATTTTCTGCAATTGTATTATTACTTTCACATTTTAAAGTTAACTTGGAAATATAATAGTATTTCATATTTTTGGATAGGAATCAATATTTTAATATTCATGGACACAAAATAATTACAATTATTTGAAATTAAAATGTATCTTAATAATCTATGACTGAACAATAGTCTCAAAAACATAGATACTTATAGTTTTATTAAAATTCATATAATTCATTTTTATCCACAACTTTGAAATTGAATTGTTTGCCAAACATAGCATGAATTAAGCAAAACTTTAATTCAATTAATACATTTTTATGAGTGTGTATTTCTGTTAAAGATTTTATTTAAAAAAAAATTTTTTTTTTAATTTTTTTTTTTCAACGTTTATTTATTTTTGGGACAGAGAGAGACAGAGCATGAACGGGGGAGGGGCAGAGAGAGAGGGAGACACAGAATCGGAAACAGGCTCCAGGCTCTGAGCCATCAGCCCAGAGCCTGACACGGGGCTCGAACTCACGGACCGCGAGATCGTGACCTGGCTGAAGTCGGACGCTCAACCGACTGCGCCACCCAGGCGCCCCTATTTAAAAAATTTTTAATGTTTATTTATTTTTGAGAGAGAGAGACAGAGTGTGAGCTGGGAAGGGACAGAGAGAGGGAGACAGAATTTGAAGCACGCTCCAGACTCCAAGCTGTCAGGACAGAGCCTGATGTGGGGCTTCAACTCATGAACCACGAGATTATGATCTGAGCCTAACTAAGATGGACACTTAGGCAACTGAGTACACAGGTACCTCCCTCCTTTTTTTTTTTTTAATAAGTGCATTCTTTTTTTTTTTTTTTTTAATATGTTTATTTTTGAGATAGAGGCAGAGCATGAGCGGTGGAGAAGCAGAGATAGAGGGAGACACAGAATCCAAAGCAGCCTCCAGGCTCTGAGCTGTCAGCACAGAGTCTGAGGTAGGGCTCTAACCCATGAACTGCAAAATCATGACCTGAGCCAAAATTGGACACTTAATGAACTGAGCCATACAGAGACCCCTTTTATGTTTTTAAGTAATCTCTATACCCAACATGGGACTTGAACTCACAACCCTCACAGGGTCAAGAGTTGTATGCTCTGCTGACTGAGCCAGCCAGGCTCCTATATGTATGTGTGTTAAAAAAATTTTTTATAAGTATACTCCTTAATTGCTGTTTCAGCCACTCCTCACTCACCTCCTCTCTGATAACTATCAGTTTGTTCTCTATAGTTATGAGTCTGTTTCTTGGTTTGTCTTCTCTCTCTCTTTTTTTTAACCTTTGCTCGTTTGTTTTGTTTCTTAAATTCCACATGAGAGATCATATGTATTTGTCTTTCTCTGACTGACTTATTTCTCTTTGATGAGTCATTGTCATCATACTTTCCTTTAATTTTTTAAAATGTTTATTTATTTTGGGATAAAGAGAGAGCACTAGTGGGGAAGGAGCAGAGAGAGAGAGAGAGAGAGAGAGAGAGAGAGAGAGAGAGAGAATCCCAAGCAGGCTCCACATTGTCAGTTCAGAGCATGACATGGGGCTTGAGCTTATGAATTGTGATATCATGAGCTGAAATCAAGAGTCAGATGCTTAACCAGCTGAGCCACTCAGGTGCCCCTCCTTTAATTCTTTAAATATAAATTCTTTCATTTTTATTTATTTTTTAAAGTTTATTTATTTTGAGAGAAACAGAGACTGTGTGAGTGGGGGAGGGGCAGAGACAGGGAGGCAGAGAATCTCAAGCAGGCTCTGCCAGTACAGAGCCTGACATGGGGTTTGAAGTCTCAAAACCTCGAGATCATGGCCTGAGATGAAACCAAGAGTCGGATGCTTAACTGACTGGGCCACTAGGCGCCCCTAAATATAAATTCTTTAAAAAAAATTCCTTTTAGTTATCCCAAACTGTTTATAATAACTGCCATATTAAGTCATATTAAGTCCAACCCTGGGCCCTTTCAGATATTGTTTCTGTTGATCATTGTATACATCTCATAATTTTTTTTGTTTGACTAGACATTTTAAAAACAGCGCTTTTTTTTTTTTTTTTTAATTGAGAGAGGTGGAGAGAGTTTGAGTGGGGCAGAGGGTGAGAGAGACTATCTCGAGCAGGTTCCATGCTAGGCCTGGAGCCTAATGTGGGGCATGATCCCACAACCCTGGGATCAGGACCTGAGCCGAAATCAAGAGTTGGATCCTCAACTGACTGAGCCACCTAGGCGCCCCAGAAAACTGCACGTTTTAGATTATATATTGTAGCAGCTTTGAATTCTGATCTTATTCAGGTGTGCTTGTTGCTATGTGTTTGCTTGTTGACTTACCTGGACTAAGTGTATGGAATCTGTTCCCCACAGTGTGCAGTCGCTGCTTAGTTTTTTTGTTTTTGTTTTTAAAAATGCTTATTTTTTTTAAATTAAAAAAAATTGTTTAAATGTAATTTATTGTCAAGTTAGCTAACATACAGTGTGTACAGTGTGCTCTTGGCTTTGGGGGTAGATTCCCATGATTCATTGCTTACATACAATACTCAGTGCTCATCCCAACAAGTGCCCTCCTCAATGCCCATCACCCATTTTCCCCTCTCCCCAGTCTCCCCATCAGCCCTCAGTTTGTTTTCTGTATTTAACAATCTTTTAAGGTTTACCTCCCTCTTGTTTGAAACTATTTATTCCCCTTTCCTTCCCCCATGGTATTCTGTTAAGTTTCTCAAATTCCACATTTGAATGAAAACATATGATATCTGTCTTTCTCTATTACACTTAGCATAATACCTTCCAGTTCCATCCATGTTGCTGCAAATGGCAAGATTTCATTCTTTCTCATTGCCAAGTAGTATTCCATTGTGTATATAAACCACATCTCTTTATCCATTCATCAGTTGACGGACATTTGGGCTCTTTCCATAATTTGGCTATTGTTGAAATCGCTGCTATAAACATTGGGTACATGTGCCCATATGAATCAGCACTCCTGTATCCTTTGGATAAATTCCTAGTAGTGCTATTGCTGGATTGTAGGGTAATTCTATTTTTAATTTTTTGAGGAATCTCCACACTGTTTCCCAGAGTGGCTGCACCAGTTTGCATTCCCACCAACAGTGCAAGATGGTTCCTGTTTATCCACATCCTTGCCAACATCTGTTGTTTCCTGAGTTGTTAATTTTAGTCACTCTTACTGGTGTGAGGTGGTATCTCAATGTGGTTTTGATTTGTATTTCCCTGATGATGAGTGATATTGAGCATCTTTTCATAAAATATCTAGGAATAAACCTAACCAAAGATATAAAAGATCTGTATGCTGAAAACTATAGAAAACTTATGAAGGAAATTGAAGAAGACGCAAAGAAATGGAAAACCATTCCATGCTTATGGATTGGAAAAACAAATATTGTTAAAATGTCAATACAGCTGAAAGCAATCTACGTATTCAATGCAATCCCAGTCAAAATTGCACCAGCATTATTCTTAGAGCTAGAACACACAATCCTAATGTTTGTATGGAACCACAAAAGACCCTGAATAACCAAAGTAATGTTGAAAAAGAAAACCAAAGCGGGAGTCATCACAATCCTGGACTTTAGCCTCTACTACAAAGCTGTAATCATCAAGATAGTATGGTTTTGACACAAAGCAGACACATAGACCATTGGAAGAGACTAGAGGATGCAACCTGGGTGGCTCAGTCAGTTAAGTGTCAGATTTCAGCTCAGGTCATGATCTCATAGATCATGAGTTTGAGTCCTGCATTGTGCTGTGTGCTGATAGCTGAGCCTGGAGCCTGCTTCTGATTCTGTGTCTCCCTCTCTCTCTGCCCCTCTCATGCTCAGTTTGTCTCTCTCAAAAATAAATAAACATGAAAAAAAATTAAAAAAATAGAGAATGTAGAATTGGACCCACAAATATATGGCCCACTAATCTTTGGCAAAGGAGGAAAGAATAATATCTAATGGAAAAAAGACAGTCTCTTTACCAAATGGTGCTGGGAGGACTGGACAGCAAAATGCAGAAGAATGAAACTGGACCACTTTCTTATTACCATACACAAGATAAACTCAAAATGGGTGAAAGACCTAAATGTGAGACAGGAAACCATCAAAACCCAAGAGAGGAGGGGCGTCTGGGTGGCTCAATCGGTTTAGCACCGACTTCAGCTCAGGTCATGATCTTATGGTTTGTGGGTTTGATTCCTGCATTGGGCTCTGTGCTGACAGCTCAGAGCCTGGAGCTTGCTTTGGATTCTGTATCTCTCTCTCTGTCCCTCCCCTGCTCGCACTCTGTCTCTGAAACATAAATAAACATTAAAAAAATTAAAAAAAAAAAAACCCGAGAGGGGAAAATGCAACAACCTCTTTGACTTCAGCTGCAGCAACTTCTTACTTGACACATTGCTGAAGGCAAGGGAAATAAAAGCAAAAATGAACTATTGGGACCTCATCAAGATAAAAAGCTTCTGCACTGCAAGGGAAACAATCAACAAAACTGAAAGGCAACCAATGGAATGGGAGAAGATATTTGCAAATGACATATCAGATAACGAGTTAGTATCCAAAGCAAACTCAACACCCAAGAAACAACCCAGTGAAGAAATGGGCAGATGACATGAATAGACACTTTTCCAAAGAAGACATCCAGATGGCCAACAGACACATGAAAATAATTCTTATTATTTTTTAAAAAAAATTTTTACTTTTTTAAATAAATTTAAAAAATGTTTTATTTTTGAGAAACAGAGACACAACGTGAGTGGGGCAGGGGCAGAAAGAGAGGGAGACGCAGAATTGGAAGCAGGCTCCAGGTTCTGAGCTGTCAACACAGCGCCTGATGCGGGGCTCGAACCTACAAACCGTGGGATCATGACCTGAGCTGGAGTCAGATGCTTAACTGACTGAGCCACCCGGGCCCCCAAACTTTTTTTTTTATAATTTTTTTTTTTTTTTAAGGAAAATTCTTATTATCTTTAAGCCTGGCTTCCTAGGGGTTACTATTGCATCAGTGACTGATCAGAGGTTGTGCTTAGGTACCTTGAGCCCATAAGGTTTCTGTCTTTCGCTGATGAGTCTGTGTGTGGCTTGGGGAATGTTTTCCAAGTCCAAGCAGTTTATTATAAGTCAGCTTGACTTTGCTTTTTTTTTTTTTTAAATTAAATTTTTTAAAATAATGTGTTTAGCCAGGGATATATAGCCAACTTGGGCCCTCTTCAATCTTTCCTGAGAATAAGCAGCTTTGTATATGTAGATGGCCTTTTAGATTACAAGGGATAAGTGGAATCTTAGCAAGGCCCACTGGCTCTCTAATTTCTTGGGTGTTTCTATTAGTTTTATGGGAGATCTTTTGTTTTTTGTCTTACCCAGTATTGTCACTTCAGGTGAGCTCTAATATTGGCTTTCCCAGATTGTTGGCCACTTGGGTTTGGAATTGTTTTTGACTATGTGCTTGGGCATGAAATTTTCAGTCCCTCCAGCAAGACAGTGAGCTGTTCAGCTGGGGAGAAATTCTGTACCCTATAGCTGTGGGGTAGGGATAGTTGTAGTCTCAGGCTAATCTGCCACAGATTCCACTTGTTGTTACTGAGATTCAGAAGATTTTCTTGAGTAAATGCTTCTTATTTTGCTATATGCCTCTGATGAATTCCCAGAGTCTTTAAATTGTTGTTTTTGAAAACTTTATCTGGTTTTATCATTGCTTCTTGGGGAAGATTTGCCAAGCTCCTCATTTAGTCATTTCTGAAATCTTATTGATTGGTCAGTTGATTTTTGGCAAAGATACAAATGCAATCCAATGGAGAACAGATGGTATTTTCATTAAATGCTGCTGGCACAATGGAACAGTCGTATTTGAGAAAATGAATCTCAACTTATATTTGGCACCTCATGTAAAAATATACTCAGAATAGATCATAAACAAAGGTAAAACTTAATCTTGTAAGACTTCTGGGAGAAAACATAAGTGAAAATATTTGCAAATCATATATCTAAGAACTTGTAGCCAGAATATATGAGACTCTTATAATTTGGTAGTAAGAAAACAAAAAACCCAAATAAAAAATGAGTGCATGACTTCAATAGACACTTCAAAAGTACCAATTGAATGGCAATTGGATGGCAATTGAGCACATGACATGTTCAACATCATTAGCCATTAAGGAAATGCAAATTAAACCTATAGTCAGATGCCACTACATACCTATTAGAATGGCAAAACAAAAACAAAAATGATACTACCAAGTATTGACAAGAATAGGGAGCAACTGGAACTCTTGTACATTGCTAGTAGAAATGTAAAATGGTATAGCCACTTTGGAAAACAGCTTGGTAGTTTCTTATAAAGTTCAACATATGCTTTACTTATGTTCCAGCAATCCTGCTTAAACATATTATCTAGGAGAAATAAAAAACGTATACATGAATGTTTGCAATGATTTTATTCTCCTGTAACTGAATGGTGTTAGCATACAGTAGTCTGTCCCTAAATATTTGTTGATAAATTGATAACTTACTGTGATTAGTAGTGAAGTTGAGCCTTTTTTTTGTCATCATATTTTATTGGCCTTTTATCTCTCTGACAGGCAAATGATACCTAAGTGTTAAAAGCCTTTTAACAAGTGATGCAGCTATAACTGGTGTGACGGTGTATCCCAATGATACAATCAATTCATTCATTCATTCTTTCTTTTCTTTCTTTCTCTCTTTCTTTTTTAAATTTTAAGTAGGTTCCAACCCAGTGTTGTGCTTGAACTAATGACTCTAAGATGGAGAATCTCATGCTTTACCGACTGAGCCAGTCAGGTGCCCCCATACAATAAATTCTTTTTTTTTTAATTAAAAAAAATTTTTTTTAACATTTATTATTGAGAGACATAAACAGAGCATGAGCATGGGAGGGGCAGAGAGAAGGGGAGACACAGAATCCGAAGCAGGCTCCAGGCTCTGAGCTGTCAGCACAGAGCCCAATGTGGGGCTTGAAGTCACGAACTGTGAAATCATGACTTGAGCTGAAGCCGGTTGTTTAAGCGACTGAGCCACCCAAGTGCCCTGACAATAAATTTTTTAAAAAGAAACTTCTTGCAGATAGAATCTCCAAACTTGAACATGTGAAGACAGTAATACCGTATGTGGCTCAGACCTCTAGTATTGTAATCTATTGAGACTTATGTTAATTAAAATATTAAATGAGGATGCATTTGACCCTTGCCCCATTTTTCTTTTTCTTTTCCTTCCTTCCTTCCTTCCTTCCTTTCTTTCTTTCTTTCTTTCTTTCTTTCTTTCTTTCTTTCTTTCTTTCTTTCTTTCTTTCTTTCTTTCTTTCAAGTTTGAGAACGAGAGCCAGAGCGAATCAGTTGGGGGAAGGGCAGAGAGAGGGAGAGAGAGATTTCCAAGCATGTTCCACACTGTCAGCACAGAGCCTGATGCAGGGCTGGAACTTAGGAACCGTGAAATCATGACCTGAGCTGAAATCAAGAGTTGGATGGTTAACCTACTGAGCTATCTAGGTGCCCCAACCCTTGCCTCAACCATTTTTTAAAGCCACTTAAAAAAAATTTCTTTTGGGGCGCCTGGGTGGCTCAGTTGGTTAAGCGGCCGACTTCAGCTTAGGTCATGATCTCACGGTCTGTGAGTTTGAGTCCCATGTTGGGCTCTGTGCTGACAGCTCAGAGCCTGGAGCCTGTTTCAGATTCTGTGTCTCCCTCTCTCTGACCCTTCCCCGTTCATGCTCTATCTCTGTCTCAAAAATAAATAAACGTTAAAAAAAAAATAAAAATTTTTTTAGTGTCATCAGAATAACAATGTTTTCTCTGACAGAAGCTTTTGGCCCCCTTTAAAGGTCTATGACAGAGGTCGCAAATTGGCAAATTGAGTGAAATTGACTCACAGATGTGTTTTGTTCGGCTTACACAGTATTGGTGAAATAAAAGATTTGGATCAGCATTTCACTTACAGCAACAACTGTCTGGGATTAAGTAGCATCTACATTTTATGGACAAGGAATGTGATCTTCACTTTGCCGTAGCTCCCACCATTCCCTAATGTTTACCCCCAAAAAACCCCACAAAAAACAAAGATCTAAAGATTTAAAAAAACCAGTTTTGCCTTACCACTTGTTAACATGATTATCTTCTTAATTTAGTGTCTTCACTGGCTCCTCTGGCATGGAGCTGATATCACCCAAGTAACCATGAGAGGTTGGACAGCAGCTCACATAGCTGCAATCAGAGGCCAAGATGCTTGTATGCAGGTAATAATAACTTTGGTTACTTTTTAAAAAATTGGTAAGTTTAATTACTTTAGCATAGTTTGGTTGGGTTGTTGCTTTTATTCTAATAATTTGATCCATAGATTTAGTTCTTTTTCCTAAACAAGAACTTACTGAATTCTATGACTCAGATATTTGGGTACCAAATACAACTTAAATTATGTGAGACTGGGGATCCTTTTATCTCTGAAGTTATTGGCTATCTGATAGATTGTTTTAAGGGCTGTCATAGACATGCCCAGATTATCTCCTTCATAGCTTGCCACATCTAAAATTTCTTATTTAATGTATTTTTTTTTACCAGAGTTACACATTAATATATGCAGGATCTAGCTTATTAGAGTAACTAGATATAATCAGTGTACTGAAATAAACTGGAATTTGGAGGAATACAAAATTGTATAAGCAAACAGTTCCTGGGTATAAGAAGCCTGAGATTCTATTTGGGAATGGTAAGCATTTACTCAGTGAGTTATAAAACAATACAGAGCACAGTCTATGGTTAAGATTCTAATGATTGGAAGGTGATAGAGGAATCATAAATGGAGGAAATAAAACTTCATCTAAGTCTAAAAGAACAGGTTGATTTCAGAAAGTTAAATAGTGAGGAAGCATTGTAAGTAGAGTTTATGTCAGGAGCAAATAAAAATAATGATTATCACTTTTTATGTGTCAATTACAGTTTTTCCATGCATCACATCATTTAATGTAACAATCTTATGTGTTCCCCTTTTTATAGATAAAGTAACAGATTCAGAGAGTTAAGTACCTTGCCTAAGTAAGTGACAAAGCCAGGACTGGAACCTAGATTTTATTCTATTAACCTCTATCTATAATTCTATGTGAAATACTGGAATTGGAAAAATAAGGGTGTTCAGGGGATAAACTATTATATGAGTTTGAATTGTAGATGTTTTGTTGTTATATACTATTATGAATTAAGTGTGCATAGCCAGGTATGTAAAATATCTTAGAAGTAGAATAAAGATTAATTTGTATAAGAGACAGAGTTTTCATATGCATACTAATATATACCTTACACATACATATAATACATGCATACTTATACATACGTACACATGCACATGAGCGTTAATAGAGGAATGAAGTAATGAAAGCAGTTTTTCAGGAGATTATTCTAACAAGATTTATCAAGGATTACCTAGGATGAGGAGATGATTTGGAGGCAAGAAGACCAGTTAGAGACTTTTGGTGTCATCACTACCCATAGAGGGAGAAATTTTATGGTGGCACTGGGAAAGAAAGAAAATGATTGAAGACATCTTGCAAAGCAGGCATTGATAGAATAGAGTGAAAATTTAAATTAGTTTAAAATTTATTTTAAAAAATAAAATTAAATTTAAATTCATTTAATTTTAAAGACAGAATGACAGATAAGTATGACACTACAGATACATAAATCTGAAAGGCAGGGGAGATATAGGAGCAAAAATGTTGAGTTCAATTTGGCACATGTTGTTTAGGGGCCCTGTAGGTAATTCATGTGCAGAAGGTCCAGGCAGCTGAAAAGGGTGCTGGAGACAAAGATTTCAGGAGTAATAAAGTATAGAGAAGAAAAGGGGTATTGAGGATTGAATTTTGAAGAATGTTACTAGCAGTGATGGTAGGAAGTGGAGAAATGAGTAAAGAATTCAGAGGAAGAAGTGGGAGATAGGAGAGCCAGGGTTCATTAGGGCTGTGCAAATGAAGGAGGAAGTATAAGAAGTTAGGTAGAGTATCACAGTTACAGGATGAAGCTAAGGAAATGTTATTGGACTTGAGAGCTCACTATCAGGCGAGATTGCTGTATTTCCATGTAGTGTTAGGGGTGGCACATGGTTTGCAGGGGAATTTGAAGTTGAGGCATTGAGGTATTAGTTTGAGAAGTAGGCAATGGAAGAGCAAATACCATAGTAACTTCAGGGAACATTAGGGTCGAATGAAGCTTTACTTGTTTCTTTCCTTCCTCTAATCATTAGATGAAACCATTCCCTTTGTTCTCTTCATTCTCAGAGATTTTGTAGTACTTTTTTGGTACTATACTGTGTAGTTGTTGCTTATCAAGGACTTCTTTGTATAGTTGATGATCTTTGTCTCTATGTATGTCCTAATTCCCTAGGTTGACATGTTTTCATATTCTTTGTAGTGATTTTTAAAACACAGCAAACACTGAGAATATGGTTTGTGATGATTATTGACTAGTTTGTTAATTATGGAGACTATTCTTAAAATAGTCTTGATAATTCTTGATAAGAATTATGACTGAGTCTTTTGCTAAGATACTGGTAAATACAGACTGGTTAAAAAAGAAACAAAGTCTGAGGGAGTATAACTAGGGGCACCTGGGTGGCTCAGTTGGTTAAGCATCTGACTTCCGCTCAGGTCGTGATCTTAAGGTTCGTGGGTTTGAGCCCCTTGTTGGGCTGTCTGCTGTCAGCACAGAGCCTGCTTCAGATCCTCCGTCTCCCTCTCTCTCTGTCTCTCTTTCTCTCTCTCTGCCCCTCCCCCACTCATGTTCTCTCTAAAAAATAAACAAACATTAAAGAAATACAATATTAAAAAATATTAACTAATAATTCTTTTAAACCAATCACTTGGTATACTATATAGAGAGATGGGCTATGTATATGATATAACCCATATACAGAAACTAGGCCAATTGTAAATTCTGATGGGATTTCCTCAGATGCAGTTAGAAATATTATTTGGAGCTAGAGCTAGTTACTTTAATAAATAATCCTTTTACAGTATTTTGAAACTCAGGTAATAAAAGATACTGCTTTTGAAATAGTGGAAGTTTACTTTTTTAGTTTATTAGCTTACCATTAAAGTATTTAATTTAGTGATTATTAATCTCTGTTCCTGAAAGCATGCCTTATAAATTATATGTACATGCTCAAATCAGAGTGTGAAATCAGGTATTATAAATATCTCTTAGGCAAGGTTAAAAAGGATCTCAAGTGTTTTCTTAGTATTAGCTAAGAATTTCTCATACTTTGCCTGTGGCACATGTGTAAGAATTTATATAGTAATCTAGCTATAGATTGGTAAATTGCTTGCCTAATAATCTGAATCTGCATTTATGATTTAGCATATATATATTTATGTAAACTCTTATATATCTATTTTGAGGCTCTCATAATCAATGGGGCAAATCTGGCAGCTCAAGATGATCGTGGATGCACTCCTTTACACCTTGCTGCAACACACGGACATTCTTTCACTTTACAGATAATGCTTCGAAGTGGAGTGGTAAGAGATTCTTGTTAATATGTGAGAATGTATAATCAGATATGTAGAGTAGCATTTGGTAGCCTGGTTATCTCTTCCTGACTTTTAAAATCTCTTATATGACTTTGGAGAAGTAATTTGATATATCTCTTTAATTTTTCTGTCTTTAAACATGGGAGCAATAATTTAGATAAAGCTTCAAAAAAACCCAGTTTAGGGGCACCTGGGTGGCTCAGTCAGTTAAGCTTCTGACTCTTGATTTCGGTTCAGCTCATGATCTCAGGGTCATGGGATCAAGCCCTGCATTGGACTCTATGCTGACAACATGGAGCCTGCTTGGGATTCTCTCTCTCTGTCACTCTCACTCTTCCCCTCTCTCCCTTATGCCCTCTCTCCCTCCTTCCCTCCCTCCCTCTCTCCTTCTCCGACTGTGCATGTGCACTTTCTCTCTCTCAAAATAAAGAAACTTTAAAAAATAGAAACCAACTCCAATTTAGCAGTGCAAAGTATTTCAGAGGCTGTGGGTTCTTCATGTCAGTTCAGAGTTTAACTGGGAAGATTCTGAAGTTTTCAAATACATCTTAACCAGTGATTGTAAATCTTTCTGAATTTCTGTGTGCTTGCCTGTTTGTTTTGTAACTTATTTCATACACTAATTTAGAAAGTGATTTTTAATGTTTGTTTATTTTTGAGAGAGAGAGACAGAATGCAAGCGGGGGAGGGGCAGAGAGAGAGGGCGACACAGAATCTGAAGCAGGCTGCAGGCTATGAGCTGTAAGTACAGAGCCCAACGCAAACCACCAAACCACGAGTTCATGATCTGAGGCGAAGTTGGCCGCTTAACGGACAGCCACCCAGGTGCCCCAGAAATTTTCTTTATTGTAATATTTACTTTAATATTTCCCAGTGGTTGTTAAAAAAAAAAAAAAAAACTTAAAAGAACTAACCATATTGAAGACGTTGTGGTAAGAGTTGAGAAAAAGTTAAAGGACTATTAAGCATTTTTATTTTGTCATTAACTCTTTGTTTATGCTCTCAAAGATATGATTGGATCATTTGAGTACATCCCTTTCATTTTATTGGTCAAGAACACAGGTTCTTTTTAAGTCCCTTTTTAAAAACTATTTTTATGAAAGTAGCTATTGTTTTTTTAAAGACTATTTTATAAAATTTCATTAGTATTTTATTAGCTCATATGTTTAAATCAGTAGTAAATTTTTCTATTAAATTTGTTGTTTGCCTTATATTTTTAAGAACAGCCTCCAATTTTCATTTGTAGAATTAAGCTGCTTGACTTATTGTTTCTTCTAAAAATGGAAAAAAACTGAGTTCTTGTGAATGTTACCTCTAGGATCCCAGTGTGACTGATAAGAGAGAATGGAAACCTGTGCACTATGCAGCTTTTCATGGGAGGCTCGGCTGTTTGCAGCTTCTAGTTAAATGGGGATGCGGCATAGAAGATGTGGACTACAATGGAAACCTTCCAGGTATTCTTTACAAAAGCAACTTTTAAATGATTGATTGTGTTTAAGAAATTTAAGCTTGTCATCATTCTAACAGTCCCTCAAAAACCAAAGTAGTAAATACATTGACATGAACATTTTTTACTCTTACACCTATGTTATATATCTGTCATATGATAGATTTTTTTTTTTTTCTGGAACCGTATCAGCAAAAGAGAAATTGGCAAAATTAAACTTGGATTTACTCTTCCCACCAGCTGTTTTGTTTATCTGCTGTCTAGGGTTATTATTATTATTATTTTTAATGTCTATTTATTTGTGAGGGGAGAGAGCAGGGAAGGGGCAGAGAGAGAGGAAGAGAGAGAGAATCCCAAGCAGACTCCACACTGTCAGCTCAGAGCCTGACGCTAGGGTTATTATTTTTTAATTTCATACAGCTTCACTTCCCAGACTACTGTTTATAAAAAAATCATATAAATAGTGGATACTCATGTATTTGAGTTAATTTTCTAACTGCAGTTGGCTAGCCTGCGATTAACTGGCTATTTGAGACCTGTACCTTAAGCACTCTGTCTTCCTCTAAGAGGTGCTGTAGAAATTCAGAAGAGGAATAGGTCACAGAGTGGAGTGCAGGTTACTAAAAACTATACTCGAATTATGTCTTAAAAGAATCTTAAGTAGCAAAACAAGTGAAGGGGGAAGCCCAGGCAAACTTGTTCATATCTGAATAGCTTCACTCAAATCACTTTTTGGCTTAAAAACTTCTTAGATTGCTATGGAGCTCTGATTTCTTAGCTTGGCGTGCTGTATGCTCATAATTTGACTCGTACCTTGGCCTCCTCTTCCACCCCTTTACCCTACTCTCTGGGATTGTTTTGCTTCTTTCCAAAGTACATCCTTTAGTGTTCATATAGAAAAGATCTGTTGGTATGGACTCTCAATTTTTATATATCTGGAAATTATTGTTTTGCTCTTATTCTTTTTTTTAAATAAAATTTTAAACTGAACTATAAACAGAAGTACCCAATTTCAATGCACAGCTCATTGAATTTTCACAAATGAGTAGTTTTCTGTAACCATTAGCCAGATCAAGAAATAGCCTCTTTCATGTCCTCTTTTTGGTTATCAAGAGTCTCCAATGTTACTCATCTCACTTCCAACATAAAAATTAGTACTTTTTTCTTTCTGAACTCTATGGGATAAAATAATACACTGGTATTCCTTTTTGTCTGACTTGACTTTCCAAGGTGATTGTTATCAGTTCATACACTGTTGAGTGGTATTTAAGACTTTGAGTTACTCTACTCTCTCATTAATACTTGTCGTTATTACTTTTTTTAGTTTTAATCATTCTTTTGGGTGTAATACTTTATTGTGGTTTTAATTTGCATTTTTTTGATAAAAAATGTAGAACAGCATTTTTTTTTTCCTGGAAGTCTATACCTCTCTTTAAAATTTTTTTTTCTCATTTTTTAAATTGAAGTATGTTTGACATACATGCTGTATTAGTCAGTTGTACAACATAATGATTTGACAGTTCTATATATTACTCAGTGTTGACCATGATGAGTGTAGTCACCATCACCATACAACATTATTAGAATATTATTGACTATATTCCTTATGCTGTACTTTTAATCTCCATCATTTATTTTGTAACTGGTAGTTTCTATCTCTTAATCTCCTTTACCTGTTTCTCCCATCCCTTCAAGCCTTCCTCATTCTGGCAGCCTTCAGTTTATTCTTTGTATTTATGAATGTCTCTCTCTCTCTCTCTCTCTACCTCTCTCCTTTTTTTTTTTTTTTTTGTTGGTTTGTTTGGTTTTTAGATTCCACATATAAGGGACATCATATGGTATTCGTCTTTCTGTTTCTGTATCTGACTTCAGTCACTTAGCATAATACTCTTTAGTTCCATCCTTGTGGAAAATTACAATATCTCATTCTTTTTATGGCTGAGTAATACTCCATTGTATATATATACCACTTCCTCTTTATCCATTCATCTATCTATGGACACTTAGCTTGCTTCCATATCTGGGCTCTTATAGATAAGGCTGCCATAAACATAGGGTTGCATATACCCCTTTGCATTACTTTTTTTCCATTTCCTTTGGATAAATACCAAGTAGTAGAATTACTAGACCTATGGTATTTCTATTTTTAATTTTTTGAGGAAACTCTATAATATTTTTCACAGTAGTTGCACCAGTTTACCTTTACACCAATAGTACATGAGAGTTCCCTTTTGTTCACATCCTCTCCAAAACCTGTGGTTTTGATTTGCATTTCCCTGATGATGAGTGATGTTGAGCATCTTTTCATGTGTCTGTTGGGCATCTGTATGTCTTCTTTGGGAAAATGTGTATTGAGATCCTCTGCCATTTTGAATTGGATTATTTCTGTTTTTATTGTTGAGTTCTTTAAGTTCTTTATATATTTTGGATATTAACCCTTTGTTGGATATAATTTGCAAATATCTTCACCCATTCAGTAGGTTACTTTTTGTTTTGTTGATGGTTTCCTTTGCTGTGCAAAAGCTTTTTATTTTAGTATAGTCCCAGTAGTTTATTTTTGCTTTTTTTTTTTTTTTTTTTGGCATGAGAAGATATATCCATAAATATGTTGCTAAGGCCCATGTCCAAGAGATTACTGCCTGTGTTTTCTTTTAGAAATTTTATGATTTCAGGTCTCACATTTAGTTCTTTAATCCATTTTGAGTCTATTTTTGTGTATGGGGTAAGAAAGTGGTCTAATTACATAATTATGTATATAGCTGTCCAGTTTACCCAGTGCCATTTATTGAAGAGATTGTCTTTTTTTCCATTGTGTATTCTTCTTTGTTGTAAATTAGTTGACCAAGTAATTGTGGATTTATTTCAGGACTCTATTCTATTTCACTGATATATGTGTGTGTTTTTGTGCTAGTACCATACTGTTTTTATTGCTGTAACTTTGTAGTTATTCTTGAAATCTGAGATTGTGATATCTGTAGCTTTGTCCTTGTTTTCCCAGATTACTTCAGCTCTTTAGAGTCTTTTATGGTTCCATTCAAATTTTAGGATTATTTGTTACAGTTTTGTGAAAAATACTCTTGGTATTTTGATAGGGATTGTGTTAAGTCTGTAGATTATTTTGGGTAGTATGGACATTTTATTAATATTAATTCTTCCAGTCTGTGAGCCTGGTGTCTGTTTTCATATGTGTCATCTTCAATTTCTTTAATGTATGGTTTTCAGAGTACAGGTCTTTCACCTCCTTGGTTAACTTTATTCTTTGGTATTCTATTTGGTACAATTTTAGATGGAAATTAAAAAAAATTTTTTTAAATGTTTATTTTTGAGAAAATGAGAGACAGAGTGGGGGAGGTTAGAGAGGGAGGCACCGAATCTGAAGCAGGCTCCAGTCTCTGAGTTGTCAGCACAGAGCTCGATGCGGGGCTTGAACTCACGAACTATGAGATCATGACCTGAGCTGAAGTTGGCCACTTAACCAAATGAGCCACCCAGGCACCCCTGGAGTTGATCTCTAAATTTCTCTTTGTGCTGCTTCATTATTGGTATATAGAAACACAACTGATATCTGTATATTAATTTTGTGACCTGCCACTTTACTGACTTCATTTATTACTTATAGTAGTTTTTTGGTGGAATCTTTAGGGTTTTTTTATGCATAGTGTCATGTCATTTGCAAATAGTGATAATTTAACTTTTTCCTTACTGATTTAGATGCCTTTTATTTTTCTTGTCTAATTGCTGTGGCTAGGACTTCCAGTAATATGTTGAATTCAAGTGGTGAGAGTGGACATCCTTGTTTTATTCCTGATCTAGAGGAAAAGCTGTCAGGTTTTCAACATTGAGTATGATGTTAGCTATAGGTTTGTCTATATGGCTTTTACTATGTTGAGGTATGTTCCCTCTACCCACTTTGTTTAGAATTTTTATCATGAATGGATGTTGTATTTTGTCAAATGCTTTTTCTGGATCTAGTGAGATTACCATATGGTTTTTATCCTTCCTCCTGTTAATGTGTTGTATCACACTGATGGATTTTTGAATATTGAACCATCTTTGCTCCCTGGACTAAGTCCCATTTTATTGTGGTGAATGATCTTTTCAGTGAATTATTGAATTCAGTTTCTAATATTTTGTTGAGAATTTTTGTATCTATGTTTATCAGAGATATGGGCCTGTAGTCAGTATCATCATTATTGTCATCATCTTTTTTTTTTTTTGTAGTATCTTTGTCTGATTTTAGTATCAGGATAATGCTGGCCTTGAAGAACAAATTTGGAAGTTTTTCTTCCTCTCTGAATTTTTGGAATATTTTGAAAAGAATAGGTGTTAACTTTTCCTTAAATGTTTGGTAGAATTTATTTGTAAATCCTTCATATCCTGGATGTGTTTGTTGAGAGGCTTTTTTTTTTTTTAAATGTTTATTCATTTTTGAGAGACAAAGAGCATGAGTGGGGGAGGGGCAGAGAGAGAGAGGGAGACACAAGATCTAAAATAGGCTCCAGGCTATGAGTTGTCAGCACAGAGCCCAGTGCAGGTCTCGAACTCATGAACTGTGAGATCATGACCTGAATTGAAGTCAGATGCTTAACCAACTGAGCCACCCAGGCTCCCCTATTGAGAGTTTTTTTTATTACCAATTCTTTTTTTTTTTTTTTTTAAACTAGTAAACAGTGTGCTCAGTTTTTTAATTTCTTCCTATTTAAGTTTTGGAAGATTTTATGTTTCTAGGAATTTATCCTTCATTTTTAGGTTGTCCAGTTTGTTGGTATATGATCTTTCATAGTCTCTTATATTTCTTGGTATTTCTGTGGTGTCAGTTGTTATTTCTCCTGTTTTATTTCTGATTTTAATTTATTTGAGTTCTATTTTTTTCTTGATAACTCTGGCTAAAGATTTATAAATTTTGTTTTGTTTATCCAAAGAACCAGCCCTTGGTTTCATTAATCTTTTCTTTTACTGTTATTGTAGTTTTTGTTATTGTTCAGTCTCTGTTTCATTCATTTCCTCTTTGATCTGTATTATTTCCTTCCCTCTGCAGTCTTTGGTATTCTTTTTTTCTTTTTCTAGCTCCTTTAGGTGTAAGGTTAGATTGTTTATTTGAGATTTTTCTTGTTTTTTGAGGTAGGCCTGTATCACTATAAACTTACCTCTTAGAACTGCTTTTGCTGCATCCCAAGAATTTTTGATCAATATGCTTCCATTCTCTTTTGCCTTCATGTATACTTTGATTTCCTCTTTGATTTCTTCATTGACCTGTTGGTTGGTGAGTAGTAGGTTGTTTAGCCTCCACATGTTGTGTTTTTTTCTGTTTTTTTTTCTCTTGTGCTTGATTTCTAGTTTTATATTATTGTAATTGGAAAAAATGCTTGATATGATTTCAGTCTTCTTAAATTTATTGAGATTTGTTTTGTGGCCTGACATGATCTGTCCCAGAGAATATTCCATATGCACTTGAAATGAATGAGTATTTTTCTGTTTTGGGGTGGAATATTCTGTATGTATCTGTTAAGTCCATATGGTCTAATCTGTTATTCAAAGCCACTATTTCCTTAGTGATTTTCATCCTGGATAATCTATCCATTGAGGTAAGTGGAGTTTTAAAGGCCCTTACTATTATTGTATTACTATCATTTTCTCCCTTTATGTCTGTTCATATTTGCTTTATGTATTTAGGTGCTCCAGTGTTGGATGCATAGTTATTTACAGTTGTTAAATTCTCTTTTTGCACAGATCTTTTATCATTATGTAATGTCCTTATTTGTTTGTTGTTACAGTCTTTGTTTTAAAATCATTTTGTCTGATATAAGGATTTTTATTTCAGCTTTTCTTTCTTCTGCTTCCATTTGTGAAATATCTTTTTTCATCCCTTCCTTTCAGTCTGCATGTGTCTTTAGGTCTGAAATGAGTTTCTTGTAGGCATCATATAGATGGATTGTTCTTTCTTTTCTTTTTTTTTTTCAAGTTTATTTATTTTGAGAGAGAGTGAGAGTGGGGGGAGGGACAGAGAAAGAGGAGAGAGACACAATTCCAAGCAGGCTCTGTGCTGACAGCCCGGACGTGGGGCTCAATCTCAGGAAACCATGAGATCATGACCTGAGCTGAAATCAAGAGTCAGGACATTTAATTGAGCCACCCAGGTGTCTGGATGGGTCTTATTTTTATTAATTCATATAGTCACACTGTATCTTTTGATTGGAGTATTTAATAGTTTATTTACATTTAAAATAATTATTGATTGGTATTACAGAACATCATTTCATATGTTCAATGGCCATTTGGTTGGTTTTTTTTTTAATGTTTGCTGTCCTTTTTTAATTTTAAAAATATATTTATTTTAAGTAATCTCTACACCCAACCTTGGGCTTGAACTCACAACCCCGAGATCAAGAGCTGCATGGTTTTCTGACTGAATCAGCCAGGCACCCCTCATTATTTTCTTTTGTGCAGTACCAGTTCAAATGTTTTGACTATTTTTTTTTTGAGTTTTCTCTGTGTTTAAAAATTAACTGTATGGGTTCTCTATATAATAGACACAAGCTCTCTGTTATGTGTTGCAAATATCTTTTATTTAAATATCCTTTCCATTCTGTCTTGCCTTTTCATTCTTTTAAGATATCTTTTGATGAATAGAAGTTTTCACTCTAATGTAGTCAAGTTTAATAAGCTCTTCCTTTATGGTTATTCCTTTCTGAATCTTGTTAAAAAAAGTCTTTCCCTACGCTTTGGTCATGAAAACATTCTTTTATATTCTAGAAATTTTATTATTTCACTTGCACATGTAGATCACCAGCCCACCTGGAACTGACTTTTCTGTAATACAAGGTAGGGGGTAATTTCATTTTTAGTTGGTTCTTTATTAAGTGTGCCTGATCATTTGTTAAAGTCTTTTTGCCTGCTCATTAAAAATTTCCAACTTTTATTTCTTTAAGCATATAAAAACATTTATGACTATATATAGTATATTTTTTAATAGTATAATATAGAGATTAGGAATGTGGCTTTAGTATACACTGCTTGTGTTCAAATCTCTATCTTAAATTGTTATTTGTTTTTGTTTTAAGTTTTTAAAATGTTTATTTATTTGGGGGGGGTAGGGGCAGAGACAGAGGGAGACACAGAATATGAAGCAGGCTCTGGGGTCTGAGCTGTCAGCACAGAGCCCAGCGCAGGGCTCCAACTCATGGACCGCAAGATCATGACCTGAGCCAAAGTCAGATGCTTAACTGACTGAGCCACCCAGGCTTCTCTCTGTCTTAAATTATTAATCCAACATTTATTTCCTGAGCATCTACTATGTGTCAGTCCCTCTTGTGTGTTGGGGATATCACAGCAAACAAAACAGGCAAAAGTCTCTGCCTTCATGTGATGCTGGTCAGAGAGAGACAGGCAATAATCAAAAGAATATAAATTATATTAAGTAGGGATATGTGTATGGATAATCAGAGAAGAGAGTAAAGAGGATGAAGTTTAAAAAAGCGTGGTCAGGGAAGCCTTCACTGAGGGGGTGATAATTGGATAAACACCTGGCAGAGTTGAGGTAGCAGATCTTATGACTACCGTGGGGAAAGAATATTATAGGAAGAGGTGATAGCAAATATAAAGCTCCTGAGGCAGGAGTGTTCCTAGTGTATTTGAGTAACAGCAAGTAGTAACAGTGAGTCATTGTGGTTGGAACAGATATCAGAGAGTGAGTAATAGATGATGAGGTCAGAGAGGTAACAGGAGCCATTGAAGAATTTTGAGCACTGCAGTGACATGATCTGAATACATTTAAGAGCATCATTTTGGCTATTTTGTTTATAATAGATTGCATTGTGGGTGTGGGGATGGCAAGGGGAGAAATAGACCACTTGTGAGACTGATATAATAATTTAATGCTGCTCTTTGGTTGGAGCAGTGTAGAGGCAGCAAAGATTGTGAGAAGTAACTGGGGTCTGTGTATTTTGTAAAGATAGAGCCAATAAGATTTGCTGATTGATTAGACATAGAGAGTGACAGAAAGAGGAGTCAAGGATGGCTCCGGGGTCTTGGGCATGAACTACATGGAAAAGAGACAGTTCCTATTAAGTGAGATGGGGAAAACTATGTAAGGAAAATGTGTGCAAGAGGGATGAGGAGTTGAGTTTTTGATGTGTTAAGTTAGAAATGCCTGTAAGACATGTATGTGTATATATGATGAGTAAGCTGTTAGAGGATTCTCAAATTTTAGAGGGGTTTTTTGGTGTTTTTCCTGGAAGGTCAGCTGAGAAAGTGTAGATGGCATGTGCCAGCAACTTCTCTTTTGGGTGTTGTTACATCTTGTTTCTCCTGCATTACACTGGTCATTTCGGTGCTGCCTTACTTCTCCAGTGGTAAGATTTGCATATTGATTGGGCTGCTGCCCAAATACTCCCTTCTCCAGAGATGTAAAGGCACTCTTGTTCTTCGTAGTCACTGCCCTAAGCTTGTAATCCCCCAGAACCATTCTTATTTTTTTGTGGATTTTGGGTTGTGGCTCCCCTTTAGCCTGCTTCAGTATATTTTCTTTCAGGGATTCCTTAACATTCTTTTGTCTGTTCTTGGAGTTCTTGTTTGTTTTTCTAGATCTTTTTGGCTTCAGAAAGTCTCTTTTCTATTGTTTTCAAGGATTTAGAGTAGAAATGGTGAGGCAGTATGTGCGCTTTGTCTGCAGTTTTGATCCAGTCTTCCTGTTTTTAATAAAAAGAGTAAATGTCTATGGAAAAGTGACAAAATACATAGTGATAAAAATAACATTTGTATTTGCATAGTGACTATTTTTTTTAATGTTTGTTTATTTTTGAGTGTGCAAGCAGGGGAGGGGCAAGAAGAGGGGGACAGAGGATCCAAAGTGGGCTGTGCACTGATAGCAGCAATCACAAACCGTGAGATCATGACCTGAGTCAAAGTCACACGCTCAACAGACTGAGCCACCAGGTGCCCCCATAGTGACTATTTTGGTTTATTTCTTCCGTTTTTTCCAAAACATTAAAATAAATATATCTATCATCTGTCTTACCTAGCAAGTATTTTCTCATGTAATTATAAGCTGCATAATTGGGATTTCTCTTCAAGAAAATGTTCTGGGGCTTGCTCTTTGGTATCTCTCATCTGGCCTCTGCACTCTGACAGTAAGTGTAACTCCACTTAGTTGCTTTAGCACGACTAGAAGGCTGAGTAAGGACTTGTGGGCTTGCAGAGAAGGTGTTACCATTGCTTACAGTATGTCCCTGTTACATGGGGAAGGGACAGTCATCTCCTGGTGAGGATTAGAGCCAATATTGTTCTTTGTTTCTTCAAGTTATCTTATTGTCAATTTAAAAATTAAATTCTTTTTCTCTCTCACCTACAGTTCACTTAGCAGCCATGGAAGGCCACCTTCACTGTTTTAAATTCCTACTCAGTAGAATGAACAGCACCACACAGGCTCTAAAAGCCTTCAATGATAATGGAGAAAATGTACTGGATTTGGCCCAGAGGTTCTTTAAACAGAACATTTTGGAGTTTATCCAAGGGGCTGAGTATGAACAAAGTGATTCAAAAGATCAGGAAAGTAAGTAATAAACCTGGAGTGTGGTAGCATTTAATAAGTAGAGTAAGTGGAAAAAGAAAATAAGTTATAAGGAAAATGTTGTATTTAAATATGTTACTTATAATTGTCTACCCATTCATTCAGTTTGTCTTTGGTATTATAAAATATTTTAGGCAGAAATATATAGAGATTAATGTGATGACCATTCTTTATGCCACTAATTTAAGGATAAACTGTTATACATATAGTTAAAGTTTCTTGGTTCTGTCTCCTTCATATCATTCTTTTTCTTCCTTCTCAGAGGTAAATATTGTTTTCAATTTAGAATTCCATTCTACAGGTTTTAATTTTAATTTTTTTAAGTAAGTTTATTTATTTTGAGAGAGAGCACAAATTGGGGAGGGGCAGAGAGAGAGGGAGAGAGACAGACAGATAGAATCCCAAGCGGACTCCATGCTGCCAGTGCAGAGTCTGACACGGGGCTTGAACTCATAAAACCACAATATCATGACCTGAGCTGAAACCAAGAGTATATGCTTAACTGACTAAGCCACCCAGTGTCCCTACATATTTTATATTTAATGTATATGTACTTACAAAAATATGCACTACTCTGTGTTTTTGGAGTAAGAGACTTAACCTGTTCTAACAAAGAAATCATAAAATTCAGCAGCTTAAGGATTTATATGACAGCCCAGATTGGAGAGTGAATCTATGCTGTGCAGTCATTCAAGAACTGGCTTTCTTTCCAACTAGCTCTCTCTGGTTGTAGCTAATTCAGTAGGAGGTGGGGAGGAGCAAGACTGTAAGGTTAGGACCAGAGATTTTAAAGGTCTAATTTGTATCCATCACTTTTGCTAACAATTCCATTGGCAAAAGTTTAGCCACGTGGGCATACTAGCTGTGAGGAAACCTGGAGAATTCAGTATTTAGCTGAGAAGACTTACTCAGCTACAACTCCCTTAATATTGAAGGAAGGGGATTTTAGTGGATGACTAGTAGTCTTTGAAACTTCTCTTAAAATCTTAAGGAAATGACATAAAACAGTATTCATTCTTCTATTCCTTGCTTTTTTCCAGAAAATACTATGTTTTGGGGTTTTTATTAAGCTGATAGATATACCTATTCTTTTTAAGTGTTTGTATAGTATTGTATTTTATGAAAACCATTATTTATCCATTTTCCAATTTGACATTTAGATTGTTTTTCACTATTATAGTAATGTGGTTGGGAATGTTCTTGTATGTGTCTTCTTATATACACATACAAGAGATTCTGTGGAGAAGTGCTTTACTACCTTTTTAACACAGAGCCCACATAGAAAATATTTTTATGGCACATGGGGATTGTTGGATGAGGCTGCTGGTGGAACTGCCTGTCTTCTCTGAAGACTGAGAGTTAAGAGCCCTGTTTGGGTAAATAGGTGTGATATTCTACTTTAGGGTTTGCTTGGTGGGATATGCCCTTCGTCAGTATAAACAGGCATTGCTACATTCTTCAGCAGGTGCTTGTAGAAGTTTGCACTCTAATCAGCAACGTTTGACGGGAATTTAGAGAAATGATATTTGATATTGTCAGACTTTAAAATGTTTGCCAGCTGATTGGATATGAAAAGGTTTAATTTGTATTTTGATTTTCATTTTTTTGATTGCGAATGAGGTTGAACATCCTTCTGTAAGTTATTGGTTCTTCTAGTTTTTTTCTTCTATGAATTGCCTGCCTATACTTTTCTCCCTTTTTAAAAACTGTATTCTTTGCCCTTTTCTAAATAATTTGAGTTCCTTATACAGTCTAGATTCTAATCCTTTATTAATTTTATCAGATATAGATATTTTCTCTCACACTGTGGCTTGTTTTTTCACTTTGATGAGGATATCCTTTATTTATTTATTTACTTATTTAATTTATTATTTATTATTTATTTTTAAGGGGATATCCTTTTTTTATTAAAACATTTTTTAAAAATATTTATTTATTTTTGAGAGAGAGACAGAGTGTGAGCAGGGCAGGAGCAGAGAGAGAGGGAGACACACAATCTGAGGCAGGCTCCAGGCCCCGAGCTGTCAGCACAGAGCCCGACGTGGGGCTTGAACTCACAAACCGTGAGATCATGACCTGAGCCGAAGTTGAACTCTCAACCAACTGAGCCACCCAGGCGCCCCCTCCTTTTTTTTAAAATGAATTTTATTTAAGTATGATTTACATGTAATAAACTGTATTCATTTAGTGTGCTGTTAGGTGAGTTTGGATGTATACACTCATGAAACCATCACAATCAAGATAGAAAACATTTCCACCACCTCTGAAGGTTTTTTTTATAATACGCCTTTATCTTTCACCCCTCTTTTCACCCTGGCCCACTTAGTTGCTTTCTGTTAGTATAAATTAGTTTGAATTTTCTTTTTTTTTTTTTTAATGTTTTATTTTTGAGAGAGAGAGAGAATGCAAGCTAGGGGAGGGAGAGAGAGAGAGAAGGGGACAGAGGATCCAAAGCAGGCTTTGTGCTGAGAACAGACGGCCTGACGCCAGACTCGAACTCATGAACTGTGAGATCATGACCTGAGCAAAGTCAGATGTTTAACCTACTGAGCGATCCACGTGCCCTAAGTTTGAATTTTCTAGTAGAACCATTTTAAGATTCATCCCTGTTATGTATATTAATAGTTCATCCTTTTTATTGTTCAACAGTATTCAACTGTATGGATGTAGGCCCCATACAACCTCTGATTTGCTTTATGTCATTATAGATTAGTTTGAATTTTCTAATGGAACCATTTTGAGAATGATTCCTCTATGTTAATAGTTCATTCTTTTTTATTGCTCAATAGTATTCTATTGTATAGATGTACCATATTTGATATATCTGGCAATACTACAGCTTGATTACTCTAGCTTTATATAGTAAGATTTAGAATCAGGTAGTGTAAGTCTCTAACTTTTTCTTTTAAAAATATTCTTTGGGGCGCCTGGGTGGCTCAGTCAGTTAAGCATATGACTTCAGCTTAGGTCATGATCTGTTTGTGAGTTCAAACCCCACGTTGGGCTGTGTGCTGACAGCTCAGATTCTGGAGCCTGCTTTGGATTCTGTGTCTCCCTCTCTCTCTGCCCCTCTATGGCTCATATTCTATCTCTCTGTCTCTCTCCAAAGTAAGTAAACATTAAACATTTTTTTTTTTAATATTCTTTGGCTATTCTGTTTCCTTTTCAGATTTAAAAATGAGAATAGGGACACCTGGGTGACATAGTTGGTTAAGCATCCAACTCTTGATTTTGGCTCAGGTCCTGATCTTGGAGTTGTTATCAGTAAAAACATCTTATCAGGTATTTAATGTGTAGTTAGGAGCTAGGTCAGCCCCTTTTACACAGGCATGTGTATATGTGTATGTGTTTGTATACATACTTATGTATACTTTATCTGCTTCCACTTTATTTTGCTTTCTTCACTTGCAAACAGAGAGTGAGTGTTCTGTGCAAATGTAGGACTTTAGACCAAAAATGTCTTCATGTGAAGGGTTGAAAATGACCATCGTGTGTTTTGTGGTGGCCTGAGGGAAGAATGGAATATAGCTAAGCATAGTTCTGGTACAATATTACTTGGCATGTTTGAGGTCCTGAGGGGTGGAAGGGCTACACAGTTAATAATAATCTTTATGATTGTCCTTTTTATTACTTGTTATTGCATCAATCAAACTAATTCCAATATAACATTATCATAATTGAGTTAATATTGAAATCTGAAATGTGTGACTGCTTGAGTCAAGAAAAATAGAATGAACTCATGTGTTTACTGAAATACTGAATTTCTATTCATAGCCTTAGCATTTCCAGGTCATATGGCTGCCTTTAAGGGTGATTTGGAAATGCTTAAGAAATTAATAGAAGATGGAGTAATCAATATTAATGAACGTGATAATAATGGATCGACTCCTATGCATAAAGGTGAGTTATTCCTGGTTTTGTTTTCAGTTCTGACATAATTACCTTTGAATTATTTACCTTTTAAAATAATTATACTTCAGAAACATGTGAAAGTGTAAAACTTTTCCTGATATCCTAGGACATTTAAGTCTTCCTTATATGGTACTCAGAGAGCTTAATTTTCAATTGAAGTGTGATATTCCTTTTATGATGTCAGAAATTGTCACATTTAGGGTAATTCCAATAGAAATTCTCTTGTGATACTGACATGTTTAGATATGAAATTGACTGCTAGAGAAATTTCTTAGGGCTGACATTTTCTTTGGATTAATAATGGTGTATTAATTCATGCTAAGGCATGAAAAAGGTATACCAGAACTTGAGAAAAAGGTGTAGCAAATTTTTCTTCTTTCTTAGACTCTGAAAAAATGTTTTCACTTCCATAGAAATATCAATGAATGTTTGATTTGAACATATCTTCAAGATGTCTACCACTTTTCTCTGCATTCTCTCCTTCCTTCTATGTGAAATTCTAACATGTTAACTAGCTTTTTGGTTTTTTAATCAGACTGTCAAATTGTCAGTCCTTATTGGGAGTATGTACTCTACGATTTATTCTTGCCAATCTTCCTTGTATTTATAAAATCAAAAACCAAATCTTTACCCCATCTGAAATTTCCATTCCGCCTCATTTGTGATATATAAGTTCCTTCAGAATCTAACGGCAGGTAATTCTTGTAAAAGTGTTAAAGGGCCTGCCAAGTAGCTCAGTCAGTGGAGCATGCAACTCTTGATCTTGGGGTCATGAGTTGTAGCCCCATTTTGGGTATAGAGATTTCTTAAAAAGCCCTTAAAAAATGTTAGAGTAAAAGACAGTAAGTAGTCTAGTTAATGCAGTCATGTGTTTTTTAATTTTTTAAAAAGTTGTTTATTTTTGAGAGAGACAGCATGAGTGGGGGTGAGTGTGGGGCAGGGCAGAGAGAGAGGGAGACACAGAATTCCAAGCAGGCTCCACACTGTCAGCACAGAGCCCGATGCGGGGCCCAAACTCACGAACTGTGAGATCATGAGGTGAGTTGAAACCAAGAGTCGGGTGCTTAACCAACTGAGCCACCCTGACACTCCTGCAGTCATGTGTTTGGATTAGGTTTTTATTTTTATAAATAACTTCTGCTGGTCCTGATCACAGACTATGTTCCTGTCGGTTAGGTTCTTAGTTTAATTATTAAAGTTGGTTTAATTCATAAGGAATCTCCAGTATAGAATCTAAGTACCATGTGTACCAGTAGTTTTGGAAGAGAGAGCTTAGGTGGCATAAGAAGAAGGGGAATGCAAAGAGATTTCCCCTACACACAAAGAGGTTTCCACTTTGGCAAACACTCTACCCTAGACTTGGAAAATCTCACTCCTTTGTCTCTACTGGCTGTCTAGGGGTTTAACTCTTTACCATGGGATTTGCGAATGGGGAGGAGACTTAAAATGTGCTCTATAGATGGATAGTTTAAAATGTGGTGCCCTGGAGCAAAGCCCTCATTTCATATCCTAGATATAAGCACTTCTTATTACTAATATTATGATATGTGGAGTATCATTTAGACACTGTAGCAAAAGATAGGCTTGCTCATGATGCTTAATATGCATCTTTCCAGGAACAATTAAGTTTCACTGAAGGCTGGTTTTCAGCCTTTCTCAGTCACTTCTTCACCACTGGAACTAAGATGGAAATGAGAGATCTGGAAGAAGGTTCTAAAGGGACTGATGTATAACGATAGGGTGTTTGGGATGCAACCATTGTGAGATGGGAGGGTGAAAACTGAGGAGGAACCAGTAGTGTTTGCTCTTCACCCCTTCTCTTGTCAGTCTATCCACTGAGGACACCTAGGGCCAGGAGTGGATCAGGTGGTGTGGTAGAGGGGTGAGAGGTGGCTATAATGGGGAGAAGGGGCATTTTGTGTACATTTGCCTTTCCTGGCAAACATCTGTATGTTTAGATTATAGCCAAATTGGTCAAATAAAAGTTGATGTCTCCTTATGATTTAATTCACCTTTCCCACATTTTATCAATCTTTCTGCTTCTTTTCCTTTATTTTATATATTGATTCAGTAAATAAGCTGCTGTGTTTATTATTGAGGCTTTCTTCTTAATCATTTAATGATTTTTAAATCTACCATGACTGCTCCTTCCTTTCATTTGCTAAGCCATAAGTATTGCAAATAATTTCTTAAAAATTTCTAGCCACTGAATATTTTATCTGTTCTCTTATAAAACATGGATTAAATTCTTAAACATATCATAACCAGTATACAATAAGGATCTTGGGTAAAAATCCTCTTATTGTAATTCATTTTAGAGAAATTCTTTTGCCTCTCTTTCCCTTTTTTGTAAACAGTATTTGTGTAATAACATGGAAATGTTTGGTTAAGCTCATTCTGTCTTATAAAACTGTTATCCATGATACATAAATACTATTTTGTAAATCTTAAAAACAGAGTATGTTGCCATCTTTGTCTAAAATGGGGTTATTTCTAAAGGTCTGGGAAATCTTATAGTATTCTTTGTTAACTGGTTTTGAGTTTGCTGTAGGAGACAGGAAGAAGGCCCAGGCTTTTCAGGGGCCAACTCTGAGTTTGGTAGATGGCTCTGAGTGAAGAAGAGAATGGTGGAAGAATTCGTACAGTAGTGATGGGGTTACTCTGTCACTGCTTCTGACTTTCTGTCCTCTTTTCTCTGTTGCCGATATTGGAGGTGAATTCACTTTTTGGGACGCCAAAGATATACCAGAAGTTCCTAGTCTTTGATTTATTTTACAGAGGCATTTATATTTAGCACCAACCGCATGCTTGCACTGTGTAGACTCTATGAGATCCAGACCTTCCTGTTAAGGAGCCACATACTTACAATATGAACAACTAGAGATTTGTAGAAGTTAGGATGTAATAAATGGCAAAAAGGATTTGGTTGTTAAAATACAGGCAATAAGAATTCAAGAGTAGGAACTGAGGAAAGAAGAATTTGGTAAGGGTTAAATTATTAACGAGAGTTCATGGGAATTCAGAAATAATATCTTATATGATATTTAACGGGATGCAAAACTGTCATCACATTTAATCCTTGTAATTTTATGAAGCAGCAGTGTACCCTCCTTAAAAATATGAAATCATCTTTGTAAAAGATAAGGAAATTGGGGTCCAGAGGAATCACTTTTCTTGATTGAGGTTGTACAGCTAGCTGGTAAGAACAAAGCTGACATTTTATTAATATTGTCATTCATTTATTCACTCATCAACTTTACAGACTTTATTGAGAGTCTTTATGTGCCAGCCACTTGCTAAGTTCTGTCCTATCCTCCAGTCTCATTGTTTAGTAGACCTAAAATCAGGTCTTTTAAGTTTATTAAGTTTTTCTCCCAGTTTCCCAGAGTCTTGAGATGAATCTAGAAGGATGGATAGAGGTTAGATGAGCACTGGTTGAGTGCTGAGTACTAGGTGAGAAGACATGTAAACAGAGCTATGGAGGTGAAAATTAGTATTGGGTGCATGTGTTAACAAGATTTTGAAAAAGGTGGTAAATGGTTCTGATAATCAGGGGCCTGCAAATTTTGAGTTTTGAGAGTCAGTAGAATAACCTCTTTATATAAGATGATGCAAGATATCTGAAGTCCTTGTGGGTCCCTGTGGCTGGATTGTGCTCACGTTCTGGTCAGATACAAGATTAGTCAGGACCTATAAATAGCAGCAGGCAAACACTGGATAAGGATTGGGAACACCTAGATTATAGTTTCAAATCCATTCCTTGCTAGCTGTGTGATGTTAAATAAATAACCTCGTTGAGCTTCAGCTTTTATATATGTAGGGAAAGTCCTCTGTATAGAGACTAGCACAGTAGATATTTGGTAGAATGTTTGTCTAATGAATATGTAAATTAACAGAGAAAGTAACATCTTCCCAACTTACTTTTGTTGTTTATTATAAGGATCAGTATTTGTGAAAATACTCTGTAATGGGATTTTCCAAGATTTTCAGATAATTGTTACTACTAACTTTTTTTGTCTATATTTTCCGTTTGTATTTTTGAAACAGCTGCTGGGCAAGGCCACATAGAGTGTTTGCAGTGGATAATTAAAATGGGAGCAGACAGTAATATTACAAACAAAGCAGGGGAGAAACCCAGCGATGTGGCTAAGAGGTATCCCTATGTGCTTTACTACTTTCTTCTGTTTTTAAACTTTTGTATATACTCTCTTATACTCAGAAAACTCTGAGGATTTAATGGAATTTTAGGACTCTGTCAAATACTGATGGAATGACAATTTTCAAGCTGAATTGACATTGGATGAGACATCAACTCTTCTCTCTAAAGTGATGATTTTCAATTGGGAGATAATATTGTCCCCTTTCCTGGGGGAGGGAGGGGATTTGGAAATGTGTGGAGGAGTGAGTGTCACAGTGATTGGAGACCAACACTGATATATAGTGAGGTCAGGTCCAGGAATGCTAAACATTCTACAGTACTTAAAACAGTGGTACACAATGGAGAGTTGTGTCCCACAAATGCTCATACTGTGTGAAATACTGTGTGATAAAAAGGAATAATCAATTTGGAGTCACATAGGTTTTGAAACAAATTTTGATGTTTATGTCTGAATTAAATATAACACCTAATATTGAACACCCCCTCATTCAGGTCAGGTCCTCAGGGAAAATTCAGTCAATCCATTTGTTCATTTGGTTGTTTTTCATTCAATTTCCTGCATACATAGTGTGTCCCTAGTGCTATGGTTAGTGTTAGGATTACAAAGATGAAAAAACACAGTCCTTCCCCTCAAGTTTGCAATCTTGTGAAGAGACAATGTACATAATAATAATTATTAACTATAATCATTATAACATATGTGTAAGATACAGTAAGAACTTAGGAGAAAAAGTACCCAGATCTTCCTATTTGAAAGTTGGGGGAGAGAAATGTTAACACAGATGATGGTAAGAGTTATGAAGGAACCTGAAGGGAGATGGAATTTATATAGAGGTCAGGGAAAAAGCTTTTTTTGGAGGAAGCAATGTTTATGCTGGTGCTTTAAGAAGGCAGAATTGTAAGATAGTACCTTGTGTGTTTGAGGAGGTGTATGTGGTTCAGAACTGCTTGAATCTAAGGTAGAAATGTGGGCTAAAAGTTGCAAATGAGGTTTGACAGGATGCCAGAACGTAATCATTCACTGAATTGCTCTGCAATTTTTGTGAGTTCATGTTCCTTAAAATTTTGAGGGATTTCTTTGAAGTCCCGGAGCATGGTTTTGCGGTTCCACATACCGAGGATCATAATCAACTCAGGCCCACTTTATTTTTATTTTGGAAGATGGCTTTTCCAAGATATAATTGGCATATGACAAAGTATGCATATTTGTATAGTACTAACTGATGAATTCTGATAAACGTATGTACCCGTGAAACCATTACCACCGTCAAGAGAGTGAATATATCCATCATCCTCAAAAGTCTCTTTGTGCTCCCTTTGTATCTCTCTCCTTCCACTGCTTTCTGCTTCCCCTTCCTCCAGCAGATGCAGATCTGCTTTCTGTCACTGTAGTTTAGTTTGCATTTCCTAGAGTACAGTGCAAACTCTTATAAATCTGGCGTCTTTCTCTCTGCATCATTATTTTGAGATTCTTTTATATGTATTGGTAGTTCATTTCTTTCTTATTGCTGAGTAATACTCCATTAGATGTAGAATTCCGTGGTATTCTAATAGTTCTATAATCCAGTAGCCTATCAATGGATATCTTGATTATATCCATTTGTTGTTTATTATGCATAAAGCTGCTTTAAACATTCACATACAGGTTTTTGTGTGAACATAAGTTTTTAGCTCACTTGGGTAAATACTTGGGAGTAGGATTGCCAGGTCATGTGCGAAGTTTGTGAGTATGTTTAATTTTATAAGAAGCTGCGAAAGTGCCTTCAAAAGTGATCAAACCAATTTGCATTCTCACTAGCAGTGAGTTTCTTTTGTTTTCTTTTTCTTGCAAGCATTTGATTCTGTTTATTCACCAGAGGAAAATGTACAAATGGCAAATATGCATTTAAAAAATGCTCAAAATCATTTACATTAGGAGAATGCAAATTAAAACCACAATGAGATTCCACTGTATACCTATTAGAATTTTGTAATTCATGCACCAAAATTTTAGGTGTATGTGTACTATTATAGAAATAACCTTGAATAAATTGTAAAAAAAAAAAATGTGGGGTGGGGGTGGTTCCTGGGTGGCTCAGTGGGTTAAGCATCTGACTCTTGATTTCAGCAGAGGTCATGATCTCACAGTTTGTGAGTTTGAGCTCCACACTGACAGTGCAGAGCCTGCTTGGGATTCTCCCTCTCTCAATCTCTCTCTCTCTCTCTCTCTCTCTCTCTCTCTGTCTGTCTCCCTCAACCCCTCCTCTTTCCCAACTTACATGCATGCATGCACGCTCTCTCTCAAAATAAACTAAAAAAAAAAAAAAAACAAATACACTTGAATCTGGCATAAAGCAAGTACTCAGTAAATGATAGCTGTTAAATTGCAACCTAGTAGTAGAGATAATGAATTCTGTTAACCTTACAACTTCCTCAAATATTTGTTAATGTTTGTAGTACCTGGTGAAAGGGGAGGACATATGTGTGCATATGGTTATGTAAGTATGTGGAAAAAAATAGGATTTGAGATTTTGTATTTAATGAGTTGTTCTCCATGTGATAAGAAGAAACATTAAGCACTTCAATTAGCATGACTGAGAAAAATATGCAGATTACATACAATCATGTCAGCTCCAAAACCTAGGGTATATTACTGGAAGCTTCATGGAGATGTGGGCAAGATCAAAGAAAATAGAAAACATGGATAGAAAAAGTCACTGTTTTTCCATTACATTTCAAAACCATGCCAAGTATTTTGGGTTGAGGAAGGATGAAAATTAAGGGGATACATATATATATATAGTTACCCTAAAACTGGAAACAGAACTAGTTCTGCAATCTAAATTAGGCCATCAAAAAAGGTAGTAAATATAGGTAACAAATAAGGTGGTTCTGGGCTTTCTATACAGTTGACCAGCTGTGTCTAGGGCACACCACATATTGTCTTGATATTGGGTCTCCTCTCCCATTTGGATTTTGCCAATACAGATTATGAAATAGCCTGTAATAGGACTGTTTGTCCTTAGTGTTCAGTAACTCTTTGAGCTGGTTGTATGTCAAATTGTCACTGACCTTCAGGTACAGTTGTGTTTTTTTGTATTTTTTTTTTAATGTTTATTTATTTTTGAGAGAGAGACAGAGACAGAGCACAAGCGGGGGAGGGGCAGAAAGACAGGGAGACACAGAATCTAAAGCAGGCTCCAGGCTCTGAGTTGTCAGCACAGAGCCTGATGCAGGGCTTGAACTCATGAATCATGAGATCATGACCTGAACTGAAGTTGGATGCTTAACTGACAGAGCCACCCAGGCACCCCCAGGTACAGTTTTGCTCCTTTACTGGTAGATGGGTTGGTGGCATAATGTACAGAGTGTAATCTGCTAAATTAAGTTCAAACTGTCGTTTCAGTTTGAAGAAGATTGTGGATCTTATTAATTTCTGATTCTTTCCCACAGGTTTGCCCATTTAGCGGCTGTAAAGCTATTAGAGGGGCTACAAAAATATGACTTGGATGATGAGAATGAAATTGATGAAAATGATACAAAGTTTTTCTTAAGACATGGTGTTGAGGGAAGCACTGATGCCAAGGATGATCTATGTCTCAGTGAGTTGGATAAGACAAATGCCAGAAGTAAGTGTGCCAACTCTGTTGATTTATTTTTTAAGAAATACCATAGCCAGTTTTTTTACCACAAATATGGAAATTATTCTAATTAACCATCTGCAAACAAAAATACTTTGATATTTTTGGGGGGAAGCCAGACTAGTACAAATGTTTGTGCTACGGGTTTGTGAACACATAGAGTGTAAGAGGGGTGCCTGGGTGGCTAAGTTGGTTAAGCATCCGAATCTTGGTTTTGACTCAGGTCATGATCTCACAGTTTGTGGCTCTGTCTGCACTAACAGCATGGAGCCTGCTTGGGATTCTCTCTCTCCCTCTCTCTCTGCTGACCACCCCCCCCCCCCATTCTCTCTCTCTCTCTCTCAAAGTAAATAAACGTTTAAAAAAAAGTAAGACATAATCTCTGTCCCTCAGGGAGGAAAAAGTTATAAGGAGGAAAAAATACTTAAGTGGGTCATAGGAAACAGGGAAGTAAACATCTCAATGATTTCCATGGTTAGTTGACAAATGATTTTTACAGATTAATAATAGGAAATATTTATTGAGTGTCTACTGTGTGCCAGACACTGTTGCACATATCGATGAAACAGTGAACAGCACAAAATCCCTGCCCTGCCAGCAAATTTCATTCTACTGGTGGTGGTGGTTGAGGGAAGGTGATGACTAGCTGATAAGAAAATAAGTACACAAAGAAAATAAGGTATAGTACTGCCAAAGATAAGATAACCAGTAGAGGAGGCCTCTCTGAGGAGGTGACATTTGACGAGAGACCTCTGAGTGATGAGGATGAGCCATATGAAGATCTTGGAAGAACATTCTAAGCAGAAGGAGCTGTGTGTGTAAAGGCTATGGGGTAGACTTGAGCTCAATAAGTGTGGCTGGAGTACAATTAGCAAGGAAGTGGTAACAGATAAAGTTGGGGATGTAAGCAGGGGCCCAGTCAAATTGTATAGGGCCTAATTAGGATTTTATGGGTTTTTAAAATTTTTAAATTTTTCTTATTTTAAATAGAAGCCACTGGTTGGGTTTGGGATGGGAATGATCTGATCTATGTTTACAAGTAGTATCACTCTAGCTGCTGGGTAGAGAGTAGACTGGGAGGTAGGGGAGAGCATAGCATTTCAGGTGGGTTATGAATGGGCAGGAAGAGAACATACTCACCTGCCAGTCTAAGGTTAGATGAAGTTTTTAATATAATTTAAATTTGCTAAGGACACCAAATTAAAATTGTACAAGAGCAGATGCAGAATGTCTGCACAGATTTCCTGGGCTCCAGGGGTCTCTGATGTGGACCTGGAACTACCAGTGATGCTACAAAGAAAGCTCCATTCTGGTTTTGCAGCCTTTTTTTTTTTTTTAATTTTATTTTTTATTTTTTATTTTTTACATCCAAGTTAGTTAGCATATAGTGCAACAATGATTTCAGGAGTAGATTCCTTAGTGCCTCTTACCCATTTAGCCCATCCCCCTTCCCACAACCCCCCCAGTAACCTTCTGTTTGTTCTCCATATTTAAGAGTCTCTTCTGTTTTGTCTCCCTCCCTGTTTTTATATTATTTTTGTTTCCCTTCCCTTATGTTCATCTGTTTTGTCTCTTAAAGTCTTCATATGAGGGAAGTCATATGATTTTTGTCTTTCTCTGACTAATTTCACTTAGCATAATACCCTCCAGTTCCATCCACGTAGTTGCAAATGGCAAATTTTCATTCTTTTTGATTGCCGAATAATACTCAGTTGTGTGTGTGTGTGTGTGTGTATATATATATATATAAATTGTATATATAATACATATTATACATATATATGTACATATTATACATATGTACAATATATATAAATAAATTGTATATATATATAAATAAATTGTGTATATATATATATAAAGATGATGTGGTATATATATATATACCACATCATCTTTATCCATTTATCCATCGATGGACATTTGGGCTCTTTCCATACTTTGGCTATTGTTGATAGTGCTATTATAAACATGAGGGTGCATGTGTCCCTTCGAAACAGCACACCTGTATTCCATGGATAAATGCCTAGTAGTGCCATTGCTGGGTGGTAGGGTAGTTCTATTTTTAGTGTTTTGAGGAACCTCCTACTGTTTTCCAGAGTGGCTGCACCAGCTTGCATTCCCATGCAGCCTTTTTTTTTTTTAAAGAATTTTTTTCTTAAGTTTGTTTATTTTTGATAGAGCATGACCGAGGGAGGGGCAGAGACAGAGGGAGACACAGAATCTAAAGCAGGCTCCAGGCTCCTTGCTGTCAGCACAGAGCCCGCTGTGGGACCCAAATCCATGAACCATGAGATCATGACCCGAGCTGAAGTCTGACGCTTAACCTACTGAGCCACCCAGGTGCTCCTTAAAGGAATTTCTTTTTTAAGTTTATTTATTTATTTTGAGAGCATGAGAGTGGGGGAGGGGCAGAGAGAAAAGGAAATAGAATCCTAAGTAGGCTCTGTACCATCAGCATGGAGCCCAACACGGGGCTTGAACCCATGAGCCATGGAGCCTGCTTGGCATATTCTCTCTCTCTCTTTCTCCGTCCCTCCTTCTCTCTCTCTCAAAAATAAATAAATTTTAAAAAAAGGGAGTAGAGCTTGGGCACTGAATTCAGACATTAGAATTTCACCACTCTTAGCTGTGTTAATCCTTGCACCTCAGTTTCCTCATCTATAAAAATGAGAATGTTATAATGTCATCCCCACAGAGTTAAAAAGATTAATACACTAGAGAATGGAATGTGCCTAGCCCTTAATAGAGGCTCAGTAAATGTCTGTTCCCTTCCTCTTGATCTGTAGAAAGTATTTTTGGTTTGTTGGGCAGGAAGAACTAGTTAGACCAAAACTACATTCTCTAAGGAAAATTTCTAACTCCCGTCTAGATTTTTAAAAATTAAAAATTAAAAAATTCTAATTGAAGTACAGTGGATGTGTAATATTAAATTAGTTTCAGGTGTACAACATAGTCAACAATTGTATATGTTATGAAATGCTCACCATGATGTGCATTACACTATTATTGACTATATTCCCTCTGCTTTACTTTTCATCCTGGTGACTTATTTACTTTAGAACTGGAACTTTGTGCTTCTTAATCCTAAACACCCATCTTCCCACCCCCCCTCCCCTTTGGCCACCACTAGTTCTCTGTATTTATGAGTCTGTTTCTCTCTTTGTTGTTTGTTTGCAGTTTGTGACAATGTGAATATACTTGGAGGGTATTACACTAAGTGAAAATAATCTGGACAGAGAAAGACAAATACCATATGATTTCACTTGTAAGTGGAATCTAAAAAACAAAAGAAATGAACAAAGAAATTAAAAAAATGTTGTTAAGAATTTCCAGAGCATTGTCAGGCAGATCATTACTCTCCAGGGTATGGTGAAAGCCTCTTCCCTGGCAGATGCAAGCAAGTGAAGACCTGAAGATGCTGATATCAGGGGCTCCCAACAAACAGTCCACCTAGATCACCCTGTAGTGAAGCTCAGAGTTAATGATCCCTTCAGAATTTCAGTAGCTTTATTGAGACATAATTCACATACCATTCAATTTACCATTGAGGTACATTCAAATTACCATTAAGGTACCCAGCTTAATGTTATTTAGTATATTCATAGATTTGTGCAACCATCACTATAGTAAATTTTTAAACATTCCCGTCACACCCAAAAGAAACCCCACATTTCTTAGTAGTCGTTCCCCTTTACTCGTGCTTTCTTCTCCCTTCCCCCCAGACCCCATCACTAGGTAACTAGTAATCCATTTTCTGTCTGTATAGATTTGCCTATTCAGGGTATTTCATATGAGTGGAATGATACATAAGTGGTCTTTTGAGACTGGCTTCTTACTCTTAGAACAATGTTTTCAAGGTTTATATATCCTGTAACGTGGATCAGTACTTCATTACTTTTCATTGCCAAATAGTGTTCTTGTATGGATACACTACATTTTATTATCCGTTCACCAGTTGATGGATGTTAGAGTTGTTTTCATATTTGGGCTATTAAGAATACTGTTGCTATGAACATTCATGTACATGTTTTTGTGTGTACATATTTTTTCATTTCTCTTGGGTATAAAACTAGGAGTTAGTTGGGACTGCTGAGTCATTTGGTAACTCCATGTTTAACATTCTGAGGAACTTCCAAACTGTTCTCCAAAATGGCTGCATCATTTAACATTCCCATCAACAATGTTTGAGGGTTCCATTTTCTCTACATCCTAGCCAATACTTGTTATTGTTTGATTGATTAAGGCTAGTCTATGAGTGTGAAGTGGGATCTCATTGTAGTTTCTTTTTTTACATTCTGTAATTGAAGTATAATTAACATACAATGTTTTCTTACTTTCAGGGATACAATATATATACTCGACAATTTTGTATATTGCTTACCATGATAAATGTAGTCACCATCTATAACTGTCAAACATTCTTATAATATCATTGATGATATTCCCTATTATACTTTTCACCTCTGTGACTTACTTATTTTATAACTTGAAGTTTGTACCTCTTGGTCCCCTTTATTTATTTCACCTACACACCCACTCACATACCATCTGGCAAACACCAGTTTGTTCACTGTATTTAAGTATCTGTTTTTGATAGAATCGGGGGGAAGATGGCAGTGTAGGAGGATGCTGGGCTCACCCTGTCCTGCTGATCACTTAGATTCCATCCACACCTGCCTAAATAACCCAGAAAACTGCCAGAATACTAGCAGAACGGATTCTCTGGAGCCAAGCGCAGATGAGAGGCCCACAGAAGAGGGTAGGAAGGGCGGAGAGGTGGTGCGCACTGCACGGACTGGCGGGAGGGAGCCGGGACAGAGGGGCAGCTCTCCGGCAAAGCAGAGCCCCCGAGTCTAGTTTGCAAAAGCGGAGGGGCCAGACCGAGTGTGTTCAGACAGCAAGCGGGACTTAACATCTGGAAGGTTATAAGTTAACAGCTCTGCTCAGAGAGCAGGAAGGCTGGAGGACAATGGGAGGGAGAGTTGTTGAGCCCCAGACGACAGAACTCAGCTTGGCGGAGAACAAAGGCACTCGCCAGTGCCATCTCCCTCGCTCATCCCCCAGCCAAAATCCCAAAGGGAACAAGTTCCTGCCAGGGAATTCGCTTGCACCGTGCAAACACCCAACACTGTGCTTCTGCGGATCCGTCCCTCCGGCAGCAGGTCTGATTCCTTCCCAGTGCCGCAGGGCCCCTCCCGAAGCGGATCTCTGAAGGATAAGCGAGCTGAGCCTGCCCCTCCCGTCCCTGTGCACCTTGCCGATCCACCCCAGCTAATACGCCAGATCCCCAGCACCATAAGCCTGGCAGTGTGCAAGTAGCCCAAACAGGCCACGCCACCCCACAGTGAATCCCCGCCCCTAGGAGAGGGAAAGAGAAGGCACACACCAGTCTGTGGCCCCAGTGGTGGGCTGGGGGCAGACATCAGGTCTGACTGCGGCCCCGCCCACCAACGCAAGTTATTCAAGACAGCACAGGGGAAATGCCCTGCAGTTCTGCACCACTGCAGGGACTATTCAAAATGACGAAACGGAAGAATTCCCCTCAAAAGAATTTCCAGGAAATAACAGCTAACGAACTGATCAAAAAGGATGTAAACAATATAACAGAAAGTGAATTTAGAATAATAGTCATAAAATTAATCGTTGGGCTTGAAAACAGTATAGAGGACAGCAGAGAATCTCTTGCTACAGAGATGAAGGGACTAAGGAGCAGCCAGGAGGAGCTAAAAAATGCTAAAAATGAGCTGCAGAATAAAATGGAGACAACCACAGCTCGGATTGAAGAGGCAGAGGAGAGAATAGGTAAACTAGAAGATAAAATTATGGAAAAAGAGGAAGCTGAGAAAAAGATTAAAAAATCCAGGAGTATGAGGGGAAAATTAGAGAACTAAGTGATGCACTGAAGAGAAATAATGTATGCATAATTGGTATTCCAGAGGAGGAAGAGAGAGGGAAAGGTGCTGAAGGTGTATTTGAAGAAATAATAGCTGAGAACTTCCCTGATCTGGGGAAGGAAAAAGGCATTGAAATCCAAGAGGCACAGAGAACTCCCTTCAGACGTAACTTGAATCCATCTGCACGACATATCATAGTGAAACTGGCAAAATACAAGGATAAAGAGAAAATTCTGAAAGCAGCAAGGGGTAAACGTGCCCTCACATATAAAGGGAGACCTATAAGACTCGTGACTGATCTCTCTTTTGAAACTTGGCAGGCCAGAAAGAATTGGCACGAGATTTTCAGGGTGCTAGACAGAAAAATATGCAGCCAAGAATCCTTTATCCAGCAAGTCTGTCATTTAGAATAGAAGGAGAGATAAAGGTCTTCCCAAAGAAACAAAAGCTGAAGGAATTCGTCACCACTAAACCAGGCCTACAAGAGATCCTAAGGGGGATCCTGTGAGATAAAGTACCAGAGACATCGCTACAAGCGTGAAACCTACAGACATCACAATGACTCTAAACCCGTATCTTTCTATAATAACACTGAACGTAAATGGACTAAATGCACCAACCAAAAGACATAGGGTATCAGAATGGATAAAAAAACAAGACCCATCTATTTGCTGTCTACAAGAGACTCATTTTAGACCTGAGGACACTTTCAGATTGAAAGTGAGAATGGAGAACTATCTATCATGCTACTGAAAGTCAAAAGAAAGCTGGAGTAGCCATACTTATATCAAACAAACTAGACTTTAAATTAAAGGTTGTAACAAGAGATGAAGAAGGGCATTATATAATAATTACAGGGTCTATCCATCAGGAAGAGCTAACAATTATAAATGTCTATGCACCAAATATGGGAGCCCCCAAATATATAAAACAATTACTCATAAACATAAGCAACCTTATTGATAAGAATGTGGTCATTGCAGGGGACTTTAACACTCCACTTACAGAAATGGATAGATCATCTAGACACACGGTCAATAAGGAAACAAGGGCCCTGAATGATACATTGGATCAGATGGACTTGACAGATATATTTAGAACTCTGCATCCCAAAGCAACAGAATATACTTTCTTCTCGAGTGCACATGGAACATTCTCCCAGATAGATCACATACTGGGTCACAAAACAGCCCTTCATAAGTATACAAGAATTGAGATCATACCATGCATACGTTCAGACCACAATGCTATGAAGCTTGAAATCAACCACAGGAAAAAGTCTGGAAAACCTCCAAAAGGATGGAGGTTAAAGAACACCCTACTAAAGAATGAATGGGTCAACCAAGCAATTAGAGAAGAAATTAAAAAATACATGGAAACAAACGAAAATGAAAATACAACAATCCAAATGCTTTGGGATGCAGCGAAGGCAGTCCTGAGAGGAAAGTACATTGCAATCCAGGCCTATCTCAAGAAACAAGAAAAATACCAAATGCAAAATCTAACAGCACACCTAAAGGAAATAGAAGCAGAACAGCAAAGACAGCCTAAACCCAGCAGAAGAAGAGAAATAATAAAGATCAGAGCAGAAATAAACAATATAGAATCTAAAAAAAAATGTAGAGCAGATCAACGAAACCAAGAGTTGGTTTTATGAAAAAATAAAATTGACAAACCTCTAGCCAGGCTTCTCAAAAAGAAAAGGGAGATGACCCAAATAGATAAAATCATGAATGAAAATGGAATTATTACAACCAATCCCTCAGAGATACAAGCAATTATCAGGGAATACTATGAAAAATTATATGCCAAAAAACTGGACAACCTGGAAGAAATGGACAAATTCCTAAACACCCACACTCTTCCAAACTCAATCAGGAGGAAATAGAAAGCTTGAACAGACCCATAACCAGCGAAGAAATTGAATCAGTTATCAAAAATCTCCCAACAAATAAGAGTCCAGGACCAGATGGCTTCCCAGTGGAATTCTACCAGACGTTTAAAGCAGAGATAATACCTATCCTTCTCAAGCTATTCCAAAAAATAGAAAGGGAAGGAAAACTTCCAGACTCATTCTATGCAGCCAGTATTACTTTGATTCCTAAACCAGACAGAGACCCAGTTAAAAAAGAGAACTACAGGCCAATATCCCTGATGAATATGGATGCAAAAATTCTCAGTAAGATACTAGCAAATCGAATTCAACAGCATATAAAAAGAATTATTCACCATGATCAAGTGGGATTCATTCCTGGGCTGCAGGGCTAGTTCAACATTCGTAAATCAATCAACGTGATACATCACATTAACAAAAAAAAAAGAGAAGAACCATATGATCCTGTCAATCGATGCAGAAAAGGCCTTTGACAAAATCCAGCACCCTTTCTTGATAAAAACCCTCGAGAAAGTTGGGATAGAAGGAACATACTTAAACATCATAAAAGCCATTTATGAAAAGCCCACAGCTAACATCATCCTCAATGGAGAAAAACCGAGAGCTTTTTTCCCTGAGATCAGGAACACGACAGGGATGTCCACTCTCACCGCTGTTGTTTAACATAGTGTTGGAAGTTCTAGCATCAGCAATCAGACAACAAAAGGAAATCAAAGGCATCAAAATTGGCAAAGATGAAGTTAAGCTTTCACTTTTTGCAGATGACATGATATTATACATGGAAAATCCTATAGACTCCACCAAAAGTCTGCTAGAAGTGATACATGAATTCAGCAAAGTGGCAGAATACAAAATCAATGTAAAGAAATCAGTTGAATTCTTATACACTAATAATGAAGCAACAGAAAGACAAATAAAGAAACTGATCCCATTCACCAAGAATTGCACCAAGAAGCATAAAATACCTAGGAATAAATCTAACCAAAGATGTAAAGGATCTGTATGCTGAAAACTATAGAAAGCTTATGAAGGAAATTGAAGAAGATATAAAGAAATGGAAAAACATTCCGTGCTCATGGATTGGAAGAATAAATATTGTCAATATGTCAATAATACCCAAAGCTATCTACACATTCAATGCAGTCCCAATCAAAATTGCACCAGCATTCTTCTCGAAGCTAGAACAAGCAATCCTAAAATTCATATGGAACCACACAAGGCCCCGAATAGCCAAAGTAATTTTGAAGAAGACCACCAAAGCAGGAGGCATCACAATCCCAGACTTTAGCCTCTACTACAAAGCTGTCATCATCAAGACAGCATGGTATTGGCACAAAAACAGACACATAGACCAATGGAATAGAATTAAAACCCTAGAACTAGACCAACAAACGTATGGCCAACTAATCTTTGACAAAGCAGGAAAGAATATCCAATGGAAAAAAGACAGTCTCTTTAACAAATGGTGCTGGGAGAACTGGACAGCAACATGCAGAAGGTTGAAACTAGACCACTTTCTCACACCATTCACAAAAATAAACTCAAAATGGATAAAGGACCTGAATGTGAGACAGGAAACCATCAAAACCCTAGAGGAGAAAGCAGGAAAAGACCTCTCTGACCTCAGCCTTAGCAATCTCTTACTCGATACATCCCCAAAGGCAAGGGAATTAAAAGCAAAAATGAGCTACTGGGACCTCATGAAGATAAAAAGCTTCTGCACAGCAAAGGAAACAATCAACAAAACTAAAAGGCAACCAAAGGAATGGGAAAAGATATTTGCAAATGGCATATCGGACAAAGGGCTAGTATCCAAAATCTGTAAAGAGCTCACCAAACTCCACACCCAAAAAACAAATAATCCAGTGAAGAAATGGGCAGAAAACATGAATAGACACTTCTCTAAAGAAGACATCCATATGGCCAACAGCCATATGAAAAGACGCTCAACGTCGCTCCTCATCAGGGAAATACAAATCAAAACCACACTCAGGTATCACCTCACGCCAGTCAGAGTGGGCAAAAGGAACAAATCAGGAGACTATAAATGCTGGAGAGGATGTAGAGAAACGGGAACCTTCTTGCACTGTTGGTGGCAATGCAAATTGGTGCAGCCACTCTGGAAAACAGTGTGGAGGTTCCTCAAAAAATTAAAAATAGACCTACCCTATGACCCAGCAATAGCACTGCTAGGAATTTACCCAAGGGATACAGGAGTACTGATGCATAGGGCCACTTGTACCCCAATGTTTATAGCAGAACTCTTAACAATAGCCAAATTAATGGAAAGAGCCTAAATGTCCATCAACTGATGAGTGGATAAAGAAATTGTGGTTTATATACACAATGGAATACTACGTGGCAATGAGAAAGAATGAAATATGGCCCTTTGTAGCAGCGTGGATGGAACTGGAGAGTGTTATGCTAAGTGAAATAAGCCATACAGAGAAAGACAGATGCCATATGTTTTCACTCTTATGTGGATCCTGAGAAACTTAACAGAAACCCATGGGGGAGAGGAAGGAAAAAAAAAAAAAAAAGGTTAGCGTGGGAGAGAGCCAAAGCATTAGAGACTCTTAAAAACTGAGAACAAACTGAGGGTTGATGGGGGGTGGGTGATGGGTATTGAGGAGGGCACCTGTTGGGATGAGCACTGGGTGTTGTATGGAAACCAATTTGACAATAAATTTCATATATTGAAAAAAAATTATGAATGCAAAAAAATGTAAAAAAATCTGTTTTTTTCCCCTCTATATTTAAGAATCTGTTTTTGTTCATTTGTTTTGGTTTTTAGATTTCAAAACTAAAATCATATGGCATTTGTCTTTCTCTGACTTATTTCACTTTAGCATACTACTCTCTAGGTCCATTCATGTCACAAATGGTAAGATCTTACTCCTTTTTATGGCTGAGTAATATCTCATTGTATATGTAAATTATACCTTTATCCATTCATCAGTGGACACTTAGGCTTCCATATCTTGGCTATTTTAAATAAGGCTGCAACATACACAGTGGTGCATATATCTTTTAATTAGTGTTTTTGTTTTCTTTGGGTAAATATCCAGTAGTGGAATTACTAGATTCTATGGTATTTCTATTAATGTTTTGAGGAACCTCCATACTGTTTTCCACAGTGGGTGCACCAATTCACAGTCCCACCAACAGTGCACAAAGGTTCCCTTTTCTCCACATTCTGTCAACACTTGTTATTATTTGTCTTTTAAGTACTAGTCATTTTGACAGGTATGAGCTGATATCTCATTGTGGTTTTGATTTGCATTTCTCTGATGATTATTGATTTTGAGCTTTGCCAACCATTTGTCTTCTCTTGAAAAATACCTATTCAGATCTTCTGTGTGTTTTTAAATCAGATTTTTAATCAGAGCTTTATAAGTTCTTTATATAGTTTAGATATTAACCCTTTATTAGATATATCATTTGCAAATATCCTTTTTACTAGGTTGTCTTTTTATTTTGTTTATGGTTTACTTCACTGTGCAGAGGTTTTTATTTTGATGTAGTCATAATAGTTTATCTTTGCTTTTGTTTCCCTTGCCTTAGGAGACCTATCCATAAATATGTTGCTAAGACTGATGTCAAAGAAATTACTATGCTGCATTTTTTTTAGGAGTTTTATGGTTTTATTTAGGTCTTTAATACACTTTGAGTTTTTGTATATGGTATACTAAAGTGGTCCAGTTTCATTCTGTTGCATGTAGCTATCCAGTTTTCCCAACACCATTTATTGAAAAGAATGCCTTTTCCCTTATTGTGTATTCTTTATTTCTTTGTTTTAGATTAATTAATTGACCATAAAAACATGGATTTATTTCTGGGCTTTCCATTCTGTTCTATTGATCTCTGTGTCTGTTTTTGTGCCAGTTCTGATTTCTACAGTTTAGTAGTTTATCTTGAAATCTAGGATTCTGATACCTCCCGCTTTGTTCTTGTTTCTCAAGATTGCTTTGGCTACTCAGGATCTTATGTACTTACATACAAATTTTAGGGGTATTTGTTCTAGTTCTGTGAAGAATACTATTTGTGTTTTGATAGGGATTGCTTTGAGTCTATGGATTGCTACGGGTAGTATGGGTGTGATAGCCAGATTAATTCTTCTGCTCCATGAGCGTGGTATGTCTTAACATTTGTTTGTGTCATCTCAATTTCTTTCATCACATAGTTTTCAGTCTTTTACCTCCTTGGTTAAGTTTATTCCTAGATATTTTATTCTTTTTTGGTTGTAAATGGAATTGTTTTCTTAATTTCTCTTGCTGCCACTTTATTGTTAATGTATAGAAATGGAACTGATTTCTGGGAATTAATTTTGTATTCTGCAACTTTATTCCTTTCTTTTTTTTTGAGAGAGACCAGGAGTGTGCACACATGTGGGTGCCTGTACATGTATGCAAGCAGGGAAGGGGTAGAAAGAGGAGAGAGACTCTTAAGCAGGCTCTGTATCCACTGTGGAGCTCAACCCAGGCTGGATCACAGGACTGTGAGATCATGACCTGAGCTCAAATCAAGAGTTGGATGTTTAACCAGCTGAGCCATACAGGCACCCCTGCAACTTTTCTGAATTCATTTATTAATTACAATATTTTTTGATAGTCTGTAGGATTTTCTATGTATGGTATCATGTCATCTGTAAGTAGTGACAGTTTAACTTCTCCCTTAATCAATTTGGATGCCTTTAATTATTTTGTTGTCTGATTTCTCTGGCTAGTACTATGTTGAATTAAAACAGTGAGAATGGACATCCTCATCTTATTCTTGATCTTAGAGGGAAGGCCCTGAGTTTTTCACCATTGACTGGTGAGCTAGGAGTTAGTCATATATGGCTTTTATTGTATTTAGGTTTGTTCCCTCTATACCTGTTTTATTGAGAGTTTTTAAAATCATGAACAGATGTTGAATTTTGTCAAATGCTTTTTCTGCATTTATTGAGATGACCATATGCTTTTTATCCCTTGTTTTGTTGATGTGGTGTGTCATGTTGCTTGATTTGCAAATATTGAACCACCCTTGCATCCCAGAATAAATCCCACTTATCATGGTGAATGATACTTTTAATGTATTGTTCAATGTGGCTTGCTAATATTTTGTTAAGAATTTTTGCATCTATGTTTATCAGAGATGTGGGCCTGTAGTTTTTGTTGTTGTTGTTGTTGGTGGTGGTGGTGGTTGTTTGTTTTTTGCAGTGTTTCTTTTTTGTTTTGGTGTCAGGGTAATGCTGGCTTTGTTGAATGTGCTTGGAAGTTTTTCTTCCCTCTATTTTTGGGAACAGTTGGAGGAGAATAGGCATTAACTCGTATTTAAATGTTTAGTAGACTTTAACTGTGACTCCATCTGGTACTGGCCTTTTGCTTATTGGGAGTTTTTTGATTACCATTTCAGTTTTATTACTAGTATTTGGTCTGTTCAGATTTTCTGTTTCTTCCTGATTTAGTTTTTTTTTTTTAATATTTATTTTTATTTTGAGAGAGAGATAGAGATAAAGATATAGAGATGAGAGAAAAAGAGAGAGAGAGAATGAGCCTAGAAGGGGTTGAGAGAAGGAGAGAGAGAATCCCAAGTAGGCTCCATGCTGTCAGCACAGAGTCCCATGTGGGGCTCGATCTAACCAACTATGAGGTCATGACCTGAGCTGAAATTAAGAGCCGCATCCTTAGCTGACAGAGCCACCCAGGCTGTTTTCTTCCTGATTCAGTTTTGAAAGTTTGTATGTTTCAACAAATTTATCCATTTCTTCTAGGTACTTTGCTGGCATGTAATTTTTTGTAGTATTCTATTATATTCCTTTATATTCCTGTGGTGTTGGTTACTGTTACTTCTCCCCTTTCATTTCAAATATTACTTGTGTCCTCTTTTTTTTTTTTTTTGATGAGTCTGGCTAAAGGTTTATCAATTTTACCTTTTCAGAGAACCAGCTCTTGGTTTCATTAATTTTTTCAATTTTTTTTAAACTTTCTGTTTCATTTATTTCTGCACCAATATTTATTGTTTCCTTCTGTGTACTAACTTTGGGCTTTGTTTTTTTTCTAGTTCTTTTAGGCACATAGTTAGATTTTTTATTTGTTTTTCCAGTTTCTTGAAGTAGACTTGTTTCACCATGAATCTCCTTTTTAGAATTGCTTTTGCTGCATCCCAAAGATTTTTGACTGTTGTGTTTTCATTTTCATTTGTCTCCTTTTTTTTTCTTTTTAAATTTCCTCTTTTATTTGTTGACCTGTTTGTAGTTTTGTAACATACTGTTTAGCCTACATGTGTTTGTGTTTTTTTCCAGTTTTTTTCTTGGGATTTGTTTTTAGTTTCATAATGTTATGGTTGAAAAAGATGATGTGATTTCAGTCTTCTTAAATGTATTGAGACTTGTTTTGTGGCCTAATATGATCTATCCTGCAAAATGTTCCATGTGCACTTGAAAAGAATGTGTATTCTGTTGTTTTTGGAAAGAATGTTTTGTATAAACCTGCTAAGTCCATTTAGCCTAATGTGTCATTGAAAGACAGTGTTTTCTTACTGATTTTCATCCTGAATGATCTATCTATTGATGTAAGTGGGGTTTTAAAGTCCTCTACTCTTAGGAGTACCTGGCTGGCTCAGTTGGTAGAGTATCCAACTCTTGATCTCAGGGTCATGAGTTCAAGTCCTATGTTGGGCATGGAGGCTACTTAAAAAAATCCTCTGCTCTTACTGTATTACATCTGTCCCTTATATCTGTTAATATTTGCTTTCTGTATTTAGCTGCTGAAATGTTGGGTGCCCAGATACTTACATTTATTATATCCTCTTGACCTGTATTGACCTGTGAATTATCATGTAATGCCCTTGTTTTTCTCTTGTTATGGTCTTTATTTTTTGAGAGAGAGCAAGAGAGCATGTGCATCAATGGGGGCGGGGCAGAGAGAGAGGGAGAGAGAATCCCAAGCAGGCTCTGCACTGTCAGCACAGAGCCCAACATGGATTTCATCGTGTGAACTGTGAGATCATGACCTGGGCCGAAATCAAGAGTTGGACGCTTAACTGAGCCACCAAGAAGGCCCAAGAGTCCGTTTCTTGGTTTCACTCTCTTTTTACCCCCTTTGCTTGTTTGTTTTATAAATTACACATATGAATGAAACCATATGGTATTTGTCTTTCTCTGATTTACTTCACTTAGCAGTATACTCTAGCTCCATTTATGTTGCAGATGGCAAGATTTCATTGATTTCAATGATTAAATAATATTCCATTGTGTGTGTGTGTGTGTGTGTATACATACATATACATACTACATCATCTTTATCCATTTATCAATTGATGGACACTTGGGCTGTTTCCATAATTTTGCTATTGTATGTAATGCTGCTATAAATATAGGATGACATGTATTCCTTTGAATTAGTATTTTTCTATTCTTTAGGTAAATATCCAGTAGTCTGATTGCTGGATTGTAGGGTAGTTCTGTTTTTAACTTTTTGAGGAATCACAATACTGTTTTCCACAGTGGCTGTATCAGTGCACATTCCCACTAACAGTGCACGAGGCCTCACCTTTCTCTATATCCTTGCCATCCTTGTTTCTTGTGTTGTTGATTTTAGCCATTCTGACAGGTGTGAGGTGATATCTCATTGTAGTTTTGATTTGTATTACCCTGATCAGTTTCATGTTTCTGTTGGCCATCTGTATGTCTTGTTTGGAACGATGTCTATGCATGTCTTCTTCCATTTAAAAAACAAGGTTTATTTATTTATTTATTTTTGAGAGAGAAAGAGAGCAGAAGCCAGGGAGAGGTGGAGAGAGGAGACACAGAATCTGAAGCAGGCTCCAGGCTCTGAGCTGTCAGAACAGAGCCCAATGAGGGGCTCAAACCTACGAACTATGAGATCATGACCTGAGCCGAAGTCAGACTCTTAACCAACTGAGCAGGCACCCCTCTGCTGCCCATTTTTTAAATTGGATTATTCATTTTTTGAGTGTTGAGTTTTATAAGTTCTTTATATATTTTGATACTAACCCTTTATCAGATAGATATGTCGTCTACAGATATCTTCTCCCATTCTGTAGGTTGCTTTTAGTTTTGTTGATTGTTTCCTTTGCTGTGCAGAAGCCAGTGCCCAAAGTTTATTTTTGCTCTGTGAACCTTGCCTCAGGAGACATATTTAGAGGGAGGTTGCTATGGCTGACGTCAAAGAGTTTACTGCCGGTGTTCTAGGATTTTTATGGTTTCAGGTCTCATATTTAGGTCTTTAATCCATTTTGAATTTATTTTTGTGCATGGTGTTAGAAAGTGGCACAGTTTCATTCTTTTGCCTGTTGCTGTCCAGTTTTCCCAGCACCATTTGTTGAAGAGACATTCTTTTTCTCAGTGGATAGTCTTATTTTGTTGAAGATGAATTGACCGTATAGTGGGTTCATTTCTCCGTTTTCAATTCTGTTCCATTGATCTGTGTGTCTATTATTGTGCCAGTACCATACTGTTTTGATCCCTATAGCTTTGTAATATAACTTGATGTCCAGAATTATGACGCCTCCAGCTTTACTTTTCTTTTTCAAGATTACTTTGGGTATTCAGGGTCTTTTGTGGTTCCATACAAGTTTTAGGATTGTTCTAGTTCTATGAAAAATACTGCTGGAATTTTGATAGAGATGACATTAAATGTGTAGATTGCTTCAGGTAGTACAGACATTTTAACATACTTTAACAATATTCCATGAACATGGAATGTCTTTTCTTTATGTCATCTTCAATTTCCTTCATTAATGTTTTGTAGTTTGCAGAGTACAGGTCTTTCATCTCTTTGGTCAGGTTTATTCCTAGGTATCTTATACTTTTTGTGTGCAATTGTAAATGGGATCCTTTCCTTAATTTCTCTTTCTGATGTTTCATTATTGGTGTAAGAGAAATGCCACAGACTTCTGTACGTTGATTTAGTAACCTGTGACTTTACTAACTTGGGGTATCATTTCTAGTAATTTTTTAGTGGAGTTTTTTGGGTTTTCTATATATATATATATATATATATATATATATATAGTATCATGCCATTTGCAAATAATGAAAGGTTTACTTATTTCTTACCAAGTTAGATGCCATTTGTTTTTTTTATTATTTTTAGGGTGTACTTATGAATTTATTCAGAATTCAGCACTTATAGACAAAGATAAATGAAAACTAATAATAGAATAACTAGTACTCTATAGCAATACTATCCAGGGTAGTAGTCACTAGACACAGGTGACCATATTGAATAACGCACATAAAGAACATTTTTACATCATCATGAAAAGGTTTTTTTGGACAACACTGCTATACAAATAATAGATGATAAAATGAGACTTTCAAATATCCATAAACCAGAATGGAAAGATTGGTGGAGAAGCAATATTTGAGCAAGTGATTCTGAGCCTTTTGTTATCCTCAGTCTTTTTTTTTTTTTTTAAAGTTTATTTATTTTGAGAGAGTACAAGCAGGGGAGAGGCAGAGAGAGAAGGAAAAAAGAGAGAATCCCTGGTAGGCTCTATACTGTCAGCACAGAGCTTGATGCGGGGCTCAAACTCAGTAACTGCAAGATCATGACCTGAACTGAAATCAAGAGTTAGATGCTTAACCAACTGAGCCACCTAGGTGCCGCTAAATGCTTTTTAGGTTTTGTTGTTGTTGTCTGATTGCTGTGCCTAGGCTTCCAGTACTATATTGAATAAAGGTGGTGAGAGTGGACATTCCTGCCTTGTTTTTGACTTTAGAGGAAAAGCTCTCAGTTTTTCCCCATTTAGGATGATATTAGCTGTGGGTTTTTCATATGTGGCCTTTATTATGTAGAGGTATGTTCTCGCTAAACGTACTTTGTTGAAAGTTTTTATCATGAATCGATGTTGTATTTTGTCAATGGTTTTTTCTGCATCAAAATGATCTTATGGTTCTTATCCTTTTATTAATCTATCATGCTAATTGATTGTGAATATTGAACCACCTGTATAACCCAGGAATAAATCCCATGGATTCAGTTTGCTAGTATTTTGTTGAGGTTTTCTTTATCTGTGTTCATCAGAGGTATTGGCCTGTAGTTATCTTTTTTTTGTGGTGTCTTTATCTGGTTTTGGTATCAGGCTAATGCTGGCCTCATAGAATGAATTGACAAGTTTTCTTCCCTCTTCTGTTTTTTTGAATAGTTCGAGAAGAATAGGCATTAACTCTTCTTTAAATGTTTGGTAGAATTTGCCTCTTAAGCCATCTGGGTCCTGGACTTCGTTTTTTGGGAGTTTTTTGACAACTGATTCAATTTCTTTGCTATCAATCTGTCCAAATTATCTATTTCTTCCTGTTTCAGTTTTGATAATGCATTTATTTCTTGGAATTTATTCATTTCTTATAGGTTGTCCAGTTTGTTGGCATATAGTTTTTCATAGTATTCTCGTATAATTGTTTGTAGTTCTGTGGTGTTGGTTGTTATTTTTTTCCTCTCTCATTTGTGATGTTGTTACTTTCTCTTTTTGCTAAGTCTGGCGAGAGGTTTATCAATTAATTTTTTAAAGAAACAGCTGGTTTTATTGATCTTTTCTATTGTTTTTTTTTTTTTAGTTTCTATATCATTTATTTCTGTTTTGATTCTTATTTCTTCTTTCTCTTGGCTTAAGGCATCATTTGTTGTTCTTTTTCTAGCTCCTTTAGGTATAAGGTTAGGTTGTTCATTTGAGATTTTTCTTGCTTCTTGAGGTAGACTTGTATTGCTATACTCCTCCCTCTTAGAACTGCTTTTGCTACATCCCAAAGATTTTGGATCATTGTGTTTTATTTTCATTTGTTTCCATGCATTTTTTAGTTTATTCTTTGATGTCCTCATTGCCTCATTCATTGTTGAGTAGCATGCTGTTTAGACTTTGGCTGGCTGACTGGAACTTTGGCTGAATGGAGGTCCTGGAGCACTCTGTGCTGGGGCTCTCCTGGTGTCATGGCCAGAGCAGAGGTTGGTGTAGGTGGGGGCATTCTTAGGGCTGTGCATGCAGAGGGCACCCTGGCTGGACAGCTGAAGCTGAAGTGAATATGGCTCAGGGCTCTGTGCATTGAAGGCACCTTGGCAGGATAGCTAGAGCTGAAATGGGTACAAATCAGAGTGTCCCAAAGTGCTTAATTCAGAGGGTTCCCTGCTGATTGGCTAGAGTTGGGGTAGTTGCAGGCCGGGGGTTCCTTGTGCTATGCTGGGGATGCTCTGGCAAGTTATCTGGAGCCAATATGGTATGGACCTCAATGTTGCATGGCACTTTGAGCCTGTGTCACCTTGGCAAGATGGCTGGAACTATTGTGAGTGGAGACCAGAGGGTCCCAGTGTGCACCTCACTGAGGCCTGCCTTGGTGGAACTGATGGGGCTGTTGTGGGCTAGGGGCCCCAGGATTACTGAGGGGATAGGCTGGCTATGGACATCAGACCCTGCATCTATCTGTGCTATCAGGGTAGAGTGGGAACATGAACTGTGCAGCTCGCCAGCCCTTCTGATTCAGAGAGAGTTCCAACAGCTCCCCTGTTGTTTGGCAGGGTTCTAATGGTGGTTCCTTTATATTCTAGTTGCCCCTTTAAACTCTGGCTTTTTTTTCTGTGCCTCTGGGCAGATGAATCTGCTCATGGTCCCTTCCTACTGTAATTTACAACATCGGGAGTGGGAGTTCCCTTCATTACCATGTCTCTGTTTCTCTTGCTGTTTTCTATGTGGTCTCTTCATCTTTTCTTGTGCAGAAGCTGCTCAGTCAGCCCTCATTTCTTATTCAGAAGCAACTGCTCTATAAATAGGTATAGATTTGATATGTCTGTTGGACTGAAATCTTGCAGAAGCTTTTAATTTTGATAAAGTTCAATTATCTACTTTTTATTTTCTTGTTTGTACTGAAATTAATTTTTGGTGATTCTTTTGGGAAGTAGCATGAACTTAGAGCCTCAGAGAATGAGTAGGTGATTTGTAGACTTTCAATTTACTTCTGAAATTATTTGAGTAAGAGATATTTGTAAGGGGATCATTGTCAGTGAATCACAACATTTTGCAAAGATGTTTTAGGACAGACCAAGAATGTGACTAGAACCATTTCCTACTGTGGTGTGTTTGATACAAATGCAGTCTTAAAACTCTTGCCGTACAGTGAAGCTCACTGGTACCTAGCTGGCGTGCTTGTAGCTAGTGAAGTTATGAAACCATGGGCTTTTTTCTCGTCCTTATTTAATTTTATTCCAGAACAAAACCTGAAGGACAAGACGACCTCTTCTTGGGACACTGCATTTTGCCAGAGCACCTGTAGGGGACTGATTGGATTTCTTGACATAGACAATTCCTGGGACTGAGCCTCAATTTAGAGCATTCTTTAGTAAATTATATTTAGGACTATGGCATCATAGAACCCTATACCCATTTGAAGTTTGGCTCTTGACTCAACATTGCTGTCACATGTCATCCAGCATCCACTGAGTCACCTTCAGTGACAAGACACTCATTGTTTTCCAGGGATCCCATTTTCATCTGACAGCATTCTTGTGAGGATTAAAATGTGTAAGGAACTTAATGTAATGTCTTGCACATCACAGGCACTCCAGAAATACATAATAGCTCTTACTGTTTTTGTTGACAAGTTTCTCCTTGTTGAGTTAAAAATCTCTCTTCCTGGAGCTAATCTCATTTAATCCTAGCTCTTAACTCTGATGACCCCATAGAACAGCTCTTTTAAAACATAGCCTTTGGATATTAAAGAATTCTTATATGAGCTAAATAGCCACAGTTCTTTTAATCTTCTTTAACTTCTCTTTTCTTAAATTCTACTTGTTGCTGCTGGTTATCATGGTTCCCAAACCTGTCTGCCCATCAACATTGTCTGAGGGGCTTAGTACCAGTACCTGAAGTTGTAAGTCTGGTATGAGACACAAACACATACATTTTTAAAGAGACCCTTATTCTGATGTATGTAGCTTGGAACCTGCAGCTCTATAACCTATTGAGAGAGAAATCCGCGTGTTAAGTGTTAGGGAGAAGAGGCTGTGACTTGCTAACCTGGTCCCATAAAGCAGGGTTTTTCAACTTCTGCACTATTGATCTTTTGGACCAGATGCTTATTTGTTGAGGGAGATTTTCCTGTGCATTTTAAGATTTTAGTTTCATCCCATGCCTCTAGCTGCCAACAGTCTGTTACTTTCCAAGTATGACGAGCAAAAATGGCCTTTGGAGGAGACAATCACCCAAGGTTAAGAACCACTGCCACAAGGATAGAAAACTCAGTTTGGGGGGCGTGTGAGTGGCTCAGTTGGTTACGTGTCCAACTTCGGCTCAGGTCATGGTCTTGCGGTTTGTGAGTTGGAGTCCTGCTTCGGGCTCTGTGCTGACAGCAGAGAGCTTGGAGCCTGCTTCAGATTCTGTGTCTCCCTCTCTCTCTGCCCCTTCCCTACTCACACTGTCCCTCTCTCTCTCTCTCTCTTAAAAATAAACATTAGAAAACAAAATTAAAAAAAAGTTTTGGTAGTTGGATAATAGCTAAAAGCAGCTTTCAAAACTTCCTTCCCTCAGTATTCTCTTGCTTAAATAGATATTATAAGTGACTAATGATAAAATTAGGGGTCTGGGGCTCCTGGGTGGCTCCGTCTGTTAAGTGCCTGACTCTTGATTTCAGCTCAGGTCATGATCTCATGGTTCATGGGATTGAAACCCACATGAGGCTCCTTGCTGACAGTGTGTACCCTGCTTAGGATTCTCTCTCTCCCTCTCTCTCTCTGCCCCTCCCCTGCTTGTGTGCTCTCGCTCTCTCAAAATAAAGAAATACACTTAAAAAAAAATTGGGGGGCTGGGTTAGATCTGGTTTATTTTAAATCAAGCATATTTCAGTTTTTCTAATTTTCTTACATATAGTAGATTGTGCATGGTCTTGAAATACACCACTAATCCTAAGAAACCAGGGTGTTTTTTAAGCCTTCCTGTTTGTAGTATTAATAACCATAGCAATTTGATACATCCTCCCATAGCAAGAAAAGGATCCTCAATTCAGGTATTTCACTGCTTGTTCACCCTAATCTTCTGTTACTGATATTTATCCTCTATGTGTATGCCATCTTCCCCTCACCCCCTTCCCCAGAGCGTTGAGGCACTGGCTCTCAAAGAAGCATGTTTCAGGACCAGCATCCTGTGAACACATGAGCTGTTATCTGTCTAAACAAGGTTCCTATTCAACTTTGTCTTGCAGTGAGAGCTTATAAGAAAATTGTTGAATTGAGACACATGCTGGAAATTGCTGAGAGCAACTATAAACACTTGGGAGGGATAACAGAAGAAGATCTAAAGCAGAAGAAAGAACAGCTTGAGTCAGAAAAGTAATGTCCTCCGAACTATTATGGTTTGCTTTTAGTTACCTTTCTAAATGCTGTGTAAGGGTTTGTTGACAACCTGTTTTTCCATCCTCACCAAAGGGTGTAAGGTTCCAGCCAGTTTTTCTCTTAAGCCCCCAGATGGAGAAGATGTTAAGATGATTTTTGGTTGTGGTAAAATACACATAACATGGAATGTATCATCTTAACCATTTCTAAGGGTACAATTCAGTGGTGTTAAGTACTTTCACAGTTTTGCACAACCGATCTCCTGAACTCTTTTCATCTTGTAAAACTGCAACTCTATTTTTTTGAGACCACACCTACTTTGAGCTTATCAACCAACAGTCTCTACCTGTTCCTGTCAAATTGGACTGATTGCTTGTAAATCTGAGACCCGGTCCTGGGCTCCCCGACTGTCCTGCCCAATCAGAGAATGTGGTCGTGTCCAGGGGCAGTGAGGGGTTCCATAGCTGCCCTCACCTGTCACTGCCTGCACCCTGAATCGCCTTGCTGCACATTTGGTGTTGCTGGAAGAGAGGGTGCCTCGTGCTCACTTCCTCCCACCAGACCGGGAACAAGGAGAGACAGGACAAGGGATTCTGGCCTAATCAAAACATGGCTCTGTAAAGAGCAGCCCACATGGACTCTGCTTTCCCTTTCCTTTGCTTGAGTCCCTCACACTCTTAGGACCTGTTTCCTTTTCCTCCACCCTCTTCTCAATGTAGCTTCAGGTACTTGGGAATTTAAACTGAAGTCAAAGCTGTAAGCCAAAATACCCTCTTAGTGGGATCTTAGACACTAGGAAGCTGTGGCAGACCAAAACAAAACAGAACAAAACAAAAAGAAGAATTTCTTTTTAATTAGAGGTCTTTTTGGTATCTCAGGTGTTCACTGCCTCTACATTGATTAAAGTGTTTTGAGGTGTAGAATATTTTTAGTATTGGCCTTTGCTTAAGAGCCTGGGTGAAAACCCTTGTGGTCTGGAAAAGTTCTTCACACTGGAGCATTTTTTCCCCTAGATAATGAGCCTTAAACTTTGGTTTTCTTTGCTTTCCTTCTAAGGTAGCTTAGTACTTCTATGGCTGTTTGTATAACTTCTGAGCACTATGTATGCTGAGCACTAGATAAGCTTCTTAGATACATTATCTCATGCAGCCTTCACGGGGCCAGGAGCTATTGTCTTACTACGTGTATGGGAAACCAAGACTTAATATAGAGGTTAAGTGAGTCTCATGAAGTCACAAAGGCAGGAGAAAGGATGGGAAGTGGAGCCAGGATTTGAGCCTGAGTCTATTTGACTCCAAACCTGTTATCTGAGATGATTATGATTTTTAACAGTCCTTAATGGAACTTTTAATGCTAATATTCACATTTCACTGTGAAATGGTTATCCTGTTGATGTGATTTTGAACAGATTCTCCCCCAAAGATTGCTTTAGCCTTTGTGCCAAGTGTAGTTTCATGTCAGCTGAGACTTCAGTGTCTTCTGAGTGAGCTTTAATTCTTCTGTAGCATTTGTTCACCACTTTGTGTTGAGTACATCTTAAGACATTTTTTCCTTAGGTACAAACCCGTGCTTTTAGGTCTAATTGGAAATAAACACTGGACAAGTATTGGTTTGAGGGATGTCCTTTTGATTTTGTTGTTATCACTTAGTTAGATCAGAGTCACAATACAGCAAAGCACCAGTGGTGTTACTCTGTCCTAGGAATGAATTTCCCTTCTTGTTTGCTGAATCTTGTTTGCTGAATCAGTTGACATTCTTCTTCCCTATTTCCAGTCTCAACTCCGCTCACTTCCATGAGAGAGCTACTACTGATGCTCTTAGATTGCCCTCACAGGAACCTGACATCCCACCCAGCCTGCTTCGGAAATTCTGTTCCCCCCCACTATCCAGCAACAAGGCAGAAAAATATCCCGGTTCAAGTGTCATCATCTCTTGTCTGGATTTATTTTAACATCTCCCTGATGCATTTCCAGCTTCCTGTCCCTGCCCCCTAATTCTCTGTCCCCAAACCCTGAAGTCTTTTTCAACACAGCATCCAGAGTAATCATGTTAAAATCTGGGTCCAGTAAATCTCACATACTGTTGACTGAAGGAAGTCAAGCACACAAAAGTATGTAATATGCAATTTCATTTATAAGCATATAACATGATAGACATTCAGAATGTGGTTGCGTATGAGAAATGAAGATCACTTGGGAAGGACACGAGGGAACTTTCTGAGGCAATGAAAATAGTCTGTATCTTGGCAGTTGTGGTGATTACAAGGTTTACACATTAATCAAAACTCCTTGAATTGTTCAGTTAATATTTGTATTTTACTCAAATTGTAGATCATCAAAAAAATACGAAAGCAAAACAAAAGTCTAAGCTCATGCTGTTTCTCTGCCCAGACCCTCCAATGGCTTCCCCTCTTCATTCAGGGTGAAAGCCTAGATTCTTGCTGTGACCTAGAAGGCCCTGCTTATTCTGGCTCTCTTTTGACTCTGTGACCTACTAGTCTTCCTTTTATACTTTACTCCAGCCACGTTGGCTTCTGGTTTTCTTCCAGTTCGCCAGGCATACTTCTGCCTTAGGGCCTTTGCACATGCTATTCCCTCTGGAATGCTCTTCCCCCAGATGTCTACGTCGTTACCTCTCTCATTTCCTTTAGGATTTTTTTCAGAAGCCCCCTTCTCAGGAAGGCCTTCCCTGGCCACTGTGTCTGAAGTATTAATCCCCTCCTTGGCGACATTTTATATTACTCTTTCTTGCTTAAATTTTTTCTCCCTTGGCATTCATCACCTTTCCCCATACCATATTATTTACTTGTTTCTTTACTGTCTTCTTCCATAGCTAAGATAAGCCTGAGGAAGGCAGATTTGGCCTGTTTCATTCCCCAGTGTCTAGATCAGTGCTGGCTCATACTAGACTCTCAGTACCTATTTGTTGAATAAATTATTTCTTTGTTTTATTTGCCTTAAATACAATGCATGTATGCTTTTCGCTATTGCCAAAAATAATTGGTAGCTCATATTGAAGACTGACTGAAAACAACTTTTTTGATAGGACAATCAAGGAGCTGCAGGGCCAGCTGGAGTATGAACGGCTACGCAGAGAAAAATTAGAAGGTCAGCTGGATGAGTATTGCGCAGAGGTAGATCAACTCAGGAAGACACTGGAAAATATTCAGGTCTCCAGCTTTGCTGTGGTTGGTGTCCTTCTTAACACATTTATCTCTCTCAAGAAGTAGTATATAAGAGTAGCTAAGAGTCTAAGCTAGGGTTTGAATCTTGGTCATAACCCTTTTTAGTTTGGACAAGTCATTTAACCTCTCTGTGCCTTATTTTTAAGCCATAGTTAATAATTTGTACTTGGTAAAGTGTTGTAAAGATTAAAGGAGTTATGTATATAACAGTATAAAACTTTATATGTACACACACATACTTACATATACATATATACTGGCTAGTATAGCATCCTCAGAGGTGTGCAGTGTCATTGTTTGTGACACATGAGGAAAAAATGTATTTTTTAATATTTATTTAGAGGGCTTCAGCAGGGGAGGGGCAGACAGAGAGGGAGTCACAGAACCCGAAGCAGGCTCCATGTTCTGAGCTGTCAGCACAGAGCCCAATGCAGAGCTCAAACTCACGAACTGTGAGATCATGACCTGAGCCGAAGCCGGAGGCTTAACTGACTGAGCCACCCAGGTGCCCTGAGGAAAAATATTTTTTTATAAGCAGAGTAATAGTAATTCTCAGACAGCTGGAATCTGTATACCTTAACATTCTAAATAGCCAGAATAATTATTCCATGTAAGAAAGCTTCAGCTCCTCAAAAGAAATTGTTAGTAAATGTGCTGCCGATGCGAGCAGTTGGATGCAAAAGCAGTTGGAAGAGTAGAAAGGAGCCAATGTGGGAGTGGTCATAGCATCCTTTTGTTCAGATTGCAGAGTAGTAAAAACTAACATCTGTAACGCTTCACCTTCACAAAGTTCTTTCATGTGTTAGCATATGTCATTTGATCTGCCCTCATTTAATGTGAGGAAACCGAGGCTCAGAGACTTTAAGTGACTTGTCTAAATTCACACAGCTAGTAATGGTGAGATCAGTAGTCAATCTCTACTTTTTGATCCCATAGTTTTAGCTCTGCTTATAATTCTTGGCTAGAATTATGAATTTGGAATTCAAAATGTAGCTCTAAAATCTAGAAAAATGCTTTAGAGTGACAAAAAGGACAAATGTGTAGGAGGAAGCTGAAAAGAAATGGATATAAGAGTCAGATACAAAGAACAAATACAGAAAAGCAGGTAGAGTATGGAAAATAGAATGAAAGTGACAGCAGGTGACCCACAGTGGTGCTCATGTCACGGCCCTCTGGTCTCAGAGCAGAGCAGGCAGAATGCAAACTGGGGAGACTCTGTGACCCTCACTCTCTCTTGTGAACGAAGACAGCTTGATGTAGCCCTTGTGGAAGCTCATGTGACACAGGGTAGCGATTCAGGTGCATTTCGTGTTTTCTTTCCGTAGGGAAATGTTTTCTTTGGTCATCGTGGGTGAGTTAATTCTCAACTCTGATTTATAAGAAGAACTTCCTGGCTCCTTTTTATTTTGTACAAACTTATTAGTCTCTTTAATAACCACTTTAAAAATATTAACACATGTGCTTGTTATAAAATGTTAAAAGCAGGGCAGTCGTTCCTTCCCATACCAAGTCCAACTCTCCAGAGGAAGCTACTGGTAATGGTTTGGTGTGTCTCGTGTCAACAGCATTCTATTCATCTACAAACACGTGTGTGTATTTCTCTGCATGCATGCATTCACACACTTTCTGTCAGTTTTGGTATCTTACCAGCCCTTACTTTTCCAAGAGACAGAATTAATTATAACCCATTCTCTTCATTTTTGCAGTGCTTACCTTGCACCACTCCTAGCCACTGTGGGAAGCTTTTGTGTAGAGAGGGCAGCCTGTGCGGTCACTGGGTATTGGCCGGGGACCTGAGGACACACACATTTCATAAACTACCCCCTATAGTCTGAATCCTGATGTGCCGCCTCAACCTGCGGCAGGAGATCCGCCGCCTCTGCCTCCTGGCAGCACCAGATCCTACATCTTTTGGAGATTACCCAAGCCTCACCATCTTTGAGTCATTCCAAATCGATTTGTCTACCTAGAAAATTTTTAGTAGCTATTTAAAATATTATTTTCTTACCCCAGAACATCTGTTCTCATGGTTGGGCTCGATTCCACATGCTACCGCACATCCCCCCTAAAGCTCTGCTCTCTACCAACCATGTGGTTTTCAGGAGAGCCGACTCAAGCTCACTGTACTCTGGGCCCACCATCTTTTGCAGTCCTACTTTAGGTTTATCGATTTTTCATAAATGAGCAAATGGCACCAACCTTTTTTGGCAGCTGCAGTCCTGCCACTGCTTCTTTTCTGCAAAAGCTTCTGAGTCTTCAGTTCATCTTTGAAATGGGAATAACACCGGTCTCACAAAGTTGTATTGATGTTAAATGAAAGACTAAGTGGCAATACTGAGGTATTTTCTGTCTCGTAGTATTCATAGGAGTACATTCACGCTTTTTCATATCCTTTTCTTTTTCTTTCCTTTTCATTTTCCATGTTCAAGCTGCATAAACATTGTCGGTAGATAAATAAATGTGTGGAGCCCTATACTTGAGAGTAGGAAGAATTAGTTTATTTGGGAGTCTAAATACATAACGTATAAATAAAATGAACTTCCCGTTCAGTGCTCGTTTATACAGATTTAAGAAATTTTGACCAAATCTCCTGCCACCTTCTGGTCAGGACCTATGATTGCATTCAGCTGTGCCTTGAAGAATTTTCTCTGCAACAGTCTGTAATAGTATAATTTTTATCCAGGAAAAATTTCTCAGGGTAGTTTCTTAGGATCGTCTGACATCTGTAATGTACTTAAATAGTTTTTGATAATAGTAACAGCAGCAGCAATTGGTTTTGATAATAGTGACCATATTTATAGTGCAAAGGTGTGGGCAGGAACACCTGGTGGAATCCTAACCCCAGCATGTATGTGCCTTGTGTGGTTCTTGGAGCCCCTGCATTCAGCTGTGTCCTGACCAGCTGGGTGCAGAGCATTTTTGACTGGGAGAATTACTCATGGATGAGTAGCATCTGCTGAGTGTCACCTTATTTCTAGCTCTCTCTTGCTCCTTGTGGCATTAAGTGGATCTTCTGTGCTAGGTCCTGAGAATACCATGATGGATGAGAAATATTTGGAAACAGTGGTGGCGGGCAGAGTGGAGAGTGAGACAAGGGCAGTAGAAGGATGTTGTATGAACACAGAGGAAGGAATGGAGTGGATGTGGAATGAAGGAATGGAAGGAACTAGATGTGGTTTCTACTACGACCGGGCTTGCAAAGAATCCAGGCGATGACACTCTAACACTGTTGTGTCATTTAGCAGTATATTGAGAAGTGACAGGCTAAGAAAAAAAGCAGAAATAGGGCTGTTCTCTTTTGGGGATGTATCAGGCAGAGCCAGCACTGGTTGGTTTCTCTAGGTGTCTCCTACCTAGTCCATGAATCAGCACAGTATGATGGACTGATACTTCAGATTTGAGAATTTATTTATACAAAAGCCTAAATTTTAACCCAGAGTTGAAAATAACAGTATGGCTAAATTTCTTCTTTTGGAACAGATCATGTAGAAAGATGAAATTGTGTCTACTGCAGATCTCTCATTTGGCCTTTTTCTCTGTAGGAAGAGGACTCTACTGACTCAAGCAAAGATAAAAGGCGAGTGAAGAAAAAGGTGTCTTCTGGGGGAGTTTTTGTGAGAAGGTATTCATCAATGAAATAACTTTAAATAAACTTGTTTTTCATTTTTAAATTGATATAAAACCTATATAAGTTCTCTTCAGAGTTACTCTTATATATGCTATCCCAGTTATGAAGGCAGAAATATAGACTATCAAAGGGATTGCTAAAGTTGCATGCACTTAGCTATACTCCCTCTCCCAATATACTTTTATATATTTATGTAGGCAAGACTCCACATTTACGAGTAATTAATTTTGCAAGTAATCACACAAACTTTAAAATATAAGGTGGTACAGTCAGTAATCAAAAGAAATGTAGACATTAAAAATTATTATGAAGCCATAAGAGAATTTTCTTTAACTTTCTAGAGACTATCATTTTTTAACTTTTCAAATGACTTTTAGAAAGCATGTGGATTTAGGAGAAAATGCAGCATCAGACAAGTAAATTTTAGAAAAGGACGTCTTTACAGTAACAACCAAGTATCTCAGGAAAGTTTTATGTAAAGTGAAAATCTGTTCTTGTAAAAGAAAAAAAAATCATAGTATGTGTTTGCTAAGGATACCTATTTAAATAATCTGTTTTAGAATTCAACCATTGCCTTGTCTCACAAGCTTTATAAGAAAGCAACACAGAAATGAGGCAGACTGGACAGGATAAAAGACACATGGTTTTGTTATTCTTTCTTCCTCCTTTCCCCCCTGACATTGCTGACCAGAAAAGAACCCAGCATTTCATTTCAGTTCAGACTTCATTCCCTCCCTTCCTACCTCTACCTGCTCCCTCCTTGATGTAGCCGATTTGGTCGTGGGGCAGTTGTCTATATCTTGCCTCCTCCTGAAGAGCTGATTGTTGGCTTTGGGCTTCCCAGGGAGCAGCTTTCTCACCATTCACCAGATGCTCACCCTCTGGGTCCTGACATGTGCTTTATTTACATGGACGCTGAAGGCCATTCTGACACAGTGTCATCAGGACCAGTTTGCCCTGACATGGGTGCATCGGAGTGCTAAGATCAGGCTGATCAAGGGTTTGTAAACAGGTTTTAAAAAATGCCTGAACTATCCTTTTGATAACCTTTATAGTCATTAGTGTTAGTTTCTCTGTGGTTTCCAATAGGCCTTCAACGTATAATAAAACATTTATTTGGTACTTACTATGCGTAAGTCCTTTCCACATATTATCTCTTAATTCTCACCACAGCAGTGGGAGACAGGTATATTTTATAGCTGGAAGATTGATTTGCTCAGAATCACACAGCAATGTGGAAGACCCTAACCTTAGTGGGGAAGGGTCAGCATCTGCATTCTTGACCACCACAGGAATTCCCAAATCCATTATTTCTCACCTTCTGGGACTACGTACAGCCTTACTTCTTCCTTCCCGCCCGGTGACCCTAAGTTAATGCTATATACTCTAGTTTGTTATTCTTGCTCTGGTTTTCTCCAGGCCACATCTCGTGTCTCTCTCTGTAGCAGAGAGGTAGGGAAGAACTAGATGACTGTGGTCATAGAAACGTGCACCCTTGAGGCAGAGGTTCCCTGGTTGCCCCCCAGTACCTGTTCTCCCTTTTTCCCCCACAGTGTTACCACTTACCTGGCTTGTGGCTGCTCAGGATAAGGGCTAACTTCCCAATCTCCTTTGCAGCTAAGACACCAAGTTGTGGCCAATAGAGTATGAACCAAAATGGCGTATAAAACCTCAGGGTCTTGCCCTTAAAGGGAAAGGGCTTGCCTACATCTTGCCCTTTTCTACTTCTGGAAGAATGTGGATATGGTGGTGAGTCACAGGACCTTGTGAATGAGGGCAACACCAGGAAGGGTAGAGTAATAAGATGAAAAGGATCTTGTGCCCAGATCCCACGGAGCTGGCATATTAGCCCTGGAATGCTTACACTTGGACTGCAGGTAAGTGAGAACTAAACCTCTTTGTTCTTTAAACAATTATTATTTTGGGTCTTAGTAGAGCAGCTAGATCAAGACTGTAACACCCTCAAATTACATGTATTTAATCATAAATCGCATACATGTATTGTCATGTGTGCTGTTTCCAGCACAACCAGTTCTTGGATTTTCTGACACTATCCGGATGTTCAACGGTCCAATTCTGACATTACCCAGAGTTGGCATCAGACTCCACAGGTTAAGAGCTCAGTCCCACAAGAATGCCCCCACTTCAGACATCCTTTTGCAAGTCCCAGGTTGTCATTGGTACTTCTGACTAATCAGCGGTACTTTTGGAGGTCTCAGGAACCCTCTCCTCAGGTTCAACAATTTGCTGGAAGGAACTTGGAGAAACACTTTACTATTAGTTTATTAGAAAGGCTACGTCTCAGGAACCACCAAATGAAGGAGAGGCAGGGGGCAAGGTATGGAGTGAGCAGTGCATGAGGCTTCCATGCCTTCTCCTGTTGTGTCACCAGTGGCCTGATGTGTTCCTTGGGTTGGCCAGTAGTGACTGAACTCAATCAACCTCCAGCTCCTCTCATGTCCTTCTCCCTTCCCCAAAGGTTGAGTTGAGTTGGGAGGTCAGGGAGGCTGAAAGTTTCACCCTCTAATCATGCCTTGGTCTATTTGGCAACCGGTCCCCATTCTGAAGTTATATAAGGGTTCCCAGCCACCGGTCATCTCAGCATACAAAACCCACTCTTATTCCAAAGATTTAAAGGATTTCAGGAGCTGTGTGCCAAGAAAACGGAAAGAAGCCTGTAATTACCTCTATCAAGAAATGGTAAGGGTTTTAGGAGATCTGTGCCAGGAACTGGGGACAAAGACCAAATATATTTTTATTATGCCAAATTATGTTAATGAAAAACAAAAATAGAAATGAAAAAAAGATGTTAGAGATAGAAGTAGAAATATTGTTGTGTTTTTTAAAGTTTATTTACTTTTTGAGAGAGCAAGCGAGCATCTCAAGCAGGCTCTGCACTGTCAGCACAGAGCCCAGCACAGGGCTCGAACCCACACGTGAGATATGATGTGAGCTGAAATCAAGAGTTTCAACCTTTTATTTATTAGTCCATAAAATGACAATCAGTTTAGTGTTGGTGACCATAGCTTTTTCCGTTGCCTCATTTTTTCTTTATATTAAAAAAAAAATACTGCTTTTATATATCTAAAATCTTAAAGACTGACAAAAGGGGAATTATAAACTTTGATTTGCTTTTTAAATACACTGAAGGGTTTTTACTGACTCTCAACTGATCCTTATAAAACTCTGCCTGATCTACTTTGTCACCGAATGGAAGTTTACTGAATTTAAGGGAATCATAAAACAAACAAAACCCTTCATTTTATGTAATAAGTTTAAGATGAATTCCTAAAAAGCAGGGATAAATTGGCTTTTGTGAATCAAAAAAAGTGTATGTAATACTCAGAGTTCAAGACATTGGCAACTCTTTAGATTTCATACTGTCATATAACTGCACTAGGGTACACATGATTTTAAAGGTTATTGTTTTAATCCACTACCAAAAAACCCCAAATCTCCAGTTAGATGGTAAGTTGCCTTTAAAATCCAAACAATTTTTTAATGACATTTTATTTATTTATTTAATTTTTAAATTAAAAAAAATTTTTTTTTTAATGTTTATTTATTTTTGAGACAGAGAAAGAGCATGAATGGGGGAGGGTCAGAGAGAGAGGGAGACACAGACTCTGAAACAGGCTCTGGACTCTGAGCTGTCAGCACAGAGCCTGACGGGCTCAAACTCACGGACTGTGAGATCATGACCTGAGCCAAAGTTGGACGCTTAACCAACTGAGCCACCCAGGTGCCCCATAAATTTTTTTTTTTAAATATGAAATGTATTGTCAAATTGGTTTCCATACAACACCCAGTGCTCATCCCAACAGGTGCCCTCCTCAATACCCATCACCCACCCTCCCCTCCCTCCCACCCCCCATCAACCCTCAGTTCTCAGTTTTTTATTTTTTATTAAAAATTTTTTTAATGTTTTATTTTATTTTTGAGACAGAGAGACAGAGCATGAGCAGGGGAGGGTGAGAGAGGGAGACACAGAATCCAAAGCAGGCTTCAGGCTCTGAGCTGTCAGCACAGAGCCCGACGCGGGGCTCGAACTCACAGACAGTGAGATCGTGACCTGAGTCGAAGTCGGAAGCTCAACCGACTGAGCCACCCAGGCGCCCCTGTTCTCAGTTTTTAAGAGTCTCTTATGTTTTGGCTCCCTCCCTCTCTAACCTCTTTTTTTTTTTTTCCTTCCCCTCCCCCATGGTCTTCTGTTAAGTTTCTCAGGATCCACGTAAGAGTGAAAACATATGGTATCTTTCTCTGTATGACTTATTTCACTTAGCATAACACTCTCCAGTTTCATCCAGGACAACATTTTATTTTACATGAAAAGGTAATGGTGCAGTAGTTACCAGGAAAGTTGAGTAAAGTAACAAGTATGTAGGCTTAGGAATAGTTTTTAAATTTGCAACAGACATCAAAGAAATCCTATATGATATACAGTTGTTCAAGCAAACACAAGAAAGCTCAGGCTCAGCTTCTATGAACTATTAAAAGGATAAAGACAAAAGGCCTTTTATCTCAATCGGACTTTGAACAGCTTTTCAACATGATAAAATAAAGACACATATAAAATACACAAAATACATCTTCCCATTCTAAAACATTTCTTTTTAGTCCACATGTGCTTTGAATAATCTTGTTTTACTAAGTACCTGCTGCAAATTTCACTCCAAGTAATCTCTCCTGGTGTAGTGTTCTAAGAAGTCAATAGCAGTGGCCAGCAGTAGAAGAATATAGTAGTTTCTCTGCTATTTCCAGATTCTGTAAAATCCCAATGCTATTGCCAGGCATGTAAACACTGAGGCTGTGAAAAGAAACCAGGTTATGGGTCATGCATTTGTGATTATTTTACAGAGACAAACACAACAATGTCATCTTCAATTTAAATGAAGAGCAAAAGACAAAGGAAATCCAATCTTTTTTCTACCTTAGGTTTTTTATTCCCAGAAAATTAAGCTAAGGATAAAGGCTATCCTTTAGGGCAGGATTAATACCAATTTTTAAAAGCTTCCTGTATTTAAAACCTCAGTAAGGATGATAGTTTACAAATTATGTCAGTTAGATTCTGTGAACAGTGTTTAAAGTCATTATAATTAGCATTAACAATGCTACTTTAATACTTTATTAAATATTAAATGACTACTTTAATTATGAAATTGAATTTTAGATCTTGTAAGTGGAAAAACTTTCTTATATATGAAAAAATGATGTAAAGCTAATAGACATCTGTATTATCCATGAAAAAATTTTAATTGCTTTTTCAGTACATTTAAAAACAATTTCATGATTAACAAATTTATAAATGAAATTTTAATGAAAAGCCTATAAAAAAATCTCAGTGAGGTAGATGAAAAGGCAGAAAAGGCATCAGGCTTTTCAAGTAGTTAACATACTACCTATTCTTTGTTACATCATTCTAGGTAGAAAACCTTGTTCTCCTTTAAGAAGTTAAATCTGGGTGAGGCTTTTAGTGACTCCTTAGTTTTTCTAGTGTGTTTTAACAGCCTTAACTTTTTTTTTTTTTTTAATTTTTTTTTTTCAACGTTTATTTATTTTTGGGACAGAGAGAGACAGAGCATGAACAGGGGAGGGGCAGAGAGAGAGGGAGACACAGAATCGGAAACAGGCTCCAGGCTCTGAGCCATCAGCCCAGAGCCTGACGCGGGGCTCGAACTCACGGACTGCGAGATCGTGACCTGGCTGAAGTCGGACACTTAACCGACTACGCCACCCAGGCGCCCCCAGCCTTAACTTTTAAAATAGAGACTCTGAGATGAGTGGCAAACTTTTTTGACTAAAGATGCAAGAAACAGCCTTTCATGATAAAGCTACTGTAATTTTAATATATAATATATATCCATGTGATCCTAAGATTAATTGAAACTTGGTTAACGATAACACACAGGGAGGCTGGATATTTGAAGAGGAAGAATAACACTTAAGTTTCTTGTCTTATTGCCACTGGTCAATTCAATTATACATTCACCTACTGGATCCTGAAACTATTTGCCATGTTCCAGGCAGTGTGCTGAACAATTATAAACATTATCTTATGTAGCCACGATTAAAACCATACAAGATTGGTGGTGTCCCACTGTATAGATAAGCCAATAAGCTCCAAGTTATATTGCTGGCAAGTGGTGGACAAGGAGTCAACATTATGTGTACCTATGTCCAAAGCTGTTTAACGTTTATTTATATTTTGAGAGAGTGAGCATGAGAGAGATAGCACGAGTAGAGGAAGGGGAGAGAGGAGACAGAATCCCAAGCAGGCTCTGCATTGTCAGTGCAGAGCCTGATGTGTACAATATACAACATAATGGTTCTGTATTTAAGTTTCTCATTTCTCTTGTCAGCTGTTACTTCCCATTACTGTTACCCTGCCACCCAAATAGCTTTCACATTTGTTATTTTCTATGGCCTGTGAAGAACACATCCCTATACAGGATGCTCAGGTGACCTTGTACCTGGTACCTCTTAAATACCCTGTAAATGTTAGCTCCTGTTATTACTTGTCTGCCTAGAACAGAATCTACTACATTAACTATATAGATCAAATGGAAACTGCCACTGTCTTAACAGTTCTTATCTCCTTGGCAACAGTGATCTGGGTCAAAGGTTGGTGTTTGACCCAAGATGGGCCATAGAGACTCCTCCTGGGGATTTTCTGAATTGGACATAAGGAAAGGGGTAAATCTTCTTGGTTGGTGAAACTGGCACGATAGGAGTCTGGAAGCTATTAGTACCCATGTTTCCAACCCAGGAAGAAAGATGGATAAGAGAATGAGGCAGATATTCAGGGACAAGATAATGAGTAAACTGTGATTCTAATTATCCTGGAGTTCAAGCTATACCTCTGCCCTTCCAGAATTCAATATGTAAACTAATGAATTTCTTTCAATGTCTAAGCTAGTTCAAGTTGGATGTATGATCATTGAAACTAAGAGTCTTGATTGATACATGATGGGAAACCAAATTATCCAAACTGATTACAATTTATAAGGGTTTCTTCTCTAAGGGAAATCTAAGATCTTTAATGCTGGGGCTTTATTAGTATTTTTTTCCTTTTTTTTTTCCTTCTGCTCAAGACTGAATTCAGTATGTGAATCTCAGGTAAGTGGAGTATTACTGTTTTATGTGCAACATCTCAGGTATTCTATGCCCAACTGATCTACTCATGACCTTACCTCCCCACCTGCTGAGTATGAGATTCTAATTTCCTAAAAGGCTTAACAATAACCTCAGCAATAACATATATTTGAAGGAAAAGGAGGAAAGAAAATGCCTTCAAAGAGGATGATTCCAAATCCTCAGTGAAAAGAAGGAAACGAAGGTAACTTAGATGTATTTTTGTAAACAATGACTAATTTCTTTTTTCTTTTTGATTTTTAAATATTTATCTTAGAGAGAGAGAGTGAGAGAGCACGTGAGCAGGAAAGGGGGGCAGAGAGAGAGGGAGACACAGAATCCGAAACAGGCTCCAGGCTCTGAGCTGTCAGCAGAGTCCCACGCAGGCCCAGAACTCACAAACCATGAGATCAAGACCCGAGCTGAAGTTGGATTACCAACAGACTGAGCCACCCAGGTGCCCGAATGACTGGCTAATTTCTAAACAATAACTTGTTAATTTCTTTTGTCACTGCCAATAAATCTATACAAGTCTGTCTTATATACAGCCATTACTGAAAGAAAGCTTTCTGGAGATGACCACCATCTTCAAACTGAAGGTAAAAGGGACTTTATTTTTAACTAAGATACTGATCTTTGGATAAATATTCTAGAGGAAGCTGAGTGGAATCTGAAGCTCCTCCTAACCTGGGTTGCTCGGAGATCTGTTTTGAAGGTGGAATTGAATGCTGCAAACTGGGCTATTTTGTAATTTCCCCTGAACATCACCAATGAACTAAAGATGTATGGTTCCAGAGACTTTGCTAGAAAAGTGGTTTTCAAAACCTGTTTTAGTCTTAGAAGTATTTTTCAAATGAATCTTCAACAGAAGCTCAGTATTTTAAAAAGACAAAACATTGTAAAAGATTCAAGTTGAAGAGAGGAAGGGGGTATGTATCAACTGAGGGCAGGGGAGCGGGGCAGGCTCCACTTCTACTCCTGCCAGGTTAACATAATCAGTGGCTGTCCAGAAAACCACTGATGGTATAAATCAGAAATTTTATTTTGGAAAATAATATAAATGATTTTAAATGTGCATTATCTCTTTGACCCCCAATTTTAGATGTTCATAAACAATTTATTATATAGAAATACTAGCATAAAGACACAAAATGTGTGTCTGTGAATGTGATGTTTACACATACATGGCTGTTGGATGCACTATTTCTCATAATGAAAAACTGGCAGAATGTTAATAGAGGTTTGGAAAAATAAATTATGGCTTTTTCATATAATGGAATACTCTGCTTTTGAGTAAAAAGATACATATGTTTTGCCACGCAAAGATACTTAAAACATTTGGTTAAATTTGAAAAAGCTGTAGTCTGTACAATACAATCTATTGTTTTTAATAATCTGTAATGTTTATATACATAAGAAAAAGCCTAGAAAGAGATCTACTAATAGTAAATATATGTGGGGAGGGAGTGGAAGGCTTTCACTTCAACTATATTGCTTTTGGTTATAGGACACAATTTATGAAAACACATTACTTTTTATAAAAAGAAAGTACTATGAATGTAGGGCATTTTTCTCATTCCTTCGGGCCCTGTAACTGGGTCAGGTCACATGGTACCTGAGCTCAGTATGTGACAGTCTAATTTTTGGGTAGTATCTGTGCTCAGCTGGATTTAAGGTAAAAAGGTAATTTCCCCCCTATACTTGTTATCATTTTTGCCTGTATCTATTTTAGTGATCGTTCTCTGGAGGTCCACTCAAATCCTTATGGAAGAATGTAGGAATAAAAATAAAATTTTCATTTCTTTCCACTGTGGAGCAACCAATTTATCTTTTTTGCATCATTCTGTACTTGTTTTTATACATTTCTTTGACATCTATATGCTTTTTCCTATTAGTAGGTTGCAGAGTTGCCCGTTAAACTTATATACTAACTGCTTGTTAAACTTCCACTGCAAGTGATAAAGGAAACCTGTTATACTTCCTCCTTTTTTTCTTTTGTGCTCCATAGTTACCCTGGGAGATAGTAGCTAACAGATCTCAAAATCAAATGTCAGCAATTACTTTCTCTGACAAACACAGTATTAAAAAGGAAAAACCACACACCCCAAATGTCACTTAGGCTGGGTCCCCAAACTGAAGCTTATTACCTAATCTAATTGCAGTTTAAACCTGCCCCAGAAGTGTAGTCTTAACCAGTCAGTGGGAATTTTGCGGTCATCCGCAAGGGTGCCCTCCATCCCCTAAAAGAAGATGAAGTAATTTGCATGATAAAACTACCTGCACTCCCACTAAGGGAAAGGGACTTTGCCCGGAACAGTCCCTTTCTTTTGCTAATAACCTTCTTGCCCGACCCTCCTTCTACAAAAACCTTCTATTTTTTCCCCAAGTTTTATTTATTTAATCTCTATACCCAGTGTGGGGCTCAAACTCAGGGCAAGAGTCAGCATGCTTTCCCAACTGAGCTAGCCAGGTGCCCCCAAACCTTCCATTTTGTACAACTTCTGAGAGTTCGCCTCTACTTGCTAGATGAGATGCTGCCCAATTCATGAACTGTTTAATAAAGCCAATTAGATCTTCAAGTTTGCTTAGTTTTGTTTTTTAACACATCCGGTGGCAGCGAACATCTGTTGGCATTTGGGGACAATGAGAAATACACGTGTGGCACCCAGAAAACCTTAGAGTGTGCTGTCCTTGCCATTTCTGAAGACCACTGGTAAGTCCCTCTCAGTTTCAGCTCCACTTTTTGTGGTCAAGTTGCGGATCTAATTGATTCTCCAGTCCTGGGTTCAGGAGTCAGTTTAGACCTACAGCAGAGGCTCTAATGGAGTGCCCTGGTTCAATCTATAATTCCACATTGGAATCCTTCCCCCAGTTCCAGTCCACAGTCTCCTTGAATCTGCTGGAGTCCACTTTAGGAGTTGCTGGTGGTGTGCATGGCCTGCTTTTGGACAGTCTGCAGGGACATTATTTTGGTTACTACTGGTGTGCTGAGGTGCATGTATGTCTGTCTTGTGTACATAAAGGCTACTGCTAGGATCTCGGAGGCCAAAAAGCTGCAAAAATTGGTGGGCACAGATTGACATTTAAGAGCTATTAGGGTACTTGCCCACCTGACCCAAAGACTCTTGTGTTTGAAAGATGGTCATGGAAGAGGTAGACTGATACTAGGTCAACTGCCAACATCAAGAAAACTGTGTAACGAGGCACACTGTAACACATGTATAACCCCCAAAACAGCAGCAAGTCCCTCTTAGGTATTAGTTTGGCTCTGAGAAACCCAAAGGCCTAGCTAAAGAAATGAGATTCTTTATGTTCAGAGAGTTGAGTGTGCCACCTTCTGGCACAGCTGCTTATTTTGTGTCTAAAAACTTAGTCCTAAAAGATGCAGATAACTAGTGAAATGAATAAATTTTACTGAGAACAATGTGGAATTACAATGGCCATTATGGGGGAACACTCCAATTAGACAACCTCATTCATTTAAGAAGAATACTTGAAAGCAAGGGCTCTCAAATTAAACAGAACAAATGGTCCAATTAGCAAGCAGAATCCTCTAAAAGGTTTTAAAATTCTAAAATAGTTTCATTAAAAAAGCTAATGAAAAAGAGAAAAGGTATCTAAAACAAGACTAATAAGATGTGCTGTAACTCCTACTTCTCCCCTCTATCCTTTGAGTACTCATCCCAGTGATCCTCTGTCTACATTGCCTTTCCACTCTAAAGAGACTATGGCAACAATTACCTTTTAAAATAAGACCACCTGAGGTTATAGAGGATCTTTCACCCTTTGGTCAAAGGCCAAATTAAGGGCTTTAGTTAGAGAATTTCTTAAACTCAGGGAGGATCCTTAAGAGTTTCTCTGAACACCTTACCTCCTGAGCTCACTTGAGAGAGGGTAATAAAATTTCACACTGTCACTTCCTTTCCAAATCTAGATCCACTGATCATTGATCTTTTGTGGGAAGAGCTGTTTCCTTCTTGCTTGTTATTTTTACATCCTAAATATGGCTTGGTTTTCTGCCTGCCTAGGACTTGAAGGTTGTTGGTTCTTCTTTTTGCTCTCTTTGGGAGTGACTCTAGACCTTGTGAAGGTAGTACCTTTTACACCCTCTTTGAGGATGCCTGTTGGGTCCCTGAAGTTCTTTAATACTGCCAGAAATATTTACTATTTGTCCCAGATGAAACCTGACAGACTGACTCAATAACCAGGAGTTTAAACTGAAAGCTGACATTGACAGCTTGACAGAGTACTTTTAGGCCTTCTCCCCTCAGTTATATGTACCAGAGGGAAAGAAGACATTCTCATAGGTGGATGGGTTTGTCAGTCCTTTGGCATCACTGAGGTGGCAACCCAATTCTTGGAGGAATTAAAAATAGCTGTCCTATTTTATATATCTAGTCTTTACAGGATCAGGACCGTGATTCCAAAAACAATTCAAAGACCTCCAATCTTTTTTTTACCACCCCCAAAACCTCCCCTATTTATCTCAAAAGTTTTTAAATGTAAAAATTCTGGCCTTAAGGAAACAAAAATTTCTTCTACGAGAAGCTTGTACTTTATTTCCCTGTGCCTTTAAAATGTTCTACCAGGTCTTCTCCAGGAACTCTTACCCTAGTCCATCTCATTAAAATGCAAATTTCAGGGAGGTAATTCTTACCAAGTAAAAACAAAAGGGAAGAATCTTGTGGAACTTGACTTGCTAAGGACAAATATAAATCTTAAGTGTCTTCTCCACTCATACTAGAAACAGCTCTAGCCATCTAGACATCTGCCAGATGTCTATTATTCCATCTACCAGAAAAACAAATTCAGACCCAAGTTTTATAACTAGCAAATTTAGTACCTATTTCATGGCAGTAATTTTAAAACAAGCTATAAGATCTCTATAAGCATTGGTATGTTTACATAAGTCTATATATGTGCATTGTAATTATGTGGTTACTTCCTACCTCTGGACAGTATTGTTAAAATTAATTTGTAATAGAGCTCTATTTAGTTGGTTTGAAGGCAAGCACTTACAAAACTGAGGTCTCTGAAACTCTCAGATAAAAACGAATCCAAGTATTTTCCAAGTTCATATAATCTGGAAAAATATTTGATAGGAAAGCTAGTTTAAGGTTGATGGTTTAATTAAGACAAACATGTTTTGGGACGCCTGGGTGGTTTACTGGGTTAAGAGTCTGACTTTGGCTCAGATCACGATGTCACAGTTCATGGGTTTAAGCCCAGCGTCGGGCTCTGTGCTGAAGCAGCTTGGAGCCTGCTTCAGATTCTGTGTCTCCCTCTCTCTCTCTCTGCCCCTCCATAATCTGTGCACGTGCGCACACTCTCTCTCAGAAAATAAGCATTAAAAAAAAAAAAAAGACAAACATGTCTTTAGAGTTATCAACATTATATATAAAACTTTTGAATTTACTAGCCAAGTAAGTAAGTACATGTTCTTTTATAAGATCTGTGAATAAAAAATAATAGCTTAAGATAATGGCTGACTTTGCCTAATGTTTCAATGAGGTTTTAGTAAGTAATTTAAATATGATTTTATTTTTTAAGCACTTTTAAATTAAAAAAAAATTTGTGTGTGTGAGAGAGAGACAGACAGACAACATGAGCAGAGGAGGGCAGAGAGAGAGAGGGAGACACAGAACCCAAAGCAGGCTCCAGGCTCTGAGCTGTCAGCCCAGAGCCCGAAACAGGCCTCAAACTCACAAACTGCAAGATTATGACCTGAGCCAAAATCAGACGCTTGACTGAGTCACTCAGGCAGACACCCCAGTAATTTAAATATAATTTTAAAGAACAAGTAGAGTAAATAGAAAGTTTTAAGGAAACTTTTAAAAAAGTTTCTCCAAATCTTTTTGGTAACTTGAAACCTTAAAGTTTTGCTAAGTTAAATGACTTAAATCCATTAAATATGTAGATTACTTCCAAATAAAACAAAATACTAAAACATTAATTTACTAAACATAGGTTTATCTACTTTTGGTTTTCTACTACAGGGAAACTAAAAGACATCTGGATGTATTAAAGCTACATTAGAAAATTTTAAATCATTTAAAATGATTCTAGAAAATTTGGAATGTATTCATGAATTTGCAAATTAAAAGCATGCTGGTAAACAGATGTTCACAAATGCTTAGTTTTCACTAGAAATTAAGGTTTCTAAGGGTTAAGAATTATTTTTAAATTTTTTTATTAACAATTTTTTTTAAAGAGTATTTTTTTATTTAGAGAGAGAGCATGGTAGAGGGAGAATCTTAAGCAGGCTCCATGCCCAGTGGGGAGCCAAATGCAGGGCTTGATCTCATAACCCTGAGATCCTGACCTGAGCCAAAATCAACAGTTGGACGCTTAAATGACTGAGCCACCCAGGCGGCCAAAAGTTAAGAATTCTAATTAATATATGTAGTTGAAGCTACTAAAAATAATAAGGGAGGGGCGCCTGGGTGGCTCAGTCAGTTGAGTGTCTGACTTCGGCTCAGGTCATGATCTCACAGTTTGTGAGTTCAAGCCCCGTGTCAGGCTCTGTGCTGACAGCTCAGAGCCTGGGGCGTGCTTCAGATTCTGTGTCTCCCTCTCTCTCTCTGCTCCTCCCCTGCTCACATGCTGTCCCTCTCTCAAAAATAAATAGAGATTAAAAAAAAATTAAAAAAAATAATAAGGGAAACATCTCCATATGTCAGGAAAACAGGATGTGTTTTCAGCAAAAAAAAAAAAAAAAAAAGGTATGAAAAACAGAGACGTATTTTGTATTTTTTGTTGAGGTAAAAGAGAGTAATTTTGTCCTAAAGTGAGCCTGGTTGTTTAAAGAGAAAAAACAGGACAAAATCAGAATGCAGGAAAAAAGAAAATGTTGGATAGAAGGTTTGTGAAAAAGCAATCTTTAAAAAGGAGTTTTATGTGTGGTCAAGGTGGTTAAGATAAAAATTATTTAAAATGTTTTAATATCAAAAATAAGCTGGTACAAAATTAGAAAGTAGTATTCCCTCTGTAAAAAAGGATGTTTTCTTACACTTTTGGTCTGCTTTTGATAAGACTGTAAAAGTTTCTTTACCTTTTATATTTAAATTTCATAATGATCTGTGATCCTTCAGGCAAGTGCTTTAAAAACTTTTTTTGACAGCGCATACACCAAAGGATTTGCTAAACCAATTAGGCTTACTTGATATGCATATTACATGGAAAGCACTGGCAAACAAGTAATACAAAGTCTTGCTTATATTTGTAAGATGTGGCACATGTGGATGAAGTCCATTTGGTTGCTGCAAAAATGGCCCCTTATTGCCAGACTTTTGCCATCCTAATGTCCTTGTAACATGGCAACAATGTACTCAAATCTGAGAAAGTAAGAGGGGATAAGCAATGGCTGTAAATTACAGTTGGGGCAAAAGAAACTGAAGACAGCAGCTTGGTTCTTTCTGGCTCCCTGACAAACCTCATTTCCCATTTTTTGCACACCTTCACCTACTGTACATTTAAGAGGACTCAAATTATGAAAAGGCATTGGTGTGAGGCTTGTGTAAAATTACAAAAACGGTCTACCAAGACCTGACCTGTCTGGTCCATAATCATGGAAAAATTGTTTGTATTTGGAGGCTTCAGATCTCCTTCTGGCCCCTTTTAATACCTGCAGGTGGACTTTATTCAACTATCACTTCGTATGGGTTATCAGTGTTCTTGTTATTGTATGTGTGTTTTCCAGATGTGCTGAAGCCTTTTCCTGCTGTAAGGCACATTGAAAAAGACAAACTGCTAGAAAATGTGAAATACTCTCTTGGGGTATACCTTCCATGGTCTCTAATAATCAAAGCACTATGTAAATCACACTTCACTGGGCAAATCATATTAGCCTTAATGAAAACCTCACCAACTTCTTGGAATTCTATTAGAATTGAATCCAATTCTATCGTGATTCTACACAACCTTCCGCTGAGTCTCTGTTGTCTCACACTGGCATGACCAGCTACAGTAAGTCTCTAATGTCTTATGCTCAAGCCTGTCATCAACAGGTTAGAGAAGCCTTCCTGGATCCTAATTCAAAGGAAACCTTCAGTTACAATCTGTAGCCTGGTGACTGGGTATTTTAAAAATATCACCAGAGGAAGACAACCCTTGAGCCCTATTGGAAGAGACCTTCCTTCCCAAGTGCTCCTGGCACTGTTGCAAATCTGGAAGATGCTAACGACCTCAAAATCAAATTGACAAGAAAGAGAAGTAGCTGACATCATATAATGCTTCTGCCCAAGATGACAGATCAAGACTTCATACTCTAAGTCAACATAAAACCTTCTTCCTCTTTTCCTTTCCTTTATTCTACACTGGCCTGTAAAGATAACACCCTCATCTGTAGCTCCCAGGCCACTGCTAAAGTGGGGTAACCTCTGGAATTTAAACAACCTTTTATTTCAGGGTAGGAGAAAATCTAACAACTGTGCCTTCAACTTTTCACAAGCAAAGTAAGACATTTCATTGTTTTAGCTCCCCTAAATTTAAATTGTTGAGTTAAAAAGGACCTACACTGGATGCTTTTGTGATTTGGGATTCACTCCTTTTGGCAGATCCCTGTATTTCCCTGGTTAGGGATAAAGGTAAATGAGACGGCGATCAAGAACTTCTCCTTAATTCTTAAATTATAAAATTTGCTGCTAAAGAAATAGCAGCCCAGCAAAGATCTTAGATTCTGCAGCCAAAGTTGTCCTTGATAATGGAATACCTCTTACGTTTTAGTTGAGCAAAGAGGTGTCTATGCTGTGGGGGCTATCTGCTATGCCTAGAGTAATACTTACAGGGAAGCGGAAACTCAGTTATATAAGATCGAAGAACAGGTTGCTTAGCTTAAAAAGTGGATTCCTTCCAGAGTCTTTGAGTTATTTGCTTTCGACTGGTGCTAATGGTCTTCCTCTCCTTTGTATCCCCACACCCCTACCCCTCTCCTTAGCGTAGGATGTCACGTAACCTCACATTGCCTATCTTCGTGATTTCATATCTGGAGGGACTCCCTGTGTATATATGAAACTAAATCTGATTTCCTCCCATTAAACTGTCTCATGTCAATTTGATTCTTAGTCCAGCTAAAAGAACCCTGAAGGGCAGAGGACATTCCTTCTTCCAGACAGCTGGCATAGTTGGTGGGATAACCTGCTGATGGCATTATCCCTGGGTGCTGCTGCAGCAGAGAGCTCCCCAGGAAATCTGAAATGCAGCCCGCAGGAGGTAAGATTTCCTATCTTGTCTGTCTCCTGGAATCTCTATCTTTGGAGTCTGAGAGAGTGACACTGGTGAGAACCCTTTTTCTAAATTTATACAAGCAGGAGAAAATATCTGTGGTATTAGTTCCTTGGCCTTAGTGACTCTTGATAAATTTGTCAGAGAACTTTTTGGTTACTGATCCATTTCATCCTGGGAGTGGTCTTTGTATTCTTGTGTCTTTTATGTCGTTTGTCATACATTAGGTAAAGGCTGTTGCTAAGGGACATCTTGGAAGCCAAAGTTGCAAAATTAGTGGGCACAGGTTGGACACTTAAAAGCTGTTAGAGTGCTTGCCACCCAGCTCAAAGACTCCCAGGTTAGGATAAGCTGGTCATGGAACAGGGGAGGCTGGCACTGGGTCACCTGTCAACTTCAAGAAAACTTCTGTGCAACAAGGTACACTGAAAACACACACAGTCCTTAATCCTCACAATCCATAGCATAAGCCTCCTATGTATTAGTGTGGCTCCAAGAGACACAGGCTTAGCGAAAAGAAAAACCAGACGGTTTTTTTTCCTTTGTCTTACTGTATGTCCTAAGAGCATAGCTTTGTGACCAATGAGTATATCCTTTTTGGTCTCCAGCATCCAGGGTGCACCCTAATGCACCATTAGGTTCTGAGTCTCTCTACCCTGCCATGCCAGCTCAGCACAGGTGTCTTATGAGAGGTCCCAGGCCATAGGGACCTTTGTCATCTCAACCTCTGTTGCTTATTAGTAATTAGAAAGTTCCATTCTAGTAGGGCCTGCCTGGTGTTAAGAGATTAGTGAGTTTGTGATGGGAAGAGTCTCATTTTTGTGGGAGACCAGAGACACTGTTTTCATTGCATTATCCTCACTACCTGTGCAACAAAGGGCTTTGCTTCCTTCGATTAATTTTGGAAGTGAACCTTTGGATCACAGGGGCTACATTATCTACATGTTCTCTGGGTGCCTCCTGTGGCTTTGGCTAAGCTATTAAAAGGCTTATTGGTTTGAGTTGCTATTAATAGATATTATTTGTCAATGGCCAATTTAAATTGGCTGTATTTTAAAAATGTATATTTTATAGTGAGCTTTTCAATTATCTTATTAGTATAATGACTAGCCTTAGGGACTTCCCTTACAAGATGAACAGAAATCAACTGAAGACAAAAATCAATGTCCACATCCAACATAATGCCCCTTCTTAAAATCTAGCCTTATCTGCCTCTTTAAACTTCCATTTCCCTATAAGATTTACAGAGAAGTCTGGCATAATCTCTAGGTTAAAAGTATACAGGTTGCTCACGTGAATGCTGAAAGCCAGAAAACGAATGTTAACTAAAGTGCCCAAGACTGTCAGTAAGGCTCTCTTTGCTCCTACTTTCCAGGGCTCTGTAATCGGGCTCCACCAGCTTCAGGCCTTTCTATGCAATGTCCTTTACAAGTATATTCCAGACCACTCACCACAAAAGAAATCACATGAAAGAAATCTGGCCAGCGGAAAAGTCTTTTAAGTTATATAGCCCTTCTACCTCTCAGAGGATCCTACCAAATTTAGAGAATTGAAAAGGTTAATGACTATTCACAAACCCTCTTCAGAGAGAAACAATGACCAAAATTTCTCCTAGACCCTCCTACAAATGGGCTGTGAAGAGCCAATATTCAGGGGCTGATAGGGGATAAAGCCAAGGTTGAATTGTATACCCGGAAAAAAGGCTTTTGTTATAAAATGCTTTAGAAAGATTTTACCAAGGCATAAAGCTTTTGATTCCAATTTTTGTTAAAAATCTGATATAAAGAAGCAAATTTAGTTAAAACAGGCCAAGCCCTTGATATTCAGGCTATAATTCCATTCTTTGGGAATTGGTAACAACTGTCTTTGTCTTAAAAATCTCTAAATGGCTCAGTGGGTCATGATCTCGAGGTCTGTGAATTCGAGCTCCACATCGGGCTCACTGTTGTCAATGCAGAGCCTGCTTTAGATCCTTTGTTTCCCTCTCTCTGCCCCTCCCCTGCTTGCTCTCTCTCTCTTAAAAATAAACATTAAAAAAAACTCTATAAAGCCAGAAATGCAACTACAGAAACAAATCCTATCCATTCCTCTCACAACGTCTGTAGGTGTTAGAAAAGATCAGGATATTGGAATGAAATTGTCCTGCTTAAAGAAAGAAAAAAAGCTAAATCTTAAATAGGAGTTACCCTGAAACTGAAAGAAAAAAAATAGTTTTGTATTCTTTCACTCTCTTGAAATTATAAATCTTACCATGTCTTTAAAATGGAAATATAGTCCATAATTGCCTAAGACTGAAAATTAAAAATGCAAACTTCTAAATGGGCTCTTGTGTCCAGACTCTAGGACCGTTGATAATGGAGTAGATATGTCCCATCTCCACCTTGGAGAAAACTTGGATAATATCTCCATACCTTTGGGATATAAAATTTCTACCCCCATCATCTCTAGGATGTCATAGCCATTGTTTGAAATACAAACATTAGGGAGAAGCTTTTTATCAGGAGAAAAAAGGGGGAAGTATTTGGAAATTGGGACTGTAATGTCCTCTCCACAAATACGAGTAAAAACAGAAGTTAAGAGTTTTCTTTGCATCTTGTCTGGATATATGGGTCTGTATATGTTGTAAGTGTGAGATATTTTCTCTACCTAGGAATGGTAACATTAAAATCTGTAATAGCTCTATTTCAGTTGGTGTGAAGGCAAGTGGTTATAATTGAGTGTTCTAAAACTCAGAAAGCTAGAAACTAACCCTAATTTCAAGTTCATATGATCTGGGAAAAAATTCTGTATTAAGGCCAATTTAAAGTTATTAAAGACACATCTTTAATTAAGAGTTATCAGTATTAAAAAAAAGTCCATGTTATCTCTGTTGGAAAATTTATCAGAAAAAAAAAAACTTAGAGGACAGTGGGTAACTTTATTGCCTCATGAACTTTTGTGGGTAAACATAATTGTTAAGAACAAGTAAATTTAGATGTAAGTAAGATTAAAAAAGGTTTGTATGTAAACTTTTGATTTTTAAAAAAATTTGTTTCTTCTGAGAGAGAGGTAACATGAGCTGGGAAGGGGCAGAGAAAGGAACTGAAGCAGTTCCATGCTGTCTGCACAGAGCCTCATGTGGGGCTCGAACTCAGACACCTAGCTGACTGAGCTACCCAGACGCCCCTGCATATAAACTTTTAAATTGCTTCCAGAATCTTTGGTAACCTGAAACTTTAATGTTTTTGCTAAGCTAAACATAAATTTATCTACTTTTGTTTTATTACAGAGAAACTAGAGATAAGTTTAGATGTTAGAAAACATGTTTTGGAATTCATTGTGAAAAAGCACATGTTTCTAGAAATTATGAAATGTACTCACAAAACAGTTCACAATTGTTTACTATTTAGTTTTCACTAGAAACTAAGGTTTCTAAGAGTTAAGGATTCTAATAAATGGTAATAATTAAGACTCCTAGAAATAAAGGAAACAACTGTGTATGCCGGGAAAGTAAGATAGGTGTTTTGGGTGAGACAAAGTACAAGGAATAAAAATTGTGCACTAAAATTGCAGTATGCAACTGCTGTCACCCTTCTCTGACTTGAGGTCTCAGGTGACCTTAAGGAGGAATCACCCAGGTAGAATTGGCAAATTGGAAGCAAAATTGCAAGCAATATTTTCAAACAATCAGATATGATAGAAACAATGTATTAAGATGACCTAAGGGTCTTTCTTGTGTCTATCAGTAAACCTGAATTTTAAGGACTGTAAAAGATTATACCTTGTGACACCCAAGTATTTGGAGAATGCTTACAAGCACATAAACTCCTTCCTTTTTATGTATATAATCTGTAGCTCACAAGTTTTTGAGCAGTTCTTCAGAGCAATCTGAAAGACCGTCTCCCAGACTACAGTCCTCAGTAAGAAAAAAAAAAAAAAAAGCATTTATTAGCATACTTTGAAGTTGGTTTTCTTTCACTTGACAAAATACAGTTTTGCTAAGGGAAAAGAAAATAATTTTGTCCTAAAGTGAGTAAGGTTATTTAAAGAGGGAAAGTTGTAGAAGGTTTATGGAACAAGAAATTTGAGAAAAGAATTCTATGTGTGGTCAGTACTGGCTAAGATTAGGATGAAGTTAAGTAAATAATTTTGTCACTTTTTTAAAAGAACAAAATTTTCCTGAACTAGTGGTCTGTTCTTAATAAGTAATTGCAAACAAAGTTTTTCTTTACATTTAAAGTTACCTGCCTAGAAGACAAGGATTCTGTGTTTGGTCTTCAATGACTTAAGAAAACTGAGTCTTGATATTAAAAGGGCTAAATTTTGGGGCGCCTGCAAGTGTCTGACTTTGGCTCAGGTCATGATCTTGCAGATGACATGTCAAGCTCTGTCCTTACAGCTCAGAGCCTGGAACTTGCTTCAGATTCTGTCTCCCCCTCTCTCTGCCCCTCCCCCATTCACCCTCCCACTCTAAAAAATAAACAAAAAAGCGCTAAATTTTGCTCACAACTATGTAACTGTCTCTAATTGCCTTTGAAATCTTTTACTGTCACTTTGGCTAAATAATTAAATATGTTTCAAAATAATTTGTGACCCTATTTAATCAAATATACAAACCTTTTAAATATTTTTGATAAACTTCCAAAAATAAAATTCTGAAGTTTTTGGACCATAATCTTAAATGTAAAAGATTTTGTGAAAATTTGGTATATTAAATTGCATGGGAAGCACTGTCAACACTAAACCCTCTTAGATTGTTTATATAGATATGTTATTAAAATGGGTGAAACTCCTAAAAATCTGTTATCTTTGAAGTGTGGTATACCACAGAAATAACTAAATTTCCTTACCAACTGTAATCAGATCTAGAACCATGGTCATATTTAAGTCTTGTCATGTTACTGTTTTAGTCTGATGCTATTGCAAATGTCTTTAGTGACTCATGTAAAGAACTCTGAGTACAGGTTTCCAATAATTTTAAGATAACTGAACCAGGTAAGAATTTTTGAACTAGTGAAAAAACCAGATCTAAGCAGAACAAGAATTATTAAATAGGACTGAATGAATGGAGATTTATTTTTAAGACTTTATTTGAAACAATGATTTTTGTTTTTCCAGATATATGGAAACTTTTTTTCTTAAGCTAACTAATAGCAATTTGAAACATTTATCTTTTTCTCCCTACCTGATCCCTCCAGCATTCAGAAACCCAGTGAGTATTCTATTTTCATGACAGTATATTTGCATGTTAACTAAAAATCTCTTCTCCTTTTGACTAGAATGTTGTATTTTAGACAGATCTGCATAGATTCAGATATGAGCAGACAGCTTTAAGGAACTAAGATGGACTTGATGGGGCCTAAAAAGCCCCTTTGGATATAACATCCTGATTGATACCTTGCTTACAGAGTACCCAGCAGCTTTACCAGGTGAGTAAAGAAGGTCACTTCCTGGTCAGTGCAGGAACCTTGAGAAGAGAATTCACCCAAATATATAGGTATTGCAGGTGAAGTCTGACCCCAAGTATTTGGCTTGGCTTCTGGCCTTGAGATGCTGTTAAAAGTTCAATCTGGAAATCCTGATGAGTAGTTGCAGCAAAGGAGATCTTAAAGAGCCTACAGAGTCAACTGCACTTATGTAAATAATCAGGCCAAATTTTTTTGTTTTGTTTTTAAATTAAACTTATTTTGCAATACAATTAGTGTCAATTTGGCTATGAAGGTGATTACAGAAAGAAAGACACACCTGTGTCTAATACCTGTGTATTAGATTTTAATATTATTCATCAAACTGGAGTAGAGCCTGATTGCCTCTAGTTTCCTCCAATGACTGGCTACAACTGTCTAAACTAGTATTTTCAATTTTTCTCCTACCTTTCTGACTTGGAATCATGTTAAGAACTAAAACTTTTCTTTTCCCTGAAACCCTACAAACTAAACTTCAGAAAAATCACACTAGCTCACACCTAGAGACAACCTTCATGCCTGTCATTCTATGGGTCACTCAAAAGATCAGAGACAGTTGAACTATAAATGAAAATCCGTCAGACTCACTGCTTGCTCTGACTCAGTCTGAAAATGCTTCCAGCCTGACAACTAGAAGTCATGACTACCCTTGACCCAATCATTAACCGTTGTTTTCTTTTGTTCTGACAGAACCAAAACACCCGATTACTTATTTAATACCTGATTACTTAAATCACAAGCCTAGCTTTGAGAATATCCCTACCTCATAGCCTTCTGAAATGAGTTTAACTGAGCTGATCTATTGTCTGATCTATTGTACTAGGTGATCTGTTGTACAGACTGGTTCAATGAGACAGAACAATCTACCAGTGCTCAACTTTCATGTGTGAAACTTCAGGGAAGTGTCCTTTAAGTGCCAAGGGCAGACTGCCCCAAGACAGGTGATTTTGGCATGAATATTACTTTGAGTTAAAAGCAGTCAAACCTAGCAGATTAGGAAAAGCTTCTTACTCCCATTCAACTGCCTAAATTTACATAACGGACAGCCTATATACCAGGAACACAACTATTAGTAGAGATTCCTCTTTACCTAAGATATCTAGTATTTGCATAACAGCAACTTTTATTTTCCAAACATCTCCTCTCACCTTCCTGCCAATGGCCATCCTTCTCTATGTATCCTCAGACCCCTAAACCCCTTTCCTTAGCTCAGGATGTCATATAAGCCTTATGTTGCTTGAATGTCTTTGGAATTTCATGTCTGTTTTCTCCTGTTAATCTGTCTGATGTCAACTGCAAAGGACATTCTTCCTCCCTGATAATACCGTAGAAAAGAACAACAAAATAGTGGTAACTGAGAGTAGCACTAATGCTTTAAGTTTTGATCATATTTTTTAGTTAAACTGAGACTTAACAAAGGGGGTGAACTCTTAAACTGAGATGGTGTCACTCAGGCCTAGTCTGAAAACCAGGGCTTAATGGCTAATCTAATTGTAGTTTAACTGGTCCAAACTGGTCAGTCAGGAATTTTCCCATTAGTTATAGTGGGTCTGCCACACAGCCCTCTCCCTTTCCTCAAAGTGTAATCTGCGTAAGACTTCTTGTTTTTTACCCTTAAGAGAAAGTGACCTTGCCTGGAACAATCCTTTTCTTTCGCTAGTAACTTTCTTGTCCCACCTTCCCTCTACTTGCTAGATAAGAGGATGCTCAAATCATTCAAAAACAAAAAAAAACCCCAAACAATTAGAGGGCACCTGGGTGGTTCAGTCAGTTAGAAGTCTGACTTTGGCTCAGGCCATGATCTTGCAGATTGTGAGTTCAAGCCCTGCATCAGACTCTCTGTTCCTCCCCCACCTGTGCTCTCTCTTGAAATAAACTTGAAAACAAAACAATTAGGTCTTCAGATGTACCCCCACTGATTTTTGTTTTTTAACAAAATATGGAATTACCTTACCTGCAAGGTAACGGATAGTCTCAAGCTTGTTAGACTCCATCAGTGTTTTTAAAGAAGCAATTTCAGTGTCAATTTTATTACAGGTCTCTGAAATAATACTTCTGGTTTTGGTATCCTGCAGTAAATAAGAATGAGAAAATTTTGTCCATATGACATAAATATTTACATTAGAAACCCTTACTTATGGGCTGTGTATTGCAAAAATTTTAATGGTGATAAAAAAACATTACATGAACATTATAAACTGACAAAAATTCCTTCTATTTTTAATATTTGGAGATTATTTATTAGGATTATCACATTTTGAGTACATTCTATTAAAAGCCTCATAGGAAGAAATTTGAGACCTAAGAGGGAAAAATTTTAGTCCTAGAACTTAAATTCCTTAGGATATCACAGTTAAAACTTTCAATTGTGTAAAAGAAAAAAACTCAACCAGATTTAGAATGCGAACTGGCAGAAATGCTAGCTGGGTAAAAACAAATGCTATGTGTAGAGGGGTTAAGGGGTAGAAGAGCTCAGAAATTAGCCCTGAGAGAATTTGTTGATTTCCTTGTTCATCTCCTCTATCCTGACAAGAAGTAAGAGAATATAACAGAATACATGGAAAGGCAAATGAGACCCTCCCTTCTAAGAACGAGGTCTCTTCTGTTAGAATGTAGACCCAATGGCTTTTATTAAGACGATGGCTGAGTAAAAAAAGCTACGTTTCACTCAAACCATAGAGATTAAGCAATGATTACCATTTAGCATTAGGAGAAAGTAAATAGTAGTGGAGTATGGAGTTTAGAATCCAGGCTCACATTCCAGCTCCACCATTTATTAGCTGTGTGACCTTAACTTCCTGTGTCTCATTTTCCAAACTGGTAAAATGAGAAAAAAGAGGGCCTACTTCAGAGGCTGATAAGGAGAATTAATAGAAGTAAAGCAGGTAGGGGCGCCTGGGTGGCGCAGTCGGTTAAGCGTCCGACTTCAGCCAGGTCACGATCTCGCGGTCCGTGGGTTCGAGCCCCGCGTCAGGCTCTGGGCTGATGGCTCAGAGCCTGGAGCCTGTTTCCGATTCTGTGTCTCCCTCTCTCTCTGCCCCTCCCCCGTTCATGCTCTGTCTCTCTCTGTCCCAAAAGTAAATAAACATTGAAAAAAAAAAAATTAAAAAAAAATAAAAAAAAGAAGTAAAGCAGGTAGAACTATCTGATGTATAGTAAGTACTCAATAAATATTCACTATTTTAAAATTTTAAAGATAATTTCATTGAACCTGTGCCCTCATTTAAATGTGAATCCAGGTCTTCCAAAAAATAGTTATTTTCTATATAAAAATAAGCTGGGGGGGGGGGGAGCGGGGTGTGCACCTGGGTGGCTTTGTCAGTTAAGCACCTGATTCTTGATTTGGGCTCAGTGCTTGGAATTTTTTTCTTCCTCTCTCTGCCCCTCCCCTGCAGGTGCCTTCTCTGTCTCCCTCAAAATAAATAAATGTAAAAAAAAAAAAAAAAAAAAAAAAAAAAAAAAAAGCTCAGATACAACACATAAAATACATGAGTGGTATAAAAGAGAATTTTTACATACTAGCTTACATTTTTGGTAAATTCTGTGGTTGCTTCCATAAGTTTCTTTTCTTGATCTGTAAACTAAAGGATATGACAAATCAGGAGGTTAAAAAAAAAAAAAAAGACTGGAAGGAATTAGTAAGTTACCAAGAAAGTATATTTAGAAGCACATTACCATATCAGTTACTCTGCTCCTTTCTAGGTTGATGTCCAGTTTATTGTCTGCTCTGATCTGACTGGTTTCATTCTTTACAGAAAATCAAAATATTAAAAAAGCAATCTCATAATGTTTGTTCTGAAATTAATAAAATATTTTAAAGTGAGAAAAGTAAAACTTACTATCAGTTGCTGCTTAACTTGTTCCAATTCAGTTTTCATTTTCTAGGTATAGGAAAAATCACATGCAATTGCCATTAAGCCAAAAGCCCATAGCATGATTTATTCAACAAATCTGAAACCTTGCATTAGCAAAAACTGGATGATCTACAGATTTCTAATGAAGCACTAAAAATAGACAAAAAAGGAAAGTAGTATTTCATCATATTCAGAAAATTCTTATGAACAAAACAGTAAAAAATGTATTCTAGTTAGTTTTAAACCATGACTGATATTTGAAATTTAAAAATATTTAAGCTTAAAAAAAATTAAAACTCCAAATGAATTACAGAAGCAGTTTTCTCTTAACTCACAAAAATTACTGCAGATTCATATAAAATGGCACATTGCTTTCAATTTTGAGAACATTATATTGAGCTATATTAGAAATTTTATATATAATATGAAACATTTTATATATAAAGATTTCCCCTTACATTTGACTTTTACATGTGTAAGATACAACTCTTATTCTTTGGTCTAGACTATGATTGATACATAGAAAGATTAGTTATAGGTTAAACATCTAGCATACTTTGATCAAAAAACTCGTTGAAAGTTACTGAATGACCACATAAAATCATTACTTGGTCCTATTAGAACACATGTGAAATCAGTTATTTTATTAGTAATAAACAAACTAGTATCACCTGGTTCTCTGCTCTCAGATTTGCAAATTCACTTTTCTCTAGGATGACCATGTCTTTCCTGATGGAGTCCAAATGAGCCATTAGTTGTTGTACTGTTATTTCCTGGAAAGCAAAATTGAAATAACCTAGTGATATATGGAATGCTTTCACCTTACACAGAATTGTTTTCATGGAATGTAAAAGAATCTGTTGTTATGCTACAAGGTGTAATGTTGCTTGGCTAACTAAACAAAACCATATGAAACCTATATATAAAAATGAAAAGGAGGTTCCAGTCCAAGGTTGTGACACAGGAGGACCCTGAAGTCGCCTCCTCCATGGATACACCAAATCTATACCTATTTATAAAGCATTTCCTCCTGAAGGACACCTCAGGGCTAACCGGCCAGCTTCTGCACAACAAAAAATATACCACAAAGAGAAAGGCAAGAGAGACAGAAGCACAGTAATGAAGGGAATCCCTAATCCTGACACTGAGAACTGCAGACACTGAGAACTGCAGTAAGAGGGACAGTACTGAATGACCATGAGCAGATTCATCTGCCCTGGGATAAAGAAAAAATGCTGAGGTTTAAAAGGGCAACTAGAATATAAAAGACCTAGCCCTCGAACTCTTCCAGAGAGTGCTGCTGGGACTCTCTAGTTCTGAGGGGCTGGTGAGCATCACTGTTTACATTCCCCTTCCATTTTTAGAGCACAGACAGGAGTAGGGTCTGGGCACCATAGCCAGCCTACCACTTCAGCAAACACTAGGCCCCCAGCCCAAACCAGCACAGTGTCGTGGCCCCAGCGTGGAGACACCAGAATACCCCTGGTCAGTGTTCACAACAGCTCACCTTCCGAGGTGAGGCAGGTACAAAGCACCCCAGAACACTCCAGGATCCCAGCACTTAACCCCCAGCTCAGAGCATCCTGTTACCTTTCCAAATTAGCTCGTGGCTAATTTGACTCCAGACAACTCATCAGGGCACACTCTGTGTCCAGGGATCCAGTGGTCCATACCCTGCAGCAGCTGCAGCAACCTGACCAGGGTGTGTCTTGGGCTTGCACTTACCCCTGGCTTGCGCTCATTTCAGCACCAGGTACTCTCTTATGGTGCCATCTATGCAGAGAGCCCCCGGACCACCCTGGCTCATGCTCACTTCAGCTTAAGCTGTCCTGCCAGGGGACTAATTCCACAGAGAGTCGCAAGACCTCCCAGATTGGAACCTTTTCAGTTTCAGTTATCTTACCAGGGTATGTTCCATGGCAAGAACACTGGGCTTGCCCCCCAAATGATACCCTTTATAGCACCAGTTGTCCTGCCTGGGGGCCCTCTGCACTGAGAGCCTTGGGAACCTCCAGCTTGCACCCACTTCAACTTCAGCTGTCTGGCCAGGATGCACCTCTATGTGGAAAGCCCGAAGACAGTTCTGGCCTGTACCCACTTTGGCTCTGGCCATCCCACCAAAGTGGCCCTAACATGAAGTGCCCCAACACCCATGACAGCCACATATTCAGAAAGCCAGCTAATGTCACCAGACACACATTCTCCACAGGGGATGACCTGACTATACACAAGATCATCCTACTTTGAAAAGGTAGCTGTTGTGTGTAACTCACAAAGTAAAGCAAGAGGAAGAGACAAAAGAATTTGCTTCAAACGAATGAACAAAGCCTAAACCTCAGAAACAGAACCAAATAAAATGGAAATAAGTATGCCTGATAAATACTTCAAAATTATGGACATAAAGATGCCCACTGGACTGGACAGCAGAGTGCATAAACTTGGTGAGAACTTGAACAAAGAGATAGCATATAAAAAAGAACCAAGTTGGGGCGCCTGGGTGGCTCAGTCGGTTGAGCGTCCAACTTCGGCTCAGGTCATGATCTCGCGGTCCGTGAGTTCGAGCCCCGCGTCAGGCTCTGGGCTGATGGCTCAGAGCCTGGAGCCTGCTTCCGATTCTGTGTCTCCCTCTCTCTCTGCCCCTCCCCCGTTCATGCTCTGTCTCTCTCTGTCTCAAAAATAAATAAATGTTAAAAAAAAATTAAAAAAAAAAAAGAACCAAGTTGAAGAACACAATAAATGAAAAATAAACTGGAGGGAATCAACAGATTAGAGAATGGAAAAGAACAGATTAATGATATGGAAAAGGGGGTAATGGAAAGCACCCAAGCTGAACAGTAAAAAGAAAAAAAACACAGGGATAGGTTAAGGACTCTCTTAGACAAAATCAAGCAAGAACATCTGCATTATAGAGGTCCCAGAAGGAGAAAAGACATGGGGTGTGGGGGGAGGCAGAAAACTTATTTGAAGAAATGATAGTTGAAAACCTCCCTTATCTCTGGGAAGAAAACAGGTATCTAGGTTCGATAAGTGCAGAAGTACCAAACAAGATGAAGCCAAGGAGGTCCACACAGTAAGTAATACTTAAAATACCAAAGATTAAAGATAAAGAGAGAAGTTTAAAACCAGAAAGAGAGAAGCAATGAGTTCCATACAAGGAAACCCCATAAGACCATGGGCTGATTTCCCTGCAGAAATTATACAGGCCAGGGGCGCCTGGGTGGGTGGGTCGGTTAAGCGTCCAACTTCGGCTCAGGTCATGATCTCACAGTCCGTGAGCTCGAGCCCCGCGTCAGGCTCTGTGCTGACAGCTCAGAGCCTGGAGCCTGTTTCAGATTCTGTGTCTCCCTCTCTCTGACCCTCCCCCATTCATGCTCTGTCTCTCTCTGTCTCAAAAATAAATAAACTTTAAAAAAATTAAAAAAAAAAAAAAAGAAATTATACAGGCCAGAGGAAGGAGTTAAGATGGCAGAGAAGTATAGAGACCCTGAGCTTGTCTCATCCTTGAAACACAGCTAGATCAGCACCAAACCATTTTGAACACCTAGGAAATTGATCTGAGGATTTATGCAACAATCCGTATAACCTGAGCTACAGAACTCGGCAGATACATGGTGTGCAGAGGTGAACTGGGGGAGAGAAAAGCCACAGAGGGTAGGGAGCTGTTTTGGTGGAGAGAAGACTAAGAAAAAATAAAGGGGTAGAGTGTGGTACATCAGGATTGTGCACAAGAAAAGCACTTGCCCTGAAAGTAGTTTGAGAGAGAAAGAGTGAAAATACTTGCAAGGGACTGAACAAGAAATCTGTTCCCCAAAACCATTGACAGGGAGAAAGGAAAGGGTTTCAATACCACCAGGATTCTATACACAGTGGAGCGCAGAGTCTGAAGATTCAGAGCCCCGTGCCTGGTAGTGCTCTGGTGAGGAAGTAGGGAGAATCCCCAGGAGCAGGCAGTGGGGTTTGAGGGGTCCATATGCCACATAGGGAAAAGTGGTTCCCCTGCATGGAGTGCATTTGGTAGACACCATACGGCCTCCTGGTGGGCAAAGGTCCCAGAGGACCCCAGAGAGCAGCTATGTTTGCTGGTATTGGGACAAAGATGCCAGAGTGCTGTGAAACCTGGTGCCAACTGTGTGTTATGGACCGCCATAATCTCTGAACCTCTGCCACCGTGTGACCACACAAACGTTTTCTGGGGCAAGCTGGCTTCCGGCCAATGCTCAGTGATACCCTCCCCAGAGAGTCGGTGGGGGTTTCCAAAGTGTGGGGTTTTGAAACACAACCCCATCTGAGATAAATCTCGAGAAGGAGGTTTGTCTCGCAGGCAGACAGCTTAGACAGACAGGGTAGAGGCAGGGAGCGAACAAGACCTGAGACAAAGGAGCAGTGCTTGACTGTGGGTTGGTGAGATTGCGAAGTTCCTGAGCCAGAGATTAGGGAGCTGGGTGAAGTCAATTCCACCTCAACTGCACATGCACAGGTACACAAACACACAGATCCAGCCCAGCAAGCTAAGCAGCACCATCTAGTGGAGAACGGAGCTGTCACACCGAGCCCTGCCCAACTGTGCCCTCCAAGCCATCCCCTAGAAGACCAGCACAAGTCACTCCACCTGCTTAGTATATGGACTATAGAGTGCTTCATAGTTTCAGTTCTAGGGGAAAGTGGATATAAATTCTTTTGGGTTTCATTCTATTTGCTGGCTCATTTATTTGCTCATTTTCTTTACTTTGGTTTTCTTTTATCTCTTGAATACAGAGAAAAAACTTATTTATTTACACTTTTTCCCCCCCTTTTCCTTTATTTCCTACATTCTATAAAGTTTCTTTCAACAAGGAGATTGAAACAAACCTAGGATCTGGCTTCCTTTGACTTTGTTTTGTTTATAATTTTTATTTTTTATTTTATTAATTTTTATCCTTCCTCCAAAATGAAAAAAACAAAGGAATTCACCCCAAAAGAAAGAATGGGAAGAAATGACAGCCAGGGATTTAGTCAACACAGACATAAGTAAGATGTCTGTACTAGAATTTAGAACCACGATAATAAGAATACTAACTCAGGTTGAAAAAAGCAAAGACACCATAGAATGCATTTCTACAGAGATAAAAAAATAAAATCTAGTTAGGCCAAAATTAAAAAGGCTATAACCGAGATGCAATCTTCAATGGATGCCACAATGGCAACGATGGACAAAGCAGAACAGCGAATCGGCAATATAGATGGTAAAATTATGGAGAATAATGAAGTAGATAAAGAGTGAAACAAAGTAGATAAAAAAAAGAGTGAAACAAAGCAAAAGGTCACAATACAGGACTTAGAGAACTCAGGGATTCATTAAAAAGGAATAACATCTAAACCATAGGAGTCCCAGAAGATGAAGAGAGAGCAAAAGGGACAGGAGGTTTATGTGAGCAAATTATAGAGGAAACCTGGCCTAATCTGGGGAAGCACACAGACATCAAAACCCAGGAAGCACAGACAACTCCCATTAGATTCAACAAAAACCCATCACCAAGGCATATCATACTCAAATTCACAAAATACACAAGACAAGGAAAGAATTATGAAAACAGCAAGGGGGAAAAAACATCCTTAATCTATAAGGGAAGACAGATCAGGTTCACAGCAGACCTATCCAAAGAAACTTGACAGGCCAGAAAGGAATGGCAGGATATATTCAACATGCTGAATTAGAAAAACATGCAGCCACGAATTCTTTATCCAGCAAGACTATCATTCAAAACAGCAGGAGAGAGAAATAATTTCCCAAACAAAAACTAAAGGTGTCCATGACCATTAAACCAGTCCTGCAAGAAATTTTAAGGGGGACACTTTGAGTGGAAAAAAGACAAGACCAGAAGCAACAAAGACTAAAAAGGACCAGAGAACATCACCAGAAACACCAACTCTACAGGCAACACAACAGCACTAAATGATTATCTTTCAGTACTCACTCTAAATGTCAATGCACTAAATGCTCCAATCAAAAGATGTAAGAGAATGAATAAGAAAACAAGACCCATCTATATGCTGCTTACAAGAGACTCATTTTAGACATAAAGACACCTTCAGATTGAAAATAAGGGGATGGAGAACTGTCTATACTGCTAATGGTCATCAAAAAAAAGCTGCAGTAGCCATACTTCTATCAGACAATCTAGATTTTATTTTAATGTGTTTTAATGTTTATTTAAGAGAGAGCGTGAGTGGGGGAGGGGCAGAGAGCAAGAGGGAGACAGAATGTGAAGCAGGCTCCAGGCTCTGAGCCGTCAGCACAGAGCCCGATGTGAGGCTCAAACTCATGAACTGCAAGATCGTGACCTGAGCTGAAGTCAGATGCTTAACTGAATGAGCCACCCAGGTGCCCCCAGACAAACTATATTTTAAACCAAAAGAGTGTAACAAGAGATGAAGAAGGGCATTATATCATAATAAAGGGGATCTATCCACAAGAAGATATAACAATTGTATTTATTTATGCCCTCAACGTGGAGGCACCCAAATATATAAAGTAATCACAAACATAAACTAATTGATAATAATACTATAATCGTAGGGGACTTCAATACCCCACTGACAACAATGGACAGATCATATAGGCAGAAAATCAACAAGGAAACAATGGCTTTGAGTGACACACTGGACCAGATGAAATTCATTGTAAAACAACAGAATACACATTTTTCTGGAGTGCACATGGGACATTCTCCAGAATAGATCACATCCTGGATCATAAATCAGCCCTCAACAAGTACACAAAGATCAAGATCATACCTAGCATATTTTCAGACCACATCACTATGAAACTGGAAATCATCCACAAGAAAAAATTTGAAAAGACCATGAATACTTGGAGATTAAAGAACATCCTACTAAGGAATGAATGGGTTAACCAAGAAGTTAAAGAGGAAATTAAAAAGTAAATGGAAGTGAATGAAAATGAAAACACAACTGCCCAAAACCTCTGGGATGCAGCAAAGGCAGTCATAAAAGTATATAGCAATCCAGGCCTTCCTAAAGAGGGAAGCAAGGTCTCAAATACACAATCTTATGCCTAAAGGAACTGGAAAAGGAACAGCAAATAAAGCCAAAAACCAGCAGAAGAGAAATAATAAAGATTAGAGCAGAAATCAAGGATATTAAAAAAAAAACAAAAACAAAAAACAGAACAGGTCAACGAAACCAGGAGCTGGTTCTTTGAAACATTTAACAAAATTGTTAATCTAGCCAGATGGATCAAAAAGAAAAAGGAAAGGACCCAAATAAGTAAAATCATGAATGAAAGTAGAGAAATCACAACCAATAGCAGAGAAATATAAATATTAAGAGAATTTTATGAGCAATTATATGCCAACAAATTGGGCAATCTGGAAGAAATGGACAAATTCCTAAGAACATATAAATTACCAAAACTGAAACAGGAAGAAACAAAAATTTTTTAACAGATCCATACCCAGTAAAGAAATGGAATCAGCAATCAAAAATCTCCCAACAAACAGAAGTCCAGGGCCAGATGGCTTCCCAGGGGAATCTACCAAACATTTAAAGAAGAGTTAACACCTATTCTTTTGAAGCTGTTCCAAAAATACAAATGGAAGGAAAACTTCCAAACTCATTCTATGAAGCCAGTTTTACCTTGATTCCAAAACCAGACAAAGACCCCACTAAGGAGAAATACAGACCAATTTCTCTGATGAACATGTATACAAAAATTCAACAAAATACTAGCAAACCGGATCTAACAATACATTAAAAGAACTATTTACCACCATCAAGTGGAATTCATTCCTGGGATGCAGGGCTGGTTCAATATCTGCACGTGAATCAATATGATACATCACATTGATACAAAAAAGGTTAAGAACCACATGATCTCAACAGATGCAGAAAAAGCATCTGACAAAATACAGCATCCTTTCTTGATTGAAACCCTTAAGAAAGTAGGGATAGAAGGAACATACCTCAAGATCATAAACACCATATACAAAAGACCCATTGCTAATATCATCCTCAATGGGAAAAAACTAAGAGCTTTCCCTCTATAGTCAGGAACACATCAAGGATGTCCACTCTCACCACTGTTATCCAACATAGTGCTGGAAGTCCGGCCTCAGCAATCAGACAACACAAATAAATAAAAAGCATCCAACTCAGCAAGGAGGAAGTCAAACTTTTGCTCTTCGCAGATGACATAATACTCTATGTGGAAAACCTGAAAGACTCCACCAAAAAACTCCAAAAATAAATAATCCAGTGAAGAGATGGGCAAAAGGCATGAACACTTTTCAAAGGAAGACATCCAGATGACTAACAGACATATGAAAAGATGCTCAGCCTCATGTAAAACTGATACATGAATTCAGCAAAGTAACAGAAATAGGTTGTATTTCTATATACCAATAATGAAACAACAGAAATAGAAATTGAGGAATTGATCCCATTTACAACTGTAGTAAGAACCATAAGACACCTAACCAAAAAAGTGAAAGATCTATACACTGAAAACTATAGAAAGCTTATGAAATGGAAAAACATTCCATGCTCATGGATTGGAAAATCAAATATTGTTAAAATGTCTATACTACCCAAAGCAATCTACACATTCAATGCAATCCCTATCAAAGTAACACCAGCCTTATTCACAGAGCTAGAAAAAATAATCCTAAAATTTGTATGGAACCAGAAAAGACCCCGAATAGCCAAAGCAATCCTGGAAAAGAAAACCAAAGCTAGAGGCATCACAATTGCTGTATTACAAAGCTGTAATCATCAAGACAGTATAGTACTGGCACAAGAACAGACCCACAGATCAATGGAACAGAAAAGAGAATCCAGAAATGGACCCACAAACGTATGGCCAACTAATCTTTGACAAAGCAGCGAAGAATATCCAATGGAAAAAAGTCTCTTTAGCAAATGGTGCTGGGAAAACTGGACAGTGACATGTAGAAGAATGAACCTGGACCACTCTCTTATACCATACACAAAAATAAACTCAAAATGGATGAAAAGACCTAAACATAAGTCAGGAAGCCATCAAAATCCTAGAGGAGAGAACAGGCAACAACTTCTTTGACCTCAGCTGCAGCAACCTCTTACTTGACCTATCTCTAGAGGCAAAGGTAAACAAAAACAAAAATGAACTATTGGGAGCTCATCAAAATAAAAAGATTCTGCACAGTGAAGGAAACAATAAGCAAAACTAAAAAGCAACCAATGGAATGGGAGAAGACATGTGCAAGTGACACATCTGATAAAGGGCTAGTATCCAAAATCTATAAAGAACTTATCAAACTCAACACCCCAAAAATAAATAATCCAGTGAAGAGATGGGCAAGAGGCATGAACACTTTTCAAAGGAAGACATCCAGATGGCTAACAGACACATGAAAAGATGCTCAACATCACTCATCATCAGAGAAATACAAATCAAAACCACAACGAGATACCACCTCATACCCGTCAGAATGGCTAAAATTAACAGCTCAGGCAACAACAGATGTTGGCGAGGATGTGGAGAAAGGGGAACCTTTTTTTCCTTTTTTTTTTTTTTAACATTTATTTATTTTTGAGACAGAGAGAGACAGAGCATGAACAGGGGAGGGTCAGAGAAAGAGGGAGACACAGAATCCAAAACAGGCTCCAGGCTCTGAGCTGTCAGCACAGAGCCCAACACGGGGCTCGAACCCACGGACCATGAGATCATGACCTGAGCCAAAGTCGGATGCTTAACCGACTGAGCCACCCAGGCGCCCCTAGAAAGGGGAACCTTTTTGCATTGCTGGTAGGAATGCAAAGTGGTACAGTCACTCTGGAAAATAGTATAGAGGTTCCTCAAAAAATTAAAAATAGAACTAGCCCTAGACCCAGCAATTGTACTACTAGGTATTTATCCAAAGGAGACAGGAGTGGTGGTTTGAAGGGGCACAGGCACCCCAGTGTTTATAGGAGCACTATTGACAATAGCTAAATTATGGAAAGAGTCCAAATGTCCATTGACTGATAAATTGATAAAGATGTGGTATGTATATATATATATATATATATATATATATATATATATATATATATAAATATAATTATATACATAATGGAATATTACTTGGTGATCAAGAAAAATGAAATCTTGCCATTTGCAACAATGTGGATGGAACTAGAATATATTATGCTAAGTTAAATAAGTGAGTCAGAAAAAGACAAATATTCTATGATTTCACTCATATGTGGAATTTAAGATACAAAAGAGATGAACATAGGGGAAGGGAAGCAGAAATAAGATTTTAAAAAGTAGGGGGAACAAACCATAAGAGACTCATATAGAGAACAAACGGGGTTGTTGGCAGGGTGTTGGGTGGGGGGAGGGAGGTTAACAAAATGCTACTAAACAACAAATTTCTTCAATGAAGAAATCAAAGAGGAAATAAAAAAAATATATGGAGACAAATGAAAATGAAACACAATACTCCAAAATCTGTGGGACACAGTGAAACAGTTCTAAGGAGATGCATAGTGAAACAGGCCTACCTCAAGAAACAAGAAAAATTTCAAATAATCTCACCCTATACCTAAAGGAACTAGAAAAAACAAAACAAAACAAAATAAACCCGAAGTTGGTAGAAGGAAGAAAATAATAAAGAGAGTAGAAATAAAGGAAATACAGACTAAAAAACAATAGAAAAAGATTAATGAAACAAAAAACTGATTCTATGAAAAGATAAACAAAACTGATAAGCTTTAATCCAGATTCATTGCGAATAAAATAAAGGACACAAAATCAGATGAAATAGAAGTAACAACTGACACCACAGAAATAGAAAAGTGTATAACAGAATACTGCAGAAAGTTACATGCCAGCAAAGTGGACAACCTAGAAGAAATAGATAAATTCCTAGAAACTGATACAAACTTTCAAAACTAAACCAGGAAGAAACAGAAAATCTGAACTAGTAATGACACTGAACACATAATCAAAAAAAACCTCCCAATGAACAAAAGTCCAGAACTAGACAAATTCACAGGTGAATTCTACCAAACATTTAAGGAAGAGTTAACAGCTCTTCTCAAAATATTCCAAAAAATAGATGACAGAAAACGTCCAAATTCATTCTATGAGGCCGGCATTACACTGATACCAAAACCAAACAGATTTTACAAAAAAAAAAAAAAAAAAAAGACTACAGGCCCATCTCTGATAAACACAGATACAAAATTCTCAACAAATATTACCAAACTTTGAACTGAACAATACATTAAAAGGATCATTCACCACCATCAAGTTGGATTTATTCTAGGGATGCAAGGATGGTTCAGTGTTCATAAACCAATTGGTGTGGTACATCACATTAACAATAGGAAGGGTAAAAACCATATGGTCATCTTAATAGATGCAAAATAAGTATTTGATAAAATACAACATCCATTCATGTAAACACTCTCAAAAGAGTGGGTGCAGAGGGAATATAACTCAACATAATAAAAGCCACATATGAGAAACCAACAGCTAATGTCATACTCAATAGTGAAAAACAGAGAGCTCTTCCTCTAATATCAGGAACAAGATGAAGGTGCCCACTCTCACCAATTTTATTCAACATAGTACTAGAAGTTCTAGCCACAGCTATTAGGCAAGAAAAAGAAATAAAAGGCATAGAAATTGGTAAGGAAGAAGTACAATGCTCACTGTCTACAGATGACATGATACTATACATAGAACCCTAAGCCCTAAACTCCACCAAAAAAACAAAACAAAACAAAAAACCCTATAATTCAGTTTTTATGTGAATTCAGAATATAACTGAATTTTTGGATTGAGTGTACTTAACAGTATAGTCTTTCTGCAGCGATCAAGTACAAGGCCCTGAGCCTCAAACCCATCTTTCATGACATCTTTGGGGTGGGGGTGGGGTCAACAATTGGATTAGGCTCAATGACGGAATGAGATGTTAATTTCACACACTAATCATAAAAACACCAAAATTTAGCACTTTGAATGTAGGATTAAATGGTATTGCCAGCATAAAACTTCCTTAAGCCACAATTTTAATTCACTGGTTATAGGTAAACTTAAAAATCTAATTTAAGAATATTATAAAAAATGTCAAGAGCTTGGACTTTTGAGGAAGATGGCAGAATAGGCAGCCTTTAAATTTTCCTTGTCCCATGAATGCAACTTGGTGACACTCACATCAATGCAAATAACCCAGAAAATGACCCAAGATTAGCAGAACAAACTCCACAAGTAACTGTAGAGAAGAAGCCACATCAAAGAGGGTAGAAAGGCACAGAAATTGTGGGGAGCTGAACCCCATGGGTCTGGCTGCCAGAGGAAGGGAGCTGTGAGGTGCAGAGAGGGGTGAGAAACAGAATATCACATCAGGGAACCTACACAGGGAAGACGAATCTCCACAGGATTTGGCTTTGAAAATGAGAGGGGCTAGATTTGGTGATTTCTTAACCAGGAGGACTTAAAGCCTACAACTTTAAAAATCCCTGAGAGCAGCAGAACGCTGAGTCCCACACTTAAAGAGACACTTAAATAGCCCCCAAAAAGCCCAGGAGATACAGCTTAGAAGCATCAGTTTGTTTAAAAAAAAAAAAAAAAAAACCCTAAACACACACAATAAAAAAACTGGCAGCAGTTTGAAAAATGAGAGCATTTGAGAAGGAGAGTTAGTAATCTCAGAGTTCCTTAAGGGACATCTCCAGGGAAAAAGGAGCTGGCATGTACCATTTCCCTCCACCAACCCCAGCACAATCACCCTTCCACTGGTGGGAACCAGCACCTGTGGGCATTCACTGCCTAATTTGCTTACACTGCACCACCCCAACCTTCTCCAGCTAAACCTGCCTCAATCCAGCTGCTAAAGGTCCTCTCCCCCAGAAGACTAGCACAAACCTTGCCAACAATGTGTTCCGACCACCTGTGGGGGATGTGTACACCTTGTTAAAACTGCATCACCCACCCACGTGTGCTTTGTGGAATGTCCTTAAGCCAACTCCAGTACCCACAGCAGCTGCATAAAAGAGGACCAGCCAGCTTGTTAAGAGCGAGCATCCCACCAAGTACTCCAAGAGCAGATGTAGCTGAATTTCCTAACACACAGAAACAGAGTTAGGTAAAGTGAAGAGACCAAACCAAATTAAAGAAAAGGACAAAATCACAGCAAGAGACTTAAGTAAAACAGAGATAAATAATGTGCCTGATAGAGAATTTAAAGTAATGACCATAAAGATACTCATGGGATTTGAGAAGAGTGGAGGACATTCTGTGAGACCCTTAAAGACAAAAAAGAGCCACTCAGGGATGAAGAGAACAATAAATTTAAAACAAAAATACACTTGACAGGCTAAATAGCAGGCTAGAGGAATTAGAAGAATGAATTCATGGCCTGGAAAACAGAGTAAGAGAGAGTAATCAGGCTGAGCAAATATAAGAAACAAACAAAAAAAAAATGCAAAATGAGAACAGACTTAGGGATTTCAGTGACTCCAACAAGTGTAATTAATGTTCACAATACAGGGATCCCAGAGGAAGAACAGAGAAAAGGGGGCAGAAAATTTATCTTAAGAAATAATAGTTCAAAACTTCCCTAATCTGGGAAGGAAACAGATATCCAGATCCAGGAGGCACAAGGAACCCCCAACAATATTAACCAAAGAAGGTGCACAAAAATACACATAGTAATTAAAACAACAAAAAGTAGTGATAAAGAATTTTAGGGATGCCTGGGTGGTTCATTCAGTTAAGTGTCTGATTCTTGATTTCAGCTCAGGTCATGATCTCAGGGCTATGGGACTGAGCCCTGCATCAGGCTCTGCATGGAGTATGGAGATTGAGATTCTATCTCCCTCTCTCTCTGTTCCTCTCCTGTGCTCATGTGTGCATGATCCCTCTCTCAAAAAAATTAAAAAAGTTAAAAAAAAAAATTTAAACACAGTAAAAGACAGTTACATAAATAGGAAACCCCATAAGGCGATTAGTGCATTTTTCAGCAGAAACTTTACAGGCCAGAAGGGAGTGGCATGATATGTTCAAAGTGCTGAAAAGAAAAAAGTCTGCATCCACGAATATTCTATCCAGCAAAGCAATCATTTAGAATAGGAGACATGGTTTCTCAAAAAAAAAAAAAAAAAAAAAAAAAAAGAAAGAAAAGAAAAAGTAAAGGAATGAACAACCACTAACCCAGCCCTACAAGAATTATTAAAGGGGACTAAATGAAGGGCTGTATAAAAAGCAGGAAACACAAAAGAAGTGAAAATCAGTGTATCAGTAAAAATCAGTCAAGGAAATCACAAAATAAAAGGATGCAAAATAGGACATCAATACATAAAATGTGGGTGGACGGGGGTGTAAAGAATGGGTTCAAGCTTATGACACCATCAACTTCACATGGAGATGTTATATGCAAACCTAATGGTATACAAAGAAATCAAAACCAGTAACAGATATGTAAAGACTAAAGAGAAAGGAGTTCAACTTTACCACTAAAGAAAGCCAGCAAACTGTGAAAGAGAACAAGAAGAGGATAAGAGAAAAAGTACAAAAAACAACCACAGAAAAGTAACAAAATGTCAATAAATACATATTTATCAATAATTACTTTAAATGTAAATGAACTAAATGCTCCAATCAAAAGATATGGGGTGACAAAGTGGATAGAAAAGACCCATTTATATGTTGCCTACACAAGACTTGTTTCAGATCTAAAGACACCTGCAGATTGAAAGTGAGGGACAAAGAAACATTTACCATGTAAAGGATATCAAAAGAATGCTGAAGTAGCAACATTTATACTGGACCAAATAGAATTTAAAACAAAGATGGTAATAAGAAACAAAGAAGAACACAATATTGTAATAAAAGGGACTATCCAACAAGAAAATATAACAACTGTAAATATGGACCCAACATGGTGGCACCCAAATACATAAAACAGTTAACAACAAACACACAGGAACTAATCAGTAGTAATAAAATAACAGTAAGGGACTTTAACACCCCACTTCACCCCACTTACATCAATGGTCAGATCATCCATACAGAAAATCAACAAGAAAACAGTGGCTTTGAATGACATAGTGGACCAGATGGATTTAACAGATATATTCAGAACATTCAACCTTAAAACAGAAGAATACACATTCTTTCCAAGTGCACATGAACATTTTCTAGAAGAGATCACATATTAGGCCACACAACAAGTCTCAACAAATTAAAAAAAAAATCAAAGTCATTCTATGTATCTTTTCGGACTAAATGCCACGAAACTAGAAATCAACCACAAGAAAAAAATATGGAAAGAGCACAAATACACAGAGGTTAAATAACATGCTACTAAACAATGAATTGATAAACCTAGAAATCAAAGATGAAATAAAAAATTATATGGAAACAAATGCAAATGAAAACACAAAGGTCCAAAATCTTTGGGATGTAGAAAAGTGGTGTTAAGAAGGTAGTTTATAGCAATATAGACCTACCTCATAAAGCAAGAAAAATCTCAAATAAGCAACATAACCTCATACCTAACGCAGCTAGAAAAAGAACAAAACCTAAAACCAGCAGAAGGAAGGAAATAAAGTTTAGAGCAGAAATAAATGACAAAGAATCTAAAAAACAAACAAAAAAAACCAAAACAAAACAAAAAACCCCAATGAAAGAGATCAATGAAACCAATAGTTGGTTCTTTGAAAAGATCAACAAAACTGATAAGCCTCTAGCCAGACTCATTAAAATAAAAAGACTGAAATAAACAAAATCACCAGTGAAAGAAGAAAATTAACCCACAGAAATACAAACAAATGTAAGAGAATATTGTGAAAAATTATATGCCAACAAACTGGACAACCTACAACAAATGGATAAATTCCTAGAAACAAATCATCACCCAAAACTGAAGCAGGAATAGAAAATCTGAACAGACCAATTACCAGTAATGAAATTGAATCAGTAAGCAAAAACTCCCAAGAAAAATCTAGCACCAGATGGCTTCACAGGTGAATTCTACCAAACATTTAAAGGAGAATTAATATCTACTCTTCTTAAACTATTCCAAAAAACAGAAGAGGGAGGAAAACTTCCAGATTCATTCTAGGAGGCTAGCATTACACTGATAACTAAAACTAGATAAAGATATCATAAATAAAGAGAACTAGAGGCCAGTATCTCTGATGAACATAGATAGAAAAACCCTCAACAAAAATATTAGCAAACTGAATCCAACAATATATTAAAAGTATCACTGACCACAGTCAAGTGGGATTAATTCCCAGGATGCAAGGCTGGTTCAATATTTGCAAATCAATCAACATGAAACATCACATTAATAATAAAAAAAAGGATAAAGACCATATGATCATTTTGATAGATGCAGAAAAAGCATTCAAGATGGTACAACATCCATTTATGATAAAAACCGTCAAAAAAGTGCAAGCAGGGGAGAGGCAGAGGGAAAGAGAATCTTAAGTGGGCTCTGTTGCTGACGTGGGGCTCTATCTCACAACTGTGGGATCATGACCTTACCTGAAATCATGAGTTGGATGCTTACCCGACTGAGCCACCCAGGTGCCCCAACAAAATAGGTTTAGAGAGAACATAATAAGGGCCTTTATGACAAACCCACAGCCAACTTCATACACAATGGAGAAAAATTGAGAGCTCTTCCCCAAAGGTCAGGAACAAGACAAGAATGTCTACTCTCACCAGTTTTATTCAACACAGTACTGGAAGCTCTAATCACAGCAATCAGACAACAAAAAGAAATAAAAGGCATCCAAATCAGTAAGTACATCCAAATCATGTACTATTTGTACATGACATGATACTATATATAGAAAACCCTAAAGATTCCACCAAAACCCACTAGAACTGATAAATGAATTCAGTAAAATTATAGGATACAAAATCAATGTATAGAAATCTGTTGCACTCTATACACTAATAATGAAACAGTAGAAAGAGAAATTAATAATCCCACTTACAATTGCACCAAATATAATAAAATACCTAGAAATAACTTTAATCAAGAAGGTAAAAGACCTGTACTATGAAAACTCCAAAACAATGATAAAAGAAACTGAAGACAACACTAAGAAATGCAAAGATATTCCATGCTAATGGACTGGAAGAACAAATACTGTTAAAATGTCTATACTACCCAAAGCAATCTACAGATTTAATGTAACCCTATCAAAATACCAACAGCATTTTTCACAGAACTAGAACAAACCACCTTAAAATTTGTATGGAATGACAAAAGACCTCGAATGGTCATAGCAGTTTTGAAAAAGAAAAACAGAACTGGAGGTATCACAATTCTGGACTTCAAGTTATATTACAAAGCTGTAGTAATCAAAGCAGTATGGTATTGTCCCCAAAATAGAACAGAATAGAAAGCCCAGAAATAAACCCACAATTATATGGTCAATTAATCTTTCACACAAGAGGAAAAGAATATGCAATGGGAAAAAGACAGCCTCTTCAACAAATGGTGCTGGGAAAACCGGAAAGCTACTTGCAAAATAAAGAAAGTGGACCACTTTCCTACACCATACCAAAAATAAACTCAAAATGAGTTAACCACATAAATATGAGACCTGAAACTGAAAAGTCCTGTAAGAGAGCACAGGCAGTAATTTCTCTGACATTAGCAGTAGCAACATTTTTCTAGATATGTCTTCCAAGGCAAGGGAAATAAAAAAAAAAACAAAAAACTACTGGGAGTACATAAAAATAAAAAGCTTCTGCAGCACAAAGGAAACAATCAACAAAACTAAAAGGCAACCTATGAAATGGGAGAAGATACTTGCAAATGACACATCTGATAACAGCTTAGTTTCCAAAATATATAAAGAATTTACACAACTCAACACCAAGAAAACAAATAATCCAATTAAAAAATGGGTAGAAGACATGAACAGACATTTCTCCAAAGTAGATATACAGATGGCTAACAGACACATGAAAAGATGCTGAATCAGCATCAGTCCTTGTTAGGGAAATGCAAATTAAAACTACAATGAGATTTCACCTCACATACTTGTCAGAATGGCTAAAATCAACAACAGAAGAAACAACACATGTTGGTGAGGATATAGAGAAAAAGAACTCTCCTGCACCGTTGGTGGGAATGCAAACTGGTGTAGCCACTATAAAAAACAGTAGGGAGGGTCCTCAAAAAATGAAAAATAGCTTATAATCTAGTAATTGCACTATTGGGTATTTAACTCAAAAGATACAAAAACACTTATTCAAGGGGCACCTGGGTGGCTCAGCTGGTTAAGCATCCAACTTTGGCTCAGATCATGGTCTCATGGTTTGTGAGTTCGACCCCACATCAGGCTCTGTGCTGACAGCTCAGAGCCCAGAGCCTGCTTTGGCTACTGTGTCTTCCTCTCTCTGCCCCTCCCCTGCTCACACTTCGTCTCTCAAAAATAAACAAACATTAAAAAACAAACAAAAACACTTACTCAAAGGGATGCATACACCTCTATGTTTATTGCAGTATTATATACAATAGTCAAATTATGGAAGCAGCTCAAGTGCTCATCGAATGATGAATGGATATAGATGTGGTATATATACACAATAGAATATTATTCAGCCAAAAAAAAAAGAATGAAACCATGCTATTTGCAATAACATGGAGGGAGGCAGAGACTACAATGCTAAGTAAAATAGTTAGAGAAAGACAAATACCTTATGATTTCACTCAGATGTGGAATTTAAGAAACAAATAGGCAAAGGTAAAAAAAGAGAGACACAAACCAAGAAACAGACTCTTATAAAAAAAACTGTATAGTGAGAGATAGTGACTACATATATCATGGGGGAGCAATGAGTAATGTATAGAATTGGTGTATCACTACTTTGTACATTAGAAACTAATGCAACGTTGTATTAACAGTGCATCACTTGGGAGAGGAGGAATAAAAAAAGAAGGAAAATCTTAATTCCTAAGTAAAAATGAAGTATTTGTCAAGTCCAAGGGAAAGAAAATACACATGTATGTGTGTGTGTGTGTGTGTGTGTGTGTATAAAATTACAGAAAGTAAACATTTTTAATCATAGTGATTAATTCACGATTATGAGTTTTATCAATTATATTCCACAGTCAAGCTCATTTAGCTTATTCTATGTTTTATATAAAATTATTCTTTTTCTCCACAGCACCACAATGACAACTGTAAAAAATTAATCTGATTCTCTCCTCAGTGGCAAAGTAGAATAATTCTATCTACTTTGCAAGGTTGTTAGAGGGATTACATAAGATAATACGTGAGAAATCCACAGCCCTGTGCATCTCTCACTGTAAGTTCTTAGTAAACGGCATTATCTGACTTTAAGAATTTGGGTATCCAAATTTAAAGCATCTTAATGAAATCCTTTCCAGCCATGTTTAATTAAGTCTCTTCCTTTTGTGAAAGTTAACCAGAACATACACCTGACTGCAGTTAAATGTTTTTATCTAATAGGTTAGCTTTTCTACTGTGGTAGGTATTCTGTGGGGAAGAAGCTGTTTCACTCATCACCTACCACCACCTCAAATAATTCAAATAATATATAATTATCTCACACAACGAAAGCTTTGACAAAATTTCATTCTCTGTGTGACCATAATTTTATTATGACTCTTCTAACTCCTCAATCTCTTTAGATACTAACTTTACTGAAGAGTTTTGCTTTTGTTCTTTGGTCCCTTTGTAGAGAGAAAGATGCAGGTATGTTTGGCAGGTGGGTGGGTTGACAGAGATGCCATATGAAAAAGATTGTCTAATGAAATGGTCACACTTGATAATAATGAAAATATTACCTGTTGAGCTCGAGTGACCATCTCCTTATAGATACTATCCAGGCTGACATTTGATAAAGTGGTTAATGCTGATACAATTGTTTCTGCTTGTGCTTTGTCAAATCCTGTAGAGAGCAAATACATATGTGTATATATATATATATATTTTTTTTTTTTTTAATTTTTTTTAACGTTTATTTATTTTTGAGAGAGAGACAGAGCATGAACAGGGGAGAGTCAGAGAGAGAGGGAGACACAGAATCTAAAACAGGCTCCAGGCTCGGAGCCGTCAGCACAGAGCCATCAGCACAGAGCCCGACGTGGGGCTCCAACTCACAGACTGCGAGATCACAACCTGAGCTGAAGTGGGACGTGTACCGACTGAGCCACCCAGGCGCCCAACGTATGTTTATATTTTTTAAAAAATGATATCCATATCAACATAGACAGCTAGAATAACTTTCCTCATCATTTAAATTTTTTACTTTTTAAAAAAATATTTGTTTATTTTTGAAAGAGGGAGAGATAGAGCATGAGTGGGGAAGGGGCAGAGAGAGAGAGAGAGAGAGACAGAAATCTGAAGCAGGCTCCAGGCTCTGAAGTGTCTGCACAGAGCCCAACGCGGGGCTCAAACTCACAAACCGTGAGATCATGACCTGATCCAAAGTCAGACTTAACCGACTGAGTCACGCAGGCACCCCTAAATTTTTTACTTTTTAAAAAATGGTTACAATAAAAAATTTCAGATTATGCTAAATTACTCTCTAAAAGCATTCTGCAATTTTAATTCCCACTGATCCATTTCCCCATATTTATATCAACACTGGATACTGCTAGTTTTTTTTTTTCAGTTTATAATTGGCATTAAAAAATGAAATGGCATAGCATTGTTATTTATACTTAAAATTTGCATTTCCTTAGTTAAGCACCTTACATATATTTATTGCCTATTTATATTTTTCTGTGTGCTATTTATGGCCTTTACCCATTTTCCTATAAGATACTGAACATTTCCTTATTGGTTCATATGAATTTTGTGTATTAAAGCAATAGGCTCATTATTATGTCTATTCCTAATATTTCTAACTTTACAGATGACACCCTTTGATATACAGATTTAAATATTTCAGTAGTCACACATCAGTCTTTAGTTCACTGCTTTTGAGTTTTATGTCTTGTTTCCTCAATCTAAAAGTCTTAAAGTATTCTAGCATTTTTTTTAACTTTTCCCTCATATTTCTACATTTGACTTTTTTTTTAATGTTTATTTATTTTTGACAGAGAGACAGCGAGAGAGAGAGAGAGAGCATGAGTGGGGAGGGACAGAGAGAAAGGGAGACACAGAATCCAAAGCAAGCTCCAGGCTCTGAGCTGTCAGCACACAGCCCGACATGGGGCTCCAACTCATGGACTGCGAGATCATGACCCGAGCCGAAGTTGGATGCTCAACTGACTGAGCCACCCAGGTAACCCATACATTTGACTTTTAATCAACCTGGAATTTATTTTTTCAAATGGCTAGTCATGTATCTTATCAATTTATTAAATAACTCTTCCTTTCCCTAATTTGTAATGCCTTATTGTTAGCTAAAAATATCTATGTTTACCTATCTGAATACAACTCTATTTTATTAATCTTTTCTTATTTTTTATTTTTTACAGTGTATTTATTTTTGAGAGAGAGAGTGACAGCATGTGCATGAACAGGGAAGGGGCAGAGAGAGAGGGGGACAGATGATCCAAAGCAGGCTCTGTGCTGACAGCAGTGAGCCTGACATGGGGCTCGAACTCATGAACTGTGAGATCATGACCTGAGCTGAAGCTGGACACTTAACTGACTGAGTCACCTAGGTGCCCCATTTATCAACTTTTCTATTCCTGTATTATCACACAATTTAAATTGTTTTGACAACTGGTTATTTTTTGTGCTTGTTCCTTTTTCTTTTTTGCTATTCCTAAGCAGTCCTTGTACTTACACATGAACTTTAGTATCAGCCTAGAAACTCTGCAGTTTTTTTCTACATAATTGAAATCATACTGCATATGTAATGTTATGTGTTAGTTCTCTATCTTGAGTATTTCTCATTATCACTAAATATTCTTCAAGCAATACCATTTTCATGACTGTAAAATATTCCACTGTATGGATAGCACTTGTATTTCAACGGATTCTTAATTGTCCATAATAATTATACTGTCTTGACTAGGTAATTTACTATGACTGTTGTTAAATTCTTTCAAGAGTTATCCGTTTCTTACCATGAGTTTCCAAATCCTGAACCAGTGCATGGGTATCAAACGTTAATTTCCTTTGTTCTAAAGGAGTTAGGTCCACTCGCCTCATATCATATCCTTCCTTGGTTGTGGTGGTGAAAAAGTCTGAAAAGAGAAAACAGGGTTTTTTCCTTGTAGGAACTAACACAAGTGTGCCACTTTAGCTTCTCAAGCATTTCTCTCATCTATTTACAATACAGTTCTAGCTCTTCTGCTTAGGAATTCTGTAATTTCAAGGAAGAAAACGGGTTCCTCTGAGCCTTGGACTCTTTTATCTGAAAAGTGTCTAAAAGTACTCTGTACATGGCAAACATTCAATAAATGCTTCCTTTCCTTCTTTCAGTATGATGTTTTATTTGTTAAGAGTCAGTAAAAAGTTGTAATGTAATATACATCAAAAGCTTTGGATATCACTGTCATGTCTCTCATTACTGGAAGAGTGGAAACCATCCAACTCTCCTAGGTGCTAAGATGTCTTTCACAGAGCTATGATAATTATTTATACCTACATCCTCACATAAAGTAGCTTTTTGAACTCCCACTCTCCTACATATCCAGATTATTTCCATCACAGTCCTCAGTTCTAATCTGAACTCGTCTTGTTCGTCTATCTGAACCAGAGTACAAGCTCTAGGACACTTTGTGTTTTTCATCACTGTATCTTCGGTACCTAGAACGGTACTCGGCAAATAATTGGGTCACAATATTTTGTTGACTCAATCAATGAATCTGATTTTAAATCCTGGAGTATTTACTAGAGGCAACACAAAAGCCCTAGCAAATTTCTTATCTTTGAAATAAATGTACCATTTCAATAAATTCCCAATTTTTAACCTAGACACAGTATGGTCCTTTTCCATATATTGCTGGTGAATTTCATTAAAAAGTATTCTCTTTCAGCAAGAACTCTGTTTACATTCAACTTCATTACTATTACTATATATTAAGTAAAATAACAGCTAATTAGTATAATTATTAATTGAACACAAGGTACTGTACTAGATGTTTTATATACTACAAAGGCAAGGTGGCATTATCCATTTTAGATAAGGTAAGTGAACCTAAGGTAAAGCATTTTACCTCCAGTCACAGAGTCATTAGTGAATTCAGACTCAGGTCTTCTGACTCCAAAGCTCAGGCTCTGTCACCCTATGCTGTCTCTCTTTTTTATCCCAAACCACTTAATATACGTAGGTACTTAAAAAGACACAGCTGGGGGCGCCTGGGTGGTGCAGTCGGTTAAGCGTCCGACTTCAGCCAGGTCACGATCTCGCGGTCCGTGAGTTCGAGCCCCGCGTCAGGCTCTGGGCTGATGGCTCAGAGCCTGGAGCCTGTTTCCGATTCTGTGTCTCCCTCTCTCTCTGCCCCTCCCCCGTTCATGCTCTGTCTCTCTCTGTCCCAAAAATAAATAAACGTTGAAAAAAAAAAAAAAAAAGACACAGCTGCAACCTCAAATATTGCTTTTCTGGTAGGTACTGTAGGGAAAATGCAATTCTTTCCTATATCCTTCCAGCAATATCCTTCCAGCCAACAGACACTTGAGCACCAGGTACAGAGGATGATGAGAAAACCAGACATAACTGATGTCTTTGCTGACTTTGTGGACTAGTAAGTGGGCAGGAAAGATAGGTTTAAAAACAGTATCTAAATATAAACTCTAAATTCAAATGATGAAAAAGTGATGGCCAGTCCTTTAGATCAATTTATTTAAATACTCAGATAAATTGTTTAGAGATAATGGGAATCAGATGTAAAAGTGGATCGATTTTGAACACACACACACACATATTAGCACAGCAGTCAGCAATCTTTTTGGCTTTGAGTGCCATCTAGAAGAGTTCAGCAATGTGCCTGTGTGTCAATATTAGACCTGAGGAGGAAAAGAAAAAATTGGAGGAAAAAGAGGGGCAGGTTTCAGCAATATTTCCAGTAACAATTGTATTAGGATTGATTAGTACCTGAAGTTATCTCTCCTTGATTAGAAGTTTAGTATTTTATTCAAGGTTTACTTGGTGGGGGAGGAGAGAGGGTAATATTTAAATGACATGATACTGCTTTCACACCTAATACTTATCCTTAAAATTCTCATGTTATGGATGAGGAAAACAGGCTCAGAAGTGCTAAGTAACTGCCTGAGATGTTATGGTCTCAGAGCTAGGCAGGTTAGTGCACAATTCCTCTGATTTCAGTCAACAAACATTTGAATGCCTTTCACAAAAGGCAGCTTCCTACTGAATATGGGAGAGACACCAAATACCTAACACAGCCACAATCTGCAGGGTGCAGCTGCAGTCTCCTGTCTCCCCTCTTTGGCTCTCTGCTCTTAAGGATTCTTTTAACTCTTTAATTCTCTGAATAACTTAAGAAAGCTCTCCTTTTCTTTGCCTGCTCATGTTTATCCTTCTGAGTTCAGTTTGAATGTCTTCTCCTCCAGAAAGCCTGCCCAGACTCTTTTACGTCAGGTGTTGCTTGTTCACAGGATCCTAGAACACTGTTTTGCCACACCTCATGAATTACACATTTATATGACTGTTAACTGCTTACCTTTCCCACTAGGTCAGGAATCACATCAGCAAACTACAGCCTGCAGGTCACCACCACCACCTGTTTTTCTAAATAGCTTTACTGCAACCCAGCCATGCTCATTGATTTACGTATTATCAACGGCGGCTTTCATGTTAACATGACAAGAGTAGTCGCAAGTGACCGTATTGCCCACAATGTCTAAACTGTAACCTGGCTCATTACAGAAAAACTTTGCTGACCACTGCATTAGACTATGAAATCCCTGTGAACAAGAACCACACCTGTTATTGCTCATCACTGAATCCCCAATGCCTAATACAATTCTGAGTGTTCTGTAGAAAGCTGCTCATTGAAAGGGAACTGTGCTAGGTGTTATGGGTACAATGAAGATAAAGGCTGTGGTTTTAAATCATGTGCTATCAAGGTATATCCATAAGGGAATACAGGGAAGAGACATTTGGCCCTCAATGAGAATAAAGGGTTAAGAATGGCTATCTGGAAAAGATACTAATGATAGTAAATCTTAAAGAGGAGTTATCCAGGCAGGAGGAACAGGATGAGCAAAATTCACCAATGCGTGAATTACCTTTGCTGTTCCTACCTTGGGCACTATTTACTATGGGGATGAGGAGGGCAGAGAATTCAGAAGCATCTGTGGACCATTCATTCCTTTGGTGTACTCAAATAGTCATGTAATCTTTGGTTAAGTCTTCACAATCCTAAGAGGTGGGTGCTGACCCCCTCCTTTTCAGTAGGACTTTAGAGAGCACTCTTCTTTAGAGGCAATAAGGAAATGGAAAAGCCATTTGATATCCATAGTAGGGTGTCACAAGTACTTCAACTCATAAGCACTTTTAAGAGTAAGTCTTTGAAAGCACATTAATAGGTAGAGGAGACAAATAACCAGAATCACTGTTCTTAGCTCAGGGTGGGATAACAGGTCCTTAATACCTTAAAAGTTCCCAAAACGTATGCAATTGTACAAAACCCCAAGCCCTTCCTTTCATTCTTATTTCTTCCGATTCTTTCATATCTATCTTGTAGTTTTCTTAAGACTGAGAAAAAATTCACAGTTTAAAGACTTAACCAGCATCACAAAGCTACTAAGTTGTATATCTTGGATTAGCACTCTGGCCTACCTTGCACCAAGACCGCCAGAAAAGGCCAGATTTTACTTTTGATAACACAAGTAAAATGATGTCTCATTAAACCTAAGCTACAAGTTTTATATTAACTTACTAACATTCAGAGTTGCAACACTTCAGTGACACAGCTGGTTACTAATACATTATTTCTATATGCTGGTCAGATGACATGTGCTTTGCTAGCTACATCAGAATTACCAGAATTAAGTAACACAGAGATCCCTGGGCTCCACCCCTGAAGATTGACTCAGTTATTCTGGAGTGGGACTTAAAATTATGTATTTTTAAAAAGTACCCCCAGGATTTCTGTTCTGCCTAGTTTGGGAAGTAGTAATGACCTAGGAATCCAGCACTATTAAAACTTAGACAAACTGCATCACCCTCCCATGCCTTCTCTTATTCATCTTTAAAAAAGAAACTGAATAATAAAGGAGATCCCTCTGTGGGTCAAGGTCAAGGTTTTCAAATTAGTCCATCATAATGTGTATGTATGCTAAACACATTTAGTATATATATATATATATATATATGTATATGTATGTATATGTATGTATATATATATATATATATAACCAAATACCTTGTGACAGACCCTGGCAGCTAAACAGCGGTCTCACAGATCCAAGATCAACCACTGCAATCTTACTGTGTGACTAAAATGAAGCAATTAGCAAAATGGAACAAAGTATAGTGGGTACAGGGTGGCTCATTTCTCATGGCACTGAAGATTTAAGAAGGGGAACAGAGAATGCTAAGGTTAGTCCCAAGTGCCCATTCCGCGGACAACCTTAAAGAGTTTTTTAAGAGTGCGGGGAGACTCTGGAATCATCTTTCAATCTCTCAAGTCAGGTTGTCCTTTAGGACACAATGCTAACAGGGGTGCTAACAAGTTCAACACTTGCAGGTTCCAGTATTCACGTTTTGTTTTACTTTGAAAGGCTACAATGTGATTGCCGAGTACTGGAAATAACAGCGAAGTACAGCTGGCCTGACCTGAAATGCATGCTGTGTCTACCAAAAACCTGGGTCTGAGACAGCACCCAAGTAACAGCTTAAGTCTGAACAAACAACGAAAGAAACCAGAACTCTCAGAACACAGATTACTCCAGACAGACCTCGGAGAGGGCGGGGATTGCCAGCCTCATTTGATAATAAAAAGGAACCAAGCGCTGAGAAAGAAAAGCCCGAGGGACTCTAGTGGTGGAGCCAGGTGGGAGCCCCAAGCTTTCACGGGCTCGCTCTCAAAAGAGAAGAAGCGGTTCTCTACTCAGTCCTAGCCCCTTCCGCCCCAATCTAAGCTGGCGAGATGCAGCGGCGGGGTCACCAGCACCAGGGACTGGGAGGGGCGTGGCACTCTTGTCTACCGCTCGCCGGAGCAGGCACGAACCACCCGCAATATCCCCAAATAGCACGCAGGCATCGACACCAAGCCGTTTCGTCTCACCTCTCCGCAGGGCCGGCGAGAAACGCCCGCCGAGGATGGAAACCCGGCGGCCGGCACGGCCGTCAGAGCACAGGAGCCGCCAAACACTGCGACTCCACATTTCCTGTTTTCAGGCTGGCGGGTGGAAGTGAGAGGCTGGCTGAATCACGCTCAGGCTTTCGGGCAACGTAGTTCTGGCACCACGAGGATTCTGGGAAGTGTAGTTTTCGGCCTGCAGCAAAAGTCCTTCCCAGCGCAGATTCTAACCTCGGTACCGTTAAGACGGGCCTCTTTACAGACGGACCCACAGTTCGCGAGCATGGTTCACAGAGGCTCCGCTCCTTCCACCGCCCTTTCCCAACCGGCGCACGACGTTACCACTCTAAGAAAGCGGGACCTTGTCTGAGAACCTTCTGGCGCCCGTTTCCTAGCAATGAGGTACAGCTCGACAGCGGAAGTCCCCCGGGAAAACCCAGAGGCCATTAGGCCCCTGAGTGTGAGATTGCGTAACACCCTACCGCCCAGCAACCTGGGACCTGAAATCCTCATCCGCTGAGTATTCCGGGGAATCGCGCGGAAACCTGGGAAACGTAGTCCAGCGAGGTGCTCATTCTTGCTGCTTCATGGCCTACTCCTTTGCCCTCTTGTGTTCAGGAGGACGAACTGCAGTTAGTTTAGTTCCGGTCTTGAGGGAAACAATTTCTCCGTTTCCAGAGCGGTGCTGCTTTTCATCACTTACCCTCTGAGACCTGTTACCTCAGACTTTGTTCCACACGGAAAAAATGTTAAAAATAACAACACCCAGTAATTCTGGAGTTCAAATATGTTGATATGTTCTTCGTAAATTCTAAAGTGGTACACAATGATTGGGTTTTAGTGGCTTAATTATTCTCACAAGGATGTAAACAGTTACTCTAAGATTTTTCTACCTATTTGTTTTCAAAGCTTTGTCAGCATCAGTTGCATAACAAGCACCATTGTAAGCACTGAGGCACATTAAAGAACAGCACTTGATTCCTGCCAGCAAGGGCTTTAACAGGCAATTTATGGAGAGGGAATATAAATGGTTATTTAAAAATTGAAAAACAAAACAAAACTCAGTTTAATCTCACCAGTTAAATGAAAAAGCAAACATAAAGATATACCAGTTTTACTGATTAAAATTAAAAAAAAAATATTGATGCCAGCAAATATGCAATTACCTCGGGTCACTTACACTGCTGGCAAGAATGTAGGTTAGTACCTTTAGAAAGCAATTTAATAATATATATGAAATTCTAATAAAAATGAATAGCCAGAGGTTCACTTCTAACAATCTGTTCTGAGAAAAAATAACCGTAACTGTAGCTAAGATTTTTAAGAATTAAAACCCTGGAATGTTATTTATAATAGTAAAACTTTAGAAATAATTTAAATATTCAAGGTGATTCAGCAACTTGCACAAATGTTCCAAATTGGAATAGTATACAGTCATATAATTGGAATTATTATACAAATGGGAATATTATAGAATCATGGAATATTCTATGAGCGTCACTATAGATGAGGGAGCATGGGGTGGGCTAAGGACAAAGTGCAAGCTAGCATCCCCCTTCCCACCCCCAAGGTGGGATGTGTGTGATATTCCTCAGGCACTTCTGGCTGACCAAGGACAAAGGAAAGGAAAGAAAACAAATGGCCAATTGATAGAGATCACAGTCATACAGACCATGGGTCTCCATCAGTTTACAAATATCTTAGTAAGTTGCAAGAAAAAGGCAATCGTATCTATTCTGCTAATCTCCAGAAGCCTGTAGACTGTTTCCTGGAGCCCCAACATCACCCCTCCATAGTGATATGGGAAACAAAGGCAAGAAGGAAATGGCAGGTAAAATTAAATTCTCAAATACAGAGTATAATATTTCTTCAGGAACCCCCTACTGTCTTAATGTTAGTGCCTTACTAGAGGGACAACAATCTTAGCTTGACAATGGCAAGTTTTCGGGTATCTTAGGAGTCGTCTTTAGCATATCAAAGTCCCTCTGGAGGCCTCCCTTTTGACTTTACCTTCCCAACTCCATAGTGTAAAACCAGCCATTCTTCACAGCACCCACGTAGCTCTTTCTGCCCACGGGTCGTGTTCTGTGCGTTAATAAAATCACTTTTTTGCACCAAAGATGCCTTAAAGAATTCTTGGTCACCAGCTCCCGAGCCCCCACCATCACCCCAAAACCTCATCGGTATGATATCATTATTTAAAAAAATTCTTTATATATACACACATACATCAAAGTTATGAAATATACACATGCATATATTTATACATATACATATATGTATGTATATGTATACATATATGCACATCATGTATATATATATATATCCAATATGACTGTAATTCTGCCTAATGTTATGATGATTACTGTTCTGGAGGAGCTTACAGACTACTGGAGGATAAAGACCAGTAAGTGGGACCACAATATTTTTAATTACCTAAAGTAATGATTATGAAAAAAGCTACACCTCTTTATACATTAATATTTATTGGTTATTATTTACATTACTGTAAAACTCCACGACAGAAATGAAGTTTTGATTAGTCACGTGACCAAAGCTGCACCAATCATTCTCTTTCATGGAACGAGCAAGCCGAGTCAGGAATTCTTAATCATCTTCTGAAGCTGGTTGGCACTACAGCAGTTGAATTTGGGAGCTGGGACAGCCATACTCTGACAGGAGAAGTGCACAGAAGTAGAAGCAGGAATAGCAGATAGAGCGAGAGTCCAGACAGTATTCAGCTAACAGATCTAACCACTCCCTGAGACCTCCCTGATGTACCTGTGTGTGTTTCCAAACTCTCCATTGTTGCTTTCCATTTGTATGCTGAAAGCCTTAATTTATAAAAATATTTTCACATAGATTTGTTAATATTTCCTCATAAGTTTGTTGGCAGGAATAAAAGATGTAATGCATGTAAAATAATTAGCACAGTGCCTGGCGCATATAAACACCCAATAAGCAAGAGCTACTTTTATTAATAATGCCTGTTGACTTTACTCAATATTGGGAAGTAATTCTCCGTGAGTCTCTCACATTTCTGCATGTCTTGCACACAGAGGCCCTCCCTGCCTTTTGCTATGGACTCTCTTTTTAAAGAATTTTGTATAATGAGGACCCTTGGGAAATTCAGTGTCCTTCTGGAGCAAAACGTCCCATGCTTACTGCCTATTATAAAAGATTTGGGTTTTTCTGCTCGGAGTTCCTCTCTGTGATGTAGTGCACACTCAGGCACACGCCTGGGCCTGTGTATGTCACCACCATGGGAGTGGGGGCTGGGGGAGCTGCGTAATATGCCGAGGCTCAGGCCATGCCTTACTAAGGCCATGCCTTAAGTAAGGCCATGCCTTACTAAGGCCATGCCTTAAGTAATTACATCCTGTCTCTGGCCAAGGAGTCTCGTGTCTTCTGTCAGCATTCATGAAATTGTGGCTGGCTAACTTGTTATTTGCAAATAGGGTAAGATCTCAGACCCTTCACAGTTCTTAACAATCACTGCCTTTCTAGACTTGAAGACAATTTTCATTTTTTCAGTTTCACTCACAGAAATCTCTGAGTGCCAGCTAGCTTTAAGGCTAGACGTTGTGAGGAGTGCAAAGAAACACAGCTCAGGGGCGCCTGGGTGGCTCAGTCGGTTAAGTGACCAACTCTTGATTCCGGCTCAGGTCACAATTTCCTGGATCCTGAGTTTGAGCCCCGCATCAGCCTCTGTGCTGACATTGGGGAGCCTGCTTAGGATTCTCTCTCTTTCACTCTCTCACTCCCTCTGTCTTTCCCTCTCTCTCTGCTCCTCTCTTGTCGTGTGCATACACACGCTCTCTGTCTCTCTCTCGAAATAAAGAATAAATTAAAAAAAAACTTAAAAGAAACATAGCTTGATCAATTGCTTGTGTTCCTACTATTTGCAAAGATTTCTGCTCTCTGAGAACTTGTAACCTAGTTGGGAGAATAGAACAAGTATACCAATAACTTCCACACAATGCAGTGATGGACTAGTGCCATCTAAGTGTTATAGAGAAGAAATCCTTCAGTTCAATTGTGGGTGATAGTTCTCCGTCATGGTTATCGAGGAGAGAGAAGATTTAAGCCCTGTGTTAATGGCTTTTCTTAGGCACAGATTGTAGGGATAACATCTAGGAGAAAGGATTGGCATAAACAAGGATAATTTAGTAATCTCCACAGTCCTCACTTTGGGGGTTTTACAAATGGTATTCCCTCAACTTGGAGCACTTTCTCCTCCTCTTTACCTGGTGAATTCTTTCCTATCATTCAGACCCTAGTTTAAATGCCAGCTCTTTTGTGCCCCCGGTCACATGTAGACTTTGTGTTTTTGTTAGGAATTCCTGTTGGAACCCGTGTCCCTGCCCGTGCCCCGGCACTTCCTATTTGTATTCTCCATGATGGCAGAGACACATCTGTCACTGTTTTCTCCAATACCTGGCATCATGCATGGCTCATAACGAGCCTTCGGTAAACGTGTGTTGAATGAACCAATACATGTTCGAAATATAGTCATAGTTTGGTGAGGAGATCTGATAGACTGGGGCACAGGATTCATTTGGAAGATTGGGTGGGATGGGTGGAGATAAAACTGAAAACAAGAATAAAAAGACTAAGGAAGTGAGTTTGTACAGCAGACTCTCAGGAGATTTGGAAAGTTTTTAAAAAAAATCATTTATTTTAAAAACATGCTTATTTATTTATTTTGAGAGAGAAGGAGCACATGGAAGAGCAGGAGAAGGGGAGAGGGAAAGGGGGAGGGAGAGAGAAAATCTCAGGTTCTGTGCTGTCAGCACAGAGCCCCACACAGGGCTCGATCTCACCAACTGTGAGATCATGAGCTGAGTCGAAATCAAAAGTTGTACACTTAGCTGACTGCACCGCCCAGGTACCTCTAGACCTCAGAGATTTCCAAACAAAAACAGGAAATGAAAGTCTTGAGGACAAAATGTTGATATTGAAACAGGACTCTGGAAGCGTCTCAGAGAAGTTATTACACGAAATGAGATACTCATTTTTATCACTCACAGATATTCTGCAGACCTGAGCTGAAATCAAGAGTCGGGTGCCTAACCTGATTTTGAGTTTTTAAACCCAAACTGATAAAAACCGGTTTGAGTACCTTTCCAGGAAACACTTTTTGCCATTCAGTAGTACAGGCTTATGAATCATTGCTCTTCTCAGTGTCTGAAGACGTGGCCTGGCCATGAGAAGTGCTCTCTCTCAGAGAGCAGCCTAGTTTATCCACACCTCAGAGGCCAACAGTGTAGCAGGGGAGTGGGTCTTACCTTTTTCATTGTGAAGGACCACTGTTAATTATGTTTTTATTCCTATGAATCCTAAATTTAAAGATATCTTACACTCTTTACCAACTGCATACATGAAGCCATTACTTAATTTCCTATTTTTTATCATTTTAAGACATAGATAACTACCACTTAGTGAGTGGGACATATGTAGTGCTGATCCAACACTTTGCTGATGATGTCCAACTAAAGGCGAAAATACTTGCCAATTTCTTTGGTGGTTTTCAGTTTCATCTCCAGTGATGGTACAATTTCCTCAGGCATTGTGAAATTCCAAGTCCCTCCTGAGGACCCCAATACTTTTCTTCTGAGGCCCAGAGGTCTGGGAACCCAGGCTGGACATAATTGCAAGAGATGGCCAGTAGCCTTCCAGCTCTGTGAATGTAGCTCTGGTGACCTCAGGGAGAGAAGATGCAGCTTGGACCACTCCTTGCATTATCCTTTTCTCTCAGAATAGGTGATCTGAAGGAATCCAAATGCATTTTTTAAAGCAGGTGAATGAGGATTTGAGACACAGATCGGACCCAATGGGCTCCTTTTCCTTCCCTAGTTTACTCTGAGTTTTTGACACTAGAGGGAGTATGTGGACAGAACAGAAGACCATCCTTTGTCTTTATTTCTGCAACTAATTTTACAGTTTTTGTGAATCCTTGAGGCAGAAGAGCCCATTGTCACAAAAGTTGTGTGCTATTTTATATTTCATTTCACACTTTCACGGCTTGAAAGTGACCATCCTCTATCCCCTACAAATCTGGGACCTTTTTTTTTCCTGATTGTACTAGGGAGCTGGCACTGACACAATGACACCCAATACAAGTTTGCTGATTACAGCAAAGAGAAAGATGAAAAGAAAAGGAAAGAAAAAGAAAACAAAAGAATTGGTAAAAAATTATTATATTTTGCAATGTTACATCACACCTGACAGTGTCTCTCATTGATTATTCATTTATTCCTTCAACTAATCCGTATTGAGCACTATTTATGGTATCAGACACTGTGCTAAGCCATGAGGATCCAGACATAAGACACAGTCCTACCCTCAGATTGCTGTCAGCCTAACTGTAGTCAATACTATGATGAAGGAGAAGGGTGCCAAGGGGATGTGTAAGAGAGGCTTATACTACCCAAAGCAGGAAGCAAGCCCTGGGAAGTCTTTCATTTGCAAGAATGAGTAAAAAAATTATTTAGTTAAGTGGAGTTGGTGGATAGTGGTATGAAGTGTGCAAAGAGCAACAGCACTTGCAAAAGCCCAGAAGTACACGTGGGAGAGTCTGATTCTTTTGAGAGAATGGCTGGTAGAGAGAATGGGCTGAGGATAGAGGGATTCAGAGGCTGGGGTTGGAACAGGTGGGGCTGGCCCTCAAGCTCTCTTTGACTCCTTTTGTGGCTATGGAGGATTCGCTGAAGGGTGTTAGGCTGGGGAGTGTCATTAAAAAGAAAGGGTGTTTGCCTGTTCTTTACTCAGTCCTTTCGTCTAGACTTCTGGGAGTCAGGGCCATGCATTTCACCTAGGTCTCTTGTCCTAGACACCAACCTGGCGGATCTTCGAGAGCCAGGATCTTTCCTGGCCAGAGATAAACCCTTGCCTGGCAGAGTCCATAGCTCCAGCCTCAAGGTGCCTGATCAGAGAAACCTTCCTCATGGGATGGCTTGGCTGCCTTGAATCTCAAAGGAACCTGCCTGGGAAAAAGGACTTCAGGGTCTCCTCATATTCAGGGCCAATTTCTGCACTGGTGTTGGCAAATCTCGCCAAAGCCTCACGTGGCTCATGTCCTCCCTTCCCTAACCATGGAGTGGGACATTTGTCTCCAAAGAACTCCTGATACATTGCTTTATCTCTTCATGGGAGCCCATTCATATACATGAACGCATTTGAGCTCCTTAGCAACTCCATGGGTTGAGGATTATTGCTCCTATTTCACAGATGGGAAAACTGAGGTTCAGAAGACTGAAGTGACCTGTGTCTCAGTTCACAGAGCAAGTAAGGAGTGGAGATCAGAACTGAACGCACTGCACACAGTACAGAGAAGTCGCACCATCACTGTCCCCTCCACCATTTATTTTCATCGGGCACAGGGCACAAACTGTGAAATAATGGCTACTGTTAGGGACACATGACCTCTCATCCTCCAAGAGGCTATTTCACATCTTTTTTTTCATTCATTCAGTATGTAAACTCTCTAAGACAGGGGTGGCAAATAGGTTTCATCTTCATGACCACTCTTCAATGGACCGCTCAGAAGAAAGCATTGGATTGTACAAGGCCACATCCCGGTGCAGTAGGAAAGAACACTACTGTTGATTGGCAATGTCTGCTATGGATCTAGGAGAGGGAAGGGGCAGGACATATGCCATTTCTGGTAGATAAAGATCATGCTTCCCTTGGGTTTCCACAATCCTGCGCTAGGTCGTGACATGTCCACTGATACCCATCTTCACCCCCAATATTCATTTTGCTCACTTTCCCTTATTCCTTCCCTTCCCTGCAGGACCTGTCCCTGCCCATTTAATACTAGCTTCAATGGACTGAGCAGGTAGGGTGTGAAGCTGTGCACATATTATTGCCAGGCCTCACAACAAGCCTGCAAGGTAGGTAGAGATAAGAACAAGGTTTAGAGAGGTTACATAACTTGTTCAAGGGCACAGTACGAGGAAGTTAGAGTTTGAACCCTGAACCAAAAGTAAGCGCTGTGTATTTGTGGTGGGCCACGAGTTCCTTCTTATTTACTGTTTGTTCTGACCCCCACAACAGCCCTGGGAGGTAGTTCTCTGGGTTTGCAGCTGAGGGATCCTGAGGCTCCGAGAGAAGTCAAGCTGGCTCGTAAGCTGTGGAGCCCTGACTTCAGACTCTGGGTTCAGGGCTTCACCTGCCTGCTCCGCCAGGCTCTCGAGAGGAGCCCTGGACTCCACACAGCCCTTGCGGAAGCTGATCTCACCACTGTGGTGAGAACTTGGGGGCCCTTGATTAATTTTGCCAAGTCATCCTGACCCTGTTTTCAGCTCTCATCATCAAGAAAGTCATTCTTTAACTAGTAGCTTCTTCTTCTGTAACTTAGCCTCTTTCCTTTAAAAACAATTATCTTTTTGAGGTGAGATTCACATAACATAAAATTAAGCATTTTATTTTTTAATATTAAAAAAAATTTAAAGTTATTTATTTATTTATTTATTTTGAGAGAGAGAGAGAGAGAGAGAGAGAGTACATAAGTGGGAGGAAGAGCAGAGAGAGAGAGGGAGAGAGAGAATTCCAAGCAGGTCCCACACTGTCAGCATGGAGCCGATGCAGGGCTTAAACACACAAACCACGAAATCACGCCCTGAGCTGAAATCAAGAGTCAGACACAACTGACCTAGCCACCCAGGCACCCCCAAATTAAGCATTTTAAAGTGAGCAATTCAGTATCATTTAATACATTCACAATGTTTTACAACCACCGCCTCTATCTAGTTCCAAAATATTTCCATCACTGCAATGTAAAACCCTTTACCTAGTAAGCAGGATTTCTCTGCCCCCTGCTCTTCAGCCCTTAGCTACCATCACTCTGCATTCTGTCTCTGTGGATTTGTCTATTTTGGGTGTTTCATATGAAATCGATTGAATTATACAACATGCAACCTTTTGTGTTTGGCTTCTTTCACTTAGCATAATGTTTCATTCACGTTGTAGCATGTATCAGTACTCTATTCCTTTTTATGGCTGAATAATTTTCTTTGGATATACATACCACAATTTGTTTATCCATTTATGCACTTTCCACCTTTTGACTATAATGGATAGTGCTGCTGTGAACATGTGTGGGCATGTACTTGCTTGAGTATCTGTTTTCAATTCCTTGGTATAAATACCTAGGAGTATTGCAGGGTCATATGGTAATTCTGTTTAATATTTGGACCCAACAAGACCCATTTCTTGTTGAAGTAGATGGGGAAGTCCTTATGAAAGGGAACGTTTGCTTTTGGAAGATCCAGAGATGAAAAAGGGTATCCTCTACAGATGAACAGAACAGGTGTGGCTGGATATGAGAGAAATGGAAGTGGAGAAACTATAGTACCCCAAAGTGCTATGGGCAGGAAGGGATGTTTGTGAGGCGTGAAAAGTAGCCTGGGGTAGAAAGCCTGTGGGTGGTGGGCATCTCTTGAAGATGGCCCTTCACCTGGAGGTGGTACTCTTCCCAAGGCACACTTGTGACACTGCTCAGCTCTAAGCAGCTGCAGAAAGCACAGCAGGATTGTGAACCTCTTTAAGTTTGAGCATTTTGTGGATGTTTGTATTGGCATATTAGGAATGATGGCCATAAATGCGAACCATAAAAATAATGATGTAGTGATTCTATCAGCACTTAAGGCATGAGCTTGGAACTACAGTAAAACTTTGGTTTGCAAGCATGATTTGTTCCAGAAACATGCTTGTAATCCAAAGCACTTCTACATCAAAGCGAATTTCAAGAACCATTGGCCCTGTTGTGATCATGTGACATTCGGCCTCACAAACTACTCATATTGCAAGACATTGTTCGTTTACCAAGTTAAAGTTTGTTAGAAATGTTTGCTTGTCTTGAGGAACACTCACAGAACAAGTTACTTGCAATCTAAGGTTTTACTTGAACTACAGAAAGGGTGACTGATAATTCTCAAAACCTTATCACTAAGAGGTGGACATGAAAGGGAAGTACATGCAGAACATGGGCTGTGTGGGCCTAGAAAAGGATCGTAAGGCAGAATCAGGATGACAAATGAAGACTTCCTGGACAGGAATCGGGAAGAAATATTTCTTTAGATATACCTGGCTCAGGATCAAATGGTTTTGCCATTCCTGAAGATAACTTCCCATCCCACTGTGGTGGTTATAATTGATTTCATATATACTTATGCTTTAAAAATTTGCATAGTAATTTCTATGTATTTTATTTGATGGGTTAGGTTTGTTTATTCCCAACTTTTTGTGGCCATGATCAAGGTTTCAAACCTTGAATCATGCAGATAAGATTCTGATGTCCAGAATGGGCAGATCATTTATGCAACTTACAGGTACAAAATGTGATCTGAATACAGTTTTTTTTTCTGTATTCAAGACCTTGATAAAAACACTATTTATGGGGCGCCTGGGTGGCTCAGTCAGGTAAGCATCCAACTTCAGCTCAGGTCATGATCTCACAGTCCATGAGTTTGAGCTCTGCATTGTGCTCTGTGCTGACAGCTCAGAACCTGGAGCCTGCTTCACATTCTGGGTCTCCCGCTCTCTCTGCCCACCTCCCCACCGCCCCCCCCCAATTGCAGTCTGTTTCTCTCTCTCAAAAATAAATAAAATGTTAAAAAACGCCACTATTTATGTGGCCACCTTGGTCAAATGGATGTTAAGATGTCAGTATGGTGTCTGACAAGACAGCTAACTCTTAAGTTGATGGGCAGATGCAAAGGGTCTAGCCTTTCTGGTTTAAATTATCCAGACAATTGCTTTGACTCACTCCTAAAATAGCAGCACAGCACCAAAGATAAACATCAGAATTTATGTCCTTTTGGACAGGCAGGCACATTCACATCTGGATCTGAAATATGAAGCCTGTGGCCCTGAAACATAAACAGTTTCTTCACAGAAAGTTCCAACAAGGAGGAGAAAATCTTGGAACTAATCTTGCCTTTGCCTACAAAATGATCAAACTGTAATTATCACATTTAAGGGGTAATTGTTCCAATTGTACCAGAATGGGATGCTCCAGCCCTCTTTCTTCTGCTGACACAAATAGAATTGCTATGAAGATGGAATGGTAGTTCCGGAACAGCTTGCTTTGAGCTTGTTCTTTTTATAGTGACTCTAGGGTCAGGGAAAGGTGCTGTGTGGGCAGGCCCTATCGAGTCTGCTGGGGTGTCAGCTTCTGAAGCTCTTCCCTCTGCACAGCTAGGCTGTTTGGTGCCCACCTGCAGCCACAGACCCAGACCCAGAGTAGCACCCACACTGACCTAAAACAATGGGATTTGAACCATTCTTATCAGATGCTAGGACTTGGACAGGAGGCCTGATAGTTCTCAGATATGCCACAGGGCAGATGAAGTGGGGAGTCTGGTCTGAGTTGCTTTCACAGGGGCAGGATGAGGACAATAGCCCTTCAATAATAGGGATCTCAGGACATGACGAGAGGAAAAATGAAGGATAATATCACATACTGAGCAACTACTATGTTCTAGGCACTGTGCAGGGCACTTTCTCATATGTCATTTTAATTAGGTAGCAAAATCTCAGGCACAGTAGGCAGAAATGTTGATGGGGGGTCCCTGGGTGGTCAGTCGGTTGAGCATCCGACTTCAGCTCAGGTCACAATCTCACAGTTCATGAGTTCAATCCCCGTGTTGGGCTCTGTGCTGACAGCTCAGAGCCTGGAGCCTGCTTCAGATTCTGTGTCTCCCTCTCTCTCTGCCCCTCCTTCACTCACACTTTGTCTCTCTCTCGCTCCCTCAAAAATAAACATTAAAAGAAAGAAAATGTTGAGGGTACAGTGTTTGAGAGTCAGCCAAGGGAGCAGTCCTTTTTTGGGAGTGCAAAGGTCTTGAGCTTCTGTATTTGGCATTCTGTCCCTGGATAAAGGAATAGTAATAGGACAGAGAGCAGACACCAATCCTGCAAACTACTTGTGAGCAACTGAGGTGAGCTTAGATAAAATGGTGGTGGGGTTGGGAGAGGACCCGAGAGCATAGAAACTCATTTTTCTCTTTCTAGTTGTAGATCACCACAGGAAAGGGGCAAGGGCAGGGGACTGGCGAGAGGTGAAGCAGGAGCAAGACCCTGAAGGACCTTGTTTGTTACGTAGAGAACTTTTGACTTTCTTCTGGGGCACTGGAAGGTTGTTTGTAGGTTTTAAAATTATGATTTTATTTGAACTTGGAATCTCACATTGATTGTCCAGTTGAGTGGGAAGAGTAAGATTTAGAGTAAGAAGGTGGTGGACACCATGCTACATGTTGGGGAGACTCTACCTTTTTGTCAGGAATTTTTTGGTTGCTAGAGGCACCAACTCACCTTGACAGCCAATTGCATGTTGGTTGCACATGCTTCCTTCTCTACCCACACAGGGCAGAATGGTTCCAGATGCAGTCTGGAACATCGGGAACAGGGGCTTGAACATGACCAGGCCTCTTGCTATCTCTTATTTTCACTCTCTTATTTTTGCCAGTTCTGCAAGGTAGAGTCGTGGTTATGATGATGGGCTCTGGAGCCAGCTGACCTCAGGCTCTGTTACTTACTAGCTGTGTGATATGAAGCAAGTTACTTAGCCTTGCTTTACCTCAGTTTCCTCATTCATAAACAAGGATAATCATATTATTTACCTCTTGGGGTTGTTGTGAATTAATGCACATAAAGAGCCTGGCATGGTCCCTGGTACATAGAAGGTGTTTAAAAAGCGCTAGCAATTATTACTATTCTTCAACTGCAGTCTGGCTTTTCCTATATGATAGGAAAACAGCATCTGACAGCTCAGAAGTTTTACATCTGACTTTGGCCATCAGAGAGAGACTGACTGAGTTTTCTCTGGTCCCAAGTCCAAACATCCAAAGGGAAAAGATTCGCAGGACAGCTTTAATTTGATTTTGTTCCCGGACCAATCAACATAGTCAAGTGGACAACTGCCATGATTGCCCCACTTTGATCTGTGGTCTCATAGAGATCACAAAAGACCATCAAGATAAAGTCCTTGGCCAGTCTATTGAAGAAGGCTGGATCCCAACCTCCCCCAAGTAATAGGCACAGTGATGGAAGCATTCACCAAGTCCCACGGACCTTCATATTTCAGAGGGTACCAATGTCTTTGGGGTCTCTGCACTTGAGGAATCCTCGATAGCTTCTTATTACACATGGAATTCAGAAAAAATATAACAGAAATATTGTGATCCTATCAGGCTCTATTTGTAGATATTATGAAGGACTACGGAAATACAATTGATGCTAGATTCCTGGGGACTTGGTCAGCTCTCTGGTCCTAAGGCCTTGAGCTTCTCCCTGACATCTGGTGCTTGAGCCCTGATTTACAATCAGGAGTGCCTCAGTTCTCCCCTTGGTCCTTGGCTATCCCCCCTACTCAGCCTTCCCCTTTTCTCTTCTTAGAGAGCCTGGCTTGTATCTCCTGATGCCTCCAGATCCATTTGTTGGGGCTCACGGACTAGATTCTAATCTCTTACCAATCCTCTTATAATTTTTTCTCTAACAGAGTGGGATAAAGGTGATGGTGGAAATAGAAAGCACCACCATTCTCTGCCCTCTTTGTCCTCCAGGGCCTTGTTTATATCAATTTTCTCAACATCCTTTTAGCTCAGTGACACCTTCCTGTACACTAGCCTTACAGCAGCTGTGATTCAAAATCTTCTTAACAAAATTTCAGAGAAGCCCATGTCTTAGACCTTTAGGGTGGTTTGAAAATGTTCAAAATGGAAAATGTTAAAATCTGTAAATGTCAAGGGTCTACAATACAGACGTGGAAAAGTTCTTCCTGTCTATAGGGATCGATTGAAGTCTTTTTGATGCAGGTGGCACTCAGATGAGCTATGGAGGATGGGTAGGACTTTAAGAGTTAAAGGGGAAAAGGCACAGGGGACAGGGCAGGACATGTTTTGGGGATGGTGAAAGTTGGATGTTCCCAAGCCTCAGGGTGAATGGAGAGGTGGCAGGAAATAAGGTTGAGATGGCACAATGTGGACATTGGAAGCTCCAAGACAAGCAGCATACTTTTTTCCAGCAGCCACAGGTGGGTAAAATCTTGAGTGTCCCTTGCACTGTTGTAAACAATGGGCAGGAGCTTATATTATGAAGAAACAGGGTAGAGTTGGTGGGGCACGTGTGTGTGTTGTCCTTATGGAAGTCAGCGTCACTATGGTGAGCAAGTGTTGTTTTCACATGTTAGATTTAAAAATTCTTCATCCTGTAAAACATTTCCTCATCTTTGTTTCACTTTCCAGAAGATGCTCAGAGTGGTGTGCAGTGAACACTTGTGCATTGGAGATGTGCCGCCTTCCAACTGAACTTTCCAGAACATATGTATCTCCCATGTAAAACCTTCTTGGAGTCCCTATCTCTGATGATACATATGTGAATACATAATTAGCTGCCTCACTAGACTATAAACACCAGGAGGGCAGTGACTAGGTCCTTGTCATGCCCATAACTCCAGTGTCTAGCCCAGGACCCTTAGCAAAGTAAGTTGTTAATATGGCTTAGGGAAACTGAGTCATGATGAAGCATGTACGAGTCTGAATCTGGGGAATAATCATGGAAGGTGAAAGGCCAGGATCAGTCTGAGAGGGTGTATGGGTAGGTCATAGAAATAACAGACTCTGTTCACCTGGTTAGCAGAAAAGGGTTTGTGAAAAAGCACGTATGGCTCACAGAATTACTGGGAGGGTCAAAGAAACAGAATATAAAACGAGCTTCCAGAAATGACTCCCCCAATCACACTGCAGGGTTCCTCTCTTTGCCAAAATCAGGAAGCTGCTGTCCCAGCTGTGGTCTCTGAACCTAAGGAGGTTCGACAATGTTCTACTCTGAGAACTGATGCCTCATACTTTGTCTCTCTCCCCAGAATTTAATTCAAAATTAATTTCTGAATTTAAGTCTCAGGACAGGGCATCTGATTAGGGAAACTAAATCACATTCAGAACCTCAGTGAAAGGAAGTTTGGGCAATTATGTTTTCAGTTTTGAAGCCCCTGTTCAAAGACCCTTGGAGGGGTCTGCACAAACCAGTGCACCACTGTGTCTGCCCTGTGGCTGCTGGGAAGGCTGCCAGATGTGGATGAGGCATCGGGAACTACACAGCCTTATTCATTCAGCAAATATTCTCTGAGAACGCACTGTGTTTAGGGCATGCACTGGAAGAGGTACAGAGGCCTGTTTCCTGCCCCTTGGGCAAGATATTACCCTGTGCGGAGATGTTCAGGATGAAACTCTCAGACCTGCCTTTGGACAGGACCAGCTCTAGAGGCCGGGTGAGGACAGTGATGCAGGCAGGAGTCAAGGAGCACACCTAGCGCCCATCCACTGGAGGGCCGGGGATACAGATCCTGGCAGTAAATGAGGCTGGGCCTGCTAGCATGAGATTAACCTTCCAGGCAAAAGCCACTCTTCCAAAGATTCTCAGAGCTGGAAGGGCCTTGGTGGTTAGCTGGTCCAACCGTGGTGGTTACACAGGCTTCCTCCTCTCCAGCATCCCTGAAGAGTAGTTAAAATCATTTTCAGCTTTCTCCAGACCCTTGGTTTTATCCTTTAGTTTTTAGGTTCTCATTTTATGGGTCAATATGTGGCAAGCTGCCATCCAGATGAAATATGTGAACAGGTGTAAGAATGGAAAATTAGATAACAGCAAGTTTAAAAATGTTAACGAAATCAGGACACAAAGGAATAGTAAGAGCTTGCTTCCCACTGCAGCTTAGTTACTGCGGCAGATCATTGTGAATACATATGTGAGGCTGTGCTCTAGCATCCTCTCTGAAGGGTAGAGGATGGGAAAATCATGGTCACAGAAAGAGCTGGAGAGGATACTGCTTAGGTCAGAAGAGAATGTATATACATGAGCTTCCTTTTAGTAACAGGACCTAAATTGTTCCTATTTCATTTATTTTGTCTCCTTGATAACAGTATGAGGTCTCCTGGCCCAAATCTGAGTCCTCATCCTCTCTTCCTTCTGACGGGCTAAGCGCTAAGCTAATGGGGGCTGCAGCAAAGTGCTTTTCTGGCCCTACGGGCCACCAGCAATGTGTGGAGGCCTGTCCTCCAGGCTCTTGGGCATTGAAGGTGGTGTGAGGACAAGAAAATGGGACATTTATTGAAGAGATATGTAGTAGTGAGGAAAACAGATGTGTGAGCCCAGCACTGGAAAGTTGAAAGACAGGCCTCACCTTGTGGGAGACGAGGTATCCTTAGCACAGTCAGGCATAAGGGAGCCCAAGAGGCACAGGAGGACGCATTATCAACAGGAGGTGCATTAAGAACCCAGGGCCTCAGGAGCAGGACTGTGTAGTTCCTCACTCTATTGCTAGACCATTAGGGTGTTATTTCTTTGTTTCTCTTTGTAAGGCTTTGGATCCGTCCAGGTCCCAGAAGGAGATGGCTGGCATTCCTCAGCTGGAATTTTTGAAACAAGTGTGAAATGAAGGGATTGTTTGTAAAGGTGTAGAGATAAGGATCCCACAAGGAGTCCCTGGAAACTAGCAAGGGAAGGAAGCCATTATCACTCCTGGGCTGACAGAAGCAAGGAGAAGAGATGGTGGTCTTGGAGGCTGGATGAGAGTTGCTGCCATTTAAAGACTGTCTCATGGGGAACTGTGGCTGCAGGGGAAGGCAGATGTCACCAGACCTGGGGTGTGCAAAGATTAAATACTGTGACCTTTCTCTCCTCCAGTCTCCAATCTCCTGCCAGTTGCCCCATTGGCTGATCTTCAGGGCCGTTGTTAGGAGGATGGGATGCTGTGTCCAACCATCTGCTTTGCTAGGTTCTTGAAAACGTACACCTTTTCTCATTTATTCCTTATGATACAATGCCTCTGTAACTAAGTATTCTTATTCCCACTCTACAGATGAGAGAACTAAGGTTTAGAGAAGTGAAGTAACTTGCGCAAGGTCTTATTATCTGTCAGCATTGGGGTCAGAGTCCCAAGTAGGATCAGAGGGTCTCTCAGATCCTTTCCACCATAGGCAGCAAATGAAATGCGTAGAGCCAAATGTTCTCAAGGAGCTGTTTGGGAAGTTATTCCTAACAAGATATTACCCTGGCTGTCCTTTTAATATTTTTATCTACTTCTGGTAAAAACAGCACAGATTTATAATTTCAACTGCAAGATCTGTTCCCAAATGAAAATAGCCATGACATTTTTTTTTATACAAATATATATGCATCCCTCACGAACTGATATTTTTTTTTTTTTTTTTTTTTTTTACCAGCCTCCAGATACTGGAGTAAAGTGGTTTTAGGAAAATTGTTTTTGGAAACACTTGCTTTTGAAATAAATGCATTATTGTGATTTTAAAAATGCTTTTGATAAAATTTCTTAGCCAAAGCAAAGATTCACTGAACTGAATTTTCCTGAAGAGGTGTTAGATATTTTTGCTGGCTCTCAGAGTATACCAGACTACAGTCTCCGTGTATCTCCCGGCTAGAGTGTAAATAAAAAAGTAAAAATAATTCCACTATCTCGATAAAACAATTATCTACATTTTGGTGTATGTATTTAGTCTTTTTTCTTATGAGTTCTTTTCTTTAAAGCATAGTTGCAATAAATAACAGTGCATGTATAACTTTATAACTTACTTTTTAAAAAACTTAATATTAACTTTATTAACTGTTTAATATAAGTTGTATATTATTGCCATTTTCTCGTGTGGGCACAGAGACTTTTAAACCATTATATTAGACAATGTAGGTTGGATTTTTTTTTAAGTTTATTTTATTTATTTTGAGAGAGAGCTTGCATGTGCATGCACCTGAATGGTGGAAGGGCATAGAGAGAGACAGAATCCCAAGCAGCCTCCATGCTCTATTAGCACAGAGCTCAAGGAGGGGCTCGATCCCATGACCTGAGCCTAAACCAATAGTTGGATATTAACCGACTGAGCCACTCAGGTGTCCTTGTAGATTGAATTTTTAAAACCAATCTCTTGGTTTTAAACTCTTGGACATTTGAGTCTTCTTTTATAAACAATATAAAATATTTTCAATTAAAAAACATTTTTAATGTTTATTTATTTTTGAAAGAGAGAGACAGGGTGTTAATGGGGGAAGGGCAGAGATAGAGGGAGACACAGAATCCGAAGCAGGCTCCAGGCTCTGAACTGTCAGCACAGAGCCAGATGTAGGGCTTGAACTCATGAACTGTGAGATAGTGACCTGAGCTGAAGTCGGATGCTCAATCGACTGAGCCACCCAGGCGCCCCAGAATATTTTCAATTTTTAAGACTGACTTCCAGAATTGACTTTATGGGATAAGAGCATATATATTATTGCTTGTTTTATATATTGTCAAATTGTTTTATAAGCAATTGCATACATTTATCCTGGTATTTGTACTTTTGAATTCATCTGTTTCCCTGTACCCTTAATACCACTGAATGTTATTGTGACAAAAAGTTCTTTTTCTTTATTAATTTCACATATAGGATGGCACCTCATAATCATTTTTAGTCTTTATATTTTAAATTAATGAGGTTGATTATTTCTCTAGATGTTTGTTTACTAGTTGTAAATCCCCTTGTATGAGTTTTGGCCTCATATCTTTTGTCCAGGTATCAATTAGGTTCTTAAATTTTTTAAAATTATATATTGTATATATATGGTATAGAATTTTTTGGGCATTTAAATACTAGAGAAATAGTTATCCTTCCTCTAACATATGCTATGAATATTTTTTCATAATCTGTCATTTTTTTTCTATGTTGACACTTTAGTAATATGTATATTTTAAAAGAAATAAAGCAGGAAACAGATTCTTAACTATAGACAACAAACTGATGGTTGCCAGAGGGGAGGGAGTGGGGGATGGTTAAACAGGTGAGGGGATTAAGGAGGGCACTTGCTGTGATGAGCACCAGATGCTGTATGGAAGTGTTGAATCACTATATTGTCCACCTGAAGCTAATATTACACTGTATTTTAACTAACTGGAATGGAAATAAAAACTTAAAAAACTAAAAGAGAAACATTTTACAAATGGCATTTTCAACAGGATGACTGGGTTCATGAGGTTCCAAAAAATCATGTCACAAAAAAATAGGATTGATGGGACTATGCAGTTTAATCTGGGAAAGACTTGGGTGAAGTGCATTCTTCACTTATGTGCAAATCAAACGTAGTCTGCATGGTTCAAAAAGTCATAACCAAGGAAGTGGACAAGATGGAAGTTGCAGGTAGTTAATAATAAATGATATTTCCTGGTTATGTTATTTTTAATATTTATTTATTTATTTTGAGAGGAGAATGAGAGAGAGAGAGAGAGAGAGAGAGAGAGAGAGAGAGAGAGAGAGAATTCCAAGCAGACTCCATGCTAATCACAGAGTTGGACTTGGGGCTTGATCATGAGAACATGACCTGAGCTGAAATCAAGAGTTGGTCACTTAATTGACTGAGCCACCCAGATGTCCCTAAATGCTTTAAAAAAATTTTTTTTCCAACGTTTTTTTTTTTTATTTTTTTATTTTTGGGACAGAGAGAGACAGAGCATGAACGGGGGAGGGGCAGAGAGAGAGAGGGAGACACAGAATCGGAAACAGGCTCCAGGCTCCGAGCCATCAGCCCAGAGCCCGACGCGGGGCTCAAACTCACGGACCGCGAGATCGTGACCTGGCTGAAGTCGGACGCTTAACCGACTGCGCCACCCAGGCGCCCCTAAAAAAATTTTTTTAACTAAGGAAAGCTGCTTCTCTTTTCAAGTGTTCCCGTTCAGCCTTACCCCAAACTGAGATGTTTGCTTTAAAAGGGAAAGCCCTATTTAGCACCTGAAATGGTCTGAGGGAGGGGTCCAGTCTTTAGGTTCTATGAAACATTAAAATTGCCTTTCAACACAGAGAACCCAGTGCCTAAAACAGTACTGGCCTTTGTGGAGTTAAGTATATTGAATGTTTCTACTTGGAAAAGTGTGGTGCAGTTTTTGTGCACATACTTAATTAAAAATGAATGAACAAGCAAAAAACCAGCTCTAAGTGTGGGATGGGGATGGATGGGGAAACACAATCCACACAGGATGTTTCCAAGCCAGAGCACGGAAGAAACTAATAGAGGGGAAGTGGCTTAAATCTAAATAAACTTCAGTTTTCTTATCTACACCATGGGGATAATAGAATCCTTCACTGATTTGAAAAACATTTCCTTTTTTGATTTTATTGGCTCTGACATTGGGATGTATAGATGAAATGGTGGGGATTTTTCTTTCTTAGTGGTAAATAAAGAAATGGTACTTTCTATAACTGAAGGGGTCTTATAGAGGGATGCATGAATTACATGAGATAATGTAAATCTTATACATTCACACAGAGGGTAAGGTATATAATAAATATTAAATAGGCTATGTTTATTTTATAAATATAATGAATTTTGTTTCTTTTTTTGCAAAATAGTAGTCCAATGAAGAAACCTAATTGCTTATGGAAATAAAGAGAATATAAGGAAGTGGTGATTTTTAACTAAAAAACACAGGTTTTATAAAGAAAATTACAAGTAAAGGTGATATTTGGATTGAAACGATTAACGGCTTAAAAAGGGTTTTTAGTGTATTCCTCATTCTTTCCAAACTCTATTAAAAATCCAACTGAAATTATCCTTGGAAAAAGAATTATATTTATAGATCAATTTAGGGAGAATCAATATTTCATAATATCAAGTCTTCCAATTCAGAATATGGTGTGTCAAGACCGATAGTGTCATTCAGTAAGTTTTATTGTTTTTTTCATATTATTAAGCTTATTTCTAGGTATTTTATAGCTCTTTGTTGCTGTGCCTTTGATTTATTCCTAAAGGTTTGGTAGAACTCTCTAGCAAAACTGTCTGAACTAAGTGTCTTTTGAAAGGGGATATTTTGAAACCCTTCTCAGTATCTTCCTTGGTTATTGGTAGCTTATTCAGAAATTCATCTTTTTTTCTTGAATCATTTTTGGCAATTTATATTTTCTAACAGAGTAGTATTTTTCATCTAGACTTTCAAATGTATCAGAAAAGAATTATTCTCATGATTTTAATAATCTTTGCGTCTATAATATCTCCCTACATTTAGCTTAATATTCATTTTTGGGGTCTTTTCTTTGACTAAAGTTGTTAGAGATGCACCATTTTCCACCATTTAAAGCAGAGACAAGGGACACATCCAAAGAGAAAGTTTAGATTAGGCAATTTACCAAATCATGTAATTCACTCAGTGGTTGTATCCTTTTTCTTTTCAAGGAGCTGTGTCCCTGTCTTCTGCAGGCAGTGCTGGGTGGGCCAGCCTCTGTGTCTACAGAATTCTCTGCCATGGGTGACACTGCCCTGGATGTGAGGGATGAGGGGTGGGGGGGGGAGGGGAGATGAAATACCTCTGAAAGTGAAGGTGGAAGATTATTTTTGCAGTTAGTTGATGTACCTGAAGTTCATTTCCTTTCTTATTCTGGTGTAGACAAGGCAGCCTTGAGGGGAAGGAGAGGCAGAAGCAGCTTTTGATGTCACAGTTCTCCACCAACCTGCCTCCTGTTCAGTTCCAACAACTCTCCTTCCCTTTGCCCATCCCCCCATGTTTAAGCACAAAAAGAGGGGACTTGATTGGCAACTGGGAGGGAGCATCAGTCCCAGCTGTACCTCCTTCTTGGAGCACCTGCAGAAAAGATTTGCTGATTTGTGAATAGCCCCAGGCTTATCTTCCAGTCCATCCAGTCTGAAAGCTGGAGAGGAAGTGGGGAGGCTTCTGCTTAAAAAACAAAAAAGGTATGGAAATCTATAGAGTTCAGAATGAAATTGTTCTAAAGATGGAAATGTCCTTAAGATAATCACTGTTCACAGTTTGGGGTATTTTTCTTTCCACGGTGCTGCAACTTGATTTCCTGTCATATCTCAGATGTCTTTCTGAATCAGTACATACAGGTCTATTTCATTCTTTTTCGTAATTGCATAGTGTTACATGGTAAAGGTTAGGCATTATCCTTTTAGCTGCTCTTTATATTAATGGAACTTAAGTTGTATCTTTTTTTTTCTGATATCAACAAAACTCCACTGAATATTCCTGTAGGTATTTCTTAGTGCATGTATGTGAGAATGTCTATAGGAAGAATTTCTAGAAGTAGAATGGCCAAGTCAGGGTTTGCACATTGAAAATGTTGAAATATATTGTTATATTGTACCCTAAAAGTCTTCACTAATTTTCATACTCTTATGAGGGCATTCCTTAACTTTCAGTAGCTCTTACCAGCCTGTAACATGTGAATTGCCTGAATCAATTGTTCCCAAGTTCTCCAGAGATGTGGGCAATCAATAACTCTTTCAGTGTAGGTCAACACACTTTTGTGTGCCTTTTATGAGTACTAAGGTAGGCATGGGGACTTCAAGGATGCCTAGAGGTTGAATAACACTCAATCTTTCAGAAGTTTACAAGCAGAGGAAGAGACAAGTAAATGAAAAGTAAAAGATAATATGCCAGGTATCAGGATATACATAAGATACTGAGAGAACATGGAGGAGAGAGAAACTGCCTCTTTCTGGGGCCCTTGGGGAAGGCTTCCCAGAAGACCTGGGTCTTGAAAGATGAGTAGGAATTCTAGTAAAGAAGTAAAGAAGGGCATTGTAGGCAGAGGGACTAGCATGAGCAAAGGCCCAGAGGTGAGGACTACATATCATGTGCTACATCTGGGGCATGGTTCCATTGATCTATAGGATGATCAAGCAAGGAAAGAGCAGTGAGAAAATCAAGCAGGAGAGGTGAGCCTCATTGTGAAGGACCTTGAACGCCACACAAGGGAGAAATGTTGAGTCAGGTTCAGAAAGGGCAGAAGACAGAGTGCTTGGAGCCCTAGAGAGTGATTTAGAGACTGTGCATAAGTTCAGGCGGAGTGATAAAAGATGGAATCAGGATGACTGTGCTGGGAACAGAGAGGAGAGGGCTGGAGGTGTAGACAGTATTTACACATGTTCCTTTGGGATCTCAGACTCAGCCTGGATTGAGCCTAGAGGCTGTCATCTGGGTCAAATTTATTACACTAGATGGCTAATAAAACTGTATTGATTTCATTTTGTTTTGCAGCAAGAAATCCCTCTGCTGGGGGAAATGTCAAATCTGATGTGTCTGAGAGGAACGAACAAGAACTGCTGGCTGGTTCAGCTGAAAGCTGCTGTCTCAGGACCAGGGATGCTTGCACTATTTAATAGGCTAAAAGAGCCCAGACACCACCCTGGGCTAGAGAGACTAGAGAGGAAGTGGGGAGAAAACCAAAGCTGATGGCAATGACCTTAAAATAGAAAATCCAGGAGTTATCATGGACACATTTTAATCAATCAATCAATCCATTCATCAAACCTGTATAAGAATGTACTCTGTGCTTAGCAGAGTGCTGGCCAGTGGAGACATAAAGTCCCTGTTCCCCAGGAACCTGATCTAGGACTAGAGCCCAAAACGTTTGCAAATGGGTTGGTCTGGCATGGTCAGATCTTGTCTTCAATAAAATGATGGAGTTTGAGATATTGGCTCTAGTAACTCCTCTCTACACCCCCTTTCTACATCCAACCCCACTCCAGGCTTCCTTGTGATAGTAGGTTTGTGTACTATTCTTGTTCTCAGCTAACTGCCAGTTCATCTCCATTAAAGCAGCAAGTGATGATCAGAACATTTCTAACAGTAGCTTAAAGCAGGATCCATCCTGAGCTTTTTTTTTTTTTTTCAATATGTGTGAGAGATAGCCTGGTTCCAGCTAGTTTCAGCCTGATTGCTCACTAGCTTTGTGATTTTGGAAAAATCATTTGGCCTTTCTGAGCCTCATTTTACTCACCTGAAAGTGTGAGGCACCATAATTCTGTTCTGCCCTCCTCATGGGATGGTTGGAAGATTCAAAGTATGTGAATGTGCTTTGAAAATTGTCGGGCGTAATACAAAAGCAAGAGTCTACAATTACTCCCTGTGCTCTCAGTTGCTCAGAGTCAGAAACCCAGATTGTGACTGCAGGGTGTTCACAATTTATAGGCTTCTCCTTTCTTTACCCTAACTCTCAAGGGAGTGAACATATCACACTTTGGTCCACCTGCTCCCATTCAAAGATGGCTGGCTCTGAGGTTAGTGGGATTGAGCTACTTTTTCCCAAGAAGATATCTGTGAGAAGGGCAAGGTGAGTGAGACTTAAAGAGGAATTCCTAAGATTTGTATGTAGGTGGCAGGATAAGATAAATTAGGCTTAGACTACAGAAGAAGAGATTAGGTCAAACACTGGGAAGAATAACCCAGCTTTATGGTTTGGGAGACCCTGGACTGTGCGACTTTGAACTTTTTAAGACCTGGGTGTTGTCCTTTCTAACAACATTGCAACTTTGCAACTTTGGGCAAGTTACCAACATGACTCAGTTACCATTTACTAAGTTATCAAAGGTCTCTGGGACTCAGTTACTTCCTAGGGGTTGTACTGAGGTAATATAGTATGTATGCCAAAATGTGAGCTGATTGAATCTCCTTTTCTGGAACTTGTTCTGATATGAAAAATGGAGGTGGCTCTTTCTATATAATTGGTGGGGCAGGAAAATAAATTAAGTAACTAGAATCCTAGTATTCTGCAAAGCCCCTGTGGAGAATCACATTGCAGATAGTATGAAAACTTGGTGAAAATATAGTAATTCTGAACTGAATGTAGCTGTGCAACACCTGAAATGCTATCATTTGTGCTCTATTGAAGGAGATAAAAACGAAGTTAGCAGGCTGCATGTAAACATCTTGAGCTTTTCTGTACACAACATTTAGAAAAAAAATGTCCTTAGCCAGGACAAAGAGAAGTAGTGAGCAGTTAGAGAAGTTTAAATATGAGAAACCTGAGTTTACTTGCCCTTGATGAGTGTATGTTTATGGAAGGAAAATGAACATTTCAATTCATTATTCACATCAAAGAGAGACAGGCTCCTGTCCTGAGTGTTTGTGTTGGGACCTCCCCAAGTCACAGTCCTTGGGGGACGTATTAGAAGACACGACTGAAAGATGGTGACAAAGATGTTGATGACGGTGATGGTAGCTGGTTTTCTCTGGGAACATGCCATGTGCTAGGCTATGTGCCAAGTGCTTCTCGTGGATTATCTCACTGAATTCTCATCACTACATAACACATTGTTATCCTTGCTTCACAGATGCAGATACTGAAGTGAATGAAGGTAAATTCCTTGCGCCAGGTTGTCTCTCTAGGGAATGAGCCAAGACAGCAGACTCCCCACCCCCCAAACCCAACAACTAAATATATTGTTTCTTAATTTGAATTATTTTCTAGCTCCTACTGTAATCATTACTATAAGCTATAAGAAATTTGAATTAAATTAAAGCAGTGTATCAAGATTTCCTTTATTGTAATGTTGCCAGGTGGCTGAACTTTAAATCTCCTTGAAAAAAATCTAAACTTTTCAATCAAGGCATCTGATGGTTTACAAGTTACCTTACTTATAATTTTTGGAACAATCTCACAAGGTAGGTACTATTATCCCATTTAACAGATGAAGAAATAAATAGAGGTTCAGATAATTTAAGTCCACACTTTTCTAACTTTAATGTGTATGTACATTGCCTGGAGATTTTGTTAAAATAAGATTCTGTTTCCTTAGGTCTGGTGTGGGGCTTGAGATTCTGCATTTCCAACAGCCTCCCAGATATTGCTAAGGCTGCTGGTATGGGGGTCACACTCTGAGGAGTGAGGTTAATAACCTGCTCACGATTTAGGGGTTCCTGAGTGGCTCAGTCAGTTGGGCAGCTGACTTCGGCTCAGGTCACTATCTCCCACTTCATGGGTTTGAGTCCCACATCAGGCTCTGTGTTGACAGCTCTGAGCCTGGAGCCTGCTTCAGATTCTGTATCTCCCTCTCTCTCTGCCCCTTCTCTGCTCATGGCCTGTCTCTCTCTGTCTCTCAAAAATAATAAAAACGTTAAAAAAATTTATATAAAAAAAATAACTTGCTCAGGATCTCATAGCATGAAAGAAGGAAATCCTTAAAGCTTAGTGTCTTACCATTATCTGTGCTTCTAAGGGGTGGTATTGGTGGCATTGAAAATACATGGTTGCCCTTTTTCCGGTGGGACAGGTGGTTAGATAGGAATCTAGACCTGAATCTAGCTCTAACAGCTCTACTTCTGGTCATGCCCCACTGTCTCTCTGAGCATCAGTTTCTCTCTATACAAAGTTGGAGATGAATTACATGGCTTCCAAGATCTCTGAATACCAGGATAAATCATGAAGTAGTTCCTATATTAAGGTCCCTCTGTTGGAATGCTTAGAGTGGCCAGACCAAACCCAGACAGATACACAGACTGATATAAAAATGGATCTGTAGACACGATCCGGTTTTCTTATTGGTTAGCTGAGAAGAGTAGATCCTTTTGTCTAAAAATTCTTATCATCCTCCTTGTTATGCATCCTCCTGATACAACACATGATTCAGTAAATTTTAGAATGCAGTTTTTCAGAAAGGCCAGATGGTACCTGATCTGAGAACAAATGGTAGTAAGCAGGGATTTTGACTCCTTTCCCTTACTGTTCATCTTTGGAATCTGGCCCCTAGAAACTGAGGAAATGAACTTCTTCTATATAGTTCCATAGTCTGTTTCATGTGATGAAAACCCAATTCAAATTAGAGTAAGCAAAAAAGAGACACTAGTCCATGTACTGGAAGACAATAGTCCATGTACTGGAAAATCTAAGATCAGAGTTAGCTTTACGTACTGCTAGATTCTGAAGTTCAGACATATTAAGATACAGTTCTGTAAGTATTGGTTAGATTTCATCTATTGGCTTAATTCTCAGCCAGGGTCTTTCTATGTGGGAGTAAAGATGGCTATCGAGTTTGTTTTTAGAGTCTTATGTCATTCTTAGAGCTTATGATTCCAAAGAAAAGTGAGACTTAATCTCCCATCTTCCATTTCCAAACTTCATAAACATTGAGCTCATTTTTTATACCTGGGCCTTATGCCCATTTATCAATTACTGTGATCAGAAGGAAAGGGTGGGACAATTGACTGGGTCTGGTTATATGCTCATCTACCCCTACATTTGAGGACAAAGAGAGGTGAATGATGCTAATAGCTACTCTTGTTTATCTCATTTAATAAACAAAATTACCCTGCTATGGTCTGAATGTTGTGTTCCTCCAAAATTCATATGTTGAAACCTAATGGCCAATGTGATATTTGGAGGCAGGACTTTAAGGATGGAGTCCTCAGGAATTGTATTAATGTCCTTATAAAAGAGACCTTAGAAAGCTCCCTAGCCCTTCCATCATGTGAGGACACAGCAAGAAGTCTCCATCTATAAACCATGAAGTAGGTTTTCACCACTGAATCTGCCAGTATCTTGATCTTAGACCCCCCAGCCTTCAGAACTACAAGAAATGTCTGCTGTTTATTAGACACTCAGTTTATGGTATTTTGTTGTAGGGGCCTGAATGGACTAAGATTATCTATGGAGTAGATATTATTAAATCTGCCTTAACCCAAAGCCCCATTCTGATATACTGTTTATCCTATAAAACCATGTTCAAGAGGGTGACATTGGAGAAGTCATATTTGTTTTTAGGCCTTTCAGGTCTGACCTTGGACCTAAAATAGAAGACATAGTCAAAAGGAATAGAGCAGAAGTGAGGAGTCAAAGTGGGAATGAGATGTGGGAGTCCAAAGTTTTAGCTGTACACGTGGCTGGGATGCCCAGAATTCTGATCAAAGACTCTTGATGTAAAGGGCTTATTACCTCCCGGGTGATGCTTGCCCAAGAGGTACCAGTGAGTTGCTTGGCTCAGGGTGAGCTGTTGCTTTTTGGTTCTAGATAAAGCCACAACTTCATAAAGCTCTGGCTTCAGTTTAGTCCCAAGGTACCTTCTGAAACTCTCTTCTTCTGCAGAGGCTTTCCTCCTTCTGACTCTCCCTGCCCTCATCATCCATTTGAGCATCAGGATGAAATATAATCCTCTTGGAGAGTACGGGTGTGTGCCTTTCTGAGATGTGTACAGGTTAATCACAAGAGATATGCACTCCATCTCTCTTGAATAGAGTGGACTTTGTTGGGTAGACTCATTCAGCCTGATTTTCAACAGTTCACTATAACAGGTTCAGGGATAGGTTTTGGTATAGGGAAGCTCTGATTCAGAGAAAAGAATACACAAGAAAGGTGTAAAACTTATTCATCATTTGATCAGAAAGCATCAATTAAATCCATAGCATGTATCCAACATTCTTCTAGACCTAGGATGGGTAGGGGGAAAGAGGATAAAGAACAACAAAAAAGTAGAAGACTAGTTCATACCAACAAGAGCCTTTCTACCTAGCTGAAGACTTCAGTAAAAGACAAATTGAAAGAATATTTGAGATTGAGATGATGAAATTTAATAGCAAAGATGCTCATTCATTGGACAAATCTTTATTAGCTGTGTCCTACGCACCAGACACTATGCCAAAAACATCAGGTAAACCAAAAAGACACCATTATTTTTCTCATTTTTTAAGGAGCTTAAGTCTAAAAGGTGATGTTTACAAACAAGTAAAAAGTCCATTGCAAACATTTGTTGGGTGTTTGCTTCGTGTTGGGCATTATACTGGGCATTATCTTTGTCTTTTGAACTGTGGGTACAAAGATAAATACTAAAATCTAATCTTTTAACAAAATCACTGATGACAAGCATATAAGTAGATGTATTATGTGTGTATGAAATGAGATTGATAGAAATATGAATGAAGTACCATGGGAACTCAGGGAAAGGAGAATGTAAGTATGCATAGTATGAGGTGTGGGTGGCGAAGGTGGGCATGATCAAGGAAGAAGGAAAATTTGGGACGTGATCATGGAGGAGTAGGCATTTGCCAGATGAACATGACATTACTAGCAGAGGGAGCAGCATGTGAACTGTCACCACAATATGAAAAATTCATGGAGTATTTGGCATCTTCAAATAGTTGTCCAGGTTTGGGGTAAGATTAAGAGGTAGGAGATGAAGCAGGAGAAGTAAACAGGGGCCAGATCATGAGGGACCTGTAGGTCATAATTTAGGGAGCTTGGATTTTCTTTAGAAAACAATGAAGAATCACTGAAGCATTTTAAGAAGGGAAAGGAGTCTAATAATTTCAAAATGTAAGAAGAGGAGGACATTTGAGGCAAGAAATCCTATTAGGTGGTCATTTTAATAACTCAGGTAAGATACATGTGTTCAGTGGTAGGCATGGGGATGAGGAGGAAGAAACTAAGTCTAAAAATATTTGGGAGTTAGTCTTTTTAGAACTTGCATATGTGGGGTGAGGGAAGACAAAGGATCTAGAAGATTTCGTGTTTCTTACTTGGGCAGTCAGGTGCATGGTGCTGCCATTTATTGAGATTTGGGATATGGGAGATGTGCTGGCTAATTTTATGTGTTGACTTGGCCAGGCTGTGTCACTCAGTTATTTGGTCAAATGCCAGTCTGGATGTTGCTGTTAAGGTATTTTTTAGTTATGATTAACATTTAAATCAGTAGCCTTTGAGTACAGAAGATTACCCTCCATAACGTGGATGGGCTTCATCAGTCGAAAGCCTTCAGAGGAAAGACAGGTCCAATGAGGAAGGAGGAATTTTGCCTCCAGATGGCCTTCAGACTCAAGACTGCAATATTAACTCTTCCCTCAGTCTCCAGCCTGCCAGCTTGTCCTGCAGATTTGGGAGTGCCAGCTCCCACAATTGTGTAAGCCAATTCCTTAAAATAAATGTCTCTTTCTCTCAATATACATCCTATTTGTTCTGTTTCTCTGGACAACCTTGACTGTTACAGGAGGGTGTCTTTTTATTCAAGCTTGTGATTCAGAAATGTTTTGCTGAAGTAAATCTTCAGAATTTTTTAAAAGAGAAAGTAAAGGCTTATTTTTGTTGTTTATGCCAGGGGATATTGTGGTTCGATATCAATACTGTTTATTTATTCCCTTGAGCTGTTGGACGATGTTCTCTCTGGGATTCTGTTGTTGTACATTGGAGAAAGTGGGATATATTTGTGTAACTCTCACCAGTAATAAAATCCACTGCACACAGTAACTTCTTGATTATTTTATTGAAGCTAGCATTACCATCTGGTGGTTTCCTTGGAACTTACACAGATTATTTTGTACCTGTAAGGAAGTGATGGAAATGCTTCTCAAAAATGTGCATCACTTAAGAGTGTAAAAGAATACAAGTTTGAAACTATTACTTTATTCTGATTACATTTACACCAGGAGAAGTGGGTCCTTCTGTAGGTCATGGGAGGTGATAGAGTGGGTTAGATTCTCCTACACAATTACAGTTAGAGAGATCCAAAACAGCGAGAGCTTTATACGACTTCTTAAAGCTTTTTACTATTTCTTTCTTAATTCATTTCATTTTCGTCAGGAGCAAAGCCTTGAGATCAAACAAAACTAGTCCTTCCTGTACTATCTCTGTGACTTTGGGCAGGTAAATTTATTGCTTTGAGCCTCAGTTGCAACGTCTATAAAGCACACCACTTGCAGTTTTTGCAAGGGCTCACTGAGATGTTATTTACAAAGTGCCCCATCTAGGGCCTGGGGGCAGAGTGGGCACTAAAGTACTAGAAACTATTTTTATTATTCTTTACATTTATTTGTTCCCACATAGGCTTTCAATTCCAGATTCCCCAGGATAGTTACGTATACTTGGTCTGTTGGACCTTCAGGAATTTTTCCTTGTCCAAATGGAATTTGCAGATTTATAACCTAAAAAATCTTTAACTTAAAATTTCTCAAAAATGAAGGGAACTGACAGGAAGTAGACTTGATATCTTCATGGTCAAATAATTCAAGCTAAAGAACAAACCTTATTTCATGAGGAACAAAACTGTTCCTTCATGCTTCTCTCCCGTTTTCCTTCTTTCACATGGCTGGTTGCTACTCATTCTTCAAAACTCACTATCACCTTCTAATGGAGCCTTTCTGTCCTTGCTTAGCACTTCCTTATATTTCAGCAGCACCTTTGGTCCTCTTAATGCACGTCTCCAGAGAGCACAGTTAATTTTATTCCATAAGTAAATAGCAGTCTATTTATTCTATAGAATTGTCCAGTGGTTGGCTTTGTGTTTGTTCTGTAACAGCACTTATTATATTGCTTGTAATCGTCTGTTCTCTTGTTTGTATTCATTTTTTTAATGTTTAGTTATTTATTCTGAGAGAGAGAGAGAGAGAGAGAGAGCGAGCGAGATGGGGGGCCAGAGAGAGAGGGACTCCATGCTGTGAGCCTGATGCAGTCTCAGACTCATGAACTGTGAGATCACGACCTGAGCCATAATCAAAAGTCAGACACTTAGCCAACTGAGCCACCCAAGTGCCCCTGTATTCATTTCTAATGGGGAGCATTTTTAACAGCATGGGCCATATTCAACTTTCCAACCTGCAGTGTCTGGCACAGTGCCTGGCTAAGGAGAGAATGAATGGATAAATGAATGGATGAATGAAAATCTGCAGTAAGTTACAATGAAGGATGTGTGATAAATATTATTCTCTCACATCCACTGTTCCCAATCAGGTTTACATCTTCCCCAAGAACTACTGAGGGCACTGCCATCTGACTCTAAAGTTTATAACACTTAAGAATTCTACAATTTTATCTCAGGCTCTACTCATCAGTCAGATCCAACGAGGCAGCCTCTGTGTGCAAAAGTAGAATGAGGTAGGGGGACTGTGAGTAGAGATTGTGATTGGTTTTTAATGAGGCTAACTGTTCTAAATATCAAATTGGTTTGCATTCTCATTAGCAATTTTCATAAATTGTTTGAAATGCTCATAACATCAGGAATGCAAACTTAGAGATGAATCAATTATACCTTGGCTTCCTGTTGAGTGGAGATTATTAATTGCATACTTTCTCATCAGAGCTCCCCACACAACTGCAGCCTTTATTTTTAGCGTATCCCCTATTGCCAGCTTCTATCTGAGCCAACTCCACTTTAGTCTAATCAGGGCATGTGAAGTTAAGACTAGGGCAAAGAGAAAGGAGAGCCTAGAAAAGTGAGTCACTTGTCTGGTTAGGTATGGGTTCAACACAGTAACTTTGCAAAGAAGTCATTGTAGGAGGACTATAACAGCCTCCCATTAGCAGAGCACATAACTCCATCTCACACCCCACTGGCTCTCTTCCTATGCTCTCTGGCCCCAAGTGGGGACCCTGCCTGAATGCCTTCATCAAGCATTTGTGCCAGAATGCTGCCAGTGCACCAACTGCTCTATCACTTTTAAACTGAGGGCCCCTCACAGAGGAACCACCATTCACAATCTGTGTTTATGAGTCCTGTGCTTTTAGTTACAATTTTAAGTACTGGCAAAATATGCATACTCCTAAGCAATATAGTGTTAAGTTTGTTAGGATTTGAACTTTAGCAAACACGTATCATACTGAATGTTTTGTTCTGTGACTTGCTTTCTTTCATTCATCATGTTTTTGGAACTCAATGATGTTATATGTGACTCATTCATTGTCATTGCTGATAGAATCCCACTCTATCAGTACACAGGTCCTCGGGCTTTAGTAAAAATCCCTGGGGCCAAGTGTGTTTTCACATATAGCCATTCATTCATTCATTCATTCATTCATTCATTCATTCATTTATGTAAGCTATACACCCAACGTGGGGCTTGAACTCACAACCCCAAGATCAAGAGTCACATGCTCTACCAACTAAGCCAGCCAGGAGTCCCCCAAATATAGCCTTTTTTGCTTGTTTTTATAAAGATAATAGGATATATATTCCATCAATTACATAATGTCCTCAGTAGTGTCTTGAGAGGCATTTGGTAATCAAACACATGAAAATTTCTGGTTAAAAGGTAGAGAATGTTCACTTTAAGAGGACTAATACAGACACTAAATAGCTTTGTGTTAGTTCATATCAGGCTCTGCTGCCAAGTAAGTTATGAAGTCACTTCCAGTTTCCAAAGTTTAGGGATTATGGGTTTGTTCCATAATTGCTATTTTTTCTTGGAGACATTTGGTTGGTGTCCAGTATTTTGTTAACACAGATAATGCTACCATACCATCTGTATATGGCTGCCTCCACCCACTGGGCTATTTGAATCCAGGAGCTAGTTCATACTCATCTTCATGGATTAACACAGGGCATCAATAAGTGGGTTTTGAATGAATAAGTGCTCACTTTGCTCCTCTCGAAAACTGTACAGCTACATCAAAACTGCAAAAATGAGTCCCAAAGAAGGAGCTCAATTCACTAGAGCCATTAAACAAGGGACTGGAATAAATGAATAAAATCCTCAAGCAACTTTGGGAGTATTTCTTCTCTTGCTGGTTAGGTAGAATGCTCACATGTGATCTCTGTATTATGATATCATAATGGGTCTTTCAAAGACATTCTATTAAGTATAGTCTTAGTATAATTCACAGTGGTACATCCAATTCACCTCCCTTCTCCCCCTGAGTTCAGGGGACATATATAAGGTTTGAAGAGTCAAACACAGACCAAAGAATGAGGAAGTAGGAAAGTGGCCTCTCCGAATTTGTTGGACAAAACCCGGCACTCTATCAATTACTATCTCTACCGGTGGTTCATGTGGCTTAAGAGTAACAGCAATGGTAGAGAAGGTGCAGGCTGTGCCTAGGGATTAGTTTGAAAGTTCTTGCTGTATGTATTTCCATTTCTACTCAGGGCCCTTGAAGGAGAAGGACCATGAGAGTATATGGTCTCAGTTTTAAGGACAGCCATGACATACCCTTTCTTATCCCTGAACAGAGGCTTATTTTTCTCTTAATAGGATTTGTTACTAACATTTTTGCCTACAGGTCCAGATTTTCCATCAATTTCTAAATAGAATACTGCTACTTTATAGAGGATATTTTTAAAAATTCTATTGATAAGTCAAAAAGAAATATGTGGGTCACATTAAACTGGGTGTTTCAAGTCTCTGAGAGTTGTTTCTCTAATTATTGGACATCATTCATTCAACAAAAATCCTGTCTATTAAGACTTTGCTGGGTGCTGAGGATGTCAAAGACAAATGAGACAAAGTCCATGCGATATGTTAATTTTGTGTCAACTTGTCTGGGCCATGGAGCCCAGATATTTGGTTAAACGTTATTCTGTGAGAGTGTTTTTGGATGAGACTTACATTTAAACCAATGTGCATAGGGTAAAGCAGATTGCCATCCCTAATATGGGTGGGCCTCATGCAATCAGTTGAAAGCCTTAATAGAACAAAAGGCTGACCTCCTCCCCTGAGCAAGGGGAATTCTCCAGCAGACTGTTAACATACTTCATCTGCAACATCGCCCCTTTCTGGTTCTATAGCAGACTGCCTTTGGACTTGAACTGCAAATCTTTCCTGAGTCTCCAGCCTGTCACTACCTACCCTCCTCCCCCATCAGATTTTGAACTTGCCAAGCTTGTACAGTAACATGAACCAATGTCATCAAATAGAGTAATTTCTCTTTCTATACACACACACATTCTGTTGGTTCTATTTCTCTGGAGACCCTAATATAGTCCTATTCTCTAGCACCCAGCATCTCTTGAAACAGAGATGCAAACAAGCAATTGTATTCCAGTGTGAAGATTGCCCTAAAAGTTGCTTTCATGTATAAAATATGATGAGAGCACAAAGAAGCATCTGTACTCTTGTGGGCACACTTAGGGAAGGCTTTCCAGGAGTTGTTTTCTAGGAGGCTAGGGTCTTAGAGAGATCAATGTGAAAATGTCCAAAGGTGTGGGAAAAGTGTGTCCTGAGGACCATGTGTGCAGGACAAAGTGGTGACAAATAGAAATTCAAAATGTAGCAATTGAACAAAATACTCAAAAGTTAAGAAAAGCAATAATATGCCTGTGTACACCTCTGGACAGACAGACTCTCCTTGGGGAAAAGAGTTCATTGTACACTAGAGTCCAGTGATGGAAACCAGGCAAACAAATGCTGAGATAGCACTCATGTCACGCCCAGAGAAACTGGCCTGCCTTATCCAGAGCTGGAGGGAGCTCTGAGTTCAGAGTGGTCTCCCCATAAGCACCTATGACTAAGACAGTCTTCTGTGTGTGGCACCCCCGGTTTGACCCTCATGGTGAATATGTGCTAAAAAGCACTGACATTTAATATACTTTGCTCCTTGTCTCAAATCCATTGGTGTAGGATTTAGAGAACAAATGGCTTGTGCTTATAGGTATGATTATATAATGTAAGTAAATAGGCTTAAAAACAAGAAAAAAAGCAAGAGAAACAGGAGTCCATTAAGATACAGAGTCAGCTGAGAATTCTGCCCCATTTTCTGAGAGAAGTTGAAGAGAAAAAGCTAAAAATAGAGAGGGAATGAGCAGGAAAGGACAGGAATGTGAATCAAACAATCCACACCTCTATGCTAAAAACTGATTAGGATTGAAAGTAGGTACACTTAACCTAATTGGGACGAAGTAACTGTAATTAGGTTAAGGGAAATTTGGGGTTGAACATTTCAAGGATACCTAGACCTCTATCAATTTTCCAAGTGGAGGTGTTGAGTGGAGAGGGAGTAGGGCTTTGAGAGTCTTATTCATCATAAAGATAGTTGGGAGGTGGGAATGGAGACTGGGAGGGGTGTTCTGATTTACTCTGGTCCCTTCTGAGCACCTTACCCACCCCTCCAGTGCCTGTTAGCCTCCCCACACCCTTATATTCATCCCCTGTTGAAAGGCTCTCCCTGTGCCCAGCTCTCCACCTTGCCCCGTTTCCATCTGTGGCCTAAAACAGTGATAGCCCATCAGCTGCAGCAACAACCAACAGGCCTTTCTCATTTCCAAGGTCTGTACTCTGACAGGAGCAATTTCTAATGACATTTCAAAGTAAATTGAATGGAGCTTGTAACAGCAACATTATGTGATTGTGCCTTGTGTGGTCATGTTTTCAGAGCCTGTGGCATATGGAAAAGGGATTTGCTTGGTAAACGACATCCTATGGAAAAGTCGAGGAGAAAATTCAATTTGCCTTCAACTGTCAGTACCAACAGTATCTGTCCTGCCTACATCACACAGATGAAAGTTCAAGCTGCACAAAAAATCCATGCTGACCTCAGACTAACTCTGTGTGTGCACATGTGTATGTATTTGTGCACGTGTGTGAACATGTGTGTTGGTGAGGCTGAAAACAACTCCAGGTATATGGATATCAATTTCTCAGCAAGGCATCACAGGGGAAGATGGAAGCACTGGCTGTTAAACATAACTTTATTTGGTCTGTGTGAAGATTGAGACTTAAAAGTTTTGCAACTAACTGGCTGTTTGGTCTTAAGCCACTTAATTTCTTGGAGCCTCTGTCCTCCTCTGTAAAATGGGGATACAGGAATTGCCCACCTAATGGGGTTTCTGAGAGGATGAAAAAGGCAGCATTTGTGACAGCATCTAGTCTGGCATTCAAAGTCCATCATGAGCTGGCCGTTAGTGCACAATCTCAATTTACATTGCATTGTTCTTCTAAACAAACCCTTTGCACTTCCTTCAAACGGGAAACCTTACACACACCATGCCATTGCTCACCTGGTTTTCCCTTCCTGCAATGTTAGGTTTTTCCATTTGTCCAAGGAATATAAAATTTTAAAAATTCAGCCTGAATCCCATTGGTTTCAGGAAGTCTTCCTGGATTATTTTTACCTTTGATGATTGTTCCCTCCTTGAACTCCTTTGAACTTTATAGCACCTTATCAAGTGTTTAACACAACCCCCCTTGGCAGCTTAATGGTGGGTGTCTATGAAACAGAGAAAATATTTTCAAATAACTCCTGTTGCATTTTCCTCTCTTCTTAATTTTGTTTATTTTCCCAAAATATTTTCTCTAATAGGACTAGACCAAAAGGCCAGAATGAGGAAAGGAGTTGATATAAGGAATGTCCCTTCCTGGAGGGAAGATGAAATCAGAAGACCTTTTGGTGCTGGGTGAAAGAGGGGAGTCAGGAGAGGAGGCAAAGTGCAGATACAAATGATGTCCCCCCCCCCCCCACCGGGATCAGATATTGGTGGATAAGAAGATAGAAATATAAAGATAGAAAACATGTAATCTCCTGGCCTGCTGTCCTCACACATGATCCAAAGACAGTGTAAACCCCAAAGAGAAATACAAAATTTAGCATAACATTCCTAACTATGAAGTGCTTAGATGGTAGAGTAGGAATTGCTGAAAGAAGTGCCCAAGAGTTTGGCCTTAGTTTTCTATGGTCTGTTCCCTAGGGGATCCAGAAGTTCTGTGTGGTCTTGGGGCATTGGGATACTTGGGAGATGTTGGGTGATGAACTGAGAAGGTGAAGGGGGGTTGTCCATAGTAGTTAAAAGTGAAGAGATACCACAGCAAAGAGCAGGGCCAGCTACCTGCACTGGTGACCTCAAAGCAGTTGCAGATGTCTCAGAGGACCAGTGGTTCCAGTGAGAACCAGGGTAGGGCCACGCTAGTGAGCAAGACATCAGTCTTTAACTTCAGTGAGAGAAAGGCCCACAGGATGCTAGTCAGGGACCAAGGAATAGCAGAGGCAGCAGGAACTGCAAGGAAACAAGGCGAAGAAGCACATCTTAGGTTTTATGTTTTCCAACTGTCTCCCTCCCACGTTCTCCCCCATCACATCAGTGGGATGAGTGCTTGAGAGCAAGGTGAAATATAAGTGATAGGAAATGAGAGCTACAGGCTCCTTCTCTCTCCCTCCCTCTCCTTCTCCTTCTCTCTCTCCCTCTCCTCTCTCTCTCTCTCTCTCTCTCTCTCTCTCCTCCCTTCCTCCTCTTTTTTCTTTGCACATCTGATAAGTAGTGAGTAGATTCTGGCCTACTTCTGTGTATTTTATCTCCTCAAATAGATTAGAAGTTGCTGATGGGGGCCACCTGGGTGGCTCAGTCGGTTGAGCCTCCGACTTCGGCTCAGGTCATGATCTCATGGTCTGTGAGTTCGAGCCCTGTGTCGGGCTCTGTGCTGACAGCTCAGAGCCTGGAGCCTGCTTCAGATTCTGTGTCTCCCTCTCTCTCTGACCCTTCCTTGTCTGTGCTCTCTCTCTGTCTCAAAAATAAATAAACATTAAAAAAATTAAAAAAAAAAAAAAGAAGCTGCTAACGGGAGTGACAGAGTTCTAGAACTGTTCCTGACATTGTGTTCTAAACACAGTGGGCACTTGGTCAATGTTGTCAGTTTTGTGGAGTTACAACATATACATCTTCATCTGCAGAAGTGGTGGTGGTGACAATAATAAATGCTCCTGTTTGCTATAAGGGAGACATAGGGTAGCAGATGAAAAGAAGGTTCTGGATCCAGACTATCTTGGTTTGAATCCTGGGTATGCAATTGAACTAGCTATGGGACCCTGGGGGGAAATCATTCAACTTCTCTGTAACTTAGTTTCTTTAGCTGTAAAATGATCATAGTTCCTAGGACTGTTCTGAGGATTAAAAAAATTTGTACACATATACCTAGAGTGCTTGGGTCATATAAAACACTTGAAAACATTTTTGTCTTATGTGCCAGGCAATTTAAGTGCTTCTTGGTCTCCATTTTATTTATTTACTTTTTAAAATTAATTAGTTGTTTTAGCTTATTTTTTGAGAGAGAGTGAGCAATCAGGGGAGGGGCAGAGAGAGAGGGAGAGAGAGAATCCCGAGCAAGCTCCTCATTGTCAGTGCCGAGCCTGATGTGGGTCTCGAACTCATGAGCCATGAAATCACGACCAGAGCTGAAATCAAGAGTCAGATGCTTAACTGACTGAGTCACCCAGGTGCCTCCACCTATCTATCTATCTATCTATCTATCTATCTATCTATCTATCTATCTGTCTAGTAGGCTCTACATCCAACGTGAGGCTTGAACTCACAACCCTGGGATTGAGAGTTGCATGCTCTACCAACCGAGCCACCCAGGCACCCCTTGGTCTCCATTTTAGAGATGAGGTGCAGAAACGTTAAGTGACTTGCACAGGAGCACAGAGCTAGCAAGTGATAGAACCCAAATTCCAAGGCAGTCAGCCTGAGCTCACAGGCTGTACACATTCATTACCCTTCTCTGGTAGAGAAGAAGTAGGATGGAAACCATTCACTTTCCTATTAGTCCTCAAGTCCCTCACTCTGTGAGCACTTTCTTCCCTACTAGGCCATTCTGTTAGTGATTTCTTCTCTTCCACACCCACTTAGTACAACCCACAGCTCTTAAGAACATCTTACTTGGTGTATTATGGTTAAGAAAAAGAGAATTATAAGGTTTATTTTACTGTACTTATTCTCTCCTATATTTAAAGTTTCTTAAAATTAAAAATTTAAGTTCCTATTATTCTCCCAGGCTATTAATAATTTTATTAGAGTGAAAAATTTGGGGCCATTTGGAAAATTTAGATTTAATAGATTAAGCTGAAAATATCACATTAGATGCCATTTATTAAGTGTATACTGGTGACAAACACTGTATTGTGTCTAGTCTTCACAATAATCTTGAGGGTTTAGTATTGCTATTTAATTTTAAAGGTGAGAAAGCCAAAAGTTTTTAAAATAGGAATCCTCAGGAAAAAAAAATATATTTACATATAAGTTTATATACATAATACTAGAAATCCTTTGAAAAAACTATAAGCAGATTTAAAAATACTTAATAAGATGGAGCTTCTAAATTATGAAAGAATAATGTCCATGACTGTGAATATATGATGACACATTACTCATTTAATTTTCTGGAGGCCACATCAATATGCTGCCTAATTTAGCCTTGAAAAATGCATGGAGTTAACCTGGTTATTTCCTGGAAGGATTCTTTGCAGAACCTTTCTGTAAGGCAAGACAATAAAATTAGGAAGAAAAATCAAATTATACACCTTGAGTTTAGAAGATCAGGGTTCATGAACACATGGAGTAAAAGGGTAGATACCCCAGGGTAAGGGTTTGCTAGAGAAGTTCTATTTGAATTTCCTTTCCTAAAGCTTCAGATGTACTTTCAGTATCAGATTTTAAGCAGCATTCATACTATTCTGTTAGAAGTAAATGCAGCTGACTTGAGAGCTGCTGGGACTTCCTCAGCTGGGTTAGAAAAGGGGCACAGTCTTGGGAAGATAATGATTTAAGACTGTGTTTCTCAAACTCTGCCTTGTATCAGAATCACCTGGAGGGCTTCTAAAAACAGGTTGCCAGACCTACATCCAGAGTTTGATATAATAGGTCTGCTGTGGGGCCTAAGAATTTGCATTTCTAATAAGTTCCCAGATAATGCAGATGCTAATAAATCCAGGGACCCATCTTTAGGAACCAATGATTTGGGAGAAGCTTGATTGCCTTTATCCATTTTTGGTAAGTTTCCTTCCTTCTTCTTCTTCCTCTCTGCCTCTTATTCTTTTCAGGGTCTCCTCCATGTTAGGAATGGAGAAACATCACACTGCCCTCTCTGAAATCACTTGGACTCTGGTTTTGGAGACATCATCAAGGTATACTGGAGAGATTACAAAAGATGGAGAAGGAGAGTCCTGGGTATGAGTGTAAGACTTGTCATTCACTACCTGCATGACGCAGGACAAATCATTGAACTTCTTTGAACTTGAATTTCCTTATTCATGGAATGGGAAAAATGATGAGAGCTCCCTACCTATGTAATGAGATTGCTGTGAGAGTGAATCAAAGGACAGGTATGAAAGCACTTTGTAAATCATAAAGCTGCTTGATATGGTATGGCCTCGAACAGACCCGTGTTGGAATATTGGCTTAGTCCAATGTGATGTCTTGCACAAATTTACCCTCTCTGTGCATAAAATAGAGGGATAAAATATGTATCTCATAAGTTTATTGTGAGAATTAAATTAGATAATGTTAATAAAGTACCTAGTATATAGTCTTAATAGGGCTTAATAAAGGCTAATTGCTGCTCCCAACTGTATGAAATTGTACCACTTTCTACCCAACTGCTCAAGCTCCAAATGTAAGAATCAGTCTTGATTAACTTCTTTCCTTTATTCTCCACTTCTGTTTTATCTACTGGCATACCTCTAGCAAATGGTAGACACTAATACTTAATAGACAAAGTAATAAAATTCTGTTAGTTTTGACTTCCAAAATATATCCTGGATGGGTTTATTTTCTCAACAATGCCCTTGAGGCCAGTCTTGTCCAAACATCTCTTACCTGGACTATATCACAGCCTCTTAGTCATTCCTAGTTTACACTTCTGCCAACCAATTCTCATTTTCTTGTAGACTTGAATACTTTTACTTGATCTCTAATCTTCACAAATTTTACTGGACTGTATCTAGTAGTATGTTTTTGAAAAAATCTTGTCACTTGAACTTTTGAAATGAGAGCACATAGATTTATTAGATTTGGGGAAAATTTCAACCATAATCTTTTTGAAGATTTCCTGTCTCCATTTATTTTAATTTCTTTTTGAATATTCTATTAGATCCATGTGAGACTTTGGTGTGTATTCTCCATGTGTTCTTATTATTTCTTTTATATTACTCATCCTTTTGCCTCTCAGTGCCACATTCTGGGAATTAAAAAATTTAGTCTTCTAGGGACACCTGGCTGGCTCACTTGGAAAAGTTTGTGACTCTTGATCTCAGTGTTTTGAGTTTGAGACCCATGTTGGGTATAGAGATTACTTAAAAAAAAAAATCTAAAAAAATATATTCTGTCTTCTAATTTACAAAGTCTCCTTTCATCTGTGTCTAAACTACTTGGTTTTGCTTTTTATTTTTGGTTAAAAATTTTTTTTTTAATTTTAAAAATTTCCATTGGATTTTTTTCAGAGTCAGAAGTTATCACTATGTACAATTTAAGTAAAGTTCTTGTTTTCTCCAGAGCAGTGTGGTGGAGGAAAAGATCCTCGGCACTGGAGCTAAACCAACCTGGGTTTTGAATGTTGGCTCTACCCCTTCCTAATTGTGTAGCCTTGGGAAATATTATGAACATTCTCTAAGTTCCTCATCTGAAAAAAGGGAAAAATAATAGTACTTGCTTCTTTTTGGAATCAAGTGGGAGAATACATTGAATGTATTTAGGTATGCAATAAAAGGCAATTTTTTTTTCTTGGTGGAATGATAATAGTGGTCCACATAAAATAATCTCCAATGGTTAGAATTTGACCTATCACAAATCTTGGGTCTTGAATGTATGTGGTTTTACATAGTGTTTCTTAAACCATCTCCTTGTTAGGCTCACCTGAGTGTGGAGTATTGGACAATATGATAGGAACCCAGGAGCCTATGTTTACACTAGGGACTATTTTTTCACACTCCTGAGAGTTTCTATTCATATGACTGCATTTACCTGATAAAATGCATAAATAAGGGAAAGATAAATACTAGCACCTCAAAATTCAAGTAGGGGTGGGGTAGGGTGTAAGAAAAGAAAGAAATTGACATTCTTTGGATGGGCTCTTCTAGCATAACAATGCTATAAAATTATGTTGCTTATTTATTTTGTAGATGCTCCACTCTGAAAATAAGGAAGCTCTGGGGCACCTGGGTGGCTTAGTTGGTTAAGCCTCTGGCTTCAGCTCAGGTCATGATCTCACAGTCCGTGAGTTCAAGCCCCACATTGGGCTCTGTGCTGACAGCTCAGAGCCTGGAGCCTGCTTCAGATTCTGTGTCTCCCTCTCTGTCTGCCCCTCCCCCTCCCCCACTCACGCTCACACGTGCTCTCTCTCTCTCAAAAATAAATATTTAAAAAATTTTAAATATTAAAAAAAAGAAAGAAAATAAGGAAGTCCAGGATGAAGGACACTTAGGGATTTCACATGGTGGCTGTAGCAGTGGTGAAGTGATATAGAACTTGTCCTCATAAACACAGCAGGCAGAGCAGGATGGAGTTGAAAATTTAAGGAAGGAGAGAAATAAAGGAAGGGAGGCAAAAGAGAGACTCTTTCTGACACTTTCAGGAGGGAAGATTCTGATCTTTTTTTCTCATGTGATTTGTCTTTTTCTGCGCTTTCCACCTTTAGCTCAGTCAACTCTCATTTAATTTCCCCCATACCCCTTTTATGTTCTTAAGTTTTGTGTTTCTGAACCATGGTGTCTTCCATAGTCTTAAACACTTGTTTGAGAATATTACTTCAGCTTGGAGTTCTGTGTTACAGATTTCTTAAATTTTTAAATTTAAGAAAATTTAAATTTTAATTAAATTTTAATTAATTAAATTAAAATTTTAATTAATTTAATTTAGTAAATTAATTTTAATTGAATTGAATTAAAATTAAAATTTTAAAAATTAAAAATTTTTTTAAAAAAATTTTATTTTAAAGAGAGAATCTGTGAGTGGGGGAGAGGGACAGAGGAAGGGAGGGAGAGGGAGAGAGGAGAGAGTAGAGAGAGAGGGTGAGAGGGAGAGAGAAAGAGAATTCCAAGCAGGCTACACTCTCTGTACAGATTTTGTGATTGGTTTTAGAGTGAATTTTCATCAGTAGAAAGGCTTTGATTTGCATTTTCTCATTTTCATTTTTATGTTAATTTTGTATGGATATGTCTGCTTCTATACCAATTAACTTCATGGACAAAGTTTATAGTGTAGGAGCACCCTCTTCTATGAATTTTATCCTCTTCTATGCAGTTTCTTTTATGGAAAATAGTGTCATCTAATGGTGCTCTGATGGGGGGGGGATGGGCATGTCTTATATTTTGTTTCTGTAGGATCCTTAACTTTCCTCCATTATTTCTTTCCTATTACTGATGGCCTTGTCTCAAATTAGTCCACACCTTTTCTTTGTATCTTGTACTTCTCCCCAAAGCAATGTTTCCTGGGGTTACCATTTCTGGTCTCATATAGTTTCAAGCTCCTTCCCTGCAGATTTCTTGCCTCAGGGGGTAGGGGATGCAGTGGGGGGCATATGAGGAAGTTTCAAAATTAGGTAGCCACCATTGTTCTCTAAACCTTGATGATCCTGGGAGACAGATTTTTCTGACAGAAAGTTAACCCAAGGATATCCATCCATCCATCCATCCAAAATATTTGCCCTATCCTCTGAGCTCTGTGTGTATGTCTGATTGGTTCTCAGTTTATTCTGATGATGGACTGAATTCAGCTGTATCAGGATGAGAAGTTAGTCTTATGTCTTCAAGTGTTATGTGTTCAATCTTCCTGTGTTGCCTTTCTACCAAGCAAATAGTTCTCCACTTTGCATTTCCTCTTTTTTTAGGTCCTTGTTGAGCTCTCTTCAGATCCTTCCTGCTTCCCTCCTGATGTAATACAATTATCAAAAGCAGGCTATGCTTTTAGAGCTTCGTTGTTACCTGACAACAACTCTAAGTTTTGTCAATCTCACACCCTTACTGAGGACTGTTTCATGGATGAAGATTCTTAGTTGATTGTCAGACTAGTCCAGGGACTTAAACTTATGGTCCTGCTCTGCATTTTACTAATACAGATGTGTTTGTATGTCTGACCTAGGAATGAGTTTTGGCCATTTTTGACACTTTCCCAAGGCCAACACAAAAATAATAATTTAGAATGACCAGCTTCAAAACACTGTAGACACAAATGGTGGCTTATGACATTATTTACATTTCGATACAACTAATAATGTAGGATGTTCAGCACAATTAAGCCTCTGGGGACACAATCAGCCAGTGCTTCCTTTGATTCAAGTAAATTGAATCAATATACAGTGAGTTCCTGTATTAACATGCAGCTTAGGAGGCATTTATGCTCAGCTAAAAAAAAATCTAATTAGTGGTTTCCTGTTTGGGGTATAGTGACTGTTTATTTCATTTCCAGTTCACCTGGGTCTATAATAAGTCCTCATGCTTGATTTCCATTCAGACCTTGACACTTTGCCTTTCACATTCCCAGCCTTTTCACAAAAGACCCAGGAACCCAATGTACCAGAAACAAATGGCAGAGAGGATTAAAAATAAGGACTTTTGATTGAGTTGGTTAGGTCCTCACATCATTAATAGAAAGGAGTTAATAAAATTCATTGTATCAATCAGAAGAGGACAACTGCAACAGACTTTTCTCGAAGCTTTTCTCTTGAGATGCCTGATTTCATTTCTCACCAAGGGCTCAGCTACTTTCTGTGGCTCTGAGCGTCTCCTAAGACTATGAATAATAAACTGCTATTGTTAAATTATGCTTGGGTTCACAGAAAATTAGATGCCACAATTCTTTTGCTGCCTCAACTAAGTCCTGTTAACATTTGTGGGTTTTAAAATTTCTTTCTTAATCTATTTATCTCTATGAGGTCATTTAAAGCTGAGCTTATCTGCCTAGGGGCAGGGTTAGTGGGTATAGGAAGTTGTCCTACAAATGGCTGTGGATACCATGTGGTTACCCAATGGGGGACCCAATAGGTATGGGTTGTTACCTGTAAAGCACCTAAAGGAAGCAAATTGAGATTTCTGGTGTGCTCAAATAACTGGGCCTACAGAATATAGAATATATATTTTTGAATTGTGTAGCTATATGCTACAGGAAAATGATTCAATGTCAATGACTACCTCTTAGGAAAATATTGATAACTCAGTACAAAATAAGCCTAATGGTCTCTCCACGTTTAAATGCTTAAAATCATATTCTGCCATTCAAAAACTGAAACTTTGTGGCACTCAAGTTTGTGTTAAAAGTTGCAATGGTGACAATAGGATTGTATATTTCTATTTAAGGGGCGCCTGGGTGGCGCAGTCGGTTAAGCGTCCGACTTCAGCCAGGTCATGATCTCGCGGTCTGCGAGTTCGAGCCCCGCGTCGGGCTCTGGGCTGATGGCTCGGAGCCTGGAGCCTGTTTCCGATTCTGTGTCTCCCTCTCTCTCTGCCCCTCCCCCGTTCATGCTCTGTCTCTCTCTGTTCCAAAAATAAATAAACGTTGAAAAAAAAAAAAAAGCATGTTTGGTCCTGCATACTTCTGTATGACATTAGCAGTCATTGATGATCATTGACAACTTTTATATCAACTCAAGTTACAGAATGGTAATTTCTCATTGTATTATTTATTCTCCATCTATGTATTGGAATTCTTCTATAAAGGAACACTTCTTATCAACTCTTCAGTTACCTTTACATAAGTCACCAAAAGGTGACTAATAAAATTTTTTAATGTGTCATAACTCATGACTTTAAACATATATGAAGTATCCCAATCAATTACAGCTATTCTTTTTTTTTAATTTTATTTTTTAAAATTTACATCCAAATTAAATTTTGGAAAAGTTAGCATATAGTGCAACAATGATTTCAGGAGTAGATTCCTTAGTGCCCCTTACCCATTTAGCCCATCCCTCCCCCACAACCCCTCCAGTAACCCTCAGTTTGTTCTCCATATTTATGAGTCTCTTCCGTTTTGTCCCCCTCCCTGTTTTTGTTTCCCTTCCCTTATGTTCATCTGTTTTGTCTCATAAAGTCCTCATATGAGTGAAGTCATATGATTTTTGTCTTTCCCTGACTGACTAATTTCACTTAGCATAATACCCTCCAGTTCCATCCACGTGGTTGCAAATGGCAAGATTTCATTCTTTTTTTTGATTTTGATTGCCGAGTAATACTCCACTGTATATATATATATACCACATCTTCTTTATCCATTCATCCATCGATGGACATGTGGGCACTTTCCATACTTTGGCTATTGTTGATAGTGCTGCTATGAACATGGGGGTGCATGTGTCCCTTCGAAACAGCACACCTGTATCCTGTGGATAAATGCCTAGTAGTGCAATTGCTGGGTCGTAGGGTAGTTCTAGTTTTAGTTTTTTGAGGAACCTCCATACTGTGTTCCAGAGTGGCTGTACCAGCTTGCGTTCCCACCAACAATTACAGCTATTATTCTTATTAAGCTTGAGTTGTCCCATTTTTGTCCAGTGGGAGCTGCTTCAAGTTGGCTCCTGATTCCTTTTGCCACAATTCAGAGGAATCTCTCTCATCCCAAGCTGTACAGGATTCTAAGAGCAAAGCCTGGCTGGAGGCGAGCTTAAGATAGCAAACTTTCAAATCCGTAAGAAAGCAATGAGCAAAAATGAACAAAAACGAGAGAGCGCCAAGAATTTCATAACCAAATGAGAGACTATAAGTATTGTTTAGAGATAGTTAAAGAAGCACAAAAAAGAAATTGAAATTCTAAAAAAAAGGCACTGTGCAAAAAAGAGCAGGTAGATTTGAAAAGTACTAGGTAGGGTTTATAAAACTAAAACAAAAATAAACAAATCATGATTTATACCTCTAAAAAGGAAAGCTACTCCTAAAAACTGAGAACAAACTGAGGGTTTATGGGGAGTGGGAGGGAGAGGTGGGTGGGTGATGGGTATTGAGGAGGGCACCTGTTGGGATGAGCACTGGGTACTGTATGGAAACCAATTTGACAATAAATTTCATATTAAAAAAAAGATGCAAAAAAATAAAAATAAAAATAAAAAGGAAAGCTATAATAATTTTAAAAAGTCAATAGATAGGTAAAGCTGATTCTTTAAATTACTTTTAAAAATATCCACTAAATCTAATTTATAGGCACAGAGAAAATGAGCACTGAGAGATAAAGATATGGCAAATTTAGTGAAATATTAATAAGTGGGGGAGGATAGGAGAAGTTTAATAGGTTTCATAGGAGCTCAAAAAAAATAGTTAACATTCAAAAATAATGACTGAGAATTTTCTAGAACTTATGTAAGACATCTTCAGATTTAAGAATCCCAATGAGTCCCAAACAGTATTAAAGATAATAATAACAATTTAAAAATAAATACTGTAGGTAGGCATTTTATAGTGAAAATGCAAAACCCCAAAGATCAAATCTTTTTAACTAAAAATCTTAAATACAGCTAGAAGGAAAAGCAGAGAATCTGCAGACTTTTCTCTGTCAACAATAAAGGCCAGTAGATGATGGAATAAGCATCTTCTAAGCGCTGAGAGATAAGTTATCCCCAACTGCAAATTCTACACATAGTTAACTTTTCATTAGAGAGTGAAGGAAAAATGAAGACAATTTCAGATAAAGGCTGAGAAAATGTATCACTCATAGACTCTTTCTGAAAGAACCTCTAAAGGTTCTGAAACCTTTAGAGTACTGAAATTGAACTCAGGGGAAGGAGTGGGGTGCAAGAAGCAATAGCTAAAAAAGAAACTGGTATGGAAACTAAAAAAAAACAACACATTATTAAATAATTTATGGATTAAATGAGAAACCATAATAGAAATGAACATTTATAATAGAATTACTATAATTTTTTTAAGGTTCAGATAAATCAGTAATTAGAAATTTATAGAAATAACTATTATAATAAGGGAGAATTTAATGAATAAGTGCCTGATTTTAGACTCAAAAAAGTACAACAGAAAAGAAATAATTGATGTGAAAGCACTTTGGAAAATGCAGTGGAATGTATGAGGGAGCAGTTATTAGTAGATGCCAGAACTTAAAATACTGTCAAGAAATGATGTTCTATCTCTGTGAGTATGAGATAATGGAAGTTCAGTGATATGGAAAAAATGATGTTTCAAGACCCCTACAATCCTCATAGAGAAGCTGAGTCTTGCTTTCTTGACCACTGTCCTTGTCAATATATATGTTTGAGAGCAGAGACGTGGTCAATCTGGAGATTTCTCCCAACTTGTCAGGACTTGAGGTGAGCAGAGCAGTGATAGAAAAGTTGACCAACTGCAGCTACTTTTGATGCACAAGGTCATGGCTGGTCATTCTTGAAACAAAGCTTCCACTCAAAAGCCAATCTGTGAATAGGAAAAAGATTCCCAGAAAGTTGAGGAGCTAAGAAGTGACAGAGTGGTTCCTATCAAGTCATCTTCATCTAAGAAGCATGAGTGTCACAAATCGGTGGCCTAGTTGTTGGCAGATGCGACGTGAAAATGAGGCACTCTAGACACCAGGCGTCACCTAGAAGTCCAGCTTTCAGAATTCTGCTCATGGGTCATTGCTAGAGCAAAACAACTGGTGGTGATAGCTGGCAGCTGTTTAAACCCATCTTTGCCATTCCCGTCTCCCGAGCCAACCTACAGAATCTTTCAGCTGGTTGAGGACAGAGGATGGGAAGACAAGGAGAAGTGGCTTGGCAGTGGAGTGAGAAGGGAAGGGAAAGAAGGGATGTAAGGATATACATTTTGTTTGTCCATTCATCAGCTGACTGGCTGTCTCCACTTGTGGCTATTTATGAATAATGCTGTTGTGAACATTCATGTACAATTTTTTATGTGAACTTGTTTTCATTTCTCTTGAGGACATATCTAGGCATGAAGGTAAATGCTGGGTCATGTGGTAACTCTATATTTAAACTTTTGAGGAAATGCCAGACTGTTTTCCAAAGCACTCACACCATTTTACATTCCCACCAGCCAGTGTATGAAAATTGCAATTTCTAGGGGCGCCTGGGTGGCGCAGTCGGTTAAGCGTCCGACTTCAGCCAGGTCACGATCTCGCGGTCCGTGAGTTCGAGCCCCGCGTCAGGCTCTGGGCTGATGGCTCAGAGCCTGGAGCCTACTTCCGATTCTGTGTCTCCCTCTCTCTCTGCCCCTCCCCCGTTCATGTTCTGTCTCTCTCTGTCCCAAAAATAAATAAACGTTGAAAAAAAATTAAAAAAAAATTGCAATTTCTCAACACTCTCTGTAACACTTGTCATTTATTTATTTCTTTTTTTACTATAGCCATGCTAGTGTATGTGAGGTGGTATCTCCTGATTTTGGTTCACATTTCCCTGATGACTAATGATGTTGAGCATCTTGTGCTTATTGGCCATTTGTATATCTTTTTCTGGAGAACCACTTATTCGAGTCCTTTGCCCATTTTTTTTTTGTTAAAGTTTTTATTCTTTGCAAACACTTTATAGCAACAAACATATGGAAGAAAGTCACCCACAGCCTAACCCAATGTAGCAAATGTTTTTGTGTTTCCAAGTTTCTTCTCTATACACACACTTTTCTTAACCATACTGTATTTTTAAAATTACGATTAAAATATACATAACGTAAAACATACTATTTTACCCATTTTTAAGTGTATAGGTCAGTGTCATTCAGTACATTCACAATACTGTAGAACTGTCACCACTATTCATCTGCAGAACTTCTCCTTCCCAAACTGAAACTTTACATTCACTAAAGATTAATTCCAAATTCTTTGTTTGCATCAATTAGGTCAGAACGTTGGGCAGTTATGGCCTTAGGGCCAAATCTAGCCTGTAGCCTGTTTTTGTAAAGTTTAATTGGAACACAGCCATGCTCTTTCATTTAGCTGTTGTTGATGGCTACTTTTACTCTACAAAGCCAAAGTTGAATGGTTGCAGTGGAACCATATGTGACCCACAAAGCTTAAAATATTTACTATTGTCTGGTCCCCTACAGAAAAAGTGTGCCACTCCTACATTACATAAAGTTTTTTAATCACCCAGTTACCTCTTCCAGAAAGTTCAAAATGGCTACACATTTTGGGTCTTCTTACACTGGAGATGGGGTACAGAGAGGTGAGGAGGGGGCAAATAGGAACAAATGATCACAGACCATTGCAAGCTGAGAATCAGAGAAGTTTTAAAGGTTTAATAGCAAATTGTTTTTGTAGAAGATTTTATGACTGCAAGCACAAGTGTGGAAACATTGTCTTGTCTTTGAACTTCAGAATTGGAAGGATCCCTAGATATTGCTGATCAGACTCTTTGATTGAAGCTGGACTCTCAGTTCCTATTTCAACCTGCTTTTTTCTCTGGAATGCAGTGTGGGAAATAATGCAATCTGAGGCCTAGGAGACAGCAGGAGATAGTTGGAAAGAATACACAGGCTTCCTTCAAAGCTGAGCAGATCCAAGTTTGTATTCTGGCTCTACTGCTGAGCAGCTGTAGGACCTTGGGCAAATTAATTTTAAGTTAATTTAATTCCTCCACACCTTAGTTTCCACATCTACAACATGGAGTAATGGTAACACTGTTATGACAGGGCTATTATAAGACTTAGGAGAATACAGAACACCTGGCCCATAATAGGAACCGTCATCATGATTACAATGTCCTGCAAACAGTCATCTGGCTCTGTTGTACCTTCGGAGATGAGAAACCACTTATAGATCCCAGTATCAGAAAGTTATATATGTTCTGCTAAAAGATGCCCAGGGTAATTATTTAGATGAGTTGCTACCTGGGCAATTGTTTAGATAAATTGTCCCATTTGGAGGTGGGGTATTTTTCCAGGCTCTTGTCCCTCATTGGTTGAAGACGGTCCTTGGCTGGTACTTCTGGGCTGCCCTATGGGCTGAAAAAATTTTAGGTGCTCCTCCACAGGTGAGGGACTAGAGAAATGCAGAGTCAAAGCTGCAGTGTCCTGGAGATTGTATACTGTAGCTGCCGATGGACCGGACGAAGGGTGTGTGGGCTGGGTCCCAATGGTGGCTATTATAGAGCAGGACCCATATCAGAGCTGCTGTGCTGGGCTGTCTTCCTCTCACCCCTCTGAAACTTTGCAAGCTACTCCTGGCCAAAGCACTGATCATGGGTATTGTTTTCCTGGTATTGGGACAAATATCTGCTAACATGATTTATGTGAGAGGTTGGAGGATAAACTTAATTCTATCTTGTTTTTTTAAGTGAAGAGAAAAGCTGCTAAGACTCCAGAGGAGACAAGTAAACAAAGGAACCTGGTTCCTTTGGATTTAGTGTATCTCTCAGCAGCAGGACCAAAACGGTGTCTGGCACAGCTGGGCAGGTGACTTCTTGGCATCCCTACTCTTGGCACAGTTGACAGCAACACAGGCCCCATGCTGTCTGTTCTCCTGGCCTTTTATCATCGATTCCTTGCCTGTCACTCTGTCAGCACCAGCATCCAGATCAACTGGACCAGTACCCAGATAGGCAGAGAGAGGCTCTGGATGCTGACCAGGACCGTAGGTGGGGCTGAGAAGCGAGGGTCTGGGTTCAAGCCTCCATCCTGCCACCAACTAGTTCTGTCTTGATCTCCCTGCCCACAAAGCCAGGGAGTCAGACCAGAGATCTCTGTCTCCTCTCCCTCATCAGGAGGTGATATTTTCTCATTTTATTTTTCCCTAGGAAGGAAATCTGAGATTAAAGTTCTACTCTGAGTAAAGGCTTTGTCACTTACTCCAGTTGCTCCTTGGGCCTTGCTGAGGTTGCTTTCTCATCTATAAAATGGGGTCAATGAAACCTGCTTTTCCTAATTCACCATGTTTTAGGGAGAAGATCAAGTGAGATATTGACTATAAAAATGCTCTATAGGGGCACCTGGGTGGCTCACTCAGTTAAGCATCTGACTTCAGCTCAGGTCATGATCTCATGGTCCGTGGGTTCGAGCCCTGTGTCAGGCTCTGTGCTGACAGCTCAGAGCCTGATGCCTGCTTCAGATTCTGTGTCTTCCTCTCTTTGCCCTTTCCCTGCTCACTCTCTGTCTCTTTCAAAAATAAATAAACATTAATTTTTTTAATGTTAAATAAACTGTCATTAATGTTTTCATTCCTTCCTTCATTCACCAAACGATTATAAGCATTTATGTCTGTGTTAGTTCCTGAGAATCTAAGGATGAAGTATATAGTCCCTGCTCCTGTATGGTTTTCAGTTTGATGCGGAGATCAACAAGTAAGCACGTAATTAAGTTACTGTGACTCATCCCAATATAGCAGTTATAGGTTACCATGCTATGAGAACACAGAAGACTTGGTGGCCCCCAACGGCAGGCTGACACACACACACACACACACACACACACACACACACACGCACACACATCTAACAAGAGAGGAATATATTTATCCAGTCACCACACATTTATAGAATTCCTGCTCACTCCATGTGTATCTCTCTCCTCGTTGAAGCATGAATCTCCCTGACTTTTATGTCACCATTTGTTCTCTCTGTCACTTGACATGTCCATTCTTGGCATGCTTTTCTTACCGGGCCGCAGGGACAGACCAGGTCTGCTGTCCTTTCTTGGGCAAGCATCCCATAGAGGGAATGGGGCCAACTTCCCAGGAAATACAGGCTGCTCTTGCATGCACACAGCTTCAGGGACCAGAGGTCTGCCAAGCCTAACATGCTTCTTTATGTATATATTATTTCTGAAGGCATGGCATGCCATGAAAAATGAGCACAGAGACCCCAATGCTCCCCCTTTCTCCATAAAATGCAAAACTCCCTTCTATCTGCCAGGTATATGCAGAGATGTGCTCTGGCCCAGCTCCATGGCTACCGCCACCTCCTACCAGATGGCAGGAAGCAAGCCTGCAGGAGATCAGAAGAACTGTCTCTTTAAGAACCATTGCACTTTGGGAAAGGCCAGATTGGTGGTGACAGGCAGTGGGACTGCCCACTAGTCAAAAGAGTATGTAGAAGAGAGGACCTCCCCTAGAAGCATTCTGTATCTAGCCCTGGTCACTTCTGGCAGTGCTGTGGTATCCAGTGTACCTTTCTTCCCAAAGAAATGCATCCCTGTGTCCTTGGTTTTTATAGAAGTTCTTTTAACTAACCTTCACGTTGTTACCTTCCCAAGTTAACTGGGGCTCTCTGTTTCCTCTGTAAACGTTCTCACTGATGTCTGTGGAAGGCTGAGTTCTTGCAGCTCAGAGGTTACTCTCTTGTTTGTGTGCAGACTTTCAGTCCAACTGAGTTACTAGTTAACAGTGATTGCTTAATGAGAGTCAGTTCTATATGATCTTATTACCACTGTAGTTATTGTTACTATATAATTCACTAAAACATGGTGTAAATTGATGAGATATGAAATAGACTTATTTCCATAAAGTTGAGTTGCATTTTTTTTGGAAATCCTCAACAGAAGTGAGGAATTTATAAAAAGTGTTGTCAAAGGTGTAGGAGAGATGATTGGATGTCGTGTGATGGAAAGTGCAAAGACCACCTCTGCTCACATGCCCCTGCCTTCGTCCACCTTTTGCCTTCCGCCTAGAATGCTTTCTCCATCTTGTCCTCACACAGAGGCTCTGGCAGATAAGCCTTGCTCTGGGCATGCTTCCCCAACTCTCCCCACAGGACTAACCTACCTCCCTTGCTTTTGGGCTTCCCTAGCATTTATAGACTCCTCTAGAACACCACCTATGACTATGATGGTTACAAAACCATATTTCAAAATGCTTGCCACTCCTGTGGCCACCTTACTGGGACAGGAGTTGCTGGGCTTTGGATTGTGACTTTGCAACTGTGGTCATGACTGTGAACTGACTGGGCATGAGACAGGCCAGCAGCTTCTAATGTGACCTGGCTGCAATCTGTGTCTTAGGGAAAGGGAGCCATGAGGGAGAAACTATACCAATCAAGCCCTTTCTGTTGAGGAATTTGAATGCAGGGTACTGTTGTTGAAGAGGCTTAAGGACAGCCGCAAAGTCAGTGACAGAAGCTAGGTGGCTGACAGAGGACAGAGTGGGGAGTGAGGAACAGGGACAGATTCAGAGGTTGGGGGTGCTGTTGGATCTCAGGACAGTTATGTTGTGAATGACTGTGCCTTTGATGGTTTGCTCTGTGTCTTTACTTCCCACGTGGCAGTTTAGATCATATAGGACCTCTCTGCAATTTATTTAACAGACACTGTTCTAAGCATCTCATAATCCTTATAATATAGGCACTGCCATTATTTCCACTCTCCAGGGGTGGAGCAGAGAAGATAAAATGACTTTGTCAAGTGCACACTAGTGATTGTCAGAGCCCGCATACAATACTAGGCTGCCTGGATCAGAGTCCAGGGACTTAGTTCTTCTACTACAACACTTCTTACAGGCAGCAAGCAGTTTTTGAGCACGTACCACATCCCAACCCCCCACTAGGTAGTTTAGTATTAATTTCAGTTAATCCTGTGTGCATTATCTCATATAATTTTTGCAAAAAACTCTACAAAGTACATATCAATATACCTATTATACAGAAGAGAAAATAGAGGCTCAAAAAAGTTAAATGTGTTGTCCAAGACCAAACAGCTGGCTGGTGGCAGAGCCAACCGTGCCTACCTGGAATGGTAAAGAAACAACTCTTGGCAGTTCCGCTCTGAATGATGGAGGCAGCTGAGCCCCCAGCCTTCGGATCTGCCACTCACAGCGACAACCTGTACAATATCTGTCATTTCAGGAACTGTGAAACATGAGACAGAGCCTCAACATGTTAAGAATTCACAGGCATTTCTAGAGGCTGCAGCTAAAGTGGGGTGTGGGGGAAGGGAAGAGGCAGCACAAAGAATATAGCTTGTTTTAGTTTGAAATGAGATATTTTTTTCTCTCTCATCTTTTGTGCTTTCTACTTAATTGCCTATGGAGATAAATAAAGCTGGGGAAAATTACATTTGGCAGCCCTCAATAGGGCTTGAATTCATGGTTCTTTTCTTTCGCTAACGGTAGATTTAACTGAGATTTCCTTCTTCTATACTTGCATTCTTTTTTTTTTTTTATTTTTGAAGACAATGATATGCAAGTGATGCCATAGCCCTGGGCAAATAAAAATGCATAAAAACATATGCACAAAAATATGCAAATAGAAAACAGACCTCTGGGCTAACTAGCCTTCTTGTCTGAAACCATTTACTTAACCTGTCTGGGCTTTCGTTGCATCATTCATAAATCGAGAGATAAGAAATCCAGCCAAAAGCAACATGGTTGCTGGAAAGATCCAGTCAGATGATAACACTAATTTGATTTTCTTTAGACTGTTGTGTTTTCAGATTTTCCTCTTAAAGTCCTCTCACTGGGTCAGGGAGGTGGACCGTTTTATCCTCATTTTACACATAAAGAAACAAAGTTCGTAATGTTAGGTGGCTAGACTCTCCCCACCAGCTAGAATATGGCAACATCAGGACTCCAAGTAAGTCCCTGCCCAGGGACAAGGAGTTGTTAAAATTCTTACAAAACAATACTATACCCAGACAAGGTCACATTACTTATCTTTTTATCTCAATTGGTTTTTTAGTACAAAATTTTTATCAATTCATTGTTTTAAATTCAAACATGATAGAAATACAAATCTAAGAAAGTAACTTTTAATCTCACCTTTCATATATAAACACTGCTAGCAGTTCGCTGTTATCTTTTTCTAGATTTTTTTCCATAACACCACCACTATTAGCAGTAATATAGTAAGTCACATTTTGATGGCATGTTATAGTTGCAAAAAAGCTTTTACATAAATGATCTCAAGGCATGAATCTCTACCATAATTTCCTTTTCTAGTGATTAGCAGGGATGTTGAGCCTATGCCTTTGAGGACAATAAAGACCAAGTGAATGAGATTTGTATCTGGCTGAGGTCATAAGAGTAAGCATTCTAACTGAACTGACTGTTCCCTTCAGACTGGGGAATTGGCTGCCCTCCCTTCAATCAGCACTGATGAGCTGTTTGACAGAGCTCAATGGTTATTTTGACATTTCATAGACATAGCCTCAGCTGCTCCAGACAGAAAGAAATCAGCCATCTACCAAACTCTCAACAGCTGGGATCCACAGGTTTCTAATAAATTAATTTGCAAATATTTGGCTTGAACTGAGCCAAAAAGCTGAATATTCTTTATAAAGTTTATTTATTATGATAGATAGAGCAGGGGAGGGGAAGGAGATGGGGGGAGGGGGGAGAGGGGGAGAGAGAGAGAGAGAGAGAGAGAGAGAGAGAGAGAGAGAGAGAGAGAGAGAGAGAGAATTCAAAGGAGGCTCCTCTGTAAGCACGGAACCTGATGTGGGGCTCGAACTCACCAATGCAAGATGATGACCTGAACTGAAATCAAGAGTCTGATGCTTAACTGACTGAGCCACCCAAGTGGCCCTGATTCTTCTAAGAAAGTATGCAAGGTGCATTCAGATTGTTGGCACTAGTGGACCTCAGAAATTACCTGGTCTAGTCTATACCTTTTATTTTATAGTGAAGAAAACAGAGGTCTAAAGCTGAGAAGAGCTTTAACTTCTATATATAATTCCATCTGGTTAGGAAAGTGTTTTCTGAGTACCAATTATGTGCTAGATTCATTCAAGGTGCTTGGGTTAGATCTGATTCCAGCCTTCAAAGAACTTCAAAGAATCTTGCAAGTCCATGATTCACTGTCTAAAATATCACACAAGCAAGAGGGGAAATATTCTAAACATTTTCATGAAAGAGGTGAACCCAACCTCTTTCCATGCTTTGAAGTATATACCAGAAAGAAAGAACCAGTTGAATAAATGACATCCCGATATTACCCTCTGTGACCACCATCCCTCACAAGCCCTCTCCCTGGTGATCTCCCCCAACCTTCCACCCGGACTTTGTGACATATGAACTCGCCACCTCACATCATAGTCCCTTCCTTCACCAGACTGTGGCTAATTTCAGAGAAAAGGTTGTGTCATGCTGGTATTTTTATTCCTAGTGCCTAGCATGCCTATTGAATAAATGCTTGCCAATTAATGAATGAATTTCTGCCTCTTTAAGACACATTGCACTTTTCATGGTGTTATACCTGTCTTCCTACATATAATTATAGGAAGAATATATGTATCTGGAGTGTTAGGTCAGATAAGAATTATAGACTTGGGAATATAAATTCAATATACAGGCACACTGACCTCCACATCACATTCTCCCTTCCAGGATGTAGCCCATATGTTCATGCTCTGATTTTTGGCCATGTCCTTAGTGTTACCTACCAAGATAACACCTGGCACTCTTCTTTGTGGAGTGCCTATAGAAACAATATTTGGTCTATGGTCTGTTGACCACTGCTAAATGTGTAGATTAAGTCCGTGTAGTGTATATTTATGACATTCATGCTGCCTCACATCTAAACGCCTAGAGACAAGTCCATGTGAAATCACAGGGAAAATAACCATCCACAAGCTGAGGAGAGAGGCCTCAGAAGAAACTAAGTCATCCAACACCTTGATCTTGGACTTCAATTCTTACACAACTATGAAATGATAAATTTCTGTTGCTTAAGCTACCTAGTCTGTGGTACTTGTTATGGCAACCCTAGCCAAGGAATACAGGGATAATACATTTTATCTCATGGAGATCTTGTCAATATTCAAAGAGATAATGTATGTAAAGCATTTGTCAAATAATAGGTGCTCCAAAAAAATGTTAGCTTTCCTTTTCCTTGATTTTTCACATTTTTTCTTGTTAACAACTTCCATTTCATCCAATCCCATTATATATCTATATTTTAAATGGGTGAGATTTCAAGCTAAGCAAATCTAAGAAGTGTTTTTGCTTTCAGAGATCTGTGTCTTTTCCCTAAGGAAAAGATAAGGAATATAAGATGAAAACCTGACCTGTTTAAAAACATTGAAAAAAATATGAAATCTTAGAGGAATATCACTAGTGTTCTGAATTTTTTGCTTTATATCTAATGTCTTACTAATGACTTCTCTCCATGTTTCTGAATGTGGAATGTTTTCTCCTGATATTGAATTTCACCCACTGAAAATGACTATTTAAGATATCTCACACTTAGTCTAAGAAGGAGCTTACCCACAGTAAATGGGTTAAAATCCTGCCCTTGACATTTTTTTGTTGTTGATAATATTATCTCTGTGCCATGGAATATGTGTTGACTTAGAGGTGCAAATCACAGGAGTACCAGAAACATCTAAAGATAAAATGTCTTGAGATACGTGTTGACTAAAAGTGCTCAGGAAAAACCACTGAAAATAAAAGCGTCTGGGCCTGGGTGGCTCACTTGGTTGAGCATCCGACTCTTGATTTCGGTTCAGGTCATGATCTCATATGATCCTGCACGTTTGAGCCCCGCACAGAGCTCTGCACTGACAGTGTGGAGCCTGCTTGGGATTCTCTCTCCTCCCCCCACCCCTCTATGCCCCTATTGTACTCATGCTAACTAAATAAATGAAACTTTAAAAAATAAAAATAAAAAATAAAAGCATCTGGTCCACAGCCAACCAAAGCTCTTTGAGTAATTCCTAGAAAAATTCTTTGTGATTTTTACTTATGAGATAGGCAAAAGTTTAAGTTTATTAACACTTAGTGTTGGTGAGATAGGTAACAACAAGAACAAAAAACCAACAGACACTTTTATATACTGACAGTGGAATTGTAAATTGTTTCAATAATTTGAAGAGGAATTTATTAATATATATATTTTTTATGTTTATTTCTGAGACACAGAGAGACAGAGCATGAGTGGGAGAGGGGCAGAGAGAGAGGGAGACACAGAATCAGAAGCAGGCTTCAGGCTCTGAGCTGTCAGCACAGAGCCCGACACGGAGCTCAAACTCACAAACTGTGAGATCATGACCTGAGCCAAAGTCGGTCACTCAACCGACCCAGCCATCCTGGCGCCCTGAATTTATTAATATTCATAAAACTTCAAATGTACATGCTTTTAACTACAATTTCACTGCTAAGAATGTTTCTATAGACTTACTGACATATGCAAGTCATTATAGCACTAGTTTTAAGAGTTTTAAAAAAGAAGGAAAGCAATCTAAAGGTCCAAAAGCAAGGAACTAGAAAAATTATGGTATAACCACAAAACAGACTACAAAATAACCATGAACATAGGTATGCATGGACTGGCAAAGGAAGATCTCCAGGGTGAAAGGGGTCAAAAAATTAACTAACAGTATGAATAGTTTATTTCCATATGTGTACATGGAAAAGCATGTATGTGGTATATGTGTGAGAGATTTACTTCCTAGAAAGATTAAAAATGTGTTAATAGGCATTATTTCTGGAAAGTAATACTAGGACTAGCAGGAAAAATGTCTTTTGCTTTTAATTCTGCATGCTCTCTGTATTTTTAAACCGTTTACTTGTGTTACTTTTATTTAAAAATATATATGCCCTATTTATTTTTAATTTTTTTTTTTAACATTTACTCATTTTCAAGAGACAGAGAGAGACAGAGCGTGAGTGGGAGAGGGGCAGAGAGAGAGGGAGACACAGAATCCAAAGCAGGCTCCAGGCTCTGAGCTGTCACCACAGAGGCCTACGCAGGGCTCAAATCCACGGACTGTGAGATCATGACCCGAGCTGAAGTTGGACACTTAACTGACTGAGACACCCAGGCGCCCCATATGCCTTATTTATGATGAAATCTTCTTAGACTCAAGATCTCTTTCATATGAGAATCCACCAACATCTCTTTGAGTCACCCTGATCACTAATGGGAGGATGAAAACAGGTAAAGATGTTAAAATCAACATTTGAGATACCTGTTCTAATTCAAAATTAAGTTGAAATATTTGTTTGGCTTTTTTTATATCCAAAATGGGAATAAAATATTAAGGAAGAGAAATTTATTGGTTATCTATGGCTGCATAACAAATCACCCCAAACTTAGTATCTAAAAACAACACTTATTACTTCAAAACATCTGTGGGTCCCTGGCTCCACTGGATGGAGAATTCCTAACAACTTCCAGTTTGGTGCTGCCCAATTAGAATTGACTTTGCCTCAAATAACCTATTAAAATTTTCAATATGTGATGGGGTTCAAGGCAGGCAGTCCCCAAATAAGCAATTTTGGCATACTGATTATTTTGAATTAAGGTTACTTAAGAAATAACCAGTGCGGGGCGCCTGGGTGGCGCAGTCGGTTAAGCGTCCGACTTCAGCCAGGTCACGATCTTGCGGTCCGTGAGTTCGAGCCCCGCGTCGGGCTCTGGGCTGATGGCTCAGAGCCTGGAGCCTGTTTCCAATTCTGTGTCTCCCTCTCTCTCTGCCCCTCCCCCGTTCATGCTCTGTCTCTCTCTGTCCCAAAAATGAATAAACGTTGGAAAAAAAAAAAACAGAAAAAGAAATAACCAGTGCAAGAAGAATGCTCTAGGGGCACCTGGGTGGCTCAGTCGGTTGAGTGTCCAGCTCTTGGTTTCAGCTCAGGTCATGATCTTGCAGTTCATGGGATTGGGCCCCGCATTAGGCATTGCACTGACAATGCAGAGCCTGCTTGGGATTCTCTCTCTCCCTCTCTTTCTGCCCTTCCCCTGATCATGCTTTCTGTCTCAAAAAATAAATAACCTTCAAAAGAAAAATTTTTAAAGAAGAATACTCTGTTCTCCTGAGACCAGGAAAAAAGTTCCCCATGTGAAGGGTACCCTCCCTGCACCTGGAGGGGTAGAGGCATCCTAATTGCCAGAGAGAGAGAACTCAGGGATGAGAAGGCTGTATAAACAAACCTTCCTACTTCTTGATTAATTTGCTGCCTCAAGCCCAAACATCTTTATCTTGTCAACTCTTCACAAATTTATTGTTTCTTTGTCTAAAATGTGTAAAAGTGGCCTGCTTTGATCGTTTGAGTCTCATTTTTTTTTAAATTTATTTTTTGGGAGAGAGAGTACAAGCAGGGGAGGGACAGAGAGAGAGATGGAGACACATAATCTGAAGCAGGCTCCAGGCTCTGAGCTGTCAGCACAGAGCCTGACACAGGGCTCAAACCCACAAAACGTGGGATCATGACCTGGGCCGAAGTCGGATGCTTGAACAACTGAGCCACCCAGGCGCCCCTGAGTCTCATTTTTATGAGTTCACTTACATATGAAATTAAATTTTTCTTCTGTTCATCTGTCTCAGGTCAATTTAATTATTAGGTTGGCCAAAGAACCTAGAAGGGAAGGAGGAAAAAATCTTCCTCCCCTACGTATGCCTCAGTTTATCTTTTAACAATGCTAACGGGAGATAGGAAGGATATTAATGCTTTCTGAGGGCCTTCTTTGTGCAAGAGGTACTGCCTTTGTCATCAAGTCTCCCAATAACCCTGTGCAGCCTTATGGATGAAGACAGAGAGACTCACATTAGGTAATTAGAATAACTCCTCACAACTCAAAGCTACAAAGTGATGGAGCCTCAGTGTCCACTGACATCAATTCCACAGCTCTTTCTTATGGAGGTTTATATTAAATGATTTTGGCTTCCCAGCACCTACATAATCCTTTTTCCTGCTTTATTTTTCTTAACAGGCTTTATCACCATCTTATACACTTGTTTTCTGTTCATCTCCTTCTTTAGCATGTAAGCTCCCCGAGAATGAGGGTTTTGCCTATTTTGTTCATTATTGTATTCTTAATACATAACAACAGTGCCAGGTGCTTACAGGGCACTCAGTAAGCATGTGTTAAATGAATACATTTTTTTTAAAGCCTTTAAAACATTTTGTAGTTATTAAGTGAACAGAGACACATTTCCAAACTGTGTCTATATATTATTGTAACTCAATAAGTCTACTTTCCTCTGGAGAAAATGTAGCTGCATTGGCTGCAAAATGTATTTAAATAAATCTAGGATAATTTGCCTTTTCATTAAATTTTCTCAGGCTCAGGTTTTCAGGCCACTGTGTTTTAGCAGACCTGAACCTTGAGTCTGAGAGACCTGGGTTGAAGCACAAATTCTGTGTCTTGCTAACTCTGGATCTTCTGAGTAGGTCACAAACCTTCCCTGACCAACAGTTCCTCACTTGCAAAATGCTGATTAGAATACATCCCAGAGTTCTTGCAAGGAATTAAAAACTATAGTGCCTTAAAAACTGCAAAGTGACTTGTAAACTGTAAGGTGGCTTTGAACTGGGAGGTATACAAAGCCCTTTGGGGGCTTTGCAAAGAGCCCAGACTGTTAATTCTGCATCTGAATAATTTGCCTTTTTGTCCTCTTTATATTCCCCACCAGGAATAGAAATCACCTAATAAAGGATGCCTGAATGACTGACATTGAGAAATCACAGAAGTTGATAAAGGAACAATTGAGTATTCTCTGCGAAGATGGTGTCTCATTTGAAATTCTAAGTGAGGCTGAGCTGGGAACACATAATCCTTCAAGGGTTTATGAAGTTTAATTGGTTTGTCTGAGGTGACTAGAGCTATAAAGAGAAAAATCAAAAGAAAATTGAGAAAGGTTAGGTGTCGCCATATGATTCAAATGAAACGTCTAATTTAATGATTTAACAGTTTCCTGCGTATCTTCCCTCTTCTCCAACTCCCACCCAACATTTTAAGAATCTGACCTTCAGGGACAGATAGAGAGCTACAAAGAAGACGGTGGCACAATTCCTTTTAAAGAATAAATGTGTTTCTGGAACACCCTGGGTAAATTGAATTTTTATATGTTGAACACCCTAAATTAAGTCATATTTAAATGTACTTGGGGTGCTGATTCTGGCAAATTAAAATGAAAACAGTAGAATAACATAGATATCATTTATCAAGGTAACTTTTGTTTTTGAGAGAGAGAGAGAGTGAGCGCAAGAGTTAGAGCATGCATGAGTCAGTGGGGGAAGGGCAGGGAGGATCTTAAGCAGACTCCATGTCCAGCCGAGAGCCTGATTTGGGGGTCAGTCTCATGACTGTGAGATCATGACCCAAGCCAAAATTAAGAATAGGTTGCTCAACTGACTGAGCCATACAGGCACCCTTCAAGGTAACTTTTGAACATGCAATCTTTTATATACATTATCCTAATCACACAATAACTCCACAAGTTAGGAAAATTGTCATTATACAGATGATGGAATTGAGGTAGGGAGTTTCAGAAATCTGTCCACTTCCACACATATAGAAAGTGAGAAAGCCAATATTTAAACTAGATTCAAGTCTAGCCTACTAAAACACAGCTGCCTGGAAAGAGGAAGTTTTGGAAAAGTGATTAGTTTCCCTCTAAATTTTAAAGAAAAATAACCAAAGTTTTGTTCCTTTCAGGTGACTAGAAATGTCCACAAGTTTGCGTATGATTCGTTTTTATCTTCTCTCTCTCACACTGAGGTCCATCTCTGAGTGCCAGTAGGATCTATCAGAGAGCAAGTGGATGGATTACTTCCTCACTTACCTGCACTGGCTTCTCACTGCCTATAGGGTTAAGTCTTTTCCAATTTCATCCAAAGCCTTTAGGATCTCCTCCTGACCACCTATCTCTGGTCTTATCTCTTCTACTTCCCTATAAATCCCTAACTAACTGTGGTTTCCAAAATGCTCTAGGCTCTGTCTCACCTCTGCCTGGAATGATTTCTTCCTCTTGTCAGTCTGATAAACTCCTCTGAAGACTTACCTTCAAGATTCAGCTCTAATATCACCTTCTCTGAGAAGCCTTTGTGATCTTCCCACACAGAAGCCCTTCCCTTCCATGACATCTCTGAGTACTCATATCTTTCCTGGGACCATTGTTGTGTCTTCTCTAGACCACAAACAACTTGAAGGGGACAAGTATGGATGTCTCCAGTACCCAGTGTAGTGCTGGATTAACCAGTGACTTAGGAACCCTTTCAGAGCTCACCACCAGCCCTGTGGACTCCATTACCTCAATAAGGTATAAAGAAAAGAAACCTGTGCCTTAGGCCTCATTCTAACCCCCAAGTGTTTTCATTTTTTTTCTTCCCCTCCAGAGGTCTGGCAGGTCTTTTTGTAAATAGTATATCCTCAATGTTCCTTGGATGCAAGGATGAATGACTGGGTTGACCAGATGTTCCAGAATTCTTGAGCTCCCCAGTGTAGATGGACACTTTCCTCAGTCCCTCTTCACTTATGCATTCCTTATCTTTCAAACAAATATATGAGAAAACCAAAGTACACTTTTTGTAGGTATCTCAAATTTGGTCAGTCCCTCACCGCCCTCTTGTTTGATGTTGCCCTGAGCAGCTCTTAACCTTTGAAGAGTCTCCTAACTCTCTGGCCTTTTAGTGACCTCCCAAGATAAAGGTAAAAACCAGCTATTAGGCCGCTAGGTGTTTTACACACAAAAACCTCATTTTATTGTTACCATCTTCCCAGTTTTGCAGATATGGAAACTGGAAGGTTTGGAAAGGTTTTCCTGACTTATAAAGGGTTGAGCTAGAATTTGTCCTCAGGCTCCTTGATTCTCAAATTCATGCTTTCCCCCACTGCATCCATAATATTGTTCTAGTCTCAGGGGCTAATGGTGAAAACTGAGAGAGATAATGACAGTGGAATTGCTCTGGAGAGTGTAAAATGCTATAGAGATGTTAGATTAAAAACAATTCATAAAAACATCAACATTATGTAATATCTTATATAGAGTGTGAATCTTGAGTAAGATCACTCCCTCAAAGATGAAAAAATATGAAGGAAAAATGGTATCTTAGAAAAAACAAATTCAGCAGACAAAACAAATTAATAACTGACCTGGGACATTTAATGTGCCTTACTTAATCCTCTGTAAATGCCCAGAATTAATCCCAGGTTTATAAAATATGGTTTGGGCTAGAAGAGACCTAAATGGTCAGAGAGCCCAAATTTCTCATTTTATTGAGCTACAATTGAAATGCAAAGAGGGAAAGTGGCTTGTCACATAGCAGTGTCTGGAGCTAGAGATCCAGAGTTTTGATATGGAATCTGTGCCTATTCACATGAAGTACTGCACTTAGAGGACTGTAAAGGGAATCTAGTCTGCACCCCAGCCCATCAGAGCTCAGCTGGAGCGCCCTCCCGCTTCGGTTTTCAGTTACAACGGACTGAGCTTACCTCTTAAGTTTTAGAAATTTGAATGTGGGTGTGCTGAATCTTCCCTTCCCAAGGGCAATTATGTCTCAAAATTGAGTTACTGCTTATGAAAATACCTTGATTCGTAGTGAGAAAGACACTCAAATGGTTTTGTACCTGGAGCAGATGAAGTATGCAGCTTGGAATGCAAAATTTCATCTCCAAGGGAGAGCAGCTTGATGTTTTACGTAGATGCATCTGCTTTTCCTCATTATTCCTCTGCTAGTCAAAAAGGCTGCCTTGAGCTAATTTCTTTCTAAACAAAATCTTTCTAATCTGGTTTTCCACCCTATATGGATTTCAGATGGAAATGATCCTTATCCTGAAAATTAAAAATACTTTTCCCTGTATTTCACTGTGCAGTGGAGCTAATAACCTAGAAGGCCTTTGAACAGAAAGACTGAGAGCTGATTTATTTGAATTTGTTACAGCAGACAATACCAGAAAGCCTATTGTGTATTAGACATGCCAAGGGTGAAAAGAGGCAGGAGACAGGGGTCATGAACTAAGAGCTCAGGATTTGAAATCAGATTTGAGTTTATGTTTCAGAAGTACCCCCACTAGCATTGTTACTAGGCAAGATCTTTAACTTTCTGAGCCTCATTTTCCTCTTTTATAAGTAAGGATGATCAATCTCATAGGACCATTGTGAGGAATGAAAGAGAAGAAAAGTGGCTAATATTTAATGAGCACTTACTATGCTCCTGGCATAGTGTTAAGTCCTTTACATGCATTATCTTATGAAACCATCACAATTTTATGAGGTAGGTGTAATTATGTCCTTCATTTTATAGATTACAAAATCAAGACTTATGTTAATTAATGTACAAATTTGCACTAAAATTACAGGTAAAAATAGGACTTGAACTTGGATATAATTGACTCCAAAGTCCGTGCTTTTTCTAAACCACTCCACTACCCATTGAAAGTTTGTATTTATATCTTTATTTATAGCTACATCTAGATTATTCATATCCATACCTATATCCATTTTCATGACCCAGATATGTCTATCCTGCTATCATCCTTCTACCTTTCCTATCTAGCATGATAGCTGGCACATAAATAATACAGAAGCTAATACAGTGCATGCTAAAAGCCATATCGGTAAGTGTGATAAGGGTTCAGAGAAGGGTGAAATCACATTACGCTTCAGTGGTCAGAAGAGCTTCAAGGAAGAGATGAAACTAGTGTTGAGTTTTGTAGGATGGTCTGACTAGCACTGTTAGTTTCCACATTTCCCTTCCTCCTTAGTAACAGAATGCCCTGTTGAATGATATGGTTGCCAGCCTCCCTAGCAGATAAGTGTGGAAGCTAGGTATGACTAAGTTTGGCCAGGGATAAGTGAATGCATATGTTATATAGTAATTCCAGAGACTTTGTTAATGGAAGGCAGTACACTATTGTCCATCCCTTCCTTTATCTTATTGTTTGGAATTTGAGCACGGTGGCTGGAATTCGGACAACCCCTTGGACTCTGAGGGTGAGGAATACATCCTAAGAATGGCAGAGGAGAGAACTGGTTGGGGCACGGGTTCCTGATCATTTTGAAGTTGCCATGCCATCCCTGTGCTGCCAATCTCTGGGACTTTCTTGTGTGAAAGAAAACTAATGTCCAATCATTAAGCTATTATTATTTTGGGTCACATGCAGCGAAGACACTGATACACACAGAGCTTGCTAAACTGAGGAATCTATCAGTGTGAGCAAGGTGGAGAGAAAGTAAATTTTTGCCAGTTCCTTACAAGTCTGGGTTCCATCTGGAGGAGACTGAGTTGAAAATCACCTGCTACCAGTTACATTCTATGTGATCTTAGGTAAGTTCTTTCATAGAAAGTTCTGAGCACCCATTTGTGTGTGTGTGCTCACATGCGTTTCTCACACCAACAAGTAATTTCTTCAACACCTGCTGGGTGTTCCATAATTCCACTCAATTCTGATACTAATTTGCTGGAGATAACATCAGATTCCACAGGTTAAGGGCTCAGTCCTACAAACCACCCTCTACTTCAGATGTCAGTCACAAACCCAGGTTGTTACCTGTACTTCTGACCAACTGGCTATAAATCACAAGTTTCCATATTCCCCTCTTTGTGTTGGATTAATTTACTAGAGTGGCTCATGGAACCCAGGAAATGTGTTTACTCACTATTGATTTATTACAAGAGGTATTAAAGGATACAAATCAAAAGCCAAATGGAAAAGATGCATAGGGCAATGTATGGGGGAAGGGTGCAGAACAACGATGCCCTCTTCAGGGGCACCATTCTCCCACAAATCTCCACACGTTTACCAACGTGGAAGCTCTCTGAACCCTGTATTTTGTTTTCTTAGAAGGCATAAGCGTGATTGATTAAATCAGTGGTCATTGGTGACTGAACTCAATCTCAAGCCTCTTTTCCTTCCCCAGAGGTCAAATGGTGGGACTGAAAGTTCCAACTTCCTAATCCCTCCTGACAACCAGCCTCCATCCATAGACATGGTCCCAAAACTCATCTCATCAATGTAATGGAAAACATCTTTATTGTTTTCATCGCTTAGGAGATTCCAAGGGCTTTAGGAGGTTTGTGCCAGAAATAAAGACTAAATAAGTATTTCTTATTACAAATCACAATATTATACTTCACCTATCCTCAGTTTCCCAGTCTATAAAGTGGGACAGTCATATCTACCCCCTGGGATTGTTGTGAGAATGGGAGAGAATATTTAACATTAGATGAGTCCCTTAACTTTCTAGCCTTTGGGACACATAGTTCTCAATAAATGGTGGCTGTTATCATTATCCTCTAGGCTGATGATGCCTTCTGTGATTAGGGATGTATAGGAGCATTGCCAGCACTGGCTGCATCTTTGGCCCTCTATCTTGTCCAGGTCTGTGTAAAGACCTCCGTCAGGGCTACATGTTCCAAGCCCCTTGGAGGTTAGTATGCCCTGATGGGAATGCAGGAAGGCTTGTTCTGGTTTTCCCTTTGGCACACACACAGACGGCACCACTTTATGTGACTACTGTTTAACCTCACTACAATATCCCTCGCTCTATAAAAGCTGTAGATTAAGGTCTGGGCTTTGTGGAGAATAGCTGCATAGCACCTGGATGTCACCTGCTCCATCCCCTAATGTAAGTAACCCTGAATAAAATGACTCCTGGTATGGAGTCATTTGCTTCATTTTTCAGTCTTAAAGTGACTTCTCAGTTTGGAGGATACTTTACTGACTCTTCTCCACCTTCTAACAGAATGATTAAAATTCTAGTGCTTTGGACACTGGGATTCTAATCAGAAGATCAAGGATACGCTTTCTTTCTTCCTTTCTTTCTTGCACATGCATGGTGCATATGCATGGTGAGGGGCAGAGAGAGAAGGAGAGAGAAAATCTTAAGCAGGCTGCATGCCAGGTATGGAAACTGATATAGGGCTTGTTCTTGATCTCACAACCTTTAGATCATGACAGGAACTGAAATCAAGAGTCAGATGCTTAACCAAATGAGCCACCCAGGCGCCCCTAGAATAAGCTCTTTCGGTGATTTCCTTGCTATTTAGCTTTGGACAAGTCACTTTTTGAGCTTTACTGCCTCTATCTGTAAAATGGGCACAATAACCTGCCACTCATAGATTTTTTTTGAGAGAATTAAATGAAGTAAAGGTGACACCTAGGGCGTTGGGAAGCTGTGGTTGTCCTCACAATCCTGTAACCTTGCATTCTTCCAGGGTCTGGTATATTCAAGGTTCTGCCTTATCTAGTCAATTGGACATTGAACAAGCTCCAGACAGCCTTAAAGTCTCTTATATAGTTGGGAGCTTGGACTGCTGGTGAGGCCCTGATATCTCGTCAGTTCCAGGAATCCCATTTTTTGCAAGCATATAGTGCTAAGGTCTCACTGGTACCTGCTTGACTGTGAGGCAGTAACTGCCAGTGGTTAAGAACATAGGGGCACCTGGTGGCTCAGTTGGTTAAGTATCGGGTTCTTGATTTAGACTCAGGTCTTATGGTTTGTGGGTTCAAGCCCCATATTGGGCTCTGTGCTGACAGTGCAAAAAACAAAAAGAACACCAATAACAACACAAAAGAACACAGGCTTTCAAATCAGACTTGTCTTTAAATCACTCTTTCCTCAGTCTAACTTTGTGACCTTAGGAAATCCTTTTAATTCTCTGAGCTAAGCTTCGATTTCCTCATCTGTGAAATAGGGATAACAACAATCGCTTTCCCTGGTTGACATGAGACTCAGCTGAGCTGGTGTAAGTGGAACGCTCTCTACAAATGCCATATGTTATACTTAATGTGATTTCCTGGTTCCCCCCCTTTGAGTCAGCTTTTATTAGGACTCTGTCTCGCATTCAGCAGGAACTAACCTGAATATTCAGCAGTGGTGGGCACAGAGAGGGGAAAAGCTTCCTGCAGGCATGCTGCTTCTATAGCACCTATCTGCTAAATCTCTGGGGGCCTCAGAAACAGACCCCGGATGGAAGGGTCAGCTAAGAGGTGAAGACAGATCATATAATCTGCCTCTGGGGGGCCTCTGGAAGAAGGGAGGACCTCTGAAATCTCCTAGTGTCTAAGGCATTCAGGTAGAAATTCTGCAGATCTGGGCTAATGGAACCTGCGGTTGCCATAGGAACTGTTTGGCATTTGGTAGCTGTAGAGGCTTCTCCCTTCTACACTGTGCAATGATGATGTCTGAGGTCTGGAAGGAACATTAAAGATCACTGAGCACAAATGGGGAAACTAAGGCCAAAAGAGGGAAAGTTTTGCCAACAACCTAAGGTTGCTCGAGTTCTATAATGTCTAGTCTAGCGCTTCTTCATGAATTTATTCTTAAAACAAATATTCACTGAACACTTACTATGTAGAAAGACATGTCTAGGTACGGAAGATGCAGAGATCAATGACACACAGTCCTTATTATCTAAGTCAGGTCTAGGGGACAAAGACATAGGCCAGGTGAAGGAAAAGACTCCTCTGCTCCTTCTACTCACCAATTAATGGAAAACTCCTGTTTTTCCTCTGCTGCTTTCAACACCTTTGATACCGAATGTATGGATTTGCCACACCAAGCTATTTTCCCATTGTCAGTAGGCCCTGATTTGGTATCCTACATTTTAATTCAATTCTGATGCCACCTTAGCTGCAGTTAGGCTCATATCCCATAGGTTAAGGACTCAGCTTCACAAGACTTCCCCCCTTTCCCCTCAAATACCAGTTACAAATCCCGTTTGTCACCTGTACTTCTGATTGACTGATTATATATTGAGGGTTCCCACAACCCCTCCTTAGGTTTGCTAGAATAGCTCATAGAACTTGGCAAACAGTTTACTTACTAGATTACCAGGTTTTTGTTTTGTTTTTTGCTTTTCGTTTTAATTAATAAAAGCATACAACTCAGGAATAGCCAGATGAAAAAGATGCATAGGGCAAGGTATGTGGGAAGAGGTGAGTGAGGAGCTTCCATTATGCCCTCTCCAGGCACGCCACCTGTCTAACATCTCCACCTGTTTACAATTCCAGAAGCATTCTGAACACTTTCAGTTAGTTTTTTTTTTTTTTAACAGAGGCTTCATTATGTAAACACAATTAATTAAATCACTGGCCATTAGTGACTGATTCAAACTCTAGCTCCTTTCCCCATCCCAGAAGTCAGGGATGGAGCTGAAAACTCCAACCCTCTAAACCTGGGATTCATTCACCTAGCAACAAGCCTTATTCTGGAGCCCCTAGACCCCAGCCTCATTAGCATACAGACTGGTACTTATCAATTTGGAGATTCCAAGGGTTTTAAGAACTGCATGCCAGGAAAGGGTGGCAGAAACCACATTTTTTTTTTTTTTTTAATTATGGCACACCACGTTTTAAGAACTCTGATAGGAGGACCAGGGGAACAATGGTGGAAGCTTCTAAGCACTGGACTTGTCAGGAATACCTGGCAGAAGGGGAAGATACTTACATTCAAATGCAAAGTACAAATAACCTAGATGAAGGCAGGTGGAGGTAAAATGTACCAAGTAAAGTGAACAGCATGTACAAAGATCCAGAGGAAGGAGAAAACTGGATGTGGGTTCTAGAATTTAAAGCAGTTCAGCCTGGCTAGAGAAGAGTATACAGTGAAAGGGCAGGAACAGATAAATCCAAAAAGGAAAGTTAATAAGATCCAGATCACAAAAGGCCTTGAAAACCTGTATCAGGGATCTGGATTTCATTTCGTAGGCAATAGAATGATCTTTTAAAGAAAAATTTTTAATGTTTTTTAATTTGAGGGAGAGAGAGAGAGAGAGAAACAGAGAGAGGGTGGGGGAGGGGCAGAGAGAGAGGGAGAAAGAAAATCCCAAGCAGGCTCCCGTCAGTCAACACAGAGCCAGATGCTGGCTGAAACTCACCAATCCTGAGATCATTACTTGAGCCGAAATTAAGAGTCAGATGCTTAACCCACTGAGCCACCCAGGTGCCCCAATAGAATGATCTTTTAATAGCTTTGCTTTAGATGTTCTATGAAGACTTTCTTTTTATGAAACATGATAGCTATTTTAAAAAACATCTAGAATTTTATAGATATAAGCCAAATATGGCTAGACATTAACGACTGTCAACATTTTGTTACTTAGCTTGTATGTGTAAAGATGTTCATTATACTACTGTTTAGGTAACTTTTCCTCATGTATGAAACTTTTTTACAATAATGAAGTTTAGGGGAAAATGACTATGGTTGTTCCACTATGACCTGGAATGGCTTGGGCCAGGTAGCTAGTCAATGCACTGGTAATTTATGCCTAATTTCCATAAACAAGTGGCCAGTTCAGTTATTTTTAAGTTACTGCTGATCTTCTTGGAACCCATGATTTTTAAATCCAATAATGCCTCTATTCCAGGCAATAGTTATTTATTGAGCACCTTCTCTGTTCTAGGCATAGAAACTCAAGTGAAAAAGAAGATATGGCTCCTGCTCTCCTGGCTATTTCAGTCTAGGAGGAGAGGTAATTAAGTAAACATATCATTAGAATTCAGTGGAGTAGAACATAGAAAAATGTTCAGACTGGTGTCAGAACACATGTGAAAACCTGACATGACTAGAGCCATTTTAAAATGGAGTCTGAGTGGCCATAGTAGAGAAACCAGCCTACTTACCTTTGTTTGAACTGGGTTGAAATTTTTGCACTGTGCAAAACAGTGACTGTTGTAAAATTTTTTTTTTTAATGTTTATTTATTTTTGAGAGAGACAGAGCACAAGTGGGGGAGGGGCAGAGAGAGAGAGAGGTAGAGACAGAATCTGAAGCCTGCTCCAGGCTCTGAGCTATCAGCACAGAGCCTGATGTAGAGCTCAAACCCACGAACCATGAGATAATGACCTGAGCCAAAGTCAGATTCTTAACTGACTGAGTCACCCAGGCGCCCCAAAATAGTGACTGTTCTAAACAGAAATTTGAGAAGTCAGGAGGCAAATACATTTTAATCACAAGACTGATAGTTATGAATTTTCTGAAGATAAAATCAGCTGTTAGCTACCTAGGGTTGCTTAGCTTGTTAACACCCAGAGAAAATTTATTAACACCCATTGAAAAACTATTAATTTCTCTCAACTCATGTAATTGCCTCCTTTATTTTCCTCATAAAAACCTTGTTTTCACCCTATAAGCAGGAACTTTATTTTTTTTAAATTTATTTATTTTGAGAGAGAGAAAGAGAAAGAGAACAAGTATGTGAGCAGGGGAGGGGCAGAGGGAGAAAGAGTATTATTTGGATATTTACCCCAATCTGTGATCCCTGAATTGCAATTCTTTGATTCCAAACAAACTCTCTTTTGCCTCTCATTGTGGCTCTTTTGTTTTGCAGGTTGTCCTATCCAAGGCTGTGCTGATTAAAACAAGAAAACTTGGAGTTCCTGGGTGGCTCAATCAGTTGAAGGTCTGACTCTTGATTTTGGCTCAGGTCATGATCTCAGGTTCGTGGAATAGATCCCCATGCTGACTGTGGAGCCCACCTAACAGTCTCTCTCTCCCACTACCCCTCTTCCCCACTCGCTCTCTTTCTAAAATGAAATGAAATGAAATGAAATGAAATAAAATAAAATAAAATAAAATAAAAAAATAAAACGAGAAAACTTTACCCCTTCTATGATCTGGATGATTGGAAGAGGCACACATATCAAGGGTCATGTCAGTGACTGAAGTTGGGAGTGGTTAAATAGCTCTGAAATTTCTGAGCCTAAATGAGTTAGCATGTATGTCATGAAATGAGATAGTATATTTTACTGATATCCCCACTCCTCCCACCCAGAAAAAAAAATCCCAAAAAACAAATAGTAAGCTAGCCTCCCTGCTATCATTCATCTAATGATTTTTCTGTTTATTATGGGATATAAGTTGTTATGGTGATGCAAGCTGGGACTGAATTGAGAAGGGATTGTAGAAAAATAATGCTGACTGGGGTTCAATTATAAAATATATGTGGTGTTTTAATTCTCTGTATCTGGCCTAAAGTGACACCCCGGATACTCCAATGTGGCTGTTTAGCTTTTTTAGGACAAAATTAAGTTTCCTAACTTGCCACCAGTTAAGAGAAATGGGAACAGAGGCAAAGAAGTGGGTAGCAGAAACAAGGACACATTAAAACATTTCTTTACCTCTACTTGTGATTGACTCTGGTGGCAATGTTAAGTTTCTTGGGAAGTTTTCATTATTATTTAAAAGGGAAGGATAAAAAATGTATTTTATAGTTTAAGAAATCTATTTCCTTAATTCATAAAAAATAAAGGAAATCCCTCAAAGGCCATGTAGATGTAGTCATTTCTGTAGAAATCCTTTGTTGAAAGAGGCCAAGAAGAAGTCAAGAGGACGGAGGGATGTAGCTCCATGGGTGTGCAGCTAGAGGGTGGGGAACGTGAATTGAGCGGCGATAATACAGACCAAATTAACATGACAGCCTTTTGCAAGAGAGGCATCTAAATCAACAGCTGCTGTTTCTGTAAGTGTTAAAGTTTAGAAAAGAAGGCAGGAAAGCTGGGAAGATGGGTTTCACCAAGTGAGAAAGGGTATCCAATGGAGAGCACCACATGTCTGGCTTTGCCTTAGCTTCTTCATGCTGTTGATGCTTCTAGTTGGGTCAGAGACTTTTGCTTTCAAAGCACAGTTGTGTTGATAGGACAGATCCATTATTCAGAAGAGAAAACTGCCTTCATAGCCATCCCAGTGGATCCTTCTCGATCTGTCATTCTTTATCAACTAGCCCAAGGTCAACAAATAAACGGCTCATTGGGGTTAATTGTGCAGTGAGTGTACCAGGCAATGTGATGGCTGTTTCTCCACTCTACCCTCCAGGAGGCTGCCCCAAACTCAGCCAGATGCTCACTCAGAGGTTTCAGCTGTTCATAACAAGATTCTAAGAATTTGGAATGGTTCTAGATGGACCCCAAGTGTCCATAGAAGGTTGTTTATATGGAATGGGGGTATTAGACCTCAGACTAGCTGTCAGTTTCCGGCTGGATGGTTGTAAGAATTGTCATATTTTAACACCTCCATTCTGTTTGTTCTGCCCATCCCATCCCTGTCTGGATACAGACAAGAATGGCAGGCTCTGTCATGCTCAAGGCCTGAACAATCCTGGGTCAGGCTGAAATGTAATAGAAACATCACCAAACGGAAGCAGGAATGGTCTAGAATTGATCCTTTGGTTCAAGCTTGTATCCATTTGGGTGGCTGGGGGCCAGCCATGGGACCTGTGTACCAGCCAAGTAGTTCTATCCGAGCAGTGAGCAGGGCCACGCCCAGGGATCGGATCAATTACTACAGTTTTTAAGCAAAATACCTTCTTGCTCAAAATCCATGCTTATCAAATATTCTGGCTATGATTCAATTCACATCCAGGGGCCTGGAGGGTGAGCTACTGTGATGATCTTGTCCTCTAAGCAGCCAGGATTTTTATCACCACTATCCAATTCCACAACATTTCTACTGACCCACAAAGCAAGCCTGTACCTGCTACCAGTCACTCCCTATTTCTCCCTCCTCCCCACTCCTGACAACCATGAATCTACCTTCTGTCTCTGTGAATCTGCCTGTTCTGGACTTTCACATAAATGGAATCCTACAATATGTGACCTTTTGTGTCTGGCTTCCTTCACTTAGCATAATTTTTTCAAGGTCCATCCATATTGTAGCATTTATCAGCACTTCATTCCTTTTTATCATCCAGTAATATTCCACTATATGGACAGATCACCTTTATTTATCCATTCATCAGCTGATTTGTTTTTCCTTTTGGATTATTATGAATAATGCTGCTATAAACATTCATGTACATATTTTAGTGTGGGTATATACCCAGAAGGTCATATGCTAGGTCATATGGCCATAACTCTATATTTAATGTTATTTTAATTTTCAATTAATGAGTTGGCTTTCTTATCACCTATCAGTCTCTTATGAGCTTATTTGTTTGAGTTCATATAGGAGAGACGGGGCTATCTGGTGAGCTGACAAAATCAGGACCTCAACCTCCAAGACTCGAGTCCCTATGTTCTTCTGGCCAGCAGCCATGTTTTCTGGAAACATTTATAGGCATATTGAAGATGATCATGTTGCCCACAAATTGTGCTTCAATAAAAAGAAGCTTTAAGATAAAGACTGCATTTGTTTCCATGGAGATACAGCAGCCAGATTTAGCTTTGTGTAGAGATGCCCTTGATTGTGTGTCAGAGGAGGCTTCTCCAGATGCTGTGCTCTACCTCTTTACAGAGGCAGATGTGACCATGAACATCTTGCTGTCATTTGCTACATAAAATGAGCCCAGTCACTTGCTTCTTCTCCGTACCTGCCTTGCCCTCTGCATAGCTGCTGCCTACTATAAATACCCCCAAAGTCTACATCTTCCCTGGAGTGCAAGTTGTTGGTAGAGTTAGGACCATGGGAACCAGTGCTGGTCAGAAAGGAGGAAGGGCTGATGGGGTGAGCTGGTGAGGACCCCATGGAGCAGTTCCAGGAGACTGGGGAGCACTTGAGGGCATAGGTGAGTCTGAATGGTGAGGTCCTTCAGCACCTGTGGGCCACTGGAGACATACTCACTGTCTGGATTATGTTTTACTTCTTTTTCTAATTAAAAAAAATGTTTATTTATTTATATATTTATTTTTTAATTTTATTTTTTATTTTTTAAAATTTACATCCAAATTAGTAGCATATAGTGCAACAATGATTTCAGGAGTAGATTCCTTAGTGCCCCTTACCCATTTAGCCCATCCCCCCTCCCACAACGCCTCCAGTAACCCTCAGTTTGTTCTCCATATTTATGCATCTCTTCTGTTTTGTCCCCCTCCCTGTTTTTATATTATTTTTGTTTCCATTTCCTTATGTTCATCTGTTTTGTCTCTTAAATTCCTCATATGAGGGAAGTCATGATTTTTGTCTTTCTCTGGCTGACTAATTTCACTTAGCATAATACCCTCCAGTTCCATCCATGTAGTTGCAAATGGCAAGATTTAATTCTTTTTGATTGCCGAGTAATACTCCATTGTATATATATACCACATCTCTTTATCCATTCATCTATCGATGGACATTTGGGCTCTTTCCATACTTTGGCTATTGTTGATAGTGCTGCTATAAACATGGGGGTGCATGTGTCCCTTCAAAACAGCACACTTGTATCCCGTGGATAAATGCCTAGAAGTGCAATTGCTGGGTCGTAGGGTAGTTCTATTTTTAGTTTTTTGAGGAATCTTCATACAGTTTTCCAGAGTGGCTACACCAGCTTGCATTCCCAAAAAAATGTTTATTTACTTGTGAGAGAGACAGAGCGTGAGTGGGGGGAGGGGTAGAAAGAGAGGAAGACACAGAGTCCCAAGCAGGCTCCAGGCTCTGAGCTGTCAGCACAGAGCCCCAGGCAGGCTCCAAGTCATGAACCGTGAGATCATGACCTGAGCCGAAGTCAGACGCTTAACCGACTGAGCCACACAGGCCCCCTAGTTATTTTTCTTAATTTCTAAAACTTTTACTTAAAATGATAACATATTAGGATATGCAAAGAAGAACAAATAAAAGGAAAAAATCATCTAGCTCCAGAGATAAATGTAGCTAATTTTTTTTCCAGGTACATGCTCTTTCTCTCCAAACAATCAGGATTATGCTTGTAACAAGCTACACAATTTGTATCCTACTTATTTTGTTGTGAGCATTTCCCAAGGTTGTTCAATGCTGTTCAAAAACACCATTTTAAGTGGCTGTATATGCAATTTTGTATCCACCATTTGGAGGGTCACTGGTTCAAAAGATTTATTCTCCCTTCCCTGACTGGACCTGTTAGTCCTCCCCCATTATGGTATCAGAAATAAAATTCCAACCTCTTTGTCGGAAGGTGGCGGGGAGGGAGACTTACAGGTTTAACAAAGCAGACACACATAATAGGTGTAAATTGCCACCAAAGTAGTAATCCTGTTTGGCTCTCCTGGCAACCTGACCAGACTTCAGCCTCCTTGCTCCCCCTCCACCCACAGCCCTCTGTCCACCCTCCTGGATTGCAACCAGAGGAGCAAAGTGGAGACTGAGTCTCCTCTGATGTTCAACATGAATCCCTAGTCTTTCAATAGGCAACTCCAAGAGAAACGTAAGCATTCCTGTTCAACAGCATCTGCTAAGAGCTGCTATTCAAAACACCTGCTGGTTTCATCTATTGGCCAAACTAGGTAAGAGTTCTGGTGACTCCACTGTGATGAGATGCATCTATCAAAGTATGAAAGCTCCCAACTGGTACCCTTCCCATTGAGCAAGTTCTACTTGCCTTACCAGTTGTTGGCCTTTTTTAATGGAGAACCTGGAGGAAAAGGGAAGAGAGGTTCATAGGAAGTATGTGGCAAGGAGGCCGGCTGGAATTCAAAGGAAGTGTTGCAAGATATAGAAGGGACCAGTTGCCAGATGGGAGGCAGAGGCTAGGAGAGATGAAAGGGGATTTAAGAAAGGTTCTGACTTTGTGGTCCTTTCATGGTGTTTGAGATATAGAAGTAATAGACTTGAGTTTTTTTGAAATCACGTTTAGTAGCATGGACTGTGCTTCTTCACAACATTTTGCTAGAAGTGAACCATGAAATTTTATAAATACAACAGAAGTAAATAAGGAGTGAAAGGAAGTCCATTACCAGTCAGACAAGTAGAGTCCAAAAGCAAGTGAGGTTTGGGGCTGGCTATGTTGATACTTTTGGGGGCCCCGGGAGAAAGGTAATAAAATTGTCAGTATAAGGTACATACACAAGTTTGGCAGATTCACGTACTTAAAAAGTTAGGGCTAAATTCCCATCTCATTGTGTCATCTTGCTAATTGTTTTGTTCCATCGTTCAAATATCCATGAGAGAAAATTTTCTCTTGGTAACTATCACATCATGCATCAGCATACATTCATAAGTGTTTATACTCTCCTTCTTCTTCTGTCTTGTAGGTTTTGCAGTGAAAGGGTAATGGCTTAAGAATCAGAAGAACCAGTTTACATTTGGCTCATTTCTGGTATAATCTTAAAAAGATTTAATTTCTCTGAGTCTTAGTGCTTAGTGGCTAGTGCATAGTGGGTGTGGAGTCAGATAACCAGGGTTCAAATCTTGGTTCTGCTATTTATTAGCTGTATGAACTTGAGAATACTTAACTGTTCTGGATCTCGGTTTCCTCATTTGCATATCAGAGATCTGTATTAAATGGGAGGTGTTGTAAGGAGATTATACATATGAAATGTTTAGTACTATGCCAGTTATATAATAAGCGCCAATATATATAAACTTTTTGCTATTTAACATGAGAAAGTAAGGTTACATAAGCTAAAATAATCATCACTTCCAGCTGTAACATTCCAGGATCACAAGCAGAATTAATGTAGAAACAAGGAACAGTGACACTAGGGTCAGAATTGTTTTGAATTCTGGTCTGACCACTTAAGGGTTGTCTGATTTGGGTTCTTGTATGAATTTTCATTTGCTCATTTATAAAATGGGGATACTTACACCTCTTATAATCCTTAAATCAAGCAAATGTGGCATATAATCAGATACAACTTAATTTTGTTTTCCATAGTTCCTTTAAAATTTATTCAGTAGATGATATTTTTAGCTTTCCACTGGATGAAATTGGTCAGGTTTCATAAATGCTATGCTTACGTTTAGGTGATAGAAAGTCCGAAGGTCATATTAAGCCAAAAAATACAATCTCTATTTGGTAATTAAGAATGTTTACAGTCTTACATAATAATCCATTCTATGAACTTAAGTTAAATCTTCTCCCCTACTTGCAACTCAGTCTGGGGGTGAGGTAGCCGCCTGGCCTGTCTTCTGTTTGTATTCACCATTTCCGGTTTCCTCTGGCATCTCTTTCAGTCCCTTTCTGGATCAGATGCAGCAGGAGAGGGGATCAAGGGGAAAGGGAACATGGTGGGTGCTACCGCTGTTTCTTTGGCATCTCTGAGTTACAGGTGTGCAATTACTGATTCTTTCTCCTGTGGGCCATTTGTGTGAGTGGCCCTCCTGCTGACTTCTCTCATCTGCAACCCTGTTTCTCAGACCCTGCACTCCTAGTTTCCTGTTCTTTAGTGGTGCTCCAACAAGCTACCTGCTGGTCCCCTCGTACCCACTAGGAGGTTCTCTTTGACAGAATTTAGAATGCCTCCACAATGGCATCTTCTGTTATGTTTGACGTCTGGTACTCAGGAATGCCCACTCATCAAAAATCTCAGGGAATTCAACCTGATCTCAGAAGCTGCAACTTTGCCAGGCGTGTTACCAAAGGAATTGGTCAGCCATTTCTCTTGGCTGCTAGATTCCCTGGATTGGACTCTGATGCCAAATTCCTATGCCTCCAAACTCCAGGAGACAAAGCTTAGGATCTGGATGAAGTCATAGTGAAGTGCTCCGCATTAAGCTTGAGTTGAGAGAGCAAGAACACTCCCTCTCTGTCCTCACAGAGGGGGCTCCCAGCACTCCATTGAATACAAAATCATCTTCACAAAATCAGTACTCGAAATCTTGTCTCTCTTTCAATAACCTGGTATTTGATACGTGCAGGTTGTCTAACTATTACTTGGCCATCAATTTGAAAACTTCCTCCTCATGGTGGGGCTAACACTATTTTGTATCTGATATTTATCATCTTGGCTCTTCACTATCAACTTCAATTTTAACATGCTGTTTTACACTCTTTTATTTTGGTGATGAAATAAGATAATATATGGAAAGTACTTGGTACATAGAGGCACTCGGAAATTATTAGCTGCCTTCCTACCTGCTTCCTTTAAAAGATTCCACAATAAACAGTACTGGGCACTGAGGAGAAGTGAGACTACCTCTATTCAACAGATATTTATTGATTGTTGATCATAGTTTCTGCTCTGTTGGGGTTTGTCATCTAATGGGAGAGAAAGACTATCTTCATTAATAATAGTACATTGCACACTGATGTATAATTTATTTATATAGCTCTTCACTGGGCTGTGGACTTCTTGACGGAAGGATGCTCAGCATAACACTTAATACATTTTTGTTGAGTTGAACTAACAATAATAGAGAATGTTCGCTGAGCCTCTGTTATGTACCAGATACAGCACTGTTTTACCAGGTAGGATATTCCCCATTTGTCCTTCCATTTGACCAAGTCACTCCTGTACCCCACTCTCTGTTCCAGGATACTGGCCTGTTTGGGCCCCTTTGCCATCTGAGATCTGGTTAGCCCTCATTGGAAGGAGGTGGGAGAATGAAGCAGTAAAGGGAGGAGGAGAGGGAGGTCAGGGATTTATGCCTCTGGCTCTCTTCTTCCCATATCACTTCTGGTTGGTGGTGTTCCTTGACCAAAAAGGTTATAGTACCTGTTGTAGTACACCTCTCTTCACAACTTACTCTTTCCTAGAATCTGGGTAACTGCTTCTTCTTATTGTCTTTTTGAATTTAGAGGTGATAAAAGCCAACAGGTAGTGTAAGATCTCTTGTGATTTCCCTATACATTCTCCTGATGATAAATATTTTAACAGCCAGGTCTCTGGGGGCAGGGGAGGTGGGAGGAGAAAGCCCTGATTTATATAGCATTTGCCACTTTCTCTGATGTGAATATTCCCATCATGGCTGATTTCAGAGTGCCAATGGCATGTCATTGGGCATGAATTTGGGAAAAGATCCACTGTAGCATACATTATATAATATTCCTACCACACAGATACAATAGATGTTAAATATCCACAAGGACATTTATGATAGTAAAATGTAATAATTAGGGAGTAATGGATTTTAAGTATTTATTACCTTTGTTCTAAATTTAATTTATTTGAATTTATACAATTTTTAAAATAATGGCCATATTTAACAACTGGCTTGCAAAAAATTCCTGAAAATCTAACTATCTCATCTTATGAGCTGGCACCAACATACTGCTCCCCACTCTGCCCTCATCTCCCAGAATTATCTTACTATGCTTGTGTGGTCTGGTTACTGCTGGGACCCTGACTAATTCACTTCTGATCACTTTCTTATTTAATCCATACAACAGTCTCTGTGAATCAGGTGCTATTACCTATGTTTCAGAAATGAGGAACCTAAAGCCTAGAGAGATTAAGTAACTTGCCCTAGGTTACATGTGTAATAGATTCTAGAACTGAAATACAAACCAATACAACCAATTCCAGAGTTGGTGGTCTTCACCAGGATAGCAATACAAGGGAGAATATTTTAAAGTGATTTAAGAGTGGGGTGCCTGGGTGGCTTAGCTGGTTAGGCATCCGACTCTTGATTTCAGCTTGGGTCATGATCTCACAATTGGTGAGATGGAGCCTAGTGTAGGGCTCTGAGCTGACAGCACAGAGCATGCTTGGGATTCTCTCTCTCTCTCTGCCCCTCGTCCAGTCATGTACATGCTCTCTCAAAAATAAATAAACATAAAAAGAAGAATAATGTGCTTTAAGAGTATTCAGAGTCAACATGGAAGAAAAAAGGATACAGATACATGGGACTTGTACAAATGAAGATTGAGGAGGGTTAGAAAAGAAATCAAATACTGGGGGGTGCAGTATGGGCAAAAGCAGGGAGGTGGGAGTTTTCATACAGATTTAAGCACAGTGGATTGAAGCTATTGATGGATAGCTTTAGAGTGATAGTAATGGAAAGTTAATAACCAAGCCTGTAGAGGGTAACAGGTTATTTTGAAATTGCAGAAAAAAGACTATCAAGTTTAGTCAGAAAAACATCTCTCAAACAAGAAATGCAAAAGACCTTGAAAACAAATGCCAAATCACAAATATCAGAGAGTACTTCACTCTGGCATTTGAGTCCCAAGGTGGGGTGGGGGGAATCTTGTTACTTCCTGAAAAAATGTAGGTATAGGGATATTGATGGGGCAACTTTCATTTAAAAAGGTTATTTTAAGAGGCTGTGGTTGTTAATGGATTTTTTAACCTGCCCTCTTACTGGACACTTAGCAACCAGGCTGTTACTCACCCCTTATCCTTGAGATACTGTCCTCCAAATCCCCTTTACTTGGGTAGTACTTACTTATCCTTAAAGATCAACTCTGGTACAAAGAGCAATGGATCCAAATGGCAGACTGATCACATGAATTTATACCTGAAAACTGGGCCATAGATCTGCAGGCTGTCCTTCCACCATCCATGCATATGGGGTTACCTCACTGGGGACAGTCCTGTGCAGCCCATGGAGGGATGTGAGCCTTTTGGAAGTTGTGGCACCTTTGACAGGGAATTTTGGGGGGAAGGAGGATGTCTATATAATTTTAGAACATCAAAGCTGGAAAGGGTGTTCTCTTGGCCAGTGCTTCTTTAGGGGTCACTGTAAATAATGATAGACCAAATTCTTTCTAGTATCTTCCCAAACCCAGCAAACAGTAACTATTTACCTGCCAAAGTTCACTCAGGTGAACCAAGACATCAATCTTCTTATCTTTTAGCAAAAATTATTTTAGCTCACAGGGGTAACACTGATTATCAATCTCAAGTCCTGATTGGTAGTTTGACTCTGGTTCATAAAAAATGGAAAAAAAATCAGTAGTAATAAAACAATAGCAGTGGAACAAAATAAAAAGTACTAATAATTAAATAATTGGCAGGCATTTTTATATCCTCATTTGTTGATGAAGAAGTTGAGACTCAGAGGGCTGAATGAACTTTTGTAAGCCAGTAAGTTGTCTAGTGGACAATAAGTGGAGTGAATTGAATTCTGAGTGAATGATACAGAACTTGAGTTCTTTACTACTATTTAGATGTTATCAGGAGGGGAAGAGGGCTTCTATGTAAACCACAAGAATAAGTGGAGACTTCTTAGTGGGAAAAGTTAGGAAAGTAAATAAAACCGCAATAATGAGTCTAAAATGAACTAGACTCAAGTTTCTAAGAGTCTCTAATGACTTAAAATCCCAATGTGTTAACATGAATAGACACTTCTCAACAGGCACATGAAAAGATGCTCAACGTCGCTCCTCATCAGGGAAATACAAATCAAAACCACACTCAGATATCACCTCATGCCAGAGTGGCTAAAATGAACAAATCAGGAGACTACAGATGCTGGCGAGGATGTGGAGAAAGGGGAACCCTCTTGCACTGTTGGTGGGAATGCAAATAGGTGCAGCCACTCTGGAAAACAGTGTGGAGTTTCCTCAAAAAATTAAAAATAGATCTACCCTATGACCCAGCAATAGCACTGCTAGGAATTTACCCAAGGGATACAGGAGTCCTGATGCATAGGGGCACTTGTACCCCAATGTTTATAGCAGCACTTTCAACAATAGCCAAATTATGGAAAGAGCCTAAATGTCCATCAACTGATGAATGGATAAAGAAAGTGTGGTTTATATACACAATGGAATACTACATGGCAATGGGAAAGAATGAAATATGGCCTTTTGTAGCAACATGGATGGAACTGGAAAGTGTTATGTGAGGTGAAATAAGTCATACAGAGAAAGACAGATACCATACGTTTTCACTCTTATGTGGATCCTGAGAAACTTAACAGAATACCATTGGGGAGGGGAAGGAAAAAAAAAGTTAGAGAGGGAGGGAGGCAAACCATAAGAGAGTCTTAAAAACTGAGAATAAACTGAGGGTTGATGGGGGGTGGGTGGGAGGGAGAGGAAAGTGGGTGATGGGCATTGAGGAGGGCACCTGCTGGGATAAGCACTGGGTGTTGTATGAAACCAATTTGACAATAAATTTCATATTTAAAATAAAAAAAATCCCAATGTGTTGAATTAAACCATCCGTGAGATCAACAACAAGCTCTCTGACAGGCAGATCAGTGGTATCAAACACAGAGCACTGGACAGGGAATCAGGAGAGCTGGATCTGGCCCAGGTAGCTAGGTCATGTTAGGAAAATCATTTCCCAAATGGACTCCTAGCTAGACTTCTCTCTCTAGTCATGTAGATGGGCTTTTTCAGGGTAACAGTTTCCCAGAGAGCAGAAGAATCTGTCATGTCTCTTAAGGGCTAGACCCAGATCTGACACAGCATCACTCTTACCACATTCCATTCAACAAGGTAAATGACAAGGCCAGCTTACATTCAAGGGGAGAGGAGATAGACTATCTATCCATGGAGGGTCGCAGCATGTGCATACAGGAATGGAGGAAGTATTGGTGGCCAACTTTGGAGACCATCTACTACACATACTGTGAGCAAGGAGTGCTCACATGCTGAAGTAAGTTTGGGAAATCTGGATTAAATAGAATTTAAAAACGTTTCTTAACAGTAAGGCTTCTTAGAGTTGTTAACACACTAATTGAAGCGCCCAAAATGATATAAAATTGGTAGCAAGTCTAAGAGGAAGTAAAGGGAGGCATTTGTTACTTTCTAGCCTAGCTTTGCCCTTCCTGACCTTACACAGATCAATATGAATGAGGTGGATAAAAATGTAACCATCTAATGGGAAATATTTGTGGTTAAACTGGCTACCACAGACAACTGCAATCTTTGAGAGATGTAGAATGCCTTTAGAAGTCGCAAAGGACGGGGACCAACTTCCGTATTTTCTCTATCCTTCACAGAAACAGCCACTTTTCTTGGTAATTAAAGCCTCCTTCAGCATAAATTGAGATTCTGGACTTGTTGCTGAGGAGGAAAAGTCTATCTCATTGCTAATTAAAATGATTTCTTCCTGCCTTCAGAATCAGGTTTTTTAATGAGTTCCAATTAGCTGGGGGAAGATAATGAAATCTTGGATGACTTTTCAATTCTTTGCCTCCTATTAAGCAACAAGTGTTGTTTTCTTGACTTTCTGGTCAACTATAAAGCACAAAAATGACCCATTGGGGTGACCGATGCCCTGGAGAGATGTGGAAGCAGCCTAAAACTCTCTGATCCTCAGTTTGCTCATCTATAAAATGGGGATAAAGATACTAAATTACAAGGTTTTTGGGAGAAATTAAATGTAAATGTATGTTTACCTTTTTGTTTTGACCCATAACTCAACAAACATTTAGTTATGGAGTACCTGACAAGGGGCAGGAAGTTTTATGTATATAAAAGCTCTTATAAAGGGACTGAGTGAGCTCTCTCCCATCTTCTGCTTGGATGGCAGACAAGATGATGGGGACTGCAGTGGCCGTATCACAACCAGGAAAAAAAACCTGAGGACAGAAGCCCCTGCTAAGGAGGCAGAACAGAAAGACTGGGCAGTAGACTATAGCATCAAGGGTATTTTATGATTGTTGAATCACTATATAGTACATAGAGAATTACTATATGGTACATTAGAAACTAGTATAATACTGTATGCTAAACTGGAATTTAAAAAAATTAACTGAAAAAAAGAATATTTTTAGGGAAGAGAGATCCCCGTGTGTCTGCACATTGGTGTGAGCCAGCAGGAGGAGGACAGACTGGTGAGGAAGAGCCAGGGTGTAACGACAGGGCTGCGACCCGTGAAAAGGCAAAAGTAGAGAGATCCTGGGTGTCTGCTGATGAGTTGGCCTTTGACAGGGTGCTGTGGAGAGTTAAGAACCCTTGCCAACACCCTTTTCTGGGGAAAACTCCTCCAGCAGCTCTGACAGTCCACTGCCCTCTTCATCCTTTGTCCTTTGATCCACGGACTAGAGGCTTCCATCTCTTCCTTCCCAAACCCGCTCCCCACACCGCTGCCAGAGCGAACATTCCAAAACACAGATCTCATCTTAAAAGGTGAAGTAGCTCCCCGTTGCCCGCGGGGCGAAGCCACGCTCTCTTACCTTGCATTTACGATGCTCTCTTTCTGGCCTTTCTTTCTCGCTTCTTCAACATTTCATCAAGACTTCTGCGTGGCAGCCATGCCTGCCTACTGGCATTTCCCTAACGGTGCATGTGCTTTCCAACTTGTCTGCTTCTCTTCAGGCTTCCTGCCTTTTCCCTATCCTCCTTTCCTCTTTCACTACTCTGCTTCCTAGGCACAGCTCAGACGCCAGGCTTTCCTGACACCTCCAATGAGAATTCACTGCTCTTTCCTCCCATTATGAGGATGCTCCACCCTCCAGGCAGGTGATAGAGCTCTTCCCACTGGCCGTTCCCACCGGACTGTAAACTCTGGAGGTCAGGGGCCACGGCTGATTCAGTTTTGTAGTCCTGTTCCTCCACTCAGCTCAATACGTATTTGTTGAATGAATGAATGATTGCTTTCTGGACCAGGCCTCCCGTTTACTAACAGGAAAGCCATGAACATCTGCTGTGTTGCCCGTTTAGCTTCTCTTCCTTCTGTGTCTAGTAAGAGTATCCCTCGTTTCTTGAGGGCCTTTCTCTCTTCAGTTCCCACCAGCTGGAGTTATTTCCCCCCCCTCCCCCTCCATCCCAGGCTCCTGCTGCAGCTCCTTTAATTCTGTGAGTTGCCCAGCTGACTTCCATAACACTTGTTGATGAAGTTGGTTGGAGTTTATGGTCAGAGGTGAATGAGACAGGGTGTGGCTCAGTGTGTCCTCTTGGCAGCAGGAAGAAAAGGGTTCTTTGGGTTTATGTGATATCTTCTGACTTCCCTACTTTCCATGATACTAGTCTGTTATTTCCAGGATGTTCCTTGTCCACTACAGGGATGCTTGCCCTGCTGACATTTGTGTCTAAAGTCAAAGCTGATGTTACTTGCAGTCTGGTCTCTCTAGGCTGGCAGAGGCTGTGGTACTTCTTGGCTGCCAATCCCACCTCTAAAATCTCCACTGCACCTCTGCATATCCTCCATTGGCTACTGGTTGGGGTGGGATGGGGTGTGGGGTAAAGCCCACCATTCTTTGCTGAGTCACCTCTCACTATAGTAGATCTCAGGGTTAGAAACCTGGCTCTCAGACTCAGTTACCTCTACTTCTCCAGCCCAGGGCCCAGTGAGAGTTGCTGGCTTCCAATATATCCTATGGAAAGAGAGGGAAGCCTGGGAGAGTTGAGCTTTGGTCATCCTTTTCTTACCATGCTGGACCTCAAGCTTTACTTTGATGTGGCCAGTCCCCAAGTTCTTATGGACACATTGGGGTGACTGGCCCACCAAGTGACCTCCTCTTAGGATTCCAAATAGGGAGTGGGCTGGGACCCCTCTGTCCTAATTGTTTTCTTCATCTTGCCAGGGTTTCATCCCAGGGAGAAGAACAGTGCACAGTCTGATTGTCTACCCCTTCACCTCTTTCTTTTCTCTGCTTCCAACCCACCTTCTGTCTTCGATAGCCTTGGATTATAAGGGGTGGGCTTCTCTTTTACTTCTATTTTATATACTTCCTTTTCTGTCTCTAGTTTTAAGGCTCTCTTATTTATACCATGGGAAAAATTCTGTATCAGGCTGATATGTAAAATAAAAACAAAAGAAATGTAGACTTTCAAATCCATTTGCCTGGTTTTAAAATGTCAGTAACTGATTACCACCTTTCTTTCTATTCCTTCTTTAAGAACCCAGTTCCCCCTCTGTCAACCCCATCCCCTACCTTCTGCCAAGAAAGGTGAGTAACTTGGCTATGGAGAGGACCAGGTTATGTGGATGTAAATCTACATTAATATTTTCCAAGTATTTCTTCTTACACCTTTGACTAAAGAAGCCTACCTTATACAAGCAGCAGAATACACAATTCACAATTCGCTTGTGGATAATTTCATCTTTCCTTTTTGCTAAAGCCTTTTCAAGAATGATCCAAAAGGGAGTTGAGCCAGAGTATAAAGAGAGACAGATGGGACCATCATATTGGCAGTGAGTGGGAGCAGGAGACTCTGGTCAGGTTTGGGGAACAGAAGCTCACCCATCCTCATGATGCCATCAAGTGATGTAAACACTCTGGAACCCAGGTGCCATCTGTGGAGACTGTGGGAAGCAGGGGCAAGAGAGTTGACAATTCTAGATCATTGTATAAATTACTGTATTTGAGTTCATCTAAACATGATTAGGATACAAGGCAAGTCAAAGGCTAAGAATTAATCAGTTGAAATGGTGATAAAGAAAGAAACAATATGAACCCTCAAATTTTTGACTGAAATTCTCTCTCATATGAGGTGGGATTTGTTGCCCTTTAAATCAGTTACTCGCTATTTTTCCGTGCTCTGGATGGGAGAGAGTCTAGATGTTTATCAAGTTTGGAAAGAAGTAGCGGGAGACTGAAATAATCAAGACACTAATAAAAAGCCACAAGGTGAGAGATTAGAAAGTTCTTTATGACTTTTCTGAGCAGAGGTTCTATCCTGGATCAGCTAGTCAGAGTGAAATAAAGAGATGAAAAAATGATTGACATTAGGTTTCTCACTGTTGTGAGTAGGGGAGAGGCAAGGGGAGAAGGCTGGAATAATCCATGTGGTAATGGATAAGAATGGAGACATCAGTATGAACTCATGCTTAGCTTAATATAGATACAGATGGTTACATTTGGAAATATTGTAGGTATGTGTATAAATATAATGTATACACATTTATCCCCTTGCTCTGCCAGCCTGTGAAATGACACCCTAGTAGCTGTGAGCACATTTAGTTCCAAGATTCCAGTTTCTAATATTATTCTCCAATAAAAGGAACCAGGGTACCTTAGAAAAGTGGCTCATTTTAGGATACAGGCAAAAAATATACAAAATGAGCCTGGACCTCTCATAGAGCCAGAAAATAAGGAAGAATTAAAAAAAAATCCACATTGATGGGGATATGTGAAGGGAACCCAGGAGCCAAATGAAAGCACTCTCAATGGCCAAAGCTGAAACAATTTGAGTAACAAAATAAAGTTGTATTGAGTTATAACCCAAATTATAAAACATTCATAACAGGGGATAAAGGTGACTTTACAGAGAAAAACTTGAAGAAAAATACCTCAACCAGGAGGACATGGTTAATAATATCAACAGTGATCAGGTCATGTACCCTAGATATGATGTGATGAGAATGACATTTCAGCTCTGTAGTTTTCTTTCCCCAAACACATTACCCCAGTCTAATCATGAGAAAACACCAGACAGAGCACAAGTGAGGGGCATTCTATAAAATACCTGACCTGTACTCCTCCGCACTGTCCATGTCATCAAGAACAAGGGAAATCTGGGGTGCCTGGGTGGCTCAGTCAGCTGAATTTCTGACTCTTGATTTCTGCTCAGGTCATGATTTCACAGTTCGTGAGGTCAAACCCTGAGCTGGGCTCTGCGCTGACAGTGTGGACCCTGCTTGGGATTCTCTCTCCTTCTCTTTCTACCCCTCCCTACTCATGCTCTTGCTTTAGCTCTCTCTCTCTCTCAAAATAAATACATAAACTTAAAACTAAGAATAGTTCACCCACTCTTAAAAGCCTTCCTTTTCTTGCCTTTTGTCCCTCAGTTCTGGTCATGTCGTTTAACAAGCTAATTGCTGCATTTATCCTTTTTAAGAGGTCCTTTCCTGATAATATCTTTGCCTTTTGACAAAGTGACTCATTCCTCATGGGACAGGGGTACAGGTAACCCATGTAGGAGGCAGATGGCTATCTGCTTGTCCATCAGGCTAGCCTTCTGGACCTTTCCTGGTAATCACTGCTCCAAACCAGATCCTTAATTAACATTCACAGAGCCTGTCTGGTGCAGCCATAATGGACACTGAACAAGAGAAGCTGAAGCCTGAACTTGAGACCCAGCTCTGCTGCCAGTGTGTCAACTTGGGGGAGACTCCCTTCTTCCCTCAACCCTGATTTATTCGCCTCTAAAATGGGGAAGCAACTGGCCTAGTCTCTTTCACAATGTCCAAGAATCAGTGAATACAATAATGACAGCTAACACTTGCTGAATGCCTAAGCTATACCAGGTGATTTCCATGCATTTCTTCCTAACAGTTTTCTCCTCATAGCAGATGCTATTATCACCAAGTTTCAGTGAGAACATTGGCCCTTGGATATGTTAAGGCCCTCATCAAAGGTCATGTGGCAAGTAAAAAGTGGAGTCAGAATTCAAACCCAGGTCTCCTGGTTTCAAGTCTGTGTTTTACATTGATGTTGGATTCTCACTTTACTGCCCTTAGCGGTTCGTGCCAAGGATTGCCTCCTTAGTTGTAGTGGAGACAGTCCTGGATTTAAACCTCGATCAAGTACGTGGATAAGGTATTTTGTATGTATGACTTTTGCAATCCCCCTTCCTCCATCCACATGGGGGTAATAAGAGACTGGGGGGGTTCCTATGTTTGAGAAGGATGCCACCAAGTTAATTGCTTATTCCAAGAGGTATCTCTCTATCCTCCTTTTCTGCTATTTGCTTTTTTTTGTTTTCACCGTTGTAGTTAGTAACTCACTTTATTAAAATGAAGTATTTTTTCCCCAGTGCTCCTTTCTTCACAGTTGATTTAGTTTTGTAAACTAGTGTGTCATAAACTTTAACTTGCATGCACTCACTGGCGAATCTTATCAAAATGGAGATTCTGACTCAGGAGGTCTAGGATAGTGCCTGAAATTCTGTATTTCCAATAAGCTCCTGGCCTTGCCCACAGAGAACCTCCACAGACATTTCTTTTTCTGAACCAATGTTGAGGTTGACTGTTCCTTGTGGTATGATGATTGCAAGATACTGTCAGTGATAACCATCAGGAAACTTTGAAAGGACAAGGTTTAGTACTCACCTATCCTGGAAGGTGTGGGCATGCCATCCGCCACACAGGGAGATTATGAGGAGGGAGGGTGAAAGGGTGGGGTGCCTAGAGTTTTGCAGGTTCACTCTTTATAGGTTAATTTAAAACCTAAGAGCAGGAATTAAAGCTCTGAAAGGGAGACACAACTGGTCAAAAGATCAGTTATCTAAGACAAGGAGAGATGTCTCAAAGGAAATTTGGGGGGTTGGGCCTGGCTTTTTATCTAGTGGTGTAGCTGGTAATGTGTTTATTGGAGACAGCTGTCTTTTTCTTTTAATATATTAAATTTATTGTCAAATTGGTTTCAAGACAGCTGTCTTTAAGTGGATGCCTTTGCAATCTAAAACCTTAAAGTCACATACTTGCATTATAACAAAAAACAAAACAAAAACAAAAACAAAAACAAAAACAAAACAAAACAAAACAAAACAAAACCAAAAACCAAAAAACAACAAAAAAAACCCCACAACTGTTGTGTGGGGCTTATGGGGGGTGGGGAGGAATGCCAGAGAAGAGACTCAATTTTGCCATACAGTTTCTTTCCAGGGAGTGAGAAATGGGGCAAGTCCTGAGCAGGTGTACATCTGACTGCTAGATGTCAAGGTCACCCTTTCCACACTCAATAGTCTGTTTAAAAGCTTCTCTGCTTTATCTTTTTTTTTTTTTAAGTCTCAGCTACTAGGTTTGCATTCTTTTAGAAGACAGGCTATGCCCTGTACATTTATTTTTTTATTCTGTCATCTAAATAGAACCTGGCTCCAAGCAGGAGCCTGTGTAAGGAATGATAACTAGATAAATAATACAAGATGCCAGCTTCTTTGATTTTAAATTTTAAATTAAGCATTTTAAATTAAGCAATTGCTAGCCTTTCTTGCATGAAATGTTGGCTTAATTTCACAAAACTTAATGTGTTTATTGACCCAAGTTTAAAATAAGATATACATTCCTATAACTTTATACTCTGAAGAATTTTTTTTTTAAGGTAGCCTCCATGCCCATTGCAGGGCTTGAATTCATGACCCTGAGACCAAGAATCGAGTTGAGATCAAGAGTCTGATGCTTAACCGACTGAGGCACTCACAAGCCCCTGAAGAATTTTAAATAGTCAAAATCAAACCACCAATTGTTAAGGAAAAAGATTGTGGACTCAAAGATTTAGTGGCTATAGTTAATTAGGATAAGTAACATTGTAAAGTCCAACATTGTAAAGGAAACTTGTTTGTAAAGTCCAAGGGGAGAGATTTCCTTCATGGGAGGTGGGGAGGGAGCCGGCAGGTTATTTGTACCAGAACTGCCAGATAAAATACCATCGCGGCACACAGAATTTCTGCAGAAAGGATACTGTCAGTGAAACAGGTGTGGCCCATGAGAAGTCAAACAATCCATTTAGGATCCAACTTTTTAACTTGCTGTTTTTATAATTTTGTTGAATCAAATCAACTGGTTTTTTTCTGAAGGACTCTAATTCCATTACTAAGAAAAAGTTGGTTGTAATTTGTTATTTAGAGTGACAAGAACTTTGACTTTTTTTTTCTTTTAGAAAGTGAGTGAGATTGAGGGAGAAGGACAGAGGAGGAGAAAGAGAGACAGAGAGAGAGAGAGAGAGAGAGAGAGAAACTTAAGCAGGCTCCTCAAGGAGTGTGCAGTTTGATGTGGGACTTGATCCCATGACCCTAGGATTATGACAGCCAAAATCAACAGTTGGATGCTCAACCAACTGAACCATCCAGATGCCCCATGGATTTGACATTTAAAAAAATACTTTATTTTTGAGAGAAAGAGAGCACAAGAGCAGGGGAGGAGCAAAGAGAGAGGGAGACAGAAGATCTGAAGCAGGCTGTGCACTGTCAGTGCAGAGCCCGACATAGGGCTCAAACCCACAAACTGTGAGATCATGACCTGAGTGGATAGACACTTAACTGAGCCACCCAGATGCCACAACACATATTTATTAATCACTTACTATGCATAATGCAAGTGGCAGGATACCTACTATTCTGCTCTGTGCAAGTCCCATCAATAGGAGAATGTATGAAGGGAAAGTGGAAGTATCTTTAAAACTGAAGTGAGTCAAAGTGGGAGGTACTTATGAGGTCCTAGATTGGTCTGCGGAATATTTACATCGGTAGGGAGCACAGAACCCTGCAGGTATTTGGAGAGAGCTGTTGTATGCCTTGGCCTGAATCTCCTCCTCCTCCTCCTCCTCCTCTTCTTTTCTCCTTGTCCTTCTCCTCCTCCTCCCCTTCCCCCTCCTCCTCCTCCTCCCCCTCCTCCTCCTCCTCCTTCTTCTTCTTTCTTCTCTTCTTCTGGTATTAATATGGTATTTTAATTTCCTTAAATTGAAGTATAGTTGACATAATATTTGTTTCAGGTGTACAGCATAGTGATTCAACAATTATGTACATTATGAAATGCTCACCATGATACATGTAGTCCCCATATGGAGTTATTACAATATTATCGACTATATTCCCTATGCTGTATTTTTCATCCCTGTGATTTCTTTGTTTTACAACTGGAAGTTTATACTTCTTAGCTCTCTTCATCTGTTTTCCTTATCCCCTCATCTCCCTCCCCTTCTGGCAACTACTGATTTGTTCTCTGTATTTCTCCTAATATGAAACAGTATTTATCCTTACTGTGTCCTTAGAGTGTGTCCTTATCCTTGTGTCCTTAGAGTGACACAAGAGGCACTCTAATTTCTATTTCATTTTTAAAAAGTGCTGGTTTATGACCTTCTGGTGGGTGGTCAGCATGAGTTTGAAAAACACTTAGAGCCTGGCCACTCCAGTATCAGTAGCACTTGGGAGCTTGTTAGAACTGTGTAGGCTCTTGGTGTCTTCCTGCACCTCCAACATCATAATCTGCATCTAAGGTGATTTTACAATTACACAGTAATCAAAGTATTCTAGCGTTGTCCCAGCTGTGCTGAGAGGAACTGGGGACAAAGTAGGGACTTGACATAGGTTGTAACACTAGAAGGGGCAGGGGATCGGTTTCATGAGAGCAGTAGTCTTCTGAGATGTCCCTAAGGGACAGGTGAGTCACAGAAGCTAATGGGATTATGAGACCTGGCATTCTTGACCCATAGACGACATTGTGTCTGACAACTTCGGAGACTCTGGGTCTGGTTGTGCTGGGAAGGGTTATGGCCCCTCTGCAGATGTTCCTTAGCTTTGTTCCCCACCAAGGCTTTTAAATTCTGTCACTGGATGGTTTAGTCTCAGAATATCTACAAAGACCGTAAATTTGAAGCAAGACCCTCTTAGGTTCAGAGGTGTGCAGTCCACTTTTTTTCTTTAATGTTTATTTTGAGAGAGAGAGAGAGAGAGAGACAGTGAGCAAGCGTGAGTGGGGGAGGGACAGAGAGAGAGGGAGGCAGGCTCCAGGCTCCAAGCTGTCAGCACAGAGCCCAACGTGAGGCTTTAACACATGAACTGTGAGATCATGACCTGAGCTGAAGTTGGAAGCTTAACCAATTGAGCCACTCTGGTGCCCCTTAGAATGGTCATTTTTTTTTTTAAGATTTTTAAGTAATCTGTATATCCAATGTGAGGCTTGAACTCACAACGCCAAGATCAAGAGTCATGTGCTCCACCAACTGAGCCAGAGAGGTATCCCTAGGATGGTCATGTTTTTAAAATACTTAGAAACAAAAAGTCATGAGCTCCTTTAGCTTCCCCCACCTGGAATTAACATACCCATCATTGGAGCAAATCTGGCTTTCGTGTAGTGTTACTATGAATACTAAACCTGGTGAGTCTGTGTAAATGTTAAAAATTGAATAATTGTTGACACATGAGGCTTGCACTGGGCTTGCAGCCTCAGTCAATGCCTTCTTATGCTGTCTTCTCACTGCTGCCAAGCCCCAGGGACAGCAACAGGACACCTGCTGGAGACTCGTGTGGGCTTGCAGTGATGGCCAGGATGGTAATGACCAACAAGTCTGGTTTCCCAAATGACTGACCCAGTTATGTGATAGTTCATTGTGAAGCAAAACACACTCCACAGTGGTCGCTTTAACGGGGAAATTCCACTCTCTGCACAGGAGGACTTTGTTTCGGCCCTTCAGCTGTCAGACCTTTGCTGTCTAAATGTCAATACGACAAGGCATATGTTTAACCTAGTGGGATGAATTTAGAATATTATCTGGCAGATTCAGGTTCCTAAACCTGACATTTGGGGCATGTTCAGATCTTTGGAGCTGGCATATTTTGTGGCCCAGGGTACGTGAATAGTGACATCTCCTTTCCAATCTGTGCCTTTCTTTGCATCATAAGTATTAGATAAGAAAAAAAGTATATTTTTCTCTATTATTAGCATCTTCTGGAATCTCACAGTTTGGAAACTGGGGAATAAATTCTTTCCACACATATGTGAGGGTCTTAAAAAAAACCTTTTTTTAAAAAGAAATTAAAAAAATATTTATTTATTTTTGAGAGAGAGACAGAGTGCAAGTGGGGGAGAAGCAGAGAGAGAGAGGGAGACACAGAATCTGAAGCAGACTCCAGGCTCTGAGCTGTCAGCACAGAGCCCGACATGGGGTTCGAACTCACGGACCCGCAAGATCATGACCTGAGCTTAACTGAGCCACACAGGTATCTCCCAAAAGCCTATCTTTTTAATTCATTGTTCACTCTTGGTAAAATCCTGATGAAAGCAGGCACGATAGTAACCACATATTTAAAAATGTGCAAAAGTACCACTTTCAGCTCCTCTCAGCAGTTCCAATGTTTTTCAGAGCAAACCTCCTATAACTATACTTTAGCTCTGAAATCAGATAAATTTGATGACAACAGAAATGATTGATTCTATTCTCTATGAAACAAGACAAATTATGCCTTGGGAGAAAATAATTTGCTATAAAGTATAAAATGTTTTAATATTTATATCTTATAATAAAACCATGACATGTTTATAAACACTCTATCAAGCATTTTTACAATGGGGCCACCGCTGACAACTAGAAATACGCAATAAATATGCACAGACACACTGAGTATGAAATATACATCTCGATTTTATAATTGTGTGTGCTTTATTTTTTACACAAATGGAATGGAAGTGTCGAATATTTACACTTAACAGGAGTGTAAGCTGTGCAGTGTCTCTGTAAACTCCAGCTCAGGCAAGGAGTATTTCCCCCCTCCCTCCCATCCTGCACTACAGCTCGATGGAGAAACATCCTGTCAGAGAGAAGCACAAAACTGTCATTTTGAAAGGATCTAACGGGTACAGCCTGGTGCACTCAGAAGTTAAGACACACTTAGGAAACACAAATTCAAAAAGGAGAGAAGAAAAGTTTGCCATCCCATTGGGAGTCAACTTTGCCATTTGGTTGTCTGTCCTCATGAGTTGCTAGGGAGATTCTGTGTTCTGTCTCCTAGGTGATCTTTGTCTAAATCATCCACCTGTCTCAGCTCGTCCTCAGCTGCTACAAGAAACTGCACAGCTGTACAAGAAATGATTTCCAAAGCACAGTTTTCAGTGAGGAAGGATATTTACAGACTGGAGTGTGTGTGTGGGTTTCCATCCACATTCATTCATACCCGATGTGGTATGTGTGTAAATGATGTACATACCACATAGACCATACATACACATAAGTAAAATGCATATCCACAGAATTCTGGAGGGAGATCTCTGGCAAATCGGTTGTCAGCATGTCACTCCACATGCTTTAAGAGAAATGTCCCCTTTGCCCCCTAGGAGTGACAAATTACTATGTATGATAAACTTAGGAGCTAGCCTGAGTCCTTGACTTAAATACTTTTGTAGGAATTTAGGCAGGACCAAGACAGGAAAAAAAGAGATGTTAGTTCACCAGCAAGTCCATTCAATCTCACCAGAGCAATCACCAGCTGAAAAGCAGAGGGGGCTTCACATGAAAATGGGGGGAAAAAAAAGCTTATGAGTGGGGGAAAAATGTCTCTCTCCAAACCAAGGTGATTGCATGGCTTCAATGAGAAGAAAGAGGTTTGCTGTCAGAATGACTTTGGGGCCAGAGTCTGCCTTTATAGAGAGGAAGTGTCCTCAGAGCCACGGGATGATGCTGGGAGTGGGCTCACTTTGGACCAGCCTTCAGGCAGAGAGGCACCCAGGTGCCGGCAGGGCCCAGAGCTCATGCATCGTCGCTGCCAGGGCAGCGGTGCAGGCTGGCTCAGTGAGGCGTGCTGGAGCTGGCTCCAGTCTGGGACCTCATGCTCAGCTTTGCTTTCTGGGCTGCGCGGGTGAAACGGTGACCCAAAGGAATTGTGTCATCAGTCCAGTGTATGGACTTGCTGTCCGAATCAGCCATGAGCCCTTATAGGACAGAAATATTACGGAGTGAGGTATGGGAGAGATGATCAGAGGTGTGAGGAGAGGAGAAAGGACAGGAAGGGAAAGGGGAATGGGAAGGGGAGAGACTGAAGGAGACGGAGAGATAGGGGAGTGAACGGAGGGAGTAAACGAGAGAACGCAGAAGAAAGGCAATACTCAGGGAAGACAGGCCAGTAGGAGAAAGGGAGAGGTGTACACAAGAAGAGGTGGAATGAGACATGCATGGAAGAGGGTGGGCAGAGGAGAAGAATGAGGAAAAACCAGAGGCGAGAGCCAGAGGAGCGGAGAGAGTTTCCCTGGCTCAGGGTCCTGAAGGGCTGGCAGTAGGATCTCAGACAGCTCACAGGCACCTGAGTGCGGCTTCAAAAAGATGGGCTCACTGGGCAGAAGGAGCCACACCGAGAACTCGGGGCTGGGGGTGGGGAGGTGGGAGGAAGGCCGGCAAAGAAATGGCCAACAGATCCTGTGGGAGGAGAGCAAAAAACAAACGCCCCTGCAATTAGCTGACAAATGCGATTTTGATTTTGGTAAAGCTGAGACCCCCGTGGTGCTACACATTGTACCAGAGCATGAAAAATAGCACCAGTGACACGATCTGGCACTTTTCTGAAAGGGCCCAGCATGTGAAGGTGACATTGCGCCCCCAGCAAGCCTTCAGATTGGAGAGAGCTCCGGACAAAGTTTGCAGTGTTAGCACCAGTCTGGCCCCAGGCTCCAAGTGCATTTGCACCAGATGTAATCTGGGTAACTTTCCTGCCGTGTCCATACAAGTCATCAGATTTGCTGCAAAATACACCAGTCGTTGGAGCCATAGAGACCTCAACATTGGGAAGCGCAAGACAACAAAACAAATGGAGGTGTAAATTCTATAGGAAAAGACCCTCTCACCAATTTGCTTGGTGATTCTTCAAGCAAATATATATGTATATATATATTTATATAAATCTACATAAAAAAATCAGTGCAAATGCCAATTCTAATCTGGAAGCATCTACACTAGGAAAATAAATAATTATATTACTACAAAACCAAGGGTTGGTGGATCAATTTGATTGTACTCAGCCACAGCAATACTTAATATTAAATGGAAAGCACATCACACGACCCGCGGAAACATCTACTCATTAAGGACAGTCCTTTAAATAAATGGTTGCATGCTCAGTTGAGAAACCAAAGAAGTTATTATGGTGGCCTAAAAATAGAGCTGGGATCAGGAATGGCATTCTGGTGGCAGAAAACTTCTGGCAGCAATATTGATGAAAGTAGGCCTTGACCTGAAACTGGTGGATCGCAGCCACGGACATATCTTAAACATTTTGAATGCTCTAAGGAAGTCTCCAAAAATTTAACTTTCATCATAGGGAAAATGCATTGCTAGCCCTTCCATTGGCAAAGGCAGCCTCGAGACTATAGGTAGATGCATAAGTTTGCATTTTTGTGTTTGGTTTGGTGACTGCAGGGAGGCAGACAGTGGTAGTGTAAGATGAACAACACTGGTTTTTGGAAAGAGACCCTCATCCTGAACTCTGATGTTCTTACTGTGAAGAAGCCCCATCACTGCTGATGGCTCTGTCTCTTGCTCTCCTATCCCAGCCTGCATGCTGGTTTGCTGCACAGTGTGGCAGAATCCCTGCCAGGTCTGGATGTACCCCAGAAATAAGGCGATGGGGCTTAGTCTGGGCATGCAAAGAACCCAGAGTTGAGTGGTTATTGAGATCACTGAAAAGTCTCTCTCTAAACACCTTGGGCACAAGCAATGCTGATGTCATCATCAGCTCTAAAGTGGGATATAGGCTTCGGGAGTTTTTTTTTTTTAAGTCATCATTATTATAATTGCTAAAAAATAAACTTGGTCCAGGTGCAGACCCCAAGAAAGGCAGTTCAACTGGTTGAGCTCAAAGTTGTTAATTGTCTTTCCTTGTGTTCTATCTCTTTGCCCCGTACACAGAAACAAAAGTCTGCACCCCTCACCCCCAACCAGATACTTCCCTCTTCCTCAAAGAAATAGTGCTTCTTGGGACAGATCTCTCCATGGCTCTATACCATCTCTGGATATTACAAAACCCTCAGTTACTTGTGAAACAGACAAAAGAAAAGTCCTAATTACTCATGGTTGGCTAAAATACTAAATGATCCTTTAAGAATTGCATGTAAGTAACTAGGAACCAAGTTATTCAGCTATTTGCATGGCAGGCCCAGGTTGTTTAACAAGATGAAAGCAAAAACTTCCCTTTAGATCATTTGCATGAGTTTGTGTCTGAAAGCCATCAGCTTAAGAATACACTAATCAAATGTCTTCCAAAAATACCCATGAGCGCAACTCATTAAGGGATGTGCTCCATGAGAGTGTGTCACTAATATGGAAGGGAGATCATGGGAGGTAAGTGAGGGAGAAGTCTTTCTCAGACTTTGGAAGGAACTCAGATGCTCTTAATGGATCATTGGCAACAAAAGGGAGAGTGCAACTTTCAATTCTTGAATTTGATCATCTGCTGATAGTGCATACATTTAGTCTTTCAATTAGTCTTTACAAAATATTTCACAAAACTTTTTTTAACCTATAGAAATTCGTTTCTATACATTTGATATATTTTTATTGTATAAATTATTCTCATCTTTAGTGCCTTCTTTCAGCTTATAAATGGCAAAATAGACAATAAACAATCATAAAGCTAACCTCAGGTGGAATCCCCTCCTCTCAGTGAGGTCAGTCCTCCATACACTTGTGAATTTTATGAAATGCTCGTCTTTGTAGATGCCAGTCAGAGAAACTACACACTTATCCTTCCCTGATATTATGCCGTCTCCAAAGGGACTCCTTTCCTTTTTCCTTCTTTCTTTCTTTCGCTTGTTAAGAAATCAAAGGGTGTGCATAGTTATAAAATTCGAAGTGTACCAATTACAGATGTGGGTAATGGGAAGGTTGGTGAAGTTCAAGTGCTGGCAACTTTTCTTTAAAGCAAAAAACACAGAGAGCTCAGCAGCTAAATCAGCTCTGGACATCTGCCGGGGTGAGGAGGCTGCCCATCTCTTGGCCAGAAAGCCCGTCAGAGGTTCATCCCTACACCTGGCACTTTGAGCAAACCAAAGCCTTCCTGCATACTGCAGTGTCTTTTCTGTCCCACCCTTTGGGCCCTCCGTTTCCTTCATGGCTTCACACAGTTTGTGTTGTACATTCATAAGAATTCACATTGACTGCAAAAACATAAATGCAACAAAAACATAAAAGCCTCCAAGTAGTATATTATATATATTTTGTTCTTCTAAATGCTCTTCTGTCATTGTTGGAGGTGCAGTAGCTAATTTATAACTTCTCCTTTGAGGGAATCCAGATGAAAGGCCCAGATTGCTCTTCAATAACAAGCTTGCATTGATTATATATATCTTCTAAGGTGTCTCCTTGGACAATAGCTAGAACAAAAGCAAACACAGCAGAGTCAGGAATCATTCCCCGGTTGGTGAAGAACAGCCATCAATCACACTGCAGAAGCTCGAACCAGTGACAGACAAACGCATCTGGAAGCTTCATATTACCTTTCCTTAGTAAGAAAAAAATGGAAAATTTACTTAAGCAAGATCACATCAGTGATTAAAAGAAAAGAAAATGCTTTCAGTGTGTGTCTTATATCAGGTAACAAGGGTACCACAGTCTTTCTACTTTTCTACGTGTCTGTCTGTAATTCTGGAAAATGAATCATTTATATATTTAAATTTTATGGGCGCCTACACTGGGCTAGGCATTGATCAATTTTCAGACTGATATCTCCCTGCTCATCAAAGAAAGTTGGTCTCATGTTCTGTATGCTGTAATTACTCTGGCAGGTGCAGAAATTTAGACATTTTAGACACAGAGGAAATAATAAGGTTTGGAGGCAACTTTAGTTAAACCCTTGAACCCCAAACCCTTTAATAGGAACCCCCATTCATTCTCCAAGTAATCCGGTAAACTGATATTTCACCATCACAGGGCTGTTCGTATTGAGAATGCCTTATGACAACTACTTATAAGAAACATAAATAAGAGGAAATATAAACACCCTGATAACCTGCATATTACCTAAAACATTAAGTCACCCGACAGTAGATTGAAGTACCTTTCATAATCTCCTTTGAACTAAAGTTATCTTACAGATAGATCTCCAAAACATGTCAGCACTATCTATAGGACATTAGGGATTAAAAATGAATTGATACTGAAAAATAGTTTAGATCTTCAAAAACAACCCTGAGAATATATTGACTATTATATTTTATTTCTTTTTTTTAATACTTTATTTTTATTCTATTTTATTTTTTTCTTGGTTAATCTTTTTTTTTTGAATTTTTTTCAATATATGAAATTTATTGTCATATTGGTTTCCATACAACACCCAGTGTTCATCCCAAAAGGTGCCCTCCTCAATACCCATCACCCACCCTCTCCTCCCTCCCACCCCCCATCAACCCTCAGTTTGTTCTCAGTTTTTAACAGTCTCTTATGCTTTGACTCTCTCCCACTCTAACCTCTTTTTTTTTTTTTCCTTCCCCTCCCCCATGGGTTCCTGTTAAGTTTCTCAGAATCCACATAAGAGTGAAAACATATGGTATCTGTCTTTCTCTGTATGGCTTATTTCACTTAGCATAACACTCTCCATTTCCATCCACGTTGCTACAAAGGGCCATATTTCATTCTTTCTCATTGCCACGTAGTACTCCATTGTGTATATAAACCACAATTTCTTTACCCATTCATCAGTTGATGGACATTTAGGCTCTTTCCATAATTTTATTGTATTTTATTTCTGATATGAACCACTGCTCAAAATGTGAATAATTTTGATCTGATATTTATACCTAGATGTTCTTTTAGGGTGACACATAATTAATACTTTTGTTACTGATAGAAATTTTACTTAAGATTACCTGATTCAACATATTTGCAAACTGCTAAGCCACTGGCATTGTCATATTCTGATTAAGATGAAAAATAAATCATGTAACTTCTCACAAGGAAATTCAGGAGGAAATTTCCTGCTTTAATTTTTTTTTTGAGAGAGAGAGGGAGGGAGAGAGAGTGAGTGAGGGAGAAAGGGAGAGAGAATCTTAAGCAGGCTCCACGCTCAGGGTAGAGCCCAACTCAGAGTTCAATCTCCAGATGGTGAGATGGTGAACCACCCAAGGAATTTCTTGTTTCTAAGCCATTTGTTGTTGTAAGGCAAACTCCACACAGTTTGATTACTCTTTGGATTCAGTCAGTGTTTCATGAAAGTAAGGATAGAGAACCCAGGATACCTGGGGCAAGAAAATCTTCCTCTATTCCCCAAACTTAATGTTTCTAAGGAAATGTTTAAAAAGAAAAAGGAAAAAGGGGCATGTGGGTGGCTAAGTCACTTAAACATCCAATTCTTAATTTCAGCTCAGGTCATGATCTTAATGGTTGTGGGGATGAGCCCTGGGTCTGGATCTGCACTGAGCAGGGAGCCTGCTTGGGATTGTCTCTCTCGCCCTCTCTCTCTGCCCCTCCCCTGCTCGTGTACACGTCTCTCTCTCAAAGTAAATAAACATTTAATAAAAAAGTAAAGTAAAAAAGTCTTGCATTGGGACTTGACGTAGAATTAATGGAAACACTGGGAAGTGTTTCATGATCATGTTCAAGTGCTGCTAACGGGAACACAGACCTGCAGGTCACTGAAGCAGAGAATGGAGCCCTGAGACTGCTTCTCATGAGTCACCACTTTGGATGCTGCCTATCTGAGCCCTAAAAGTTTCTTTTTTTAAAAGTTTTCTGTTGATATCAGGGAGATAGTCTAATGAGGTACCAAATCCCTAAAATCTTCTTAATAGCAGGAGATAGCTCAGTGCCATATGTGACTCATGGTTTTGGGTAGGGCCAGTGGGAACCTGGAAACTGGCTGCAGTTGAACCCAGAGAAGAGAGAACCCATAGTTCTGGATCAGATAGGTAAAGCAGAGGGAAATTAGGGCTTCTCTGTGGGAAGGTTTTAGGGCCAGGTATACCAAGCCTGGACTCCTCTCTAAATGCCAAACATCAGACCGTTGATTGTTTCTCTCAGAGTACAAGGGTAAATGAACTTACCTGTAAAATATTCTCCAAATTCTTGTTCTAGCTTAATTGCACGATCATAGGTTTTCTTCGCTTGTTCCTCTGTTAGACGTTTATTCATCTCCCTGGGAAAATGAGGTTTTGGTATTAGAACATACGGGGAAGTACCTGACAAATCCTGACAAACTAAAATATGTGTCAAAAATGAATCCTGCAGGAGGCACAGTAATCTTAGCAGCTTCCTAGTCCTCATTTGGGATTCTTCTTTGTGGAAACAATTTCAGCAATGAGGACCCCCTCCCAGAGAGCTCACTCTCTTGGTTCCATCCTGGAACCGAGATTGATGCAGAATCTGTCTGTTTATGATTTCCTGTCCCTGGTTCCTGTTCTGTTCCTGTTCCTGTTCTGTCCTCTGCAGTCACACAGAGTGGGATGAAACCTCTTCCCTCCATGACAGCCACCGGGTCTTAAAATCAAGTGCTCACGTGTCCTTTGAGGCTACCACTCCTTCAGAATAAACTGTCCTACTTCATTCATCTGTTCTCTCATTGGATGGGATTTCCAAATCCTAACCTTCCTGGTTACTCTTTGGACTCTTTGACTGACTTGATCTGTCTTAAATATGGGACATAGATTCGAATGAAATCTTCCAGGGGTGGTCAGAAGTGGGAGAAGAGATGGAGAGAAGGGAAGGGACATCACAGCATTTTGTACCTCATCACATCTGACAGAACTAGACTTGATTGTTGGCAGGTCCTGCTTTCACAGAAACCTTTGATTTCTCCACTCTCTGTCCTCCCCAAGGGTTGTGGCTCATCATCAGTGTGTAACAGGAAATGTGTGGAGTGGAGAAACAAAGTGCTTCCTGAGAAAATATTACAGGCCCCTTAGGCATGTGTACTTTCAGGCCAAAGAAGCATTCTGCCACTCTCCCTGCTCAACTTCTGCAAAGGGTGAGTCCCCTTTATAGAAACAAGAGCCCTGAACTTCTCTGTTTTTGTAATCAGTTGGCTTTACAAGTATCTGCTGAAGGAGGTGTGAATAAATGGACAGAGAGAGAATGTAACAATCAAATGTGCTGGGAGAAAATATTTTCAAATAGATTATAATCAAGCAACCTACATAGGGAGCCAGGGTAGAGGATCTTGGTAAGAATCTCCAGTGTTGACTTGGTCTTGTTGCTCTTCTGATAGGAGAATGGGCTATAAAGGCATTATGCCTGGGATTCTCTCTCTGTCCCTTTTTTTATGTCAGTCTCTCAACGATGGTGTATATAAGTGATCCTTAATCATTGTGAGATTATTTAAGTCCAACCTAGGCTCAAGGATAAATTCAGTGGGAAGAAAATGGAAAAATAATCCAATCTCCTGATTCCTACTTAGCAGCAGCTTTATCTTTCCATGTCATCTAGGTGTTAAAATTCTTTGCCTACCCAACAAGCTGTACTTCACTAAATAAAAATGATATTGTCTTCCCATTTTTTCTTAATCAAAGACATTTTATTAACCAAAGACTGACCCTTCTTTCCTCTGATCATCATATGAATACCAGTGTGGCTGCGCTGGGCTGATAAAAGTCTAGCCAAGAGTGAAGATACCTTGGTTGGCCCACTGGGATGCATCACAGGGGCACATAGAATATTGAAAGTATTGCTGCCTTTGCATGCCACTGAAGAAGCCAGAGATTAGGGTATGGGACAGGTGGATTTAGAGCAAGTAGCTGTGGCCTGAAGTAATAAAGGGACTTGTAAAGGTAAAAGAGGAGATCTGCTGTCTGAACTCAAAGTTTTGGGGTTCTTTTAAAACAATTTTAGTCAAATAGACTTTCCATTATACCAAGACTTTCCTAAGAGGCTTATTTGGAAAAAAAATTAAAGAACTAAAGTCAGACATTAACATGATTTTAGACATGATCTGATGGCTGCAGTATAAAAAAGTAGCAATTTCCTGAACTCTTGATGTTGAAATAAAGTCATCTCATCCCGAGGGATGGTATCTACAATTCTTCTCCCAAACAGCACGAGCCCCAGAAGCTGAGAGTGCATGTCACCCTTGGGTACAGAAGATGCTGGGCTAATCCCAGGGATACTTTTCCTAGAAAGATAGGGTTTTGTTCCAGATGTCAAGAAGTCATGTGGCTCTGGACCTCCTTTGACTTGCCTGCCTCATGCTAGCCTATGTTCTTAAAATTCCCTTTGCACTTACTGTAGCCATGACTGAATTTAGATTTTTATCCTCTAATATATCATTTATTATATACTTTGTCTCCTTGCCTAATTTGCGAGTTCTTTGAGGGCAGAGACCAGGGCTTGTTCGTTAGCATGTGTCATGGGGTCTGGCTCAAGACTTATTTGTTGAACGAGTAAGTGAATGGATGAATGGAGAACTGGACAAATAAACATAATTATGATACAGTTGAAGACAGCAGTAAACATGGGTCACTGTGGGAGCAAGAAGGCAAAAACAGATTGGGGGTGGCAAGGTAAAGAGACACAGGAAGCTTCACACTGCCATGGCATGGGGGTGAGGAACAGAAGTGGCACAGCGGCACGCTATAAAAAGAACATCTCTTTTATACACGCCCTTGATTTTATGCTCCTCTGAAGAATCAGCTATGTATGTACTAATAAGCTCTGTGGTTTGATGTGGATGATGTACTTGAGAAATAATGTGTGTGATGATGTGTCAATGCCTAAATGTGACAGCCGCCATGCTTTTGTTCCAGTTGACCTAGCATTCACTCCTCCCCGGGGAATGGGCAATCCATGCTAGCTTTGCTCCTAAAGTAAAACCCATGGAAAAGAGTGAACGGGAAAGTAAACATCCAGCCTTTAATAATAAGATCACATTGGTTTGAATGTCACCATTACTGCACTTGAGATTCATGAATATGGCTGCAGCAAATTATGTCGGATTCACTATCTCATTGTGGAAGCCAGCCTTCAGTATGTTTAATTTTCCTTGGTGATAAGTGTCTGTGACAGTGCCCCAGGCAAAACTAAATAAGTCATCTCATAGTTATGGAAGGAAGTAGACCTTCTCCCACCGAGCACCAGATGGGAATGTCTCCCAATATCACACTAAAGCAAATGTGCCAAGGCTGTTTCTCCCTCAGGCTTCACTTCCCAGGGAAGCCATTTATCTCACTGTGTATTTATGATGTGAAAAACTATTTTACTATTTCTGAAACAGGACTTTAAGATGTTATTCCCCGAGGGTGAGGGCCATTTTTCTATTCTTCATAATGTTGGCATTGCTAATAATATTTATGAAGCTCTTTGCAGATTATAAATCATTTTTACATCATGAAATTCATGGTTGCTTAATTTACTTTGTTCACTACCCAACCTGGTATCCCATATGAAGAGAAATGTGATGCAGGTTATCAAGGATAATACTATCAAGAACTAGTATCTTATCATCAACACATGTTTTTCCATGTACCAGCTATGGGCAAAGCTCTTTATGTTATAATTTAACACTTAAATTCTTGGGGCAGAAGGCACCTCAATGACCTCTTGATTTTATTTCTTCATCCTGGGAAGAACTTTTGTCCATCTTTTATTTATGGGAATAAATACGTCTCTGGCGATTTCCCCAGAGGCTGACTGTGTATTTTACTTAATTCTCTTAGGTTGCAATTCTAGCTACTGCAGCTTGCTTTGCTTCTTCACTCTTCGAGAAGACATGGAACAGCTGGCTGATACCTTTTGCAAGTAATTGTTTCACCTCTGGGATTATGTAATTTCCTTTTCTTTGGTCTTTCCACACACCCTGTTTTCCAGTCTCTGGTTCACTTCTGAACCCGGTCAAATGCTCTAAGATCTCGAGGCCCAACTGGAGGCACATTTGAGCAAAATTGTTGCAACAGACACACTGGCATTATCTCTTGTGGCCTCTTGGAAAAGGTAGTTTATGAGTTTTGTAATGATAAAATGGTTTTATTCCTTTTACAATAAAATAACTTAAAATTTTTAACAGTTACAATGGCTACTATTTATTGAATGCTTACCATATGCTAAAGACCAAATGGAGAACTTTGCATTCATAATCATGTTTAACCTTTGTAGTAGCTGTGAGGTACACATTATTACCTAGTTTAGGTAATAGGTACACATTATGCCTAGTTTAGAGGAGAGGAACTAAATCTGACAGAGGTCAAGCAGCTTGCTGAGGTCAAATAACTGATCAGAGGCCAAGGGAAAAAAAAAACACACCTAGCCTGACCCATTTTCAAGTCCCTGCTCATAGCCTCTTTGCTCTGCTACTTTTTTTGGCTGCCACAGCCTCGCATTTGTTTGAGAGTTGTCTAGAAAGCAAAGCCAACACTTTGTATCAAATTGCCACTGAAAATACGTTACTTTATAGTAAGGTTGTATTTGCCCAATTTGTTTACTGATTTTTTTGAAGGAAGATATTTTGTCAGTCCTCTGAAAAATAAAAAGAACAACAAAAAAATCTGAGTCATACAGATTTGCCTGATTCATAAACATGCACTGGTATGGAGCTATTGGTGTGAGTTACAGAAGTGTTACTGCCATGTTGCTAAGAAAACTCCCTTTTAAGGATAGTGGTTTACAGACATGAGGTTTTAAGAAATAAAAGAATTATCTGCTAGAAAAAAATGAAATGCCAATAGAAAGAGTCTAAAATACTGTCTGTTCCCTCTAGAAAAACCCACACATTTAAAAAGATTTACTAATGGAACTGCTTTCAGAAGAAAGAGACAAGCAAAGATGATCACTTCCTCGCATTTGAAAACCAAACCGAACCAACATACCTTTAAAACAACAAAACAAAACAAGCCAAAGAAAAAAAAAAATCACACACACACACACACGCACACACACAACAACTTGTGAAATGAAAATAAAAATCAAGAAGCATTAGGAAAGACATGTTAGGGAATTACTGACGTTATGTCTCTAGAGGTCCAAAAATATTTTAATGTATTTTTTAAAAAGGAAATGCTTTAAAAAATCAACAATGGAACTTCTGACTTATAAGCATTTGTGACAAAGAGCTGTTAACAATTTGCTGTGTTATGTGGAACAGGCAGCTGGGTGACAGCCTCCTGTGCACTCCACTTACATGAGAGGTTCCAGAGATTTGGGCTTAATGAAGATGGCAATGGGATAGAGCTGGGCAACTTGTAACCGCTTGATAGCATTTCCTGACACATCAAGTATACAGTGTTTGCCCTGGTAGAAAGAGAAGAAAAATATGGAGTTAATCCAGAAAGAATGATCATAATCCAACCAAAACAAACAAACAAACAAACAAACAAAAAGTAAGTGTGTCTTAGAGAAAGGTAAGGGATACTGAATTCCTACAGGTTGATAAAAGGTCATTGCAAAGCATAAATGAAAGTTGACATACAGGGTCATCATCGAATACTTTTGATAACTCGTATTTATGATTCCTTTACTAAGCACCTGCCACTGGGATAGAGATTTTACATGTGTTATCTCAGTTAGCTTAATTTTCTGAAATAAATATCTGATGTTTCACACAAAGAAGATATGTGGCATTATGTAATGTGACTGGGTCCACGCTCATGGAGCTGTCATAATCCGTCTCTGAAGACAACTATCAACAAGAAATTCCCAAATCTATGAGATAGGTATTATCAGCCACATTTTTACAGAAGATAAGACTAAGGCTTAGAAATAATATGTAACTTGCCAAAATATTAGTGCTAGAAGAAATCAAACCCAAGTCTTGAAGCACTGACAGAATTGTTGGTTGGAATCAATAGATACCTCATTGCTTTACCCTGACCAATGTTGAATCTAAAAGAATGGTAATCACGTGAATTTGGAACAATTCCATAAACATTTGTTGAGCGATTTTATGTGTCCTGCCCTGGATATGCTCAATCTAGTATAGCCAAGGACAGACACCTAAAGAGTTACCTTTACTATTTTATCTTAAGTGCTGAGAGAGAGTGTATGCACTGTGCATACAAATTTCTTGTTTGTTAAATGAAAACCCTATTACATATAGCACACCTCATTTAACTTGGCTTCCACTGCAATGAGTTCTCAGAGCAAGGAGTTGCTTGCTTTATAAAGTATTTCTGGAAAAGTAGATATATTTGCCAAATATGATATTCTAACTCCCGGGGAGAAATGGCCTCATTATGCTGAGGCCAGAAGAACTTTACAAAAGAAGGGAAAAAACATATTGTGCAGATAGGAACAGTCCTAAATCAATAACGGGGGATTAAAAACTGTGTAAGAGTTTCACGTGTATTACCCACGTGAAAACAAAGAGACCCCAATGAACACTTGAGCTCTTCTAGGAGAAACATACTAAGATGGTTCAACCCTATATCACTTAAGTAATTGCAAGTTTGCTATTTGTGAAATACAGCAGCTATACAAGATGTCTAAATGCTGTTTGATTATTCACTGGCCAAAACTTTTCAAGTTAACAAAGGTTATAACTACATTTCAAAGGGGAGAACAGATGTAATAATCAGGAAAATGGTTAGAAACAGTATGATGAAGCTCATATAACCTAATTTTTGAGAGAGAGGAAGAGACACAGCTTTCTTCCTGTATTCTCAGATAGACATTAAAATTTCTTCTTTAATTTTTTATCAGTACATCAAAAAGTTGTGTCAAATCAAATAAAATCAACCCAACAAGTATGAATTGTATAACAAATATATTGGTTCTTAACTCTTTTCTTTTCTCTCATAAAATAAATCCTCTGTGTTGACAGATTAGGAACACTCTATAGGCAGATCTTTTTTTTTTTTTTTTTTTTTGATAGAGAAAGAGAGCTTTTGCATAAGTAGGAGAGAAGGAGGAGAGATGGGGGAGGGGCATAGGGGCAGAGAATCTTAAGCAGGCTCCACACCTAGCACAGAACCCAAAGTGGGGCGCAAACTCACAAACCATGAGATAATGACCTGAGCTGACGTTGAGTTAGATGCTTAGTTGACTGAGCCACCCAGACACCCCTCTCTATCTATAGGCAGATCTTAAAGCCACATTCAAGTGCCTTCCTATCCTGTTCTCTCTTGAACATTCTCTTCTTTTCTAAGCCTTCGATATTACCAGCAAGAAGGGAATTACAGTATTCAAACCCCACTAAGTTGAAATTTCTGCCAACAGTAGGCTAGTCCCTAGCCCTCTTCATCTACCTACTCCTCCACCAAGAGAGTGTCAAGTTTTCAGGGAGATAAAATGTAACTCCTGCTAACAAAAAGAATTGAGGTTCCTGATCTAAACAACCAAGAGTAACAAAGCTTCCTTAATAAATTCAAAGCTGTTTACTGGGGCCAAAGATGAGTGAGTCAAGGACAAAGTGAATTTCCATAAACTTCAAGCTGTTAATTGCCTTTAGGTTTATAACACCTTCCTCCCCACAAGTCAGTCAGCATACTTTACTGAGATTAGAACAAAGATTAATGACCTTGTTCTAAAGTGATTCTCTGCTTAGAGGTCTTAAAAGGAATATTTAATCAAAATTTACACCTGCAATCAGGAAAGAGTAATGACCAGACAATGCAGTTTGCCACCTGGGAACCTTCTTTAGGGGAGGTATAAGATGATTGGTGAACATACCCTTTCTGCTACAAATCTCACAGACTGCACACTAGTTCCATATAAATTGTCATTGTACTGGCCAGCTTCTATAAACTTGTGCTCTTGGATATCTTTCTCCATTTGTTCTCTGGAAATGACAAAGTGATAGTCTCTGCCATCCACCTCATAGTCCCGCTTTGGCCTCGTAGTATCTATATAAAACAAAAATAATAAAATTAAGGTAATTTATATTCATAAATGTCCTTTACAGTTATTTTCTTTACCATACCCCCAACACAGATATACAAAAATATGTAATATGACATAGTAACAGGTGCCAGTTAGCCTCTCACTGTAAGCAACTACAAAATTAGACAAAGTATATGGAACAGCCATTGCCAGGCATCAGACAACAGGCAACACAAGGCTGTGATCTTGAGAGAGGAGAAACCCACGAGGGGAACTCTATATTCATTCCACCTCCATTTCCAAGAGGGAGGTCTAGGGCTTATATAGTGCTAGGAGACACCGGAGTTCACTCAGAACTGGGCATTTGGTTGAGTACCTGGAAAGGTCAAAATTTAGAAGGATACTCTAGATTTATTCTAAACCTATCTTCACAAAGTGTGTAACCAAGTCATAACTGAAGAAGCTGATTTTCCAGTAAATTATTATCAGCCAGAACAAAAACAATATTCTATAAAGAAAGATAACCAAATCTGGACTGTCAGTAATGTAGTGTCACAATGTCCAATACACAATTAAAGATTATAGGACACACAAAACAACAACAACAACAACAAAAACAAGAAAGTGTGTCATATAACCAGTAGGGAGAAAAAAATGGATATACAGTAAAAACACATTTAGGGATTTAAAAAGATGTAAAAGGTAAGACTAAAAGTCTTAAGGTAAGACTAAAAGTCATCAACTCTAACCATGGTTAGAGGTGGTTAAACTTCTTGGTAGGAAGAGAAGAGAAAACAATTTATCAGTATAAATAAAAGTTGTTAAAATATTTCCAATCTTTGATTCAGGTACTCTCTTCCTAGGAATCTATCTTAAAAATTATCAAAGATTCAGATATAGATTTATCCATATAGATATTCATTATATTAATTTATAAAATACAAATAATAATTATAACATAATTACAACTAGAGAAAAGTAGAGACATCCCCAAATACTCATAAATGAGGAATGATTAATTATTATATAATAATTTAAAATATTTATATGAAATTTCAAATACTTTAAAAATACTTTTAAGCCAAAAAAAATTGTATACATCCAAAATGTACCCAATCAGAGGAGGAAATGTGTGCATAGAAAGGACTAGGTAAAAATCTATGAAAATATTAACAATGTTGTTATCTCTGGATCCTATGTGAAATTCTGTATATTTTTTATTTTCTTGTTTAACTTTCTTTTTGGCATTTTCCAAGTTTTGTACAATGAACACACATTAGTTATCGTAAAATAGTGCTATTAAAACAAGAGAAAGAGCACAAGGTAGAGGGAAAAGTAGGAATGGTGTTTAAGGACCATCTGGGTTTTTTTCTTTCCAAAGTGGGGAAACACACTGGAGGCTGCTATGAATGGAGTAGGGTTTGTCTGGATCGTTTATGTCTGGACACCGTCTCAAGATATTCTCTGTGGCAGGATCCTTTCCCAGAGTCCTTGCTGGAATAGTTTCATGACATACAGCAATCACCCTAGCTCCCCTCTGTGAACTCACACACATGCAACTCCTGCTATTGTTAGGTATTCTGGGTGACATCTGCAGTGCTGAGGTGTTAGAGACACTTCAAAGCATACAAAAAGCTTAAAAATGTGGAATGAGAAAAAAATATTTGTTGGAATCAGATTTAAGAGCTCAATTACCTAATAAATTGAAATTACTTGGTGGGGGGAGGTTCTGTTTACACACACACACACACACACACACACAGAGAAGGCCTCTACACATATCTATGTGACACAGTGGCAGTAGTGGGTGAATGGGAAGGTGTGGTGCATGGGAGGAAGTAGAGCAGATGGATCCTTAGAGGGCTATAAACAGAGGGACCAGAAGACCTGATGATTGTCCATAAGGACGAGAAAGCAGATTAAAGTCCACAATGGCCTGCAGCATAGATTAAGGTTTTATACACCTTCTTGTCTTCATCCTCTCAATACCTTAGACTGTTATCACACATGTTTTGGGATTGACACATGGCCCTAAGTCATCCTGAGATGATTTTAATATATGACTTTGTTTCTGATCTCTCTTATTCTATGGGAAAAGATGCTTCCATGGCATTTCAATGAATTTATAAGAACATACTGATGACTATCAATAATCTTATGCTATTTTAAATGCTATGGGAGTTATAAAGAAAGTATTTATCTTGCCTCCTAGGGGACCACAGTCAGTTTGGAGAACATATTATGCTCACTAAATAGAGAACAATATATGGCACCGTTGATGAAAAGTGTTAAGCAGAGAAAATTAAGTAAGGTGCTCAGATTAAAAAAAGATGCTCAGATAATAGGTAACTGACAGTATTGCATCAGTGGAGAGACCATCAGAGGAACAGAATTATACCTTATCGTCTCAAAAGGAGTCGAGCTTTTCTTCTAGAAAGATGAGAAATGATACTTACGAGGCACACAGGAGCCAAATTTATCAGGGAATTCAGATATCAAGTCATCATTGATCCGATCCTTCATGGGACCCAGGATAATCACTGGCCGGGTATAGTTTACTGCAAAGAGGAAAGGGAAGAGGCAAATGAGGGGGAAGACTTGGACATGACTGCAAAACTGTTCTGCATGGGTGAGTGCTAAGGCAAAAATGCCAAACAGAACTGGTGAGGGCGTTACTTCATTGGATGAATTGCCCATACAGCCCTGCATGAGAAATTGATGTTCAACATTCAGTATATTGGCTGTGCCTACTTTCTGGAATTTACCAATAGGGAAAAGCAACTGCAGTGTCTGTCAATGAAAAGAAACATCTGGGAGAGTTTTGCTTACTCTCAGGTTTTGCCTTACAATGTCAAAACAACTACTGAATTTAGTCAGTTGAATGGGTGAAAAAAGATTCCAAAGCAGCTGTTTGGCCATTGTTTAGATAATGACTTTAAGAAGCAATTGTTAGTATAATGACACCTTATGTTTTTATAATGTCTTTTCCTCAGCTCCAAATGCTCTCTATTCTCTTCTGGGGTTTTCCTAATTCCTTTGTATCATGACGTTAGAAAGAACTCTAAAGTCCATTTGGTACAACTCCTCCTCGATGCTTGAATCTTCTCAGCAATATGCTTGTCAATAGCCATTAGCCTCCCAGAAAAAGAAATACAGGCTTCTGGAGCAGCCCAGAAGATGGCTTGTATCTTAGGACAGGTCTGCTAGAAAGCCTTTCTCAATTCTAAGTGGACATCAGTCTCCCAGGAGATTTTATCCATTTGTCCTTTAGGTGGGGCTTTTTAGTGATTCGATGGGCTCCTTCCACTTAGGACCACTCATCTGGAAGGTAGCTCCATCCTCGTGGGAGCTGTCACTGCCCATGCTTAGCAGGGAAGTTGTTTATTTGATGATAGAGCCAATGAGAGAGCAGAGACTAGTCTGGGGACAGTGGAGCATTAGGCTGAGTTTATCATCCTTAGTCCTTCACTCTTTGGCTGCTATAATGATGTCACCTGATGTGGCCTGGAAATCAGGAACCAGAGCATGCTGGGAAACTTACTTTCCTGCCTTGTGACAGGCTCATAAGAAAGAATGAAGTCTTCTTGCCCTCCTGAGAAGAGAAGAAAGGAAAATTACAGTGAACTAACAACCAGTCATATACCAAACACCACAGCTACAAGCCCTGCTCTGAAACACAGGAAATAGACACAGTTCAGGGGTCATTTTCCTTGCTCTCTCTCCTTGAGCCATCCCCCCAAATCCCTTCATCATCCTCATAAAACTCTTTAGCACTATTATAGTATCAGGTTATTGATGGTCATAACTCTAAGCAATGACTGGAGGCTAACTACCTACAGTTCAGCAGGGCAGTGACCTATGAGACTGCCTTCTTTCTGATGCTGAGAAGTGGAGTCCCTATTACTTATACTTATAATGAAACCATTCAGTTCTAGGAGAGGTCCATCCAATAGTTTGTTTCCACATTATCAGAATTCCTGGACCTGATATTTCATCTTGTATTTAATTTCCCAAAAAAGCACATTGTTCAAAAGCAAGTGTCTGCTTGGTTCATTTATGTTGCAAAAACTTCATCAGCATATACCATGGGACATGGAAGATTTTACTGTAATGGTAATTCATTAAGAAAATGCTGGATCAGTTCAAGGAGATAAAAAATTGAGGAGGCCTCTAAATCACTGATTAGAATCACTGCTAAATCTAGCCTTAAAACTTTGGAAAGAGAACTAAGGAAGACAACGTAATAAAAGTGTCAGCCCCTCCAATGACATTTACTACAGGCCTTCTGATTCACAGTGAGCCTCAAGTCAACAAATAACTATGGAAAGTTAATTGGTTTTAGGCTATTACTTTTTCAAACATGTGTTTCACCCAGTTGATGAACTGGGCATGAGATTAGCCTGATTCAGCTGTGAACCCAGAAGGGTCTACTCTTTTCTCCTCATTAGGCCCAGTACTGATAGCCTTTTGATACAGAAATAGTTTAGAGCTATTGGAAAGGACTTCCTGTATGCTGTTCTGTAGAGGAGTGTTTTAGGAGGTATTTTTTCCTGAGACCAAAGGGCCATGCATCTCATTGCTTTCTCTTCTCGACCCCCTAGATATACATTCCATCGTCAATATCATGTGCTCCTCCTTCAATAACTACAGAATCAGGAAAAGTGAGTTAATTTCATAAAAGGAATTAATATTTACAAACAGTTTTGATGACAACTAATTTAGGAGGTATTAGGCAATATATGGATAAAGCTGTGAAGCATAGACATCTTCCCTGGAGACTAGGTAGCTGGGATGAGGAAGGGGTTGAGAGTATCTTACTTTTTCAAGTGTGAGAAATGGCACCAGGCCAGAGTCATATCTCTTTTCACCTTCAAGCAAGTTTACCCTGAGAATGGCACTGCTAGACTAAGCTACTTCCTCATGACATGGAGAATGAGTTTTGATGTTCCTTCTCAGTGACATCTACTCATGGCTGCTCCAGGGATGATCAGGGACTTTTCCACACCTGGTCACAGGTTTAGCATGTGAGGAGTCAGAGTCACAATTATTTTTTATTCAGTACAATATGATTCCCTTTTATAAACTAAACAGCTGAAATTTACACAGTCTAGGCCAAAAAATAATGAAAGTGATTGACTTCAGTTGTCTAAAGCCTGAGACAGGTAGAGGTCATAGGAATTCAGAAGGTAACTGTTAAAATGGTTGGGGACAAAGTATAGCTTTGGGGCTAGCAACATGGCAGACTAGTGCTGCAGTGTTAGAATGTAACTTTACGGGGAAATCTTTATGGAATGATTAATATGTGAGAGGAGAATCCTGATCACTGGGCAACAAAGATTTTAAACACCAGGAGATACTTAGCCTCTCTACTACTAGACAAGGAACGACATAAAGGCAAGGACTGGGTTTCATTTACCAATGGTGTCCCAGTGTTCATCATAGAAAAAAATGTCAATGAATTTGCATTCTGATTTTAGTGGTAGGAAATGGGATGAGTAATGAGGCCAAAGATAGGTTTTACTTTATGTTTCTGTCTGGATGCTTTCATTTTGGGAAGTGTGGTTTTCTCGAAATAAATATAACACGTCATGTTCCCATAGGAATCTTTTTCCAATGTCCTTACAGATCATTCTGATGGGACAGTCTAAAGGCAAACCTTAAATAAGATATTTGGTGTCAGGATGTTTAATTTGTGATTCAGAAAACTAGGACAAAGCAACACAGCTTTGATTAACTTTGTTCGAGAGTTCTGTAGTTCTTTTGTTTATCCACTGCTTTCTGGTTTACTTTCTAACTTACAAAATGCATTGGTTCTTGTTCACAGCAGGAAGACTGGTGGTAGCATCCTTTTGTCAGGGTCCATCCCACTTCCAAAGACCCTGTACCAATCAAGTACTATGTTAGGAAGCCTGCAGGGAAGCTGTCATGGATGGGATTACATAATAGCTGTGATTACAGCACCTCAAGCCAATTTTTACTTTCATGTGTGGGAAAGAAAAGGTCTACAGGGAATGTGAAGGAGACTAAGAGAAGGGGGGAAAAGAGTCACAGTAATAAAGGAAAGACAATTCACATCTGTATGGCCATAAAGGGCTTTCACACCCATTGTTTTCTATTTTTCACAGCCATTTCTGTTGAGGTCGGTGTTCTAATGAACCCCATTTTACAGATGAAGAAGCTGAGGCTTGGAGATGTTAATGGGGCTTGTTTCCTCAGTTATTAAGTAGTGGAGTTAAGATTTAAAACCACACCTTTTTTGACTACTCAAAGGGATGTAGAATTTTCTGTTGGGATGGGGATAAAAGGGACACCTTACCAATGAACAAAGAATGGGTGGCAAACTTAGGAGCTGAACCCAGGTCAGAGTTACTGGGAGGCCATACGGTGCTCCACCTATAAACACCGTTTTTTTTTTGTTAATGCTGCTGTGTGTCGTCTCTGTACAATAGTCATTCTTAGTAGTTTTTCTATTTTTTTCTCAGGAGGTGTTGGCACTTAGAAATAACAGCTAACAAAAAGGTACAAACTATTAGTTGGTCTTGTTTTGGCAAGTGCATGGCTGAAAGTGGGAGAGCAGCACAGTGCTGTGTGCAGAGAGCTGCAACTGTCAGGGAGTCAGCAGAGGCCTCTGTTAGTCTCCGTGAGACCTTTGTGTTTAAACTGGAAGCAAGTCACAACTAGAGGGACTCAGAGTAAGACCTTCAGATGTACTCATGATCTAGAAAAGCAAGTTGGTGTTTGTTAGGAGTTTTTAGAAACTAGAAAAGACAGAGGAGGGAAGGGAAGACCAGGGGCAGTACACTTAATGTTCTAAATTTAGTGTGTAGCACCTGCATTTGATGATTATTAAAAATAAATTAGGTTCTTAGAGGTATGGAACATCAGTGCTAAGAAAGGGTTTGGAGCTCATGTGATTCATAGATGGCAAGTATGGAGCACACGCTGTCACTCCCCCATTTCGTGCCCTTGATAAGCATCACAGATTGATCTTTATCCCCATTACTGCTGGGCTTCAACTTGGCCTCATTACTTTTCAATACAATTCTTCTGGTGGCTGTTACCCATGGGTCAGCATTGGGATCTTGGTTAAAATCTGCCTGCCATCTCTGTTGTAACTCAGGCTACTCAATTTATATAAGAGAGAACTGAGGTTCAAAGATGATGGGTGATTTCTTCAAGGTCACATAGTGAATTGGTGGTTCAGTGTCTCCATAGGAGTTCAGAAGATTAAATCAGTTAATGTACACAGAAAGCCAGGCTTAGTGCACAGTTAATGCTACATAAATGTTTCTGCTTGTATTAATTCAGTAGCCGGTATGGAATAGTTGAAATGTACTGCATAAAACATAAAGAGGCTTGGATTACAAACTATATGGCAGAGTGACAATGTATGGAATTCAGAAGTAAAATCTCTTGCAGGTCTTATAATGCCACTATATTATGCAGCCTCTTGAAGCTTTAGCTTCCTCATCTGTAAAATGGAATGTTAATATAAGACATATCTCACTGTTTTATTGCAGAAATCAAGTAAGAAAATATATAATGAAAAATTGCTTTACAAAGTCCAAACAACTAGAGGATTTATAAGGGCAATCCTTGAGCAGAGTGGAGAAAGGAGAAGAATATGGGCTTTTTTTGATGGATTCCAGTGGAAAAGTTTTGGGTCTCCTCATATCAGCACTCAGTTACATTCAGATCATTTTGAAAATCCTACTTAACTGATGAACACCAATAGAATAGAAAGATAATCATCAGTTACCCTCTACCAGTGATGACATAAAGAACTTTATGAGCTTTGGGGAAGGCAGGTCTCAGCTGTAGAGACTTGCAGTCTTCATTATGCCTACATGGATGGTCTTTATTGCATCCTAATATAAGGACGTTTGAAAGCTAAGATACAAAAACCACCACAGATACAAGCCTTCACTGTACTACTCTGTTGACAGAGAGAAATCTGGAATTAGTCCTTAATTAAGAGAGTTTTGAGGGGGTATTTTGCAGAATTACACAAGGTGTGCTGTAGTTAACTGGATTATAGCTAGTGCTAGTACAGTTGGGCTTTGAAAAATTCTTTTTTTATAATGCTTGAGATGGTGCAGGAAATGTCTGAGCTGTTTATTAGAAATTGAGGTTTGTGTAAGTGTGTGTGCATGTGTGTATATCTCAGGAAATACATGTGGCTTCACTTAAGGTTGTCACAACATGAGTCCCGGATGCAGTGTGAATGGTACCTCTGGGGCTCTGAGACATCCTGGTCTGGGACTTTTTTTTTGACCACTGACCTTTTAAAGCCACTGTGTCCCAGAGTGGACACAGAATGGTTCTAAGAGTAAAAAAATAATACCTGGACAACAGTGAACGAGGGTCTTTATAGTATTTGTCTATACTACTGTTCATAAACATAAAAGTCATAATTACAGCAAAACCCAGGAATTCAATACAAAAATGCAGTTATTTTGATTTCAAAATGGCAATTTTCTGAAAACAATGTCTGTTCCAACCATGGCATGTTGCAAGTCTCCATGCCTTCTTTCCTGCCACTGCCCTACCTGGAAATTTCTTCCTCAACTTGTCTAGCTGGCAAGCACCTCATCTTTCCAAAACTCAGCTCAAAGGTCACTTCCTTTGAAATCATCTCTGAAGTCTCTCCTATTCTTCAGCAAGACTTTTACCCTAGAAACTGCTGCACTTTGTGTGTTTTGTTGTTGTTTGAGTGCTGAGTTCTAGAGTTGGTTGAGATTCATACTGGCTCTCATGGTGCCTGTGAAGAGAGCATGGCATGGTAGATGTTGACTGAATAAATGAATAATCCTCCATAATTCCTCATATTTCCATCCTGGGGAAAGATGGAAATTTTTCCTCTGAGCTACAACAAAGGCTGTTCTTACTTTTATTCATTTGTGAAGAAAGCAATCTGAGTGGCTGAACTGTAACCTCAGATGAGACCCAGGCCAATATAGATTATTGGACTCTACATTTGCTCTCCTAATGTCATAGAGTCCAGCTCCAATTCTTCTCTCTTCTCATAGATAATTCAAGCTGCTGCAAGTGCTTATTTTATTCACCCAGTAAATATTTATGTGCACCTACTATTTGATAATGAAGACTTATTGACATCATCTTAGAGCATCACCCCCAAAAACTTAAGCAGCTGAAAGCATTGGGCCAATTTTTCTAACTTAATTATTCTGGGAAGAATATTCCTACCCCTGAAAGAGAAAACAGGGGCCTCTAAAATACTCTAAGAAGGATTTACAAAGAAAAGCATAGTTCTTATATCTACTTTCTGTAAAGAGAATTGAAAGGAGAAGGTATGATGTTTCCCCTTTCTATACCTGTGTCTGCAGGATGGAAGCACAACACTCAGAACGGAATATCAGAGAAACTAGGGCCATTGGTCCTGTGAAACCCTACACACAAGTTATATTTTTCCTTATACTAAATTGAGGGTACCTCATGTGTCAGGAAGGCAATTTTTGGTCACTTTTTCTTGGCCTGGTTTCTCTTTGTTTTAAAATTCAATGAAGGGAAGGGGGAGGCAAGTGTTTTGCCAATTTGGGAAAATCATAAAATTTTAAGAGTGGGAAGAAGGGAAAAACATTAAGGCTCATGTTGGGAACAAGAACCCTTTGATACCTTTCACCAATAAGACTTGCCATTCTGTTGTGGAAGAAAATTAGGTGGTTCTAATATTATCTGATTGATCAAAGGTATCTGTTTTCATTTCATCTTCCTCCTCTGGTCCCTCCCTCCATCTGGCACTTTTCTTCTTTTGTGCTTTTTTCTATTTGTTACCAATCTGATTCTATGAAGTCTTTCTCAAAATCCACATTGAATCTGTCACATTCCAAGAATACCAGTGGGTACTCCACCACAAAAAAGGCATGGTTTTATAACGTAACCATGCTGTAATGGAAGGAAAAAAATAAAGAGTGTTTTAATTTTAATTAATACACGATTCAAAAGGGAAAAAAACCCAACCAATTTCTCTCTTGGTATCTGTGGATCATTTGTATTGGGCCTGCAGTTTTCTAATATCCTCAGTAATTGCTTTTAAGTAAACCCATTTTATGAAGGAGGGCAAATAAATATTATAGAAGTTGTGAGGATCCCAGTAGTAATATGTACCTACGTTGGTCACCAAAAACCAGTAAGAGGTGGTAAGAAACCACAAGAATGCATCACAGGGATTGCTTGGTGTTTGGTGAAAATTTTTATACACTAAGCAAATGGCTTGAGGTGACCCAAAAAAGACCAGAGATAATTTTTGTCACCTACCTTTTCAGAAAGTTAAGCTTTCTGATCCAAGATTTGTTAACTTAAAAAAAAAAAAGTGAGTTCCTTCAACATTAGAGGATGAAACTTTTTCATCACTTCCCAACCATCAAAAAAAATAAAGTTAGATATATCACAGTATCTACCTTAAAATATTAATCAAGGAGAGAAGAGATATAAAAGTTCACACTCAATTTAAAAGGAACACTGTAATTTCTCAAGCTTTCTCTCGCAAAGGGGAGCCAGGAACAGAAAGTAAAGGCAAAATGAGAAGGGAAATCAAACTTTTCATCCCTCCTGCAGGGAGTTTTAATTATGTTAGGGGGCAGAATGTCAAAGTCCACCAGGTTGAACTTTCCCATCTTCTCTGGGAGAAGTGCATCAGCAGGCCGCAGCCAACAGAGGCTGGAATTGTTTACTAGCAAGACTGCTACTGCCTGCACAGATCACAAAAGAGTCCACAGATGGCCCTAGTGTCTTTTGTATCTTTCCACATCAAACGACGATTTCATTTCAAGCCATTTGCTTTGGATGAGGATGATAAAGGGCAGCAATTGGAACACAACAACAGCAAAAATCTGAAGTGACCACCACAGGCAATGGAGCAATTGCAAAGGAAAGAACCACAAACCAAAGCAATAACTTACGGTAGCTACTTTCGCTATCGCTGGCATTAGAAGAAACATGTTCTGCAAGAACAGCACAGCAAATTAAAGAAATACCAAGCATTGGAGAGCAGCCAGAACGCGAAGGAATACATTCATGCATGGCTACTACAAGTGTAAGCAGAAGGCAAGGGAAAGGCTGCAGAAGAGACGGCATTAAGAAAACTCCATAAGATACAAAAGATGAAAACTTTATCTCCATTTTACAGGAAGCTGCTACTTGATTGCTGGGGCTTCTTTTTAGTAAACAGGAAAGCACCTTTAATCACAAAAAATGTATAATGTCCATCTAAGCACTTTTCTTTTTTTAAATACTTTAACCCCATTCATACGGGACTGATTTTCCAGTTTCATGTTACAAAGGTCAATGTGTCTCAGCTGGACCGTTTCCTGACTCTAAGTTCAGAAGCTTCTGGTGTGTAGACATTGTTTTCTTACAAGCTTTTTGTTTCTCTATTTTAGCCTTTAGGTATTTTGCTGGAATATTGCATTTCACATTGCCAGTTGATCCCTTGAAATTTATTTCTACATAGATGCTTCCGAAACTAATTCTCAGGATGAAAAGGGACTATTGAAGACTTTTCCTGCTTCAGTGAGTGAGGAGAAAATCTTGGAGGAAGAAATGAGTCACTGAAAAATGATTTATGAATCAGCTTAATATCTTCTTGATTTTATTTTTAAGATTCTTGCTTGGATAGCTATTAGGTTCTGGAGGAATGAAACAGGCAGGGGATAAATGGTCTGATACCAAACACAGTTCTTGGCATGAAATATGCTTTTAGTTCATGTTAAATAACTTGCTTGTACAGTGATATGTCAAATTTTTTTTTCATGAAAACACAGTTTAGCTGATGTAACAGAGATCTATGTGCCATATTTAGAGACTTTATGTCCCCAAATCATTTTATTTGCACTCTGTATTAAGTTATAGAAGATAAATTCATTAACTTATCAAATTCTTTGTATATCAGGTTAATTAAATGAGGAATACGTGACTGACTTCTGATGCTCATCAGCAATAAACTCAGGCTTTTAAAAAGTGGCAACTGTTGTACATTTTTTCAAAAAGGAAAAGAATATATAACATTATTCTCTAACAGTAAAAAAGTGCTTTAAAACGTATTTGTACGTTCTCATGAATTGAATGGATTTTTTTTGTAGCTTTATTGAGGTGTAATTGACAAATAAATTGTAATAAAAGTATACAATGTGATAATGGGATATGTGTATATATTGTGAAAGGATTCTCAAAATTAAGTTAATTAATACATCCTAGAAGGATTAGTTTTAGAGAATGAAACCAAGGAAAACCAAAACATGAGTTAAAATCACAAAATCACATGAATTATTTCTCTTTGTGTTGGTGCACGTATGACCAGGACTACACTGCTAATTTAGGCACACATTTTACAAGTGCAAAGGGGCACCAGGGAAAGAAATGTGAATTTGTTTTCTGTTATTGAAAAAAGTCAAGGTACACACCCAACAATGGTGTATCTTCATGTACATGATTATCTCAAGTACCTTGAATTGGGGATGACAGGGTTTTTAGTCTTTTTTTTTTTTTTTACTTTAACTAAGAATGAAGCTACGCTATTCAGTGTTTTGCTTAGCCAATCTCTCTTATTATCAAGATATTGTATAACAGAATTTTTCCACTTTGTATGTAAAGAGAAATTGAAAATATGTTCAAGCTAAAGTGCAAATTATGGCTAATAATAGCGTTAACTGGCAAATAAATTTAGTGAAATCTGTTCAATTTTTAAAAAGTAAACAAACATTTGCACATTCTGGATTTAAAAGGTCATCACTCAAATTTTTGACATTCTAATAACAGCTACTTTTTAGTGATGTTCATTTATTAACAATATATCAAAATGCTTCCCCTCCCCCCACCGACCCCAGTTGAAAATCTAGAAACTGGTGGTACTTGATGCTGTCCAGGTAATGTTGAAATCAATACCTGAACTTTAGCCACTAATTCAAGAAAAATTTTATGACATACTCCATATAGAGACTCACAGATAAAGTTTTCATCTTTCAAAAAGATCAGTAGTTACTCTTGATCAGATTTTGTTTTCTACATATATATCTAAAAAAAGAGTCCAAATTAACAATCTGAAGGATGAAGCATATCATTACACAGGGTTATAGAAACAGCTCTTGAAAACAAAGTCCAGCTCAATGCTATTTTGTTTAATACAAATGAAATGAACAGCTTCTAAGAATATTGCCCATAGCTGTTAAATTAAAACAAAACGAAATCAACCAAAAAAATGAACATGTGATACAGCTGCAAAAGACACAATACTGTTCTTATTTCATTGGTGCCTATACAATGGTGTTAGTATTACAGAGAGAAAAATTATAGCATAGTAGATTAACACAGGATTATTATTTTTTACTGCTCAGTGCAATGAGACACAGACTAAGGCATTAATAACTAGAAAATTTAAAGGTTTAATATACTTTATTTTGCACTCTATACTATAGAATGAAGACCTGATGATGTAATACAGCTAATAAATGACTGATAGAAAAACATATTAATACATATCTAAAATTTTATCATACAAACGTGCCAAGCAGGATCACTGCAAGTCGGGGAAAAAAATCAACCGTAGTTAATAACAAAGAATTACCCATGGAAGATCAAATAGCTTAATGTTTATTTTTTGAGAATGCATGTTCCTTTTGACAATAAAATAGCTCTTTTACTAATAGCAAAGTACACCCCAATTATGGAAGTTGGCAAGGTCATTAAATATTTCTGGGTAAAAAGGCAGAAGAAAGGACATAAAGTACATTTCTGCTTTCTTGTTCTAAACATTTAGCTCGCCCTTTCTTTCAACATGGCTTCTTGCTCTCTGGGAGGTGTTAGGCGGTAGAGCAAGGGATGCCATGTTGGCATCAGGACCATGTTGGCCACATCACACGGTCAGAAAGGGAAGGTGTGAACTGCAACAGAAGTTACAGTGCCTGACACACTTTGCTTTTCAATGCTGACATGCAGAACAAAACGGTTGAAATTACTCTGGAGGAGCATTCACAGCTAGGTAACATAAAACTCGTATCTTGTGCATGCTAGGAGTGAAAGGCCCTCAAGAAAAGGAACAAAAGCCAAACTCAAAAGGAAAGGAAAAGAAAAGAAAAGTTACAGTGACCATTCCTGGGAACTTACTCAGAGTCTTTGTTCCATAACCGTCGTCACCTAATCCGGGGATGTCCTGCATGGAAGTCCCCAGAGAGAGCAATGAGAGAGGAAGAACAGCCACGGAAGAGGAAGGAAGAAGTCAGTGGAGTTGAAATGGATACTACCATGACAGACCATGTTGCCTAAGCAATCTGGATCCCACTCTCTCTTCTTTTGAAACGACTTTCACCCCAAACTCCCCGGGCTGAGACTCAAAGATTTGTAAAGCAACTCAAAAGATTGTTAGTTAAAAAAAAAGATCAGAAGACTGTTATAAAAAAGAGGAAGATTCGCCAAAGGCCATTTTTGCCCACTGTTCATGTTGCCACAGAAATGTGCCACTTAGAGCAATGGTCCACTCCAAGTTTCAAAACAAATTCTTAGATTTAGTATCCACCAGGACAAGCCCGCTGCTCAGTAAGTGTTTAACACTGGCTGGAAGAGTGTAAACATGGTGCTAGCAATCAGTAGAGAGAATTTAATCACTCCCAATGAGCTAGAATTCCAAAACATACATGTGGCAATGGAATCTGGTATTTCTGTTCAGAAAAGAATTCGTCTCAAGCCCTCAAGAGCTGTATGATAGAAGAGACAAACCCAGCCCTGGTCACAGAAAAATTCTGGTTGGAAGCAAAGTCCAAGCTTCCTGAAGTCCCTCTCCCATGCATTCTGCAAAGAAGAGCCACATCAAGGGAAGGATCCAGACTGCAGCCAAACACTGGTCACAGTAGTAAGCCCTGACCTGCCTGCCTGCCGTGTTTGTTTGCCTAGGCGTGTGGCGTGGGGGGAGCCTACATCATGCGTGTTGCCCGTGAAGAATATTTTTCTCTTGTGTTGCATGTGACATTCTCTTCGAGAATCTACTTACGTTCAGGATCACTGGTTTCCTGCTCACTCTGCTCCTTGTTCTTGTAGAATGGGAATTTTCGTGAAAAGATGAAGCTCTTTTTACGCTTGTCATTGAATGACTGTGAAGGAGAAAAGGCATGGGGCAAAAACAGGGGACGTCTAATTGTTGTCACACTCATGCTGACAAAACAACTAGTTTGTAAAAGCAGAGAGAGCTGTAGTGACGCAAGGGGATAGTCTAAAGAGGTGTCAGAGGGTCCTTAACAGTAGATTTTATTTTCAAGGAGTGTAAATTCTGAATGATGACACTTTGGAAAAACTGCCTCCTAATGAAAAGACTGGTTGCAGGTAAATGATGATGGAGGAAAAGAGCCTTAAATTGGAAGCAGAAGACCAGGAGCCTCTGTCCTGGCTCTGCAGTGGGCTAGCCCATCACCTTAGATGGGTAACTGAATCTCTCTAGACCTCAAAATCTTCTTCATCTGTATAATGAGGATAATGATAGCAGCTCTTAGGATGTGAGACTTAAGTAATGCAGGAGAAACAAAAGTGCTATACAAATGAGATCTTTATCGTCATCATTACTATCAGGGAGAAAAGACTTTCTTAGAGATACTAGACACATCAGTGCCTGGACATCATTTCTAATAAGTTGCATTTGAGTTACTTCAGCTTGGACTTAATTGAAAACACACAGACAAGTGTGTGGATTTATGATATATGACAAATATAGTGTTACACATAGATATATGATAATTATTCTTTCAAAAGAGATTTTAAAGACATACGAGCCCCACGCCCTCATTTTGTAGACAGGGGGCTAGAGGCAACAGCAAAGCTGAGTCCCTTGCTGATATCACAGAGCTAGTTGGTGACAGCTAGGACACTGTCAACTAAAATCCGATATTGGAAAATAGTAACTTGATATTCACTCAGGCGAGGGAGAAATCATGGTTATTCATCTACATTCTGACATGATAAAAAATACTTTAAGAAGGACCCTTCTTAAAAATGTAAAATGAGGCTGAATTAAAAGTAATACAGATATACATAATAAAATAAATTTGAAGTTATTCATTTGCTTGCCTAGAAAACTCTTTAAGAAAATTTCATTTATTCCCACTCTTGCTGTTATGTAGAAGCTTTGTGGGGTTCTTCTTTGGGACATGTGTTCACCATCATTTTTACAAGCTGTAGGTGATGCAGGTCTTTGTAATTTCATGTTCACATATCATTTAAAAAAAGTGTTTCACCAGCTTGATTATCATCCTTATTTGACTGGCTTTGTGAGTCACTCTCCAAAGAGGGAGACTTGTTACCATGTAGGTATTAAAAGGAATGCGCCAAAGACTACGAAGGTAATCTGGCAAGGGGTATTCTAAAATAGTTTTAGCAATGGCAGCTGGTAGTAATAAATGTAGGGACAACATGGTGACTACTTGGAAGAAAAAGTACGTGTTTGGATGTATGTATTTTGGCCCATTGGTGGGAATTAGTTGCATGCCCTATTGATCTGAAGCTTGACTAAGTAGTGTAAATAACTCATCTTCTTTGTATACTCATGCGCTCTCAAATATCCATTTTGGTAGTCATGTTTACTTAGGAAACATTAAAGTGCTAAAATTTTGGTGCTGTCATTCAGGAACTTGTTACTTTTTTGGGTGCTGGGAACTTCACCAAAATCAGTGGAGCTTAATTTTATGTTCCATTAAGAAAGCTTTAAGGAAAAACAATAAATCAAATACTTAAGAATTTTTGAAACTAGGGAACATATTTTATACTTATTATGTCAAGTATTAGAAATACATTCTCAGGATAGAAAGAAGTATTGCTTCAGAATTTATTACTCTGTTGACAGCACTTAGGTTCCATATAGTTTTGCCATAATTTGTGTCCAAAGGATTTGTGTCCGAAGACAAGGCTGGGAACTCCCCCCAGATTTTCCCAGCTAAAAAATGGCAAGTCCTTAAAGGAACATTAAACATTCTTGCATCACTCCAGTTTCATGCCACTTTTACATTTCAAGCATATTTAAACTTCAGTAACTGAAAATAAAAGAAAAAAATTATGTAAGAATTAATGACATGTGATATCGCAAGATATGTTAGACATTTAACTTCAACATCATGGATGGCTTGTCATGCAAAAAAAAAATATTTTACAGACTTTCATGCAAATACGAAACAATGCCCAAAGAAGTAAAGCCTGGGGCTAAAATGTAGACACAGATGGACAGTGTGGAGGCGTTTGAGGGCCAAAATGGGGCCACATGCAAACCACATCATTTAGCTTGTCTCATGGGGTCAAAGGAAATGAAAATGTGTTGTCTGTGATTAATTCTTTTCTCTTTTCAAAGCAAGGACTGTAATGTGTTAACATTTCCCAAGTATGAAAATGTTGTATATCATGAGTCACCTGATTGGGATATAATAATATTTAGCACCACATCTTAAAAGAACAGAAAAAACATAATAATTCCTCAAAATTAAATTATCTAATGCATTAGTCTTATTACCCACAGTCATTTTGTGTTAGAATTAAAGAGAAGGTAATAGAGTCATCGGTGGTTAAACCGACTTACATTTACGGATACAAAACCAAATCACAATTTCCATTCACACTCATAGACTTAAAAGTCACACATTTAGGGTCTTAGTTAAACATTTCAAATCCAAGAGGTTATATATGTGGTTTATAATGCTCTAACACTAGTCTTTATTTTTTATTAGACATGTATAATACCATTATATAAACTTTTGTTTCTGTTAATTTTTTTTAACTTAAAAAAGGAAATTCTGTTACATGATTGTTAAGTGAGAATAATAAATTAGCACTTTTACTATTTATAGAACACATGGCTCTAAAGCAGCTGAAGGCTGGTTTGCATCTCTGTATATCATAGTTGGTCAATTTTTTTCTCTACATTGCAGTATCTTCAATCTCGATCTAATGCTTTCATGGCAGGAAACTTCTTTGAACAGAGACTTTGAAAATACCAATCACGTGTGTAAAGTGGCAAGTTGGCATATCTAAGAATTCCATTTTAGAATTTGACCTGTGAAGTATTGAGTTCTTATGAACAAAAGTGATACAACAACAACTACAATTTATGGAGCACTTATTATGCTCCAGGGTTGTTCTAAAAGCTCTGCATGTGCTAATCTCCACACTAACTTCATGAGGTTGGTATCATCATTATTCTCATGTTGCAGAGGAGGAAAATGAAGTTTGCAAATCTTCTGTTACTTGTCCAGAGTCGCATAGTCAATGAGAGGTAAAGTCAGGATTTGAATTTGCAAATATTACTGATTTCCAAAATTGCTGTTCTTATGAGCCAGAAAACCTTCTGTAAATCAAGCCTGTTTCAAATTGATATTTAAAATTATTACCATTTGACTCTCATAAGACTATAATTTGTCATCATTCCTACAGGTTCATTGCTTGGCAGTTATTTATTTAAGCCATCAGGTGCTATTGGATCCAACAATAGTTTCGTGGGTTATTCTGTTACAGTTTTTTTTTTGGATACCCATTCATGTTTTGGAGGACTCTACGCTATTGTTCTTGTTCTTATGATAATGTAAAAAAATGAAATAAAAAAAGAATTTCAGTGGGACAAGCTATGAATGGCAATTTAAAAGTTGATTGTCCATAACAGGCAAATCTATAGAGACAAAGTAGATTAGTGGTTGGTTAGGGTTGGGGATGGGGTATACAGAGAGTGGGTAGTGAAAGCTGATGAATATGGTGTTAGTTTTAGGGGAGATGCAATGTTCTAAAATTAGATTGTGGTGATGGTTGCATAACCCTATGAATCTACTAAAAAACATTGAATTGTACATTTTAAGTGGGTGAATTGTATACTATGTGAATTATATCTCAATAAAGCCTTTAGAAAAAAGGAACCTCTCCCCAACCCCTACATCATGGAATGGGAGGAAACAAACACAGCATGTTTGAAATTTTATTTGGAGTGAATATTTCTTATCTTGAATTGAATGAGAGGAAAACACACTCCCCCAACCCTTGCAATCAATCTGATACACATGCCTTGTTTATCTGATTCTGCTCTTCCTCTGTTAAATGAATACCTTTCATGTTGTGACAGACATTAGAGCAGCCATACAAGGAGTCAGCATATTATCACTGTCACTTAAATATCTCTAAGTTGTTAGGTCAAGTGGTATGAAACTGCCCAGCATGACCCTAAGTTGTAATGGCATTGCTGAAAGAAAGAAAGGAAAAAAAACCCAAAAAACTCAAATTGCTCCTTCTTCCACTTGAATCCCATGTTCTTACAGACACATGAGTGAATTGATATATTTTTTATTCTTTTCATCCAGAAAACTTTAAAACTAGGGGCATGTTTCAGTTTCTCTTCTCATCTTCCTGTTCTAATTTTTCAAATATCAAATGTTTCCTAGCTCTAAAATGTTGCCTTTGTGATATGAATGTTCCCCAGGAAGAATTTAGATTTAAATTTATACGGAGCCCAGATACACACTTTTTGTGGCCTCCTTATCTTTTATAAATGCTTCTTTCCTCTTAATTCATTCTTGTCTTCCCTCCTCTAAGATAACTGTATTCCCTTTGGAAAACTGTTACTATAAATTTGGGCAATCATTTTGTATTACATATATATCCTGGTTTTGTACAGAAACGAGAACTGTATATAACAAAAGAGGCTCAAGAATGAGTAAGAATGAAACAAATAGGCTGTTAAAGGAAAGCCAAGAGTTGGCTTTAGATACAGCTGTTCCCAGAAATGTGTCTATATGGATGTACGCATACATATGTGTGTCTATAATATTGTCCAATTCAAAAAGGGTTCCATTTTCAATCCTAATAAATTAATGGATCTAGGCATTGAGCATCAATAGCTGGTAACATCACACATGTAAATAAAAGACAACCAGATGATATATGCTTCCTGAAGGGAGAACAAAATACTACTACAGAGTAGTTTTATAAACCTCTATTCTCAGAAGAAAAGAAACCAAAACAAAACCCTTCTCTCCCCAGTGAATCTGAATATAATTCAACCTTTCATCCAACTGCCAGTTTCTAGAAATAAAGAGACAGAGAAACGTGATAGATTATGCTATCAGGAAAATCTGGAACAAATTCTATAAAACAAATGGCCTGGTTTCTTAAACACAAAAATTGAAAGAAAACGAAAAATAATGGAAGGAAAACATATAAATCAGAAGAGACTTAGGATGGATCAACTACAATAGATTTCATTCTGGCTTAAACAAACACATTTTAAAACAAAACAAAACAAAACAAAACAACAAAACAAAACAAAACAACAAAAAAGCAATTATTGTATTTATGAGTCAATTTGAGACCTGAAAAAAGACAGGATATTTGTTAATTCAGTAATGGGTAAATTTTATGTGTGATAATGGCATTGTGGTCATGCCATATTGATATATTTACAGTTGAAATGATTTGACACACTGCATTTGCTTCAGAAAATATGAGAGGACCATAATATTGTGAGTACCCTCATAATATATTCTAAAGATAGAATTAAGAGTGAGCTACAACTGTAGGATGGAGGAAGGAGAGGAAGAATCATATGATGGTGAATAGTAATTAAAGGCATCCAATATGAACTTATGATTTTCCAAAAAAACGTTATTTCCTCTCTTTGTCCACAAAAGGAGCCTAGATGTAATGATACTCTAGGAGCAAAAAGCACACTTGGTCCTCAGATTTTGATTCCTAAATAAGGAAGTTTTTGTTTCCCCAAAAAAGGAACTAATTTTTTTTTTTGAAGAAATGGTTTATTCCATCAGCAGGGAAAGCATAAGGTGAGTCTGAAACACTTTGTTGGACTAGAAAGTAAGAAGTCCTAACATAAACACAAAATCAATACTAAGTTTAAAAAACCTAAAACTAATGATGCCATGTCAAAAGGACACCTAAGTCAGTTTAAAAGGATCACACCAGTGAAATCTAGACAATTTAAATATTAAAATGAATAGTAACAGTAATGGAGTACTACACATTGAATTAAAAAGAAATTCATGAGTCCAGGCAAATTACCAAAAATATCTAAATTAACTAATCCAAAATGAGAAGGAAGAGAAAGTTCTTTGTTATAGTAGAATAGAATGACAGCTATAGAAGGAATGGTAAAGTCAGAAAATCACCATTTTTCAGCTACTGTAATAATTGATTCAGGCAAGAATCATCCATGGTTGACTATTAATTGAAAATTTTTTGAGGAACATGATAATTATCTTCTCACAGGTATTTAATTATGAAAGAGGTGAGTAAAGGTGCCTTTCTAGTAGAGTTATCTGGCAGATATCACCTTAACCAAGTGATCAAACTTAGTATCACCAAAAAGTGAGATAACCTGACACCATGTGCCTCCTGATGGAAAGCACTGAGATGTATACAATATCACTGATGTAGCATTCCTGCCAATAATGCATTAGAGGGAACTAACCATGAAGAAATAATCCAAAAAATTAAAATTAAGAGACATCCTCTTAAAATGCTAGTATCTTGAAAAACATGTAGAGCTAAGGAACCATTCTAGATTAAAGGACATTAACGAAGTGTGGCCCTGGATTAAATTCTGGATCATAACAATAACTAAAATGATTGTAATTTTTCAAATATACATGAGAATGTATAAAACAAGACTGTTCATGGTTTGTTAATTGTTGAAGGTGAGTAATAGGTACAAGAGATTCATAATTATATTCTTCCTATGTATTTATATGGAATAATGAACTTTGATTCATAACTTATGCCACACACAAAAATTCTCTAGAGATGAATTGCAGACCCAATTCTAAAATCTTAAATTATAAAATTTTTAGAAGAAAATATAGAACATATTTGTAATTTGAGATAGGCAAAAATCCCTTGGATATAACATAAAAGCACAAATGATAACAAAAAAACGATAAATTAGATTTCATCATAGTTAACAACTTCTGCTATTCAAAAGAGGTCATTAAGAAAGTGAAAAGACAATCCACAAATGGGGAAAAAATATTTACAATACATATACCCGACAAAGGATTTTTATTCTGAATATTTAAAAACTCCTACAACTGAACAATAAAAAGAAAAAAACATCCAATAGAAAATGGGCAAAAGACTTGATAGGATACTTAACATAAGGTATACAACTGGTCAAAAACATATGAAAAACATCCTTAGTCATCAGAGCAAAGCAAATTAAAGCCAAAGCAAGATACCACCTCATACCCACTAGAGTGGATAATATTAAAAAGACTAACCATATTAAGTGTTGGTAAGGATGTGAAGCAAGTAGAACTCTCTTAAAAATTGTTGGTGGGAATGTAAAATGGTATAGTCACTTTGGAAAATAGTTTGGCAGTTTCTTATAAAGTTAGTCATATAGCTAACCTATGATTCAGAAATTAACCCATAGATATTTACTCAAGAGAAAAACATATGTCCACAAAAGGCATGTACAAGAATATTTATATTGACCCCAAACAAGAAACAACCCTAATATCCACCAACAGGGGAAGTCATAAACTGTGGTATACTCATACACATAATATATTGTTATTGCTACAAAACAATAAAGAAGATTGAACTACTTCACCAATAAAAAGCAACAACATCGATGAATCTCAAAAGCATTATGCTGAGTGATAGAAGGCAGACACAAAAGAGTACTTATGTATGACTTCATTGATAAGAAGTTCCAGAACAGGCAAACTATGACGATAGAATTCGAGTCAGTGGTTGTGGAAGTATGAACTATGTCTTTATCCATCTATCTTTATCATGGTTAGAACCAGAACCACGACACTTACCCAAAATATATTTTTAACCTAGGCTACTCTCTTAAATATATAGAGATATATCAACTATCTCTTGACCCAAGTGGTAGTTATGGGGACACTTTCCCCTTTACCCTTCTCATGAATAACTGGTCACAGTGAATGCCACTCTGATCTTAGAACACATACCGTATCATTTTTGTTTCTGTATCTCCAGGATCTAGCTCATAGTAGGTACCCAATAAATATTCATCAAATGAATGTATGAACCAAAGTTTTGAGTGATGACTCCCTTTGGTAATATGGGGAGAAACTTCTGGCAAAAAAAGGAGAGGGAGGAGAAGGAGGAGGAGGAGCAGGAGGAACAACAAATATCTGGAAAAAGGGGGGGGGGAGAAATAATGGAAGGATAAGGCCATAGTCAAATGAATGATATTTGAATTTTTTGCATTTCTCTGCAGTTATTATCTCTTAGAATTTGTTTTTCTCATGAATTTCATCACATAATTCTATGCTCTATAACCTGATTTACTTTTATTTGCTGTTTATTACTAGTAATAAAAATGTGGTGGCTCAGCTATTCATATGTTTGCATTTTTGCATAGTATTACATTTTTAGCTCTATGGTCCATAATTGAATAAATAGAAATTTTAAAGGATTTTAGTAGTATTAATACCTTCAATAAAATTTACCATTTGATTTTTCTTTTCTAACTTTTCCCCTTAAGTTTTATTCCTTTTCCTAACTAATAGGCTAGTTTGTTAAAAATACTTTTTCTACCAACAAATTAAGTATGTCTCCTTTAGAAAAATTTAAAAGGAAATAGAGAGAAAAAGTTACTTGTCATCTCATTATGAGAAACAAATCACTTTTAACATTATTGTTTCTTTGTTTTTGAAGAAATTATTCTGCTTAACTTTAGTTGTATGATATGGTCTACAGAATTTTAAATTGATTTGTTTTTATTAACTACGATAACATATAGTAAAGTCTTATGGGAAAGTGTTTTGAAATTTAGCTGTATGACCTTAGCAATGCTATTTAATCTATGGGTCTCAGTTCTGAGTATTTAAATGCGATAATGTGATATGCTCTTATCATAGTGCCTGACACTTAGTAAAGCTCACTAAATGGGAGTCAATTATTTTAATGAGGACAGAAGCAACTTCCCATATTGTTAGGGAGTCTTTGGAAGCATCAGCTTTAATGAATGTATAACAATGGAAAGACAGTAGAAATTAATAACAAAAAGAAATTTAGGAAATCCCCAAACATGTGAAAATTAAAAACAAAAGAAAACAGAACAACAGTACTCTTCTAACTAGCCAATAGGTCAAGAAAGAAATTACAAGGGAACTAGAAAATATTTTTATTTTTATATTTTTAATTTTCATTTATTTAGGAAGATATATATAGAGAGAGATAGAGAGACAGAGTATGGGGGAGGGGCAGAGAGAGAGGAGGGAGAGATCCCATGCAGGCTCTGAGGAGACAGTGCAGAACCTGAAGCGGGGTTTGATCTCATGAACCATCATGACCTGAGCTGAAATAAGGAGCAGACGCTTAACTGACTGAGCCACTGAGATGCCCCAGAAAATAGTTTTAAATGAATGAGAATAAAGAGACAAGATATGAAAATTTATGGGTTGCCACTAAAGCAGTACTTAAGAGGGAAATTTATAGCTATCCTGAGATCAAGAGTTGCATGCTCTACTGACTAAGCCAGCCAGGCTCCCCATAATAGCATTTTTAAAAAAACTAACATTTGTTAAATGCTAACCTACATGGCAGGTACTTCTTTAAAAAAATGTTTTTTAAATGTTTATTTATCTTTGAGAGAGAGGCAGAGTGCCAAGCGGGGGAGGGGCAGAGAGAGACACCAGAATCCGAAACAGGGTCCAGGCTCTGAGCTGTTAGCACCGAGCCTGACAAGGGGCTCTAACTCATGGACTGAAAGATCATGACCTGAGTCGAAGTTGGATATGCAATCAACTGAGTCACCCAGGCACCCCATGGCAGGTACTTTTATAAGTGATTTACATGGATTCTCATTCTAAGTGCTTTACACATATCATGAACTCCTATTTAGTGACTTCAAATTGTGTCTACACTTTATATATAAGGAAATTGAAGTATAGAGATGTTGGTCATTTGCTCCAGCGTTTACATAGCTACGATTGATGAGCAAAGTTTCATTCCCAAGCAGTTAGCTCCAGAGTTGAGTTTTTCACTACTATGTAACACTGCCTTTCCTATCACTGCAAAGATTCCAAGAATTCATTCCACCCTGCTTCAGGATACGGTTACGGTCACGGTCATGGTAAGCATTGCTGAGGACTTCTGCAGGGAAATTATTTTCTGTGGAATTTTATACTTTATTTCTGAAAACAAATCTCTGTTGCTTTATTCCTTTCAAATGGCTCAGGCAATTTCTGTGATGGGTCCACTAGGGGCTTTGATAACAGTGAATGTTTTCTAGTAGTACAAAGTATTATGTTCATTTGCAGGGACCACATCACTCCTCAGTTTTATTTCTTCATTCTCAGGAATGCCAGTTCTTCTGCAACTTCCCCAAGGCTCCTCTCCTTTGTGGTAATCCCTTAGGTCAGTCTTCACTAGCTGGTTCTACACACTTACGCTGAAGGTGATATGATCCCAGGAGGCCAGCAGGGAAGCTGTAAGCTGATTTACCCTACCTGGGTGAGGAGAAACCCCATTTTAGCAGGATGGAGTCACAGGGGGCTGGGGGTTAGAACTCTCACTGGCAGTTAGGTAGTGTGTTAGAGGAGTGGAAAGGTGTTTCTGTCTGGGGCACTTTTGTTCGGCCCACACAGAGCCTTCCATCTACACATTTCCTTTGAGGTGCACTTCATATGCTATATGCTAGTGGACTGTGTTTTCTAAGACAGGTAGCACTCGTGAGGGGAGGGGATCGTAGTTCCAATGTGAGAGATATGTGTGGCCCAAGGATTTCTCAGTAATACATTTTTTTGGGGAAAGAAAAATTGAACACTGCTTGCTACACTTCACATAGTAGCTGATAAAATTGCAGATTTTCACTTGGCGAGGATCTGAATTTCTCTAAGATTTTAGAGTGCACAGATAAAAGCCATGACACACACACACACACACACACACACACACACACACCTCAAGGGAATAAAAACACCTTAAAAACCCCCAACACTTCTATTTACAAACACTCTCACACTCTCTCTCTCCCTCTCCATTCCCCCACCCTCCCCACAAACCTTTCTTATTCATGTTCAGTGACAGCCAAGCAGGTTCATTGTTATTTCTATAGGAAACACCAGGTGAGTCTGTCACTGTAACTGATTGTCACTTTAAAACCAAAGAGCATGTTTATTGAGCTTAGGGAAGAATTCTTCTCCTCAGCTTTCACCATAAACTTGGCAATCATCCTTCATTCCTTACTTACACATTTCTGTCACTTCTTCTCCATTCTTCTTGCTACTATCCTGGCTCAAGGGAAAGAGTATTTTCACCTTATTTGGACATACTATTCACATAGCAGTTGTGTTCTGCTTATAAGAAAATGCATTTGCATCACATAGCACAGTGCCAGGAAATAGCATGTAATAAAAAACATTCTTAATTATTACCCATTCTCATTTCAGGGGCTGGAGAGTGTCAGTCCTGGTAGGAGATACTACATTTGACAGCAATATCCATTACTTGAAGACTCCAAAGGAGTGGGATACCAATACCTCCACCATGGGCTATTGTAGTGTTGAATACAACCAGGTATGTATGAGCTTAGCCATGGTAAGTGTTCAATAAATGATAATTATTTTTTGTTCCAAAAGCATTTATTGTTTTTGCCAAATACTATATTCAGGCATCCAATGGCAAAAGGGTCTGGGAAAGGGAATTGCAAAAGCTCACTTTATCAGGCTTGCTCTTGCTGAATGGTATGTGGGATGAGTTTTGTCCCCCAGGTGTGTCCCTTCTGTGGCAATATGGCTACAATATGGAATATGGCCATATGTGGCTATAATTGGGAACACAAAATGAAGAGCTCACAGTTTAAGAAAATCATTACCATGTTGTGTTATAATTGCTACCATGGAGGTGTATATAAGAGGGTACTGAGGAGGGAGCTAGGATCACTGGGGAAGCTGGAGAAGGCCCAGGGGCACCGCTTTTAGTGGGATTTAAAGAATGAATAGGAGACTGCAGGTGGAGCTAGATAGCAAAGCTCGGTTCAGGCAGAGGAAAGTCCTGCCCAACAGGGGGCGCAAAAGCCACCTGGTTTCCCCTCCACTCTTCCCTAATCCTATGAAGCTTTCTGGATGGAGTGTAGGATTTAGGGGAGAGTGGGGATCAGACAAATGGTGGGAAAGATGCTCAAGAGGCAGGTCTGGCCTGCACTGTGAACCCCTCAGTTACACCCAGTGCTACTGAATGTTTGCTTGTGTTCAAGAAGTAAGCAAGCAATAATTGATCAGTATAAATCATTCTACAGAAATCACATATAGAGTTCAGAATGATTCTTTTATCACTTTATCAGCAACTTCAAGTATTAGGATTATAAACGTTAAAGAAGGAGAATTTTGCAGCTGACAGAGAAGTTGCAGAATCTCCCCATCAAAGTCTTATGCATTTTCATCACAGGGGAGATCCTACTATTAAATGAAAAAGAAATAAAGAAAGCTTATTCCTTGGGTTTCTCAGTGCACAGTATATTAAAAATAGCATAATTCAGTTTGGATGGGGGATAGAGAGAGGTGTTGCTCTAGGCACATATCTGCACACAACGCCAAGGGAGTACAGCTGAGCATTGCCTAGGGAGGCAGGCAAGGAAAACTGTTGAGACTGAATTCAGCCACAGAGGGCATCTGTCCTGTGGTAACCCAGCTCCATAATCATTCAGTCAGCAACTCCTGCGGGGTCTGAGCTAGGGGTAGGTAAAAGGTGAGGAGTGAGGGCCAGCCTGGGCCCTCATTGGTTTTGCAGTGGGTATCCCTTAGAGAGACAGTGGTGTGAGAACCGAGTCTTGACCTCACACCCAGCCCAGACAACTCAAAAGAAATGTCCATATAGCAGCCACTACCAGGTTTACACAGCAGGTGAAGATTTAGTGTTACTGAAGCATCACCAACGACATCGACATTATGATTTTGAATTTTGTTTTTGTAATATATAAGTACTAAATATATATAATTTAAATTTTTTCTTAATGTTTATTTATTTTTGAGAAAGAGAGAGAGAGAGAGGGAGAGAGAGAGAGCAAGCAGGGTAGGGGCAGAGAGAGAGGGAGACACAGAATCCAAATCAGGCTCCAGGCTCTGAGCTGTCAGCACAGAGCCTGACACAGGGTTCAAACTCACAAATTGCGAGATCATGACCTGAATCAAAGTTGGGCGCTTAACCAACTGAGCCACCCAGGTGCTCTTAAATATATATAATTTAATTTGTAAATTTATTTTAATTATAGATGATAAGAGCTATAAGCATATGGTATTTTTACTTAATTTTATTTATATATATTTAGGAAAAATTATCATAAAAAGACTTAGTCAACACTAGGGGAGACCAGAAGGATTATTTTCTTTAAAAGAGGCCCTTTTAGGGGCACCTGGGTGGCTCAGTGGTTTAAGCATCTGACTTTTGAGTTTGGCTCAGATCATGATCTTACAGTTTGTGAGTTCAAGCCCCGTGTCAGGTTCTGTGCTGAGTATGGGATTCTTTCTTTCTCTCCCTCTGCCCCTCCCTCACCTCTCTCTCTCTCAAAATAAATAAACTTAAAAAAAAAAAGAGGTCCTTATGTAGTCCTCATCTAATAGGGTTGTTGTGAGGAATGAATGAAAAAAGTCCTTACAATTTATTTACCAAAATGCCTGGCTTATAAATAACCTTCAGTAAATGGTGGTTATATTGTTTTCACATTTTAGAAATAGTGATCCAATTAAGTCCTTTATGTGCTGAATGTGCACTTTGTCCTTTACTAAGAAGGGGGTAAACCCAGAAGTTCAATCAGCTCTTGGGGATAAGTTGGGGGAAAGAAGAGCTCCTTACCTTTAACAAAACTACAGTGTCCCTTAGTAGCAATCATAAATTGGTGTATTTATTTTCTGATTAATTTGGGCTGTTGTTTCCAGGGCTCCCACCTCTACAGGGGCCTGCGGGTTTAGGCTTGGGGGGTGCTCCCAGAACACTTTCTCCAAGAATGATAAGTGACAGCTGGATCATTCTCACAGAACACTTGCCCCAAATTCGATAAGGTGTTAATTCTTCATGTCAGGTGAGTACAAGCCAATTATGGGGAGAAACAGTGGCTTCTTGAGGCCTTTCAGGAAAAACCACCATTCACAGCAAGAATGCCCAAATATCAGTTTCAACAAGTGGTAACAAATATTCATAATGCTGTTAAAACATGAAAGGCAAATAGCATATCTTCAAGTTTTTTGCTTCTTGTCAAGGAAGGTAGGCTCAAAGGTACGCTGACTCATACCTATAATACATTTGAGGCAGCAGCTGGGAGAGCTCTCGCTTCACCCACATGTCACAGAACTCTGGAAACTGCATTCTGTGTTATCACCACTAACAAAAGATGTTTCCCATAGCTTGTCCATTGTCATCTATGGATACAAATTGCCTTTGCTACATGGAAAGACTTATTTCTCCCTTTTCCCCCTCAATGGACCTCAAGTGCACAGAATGTCATACATCTTAATCCTTAGTCATCATATGCTTTTCATTGTCTCATGTCTTCATGTGAGCTGGTAGATTCCTGGTGCCTATTACATTATGATAGATGATTGATAGAGAGATAAGGATTTTTTTCTTGAGGCGTATAATTTTGATTTGACTTAATATCCTCTATACCATGTCTCTTTAGGTTAGTTTATCTTACATCTTAAGTAAGTTCAATGCACCTCTTACCCACCCCATTTTACAGAGGAGTAGTTGGCCTGCCTGAGATGACTCGGCTACTTGCATAGCTTCGGGTGCAGTATTAGGTCTCTTGACTGCTTGAGAGGAACAGATTACATATCACGAGTGCCATCTACCTAGGAAATCCAAATCTTTCCCAGACCATTCAATGTTTGCCAAGGGCAAGGGCAAAGCCTCATGCATATTTGTTTCTCCCTAGCCCTAGCACAATGCTGGACGTGAAAGACACCTTGTAAACCTTCGCTGAAAAAATGAAATGGTATTTATGTACCTCTAAAGGACAACACTTGGCTATGTAACTGTGGACAGGTCACTCATTTCCCCTGCCCCTGCCTCCTCATCAATGAAATGGATAACGCACCAAAGTGTGCTACAAATGTAAGGAGTTATTACTAATATTCATGAAGAATTTCTTAATCCCAGAGGAGTGGATCTGTCACAACCACCTTTCTGACTTTAACCTGGAAATCAGTCTAAAATTGGTTTCATTTTGGGGCACCTGTGTGGCTCAGTCAGTTAAGCGTCTAACTTGGTCATAATCTTGCAGTTTGTGAGTTCAAGCCTCACGTTGGGCTCTCTGCTGCCAGCGCAGAGCCTATTTTGGATCCTCTGTCCCCCTCTCTCTTTGCCCCTCCCCCATTGCACATGCTTTCTCTCTATCTCCAAAATAAGTAAACATTAAAAAAAATTGGTTTCAGTTTTTAAAAAAGTTTATTTTAACAACAGTTTTATTGATTCCACCCTGGGTTGGTTTTCAGTTCCATTAAGTGGTTATTTGAGTATAATGCATAAATTGGCATTGGTTTCTAACAGCATGTACATGTGTGTGTACACTGGAAGGTAAGCTCTGGGATGACTAAGGTAGGGCCTTATTCATTCATGTCCCCACTCAGTGGCCAGAGCAGTATCTGGTACGTAGGGGAAATGCAAAATCTTTTTATTGAAGTGAGAGGGAAATAACACTCAGATATAGAGAACCTTCCTTTCAAGGCAATAATCCATCATTCAGTTCTCTATTTATAAGCCCCAGCAAAAACTGTGTGGGCTATACCTTCTAATTTATGTAACTTTTCTCTAAATACATCACCTTCTTTATTCTCACATTATTTAATTAAATAATTATTGACTGAATGCCAGGAACTATTTCAGGCCCTAAATAAATCCTATTCCCTGCCTTTAAGGAACTTGCAACCTACTCTCCAGTTTTTGTTATTACAGCTGACAAATCAGAGTTTCAGAGAAGCTACTAGTTCCAGATCACATAGTTAGAAAAGCCAAATATAGGATCGAGAACAGTAAAATTTTAGACCCCCCCTTTTTTAATGAAAGGGTAAAGTAATTAGGTATTTTTAATGAATATTAGGAACATACTAGAAGCTGTTGTTGAAATGTTTCAGACAGTACATGGCCTGTCATTGAAAAAAGAGACTTTTTACCCATGTGTAAACAGCACATAATTGAAAAGGGGCAAGATATACTATTTTTGCTTGCTAGGAGTCTGGTTATGATTACTGTAGTCAGGAAGTCAGATGACTGGATAGTCACTCCTACATCTTTATCTCGCAGTTTTGATGTTTTAGCTTTTAGTGAGTTAGAATCTTCTTCAAAATGAAACATGCAAGCTCGAAGGTGCGACTCTGGGCCTTTTGCCTTAAAGAGTCAGGTTAAAGGAAGCTCTGTAGTGAATCAGAATTGATTCATGATTACCTTCCAAAGCGGAAATGGGTTTGAGTTAAATTTTCTGAATAATACTTCACATTCTGAATTAATAGTGGGGAGACAATTTAACAAAAGCTTAGTGTTCCCATCTGATGAAACTTTACTTGTCATTTATACAACCACAAATTATACATTTCCTATTTATATTACTTTAGTCCTCCTAGCATCACGAATTGAATACAAAGAATTAGCTATGCTAATAATGTCTAGAATGAGTTCATACATAAAAATTCCTTAAAGAATCAATTATACTGTTTTGCTTACAAAATATGTCATTATGCAGGTCCCAGCTCTACCACCTACTGGCCCTATGAGCTTGAGTAAGTTATTTATCCTTTCTAAGCTTCAGTTTTCTCATGGTAAAATGAGTGTATGAAGAATATATACCTCACAGGATTTTTGTAAACAGCAAATGAGCAATGCCTATTAAAAAAAAAAAAACTTGTAGAAAATAAACACAATCTACAGATGGCCAGAGTAACTGGTATACTGAATGAAATGCAATGGTTCTCAAGTGCAGTAAGCACTGATCGGGTCTGTTTTAGAATTTCCCAGTAGCTACACACTATAGCAGAAGAGTCTGAAACAATCCTGACTTGCAGCCAATGGCAGAGGCAGGAGTGGGGGACCGAGTGAGATCAGTCCTACTGTGGCCTCCAGACCTTCCTGCTCAATCACAGACTCAGCAAGCACAGAGTCAAAGACGCCCATTGAGCAGATGTGTGTATGACAAAATTTGCAGCAACTCACCCTTCCTCTAAGTCTGTGCAAAAGGGGATTTAGAACTTAAGGAAATGACTACTTTTAGGAAGTTGCTCATTCTAGTCTTGTAAAAGGGGTGATTTTGAGATGTGTGTGCATGTAGGTAGAGGCAGGAGGTGGGAGGGGAAGAGATGGGCTAATATTTCTAGGTACTTTATATACATTATCTCTTTTAACATAATCTCCAGTTTTACAGAGGAGATAACTGAAGCTCAGACAAGTTACGATAACTCTGGTAGAAGTTGGTCAGTCTATCTGATATCAAACCTTTCCACTATGTTTGTGTACCTCAAATCTAAGCAAGCCTCAAGAAACCCTTGGGGAGCTTGTTAAAATGCAGCTTTCCTATCCACATCCCCAGAGATTCTGATTCCAAAGGACTGGGGTTGAGCCTGTGCATGTTCATGTTCAATAAGAGACCCAGCTGATGCTATGTGGGGGGTCCAGGCTACACATTTTTTTTTCCTGCTAAGTATTTTCTGGTCTCTTCTTTCTTCTCTATAGCTACTCTATGGTCCTAGGACAGCCTTATCCATGTCTCACTTACATTATTGAAATGGACTCCTGCTCTATAGGGGTGCCTTCTTTTGGAAATTCATTCCACATAGCAGTGGGGTGATCTTTGAAAACTCTAATCTAACTTCTGGTAAAATCTTCCAAAGACTCTCCACTGCCCTCATGATCTGGTTCTCAGCTTTCCCTCTGCCTTCTTGGTAGACACTTGGCAGCTTTGCATGGAAGCTTTTACACTTGGTCAAGATTTTGTTGAGGGGCGCCTGGGTGGCTCAGTTGGTTTAGCATCCGACTTTGGCTCAGGGCATGATCTCACAGTTCATGAGTTTGAGCCCTGCATCAGGCTCTGTGCTGACAGCTCAGAGCCTGGGGCCTGCTTCCAATTCTGTGTCTCCTTCTCTCTCTGCCCCTCCCCAACTCGTGCTCTGTCTCTCTCCTCAAAATGAGTAAATGTTAAAAAAATAAAAAAAAAAATATTTGGTTGATCCTTCAAGGCTCTTTTTGGACATTATCTCTCCTAGGAATTTTCCTATGAACTCTAAGAGACGTTTAAGTATTCCAGGTCTGAGTTCAAATAGTATCTTGGCCTCACTTCTCACTTAGCACTTATACCATATTCTATTCATTATTGGCTAACATGTTTATCTCTGGGAAATATTTTATGATTCCTAAAGGCTGGAACCATGTGTTACTTATGGTATACTTCCACTGCCTAATCACTACCTGGGACATAGTATGGCCTCAACAAATGTCTGGGGGAGCCTGGGTGGCTCAGTCAGTTAAGGTTTTGACTTTGGCTCAAGTCATAATCTCACAGTTTGTGAGTTCAAGCCCTGTCAGGCTCTGTGCTGACAGCTCAGAGCCTGGAGCCTGCTTCAGGTTCTGTTTCCTTCTCTCTGACCTTTCCCTGCTCACACTCTGTATCTGTCTCTCTCTTAAAAATAAGTAAACATTTAAAAAAATGTCTGCAAAAAAACTGAAAACTGAAGATATTAGACAGGAGGGGAGCAGGATGAGCAAGTGAATTTATTATGTTTCACTTTACCATTCCTAAGATTTTTTTTTTTACCATTCCTAAGATTAATACAATGAAAACTTTAGCTTAATTAGGCAATGAAAATAATATTGGATTTCAAAGGTATTTTAAAGATTTTACTTTTGTATTATTTTTCTCCTGGATTTGAGGTTGACCACACACGTTCAAGTGTCAACATATACAAAATAATAAAAGTATCTTAAAAACAATTAAACTAGAGAAGAATGCACAAACTAAAACATATCGTAAAAGTAAATATGTGTATCTGTGTAGTGAGCAGATTTTGTCAGTTATAAATTATACTAAATTTAGTATATAAGCTTGCAGATTAACTCGATTGTTTCAACAGCAGTACTTTTTAGACCTAGGAGAGAGATGTCTAACAAGAGTAAGTACACATAGAAATACATAAAGAACATAATTTATTCTCCATTTCATTCCACAGATGAGCAATTTCCTTATCAGTAACTTGACTAATAAATACCGTATGCGGAATAAGTGAAATAGGGTATATTTATTCATGATGTTAATTGAATTCAACTGGCTTTCCAGGTTCAGATAGGGACCCTCCTAACGTGTATTAAAGAAGGGAACTCAATTGTAGGCCCCCCTGCAAACCACCTTCAGAGAAGCCACAAGCATTTCTTTATCAGAGACTGATCTGTGTGTTGCTCATATGGTTCTCAGTGGATATGGGAGCTCAAAGTTTGGACAAATGTGATAATCACATAAAAAAATGGGGGTGCCTGAGTGGCTCAGTCAGTTGAGTGTCTGACTTCAGCTCAGGTCATGGTCTCACGGTTGGTGAGTTTGAGCCCCACATCAGTCTCTCTGCTGTCAGCACACAGTCTGCTTCAGATCCTCTGTCCCTCCCCTGCTTGTGCTCTCTCTGTCTCTCAAAAATGAATAAACATTAAAAAAACTGGAAAAAAAAGAGTTAGCAGCTCTCCCCAGGATGGGCTGATGACACTTAAGAATTCTCTGGACGTAGCCGTGTCTTTGTTCTTTATGTAAAAATGCTAGTCTTTAAAACCATATTGCCTACAGTAAGGGGAAAGAATCAGGGGAGAAAGATTCGAGCCAGAAGACCAATAAAGAACCTGTTAGATGTTCTCGAGTATGGAAATGAAAATAAAAAACCCGAGGAGGAACCTTTTCTGGGTGGATGAACTTTGAGGAGAATGTTGCTTTCCTGATGCCCCATGGAGTGGGACAGTATGGTGCCCCTTTCACCCTACCTTAATCTTCAGGTTACTCTTGGACATTCAAGCTCTTCATGGGGCTCTGGCCATCCAGGGACTAGCTCTTAATATTAAGGAGCTTTCTTTTGAAGGCAGTAATGATTTTTTCCCTTAAAACTCAGAAGTCACTTTGAAGCTGTTACAAAAGCAATCTTTATAACTTATCCTGGTGAAGCAAACACAATTCCTATTTACTGACAAAACACTGACTGTCAAGTCACTTTTTTGACAAATGATACAATGGCAGGCTCTGCTACTAACTCTCTGTGTGTCCTAGAGAAATGATTCTCAGTGTCTTCATCTGTAAATGACATAGTAGGAATCAATGGCCATACGGAAACTTCCAAGAATGTATGAAGTAGAACTGAGATTTCTCAATGTCAGCTCCAGTTAGACTCAGAGAGACTGCCAAGATCCTATCATCATAGTTGTATCTCTGCCCCATTCTCTCTCTCACAGTTAACATCCCCTCCTAAAGGGAGCTTGAGGGTTTGGAAAAGGAAACAGAATAATATTAGGAACCATTAGGTCAGATGTCCAAGGACAACAGTTCTCTCTGATCTCTTTAGCAATAGTTGCCTATTTTTCTTTTCTTTTGCCATTAAGTTCAGATTTTCAGAATCTCACACCCAGGATACTGGAGTAGCTTTCTCAGACATCTCCTCCTGTAGGTCTTTCTCCCCTCCAATCTGTCTTTCTCACGGTTACCAGATTGGTCTCCTGGAAAACTGCTTGAGATCATTCACTTACTTTTCCTCTAAGAAGAGAGAATTGAGCAGTCAGAATGTGTCTGGTAGACACCTTGCTAGGTGTTAGGGGCACAAAGATGAGTAAGTTTGGACCTTTGCCAGGGAGTGAGTGATATTTGGGCAACAATACAAGTACATTCAGGGTGCAAGCCCAGTGGGAATCACTAGGTTGGGTTTGATTACAACCATTAAAATTCTTCTGTCTATAGGATAAAGTACAAGCCTTCTGGAAAATTTAAGGCACCAGAACTGTTGGGAGTTTAGCTTTCCACTTCTGAGTCCTTTTATTCCCCTTCATAAACTATTACTTGCAATGAAGATAAATAATGTTTTACTTCCTATGTATCCTGTATCCTATTCCTACCTCACTGTTTGCTCCCTTGCAAATTTTACTAATCCTTGAAAGTCTCCTAGCCTCCCCTCCTTCCCCTCATCCCCTGCCTCTATTCAAATTCTTTCAGCTCCAAATCAGAATCTCCATCTCCTCTGAACTTCAGAGAATGCTTCCAGTCCCTCTTTGATGTTAACCATTTCCTCCTTGTGGGAACTCATTCTCTCCCTCAGTATCCCTGCTTCTTCAGGGCAGTGACTATGTCTTATGTGGCTAGGTCCACAATGCCTAGCAAGCTGCTTGTACTGGCATCTAATAAAGGTTTTACATGTCTTTATGCCAAGACGTGTCCTTTTGACAGGCCACCATGGAGGAAATGTGCAGTCCCAAGCGAACCTCAGAGAAGTTCTCATCCAGAAAGATGTACATCATCAAGGAAACCAGCTTCCCCTTTTCAGGCTTCAAGCTTAAGCCCAAGTTAATTTTTGACAAGGCTAAATCCATTTGAATATACTTCTTCATTTTTCTTAAGATGTACAGAGTCATGTGGTTTTAATAGGAAGAGGGCATGCTATAGTAAAGAGATTATGGGTGTTGGAATAGCCAGACATGGGTTCAGATTTTTTTTGCTTCCCTAGGTTTTAGTTTCCTTAAATCTGTGAAGAGGGAACAAATTATTTCCTTTCACATTTTGTTGTGGCAATTAAGAGATGTATGTAAGTTGTTTACAATTCCTACTACTACAATTCCTACTACTTCGAATAATATCTATCATTTCTATTTTGTACCAGGTTGTAGGACTAGTTATTTACTTAACAAACTCCCTTGCTTTAGAAAATGATTTAAAGTGCAGAGGGGACACTTACATGTTGCAGGTGGCTGGCATTTAGTAAGGCTGCTGATACTCTTATACTCTTCCAGACATATATTTTCGTTTCTTAAATTATAGGACTTTTTCAATAAAAGTAATTTAAAAAATAAAACAAATAAAAAAAATTCAGCATAAATCACTAAATACTCATTAATTTTTCAATGGACAACAGCTTGATTGTGAAGACTTTATAGTTTCCTAAATGTCTCAATAAGCAACAGAGTGGCTGATTATGAAATTGATGAAAAAAGTTAACAGAACAATGAAAGAAATTAAAGGAGTGATCAAGTTTCCACCAGAGGCTACTTTGAGTGGAGACTCATTAGGAATTTAACTGATTTCTCAGGGAAGCTTGCCTACAATGAGATCTTAGAAACTGAGGTGGTTCTCAGGAAGACCCATCCTAACAGATGGCCACTGTGAGCTTAGGGGTCTGGGTAGGCTGGAATTATGTGGGTTACTGACACAGATGTCCACTTGTCTTTGCATATGTAGACACAGACTTTGTGGAGCCACATGGAGTATACAGAAAGCCTGGGCACTTTCAAATGGAGCACTTTCAAATGGAGAGCCTTGGATTTCCTCATGGATACTCTCAAAATTTAATGAGCTTCAAAGCTCAAACCAGGCTTTCCACATACACTGCTTGACCTTCCAGATCCTCATTGTCAGCCCCATTTGCTGCAACTACCACTACACTATCCACACCATTCATCTGGTGTCCCCAATCTGATTGGCCTGACTCCAGCATGCCTACAGTTTCCCCTTTTAAGTTCATGCTGGATCCTATATGTGGCACACTCTTATTTGAACTTCAAGATCTTGTTCGAGTATCACATTCTCTTGAAAGACTTCTCTCTTACCCAAGGCATGATTACTAACTTTCCTTCTTCTGACTTCTACCAGAACAAAGTATAGTGTGAAGAAATGTGCATTCTTCTGTCCAAATGATCCGACACTTGCACCTACTAGCTGTGTGATCATAGCTTAATCAGTTAATCTTCTTGAAGCTCAGTCTCCCGATATTTAAAATAAAGACGGTTAATTCTTGGGGTGCCTGGGTGACTCAGTCTGTTGGGCATCCGACTTCGGCTCAGGTCGTGGTCTCACAGCTCATGGGTTCGAGTCCCACATCAGGCTCTGTGCTGACAGCTCAGAACCTGGAGCTTGCTTCAGATTCTGTGTCTCCCTCTCTCTCTGCCCCTCCCCTACTTGCTCTCTCTCTCTCTGTCAAAAATAAATAAAAACATTAAAAAATGACTTACTTCTCCACATTTATGAGTATCATCGGTGATACTGTGTTGGCAGACCTGCTTAGATTTCTCTTTGAGAGCTCCTTGAGATGAGAGACCTTGCCTTTTTATGTTACTTTGCTTTCCTATAAGGCACCTAGCACAATGCCTGGTGTTTTGCAGCACTCAATATTTATTAATCAATGGATAGTTCTGGAAAAAATAGCTCAAGTGCTGATATGTCAATTAAAGCCTAAGTTCTTCTGTGAAGTGCTCTCTGGCCGTTCCCACACTCATTAATTTGAATTCTCATAGCTCTTGAACATACTACTAAATACGGCTCTTGTTACAACCTGCTTTATACATACTAATGGATTTTAAGCCACCGCAGGGCAGTAAGCATGGCTTTCACTTTCAACTCCTATTTCACAATGCTGTGTAAATGCCAGCTAATGCAAAGATTATTTAAAATATCCCATTGTCTTTCTCATTCCAAGTAGTTTTCTTCCTCAATTCGTGTTGAATTTACCCCTAGATCCCAGACTGGGGCCTTGGTAACAGTAACTACTTTCTGTAGTCCGCGCCCTTGGCTCAAGGTGCGTGACCTCTCCTGACCTAGCTTCTCAGCTCTCCCCACAGTTGGTCTTTCCTTTCTTAAGCACACTTTCTCTTAATCATCCTTTACTTTCTACTTGTGAGCAAGAATCTTCTCATTGATGTATTGTTCTCATGGGGATTTGGAAAACTTTGATTTTTTGTTTCTTATTTCATAGGCTCATGGAGAATTACTACTGGAAAGCTCCTTAAAAATAATTGAACCCAGGGACCTCAAATAGAGAATAATTCTCAACATTGTGTGAGGCATCCAAAGTCAATTAATGCCCCCCCCCTTTTTTTTCTGCTGAGGTCATACATGGTCTCAGAGTCATTTTTAATAATATTCCCGGTAAAGACTATCAGTTTACCAGAAACTATCAATCCATCATCATGATCCATCCACTGGAAGTAAAACTTGCCTGACATACTTGATGTTGTTCAAAGCTGTTATTTTGCTAGTGAGGCCCAAAGAGCAGTGGTGACTTAGTCATGAACTAAAACCAGAACCCAAGTTACCTGGCCCTCATGATTGCCCATCCAGGGTTTCCCTTTCCACATAACTGGTCCTCATTCAATAGTCATTCAAGTCTGAGAATTTGTTTTCTATTTTTTGGCACGTACCTAATAATATTTTAACAGTATGATTAAAAAGCTCAATACTCATGTCTATGTCTTATCAAAAAGACAGCTGGGCTCTCATAGATGTTATAAACTCTTGAGAAGAAGGAACTTTGATAGGCTTGTGTCTTTCACACATTCAACTACATAAATGAAACAAACAGGAGCTCTATCCTTAAATTCTCCCTAAGAATCAATGAAAAATCCTGCTCCCTTCTTTATAAACAGTAGTTATTTGAAAAGATTCCATGTATGATGACACATACCTTTTTAAAAAGAGGTACATCTTATGTTTAAATAAATTCCCATTTCACCCAAATGTTTTAGGGGAAAGTAAATTGTTATGTCAATAACTAGGCTGCTCTGTGATCTTCTACTTAAAAATTCAAGGGACAGTGTTGTGGTTTGGTGCTCAAAAGCCCTAAGAAATGATAGCTTTTCTTCTTTTTGTTTTTCATGGTGACATCTATTGGCCATAATTTGTGGTTCCGTGTGATGCTGACAAGCCAGAATTATTAGGACAGAAAGGTAAAGGAAAGGAGATGAAGAAAAAGAGCACAGGAAGAAAAAAAGGACAGGTAGGGGGCAGTATTTTATCATACAGCAACGTGATACTGGTTTTAGCACTTAAAAATAGATTTTAAAAGCTGTACAAGCCACAGCTGACATCATACTTAATGGTGAAAGGTTGAATGCCTTTCCCTTAAGGTCAGGAACAGGGCAAGGATGACTGCCCTTGCCACTTCTATCCAACATTGATCTGGAGGTTCTACCAGGGCAATCAGGCCCGACAAAGAAATAAAAGTCATCCAGGGTGAAAAGAAAGAAGTAAAATTCTATTTTTACACATGATATGATCTTATACATAGAAAATGCTAAGGAACCCACCAGAAAAACTGTTAGAACTAATAAATGGGTTCAGCAAGGTAGGAGGATATAACATTGATATATAAAATAATTATATTTCTATATACTTGAAATGAACAAAACAAACAATGAAAATGAGAAGATAATTCACATGTTAAAAAGAAATTGGAACCCTACCTCATATCATATACAAAAGCTAACTCAAAATGGATCAAACACCTAAATATAAGAGCTAAAACTATGAAATTCTTAGAAGAATATATGGATGTAAATCTTCATGACCTTGGATTAAGTAATGATTTCTTAAATATGACATCAAAAACATAAGTAACAGGGGCTCCTGGGTGGCTTAGTAAGTTGAGTGTCTGGGTTTGACCCCTGAATCAGGCTCTGTGCTGTCAGTGCAGAGCCTGCTTTGAACCCTCTCTCCTCTTCTCTCTCTGACCCTTCTCTGCTCATGTGTGCACTATCTCTCAAAAATAAAAGCATTAAAAAAACCCACAAGTAACAAAAGGAAACATCGATAAATTGGACTTCATCAAAATTAAGAAGTTTTGTGCATCAAAGGACACTAGCAAGAGCATGAAAGGACAACCTACAGACTGGGAGAAAATAAGTGGAAAGCATACAGCTGATAAGAGATTGATATCCAGAATATATAAAAAACTTCTGTACAACTCAACAACAACAAAATCCAATTTAAAAATGGGAAAGGATCTGAAAAGACATTTCTACAAAGAAGATACAGAAATGGCCGACCAGCTCATGAGAAGATGCTCAACACCAATAGTAATTAGGGAAATGCAAATTGCAACCACAATGAGATATGACTTCAGACAGAATAAGCAGAAAGACATATAATAACAAGTGTTGGTGAGAATGTGGAGACATTAGAACCCTCTTACAATGATGATGGGAATGCAAACAGGTACAACCACCTTGGAAAACAGTCTGGAAGTTCCTCAAAATGTTAAACATAGAGTTATCACATGACCCAGAAATTCTCCTCTTAGGTATACACACAATGGAAATAAGAATACATGTCCACACAAAAATTTATACACAAATGTTCATTGCAGCATTATCCATAATAGCGGAAAGTGGAAAGAACCCAGATGTCCATCAACTAATGAATGGATAAATTAAATGAGATATATCATTACAATGGGATATTGTTTGGCAACGAAAAGAAATAAAGTACTTATACATGCTACAATATAGATGCATGAGAACATAATGTGAAGTGAGAGAAGCAGTCACAAAAGACCACATGGTGTATAATTCCATTTATGTAAAATATCCAGAATAGGCAAACTATAGACAAAATAGTTTGGTAGTTGCCTTGGGCTGGGTAGGGTGGAGGTGGGGTGAGGCTGGGGGCAATGGGAAGTGACTGCTACAGGATACCTGGATGGGGTGATCAAATGTTCTCAAAGTGACTGTAGTGATGATTTCATAACTAAATATACGAAAAAAAAAAAAAAACTTTGGATGGTATAACTTAAATTAGTGAATTGTATGGTAGGTGAATTTTATCATCAAAGATGTTATTAAAAAAGATACATGTGTGTATAATACTTTAATTTTGAAGATTAAATTTCCCCTGTTAATTCTCTTCTATGTCTGTCACAACAATCCACGTATTCACTTAGATGATCTATCCACATATTTCCATGACCACTGTCTTAGCTTTGTTGTATGTAACAGACTAGACATACTGGTGATGAGCAGGTAGGTTTTTTTTATGAAACCCATCCTTTTAGAACATTTAATTTAAATGAAAAAAAATAAAGAAATGATAACACTAAACTACCTTTTTTCTCCTTCATTGTAATCATTACATCACCTTCATGAACACATCATTTCTGTGGACCACTAGCAGCTTTATCCCTAGTATTGAATATATTTACCATAAATCTACTTCCTGAGGGAATACACTATTGCTTTCAGTAGTACATTTATAACAGTACTCTACAGAGTACTATACAGTACTCTGGTAGCTCCATAATTTCTTTGCTACTGAAAGTCTAAATATTAATTATAATTAAACCCATGGCAACGGAGAGAACTTAATGTTTCAATTATTTTGTACTTACCCCTTTTGAATCAATCACTCCGGGTTTCGCATTAAACTTCACTGTCTTCAACCGGGCACGCTCCTTTCTTTCCACCCTAAAGAAAATTGAAAATAAAGAGTCTATCACATGACAAGGCATTTATGATTAAGTTCCTTATTAAATGAAGAATATCTCTTCTTATCCTAAAGCTCAAATAAAATGTATTCTAAAATATTTCTGTTCCTTTGTTTGGTATAAAAAGTCTTGGTATAATGTCTCTAAGCAGCTAACACATCCTTGAAACTTTTGTGTTACATGTACTGAGAGTCATAGTGATTGGGGAGGGGGGACAAAGGGAGAAAAACTAATATTTGTTACTTAAATGGCTGAATAAATCAACCAAATATCTATTATAATAAATCACAATCCATAGAGATGGACATGTAAAGTGGAGCCCAAATAAACTTTTCTCTTCTCTGTTCCCCTCTGCAGGCCTTGCCTCTCCTACCCTTTTCTTCTCATTTCCTTTTTCTTCCCTTCCCTTTAGGAATGAACACTAGGGGATTTACCTTCACCTTAAAACCAAACATGTTATAGATAATCTTGAATTTTTCCTTTTCCCCACTGCCATTTTCCTGTCATCTCTGCACATTTCATCATTGTACCTGCCACTTCATTCATTCATCAAATACTCATTGAGTGCCTACCCATGCATCAAGCAAGGAGCCGGGGAACAAAGGAAAAAAAAACATCAAAAAGCATGGCTGTAATAAACACACAGGACTGTGCTTCTGGTAGGCACAGAGACATAAAGACAGACTGATAATGCTGCACTGTAAGACTGTTGACAGCAGTGGGGCTTGGGGGAGCATCTATCTCATCGGAGGGTGAGAAGGCGGGGTAGAAAGAATTGAGGTGGGCTTCTTGGAGGAGGTGTCAATTTGAAGGATGTCAAACTTGAAGGATGAGAAAGAGCTTGTCAGTAGGAAAAGTTTGGGGAGAATTTCCCAGACAGGAGGAACAACACATAGCATGACCTGAGGGTCTAAAAAAAGCTAAAGACTTTGGGGAAGGTACTGATACAGGCTATATACAGGATGGGATATGAGACAGTAAGATAGTGAAGCCTCCTTATACAAGATAACCATCTACACTAAGGACTGGGGCTTTAACATTTTTTCAAGTTTACTTATTTATTTTGAGAGAGAAAGCATGAGTGGGTGAAGGACAGAGAGAGGGGGAGAGAGAGAATCCCAAGCAGTCTCTGAGCTGTCAGCACAGAGCCTGATGAGAGGCTCTAACTCACAAATCATGAGATCATGATCTGGGCCAAAACCAGGAGTTGGCAGCTTAACTGTCTGAGCCACCCGGGAGACCCGACTTGGGCTTTTTCCTTGGGGAATCCTCAGGAGTTATTAGAAGATATAATGTGGAGAAGTGATAGAACAGATTAACATTTTAAATAAATAACCCAGGTGGTGGAGGAAGATAGACTGGAAGAGGGAAGGGACTGTGGGAAGCAGGAAGTCCATTTAGAAGCTTTTGGCATTATTCAGGCAAGAAACAATGAGGTGGAGGAGAGGGAAGGGTTTGAGAAATAGTAGTAAAGTAAAATTGGTAAGACTTGTGCCTATTTGAAGGATGGGGTGGAAAAAAGAGGAAAAGAGAAGCTAAGTACTTCCTTGATTTTTTGTTTTTTTGAGCCTCTCCAGTCAGACATGAATACTCCTTCCTTTAAGATACAACAGTACTTATTTGTATCTTCATGTTGGTATTATCTCTTGTTCCCTTGTGTTTATTTTCACAGTGTACATACAAAGCTGCATGCTCCTTGAGGGCAAGTCCACATTCTCACTCTACAGCATATTGTAGTAAGACCTCAGTAAACAGCTGTTAACTAAAATAATATGCGGTGCATTGTTTTAACTGGATTTTTTATTTAAATATGGCTGGCTCTAATTTCAAAAATGGGGAAAGAAAAGAGAGAGAGAAGAAAAACCCTGAATCTACAGAAATGAATGGTTTATGAAATCTAAATTATTCGTAGATCAATAATTAACAACATATTGCTTTTTAACTGAGAGCTCTTTTGTGTTTCCAGCTGAAACACAGTGCAGATCAGGGTTTCTATAGTTACAGGGCAGAGTTTCAGAATATATTTCAGTGTGAGAGGAGAATATTTGAGTGGAAACAGCTGAACAAAAAATTTCATATCTAACCTCAGATATTAAAGCAATATGTTTCACTGAGAGTTTCTATTTGCACCCAACAGACAACAGTTGGGAACAGTACAAGGAAGACTTTGGATAAGGTAAGCTGCCAAGTGGAAAGATGTTCACTGAGAAAATGCCTGTTCTGAGCTACTTCAGCTTTTCTCAGTTTTAATCCAAGAGCAAATGTTAATTCATATTCATCTCTTCGAATCCTTCTAAAACTGTTGTTACAGCCCTGACTTTATCCTGGCTTCGTTGCATTAACCAGGCTGATTATGGAAAACACTGGTACATTAGATGATGCCAAAATGACACACAGAGGATACATGGTTTTGATCAGGCTATGCAAAAAATTCTGTCCAGACCCACAGAACTCACAGGGCTCCAAACATATATTAGGCTGAATTTGGGATTCTACGAACTATTTGGATAGACTATTCTAATTTTTACCCCCTGGATCCCAAGTTCAACCTTTTTTTTAGATTTCTTAAGAAATGTCTCCATTAGGCCATCTTTAGTGGTTCATCCCTTAAATGGGTTGCAAAGAATGTTATGTCAGATGGACACACACACACACACACACACACACCTGTTATTTGCTATGGTTTATGATTAATCTTCAAAGAGGCCATAGAAAAAAGTAAAAAACAATTTTTAAAGGTGGCAGGGTTTTGGCTCACTCATGGAAGTGAGGAAGTCGGAAAGTTTTGCTTTCTCTTGGGATTGAAAATTTCATTAGTCATGATAATGAGAATAATATAAGTGGTGGCTGAAGCTTTAACACATAATTATTAGCAAAAAGATTCCTTTACATTTATATCCTCTCATTTGGTTCCCATGATAATCAAGTGATGTAGGTATTACTGACCCCATTTTATGGCTGGGAAAGCTGACACTTGAAGCTTGCCAAGTTTAGAAAGTGGTAGGAATAAGGGCCTGAGCACACAGCTGCTAAAAGCTAACTTGACTGCCTCTCCACATCTACTTAGTTTGAGAAACAGCATTCAAGGATCTTCCACGGCTTTCTCCACAATGGGAATTCTCAACACAAATGAGATTTTGGATGGGTCATACACGGTTTTAAGGTCAATACATTTCTTCGGAGGTTTTCATTAAGTTTTTCACAAATGATAACCAACCCCCTCCCTTGAATCCCCATATCCCAAATGTCCTGAATTAAATAAACCATAACTGAATGCAAGTGTATAATCATTGAGCTAACACCATACCATAAAAGGCTGGGCTTAAAGTTTAGAATAAATTTTAACACAGAAATTTAGGTTAGCTAAGTGACTATGTGCAGCATTATAAATATTGAATTACATGATAAATATTGAATGAGTTTCTCTCCTTTGCAGTCTTTCTGCATTCACTGCAGGCCCATCATTGTCTTACTTTCCCTTCACAGAGGGCCATGTTGATTACCTCTTTCAGTGGTAGCAGTGACTGTGGCTTATGTTTTCTCCTAGCTACCACAGGCCCTTCCTCTCTTCTAGTGCTTCTTGAGTTGCAAGAGGATAGCTTATCGCTCAAATGAGAGGTAGGGCTGGGAAATAGGGTTCTCTATAATGCTGTGTTCTTTCAGGCACTAAAAGCTCAAAATATGAAGAAAGGAAAACACCTATCATTTGAGTATGCACAAAGTATTCGATGTTGTACTTGGCCTATATTATCTATAACTGTACAATGATCCAGGGTCTAAGAAGGAGCTGGGCATAGAGTAGGTGCTTAATAAATCTTTGTTGAATAAATGAATGAATGAATGAACGAAAGCATGAATAAACCCTCAAGGAGCATTCTTGACTTGGATGTGAAAACTAAGGCTCAAGAGTCACTTCACTTGCCCACACAAATGGTGTTTTTCATAAAAAGTTATTTACCATTGCATGACTTTTCACTTGGCAAGAGTCCTTATAAAAGTTTAGCATTACCTTCCTTAATTGTGTTACTAAGTAAGATTCCTTTGGTAGATATACGTGATATTAGTCCTCAGATCTTTACCTAAGGAAATGGTGGACCACTTGTAGAGAAAGACTGAATTGAAATGAGAAGTACTACCTTACTTTTCTCACACTCAAGAGGCAAGCAATTAATTAGATTGTTTAAGCAGAAATAATCCTCTCCACCCTAGTCTGGTCACTGACCAAAATCCTGAAAATATAAACTGGATGGCAAAGTCTGAACAATCAATTCTGACAGCTAGCTTCTCCAGGGAGTTCCAAATAGTCATGCTTCAATGAGCCCAACTGTCTCCCTCTGCCCTCTCACCCATTCCCCATCTGGCATTTTCACGTTCTGGCCAAACACATAATGAGGTCAGGCTTGGAGCCCTGGATGGTGGGAACATCACTTGGTTCTGGGTGTTCCTGTGCTGTGCTCTACAAGGATGGAAATGTCACCCACGTTACTGGCCACAGGCTCACTGTGAAAGCTAGGTGCCTAAACCTTAAGGCAATGCTAGCGACACGCTTGTTATCTGAGAACCTAGGTGGTCATCACTGAGGGGCAATGACTAAAGACTGGGATTAGCAGACTGTAGAAAAGCATCCTATCTTGGCGACTCACAAACTACCTAATCTCAGAAAGCAGTGATTCTATGCTAAGAGTCCAGGTTTTAAAGTCACACAAACCTGGTTTTGAACACTGCATTTGCCACTTACTCTCTGTGTGACTTGGGCAGGTCATTCAGCCTCTTAGGATCTCAGGATTCATGCTGGTAAACTTAGAGTATTGACACAGACTTCAGAAAATTACGGTGAACATTAAATGAGGTAATATGAGAGAATTGGTTAGCACCGTGTCTGATACATATTAAGACCTCCTAATTGACAATTCTAATATACCCTTGGTGTAGTGGAAAGGCATGTGGTCTTGTTTTCAGAGAGACGTGGGTTCAGCCAGTGGCTGGTTGTTCATCCTTGGGCAAGTTACCTGACTTCTTGGACCCTTGGTTTCCTTACGAGGCTTTTGTGAAGATGAAATGAAATTATGTATTTGAAAGCACCTGGCACAATACGTGGCTGGTGCTATCATCCAATGGAATGCATCTCTCTGTCTGGTGTCCTTTCACATCCCTTTGCCCCTGCTATGGACTGAGTGTGTTTGCCCAAAATTCATATGTTGAAGCCCTGGTGCCTAGTGTGATGGTATTTGGAGGTGGGGCCTTTGGGAGATAATTAGGTGGGGAGGATGGAGCCCTCATGAATGGGGTTAGTGCCGGTATAAGTAGAAACATGAGAAATGATCTCTCTGTTAGCCATGTGAGGGTATAGCAAAACGACCATCTGTACCCAAGGAAGAGGGCCCTCACCAGGAACCCAAACAGCCAGTGCCTTAAATTTGGACTCTCCACTCTTCAGAACTGTGAGAAATAAATGTCTATTGTTTAAACCTTCCAGTCTATGATATTTTGTTATGGCGGCCCAAGCTGACTAGGACAAGTACCTTTAGTTAGAAATAGCCCTCATTAACCTAATCACACTGTAGCTAGGCACGCTGTGTTGTCCCACAAATGTTGGGCTCCAGAGACAGTGACCTAATGACAGCGCTTGGCACACAGACACTGCTCAAACAATGTTTGCTGAATTAAATTTTGTCGAGTTTTATTTTTGTAACTTTGGGAGGAAGGATTACGTATAAGTTAAAAGTATCAATTCTGTAGCCTGGATTCAAATCCCGGTTCTGCCACTTACTAGTTGGACAATTTCAGGCAAGTTAATTAACTTCTTTATGCCTCAACCTCCTGGTTTGTAAAATGGGCACAATCATAATATAACATCTCTCATAGGGTTATGATGAGGTTTAAATAAGTTCATTGTAAAGGGTTTAGAACAGTGCCTAGCATGCTCTTGGAGTATTTTGTTAAATAAAATTTCTTTATCATCTTCAAAAAACAGGAGGAGGAAGGCAATAATTATCATACTCTCCATCTTGGTGTAATTGGGATGATTAAATGGAATCATCAATAGAGAAACATATTTGTAAAGGGTGAAGTCATGCCCTGATGTCACCCATTAAGAGATTTTCCCAGATGAGCTCTTACTAGTTGAATTATACTCAGAAAAGGGACTATAAAGGAATTAAAGATTGAAAAATGAACCCCAATCTAATAGTAAATCATATTTGAGCAGCTCCCACTTATTCTGAGCTGTTGTTGTAAGATGCTGAATGTAGTGTGAAATGAGAAAGCCTCATTTAAAAGTAAAATATTAAAGAACAGGCCTAGGACAGGCTCATGACAGATTGTGTGTGTGTGTTTTATTTTAGAGGGAGAGAGAGAGAGAGCAAGCAAGGGAGAAGGAGAGAGAAAGAGAGAGAGAGAGAGAAAGAATGAATCCCAAGCAGGTTCCAGAGCCTGACATGGGCCTCGAACCCATGACCCTGGGATCATGACCTGAGCTGAAATCAAGAGTTGATGTTCAACTGACTGAACCACCCAGGTGCCCCTCATGATAGATTTTAAAGTCCATGCATAAGAACTCTTTGTGAGGTAGGATTATAAGTGACTTTTATTTCTTTTTTATACTTTTCAAAAATTTCCCATTTTTCTACAATGAAATGTGTTACTTTTATAAACACATAAAACAATAATGATAACATTTTTAAAAAAGATTTAAAATCCTAAGGAGAAAGTTGGCAGAAACTCATTTATAGCCATAAGCACACCCACACGTACATACACATGCACACACATGTACACACATACGGAGGGGGAAGCTACTGCAGCATTCATGAGATAGAATGCAAATACATGTCAGCATTAGAGTCACTAGACAAACTTCTTTTTCAGGCTAGCTGTAGTATGGTTGTTAAGATGGTTTTTATCCAAACTAGGGGAGAAAGCCAACTTAAGAATGACCACCAGCAAGTAGAAAATTACCTCAAGAGGCATAGCACTGGGAATGTTCCTTGTGGGGGAAAATGATGTGTAATTGAACAAATGAAGGGCTACTGACAAGACTGGTTAGAATCACAGAACCTCTGGGTTGGAAAAGGCCCGAGAAATCATATAGTTCAACACTCTATCCAAACCTCGAATCCTCGATGCTAGATCTTCTATTACCAGAATCACCTGGATGGATTTACAAACACATTCAGATTTCCAGGACCCCCTCCAGATGGACTGAATTAGAATATGTGTGTGTGTGTGTGTGTATGTGTGTGTGTGTGTGTGTGTGTGTGTGTGTGTGTATGTGTGTGTGCATGCACTCACAGGCACACACGGAGAGGAGGGTCAGAGAAGGAGGGAACAGACACATCTAAGCTATTTTTTAATATAAAAATTTTTAAATATTTATTTCTGAGGGACAGAAAGAGAGACAGAGTGTGAGCAGGGGAAGGGCAGAGAGAGAGGGAGACACAGAATCTGAAGCAGGCTCCAGGCTCTGAGCTGTCAGCACAGAGGCTGACGCGAGGCTCAGACTCATTAGTCGTGAGATCATGCTGAGCCACCTAGGTGCCCCATATCTAAGTTTTTATAACGCTCCCTTGTTATGAAAACTATTGTTCTAGTTTGATATCTTCCCAGGTAATCCATACCATCTGTACACAGCTGACTAGTAAAAGAATTTCTTTAAAATAAGCTGAAATCTATTCCTTCCTTGACACCCCACTTTCGTCCTTGGGGCCATATTCAAGAAGATAGCTCTTTTTTCTACAGAGCAGCTTCTCAGACAGCTCTGATGGATTAAATCAAAGCAGACCAAAATGCGTGTTGCCTTGACTTTTTTTTTTTTTTTAAGTAAACGGAAATGGAGAAACAGAATATAAACTAGTGCGGAGAGTCCATGCTTTGAATATATAACCTTTGAGAAAACACTACAAGCCACAGTATAAACTCAGAATGTCCTCTCAAAGCAATGTCAGGCAACTATTCTGTGCCAAAAGGACGCTGGTGGGAAGGAAATTCCTCCATGGTGGTGATGACTGGAAGCTACTGGGACACATGGGAGAGGTGGCTGTTCTGAAGTATATTCCTGCCTTTCAAAAGCATAGTGGAAGAAAGGCTTGGAAGAGAAAGAGCATGGTGCTCTTGACATACAGAACTGATTATCTGAGTGAAAGTGGGAGTTGTGGGGTGGGTGGGGAAAAGGAGTAAGGAAAACAGTAAAAAAGTGATAAACCCAGTCTTAGGCCTCACCCAGATGTTCCACAGCTCATATTCCAAGCATCTGAATTTGGCATGAAGGTTTTTAATTTTTCCCCCATCAGTAGTTGAAGGTAATACATAGCTAGGACCTTTGATTAGTAAATCATACTTTATGTGGCTTTCACCTGACCTTTCTGTAAAGCTATCTGGTAAATCTGAACCTCTGGAATAACACCTCTGAGTGTTTAAGTCCGCATACATGCTGATAAGATAATCTTGAACATGTGGATGCTGGTAAATGTTTTAGGGAGGTGGTGGAAGCAGATCCCCTTTCTTGCTTTATGTCTTACCAGAGTCACCAGCTTTTGTAAATCTCTAATATGAAAAGAACAAGAATACTTAATTCATGTCACCTGTCACCACTGACAATTTCCCTGCAGACTGACTATCCCACTCAAATGGTTATTTTATAAACAGTTTGTCTTATCTTCATCTTCCCTCATTTCCACTCCCTGGATAGCTGAAAAGCATACAGTCTGAAATAGAAAAGGCAATTCTTACCTCCGTTTGCTAGGGATGACCCCCATCTCTTCACTGTCCCCTTCCAGTGTGACTCTTCTGGCTTGCCACCACTCATCATCTGAGGCGTTGATAACATGGAGAATATCTCCATACTTAAAACTAAGTCCTTGACTTGGCAGCCCACTGTCCTTGCTCTTGTCATAGTCAAACATGGCTCTGTAGAAATGACAAGAGAGAACGTTGTTAAGAACCTCTGGAGCACAGATTTCGGATTCATCATTTCGATTACCAAGTCTTGCCCTGAGAATCCATCATCCATTTGATACCAGCTCCGAGGCCTGACTCCCAGGACTGCAGTCCACATTCCCACTGCTGTGGTCACCAGTTAACATTGGTTCCTGCTTCTCCTTGGAGGCTGCAGGGACAGCCTACAGACTCCTAAAGCTGGGGTACTGCTTCCTTTCTTGGGGACCATCATATGTGGCAAGGTGATAATGGGAGATGTGGAAACACCTGAGATGTTTTCCCTCCCACTACAATTGAAATTTAAAAGTCACTAAAAAGAAGGAAATAATGAAGAGAAACATGGGCATCTTTGTGAATGAAACATTTTGTGCTATGAACAAATCCTCTCAGATGTATGTATCAGTTCACAGAACTCTTTCTTTTATAAAGGGAGAAACGGTAACAACTTAAGTGCCCACCCATAGGTGACTGTGATCCTTCCACCCACTGGACTACTGGACCATTACTGAAGCAGAAAGGTTGCAGTTCCATACCTATATTGTGAACCTGAAACTAATATAACCTGTATGTTCATTGCACAGGAATTAACATTTTTAATAAATAAACTGCAAATTAAAACCACAAAAGCACAAATAAAAAATAAAACAAATTGAATGGTTGTAGAGGTTAATAAAATAACATGAGTAAGTGGTCAAAATGCAACAATAAAAATATAATTACTCCTATGTTTATGTGTATGTATACAGATAGATCAAAATTATATGGATAAGACAAATCTTTTTGCTTCCACAGAAGGCTAAGCCTACTTCAGCACTGCATTCATCATTCTGAATTGTAATTCTTGCTTTATGTACCACGTTTCCCTCACTAAAGAACACGTTCCCTTTGCTGAACTGAACACTCTTATATGTATAGATTGGTGGGGCAAGGGAATTGCAAATAGAATTGAAATGATCGCCAAGACCTTAGTAGCTAGGTGTTGCCTTAAGTAGCTGACAGTTTGTCTCAAGTCTTAGATTGCCTACCTCCTCTCATATCCCCCTGCCCTCACAAACCACCACTGCACACATACAATTTCTCAGGAGAAGCAGATTTTGCCACCTCTCTGCTTATTTCCCTTTGATTCCATTCTGAGAATTTCCTTAGAGCATAACCACTATGCAAGCAAAATTAGATAGATCTGGGGAACAGATTTTTCTAAGATCACTGAGGACCAAGTATGGTTCTTTTCCTTTCTCCTTCTTTCCCCCCCCCTCTCCTCATGAAAGAAATGTCACATCTGCTGTCATGGCAACCAAAAAGAGCTGAAGACAGCATGTAGAACTCTCAAATACGTTAGAAAAATCTGAATTACTTGCAACACAGCTCTGTCTTCCATGAACTCTGTACCCAAGTAATGGAATAGGAAGAGTTTCTCCGTCTAAGTTCCCAGAATGACTCATTTCCACCTTGACCATCTGCATCTTCCCTACTGAAGACTTTAGCAAAGCTCTACCCAGGTGAAAGGGGGTTGAGAGAGGGCAGAGGTCCACTTCTGACACTGTCACTTCTCTGGCTGGGTGGTGTGACATAAATTAATTAACACTCATGAGCCACAGGTTTTTGTAATGCAAAATTAGTCCAATAACTACTTTCAGACAGAGCTGCTATAAACATTAATAAGACATATGAGGCAGCCAGCTCACGGTGAGTGCACTGTAGCAGCGTGTAGCAGAGCGGTTAAGAATAGACTCAGGGGTCACACTGTCACGGTCATTTCCTGATTCTACTGCTTCTTACCAGTTATATAGCTGGTTTTCTGCATAAGCTACTTAACCTTTCTGAGGCCTCAGATTTCTCATACATAACAGTTATGATGACAACAGCAATGGTAACAGTACCCCCATCATAAAATTGTTGCATGGATGGAATGTCACGTAAGGTAATACATGTGAAACAGAGCACGCACAGCAATGCCTGGCACATAGTGACAATCATCAAGTTTCAACTGTTATTATTTTCTTCACTGTCCCCTTTGAGTGGATATCCATAAAAATCCTTTCTATAGATTCTACTCTGGGTTAACATAGTAAGCTTGAGACTGCTATCCTTAAAAAAATTTTTTTAATGTTTATTTATTATTGAGAGACAGAGAGAGACAGCATGAGCAGGGGAGGGGCAGAGAGAGAGGGAGACACAGAATCTGAAGCAGGTCCCAGGCTCTGAGCTGTCAGCACAGAGCCCAACATGGGGCTTGAACTCACAAACCGTGAGATCATGACCTCAGCCGAAATTGGACACTTAACTGACTGAGCCACCCAGGCACCCCAAGATTTCTATCCTTAAAAAGACCTTCCTACAAGGGTGGCTCATGGCTGACATCTGGGAAATTAGATTTTGGTTCTATTTCCCATTAAGAATGGCTCACCATGCCTAAACTGTGTATAAACAACATCTAAGGTGAACATTTGTTTTTCTTCTGTGAATCTGGAATTGTGGTATGTGCCAGGCAGAAGTTGACTACATGACCAGTCCCCCATATAAACCCTGGACCGTGAGGGGCGCCTGGTTGCCTCAGTCAGTTAAGTGTCCGACCTCAGCTCATGTCATGATCTCATGGTTCATGAGTTTGAGCCCCGCATCAGACTCTGCTGTCAGCACAGAGCACACTTTGGATCTGGATCCTCTGTCTCCTTCTCTCTCTGCCCCTCCCCCCCTTCTCTCTCTCTCCCTCTCTCTCCCTCTCTTTTTCTCTCACATACATACACACACACACACACACACACTCTCTCTCTCTCTCTCTCTCTCACTCTCAAAAATAAACAAACATAAAAAAAGATAATAAAAATAAAACAACCCCCACCCCCACACCGAACTTTGAGTCTTTAATAAGCTTCCTTGTAGACAACATTTATACCTGCTGTCACAATTTGTTGCTGGAGGAATTAGGCATGTCCCATGTGACTCCACTGGGAGAAGGCTCTTGGAAGCTTGCGCCCAGTTTCCTCTGGATTTTGTCCCAAGCTCCTTTCCCTTTGCTGATTTTGCTTTGTGTCCTTTTCTGTAATAAATCATAGTCCTGAGTATGTCTATGCTGAGTTCTGTGAGCCTTCCCAATGAATCATCGACCCTGGGAGTTTTCTTGAGCGTCCCCAACACTCTATAGATTGCAAATCATTTTCATATACACTACCTCATCTGTGACTCAATCCATTCTGATAAAGAATGTATGATGGATACAGCATTATCCCCTTTTTACAGATGAAGGATAGACTAACCTCAGCATACATGGCTTAGAGTCAGCAACTTCAGGCTGCAGCTTGGGTCTCCTGACCCAGAGTCCTGCTACAATGCTCTTCAACTTGTTCTCCATGACCCCCTCCCCCGAAACCTGAGAGGTGGTGACAAGGTGGCAAGGATAATAACCATGATGGCTACCACTCCTTATGCTCATATTAGGTGCCCTGGCACTTTGTATCCATTGTCTTATTTGACATCATAACAACCTGAAGGTAAAAATTAGTATCCTCATTTTACAGACGAGGAAAGGAAGCTCAGGACGGTAGGGCACCTGCCCAAGGTAACATGTACACATGTGGTGGAGACTGCACCTAGAATATGGTCTGTCTGGCTCCAAAATCCATGTTCTTGGACATTTCATTGTGAGGCTCAGTTTTCCAGCCTGTTATCCTCTGGTCTTGCTCACAATTTAGCAGTACCAGGAGTTTTTATCCTCTCTTCAGGGCTGACCATCCTCTCCCACCCTCCCCCCCAAATCCCCAAAGCTCCCTTACTGATCACTTCTTGTCCCAGTATTTTTTAAAACAAATTTTAAATGTTTTATTTATTTTTGAGAGAGCACAAGTGAGGGAGGGGCAGTGAGAGGGGGACAGAGGATCCAGGGCGGGCTCTGCACTGACAACATCGAGCGATTTGGGACTCGAATTGCAAGACCATGACCTGAGCCTAAGCTGGACGCTCAGCTGATAGGTGTCCCTATCACAGTGTTCTTGTTTTTTGTTTTTTTTTGTTTTTGTTTTTGTTTTTGTTTTGTTTTGTTTTGTTTTTAGTCCTAAGGGTCTTTGAACCTCTGGTTTAGCACCAGGCTCTTTATGGATGTCAAGCCATCAGGAAAACTGACAGGTGGCTGCCAAGAAGGCAGGCTCTAGGGTGAGACTGCTTGGGTTTGCAACTTTTTGACCATGTGAATTTTAAGCAAGTTACTTGGCTTCTCTGGGCTCCAAGTTTTCTTAACTATAAAATTGGCACATAATAACAGCACCTACCCCAAAGGGATGTGGTGAGGATTAAGTAAAATAATATATGGAAAGTACTGTAACAGCAGCCTGGCACTAGCGATTGCTCAATAAATGGTAGTTACTATTACTCTTATTATTGTTTTTCTGAAAAATGTGCTGGCCTTGACTCAGGGAATCTGCTGGGACTGTGGCCCTTAGTAGCTGTCTTGTGGACTGTGTACAAAAAACATCTAAAATATCTCTCCAACCTCAGAGTCCAGTTCAGCACTGGGCACAGAGTAGACCCTCAGTGTCAGTCCGTGAAAATGTTTCAGATGAACTTTGAAAGCCCCGCTTCTCTCAAGCCTGTGTCCTTATGTGTAAGGGAGAGGAGTAGAGACTGTTCTGGTGGTCCTCACCGGGCCAGACATTCAATCTACTGTGCTCTGTTCTAATTCCCAAGAATCCTGGAGGGAAGGTTTCCCACTCCTGCCTTCAGCCATAGGTATCCTCGCAGAAGGGGCTCACAACATGTTCTTCCCGAGTTCTGTTTATCTCAGACAATCTGCCGCTCTAAGATTACATGGATTTCAGACTTGTCAGGCCCCTGAAAACAAGCAGCTGATACATTTCAGTGGCTTCTGGCTCCTTTGGATATTAATGGATCTTCATGTCTGGGAAAAATGTTACAGTGCCCCATCACCTAATTTAAAAAGCGGTAAGCTGTTTTTAATTTGTTTTATGTGCTAATTCATCAGAGCAACTTTTATAAAATGCCATTAAGACTCACACTTTCCACCCAGGGTGCTTTTAACAAGTCCATTAGACAAGTAGAATTAGACAGGAATAATGCAATGACTCTCCCATCCCTCCTGCCCCTCCTGCATTTCACCATGCGGTGGCCCTTTGCCAACTGGGGAAGTCTAATAAGGGAAGTGAAGAGCTGCTCGTTCTCATGGCTGTGTCACATGACTGAGACACCTGACAATTGATGGAATTTGTGCTTCTTAAGTGGCCTACAATGTGTGAAAGACTATATTTTTACCTCATCCAATGTACTGGCCAGGCAAGGCAGCATCTGGATTATATGCCAAGCTTTGGAGAGAGAAGAGACCTAGGTTATGTCCCAACTCTGCCATTCCTGCTTGTGAATTTGGGGCATGTTACTTAACTTCCTAGATGATCTCTTCACCAGAGATCATCATTCCATCAACTATGAAATGCAGAGAATGATGGCTTAAAAAATTTTTTTTCAATGTTTTTTATTTATTTTTGGGACAGAGAGAGACAGAGCATGAACGGGGGAGGGGCAGAGAGAGAGGGAGACACAGAATCGGAAACAGGCTCCAGGCTCTGAGCCATCAGCCCAGAGCCCAACGCGGGGCTCGAACTCACGGACCGCGAGCGAGATCGTGACCTGGCTGAAGTCGGACGCTTAACCGACTGCGCCACCCAGGCGCCCCCAGAGAATGATGGTTTTAAGTCAAAAGATTGTTATGAAGATATCACTCTAGGGTGACGCATGAGAAATGCCCAACACACACACAGAATGAGTTCCACTTTGTTATTATTCTGACAACAATTTTGCCAGGTAAGCCTTTTTTATCTCATAAAGGAAATGAGACCCAAGGAGCTGAAATGAAAAAAAGCTAATAAGTAGCAGAACCAGGATTCAAATATAGATAGATGTGTCTGAATCACAAGCCCATGCTCCTGACTGTAGAATTCAGCCTGGAATTCCTGATAAGGAATGTTGTCCTTAGACCTCATCTCCAGAGATTTCATGATTTGGTGATTGCATTTATAATGACACCATGGGCTAGACATGAGGGGATAGGCATGAGTAGTTTACTGAGTGCACAGTTAGTTCTCACAACTACCTCACAGTACATGGATTAGCCTTGTACTGCAGATGAGGAAATATAGACTTAAGCAATATGCCCAGTGACATACCAGCTAGCAAGTGATAGGGCAGGACTGAATTCAAGACCTGTTTGCCTCCATCATTTATGTTATTAAAAGCAAGTTGCCATATTTAAAAGCCTTGAACTAAAGCCTAATTACCAGTTGAAAAATCCAAAACCAAAAACCAAAAACACCCCCAAAAAACCTAACCCTCCCACCCCCCAAAAACCCTGTCTGACTCTAAGGCTTGTGGACTTGCTACACCAACCCATGTGTTGTTTTTGCAAGGAACCCTCTCCAATCAAAACCACCCGTATTCTCTATTGGGCTTAGACTGCAGTAATATTTAATAATTATGGACCATAAGAGCACATGTGTTCTCTGTGTTGTTCAGAGGCCTGAATTTTGGCTGACCCACTTTAAGACTGGTATAGCAAAGAATCACAAGGGTGAAGAGAACCCCCAGGACCATGCCAGTAAGAACTGGAAAAATTACTTGATGTGTCTTGTGGTTATCGAAAATATGGTAGGGAAAATAATTCCCTAACCCCTTCTTTGCAAGGACGTCCACACCTCAATCCCCAGAGCCTGCAAATATGTTACCTTATGTGGCAAAAGGAATTTGCAGATATTATCAAAGTTAAAGGTCTTAATATGGGGAGAGTATCCTTGATTATCTGGGTGGGCCCAATCCAATCACACGAGTCCTTAAAAGTAGAAGAGAAGGCAGAAGAATAGGTCAGAGAGCTGTGACATGAGGGGTACATGACTGCCATTACTAGATTTGAAGATGGAGGAAGGTAATTTGTCATGGAAGCAGTAGAAAACTAATAACAGAGGACAAGGAAGAAGATGGTTTACTAGAAGGCAGATAGAAGGCAAAGGCTACCAGTTTGATGATCCTGTTGAAGATTCTTTGGAATAAAAACAACTACTCAACAACTATAATAACAGCTCACTAAATGCCTATTATTGGCCAGCCATGTGCAAAGTACCTTTGTTTTACATAATTTTATCTTACTGAATCCGTGTAAATAGCTTATAATAGAAGTATGATGATTTCTACTTTGCAGATAAAAAACGTAAGGCTTTGATTTGTTAACACTTATACTTTATCCAATTATCACAAAAACCCTATGAGATAAATACTATTGTTCTTATGTTCAAATAAGGAGACTGAGGCACAGAAGTGCAGCCTTTTCTTTCTCTGAGGTTGTAAAGCACTTTGCTTGCACCTCTCTTGGGAAGCCTACAATGTCCAGTCTTGAATGGGAATGTGTTTTACCTCCTTTATTGGATTAAAAGCTACTGAAGGTCAGAGGCTCCCGGGTACAGCTTCTGCACAGAGTTTTTGTAGATGCTTTATAAATGAACAAATCGAGGTGCCTGGGTGGTTCAGTTGGTTAAGTGTCTGACTTTGGCCCAGGTCATGGTTTCCTGGCTCGTGAATTTGAGCCCCACGTCAGGCTCTGTGTTGACAGCTCAGAGACTGGAGCCTGCTTCGGATTCCATGTCTCCTTCTCGCTCTGCTCTCCCCAACTTGTGCACACATGCTTGCTCTCTCTCTCTCTCTCTCTCTCACAAAAATAAATAAACTTAAAAAAAATAATTGAACAAATCAACCAGTAGGTTACTTCCTTCTGTGCTGTGAACTTGTTTGGGCTACAGAAGACTTTGTTTCCATGACAAATTTAAGACCCACGAAGTGGAGTGCTTTGACCCAATTTCCTTAGTCTTCGGAAGTTGAGGCTTCTGCTTGATTAGAGGAGACTTGGTTCTCACCTCTCTGTGCAGCAGGAGAACGAACAAGAACAGCGGAAGATAAAGTCTGCTCTCTGCTGCATCCCACTGTGCCTGACTTAAGTGGATGTGTTCCGTTGTTGATGTAAGCAGCTGAGGATAGTGTAAAAAGTGTAGACATTGGAGTAAAAAGACACACTCAAGTGAGTCCACCTCTTTCTAGCGGAGTGTCGCTGAGAAAATCTGTGGATTAATCTGAGTCTTTGTTCATCAATGAATGGGTTTAATCTTTCCTAGGTCTCAGCATATTTGGAGAGATTGAATGAGACAACATAGGATAAGTCTTTAGCACACTAACTGCCAACCAGTAGTTCCTTTACTTCACCCCTTCCCTACTATAAAAATGAGAGAGTTATTTCTACAAGTATTGGCAGGAGATGATAATATGGTGTTTTTAAAATACAATATAAAAATACACATATAGTAAACTTTCTCAAAACATTTTCCCACTGGGGGGATGTGGGAAAGGGATCTGCACTGGGAGCAGAGGGATCTGTACTTTAGGTGCTATCATTTTTTAAATTCAGCCATTTCCAATAGTTTTTCCTTCTTTTTATTTTTTTAAAGTTTATTTATTTATGTTGAGAGAGAGAGTATTCATGAGGGAGGGGCAGAGAGAGAGAGTAGGAAAGATAGAATCCCAAGCAGGCTCCGCACTGTGAGCACAGAGCCTCAGTTGGGGCTTGAACCCACGAACAGTGAGATCATTACCTGAGCTAAAATCAAGAGTTGGATGCTTAACCAATTGAGCTACCAGATGCCCCTAGTTTTTCCTTCTTAAAAGCATTAATTTGCCCATTCACGAATCTAATAAATGTTTCAAAAATAGAGATGGCACCCTGCAAGTAGATAGAAGCTTGGATGGAATTAGGAAAGCAGGACTCTGGTTCTGGCTTCAACATAATCTCACTGTATGATCCTGTGTAAATTTCTTTATCTCTTTGGGCTCCAGCTTCTATGTAATCAACAGGTCAAAAGCACTTCTTGAAGCACGTTTCAGCTATTATATTCTATGCCTTTGTCTAGCAAGGCACTGTTGGGGACTCAGGTTAAACTTCCACGTGGCTGGGGGCGCCTGAGTGGTTCAGCCGGTTAAGTGTTCGACTCTTGATTTTGGCTCAGTTCATGACCTCACAATTTGTGAGTTCGAGCCCTGTGTTGGGCTCTGCTCTGACAGCATGGAATTTGCTTGGGATTCTCTCTCTCCCTCTCTCTCTGCCCCTCCCTGGCTCGTTCTCTCTCTCTCTCTCTCTCTCTCTCTCAAAATAAATAAATTAACATTAAAAAAAATCTTTCCATGTGGCTGATAGTATGTGTGTCTCCGAGGATTGTGTTTGCTTTGTGAAAATCCCTACTCTGTGTCATCTCCTCCACCAATCCTAGAACCTCTTTTCCCCTCCCTACACCCTCACTGGGAGTTAAACACCCCTCTCATATGCTCTTATATCACATTGTATTGTGACTTTTAATCTTTGCAAATTCTAATTTGTATATGCATGGGGGGAAGGAGAGGCTCATATTCATCCTATCCCCAGGGTCTACCACAAAGCAGATGTCCAATAAAAGTTATTTTTTGTTATTAAATTTGTCACCTATTCTTCTCATAGGGCAATTCCTGGAATTCAGTTGTTTACATTCTTTCCTAGAAGGCAGGGACAATTGGCAACAATAGGTAAGAAAAGCCTGTGCAGCATCTGGCATTGGGCTCCCTATCTTTCTTAGGACGATGAAGATCTGTGCAATTTTCCTGTCTCTCAAGTCAGAACACGTTCTCTCAGGGAAGAAGGCAACACACAGCTCTGTATAGACTACTTTTCATGTCTCCTCGAGGAGCCATAACATACATACCCCTGTGGATCAGTCATCATATCCAGACCGACTGAAGTCTACTGTGGCCACTTAATTTCCCATCTATTTCAATAATGAATTAATTGTCCATAGTGAAAAGGGTGGCTGAATCCACCAGTGGAACAGTTTTAGTGGATAACACATTAGCTTCTGTCAGTCCTTGCCAAGAGAGCACTAAGACGCTGTCTTTGAGTGATTACTGAACACAGTAGGACTTACAATGTGCCAGGCACTGCTCTAGGTATTTATTATCCATGATTCATAGATACTCCTTAAAGTGCAGGCATTATTCCATTTTATAGAAGGGTAAACATGCACTGTGGTATCACATGGGTTATGCCATGTGATCATTAATAACCTTATAAGGCAGGTTTGTCCTCTGGAAAGATACTCTTCTCGGGGTGCCTGAGTGTCTCAGTTGGTTAAGCATCCAACTGTTGATTTTGCCTTAGGTCATGAACTCATAGTTCGTGAGACAGAGCCGCATCAGGCTCTGCGCTGACAGCGTGGAGGCTGCTTGGGATTCTTTCTCTCCTTCTCTCTCCGTCCACCCCCCTAATATATAAATAAATAAATAAACTTAAAACAAAAAGATGCTGTTCTTATCATGCCAGACTGTTTCCTTCTATGTTTGGAGGATATTGGGAAATGTCAATTTCTACTGTACCCAATAGGTCAGGCAGTCACTGTCATGACTGGAGATGGAATTAATTGGGCACCAATGAGAGGTCCTTACAGCCTGGGCCTCTCCACAGTTGTGGCAATTTGATGATAATCAGGGAGAAGCATTACTTCCAGGGGCAACAACTCTCTCTCTCTCTCTCAGTCTCTCCTGAGTCATCAGTGCTCTCCATGCCTTAGGGACACAGTGTGAGCAGACTTCCTGTGTCCGGAGGCCACTGTGTTGATCATTTCAGACAAGTAATCATTAGAAGCTCCAGGGATGGGTCCCACTCCAGCCTGCTTTCTCTCTCAGGGTGTCCTAGCAACCTGTCAGGTTGGTTTACATGGCAGTCCCAACTGACAGGACCTCATCTGAGGGAAGCAGAGGCAAGTCTGAACCTGCCCAAAGGCAGGGCTCCACAGACCATGGCGGATGGTACTTCAGATTTCAGGGTTGAGTGAGGCTGTAAAAATTAATCATCTTAAAACCATTGTCTTTTCCCCCAAATGCCATCAGCCAGCTACTCGGAAATTGAAATATGGGAAAGGGAACATGGCCAGGATGAATAGCCCAGGCTTTATGACAGTTCTGAAAGCTTTTATGTTCTGGCCTTGTTTATCAGGCAATCAAAATATATTAATCAAGATATTACATAAAGGCTGACAGAGCCCTGACTGCAGCCTTTTGTTTCTGATCCAAGCTAAAAATGTATATCAGTCGGATAGTCTTGGGTTCAAAGAGTAGCTCTGCCATTTAACCAGCTGTGTGATTTTCATCTCTGTCCCTGGGTCTCCAAAGATGCAAAAGGAGGGACAAGATCCCTGTCCAATAGAGTCCTTATGAGAATTACACATATAAGACATTTTAGAACCTAGTAGGCTCTCAATATTTGTTAACTGAGCCTAAAGTCTAAATTCCTTTCCTGTAAATTCCATCCCTTTTTTCTAGTGTTGCTCACTAGAGCACAAACAAAGCAAGCCTACCTCTGCTTTCCAATAACACTTTAAGTATTTACTGACTGACAAGTAATATCAGTTGGCTTGCCACCTGGTTTAGAAGAGATATTGGAAAAAGTTCATTTCTCTCATGAGCATATGGAAAAGGGAAGAAAGACTTCCAAGAACATTTGACATGACTACTCCAAATCCTTAGTGGTAGTGTATCAGGGTTGGTAATGAAATTCATATATCACGAAACCAGACATTTGGACAAACTTCTGAGCTCACTTTTTTGTCTACCAGTTTTCAGAAAACTGGATGGGAACAACAGACCTGGATTGAGGGAAAGGATGACCCAGAATTAGGGAAAAAGTCACCTCAAAATCTCTCCTATGTCCATAAATGCTCCCATTATCACTTTTTGAATGAGGACACATAAGATAGAAGATGGTTCCATTCTCATCCAGGTAAAAATACTGAGTTCAGGATGTAATTTAACTTCCACTTATGGATATGAGATAATAGTCATTTAATGCACTATCATTTACAGGGTGCCTCCTATATGCCAATCACTGTGTTATTTGCTGAAGACTCAGCAATGAACAAGGGGCTTGCTTCCTGTTCTTACGGATCTTAATGGTGGGTTGAGAATAGAGGTAAGGGCATATTTATTCAGCTACTCACACATTCATTTATTCATTCAGCAAATATTTATCAAGCATGTACCAATGATGATATTAGGAGCTTGGGGTCTATCAGTGAATGAAAACAGACAAAAATTCTGCCTTCATGGAACTTATATTTTCATGAGAGGCCATGGAAATCACCACACAGCATAACTGGAGTTGATACTTGCTATGGAAAAGGTTAAAAAATAGGGCAGAGTAAGCGGTATCAGGATTTTTACACAGGGTAGAACTGTGGTAGTGGTGAAGGTTGCATTTTTTGGGTGGCTGGGGGTGATCAAGGTAGGACTCACTGAAAGACAGGTGAGGCAAGGCTTGAAGGAGGTGAGGGAGTTAGTCATGAAGATATGTGAGGACAGTGTTTTAAGAAGAGGGAAAAGTCAGTGCAAAGAACCCAAATATAGTTAGAAGTCAGTGCAATATATGCTATCATATGAATTAGTATGGGAGACTACAGGATCATAGAGCAGGAACCCCCATCAGGTGCTCAGAAAGATGCTGATGAATGGATAGTTCTCCCAGATCTACTAGCCTAGAGGCAGCAGCACACCTACCCACCCCACCCAACTGAGCAGGTGTGTCCTTCAGGCATTCTCCTATGGGAACCTCATCTCTAACAACAGTCATCTCACACCTTGGGGATTCTGCTTCTTCCCTCAGTGTTTCCTGCTTCCTGCCTCTCTTTGGAAGCAGGCATGTGAGCGGGGCCATGGAAAACCTTCCCTTCTCTCAGATGCTGTATCACAACTCACCATGCAGGGGGAGTATTTCAGCCAAGAATTTGTCTTAACATTGTTTAAAAAGTCAAAGCACTAACTAGATAGAAACAAGCATTTTGTAAATTTCAATCCTTTCTATGAAACTCATAACTTTCTCTGCAACCCCTGTCTGAGTCTATCCAGAGATAGGCTGAGCCTATTCCTTCTCTGTGCCAGGTTGCTACCTCATACAAGGTCTTGTGTTTGCACTCAGCAGGCTACATTTTAGTTGGTTTGCTGTGGATCTGTTTTCTCTTCTAGACTTCTCAGTTCCTGAGGGTTAGGACAGAGTCTCATTCATCTGTGTATCTCTCGAATGGAGCATGGAGCAGGAGGTGCTCACAACACAAGGCTAAATGGAATTGAACTGAATTCAGAACCCACACTGTGTGACCTTGGGAACATTACTTCATCTCTTCAAGTCTCTTTTGGTTACCTCATCTGTAAAATGGGATTAAAAATACTATATTTTATCAATTTTAAGATGTACCTTTTTTCATTTCCATCTCTCTACAGTTAGGATGCATTGTATCTTACCATCAGCGCCATCTCATAATTTAATTGACAACATCCCTCCTTTCTTGGGATGTGCAGAGTGCATCTTACAATCAATGACAACCTAGATTCACTGGAAAGTGTAGGAACTGTCTCACAGGCTCTTGTGAGGATTAATGAATTATGGATTAAAAAGCCCTCAGATCAGATCATGAGCTGCTCTTATTGTCATACATTATGGGTCACATAGGGTCATCCCAACTTTTACTCTCCTGTACACATTTTTCTTTTAAATAACCCCCTGTAGTATCCTCTGTTCAGTGACTGTTCAGAAAGTGCTGACAGGCCAAATGCTGGGCTGTAACCTGACTTGCTTACGGAGAGTTCTGTTCAGCATTTTTCTTAGTTGAATGATGTGCCTGTAGGAAATGTCCCAGCTCTTGTGAGTAGTTTAGGAATTTAGGGAAAGAAGATGGAACTAATGGTATCCAGAATATTAATGTCTATGCTTTTAGTCTTTATAATTACTGTGAATATTAGTAGCATTTACTCCAATAGCACAACTGTTTAGTGCTAATGTTTTCAAGCTGGGGCATTTTCTGTATGCCTAGTGTAAGTCCATCCATTCATTCATAGTCTATTGAACACCTACTACATGCCAGGTAAGGACAATGGGAAACTTCCCAGCTCTGCCATTTACTTGTGCTGTGGCTATAGGCAATGTTTAAATTTTGTTTCTTATGAACAGATTCTTGTGTAAATTAAAGACTAATTCCTGCCTGCTATGAACTGAATGTTTGTGTCCCCACAGAATTCATATGTTGAAACCTTATCATGGAATGTGGGGCCTCTGGGAGGTAATTAGGATTGGGTGTGGTCATGAAGGTGGATTAGTGCCCTTAAGAATCATAAAAGAGTTTGCTTTTTCTTTCTCTCTACCATGGGAGGGTACACTGCCATGGGAGGGTACAATGCCATGGGAGGGTACAATGGCAGTCTGGAACCTGGAAGAGGGTTCACCCCAGAACCCTACCTGGATCTCAGACATCTAGTGTCCAGAACCATGAGAAATAATTTCTGGTGTATATAAGCCACCCAATCCATGGTTGTAGCAGCTTGAACCGATTAAAATACTGCCTAATAGACATTGTTGAGATTAAATGAGGTAACACATTTAAAACTCCTGCAACATGGTGCCTGCTGCATAGAGACATGGAAAGCTGCAAGAATAATATGTACTGGCAATGAAAACTATGTTATAACTCAACTTTCATGGAGTGCAGGAATTAATTAGTCCCAATTTGCCTTTATATTAATATTGATCTATCTGTTTAACATTTATGTGGCTCTTACTAAGTGCCAGACCTGTTGCTAGTCTTCTATTGGCAGTAAGTGCTGGGGGAGCTTGGTGTAGAGATATTTTCATGGGCTGGAGTGATGGGCAATGGGCCTTGCTCTCCCTATTGCTGCTGGCATTCCACTTGGTAAATTGATCAGATAGTCTTGTGGGACTGCTCTAAGGCAGCCAGTACATAACACTTTTAAGTGTCTGAAACCATGCATTCATTCTTTTAGTCATAGTTAATGGGTGCCTATTGTGTGCCAAGGTATTACACTAGGTATTGTTATTATAGTGATAAACTAAGAAAAACAAGGTCACTTTTGGAATTTAGAGGAAAGACAAATATAGAAGAAATAATTACCAGTATGACACATCTTAAAAAGCACATGGGAAAATAACCCATCAGAGTATGTGGTGGAGAGAAATAGAACATACCCTGGAGAGAATGAGTTAGGGAGGCTTCCAGAAGGAGGTGCTGTCTAATCTAAGACCTGCAAGATGAGCAGATATAGTCAGAGAAGATTTATATGCAGAGGCTCTGAAGGAGGAAATAGCAGGCAGTGAATCTGAAGGAAGACCAATGTCCTGGATGGGCCAAGATGAGACCAGAATGAAGGAGAGGATAGTCCTGCAGGGTCCTGCAGGCTTATGAAACACACTTTCTTCTCCTCACAGCAACGGGAGGCCATTAGAGGATTTTAAACAAGATAGTAAGATGATCAGATTTGCATTGAAAATATCTTTCTGGATATAAAGTAGAAAGTAGATTGGGCAAGAGCCAATGCTGAGACCCCAGATAGTGGGCTGTGGTAGTAATCCAAATGATGAGGACTTGACCAGGCTGGTGGTGGTGGGATAGACAGAAGTTACAAATATTTCCTTTAGCCAGTGTCTCTCTCACCATAATCTTAAGCAATGCTTTCAAAGTTTTATTACCAGAACAAACCTTTTTTTTTTTCTTTAGAGGAAAGCTTCTAAAAACATAGCAAATATCTGATTGAAAACAGACAGGAAAACTGGAACTTTTGGCCTCTCTTCCACTCCAAATGTGCAGTAGCCCAAAGGCCCCTAAGAGGAACCCTGGGGCTCCTTAATTCAGAGCATGAGTACCTTCAATCTAGTACATTAGTTACCAAGCACTTTAAAGTGAAGAAACTTCTTTCTTACTGATGTCATGACACCCCCAAACCCACTTCCAATTCCCACAGGTGTCCATTCACTTTCAAAATGAAATCTTGACATAAATTCTTCTTGGAATATTTTGGGAGAATTTAGCAAAGCCTCTTTGAGATAACTAGAGATATACCATGGTATTCTGAACTCCAATTACAGAACTCTACAGGATGGAATTGTGATTAGTTCTATCAAAGAGTAAATAGCACCACTCAACAGCAGTCATTTCTATAGATATTTTTTGCACATGTTTTGAGGAAAAGACTCCTTTCTGTTCTCAGAGTTTGTTTATACCGACAAGCAGGGCACAGTTCCTTAGAAGAAGAGAAATTTTCTTGTTAGAATGTCAACACATTCATAAAGAACAAGAGAAAGCTCCCCAGAGGAAGTCAGCAGCCCACCCAGTGAAGTATGTGTATGGGATGAGAACACTTTGATGGGCAGAGAAACATTTCTTTTAATGAGAGGAGGAAGGAATGAGAAATTGCTGCTTGATACCATTTTTGCATATTAGCCATGGCTGGAGTTTGATAAAGAAGGAAGTGGGAATCCAACTTGAAGTTGGTCAATCAGGCCTGACAGAAGTATGTAAATTGGGCAGGAAAGCATGAGAGGAACTTGGACATGATAGTTATTCCTAGACCAGTGGGCATCCAGTGGAAGGCCAGCTGAGATGACGCTGGGGAAGATGTTCGATGAGGAACTAGAGGTGAGAAGCATGTAGACTGACCCTTGGATATTGGCCCACAGTAAGGTCCACAGCTCCAATCAGTAGCCCATAAGTGAAGCCATGACTGCCCTTTCCCTTCCCACAGTCCCATTTTCAGCAATCATAACATTGTCTGGGAGCCATCTTGGGAATAGCCTCTGTCCTTTATTTGTTCTCGATGCACTCTCTCTTCTCATCTAGGTCCTGTTACTTATTAAAATGCTTCTTCAATGCCCCAAGTATTGTGCTCAGTGCTGAAGATAAAATATGAGCAAGTTATAGTATCTCTGCCCTCACACAAATGTGTGTCTAGTAGGTGAGACAATAATGTAAGTAAATCAATTACATTTAGTTTATTAAATGCAAGAGAAGTATTACAATCTATAGAGGAAAGCAAGGGCTGCCCATTCTGAATGGCATGACAGTCTCCCATAACGACCCACTTCTACTGGTCGGCCAGGTCTTGTGTTCTGCAGGATCACAAGCAGCTTCTGATAATTGCCAGGGGTTAAGCCACAGACAAAAGGAAAGGTTTTGTAATCCAAGTTATGGGCAACAACTTTTAAAGCTGGAATTCCATTTGTCTTTAGGAAATTTCTATCACCTCTGATTTCAACAGGGTTGGTTATTTGATATAAGTTTCAAAGAAATATTAATCCTCTAGATTCTGCATCATGGCCATACATTCTTGTGTTGAATCAAAGGTTAGAAACGATAAACAAAATCTTCAAACAGGCTTATGTATTTCATCATTGAGTTTTAGGCATAACAGCAACTGGAAGTGGAATAATTAGGTAAGATGAATGCTTGATTCCCATCAAATTTGCCAAAAGAGAGCAGGTATTAGATTTTGAAAAAATGCCCTCCAGACTGGTAATTTGGGGTAGTGGGGAAAAGGATTTCCTGTTTTACAGATGGATGAACATCCTAAGGGAACCAACTTATGGTGAAGTTAATCTAAGTAGACTCTTTGGCAAGGAAGAGGCTCATTGCCTAGGACAGATTTAGATCAATTCTGGCAGGAAGGAATATCCACAGGGGCTGTTTCAATTTCATTTAATCAGTTAGAGAAGACGGAGTTACCTAACATCAACTGGGGAGGATATGGAATCTATAAAATAGGGAGAAAATATGTATTTGAGTGAGGTAATTTGTTTGATAATTCACAGCGATGTGGGCTTTATAATTTCACAGTAAAGTCGCACAGTTAATGATTTTTCTAAATTGGCTCTATGGTAGTCTCTCACTGCAAGGTTTCTCGCTGTGATTTATGATGTTTCTTTCCTCTCTCTCCTTTCATTGTTTTCAAAATGATATATTTAATAAATAACTCTTTGGATGGCTTTAAATAGTTTTCAGTAATAATGTTTTGATAAAACCGTTAGAAGTTTCTTTTTAATTTGTATTTTATTTTTGTCTTCTGTCAATCTTTTTTGACATACAACATAAAAACACCAGTTATGTATTTTTTTCCCAGGTAAAGATGCCTTAGTCTGTCTATTATATGATAGTATGGGGTTCAAGAGAGGAGGGAATGAGAAAGGAAACTAATAGTTATTGAACACTTGCCATTGGTTAGCCGCTAGAGTAGATACTTTTCATATGTTGACATTGAATAATAACAGCACTGTGACTTTGTTATGAATCTCTCTATTTTATAAATTAAAAAAAGCAAAGTTCACAGATACTGACAATGGTTACCTAGTAAGTAAATGGCAGAGTTAGGAATTGGACCCAGATCTGTCCATGTGGCTCTCCCTCCCACAGGCCTTCAGATCGAAGCACTGGCAGCCATTTATAAGGAGATCTCTCCAAGTTCTACAGATAAAGGGTAATTTTGGTTTTCCTAAAAGGTGACAGCCCTATTATTTGTACTGTAGCTTGGCAGTAAGGGTTTCCTAGATGTACAGGTCTGTTTGTTAATTATTATTTTCAATAATAACACACTGTGCTGACAGTTATTGACAAAGCACTTTCACATATGTGAAAGTCCTTATGGTAGCCCTAAAGAATAAGCAATGTCATTCCCTTTGATTTACACAGAGACCAGAGAAGATGATGAAGATGATAATATAAATAGCTATCATTTACTGAATTACTACTAAGTACAAGGCAGAGTGTTAGGAACATGACGTAATTTAAAAAAACACACAGAAATTCTGCAAAGTTGGATGTAGTAGTTCCATTCCATAGATAATAAAACTGAGATTCTAAGAGTCGAAGTGAATTAATGGTCCCACAGCTAGAAACTGGTTGAGTCAATATTCAGACTAGGGTCTTCAGGCTGCATATCCTTGGCCCTCTCCTCTACCTCACAATGAACATGACAGCGGGGAGCATTTTTGGTACACTGAGACTCACTCCTTGTCAGCATTTTTCTTCACATAAATATCATGCATGGTTGACCCTGTGATGGCCCCAGGAGGCTGTCATTTATCCTTACCTATCTTGGTGAGTTGTTAGATGGTGAAGCTACTAGGAGAGACATTCAGTTTGCTGAGACCTCTGAAAGAAGCCTGAGCTAGAAACATAGGCTGTAAACTGGCAATCACTACCAAGGCTATCACTATCATTATTTGAATAATGAGAAGAATGTTTAAAGAACAAGGCAAATTATGGGATTTAATTAGTTTATTTTTACTATTGTGCCAATAGAATTCTTTTACATTGTTTCTATGCAAATAAGCGCACAGCTTAGAACTATCTGTGCTTTCAGTATATTGAAAGAATAAATAAGGAAAACATGTTAGAGGACAACTTGGGGAGGTTTAAGGAGATTTTTCCCTTTCTCCAAAAACTTTGGTGTTCTTCCTTGTTTCTTCTTATTCTAATTAGAAATCAAGGTTAAACTACATGGACCAAACCTGTACAACAAATTCCAGTTCTTCACATTTCCTTTGTATTTTACGAATCTGCATTTGGTCTGTAGGATCCTGCAAGTAGGTTGTTCCCTCCAACTGGGGAGTTGGCAGTAACATTTGCTCCCCAATTCTTTACTACTGAATTTAACTGAACTTTTAAATTAAAAGTTCTTTGATCATCTCCTTATTGAAGCTGTGATAGATCTTTTAAATAAAATCAAAAGCAGTTTAGGATGCTTGTGATATAGTTTCTTAATAAAGAAAATCACTTAGAGTATTAACATAACTGTAAGTGAGGATTTTGAAAGTTCTTGCTTTACTTTATCTGCTCTCTATATTCTAAGGACTGCAGAAGAAATTGTAAAAGTACAACCTTTTGTTAACACAATGAGGGTACTGGGGAAGAGGGATTGTACTGAGTTACTTTTGTGTAGCAACTACTATGTGATAGGCTCTCTGCTAAGCAGTTCATAGCTATTATTTCAAGTTCTCACAAGAACCCTACAAAGAAGAAGACTTTTATAATTATCCTTGTTTTATACAAGAGGAAATTGAAGTCGAGAGAGATTGTTCATCTGATGAAAAATGAAAGCTTATCTTACAGAGTCGTTGTGGGAATTAAATGAGATTGTGCTTGGCATGGTGCAAAGCTGCTGTTTAAATTAATACTCATCTTATCTTGATCCCCCTTTCAATATTACTCTCAAGCATTTGCTACCTCTTTAGCATTTGGGTTCTTGAAAGAATTTCAATTTAGCATTTGGGTTCTTGAAAGAAATTTGGGTTCTGAAAGAAAACTGACAGTGACATGATTCACTGTTTTGATTTATCAAACAGCAGATACTTGGTCTGTTGGCCAGAATTTGTTGATTGCTCACCATGGACCTGTTCCAGCATATTCTTGGAAATTAGTAAGACAGTCCTAATTATTTGCATGTCTGAGGGTTTTCTATGATAAAATCATTGGTAGATATGTCCAAGTTGGTTATGGTAAAGTTAAGATGTCTGATTGTCTTCTTGTGACAAGGTAAGGTATTAGTTGTGATCCTTTCTTTAAACTTCCACCCAATCATTTATTTTAGCAAAATGTGAGGTTCAATAGGTGAAAATTATAGACATTTTCAAGAGTCCTGAGGCACTGGAATGGGGTTCAGAAGGCCTAGATCCCAGTCAAAACTCTCATCCTAATTGCCTGGGTGGCCCTGCTCAGGGCACTCCTCTGCTCCTTGCTTCTCAAGGGTGTTACTTATAAATTGAGGATGTTGTACTCCAGGATCTAAGTTCTCTCTCTCTTTTTTTAATTTGGTATCATGAATCAGAATCCCTTGGGGGATAGTCTGCTGGTGATATTAGGGAAAGTAAGGAAAGAAGTTTGGTACCTGTACTTCTGGATCTTTATTTATTTAGGGACCTAACTTCCCACCCACTGAAAGAAATCTTTTTATTTTTTTTTATTTATTTATTTAAAAAAAATTTTTTTTTTCAATGTTTATTTATTTTTGGGACAGAGAGAGACAGAGCATGAACGGGGGAGGGGCAGAGAGAGAGGGAGACACAGAATCGGAAACAGGCTCCAGGCTCTGAGCCATCAGCCCAGAGCCTGACGCGGGGCTTGAACTCACGGACGGCGAGATCGTGACCTGGCTGAAGTCGGACGCTTAACCGACTGCGCCACCCAGGCGCCCCAAGAAATCTTTTTAAAAAGTGATATAAGCAAGACTGTTTGCATTAATTATGGGTGTGTTATCTACTTGTTTTGAGAGAATTGATTATTCTTTCACAAGAATTAAATAAAATAGCTCCATTTATCATGTCTTATAGGGCCTTCCCTTCATCATCATCATCATTATGCTAGTCAAGATAGAAGGGCAATTGGTCACAAACAGAAGAACAATTAATTTTCTTCTGAATTGACTGGATGAAGGAAAGGGATTTGACTAAATATGTTTTAGTCACAGTCTACAAGGAATTTCACTTCAAGTGGCCATTGTGCTTCACACATATACTAAGCCAAGGAATTTACACAACTATCATAATCGTACAGTTGATTGTCTCTCCCAATGGCTGGTGAGCTCCTTGAGGGCAGGGATTCATCTTAATGACTGTGGCATCACCAGTGATGAGCATAATTTCTGGCACTGATCCCTTGTTATAGAATAATTAAATGAACCATCTCTAACTATTATTTGATTTTGAGACCATGAACCCAGAGGTCACCTTCAGTACTTGGTTACATCCAAAGTTATATTGCAATGATTGTGCTGAGGAATCAGTTCAGACTGTAATCTGGAGCCTTCAGAAGGGCTGATAGCTGCATCCTTAACTCACCACTCAAATTGGCTACTCAGAAAATGAACTAAAGACATTACACCTCCTCTTCTCTCTACCTTACTGGCTTTGGAGTTATATACAACACTTTGATTTGCATCCAGAAAATTGAGAAGAAAAAGGCAGATAGCAAAATAAAACAGGGTCTTTATGAAGTCCTTGTGCCATTTTAAAAATATAATAACTTTGGCTGAGAATGTGATAGACACAACCTATAAATCATATTTAAAAACAAAATGAGGGGCGCCTGGGTGGCGCAGTCGGTTAAGCGTCTGACTTCAGCCAGGTCACGATCTCGCGGTCCGGGAGTTCGAGCCTCACGTCGGGCTCTGGGCTGATGGCTCAGAGCCTGGAGCCTGTTTCCGATTCTGTGTCTCCCTCTCTCTCTGCCCCTCCCCCGTTCATGCTCTGTCTCTCTCTGTCCCAAAAATAAATAAAAACGTTGAAAAAAAAATTAAAAAAAAATAAAAACAAAATGAATTTTCTAGAATTGGTAGGGGTTTCTGCTCAATGTAGAGTATGTAGTAGCACATTTTCCACAGAGTGTTCTGTCACTAAGTAAGTATTCAAATGCTGGATTAAACGTTGTTTACTACAGGGCCTTTAAGAACCTTTAATACAATCGTTTGCATTGTGAATCTACAAGAAGGGCATATAATAGGCAATTATTTCACAAACATTTGTAACAAACGATTTTGAAGAGTACACCTTAGGAATTATGGGTTTAGTGCAACTCAGACATTTCATAGGTAGGAGTACTATACAATGGTTCACCAAGTAAGGAGACTTCTTCAAGGGTATTCAAATATAGTACCTTTTATAAAGCTGGAAGTAGATTTTAGGCAGTCTGGTTCCTAGCCAAGAAAAGTATACCTATTCCACTATGCCACATTATAGTCCTCCACTGGCCAATGAGAAAACTTTCTGCAGTAGCAAAACTGTCTCTTCTGTTTAAAGAAGCCCTATTTACCCAATAATTATTGGTGTTTTTAATGCAATGGGTTGCAATCACGGAGATTCTTCTTCTTTTAAATTTGAGATACTTTTGATTTCTAGTACAAAATGATTTTCCTAGAAAATATAATTTTTCTGACTAAGATTGTATAAGAGATATGCCTTAAAATTCATCTTTTAGGATAATTGCCCAGCTATTGAGTAGAAACATCTGGTGGGGGAAAAAAAACATAGGTACAATGATAAAGGATGATGGGGATAGAGCAATGAGGTCCATTTTCAAAACTGGGCAGGAGTTTTCTGTCCTGCTTATGGGTGCTTGTCCTCAAGCCTAAGCTCCTGTTGACCCGAACGGAATTCCCTTCTTTCTGCCCATGTGATCCCAATCCTGTTTTTCTTTTTCTTAATTTTAATTTTTTTATTAAAAAACATTTTTTTAAAATCTTTATGTATTTTTGAGAGAGAGACAAAGTGTGAGCAGGTGAGGGGCAGAGAGAGAGGGAGACACAGAATCCAAAGCAGGCTCCAGGCCCCGAGCTGTCAGCACAGAGTCCAACGCGGGGCTCGAACTCGTGAACTGTGAGATCATGACCTGAGCTGAAGTTGGATGCTCAACTGACTGAGCCACCCAGATGCCCCAATTTTAATTTTTTTAATTAAAAAATTTTAACATTTGTTTATTTTTGAGAGAGAGCACAAGTGGGGAGGGGCAGAGAGAGGGAGTCAGAATCTGAAGCAGACTCTGCACTGTCAGTACAGAGCCTGATGTGGGGCTTGAATTCATGAACCGTGAGATCATTACCTGAGCCAAAATCAAGAGTCAGCCGCTTAACTGACTGAGCCACACAGGTGTCTCCCAATCCCATTTTTCAAGGTCCAACTCATGTTTGATTTTCTCCTACCAAGTCTTTCTGACAATTTCAGTGCCTTTCCACTGTCCTCCTCATTTGTTACTGATCTTGGTTGGCTGAAATACCAAGTCATGGAGTTGGAAGAGCGAAGCAGACCAGACATGAATTCTGGCTCTGCCTGTATTTGACAATCTAGGAAACCTCATAGTATTCCTATGAAGAGTCTCTGTCTGTCTGTCACACACACACACACACACACACACACACACATATGCTTAGCATAGTGCCTAGCACAAACATGTTAAAGAAAGAATTATCTTTCTAATTGTTCCTTGGATATTAGACCAATCTGCTCAACTCGATTAAAAGCTAAGGGCAGAGGGTATGGCATGCATATACATTTTTTCTTTCTCTTTCACTCTCCACAATGCTAAGAACATGCTTTCACTCAAAAACAATATGTTAAATGCCTCTTAGTAGCTGATGAACATCTCTCAGTAGATGTTTGCAGTTTATTTTATCTTATGGAAAGGCTTATATGAGAGTAAATGAAATGCAGTATGCAAATTTCTGAAAACAGTGCCTAAGTAACTAGTAAGTGCCATTATTATCACCACTATAAGTACGTAAATTTGTTTTATTGCTCTGCTAATACTTGGAAAGAACTATTATATTTTGATTCCATCTCGAAAGCTAGTGATTTTTGCCCAGGAACAGAAAATCCAGTTGGAACATATGACCTTCTAGTAATGGAATAAAGGGAGACAAAAACAGGAAGGAGTCATCTGATTCTTACCTTTTGGGTGACTCATTGCAGGCTTGGAGTAAACAGGTATGACAAAGTTAACCATGTATAACTTCAGATAGGAGGGACAAGGAAAAGTCACATCTTAGTGGAGTCAAAAGTAGAATATTTACTTGACTCCACCAAATTACTGGTTTTCTATGTAGTGGCCTCATGGACTTAAAGCTAAAATGATTTCATAAGTCCTTTTCTTTAACGTTTATTTTTATTTGACAGAGAGATAGAGAGCAGGCAAGGGAAGGGCAGAGAGAAAGGGAGACAGAATCCCAAGCAGGCTCCGTGCTGACGGTGCAAAGCCTGATGCATGGCTTGAACTCAGACCAATGAAATCATGACCTCTGCCAAAACTAAGAGTCAGAAACTCAACCAACTGAGCCACCCAGGCACCCCTACATAAATCCTTTTTAACTTCTATTTGAGGCTACTTTTTTCAGAAACAGCAACAGTGAAAGGAATATTGGAGAAAGAATTGGAAGACTGGGAATCTAGTGTGTCTCCATCACCTATTAATGGGAAGAGTCTGACTTTCTGTGTCTTGATTTTCTCAATTATAAGATGTTATTTCATCCAAAGAACAGTAAGGTGCTTTTAAGTGCTAAGTATTCACTGTTCTAGGTGCTGCGGTGCTGGCATAAGAAGATAAGCAAGGCAGTCTAATGGGAAGATGGAAAAAGTAAACCAATGATTAGAAGACTTAAAAGATTTAAGTAGAAGCCTTGCCTCTATCATCATCTACCTTTCATGCTTCCCTTATTAATGAGAAAATCAAAACAGAATGAATTAAATTACTTGCAATAGTCACAAAGAAATAATGTGGTTTTCACAACATCCCAGTTTTAAGTGTGATCATCAGAGTCATTGAAAGATATAAAACACAGGCTTTTCTTTCTTTGAGAAGCAGCATTCCTGAAAAGTCATTGATAATATCTTAAAAATCTATTTTTAGTTGAGTCAAACAAATTTCTATTTAAAGATTTCTACTTCCTGTTTTTTTCTGTTCTGATTTTGATTTGTTTAAAGAATGAGGTACATCTAAATTTTCAGGACGGTCCTGAAGGCCATTATAAATCACAGTGCTGTTTCTGTCAGAAATATTATAGGAGGGGTTAAATGGCAGTTAGAACAGTACAGAAAATAGAAAGATAATGGGGGCACCTGGGTAGCTCAGTCGATTAAGCCTCTGACTTTGGCTCAGGTCATGGTCTCATAGTTTGTGAGTTTGAGCCCCATGTCAGGCTCTGTGCTGACAATGTGGAGCCTGCTTGGGATTCTCTCCTTGCTCCTCCCCAACTTGTGTGCTCTCTCTCTCTTTCAAAATAAATACATAAACTCAAAAAAACCAGAAAGATTATGGAATAAAAGTATAAACAATAATGACCACCTTATTGAGTGTTTGTTATATGTCAGACTGTTTACATACATGAGCTCATTTTATCTCTTCAACATTTTTATCCCCATTTTACACCTGAGGAAATTAAGGATCAGAGTGGTCAAGTGACCTGCTCAGGTCCACAGCAAGAGACTGTGTATGAGATGTTGATTTGAGATGCAAACTCTGTTAAATAATGATCTTTCCAGGATATGATGTGATGTGGAGGGTGGAGAGGGTCAAACCAAGGGTACTTCTCTTCACCCTTATGAGTCAGGCAGCAAGAGAGGGGTGAATAAGTAAATATAGGGTACATCACCCCCAAAATGGAGAAAACATTACCTATAGAAGAGACTATCTTACAAAGTGGGATGTTAGATTGCTTCTAAGGCAGAGGCCACATGGAAGGACTTGGCCAAGTTCATCCCAGAAATTCATTCTGTCTGAAAAATTCTTCAAGCTGCAGGAAAGCAGGGCCATCTGTTTAAACAGGACAGCTCTGTGGGAATAGCTTCATGAGGATATGTTAAATAAAATCCAGACTTTCAAGCCATTCCCCTATAAAAGCAGAGAGAATGAGCTGAGCTTATTTTCCCTTGTCTATAAAAAGAAGTTAAATCTATGTCTGGTCACTTCATGTAGTCTTTTGTTCAAGCACTTAGCACAGTGTCTGGAACATGGTGACTGCTACTACCTACTTGCTACTATTATCTAAAAACCTATAACTGTCAAGCACAATGAACATGGGTCCCATCAGTCTTGTACTTCAACCTGCATTGCCTCTAACCCATATATCAATTATAAAAATCCACTGGGTAGCATGAGAAGTCTATACTCATGCTGCACAAGTAGACCTCTCAGATCCACTGTTTATTAACATACAACATGGAGATAAACATTCCCATTAATTCTTAGGATGCCAGTAATGGACCTAACAATATAAGCACTCTGTGAACAGCAAATGGCTATCCAAATGTGAAGGAATGTCCATACTTGCTCCTTAGTGCTATTTTTATTTTTTTAATAAATTTTTTAAATGTTTATTTATTTTAGAGAGAGTGAGACAGAATGTGAAAGGGGGAGGGGCAGAGAGAGAAAGGGAGACACAGGATCTGAAGTGGGCTCCAGGCTCTGAGCTGTCAGCACAGAGCCTGATGCGGGGCTTGCACCCACAAACTATGAGATCATGACGTGAGTCAAAGTTGGATGCTTAACTGAGTGAGCCACCCAGGCACCCCTCCTTAACGCTATTTTTAGAATACTTTTCTCATGAAAACACTTTTCTTAATGGTTTAGGTCAATTTTTTAAATCATTTTATTCTAAGGGACTTCTCCCAATAGGCAAATGGTACTGGGGACAATGGGCACATTTATGTTATAGATATTTGTTGATTTTGCTTTTTAAATAAATTTTGTTTGTGTTTATTCAATTATTTAATTTAATTTAAGTGATTTTGTCTGTAAACAATTATCAACCAAATTACCATGCAAGAGGCCACAGAGCAATATACGAAGAGCAATGGAATTTGAAAACAAAGTTATCTGGCCTGAATTTTATCTCTTTCCCGTAAGAACTTTCAAATCCCTGTCCCCAGCAAGAGTTCCCTAGCCCTGTTAAAAGAATTGTTAAAACAATTTCTGTATCATTCTGAACCTCCATTTTCTTATCTTTGAAATAGAAATTGCACCACCCTGCCTACTCAAGGGAATTTGTGAGGATTAAATAAAATAACAGACAATGCTAATGTACAATATTGTTATTGGGCAGAAAAGTGTGCATGTTGCATTAATAAACTGGAACGATGCCTTTTTTTTTTAACTGTTTTTTAAATTAATGTTTATTTTTGAGAGAGAGAGACAGAGTATGAGTGGGGGAGAGGCAGAGAGAGAGGGAGATACAGAATCTGAAGTGGGCTCCAGGCTCCAGGCTGTCAGCACAGAGCCTGACACAGGGCTTGAACCCACAAACTGTGAGATCATGACCTGAGCTGGAGTTGGATGCCCGACCGACTGAGCCACCCAGGCGTCCCTGGAATGATCCTTTCTTATATATAGTGAGAAATATTACTAATGACTGGACAGCCTCAGTCCAGCAAGAGAATGCTGTAGAAAATTCAAAGTGAGAAGTTGATTGTAGTCAGAAGGATGACAGAGATTGTTCTGAGATCAGAGGTGGATTTTAATGGCTACTGTCATTGATATGATTGCCTGATGTATTGATCTTAATGTATTCATTCATATTCCTTATTTAAATTTTATGATATCAAGTACTCATTTAAAAGTCATATTTCTAAAATAAACATAAAAATATGGAAAAATTATCACAATATAATGGTATATAAATAAAAGGAAGAGCCAGAACTCTATATGGTTGATTCTAATTTTGTTTTAAATATATATATAGAAGCAAAGTGCGTACACCAAGAAACAGCACTTTCTTTTGAGTAGTGGTATTATGAATGAATTTTGTCTTTGTCTTTGTAGTTTTCTCTACTTTCCTACTTTTCTATAGTATTTTTATTATTAAAAACTTACTTCAAATAGGGAATCCTAGAACCTTCACTCTAACTTACTGTCAGATATTCTTTGTATATTGTTTAATATTTGAAAAGCAAAGACACTTTGAACTTAAAATCATTTATTAGCAACAAGTGCTTTGTGGGTGTGTGCATGGCAAATGGAAACTGGGGAATATAATGAGTTAAGATAGAGGGTGAAAGATCAGGGGTGTGAATCAGTGATAGGAGACATAGCATGACCATCTGCATAACTCAAGAATTTAAAGAAGAGGGATGGAAATTGACAAAGTCTCAGATCTAGAAAATCATATAAATCTTTAACCAGACATAAAACCCAGAAACTTTTAAGAAGAAAGTACGATGATACAGACAGGTAGCAAAGCTACCTCCCCTTACTCAAGGCCTTTGTATACACAGCTCAGAACCCCAGAAACTACACATGGAATGAGGGTGTAAGTCCACCCCAAACCAGAGGTTCTCTAGAGAACTCCAGGCCCATGCTCAACCATTGAATGAATTTTTTTTTTTGAGAGAGAGAGAGAGAGGCAGAGGCAGAGAGAAGAGAGAGAGGAGAGAGAGAGAGAGAGAGAGAGAGAGAGAGAGAGAGAGAGAGAGAGAGAGAGAGAGAGAGGAGAGAGAGAGAGAGAGAGAGAGAGAGAGAGAGAGAATTTCAAGCTTGACTGTGGGGCTTGATCCCATGACCCTGGGATCATAACCTGAGTTGAAATCAAGAGTTGGATGCTCAACCGACTGAGCTGCCACCCATGGGTCCCTAGAGGGATTTTTTTTTTTTTTTTTTTTTTTTTTTTTGCCATGCATGACGGATAGCCATACAGCTTCCACTGGACCATGTGCTGAGGTGAGGAGCCAGCTCATGAGCTGAGGCAACTTAGCTCTTCATTGGAGGGTCTCATGTTTAGAAAAATAGTTTTTCCTTATTTTGAACCAGCATCTTAATTCTGGAAGCACAGAATAAGTGTATTGTCTCTTCTGCATGATAGTCATTCCAATACCTAACAGTGACACTAGGGACTTGACTCTTCTGATCTCAAAAGATTACTAATCCCATCACTTCATAGCATCATTACGGCTTTCTGGTTCATTATTCTTCCAGATTAAATGTTTCATGTGCCACCTAGTTCTTTAATAGTTTGTTATGACTTCAGAATGGTATGCTCTTTTACTTCTGTTTTCCAAACTAATTGATTTGTTAGTCTAACCCAATTAATAGGTCAGCTTTGTTTGTTGACGTCAGGGGTGCAAAATCTTTCACTGTATTACCAGAACTAATTTGTGATCATAAATTTGTAACATGTGCTTTATCTCAAAATGTGTTTATAAAAGAATAATTCCAAAATAGTGATTACAGCCTCCAAGAGAACCAAGATTCATGTCTTAGGCATTTTTTTTGGCATATAAATGCTCAAATTTATTATTATTATTATTACTTTAAATGTTTATTGAAAGAGAGAGCATGAAAGGGAGAGGGGCAGAGAGAGAGGGAGACAGAGAATCTCAAGCAGGCTCTGTGCTGTCAGTACAGAGGCCATTCTGGAGCTTGAACTCCTGAACCATGAGAACATGACCTGAGCCAAAATTGACAGTCAGACATTCAACTGACTGAGCCACCCATGTGCTGCTAAATGCTCAATTTATTATGACAGCAAGAGATGTGACTACAAGTATCTTATGCTGAGTTCATCAGGAGAGGGGCATAAATACTTATTTGGCATAAATATAATTCATAATATTACTAAAACTGCTCTGATGAATAACACAAGCTTATTCTTTTATAGAACAGACTTATAATACCTTACATCACCTCACAAAAATGCAAAAATCAGTATCTCCCTTTGCAGAAACAAAACTTGCAAAGCTTTAAGAAAATCTAATCTAATAAAGGTAACATTTTCTTTTGAGAAGAAATTCTCAATAAGTGGACATTTTATTATTTATCTATTTTCTGTCTCCTCTCATTTTAACATCACCATTTTTTTTTGAGAGAGAAAGACAGTGTGCCCATGGGTGGGGAAGGGGGAGAGGGAGAGAGAATCTTAAGCAGGATCCACGTGGGATCAAGCCCAGTGTGAAGCCTGATGTGGGGCTTGATGCCACAACTGTGAAATCATGACCTGAGCCCAAATCAAGAGTCAGATGCTCAACTGACTGAGGCACCCAGGGGTACCAACATCACCTTTTGCTGAAATGTAGGTACATTTTGTTTTCAATAAGCAAACTGAACCCAGATAGTACATATCATAGGGAACATTTTAATGGACAGTGGATGAAAGTTTTTCCCTTTATATACAATAAATATATACGGTTTGTTGCTGATCAATCATAACTAAATAACAGTGCCTGAAAGTAGTACAGCAAAGTGGAAACAAAATAAGATTTTAATATGGGTGGATTTTATTTGAATTCTGGTATTATTTATTATTGGGTTTGTGAACTTTTGAGTTTCAAATTCCTCACATGTAAAATAATGTTAAAACCTACTCGAGTGGTTGTTGTAATAATTAAACATGTTAATATATAAAAACATGCATCATGGCCTGGCTTATGTTAGACATATACATTTCCTTACTTTAAACTCTTCAGCTAAACCTAGAGAAGGTAATTCACTATACTCTCTTTCCTGTATTCTTTTGCAGGCACAAAGTTATGAAATTAGAGATGGAAGAAGTAGAGGCTCTTTTGAAATCAAAAGTGAAATTCAAATGGAGGTATCTTCCTTTTGCATATATAGCTGCTATACTAGCATGCATTGATTTTAAAGATCATGTGGACATATTTCAAGCAATTTAAATGCTCTTTGCAGGTAATACAGAACAGTTTGAAAAGATATTTTTGTATGTATAGGCACTACATTTATTCCGAGTATATTTGATATGTAAAAGTACAAATATTGCCTATAAGACATTTTTTTTTTTTTAAAATTTTTTTTCAACGTTTATTTATTTTTGGGACAGAGAGAGACCGAGCATGAACGGGGGAGGGGCAGAGAGAGAGGGAGACACAGAATCGGAAACAGGCTCCAGGCTCCGAGCCATCAGCCCAGAGCCCGACGCGGGGCTCGAACTCACGGACCGCGAGATCGTGACCTGGCTGAAGTCGGACGCTTAACCGACTGCGCCACCCAGGCGCCCCTATAAGACATTTTTTTAAGGTGGGAAATGAATGCTTAAGGGTATCCAACATAGCCATACTCTGACTTTTTTAAAAAGCTTTAAAAAAAAATTTTTTTTTTATTTGCTGTGATCTGATAGTTTCTCCAGTCACCTTTATAAGCTTATTTTCAGGTGCTCTCTATTCATTGTTATGTTGCTCTGAATAAGCAAACAATCACAGTATTAAAGATTCATTTTACCCTGAACTGAATCAAACTCTTGTGATTCCTAGCTGATAGATAAGCTCCTTCCTCTGCCATAAGAAACCACCACCAGAACTGCTACCTCCAAGAGCACACCATCTTGGCTGCAGGAATTAGGAGACTGTCACTGAAACTCTCAGCTCCAAGGACCTGATACAACTCCTAGAGGAGCTCACCTGAGCCTTGACTCTTGATACTCATGAAGCTATTTACAAAACCATGGAAATTCTGATAATACAGTTCAAAAACCCAACACATCTCTATAACCAGTATGTTTACCAGAAAAAATACCATATTCAGAAGAAGTAAAACTTCCAACTCATTTCTATACTCCAAGACTTGGTCAGGTGCATATAATTGGCTGAACTGAAATTATATCTGATAGAGCAGCAACATGGCACATGCACGGACATGTGGGATATGGAGTGTGCAGGTTTTAACTTTAAAAGCAGAAGAAAGGACTTTCATTTCCATGCAAGATGGATGGAATAATAGAAATCAGGTTTTACCTCCTGCCTCAAAAAACCTAAAGAAATAACATCAGGCAAACTATATAAAATACTAGTGTACCAGACACTGGACATCAGGCAATGAAGGACATAGATCTTTTTTTTTTTTTTTTTTCAACGTTTATTTATTTTTGGGACAGAGACAGAGCATGAACGGGGGAGGGGCAGAGAGAGGGGGAGACACAGAATCGGAAACAGGCTCCAGGCTCTGAGCCATCAGCCCAGAGCCTGACGCGGGGCTCGAACTCATGGACCGCGAGATCGTGACCTGGCTGAAGTTGGACGCTTAACCGACTGCGCCACCCAGGCGCCCCATAGATCTTTAATAGATGGGAAACATATGAGGTAAGCCCTATAATTGCCCCAGTTTACTCCCTTGAGAAAGTTTCCAGGCCACCAAGAAAGGAGAGGGAACTCAAAGGGAGAATGCAGACTTCTGAGAAGATCAACATGCTAGAGTTTGCTGGGCAGGGTACTAGAGAGAAGAGAGCTATGTGGAAAGAAAATTCTGGAAATGTGCAAAAAGTTACCTTTGCGTATTCAGCAGAGTACTGCTTGGCATGTATTTATGAGGAAACTAGCAGAGGCCAGGAAAATAATCATTTGAAAGGACTGGAGGGATCAGTAAATGGCAATTACAAAGTTCTGAGAACAATGCTGGTTCTCGTAAGCCAATTCATGGGGCATTGAACAGGATAATCAGAAAGGTCTTGCCTCAGTAGTGGGACATAATTAGCTCTAGATTAAATGTTGCTCTGGTCCTACCGACAAACATTAAAAGCAAGACTTAAAAGGATACGATAGTTGAACTGCATCCCATAATGCAGCTCAATATTTATAGGAATACAAAATTATCTGGACCCAAAAAGGTAAAATTCACAATGTCTGGTATCCAGTCAAAGATTACCAAGCATATAAAGATGTAGGAAAATATGATCCACATTGAACAGAAAAATGAACAAACCCAGAACTGATTAAATGTTAGAATTAACAGGACAAAAAATTAAAGCAGAAGTATAGTATAACTGTATTCCATATCATAAAAAAGTTAAATACAGACATAAAAGATATTTTTTTAAAAAGACCCAAATTGAACATCTAAAGATGAAAACAATAATGTGTGAGATGATAAGTACACATGATAAAATTAACGGTGGATGAGGCATTGCAGAAGAAAAAGTTAATGGACATGTATATAAAGCAGTAGGAACTATAAAAAAGAAACAAGAGAGAGCAAAAGGTTAAACAATAGAGAATATCAGTGAGTTCTGGGACTATTCCCAGTGGCTTAATATATGTGTAATTGGAGTCCCTGAAAAAAAGGGGAGAGGGAGGAAAAGAAAAAAAATATTTGGAGAAATCATGGCCAGTAATTTTCTAAATTTTACTGAAAACTGTAAGCCCACAGATTAAAAAAAACCTCAATATGCTACCAGCATGAGAAACATGAAGAGAAATACACCAAAATATATCATAATCAAATAAACCAGTAATAAGGAGAAAATTTTTATGCTAAAAAAAGACACATTATGTAGAGAGGACAAAGAAAAAAAGATGACAATGGATCTTTCATCAGAAAGAATACAAATATAGCTAAAATTAACAACTCAGGAAACAACAGATGTTGGTGAGGATGTGGAGATAGAGGAACCCTTTGGCACTGTTGGTGGGAATGCAAATTGCTTCAGCCACTCTGGAAAACAGTATGGAGGTTCCTACAAAACTAAAAATAGAACTACCCTATGACCCAGCAATTGCACTACTAGGTATTTATCCAAAGGATACAAAAATGCTGATTCAAAGGGGCACATGCACTCCAATGTTTATAGCAGCATTATCAATAGCCAAATTATCAAAAGAGCCCAAATGTCCATTGAATGATGAATGGATAAAGATGTGGTGTATATATATATATATATATATATATATATACAATAGAATATAACTCAGTGATCAAAAAGAATGAAATCTTGCCATTTGCAACAACGTGGATGGAACCAGAGTATAAGCTAAGCAAAATAAGTCAGTCAGAGAAAGACAAATATCCTATGATTTCACTCATATGTGTAATTTAAGAGCAAAATAGATAAACATAGGGAAAGGGAAGGAAAAATAAGATAAAAAGGGAGAGGGAGGCAAACCATAAGAGACTCTTAAACACAGAGAACAAACTGAGGGTTGCTGGAGGGGAGGTGGGTGGGGGATGGGCTAAATGGATTCTGGGCATTAAGGAGGGCACTTGCTGGGATGAGCACTGGTGTCATACATAAATGATGAATCACAGGGTTCTATTCCTATGACTGTGTGGCTTAGTCGATTAAACATCCGACTTTCGCTCAGGTCATGATCTTGTGGTTTGTGAGTTTGAGCCCCACATCTGACTCTGTGTTGACAGCTCAGAGCCTGGAGACTGCTTCAGATTCTGTGTCACTCTCTCTCTCTGCCCCTCCCCTGCTTGCACTCTGTCTTTCTCTCTCTCTCTCTCTGTCTCATTAAAAAATTTAAAAAATATACAAGAGTCAATTTAGAATTCTATAAACAAAGAAGATATCTTCCCAATATAAAGGCAAAATAAAAATATTTCCCAACACAAGAAAGCTGAAAGAATTCATTAGCAGCTGATGTACACTATAGGAAATGGTTAAAAATAAAATCTTCCCGGCAGAAGGAAAATGAAGTGGAAGCCTGGAACTTCAAAAGAGAAATGCATAGGGAATGGTAACTATGTGTATAGATATGTAAGATTTTTCTTATTATTTAAACCTCTTTAAAACATAATTGGTGAAACTAAATACTAACAATGTATCATGGAGTTTATTTTATATGTATTTACATACATATAAACATAATATATACATGCATACATACAAAATGTATGATGATACTACAAAAGGGAGAGGAAGGAAGGAGAACTATGATTTGTAAGATTCTAATGTTTACATAAAGTAGTATAATACTACTTGATGGTAATACTAAACTGAAATAAATTAAGGACATATAGTATAAACCCTAAAGCAATCACTAGCACAACAACAAAAAGCGTTCTAGCTAATATGTCAACAAAGATATAATAGTTACAATTATTCAACAATCCTCAAAACAGGTGGAAAAAGAGAACAAAGAATAGTACGAAGATGATTAGACTTAAGCCTAATTATATCAATAATTACACCAAATGTAAAAACTCTAAATAATTCAATTAAAATACAGAGATTATCAGAGTAGATACAAAAGCAAAATCCAGCTATGTGCTTTTTTAAAGACACATCAAAGCTAACATTAAAAGGATGGTAAAAGTTATATCATGGTAACACTTGACAAAAAAAAAAGAGACTGGGGTGGTTATAAGAGCAAAGTATATTACCATCAATAAAGAAGGTAATTTTGTAATGACAAAGGTACAAACTCATAAAGAGGGCATAATAATCCTAAGTGATTATGCATGTAATAACAGAACTTCAAAATACATGAGACAAAAACTTGAACATTACCAACTTGACTCAGTCAGCATTTATAGAATATTCCTCCAACAATGGCATAATACATATGAAGTGCATATGAAACATTTGCCAAACAAGACCATAGTCTGTGTCATAAAACAAGTCTCAAGGATTCAAGTCATACTAAGAACATTCTTTGACCACACACGCAGTTAGTAGTAGAGTTAGCATTCATCAGGTCCTGCCTAGCGTCCAAATCTCTGTTTCTTCCACTGTATTTTCCTCCCTGTTGCCTCCTGTGTGTTTTGATTTTTCTCTAAACTACACGGCTTAGGGATTCTTTGTCTGCGTCAACCATTACAGCTATCTGATAGGAAAGAGGCTTTCATTTCCCTCTTCTACAAAACTTCAAGAATAAGCACTTCCTTAGGATCAGTTAACTGAAACAATCTGTTGTGGCAAGTAAAATTCTTAATATAAACATTGGAACTTTAGGACAGTACATAACTTGGAAAAAAATGTCATTTTTTCTATACATTAATTTCAGGTCTGGAAATGACTCTACTTGTAGAAGCTGGTGAAATTATATCATATTTCTGCTCTGTTTACTCAGCTTTTCTCACTTGCTATTTGATCTCTGTAAAAACTAGCATATTAGATGACATTCAGAAGCATGCCACATTCCTGTGGCTGTACCCATATTTTGACCAAAAAGAAAAAGAATGAAAACAATACAAATTACGTGCATATTTTGTAGACTTTTATTGCTATGCTATTCATAAAAGCATTTTATAAGAATGTGTAAAGTGGAAGCAGACATTTAAAGATTGAAAAAAGATAACGTCACAAAAAATAATAGTGATTAAAAAGAAAATAAATATGGCATGTGCTACTGAAGGAGAAACACAGCTATAACTTACATACTTTTAAAATGATAATATGTAGAACTTCTCAATGTTTGTTGTTATTTTTGAGTATCATCATTGCAAATTTCACTTGTATCATCTATGACTTTATTTGCCAATTTTTATGTGCGCCATTACTGATAGAAATATTTGCAGCATCATTGTATATATGTACAATGTAGATGGAAGTGGACTGTTTACAATTTTCTCCTACTTACTTTCTTCCTTATTAAAATATATGCCAGTGGTTAAATTTTAAAAGAAAAGGAGGTTATTATGAAGATAATAATTCTTAATCTCTAAAACAACTACTAAATACCATAGTTATCAGGAAAAACTGCTTACCATAGGCTGAAGCATAACCTTGGATTTATAATTGGCTTAAAAAACATTTATTGAGCACTATTCTCTGCTAGGCATTGGGATGAATAAAGATAGATATGTCTTCTTTTGATGTGAAACTAGAGCCCAAGTCAATACAGCCCTACCATGATGGTTATATACTTACTACTTTTCTCTTCCACTCAAGGGAGCCATGTTGGAGTGCAAGCGAGTGAAGAAATTATCAATAAAAGAGTTATTTTATTTTTTAATTTTCATTTATTTTTTAAATGTTTATTTATTTATTTTGAGAAAGAGAGGGAGAGTGGGGGAGGAGCAGAGAGAAAGGGAGAGAGAATTCCAAGTAGCCTCCCCTTGTCAGTGCAGACCTCCATGTGGGACTCGATCTCACAAACGATGAGATCATGAGATTGTGACCTGAGCCAAAATCAAGAGTCAGATGCTTAACTGACTGAGCCACCTAGGTGCTCTGTTTTCTTTTCTTTTTTTTTAATTTTTAGAGAGAGATTGAATGCATGCAGGGGATAGGGCCAAAGTGTGTGTGTGTGTGTGTGTGTGTGTGTGTGAGAGAGAGAGAGAGAGAGAGAGAGAGAGAAAGGGTGGGGGGGGGGGAGAATCTCAAGCAGGCTCCACACTCAGCACGGAGCCTGATGGGGAGGGGTTTGATCCCACAACCCTGGGATCATGACCTGAGCCAAAATCAAGAGGCAGATGCTTAACTGACTGAGCCACCTAGGTGCTCTGTTTTCTTTTTTTTTTTTTTTTTTTTTAATTTTTAGAGAGAGATTGAATGCATGCAGGGGATAGGGCCAAAGTGTGTGTGTATGTGTGTGTGTGTGTGTGTGTGTGAGAGAGAGAGAGAGAGAGAGAGAGAGAGAGAGAGAGAAAGGGGGGTGAGAATCTCAAGCAGGCTCCACACTCAGCACAGAGCCTGATGGGGAGGGGTTCGATCCCACAACCCTGGGATCATGACCTGAGCTGAAATCAAGAGTCGGATGCTTAAGTGACTGAGCCACCCAGGTGCCCTGTTTTTGTTTTTGTTTCTGTTTTTTAATTTTTAGAGAGAGATTGAATGCAAGCAGGGGAGAGGGGCAAAGCAAGAGAGAAAGGGAGGGGGAGAGGGAGAGGGAGAGAGAGAGTGAATCTCAAGCAGGCTCCATGCTCAGCACAGAGCCTGATGGAGGTCGGGGGGAGGGCTCAATCCCACAACCCTGGGATCATGACCGGAGCTGAAATCAGGAGTTGGAGGCTCAAGTGACTGAGCCACCCAGGTACCCAAAAAGAGTCATTGTAAATCTGATCTAATTTATAAAAAAACATAAATCTGTGAAACTTATTTTATCAACAGTAATATATTACATTGTGTGCTATATTTGTCTGGTCAGTACTACTGCCCTTCCTCAAATTTCAACATTAAAATTCTGATAGGAATTGCTGTATTCTTACCTGAATCTACATTCTGGCTTCTGTAGAACAGCACCTAACCCAGGGCAAGGGAATCAAAGACCTCCACCCATACCTCTTTCATTGTGGGAAACACAGTGACCAGCAAACAATTTTGACTTATGGTAGAAAGTTCGAAAGGTACAACTTGGGAACTTTGAGAGACAAGTTCCCTAATTTGTGGACAAATCTGTACCTAGTTAGAGAAATCAAACACCCAAGTGGAGAGAAGCAGACACACGTGGCTGAAAATGTTTGATGGCACTCAAATGCTCGGTTCCTGTTCCTGAGTCACAGCTCTAATCTTGTTCCTCTGTTTGGTCTATAAGACAAATTGCCCCCTTTTTGCCTAAGCTTATTGAACTTTTTCTTTTTGAAATCACTTGCAAACAAAAGGACATAAATCAGTGCATTGTAACTTAAAGAGAAGAATCCTTCCCCACTGGAAAGGGTCATTTTTAGACAATAAGGACAGAGATTTACACTGTTAATCAGGAAGTTTACTAATAATTCCATAGGCAAGGTGTTCTATTTTACAATGAAGAATCATCCACCAAATAAATGTTAGAGGAAATAACATTTCAGCTCAAGAAATACATTGTTGAAAGAAGACACAAGAGCTATGCTAAAATTGAATTAAGATGTTCATTTATCAGATAATATTGACTTGCTTTATTACCATAGGGGGAAAAGGTATGATTCTAGAGAGGAAACTTTTTGCTTTTCCCCAGAAAACCTTGTCCCTAATTCAAATGGAAATAAAAAGTGTCCTATGTGGAAGTTTTGAATCTATATAAAGTTGAATCTGGGTTATGTCTCCATGTAAATAGTAACTCCATGATTCAGAACCAAAGGTGCTTCAAGAAAACAGATACTTTTTTTTCGAATGAGCCTCTTTTATTGATCCCAGACTGGCTTTATTTAAAGTTACTAACACCAAATAGAAACCCCAAGAGAGTAAGTGAAACTGGATTTGGGAATATTAAATATTAGGCTCTCCATATTACCTTTCATTTCTCATTTTGAGATGCTTGAATTTGGTATTCTGATTTTGGACTCTACCCTGGAAATCACATGGATTGCCACATTTTTGTGATTTGGTTGCAAAGCTGTCCAGGCCCAGGCTATCAGAATATTACCCCGAACTTTTGGGACCCCGAACTTTTGGGACCCAAGGATGGTGATCAGATAGTCAAAGGAGAAACCTTTCAATTCACGTCTGTGTATGTCTTCCAGATACCCACCTGCTCCCAGGCACAGTGCTTGGTGCTGGAAATGCAATAATGGATTAAAACACAGTCACTACTCTCAAGGCTCTCACAGGAAAGGAAGGATGTCGAGGCTCATTATTGAAATCACAGGCTGTTTCATCGTTATATGCCTACTCCCATACCCAGCAATATAATCAATAGATAGGTCGCATTTGTTGGATTTGTAAATCTGCTGTAGGCTTTAATACATAAGATTCTGATTATCAAAGAAAATGTAGTAATAATGACAATTTCATAAGGGAAGATTAGGTAAGTAGTAATAAGAAACAGTACCACTATTCTTCAGTGCCAAGCACTCTACTATATGCCTTACTTACATTATGCATCTGTAGAGAAAGACTGTGTGGAAAACACCTAGTTCAGAGACTGGCAGAGAGATACACTATCATAAATGCTACGTATTATAACAATCTAGTCAAAGAGGTCCTTGCTAGTTCTATTTAACAGAGGAAGAAGCTAAGGTTCAAAAAGGCAAAATGATTTATGTTAAGTCGTACAGATAGTGCACAGCAAACATGCTACCGACTCAGCGAGGGTCTAGCGCCGAAGCTCTTGCTCTTTCTACTTCAATGCAGTTGGGTCAGAAAATAGTGCAGAAGCTAATTTGCATGATCTCTCATCTAAGAGTTTCGCTTTTTGTTTTGTTTTGTTTTGTTTTTTGGCAAGGCACACTAACTAAATAAGAATGAAATGCTCCATTCTGTTCAACTACCGTTTGTTGACACTGTATTTGGCACACAACAAGAAATGCCCTTTGAAAGCTAAATATCCCAAGTTTGAAAGTCAGAAATTGCCTCTTTAACCTTTAACCAGGTCAGACAGGGCAGATCTGTCTCAGAGAGGACTAGCCTGCTCTGCACCGACCTTCAACACATGCTCATGTTCACATACACACATGTCATCAAAGCCTATTTGGGCAAGGGCAGGTTTGGATGCCATTCACTGCACTTGCACTGGACTCCTTTAGCAGGTTCAGTGAGGTGCCACACAGGGAAGAACACCAATGAGAAGTCTTAGAAATGGATTTGAGACCCACCTCTACCTATTATTCTCTGGGGCCTGACATTAATTCTTCAAACTTTTGACCCTTGGCTTCTTTATCCATAAAATATACCATTTCGAAGTGGTTTATCTCTAAGGTAACTTGCAGTCTTGATATCTCATGGCTCTCTTTTTGGGCTAAAAATAAGCTTAAAAGGGGTGCCTGGGTGGTTTAGTCGGTTAAGTTTCTGACTTCGGCTCAGGTCATGATCTCGTGGTTTGTGGGTTCAAGCTCTGCATGGGGCTCTGTGCTGACAGCTCAGAGCCCGGAATCTGTTTCAGATTCTGTGTCTCCCTCTGTCTCTGCCCATCCTCCACTCTCTCTCTCTCTCAAAAATAAATAAACAGTAAAAAATTTTTTTAAAAGCTTAAATGAGCCAACTGATGTGGTTTATTTTAGGGTTTTAAAGACAAGTCTTGTCTCTTCTTATGAATAGTAAGTTTCTTGAGAACAAAAACCATGTATCTTTGACTATCTTCTTGCAGCCCCTAGCAAAATACCTATCATGTAATAAGTGTTCAGTCGAAACTTTTTATTAATAAAAGAATAACTGACAACTTTATATACTAAAGGAAGGATGAAATTTCTAATGCAAAAGTCAACAGAAATGTGCCTGCAGTGTCTCAGATGTTTTGACATCTACTTCTCAATCTAGTTCAAGAATAACAATTCTGGTTGGCTGGTCAGATGTCTTTGAAACATTAAAAAAAATCTGCATTTCTTTTCTATAGTTGAGTCTTACTGCTAGGAAGTGTTTACAACAAACAGGCTTATTTTTCTGTGTTTGATATTAAATTTTTGGAATACTTGCGAAGGACAGCAGCAAGCCATTTGCACGTTCCTCTGAGAAGCACATAACATGAAATGAACTAGGTCTCTGTTTCTTATCACAAACTTCTGAACTCTGAGTCATTTGTCTTAGGTATTAGGAGATGGGTTAGAATCACAGTAAGTAAGGGTCCATGATGGAAGAGCCTATCTTACTCACTTTTAAATTCCTGGTACCTAAGACAGTGCTAAACGCATTGTAATGATTAAAAACATTTGTTGTATAAATGAACCTATGAATAGATGCCTAATTACGGAACTGAATTTACACTGCTTTCAGAATTAATGTGTTTTATGACATATGCTACATAGTAAATGGGTTGATAACCTAATTCTATCTAACAGCACTCCTAGCATAAGAGAGGGATTACTCTAAACCAAATAGATTTAACCTGAGGAATCTTAATTCTAGATGAATACTTTAATGCCTACATAGTATCTCTGAGAATGCAATGAGTTACTGAAGTTGACCAAAGATCAGGTTATATACTGGAAGTTTACTCAGTTGAAGAGGAGCCATCAAACTGGAATAATGTACACTATGAAATGAGGCTTGTGTTATGACCAATAGAATATGATATAAAACAGAGAGATCTCTGTTGCAAATGGAAGCAGATGTTCAAGAGAATAGAAATGCAAGTATAAAGACAGGCTTTTTTGAGGAATATCCTGTGTGGAAATGAAATTGCAGGATGAGCCATCCCAGAGAATGTGTCCTGTCTTAGACTAACCATTGATGGAGGGCAGAAAGTTTGAGAATGGAGGCATGGAAGGTAGGAGATAGTGTCAAAATTAGTAATTTAGACAAACATCAAGTTATAATAATTTGTTCTTTTGTTTAATCAACAAGAGGTGCTTGGCACAGAACTGGGTGTTTTAAGAAAGAAAATAAAAGTGAATAAAACATGATTCTTGTCTTTAAGTAGTTTATAGTGAAATGGCTCCTTTACTTTTCAGGAATGACATAATAAGCACATATGTATCTGTTTCAAATTTTTCATTTGTTTAAAAAAATTTTTATACATTTATTTGTTTTTGAGAGAGACAGAGTGCGAGTGGGGGGAGGGGCAGAGAGAGAGAGGGAGACACAGAATCCGAAGCAGACTCCAGGCTCTGAGCTGTCAGCACAGAGCCTGACGCGGGGCTCAAACCCACAAACCGTGAGATCACGACCTGAGCTGAAGTCGGACACTCAACCGACTGAGCCACCCAGGCACCCCAGTCAAATTTTTCATTTGTAAAGTGAAGATATTACTCTCTGGCCAATCCATCTAAGCGGAGTTTGGAGATAAAATGATAACATTATTGTGAAGGTGCTTTATAACCATTTTATATTGTATGGAAACAGAGGATTCTTTTTCTACTACCACCATATGACAACAGTAGTAAAGAAGAAAGCAAGAATTTTAAAAGATAATATAAATGTTGAAACAAGTTTTTATAATAGTACTTGATGAGGGAGCATAAGGCAGGGCGAGGGCAAAGTATGAGCTAGCACTGCACCCTCCCATCCCCCCCATCCTCCCCCATGCCCCGCCCCACACACCTCCCATGTGGGATAGGTGTAATATTCCTGAAGCACTCCTGGCTGCCCAAGAACAAAGGAAAGGACAGAAAACAAATGGTTAAACTGATAGTCTCCATCAGTTTACAAATATCTTACTAAATTACAAGAAAAAGTCAATCTTATCAATAGCCTACTCCAGAAAGCTATAGACTCACTTTCCTGAAGTCCTGACATCACTCTTCCATCCACAGTGATGTGGGGAACAAAGGCAAGTAGGAAATGGCAGGTAAAATTAAATTTCCTTCCCATTGACAAATACTTTAGGCATATACAGAATATAACATTTCTCCAGGAACCCTCTAAATTCCCAATGTTAATGTCTTATTAGAGAGAAAACAAGCTTAGCTTGACAATAGCAAGGCCTTAAGTATTTTAGGAGTTCTTTAGCATATCAAAGTCCTTCCCCAGGCCTTCCTTTTGCTTTTATCTCTCCCAAATCCATAGTATCTAACCAATCACTCTTCACAACCCCAGTGCAGCTCTTTCTGTCTATGGGTCCTGTCCCTGGTGATTTAATAAAATCACCTTTTTTGCACCAAGATGCCTCAAAATTTCTTTCTTGGCCATCAGCTCTGAACCCCCAACATTCCAAAGCCTCATCAATACTGATTAAGACTGGCTTCCTAACAAGATGGAGATACTGACCTGGGTGTAGCTAACAATCCATGATGAAGGCCAGGGGTGGTACCATCAGGTACCAAAGGAAACCCATTATCCTTTCTGCTACTTTTGGCCTGTTTACAGATAGCTTTCTCAGTTGAAGTCTATACCTGTACCCAGATGCTGCCACATCTTTGTACTTTTTGTGATTTCTCTCTTTCTACATCCCAGCTGGGGAGAGCTTTCCATGTTTTATTAAAAACAGAACAGCAAATACACTTTAATATTTTATTCCTGTAGCAGCACTGAGATAGACTCCTGGTTTTGCTACTTGTCGGCTGGGTGACTCGGGTAGATTATTTTACTTCTCTGTGCCTCTGGTTTTGCTCCTCTATGCAATGAGGGAAACCCACTTAATAGGGTTGTTGTGAAGATTAAATGAAATAATTGTGTTTATATAATATTGGCATATTAGTTTCTTTAAAAAAATTATTTCCTTCCTTCCTTTATTTCACCTATATCCTCAAGATACATGGTCAGAATTCAAAATGAATAGCCAATGTTTATTGAATTATACATATTGTTCTACATACTGTACTTGTAGTGACTACTTAATCTGCACTGCAGCTTTATAAGGCAGATACAACTTTCATTTACAACTTTTAGAGAAGGAAACTGAGGCACAGAGAGGCTAAAAAGCAACATGCCTGGGCTGCCTGGGTGGCTCAGTTGGTTAAGCATCTGACTTCTGATTTCAGCTCAGATTATCAACTCACGGTTCCTGAGATCAAGCCCCGCATTAGACTCTGTGCTGATTCCCCAACTGGGATTCTCTCTCTCCCTCTCTCTCTGCTCCTCTCCTGCTTGCACTTTCTATTTCTAAATAAATAAATAAATAAACTTAAAAAAGTAAAAAAAGTAAAAAGCAACTTGCCCAAGCTGTCATAGTTAGGGAATCGCAGAGCTGGGACTCAAACCCACAAGCTCAGGCAACCTAGCTGCAAAGCTGGCGCTCTTAACTGTTGTCCTGTAATGCTTCTCCAACCCAAGCTCAGTAATGTAATTATGAGTTCACACCAGGGTTGTGAATATTGACATGTAACACGGCAATGCCCATAGGAGCTCTTTTCTTTGCCCTTGGTAAATTGGGCTTTTAGAAGAAGATGATTGTGATTTCAGATCCTGGCTCCTCTACCTCTACCTATGTGGCTATGAACGATTATACTTATTCAGCAAAGGCATTGTGAAGATTATATGAAATGATCTCTACAAGTGCCTGACACAGAGAAGCCATTCCAGAATGTAGTTGTCATTATTATCATGCTTTGGGTTTTTCAAAAATTTGCCTCTGGTTTTTTTTTTTTTTAATCTTTCTTTTTGTCTGGCTGTAAGCAGTCACTTTAAGCTAATAGTCTCTTGTTCACTATGTTAAATTTGCTACTTTTAATAGGAGAGTGAAATTAGAATTGGTAGCTAATAGAGAGAAATGATCCATAAAAATCAAGTGGAAATCTTATACTGGTATGAAGATGGAATTTGTAAAAGCACAAACATAAAATTGCCTAGATATAAAGATAAAAATAGAATATTCTTAGGTCATAATGTTCCCATTGTTTAGAAAAGTAATAGTAAAATAGTATTATTTTCTGACAGGAAGCCAGCAATAAATAACCCTTTTCAACATGTGGCATTAAATAAGTCCTTGTTAATACTACTTTACTATATGATCCAGCAATCCCACTTCTGGGTTTTCACCTCAAGGAAATGAAATCACTATCTAGAAGAGGTATCTACATCCCTAGTTCATTGCAGTGTTATTTACAACAGCCGCAGTGTAGAAACAAACTAAGTATCCATCAATAGATGAATAGATAGAATGTGGTATATACACACAATGGAATATTATTAAGCCATAAAAAAGAAGAAACTTGTGACATTTGTAACAACATGGATGAGACTTGAGACATTATGCTAGGTAAAATAAGTCAGATAAAGGCAAATACTATATGATCTCACTTAGTTGTGAACTCATGTAATCATGTGGATGTTGTTTACTTATATGTGAACTCATACAAGAGTAGATTAGTGGTTGTCAGTGGCAGGGTGAGGAAAATGGGTGAAAGTGGTCAAAGGGTACAAACCTTCAGTTATAGGATGAATACATTCTGGGGATCTAATGTACAGGATACTGACTACAGGTAATAATACTGTATTGTATACTTGAAAGTTCCTAAGAGAGTAGATCTTAAAAGTTCTCACTACACACACAAAGGTAATTATGTATTAACTAACGTTACAGTGATAATCAATTCGTAGTATGTATGTGCACCAAATTATTACGTTGTACCTCTTGACTTACACACTGTTATATGCCATTCTCAACTGGGGGAGAAAGAGGTAAAGACATTGGAAAAAATTAGATACTTTTCATTAAAAAAAAAAGACTACTTAAAAACAAAGTAAACCCAGATAAGCATGCCAGTAATTAAAACATTAAAAACGAGAGTAAAAGAATATAAGGCTCTTTGCTTCCCTTAGCAAAACACTATAAAAGACATATTTATGGTTCACCAAATATTCATGTGTTCATCAACTCTGTGCTGATTCCCTCCTATTCCCTCCTATTTACCTCCTATTTCCTGGGCCCCTTACAGTTAGGCAAGGTCCCATGGCTTGATCTGGCCAATGGGCTATGAGTACATGTGTCAGTATGCAACCCTTTCTCTTCTCCTGTCATGACTATCACAGAACTTATTCCCAGTGGTCCAGCTACAAGATTGTGGCAACTCTATCATCCTGGGTAATGAGTGATGACACAGAGCAAAGCTGTGGCTCTAACTCCATTTGAAGCATAGTGTGGGTGAGAAATAAACTTTTGTTGTGTTAAGACAATTTAACGATTGTTTATCATGATGTCATAGACTGTCTCAGCCTGGTTAAAACAGTCTTCAAACAGCAATTTCATAAAGCACTGTACAATTTGCTTGGGTGTTTCAAATGCATGATCATTTTAGGCTGACAAAGTCCTAAAGAACATTCTACTGGTCAAAAGAGTGTAAAATTAGACATAACATTGTCTTAGACTGAAGCAATCAAGGTTTATATTAGATAAAGGGGAAACTCCCTAAGAATAGGGTTGTTAAAGAGAAACCATGTGTAAAGGATGCTTGGGGGAGGGTTTACAAATTGGAGGGGAGGAAGGGTCACACTAGAAGAGATGGCCTCAGTTTGCTTCTAACTCTTGAACTGCTACCAAGCGACTTGCTGGATGTCATTCTTGGGAGAGTTGCAATATTTGGACCCAGAAGGTTTATATGGGATTTCTCAGTGAAAGCATGTAGGCTTCTATTGTGATTTTTCATAACTTGTTCCTACTTTAAAGATGGGCCAGATTTCAGGAAATAAATTAGGTGGGCTCTATACAGCTTGGCTGAATTTAAATTAAAAGGTATATCTGCTGATTACTGAACCATAGTAACTAATGAAATTCATAATGCTTTTATATAGTGATAATACTAATCTCCTCAGCTTTTCATGCTGTTCACATATTTAGGAGTATTCCTTTATTGAGGTTATCGTCTAAGGTCTCATCTGACTACAGGCATTCTCATATAAGTTACTTAATATATTTAAATTATCTCAGAGCAAGAAAACTTGAGAGGCAATAAATCTATTTAGGGAAGCAATCACTTTTCTCTAGGTTCTTTTTTTTTAATGTTTATTCATTTTTGAGAAAGAGAGAGAGGGACAGAGACAGAGCATGAACAGGGGAGGGGCAGAGAGTGAGGGAGACACAGAATCCGAAGCAGGCTCCAGGCTCTGAGCTGTCAGCAGACAGCCTGACGTGGGGTTCAAACCCACAAACCATGAGATCATGACCTGAGATGAAGTCAGATGCTTAACTGACTGAGCCACCCAGGTGACCCTCTCTAGGTTCTTTGATTTGTCAGACGGAAATGGCAGTGTAGATGTTTCCTCCTAGTTCTGTTGTACAAAAATGAGTGAAACATTATTGCACTTGGTTTTCAACTATTAATGAAAGTATTAAGTGATTTTGTACTAGACACCGTATTGAGTGTTTTATGTACCTTTCTCTTAAATTCTCAAAATCCTATTGTATAGGCATTATCATCATTCACATTTTTCAGCTGAGGGAACTGAGGACAATTGTTGATAACCTTCTAAGTTCCAGGCACTAAGATGAACTGGGCTTCTTCCTGATTTTTCTCACTTTAAGAATCCATCTAAGGATCTCAAGTAATGGCTAAAGCAGGCATTGTAATTACTGTTACTGCACAGGTGGCTCTGTGAATATATGAAGTTAAGCTGTTGAGTCTGATTTGCTGTGGCTCTTCTCTACAACCAGTTTCTCTACAGGGAACTAGTAAGTGCTATTCGTGATGTGGTTGAAGGCTGACCTGCAGCCAACTGATTTACTCATAAATTTCCATCTTTATCTGATCCCCATGCTCCTTGGAGACACTCGTTGAAATGCAAGTGCCCATCAACACAAAAAATACTGTTGAGAACATTTTGCAGAAGGAACAAAAAATGAATAACAGAAGTTCCAAAAAGCAAACAAAAGTCTGTAATTATCAATTTTCTGGCCCTAAATCTCAGCTACGCCCTTGATGAGGTAGAGATAGTGCTGTAATAGGCACATTATAAGAGAATATATCAAAATGATATTTGGATGGAAAGAAAGTTGTAGGTATTTAGAAATTTTATGAAACTCTTAGAGTGCATTTGCATATTGACAAGAACACGATCTGATACACACAAGTCTAGTAGCAACTCTGTTAACTCTAAAATTAGCTTAAACTATAAAACAAAGTCAAAGAAAATGTGCATAAGAATAACAAGATTTAAAGGAAGTGTAACTATGGCTTATTGGTTACCATATCAATTACCAAAATTGTCTCTGAAGGTCTGATATGAGAAGAGAATGTCTCTTTGTTCCTACATATCTCCCTTAAAGTCAACATAATAAATAATTTTCCTTCCATTACACCAGTTTCTCTTCATGTATTTTCTTTCCTAGTTAATGGCCCCACCATTTATCCAACTGCCCAGACCAGAAACCTCAGACTTGATACCTTCCTTTCCTTCAAATCTAACATTCTATTAGTGTTGAATCTAATTTAAAATGTTGCTTCACTCTTTCTCACTCATCCCATTGCCCCGCCTTAATCCACTTTCTTTTAAATGTTTGTCTATATTACTATAATAGTATAAATACTATAATAGTTGTTTTCCCAGCTTCTGGTCTCAGCTACCTATAACTCATCTTCCCCACTGCCTTAGGGTAACATCTAAATCACGAATATGATCTCATCACTGCTCTGCACAAATTCCTTACTATTTAAAATCATTCTAAAATTATTTAACACGATATTCAAGACCTTTCACATATGAATCCAAACTTCCTTTAAAAAATTCTTTAGGGCTTCCATGTTTTAATTGTACTATGTTCATTGTTCCCAATCATAACCATTCACTTGAGCAACTCCACATTTTTGTTCATGTTTCTTCTGCTATCTAGAATGGTCTTCCTTCCTTTCCTGTGCTGATTATTGTCTCGAGTCCATTTCAAATGTATCTTCTTCTGGAATACACTCTGAGAATGGACCTTATCTGAAATTAATTGCTCTCCTCTCTTAACACCTATAGCTCTTAGTTTTTACCAATTAGATTTTTTGGAAGCTCATTTTGAATATACCCGTTTTCTCCATTGAGATAGTGAAGCAATTCTGTGATGACGGAAAGAGAGCTGAGTTTGGGAAGTCAGAAAACCTGGGGTCACATTCAGTTTCTTCCTAGGCTCAAGAGTCCCATCTATAAAATGTGGATGGACAAATCCCTACCTCAAAAGATAAAATAAAGATTAAATGAGACACCATAAGTGAGAGCATTGTAGACATGTCACATATTGATTGAGCAGCAAGATCATGAGCTTTCTGAATGGAAAACATCCCTCTCCTCCACTGGCACACAATATGTGTTCCTGAATGTTTGCTGAAGAAAATAAAAGGAATAAGATGAAATTTTCCACTTCCATCCAGGAGACTGATAGAATAAAAATAAACTCTGCACTTGTACAGAATAGTTGACCTTTAAAAGCACTGGTATTTTTTATGCTTATCTTTTTAACTTCCTGAAGAAGGCAAGTATTACCATTTTCTTTTTCCATGGAAAATACTAAGTTGGAGAGCAACTAAATAAATGGCTTGCCTAGGCTCACAAAGTTAGTTCAGAGCTCGAGAGAGGCCATAGCCACGGTCGGATGCTCTTTATTTGAGTCTGGAGGACTAGCTTGTCTGGAATGATTTGATATGTGCTCCAGGCAGAGAATTAATTTACATTTCAAAATTATTTCAGAGGATATGTGTTTTGCATGGGCAAGATGGTGCACGTTCAATTCTGCATTTCTGAGAAGGAAAAAAAAATTAGATCAACTGTTATTGCAATAATTTTCTCAGCTCCACACATGTGCTGTCTGTTTTCCTTGGCTGTTCTTCCAAAGAAGCTATCACCTTCTATTCAGTCCTATGAAAAACCACTCAGAAAATCCTGAGCACAATCTTAAAGTGAAAGATGGGATAGCAAACTCCAAGTACATATTTCAGTTTGCATGGTATGTATGTAATAGCTTCTCATTTCAATCAGAATATAACTGTTCATTGAATAAGATGTGGCTAGTGACAGCGTGGGAGAAAAGGCGTGGGCTTTGGAATCAAAATGATCCTAACGCTTCCAGGCGTAAAACTCTCAAAAATTTACGTCCTCTATGCGAGCTTTAGATTGTTCATTTGTATTAGGATTCAGCAGTCCTTTCTCCAAAGGGTAATTCTAAAATTTAAATAGGCAATGGACCTACAGAGATCCTCAAATACTGGTTACTCAAAAAATGTTAAATATTTCTATATATTAAAACTTATTTATTAGTCATTGGGAAATCAAACATTAAACATTAATGAACTGTTTCTAAAATACATGTTATACTTCCCTACTTCAGCAAAGAGAATGCACTAAACATAACTTAAACTCTTCTGATGACTCATCATTTTCATTCAACCTGTCATTTATGGTACTGTGATATCTTCAGGGTTACTGAGGTGTATAGAGCTGTCTTGCTTTTGTTCTAAATCCACCCCACACACTTTAATCCTGCTGGGTTACCTCCCTGGACTGGTTTGCATCTGCCCCATCTTTGGTTTCACTGTTTCGACCTCAGTTTAGGGCTTGTGATTTCTAGATTATATTCTTGCCACAGCCTAACCGGTTTCTCTATTTCCAATCTCACCAGTCCCAAGTCTTTCCTCTGCACTCAGCAAGAGTAATTTTTCTAAAACCAAATCTGACCACTTCATCTTGCTTGCTTAAAAAACAAAACAAACTGGGGTGCCTGAGTGGCTCAGTTGGTTGGGCGTCTGACTCTTGATTTTGTCTCAGGTCATGATTTCATGGTTCATGATGTCAAGCCCTGCATTGGGTTTTGTGTCGATAGAGTGGAGCCTGCTTGGGATTCTCTCTCTCCATTTCTCTCTGCTCCTTCCCTGCTTACTGACTCTCTCAAAATAAATGAATAAACTTAAAAAAAACCAAACCAAACCAAACCAAAAATAACCAACCAAACAAACAATACCCTCCCCTCCCCACCCTGCACAAAACCACAAAAGTTGCTCTCTCTCTCTCCCTGGACTACAGTCTAAAGTCCAGAGTCAGCAGGGTGCCTAGGTAAATACCTTTGTGAGCTGGCCTATCATCCTGTAGCTTCACTTCTGCTCTGTGCCTCACCATCACAACCTAAGTTCCAGTCATGCTGAACTGGGTTATGTGGTAGATTGCTGAGGGAAATGGGCCTTTCCACACCTTCTTGCTTTTTGCCCATGTTGGTCCCTCTGATTGGAAAACTAACACCTCCCTTCCTAACCTGGTTTTCTCATAAACACTTACCAACCTTTCAAAAGATACCTAAAGCATCTAAGGTTTTAGGAAAACTGTCTTGCCCTTCCTTCCCTAATTCTCTGACAGGAAGTAGTGACCACTTACCATGTGACACCATGGCATCCTGGACAGATTTTCATAACACCACAGTATTGAGGGGTTACCTGAGGACATCCCAGTCCCACTAGACTTTGTGCTTCCTGAGTACATGATGCTGTCCCATTTAGCAAGCCCCAGACACAGAATAGGTCATTGGATGAGTAGTTTTGAGTCTTACTAATTTCTTCTCTCTCCATTAAGTTAATTTTTACCTGACAAACCTCATTCCTCACATTATTCTACTTGTTATCTACAATGTGTAAACAGCAACAACACAAACAAAAAACTGAATATTAACAGCTTGGAAGAACTAAGGCTGAATAGGTTTTACATGAGAATCTGTAGAAATCTTTTTGAGGCAAATCTATGACCTTGGAAAATACATGCTCCTATTGACATTTATTTTGCCTGTTAGCTAGTTCTTAGTGGTGTTCTGGATCCTTGAGATTGACAGATAAATTACTGACAGATAAGTGGAGTGTAATATGATGGTGACTGCCATTTACTGAAAACTTTTATGTGCCAGGTTCTGGGTCAGAAACTGAGGATATAAAGGCCTGGTCAGCAAGACATTTAAGAGGCTCATGTGGATTATTTACATAATTTAAAACAAGCTCATGATATAAAGATTATTCACACACACACTGTTCTGTTTTGTTTTGAAGATGAATTCATACAGCTTGCAATGGGCAGGGGAAGGGAATAGCATTGAAGGGGGTGGGGAATGTGCCACTCAAATCCAGATTCTGGCTGAATCTGGCTGTGCTCTCCATTTCACTATCCCCTATTCCTAGTGGAGCTAACCTCTGGTGACAAGGAAGCAGTGTTTCTCTTGGGAGATTTTCTACATCTCCTTTCTTACCATCTCCCTTCATTCCTGCATGTATAAAATTTAATTGCAAAGTTATGTAGCCTGAAGTAAATGAGACTTTAGAAAACTTGTTCTGATGTTATGACTTACTACAGTAGCTGCATACGGATAATTCAGACAGACAAAAGAGAGAGAGAGAGTACAGCCTGAATGTCAAAAACCATTCAAGTTCTCAGTCCAGCAAGAGCATGGCCTTCTGGTAGAGGGAGGAGTGTGGAGAGGGGCATCTGTTCTGGGGCTCATCACTGCCCACTGGCTCATCCCACAGGTAAATGCCATGTCTGGAAAATCCTACCTTTCCTAAAGTCTGAGCACAAGTTCAGTCATTTCAAGGGGTGGAGGTGGGGGCCACTGGACTGGGCTTCTGCAATGTGGTCTATAACAGAGACTGCAGACAGGCTTTGTCTTGTCTGCCAAAGCAGACAGCATGATAGTGGCCATTGAGAAGGATTCTGAAGTTGCTTCCAGACACAGAGGGAAGAATGCTGGAAACCATGAGCAGGGTCTGTTCTGAGAAAGAGAGAAGCATATCCTGTGTTTATCATTCTTGGTGGAAGTTTCAGTTGTCATTTAGCATAAGCCAGACTGTAGTGCTATTTATTTTAGAAGTTTGTCCCCGTTTCTGAACTTAGCTGAGAGCATACAATGATAGAATAAGATACATTCTCATGTATCTATCAAGTCTGGTACATGGTAGGTGCTCCGTAAGTGTTTACTGAAGGAATGGAAGCAAAATTCCATGGCCTTATGTTGGAAGAAGGATAGAGTCCTTTTTTTCCTGTCAATAACTGGGGGGAGTGGGCACACTGAAGTTACTTTGCAAAGGTCCCTGAATGTCGTGTCAAAGAGTTTAGGACATTACACTATATGAACCAATAGTTCCCAAACATAGCTGAATTTTCTAAGGTGCTATGTATAAATAGAACCTCTGGCTCTACATTGAGATGTTCTGATTTGATAAATTTAGGGTAGGGTCAGGACCCTATGTTTTTTGTTTGTTTGTTTCAAATATTTGCTAGCTTCCCAGGCAATTCGTATGATGAGACAGATTTGGGAACTACACCTGCAAGGTAAGATGGTGCCCGGCATTTCTTAAGGAGAGCAACAACTTACTCCAATCTTTGTTTTTAATTCCCCAAGCTCCAAGGCTTGTTTGCCCATTGCAACCAGTCCTGACCCTGCCTTTGCTGACACCTTGGACCTGCTAGACCTTCTTCTAGAGAATCAGATCCCAATCCCAAAGAGCTTTGTCACAGTGCCCTCTCTCTCAGGAAGAAAGATGAGGACGAACTACAACTTTTGCAAAACAGCAGAGATTAATGTGCTACAGTGAGAATAAATCACGGATGGAGAAAATGAATGAACAGCATTTTTCTGGATTTCAAATATCATTTATGGAAATGAATGAGTCTTTTTCTGCTTCCCCAGTTCAATTAGTTTTCTTATGAACTCTCCCTAGCATTTTTCATTGCAGCCAATTATTTAACATGTTCCAGTATGAAAATCTGGTCATTACAAAAAACATAATTGATTGGACCCATGCTCTGACACACTCTGCAAAATACATGTGCCTTCATACTGATTAGTCCTCCTGGGCGATTATTTTTCAGTGAAGCACAGCATCATGCTGGCGGTGAACAGTGTGCTAATATCATGAAAATATGACCTCCTTATTGTGGAAAATTCGATCAAAGAAAGGGTGAATGGAAGTCCAACAAGGACATCATTTGTCCTAAGACTTGGACTAAGAAGCTGTCTCCAACCTGCATTGGAAGATTGGAGGACATGGAATGTCTTCCATGGAAGACAAGGAAAATGCTAAACCAAGAGATGGAATAGGGTACTGTGGAGAGGGCAGAATCTGATTCTGCATTTCAGCTTATCTTAATAATATTCAGCCAAGGAACTGAATCTGCATTTCATGGAGGCAAACTGACACTTTCCAGCTTTCAGACTGGGCCAATTCCTCAACCTTTCTGATTCTGAGTGCACTTCTTGGTAAACGTGGATACATTAGTACCTACCTCACAGTGCGACTGTGAAGAACAGCAAAAACGAAGAGAGTGCCTGAAATATAGTAAGTGCTCAATAGTGGTAAGGATGCAATATTGCTGACAAGGTCACAAAATTGGTTTGCCATTTTTTTGGTCCCAATTTTGTTTACCTATATATAATTCAATCTCACCAGTTAAAGAAAAAAATAAGGTAATATGATGGCACTTTAAATAATATTCTTTATTTTACAGTTTTTTATTTATTTTGAGAGAGAGAGAGCAAGCACAGTGGAGGAGGGGGCAGAGACCAAGGGACAGAGAGAATCTCAAGCAAGCTCCACACTGTCAGCGTGGAACCCGATGCAGGGCTCAAATTTACGAACTGTGAGATCACAACTTAGCCAAAATCAAGAGTCTGATGCTTAACTGACTGAGTGCCCAGGTGCCCCAAGAATATTCTTTCCTTCCTGCTTCTATTTTCCATGACCATACAGCCAAGTTAGGCCCATCCTTTGCCTTTTTTTAATGTGTGCATAAACACCAGTGTGTGTGTGTGTGTGTGTGTGTGTGTGTATGAGAGAGAAGTATAACATATTCAAAAAATCATATAAAATCTCTATAGAGTTTAAAGAAAAATAAAATGACTATTACACACACACACACACACACACCACTGAGGCAAACCAAGAACACTAATAGTAATTTAGAGTCCCTCTGGATGCCCTTCTTGGTAATAGCATTGCCTCCCTAACCATTCTCCTTCCATAGGTAACTCTTCAGATGATTGGGGCAAATCATCCCCTAATTTTCCTTATAGTGTTATCACATATATGTATGTATCCCTAAGTAATATATAGAACATGAATACAGATATAGAACCCATAGCCTGATTCTTGGAGCCCACATTATGTTGCATGGCTCACCCATGTTGATGTCTGTGGCAATTATTTATCAAGTCTCACTGCTGTGTTCAGTGTATGAATATAACCATGTAGATATCCGTCCTACTGATGGACATTGGGTTATCTTTAGATTTCATTAACAGTATTGGTACAAATATACTTATATGTATCTCCAGTGCATATGTATAAAAGTTTCATTAAGGGGTGTATGTGTGTGTGTGTGTGTGTGTATAAATGCACATATATATATATATATATATATATATATATAACAAGTGAGTTGTTGGGTTATATTTGCAATTTAACTAATTAATGTTAATCTGTTTTCCAAAGCAGTTGTTCCAGTTGACAGAGTGGAGAAGGTTCCAGTCATTCTATATCCTCTCTAACACCTGGAATTGACTAGACTTCTTAATTTTTGTCATTTTGGTGAATGTAAAATGGCGCCTTACTGCAGTTTAATTTGCAATTCGTTGACTACTAATGATTTTAAGCATCTTTTCATATGTTAATAGATCATGTGTTTTCTTTGCTTTTTAAAAAAACCTCACGCATTTTCTATAGGGCTTTTAGAACCTTTCTCTTTGCTTTGTATTCTCTATGTATGCTATTCTAGATGGTGATCTTTTATCAGCGACACACATCACAAATATCTATTCCCTTCTATTTTCAAATCCTATCACATTTCACCTCACAAAAGTCAGATACAGGATTCAAAGGTTTTCATTTCTCCAAAACTGCTGTTATCAATAGCTACAAATACAGACAGATTTCAAAATAAATAATTCATTAGTGTGCTTTAGCAGAAATATATTCATGAATATCTTTGCTCAGGCTTGCACAAAATGCTTGAAGAGCTTATTAAAATAAACCAAACTAAATTAAAAAAAAGAGGCAGCACCGTGATGATAAAGGCTTTCATGCCAAGACTCCAAATACACCAAAAATTTATCTTCAGCAGTTTACTATATTCACAATGACAATACTTCAAACTGCTTCCTTTACTCATAAGACATTCCATCTATTTCTAGTATATTTATCCCCCAGCCAGCACAGACAAATGTTACCAAGTTTACCACTGAATTTTAAGTGTGGTCTCAGAGTAAAACTTCCAAGAGTAATTTTTTTTCTTTCATACAATTCTCCTGAAGTCATATTTTTGGTTAACTCATCTTTGGGTTTTTGAGGAAATGAAGAATACAGACTATGAAAACTTCAGGATTTTTAGGACAGTGAAATTCCTCTGCATGATAATAAAAAGGTGGATACACGTCATTACACATTTGTCAAAACTCATAACGTGTACAAGAGCAAGAATGAACCCTAATATAAACTGTGGACTTTGAGTAATAATGATGTATTTATATAAGCTCATCAATTCTAACAAATGTACACTCAAGTGGGAGCTTGATAAATGGAGGAGATTGCGCATATTGGGGGGCAGCAGGTACACTGGAAATCTCTGCACTTTTCTGTGAACCTACAAATACTCTAAAAAAACAAACTCTAATAAAAAATAATTTAAAAAGAAATCTTAAAAATTTTTAAAAAATGTTTGTTTATTTTTGAGGGGGAGAGAGACAGAGTGTGAGTGGGGGAGGGGCAGAGAGAGAGGGAGACACAGAATCTGAAGCAGCTCCAGGCTCTGAGCTCTCAGCGCAGAGCCTAATGTGGGACTCGAACCCATGAGCCATGAGATCATGACCTGAGCTGAAGTCAGATGCTTTACCAACGGAGCCACCTAGGCACTCTAGAAAGAAACCTTTTTTAAATGTGAAGACATGGGGGGCACCTGGGTGGCGCAGTCGGTTAAGCGTCTGACTTCAGCCAGGTCACGATCTCGCGGTCCGTGAGTTCGAGCCCCGCGTCAGGCTCTGGGCTGATGGCTCGGAGCCTGGAGCCTGTTTCCGATTCTGTGTCTCCCTCTCTCTCTGCCCCTCCCCCGTTCATGCTCTGTCTCTCTCTGTCCCCAAAATAAATAAATGTTGAAAAAAAAATTAAATGTGAAGACATGAGATTTTTTAACCCACTCAGAAGGGAAAAAAAGCAAGCAAGCAGAAAAACATACATAAAAGTCCCAACTAGTTTCTGAAGCAATGGCATCAGGGAAATAATACCACAGAAAAGACAATGATGATAACAGCAACAATAAGTGCTGGTCAAGTGCCAGGCGATATTCTAAGGAGTTTTACCCAATAAACTCACAGTTAATTCTCACAAGCCCTCTGTGTGATAAGAACTGATATTGTACACCTTTTAAAGATGAAATAAGGAGGCGCACTTGGGTGGCTCACTCAGTTAAGCATCTTACTTCGGCTCAGGTCATGATCTCACAGTTGGGGAATTTGAGCTCTGTGTCAGGCTCTGTGCTGACAGTTCCGAGGCTGGAGCCTGCTTCCGACTCTGTGTGTCCCTCTCTCTCTGCCCGTCCCCTGCTTGCCCTCCACCTCTCTATCTCTTTCAAAAACAAATTTAAAAAAAACATTAAAAAATTTTTTAAATAAAAAAAAAGATGAAATAATGAGACTCAGAATTTAAGAAAGTGTTTGGTCACTCAGCCAGTTAAAGGTGGAGCAGCTCTGGGTGTTTGGAGATTTTATTGGGCTGTTCTCTGTTGTTCTTACCTTCTATACATCACTCATTTTTCAAAGGAGTGCAGAAGTCAGGTTACTAAATGGATCACAGAGCAGTACACCCAAGGGCACTTTCACAGAGCTGCACTGGTCAGGTACTGAATGTAATAGCACAAAGTTCAGGGTTCCGCTACTGTCTGTAAATGTGAGAATGTCACGTTTCTTGCATTTCATGACAGACAGCATTTTTCTGATATGAAGCCATAAAAGGCAGTAATGAAAACACTCACATCTGTGCTTTGCACAGCACTTACCGCCCTACACCGTCATTATGATCTACTTATCTGCGTGCCTCACTTACCTGGGAGATTCTAGCGGAAGGGGGCACACATTTGTCAAGTGTCTTTACTATGCCAGACATTATGCTGCCCTCTGGGAATGTCATTCCTCAGAGCCATCAGCATCTCTGTGGTGTTTAACGCCATTTCAAGAAACAGAGAATTGCTGCCCCTTGAAAACATAAGTCAGTTACCTTCATGTACTTAGAGAATTATGCAAAGTGAGGTCCACAGAGGATTTAACCTCTTTGTTAAGAACCAGGTAATTCACAGTCAGTAGAGAAATTTAAAAACAACATAGTCAAGGGGGAAGAATTAGCTAATCCACATGCACCTATCTGAATCTGTAGGCACTTTCAGTTTTGCTAAGAGGAGAAAGGCCTTAAATGAATACAGCCAGAAGCTAAAAGTGTCACCTTATCAAAAGGCAACCTTGATCAGAGGTGTTGAGAGCCCCTGACATCTCCATTAGCACTTCTCATCAGCTCTGAAATCAAAGAAACTAGTGAAGCTGCCCTTTAGAAACACCAGCTCATCACAGCTGTTAGCGCCTCCAAGGAGTTGAGTTTACCTCCATTTCAAGAAGCAGAACTATCTCTACTTGAAAACATAAGTTCGTGTTTGCATCTCATACTCTGGACATTTCGTGGAAGGAACGATCTTGGTTAATGTACTCAAGAAATACAGCCATGAGCTCTGTGGCAGAGGTTGCTGATTGTCCCCCAATATCCATTCTTACCCTCTTCTCTTTCAGGAGCACAAGATCTCCCTTCCTGTCCACCAGGGAGTTTTAGAAGGCATACCCAGGTAAAGACTGGTTGCCTATAATCACTTTACAAAAATGTTTAGCAGTTTAAAGTATCTGCCTATCCTATGACCCTGTAGTTTCACTCCTGTATATATACATGCAAGAGAAGGAAGTGCTTATTGTCTTTAAAAGATTCGCATAAGAATGTTGACAGCAGCTTTATTCATAGTAGCCTCCAAATGAAAATGATCCAAATATCCTTCAACAGAAGAATGGATGCACAAATGATATTATATTCATGTAATGGAATAATACATAAAGTGACAAAACGTGACAGACTACCAAAATACAAAACGATACGGATGACTTTTAAAAACATTATGTTGGGCCAAAGAATCAGATGTTAAAGGACACAAACTGCAAGGTTACATTTATATGAAGTTTAAGAATAGGCTAAACTAATCTACGGTGATACAATTTGGAGTAATCATCTCTCAGGGCTGGGGTGAGACCTAGTATACTGACTGGAATGGACATGAGGAAACCTAGGGTGTTGGAAAGTTCTGTGTCTCAATCTGGGCGGTGGCTGGAGAGATACCTACTTTTATTAAAATTCATTGATTTGTGCATTTCATTGAATAAAATTAAACTATCTGAAGTATAGATAGATCAGGAGGGAGAGAGAGAGAGACAGATAGATAGGCCCTGGGAATGCCAGTCAATGGGTACAACCTGTAACCCTCGCTGAAGTGTTTCAAACCAATACCAAACATGTCATACTTTTCAAGGCAACTGGTTCTTTAAAAAAAATTTTTTTTAATGCTTATTTATTTTTAAGAGACACAGAGAGAGAGACAGAGTGTGAGTGGAGGAGGGGCAGAGAGAGAGGGAGACACCGAATCTTAAGCAGGCCCCAGGCTCTGAGCTGTCAGTACAGAGTCTGATGTGTGGCTCAAACTCCTAAACCATGACCTGAGCTGAAGCCAGATGCTTAACCGACAGAGCCACTCAGGCACCCCTCAAGGTAACTGGTTCTTAAATTACCAAGGTGAGCAGGCAGGATTCATGCTTTCTTCCTGGTTATGATTTGTTTCTTATTTAAATTACTTATTTATTTTTGGCATATACCCCTGGAAGTCAGCTAGAAAATGAAGATGTCAATCGAGGGTTAAAATGAACAGTTAATGAGCCCCAGCAATTCAAGTGTTAACGATAACCTTGAATATCTCTAATAGTTTGGAAGAAGAACCAGTGCATTCATGTGAATGGTACAAACTTGGGAATCAGAAGCCCTCGGGTTTAATTCTTTACTCTGCTCATGTGTGAACTTGGGTGAATTTACTGTCTGCATCTGTTTCCTCATCTGAAAAATTAAGCAACACTTACCTCCTAGTGTTCCTAAGAATATTGGCTGAGTGGACGTATCAGGAGGCCTTTAGGAGGTAATACATCCTCAACAAGTTCTATCACCTCTTTCTCTCGGGAGGAAGGTGACTTCGTGTGTACATGTTTGACTTTTGTGCTTAGTTAATTCAGCCGTGTTTTGCCTTGTTTGCAAAAGATTTAAAGTAGTGATTGATATTTAGGGGCACCTGGGTGGCTCAGTCGGTTAAGCGTCTGACTTTGGCTCAGGTCATGATCTCACAGTCTGTGAGTTCGAGCTCCATGTCAGGCTCTGTGCTGACAGCACAGAGCCTGGAGCCTGTCTCAGATTCTGTGTCTCCCTCTCTCTCTGACCCTCCCCCCGTTCACACTCTGTCTCTCTCTGTCTCAAAAATAAATAAACGTTAAAAAAATTTTTTAAAGATATTTATTACTAAGTGAAACTACTCTTTTATTCACAGCACCTATGATAACTTCAGTTCAGAGGCAATAGAGAACAAGCAGCAGCCAAGGAACATGGCTGACCTCTCCCAAGTCAGGCAGGTCCACAGGAAGCTGTCTTTCCACTTTCCTATGTATTTGTATCTAAGCACCTCCTCACATGGAGTCTATAGCATTTTATCTTTTAATTAATTAATTAATTAATTAATATTTATTTATTTTGAGAGAGAGAGAGAGAAGCAGAGGAGGGTCAGAGAAAGGGAGGGAGATAATCCCAAGCAGTCTCTGGGCCCAGCACACGGAGCCCAGTGTGGGGCTCAATCTCACACAGCCCCTGAGTTGAAATCAAGAGTTGGAAGCTTAACCAACTGAGCCACCCAGGCGCCCTGAGTCTATAGCATTTTGAAAAGCATTGCACATGGCTTGTCTGGCTGAGCAATGACACTGATTTAGTAGAGTCTTGGGGCAACCCTGTATCACACAAATCTTCAGACACTGCAGTGGATTCTAACACAAGAGCTAAGAGCACAGTTGGTTGCGTGGTTTGTTGAAGTGGCAGGCTAATGGACGAAGTGTTTTTCTTTTATTTGTTGCTCTATTATTTTAATTTAAAATCCAACAAACCATGGTGGGGTTCTGTTAAAACAGTCAAGGGTCTCCAATGAGTTCCTTCAACACAACAGACTGTTCACAGAATCACAGGCAGGAATTAGGCATACATGCCCATTTTGAACCTCCCGTTGTCCAAGAATCTACTTTCCTGCCAATAAAGTGACAGCAAGCTGCCAGCATATTCAAGTAGAAGCCCCCTTTTAAAATAAAATATTAGGTGGAACCATATGTAACATCGACAATTTCATATGGTTCATCCTAATATTTACCTCAAACCATAGGAGGAGATAAATCACAAAGGAAAGTGACCATCTTCTGCTGGAAGGAGAACAGTATTTCCCCAGGGCACAAACTGCCTATGTCAAAATGAACTTAGAAGATACCCTGAGCTGGGAAATCCCTTGCCCTGGACATGCCCTTTGCAGACTTCATGGGCTTCAGAGCCTTGAGATAACTGTTGTCACGCTTGCACCCAACATGCCCTAGCAGGGTTCTGTATGCCTCATGCTCATAGTCCAACAGGTTTACTGCTAATGAGAAATCTGGCTCTGTGCTTTCTGGCTCTAAGCACAGCTAGGGCAGATGGAGGAGCTCTGGGAGCCAGAGGTGGCAGAATTTTGAAATTTCCCATGAAGCTGGCTTGGTTTTTATACCTATAACACACAAAAGATAGGAGACTCAGATTTCAGTAAATCATCTAACAACTGATTTTAAAACCCGAAATGAAAAAAAATATTTTTCTATTATTGACAGCAACATAGGTTGTTTATCGGAGAAGGCACAGATCTTTGCAGGCACACACCCATCTCCCCACTCCCCATCTTCACTCCCTACTCTCACCCTGAGTTGAAATAAACTGAAATTTGAAATTCATAAAGTGCAGTCCCTTTCCATCCCAAAGCAAAGAAAATTCTACTGGAAAAGTTTGTCTCTAAGGTAGCCATGTTGAAGGCCTATGGTTTTCTATCTGATTTTCCTTATTAATCCAGAATTATCTCTTCATGTGCAATAGAATTAGCCTTTCTAGGGCAAAGGCTGGGTGCACTGTGTAGTAAATGTACCAAATATAGTAAATTTAAAATGCTTGGTGCTTAAACCCACATGCTTGTATTTTTGGCAACGCTAGGGATTATTTTCACACCACTGAATTCGGGGGTGACCTCAGGATCTTAACACTCCTCAAATACCACAGTAGGTCAAGAACTGCAATAACATCACTCAGAGTTTGCTATTTCGTGTCTGATCCTCAAATTCACTGCGAACAGAGGTTCTCTAAGATATGAACCTTTCACTATGTAGCTCTCACAAAGCCTCTGGTTAAAACAGAATCTGAGAGTTAAGTTATATCAGATGGGGACAGATCTCAGAGATGATCCTGTTCTACTTCTAAAAATCTGAGACTGAGAGATGAGAGTAATTTGTATTAGGTCATACAGCAACTCATAAGTCCCTCAATTTTCCCCAGGCTGCACTGATCTGTATCAAGGCGGGGAAAAAGCATGTCTCCACCTGTGGGGTGTGACTGGAAAGAAAACAAAAGGAAAATGGGAAGGCGATTAAATATTTATGGAGCCCTGCTATTTGCTTGGCACTGAAGCCAACAAAGCAAAGACAGAAAAGAAAAGAACTTTGGGGAACAGGAGTATAGCTACCAACTACACAACAGTCACAGGATAACACATCAATGGTAACCATAATGACAGCTAATGTTTATTAAGCACACCCTATTTGCCTAGAAGTAATGGGTTATCTCGCTGAATCCTTACTGTCTAATGAGATAATAACAATCATAGGTGCGGTCATTTATTGAGCATCTTTTCATATGGGCTGAACACTGTGCTAAGCATTTTGTAAACAGTATCTGATTTCATTTATGCAACATGATAATGAGGCTGTTCTCCATAGTAGAAAGATGAGCTAACTGAAACCTAAAGAGGTTAAGTAACATGTCCAAGGTCACTCAAGTGGTAAATGGAGGAAGCAAAGTGTAATCCTGGTCATCTGATCAAAGAACTTCAGCTTTTAAGTGTATCACTATTCTGGTCCTCAAATACAGGTGTACAGGAAATTGATTTTGATTTCAGTGTACTGAAAATTGAGTTTAATGCACGTATATAGAGACTGAGATGAAGATTTGGGGGAGGGGAGAGAGACAAAGGGAGAGAGAGAATGTGATGGAAGGCAGTAATATTTATTCACTGCTTCTAGGATTCTGTAGGAGACCATGCTGTTCAATAATTCCAGCACTACAGTTTTAAAAATCAGTAGCCCTGGTAACGAAGGCTATGATTGAAGCAGGCTATAAAAAAAGAAACATTGTGTGGTAGCTGGTCCTAGACAAACTGACAAGCTTTGTTCTATCCTTTTGAAATCTAAGGCATTATTTACATACACTCAGCTGCAACACAGAATCCCTTCATTAAACGATTTTTACACTTATCTGTAAGTAAAAATAGAAATACTTGAATAAAAGCACATTTTTTTCTTGTGCTAAATTACTGGTTATAAAATAAAATCGTAGAAATTCACTGAACAGTATTGAGTGATTTACGCTAAAGCTTAACTATGTCTCCTTGAGTGGCATTCACTGGGCCGGCCTCTTCTTTGTACTCCTGAGCAGCAGGGTGCCATGACACTGTGCTGAACATGGGACCCTGACCGGCTTGTTTCCCAGTGGCAATGACAGCTATCAAGGTGATTTAACAGCTATTTCAAGCACTTTTTTTTTTTTTTTTCTGCTTTCCAGTTCTTAGAGAGCTAATCTATCTTTCACTTCTTTGGGGATGGGGCACTGGTTCAAGTGGGAAGGAAACAGGTTTTTCCAGTAGCTCACAAGTATAAACAAAGGTGATAGATGCCTTTATATTCTTGACTTTAGCCACAATCTTGGAGAAACTATGCACTTTAGACTTAAAGGCACAGGAGAGGATTTAATTTTCCATTTGGATCCCCAAAGAGAGAACAGGATTGCTTTTTCCTGGGCAATTTATCATTGATGTATCCATATGTCCACCTATCCCCTCCCAACCCCAGGCAGGCACAGGGCTAGGTGCTTTATGTACAGACACACAGGCACTAGAGCAGAATAATACAGATTCAGACCTGGGCTTGAATGTTGGCTCCACCGTGTAGAAGCTGTGTGATTCAGGGCCAGTTTCTCAACTCCTGAGTCTTAATTTCCTCACTGTAAAAGGGGATCAACAATATTGCCTTATCTCTCACTGAATTAGTGTGGGGATTAAAGAAGATAAAGTGCTTAACACATACCCAGCATATGATAAGCAGGAGCATCATTCTATTTAAATTTTTTTTTAATGTTTATTTATTTTTGAGACAGAGAAAGAGCATGAACAGGGGAGGGTCAGAGAGAGGGAAATATAGAATCTGAAGCAGGCTCCAGGCTTCCGAGCTGTCAGCACAGAACCCGACGCGGGTCTCAAACTCATGGACTGTGAGATCATGACCTGAGCCAAAGTCGGATGCTTAACTGACTGAGCCACCCAGGCGCCCTGCATCATTCTATCTTAGGTATGAGAAAATTGACGCTTACAATGGGTAAGTGAATTGTGCAAGATCTCCGATCATTAATAAGTGATGGAGCCAAGACTCCACCCTTGGAGTGTAAGAAACATACAGACTTCGAGCACGGGCATGCTTCTCCTTTAATGCATTCACGGTCTAGGGAGGAAACAGTCACCTAAGTTTGGAGTTTCGTATAGTCACTACAACTGAAGTGCTAGGATAGGAAGCGTCATAGGTGTGGGCCAAGAAAGCTCCTAGGAAGAACTGATGCCCGAAAGACCTTTGGAAACCACTTAGAATGCAAAGAAAGGGACCAGTGCAAAGGCAGAGAGAAATGAAAGAGCAGGGTGCTCTGTGTGGCTGCAGCCCAGGGCCCGTAGCTGAAGCTGCACAGGGAAGCAGAGATGCAAGGCAGAGTCTGGATCAAGATAATCTCCTGTACCAAGTAGGTGATCTGCAGCCATGGGTAGGTTTTAAATAGATGGATGAACTCAAGAGTTAAAATGGCTGGAAGTGAATCACACTTGAATCTTTTCCATTTTCACTTGGAAACAGAATCTCTCTCCCACCAGGCAGGCTCATCTAATGTTTCCATGTCAACCAATTGCTAAGGCTTGGGAGAGGCTAAGCCCTAAAGTGGGGTGTAGTGTGGGTAAAGGAGAGAGTACAGGGAGAGGCCAAGGTTAAACTGTGGGGAGGGGCTGGAAAGGGAGCAGGGACAGTGCACTACAGAGTGGGGAGGGGGAGAAGTAAGAATCAGAAATGAGATGAGATAACGTTAGTTGTATCTGAGTTTATTGCAAACCTGTACCTGAGTTTATTGCAAGCGCACGCACACATGCACACACCCAGGTACATCATTCAAACCTGGTTTTTTGGACCTCAGCTGTACTCTCTGAACACTTTCAATGAGACCTCATGTAATTTAAGAACTTCCAATCAGCTCATTTCTTAGTCACTGGAAATCAAAATATGAATGTTAGAGCTTTCTGATTCTCCAGAGATCGTTCCAATCTTTGCAGTCTTCTTTCCAAAGTTATTTAGTCTTAAACGAGGAAATTGAATGTTTGCTAAGTGTTAGCAAGTTATAGCATCAGGTTCATGGCTAGTTTCCCAATTCTGAGTCTGAATGTGATAAAAATTGAAAGATGTCCCAGGAACTGACCTTACCATTAGCTGCAGATTTGCATTAGACTTCCATGCCAGAAAGCCGAGACTTTTAAACAATTTTTCTCAGGTGATAAGGAAATAAGTAAAGCTAAAAACAAAAGAAGCAAAAAGAAAAGATAAATAGTGGTTCTTAATGTTGTTACACACTGGTATCGGTAGAGGAGCTTTAAAAAATATTGATGCTTTGAACACATTCTCAGGAGATTCTGACTCAATATGTTTGGGCTGGGACCTGGGCATCAGGGTTTTAAGAGCACTTGTGACACTATAATTTACTGTAAGATTTGGTCTTTGTGCCATACCAGGCAGGCACAGAGCTCCTAAAACCCTTGAAATGTCCTAAGTGATGAGAGCTATAATACTGTCTTTTGTTATTAACAAACTCTTTTCAACCACAGGTCAGTTCCTGTTAATGAGCTGACTTGTGGAAAGCCTGAGGATGGGGCCTGCTTGCAAGCCCATGTGATCAGAGGGCTGGGGCAGTACAGCCCCAGTCCCGACTTCTGAAGGAGAAAGAGGGACTGGAGGTTGATTTAATCACCAGTGGCCAATGATTTAGTCAATCATGACTCACTAATGAAGCCTCAATAAAACCCCTAAAAGACAGAGTTAGGACATAGTTCAGGGAGCTTCTGGATTGCCAAAAACACAGAGATGTGGAGAGGGTGGCCCTCCTGGAGATGACATAGAAGCTCTGTGCCTCTTCCCCTAGATCTTGCCCCATGTATCTTTTCCATCTGACTGTTCCTGAGTTTTACTTTTATAATAAGCTAGCAATCTACTAAGTAAATTGTTTTCCTGAGTCCTATGAGCTGCTCTAAGAAATTATTAAGTGTGAGGAAGGGATTGCAGAGACCTCTGATTCATAGCCAGTCAGCCAGAAGCACAGATGACCTCAAGTAGGAGGCTGAAACTTTTACTTGTGGGATCTGATGCTATCCCCAGGTAGAGAGTGTCAGAATGGAGTTAAATTCTAGGACGCCCAGCTGGTGTTGGAGAATTGGTCAGTGTGGGGGAAAAAACCCACACGTGTGGTGTCAGAAGTAAAGTATGCAGTGAGCAGCACAGAGGAAAACAAGTTTTTTCTTTATAGCTACCCAGGTGATTTCAGCATGCAGTCAAGGTTCAGAGACACTGAGATGAAGCAAAGAGAGGCAGTTAGTAACACCTAATTTAGAGATTCTTCTTGGCTCTTCCCTGGAGTTCTCTCCAGCCCATGTGGACCAGTTACAGTGAGAGAGGCTGGCAACATGACCCACACTGGCTGGACTCCCTATGCTTAGAAATCCCTCTTGTCTTAATGAAGACAAGACAGAGAATGAGTGGGGGAGGGGCAGAGAGGGAGATACAGAATTTGAAGTAGGCTCCGGGCTCTGAGCTGTCCGCACAGAGCCCGATGTGGGGCTCGAACGCACCAACCATGAGATCATGACCTGAGCCGAAGTCAGATGCTTAACTGGCTGAGCCACCCAGGTGCCCCAGAAACTGTTCATTTTTATTGCTGTACAATATTTTCTTAAGTAAATATGCCACAACTTTTTAACCTATTCTATTGTTGGTAGACATTTGGGTTATTTCCAGGATTAGATTATTACAAACAATGCAGCTATAAATATTCTTGTATGGATTTTTGTTGAACTTATGTAAATATTTCTACTGTGCATATACTTAAGAATGAATCATAGGGTATAATATGTTTAATGACAGTAAATGCTGACAGTATACCAATGTGGTCATACCAATTTATCTCTCATGAGCAGCCCATGAAAGTCTCTACATGCTTTCCAACACTTGGAATGAACAATCATTTTAATTTTAGCCATTCTTGTGGGTGAACAGTGGCATTAATATTTTACTTTACCTGATGACTAATGAAATAAATACCATTTCATATGGGAATTGACACTGATGTACCTCCTCTTTCATGAAATATCTTTACAAGTCTCATGACCATTTAAAAAGTGTGGTTTCTATCTTTTGCCTAATATATTGTGACAGTTCTTTAGATATTCTGATTATAATTCCTTTTCCAGAACTCTGTATTACAAATCTTTTCCTATGCTCTTACACTTTTATCCTATTCATGGTGTCTTTTGATGAACAGAAGTTTAGTGCATTCTGTGCCTGTATTATCCTTCCTATGGATCACTAGATTCACTGTGTTAATACTTTATTTTGTACTTTTGATTGTATGTTTATGAGAGAGATTGGACTATAAATTTCCTTTCTTATAGTGACCATGTTGTGTTTTGGTGTCAAGGTGATGTTAACATTGAAAAAGTTAGGAAGTGTTTTCCCTTTTCTAATCTCTGGAAGATTTTTTGTAAAATGCTGGGTTGAGTTATAAACATTATTATTTTTTTTTTGTAGTTAACCCTACACAAGTATTTAATTAACCATTCTATAAGACATGCCAATAGACAAATGAAAATCAATATAGAAGCTATTATAAAAATAAAGAGGATGGGGGTAATACAGTGTTTGGGGGTTAATTTAAAATGAAAGGGTTTGAAAGGTAACAAAATTTGGCTAAAGTAGCTTTCATAATAAATCTGTTGCTTAGCTATTACTGAACACAAAAGATATGAAAGTAGTCAGATAATCCTGCAAGAGGAAGACAATGGGTCTCATCTCTTTATTTCAGAGTCCATTTATCTATCATGGCAGTTACCACCTTCTAGTAGGTATTTAAGTATTTATCCTCCCTAGTTTGACTAAGGATTTGATTGGCTTTTTTTTTCATTTTCAACCTTTAATCTTTAACACACTCCTTTGTTAATTATTATAATAAATTAGTGTATAAATCTGGATATTTGTTTTTAGTTTTTATTCAAATTCTAGTTAGTTAACATACAGTAATATTGGTTTCAGGAGTAGAATTTAATGATTCATCACTTACATATAACACCCAGTGCTCATCACAACAAGTGCCCTCCTCAATGCCCATTACCCGTTTAGCCCATCCCCTGCCTACATTCCCTCCAGCAGTTTGTTCTCTATAGTTAAGAGGCTCTTATGGTTTGCCTCCCTCTCTTTTTTTCCCCCCTTCCCTTATGTTCATTTGTTTCTCTAATTCCACACATGACTGAAATCATATGATGTTTGTCTTTCTCTGACTTTTCATTTAGCATAATACATTCCAGCTCCATCCATGTCATTGCAAATGACAAGATTTCATTCTTTTTGATGGTTGAGTAATATTCCATTGTATATATATACCATATCTTCTTTATGCATTCATCAGTCAATGGACATTTGGGTTCTTTCCAAAATTTGGCTATTGTTTATAATGCTGCTATAAACATTGGGATGCACGTACCCTTAAAATCAGTATTTTTAAACATTTTTTTTGAGAGAGTGTGAATGGGGGAGGGGCAGAGGGGAAAACAGAGATAGGGAGAGAGAGGGATGGGGAGAGAGAGAATCTTAATCTCTTCTGTGCATGGAGCCTGATTTGGGGCTCAATCTCTTGAGTGTGAGATCATGACCTGAGCCGAAATCAAGAGTCAGACCCTTAAACAATGGAGCCACTCAGGTACCCTTAAACATTATTTATACTTATATCCCCATTTTATAGAAGAATCTGAGTCTCAGGGGGAGAAGAAGTGAACTGCCAAAGTCAAGACACAAGCAGTAAGTGGCGGAGCCAGGATTCAAATCTAAGTACCTTGGCTTTTTGCCTTCTCCATTATGCTGTGAATACATGAAGGAATGGCTGAGTGAGCTGGTATTCTAGAGGGGTTAGTGTTTCATTCTATGATAACAGTGCCTAATTAACTTCCTTCAGAGAGAAAATACACTGCTAAAGATGACCTCCCCCAAAATACAGCTTTTCTTTGGGAACCTTGCATATTTAGCCTTTTTAATTCCATTTTTTATCCCCCACATGTTCTCAGGTCCTGGAGCAGAGTGTGGGTTCAGAATAATAATATTATTATTTTCATCTGTTTTTTCCAACTCACTTTAGCTGCATCCTTAAGGGCATATCTCAACCACTTTTTACCCCTGCCAGCATCCAATATTTTCCTGTAGTTAATAGTTACCTAAGAAAAACTTAAATTCTGGGCACCTAATTATCTCAGTTGGTTAAGCTTCCAACTCTTGATTTTGGCTCAGGTCGTGATCTCATGGTTCTTGAGTTCAAGCCCATGCCAGGCTTTGCACTGACAGTGTTGGATCTGCTTGGGATTCACTCTCTCTCTCTCTCTCTCTCTCTCTCTCTGTGTGTGTCTCTTCCCTACTTCCACTCTCTCTCTCTCTCAAAATAAATAAACTTAAAAAAAAGAAAAAAAAGAAAACCTTAAATTCATGTCCTTTCCACCATACCATACTTGCTATAAGTTAGTCAAGGGGACTTGCAATCCTCCCATTCTGTACACAGCAGCCTGCAGCAGGAAAACTCATGCCTCTTTTCTGTGAATGCTTGCTAGATGAAGGGTGTGACGCTATGGTTCAAAGTTGAGCCATCATAACTCCATGTTAAGGATCAACTCAGCAAATATTTCTAAGGTACTTGCTTATTATTGAAGGAGATGCATTATACATTAAATGATTATATTTTCTAAAGTAAAACTTAGAGTTCTATAACAATTACAAGTACCAATATGAATGAGGGAGCATATATGAAGTCAAGTATATCCAAAAAAATGCGGTATTTCTAGAAACCCTGGGCATTAAGAACAGAGAATTTCTTCTCCTTCATCTTTGCTGTGTAACTTTGGCAGTAACAAATTATCTAACCTTGGTTTCATTCACTGTAAAATGGAGTTAATAATGACATTCCCTCACAGATATCATTAGATTTAAATTCTCGTCACCATCTCCTTGTCCTCAGCATACCTGAACCATTATATAATCAAGGACTCATAGGAAGATTGTAGAGTGTTGTGCAGGTGGGAGTAGTGTGGGACATCCATTTAAGAGGGAAGGGGCAGGAACAGGGAGTTTTAGGAAAAAAGAAAAATGTCATCATCTTATAAAGAACCAACAGTGGGGTTCATTCAACAAAAGCCTTTCAGAAAGTGCAGAAACTCCTCACTGACCTGGCTTCACAGAAGCCAGAAACATAGAGACACCTTCCTGATGACTCATTCAGAGCTCTCCTTAATAGAAAAAGGAAGATGAAACAGTGCAGAAGCCACTGGAACTGATTTGTGAGCTTTGTCTGGAGAGTTAAAACTACAAAGTTAATTTATATGACAATTTATATTTTTATGGTAGAGGTCACTAGTGCTACCAAATATCCTGATTATCGCAAAGTTCATTTCAGTTACTGTCACATTTTCTCGGTATTTTACCCCTTCAATCAGATTAAAAAACAAAACAAAACAAAAAAACAAACAAAAAACAAAAACAAAAACAAAACAGAAGTGTAGGGTCCTGCATCTGAAAGGCCAAATCTGTATTTTTAGGAGAACTGAAGTGGGATGGCACATGAAGCAAGCAATCTGGCCTGAAATGATACAGCATAAAAACGTTTTAAAACATAATGGAAGATACTATAATTACAATGATACTTTTTAAAAGAGTCTATTTTTTAAAATGAAGAAAGAATGACATAAATGTAAATAAATAAAAGTACAATTTAAAAAGTAATGAAAAATAATTTGATGATGGAAACTTCCTTCTTACCTTTTCATAAGCATCACTAAAAAACATCAGTTTATCAAAAAGCATGGGTTCGGGCTTCCTACTTATTGAGAAAATTATATGGAAGATAAAGAAAATAAATGAGGAAAAAGAAAATTTAAAAGATGGTATTATTTCTCAAAAAAAAAAACAAAAAACAAACAAAAAAAAACAATCCAAAGGTGAAAAATGTACCCCAAGCATTTTAGAATCATTTAGAACCAAAAGATCCAGGATTAAGAATTAAACAATGTAGCCATCACGTTTGCCCTAATTTTTTCAGCTATGAGGTAGGATTCATATGGAGAGAGGAAATACGGAGATTCATCTAGTGAGGTTTTAAAACTATAAATTTTAAAACTTGGTATACTTTTCCTGATGCTCTGATTATGTTCTTATTTTTCTTTGGGTATTAAAATGTTCTTTCTCATATAAGCAGATGGCAATAATAAAGAGCAATAAACTAAAAATATATATTACAGTTTGTATGTGTTTATGGCTTTTAAAATTATTTTTTAAAGTTTATTTATTTATTTTGAGGGAAACAGAGACAGCATGAGTGGGGGAGGGACAGAGAGAGAGGGGGAGAGAGAGAATCGCAAGCAGGTTCTGGACTATCAGTGCAGAGTCAGACACAGGGCTCAAACTCATGAAACCAGGAGATCATGACCTGAACCAAAACGAAGAGTTGGATGTTTAACCAACTTAGACACCCAGGTGCCACTAAAATTCTTACTTGGTGAAATCAAGTTGTCAGTCCCATGTCATGTCCCTGATTTCAAAAAAAAATTTTTTTAAACATTTATTCATTTTTGAGAGGCGGAGTGAGTGGGAGAGGGGCAGAGAGAGGGAGACACAGAATCTGAATCAGGCTCCAGGCTGTTAGCACAGAGCCCAACATGGGGCTCGAACTCACAGAAGATGAGATCGTGACCCGAGTTGAAGTCGGAAGCTTAACCGACTGAGCCACCCAGGTGCCCCTGATTTTTTAAAGTTTTTATTATTATTTTAATGTCGTTGGTCAGGGAAATCTATGTGTTACAGCCTTTGTGTTTAGAAAATGACACCTGGAAATGACACCGACACCTACAGCTCCAGTAATTTCCAGAATCCTCTGAGAGACTTTTGTACATTTTCTTAAAAATTTAGGCCTGAGGAACAAAGGAAGGGGGCAGAAACTTGCAGAACGGGAAGACTAAAACGCACCACTGGTGCTAAATAAATGTGAAATAATGACACTACTTAGCTTTTGAAAGATTTACTTCAGGGGAGAGAGATGACTCAAAGTAGGCTGTTGAAAGCTCAGAGCAAGTGGGAATTTAAAGTTTCTCAGGCATTAAGAGGGCTGGCACATAGTGTTTCCACAGATCATAAAATCAGGCATTCAGATAATTTAGATAAAGCACTTTTTCAGATAAGAGACAAAACTTGAATTCTTGAAAATGTTCTTGGTGCTGATTTCACATTTCTTCCACTTACTGCACTAGACTAAGAAAAACACACATGCTTTCAGTTTTGAGAGCAATGTCCTGAACCAGGTGTCAGCAGGACTGGCTTCATAGGTGGGGGAACTGGGCCGCAGCACAGGGTGCTGCACTTAGGATCATGCTCTGTTCTTACCACCTTGATATTCTTAATTTCAGAACAAGCTGCACATTTTCATTTTGCAGTGGGCCCTGCAAAGCGTGTAGTTGGTAGTGGGTGTCAGGCTGTATGTATGTTCCCACCTCTCACGTGTGGGCCATGATGCCTGATAGGTACTGCAGTTGTGTTCCTTGATGTGCTATGCAGGCTGCAGAACTTGTCTTGGCACAAGAGGGGCAGAGACCTTGTTCACACAGTTGTGATGGCCACACCTCAGTGTGGACCTACTCAACTTAATCACAAATCCACACGCTCAAACTAGTGTACAGGATCTAAGGTGACTAGGTTATTCAACTGCCCACTCAACATTTAATAATGCCTGCGTAGTTCTATAAAAATCAAGTGCAATGTGACATGGCAGTAAATGAAACACAAGGCAAACACTAGAAAAAGGTCCATGTGAGTTGTGTGTTTACACATCTTTAAAGAGAATGGATGAGGCAAAGGCCTGGTACTATATTACACTTGGAAAAAAGAGTAGATAGCTTAATATTCTGAGCCTCAGATTCCTTAGCTGAAAACCATTGGGAAACAATACCTACTTAACAGACATAGTGTATGCAATCAAATCAAATCATATCAAATCAAATCAAATCAAATCAAATCAAACATATGAAGGTCTTTCAATAAAGTCACATGCTGATGTAGGTAGGGGCACAAGACAACACACATTCTAGTCCCAGTTTGACCTCTTATGGGTAAGCTTTAAACCTAGCATCTCTTTTCTTAATGGGGATAAAGATAGCATCGATTTTATAGGGTTTTTCTGACAATTAAATAATCCACATAAGGTGTTTATCAAACTGCTTGGCTCACAATATGATGCAATTATAGTTTGTTATTTATTATGATTGTGATTGAGAATTTTAAAAGCATCTTTCCATGTTTGTTATTGTTACTGTTATTATTGATTTATAATAAACAGGAAAATGAATTTGAAGCCTAACCTATATTAAATATAGCATTTGTTTGGCTAAATGTTTTAAAAAAGACCCAACGTAGTCTGAGATGATTATCACTACTTAACAGGGCTGCTTACTCATATGCTCAAGAAGGCTGAAGACCTTTGTCAGGCAAGGAGCCATTTGCAAGCCACAAGGTAATCAAGTAAAATTTTAATTAAAGTTAAACTCTCACCAATCTTGTGACATGCATAATTCATTCATTGGATTGAGTCAGCAGTTACCATATGCCAGACTGTGCTGTAACCAAGAAAATCTCCACCTGAGAGGTGCTCCCATCTAGTCCAGTGGAGGAGACAGGGGGGCCAACAGGCAGGAAGAGGAGAGAGCATGAATGTTAGAAGAGAGAAGTTTACATTGTTCGAAGTAACAAAGAGGAGCAGGTGCTCATTCAACCAGCTATGAGTCGTTGATTGTTTTCCCAATACCTTGTTCTGTTAACCACCATCTTTAATTGCCACTCAAAAAGTTTATTCAATAAGTATTTAAAGAATTCCTATAATGTATTAGGCACTGAGATTGAAGAACAAATAGCTGAGTCTATTCCTTTGCTGGAAATCTAACCTCATGATTTGGGGTAAGTTTCCCTCAATTCTTTTCCCATGCCCTTACTTGTCACCTGTCTCTCCTGTGAGCATTCTGCGTCCCACCTTTTAGTGTTCTGCTCTCTTTTGTACCTAAAGCTGTCTGGATTGTTGTAGGAGGTAGCAATTTTGGGTTAAAAAGATAGGTACCTCATCTAGAGATGAGGGGGCAGGGAGCAAAATCTAATTTGTTAGCACGACCCTTGAACACCTTAAGGACAGGAAAGATGCCCTATTAATCTTTTTATCCCCAGAGCACAGTACAGTATGCGATGGATGGTTATGGGTCAAAAACAGGTTTTCTGGATGAATGAATGAGTGGGTGAGTGAATGAATTAGGGTGTACCATTAATAAAAATGATACCTGGATTCCATATCTTAGCATAGAGGTAGGGGAAAAACGTAATGGGCAGTGGAGGGGCTGCCCATGTACCTTTGTCCTTCTTTCTATAGAAATCTAAAAATGAAAAATCTTTTAAAAATTCAGGGCCAGGCTATGATCTCAAGGGAAGGAGAAAACTCCCCCAGATCCCCAGTGACTCCTCCTCCTTTCTATTTCTGGCATAAAATTAGCTATCTGAAGACAAAGCCTTTTGTTCTACAATTAAGGATGCAATTAAAAATGCAAATGCCTGAAAGAGTGAGCATAATGCTAATGAGTCTCAAAGTATAAATGGAACATCAGATTCTATTCTGCTTCAAAGGAGGCACCAGCTTAGGAGGCAGGCTCTAAGCACTTAAAGGGGTTATAGGACCTCCACTTTACCTACCAGTCCCATATAGCAGGCTCTTTTATAGACTTGGTTTAACTTAATCCTACCAACAAGCCTGTGGACTAGGTGTTATGTGCATTTTATAAATGAAAATTTCATTTTAGCAACTGATAAACTTTGAAGTCTGGACCAGAAACCAGGTCCATCTGGAAGAAGTCAGTATAAGGTATAAACCAAACAGAAGGTCAATCAATCTGAATTTAACCTGTACCCCTATAGGGTCAAGTTCATCTTTACTGTATGGAAGTCCAAAAAGCATGGGCTTCAGTGAGAGATACACCTGGGTAAAGAATATGGCTTGGCCACAGAGCATATTGCATAAGTGGTTTTTTAAGCCACTTTGGCCTTCTACACTGTCACTCTTCTGTGCAATGGTGATAGTAATCTTATCTGGCATAGCACTGTTGTAGGGCTTAAGTGAAGTCAGGAGTGAAATGCAGGCACATAAGCTCTGGCCCCCCAGTGGTACATGCAGGCCACCCAGACACTGCAATACCCTCTCCAGATCTCTTCTGGTTTCCCAAGTCTAGACTTTCTCCACACTTTCTGCTTCATCCTATTAAACTGTTTCAGATAATTGGTCATATCTTTTTCAGTAAGATTTTAATATAGATAAGAAATCTGAATCCAAGCAGTCTTGAATTTCTTTTCATGCTACAATGTATCATATTTCCAAATGAATAAATGATAATTTTGCTAAATAAGAATATATGAGTGAATGAGTGAGAAGTGATAAAAATGCCACTGTCAGCCAGCCTTGTGCTAGTAATGGGCAAGGGGTACATGCAGATGATTATAATATGTCCTCTGGGGATAGCTGTGGAGAGCATGCTGGGTCCAAGTTCGGAGGGAAAAAAGAAAAATTCAACTTATAGTAAAATCCACAGATTTAATGGCTTGGCCTTAAATAGCCTTGAGAAATCCATAGCCAGGTGAAGTTAGAAGCAGCTTTGCCCTGGAGTGCAGTCCCCTGACAGAGTACTGACCAGCAGTAAGGGGGGCTGGAAGTGGGGTTGAAGGGCATGCTACCATTTTAAGAAAAAAACAAAGACCAGAGTCCCTTACTTATATGATGATATAGCTTTCTCCTCCCAACAAAACCAATCAGGTGAGAACATCCTTCCCCCAGCATAAAAAACGCATCAGGATAAAGAATCCTGAATGGGATTTGTTTTCTTAAGACTGCCCTTGATACAACTTCCAACAGGAAAACTTAAGGATGTTGAGAATGACACACAGGATGAGGTTCACCCTGGGCCCTGTTCCTACCTTGTCCTCTCACTAAGAAGGTATTGGGTATATGTGCTTGTCTAAATCTATTATTGAATTAGCCCCCAATTTAAAGGCAGTCACAGAATTCAGCAGGCAAATGAAGCAGCTTGAAAGGCCCTTTAGTGCCAGAGGTTTCCTGGAAATCCCAGTACTGGTATGTAATGCCTGTGTTCTCAGGACATGACCAGACTCCATTTACTTGGTGGCAGCCCAGCTGGTACTGAACTTCCGTAGGACTGGCTGTTCAAAGATCTTGACTTATATTCTAATTTTTTTCTTTCACATCTGTATAGGAAAGAGAGTCTAGGGATTAATTCATTCAACAAATATTTACTAAGGAAACTTCTTTATGCCAAGCCTTGTGGCATAAGGCACTAAGGGTATAATAAAATGAAGACATTAACTGGAATTTGCACATCCAGTATTGAGTGGTATTTCCATTTCAAGGACCTTTACCATGAGAAACTCAATAAAGATTAGAGTAAATCATATTTTAACAGATGAGTTTTAAATACTAGTGGTCTTCTGGGCAGACTTCACTGTAGGAAGCCTTTATAGGCATGCTGTAAAGATTTAAAGAAGATTATAAGCGCAAGGGAGATAACACATGAGGTGTTTGGAAGTAATGATCTGTGCACATTTGAATTGCCTACAGATATGGACTACAAGAATTCTGAGGGAAGGAGGTGTGTGTTCTTATTCATCTCTGTAACCTTAACATCCATCATAGACTGGTACACTGTAGGTAAGTATGTAAACTGTGTTTATTGAATGTAAGAATCAATGCACCGATGAATCAATGTATGAAAGCCTTATGTTAAACAATGGGGCAGGAGGGATAAAAAACAATGAAATCTTGCCATTTGCAATAATGTGGTTGGACCTAGAGTGTATTATGCTAAGCAGAATAAGTCAGTGAGAGAAAGACAAATACCATATGATTTCACTCATATGTGGAATTTAAGAAACAAAACAGATGAACATAGGGGAAGGGAAGCAAAAATAGGATAAAAATAGAGAGGGAGACAAACCACAAGAGACTCTTAAATACAGAGAGCAAACTGAGGGTTGCTGGCGGGGTATTGGGTGGAGGGATGGGCTAAATGGGCAATGGGCATTAAGGAGAGCACTTGTTGGGATGAGCACTGGGTGTTATAAGTAAGTGATGAATCCTTACATTCTATTCCTGAAATCATTATTACACAATATGTTAACTAATTTGGATTTAAATAAAAAAATAAATAAACTGAAAACAACAACAACAATGGGGCAGGAGGCAGACCTAAGAGTATTTGTCATATTATAGCCTTTGAAGCAAAAGCTGTCTTAGGAAGCAGCAGAAGTTGAGCAGAGGGCTTGGAAGGGGTGAAGAATGCAGAAGAGAAGTTGAAGAACCATGGGGTTAGGGACACCGATGACAATCTGTGAAGAAGTAGAGGGGCCAGTTGTAAGCACAGTGACACTTCTTATCTGTGGCTCCAGTTGAATATTTTGGATTCTGCTTCTAGGTAGACTCTTAACGGGGTGTGAGAGATGTCTGGTGAGTTGACAGAGCTGGGCATTCTGGAGCCTACAATCCTGGTCCTCCCATTCATCCTTCATGGGGTCTAGATGTTTGAAAATGTAAAATGGCGCCAGGAAGTCTGTCCTTTCCTTGCTGAAGAAAAGCAAAGGGACAAGGGTGTCTCATCCCTTTGCTGAGAAAACAGTAGTTTGTTCAGGACCAATTCTACCATCTCTCTGTCCTACAGGGGAAAGGTTGTCTTTATAATAAATGATAAATACCACCAATTAATTTCCCATATGAGAGGTATTTAAATTCACTATTTTATTTAGTCCTTACAACCTCTTCATAGTATCCTATTATTATCCTCATTTCAAGCAGATAAAGAAACCAAGCCCACAAAGACTGACTTGTCCAAAATCACTGAGGTGGTAAGTGGCAGAACCAAGTTTCAAATTTTGTTCTTCTGGCAGAATCCAGCAACTGTGTCCTTAAACACTGCTCTATACTGCCTCACACACAGGACCTGAATGTTTATGCTTACATCCAATCTTGCTCTGTGATCTTGGGGCAATTATTCAACTTATTTGAGCCTCAGTTTTCTCATCTGTAAAATGCAGGAAACATTCCTTGACTCTTATACATGTTGGCATAATATATGTGGAACATTACTAGCACGATGGTTGACCCGCAGGAGGTGCTCGATAAACATTTTCCTTCACTTCCAACTCCTCATCCATCCAAAATGGCTGGAACACCAAGGGTCCGGGGGTCCCAGAGAGTTGCTAAAGGTCATGCAGTGAAGACATGCTCTCCTGCCTGTGCAGTGTCCTCTGCCTGGAGTGCTCCTTCTTGTTTACTTCATTTGCAAACTGTACATCATAACCCATTAGTGAGTTATTACACCAAGTTAATGAGTTGTGACCTTCCTTTTTTCTTAAAAAAGGGAGACAAATAGAATGGAAAATAACAAAGTACACTTTACATAAAAAGTACAATATAATAAAAAAATGTTTTTCAGCTTCATGTGTGTTTGTATTTACTGGGTCATGATGAAGAATGTTTTTCTTACTTCGAGTAAAAAGACTTGAAGATTTGTAAGTTAACTCAAATAAGATCTTTTAAGAATCAATTCAGATATCTGTGGATTAGGAAACAATAAAGGTTCCAGGCCTTTCGAGGACGAATTTTTCACACCATGCTGCACTCTGATGATCTTCCTCTCATCTATTTCTCCCACTAGATGAGAGATTCTTGTGGAGAGGAAACATGACTTTTACTGCTGAGTCCTCAGTGTCCATTATAAGTCCTGGCACAAAATATATTCTCAAAAAAAGCTTGAATGCATAAATAAATCATAGCAACTGACTTTTAAACCCAAATTCACCACAGAGAGGTTATTCACCTGAACGCTCAAAATCGATACCTTTGATAAACAAATGAATGTGGGTTAGGCTTCTCTTTTACATCTCTCCTGTGACTTTTTACTCCCCATTGGTGGATTTAGCTGCTTTTCTCTTCTTCTCTTCCTGTTCTCCAAGTGCTGGGTGCGGTTGCTCTTGTTTATTAAAAGAAAGGATCTTTCCTTAGCTATTTGCACTTTTATGTGATTTTAATCCCCTATATCTCTGACCTTTCTTAGTAGCATCTGGATATAAAGGTCCCTGTTAGTCCCTGGATATACAGGTCCCTGTAGTAGTAGAAAAACCTTGTTCTCTGTCATGGATGCTTTCACCAGCATCCATGGTAGGTAAGAAAGAGGGCGCATATTTTAGAGGCAGGGAGAGCTAAATCTGCCCACAGGGAGACCTGCGAAACACATGCAACAAAATCTGGATTCCAGTGGCTCAGGAGCCCAAGTGCATCTCATCTGAAGAAGTCATAATGTACTTGTGGAGCATTTTGAAGCATATTTTATTCGATTTTTTTTTACATTTTATTTACTTTTAAGGTTCTACAGCTATATGTTTCACAATGCAGGGAATGCACAATACAAATAGCCCAGTAAATCAAATATATCCAAATCATTCACATAGAACATTTACAGCATTATCATAAGCAGCAATCAACTCCATTTGTACAGCACTACCGAAGCACTTCAGGCACCTTACACAAAAGATTCAAAGAAGGAAAATAATTACAAGTAGATTGGAAAATAGGCTTGGCTCAAGTTTAAAACACAGCCTGGCTCAGATGTGCTAGTTCCCCTGCCCTCCTTTCGACACTTTCAGGCAAACAAATTGCTATCACCTGGGAGGATTATTTCCAGTAAGGAAATGAGGCCAGCTTGTGCACTATCCTGAGAAGACGCAGCCTCTCGGACACACCCATGGCTGGGCTAGGTTTGGTAGTGTGAGTGTGTGAGTGTGTGTGTGTGTGTATGTGTCTGTGTATATAGGGAAGAGGAGGTGACTTCCAAGGGGAAGGGTGGTTTTGTGATGCAGACAAATATCCTACGAGTCAGCTAAATTGTTTATTACAGAACAAAGGCTGCTAGCTTTCTGGTTTAGGTTTTGACCTCATGGAAAAATACCAATAAAACTAAAGAAATCCCGTATGTTCTGTAGCGCCATTTCTCCTATGTAAAAACTCCAAAGAGGTTTATGTTGGAGTTTCACCTCTCAGCTAACCTATTCCTTAATCTAAGAGTCTGGTGCTGTGTTGCCAGAAGCAGTTCGGGAATCATAGCTCAAGTGCATTCGACAACTGATACCAGAGAAGCTAGGCCCCTGGGAGGTGGAGTGAGAAGGGAGGTAGAAGATCCAACTATGCTGCTAAAGAGCTGTGGCAGATCTCTTCCCTTCTGGGGCCTCAGTTTCCTCTTCTGCAAATTAAACAGTGGACCTGATGATAACTAAGATTCCTTCCAGCCCTAGACTTACTTAAAGCTAAGCAGAATAATATTCCAAGCTGTCATTCTCAGATTAAAGAGACATGCTCATCTTCTGGTATTTATATAATTAGAGAAATCCTGCTACTAATGTATTTTGAGAGAGCAACTAGTTGACTTTCTAAAATAAGTACAACCAACTGGCACTGGCCCTATTCAAGCGCTATAGATAAAGCAAGCATCGCTATGAAAATCCCATAGCCAAATTTGGTGCAACCCACCCCCCCCTCAAAAAAAAAAAAAAAGGTACAAAGTTACAAAGTTGCTGGATCATTTTTTTTTTTAATTTTTTTTTTTTAACGTTTATTTATTTTTGAGACAGAGAGAGACAGAGCATGAACGGGGGAGGGTCAGAGAGAGGGAGACACAGAATCTGAAACAGGCTCCAGGCTCTGAGCTGTCAGCACAGAGCCCGACGCGGGGCTCGAACTCATGAACTGTGAGATCGTGACCTGAGCCGAAGTCGGCCGCCTAACCGACTGAGCCACCCAGGCGCCCCTGGATCATTTTTAGTAAGAATTCCCTTTAAGTCTTGCTAGTTCATTCCATTTGGTTGCCTTTTTGTTGCTGTTATTGGGGTGGGGGTGTCAGTTTTATCACATCACATGAGAACAAGGCCAGGGGGGTCTTGTAAGTTCATTCCTTCTGATTTTACTCTATGGCCCCTATCTCTTCCAATTTTATGCCTCCAAGAGTCATTCAGATGCTAAGGTCAGCCCTCTTGGTACTGAATAAGTATTAATAATTATACCTTTGGAAACCAAAAACCATATTTGTATAGTAGAGAGATCATTTGGAGAATTTCCCATGAAGTGTCAGCTATTTTTGAGCGTCATTTAAGAGAGGTTCCTCCTTTCAATACGACTTCCACCTATTCGAATGTTAACAAGATAACATTCCTTATTACCTTAAGTCTTCATCTCTTTTGTATGCCATACTTTTATTTATCATCTTAGAGCATAAAAGTTTGGGTCTGATTAATACTATTTCAAATAGGTCTATTAGTTTTATATTATATCACTATATCACTTCATTTAATTTTCCTAATCTTCCACAATTCAAAAGACTAAACTATTACCAATATATTTTCAGCAAAGTTCTTCTGGTACATTAACATTTTTATGCATTCTATTTTTTAACAAGGTACCAATAATATGGTAATTTTTCCTTCCAGTGTGATTCTATATAACCATTTCATTTGCATTAACTGATTTATTTCTATCCTATTAACTCAATTGGCTTTTCCCAACATGCTACCTAAGACTAAAACACTTCAAGATTTAAAAATATTTTGTATTATAAGGACCAGCAATATGAAGCAAATAAGGAAAAAAGAAAGTCACTTTCCAGCACATCTGTGACTTTACTACAAGACATGTTCCAGGGTGATTCTTAATAGTTCCTGTCGCAGATTACACTTCACATAATCTTGTGAAATTCAGTTAGTCAAATTTGGAACATTAACTGCCTGTGTTTTGTTTCATCATGTTTTTATTTTAAATCTCAGGGCTTCTGAAGTATTGGAACTCCCTGGAATGAGGAGGGACTTTAAGCTTGTCCCAGTGGCCAGCAAATCAAGGCCATTGAGAACCTGCCACCTTTTGGAATCCTGCTCCTTTCTTGGCCCTGCAGTGCCTACCTGATATACTTAAAAGATAACTTCATAGCCAAGGTGGAATCAAGAGAACAAGTCAATTCACGTACATAATTTAGTATCCATAATACACACTTCATGCTAGGAAAAGACAGTGAAATTTCAGGTGAGTAGGATATGACCTTGGATGGGAGTCAGACCAGATTGTGGGGCTGAGTAGGGTGAGGAGAATGCAGTGAAGATGGGCACATAGATTCATTCTAACAATTTATTAGATATCACTTCCCCCCTTTGGTTGTTAATACTTAACATTATTTTAAAAAGAACAGTCAGCACTAATGAAGTATGTTTTGGAAGGAATATAGGGGGTCTGCACTAAGAAGAAGTACATGTGATAGTTCAGTGATGGTGGATCTTTCTCAAGAATTAACTACAGCGATGAAAGACTGGAAGGCATTTCAAGTTCAATTAGTCATTTTTTATCTGGTAAATTAATGATTTTTGTCAGGGCATGGAACAACTTTTGTAGCTGAGAAACGACTACTCACAAGATACCATGGAAGAAAATCTTTCCACCGAAACTTGTTGGAAGAAGCATATAACTCTTTAACAGAGTGCTTTTGATTTCCAATCAATACACCAAAGTTCATACAATATATATCAAGCTGGTCAAAAGGTGATACAAGAATTTTTCTTTCCTATACAGATGGTAAGAAAATGTCCAAGGCTTTGGTCCATATATTCAATTTAAGATTAAGATTATCAGGAATGAAAATGTTTCTTCCCATTATTCTTACTGCAACCTGTGCTAAGAATTTGACCGTAGACCGTAACATTCTCAAAGAATAACATGTTAAAAGCAAGGCTTTTAACTAATTTGACATAATAACATTTCAAAAATTTCTTCAAAGTGGTTAAACTTAAGGTCTCACAGTGGTGTATTGATGAGCATGGGTTAATAAGAACATGTGTTCCGTTCCTACAAGGTGTTGTCTTTATCTCCCCAAGCTGGATTGCTCGCAAAGTGCAGATCACAGTAAGAAATGCTCCGTTGCTTACCTGACATAGAGGGAGCGTTTCTGATTGGTTCGCAGGGACCCGGACCCGGAACTCATGCTGTGGTTCATCATCTGCTCTCGTAGGTCATGGATTTTGGCCTCAAATCGAGCGTAATCTGGGAATGGAAACAAAGATGGTAGATTTGGTCCTGTGCCTTCAGAAAAGTAGATATGGTGCACAGCCAAGGCAGCTACTTGCCCCTGATATTGGTTCCTTTGCCAAGCATCAGGGAGATGCACAACTCAAAGCAGTGAATACAGAGGGATCACTTGTTTAGTATTATTTATTTGCAGACATTTACAAGAAGAAAAGGATAAATCAGTGACTTCCCAAAATGTAACTAGAAAACATACTGCCATCAAATTCCCAACATGTGAAAAGTCCTGGGGGAGGAGGTATGTGCGGTTATAAATGGGCAACACAGGGCATTCTTGTGGTGATGAAATGTGCTGTCTTGACTGTGGTAATGGATACAGGTAACTGCACATGTGAAACAATGACATACAACTAACTACACTCACATATATTCACATGAATGAGTACAAATAAAACTGGGAAAAGCAGAATTAGATTAATGGATTACATCATTGTCAATGTCCTGTTTATGATAATGTGCTATAGTTTTACAAAATGTTGCCATTGGGCAAAACTATGAGTAAAAGGTGTATGGATCTTCCTGTATTATTTCTTACAATTGCATGTAACTCAATAATTATCTTAAAATAAAAACTTTACTTTAAAAAAGAGGGCACCCCCCCCCCACCAAAACCCAAACCAAACAAACAAAAAAACAAGATCCACAAATAAAACAAGGATTCAAGGAATTATCAATGTTTTTGGGAGGGGAGGTTGAGTCTACAGTTAACTTTCAGCTTGATAGACCAGAGAATCAAGTGTTTGGTGATGAGTTGTGTAAAAAATTGCCTTTTAATTTGACTAAGTTTTTTTTCTGCTATAGGTTGCTAGAAACTGATCATTTGGGGCATACCTCAATTTTGCCCTATAATCTTAATAGAAAAAGTCCATATATCAAACTTCATCAATTCTAAGATACATAATATAGTTAAATCAGTTTCTAGGAGGCTGACATTAGAAATCGGGGTAGAGGACAGTCTTGTTTTAAATATATTTTAGAAACTTTCGAACATATGGGTCTAAAAAAAATCAAGAAAATATAGTTACATATCATACTATTTCTTCGTACGAAAAATATTTTTCCCATATGTCAGTCCAATAAAAATAAAGATAGCACAAATAGGTTTTAAGATACTTATTAACACAATCAGCATGTAAAAAGTAAAAGCTTTTGAAGTTTTGATATTCCTGATCACAATTTGTTCTATTATCTCCTTGGCACACAGTATCTTGCTTTAGTGAAATCTAGTAGGTGAAAAGGCCAATTTACTCATAAGATAAATGTGAAAACGCTAGTTCAAATTATAAATGGTTCTTTTAATTAGAAAAAAATTCATCATAAAGTATTTCCTTAGTACATTTCAAAAAACAATTTGATTTTCAATTTAATTTATTCATAACTTTTCATAAAAACAAGAATGACTAAATGAACATAGTAAAAGATGATCTACTTACAGTGTTTCAAATTCTTTATAATAAAAGTTCCACAAAATTAAATTTAAATTCAATTTACTGACTATTGGTTATTATGGGGTGGGATTTCACAAAAGAAAAGACTTGACCTTGGTTTCCAATGATAAATAGATAACTGGATAATGAACTTTGAATGTTAAATATTTTTAAAATTTAGTACTCCAAAGATAAAACCATAAAAGTTGACCGGAAATTTCTGGTGCTTAAGCAAAGTCTTGTGTTATCTAGATTTGGAAGGCTTCCTCTTCAAAACTTAGCTTTAAATGATTAAATCCTAAATGATTAAATAAGCAGAACCCATACTTAACCTAAAATCTATTGATCATAATTTATGATATTTATTTCATTCCTTTTTGACAGAGAGAGAAAACATGCATTTATAACCGTTGCTATGACACTGTATGCAGATTGAAATCATTTGGGGTGAGCCACGTTTTCTTGCCATTGTAAGAGTTGATTAGTATTTATTGCCATCACATGGCAGATGCTGTGCTTAGTACTTCATGGGCATTATTTCTTCCTTAAATCGAAAAATGAAGTTCATGAATGTTGTAAAAATTTGGAGTATATAGAAAAACAATAAAAACTGAGAGGACATCTGGCTCTTCTTCCCTCCCCACCTTCTTTCTTCCCTCTCACTGCTGTCCTTCACTACAGCTTATTCTGGAGATACGTATTATGTCCTGGACTTGCACAGGCATTTATCAGCGTATTTCAATATATACACACACATATCCCCACATACATATGAGATCATAAATATATATTATGTTAATGCCTTTTTCTGCCTTTTTAACTGTGTAACTCGGATCTTTTCCTGGCTTCTCCCAAATACATAAATATACATATATTTTTAAAGTTTATTTTTATTTATTTATTTTGAGAGAGAAAGTGAGGGAGAGGGAGAAAGTGCGGGGGAGGGGCAGAGAGAGAGAGGGAGAGAGAAAATCCCAAGCAAGCTCCATACTGTCAGCGCGGAGCCCGATGTGGGGACGGATCTCATGAACCGTGAGATCATGAACTGGACACCTAATCCACTGAGCCACCCAGGCACCCCTAAATATATTTCTTAATACACCTAATTGCATCACATGATTAAGATTGTAATTTATTTAACAGTTGCTACATCATAAGATAGTTAGGCCCATCCAGCTTTTTGCTGTTATAAACAGGATCTCAGTCTAACGTGAGCACATTTATGGCAGGTTAATAGAGTGCTATAGTGCAAGTACTGGTCAAAGCTTTGCACAGACGTCAGATAGCCCGCATTAGCATTTCTCAGAGAAGAATGTAATGTGGCCTGGGACACCAAGCGGGATTTTTTAGCGTCCTCTGATCATGCTCCACACCACCAGTTTGTAAATATCAGGCATCGCCCCCAAGAACCACTAAATCCCCCATCTGCTCCCAGGACTCCCTCCCCACAACTTTTATGACTTCACTCCTGTGATAAAATCCTAAAATCCCACCTCTGCTCCCCCACTTAAGCATCTTAATTGAGTGCCAGTCCCTGACCCATTTGGCCATGTTGCTACTTTCTTGTACTTACCACACCAATTTGCAGTTATTTATGCAGTTGCCCATCTTCCCCATTAGACTCAGCTCTCTTAGAACAGAAGCCACAACTCACTCCCCGTGGAGTTCCCTGTTCCTAACACGGTGTCCAGTATGCATGAGGTATTTAATAACAGGGGTTCAATAAACATTTTCTGAGTGAACCATGAATGAGGACGTGAGCAGAATCATTAAATGAGTTCAGTTATAGAATGCCTACAGGTACTGAAATTGCCTCTTTTCAATTTTAAGGTTTTTTAATGAAGAAAGACAACATGCTTCTCCTGTGGGACTTCTTTTTTCAAGGCTAAATAGTCTATCTAATTTCAAGGCTTTATTTCTGTCTAATTACTGCCACTCCCAAATCCCACTAATGTTTTCGTTGTCCAGGAATCTCTGTGCTCTTCCCATCTCAGGCATGTCACATGTTGGAAATACCTCCCTGATACTTAACCTATATCTGATCAGCACTTTGGAAGTCTCTTCTGGCTGCCACACTTTATATGTCACAACAGGCTACTTGCTTTCATAGTAAACTGTGTTCTCCTTATCGTATGGCTCATTAGATCCCCCAAATGTTTTCTGCCTTGCTTTTGAAATGTTTGTTTTACACCATATTCTATAGTGTTTGTACTCCCTGCTGTGGATGGGAAAGTGCTGTGCTGTACTATATTGAATTTGTCTTAATTGGAATACATCCTGCCCCCAACTTTTTCACTTTGACAGTTGTGTTAATCACAAATCCTATGTTCCAAAGTGCCTACCCATCTCTTCGCGCCTTTCTATTTTCATTTTATTATCATTTTTTCAAGTAGGTTCCACACCCAATGTGAGGCTTGAACTCATTCATGACCCTGAGATCAAGAGTTGTATAACTCCAACAACTTGGCCAGCCAGGTGACCCTTTTCTCTCCTTTTTAGAAAATAAAACTTGTGGCACCTGGGTGGCTCAGTTGGTTAAGTGTCTGACTCTTTTTTTTTTTTTAACGTTTTATTTATTTTTGAGACAGGGAGAGACAGAGCATGAACAGGGGAGGGTCAGAGAGAGGGAGACACAGAATCTGAAACAGGCTCCAGGCTCTGAGCTCTCAGCACATAGCCCGATGCAGGGCTCGAACTCACTGACCGCAAGATCATGACCTGAGCCGAAGTTGGCCGCTTAACCTACTGAGCCACCCAGGAGCCCCTAAGTGTCTGACTTTTGATTTTGGCTCAGATCATGATCTCGCGGTTTGTGCCCTGCATCAGGCTCTGCGCTGACAGTGTGGAGCCTGGTTGGGATTCTCTCTCCCTCCTCTCTGCCCCTCTCCTGCTTGCACGTTCTCTCTCAGTAAATAAATAAACATTAAAAAAAGGGGGCTCCTGAGTGGCTCAGTTGGTTAAGCATCTGACTTGAACTCAGGTCATGATCTCACGGTTCATGAGTTCGAGCCCCATGTCGGGCTCTGTGCTGACAACTGAGAGCCTGGAGCCTGCTTCAGATTCTGTGTCTCGTTCTCTCTCCCCCCACCCCCCCCCGACCCCCCTCATGCTCTGTCTCTCTCTCTCTCTCCCACCAAAAATAAATAAAAACAAAAAAAAATTAAAAACATTAAAAAAATAAAAAAAAAAAGAAAATGTAAATGCAAGTAATTTCACTAGAGCAGAAGCAATAAGATCTGGATTTATAAATATGTATGTGTGTGTGAGAGACAGACAGACATAGAAGAGGAGCGATGTCTCCAGCTTCTCAAAGATGAGTGAGCTTATGGTTAGAAGTGCTCTAGAAATAAACAAGAAAGCAGGTACGTAAACTCTATGTTTTATAATAGTACTGAAAATCTCACTTTTCAACAAAACAGAAATCTAACACTACCACACCATTTAATCTTAATCTTTATATCATCTAAAGGGGAATTCATGTTTCCTGAGCACCTGCAATGGGCTAGCATCTGTGCTGCAGAATGCAAATATTCTATTATTTCTCCCAACAAAGCTCTGAGGTAGGTATACCATTTTAGAGATGAGGCAACAAGTTCAGGGAGGTAAAGTAACTGCGCCAAAGTCACTGAGTCAACCTTGCATCTCTGTGAGTCCAATTTGTTTCCATTGTATCATAACATCTATTATAACACCATAATTCTCCTTTAGAACCTAAGGCATCCTCATTTCTCTACTTCTCTCACTTGACATCTTGCTCTCCTTCTCATGTACTGTACTGATTATGTGCACGCTGAACTTCTTTATTGCAGTACAAATGCCTTAGAGGGTGGGGATGCTTCACCCATCTCTCATCCCCAAACCTCAGGGCCTATTATTCCTTCTTTCCTAGACTCAGGACTGTGCCAGATGTTTGGCATATAGTTTTTTTTAATTATTTTTAATGTTTTTGTATTTATTTGTGTGGTGTGTGAGTGTGTGTGTGTGTGTGTGTGTGAGCGAGAGAGAGAGAGAGAGACAGAGACAGAGAGAGAGAGAGAGAAAGCATGAGCAGGAGAGGGTTAGAGAGGGAGACACAGAATCCGAAGCAGACTCCAGCCTCTGAGCTGTCAGCACAGAGCCTGAGGTGGGGCTCGATCCCACAAACTGTGATGTGAGATCATGACCTGAATGCCAAGAGTCAGGCACTTAAATGACTGAGCCATCCAGGTGCATCAACGAGTTATCTATTTTGTGCTTCTTGGGTTTGTGTGTGTGTGTGTGTGTGTGTGTGTGTGTGTATAACAAGAAGCAAACCACTGAAAACCAACTTCGAGGCAAATGTTTTAGAGGAGTTTCAAGAAACATTACTTCCAGTTAGTTCTTTCTCTCCATTACGTATGATGAACCAATTAAAAAAAAATCCCCTTTGGTGGGCATCTAAATCCACTTGTTCCTGACTAGACACATTCACACTGGGACTGTGTCCCTTGCTTTCACTTGGTTGGACATGATGGGTGATAACAGTAAACAAGGTACAAAATGTGGTTATACAGACAGGGTCAGAATCCCGGCTCTGCCACTTACTAGTTGTGTACCACTGTGAAAGTTATTAACCTTTCTGGGCTCAATTTCCTCATGAGTAGAATGGGAACAAGAATTGTTTCTACTTCAACATGTGTTGGGAAGGTTACAAGAGAGCAGATGGACTTCAAGGGTTGGCTCTTGGTAATGACTAGTAATCCCCCCTGTTAATTTTCACATGTAATTCAACACCTCTTCTTGTTCATTGCTTGCAAAAGTCATAACCCCCCTCTATAAGAAAGGAAACCTGTGTCTACTCCTAGAGCCCCCTTGTTATAGCCTCACTCTGCCTATTATCAGTTTCTTGAGTTTGAACTACTGATGGACACTTGGATGGAGAAAGGCAAGGGTGTGAACACCAGATACTACACAGGAGAAGAGGCTCTGCTATACACTGTCTTCTTCTGCAATTTGTCAAGAGTGAATGAGGAGACCCAGAATGCAAATCCAGTCTATCATTGACACTGGAAAGGAGGCATTGCCTCTGTGAGGGGGCTTGTGTTGTTTAATGCAGTAGGATTAATCCGAACTGATTAAAGCTGCCCAGCTGTTCACATTTGCAAGGCTCAGATGGCTAGCCTGTGTCATAGAGATGGAAACGATGAGCTCAGTGGGTTAGACTACAGCATGGGCATATCCTTCTCCAAGTGAATTGGTGAGGAGGGCCCTCCTCTGCAGTTATAACCTCATGCTGCTGACTCACAGTTGTGTTATCAGAGGAAGCAGTGAGCAGAGGGTAGGGGAGTTAAGAACTCTGGGTTAGGAGGCCAGGTTTAAATCTTAAGCCTGTCACTTGCTACCCATGGGACCTTGGGTAGTTTCTGAACCTCAGTTTGTTCATCTGCAAAATTGTGATATTCCTCTCAAAAAGTGGTCTTGAGAATCAAAATGAGATCTGACATGAAGCACTTTGCAAATATAAAATAGTTGTTGCTGTTATTACCATGGTGGCTCCCGTCAGAATAAAGGCATATGCAGTCCTTACTGGCACTAAGGACAGTAGCATCCTATTCCTACTTGCTCATTATGGACATTGCACAGCTTTAACAACAACTGGTGAAATCATTGGCTGTAAGTGGGGTTCTGCATATCTAAGCGACACAGGCTGCTTTCCCGCTGAGTTACCATTTCCTCGCCACAGGGAAAGTAGTTTGAAGAGGCCACCTACTGCATGCCTAAGAAGTGATGCTTTTAATAGACAAACCTGAGTTAGAAGCTCTTAGTGGTTCATAAGCTAAGGAATTTCAAGCTTTGGGGCACCTTCCAATGGGCTGGGGCAAACGTCAATGGTGTATAGTCTACTGGGGTCACAATATTGTTTGCCTGGACATGACCCTCTTTGTCACCAGGGCCCAGAAAGGGTGTATGGGAAGGATGCAAGAAGAATAGTTTACATCAATTTTTAGCATGACATCTAATCACTACTCAAGGGATGAGGTACTTTGAGCAATTATAAAAGCTTCCATTTCTTTGGGGGAAACATCCTTCTTTCATTTATTCAGCAAACATTTCTTCAGGGTTTATTACATGCCAGGCACAATGCTAATTGCTAGGGACACCAAATTCACTGGAAAGACCTTTGCCTCAAGGGGCTCACAGGCTGGTGCTTTGCTGCCTTTAATTTTCTGGTTTCTTGCTGTGAATAGAAAAAAGAGCATTTTCCATTTAAATATCTGCCCCTTGTGAGTGGTATCAAGTACTTTCCATATGGTAATGGGATATCTCTGTGGTGGGAAGAAGCCAACACAGCCAGACCTGTGTTACAATGGAGAAACTGAGGCAGGTTAAATTTTTGTGAAAGTCTATATGGTTTCTGGTGGAGGGAGAAGAGCAGAAAGGGTCTTAAAGTAGTGCCCTGGGATATCTTTGCTGGATTTGAGTCTTGGCTCTGGGTGATGTTGGGAAAATTCCTAACCCTCTCAGAGATAATGATTTCCTCATACGTTGAGTGGGGAAGTCGTCTCTGCCCCTATAAGATGTTGTCCTGAATATCTAATACGGCATAATTCATTTTTATCATTGTAAGCAGTATTGATTTTTAAAAGAGCCATCAATTAATAACAATAATAGCACTCTTTTTTTTGGAGAGGGTGGATACAAGACTCATTCTGAGGTCACAAGCTGAAACTTATGGGTAGAAGGAGGAAGATGTGAGCCTCATAATCATTGTAATCTGATAAATAAAGTATTTAAAGCAAGAAACACTAAATACATTACTGCATTCTCCATACTAGGCTCTTAACAAAATAACGTATATATGAGGGTCAGGGATAGATGACAGGTTATATATATCTCAAGTCTAAGAAGCAATCCTTTGTCAAAATTCTTCTATATGATAGAAAAATAACCATATTTATTTGGAGCTCAGAAAATAATCAACTGTTCCCATTTCACCACCTCTTCTTTTCTTAGTTGCCTTGGGATTTCAGAGCCAGACAGGCACAGAAAAGTTCCTGCCATATTACAGTAGGCTTTAAAGGTACCTTAGAGCTTCTTTACTCTGGTTACTTTTCAAGTTGCCATGCTGGGAAGGGTGCTGTTTTTATGGACTATTTTAGAAGACTGGTTTTCTTTCCGTATATACATCAGAATGCCCACCTGCCTTTAAGAGTGCTGACCTCTGGCCACTGGAATTTACTAGCCCTTTACTTCAACCCCTTACTTAACTTGTCTTACAGGCTGCCACCTGTGTTAAAGCGATGACATGGAATTTTCCACTGCTAAACATTTACAGATGTCATTTGGCTTACTTCTGACCCAAGCTACTGTGCTAATGTGTACATGTGCATGCATGTGTGTGTGTGTGTGTGTGTGTGACATACACAGAGACATGCAGAGAAATGGAGAGCAACAGAAAGAGATAAACAGATTAAAAACTGAATTCACTAGAATCGAAAGGTAATCGGGAATCCTAGACAATAGGGTAGGTCTGCTATGTTTCCTGCATTCCACAAAAGAAGGGGATGTATATACCAATCTCTTGTACATCTCTAGCACTGAGCATTAAGAACTCAGTTGTGGACACCATGAGGGCACGACATTGTCATATTTTTTTTCTGTATCTCTAAAACCTAAAACAGAGTTTGACACATAGTTATCAGTTAATAAATCCTAATGTAAATGTTTGTTGAATTGGGTGAGTTAAACAAAAATTTCGGAGAAAGAAAATTGATACTTTAATTGGCCAATTCTATGGAGTAGATCAAACCTTTTAGAATAATTTTTAATAACATGTTGAATTAAGGTATGTTGTCTCTCTTTGTCTCTATCTCTCTCAGCAGAATTGGGATCATTTGTTTTGACTTGAACAGTTTTCTATGCAACTTGGCTGGAGACCCTTCAAAGAGGTTTCAGCCAAATGCTTAGGAATACTTTAATGTGGAAAATGAAGTTAGTTTTATAGGCAAACGACAGTCTGAATCCCTAACCAGCTATTCCACACAATAGGCACACAACTCTGAAAATTAGATACATCAAATTTCAATTTGGCTTCATGCAAGCTTTGTTTTATAGATTCACAAAGGCAGATTTTTTTTTAATTATCAGGATTATTGTAAAACAGAGTCAGCAAAGAAACTTTTTGAATTTGGCAAAGCCACTGTCTTCCAGCAATTGACAATAGCCTGATGTAATGTTATTCTTTAAAAAACGATAAAGCAAATATGATTCAACTTTGATTCCTAAGTTTACTACTGACTCTCAATATGGATTTTGTGCAAGTTATTCAGCCTGGGGAGGATTTGTTTTTCTCATCTGTACAATAGTATAACAGTACATACCTTATCAGATCGTTTGAAGATTAAATGCAATGGCATTTGTGAATAGTATACTCAGTGCAGGAACGGAGTAGAATGTTCAATAAATGAAAAAGAAAAAAGACTAAGACCTCTTGAAGCTTTATGTTCCTCATTTACAAAATGGGGATGATATTAATATATCACAAGTTTGTTGTAAGCATCAAGTGAAGAAACAAATATAAACATGTTTGATAAACTGAATAGCCTAGTATGAAGTGATAAGAGAAACAATTCATATAATATAGTCCTTTTTAAAATCCCAATGTCTAGAAGAATATTTCCCTGGTACCTGCAATTTGTCTCAAAAGCTGTGGAATTTGATTTCTATCTTGTTTATGGAAATAAAGCCACATAAGGCATTGTGCGTGAGAGAGGTAACATGAAACTCTGTGGGGAAAATGGAAACTGCTGATATCATTAGGACCTAGCTGCCAATGGTGATTCTCTAAAGATTTTGCTGGTAGGTTGGGTGAAAGGCTCAGAGCTGGGAGGCACAGGCTGTAGTTTAATTGGTGTGATTCGTAGCTAATGATGCATCAGAAGAAGGATCAAGGCACTACGCCTTCTAATTTAAGGCACAGTGCTTGAGACTACATTCAACTAGATAAGAAAGCCTTCCTTGGCAGATACAAATATTAAATCTTTGCTGGATTTGTCTTGTGCCTTTTTTTGTATTAAAATCGTGGAACTAGAAGCTAAAATAATAATGTTCAAGCTTCCTGTGTTCTTCTGCAATAATGATCAGTTAGATCTTGCCCAATGAAAAGGGTGATATTTTTGCCTAATTATAGCCCAGGGCAGAGAAAGGAGATAAAGCAGTCTGGCTCTAGAGGTAAGCAGGTTGGCAGTCCCCTTGGGTGTGACTGAAGTGGTACAAATATCTTTCTTGCTTCTACAACATTCCTATCATATTTATCCTTGAATAGTGTTTTGAAAAGTATGTATACGTATTATCTCGGAGGACAACCCACTATTCCTGGGAAAATAGAAGCACAATGGGAAGAGCACTTCCCACCGAGGCTCAGAGAAGCCTGGCAATTTGCCCAAGGTCACACAGCAGAACTGGTACTTGAATCCATATCTTACAGTCCTGGCCTCATCCAGTGCTTTTTTCACTACACCTCTATAGGTGACTGCTAGTCCTTCTTCTGCTCCAGACATGTTACAAGCTGTCTCAGACTGGCTTGTTCACCCTAAGCAACCACTTAACAACCAATTTCTGCTACAACTATAGAGCCATCTCTTTAGTGAATTCTTATTTATTTTTTATTAATATAATTTATTGTCCAGATGGCTAACATACAGTGTATACAGTGTGCTCTTGGTTTTGGGGGTAGATTCCCATGATTCTATAAGGCAGGTACGTAAGATCAAAATGAAAAGGCTTTGTTTGGTCTTCCCCTACAGGCTTCCCAAATGAAAACTGCTCAATTTATCATGAGTGTGATTCTGGATTTAAGACTCTGAATCAACTGGAAACTATGGCTCAGACAACAATGATAACAGACTGGACACTTATCACGGTTGTGGGGTGGGAGGGCAGGAGATGCTCAGGAGAGACAGCAATCAGCCCTGATTCTGCCACTCTTGACTCTGCAACAGTCTGATTCAGGGATTCCTAGCAGGGCCACACCACAGCAGAGAAAAATAAGGCAGAAGGTGGGAGAATTTCATAAATCTAAACTTGTAGAACAGACTGTGGGGGGGTTGTGTCCTTAAAAGTATGCCTTTCTTACTTTCTTGTTGTTAAAATGTCCTTTTTATACTTAAAAGTCCTGACAACCAAATGTAATGTATAGTGTTTGTTTGTATCCTGATTAGGAGAAAGACATTTTTAAGCCATTATAGATTACATATTAGATCATAAAAAGAATTATATTTTTTATTCTGTTGGGTGTGATAATATAGCATTGTGGTAATATAAAAAAGTGTTCTCTCCTTTTTCTTTATAGCTTCTGCATACTGAAGGGATTGAAAAGAGATAATGTTGGGATTAGTTTTAAAATACAGAAGAGAAGAAAATATTTTAAGTGACATATGAAGTAAATCTGCAAGTCTAGGCCACCATTGAATCTGAGTGATAAGTACACAAGCATCTTTTGTATAATTCTATTTTTGTATATGTTTGAAAGTGTTCACAACAGAAATATTTTAACTGGATATTTGAAAAGTTTAAAAATACTAATTTGATAAAGTTAAAAAGCTTGTAATATTATGTCCGTTCTGTGAGAGGATGTGGCTCCTCCTGGCCCCTCCACCTGGGTATGTCATGTATCACTTAGTCCTGGTTTTCTTGTAGTAAAATAGATATAGGACACCTATGCCTAGAATCATTTTGAGATTTAATCTGGGTAAGAGCCATGAAAGTGCTATGCTGCTCAAATGCATCTGTTCAATCAGCAGACATTTCCTTGAGCAATGACCATGGCAGGGCTCTGTGATGGACACCATTGATAAGATGATTAAAAAGTAGTCCCTGCCCACAAGGACTTTCCATTACTACTAGCAAAGGTGTATGCAGATTTCCCCAGTGATGACTATTCCAGAACTGTCTCAAGCTTCTAGTTCGAAGACTATCTACAATTTTTAATAAAGGCAAGTAAGTGGTCCCTGCTTAACTCCTTAGCTCATCTCTTTCTTAATGTCCCCCTTTTTTTGGTTCCTTCAGATTCTAGCTTTGGTTATTTTTTCAGTTTCACTCTCTGGCAAAACATCATCGGTGCTGTCCTGCCTACCTCAAATACCTTTCCCATCAGTCTTCATCTGGCTTCTCTTCCTTCCCATTTTGTCTTCATCACTTCCTCAGACAGCTCCCTGAACTATGACAGATCCTTCCCTCAAATGCAACTGGTATTATTTCTCCTTTGCAACACTCCACATTATATGAAACTCCTTAATTGTCTATAACTACTCGTTTATTGCTTGTGAGGTACAGAGGAGATGCGTGAGAAATGTTTGAATACTGACGGAGTGGAGTGGCTGATGTGAGATACTCACATCCTGATGAAAAAGTGATGGAGCCATTTTGAAAATGTTGAGACTTTGATCAATATGCTCTATTCCTCCATGGATCTCCCACTAAAATTGTTTTAATTTTCCAATTGAAATAAAGGGAAGAATCACCAGAGATATGGATTAAGATAATTATTTCTGCTTCAGTTCTTTCTCATCATAATTATGTTTTTTAATCCTAGCACCATCTAGGTAGATTCTCTCCAATCCTAAGATTACATTTTACTCCTTGAGATGCTATACGTGTTCCTGTTTATCATCTTAATACTGCCAAGTATTTTATGGCATGCAACCAAAAGAAAAAAAGCACATAATGGGAAATTACCCATCCCCAAACACACAAACAGGAGCTGAATAAAATTTCTTCAGCAAGATTTATGGTAGCAATTTCACGCTCACTTTAGCTATTTTCATGGCTCAGATAAAAGTTATTTTGCTTATTTCACTATTTTTTAATATAAAATTATTCCTTTGATTTTTGGCAAAAGATCCATGAGGAAGTGTAGAACTTGCTAGGTGTACATGAATTTGGAATGGTCATTTAATTAAGGACAAAGTGTAACCCCATACTGTCGTCTACACAGTTATTGCTAAGAAATTAGAACTCTAAAACAAAGATAGTTTGGAACCACTGAGGGACTTCTAAGGGATCTATTATGTTTGTTGCTTAGTCAGTAGCATACTGATGAAGAGACTAAACAGTGCCGGTCGAGATCAGAAACCTGGAGGCCATTTAGGGTATCCTTCAATGGTCCAGGGGAGAGATTATAAGGACAGGGTTGGGGGGGGGAGGGTGTGTGAGGGGGGGATGGAGACGAAGAGCTGGCAAACATTTGGAAGGTGTAAAGAAGAGACTTTGCTGATTAACTCAGTGTCACATATGAGAATGAGAGTGGAAATGTCCAGGGCTCCCTCAGGTTTCCATCTTGGGCAACAGGCTGAGAAAAAAAAAGAAGTGCCACTGAGGGGGGGCAAAGGAAATGATGGAACCCATGTTGGGACTGAATTTGAAGAAACATGATTACAGCCCAGTGTTCTTGTGCCAGACTCCCTTAATTCCAGGACCTGGGAGTATGAAGAGATACCTCTTTCACAACTGACACAATCTATAAATAAGATACCCTCTGGGCCTGTAGAACTGTTCTAGATGAAGCTGCACTGCATCTAAACCCGTGTTAGATGGGGCTGTGTGAAAGACACACTCACCTGATCATTCTAGCCTCTAGATCCAGGGGAAAATGAGGGAATAATAAAAGTAAGTAACCATTAAAATTGACTTTTATGCACAAATAAAAATGAACTATGGGGAAAATTGATCCTTGTGGAACAGAATCAGGCAAATTTATCTTCCCTCTTGATTAATAATTTAAGAAGAAATCCCAAGCATGCTGCCTCTGGAGATGTAGGAGTAGCTCTTATAATTAGACTCGAATCTGAACCATGAGGGTGAGGATCAGAAAGCTGACTCAGAGCCTGGTGTCAATTATTTGCAGCTTGCACAACGAAAGGCTAAAAATTTGGAAGATGTAGGATGAGTGAAGCCCAATTCTGGGGGCTGTTTTAGCACAGTCCCATAAGTTCTTTCAATTATTATTGCTGCCAAATTTATTCTCCATCTCCTTTAGTCCAGGCCTGGAAAATATCTGTGGGACTTGCTTTGGGAGGGGATGTGTGTTTCCAAGTCAAGAGCCAAAAATCAATGCACTCCAACAATTTTCCTCCTTATTTAAATTCAACCAGAGCTGGTTTCTGTGGATCAATCCAAGGAATTGCCATTTTTAATACAACCTAGTTACATTTGCCCTATTTTTGAATGAATTAATGGACCCACAAAAACTCACCAAGCTCTCTCTGCCCAACAGAAAACAGCAACACACCAGTAGGTTTTCAGTTGGCCCATTCTGGATTCATCAGGACGCAAGAGGGGTGAAAAGAAAGCCTTTCACACAGAAGCCCATTTTAAACAGGAGTTCAATAATCTGCCCACATGGATTAGTTTCTTTACCATTTTGAGATGTTATCTAACATCCATCATCTATCTATCTATCTATCTATCTATCTATCTATCTATCTATCTATCATCTATTTCAGATTTATCTCCTAAAACTATATAGAACAAATGCTCTCCCCCTATTTAACTCTTCAGATATGGATAGAAATGAAGGAAGGGAAGGAAAAGAAGGGAGGGGGTGGGGGAAGGAGAGAGGGAGGAAAGTAGGAAGGGAGGAAGGCAAGACAGAAAGTGCTTATTTTCCCTGGTCATCTTGTCTTTACGTAACATACCCCTCCGCTCTCACATTCTTCAGTTGTTCCTCCTAGGACAGTTTCTGGACCTTTCTGCTAGTCTCTGCTCTCCTCTTTCACATTGTTCATCATTAATTTTATTTTTGTATTATTTATCTCATCCTACCCAGCTGCTGGTGGCTCAGCCTCTCCTAACTCATTTCTGGCTCCTTCATTCCCAGAACTGTGTGTCTGGCTGGCTCACAAAGCACGTAAGAAATTTTGACCATGTACACATATGCGTGTGGGAATGGACCAAGCCAGGTTCTGACTTCTCAGGACATTCTTGGCTTTCTCAGTGCCTTTCCTACAGGAGGGTCTCCCTAGAAATGAACATGCTACTCCAGGTGTGATCTAATACATTTATGTGTCCAAAAGCTCTTTTTTTCTCTAAAGATTCCCTTTTAACTGCTTCCTATACCTTGGAAGATGTTTCATGGATATCTCGTTTCCTTAGGAACATCAACTATAGGTATTTTCAAGTTTTTTTCTCTTCCTTGTATTCTTTTTGGATTCTCATCATTCTTTTTGATTCTATTTTGTTTTAAGGAGGTCTTGATATGCTTGGTGATTCTTGTTTGTAAATCCAAATTCAGATGAGGCACAAAAATGTTGATTGAAAGCTCTGTGTGTGTGTGGGGGGGGGTGGGGGTGGGGCAGGTATTGAGGACCAGGGGTCATCATTATCTAGTGATCAACTTGGGAACATATTTATTTTTGAGATACCAAAATATCAGGACCTGGAAGTCTCTATGCTTAGGCCATTTCAGTTTCCCCAAAACCACTGAAAATCTTTTCTTTCAGGTTAAAAGCCTGGTTGCTGAGTTCCAGAAGTGAAGGAAAGAAAGAGGCCTGGGGGCAGTGGTGGGGAGAGGTGCCTCATCATTCACTACATACTTTCCCTATTATCCCTGTTCTCTGTGCAGCATCTTACCCCCTGTCTCCCACCCCAATCCACATCTGATGCTTCAAACTCAAGAGATTTTCTGGGTCACTTTCTAAAGAAGAAATATCCATTTGCTGGGGGTCCTGGTTGGCCAGTAGAAAAGGGGATCTGGATCTCCAATAAGTTCCTTATAAGACTTCTGAACACTATTTACATTTTCAGTCTTTCTCTACATCCCATTCTTCCCTAAATCCTTCCAGGTTCTGTATCTCTCTTTGGCTTCGTAGCCCTTTTAAAAATAAACCAAGCCAAACCAAAACAACCTAGTCTCCCACCTGTGTAGAAAAAAAATACCAGTTCTTCTGTACTGTGTGTTTCTTCCCTGTGAGGTCCCTTTACTACTCACATGACTACCACACTCACACAGAGCACTATATTCACAACACTTCTGCTCACCTAATGTGTGGAGGTTTCTTCTAACACCAACAAGCAATTCTCAGACACTAGCAGGGTATCTGTGAACTAAACTCAATTCTGACACTATCTATCTGGAGCTAGCATCAGATTCAGTCCTACAAGACTGCCCTCCACCATTTCAGATGCCAGTTGTAAGCCCAGGTTGTCACCTGTGCTTCTGACCAATCAGCTTTAGATCTGAGGTTCCAATGTCCCCCCTCCTCAGGTTCCATTAATTTGCTAGAGTGGCTCACAGAACTCAGAAAAACATTTTATTTACTTTTACCAGTCAATTATAAAATGATATGGTAAAGGTTATAATAGAACATCCAGGTGGAAGAGATGAGTAGGGCAAGGTGTGTGGGAAAGGGTGCAGAGCTTCCGTGACTTGTCCAGATGAATCATTCTGTCAGCACTTCTATGTGTTCCCTAGCCTGGAAGTTCTCAAAGCCCCATCCTGTGGGGATTTTTATGAAGGCTTCATCATGTAGTCATGATTGATCATTAACTCCATTTTCAGCCCTTCACCTTTCTCAAGAGAATGGGGGGCAGGGCTGAAGATTCCAAGCTTCTAATCATGACTTGACTTTTTTAGTGATTAGCTTTCATCCAGGAGCCCACCCAGAGTCACCTTATTAGAACAAAAGATACTCCTATCACCCAGGAAATTACAAGAGTTTCAGGAGCTCTGTGTCAGCAACAGAGTTCAACATCTAATATTAGAACAAAAGATGCTCCTAGTGTTCTTATCACTTAGGAAATTACAAGGGTTTTAAGAGCTCTGTGCCAGGAAATAGGAGCTGAAACCAATATACATATATTTTCTATCATCTCACATCCCTGTAGATACTTGGGTTTATGCTTTTTCAGATCTGCTAAGTCATTTTTCGCTCACTGGTGAATATTTACTGCTTTCAAAATTTTGTTCCTATTTCCTACATGTGTTATTTTGTAATCTTATAGATTTTTCACCTGTTTAAATTCCTTTATTGTTACTTTGGTGGAGTTTTGGAAGGGAACGGGGATATATGCAGGTATTCAAGCTGTCACATTTAATTAGGAAGCTCACAATTTACATTAAACTCTATGAAATTTAATCTTGGTGCTTTCTTGCCATCAGTCTATCTTGTTAAAATCTTATGGACCTCAACTCTGTCATTATTACATGTTCTGTATCTCCAGACCTTGCGACATCTGCAAAAAGTACAGGAGACCATAAGAGAAGATAAGCTAGGATTCATCTATTTTCTTATCTTTCACTCAGTTGTTACTAAGGTTTTTCTATATTTCCAGGTTGATACAGGATTATTACATGAGTCCATCTACCCATTCATTTAAAACATGTGCTGGGGATAGAAATAAAGGTTTAAGCAATCTCATCCCTGTCTTCAAAGAACTCACTGTTTATTAGGGGATATGGTCAAGAAAATAGACAATACAAATAGGTTTCTCACAGACATAAACAGGGAGCTGTATCAATGCAGAAGAGAGGTACCTAACCCAGCTTGAGAAGAAGTACAAAGGGCATGGGGTTGAGAGGAGGCAACATTGAGGATTAATCTTAGAGGATGAGGAAGCACTGGGCAGGCAAAGAAGACTAGGTGTAGGGCTGGCGGAGGGCAGATCAAAGCAAGGGGAGCAGCTGTGTAAGGGCAAAAGATCATGCCTCTTCTGCCTCTGAAGATTTTCTGCCTCTGAGAAATTTCTGTCAGTCAATAGAAAGTGCAGGACAAAGGGGGCTGAGTCATCTTTTGATGGGGTAACTTGATGTCAGCGTCCTTCCAGGAGAAAATGGAAAGCAGCCTACTTATAATGAGCTCTTTAGCTTTTGAATTATCAGGTAAAACCAAGGTATCAGCAACCATTGGCAGAGTGAGAAACTTGCTAATAGACCCCCTGCATTAGTGGGAAGGGATAAAAGAGCTTTGAAAGTATAAAAGCACTACAGGAATATACAGGATTATTATTATTACTACACATTGTCAACCACCATCATACCCAGCCCTGAGGCATCCTCTATAACTTATAAAATGAAGCATCTTCTCTGTGGATTGTAGCAATGGCCCTTTCCTGGCTTAGATATTATACTATAGTTATGAAAGATATTAACACTGGTGGGGGGGTTAAGGATGAACAGGACTTCCCTGTGTACTTCTGTGCAACTTCATTTACAACTATTAAAAGTTAAAGGCAAGGTAGGAGGAGGAGGGGGAAGAAGAGGAGGGGCAGGAGGAGGAGGAGGTGACGTGGGGATGAGAGGCTTTTCAAGGCCAAAGATGGGAGGCTCTATTTTGTCTGCATCTGTACTCAGGGCTCTAATGAACTGAACTCAGTGTACTGCTTCAGGCTACTAGGAAATTAAAATTCAATTTGAATGTTGTTGTGAGCCTGGCAAAAGGGTAGATTAGAGGCCTGGCACAACTCGGAGGCTCAGTGGAAGGAGGCTAAGTGGGGAACATAAAACATCAGCCTTCAAGCATGGTAACCATGGTAACAATTTTTAAATGTATTTTGCATAGTAAGCATTTGATTCAAATCTACTGGGAAGAGAGGTGTTTTCTCTTGCTGGACATTCTAACTTCTAGTTCTGCTATCTGGCTCGAACATGAGTGAATACACATCCCACCACCCCCAGTTTCTCCCAGGTCCTATGTGCTCCTAGTGCTGGAAGGTGAATCGTAAGAAATTCTAAGGTATGGTCAGGAAAGCAGTCTTGAAGTCATACACAATGAATAATGCCATCACTAATGACTCAGGGATGGAATAAGAACGTTTCTCATGAAAGGATCTGGATATTTGGACAAAACTGAAGAGACTGAGGCAAGAATAGCCAGCACAAACTTATTTAGCAATAACTAAATAAACTTATTTAGCAGTCTTGGTTTTTCTGAGATTCAGTTTATGTATTGGTCATTTTCTCTCATACCCAATTTCTACATTTCTCCTGCTCTCTTTTATATCAACAGGACTGATTCCATGCAAATCAGATTTCCTAGTCTCTCTTGAAAAATGACTTCCAGCTACGTTCTGTCAATGGGAGACACTGACAGGAGATGGGAAGGTGGCAGGAAAGGACAGGTGAGGATATTTCTCTCTTCAGATAGCATTTCAGGCATGTCTGTTTTCCTTCATGATTTCTATAGATGTTATTTAATTTTCATGTCTCCATTAGCATAGACTTGAAGGTTTCTCAGTGTGATATTGTTCTGGCTTTCTTTGGTCAGAACAGAGAAGAGTCTTCTGACTTCATTCAAACATGTTAGGGGTTTGCTGAAAAACACATTATTTGGCCCAGTGTTCTTGATTTTGTTAAGGGAGACAGACCTGGACAAGAGTAAGTTAGCACTGCCATTCTAATGACCACTCAATAAATGCTCTCAATAGGCAGCACCAGTGCAAGAAGTTTTGACTATAATGCTCTCAGGAGCCTGAAAATAGCCCCCCCTCCCCAAGGTATCCACATACTAATCCACAGAACCTGTGAATGTTAGCTTATATGGCAAAAAGGACTTTGAAGGGTAACTGTGTTAAGGATATTGAGATGGGGAGATTATCCTGGATTGTTCTAGGGTGCCCTAAGTGTAAATCATAAGGGTCCATACAAGAGGTAGGCAGGATGGTCAAAGGAGGAAGTAGGAGATGAGACAATGGAAGCAAGAGTTGGAGTGATGTGAGAAAGGAGTCACAAACCAAAGAATGTAGGTGCCTTCAGAAGCTAGAGAAGGACATGGATTTCCAGTAGACACAGCAGAGGGAACCAGTCCTGCTGGCACCTTGGCTTCAGCCTAGTATAATTGATTTCAGACTTCTGGCCTCCAGAACTATAAGAGAATAAATCCATATTGTTTTAAGCCACTAAGTTTGTGGTAATTTGTTATAGAAGCAATAGGAAACTAATACAATGCCCTATATATAAACAGATTCCTCTTGCTTTAAAAAACCACAATGAGATACCACCTCATACTGGTAAGAATGGTTAAAATTAACAACTCAGGAAACGACAGATGTTGGCGAGAATGTGGGGAAAGAGGAACCCTTTGGCACTGTTGGTGGGAATGCAAACTGGCACAACCACTCGGGAGAACAATATGGAGGTTCCTCAAAAATTAAAAATAGAACTACCCTATGACCCAGCAATTGAACTACTAGGAGTTTATCCAGAGGATACAAAAATGCTTATTTGAAGGGGCCCATGCACCCCAATGTTTATAGCAGCACTATCAGCAATAGCCAAATTATGGAAAGAGCCCAAATGTCCATTGACTAAATAATGGATAAGGAAGATGTGGTGTGTGTGTATACACACACAAACACACACACACACACACACACACACACACACACACACACACAATGGAATACTACTCAGTGATGAAAAAGAATGAAATCTTGCCATTTGCAACAAGGTGGATAGAAGTAGAGGGTATTATGCTAAGTGAAATGTTAGAGAAAGATATATTATTTCGCTCATATATGGAATTTAAGAAACTCAACAGATGAACATAGGGGAAGGGAAGGAAAAGTAAGATAAAAAGGGAGGCAAACCATAAGAGACTCGAGCTGCTGGAGGGGAGGTAGGTGGGGGGATGGGTTAAATGGGTGATGGGCATTAAGGAGGGCACTTTTCGGGGTGAACACTGGGTATCATATGTTAGAGATGAATCACTGGGTTCTACTCCTAAAGTCAAGACTACAGAGTATGTTAACTAACTTGAATATAAATAAAAGTTAAAAAAATTCCACATCTAGGCTACCATCAAAATCCATAATGAATTCTGGCCTGCTATAGAATAACCTTTTAGGGAAATATGCAAAATTGCCTTGCCTCAGATATCACAGGAGATGTTGTGATGTACCTCTCAGACCCTCTTCAACACTGAGCACTTACTCCTCTAGTGGCCCACAGATGAAGAAAGCAGCATCCTCCTGAGTCACTCCTCCTCCTGGGGGTAGCCTGCATGTTTTGACTGGTCCATGAAGGGGTGTGAAGGGCCAGCCCCTTTATGCCCACTCAAGACAACTCTAGAAGGCCATTTTTGGCCTTAGAAGTCTTTTGAAATTGCATCAGCACCCAACTTTTCCTTCTGCCCAATTCTACTCTCTTCCCCTGCATTTTGATTCTGAAGCACTCCTCAGTAAATTTCCCATCTGCCAATCTCTACCTGAGTCTGCACTTTCAGGAACCCAATCAGAAAAGGGATTTATCTATATTTAGTCAAAAGTACTACCTACTTGCTTAATTTCTCTTTGTATCTGCTGATAATGATCAACCCACTCTCCTATAATACATCACACTAAGAACCAACATGTGAGAATGCAAGATCCTGTCAAAAGAGAATATGACCATTCATAAACTTGTCCTCAGCTGAGGCCTTAGGTGCAGTGTGAGGAAGAAAGCTGCAAGAAAGGGGTGAACACCAGAGTGTTAAGGAGTTACGTAAGGAAGAGAGCTGTGCTATTGTTCACTGTGTATTTAATTCTTATTAAGCCCTTTGAGATAGATGTCATCATCTCCCTGTTATGGGTGAGGAATCTGAGGCTCAAGGAGGTTAGCCGATCTAGCTGGAGAACTGAAGAATCCAGGATTGTTCAAATACAGTGACCATGTCTTTCCATGCTATCGGGAGTAAGAAGTCTTCTGGGAGAATATGGGAGATGGTATGAAGTGTGCTTCTCTATTAACTGTGGGAAAGATCACTACTAAGGGAGGTCTGGGACAGGTGAGGACATTGCTGCTGAACACACAGGACAAAGCATCCCTCTGATTCTATGACAATCACTTGGGGTTTAAACTTCTCCTTCCACATGTTCCCACCCTCCTGGGCTTTCTCTTTCCTCAAATCTGCAAGAAGTTTTCCCACCTCAGTGCTTCTGCTCAGGTACAGTCCATCTACCTGGAACGCCTTTCTTCTAGTTCCATCCCTCCTTCCAGGTCCAGCTTAAATGTGATCTCCTCTTTCTTTGATCACCTCCAACAGAAGCAATCTCTCCTGCCTCCAAATGTCTACATTTAATGTCTATATTACTTCTGTAAGAGTTATCACATCAGACTCCCGGTGTTGTAGTTACTTATGTATGAATCATATTTTCAGCACTGAACTGAAAACTGAAGGGGCTGGTTTATATGTACTTGCACCTCAAAGAATCAGTATAAAATCATTTGCTGCAATATGTATTTGTTGTCTAAACTACTTTAGAAATGCTGGGTTGCTCACACTTCTGTTCCTTTTAATAGGTAAATGGTCTGTCTCATCATGCATCTTTTATCCTTATCTGCATGGCAAACTCCTTCTTTCTTTAAAATTCTAGAATATGTCCCCTTTAATAGTAAGTATTCTCTGAACTTGCCCTCTTAAATGGAATTAATCAGCCACCTCTTCATCTGACTTTATATCTCATGCAAAGGTTCATTGTTGTGTTTATGACACTGTTATGCTTGTTTGCATATCTGCTTAATCTGCTTCCTGGGCTAGTGTAAAACTCCATGAAAGAAGGAATTATGCCTTATTTAACCCTGTGTACTCAGCCCTTATGGCAATACCTAGCATGTGATAGGTGTTCAGTAATTATCAATTGAATTAAATAAGAACAATCGAATCTCAGAAAGAATGCCAGATGTATATACTTACTGCCAGGGTGACCAGAAGCATATTACTCAGCCTCTCTGAGTTGGAAATAATGCCACCCATAATTACCAGACTATGGTGAGGATAAACAATATAATACATGTAAAAGAGCTGCACAAAGCGGGGCCCAGGAAATGCCTGTTCTTTTCATATTAAATTGAAAATAAGTTTTTGATCAAAGTGTTCACGTCTTTTATGTACTCGGGGTTTAGCAAGGCCTTCTAAACTAATTTAGAGGGGAGGGTGGGTGATGGGTATTGAGGAGGGCACCTGTTGGGATGAGCACTGGGTGTTGTATGAAACCAATTTGACAATAAATTTCATATTAAAAAAAATAAACTAATTTAGGATAACACAGTGTTTGGAGAAACCCTTTTGTAGAGTTGCTCTGTGATAGTGGTGGTGATAATGAAGAAAAAGAAGGAGAAGGAATTAGGGAAGAAACAGGAGGAGAAAGAGGAAAAAGAGGAAGGAGGAAGGAGGGCAAGGAGCAAAAAGTAAGCATCCAATATATTCAATTTATTGTGGTTAAATTACTAGCCAGAAGGAGAATGCTCCCGGAAGTCTAATTTATAATGTTGTTTGGTTCTAAATAAAGAGCATCTAATAGAGAGACATGTAATCCTGTTTCCAAAACATACTGGAAGGATCAGATCATGTTTGTAGTTTGCTCCTCACCTAGCTCAGAGTCCCCAAGGTCGTACTGGCAGTCTAAGGACATGTCTTCTGGCTGGAGGAAGCTCTGGTGAGGTATCACAGGATATTTACAGAAAGCACCTTTACAGAAAGCAAGAAAACATATCGCTGAAATCTACATATCAGTAAACTCAGCCTGTGTTTGCTCAAATCTGGCCTTTTGGGAGAACTGAATTTTTCATGACAGAAAAGAGCATAGTTTCTCCTCAACTGAAACGGAGAATCATTAATGTCCAACCTCAAATGCTACAAGGTTTCATTACTGGCATTATTATGTTCTTTTTTTGTGATCTTTGCAGTACAATTGCACGCCAGCTTGGAGCCACAAAGTAGGGACTGCAGATGATGTAGGAGGGTATCTATCTGGCAAGAGCCTGAATTTATTTTATTTCTCTGTCTGCTACTGAAGAGGGGGAGGATCAGGATTTAAAAGCTTATTATTTACTTTGGAATAATATTATTAAAATGAATAGTGCTCATATGCACACTTGAAATGTAGTTGTGTGCTTTTTACGTATGTTGTCTTAATTTCGTTGCAGTTGGATTAAAAATTAACGCCACCTGAGGTGAGACCTTCTGTATGTCATGTCATACCATGGGTAGATTGTCACTTCCTTCCAGGCTGGCCTCCACGGATAAGAACTAATAAACTATATTTTAGTTTTCCTTCCTTGGACCTTTTTTTTTTTAAATTTCATATCCCACTAAAATTGTATATGACTAGCCCACATCTGTGAGATTTTATATGTGTTCTCTTTTAATGCTTCCAGAAGCTCATGTGCAAGATATTCTTATGCCAATGTACATATTGAAAACCAAGGCTCAGAGAAGTTATGAAATATGCCCAAAGCTACACAACTAGAAAGTGGTGGTGGCAGAAGTGGAATCCCAATCTAATAACTTCCCAGTGGTATATGCTACTTTAGTTCTGGACACAACTAAATGACTGTCAATACGGGAAACTACCTGAACAATAAGGAGAAGATAATAACTCTTCTATCATAGGCCTATTTATTATAATGATTTAGTATTCATTGTGGGCTACATCATATTCCAGTACAGCAACTACAAACTAGCTAACCTGACACGGGGATGGTTAACATCAGTGGGTTTGCAGCAACTCTCACTTATTTGTACCTCCTCCAGAGATAGAAGACACAACTCACAAATGCGCCATCTTCCGACACCAGTGATGGCCTCTCCTCTCCGCCTCCCAAGTGTCCATACCCAATTCTCTTAATCAGCATAAATCTTTCATATGTATGTTACTACTACTTTTTCTTGGTCCTGAATTGAATATATTTGCCCATAAATCCAAGCAGGCTACACTGTTGGCCACCTGAGAATTCCTAGATTTGTGACTATCACCCATGCATGTCACAGACACTCATAAAGTCTGGTAAAATATTGGTCACTTCTTTTCATTTCCATCACAGGAGGAATTTCTTTGGTGGAGGGCATTTTCACAGAGAATATTTTATAAAATAATAAATATATTCCATCTGTTAATAAAAGTAACAATGCACATTCAAAAAGCAGGAAAATAAATCACTGAGTTGGGGGGAGGCTCAGTGATTTTAATTGGTGAACATTAAATTTTAGAAGGCTGAATTTATAGTGTTCTGCAGATTAGACTGGGTGCTCACTGGACTGGAGACATCCTGGAACAGTGACTTTTTTTTTTATTCCACCCTTATTATACCTCTCAACCTTACATGGCTCAATTTTTATGAATCAATTTAAAGGATCATTTTGGACTCTGTCTCTAGGTTAGAACTAGAATATCAGAGAATATACCTCAAATGCCTTAACCTGGCATTCAAGGCTCTTGTGATCTTCCCTTGGCCCCTCATTCTTCTTAACTCCTAGTGACAACCCTGCCTGACAATATTCCAAGGGTACCAAGTGTTTTCAGAGCATATTTTGTACATTCTCATTCATATTTCTTTTAATTCTACTTTTTCTTCCCCTTATAATGATGTTTCTCTCTTTGATTATATTCTAACCAATCTTCATGACCCAGAAAACTTACCACTTCCTCATATAAATATTTCTCTATTCCTCTGGTCACAATGAAGCAGCTTTCTTCACTGTATGCTTACAGAGCACTCTGCTATGACACCCATGCCCTGCTTAGTATTTGATGATAATATGTGTGTTCTCTTCCCTCCTCGAGGACACAGCTTGACAAGAATAGGAGACATGTCCTAGCTATTCCTGTAACACCGGATGCCCCAGTACAAAGCTTTGTTTCTAATGGGTGTTTAAAAGTATTTGAAGAAATTGAAATAAGAGAAATCATTTTATTTTAATGGATAGCAGCATTCTCTCAAGATGTTGCTGGTAGCTAGTTAACACATTCAAGAAGCCAAAAGAAGTTGGTCCTAGAATTTGGCTTGTGTGGTCAGCCTGGGAGTCCCTGGAGATGGGAGGCATGGGTGAGATGGCTCAGGGATTAGTCCACAACAAGGGGAACAATTAACACAGATAACTGCATCTACATTGTGTAGGGTGTTGTGAGATCCTAGTCCATGTGAGGGTGGATGGTGGTCTTTAGGCCTAGGTAGCCTGGCATGAATTAGATGCCTAATACATGAGGTATCCTCTGGGCTGCCATACAGACATCCAATGTTTCTCTCCATTTTGGCCCTCCCCACCAAATTGTGTTGTAGTGGGTGACTTCTTTGTCCCTCACCACTAAGGACTGGGGCACTACCATGTAAAAACACAGCTTTAGCACCTAATTCAGTACCCAGCACATCATCAACCCTAGATTAATAGATAAATATCTTTGAATAAATGAAGGAAAGAATATAGGAAGAAGGAAATAAAAATGCATGTGGATGTTTCTGATTCAGCTTGTCAGAAGTGGTAGAGATCATGAACATGATGGGCTAGACATCGTGATTGGCTTCATCACAATCTGCCCAACATTTCCTGTTCAGAAAAAGCTAAACTGCAGGGGAGAGGCTTTGTGAAGGCAATCAGATGGGGTCAGCTGGGACATACTTTTGGAGCAGATGGATGAGTCTCATTCCCTGCACAGACCTCATGGCAATTGCTCTTTAACCTCAGGGATTATATATGTATGCATCCACTTGAGTGGCTTTAAAAGAAGCTATAATATAAATTCTCAAGAATCTTAGATCTTATTTTCTTATTCACATTCAATCGCTTTAAAGAAAAGAGGAAATTTACAGTGTGTAGATCAGTTAATCCCCTACCACAGCTCCCCAGTCCCTCATACTCTGGCCTACCATTCCTCCCCCTTCCAGACTGTCAAAGTTTCACTACCCACATTCAAATCCAAAAAGATCTAGTTCATTGCTCCAGTATATACATTTTTCGCTAAATTACTGTTACATACTGTTTTACTGTCTCAGCAGTGAGCTGTTGGCATCATAGTGTTCTGGTGAAGCTGTGCTTATCCAAGTCTTGGCATCTCCTCAAAGACACCTAGGCAATGTCATAGGAATTCTGCAGATGTGACCTGAGCCTTCTAGGAGGGGCTCTGGCACAAGGGCACCCTGATCAGCGCCCAGCTCATCCAGTCATGAAATGCCTGAGACTACACAGATCAGGGGAATATCTCACAGCATTTACTGGCTATGTAGAGAACTCAGAAATGTTAACAGATGGCATGAAGAACACAACCCTGAATAGTCAGCAGGGTGACACTCATTAAGAGTCACTACTGAAGCTACTTCCAGCAAAATCCCATTCCAGTGAAATATCACTTTCCAAAAACTGTCAGTCTGCTTGAACAAAAGAGATTACAGGGTACTGTTATGCCAGGCCTGGTTGAAGCTCTGCAGATGACAGGGACTCTCTCAGAGCCTCAAGGATCCTCTATCCATCATTTCCTCCTGGGTATATGCTGATCAGATCCCCTCTCTAGCCTCCTTAGCTTCTGTAGATGGGACAGGAAGTTGAGTAGCAGGCACAACTTTCCTCCCTAACCTGGCACTCATTCTTCTGCCTCCTTTACCCCCCAGCAGGATAGGGGTAGAGGTGGGGGGTGGGATCTGGGAAGTAGAGAAGAATGTGTGCAGGAGGGATAGAGGGAACTTGTTATTCTACAGGTCAGAATTTGTTCTATGGTAAAAATTGATTTATGTCCTCATTTTTTTTTCAACTATATTACCACTTTCTTTCTTAGGAAAAATCATTTCCTCCTTCCTTACCTCTCCTCCTTCCTAATGGAATGCATTGATCCCAATGCAGATAGTAAGACTACATTTTGTTGTACATTAGAAGCCATCAGTGAATTAAAATATTGATATGTGACACTAGGGTCAGATGCATACAACACCAACACTAGGTAATGATTCTTAGCTTGTGAACCCCAGACTGCTTTGTACTTAATGACACAGAAGCCCACATCTATCCTCCACTACTTGCCCCCCCCCCGCCCTCACCCCCAAAAGGTAGAAACCCCAATATTCAGAGATTTTCACACCACCCGGTATTCTCTCCACAAGGTCCCTCTCCCTGGTTACCCCATTAGTGCCTCCTGAATCCTACCCACACTCCAAGACCCAGGGCAAATGCCACCTCTTCTAGCCAACATTCATGAAGCCTCAGTCAGCAGGAGTTGCTCTTTCACCTGTGTTCCCATAGCTGTTTATTGTAACATTTAGATCGGGGTTCGTCTCATCCTGTCTGTAATTCCTTTCTGCTACAACTCCAATGGAAAGGTCTTAAACATCATAGTTAGTGCCCAGCCTGGTGATTCACTTAGATAGCTTAAGAAAAGGACAGAGCTCTTGAATTGATTTCCCTAGAGCTCTCTAACTCTATTATTAGAGGGGGAGTGAGCAATCGCTCCAGGGAGGCACCTGACATTGTCAAGATGAAAGGCTGAAATCCACCTCTGCCATTAACATTTTCCCCTAATCTCATACCGTGTTTCACCTTTGGTTTACCAGTTATTTACTTGGTGAATCTCATCAGTAAACTTTGCCTTTGTGACACTGTACACAATAGTATTCGTGCTTTCATATATATTCTACTCTTATGATCTTCTCACTACCAAAGACGTTAGGCCAAGACAATACCCATAGTTGATTAAGAAAATACATCTAGAGTTTTTTCATGAACGCACATATCTGGCTCCAAAGGAATGAGGATGTTACTGCACTGCGTGACCCTCAGCAAGTTACTGAACCTCTGTAAAATAAGAATAATAGCCATACCTGCCTAGATTGCGTGATTACCAGCACATGAAAGCTAAGGTCTGAAAAACACTTAGCAAGAAGTGCCCCCCAAATACTAGCTATTTCTATTACATCTGTGCAATCTAAATTATAGTCTGATTGCATAGTGTTTCCTTACTCTTGTTGATAACAGTGAATCCCCAACAGATTTTGAACTGGATACTTTCTGTGTCTAAAGGGCTTTTTGAAAGATTTTTTATGGTTCTTGTATTCTTAAGAAGGCTAGGGAAAACATATAGGGATCTTATTATTTATGAAAAATGTGGCTTTACTGCAATAATCTAAATCTTCCTGAGATACATGAGAGAAGAAAAAAAAATTCTTGCCAAAAATAATTGGTCCAACCAACTATATAATTCTGTTTAATTCATCCAACTACCAGCAAAGAGATCAAAGGTTAAGTCTGTTCTCAACTTCACAGGATCATAATGATAATAAACATAGCTATTCTTAGTAGCGAAAGTATGTTTTGCAATTGTAACTGACACCATTTGACTTTCATTTTTGGTAAGCTAAATGACTGGCAATACATTTTCTGGTTTGACACAACAGATCCTTTAGCTTGGTAAAATTTGCTTTTGCTCAGGCGACCCACCTTATTCACAATTTGCTCTACTGCTTGAGAACATTGCTTAACAAATATGACAAAGGACTTCAAAAACTATCCTCTCCCTTGGAAAGCCCTGGAATTTTCTTATCTTCTGAGCTCTCCACCTTTTATGCATCTAGTTTCATCATCTCTGTGATGCTTTCTTAAGTCTTTCCAGGACTGAATACTTATTAGCCTGGAACTATACTGAATGCCTTGTATGCAGACTCATCTTATTTCTTCCCTCAACAACCCTGTGGTATGTGTTAGCATCACCCAATTTATGAAAGTAGACACTTGTTCCAGGCTACACAGGAGGAAACTAAATAATGCACCCTAGATTTTAAACCAGGTCCATATGTCCAGATGTTGCCTCTTAATTACTATCCTGAATTGCCTTGGTTGTCCATAACTTTCTTCATGTCCACATCTCAGGGCTGGTTATAGCTTGCGATTTATATTAGGAACACAACAAATGATTGGGGGATAGTAGTCATAATAGTAGCCAACAGGTTGTGAACAATTATTTGTGTGAGATAACATTCTGAGAGATTTGCATAAACTCATTCAATCTTAACAAATTTATATGGTAGGTACTATTACCTTATTTTACAGATGACAAACTGAGGCATACAGGGATTAATCAATGAGATTCAGCAAGACAGAGAATGAGAAAGTAAACTGCTACTTCCTATTCCTTATCTATTCTTGCTCCACACCCAAACTAGTGGGTCTGTAGGAGCCCAGATATCCTCTCTGCTCAGACATAAAGTGTACGCCCATACCTGACTTCCTTGTGTTTTTTCCTTTACCGTTTTCAAACCTATTCCTGAATCTTTCTCCAGGCAAGTATTTCCCCAGGTGCTTGTAAGGCTATCTGCCTGGCAGGTCAATAGGTTTGGCTTTCTTCTCACAATCTTACTCATTGGGTTTGGCCTGCCAATGAGGCTCTGTCTTTCTTTGTACACAACAACCCTGTTTAATGGGGATTACCCTCACTTCACAGACGAGGAAGCTGGGGAACAGAAAGGCTAAGCAAGAGGTTCATCTGGGATTTGACAGTAGACAATCTGGCTCCAGAGCCTGGTCTTGATTCACATCCTGCAGAACCATGAATGAATCACTTTTTCCCCTCCTCAAATTCTCAGTTCCTGCCAAAGGTAATTGTGATCCCATAGTGAACTGTATTGTATTGATCTCATCCTAAATTGTATTGTTATGTAATTGTTTCCTAAAATGTGGCTTATTTTATTGTAAACTGTTGAGACCATTCCTTTTCCTTTTGGGGTTCCTCAGATGTCCGTCTCAAATGCTGGATTTATTATTATTTGCTCAGTCCTAACTTGGAGGACTGCCCCAGAATGGAATGTCTGTTCAAGCAGAGGCAGAAAATTCCTGTCAGTCCAGGCCATAGTAGGAGTTTTCCAAGGGCTAACAGAAATCTTCCATTCCGCTCTTCTTTCCTTACTCCATAAATGCTTCCTTGAGCACTCTGCTCTTCCATTGATCACCTTCTCCACCACCTCACCTAAGTCTGCTACGTGTCTGCTTCTGAACGTCCTTTGGATTTCCCAGCATGGTAAGACCAAACTAGTACTTCCACGTACCTCCACAAACCTGTTCCTCCTCCCAGAAGGCACCATGGACTACCCAGTCTCCTAGGGCAAGAATGTCAGCAGGACCAGCTCTTGCTATTTGTATAAAAGGCCCAATATTCACGATAATAATAGTAATAATAACAATGATAATAATAAATACCAGGACTGTATAAGAAGCATTCACATTCCCCTTTGTTCTTCTAATTTTTGGCCAACGTAATTATCCAAATATGAAAAAGTTTTGTTTCTCCACATGTACTAGATGACTGTTTTTATTTCTGCTTTAGAAAGCAAATAGACAGCCCTAATTCCTATGTACATATAATCAAAGAAGTGAGACCAAGTGAGATGCCCTTTGCCCCCAAAGGATGAACATTTATTTCACTTTTATTGTGTATAAGGGCATGTGTACAGTATTTGATATAACCCTGCAATTATCCTATGTGGTGGGTACTATTATTCCCATTTCACAGATGAGTAAACAGAGGCCCAGACAAATAAAAAGAATTTCCCAAGTTCACATGGCTGACAAATGATAGTGACAGGATTTAAACCTACATTTGCCCCTAGAACCTATAAACATTCTCCTTACACCATACTGTCTTCAAAGAAACCAAATCTGAAAATAGGACAAAGAAACATGATAATGAGTTTTGCATATTTTTCTTCCATCAGGTAGACTATAAGTTTCTTAAAAGAATTGACTATTAAGTTTCCAAACTAAAATATTTATGCAAGTATTAATTACTACTATTGTGACTTATGAAGACTGGTAGTAAGATTTTACAAATAAATGCTGTAGAGCTGAGAAGACTACGACACAAACATTGTTTCAACAGGTAAACAGAAGCTCACACTTGTAAAAAAAAAAGGAGATCTACAAAAGCATAGAGGTGTGTGTGTGTGTGTGTGTGTGTGTGTATTCTGAGTAACTACTGTATCCTGGGAACCATGGTAGTCAATGGTCTTGGAGAAATAAGACATAACCTAGCCCTTAAGGAGCTTTTAGCCCAGCGGGGAGAATATACAGAAACTACAATGTGTAATAATATTCAGATTCTAGGACAGAAGATGCTTCAAAGCAGGTCACAAACCAGCAGCATGCCAGCCATGTTTGACCCACAACTATGTCTTCTTTAGCCTCATGGTATTTGGGAAAGATGAATCAAGGTTTAACGTTTAAAACTGAGAAATTTCACTCAAAATTCACATACGTAGTTACCCCCAAAAGTGAAGTGAGCCCTGATTCCTGTTGGGCTACCAGCAGCTTAAGCTGCTGCCTTCAAGGGCAGTATGTGTATATATTTGTATTGAAGGTCCCACGTTTCTTTAAACTAACAATTTTTTAGGAGAATCACCTGTGACATTTTCTCCCAGGAGAACATTTAGTACAATCTTTCACCTTGGTAACAGTGCTCACGTGACCGTAGATAAAGTCATGCATGACATTTAAGGTGACATACATAAAAATGATCAAGGCAGTATTGACAGGAGGAGAAAAGATGGAGGTACATGTATGTGGGTGGGTGCAGACAGAAAGGAGTGATGAAGACAGGTGATAAAATTATGTTATTTTACCTCCCTCCTTCAATCTCTCCTTCTTTTTCTGTCTCTTTCCTTCCATCTCTCCCTATGAGTACACTTGTCATGACTTCTCCAAAGCTTGTGTTCTTCCTGCTATGGCCCAGAACTTGCAACAAGGACAAAGGCAACTGAAAATGCTCTAGAAATCTCCCATCCCAGATTCCAGAGGACACTGCAGAGCTGCCTCAATGGGAGGTTATGTGAATCAACTGCCTCATATATGTTTGGCTCAAGACAGGAGCAAAGCACAATTTTGGAGGCAGCTATAAAGCTGATTAGCAAATCCTCAGGACACAATAAATGAGTCATTTATGTAAATTAACACATTAATGCGTGTCCTGATATGTTCATCTCTCAACACCATGCCTACTGTGAGGAGGAATATTAGTATCTCTATGGGACATCTGTATTTCAATATACATGGACTGAGTTAATATATATTTCTACTGATAAATGTCTTTAAAGATGGCCTATACTATCTACTGAATGAATACACGCTTTGAAGCATGTTCAAATGGCCTTCAAAGTTAATACAAATTAAAATGAGACCCTATCTGCAAAAGGCAAGCACTGCCAATTAAAACCTCACTATTTGGTCTCAAAAGGATACCCTCAGCTCTTTCCTCTTTAATCTTTGAATTATCTACATTGTCAGGAATCTCATGGAGAGATGATAGAGTGGGCAAGGATGGGACTTAAAAGAAAGAAACAACTATTTCGAAGCTACCTATCACGTCTCTGCTCTATTAAATGTGTTAATATATTAACTCATTTAATCTCTCCCAATCAAATGCGAGCCAAATGTGGGGAATATTTTGTCTCTTTGTTCACTCTTGTGCTTGCAGAACAATTCCTGGCACATAAGAGGTGCTTGTTCTAGCTGTTCTCTATTAGTCCTTAGCACCAATCCTTAACTCCCCACCCTGATGCTCTCCGCTGTATCACAGGGGCTAGAAACCTGCGAACCATCTTTCCAGAATCACCTGTCAGCAGCATTACAGTTTTGATTCCTTAAATCAGAGTAACTTCCATAAATTTTGGGATGTGGAAGGGTAAAGGCATACTGGGACAGGATTTTGCATTACTACCACTGCTTTGGCTTCTTACAGTTTCCTAAGACTCTACAGTTAGGGCCGCAAGAAGCTATGAAATGTCTTCTTGAAATTTCCCAATCTGGGTACAGCTGTCCCTACCCCTGACCATCATTCTTCCAAACCTTCCAACAATCACTAAGGACATTAATACACTAAATTATAGCCCTTTCTGCTTAAAATACATAACATGGTGTCTCTTTTCTTAACTGATTTAATGTTCCATAAATACTGGTTAAACTGAGTGAAAAAAACAACCAATTCAAAGGGCAGTATCTACCTAGCAGTTATAGCACTGAGGTTCCTAGAGATGAAATAGTTTAGGATTACAAAGCAGATTATTAAATGTCAGAGTTGAGAGTTGAGCCCTATACTGTCTGATGCCAATGTACTTTTGCTCTTTCCATTCAGACACTGTCCTCAGTGGGCATAGCATGCCATGTTGCTGCCAAAATCTTATCTTAGGGGTTAAGAGCTATTCTTTTCATTGTTCCTCCTGCTGGTGTACCACTGTGGCCTGGAAATCTCCTCATAAGTTGGAAGAGTACATTGTTCCCAAGAAAAGCTGTCTATTAAATATGTATTAGACCTGGAAGGACACCCTATTAAGAAGGTATATTTTATTTGCATTATCAGTGCAGATACAGTGTGTGTGTGTGTGTGTGTGTGTGGCCAAGTAGAAACTTGCAAGGTACTAATTGAGTAACTAGATGAATGAAAGTTCATGGGTTTCCTTGGCCAGAAGTTCCTTGGAAGATTGCGTGCTCTGACTCAGGGGTCACTTGGGTCATGAACCACTTGTAGGTTGTTAATTCCATTAGCCTTAGCGCCAGGATCCCATCCATTGTTCAGCACAGTAACAATGTCTATTAGGCTGTTGATTTTCCTTGGGAAACCTCACGTGTCAACAGCATGGTAATTCTGAGGCAGATAGAAGAATTCATCCCTACTTTACAAGTGCAATACTGAAAACTATTAGTTTATGTCTGTTGTAATATAGTAGCAAAAGCACTGCATTTGAAACCAAATAGATCTGGGTTTTCATCCTGATTTCTGCCGCTTACTAGAACGTAAACCTTGGGCAAGTTGTTTCTGTGACCTCAGTATTCTCATCTATGTATCTCTAGACTTCTCTGGAGCTACTGGAAGGATAAGCTATAGCAGCATCTGGTATAAATTCAGTGAGTGAAAATAGTAGTGCCATCTTTAATAGTGAGGGAGGGTTTGCTGAAATACAGGCTGTCATCCTGCAGGCTGGTCCATGTTATTCCATGAACTCTTCAGTCCCAAACTGGTAGTGGTGGTGTAGAGGGACACTTAAAAACATGTTTTTCACATTCATAATTATACTACCTAGAGAGGTTATATAATTGCAAAGAATGGAGTGTCTGCATTTAATAACTTTTGTAGGCTTCATGGTGTCTGGTGCTTTTGAGGTGGGGGAGTGGGAATGGCTGGCACAGAGTGGGTGAAGCATAATCATCACACCATATTTTCCCTTCAGATGAGATTCAAGATTAGACTCACTAGAAGATTGTGGGGGTGGACAGGTAGAGTTGGGTGCCTTTTGCATGCTAAGAGGTAGTAGTTAAAACTGTAGAAATGAATGAGGTCATGGATAGTTTTGGATTAATTGAGGGAAAACCACTCAACTTCAGAAAACTCACAGTATTAGCCTCTGCTTCGCACCCAACAGATTTTTAATGAATATTTGTTGAATTAATAAATAAATACCAGATTGGAAAGTATATCAATCTTGCTTACAATGCCTGTGTCCCCCAGTTCTCTTATGATCCAGACTAAATTTTCTTTTAATAGATAACTGAAGTAAGTGTGCTTTCTGAATATTCTGAGTCTTTCAGTTTGAAAAAGTCCTCTTCTGAAAGCCCATCAATCAGCGTTAATATTTCTTGCTTTATTGAGATATGGCAGGCACGATGAATGCCTACTTTTATAGCTTAAGTTGCAACTAGACTTTCAGGGCAGAAAACATGTTTTCTTGCATGGCCCAAAATTCCTCCATCCAGCAGGGTAATTGGCTACAACAAGCTTTTAATAAATAGAAACTTAGTGCTTAGTTTTATTGGTCTATGTTAAATTTTTTTAAAGTTCATTTATTTATTTTGAGAGAAAGGGAGAGCAAGCCAAGAAAGGGCAAAGAGAGGCAGAGATAGAATCCCAAGCAGGTCCCGCATTGCCACCACAGAGCCTGATGGGGGGCTGGAACTCACAAACCTCAAGGTCATGACCAGAGTTAAAACCAAGAGTCAGATGCTTAACCAACTTAACCACCCAGGTGACCCAGTTTTAAAATGTTGTCAGAGAAGGAAAAAATAAATAAATAGAATTTTGGAACCTTAAAAGTGTTGAAAAATAAAATGTGTGCATATAAATGACTGGTGCTTAGGTTGGAAAAGACAAAACTTTAAGCAACCAGAGGGAGGGCACTGAGTGCTGATAAAACTAGAACTGTAGTGTGAGGGAGAATCTTGTATGGAAGAAGCTGGTAGAGTTGGTTCTAGGAGGGAAGATATGGGCTCTTCTTCATTCCTCAGCAATTCCTGGGTTACCTAACTACATCAAGTACTGTGTTAGGCAATGTGGATACAATAATAAGCAAAGGAGTGAAAAAGACAAGAAGGTGACATACGCAAGGGTGCATGGTGTTGGGAGACAAGACAAGAACTATCACATTCCACTGGGATTTTTCTCAGAGTCCTGCCCAGCTTGACCCACGATCTCCTGCATGCTTTTTATAAACATTTATGTCAATTTTCTGCTTCATGCTTTCATTAGCACTGTTTTTTAGATTAACCTATCCATTGCTAGACAGATCTCATTATCAAAGAGTGCAATCTCTTTCCTTTAATTTCTCCTCTATGAGATCTACTTCTGCCCCTTGCAATTATATAAAGTAAGTTCATAATCTCTCATCTCCTTAAGAGGCTCTTTTGTATTTGAATAGTGTGGTCATGGTATTTGCTGTTCTTATTCATAAACCTAAGCATCCATGATTTCTTCAACTAATCTTTATCTGATAAAGTTTCCAGAGTTTTGTTCCCCAAGTGGTTACCTCTAGAACAATTTAATTATAATTCTATAATAAAGTGATCCTTGTGCTGAGCACAAGACTCCATCATGGTCTGAGAAGAACAGATACTCAAGAGAGGATCGTGACTTTCCCAAAGTCACATTGTTGGCAAGTGGAAGGGACACAATTCAAAGCCAGGGCTTCAGCCTACTATGCCAGTTCCCATCCAACCTATAAATATAAATGAAGAATGAAGACCCTTTCATTTCCTCTCCAATAAGGTTTTAAACAACAAAATAATCTCACTGTAGCCTTGTCTACCTATGGTCAATAATCTTCTTCCAAATTCAGACATACATTCGAACTGGCCTGGGCAACCTGGAATGTGTGGTCACCCTTGTATATATCAAAGGCATATCTCCCTTTTGATAATTAAAACTGCATGTATTTATAGGCATATATCAAAATAATGAAATATAGAAAAACATGAATAAAGGAAATTTCAAGAAAGAATTTCTTAAAGTAAACTTTTGTCTTTTGTCTACATTATAGATCAGATTACCTTTTCTCAGTGGATTCAGAGTTTTCAAGTGCATTTTTCATTCATTTGCCCTTTGAAATAGAAATATTGCCATTTAAAGGTGATATGCAAACTCTGTTCTACCTACACTTATTAGAACTAAAGCTGTCTAAGGATATGCCATTCAGATTGATGTACCCTGCTGGAGGATGGTACACATGGGACTGGTATGATGTTAATACATTCTCTAATTCATTTGTAAACAGAATTCTGTTTTCAGTTTTGTGAATCCTGAGGTTTGGGTTGAATTTTAGTTTCCTAGTCCTCAGCACATAATCTTAAAAGGGGAACTTTCATATGTTTTTCACAAATATTTATTACCAGAAAAATACAGTGGACAGCATAGTGATTGGTCCAGAAATGCAACTAGCTTATGCAAAAATTTTAGGGTCTATGCTGGAGAAATCACTGATCCTTTCTTCAGGAGTAGCTAATTTCCTTCTAGTTGGTCCAGGGTCCAGTACTAGGCATGTGCAGAAATAAAGACAGGTAAGGATGGTCCCTGTTTCCCATTCACTTTACAATCTCCTGGGGAGACGACATGAAAAAAACAAAAACAAAAGCAAAAAGATGGAGCTCAAGCCGAAATCCATGGAAGAAGAGATTTAAATGGACAGCACTGGTCACATCTGGCATTACAGATGTGGTGGTCATTGAAGCAGGGTAGGATTTTTGAAGGCAGGGTGAAAGTCCTCTGACTCACATAGCAGCATCCAATTGCTAAGGTGTAAAAATTCAGGGATAGAAAATCTATTTTCAACCCTTTTTTTTCTATCCTTGCCTATCACTTTTCTCTGCACTGACAACCTATTTTATGAGCTTAGAACAACAACAACAACAAAAAACTGTACAGAGTCCCAGGACACACCTTGCTGTTTCATATCTCTGTGCCTTTGTATAGGCTACTCCATCCACCTGGGATATTCTTGGTCTTTTAATTCTTTAATATACTGTGGAGACATCCCTTTCAGAGAAGCTTTCCTAGCCCCTCTAAGTAGAGGTAATCGTTCCTTTCCCTGGGTCACCTCTGCATTTCGTTAACACTAATATAATTGTACTCATACCCTGATATCATAATTCAAATGACAATAAATTAGCAGTAAAATTGTACATTTATTTGTCTTTCTGCTAGATGAGAGTTTCTAAAGCTCAGGGATATGTTTCACTCAGCACTAGATCTCTAGTCCCTGGCAGAACTTAGAAGACAATAAGTGTTTGCAGAGTTTAATTGAAACTTCAGACAGCAACAATCCTTCATTTCCTGGACAAAGAATTTCCTGGCCCATCAAAGTGCTCTATTAGAATATTTTCCCAATCCTGAGCTTGCCTTAATTAATCTGCTTATTCACTGAATGCTTAACATGAGCCAGGCAGAGTGTTAGGTCCTGGGAGTGGTAGACAAAACAGACATGGCCCTGCCTCTCATATACTCCCTCCTCTTGTTCAAACCCAGTCAAATTATTCATTCCTGTTCTTTGCTGTAAAGTAATATTCTTGCCTCCAGGGTAACTTATCAATTCAGAAGGCCACGCATAAAAGCAAATTGGTGTAGAGTAAGCTTCAGCTGAGAAATCTGTAAAGAAGCATTCCATACCTCTGTGCCCTTTGGAAACAGTACTCTTTCCTTAGGCATATATGTATACGTATCTCTATGTACATGTACATTCCTATGACAAATGTATGCATATATCATAAATATTCAATATGCAATTAAGGCCCATAGAAGAATACAACCCATTTATAAATAGAATAATCCCCTGGCCCTTCAAACTTAGACCCACTTAATTAAGACCAGAGCATGGTTTGTACTTTTAACATAACAGTTTATGGTTTTCAAGTTTAAATCTTTTAGTTTTGGTCCTTTGTTTCTTTCAACTCCATTGTGAAGGCCCCACAAGTACATTTATGTCCTGAAACTGAAAGACAGATAACTGTCCCAAACTTGAAATTAAAGAAACAAAAAATTAATATCAAACAACTCAAAATGCTTTAATGTATTTTCTGGTACCAGATATGGCTAGACAAAGTAAGAACTAAATAAATATTTCACAAATAAGTGAATACGTGAATGAAAGAACAAATACTTGCAATTTATGGAATTCTTTATTAGGGCAAGCCAATGGAAGAGGTTATGGGTTTAAAAGAGAAAGACAGTTCAATACCAAGCCTTGACCCAACTGGTGAAAAGAACTCTACCTAGATGACAAAAACAAAAACAAAAAAACCCCAAACTTTATAGCTATTCTTTAAATTATTTCTTTTCTCACGTCTTAGGACAATGACATATCTTTGGTGGGTATAATATCCCATCTACCTAACCCAACAAGCTTATCCTGTTGAAGTCAGGTATTTAACACCCAATGAATTCCAATGGAGATTAGAGGTAAGCAGATGTCTGATTAACTTCTCCATTCCCCCAAAGCCTTGCCAGTTATGGTTATTTTTTCAGTTACTGGGTTTTTATCATTTCTGGACTTGCTTTATACATCAAAAAATAAATTGGATGTTTGTGGTGGTGGGTGATAAGGCCCCCTGAAGAAGGTAAAAGCAGAAGGAAATGTCAATATTTACTGAGCCCTTGCTTTTTTTTTTTTTTTTCAGGCCCTGTGCTAGATTTTGTACATACAAAAAGAAAAATAACACACTCCACTGAAGGGTCTATATATGGATACTCAGTTCTTATTACTGGGTGTCATAATAGGTCTTGGTATACATATTCCTTATTTGTAATTTAGTTTTAGAAAGAATATGTATACCAGAGAAGGAAACAGATCCCTTTGGGTTTTCTCTCATGCACATATTCATGAAATTCCAAGTTTGTGTTGTCATAGATGAAGAAATTTTATTAAAAAAATAGAAAATCCCATCTGGTCTGTGAAACAGGTTTCTCTAGGGGATATCATGCATGTTTTTACAAATTCATCTCATTGGGTTGTTTCTGGGTGGGTAAGTAAAAATCTGAGGGACAGATGGATTCCTTTCTATTGTTAACATATATAATACATATTATTTGGGAAAAATTTGGCAATATAAGTAAATTAATATTTCCAATAATAATATACTGCTAGTGATTTACTGATTTGCTTAAAAACTTCTTAAAACAATAGAAATGGGGCTGACTTTTGTTGCTTTTGGCACTTCAGCATAGTCTGGATCAAGGGCAAGAGAGCTGAGTAAATCCTGGCAAAGCCCCCTCCAGACTTTCCATTCTGTGCTTTTTAGAGGTGCAATTTCTACTGGTACAAAATAAGCACCTGCAAAGGACTGAAAGAGTGCTCATAAGACTTGAACAAGGAAGTTGATGAAAGTCTCCTCAGAAGTTTTGTAAATTTACATGCAAAATAGGGTCAGATAACCATAATTTAATTAAAAAATTTTTTTTAAATAGAAAGAAAGTGTTTTTCTTTATATTTGCCTTATCTCTATAACAACTAAACAGGTTTGGAACAATGCTATCTTACACTAATTAAGAACATGGCCTCACAACATGGCATTTCATGAATATTAAATGCAAGTGTGTGAATTATCTAGTTTCAATTATGCTGTAACATTCCTGGCTTTCAGTCATGAGCAAATACTGTTTTGTATATAGAACATGCATTGAGATTTGTTTTTTCAGGAATCAGATGAAACTAGGAGAAATGAAGGGGAGCCCACTGCTTGAATCACACACCCTGATGTAGACCTTGGAGGTCTGTATCTACTCACTTATTATTCAACTTTCTATCCAACATCATTGAGCCCCTCCTATGAGCCAGTCGATGGGAGGACAAAGAAAAATCTTGATCCTTACTAATGAGCTCCTTCTGGTGATGGCAACCCACATAAACAGATAATTATAAAACATGCCTAGAGCATTTGGGATCTAGCAAGAAGATGAAACCCACTGGTGGGGAGGGAGGGAGGGAAGAGTAAGGTCTTCTAGGAAGATAAAAAAAAAGGAATAATGCTTCTTTATTTGTTTGTTTATCTGTATCCCTACTCATTTCCGTCTTCTGTATTATTCTGATGAAAATCATTTCATCTGTGAATATGTCAGTGTGTATCTCTATTTTAAAAATCATAATACTATTATCACATCTAAAATATCACCAACAACTTATCACCAAATATCCAGTTGGTATTCAGATCTCCGTCTCAGGAATGTTATGAATATTTTTTATAGCTAGTTTGAATTTGGATCCAATAAGGTTCATGGATTAAAATTAGTTGATGTGCCTTTTAAGTGGCTTCCTACGTCTCTTTTTTTTTTCTTTCTTATTTGTTGAAGAAGTCTAAATTTTAAAAGTAGAGTCAGGAGTAAGACAAAGGGGAGGGGAGGAAGAAAAGAAGTCCAGAAGAATAGGTTGTCAGGAGCAAAAAACCCTGTAAAGGCACTGAGGTCTTCCTCACTTTTCTTAAACATAACAACCTTCGTGACCATTCTCATTTTGGAAACACTGCTCAGTATGCACTATCTCCTTACAATGCTCTTATCTTCATATGTAGTAAATTCCTGCATCATCTTCAAGGTTCAGCTTTAGAAATTATTCCTCAACTTCTCAATCCCACATTGTCTTCACTCCCCTGAAGAATATATTACCTGGTATCTATTAGTTAACCATGCTAGTTGCTGGGCACAGAAGGATAAATGAAATCAAATCCCTCTTCTCAAGAAACTCACTGTGAGATATTTTGGGAAGAAAGGAAGTGATTCCATACTCGGGTCCATAAATGTACACTTTCCTATACAATTTAGTTGCAGCAAGTGCATGCTCATTGTATGCATTCCATAAATTGGAAAGCAGAATCAGAAAAAAGTTAGATTTGCTGTAAAATAGTTAACAAATAGTCTCGCTCTTTCAGTTTTCATTTAAAGATGGAAAGTAAAACTTTGCCAATAGACTAAATATTTAGGCTGTGCTTTATTGCTTTTTCTAATGTTCCTATGCTATGCAAAGATTATAAGAAGATTAATATTGAAAGATTAGATAATCAAATTATAATGAGTTTAGTTCCTATGGCTCACATTTCTCCTTTTTATACTGCTGTTGAAACAACTGAAGAAAGCAGTATAAAAATGTATTATCTAGTCATATTTTTAAATGATGCTCTTGACTGTGGACAATCCAGGAATACTCTTTCATTCACTTAGGGGCGATTTTGATTTTAGCCTTTGCCAAGTTAAAAAAAAAATACATCTTCAATTTTACCACACTAGCACCTAACGCCAAGCCTTGCATATAATGAGCAAGAATGGATAATGCATGGGCTTTCCACCACTTTCTAGTTGTGTTATCAAGCCTTATTTTCTCCTCTCTTCTCATAGTGCTACTACGAGAGGTAAACAAGATAATGTGTGCAAAGTGTTTTGCCCACAGTGGTAGCAAACAAATGGGGAATTTAGTTATGATTGGTTAAATAAATAAATTGAATGTTTTGCTCTTGTCCTTCCTACCCTATCCAAATCCCTGACCAATCTTTCCAGACAATCTAAAAAACTATCTCCTTTATCACTCTTTAAAAAATCATACAGGACTGTCTTAAACATCTTAGCACTTAATTATATGCTGTTTCTGGGTCTGAATGTTATTCTCAACTGTAGCCATAAGTTCTTAAAAAATAAGATGGGTCTTCTACAGCAGTGATGTCAAAATTTTTAACACTAGCTGTGTCAGACATTAACTCTTTAGTGAATCTTCAGTTAATCAATGAGGTCATTAGCTGCTCTGTCCTGGAGATGCATGAAAGCCCCACATAAGGGCCTGGAATGGAGAATGGTCTAAAGCAGTTGGGAGGGAGGCACTCACGGGGCCCAGATGAGAAGCTATTTACCAAAAAGAATGTAAATATTCAGTGGTTTAAGAACCAGGAATACTGAAGGCAGCCTGAATATCAGTACTGGTCTCTTCGATACCTCTTTGGCACCCCTTATTTGTCAGAAACTCAAAACACTTACTGGTGAGGTAAGAAATTCAGCCAAAATATATTTTCTCTTGCCAGTTCTCTACTTGTATAATTAAAACTCAAAATAAAACAAAAAAGAGTCTATCTGGTTCATGCAAACGGGAAGTAAAGTTGTGTCATGGGATAATGACACTTTTTAATACTTGGGCGCCATACATGCTTTTCAATCAACATTATCTACCATCCTTCCACTACCTTTTGTAGTCTTTCTCTGTACTGAAAAGCTGTCTCATTTGAAGAGGAAGAAACCAGTGTCCTGGGGAAGCATTTCCTACATGGTTACTGCAGCCTTCTCTGACTGAAGAATGTTTTCTGAGTATGTCTTAGGTTCCTCACTGACACAGCTGGGTTGGGACCTCTTTCCCAAGACTGGCTGAAATTTTTCTGAACAGATTCACTACACCAGAAGCAAATGGCCCAAGGAAATATACTTGGATTCTGTGTATTGCCATTATTGAGTGTTGTTTGGAAAGAAGCTAGACCAATGAATAGTTAGGTGCAAGCTCATTAGGTAGGCAGGTTGACAGTATTGAGATAAGCTTCATGGGTAAAAAAAAATTATGATTACATGTGGATGCCATGAACAGTATGAGTGCGCTTCCTATAGAAAGTAATTAAGTCTTGTCACTTCCTCTTCTATGCTGTGAAGGTGGAAACAACTGAAGCACAGCTAATGGAATTTGGATCCAGCAGGTTTAGTGGAAACTGTTACCAAGTCCATCCACCAAAATCTTATTTAGAAAACTTCTTATTCCCTCAGTGGAAAGAAATGGGTGAAAAGTGGAAAGTGGTGAGTATTGCCCGAGGCTAAAGAACTGAAGGATTAATAAATTATACAAACTGTGAATCACAAAGTCACCAAAGTCTAATTTTGCTATAGAGCAATGATATTTGGCTAATGAATATTTTATTCTAGTCTATCTCTTTCTCACTGTGATATATATACATACAACTGGCAAACACATCTAGTCAAAAGTATCCCCATTTTATAGCTTCACAAATATCATGATAGCAATATGCAAATAAATTTGAGGCATTGGGTGAGTCATTATCCTTCCTGAACAAGTTTCAGAAGCAAAGAGGGAGAAAAAAGATGACAATGGTATGGTCTAGCGCTAAAGTATTATAATTTTGAGCCAGAGGACATAAACTTTAAGGTTCATACCAAGTTGACCAAATCTGTAGTCACACTGTAAAAAATAAGAACATTTGACAGTGGTTTAGCTTAAAACCCAACTGCTATCAGCAACAACAGGTTTTGGTGAAACTGAGACGTTAGGTTTTCTGTTAATTATACCACTGGACAGATGGCTTCTGGCTGGTAATTTCTGCAGTAGTGCCAATATAAAGATCAGCAGAGTGTTGAACAATTACCTGGTTAGTTTTTGTTACTGTAGAGAGCTTTTATTCTCTACCTTGAAGCCTTTCCCTCTTTCTTATCTCTTGGCAAACCCCTACTCAACATGGAAGTCAGTTTAAGGACATGTACCATCATCTGCTTGGCCTTCTTTCCATTAATTCTAGTGAACATTTGTACATTATGTATTGTACATATCACAAGTTGAAGATGGCTTTGGATGCTGGGCCAGTGTCCATCATCACCACCATCCCCTCCCAATAGTGACAGGTGCTAGAGTTTGTTTAGGAACTCATAAGGTTATGGGGAGGCTGTCTTTATCCTGTTTAAGCTCTAGAATGGGGCTGGTGATTTGGTTTTATGTTTATGGGTAAGCCAGTCCATTCAAAGTGAATTATACTGATGATTCTCAGGATCTCTTTCTGGCTGTATACGACTAAGAAAACAAGTCACTCAGGAGCCACTGACAACTGTCCTGGGACCACGAGGGCAGTTAGTCTTAGGGTGCAGCTAATACCAAAAGAGGAAGCAGGATAAAACCAAAGGAAATGGACTTCTTGACAACCTGGTGAGCCATAGGATCAGACTTCTTGCGTTTGGCTTTACTGCTGTACTTTTAGGTTATAATCACCAATACATTCCCTTTATGAAGCAAGTCAGATTGAGTCATGGTTTCTGTTACTTGTACTATAAAGCAACCTTACCTGCTCCTGTTATGGCACAGTAAGAATCACACTGTGATAGAACAGTGGGCTCATGTGTTCATTTCTCTTGGATCATAAACTCCTTGAGTTCAAAGATTATTTTTCATTTTTGTAATCTTAGTACCTAGCAGGACATCTGGCACTGGTCTATGCTTAATAAATGATTAATAATAGACAAAAAAAAACCCCAAACTAAACAAGTAAATAAAATAAGGTAATCTGGATTATTTGGGAAACATCTCTTTCCCAAGTATTTTGAATATTTTTTAAATATTTGACTTGACTTCCCCATATGGTCAGATATCTTCCACAATCTATCCATAACCATTTCTTACTTTAATTCAATTCCCTAAAACTTTTTTTTCTCCTTTTTCTTCCTAATTGTATAAACAATGTATGCTCATTACAAAGTTTCAAAAGATACATAAAGTACACAAAAGAAAGCAAAAATCAATGGTGTCTATGCCACCCACAGCATATACTGCTAGGAGTTTTCAATGTGGAGGTTAAATGATAATTCTGTTTTGTCCTGTTTTTGTTTATGTTTTATCTCCTGGACCATTCCCAGTACCACCTCTGCTAAGAAAAATAAATGTGGCACACACCTTAGTCATCAGAGAGTCATCAGTTTAACTACTGTATTTTCAGACCGAGTGAACATTTAGTGTAGTCACACTATGTGCTAAGTATTTACTGTGCCAGATGCCTCCACATGGATGAGGGAATAGCTATTTACTGGGATATGAGTTATCTCATTTACATTCTCCCAACAGCCTTGACACAGGAATGACTATACTTGCTTCATAGCTAAGGAAAACAAGGTGGTAAGATTTAGCACTAGGGAATACTTCCCAAGATGTACTTTTCCTTTGCATCTAGAAAACTACTTCATGAAGAGTAATGAAGACAAACCCAAAATCACTCTGTTAATTGCATAAGAGCTTTCACGGCATTAAAAATAATTTTTAAAAAACATTAAATCCTCAAGATTCTTAATAATTACAGAGATTTTGCTGCCTGGAACTCATGGTGGTTAGCTCTTCTTAAGTAGGTCTTTGTATCTGATACAACAGAAGATGAAAAGGAGCCAGTGGGAGCATTAAGCCTGGACAGAAGAAGGGGTGTGATAATAATGGGAGGCCACACAAAGCCATTCGTTGCCCTAGCTGCTTTTTGAAACAGCCTGTAAGGCAGGGTTCCTCGTGGAACCCTTAGGCAGCCTTCCATTAGTTCATAGCACTAAGGGTTACAACCACAATTTAAAACTGAGCTAAGAGAAGGATACCTGAAATTAACAACAGTCTCCCTGAGCAACTATACTTTCAAATGGCATAAAAGATACATGATAGAGAGTTTTAATCCAGCTGACCCTAAAGGTCATCTTCCTAAATCAGTCTATGCCTCTGAACTGGAGGCATAGCCTTGATGGATCATGTTGCTGTCAATTCCAAAATGGAACTTAAAAAGCTTTTAGTCTGAGATCTTCATAGCTTTGATCACTTTCTTGCTCAAGTGACTTCTTTTGGCTTAATGGGAAAAAAGGTCAAAAGCAAAAACAAACCAAATTCCCAGAAAACCAACCCACTGGAATTTCAGCGTCACTATTCTGAAATAGAAATAAACATTCTTCAGCACAGATAGGATTGCCCTAACAGTTTGGGGGGCCAGAACAAGGACACAAGTGGAGGCCCTCAGACCTAGGCCAGCCCCTCTTCTTTGCCATTGTTTCTTCCTGCACCACCAAAGGGCTTTCATGTAGATGTGTGACCATCCCAACTCGTGAGTCCAATCTCTGATAAACAAATTATCGCCCCAGCCTCATCCCCTACTCCCAGGCAAACAGTAGCTTCTTGGTTTTTCTTCATACCCAGGAGTGGGCACACAGTACAACTCCTGCAAGTTGGCTCAGGATTGTTTGGGGAGGAAATTCTGGGACCCTATTTATTCCAAATGTCATCTAGGGAGCAAGATCCAAATGGGCCCACCTCTTGGCAAAACAGACTCCTCTAAAACTAGAGGCACAGAGGAAAGTTTCCCAGGTCAAAGGGCTATGGTGATTCAGGGTAACTTTTAAACCTTACCTTGAATTTAGTAGATTTATGACCTTTTAAATTTTTACATCTTTTTATACTAAGTTTTATATTTTGGTAAGAATTATAAAGAGAGCTTAGGAAAATGTGATCTTGATTAGCATAGACCAAAAACGAGAGCAAAGGAAAAGGAAATCTTCAACATTATTTTTTTTTAAAACCCCTTAAACTGATAGGGGTTAAATATGTGGGGAGAAGAATCAAAACAGATCCAGGGCCAAGATTCCAAAGTGGAACCATGTAGAGCAGGGAAAATCCTATCGGATAATTCCACCATGGTGGGCGCAGGTTAGATTCTAGAGTCAAACAGGTGTGAGTTCAAATTCTGCCATATGCCAATTTAAATTAGAAGTATTTAAATGAGGTTTTCTCTCATCTCATTTTCTCATTTGACAATGGGAAGCCAAAAACCTACCTGGTGGGGCTGTGGTAGGATTAAATTGCAAAGTAAATGTAAGACATTCAGTACTCTGCATGGGACTTAATAAACAATATTTACTATAATAATCAGGTACTTTAATGCAGTGTCAGGGCTGGAATTATGACCTAACCCTTGTTTAGCAAAAAACTTAGAAGGCTGTCATAATTATTTGGCATCAGTTTGTTTCCATGCTCCTCATTTGAAATCAAGTTTGTTCTTTGAACAAGGTAAGGACTTTGGATGTCATTCTAAGAATTAGTTAAAAGTAAACTGAAAGGCAATAATAACTCCATCTTTACTAGGTTTCCAAAATAAAAACAGAAATAAATTATCTAGCTGTAAGAACTATATCTTACTAACAAGAAAAAAATTATAATCTTCCCATTTACTATGCATAGTTCTTTTAAAACCAACATCAGACTTCGTTAACCTCTTTTACAAAATTCAACTTGTAACAATAATCACTACCTTTTATTGAGTCCCCTTTGTGCCAAACAGCGTACCATTTGCTTTACAAACAACATCTCTCTGGTGTAATCGTGGTAACTTTCCCCTCCCCCATTTGACAGATAAGGAGAGTGAGATGCTCACCATGGCCACACAAACCCCTGCCCGTTTCACTCCCACAAGGCTGGAGCCAGGCTCTGAAAAGCTCCTTTAAACCTCTTCCCCTTCACCCTTCCCAACCTCTCTCAAAGAAAATGATATATGTCACGTAAGCAAAATGTTAATGCCTCTTTGGCTTTTAATCCTTTGTTGAGAGTCATGTTTTTGTGTGTATGCGCTCTCTCAGAAGGTTCTTGCCACAGTTCATGTTTGTCTTCCTGCAAATTTAATTGAAAATAACTCATGCTAAATTTTCTTTTGCTGCTATAAATAGATCATATTCTTGGTGGGTGGAGAAGATGAAAAAGCCACCACCAAATAAGAAGAAACTCAGTTTATTGAGATCAGTACATTGGTTTATTTTTTGATAAAACCATTCCAAATCAAAACCCAGATACTGCCACAAAATAAACCACGGGCCCTGGCATATGATTTACAAAAATGTGGTACAATAAAATCCAATGTACAATACATCGCAAAAGTACTTTATAACTATATTGTTCTTGGCATTAAAATATATTAACATTTTTAGGAACCTTCAGCTGTGTGTCCCAAGCTTTACAGAGCCTCATGGGCTGGTCGGACCATAAGATGCAGATGTTTGTTTATACCTGCAATGATTTGCTGAATTTGCTGTCTTAATCATTACTGCTGGAGCCAAAGGGCTTTGAGCTGAACATAAGACGAAAAGACGTTTTACAGACCCCATGTGGGGCAGCCGTTTGTAGATTAGAAACCAAGTCTCAGGTTACACACCCCTAAGTGCCAACCACAATACATCACTCCTCTGCTCTTTTAAACAGAACTTCTTCAGAGAAATGGAAAATATGGAAAAGCTATTTATGGACAAAAGAAATATGCCTGAAAAATGTGTTCCTGGAAAAAGATATATTCCATATTCCTAATCTGCCAAGTTTTGGTGAAATCAGAAACTATACTAGGAAAGGAGAAGTAACTTTATTGGAAGCATAGTGGTACTGATGACCAAAATTTTTATCAGAAAGAAGCAAAGAGCAAGCTAAGTCCCTGGTAAAAAATAAATGCATCCATTCTTCTCAAAGAGATGCTAAAACAAGTTGCTTCCTTGAGGATAAAGATGTTCTTGTCAGATCTACAGATTCTACATCTAAAGAGAAAGTGCAATTATGCATAATAAGGTAAACACTTCGAACAGACAAACAGTTATGTGCTCAGAAGACAGTAGCTCCTTGCTGGTGAGATACAGCAAATGTCAACAAGCCAGACACACTCAAACATTCAGAAAAATGTCTTGCTATTCCTCTCCATATATAATATGCCATATGACACCACAGTTAAATCTGCTACTGCCAAAAAAAAAAAAAAAAAAAAAGTACGTCAAGCTGTTGGTTTCCATGAAATTTGGACAGAGGCAAAAGAACACAGCAGAAAGGAGTCCGGGAAGGTACAGCTTCTGTTTCTTTCCTTCAGAGGAGGAAATGACTTCCTATGGCTAGCTGACCAGGAGTTAGTGCTCACCCTGCCTCTTGCCAGGACCCAGAACGAGGACCTGGAGCATACCCAGATGAGGATCAGAACGCAGCTTCAGGTATTCTTAATGGGGATAGGAAACTAGAGACAACAGTTACAAGTTACACAAATTCAACAGTCATGCCGTGTGCATTTGTTTGTCCTACGGGTGCGTTGTACAGCTCTTTCCATACGAACCAGTCTTTTCTTTCACTCCCTTTCCACATCATCAACAGGCATGCCAAATGCAAATCTCTTCGGATTCTGATCCCATCCCGGCAAAATGCAGGGACTACCACCATACGGAGTTTCACAATAATCTCCGCAATGACAATTATTCACAGCCCCTCAGGTCTGTTTGCACAAAAGATTGCAATTTGAATCCTGTCTTGTACAGGTTCAGCTCTGTTGGAGCTGGTTACCGGGCAAACAGTCTGTTTTAAGATTTACCGATTGCTGGGGAGAGTAAGCTGGGGGGTGGGGATGGACAAACCACCCTGTACATACCTCCTGTTGGCAGCTAAGAAAAACAATTTCATGACAAAGAGACTTGTTCTTTTCAAAGCTCCTCTAACAAATGAAACTGACAGAATGAAACCTGAGAAACTTTAGCAACCAAAGAAAGCAGCCTTCCAAGGATCAAGGTGAATAATTGATTTGTCGGGTTTTGTTTCATCTTTTAAGCTATTTTGCTCATTAAAGGGGAACTGTGGAATTTGTCAGAAGCCCAAACACTGACACACACTTATGACAGCAAGTGCATACATATTCCAAACTACAGATTCATTTGCCAAGCTTATTCAACAACAACGATTAGCTGCAAAGCCAGGGAACTTACCGAGCACAAAATTATTGGAACAAAGCAGGGAGGAGGCAGGAGGCACCACAGGCAGCTTCTCCGTCTCCTTGGTGCCAGGTTCTCCTGTCTGCCGTCCGGTTCACACTTGCCTTTATAACTAAGACTCCGACAGAACTCACTAGCGAAACCTGATGAATTATAAAACAGCCCCTCCTAGACTCTTATATTTTACATCACAGGGGGTGACCATGCAGCATCCTCGTTCCCTGGGTACATATATTTCCTTGTAACTCATCCTGATAAATATATCAGCTTTGGGAGCAGTGACAGTAATTGGTGCTTGGGATGTACCAGCATTAACCAATAAGATGCTTTCCCACCATCAGTATTGCACCCCCATCCTCCACTTGCGTTCCCCCACACCTTGTTAAGGTGGATCCACCCAACCCAGTAGGGGGTAGGCAAAGATGGCAAGATGCAAAAAGCCCCTGTATCTCAAACATAGGCATAGGGAGCCATAGTATTCAGGGTTAATTCTCATCATAGTTCCGTAAAGATCAGCCCTCACGTTTGCATAGCATGTCACAGTGTACCAGACACTTCCACTCTCTCTGAGCCTCCTCTCAGCAACGAGGAGAGGTATACAGTATAAGGGAGCTGCCAGGGCTCAGGCAAATTAAGTGACTTTGTTCAATTGCTCACCAAAATTGAGGGGTTCAAGGAACTCTGGCAGTTAGCGAGAACACCTTTTTGCTGTGCACATGAGGAGCCCATAGCAAGAGAGATAAAGTGACTTGTCCAGAGCCCACAGTTTCCACGTGTGATTTGAGCCTGAACCCAAACCCAGGTCTTCTGATGTCAAGAACAGTGTTGTTCTATCCTACTATGCTACCTCTACAGCATGGAAGCCCTAAAAATGAGAAGGCATGCAGAAATCAGTAACAGTATCATTGATCGGCCCCAAATCATTAATAGGCAGCCTACATGGAGGAGTAGAGCAGCGCCTGAACTGTTCGTTTCCTCTCTGACAAGGTCAGCATTACGTCTTTGTGTTCGTTGAATATCAATGCTAGAAAAAATTGATAATAATAATAGCTACTATTGAGCACATCTAATATGTCAGGCAGTGTTCTAGGTGCTTAGCCTAACTTAATTTTCAAAACATCCCTATGAGGTAGGTATTATGAACAACACATGGCACATGAGAAAACTGAGATTCAGAGAGGTTAACAAATCTAAGCAGGATCACAGCTGCTAAGTGGCAGGGCTGGAATCAGCTCCAGGCAACCTGGTGTCAGAGCCCACACTCTTGAACAGATCTCCCTTTCCCAGCAGTGACAGATGAGCACTGGGAGCAGATTTATTGACTACGGCCTTTAGTAGAAATCAGAAAAAGATTATAGGATTTGGAACCAAATAGACTTGTGCTTAAACCCTGCTTTTGCCACTTACTTCCTGTAAAATGGGTTGCTTTATCTATAAAATGGGTTTGCTAATTCTTACCTTGTGAGATTAAGTAAACTATATCAAGAAAATACAGTGCCTGACTTACAGTGCATACCCCTAAACTGCTAACTATTTTTCTTATCCTACTTCTTTTTGGAAAATGGATTTCTGTCTCCTTTTCCCTTTAAATTGTCTTTGAAATGTCTGCTGGTGCTGGCCAAGGAGTCTTCCGATCTGCCTGCTGTGAAGAAGGGGTAACAAACCCCAGAGACTGCAGACTGTCACCAGGGATACAGGGACTCTCTGCCAGAGAATGGCAGGCCTGGGGCTCTGCTCTGGGTTGCCTGTTCAGCTCTGTAGCTCCTTTCCACTTCACTTCCACTGTTAGTCAACTGAAGTCACCAGCTCAGGGAAGCATATTTATAGCAGTTAGCTGTTCACAGTGAGACCAACTTAGGCTTACTTCACCTGTTACAAACAAGCACCCATCACAAAATTCATAACGACAATGAGTTTTTGCACATAGTTACACATCTACTGCCATTAAGTCAAAGTGTCCCAAGCAAGGAAACAGGTATCTCTTTCTCGAAGGTCCCACTGCAAACTCTTGTCCTAAGTCAGTTTACTCTAGCATTTGGCCATCCATATAAGAAACTGCTATCTTTGATGTGTGCAATCAATATTCCTTGAGAGACATCAGTGGTAGCCTTCTATGGGACAAGGTGCTGCTATAATGTTCCAGGCTATGCAGGTTTAAACATGAGGGATTTTCTTAGCTATGTGTTTCTAGAGAATGGCTCAGTGGCCAAGTTAATTTGTTCACATATTAACTATCCCCTGCTTGTTTGTTTTTCCCTCTATGCATCTTACAAGGGGGTCTGGGATATGCATGGATGAGGCACCCCCTCTTTCATGACTGTACTTAATACTAGGCACTGTAGGAATGGGAGTATGCAACATAATGGGGGGGGGGAGTGGTAGGGGAGAGGTACTTGAGTTTCTAAATGGTTCGAAAGGCCAGGTGTAAACACCATGTGTAGCAAAGAGTAAATAAGTGATAACTATGCTTACAAGATAAATGTTTACTTCCTATATATTGATGTGTGGGTTATTTACCACATGGCCTCACAAGGCTTGGTCTATTCTAAGTATTTCCATGGAAATCATGGAATCAGTTCCCTGATCTACGATGACCCCCCAAAATTCCCTCCAGAGCCATGTCCTCCCTGTCCATTTCCCCACATTGCCTGACTATTCCACCATGACACAGCCCATGAAAAATTTATATAGACAAGTGTTTATAGTTTTTATATTATAACACACTGCTCTGTTTCCATGTCAAGGATAATCATAACATGTATTCTGTCATAATTATCCCCTCATGCTACCAATTGCTCCCAGACACAACAAACTGTGTGGAGCCTTGAAGCTATATCAGTACTTTGCTGATATTAGTGGAAGTTGTAACATTTACTGAGCACTTAGTATGGGCTGGAAATGTGTTAAACTTTACTTGCAATTGACATTTAACCCTCACAGCATTTTCAAATGGGTTATACTATAATCTCTGCTTTGTAGATGAAGACTCTGTGGCTGGAGAGGTTAGGTGACTTAATAAATGGCACAGTCGGAATAATGACCAAAGTCTAAGACTTCAGAACCTACTCTCTTAACTATTACATCCACTGTGTCTAAAAAGCTGAGGTAGCAGGTAACATAATATATAAGTGCCTATTCTCACTGTTTTTGCTTCCTCATATCCTATTCTCTCCTTAACTGATTTAATTTACCTTCAAAATCCCACCAGAAGTGCTTTTATTAAGTAAGTAATGACAGGATCACTAATAAGACCAATCGCCAGTGTACAATCCCATGTACTCCATTTCTTCCCAGCCCATTGGCAGAATTAGTTACAACTTCCCTGAATCAACCTCCTTTCTTACTTGGTTCCTGAGACCCCCTTGGTTTCCCTTTTACCTCACCAACCTATCCTTCTAAGTCTTTCCTGCTTCTCCATTTCCAGATATTTCAAATTCCTTCTCCATTTCCAGATATTTCAAATTTATAGTTCCCCAGGGCTCATCATTCAACCTCTCTATTTGCACTCACTTGCTAGGCCATAGCATCCAGTCAAGGCTTAGATGCCACCTATAGTTTAAAGACTACCTACACTAGTCCCAACCTGTGCCCTGCACTCCAGACTTTTACACCCAGTTGCATACCACATCTAGGAATCTCCACTCGACTGTCTGATAGGCTTTTCATATTTAAAATGTTGCAAACCAGACTGTGTTTTCTTCTCCCAAATCTGTTGTACTCCCAATATGTTTCAAGAAATGACATAATCATTCACCTCATTGCTCTGGCCAAAAAGCTGGGAGTCATTCTTGACTCTTCTTTTTATCTTATATCCCACATCTTACTCATCAGCAAATGCTGCTAATTCTGTCTTCCAAATATATTCCAAATCTTTCCTCCATCTCCGCCCCATCCCCAGTCTATACCACCATCATCTCTCACATGGGTCTCTATAATCGCCTCCTAACTGTTTTATTTTGACTCTTGCCTTGCTACAAATTACTGTCCACACAGCAACTGGAGTGATTCTTTTAAAACAAAAATCAGACCCTAGCAAAAATCACCTCCCTTCACTGGTTCCCCTTTCACTTAGGATTTACTCCTGTTCTGTAGTCAGGAAGGATTCTGCTCACATGTCTCCTCATAGAACTCTTTGACATCCTGCATAGAATGGCATATTCCCTTCCCCTGTTATTTTATACTCACTTGTTGAACTTTATTTTTATTTACAGTACTTACCTCTACTTCAATGTGTGTTATATATTTACTTGATACTCATTTGTTGAACTTTATTTTTATTTACAGTACTTACCTCTACTTCAATGTGTGTTATATATTTACTTGCTTATTTCATTAACGTTTCCTTCCTCCCACTAGAGTATAAGCTCATGAGGTCAAGGGCCTTGTCTATTTTGTCTAAGGCTGAATCTAGCACTAGCACAGGGCTTGCCACATAATAGGTATTTAATATATGTATTAAAGGATGTGTTCAAAGTCCTATCTTTACTGCTTCTTAGTTATATATCCTTGCATAAATTGCTTACTGTCCCTAAATCATAAAGTCCTCAATTATAAACTTTCTTAACAACAAGAACACCACCCTTACATTGTTCTGGTAATTTATAAAGTATTCAACCTGTCCTGTGACTGACTTTGATACAATTCCATGAGATTGATCAGTGCTATGAGTTCACTTGTATTCCCCCAAAACTCATATGTTGGAGTTCTAACCCCCTGATACCTCATAGTGTGAGGTTATTTGGAAGAAGGATTGTCTCAGTTGTAATCAGTTAAGAAGTCGTCCTACTGGGATAGAGTGGGCCTCTAATTCAATAAGGCAAGTATCCTTATAATAGGGGGAAATTTGGACACAGGTGTGTGCATAGGAAGAACACTACGTGAAGATTGGAGTCATGCTGCTAAAAGCCAAGGGATTCCCAGAAGCTGGAAGAAAAGCCTGAAACAGATCGTTGTCTAGCACCTTCAGTGGGAGGACGGCCGTGTTGATACCTGATTTCAGATTTCTGGGATCCAGAACTGTGAGATGATACATTTGTGTAAACCACCCAGATTGTGGCTAGTAGCCCCAAGAAATTAATACAGTCAGTTAGATATCCTCATCTGACATGTGAGGAAATGCAGCTTAGTAAAGTTGAGAAAGCTGCTCCTGGTATCACAGCTAGGAATTCGTAGGGCCTGAACTTAAACCGGATCTGTGTGACTTCAAACCTATGCAGAGCAGAGGTAAAGGTCCCTAGACCCTGACCCTCCCCTCCAGAGCAGGGTGAGCAGAGTCAGTAGGGTGTATGACCTTCCTTTATGATAAGATTATGTCTTTCCTACTGTTTGTTTTCTTCCTATTGTTTTTGCTATTAAATTGTCTTTTTATTTCTGAAATGACAGTGAGAATAGATCTTAGTTTTTTTGGTCTTTTTTTTTTTTCTGTGTTTTTAATTTTATTGGCAAGATAAAAAGCTGGTAATTCTGTTGGCCTATAAAAGTTTGTTCTGAAATGTTTCTGGTCTATGAATTATAAAAGTCGAGGAACAACTGTTCCAATGCTGTCCCCTTATAACAAGTAAGAAAGCCCTTCACATGTAGCAACATTTGGTGGTGGGTAGAAAGCTTTTCTTTCAATCAGTTGAAAGGGCCCCAACCTGCTCTGATAAAAAATCTGTGCTAATGGTCACACTCTCTCATTTTAATACCAATAAATTAATTTTGTATAATCCCATGCAACAAAGTTATATAACTGAATTTAACAATATTCATTTGTAACTGAATTTAATGTAATTCAGACTTTTTCTTAGTCTTCTCTCCCTTCTTCCTGCTTTGTTAGTGAGTATTTTCTATTTGAGTAAAATTTTGATTTGATCCATTTTCTTTGGGTTCAGGACCTATGGGTCTGTGCAAACATCTGAGGATTAAATGAGATCACCTCTGTTGAGCATCTATAACATTGCCAAAGCTCTCAGTAAATGCTACGTCCCTTTAAAGAAAGAGGTAAAGCTTTATGTGTCCACGAGGGAAGTAGCTTTATGACTGAAGGAGATTTAAAGCAACTGGATGACTCTGCAGGATCAGCCAACCTGAAGAGTGTTAATGAACTTTATCCTTTTGTTGAGCATGCAATGATCCAACAGACAGTTTATAAAAATTATGGTAGTCTATTTTTATTAATTCATGCTCATGAATATGTGTGGATTTATATAGGTGCACACCTGTGAACATATATATACGTGTGTGTATATATATATATTTTAATATAAATTTTAATATTTTAATATTAAAATTTTAATATATTTTAATATAAATGATTTTAATATAAATGATTGACTTAAGTCTGTACATCCTCTTTAGTTTCTAAGCAATACAGAAGGAAAAAGCCTTCATACATACATATGAAGGATTGCTTTCTTCATTTTTCCATTATATGGTTCCCTATAATCTCATTAATATCCACTAATTTGTCCTGTCTTGGGGAACTTCAGTAAAGACAAATTTCAACCCATCTCTTTGCAAAGTTATGTCAGACTCCAAATCAATGAAGAAGGAATTCCTTCATTTCATGAGTATTTATGGAGGGCCTAGTATGTGGCAGGTCTGGATTCCAGAAGAACAATATATTCAAGTTCAAATTTTCTGTTCCCTAGACTCTCATTCTAGGGAGTAATGAGCAGATAATGGTTAACTACACAATGCATAGATTATTTAATAAGGTCTTTCATTAAAGTGCTATAGGTGTGTACAGGAAAGGTATCAGACTTAGTTTTGGGATAAAGTCAAGAAGGCTTCCTGGAAGAGGTAATGTCTAAGCTGAATTTTTTTTAAGTTTATTTATTTTGAGAGAGAGAGAGAGAGAGAGAGAGAGAGAGAGAGGCGGGGGGGGGGGGACAGAAAGAGAATCCCAAGTACGTTCTGTGCTGTCAGCACAGAACCCCAACGTGGGGCTCAATCTTATGAACTGTGAGATCATGACCTGAACCAAAATCAAGAGTCAGATGCTTAACTGACTGAGCCACTCAGGTGCCCCTAAGCTGAATCTTGATGGATGACTAGGAGATGTCCAATTATGAAGGAGATATTCAATCAGAGTGAGAAGCGCGTGGTAACACAAAGGGCTGTGGTGGGGGTGGGGACAAGAAGTTGATCATGGATCTCTATGGGAGTGGAGTTTTATCCACTTACCACTCCATAACCTAAGAATGTGTAATGGGGAAAAAGCTAGCTTTAGAGTTTAGGAATACCAAAGAATGATCATTCTTTTTTCATGAACTTCTTCAATGCAGTGAAGCCTAAAATGGAAAATGTCATGCTTTATAGTTAAACAGACCTGATTCATTCAACCTGACCTTTGCAAGTTGCTTAACTTTTCCAAATTGATTCTTTGTTCATTTTCTATAAAATGGGGATGGTAGGACCTATTTAATATAGATGTTGTGTTATTTTGAAATTAAAAATGTAGGGGTGTCTGGGTGGCTCAGTTGGTTAAGCATGAGACTTCAGCTCAGGTCATGATCTCATAGTTTCTGAGTTCAAGCCTCACGTCGGGCTACGTGCTGACAGCTCAGAGCCTGGAGCCTGTTTCAGGTTCTGTGTCTCCCTCTCTCTCTGCCCCTCTCCTGCTTGCATTCTGTCTGTCTGTCTCTCTCTCTCTCTCAAAAATAAATAAACATTAAAAAAAGAAATTAAAGATGTAAACTATCTTGCTACCTACCTGCCACAAAATGGACACCAGAGTGAACCTTAATTTGTATCTTAAAAACAGTTGTGTCACTCATACCAATTCTTGTTTCCCATTGAATACTTCTGATTTCCTCCTAGAACAGATGTCTTAAACGTTTGATTGCTGAAATCATTTTAAATTTTTTGAGGACATACCCTCATGATATAAATATTTATATAAATTGTCGGATGTACAGCTATAGTGCTATGGCACAGTATGTACATTATAAAACCTACATGGGAACAAAACGTTAAGGGCTGAGATGAAAAATTAATATAGAGAGAAGGGCTATCATCTTGCATACTCTTGGGATGTATATACTCATTTTGAAGAATACTAAGAAAATACTAGAAAGAAAAGATCCAAACTCATTTTTCATGGAGCACCTAGCAGCACAGACCAAGTTCTAAAGACACATCTAGAAACTGAAGAGCCAACATTGGGGCATTAGGAAGAATAGAAAAAAGCGAAACACAAAACCCAAAAACTGTGTGGCTGACTAATGCCATTACTTGTCCAACCCAGTTTTTATATTTTTTAATTTTAATATACACTTTAATAAGAATAACAGTTTAATATAGTAGAAATGTGTATAAACAACCAAATGTGACTGCCTCCTTTTCCAAATGTCCATGGCAAGTAGAGAGTAGACAGATTTCTTAACAGGGTAATAGTAATAGTAACTCTTTGCTGAACACTTATAAGGAGCAGATACTATGCTAATCACTTTAGGTATATTTTCTTATTTCATCCTTATAATAATTGGAACACCACACTGCATCTCTCTAGAGGGTAATAAACATATTTTAGGGTATGTTGGGAGTTTGCAAACCATGGCCTGCAGACCAAATCTGGCCCACTGTCTGGTTTTGTATACTGTGTAAGCCAAGAATGGTTTTCACATTTTAATTGGCTGAAAAAAAAAATCAAGGGAAGAATATGGCTTTGAGTCACATGAAAATTATACAGTATTCAGATTTCAGTACCCATAAATAAGGTTTTATTGGAATACAGCCATACCCATTCGTTTATGTACTATCTACGGCTGCTTTTACATGACAATAGCAGAGTTGATTAGTTGCAGTAGAGACCATACGGCCCATGAAACCTAAAATATTTAGGATCTGGCCCTTTACATGTTTACAATATGCTGACCCCTAGTTCATGTGAATGGAGGCACCTGAATTACGCAGGTTGCAGCTTGCATGGTTGTCCAGGTAATAATCCTATATGGAAATGGAGGCTCAGAGAGAATAAGTCATTTGTCCATTCCGTGAGGAAATGGCAGGACCAGAGGCTTCTACGGCATATTTTAAAGGCTGAAATATGTCCGTATTCCTGCAGAGAGTTCAGGCCTTTTCTCTCTCATGATCTCTTCTGGCGATATGACCGAGCCAGTTACCACCAATACAACTTCCCCACTGTCTTCTCTGTGCTCTCATGCCTAGATTTTAATATTACGATGGCTAAGGACAGGATAGGGTGGGGAAGGGGTCAATGGAACAAAAGCATAATTCACTCTTTTCTAACTATCTCCTTGAGCCTTTCACATACACACTTGGTCCCTGAGTATGAGGCTTTGCCGTCTCTGGCTGAGCTGAAAGTGATGAAAAGGGCATGTGATGGAAAGCTGGAAACCTCATTACTGGCTCTTTGCCTACAGAAACTCAGCCAGCTTATCTTCTTTCCCAAGGAACTTCAAACTTGCACTGGCTCAGCTGGTTCTTTCCAGGTGCCTAGAACAAGCGGCTCTGCCCAGCTGAGATCAGAAGTTGACAGATGAGACTCTGCACATTGTTTTCTGTCCTGGAGAATATGTCCCATTTTCCTACCCCTCATTGTGCCAGATCCTCCTAGGGTCCCAGACACTCCTGGGTTGTAATCTGGATACTATAAAATACAAGGCACAATAACTTCTTCCTGGACAGTATCCTGGATGCCCAGATACATTAACATAATTTCTTTGGCTGCCCAATTATAGCCAGAATCTCACTTCTGAGCAGGAACTACTAACACTGGCAAGGCATCAACTGTGTAAAGTTGTGGGAACAGCTTTCACATGGGTTAATCTCACTGAGTCCTCCCAGCAAACAGAGATATATTATTCCCGTTTTAGAGATAATATCACTAGGATCCGAGAGGAATTAAGGAGCATAGATTTTTGTATACACTGGTAAAATGGTAGGTCTGGGCTTCAGTCTCGAGCTCTCTGGCTCCTAAATGCCTGTCACTTCAGTAAAGGAGCCATCCATGAAGAAGTCAGAGTTTTGCCATGATGGTCACTAAAAGCAAGCAAACAAACACCCCCTCCACTCTTCCCCTCCAAATCGTGGCATGATTTATACTTGGGATACAGCTCAGTATTACGGCTTTCAGTGAGGCACAGAGTTTAAACTTATTAGCAACCTGATCCCCTGTTAATCTGTAAAATGGGAATAACAATGTGCCTCTTGTTGGGTTGCTGTGAGGATTATATAAAGAATATAAGTATTCTGCTTATATGAAATGTTTAGAATACAGGCAAGTCTATCCAGACAGGAAGTAAATTGGTAGTTGCCTCAGGTTGGGGAAGGGATTGGGAGGAAATGGGGACTGACTGCTAATGGATATGGGTTTCTTTCTGGGGTGTTGAACATGATTGAAAGTTGATTATGGTGATGGTTGCACAACTCTGTGAATATACCAAAAAAAAAAAATAATAAAACCCAGTGAATTGTATACTTTAAATAGGCAAATAATATGGTATATGAATTTAAAAACTATGTAGATAAGGTGCTAACACAATGCCTGGCACAGAGCAAATGTTTTATAAATACTAGTTTTTGTCATTATTGTTTGGAGGCAGAGACTGGCTGGTTCACCAAAATCATTTCCTCTTCTCTTGGAGCACAAAATGAGACCCCACCTAGAAGTTAGGTGTGCCCTAGTGTCTGGGTTCTGGCCAAGGGAATGTGAGTTCTGACCAATGACATGGAATGGGCCTGGTCCAATTCCCCTTGAAAGACTTCATGTTCTCTCTCTCTCTTACCAGCTCGATGCAAATTAATCCTTGAACTTGGAAGTCACATTTGAAGATGGAGGAGCCACATACAGCATAAAAAAAGTATCTGAATCATTGCCCTGAGAAAAGTTAAAACAAGTTTTGGACTTGATGAAAAAGAAAACAAACTTCTGTTGTGTTTAAACCATTATTCATTTTGAGATTTTTATTGTTACAAGAGCTAGTATTATAACTAATATATTATAGTTATAGTTTTAACTCTTCCAAATTGACTAAAATAAATTGACTATGGATTGGCTGACCATGCTGGGTCAGGAAAGGTCCAGCCATTCCTTCAATACTGTCAAAAAGTCATTGGACAATCTGAGGAGCATATGCAACTTCTAAATAGCTTTCACAACAGGGGATCAGGATCTGAATCCTTGTTCTCCCCTCCAGTCCTCTCAGGAAGGGCCAAACTAACAGCAGGCAACATGCAATCAGACCATGAGCACTGGTAGGGTGTGGAGAAAACTCAGTCAGCCCTGTGACTGTTGCTCTGCACTTCTGTCCTGCTCTCCTTCATGGAGGACAATGTACCCTATTCTCTTATTTGATAAAAAGGGAAAACAGTACAAATCAAATATTGTGACTCAATCAGATTATGTACCACCCTTGCTCAGTGCTTTCTAAAACAGCAGACTTCATTTTGTTAATGTAGAAAGCAAAGAGAGCTATTAGCTCTCCTGGCGAATAACGCCAAATTATTTGATTGTTATTGTCTCTCATTCAGAAGATTGGTTGTCAGAAGGAAAAGGTCTGAGTCATGCTGTAGAAAAGGTGAACAGAGGATATGCAACCACCACCAAAAGGTGGCAGAGTGGAGAGGGAACAACTACTGTGGAGAGAGGGGATCTCAGGTTTATGAGCCCCTTCCGTCTGTCAAATGGAGCCAACAATGCCTTTCTACCCTTTCTCTCAGGAGGACACTGTGAAGACTTTACCAGTGTAAAGTGAAAGTACATTCAGATATGATAAAAATAGTTAATGATTCCTGAGTATTTCCAGTGAAGTTCTTACATATTGCTTGTTTAATCTTCTGAACAAGCTTATTACATTAGTGTTATTAAAAACTAGCCCCTCTTATGAGATAAGGAAACTGAGGCTCAAAGACATTAAACAAAGCAGCATCTCCATGATCATCTAGGTGGCAAGGAGCAGAGCTGGGACTCTGAGACCTGAGAGTCGCCAAAAGCTCACATCTCTAACCACCATAGCCTTCCCGACTCTGTGCCAATGAAATGCACTCATCACAGTGAATGGCACTTCTGCTGGAGAATCTAGAATGCCCAAAGCCAAGATGCCTACCCTTGGCTCATTCCACAGGCAGTGTCCTACAAGGTGGCTTGTACTCAGGCATATGAAGGGCCTGAGAAAATAATGAAACAGATAGGAAAAAGGGAAGAACAAAGACTACTGTCTTGGGCTCCAGAGACTAGGCTGCCTAAACACAATTCATAAAGTCATTCACGGACTCAGACCTCATAGATTTTGAATATGAGATCATTGAATCTGACGTGAACTTCTAGAGAGAAAGCATCCTTTCTTGCTGAAAACAGTTTCCCTTCTCCAGCACAGAATCATAAAGAAGAAAGAATCTGAATTTCTCCCTGCTTCCTGCTTGCCTGAAAGTTTCTTTTTTCCCTCAAACTCACAGTCCCATTGTTTCTCTTATTTCTTCTTAGTATGCTCTATTTAAACCAGATGGAGCAGTAGCATTTTGAAACTAGTCCCGAAGCCCAGGGGACTTGCATCACAAATAAATAAACAAATGAACAATTCAGCAATTGGTAAATCAGGCAGAATGAGTTTAACAACTGAGCTGGAAAAGTAGCTGAAAATCTATTCCCTGATGAAAGATCTGAATGTGACCCAGGTTCTCTTCACCTAACAGGTAACCACACTGACTTCTTTCAGCAAACCAGGGACTGAAAAGAGAAACAGTGGGGAGGCAGTTATGAACAGCTCCACAGAGATATTTGGTGGCACTCTGGACACCCTGTATTACCAGTAGGCTGATACATTATCCCATGGTTGCTATGAAATATTTGTTCACCACCTATAAAGGCAAGACATTTTCAAGTGCTGCTTTTCTTTAAATATATTCTCCTTCCTTTCAGTCTTACATAATTCAACTATCATCCCATGTGAGGCTTAATTTAAAGAAAACCATAAGTTGAGTTAATTCACTGTGAAGGGTTATGGAAGTTATATTTATTCCAGAGAGTCAGCAGCTGTGTAATGGAGTGTCTATTATATGCCTGACCTACTGCCAGGTTCTGGGAACACAAATATGAATAAGACTCAGCCCCTGTCCTTAAGGAGTTCATGGCCTCCTGAGAGAGAGATGTATTCAAAAACTAAGTGAAAGAAGTGTTATAGCCATTAGGGTAGAAGAGTTGTTTAGTGATCAGCTCTGAGGAGTGAGGGAGTATGTCTGGGGGAGGGGCAGAGGACAGGGATGGCAGTTCAGCAAAGGAGCCCTCTGTCTCTGCGTAGAAGATACTAGAAGCTGACGTCTACCAAGAAGACAGGTTGAGATGATGGTCTGGGCAGAGAAAGCAGGAAGAATGGGGGTGGCCATGCACAGTGTCCCTGTAAACACTTGAACGCAGCTGGGAAATAAGGTCCTGGGGAAAGAAACAAGAGGCAGGCCTGGGGGCCAGGAGATGATCCTTCACTGCCCTGTGGGTCATGTGAAAGAGTGTGGTCTCTATCCTAAATGTTGTGGGAACATCTAAAGGACTTTAAACAACAGAGTAAACAAGATCTGATTTGTACTTTAGAAGATCACCGTGGCAACCATGTGGAGGCTGGGCTGGAGGTGTTGAGGCTGGCAGCAGGGAACAGTCAGAAGGCGAGTGCAACAGTCCCAGGAGGGAAGGATGGGGCCTGATCTCGGGCAGCCGGGCAGCCGCAGTGGGGATGTAAACAAAGAGAAAGAGGGCAGATGCTAAGAAGGCAGAAATTTGGGCTGGAGATAATGAAATCTGGGTTCTAGTTCCAGCTTCGGTATAATCTCTCCACGTAACCCTACATGAGTCCTTCCCTTTTTGGCCCCTGTTTCCCAATTTGTCAGGTCAGACAATCTCCACATAACCCTACATGAGTCCTTCCCTTTTTGGCCCCTGTTTCCCAATTTGTCAGGTCAGAGGGAGACATGTTATGGTTGTATATGAGAAGGCATGTTATTCATGTATTTGGTCATTATTAGTCATTCATTGGGTAAGTTAATTAATTGGTCAGGGAAGGCACTCATTCCTTTATGCATACTTTTGGGAGTCTTGCTCTAAAAAAGCAACATGGTACTATGAAGAACTCAAAAGAAAGATGAAACTTGAAGTCCACAGCATTTGCTGATCATGCTTTAGGTGCAAAATATGTACCACACTGTCGATACAGGTAAGATGGAAGCAGAAATGGCCAAGGTGTGGTCTCTGCTCAATTAGAGGGAATGAAGCAGTCTGTGATTAATTCATTTTAACAAACACTGACTGAGTGTCTATGTGCTGAGTATTGCATCTTCCACAGTAAGGAAAAAGAGGAATACGAGAGGAATAAGTCCCTGTCATGAAGGAGCGCACAGTCACCAATAGATGAAGTAATACTGCTTTTAGAGAGCTGCAAAGCACTGTGAGAGCCAGAGATAGAGAATCTTACCAAATGTCCATCTTTGATCTTTGTCACAGCAAACAGGAGCATGAATGCTCTTTTCTGTGATCTAAGACTGCTAACAGTTCCCTTCATGAAAGCAGATGAAGCAAGGAGTCATTCACTTTTACTTTAAACAAAGACCTTTCTATGGTGAGGTCCTATTATCAGGTGTTCCATATAAGAATAAGGCATGCTCTTTGCCCTCAAAGAAATCACAGGTCAGTGTGCATAACATTTTGTATTGTGGGAGGAGAAATAAGAAAAAGTTCTACTCTTTCTACCAAATAATCCAAAGTACCTTCAACAGCACCTAGCATATAATAGGTGCTCAATAAAGTTCAAATGAGGTGAACACTTTCAAATTTGTTACTACAGATACTATTTGTTAAAGAAAGAAAATGAAGTTGACTCTAAAATAATAACACATACCTGACATTTAATTATCCAAAGAATTCACTCAGGAAAAATCACTTTTATGTAAGAAGTCATGAGTAATTAATCAAACAACAGGCAACTGCCTTGTTGTAATATTAATTCAAATACGGTTTCTAAGCAGCAGGTCTACATTCCCAAAGTCTTGAGAAGCAGATGGCATCTAATTTGCTTTAAGAGGTTTTGATTGACCACACTTGGTTCTTTAAGCCAGGGTGAGTTCAGTTTTGGAAGCGTTCGTTAAGAGAAATAGGTTCCATCCCCTTAAATAAAACAAGTGGGTACTTGGGAATGGTCTTGCTTAGACATAAAATGGAGTGTGTTAGGGGTATGGAAGGAGAATTCCACTAGTAGCCTACTGAGAAAGGGTGTTGACTTGACAAATGAGATCACATGCGTAATTAAGCTTTGACAAAAATTAAAGGGGCTAACAGTGCTAGTGAAATTAAAAACAAACAAACATGCATCACATTGTGACATTTTTTTTCCTCAACAGAGAAGCCCAGAGCATTGTGATCCAGCTGGTAAGAATTCTGACATGTAATTTAGAATCTTTAACCAGTAAGAAATGATTCTAAAGGACTTGGCAATAGGCCTGGCTCATAGACTCTGTACCCTGTTACAGATGTGAGGTGGCCACCATATTGCCTACAATTGGGGAGAAGAAGCTATGGTAAAACAGCTGTCTCATACAGGGACTTTGGTCATAAGCTGGCTTTTGGTCACAGGGTCTGACATCTGGCCTCTGCCACTTACTGAACTGTTAGGATCCTGGACAAGGTGCTTAACTGCACTTAAGCCTCAATCCCCATCTGTAAATGAAAACAGTAGTGCCTATCTCATAGGGTTGTTACAGGGAGAGTACATGAGATAATAGATGTAAACAGCTTGGTATAGTGCCTGGCATATAACAGGTCTGGTAACTATTAGTATTATAATTAGGATTGCTGAAAGGGAATTTTTCTTTCCACAACTGGCTAAAAAACCTTGTTTCAAATACTTCTGAGACAGAAATAAATATATGGATGATGGATTTGCAGAAATGGGAGTGGGTGTTCCATTGTAATATAATTGTAATGTGCTGAAAACCACAGCAGTCTTGTGCCAATCACAAACCCTTTCTCATAGTAAGATTATTTTGTGAGTGAACCTGGAGAGTATCTTATTAATTACGTGCTTTAATGTTCCATTTGGTAATATGAGTCTCTTCTAAATTCTATTTAATGATATAATACAGAGAACTGTACCCTGGAAGGACCTTGGTTTGAATCTCACCTCAGTCACTTAATGGCAATGTGAGCTCTGGCAAAATAAAAACCTTTCTGAGCCTCAGTTTCCACATCTATAAAATAGGGATAATCTATTATCTATAAAATAGGGATGATGATCATCATCATCATCACTTTTACTGAGTTTTTGCTTTGTTCCAAGTTCTACCAGCCTTTACTAAATTATCTCACCCTCACTACATACTACGTTGCCTTCTAGAAGTGTGGTTGTAAAGGCAGGGTCTGTAGCCAAGAGCTCAGAACCAGACAGCGGTTGTAAAGGCAGGGTCTGTAGCTAAGAGCTCAGAACCAGACAGCTGGGATCAATTGAGTTGATAGCAGAGGGCTGCTAAATGATGACCAAAAATATCAAAAAACTCTTGCTGCTTTCGAGACAGTCAGGTCTTTGACAGGTGGACAGCAGGCTGCAGATAGAGGTCTAGCAGGGAAGGGAAAGCTTTGTGAATATACATAAACATCAGAAACTTTGGGACCTGCAGTCAAACCTCAACCTCCAAGGCTTATCACAAATAACTACTTCAAAGATGTCTAGAGCAAACATCTAAAAGGTCACAAGGAGCACCTGGGTGACTCAGTTGGTTGAGTGTCTGACTTCGGCTCAGGTCATGCATGATTTCATGGTTCATGAGTTTGAGCCCTGCATCAGGCTCGCTGCTGTCAGTGCAGAGCCTGCTTCAGATCCTCTGCCTTCCTCTCTCTCTGCCCTCTACCACTTTCCCCCTCTCTCTCTCTCTCTTTCTCTCAAAAATAAATAAACATTTAAAGGGTCAAAATAAAGGCAGACATGAACAGAGAGATAGGACCCTAAGTATGTCAAATTGATAGAGCAAAGAAAACAAAGCACACCAAGCTGCTCGACTCCAGGAAGTGCCCACTAGGACTCAGAGAATATAGCCTTAGGGAGAAAGTATGGCAGAAGGCAGCACATGGGGCTGCTGATGAAGGAAGGGGCACTATGGCCTTTATTTATTTGTCAGTTATCTTTAGATTTCTGTGCCCACTGGGGTAAGAGGCTGGAGGTCCTTCTCTTGACTTTAAGAAAGCTATTTAATCTCTGTACCCTGGTTTCATCTTTAAAATTGGAACAATAAAATTATGGCACAATTTGCAGTGTGCTGTGTTTGTAACAAGGAATGGAGAAGCTGCCTATGTACTGGCATAGAAAGATCTCCAAGACACATCAATAAGTGAATAAAGGATAGTGCAGGACAGAGTGTATGGGATTCTCCCTCTGGGGTGGAAGAAAGGTGGTAAAAGAAAAAAAAAGTATGTATATGTATATGCATATGTATATGTGTATGTATATGTATATGTATATGTATATGTATATGTATATGTATATGTATATGTATATGTATATAGTTTGCTGTACTTGTGCAAAGAAATTCTAGAAAGATGCACAAAAGCCTAAAAGTGGTGGTTAGCTAAGTGAGGAGGATGGGGAGATGGCAGGAAAAAACTTTTCAATAAATACCTTAGAAAAATCAAATTTTAAATTATTTTAAATAATAACAGGAGGATAGCAATTAGAACGTACCTCATAGGGTTATTTTTTAAGAATAAATGGAATAACCTATTTTAAGAGCTTAGCATGAGGCCTAACCTGTAGCAAGCAATAAATACACATTAGTGGGGACTATTTTTTCTTCTTGAGAAAGAGAGTGGGAAGGAGCCCTTCCTTGGCTTCTACTTGCAGTTCAGGTGCCCAAAGAGCTGAACACAAGTTGTAGGAGGCTGGCTGCTGGACTTTCACTGAGGTTTTAGAAGCAGAAAGTCCATGATGTCTTGATTTCCTCCTCAATCACCAAGCTGTGTTCCCAGGGATCAAGAGCAAACTGTCCACCCAGAAATATCATTTGAGCCTTCACCCAGGAACCATAACACAGTGGGCTAATGGGTATGGAAAGGTAGAGAATTGCAACTCCTAACACAAACACAATCTGTCCGTGACTCCAAGAATTAGAAGTGATTTAAAAACAGGCATGCCTCAGAACAAAACATGAGAAAAGATGAACAGATGCCAATGAAATGCCACTTTCATTGTGTTGCTAAAAATGCTTTAATGTCCTTAAAGCATACACCTCAGTGGATTAGTTGGAAATGCCACAAAGGGATGAGAATAATAAAAATAAAAAACAGGCTTTGAAGAGAACCCTTTATGTAGTCACAAGATTAATAATCTATATTTTTTTTCCCCATCTGCACTGAAAAAGAAGATTTAATAATCAGATACAAAAGGTAGGAAATTATAGTGAATCAAAAATATTCAGATATTGTAACCCAAACAATTGTTCTAACATTGCCTGTGTTTTACTGGGGGTTATGCTAAGTGGCTGACAAAATAAAGACTCTAATTTTTAGTTCCTTTAGGATTAAAACACACAGCATTTGGAACACAGAAAAGTACCATTTTAGGCACTTGTTGGGGAAATAGCACACAAGTGATGCCTTGGTTTGGTTAGAGGCTTCCTTTAAGTAGGTTCTATAAAAGGAGCAAGCAGGCAGGGGTCCAGAAGATGGTGATGAGGCACCCCTTGTGTAACTGCCATATTGTTAGCTACAGTGGCTCAGAAAGTAGACAGATTTGATCACAAACTCTGTGTCTATCAATCATTAGTTGAGTAGCTTCAGGCAAGTTACTTAGCCTAGCTGAACTTTAATTTTCCCATCAGTAAAATAGAGATAATTATAAACCACCTTGTAGGGATGTTATGGGGATCCAAAGAGATAATATATTTAAGATGCATAGCATAGTGCCTGGGATACAGTGGATGTTCAGAAAATGTTAGCCTTTATCATTATCATCTATCTTCTCATTCATTCAGCTATTCACAAAACCATCATTGATTAGGGAGCATTTCAGGTCAAACTTTGGGTTGGGCAAAGGAAACCCAAGACACAGTCCTTGTACACAGGAAGTTCTCAGCCTAGCAGTGGAGATGGACAAAGGAAAGCAATATGGCATTGGGAATAGGATAGAAGGATAGAAGTCAGTGCCAGGCACACTGGGGCATAAAGAAGGATACTACAGGGATGAGGAAGGGGCTTCATGGTGGAGGTGATGCTGGGGTGTAGGGCTTAAAACAGGTATACATATAAGGCATTTGGGACAAAAGCAACAGGGGGCCACAGACACTGGAAAGGAGGGGTGAGAAGAATGGTGTGAAGAGGTCCAGGGAATGAATAAGCCAGACAAAGAGGTAAGGCCAGAGAGGGCCAGGAGGTTCATTGTCTTCACAGAGGGCTGAGTATACAAAAAAGTTTTTATAATTTGGTGTGTTTGACAACTCAACTTCTTTAATTAGAAGCTGAAAGATAGTCAGCAATGCCCTGCCAGGGGACTGCCCTCAGACTGCTCCATATTATTATAGTGGAAAGATAATTTTGTACAACATTTGCCAGCCTTAGAAGAAACCCGCTGAAAGGGTGTTTTGCCTGATCTTGCCAGGACCTTATCCTTCTTTGCAAATTCAATGTTGGCTTGGGGTAGGTATGCATCAGTAAATACCCCCCCCCGCCCCCATTTCTATTTTGCTGACAAATCTTCTCGTAAATACCTAGTTCCCTTCAGCACAAAAAGGATTAGCAGTGTCAGTATTGATTAAAATACGTATTTTTAAAAGGAGGAAGACGTGAGGGTCACCTGGGTGGCTCAGTCAGTTAAGCATCCAACTCTTGGATTTGGCTCAGGTTCGTGAGTTTGAGTCCTGCATCGGGTTCTGTGCTGATGGTGTAGAGCCTGCTTTGGATTCTTTCTCCCTCTCTCTCTGCCCCTCCCCCCTCAAAGTGAATAAATAAACTTAAAAATATATTAAAAAAAAAGAGGAAGATGTGAACTTGGGGGGGGGATCCAGACACATACAGGTTCAAATATCTTCTGCTACTTAACAGAGGTGGGGATTTTTTTTAACCCTTGTGAATCTCCATTTCTTTATCTATAAAGGAGAATTTGATCACATGGACTAGAATAATTAATGTCAATTATCTACTACCAAGCCACAAATAGTCGCCATCATTACTTCCTGTAAAAGTAACGTAGGGGATTCGGACAGCAGCCTTGGGAGACAGAATTCTGAGTCTGCAGGGCAGAAAGATTCCAGGAGGTAGAGGAAGCCAGGTCAACTTGTACTTCTAAATTGTGCCATGATCTGACTGGGCTGGACCCAATGAAAGCTCTTAATTCCTGTGTGTTGAACTGAGGTTGGAAACACTCTCATCTCTGTCTTTCTCTCCTCAGTATATTGAAAGCTTCCCTTAGCAAGGCTGACCTTCATGGACCAATAAAGGTTAACTAAAGCAGTTCCTTTCACAAGTTTTCAAGTTACTTCAGGTCTGTAGATCTGGTGCAGAAAGAAGAGTTAACAAATGAGGTTTGCTAAATACAAGCAATTTTTCTGTAGTCCATACAGATGTACTTAGGAAAGGATGTGACAGAAAGACAGCAAATGCACTCTGCTGGTAAGATATTGCAGTTCTTATCAAATGCCCTATAAATGATAATATAATGATACCTCAATCCAGCCCCCAGTGAGGAAAATAAATTACCCTCTATGGTACATCTGTGCTGCTCAGGCATTTCATAGACAGGACTGAACTCTCATACAGCCCTAGGAAAACCACATGTTCTTGCTTTTTAATCTGGTGTCTTTAACTGGTAAAAACTCATTACTCTTTTAAGCTACAAATGTGTTTATAATGAAGCTCACTTATGATGAAATATAAAGAGAATCTTACAGAAATCCCATAATCTGGATCCTGTAAACCCAATGATGAAAAAAATTAGCAACCAAGAAACAAAATGGTACTTTATTAACCCAGGTACGTAATATTTAATGCCAAGCATTAATGGAATAATATACATGAAAACCTCAGCCAAAACAAAAAAAATTAATTTCAAATAATCTGTTTTTTCCATGCCAACTATCTTGAAAAGGTTTGGTTTTTAAAAAGTTGCAAAAGCTATCGTTCAGCATAAATGGCCCATAACAAACTAACCCAAGGCTGATCATAACAATATTACTTACAGTAGTGAAAAAACAGATACAACTTAAAAGTTTAATAATGACAAACTGACTAAATCAGTAGTGCCACATCCCCATAATGGAATCCTAGATCTCTTTAAAATTCACTTTTACAGAAGAAAAGAAAAGAAAAGAAAAGAAAAGAAAAGAAAAGAAAAGGTAATGACATAAAGAAATGCCCACAAAACATTATTAAATGAAAAAGGTGACTAACTCCTAGACACAGTATGGTACCAATTTTATAGAATTTACAAACAAGTTGTAAAACTCTAACATAATGAAACTGGTAGGTATCATTTGTTGATTTCTTTATTTTTTTTCTAACTAGAAAGTAGTCTTTTAAAATATTTAATTTTGTGAGTAAAACTCTGGAGGTCAGTGGAGGTATGGAGAAGAATGCATTTGAAAGCATGAAAAATTTGGCGAATATTAAAAATAATGTTTATAACATATAACATTGCTAAATGCTGATCTGTACTGAAGTAAACCAGGATAGGAAGGTTTACATATAGTATAACCTGCCCTATATATTTCAGGCACACAAATCAGACTGGCCAAAATGTCAAGGAGTGTTGCCTCTGGCTAGTAGAAATTACAGATCGTTTCTTTTATCCTTTTTTTCTTTCCTATTTTTTTATAGGCCTCAGTATATCCCAAAGTTTTAACAATAAACATGGAATGCCATTATAATGAGGAAAAGTTATTATTTTTTAAAAAATATAACACAGCAGAAAAAAATAAACTTAAAGTCACTCAAATATTGTCATACAGACTAAACTTCTAATTGACTGACTCCAAATCTCCTTTATTTTCCATACTGCTAACATTTAAAAAATACTATGTAAATCTAAGAAAAAAATTTCTATTGCCAATTCAATAAGGTAGAAACATTCACAGTTCCTACTTACTTCCATTATTATTTTTTAAAGTGCATCGTTAAAAGACTTACAGATCCCCTGCCAATGACTTTTCTTTGTGAAAAAGAAACCTGCGTAGATTCAAAATTACATGAAGGCTTTTTTATGTGGAAAACTAGATCTAACGGTTGAAAGGCAAAGGAAGGTAGATCTGCAGTCATTATACAAGCCAACAAAATTTTCTTCATTTAAAAGTTCATTCAACAATCTTTATTAAGCTCTTATTCCATGCCAGGTATTGTTTAAAGTGCCAGGGATATAGAGGTGTCTGCAAATGGGAATGGAGATAGTACATTCCTTTCAAAGGATATATAAAGCATGGCTGACTGACTACTTGGCAAGCATGTTCTAGAGGAGATCCAAATATGTGAGGTGGCAATGACCCATTTCTTAGTCTGGAAACCTCTCATTCTCACTCCCTGCCTTCTCACTCTCTTCCATGTCCACTTCCACAATCCCCTAGAAAGCAGAGCCAGATTCAAAGGCTTGTATGTGATACTTCATTTTGAGCAGTGATCCCAGCAAAGAGGATTGAAGAACCAGGGAGACTAGTCAGAGAAGGAGGGAAAGACAACGTAAGCAAATGTCATTGGGCTACTGAGCACTCTTGTGGGCAACTGGGATTCAATCCCTCCAGGACCTTCTGAGGAGTGTCCATAATGCAATTCAGAACTCTCTCTCTAAAGGATGAGGAGGGGAGCCTCTACCCACCAATTCCCTCCCACCGTCGGACAACAAACTATCAAGAGTTGCCACACAACTTTCATTTGCACTTCAAATTTTGTGCATGCCAGAGTGGTGAGTGGACTTCTGGACAAAAAGCAGAGAGGGGTGTGGCCACTGAGGCAAGGTGGTGTCAGGTTACACCTGCATAAAGCTGGTTGCTACATAAATACCTTTAGTTAATGTGGCAGAAAAGATGTAAGACTGAGCATAAAGATGGCACCATCTGTAAGGTTCTTCTAAGCCATATGAGGGAATGATAATAACAGTGGTAACTAATACTTTTTGACCATGCATAGATAGTCTGAATATGTTTTATCACTTAATCCTCAAAATAAACTCCATGAAGCAGATTACACGTTCACCTGATTTTTAAGTACAAGGAAACAGGCTTTAAGAAGCTAAGTGGTCTGCCTGATGTTATCAATAAATGGTAGACTGAAGATGGGCTGAGGGACTGGCTGCAGAGCCCAAGCGTGACACTGCCTCTCTCAGTGCCCATGAACATCCAAGTGTCTCCAAAATGGGATAGCAAAAGTGGGAATCAGTTGCCCTTCAGAGTTTTGTTTCTGTATCTGTCTCTAACCACAGTATGAGTTCCTTCAGGGCTGAGATTGTGTCTACCCCATGCTTTATGCTATATCTCCAGGATTTAGCAGTGTATGAAATATAACAAAGCACAATGCTTGCTGAGCCCAGCTGAGTGTCTCTTCCTCACAGTGAACTAGTGCTTCTTGAGAGCAGAAACTATTTCTTACTCATCTTTATATCCCAGCACATGTTTGTTGACTCTGACAGAATGGCATTTTCCAGAAAGCAGAGTACATTGTGGTTAAGAATGTGGACTTTCTGTCAGAGGGCCCTGGGTTAGAGCCCCACCCTTGATACTTACTAGCTATATGATCTTGAACAAACTAGGCAATAGTCTTTCCAGGCCACAGTTTCCTCATCTGTAAAATGGCATGTTACTATTTGTATTTTCATTATAGGGTTGTTGTGAAGCTTACATGAGATAGATACGAAAGCATTCATCATTAGAGCCTGGCACATGGCAAACATGAAATATTAGCTATAATTATCATTATTGGAAATTCTGTACTGTTAGTATTGACAGTATACTTGGAATTCTTAAGCTAGATCCAAGGGCCTTTGGAATGTCCACTGTAGTACATATGGGAAAAGCTCTAGAACACAAAGTATCTTAGTAGATAAACAGCACCTAGCACATAGCTGGCACTCAGTAAATATTCATTGAATGTTACATAAGGCAGTGAGCCACATTTGCTTTTGGTAAGAATCATCAGAACACATGCTGAAAATGAGTAAATGCATTATAGGTTTCTAACTACCATTGGACAGGAAGAAAGATCAGTGTTTTAAGTGCTGGCTATAATCAGATAGGAGAAACAGCAATATAACCTATGGCAGGTGTGATGACATAAAACCAGGTCAGAAATTTGGGACTCATTTACAAGACATTATGATCACAAACTAATATTTGAATTTATATATCCCTCCCAAATTAAATATGGATATTATGATCATTTACAAGACATTATGATCACAAACTAATATTTGAATTTATATATCCCTCCCAAATTAAATATTTTGACCACATTGCTCACTTTTCAATATTTCCTGTCTTGTTCTTATTATAGAACTATAATAATAGTCAAAAATTGCTCAAAAATTGCTCACTTTGCAATATTTCCTGTCTTGTTCTTATTATAGAACTATATATTTTCTTAACATACTTGTTTGTGTTAATTAATTATAATTTGAGTTTAGAGTCTGAAGACTTTGGGATTTATTTTAATGACATTATTCGAAGAAATGTGAACCCAGATTCTGAGGGAGAAATTGGGTGGCTGGAAGATAATGCCCAAGATGGTGGGTGGACTCAAAGGCATCTTTGAGTCATGACAGAAAGATCTGGTTTGCATCCCAGTCTTCCATATACTATTTGAATGACCCTGAACAAATTATTTCATGGCACTGAATCTGTTTTTCATAATTTCTAATATGAGGTTCCTGTTGCCCATTTCCCCAAATTCATCTGAAGCTTTGTTTGAAGGACACATACAGAGTGCCTGGTATGTGACATGTATTCAATCATTGTCCATTCCCTTCCTCCCTTAAAGGTAAGAAAAAAACCAAGAGTTCTGGGGTAGCTGACAATAATAATTATTCTCTTAGGCCCTCCTATCAATATAGGTCATGCAATCCTTCATTAAGAAAGTGTCTTCCTCAGAGGAGAAAATAAAAATTTTCAAATCAGAAGTACACGGGACCAAATTTTGCAAAATAATAATAATAATAAGAAGAAGAAGAAGAAGAAGAAGAAGAAGAATTTTTTTTTAAAAACAAGATTCCTCATTAGGCAGCAAACCACATTTTAAAGTTCAGCTCAACCTCAGCATGGTGGCTAGATGGCTAATCTTGGCAAACCTTTATATCACACTGGCTGGAAGATGAATACAGCGTTTCATTCGGCATCATCGTGATTAGCACCCTGGTGCTAGTAATGCTCCTTAGACTGCCCATGATGTGTGGTGGCTGCATTGCAAGTCAGGAGTTTAATTTAGCTTTCTGAGCATCTGCAGGTTTTGTTTTCAACAGGGAACTGCAGATTACATAACTGTCTTGGCTTCTGCTTCAGAAGGTGAACGATTGACTCTCTAAATTAGCTGTCGATACAGATGGTCAGGAACAGAGCTTGTCGTACATGGAAGTGATTTCCCCCCAAATCATTTGGAAGGTAATGAGATAGCTCTTGACCTCTCCAGACACTTGGCAGAGAAAACAGGAGAAAGTTACATGCATAGCTAGGTAGATATTGAAAAAAGAGACATAGTCTAAAAAAACCTGGCTAGCGTTTCTTTTTTAAAACTTCTTTTCACTGTACCCTATTGTTGACTCCACTGGATTGGTCTGTTCCCCCTTACCAATCATTATTCTGTGGGAATTTTGCCAAGGACTTTTATGGAAGAGTGTTAAACAAAGGGAAATGCAACATGATGAAAATGGGGCTCCTGGGAGCACATGAAAGCAAATGAGAGAGGAATATAAAGTGTATACACTGTCCTGAACTGGTCTAACACATGCTAAATTAGGTCTGAAATAACATCTAACCCCAGCCCTCAAGGTGATTTTTGTCTACTCAAGGGGAATACTCATAAAGCAGATAATTTCAGTACAACATGCCAAATGCTAAGACAGAAAATTTTTAGGAACATAGAGGAGGAGTACTAGAAAGAGCAGGGGATGATTAGACACTAATTAATAATATAAAGTTTATATAACATGTACCTATTTGCAGATATGAGTGATATAATCGAAGCTTGTAATTGCTATAAGGACATCATGTAGTTAGTGTAATTCGAGGCTTAGTCTTGTATTTAAATTTTCAGACTTCAAATTCTATGTGTTTTTCTAGTAGTGACCGGAAGCTGAGGGCATGTGGAATGAATTCATATCCATATACTGCAGAAATAGAAAGAAAACGTAAGGGACTGGCAGGGAGGTAAGTGGGTATAGTTAGTGTTGAGTGTATTAGTTTTTAGTGGACATAGGATTTCTGGGCTGCAAGATGAAAAAGTTCTAGAGATATGTTGTACAACAATATGAATATACTTAACATTACTGAATTTTACACTTAAAATGGTTAAGATGGTTACAGTGTTATGTTCTTTTGCCACAATAAAAAGACTAAAATGTAATATTATATTAATAAAGCATTATAACACAAATAAGTGAATAACTGTCATTGATAACGTAATAACCATAACTAGTATGTGTGGGGCACTATGCTGGGGGCTATGTCAGACATTTAACATGGACAATCTCATGTATTCTAACAGTCCCTTTTGACAAATGTGAAACCCCAAGGCTTAGGTTAGGTACCATGCCTAAAATCTTCACAACTAGAGTATGAATAGGCCGGACTGTAAAACCATGGCCTCAACAGTCATTTTCCACACCGACACATCTTTTTGAACTATACAGTGAAACTAGGCAATTCCAAATAGATACACATCATTTCTTGCCTTGTACCCACATGAAGAATTAGATAAAGAAGATGACAACTCCTCAAAGGCCAAAATGAAGTCCCCGATAAACTATTTAAAGGGGAGATCATGTGGGCCAGGGTCTGTAGATGCTGTGACCACTCTGGTCAGTGGAGGCTCTGCACTGCTGAGGGGTAATCAGATACTCAGCTTCCCACTGTTTCTCCTCATTTAGACACCTCTGTGGGATCATTAGCTGCATAAGGAGGTCTTTCTAGGTAACAAGATGACGTCTGTCTGTGACTTGACGTCAAGTGACTCATTTCACTACCGTCATGTAGCAGGCACCTCAGTGTAGATCAAGTTCACCCTGTGGGAGCCCTGCAAGTTTCCGGTTGAATTTTATATTTATTCTGAGATAACTGCATTTGACACCCCAGGCTGACTAATAGCTATGTGTGACCAAGATATGTACCAAGCTAGCCAGCTTTTGTAGTTGTAAAGAAAGTTATAAACAGAGAAAGAAACATAATTGGACACTAGGAAGGTGGTCATGGTGCAAATGTCTAGACTGCAGCAAGAGAGGGCAGACTAACAGCATGGGTGTTTCTATCACCTGACTTTGTATTTGGGTTGACCATACTTGTTAATCAAAGAATGGTCCATGAGCAAGCATGCTAGAAACACTGAAGCTCAAGCCCCAGCCCAGAGCCACTGAATCAGAATCTGCATTTTGACAGGATCCCCAGGTGATTCATGCACATTACCATTTGAGAAGCCATGATATAGAATGTACACATTCTTATTTTTAATAATTGAGTGTTTACTGGAGTGCCTGGGTGGCTTAGTCAAGTGTCCGGCTTCGGCTCAGGTCATGATCTCACAGCTTGTGGGTTCGAGACCCAGGTCCGGCTCTGCAGTGACATCTCAGAGCTTTGAGCCGGCTTTGGATTCTGTGTCTCCCTCTCTCTCAACCCCTGTCCTGCTCTCACTCACTCTCTCAAAAGTAAACAAACTTTAAAAAAATTTAAAAAAAGAGAATTGAGTGTTTGCTAAATATGTTCAGTTGCAAATTAAATTACCATATAAAAAGGAAACAATAATTGTATATACTAGGCAAGATTATCATGCTAGTTTACACATGCTAGCTTTCACAATAGTTTTTCTGCTTTCATTCTTTTAACAACCTTTAAGTTCTTACCTGTCTTCTTAATGGTAAGGAAATTTGCAAAGAAGACAATGTATTCCAGCTCTAGATCCCCCAAATTTCCCTGGAAATCACACTACCACACTAGAGGTATTCAGAAGGTCACTTGAACTTGAAATGGTCAGAAAAAGTAGGACTTGAACTGAGACTCAGAGAATGGGTGAGGTTTGCATAAAAGAGGGATTGCCAGAGTAGAGAAACAACAGACACAGGAGCACTTGGGGATTGGCATGTGAAAGTATTTTTCGGGGCAAGGCTCAAGGAAATATTTAAATCTGGGGTTCATGTCCCCACAAGAGCAATAAGAAGAAAAAATGAAATGATGATTGAAACCAGAGGATGGAGGGCCTTGAAATCTAGGCCAAAGGGTGTGGTTATCTAGTAACTTGGCGTAAGGAATGTATTTTCAGAAGATAAATTATTCCGGTTTAATTCATTAGGCTTTTACTGGAGATTTTCTATGCAGTGGTAAATTTGCCTTAAGAATAAGAGATGGATAGATTCCAAGAAACACTTTAGAAAAACTCTCTCTACACTACTATGGTGATTGCATCTTCTGTAATTCTGCACCTGCTTCATCAACTGCTGGCTGACATCACTGTTTTCTGACAGGGGCACACAGTGTTTGCCAGAGCAGTTGAAAACGTGCAAGGATGAAGAGAGCATTAGGTAGGACAACAGATGTCTTTTAACTCGGGCAGTGGGTTGAGGATTCATCTCTAGAGGATCAAAAGAATGTGGAGTTTAGTAAAGCTGCCAGGGTGGACCTGAAAATACACGAATGGGTCAACCATATGCAAGTGGGAATTGTTTTTCTACTGAGGATCACATATACAGAGCAACTTGATTCCTCAGCAATTAAACAAAAACAAATTGTTGGTTGCTCTTTAAAATTAAGGATAGGAAATGCGAATGTAAATGTATACAGGTGCACTAAACCCTGAACAACACTAAAAACAAGAAAAAATCAGTTTAATAAAATTTGAAGATGAAGAAAAAGGAGGAATAAGAAACTTGAGGATGAAAAGAGGGGACCAAAAAATAGGCAGATGCAGAGGAAATGCGGAGAAAAAGAGATAAGGAAGGGGTAAAAGGAAAAGAAGGCATGATGGGAAGATAATTTATTAAAATTTATCAGGTTTTGGGGGCACCTGGGTGGTTCAGTTGGTTAAGCATCTGACTTTTGATTTCAGCTCAGGTCATGACTCACGGTTCTGGAGATTGAGCCTGGCGTTGGGCTCTGTGCTGCCAGCGTGGAGCCTGCATGGGATTCTCTCTCTCCCTTTCTGTCCTTCCTCTGCTTGCTTACTCTCTCTCTCTCTCTCTCTCAAAATAAATAAATAAACATTAAAAAATTTATCAGGTTTTTAACATCACTATCTACTTTAATAATCATCTAACTCCATGTGGTAGATATTATACCCAGTTCACAGGTAAGGAAACAGATAGTACTAGTAATTAAATAATTTTCCCCAAATGACACTGATGGTAGGTGGTAGAACTGGAATTCAAACATTCAATCCATTTAACACCAGGAGGTATTAAAGTAACGTTAGTCAGGAGCCAAACCGTGCTATGAATTTCTCTGTTAGTAAAATGAGGCTGTACATGTGAGACTACTGAATACAGTAAGGTCAACAAATAATAGGTATCAATCTCCAGAAAAGGATTAGTTAACATATTAACTACTGATAACTACAATTCTAAATCTTTCTTGCCTCTGGGTTCAAGTTTAAGGACCAAAAACTCATGACAATCCCTAGTGTTTTGACAAAGAATCCTCAAATCCACCAGGCACAGAATATTCCATAGACTGAATCAATGCCTTCTACATATATGTTATTTTAATGTTAAATGTACATAGGTTACACTATGACTAAATATGCCTTAGTTAAAATTTAATTCAATATATTATTGTATCATGAAGTATTATCTGTATTGCCAAAATCTAAAAATATAACTACTCTCAGGTAGTTAAGAAGAGAGTCCTTCTATTCAAAAAGCCTGGGAATGACCATGAGTGTAATCCTTACAGTATTTCACACAAAAAAGAGCTGTGACAGTAGCCAGCTGAGACCTACTTCTGACCCGTTGACCCCTTAGACGAACAATCTTCATACCTGTCTTCTCAAAAAGTATCTTCCCTACTATCCATTCTGCTCACAGCAGAGATAAGTGATTTTTTCTAATGGCAATATTGCTCCTGTCACTTTTCTGCTTCAAATCACTTAACTGGCCCCAGCGCCTTCAGACTAAAGATCAAACCCCAGCTTGGGGATAAAAAACCTTCTGTGATCCAGGTCCTCCTTAGCAATCCAGACTCCATCACACACAGGTCTATGCTCCTGCCAACTGAACTCCTTTCACCTTCTAGGAGAGGCTGAGTATTCCTTCTTGCTGTCCTCCTTTTCTACTTACTATTCTTCCCCCTTTCTTTTCTTCAAGACTAATTTCTCAAAATTGCACAGCTCTGCTTTGACATTTTTTTTCTGCAGGGAGGCTTCTCTGATTGTTTTGTCAAGCTGAGTTACGGGTAGCTTGCAAGACCTCTGTGGCATTGATTGCACTGTATTGTAATTGCCCCATAATTGGAATCTAAGTTCTGTGAAGATGCAGACCGTGTCTGATTTGTCCTCCGATGCCTCATACCGTGCCCAGCACCTAGCAGATGTTCAATGAAGATCTGCTGAATACATTCTAAAACTCCATGAAAAGAATCCTATCTCTAAAGTCAGGAGCACAGTTATTTGGTTTATTTGCTAGTTTTTGTTTGAATTCTCTGCAGAAGAAAACTGTATGTCAATAAATCTATAACCAGAGCCCCAAGCACAGAGACAAGGAAGTGAAGAGAGCAGGGTCATTAAAATTGACTGCAAGGAGCCAGCAGCCTTGGTAGCAGGTCCTGGGGTACTTGGCCAGGTCCCTTACCCTCACATCTTGGCTTTCCCTACCTAATCAGTGGAATTAATACTGTTGCTTAGTTTTTTTTTTTTTTTTTTTTTTTTTATTTCTGCAAGACCTTCAAGATCCCCCAGTGGGCTTTACATGAAGTTGGTGACAAAATTTAATGAATACTTCAATGACAATTGTTTTACATGTACTATGTTTTAAACAAGGACTTTATGTAACATGTATCCTCAGGGCTGTATAAACAGCTCAGAGTCCTTTCTAATTGCTCTCCAAAATGAATTCTAAAAAGAATTAGGTCACTGGCATGGATTATACCCATTTTGTAAATAGAAACCTGAAGACAGAGGGTCAGGGCTGACTTCCTTTTGAGCACACAACAGCAGGTTTTGGAAAAGGGATGTTTTCTTTCTCTAATCCCACTTCTTCTCTTTTGCCATTATATGCCCCTTTAATGCTGTATAGTGTTTTTTAAAGTTTATTTATTTATTATCATTATTATTTTTTTAGTAATCTCCACACCCAACATGGGGCTCAAACTTACAACCTCAAGATCAAGAGTCACATCCTCTACCAACTGACCAGTCAGGAGCCCCAGTGTTTGTTATTTTGTGAATCTTTCTTCTTCTACTAGACTTTGAGATCCTTGAAGGCAGGGGTTAGGTCTTACTTTCCATTTTGTCCTTGCCTAGGATCTGGAATTGTGTAGACATGCAAATAATGTTTGCTGAAATGTTCATCTAACTCTTAAAAGTTCTCTGCTTAACTGTGTTTCTAAGTTTACTGTCAGGGAAACATTTCTGTCTTGTGGTTTACTGAAGAAAAATCTCAGCTTCAAAAGAAACAAATCTTTTCTGGTATCTATCCCCTCTCCTTCCTTAATTTTACTCCTCTGACATTCTGCTTAAACTTCTTTAGTGCAATAGAGCTCCTGTATTTTAAAGGATGCACAGGCTACCCCTCTACATTATAAAGTCTTAAGATTTTTCCTTTGAAGCTACAGAAGACATGATTTGCAGAGCTGGCTGTCAACGACACAAACACCAATACAAATTCACTAAAAGCAATCCTCTGCTTATTTTATTTTATTTAAGTTTATTTATTTATTTTGAGAGACACAGAGACAGCCCAAGTGGTGGAGAGGCAGAGAGAGAGAGAGAGAGAGAGAGAATCCCAAGCAGGCTCTGCACTTGCCACCACAACCTGATGTGGGGCTCAATCTCATGAATCATGAAATCATGACCTCAGCTAAAGCCAAGAGTCAGATGCTGAGCCACCCAAGTGTCCCTCTGGGATTTTAAATTTAAATAAATCATCCAATGAGTTAAATGTTTGCTTTTCACTTTAACACCAGAGGACCCACTTCAGTATAATTTTTAAATAAATAACCCTTCATTATTAATGCAGATGTGAAGCTGTCTGGAGATGAATGGGTTACTGCTCCATCTTAAAGAAGGCTGCTAGAGAGAGAGGAGTGGCTGATGGTTTTGTGGGGGGCTTAGTTACATGGTTCAATAGTAACAGTCAGGAATGAGCAGAGAGGGAAAACAAAAATAAAAACAAAAGCAACTATTCAATTAGTCCAGATGGAGTAAAACAGCCCATAAGCTAATTGATTATAGCTATCATGACAGCTGATTACAGTCTCTGCCTGTAAAAACAGAGGGCTAAGAGAAAAAAAAAGGGCACACACAAAAAATGTACCGCCTTTCATTAGTTTGTTGGTGAAATAGCTTCCTGATAGATGACACAATACAATTCAGCCTTTCTGTGCTAACAAACAAAGTTAACCCATAATGTGGCAGTTGTGGTGGGAGGTCTGGTCTGCGAGCACTTTGGAACGCCTTGGAAGCCAATGCTACCTCACACCGCTTGTGTAAAGGCAGCGCCTTTAGAATGCATCTTTTCTGTACCCAAATGACTTACTAATGATGACACCATTATGGCTACTGATCCACTGTCAAATGAACAATCTGCATCCAGATGTCTCTTTAGATTGAAGATGATTTGCCCCCAGACTCACTCCCCCAATCCCCCTAGTGGCCCATGACTGCTGGTGGCCCATTCTGCCCAAGGGATTACAGAGACAAATGCAGCCTGTGCCCCTAGGAGGACAGATGAGTCATCAATGGCAAATTACAAAGCAATACCCTGAATTCTTTGATAGTGCTCTAGGGGCACAAAGGAAAGGGCAGTTGCAGGTAGGAGAGTCTTCTCAGAGCAGGTCTTTAGGACTAGGCTTCTAAGGTCACTACGAGTCTATCAAGCATGTGTAGAAAACACTTAGCACAGGATTATATTTTCGAATAAAGAAAATTTTGTTATTTATGAAAACAATGCTGTTAATATTAATTGGGAGGTAGGGTGTTCCAGAAGGAAAACAAATGCATGAAGGTCTTAAGAAATATCCTGTGCTGAAAACAAAGACCAGTTCTCTGTGGCTAGAAGATGGGGCAGTGACAATGGAATCCTCATTTTAGCTAGATGACTTTGTTGGCAGAGTAGAGAGTGGACTGAGAGGATAAGAGAGTGAGGTAAAGTCAGGAGGCCAGTTAGGTAGCTGTTATAAAAAGTTCAGTCAAGATAAAGGGATGATGCTGACTGAGAACAGTTGCCCTGGAGTAAAAAGAATAAATAGCAACCAAGTTCTGACAGACCATAGGGCCAGCTTGCACCTCCCAGGCCAGGCTAGTCTCTAGGCAAGAGAAGGTCACATTCACGGCCAGACAACCACAGCCAGGGCTAGTTTTGTCCTTAGACTCTCGCACCTATAGGCACTAGAACAGAAGTTCTCAGCTCGGCCTGCATCTCACGTTGGAAACATTTGTATAATGCAGGTGTCTCACCTGTACTCCAGACACACTGAAGCCAAATCCCAGGGGAGGATCTACACTTTTTAAATTCTTCACACAGCCACAACCGGGAGCCACCGCCCAGCCAGCATTCAGGCATAACAGTGACTAACTCAGTGCCTTTCTTAAAAAGTCTCCAAGTGTCTGCACATAGTGGTGAGGGCACAGAGCACTGCTCCCCCTGGGGCCTGCTGGTCATTCCAGGAGAGGCTGTACTGTTAGCAGAGAAGCAAGCAGGCCCTGCCACTGTGACTAGAGTGTCTTGTTCTTGAAAGCTTTGAAAATGCTTCTGAACATACTCAAAAGAGGTATTTCAAAAGAATTTACGAGTGTGACTCTACAGAGGCAGAATATAATATAGATGCTCAACCACCAAATGACAGTTGATAAGGAGGCAGTAGACACAGACAGGTTTTAGTCTTTGGTCCCCCACGAACATAGAGCATGTTCGCATAGAGAAACCACAACCCTGCACACCGTGGACAAGACAATCTTGGTGAAAAGAATGACATCCACCTGAATTATGTCTCAGTAACTAAAACTGTTCCTGTTTCCCAAGCTCTTACTCTACAAAAGATACTACTTTAAGTGAATTGCATTCCTTACCATGTTTAAGACTCAAAAACCCTGGGAGATAATTATTACAGTCTACAGATGGAGAAATGAGTTTCTGAGAGCCTAAGTAACTTGGGAAAGATCACTGAGCTAGGAAGTTACAGAACCAATCCTGAACCCATATCAGACAAAACCAGTGCTGGTAACCATCACTATTTTGGCTTCCATGTATGCAGGATTCACAGCCCATGTTGGAATGTAAACTCCTTCAGACCAAGGGCTAAGTCACCCTTGATCTCTGAGTCACCCCCGTCTCCCGAAGGTCTCCTCTACATTTTTAATTATGGATTTAGGGTTTTCTTGATTATTGGATTTTAGTGAGATAAGAAGGCCAGAGAAGTTCCACCAACACAAGATCCTTCTTCTCTGCTGCTTACAGGTTCTGAGCACCCTTTGTGAAGGCAAGACTCAAGACAGCTCTTTTGCAAAATGCTGATCCCTTTCTTTCAGTGAAAGGGACAAACTACCCTGGGACCTGAGAGTCCTTTCAGTAGTTTGTGAATCTGTTGATCAGATTAGTTTTTTTCACAGGTGAAGCTGGGTACAGAGGGAGAAGTTTGATTAAAAAAAAAAAGTAGCTAGGAGCTGGCCTTTAGCACAAGAGGTGCAAGGCTCAGAGTTCAATGACATATTCAAAGCCAATGTTTAGCTGACATGCATTTTCCTGCTACTGTGGACATATTATATAGAAGGAAGAGAAGGGGAAAGCTGTAGTTAAGGCTATTAGGACACTGCCATTGCAAAATGAAGTCAGTGTGAATGTATAAGCCCATTCATTCATTCAACAGATATTTATTAATGAGCAACTAACAGTAGCTGTGCATGTGCAGGGTTTCAAAATGACCGCATTTCCAACAGTATGGTTTAATTAAATAACACTGGTTCCTCTGACAACATGATTCAAATTTCAGTTACCACAGTGTATCAACTGTGAGTGAATGGATAAAGTACAAACTGGCTACGGGCTCTTGGTCCACAAATCACTACGTAATAACAGATGCATGCCATCATCAGTGACCTACATGCCACTCCTTTCAAAGTATGTCATTATGTGTCACTGCACACATCTTGTTCCATTCACATACAGACAGCAAAGCATGTAGTCATTTTGCTTCCTTGGGTCCTAGTGATAAACCCATAGGACACTTCACCAGAATGGTTAATTGAATGAGGGAATTTGCCAAGATGAGAGTGCAGCATAGAAAGAAAAAGGGATAATATTGTAAGTGAAATTCACATGGGACAGTGGAATTAACAGAAGATACAGCTGATGGCAGACAGGCATGTTGACAGTGTCCTCCTTTGAGAAACACCGGATATGCAGCCAGAGGAACTTAGTAAAGGCAAACTTCAGAACATAAGTGAGGAGAGTGGTTGGGATGAAAAAGGATAAAGGTGTTTCAGAGGAAATAACACTGGTGAAAAAAACACATCAAAGGAACTCTCAGAGATATTTTATAACATTGAATGTGTGAAGGATAAAAGGTTGAAAGCTGATTCAGACTTAGAAAAAAGTATGGCAATTTGCCAAAGCATAGAAAAGATGCTTGCTGTCGCTCCTTATCAGGGAAATACAAATCAAAACCACACTCAGGTATCACCTCACGCCAGTCAGAGTGGCCAAAATGAACAAATCAGGAGACTATAGATGCTGGCGAGGATGTGGAGAAACGGGAACCCTCTTGCACTGTTGGTGGGAATGCAAATTGGTGCAGCCGCTCTGGAAAGCAGTGTGGAGGTTCCTCAGAAAATTAAAAATAGACCTACCCTATGACCCAGCAATAGCACTGCTAGGAATTTATCCAAGGGATACAGGAGCACTGATGCATAGGGCCACTTGTACCCCAATGTTCATAGCAGCACTCTCAACAATAGCCAAATTATGGAAAGAGCCTAAATGTCCATCAACTGATGAATGGATAAAGAAATTGTGGTTTATATACACAATGGAATATTACATGGCAATGAGAAAAAATGAAATATGGCCTTTTGTAGCAACGTGGATGGAACTGGAGAGTGTGATGCTAAGTGAAATAAGCCATACAGAGAAAGACAGATACCATATGGTCTCACTCTTATGTGGATCCTGAGAAACTTAACAGGAACCCATGGGGGAGGGGAAGGAAAAAAAAAAAAAAAAAGAGGTTAGAATGGGAGAGAGCCAAAGCATAAGAGACTGTTAAAAACTGAGAACAAACTGAGGGTTGATGGGGGGTGGGAGGGAGGAGAGGGTGGGTGATGGGTATTGAGGAGGGCACCTTTTGGGATGAGCACTGGGTGTTGTATGGAAACCAATTTGTCAATAAATTTCAGAAAAAAAAAATAATAAAAAAAGAAAAAAAGAAAAAAAAGAAAAAAAAGAAAATAAAAATAAAAAATAAAATAAAATAAAATAAAATAAAATAAAATAAAAGCATTATTTGTTTGTAGCAGAAAGCTGAAGAAAATTTAAAGCTCTATCAGGTGTATCAGTCAATAAAACATGGACATCTCAACAATTAAAATAGTGTTCAAATATATAAAAAAAAAAAAAAAAAAAAAAAAAAAAAAGAAAAGATGCTTGCTCAGTTATTGTGTTCTGTGACCAACGAGAAGAAAAAGGCAAGCACTATTCAAACTACTCTTTTGTTTGTTTGTTTTTTGTTGTTGTTTGTTTGTTTTAGAAAGAGCAAGCATGTGAATGGGGCAGAGGGAGAGAGAATCCCAAGCAGGCTCCACACTCAGTGCAGAGCCCAATGTGGGGCTCTATCCCATGACCCTGGCTGGCATCATGACTTGAGCCGAAATCAAGAGTTGGATGCTCAACTGACTGAGCCTCCCAGGTGCCCCGAACTACTCTTTCATAGAAAGAAATAAAACACTTTAATTTTCAACGTTTGTAATTCTTCAAGTTAACAGTGTACTAAACAAACATTTATTTTACTTTCTTTCCCATTTGGTAATCAACAAAAAGAAAGTTTTTAATGTTTGACAAAAGTTTTGGGAGGTCACAGACAAGGGTAGTGTTTATCACTGATCATTAAGATGTCATGTTTATGACATGCATGGTATCACACTACCGTGCAAAGCAAGGACTGCCTGTATTATGTACTGGGTATCAAAAAACACAGTCCTTATTTTCTCGGTGGTCTTACAGCAAACAAATTAATTTTCTAAAAACCTGTGATTAATTGTTCTACATTTAATGGGGGTGCTAGCCTAGTTCTGAACACCCATAAGGATTTAGGGGAATTGTGGAAGGCAGATTTGGTAGGGGGCATGGAGAGAATAAAGTAGCAAAGGAGGTGTTGACTAGGGGAGTAGCACATCTGAGGAGAATGCAAATCTCCTAGCCCAGCAAGTCTAGTTCCTCACCCCAGAGGCAGGGTGAGGAGTGACTCTGGGCTGCTTTTTAAACTGGCTGCTAACAGCTCAGGTGTAATGCCAGATACATATTAATTGCCTTCAGAATGCAGACATACAGGTTAAGGTTCCTTCTCAAAAATAACACAGAAACTAGAAATGCTAACGAATACCACTGTCAGCCAACTTGTATGAGTACAGTTTCTTAAAACCAGTGCAAAGTGTTTGAATGCAAATCTTTATGTCCCCAAAGTCATGGATATGCAAAGTGGCATCTGTGGCTATAAGTCTGTGTTCCCAAGGAAATCAAGTCATAGTAGTATATGAAATGACACATCTGGCTTTACGCAGTGGCTATGATTTTTAAGTCCAAAATGTATATTATATTGAGTTTTTTTCCATCAAAAAATGTTTGAATTTTTAATTTATGCCCCCAAGGAAGATGTGGGGTTATGTGATATGCATGTGGATGCAACTAGGAATAAAGAGGTTAAAGAAGTAGCAGGCTCCTTAGGATTCATCTTGTCCAACCTCTGCATTTAAAAGACAAAAAAAAAAAAAAAAAAAAAAAAAAAAAAGCAGGGGCACCTGAGCAGCTCAGTTGGTTAAGCATCTGACTCTTAGTTTCGGCTCAGGTCATGATCTCATGGTTCGTGAGACCGAGCCTCAAATCAGGTTCCAGGATGATGGATGGCGTGGAGCCTGCTTGGGATTCTCTCTTTCCCTCCCTGCCCCTCACCCCACTTGCTTGCATGTGCTCTCTCTCTCTCTCTCTCTCTCAAAATAAATAAACACTAAAAATTTTTTAAAAGAAAACAAAACAAAAAAACTAGAAAAACAAATGAAGTGAATTTCATCTAGGGATGCCAGTTGTCCAGCTCCACAGATTACTGCATTATAATAACAACAGCTAACATTTACTGAGTATTTTCTGTATGCCGGGCTTTCCATATGAAGCATTATGTCTTTAAATCCTCACAGATCCATGAAATACTACTACTATTACCACTGATTTTACAGATGCAGAAACAGGCTTATGTTACTCAGTTATTCTTAGCTAACCATGAAGGACTTGGGTTAGAAATCAGACAGAATGATTTGAACTGACATTCTTAGCTATTAAGTGAAGATTGCCAACAAGTTACCTGTACCCCTAAATAAGGTAACCATGGTCTCTGTCCTTTAGAAGATCTTGGTATCTAGCTTTCCATATACAGCTACTAATCTTTAAAAAACCTTACAAAGTTAGTGACACAGTTCCAAATTTATGGATGACAATACTGAAAGCACAAACTTCAGTGGTTTCCCAAGGTTGCATAGCTTATAATTGGTGAAAGGAGGATTCAACTCATGAGTCTATTGGTTCTTTGAGATGCACACCAGCCTACCTCCCTGCATTAGAACTCTACTATCCCTCAGCAGGCTCTGGATATTTGAACAAAATGTGCATAAATCAAATATCTGATCTGAAATCAACGTGCATCCAGGCATTTCTGGAACCCATTTAAGTCAGCAGCAAGAATTTCATATTCCTAAATCTCTCTGTATGATATACAGCAGCAAGAGTCTGGCAGCTCACAGGAGACAGACATACTATGAAGAGACCAGTGGTGAATGAAGCTCATGAAGTGTGGTTTGGGGGCCGCACTGAGGTGGAGGAAGAGGAATTTCACTGCGTGTGGTTCCTTCAGAACACAGAGAGCAGCAGATATGAAGACAGAGCAGCCTTAGGATGTCTGTGAGCAGCGGGGGCTGGGAATGGCAGGCACTGCTGTTCTAGGAAGGGAAAGGAAGGGGAACCTGCCATCCTCTTTTCCTTCTAATGGCCACAATTCCCCACTGGTCTGTCAAGAGAAATGGGTCTGAGAAAAGTAGTATGATTCTCACCGCAGCTCCTTAGCCAGTTTCCAGAGGTTTTCAGCATAGCAGGCGGCTGCTTCCCAAATTCAGCTCTGCTCCCCTCCTCTTGGCTGAGGTGTACTGGTGTATAACCCCGCCTGCCAGCACACACTCCTGAAGCTCTTGAGTTGTGGCCAAAGCCTCTGAGGAGTGAGGCAGGTGGGGCCACCTTCTCAGGCTACTTGCAGAGCTAGTTTGAGATGCTTTACAACACAGAAGGGCCAATTTAAGGCATGGGATTACTTTCTCCATGCCATCCTTTTAGGGCAGTAACAACTCACTTTCCAGATGTTGGCTGTTCCCCTCATCTCTTTCTTTCTATTCTCAGCTAAAAAGACCTTAGCACTGAAAAGACAGAGTAGGTGGAAGCCTGCCTGGGGAGCCTGCTGAAGGGAGCCTGGAAGGCCTCTTTACTATTATTTTTTTAAGTTTATTTATTTATTTGAGAGAGACAGAGACAGTGTGAATTTGGGAGGGGCAGAGAGAGAGGGAGAAAGAGAGAATCCCAAGCAGACTCCCTTCTGTCAGCACAGAGCCTGATGAGGGGCTCGAACTCATGAAGCCGTGAGATTGTGACCTGAGCCTGAGCCAAAACCAAGAGTCTGATGTTTAACCAACTGAGCCACCCAGGTGCTCTGAGCCAGGAAGACTTCTTACCTACCAATTCCATCCCACCCTCCAGCTAGCTTCGGGTATTGGAAATGCCAACATACAAGTGTTGGTCTGGTATCTTCTTTTAAAATGTAGAAGGGAGTAAACATAGTTCTTCACAAGGTAGAGTTAATTCTTCAGCTGGCAGGCTAGAATCTGCTGGCTTCCTTAGGCCAGGAAATGCCTGCTTAATCAGCCTTTAGGAAGAAAGAGTATTTAGAAAAAGAGGGTTTAGGGAAACAAATTCACCTTTTTCCTTTTGTGTGGCAAAACCAAGTAAAGAAACTTGGTCCCTCCAATATGAGAAGTCAACCCCTTTTCTCATTTCTGTAGAACTAAAAAAAATATCCTAAAGCTAAGCTCAAGATCTTTCTGTTTATGGGCACCTGAGTGGCTCAGTCAGTTACACGTCCAACTCTTGATTTCGGCTCAGGTCATGATCTCACAGTTTGCAAGACCGAGCCCCAAGTCAGGCTCTGTGCTGACAGCATGGAGCCTGCTTGGGATTCTCTCACTCCCTCTCTCTCTCTCTGCCCTCTCCCACTTGCTCTCTCTCTCACTCTCAAAATAAATATTTTCTTTTAAAAAAGACCTTGCTGTTTAAAGCTTTTCTTGATATTTCAGGATGAATAGCTAAAATTTGGAAATTATGATCATTTTTATTCTAACCCGGAAGTGTTTTTCAAATATGTTTAATGACTCTTAATTTTACATATGCCGCAATTTCCCTTTTGTTTTGATATGTACAGTATATAAATGTGAAGGCATAATATAGATATTCTGTTCATGTATTGACTGATCAGTTTCTAAGTGGAGCCAATACACTTAAATTTCCTCTCTATATTATAATTCCATTTAGTATAGCATTGTTTCCCTGCCCTGTCTATTCTTCCTCAAATCAGATGTTGTTGTGGCCATGGTAACCACCTACTCTTTCTCCCTATTATTTTCTATATCAAAGCACATGGGCTAGAAAATCCTATGATTAAAAAAAAAACTCAAATAAGAATCAATCAGGCTCACCTAAGACAGGGAGTCATTTCTGTGTAAATGTTTAATTTAAAAAAACCAACTATAAAAGTGTTCATCAGAAACAAATTATCACTAGGAAAACAGACTAAAGGTTGAGTCTGCTCAGTTTCTTGAAGATTTAGAAGATGTTCAGAACTGAACACCTGCAGGTGTGGGAGTGCCTTTTTCCTGTACGGATCTTTCCCCCCTCTGCATACAAAAACATTTGGGAAAAAAGTCAAAAATTTTCTTTAGGAGCAATACTTTGCTTATTTATTTTACCATTAGTTGTTAAACCTGCCAATCACAGTTCTATAGGACAAGGGAACAAGCTGAAATCAGACGAGTCCCTGAAGGCAGGAATTTAGAAGGAAGGCAGATAATCAATGAAACTTCCCAGAAGCATGAAGGCTGTACAATTACAGATTGTGATTCTGTGAAGTACAATTAATTGACCACCATTTAGAAGTCAGTCAGTCACAAGTGGGAGCTGATCACTAGAGCAAGTGGTTATCGCAGACCCTCACAGACATCACATCTGCCTTAAAGAAAACAGTGCTTTACGGAGTTTTCATTGAGAATTCTCTTGTTCTCTCTCTCTCTCTCTCTCTCTCTCTCTCTCGGCATTCTGAAACCATTGCCCCTTTTGGCTCCTTGAAAAAGACAATAATGACCCCTGCAGATGAAAATTCTCTTCTTGCCCACAAATGCCAATCTTATCTCAGACCAGTGTTTTATCTCTTCCCAACATGGACAGAAGATAATCGCAAAATAGGTCTCCCACCATTGTGAAATGATTCTACTATTTCTAATAGACAAATTCTGGTTTGCAAGGACCAAGACTCTCCATTTCCTCTGCTCAGTGAAGATTCCATTTTCAAACAGAAAGGCTTATTTTCATAGCTTCTGCATAGGTAATCTTATCCAACAAGATCAACAAATGTACTGATTCCCTGGTTGAAATTTCTGAGGGACAGATTTTGAGTATAATGCTGATTAGTAAGCCACACAGGATCCTCTGAACAGACTTGGGGGACTCAGGGACTATCTTAAGTAGAGACCACTGTAATTGCCATTACCAACTGACATACCTTCTACTCCCACCACCCAGGGCTAATGTGGAATGCAGGGATGAGGTTTATAGAGACACCAGTAAAACAGAATGCCTTTGTACTGTAGCAATGCAAACACTGACATGCAGAAGGCCTGGGATGCTCACTGCATTTGCTTCTTTTTGCCCCTCTGCTGTCTGCCTCTTCCTCTCCAGAACTCCTAAGTTTTTTTGTGGCTTTTCCACAGCTCCCTGGTTCCTCTGCTATTCAAAAGTCTTTCTGAATTCTGGTATCTTCCATGCAAAATAGAAAAAAGGGTTAGAGGCACAGGGTAAAGAACTATCAGATTTATATTTTGATTTAAAAATTAAGACTAGGGAGACTAAGACTTAGTTCTTAGTCCCACCTTGGGCAGATTCAGGCAGATGATTTTAGCCAAATCACTTACTTTAGATTGTCATCTGTCAAGTTACATATTTAATGAGATCAAACAAGAGGAAGTGCTCTGGAAAGTGACCAATGTCAGATGCCACAGAACTATTATACAGTTGAAGTCACACAATCGTTTTGAGAAGGTTCCAGACAAAAATCATGGATTTTAGAGGGCACGAAGTCTGTTTAATGGCATCACAGTTGTCCTAGTGATCTAAGCTACACGCTTCATCCTCATACCTTGATTTCACATCTAATCAGGAACCAAATATCATCAATTCTATCTCCAAAATGCCTCTCTAGTCTGTAAGTCTCTCTTTATTGCCACCACCATTGGCATGAATAAAACTCTCTCCAACAGTTTCCTTCCCTCTTTTCTCACCTTGCCTTCATGCATTAGCCACACCAACCATCAAAGAACTCTTCATAAAATAGTAAGCTGATGTTTTCTCTTCCCTTAAGATCTTTTGCTGACTCCTCATCAACTACAACATAAAGCCTATACTCTTAGCCAAGCATTTTACCGCCTCACAAACTTGCTCTTCTGTTAGCCTCTCTTCTCACTGTCTTCTTCCTGGAAAACTTGGTGACTTTTCACAGAGAGCTCTTTCTTCCTTTTTGTCCACTAACTTCAGACACTCTTCTAAAACACCCTCAAACACTGCTGCCTCTGGGAATCTTCCTGAACTTAAGAGATTGAGTTAACGACCATCCCATTCTTTCTGCATATGTCTTATTCCAGAATTTCTCATATCACCTCTAATATTTTAGATCCTTGTTTGGCTGATGGTACCACTGGTATGACCTAGTGTAGCATTTCTGATGGCCTGGCTTTAATGAAGCACAAAAGACTCAGCACAAGTCCCTGGACACATCTGACAGCTCCGGGGCAAGGAGCCAACCCAACCTTACTTTCGGTAACGGCCTATGTCATAATGGCAACACCCTTGGTTTAAGCCTGAATCACAGACTCCTCCTCTACAAAACAGATTCAGCTCCTGGGAACCCATCTGGTTCTTCCACTTTCATGAACTTAAAACCGAAGTGAATGGGGACTTCAGAGCCTATAAACCAGTGATGGCAAAGTAGCACTGCACAGCTGACTTCCCCAGGAATAAATTAAGTTGGTAGAATACTGTTGCCTTTATTTTTGTTCTTTCCTTCTGTAATGCAAGAATGATCACTATGACTTGCAGGTAGGTAGCTTCTTAGGTACTCTACTGTGAAGATCTCTGAATAAATTCTTTTGAACAATGCTAGGTTAGGAACAGTTCCATCCATGAGAGAGGTATATAAGTTTGTAAAGCACATCTTTTTTGTAGATCAAGTTACAAGGTTCAAATTCTCCTGATGTTTTGCCCTAGCTTTATCCACTCAGTGCCATAAAGGGTAGCATTAAAAGTTATTTTGTAAATGATGCTAAGTACATAGTCTGGTGCTAGATAGTTTCCACTCAGATCCAAAGTCAAAAAGAGAAAGAGGACCTTAAGAGGCAGCAATTTCAAGTGGCACTTAAGTGACAATTAATGAATCAACAACAATGGTGGGTAGAGGTTTCCAAAAACATGTCAAACAATAACAACCTCTGTGTTGGGACAGCCCAGGTCTTCCTAAAAAAGAAACACCCAAACCTCCTCAGGTTAATAATACCTGGTCATGCAGGAATTACTCTTCCTCAGCCCCTGAGGGTTGACACTGACACCCTACGGGCTGGGGACAGCTTATGGGTTTTAGAAGGAATTGCCCAAATTGATTTTAAATCATATCACTTAGCCTTAAGTTCTCCAAACCAGCCTAACCAGTCTTCATTATCCTCTGTGAGCTCAAAAATACCAGATCGCAGGGGCACCTGGGTGACTCAGTCTGTTAAGTGTCTGACTCTTGGTTTCGGCTCAAGTCATGATCTCTCCGGTTCGTGGGTTCGAGCTGTGCATCAGGCTCTGCACTCACAGTGAAGAGCCTACTTGGGATTCTCTCTCTCTCCCTCTCTCTCTGCCCCTCCCTAGCTCGTGCTCACTCACTCTCTCTCTCTCTCTCAATAAATAAATGAATAAGCAAACAAACAAATAAATACTTCTCTCAGATGTCTTTAAAACTTAACTCTGGGCAAAATAGAGTCAGCAGATTCTATACATCTTAACAATTAGGTGCTTTACAGTAAAGCTGCATTGCCCATTTCTATACAAATCCATTTACTGCTAAATGAACATATGAAAGAGATCTTCATTTAAGAAGACAGAGCATGATACTTTATGTAGCATAATGTCAGATAAGAAACCATGCAACTTGTATGAGAAAATTAAATTGTTTTATAGAACCAAAAATAAAACTTTTTCTTTTAATCATAGAAACAATACAAATTCATCATAGAAAAATAATTTTTAATAAAAAGTATTAGAAAAAAAGTAGATATTATCATCCAGTGCCAAACATTGTGAGTATTTAAGGGATTTACTTCCATGAATTTTTTTTAACAAAGTTGAGGTCATACCACCCCAAAATTTTTGCACTTTACTATTGCATTTTCTGTAATGGCACATATTTTCCTGTGTTTTAATGGCTCTTTGTCAAGAGCATTTTAATGATTCTTTAAAACTTTACTGAATAGATGTATTATAAATTAACCATTTTCTCATTGCTAAAAATATATGGCATAATATTTTAAACTTTAAGATTGTACACTTAAACTATTATGTTTATGGTATTCCCAAATACTTTAGATGACTAAACAGACACTAGTAAGAGTCAGAAACACTTATGTAATAGTCATTATATATAGATTAGTAGTTACGAGTTTGTTCTCTAGAGTTAGCATATTCATTGACTTCATAATCTGGTTCTGCCTCATCTGAGTGCTGCCTCAGTTTTCTCACCCATTAAATGAGAATAAGAGTGTACCACCTGGTAGGAGTTGTCATTAAATTTGTGTATTTAAAGCACTTAGCCCAGGGGCGCCTGGGTGGCTCAGTTGGTTAAGCTTCTGATTTCTGCTCAGGTCATGATCTTGTGGTTCATGGGTTCGAGCCCTGCCTCGGGTTCTGTGCTGACAGCTCAGAGCCTGGAACCTGCTTCAGATTCTGTGTTGTGTCTCCCTCTCTCTCTGCCCTTCTCTGCTCATGCTCTGTTTCCCTCTCTCAAAAATAAATGAACATTAAAAAGAGATTTAAAAAAAAGCACAGTTCAGCATTTGCCACACAATAGTCAATAAGTTTTAGCTATTTAAAACCAATTATTGATGTTAGTATTACTTTGTTATTATTTGATATTTACTATTAGTAATTATTATTAGTAGTAATTTGTTGCTATTATTTATAATTTGATTTTGCTGGGTGGTGGCATTGTTGTCAGTAGAGACCAAATAGCACTTACTGATTAATTTAGATCTGATTGTTTAAAAATACATTTATTTAAGAAAAAAATGATTTTGTATTTTGGGATGTGATTCCAAAAGGCAGGTTCAGGAAGCTCTTTTCTGGAAAAGAACCCAGTTAATGGCAGGTGAAGTCACTTTTTAATCAAAGTACATAATTTCAAGGTTGGAAGGGAACTAAAGAGTAATTCTGTGTAACATCTCTCCCTCACTCTACCCAGATGCAACGTGAACTTAGACTATTGTTGAATGTCTCCCACACTGGGAAACTTCTTACCTACCATGGTAGCTTTACACTTAGAAAATCCATTTTCTATTGAACCAAAATCTGTTTCCTATAACTTGAACATGTAATAATAAACTCACAGATCACCCCAAACAAGTTTTAACAATGAATTTTGAATACAGCAAAAGGATGGGGATCACAAGTTCTAATGGATTTAGTTTAGAGTTTTAAAAAGATTGGTGAGAGCCCAAAGGCAGTAAAATCAAGATTGCATTACTCAGACTTTGTGAGATATTGAAAAGATATATGTATTCATTATCATGAATGCTTTCCTGCAAATGGAATAATCTAAAATACAAGGAAAGCATAATGATTTTTCTCCAGAAAAAAACTGTCTAAAGCTAGAATTCTAAAAAGTCTCCCTTAAAGCTGTAATGGAAGCTTTTTTATATAGTTTTATGTTTCACCTGGGGAGGAAGATACAGGAGAAGCATCCTTAGGACAAGTTTTGTCTGCATTTGTAAGCTTGAAGCTCATCTTCTGGGGGCATCTGTTTCTCGATAATTGAACCACTTTCTGCACAAAAGTGAGTGCTTAGACATGTTTAGAAATTGACATCAAATACCTTGAAAAACAAGGGCCCATATGAGTCACTAAAACCACCCAGAAGAACTTAATACTGAGGATCATAAATAAAGATTTGTGTAAGCCATCAGGCATCATTGGAAAAATGTTTCTTTGCATAATGATTACCTGACTGTATTTGCTGTTATTTTTCTAATGGTAGTCTCTAGCACAGAAGCTGGAAAGTAGCTGGGCCTCAACAAATGCTCAGTAGGCTGACTGACTATCCATCCATAAGGGTCCTAGATAAATGCCTAGTTCTTCCAACATCTGGTTACCCTTGTAGCCACTGAAATATTGGAGGATCACCACTTATTTTCTTGGCTTCTTCCTCCTCTCCACTGCCATCACTTCTTTCCTCCAGGTTGACGATCCCCAGTTCCTGCCATCTTTTCTTGTAACCCACAGCTTCAAAACTATTCATCCAAGGGAATGTGCTTTTATTTGTGTTTAAAGAGGAAAAGATCTAACTTTAGACCTCTAAGGCAGAAGAAGCAGCTCCCATGCTCTCTGTGGAGGTCGTAGTGGACACATATCTGGGCAACATTCTTTAAGAGGAGTGTTTTCAAATGGCAAATCACAACCTATAAGAGGATTGTGAAACCAACTTATTATATCATGATCCATATTTTTCTTTTAAAAATCGAGTAGATGGGGTGTCTGGATGGCTCAGTCGGTTAAGCGTCCAACTTTGGCTCAGGTCATGATTTTATGGCTCATTAGTTGGGCTCTGTGCTGACAGTTCAGAGCCTGGAGCCTGCTTCGGATTCTGTGTCTCCCCTTCTCTCTCCCCCTCCCCCACTTGTGCTCTGTCTCTCTATCTCTCTCAAAAATAAATAAAGATTAAAAAAAAAGAAAAAAAGAAAAAATCTAGTAGAAAATATCAAAAGGCATTGTACCTAGCAACAGTATTCATGAAATTTTAATTTTAATTTTATAATTGTGTGTACCTGTGAGCGCGCACACACACACACACATATATATACACACATATATACACATATAAACACATATATACACACATACACATACATATTTGTCACACACACACATGCAGGGCATCACACAATGTGTACCAAATTTGGCCTAGGTATTAGCCTCTACTCACCTGCTTGTCTTGGCGCCTCTGGTTGGGACTCAAACTGTACTGATATAATGGGAGATTTTGTGTATGTGCATCCTGAATTTTAAAGTAAATATATTTCTTATTGTGAGCTGGGGTTTTGCAAAGTTTTATTATTAACACTAGTCAACAGGAGAGTTAGGAACAAAAGGTGAGGGTATCACAATCATGCCACATACTCTCTTTGCCTCTTTTAGGTAAAGCACTTGAAACTTCATATTCGTTTTCAATTTGTTTCATATTCGTTTTCAAATGGTACCAAGAACTGCTGACTAGCACCTACTAAGTGAATTGGGATTTGTTAATTTGGTACTGAAATTGGTATGCTACTAGAGTTTATTAAGGACTTTAATTTGGTATTCCTCTAGGAAGGGTAGCTGCCATATGGTGCTTGGCTATGTCACACAGCTTCTATGGCACAGGCAGAGAGATAGGAATCCTAAAATGGGAGCAAGATGCTTTTCTTTAAGTTTATTTATTTATTTTGAGAGGGAGAGAGAGAGAGAGAGAGAGAGAGAGAGAGAGAGAGAGAGAGCGCATAATTGGGGAGGGGCAGAGACAGAGGGAGAGAGAGAATCCCAAGCAGGTGTTGCTGCACTGCAGAGCCTGACCTGACACAGGGCTCAGTCTTACAAACTGTGAAATCATGACCTGAGCTGAAATCAAGAGTTGGATGCTTAACCCACTGAGCTACCCAGGCACCCCAGGAGAAAGATGCTTTTTTAAAAAGCCACTAATCCTCAGTGTTTTCTTAAGTTGGTTGTCATTGTCACTTAGTACTGTTGCTTTTGATTATGAATTTAGCTGAGGTTTACCATCATCCCTTCTATTTGCTATTAATAATTTTGTTAACTCTTAATGATACCTAATTTGCATTAATTAACTATATTTTGGCCTCATATTTTGTAACAATTAGGCTTCAAGACACATGCACACTTAAAGATAAATCATCTGTAAATAGGCATAAATATATCCCTATTGTGAAAGCCTTTGCAAACATAATCCTCCCTACACCTACGATTTGTTTTTATAGTCGCATTCTTCATTACCAGCTCGTTTGTTTGCCACTAGAAATCGAGAGTGCTTGGGGAAAATGAGACATAGGGTGTTTTATCCTTTCTACGTGGACAGAACTCCAGAAAATTTGAGACCCATTCATGTTACAAATGAAAAGACTGAGGTCCAAGGAGATAAACTGAATGACTAATCAAGATTAGCAAAAATACTTAGGCAAGTATTCAGATGTCCAGATTCTCTCTCTGCCATCAATAATCACTTTAACTCCAGCTATATGCCAGAACACAGAAGCTGACCCAGAGAAAAGCCTCATCAATGTGTGATAAGTCACTTGTTTTACTTAATATGAGGTTGAGCGATGTAAACTACAGATTTTTTAGGTCAAAAACTATCAAATACTGGCACTATCAAATATGGTTTAACCTGAGTGGTTTTATTTTAATAATTTTGCCAGTGCCACTATGAGATTTTTATTTTCACACAAGGAAAAGCACAATGTATTTACGAACATAGGCTTGAGCCAAATCACTCAAGTTCAAGTCTCAGCCCTTACACTGCCTGGCCATGTACCCTAAGCCAGATTATTTTGATTTTCTGTGTTTTAGTGTCCTCAAAGAGGAATATAATATTATATAAACGTTTGCTTTCATTACTAATTAGCCAAATGCATCTGTTCTGAGAAGTGTTTTCAGGCATGGAGGTCTCTTGCAGAGACCGAGATTTTGGAACTCCTTTCTTTGGGGAGATTGGATATTTATTTGTTTGGCATTTGACTTTAATAGTTACCAATGGTACTCTCAAAGGTCCAGTTTCTGTCTGCAGACAGTACAGGTTAATAAATAAATCAGAGAGGCTGACACATCCTAGCAACAAAAATCATATGTGTGCATGATTTGCTCCTGTTTTTATTTCATCTGGTTTCGAAAATGTGGTTGCTCTCTAAAGTGCTTTTTTCTTCCCTAGGCAGTTAAACTAAAGTATTGTGAAGAAGAAGAAGGAGGAGAAGGAACAGGAAGAAGAGAAGGAGAAGGGGGGGAGGAGGAGGATGAGGAGGAGGAGGAAGAGAAGATAGAGGAGGAGGAGGAGGAGGAGGAGGAGGAGGAGGAGGAGGGGAGGGGAGGAGGAAGACGGGAAGAAGAAGGAGGAGAAGAAGGACAAGAAAAAGAAGGAGAAGGGAGAAGAAAGAGGGGAGAAGATGGGGCACCTGGGTGGCTCAGTCGGTTAAGCGTCCTACTTCGGCTCAGGTCATGATCTTGCGGTTTGTGAGTTTGAGCCCAGTGTCAGGCTCTGTGCTGACAGCTCAGAGCCTGGAGCCTGCTTTAGGTTCTGTTTCTCTCTCTATGCCCCTCCCTTGCTCACGCTCTGTCTCTCTCAAAAATAAATAAACATTAAAAAAAATTTTAAAAAGAAGAGAGGAGAAAGAAGACAAAAAAACACCCAAACATGAAGAATACCTTTGTCTAGCTCATGATGTAGATTGAAGACAACAATGTAAGGGTAAATCAGAGTGTAGTAAAGTGATTCCAATGCACCCTGATGCTGGCTAATTACTTCTCTATAGATGGTGGTGTTCAATTTGCTAAGCATCTGTGCATGACAGAATTTGAGATACTGTGGGTTGTAGAATTTCAAGATACCTACTTAGCTCAGAAAGCAAAAGTCCATCTATAAGTACCATTTTATTAGGTGAAATAAAATATTAGTACGAAATCTCATTTTATAATTAAGTGATGAATCACACTGTAGAGTCCAAAAGACCACACCCGCTTAGAAGAAAGTAAATAAACAGATCAGGCCATGGAAACGGTGGCTCTTCAAGAATAAGATGTACAAGAAAGCTCAGAAGAGAGATGCTACAGTGATTCCAGTTAAGCTTCTTTATCTCCCAGATTTTAGGTGCAGGATGGAATAAAGTTAATATGACTCCTTTAATAGATAAAATAGTCACAGGATTAGTTTTTACTATACTCCTATAATTTCTTACTGAAAATGCAAATTCTCATGAAGAAAAAGTGGATAGAGTGGAAGAAAATCAATTTATCAGACAAAAAAGAATTAGAGGATTTTTTGAGAAATGAAATTTATTGATTCTATCTTTTCAAACCATGATTTTTTTGATTAACGGCAGAAGATTTCTTCCTGTCTTGGATCTATGCTTTCCTCTCCTTTTCTCTTGTATCCAAAAGACTTATTTTCTACTTAAGATGCATTTCAAGTACCAATATATTCAGTGGCAAGGTATTTAAAAGTATACCATCTCAGGAAACAATGAATAGAGAAGGATAAAAGATGGAACTGTATGCTTCCATAGTCAACTCTAGATAACTATTAAATGAATGGTTAATAGAACAATGAATGGATTAATAGTCATATTCATAATTAGGAATAAAAGGTTCTTCTCAACAGTACTGCTTTGACTTTGGGATTTTGATTTATATTTGGATCATTCATTTGACATTCAATAATTTATTCAGTACTGTCTTCATAGATGTTGGATCTATGTGATCTGAAGACATTCCGGCAATTTAGTTCAGAAATTTACTAGTTGTCTTTCTCCTATTCTTGGTTCTCTTGGTCTGCTGAATTTTCTCTTCGGCCATTCTACCCAATCTGCCAATTTTCTTATCTATAAAACTAGGACAATAATATCTGCTCTATCTACATTACAGTATTATAAAAATAATTAAACTAGGTTGTGAAATGACTTGGGAAATGCAGTAAAGGTTGTAACTACACAAATACTACAAGTTAGCAAGGGCTCTGGATTGAGGCTGTCTGGATTAGAATCCGAGTTTCTCAGTCACTAGTGTGCTGTCTTGGCTGAGATACTTAACCTCTCATCCCTCAGTCGTCTCAAGTAAAAAAAGAATAATAATAGTATTGACCTGTATTAGTTGGCTTGGGATGCTATACAAAATACCATCAACTGGGTAGCTTAAATAACAGAAATTTTGGCTAGGAGTTTGTGATCAGGGGGGTTCTGGTGAGAGCTCTCTTTTGGCTTGCAGATGGCTGCCTTCTCACTGTGTGCTCACATGCCTTTTCCTCAGTGTGTACATGTGGGAAGAGAAAGCTCTCTGGTGTCTCATCTTATAAAGACACTAATCCCATCATGAAGGCCCTACTCTCATGACTTCATTTAAGTCTAATTATCTCCCAAAGGCTCCATCTCTAAATACTACCACACTGGGGGTAAGGACTTCACTATATGATTTTTAGGGGGCACAATTCAGTCCTTAGCATGATCTCATAGGGTTGTTATGAGGATTATATACCTCAACCTGTTTATAGCACTTCAAACAGTGGCTAGCACTTGGTGAGTTCTCAGCAAATTGTTTGCTGTTATTATTTCGGAGCCAAGTGAATAAAGAGGGCAGCCATTTAATTTACAAAGCAGATTGTTTAATAACACCATTTAAAGAAAATTTTTAGAAGTCAAATTCAGTAATCTCTAAGTTCTGAGTGTTTTATGTAAAGGCATTCCCAAATATGCCAGCACAACTGAATAAGCAGTTTTGAGTAATTCAAAAGACCTCAGGGAAGTCTTTCCTTCTCTTTTGTACCCCTGACTTTTCTAATCCTCCTTTGATGACTCCAGTTGGCTCATCTTTGGGAAGTTTCTCCCCTCTCTGGAACATAAAGCATCACCATCTTTGCTCCACTTTCTATGCTAATGACATGGGCAAAGGAGAGTAAGGAAAAAAGGTCAGGCTAGTGCCTCTAAACTCACCTCCTTAACCATAGAAGCCCAGGGTTATTGAGAGCAGCTTTATTTTAAATGAAGACTGCTCACAGAGTCTTATATTTGAAATGGTTACCTAGAGGTCAAATAGTCAACTTGTATCCGGTAAAGGGGTCTCCTCTGAAACAATCTTGTTTTCATACCTAAGATATGGAGATCTCACTATAAAACAGAGCAGTTCTTTTTGTTTTTGAACAATTCCAGAGATGAGAAAATTCTTTTTTACTTTGAGTTGAAATCTACTTCCCTATAACATCTACCCACTGGTCGTAATTATATCTTCTATATTGTAGTGTTGGACATATGATAAGTCTCTAAAGGAGTTAGGTGAACTGAATTGGTTCTTGAAGTATTCTTGTGGACCCCCAAACTTCCATCTTCTCTTATTTTTCCAGTGATGCTGTCCTACAAAATACCCAACAGTATTTTATGTGTCCCATGTCCTTCAATGTCCTACAGTGATGCTGACCTTTTTTCTTCTTCACTTCCATGTTTTTCCCTTTGCTTTGTGCTCTCTGGCACCAGCTCCATATTCAGGGTCCCCAGATTGGGGGTGAATAGCTTATGAAAAAGGGTCAGTGATAATACCAATTCTCTTCTACCTGATCCTTCTATCAGAAAAGGAAGTTCAGATCAAGTTCAGATTCCAAAGGGTTTGTTTTCCAAGGGGTTTAAACATACACCATCACAAATTATATACTTCTACTCTTTAACCTCAGCCAGCTACCATTACTATGTTTACCAGAACCCACATTAGCAAACTACTTACTGTCCACATTAATGCTATAATTTACCCTTTTAGGCTGCCTGGAGATGATGTGATGTACAGCACATAGCCAAGACTCCCCGCCCCAGGTTGTTACATTTTAAAGAGGGCAAGCTTGGCCCTGGAGGTCATTCCCCAAAGGCACACATTAGTTACATAGTCTCATGGGGGACACTGGCATTATTGTCCACATGAAATGTACCTGTCTAGGACAGTACAGCTGGGCTGGCTGTGTTTGACTAAATACATTAGGAAGAAAAACTTTAAAATAGCGTGAATTTGGTCCCAATTTCCTTCTGTCTCAAAGCAGGAGATACAGTCAGTCTGGGAAGCCATACTCTGTACAAAGAGGGACAGAATTCTAGGTCATGAGCTCTCACTCTTGAAATTTGCTGTCTTTAGAGGTTCTCCATCCCCCCAAATGCCTGGGCATCATATCCTAATTATCAAGTCTTGTCAATTCTACTTCCTCAGTAATTCACCAGCTGTACAGCAACACATCCTCCTTTTCCTTTACCTGGACTGTGACAGTAACCTCCTTGCTCTAATCTGATCCACCTTCCTCATTGCTATCAAGAGGGACTATCAATACATAAATACCGCTCAAAATCTTTGAAAAGTTTACCCACTATTTATAGTAGTGGTCTCCAAAGTGCTGGGCAGTGGAACACAGCACAGGGAGTGAACAAGATAGGGGACATGTCAGGGAAAAAAGAGCAATGCTTCTATTTATAGTATATATTTTCTCTTAAATATCAGAAATCAAGCCTTGCTATATTCAATACGTGGACTGCTGCTGGTGTCTTATTTTTTCTTGTGTGTGTGCAGCATTAGTTTCTGTGGTCCCAGTCAAGAGGATATGAATTGCAGGATCTTTACAGCATTTTGCAAAAAGCTGGAAAGTGGCCATGAGGATATTTTATAATATAGAGATTCACTTGTTATATTGGTTAAAGTACTTAAGAGGTGTTAAATCTAATAATAAAATATGCATTCTTCTCTTTTTTTAAGGTTTATTTATTTTTGAGAGAGAGAGACAGAGCATGAGTGAGGGAGGGGCAGAGAGAGAGGCAGACACAGAATCTGACACAGGTTCCAGGCTCTGAGCTGTCAGCACAGAGCCCAACACAGGGCTCAAACTCATGAACAGCAAGATCATGACCTGAGCTGAAGTCAGATGCTTAACCCACTGAGTCATCCAGGCACCCTGCATTTTTATTTTTCATTTAGCACCCACATTTTGCTTATCTTCTCTGTGAATGATGTTGTTACTAGAAATATGCCATATAGCAGATGATGGGGTTCAGAAAATGGCACTCTATGGACAGAATCAGGAAAGATCTTCTGACCTTCCCCTGAAGCAGGTTTTAAGACCTTCTTATTAGAGGTGCCCTCCCTATACCTGGAGGAAAGAAGCATCCTTTTCTCTGAAGACAGAGGAATATGAATAAACAAGTGTTTCTAAACTTCCCTCAATTTATTAAACCTAGCTTATACATTTTTTGTCATATCACACCTTTTCACAACTTTCCACTTTTCATCAAACCTAGCATAAAATGCTCCTGTTTAGTAAATTCTTCTAGTCTTCATTTCATTAGGAAGGCTCCCATGTTAGATAAAACTTTTAAGTAAATTTTTGTGCTTTTGTTAATCTGTCTTTTGCTACAGGAGCCCCAGCAGAGAATTTGGAACAGTAGAAGGGAAGATAGTTTCCCTCCCCTCACAGAGAATTAAAAAGAAAATTAAACACATTTAACATAGCTAGAGAAAAATATGAACTGACCTCTAAGCCAAATCATTCACAAGGTCTATTTCAAGTGGTTCATAGATCTAAATTTGAAAGGTAAAACAATAAATCTTGAGAATATAATGGCTTTACAATGTTAATGGAGGTAAGTATTTATAGACAAAACCACTAACCATAAAGAAAAAAGGTTGACAAATTTGATTGTATTAAGATTAGAAATTTTATTCTCAAAATATATTGCCAAGAGAACGAAAGGGCAAGCCAGAGCAACATATAACCAACAGAAAGCTGATCCAGAATATAGAAAGTACTCCTACAAATCAATAAGAAAAAGATAACTCAATAGAAACAATCAAGGATATTTGAATGACTGATAAACATATGAAAAAGAGTTCTGCCTCAACTCTGTTAGTCATTAGGGAAATGTAATTTAAACCAAAATGAGATTTTCCGAGGAAGATGGAGTAGACTTCTTTTTGCCTTTCCTCCCTGTGATTACAACTAATAATTCTGAATGTTACATATAAAGCAAGAGAAGACCTTGAAAGGTAAAAAGAGGCAGACTGGCACAGATCCTAGGGATCCACAGTAGTGTTGAATCCCCCAGGTTCCTTTACTGCCGTGTATATTCTAGGTTGGGTTGTTGGATGCTGGAAAACCTAGCAACCCAGGAAAGCCAACATAAGCAAGCAAAGAAAAAAAAAAAGCCCCCTCAAAAGCTCGCACTCACTAGCTAAAGGACCCAAAAAGGAGCCGTCTAGCAAAACAAAACTTTTAGACAATAAAAGCTCTACTCTAATCAAATAGCACAAAAAACCTACAGCCCCATTCCCACCATCAGCAACAAAGGCTGAGTGGGGAGCCAGGATTTTCATCCCCACTGGGTGGTAAGTGGGACTGTGGTGTCATGGAGACCATGTGGCAAGACTGGACTTTCACCCATACTGGGCAGTAATATGGTATCCCAACCCCTCCCTGTTTTGGAGGGAGGTAACAGAGGAGGCCGCTCTTGGAGGCTCTGAGCTTCTATTCCTGCCCAGTAGTAACAGGGAGACCCTCCCCCACCCACTGGGAGGATCTAGTGGAGAGCCAAGACTCCACCCACTCCTGTAAGAATAAGGATCCCCTTTACCTACTAGAGCAGGGGCAGAGGAAGCTTCCTGAGACAAGATTTAAATAAGATGCAGAGTCTTATAATACTCAAAATGTTTGGTTTCAACAAAAGTCATTTGTCTTATTAAGAATCAGGAAGCTCTCCAACAAATGAGAAAAGACAACAGACATTAACACTGAGATGACACAGATGTCACAGTCTTCTGACCAGGATTTAAAGCAGCCACTGAACTTCACTGAACTTCGTTGTTTTAGTGAGCAATTACGAACAGGCTTGAAAGAGATGAAAAATAGAAGTTCTCAGCAAAACAAATGATGATAGATGGCAAAACTGAATGGAAATTTTAGAATTAAAAAAAACACAATGACTTAAATAAAACACTCATTGGATGAGTTCAAAGGCAGGCTGGAACGACAGCTAACTTGAAGATAAACTTCAAAGTGAACTTGAAGATAAAATAATAGGAATTCACACTGAGTTGTATACATTAACTACGTACAATTTTTGTATGTCAATTGTACACTGAGAAAGCAGTTAAAAAACAGTAATGAAAACAATAGGAACTATCAAATCTGAACAACAGAGATAAAACAGACTGAAAAAAATGGGGACACCTGGGTGACTCAGTCAATTGAGCATCTGGCTCTTGATTTTAGATGAAGTCATGATCCCAGAGTTGTGGGACCATGCTGAGTGTGGAGCCTGCTTACGATTCTCTCTTTCTCTCTCCCTCTGCCCCTCTTCCCTGCTCCTGTGCTCTCTCTCTCCAAAAAAAAAAAAAACAAAAACAAAAACAAAAAAAAACAGCCTCTCAAGGATGTGAAGCTGTAACAATGTAACAACAGATCTAACATTCATGGTAGCTGAGTGCCAGGAGTAGAGAAAGGGAGTGGGGCTGCAAAAGTCCAATGGACTTAGCTTAGATAAATGAACAAGTTCTCTAAACAGGATATAATGATAAAAGGAAGGTCCTGAATGTGGAAAGAGCAAAAGTAACCCCTCCTGAATTTTCTAAATTATATTTGACATTTGAATAAAAATTATAACAATGTTGTGGTTCTCAATGTATGTTGTGGCAGTAGCTACAACAATTATGTTATAAATGGGAAGGGCAAAGGGAGATAAAGTTTCTATAGTTAAGTTAGTAAACTGGTGACATTTTTTGATTGAAACCTGGACATTTAGAGTATTTTAAGACTCTGTATATTATCTTATTTAAATCATGTGTTTCAGTAAGTCTCCTCTGACACTGCTCTGCTAGGTGAAGGAAAACCTTTTTCGACTTTGTGTATTTACGACTATATAACTATGTATCTATATCTATCTATCTATCTATCTATACACACAAACATATTATATATAAAATGTAATATATAGGGAAAACAATAAAAAGCTATATAAAGCAAGACATTCAAAAACTCTATGGCTAAATCAAAACAGAATTCTAAAAATGTTTAAGTAATCCACAGGAAGGCAGGAGCAGGTAAACAGAGAAATGGAAAACAGAGGAAAAAAGCACAGAAGACAAAACAACAAAATAAAATGCAGCTTAATATATCAAAAAGGAAGGAAAAGAAAGCTGGGCTGACAATTTTTCTCATTGGCTATTATTCTTCTTTAAATGAATAGCATTTTGTGAAGAATGCCCACTCTTAAACACTAGAGCCAATGTAATTTATGAAATGCTAAAATTTTATATCTAGTTGAATAAAACAGATTGTGATTTTATCTAAAAACAGTGTTTTTCTCAACTTGGTATTTAGTGTTAAAACTGTAAAAGAAAACAGAAGCAAATAATGAAGACCAATTTAAGTAGATATGGATACTTTTAATGATCAAGATAATTAGGTTGAGTTAAATTTCTGTTAGCTATGGTAGATTAATAGAATTGGTTAATGCCTAAAGCTAACTTAGTTTTGTAGACTATTTTCAAATACAAAATAAAACATCAATTCTTCCCTCTCTCTTCTCTGTGTCTCTCTCAGTCACACCCCCACACATGAAGAAGGATAGGATGAAGAATTCATATGTGTCTGTAAATTCACTTTCACTTTGGAAAACTGTTCAGCAATATCTCTTAAAACTAATAACCATACTCTATATTCTAACAGTTTCATCTTTAAATATGTACCTTTTCTTGAAAGAACATGTACAAAAATATTCATGGATTTGTTATCAATAATAGTCAAGTACCAGAAATAACATAAAGATTCATTAATATTGAAATGGATGATTGAATTAATTTCACACAATGAGATACTATACAGCAATAAAAAGAAATGATCTACAGCTGTATCCAACAACATATGGACCTCACAAACATCCAGCTGAGTGTAAGAAGTTAGATACAAAAGGATCTATATTATATGATTTAATTATTGGAAGTTCAAACTAGGCAAAAAATATTGAAAGGGGTTAGAAGTTAGGATAGTGGTTACCTCTGGGAAAGAAGCAGAGGATAATAATTGGGAGGGGCAAAAACACATACTGTCTCATTTCTTGATCTGAGTAGTGATTACATGGATGTATTTACTGTATAACAACACGAGTGTACCTTTCTGATTTATATACTTTCCTGTCTGTATGCTATACTTCAAGGAACATTTTATAGAAATGGTAAAAATAAATACACTTTCCCTGTCCCTTGTGGTACAAAGTAAAGGTGATATTTTAGTGATGAGTGAGAAAGTAATTGGTTTTTAAAAACTATTGTGCCATGGAGGGATCATTCAAAAACTAAGAACTTGGACATTTTTCCATTGCTATGTGTTGCTGCTGCTGCCCAGAATGATTAGTGTGTTAACAGTATGCACACTAAAAACACATGTCGTCAGAGCTTTGATCCTGTTCAAAAGTCTCCCAAATGAGAAGATTCAGTAGAGTTTGAACCATTATTAATTAACACTCACGCGAATGTTTTTCGCTTACTATGCAGTGATACAGCGATTGCGTGATGTCTTAGTCTGTTCTGGCTACTGTAATAGAACATCATAGAGTGGCTTATAACAACAGAAATTTATTCCCCACAGTTCTGGAGGCTGGAAGTCCAAGAAGAAGGTGCTGGCAGATTCAGTGTCTGGTTCATAGACAACTCTGCCCTTTTCTGCTACATCCTTGCATGATGAAAGGGATGAGGGAGCTTTCTGGTATCTTTTTAATGAGGGCATTAATCCCATTGATGGGGCTCTACCCTCAAATACCATTACAAGGGGGATTAGGCTTTGACATATGAATTTGGGGGACACAAATACTTAGTCTATAGCAAGTAATTATTAAATTAGTAAAATCGCAATAGTAATAACTAGTACCTATTGGTCGCTTTTTAAGTCCCACTTTTTTTTCCTAAACATTTTTCATATGTTAAATCACCTAATTTTCACAATAATCCCAGGAGTTAGTCACTATTATTATTACTGTTATAGTCATTGTTTTATTTTACAGATGAAGAATTTTCCCTAAGTCAAATTGCAGATTCAACACAGTATATGTGTATGGTAAAACAAACAAACAAACAAACAAACATGCAAAAGGAGAGTGCCCCAAGGTTATTTATTGATAGAAAAAAATTGGAGACATATCTAGAGCTTAAGATTCAAACTTGACAGTGTATCATGATCTGTCCCCTTTAAAACCTGTTCAGCCTCAGCCCTGGCCAGTCTCAGACTCAAATTTGAGGCTCCTTGTGGTTCCCAGAACTGATCAGTCTTGGGTACCTGGGTATTCCTCAATGATGTTCTCTTAAAAGGTCCTCCCTTGGGGCGCCTGGGTGGCTCAGTCGGTTAAGCGTCCGACTTCAGCTCAGATCACGATCTCGCGGTCCATGAGTTCGAGCCCCACGTCGGGCTCTGTGCTGACAGCTCAGAGCCTGGAGCCTGCTTTGGATTCTGTGTCTCCCTCTCTTTCTGACCCACCCTGTTCATGCTCTGTCTTTCTCTGTTTCAAAAATAAATAAACTTAAAAATTAAAAAAAAAAATTAAAAAAATAAAAATAAAAATAAAAGGTCCTCCCTCGATTAATCTGTCAATTAGACAAATTCTTGTTTACCCTGTACATTTCAGTTTACCTCCTCCCTTCCCTGGGAAGTATCTCCCTGACACTCCAGGTTGAGGTACTGGTGCTCTTTCCTCTGGACTCCCACTGAGCTTTGGATGCTTATTCAAAAGACTGGGAATTACTTGAGGATAGGGGTTATTCACTTTTTAATTTCTGTATCAGGGCCAGACCTAGAACAGTAGAAACTTGACAAACATTTTTTTTTTTTAGTTTTTTTTTTTTTACGTTTATTCATTTTTGAGAGACAGAAAGAGAGCACAAGCAGGGGAGGAGCAGAGAGAGAGGGAGACACAGAATCTGAAGCAGGCTCCAGGTTCCCAGCTATCAGCACAGAGCCCAAAGTGGGGCTGGAACTCACAAACCGTGAGACCATGACCTGAGCTGAAGTCGGATGCACAACCGACTGAGCCACCCAGGAGCACCGACAAACATTTTTTGAATAAACTAATAGGTTATGCAAACTAGAAAAAAATGACTTCTTTTCAGGGAAAGAGCTTTATTTTCCAAAGTTAGATTCCATCATTTGTGTTAGTGGAAAGAGAAAGTTACCGAGTCAGAAAGCCTTGACTCTGATCACACAGTTCGACACCAGCTGGCTTCTTTTTTTTTTTTTAATTTTTTTTTTAACATTTATTTATTTTTGAGACAGAGAGAGACAGAGCATGAACGGGGGAGGGCCAGAGAGAGAGGGAGACACAGAATCCGAAACAGGCTCCAGGCTCTGAACGGTCAGCACAGAGCCTGACGCGGGGCTTGAACTCACGGACAGGACCGTGAGATCATGACCTGAGCCGAAGTCGGACGCTCAACTGACTGAGCCACCCAGGCGCCCCAAGCTGGCTTCTTTTTACAAGTCCCTCTCTTTCTCTGACCCTTCATTTCTCGTTTGAAGGGATTAAACTAACTCAATGCTGGGTTCTTGCCACTTTTAACATTATGTACTTTTATTTCTGGGTGTTCATCTTAAAGCTAGTAAATCAATAATATTTATTGGGCACATACCACATTTAGAGTCTTCCCAAAATATCTTTTATCTTGATAAAAAATTGCCTATGTTGCCATTTTTACAGTAAAATTAGAATTAGAATTATTCTGTCTTGGAGATTCGAGTCCCTCTATTCTCTGGTCCTAGTCTACCATTGTATCATGAAATTCCATGAAATGTAACATATTTGTCACTGGATACCCAGGAATTAAATAAAGAAGTCTCCATCTCTGCCTTAAAGTACCATATAATCTATTACAAATATAAGACGTCAACACAAATAAAATGTGACTTTGTGAGTTATGTGAACAGGTACTTAATGTGTGTCAATAATTCTATTTCTGACCGCATTAATAGTGCCTAAATATAAATGCATCTGTCCAATCAAGGTTAAAACAATCTTCTTACTTTGACCAGATGATAGGTAGGGCCTAAGTGCAATTCCACAGTTTATGTTTTAAAAGCAAGCTTGACTGGCTCAGAGGAGGATGTGGTTTTTATCCATCTCTGTAGATGGGACTACCATCCACAGTCTTCCAACCAAGAAGCCTCTACCACTCTTGTGTCTTCTCTTTTCATAACTGCTGCATCAAACAGGTCCCAAATCCTGTCAGTTCAACTTCAGAAATGTCCCTGCATTCCACTGTCTCCTCTGTAACTTAACTATCCTTTTTTATCACAGGTCTTTCTCTCCCTCTCTCTCCCTCTGGCCTGAACTATAGAAATAACCCCCCTTCCCCCACCCACCCGTTACCTCCAGCTTTACTTTTTAAACTCAAATCAGATCAGGCACATTTCTTGCATAAAGTTCTTCATTGGCTTCCAGTTGCCTTCATAATATTGATACTGCTTTATTTGACAAGGTTCTTTATTAAATGGGCCTCCTCTTTCCTCCATTTCATTTCCCTTTGTCTTCCTTTCCTGTCTTTAATCCTATAGTTACCAGGAGCCCTATGCTGTACCAAGAAGATGTTGTGATCCTTTAGGACTCTGGCACTTAAAAAAACTTTTTTTTAAAATATTTATTTATTTTTTTGAAAGATAGAAAGAAAGAATGAACAGGGGAGGGGCAGAGAAAGTGGGAGACACAGAATCAGAAACAGGCTTCAGACTCTGAGCTGTCATGACAGCATAGAGCCCGATGCGGGGCTTGAACTCACCAACCAGGAGATCGTGACCTGAGCTGAAGTCAGATGCTTAATTGACTAAGCCACCCAGCACCCCTGGCACTTTTTTCTCGTGCTCTTCCTCCTGTGTGGGGTTCCTCATTACCAAGCTTCTCCACCTAACTCCTAATCTTTTTCTCAAATCAATTATTACCTCACACTTGTTGTCCCAGTAGTGAAATGTGTGTGTGTGTGTGTGTGTGTGTGCGTGTGTGAGAGAGAAAGAGGGAAAGAAAGAGAAAGAGGAAATGTGTGTGGGGGGGTGGGTAACAGAGAATGAGAGTAAATGTATATGTGATTTGAAGACCAAGCAGGAATGACTGGTGTGGTGGAGAAACCAGTAGAAAGCTTTGAAAATACACATACCGAGGAGTGGTGTTAGGTTATCAATTAAAGAGCTTTTGCATTTTTGTTTTAAATTTTTTGCTCTCATACCCAGGAGCTGATCTTCAGAGTACTTCTTTGCTTAGATCATAGCGTTCCGTCCTTTTATAATGGAGATCCATCCATTTTACATACAATTTCAATCAAGAAACCTCACATTTCTATTTCAAAATGTAACCTAGTTGTTTGTATTATTGCCTGACAGCCTGAAGCCCTAGGAAGAGAAGGACCGTGATTTAGAAGGTGTATATAAGAAGTAGCCATCCGTAATAAAAATTTGTGGTTAGTGCTTCTGCTACATTCCCTGCTTGGCCAACCCACACCCATTTATGATCTCAGAGTAGGCTCACCTATCCAGTAAAGATGAAGTTACCAAGCTATGTCAGATTAATGATGTAAGCTCATATGATAATCTGATTAAATCCTCCTGTTCTAACTCTATGCTCATCCCAGAGCTTTCTGACAATATTCTAGTTTCCTGTGAAGACTTCCCATATGCTTGGGAGACTTTCTTCGTCTTTTTTTTTTTTGTAAATTATTTTGTGGTTTTAAATCTATAAAACAATACAAAAGTGTTAGATGTTAAATGAAGGGCAAAAATCAGCTATTATATAAATGGCAATTCCATGAAGGGGTAGGTGTTTTGAAACTATATTGCCTGGTTTGAGTCCTGGATCCTCCACTTATAAGGTTTATGACCTTGGGCAGGCTAGTTCTCGTGATTCAGTATCCTCATCTGGAAATCGAGGATAAAAACAGCATTACCTCATACAGTTGCTATAAGGATTACATGAGTGAAAATAGGTAGAGTACCTAGAAAATAATGTTCAATAAAGGTTGGCTGTTTTTATTATGATGTACTAGGTATGGTCAATCGGCCATTGGCATCTATTCCTACTTTTTTTCTGTGGGATTCTCTTACTACAGGGGCCAGAAAGCTAAACACCACATTTCCTAGACTCCCTTCCACTCCAGCTCATAATGAAAATTAAGCTCCCACTGTTAGATTACTATCTGCTGGATTTGGGAGCCTGAAGTAAGAAAGAGGCCATCTTTTTGCTGTCTTTTGGCTGTCAACCAGATCATCCAAAATTGGGTGTTGAGAGGCAGTTCTGTGTGGTGAAGGACATAGCAACTGCTTTCTAAACCTTTTCCCCTTATTTTTAGATTGCAAGTATGGTGGTATATTCTTGACTTCAATCTAGCAACAGCCTCTTCATTCCTATTCTTCCAATCCCTCAGTGATACTATAAACACTTAACTCCCTGAATTAAATCGCTTTCTCAAGTAACATAGGATGCTTTCCATTTCCCCCATGAACTTGGACCAAATCACATGGCAACTTGTGATCTGACACATGAGTAACAGAGCTGGGATACAAACCAAGCACTGTGCTTTATAAGGAATTCTACTTGTAAGGTATCACTTTTTGGCAAATATGTGAGTTCATTTCTTTTGTTGAATGTGGAAGTCAACATTACCATCCTCTCACATCAAGAAAGGACCAACTCACATATATACATTCCCCCTAGACATTCTCACATAACAGAGAGTGCTTTGTAGTACTTTCTGGACCCAGATGGTTTAATCCTGACCAGAGATCTTCTGCTTTTTGAATTCTAGAAATCCTAAGCAGCCTTTCAGTCTCTGGCTGCATTACCTACCACTTTAATTTGATAGTTGAGAATACTGACACAGAAATGCCTCATGAATGTTTATGATTCACCACTGCTGGGAGTCTGGGACACCTGTTTGGCACCCGTCTTTGGTGTAAACAAGGGTTTCAGGAAGTTTTTTATTCCACCTACACAGCAGCTAAAACTATGTTAGGTTAGCTGCCTAGGCCTGCCCTGTAGCCATCAGATTTCATTCTGAACTAAAATGACTAATTTCCAGAACCTTTTATATTGAGGAGAAAAATAATTCACTTCTCTTGCTTAGAATTTTAATCCAGCCTGGGTCCATGCCAGCTGTCTTCCTAGGATCCTCTAATACACATACCTGTCATTAGCAATTAGCATAAACTACTGAAAATACCAATTTCAGTTCCCAAATGCTCTGCATATTGACACTCAAGTCTGCTTCCCATATGCATCCTGATCAACATGTCTACTAATCCTGAAGTTCTTTTCACAGCATTTAACCCACACATATATTCTCAGTGCTTGTGAGACACACTGTAGAATGAAAACCTAACCAGATGCTGTCAAAACACATTTTGTCAGTTGTGTCCATTTACACAGCAAGTGGCCAAACTTGAAATGGGGAGGAAGGTGGAGAAAGATGTGCAGCACTATCTCTAAATTTACAAATTTGCATTGGATTTACTTTCTCCTGTCGTACCTGAATCCTTCCACTTCTGCTTTTGATTCTAAAACCTCCTGTCTCTTCTAAGATCTTACTCTCTCAATTATTCCCTCACTTTATCCCTAACTTCCCCCTTTCCTAGATCCTTGCCCTCACCAGTTGAATGTGTTTTAGGCTTTTCTTCCTTAAACATTTTTAACACTACACTCCTTCTTAGATTGGTGCCAGAAGACACATTACTAAGATCCATGAGTTCTTCATGAGAGTATTAAAATTTTGTTCTCATGATTATCTTAAATAGTGATGTAAACACATTTTAGATCATCTGGATGACTGCCCTTTAACCAAGTATTACCATGAGATTTTGGTGCCTTTTACCTTTATGGATATCTTGTATATACAAGATACATATATAGAGAGAGACATCTGGGAATAATCAGGGTGTGGCTGATATACATAAACATACCTTGACACCAAATGGCATTGCTTTAATTGTCTTGAACTGAGGAGAAAAGAACATATTATAAGGTTAAATATTGTCTTGGGGCACTGCACAAAAATGGACAAGTGGTGGTAGGACTGAGTGAGTATGTGAGACATGGAAATTGAAGGATACCAAATGCAAAACAACCTGTAGTCAGCAGCATAATTAATGTTGAGAATGGTTATTTAGTTTGACAAACTATGCTATTGCATGAAATTAATAGTGTAAGTTTGAATTTATATTTAATCTATAAACATGTTTTAGTTTTGTGGTTGTATTAGTGCTTAAGTATAGATAACTTATATATACTTGATGTATATATTTAAGTAATGTATAGAAAAAATTCAAGCCACCTGGGGGTTACTTAAGAATTCTCTCTCTTCCTTATTTAAAAATTTATGTTATAAGCACTTATATAGAGCTTACTATATCCAAGCATTGTTTTAGGTATTAACTCATGTAATTCTGAAGTCACACAGCTATTTAAAGGTATGGCCGGGATTCAACCAGGCAAGCTGGTTTCAGAATCCCTGCCTTTAACCATATGGAATGCTGCCTCCCTTCGGATAGAGTCTGTAATTACTCTGTCAAGGTTTGGACAATACCATCTTACAGTAAGTATATGGTCTGCCCTCGAACATATTCACTAGGGTTCTGTCTTTGGCTTTCTCTTTTTCTACCTGATGTGTACTCCTAGGACAGCATCATTGATTCCTATGGTTTTAATTACCATACCCTGATTATTTCCAGATCCCTAACTATAATTTAGAGCATTATTATGTTCTCATGATACATATAATCAACTGAACATTTGCACCTGCAAGTCTCAAAGGCACCTCAGCTTCAACCTAAAATGAACTACAAGCATTCCCCTTCCTCCACCCCATCCTTGCTCCAATAAGCTTAGTCTATTATCTCTCTTGTTTAATGGCCCTACTTTCTACTCAGGATGCTCACTGGGCAGCTGGGGAGAGATACAAGCAAACTAATCATTATCTTGACATGTGACAATTACATGGATATTCCCCAAAGGCCGATGAACCCAGAAGGAGATATCACTCTGCCTGAGATGGAAGGGTCAGGGATGGCTTCATTAAGAAGTCAATGTTTAAAATACCTCAAAATAATGATTGCTTGCACCTTTCTTTTTGTCTTTTGTGTACAGTTGAAGGTGCACTATTCATATTGTACTACAAAATGTAGGATAATTTTTCATTTTAGTTCCAAAATGTAATTCCTACAACTTCATTCCCTCTCCATTTCCCCCTAAAATGAGAACTAGCAATTGTGTAGGTTTTTTGGTTTTTTTCCATTTGAACTGAAATAAATGGAAGAAAAATTTTCTCTATCCTTTGAAAAAGCCTGCTTCATTTATCTTTTTTTAAAGTTTACTTATTTTGAAAAGTAAAATATTTTGAAAGAGCGCACATGGATGCATGAGCAAGTGAGAGAGGGGCAGAGAGAGAGAGAGAATGTCCCAAGCAGGTCTGCACTGTCAGTGATGAGCCCCATGTAGAGCTTCATGTCACAATTGTGAGATCACAAGTGTGAGCTGAACTCAAGAGTCAGGTGCTTAATTGACTGAGCCACCCAGGCACCCCCAGATTCATTTGTCTTTAAAACATTTTCTAACAGTCGAATCTTTAATGGAAAAAAAATGCTACAAAGATTTTGGCCCATCATGTAAGTTTTGACTGGCACTGTGACAGCTTCAGTATGAAGTCCATTGTTCTGGGCTCCACATGTGGCTTCTGTGGGGTTGACCATCACAGGAAGTAAATCCTTCTAGACATGGTCAGCTACTCCATTGAAATTCCAGCAGCACAACACTGGTGAGAGGTTGTGGCTATGATTAGCATGGAAGGCCCCAGAATTGTGTCAGAGCTTGCTAGCGAGGTAACTTTTTTGCCTTCTTGAAAGTGTTCATCATGATAGTATCTCTTTCAGGAATAATTTTGTTGAAAATAGACATTCATTCTAACTGCTTAAGCTAAAATGGGAATTTTAATGTCAGTAGACAAAAGTCATCTCTAAGATCCCAGGGAAAGATGTGGGGCCTGACCTTGAAAGGATTCCTTGATAGGAATACAGGGAGATCTGTTATTGTCTATGCCACTTGTCTCTGTCCCTGGCCATATGGTCTCTTGTTTCTCTCCTGTGTCAATTTCCCTCAGCAGACCCACTTTCTCCACATGCACGCCAGACACAGCAGCTCCAGCTTCTGTCCTCATCCCAGCCTTACGTCATCTTTTGAGTTTAATCACTCACACAGAGAGAGGAACGTCTCTAAGACTCAATTTCAAATCCCTGGAAGGAGTCTAAGTTCATTTAGGTAAATGTCTATCTGTGCACAGGGAGTAGGATCATTTCATACCAGTGTGTACGTAGGGGCCCATATGGGGGAAACTGTTAGATACTTTCAAATTATCTTTGAAAGTGTATCTTGTGCTGAAGTTTTATTCCAAACAAAGAATGGTCATAAAGCCTGGCCTTATGAGATAAAATAAGTGAAGCATTTATTTACTTCCTCGTAAGAATTATGTTGCTATTAATCATATAAATCTGCCCTACTTACAACCACCTGTGCTGTTGAAAAAACATGATTCTCTGGGATCAGATTGTCATGAACAAATTACACCCATGTTCTCTTTCACACTCAGGGAGGGAGAACTCTGACTTGTGCTAAAGAAAAACCATGGACAAAGACCAAAAGGGGTCACCAGAAAGAATGCTCAAGCTGTCTTTGCTTTAGTTTTTAAGTTAAAGCATCAATAGGAACTCAAAGATTTTCATATGATCCTACTCTCTGTACCTAAGATTTAAAGCTAAAACTCACTTAGGAAAAGAATGTGTCATTGCCTAGTTTTCTCTATGTTTCCTATGGAACTATGACTCTATGGGAATCAAATTGGTATTCAGTGAATGGGGGTACTGCACACATGTAATACTATTAACAAATATGAGCGGTATTTCCTTAACATTCCTAATGCAGTTGTATCATGTACAGTTAGAGAACAGGGTCTTATGGTAAGTTAAATATTCAGACTAATAAGAATTGATATATGTAGAACAATAGGTCTTTTTTTAATAAATGTAGACTCCAGTTACTTTTAAACTCTGCTCTGAGGTGTCATTAGATGCAACTGAGAGAGGCTCTATTCTCTTCTGTACTCTACAATCATATGGTTAATATTCCTTGCTGGTACCAACAAGGACCTGAGGCATAGATGTGTCTGGTGTATTAGAGGAACAGGAGGAGCCCAGTAAGACTACAGTAGAGACAGAAGAAGAGAAGCTAGGAACGAAACGAGAGAGGTAACAGAAGATTTAGAAGTCAAAAGTAAGGATACAGCTTTTGCTCTGAATGGGATAGAAAGGGTTTGAAGCAGAAGAGTGATATTATCTACCTTGCTGAAAACAGACTAAAGGGGGAAGAACATCACCAGAGACTATTAGGAGTCAGCTGCATTCAGGTCATGATCGTCATGTACACTAGAAGGGAAAGATGATGATGCTAAGAAATGATCAAGGTCTGGGTATAGATTGAAAGTATGGCTGATGGAAGTTACCTATGGACCAGGTGTGAAGTATGAGAGAGAGAATTCAAGGATGACACCAGATTTTTTGGCCTGAGCAACTGGAAAAATGGAATTGCCACTGAAGTGAGAATGAATGTAAGAGTTGCTGGTAGTAAGCAGTGGAAGATTAAGAGCTCAATTTTGGAGATGTTATGTTTAAGATCTTATTAGACAATCGAGAAGAGAACTCAAATGGGAAGTTGAACATGGATCTGGACCTCCTAGCAGAGTGTCGGTGCCCCAACTTGAGACTGCAAGGAGACTCATTAGCACAGACATGGAGTTTAGAACCAGGAGACTGGATGAGACCAACAAGGGGTTAGTCACGAATATAAATGAGAGGACTAAGCCTAGGGACATTCCAAATCAGAGGTCTTGGAAGTGAGGGAAAACCCACAAAAATTACTGAAAACTGGAAACCAAAAAGATATAAAAATCATGCAAATGTGGGTCATACAAGCCAAGGGATACAAGTATTCCAAGGAGAAAAGAATAATCAACTATATCAAATTTTGGTTGGAAAATAAAATGATGACTGAGAAGTGATGATGGAGGTAATTTGTGGCACTGGGAATACAAAGTAGTTTTGGGAAGCACTGTAGAGAGGACCTGATAGACTCAAGAGAGAATGAAAGAAGAAAAACTGGACACATAAAGAGAATTTTTTCCATGAGCATTGTTGGAAACAAAGTTTGTTTGATTGTTTTAAGATTGGATACATAGCAGTATGATTTTTTCTTTGAAGAGGTTGATCTAACAGAGAAGGAAATGTTGACAATGCACAAGAGAGGAGAGAGAATTACTAAATCAAAGTCTCCTTCAGTAAAATAAAGGAGAAGACATGGGGAGTCCACCTACAGCACCAGAAGAGAATTCACAGATGCAGATAGGTAGGCAGATAGGTAGATAGGTAAGAACTTGTGGAAATTCTCTTTTGATTACACAAAGGAAAATGGAAAGCAAGCTCATTAGCTGAGATGATGGTAAGGAAGGAGTTCTTAAAGGTATGAAATGGAGAAAAATGAAATAGTCAAGTAGGAGACAGCGAATCTACAAAGGAGATATAGTATGATTTCCATGTAGTAGTAACTGAGATTCAGAAAGGGTGAATACCTTGACCAAGATGTTTCATCTAGCGACAGAATAAATAGGAAAATCTAGGTCTCTCAAATCTTGGCCTTTTGACTAGATTATTTTTTCTCTATACTGTACAGTATAGATTGTTTGTTCAGGGAGTTTCCAATAGAAATGTGAAATTTCATAACCAAGTACAATTAAAGTCTTTTTAATCCTGCACAAATCATCAATGATTTTATATATTTAGAGTCTATTTCACAGCTTTCAGTTATGGAGTCAAATGCAAAGGGAAATAAAGAAGGCAGTAATACAATTCAACTGAATCTTGTCTCTGTCCTTTCTCTCTCTTCCTTGCTCACCCCATTAAAGATGCCTTCATCCTAAACATGGAGCTTATTTAGTTAAAAGTGCTAAGTTTATAATTGGAAGAAATTTATCCTGAATTATCCAAATGACTATCTTAATTCTCTACCAGTAGACTATCTTAGAAAAATACTAGCAGCAAAAAACATTTATTAAAATCAATGTTGGGGCATCTGGGTGGCTCAGTCATTTAAGAGTGCAACTCTTGATTTCGGCTCAGGGCATCATCTCGTGGTTCATGAGTTTGAGCCCCGCACTGTTAGTGCAGAGCTTGAGATTCTCTCTCCCTCTCTCTTCGATCCTCCCCTGCTCATGCATTCTCTCTCTCTCTCTCTCTCTCTCTTAAAATAAATAAATAAACTAAACAAAAATCAATGGTGACTTATTTTAAATGGGAGAGGGGAGAGTTTCTAACATTAACTTTTTAATGAGTGTCTACTGTGTTATAAACACTCATTTATAAATACTCATTGAAAGACAGTGGAATTCTTGCTTTACATTAAATGTCAAGTATATTTAATGAGAGGACTTGAAATACAAATAATGAATCTGACTTCTGTCTTGCTTAATTGTGTTTATTTGCTGTGTTGAAATGTTCTACATTCAGGATATTATAGAGAAGCAGCACATCTGTTAATTAAAGTTGGCAAATGGCAGGAGTAACGTTTATCATTTGCACTGAAAAGGTAAAGGGCTCTTGTCATGGCTGCTGCTAAATAAAACAAGAGTCTCTTGAGAAAGATCACATTCCTTTCCTCACTTTGGTGTCTGCCCTGCTGGCTCCTGATTTGGTGATTAGAGAATAGGAAGACCAGTGGTTAAGGGCCTTACTTGTGATTGCCAAAATGTGTCAAGGAAGAGATATGAGTGTTTCACTGAAACACAAGACACAAGAGGAAGGATTCACAGGAAAATAGTTCACTCTGGCTAAAAGAAGTAAAGATAGCACAGAGAGTTTGATGTGAGATAGATACAGGGACAATGTTGACAAAGTCTAGGCCCAGGATGGAAAAGATGCAATTAACACCAGTGATAATTTAATTTGTAATTATTTATTCTTCTAATTATAATAATAGCTTTCAATAAAAAAGGGGAAAAATTAATTTGCTTCCAGACAAATGTAATAATACATTGGGTGAGTACTAGAATATATTTCTAGCTGCTAAAAACTAGGATAGTTTACATATCAGGTCCATTTGTTCATGAGAAAATTTAAATGAATGTTGCCTATGATTAACATTCAAAATGTAAATTATTATATTGTAAGATCTTATCTACTTTTACCTTATTGCAAAGAAGGCAATTTTATATACATAAAACAACATTTATTTAATGTAGCTTGTTAAAATAAATACAGTAAAATTAACTAAAAAAGAATACAATATTTTTTTTTACCAATTAATATATTTAACATACCCAGCATAAATTATGTATTGGATTAGTGACTGTAAAACTGAAACTACTCAAAATTGAGTCTCACTGGATACTGAGAATATGGGATGCTCATCAGAATTCAAGTCAGTCCAGTGGATGAGGTTCATAAGCAAGCAGCAAATACCAGGTATGAAGATGATGACAACTGGGTTTGCAACTGAATAATCTCAAATATATAAATAAAAATGTACACACACACACACACACACACACACACACACAGCATTGTTAACGTAATAGACTCTATGCATCTAGAAAGCACATTTAGATTTCTAAACAATGGATCTATGTAAGGATAATCTATTACCTTTCCAGACTCAACAAACAAAAAAATTCAATGGTCATTGGTAAGATAGATTAATGGAGCACATATTAACTGGCTAGGAGACTGAGGCCTTGTAATAAATATGTAAGTGGACATGAAATGGTTAACCACACAAACCCTACAGGTCAGGTATTAGATCATTTAGACATTAGAGACAACTCTGCTTCTGAGAGGAAGGGGGAAAGAGAGAGACAGTGAGGCCACAGGAAATGACTGGAGAGAAAATATTCTTCTGGGTAAGGAAGAGCTGTAGAGGAGAGACTCTCCTGCTGGCACACAGAAGGGATCAGGTTCTCTTCCTACACGACGTCAAGGTTATCTATGCAAGTGTTTGCTCCCACGGTCTCAGCAGCAGAAAAACAAGTGTTTAGTCATGGACAGCTATGATGGAAATTTCAGCACCACGAGAGGAGAGAAGGTCATAACTGCTCAATTCTCTAGATCGCACTGTCTGTGGGACAGCAAACAGATAGTGCTATGCAGACATGGCAGTGAAGTGCAACTCAGTCTACATATCCTTTGAATTTACACATGAAAGCTGAGAATTATGTGTAGTATATGTGTCTGGGAAACAGACTGGCACAGAGACAGAGAAAAGTAGGAAGATATTGGAGAGGCCAGCCCTGGCTCAGAACCAAGGCAAAGGTGACTGATTCCTTCAGCCAATAAAGGCAAGGCACTTCAGCAATCACTAGAAAGGGGGTGCAGTAGTTAACATCAGAACCTCGCTGCAGTTATAGTTCCAGGGGAGCTGTATATTTTGTACTTTGCTAGACACTGGCAATTCCCCAGACACCGGTCCTCAGATCAGCCAAAGTCTTCAAACTAGCAGGTAACATTTTAGCCTATAAGAGCCTTCCTGCCAACCCTTCCCACTAGAGAAAGGGACAAAAGACAGATTATTTTTCCAATCCTTTCCTTTCTGGCAAAGGACAATTATTTTCCCAATAGCCTTCCATTGTCTTTCCTGCATTCCCCCCCCCCCCACCAAAGCCATTATTAGTATTTTTTTTTCTCACAGAGAAGCATGGGAGTTACATAATTAAGGATGAGAAGAGAATAAGACTGTCCTAAAATGTGGATTTGGGTGATCAGTAGGCTCTCTTACTAGTTAAAGGTTTATTCCTATACATCCCTTTAACAAAATTACAAATTACTACAAGCCATGGACTTTCACAGGTAGGCTCAAAGAATTGGAAATTAATTTGGAAAATATCAAGGTTCTACTGCATAGATTTTTGCTTCTGTAAAGATTAAACTGTGTCATTCACTCCTCAGCATGTTTAGTTTTCAACCCATCCTTTGGTTAACTTAATAAACTCTAGAGACAAAAGAGTACTTCCAAGCATCATTATGGAAAGGCACCATCCACTTAAGAGTTAGCTGAGGCACTTTCAGTGCCCAGAGTGAAATCCAGAAACCACACCATACTTCAGAGCCATGCCTAACAGGGGCCTGTCAGTGCCTGTGTGGGCCCATGTTTCTTTTTCAGACATGAACTTAACAGTGCTTTGGGTGTTAAAGAGGACAAACAGCTATTCACGTGTAATTATATAATTGCTAAGTAATAATATTGCCAAATGCATTTATTTTTAATAAATGCTTCAAAAGGCTGAGATATGTGGCTAACTTCATAATTTCTGTGTTAAAGAAAACAAACAAAGCAGCAATAAAAAATATGAAGAAACATCATAATTTTAAATCCAGGCTCTGAAGCTGGACTTTCTGGTTTGAGTCCTGGGTCTTCCTCTTGTGAGCTGTGAACCTGAGCAGACTGCTTTACATCTTTGTCTCAGATTCCTCATCTGCAAAAGTAAGTAATAACTCATAGGGTTCTGGTGATGATTAAATGAGCTAATATGTACAAAACACTGAGACAGTATCTGACACCATAGAAAGTACTCAATAAATGTAATGCAAAATAGTTTTGAACATAAACAAATAGAAATATTTCCTATCTCTATAATCTAATACTGGGACCATAATACTGAGTCAGCATCCTAAGGGAGCCTTAGAGTTCATTCTTAACTAGAAAATATAATGTGTATAACAAAACAACTGTTATATTTAGCCATTCAGCTTTCTTCAGCAAGTATTTATTGAGCATATACTTTGTGTCAGACTATGTCTCAGGCCCTACAGATACATAAAGTACTAGTACAAAAATATAAGTGATATATTCTATATTAAACATAAGGTACATGTGTGGCAAATGTACCTATGCTTATAATTATCATCATCTCTCCCATTTACTGAGCATCTATTTTGTGCCTGGTTATCTACCAGGAGGTTCTGTCCGTATTATCTTGCTTATATAACTTACTTTTGAGGTATTATATGATCCTCATTTTCATCCTGAGGATACTGAGGCTCTGAAAGTTTAGACATTTTCCCCCAAGATCTGTACAGGAAGTGGGAGCACTGGAATTCAAACCCAGGTTAGTTTGATTCCAGAGGTGGTGCTCTTGTACTTTCTGACATTTCCTTGGCTCTTCTTGACTGAATTCCTATTAACGTACACATTTCAAACAATTTGGATTGAATGAGACTGTGTTATTCACAGTCTGAAGCTTTTTAAAGCTAGAAAGTCATCACTTAACAAATGGTTATTTTATGGTCCAGAGTGGCTCTACGGTACTTCTTACAGAGGTAAGCTAGGGACTCAAAGCAGGATCCAAGATGGCCACTAAAAGCATAATGATAGGGACAACCCATTGTGTTTGAAAGCAGTGTCTTTAAACAGAGGTTGAAATAAGAAAGTGGAGTCTTTCAAATACTGGGGACAAAGTATTTGAATAATTTGTGAGTATCAGACCCGGAGATTCTGTGATGGTGTTAACCCTAGAATTTTCTAAGGGAGCTAGTTTCATGAAAGGTTTGCGGGGCTTCTTGGAGAGTTTCTCTGACCACATACATATCCACACCACACACACACACACACACACACACACACACACACATCACTCTCACATGTTCTCCATCCTCATCAGACAGAAAAGTTGGAGCCAGGTCATCTGTACTTGAATACTGATCACCATGTCTGCTGTCACTATTGACTTTGGTCGATACAAAAGAGAAAGCTAACAACTGTGTCCACCAACAATTACTCAAGGATACAATTAGTATAGAATTTAGGTTAGAAAATGGCTATATGGAGGTAACCATAAAAATATCCAATTTCAAATAAAATTTTTGCTGATTATAAACTTTTCTTATTTTGGGAGAAAGATTCTGCAGTTCTTAATAAAAAAATTCTGTAGCCTAACTGGTCTCTTTGCTTCCCATCAACTATGCCTATAACTGTTAGACTAATCTTCCAATAGACTAATCTGCTATTTTTGTTGGTTTTCACTAGGATATAGTACAGCCTTCTTAGTCTGTCATTTAATGCTGCCGACTCTTATGCATGATACTCCTTTCCACATTTAAATTCTGGTCACTACTTCCAGTGTGTCTGGGTTTTCCCCATACTACCAAGAAGTTTTCCAACACCAACTGGGTGTCTTACAATTCAATTCAATTCTGACACTCTACCTGGAGATAGCATCAGATTATTGATAATAATTATTAATAATATATTAATAAATCATCAAATACATGTTATTAATTCTATAATAATTATAATTAATATATTAGTAATTATAATATTAATATATTATGAATTAAATGTTAATGATAATTAACAGTATGACTAAGGGTTCAGTTCTGTCCTCTATTTTAGACACCAATACCAAGTACAGGTTGCTAACTATATTTCTAACTGACTGGCTATAAATAGAAGTTCTCACAACCCCCTCCTTGGGTTTGATTAATTTCCTAAAGCTGCTCAAAGAATTCAAGAAACCAGTTTACTCACTGGATAACTGGTTTAGTACAAGAGACATCAAAGGATTCATATCAACAGTGAGATGAAGGGGTTTCCTTTTTTTTTAATGTTTATTTATTTTTGAGAGACAAAGCATGAGCAGGGGAGGGGCAGAAATAGAGGGTGACACAAAATCTGAAACAGGCTCCAGGCTCTGAACTGTCAGCACGGAGCCCAATGCGGGGCTTGAACTAGTGAACTTGTGATCATGACCTGAAGTTGGACGTGTAACTGACTGAGCCACCCAGGTGCCCCCAGATGAAGGAGTTTCTGTCCTCATGGAATTTGGGACATTGCACTGTGACAATGTGAAACATTCTGGTTTACAAACCTGGAAGCTGTCCCCAGTCCATTTGGGTTTTTATGAAGGCTTCATTACATAGGAATGATTTCTTAAATCTTTGGCCATTAGGGATCGACCTCAATCTCCAGCCCCTTTTCCCATCCTGGAGATCAGGGATAGGACTGAAAGTTCCAACCCTTGAATCACTTGGTAGGCTCCAGTGGGCAGCCAACCCCCTCAAGCTTGGGCTAAAAGTCACCTCATTAACATAACAAAAGAAAACGTTTTAAGGGTTTTAGGAGCCTTTTTCCAGAAACTGGGAGGAAGACCAATGTATTCCTTCTTATAAATCACAATCACATACATTGTATTCAATTACTACCAAAGAAATGCCCTGCTGGTCAGTCCCTCAGTGGACCTGAACCCTTGATCCTTGAGTTTACCAGCCACATCTCCTTTCTACAACTTTACAGATCTAGGCTCAGGCTGTTTCCTCTTACTATTTAATCACATTTATCCAAATCTCGCTGGTTTATAGCACAGTACAGTATGAATGAAATCATACATGAGTCATACATGAAATCCAGCTTTTCCCCTTAATGGCTGGGTGGACTGGGGTAGATTACTTAGTCTCTCCAAGTCTGTTTTCTAATCCATAGAATGAAGAGAATGCAGGTATGTATCTCAGAGGCCTGTTTGAAGATTAAAGAGAACAATGTATGTATCTGTTTAGCTCAGTGTTTGGCATATAAGGGCTTAAATAAAAGTAACTTAAAAAAATAAATATCACAGTTCCAATTCTACTTCTTATGCTGATCACTCTGATTTTGATTGTATCTTTCTCCTCTTTATTCATAGTATTGCCTGAAATTGTATCATTTATATAGTTTCCTAGGCTGTTTATCATTTTGTAACATTATATACTTTTTAAGTTTATTTATTTATTTCGAGAGAGACAGAGACAGTGTGAGTGGGGGAGGGGCAGAGAGAGGGAGAGAGAGAGAATCCCAAATAGGCTCTGTACTGTCAGCACAGAATCTGATGTAGGGCTTGAAGTCACGAGACAATAAAATCATGACCTGAGTCAAAACTGAAAGTTGGATGCTTGACCAACTGAGTCACCCAGGCACCTCTGCAACATAATATTTTTATGGAAACAAGTGCTGACCTTTTGGTGGAGAAGAAATCATAAAATAGATGCTCTCAATGGCCACAGAGAAAATATACTTCACAGGACATGTCCATTTATTTTCATTGATTGATTGAGTGGTTAATTGATTGCTACATTTACTAGTTAAGTACATATGCATTGAGTATCTCATATATTCCAGACACAGAGATAAATCAGAAAGATTCTGGTTTAAAGGAGAGAATAAGAAGTGCATAAATTATTCTTATACAAAAATCATAGTGCCTATATGGATAAAGCACAAGGATAGTTTCAAAGACAGAAAGACAGCAACTAGGGAGCTGTACCGAGGAAGAAGCCTTGAGTGTTCTTGAAGGACAGGTTGTATAAGGTGATTGGGAGCTAAGAGGTATGAAGTGGATGGCTGAGTGGCGGAGGGTACATTCTAAAACAAGGCACATACAGGAGCATGCTCTTGGGGTTGGAGAGAGCAAGTACCCAGGGTGAACAGCAAGGGAACGTCAATCATGTGGGGGCACTGAAAAGCTCTTTTCAAAATTCACATGACCCTCTGGGGCTTCCTTTTAATTAACACAACTGTGACTCTGGAGACTTTAGTAAATGCCTTTGCTTTCCAGCTGTTTTTATTGATTTTTGGTTGTAGGACTTTGATTTTCATGGGTCCTCCCTGGATTCATTGTTCAACAAGTTACATCATGCCCTTGTCCTGACACACTACCTATTTCTTTGAGAAGTGACTGCCCTCTCTTGGAGAGGTTCCTGTTGACACAAAACTATGAAATGTCATATGGGACCTTGGAGCGCTTTGTGCTCATAGTGAACAGTAAAATTTATACCTGTAGCTGAGGTGGACCAGCCAAACTGCTGTTTTTCACAAGGAAGGTTCTCTAAAGGATACCCAGGAACCCAAATTAGTAATGACAATGTTGATAGTAATTACAGGTTAGTCCAGCTCTGTCCCAGATCAGAACCCACAAGCAGGCATTAGAAGGGGAATCCTGAAGTTCCTGAAGATGTTCTATTGAATCATCTCAGCATGGATAATATTGAGATGGTTTGTGATTTTTGGAGGGCAGAGAGGATATACTGACTTTCCATGCAAGTGTGATTTCTGTTCTTTTATCTAAACTCTACAGCATTGACAGTGGTATTACTTAATCAACAAAGTCAATGCCTTTAAGACCTTGAGGTGGACAAAACCATCAGGATCTTCTTGTGAGTTCCTGAACTTCTGTGGACATGGTCAGTTCCTTTCATGATAATGACAATGGCGAACTTAAATACAGAGATTAAGTATTATTATGTGGCACCCACTTAGAAATTTTGAAAATCTGGGTCAGGGTCTGTGATATGGTTTAGATCAAGTAGGTTATTTTCCTCTTCCCATCCACCAAACTGACTTTTTGAGCAGCAACCTTCCTGTGAACCCTGAAGGCAAAGCTCCCTAAAAAGGGCTTCCAATAATACTATTTTAGTAGCTTGGGATATCAGTTTTCATGCATGGTGTAATTTATTACCTGCTGATATGTCATTGTTGGTGGTGATATGTATTATAAAATGTTAGTAATTTTTTCAGGGTAGTAACTATATTCAAAGAACTGAAATTTGGTATTGGTTTTTAATAAATATGAATCAAGGTGGTTTTTATAATAACTTCATGCTTACAATCTCTTGCATTCCAGATTGTTTGCTTGATTAGGAATGGATGGAGTGATGTTATCATGAATGCATAGAAAGTCCCACAGAACATACAACCCATCTCACTTATGTCACAGCCCAGGGGGCATCATGTAACTATCCACCATGTGAGTTTCAGGGAAAATGTGAATGATCACCATATTTAATCAATTGTTAGATGTAATTTTTTTCACATTTTTACATCTCTGAAAAAGAGATGCATCTTACAGTCAATGTCTATAGTCTTATAATCATAATAGGCAGGTTTTAAAAAAATTAATGAAATATAAAACAACACTGCATCTTATATTGGTTGCATTTTGATTCAAGGTTAATTACTCCAGGACCCACAAATTTCCACTCCTTGCTTGGAAATTTCTCTCCAGTCAGGCTCATTGGTCACTACAATACTGCCTTCAAAGTTAGTCTTCCTCTCTCTCTGGGAGTATATAAGTATATATACTTATATATATTAATAATTATTATTAATTATTTTTGAGAGAGAGGGAGACAGAGCATGAGCAGAGAAGGGGCAGAGAGAGAGGGAGACATAGAATCCAAAGCAGGCTCCAGGCTCTGAGCTGTCAGCGCAGACCCAGACACAGGGCTTGAACCCATGGACCACGAGATCATGACCTGAGCTGAAGTTGGATGCTTAACTGACTGAGCAACTCAGGCACCCCACTAGTCCTTTTATATTAATAACTCATTTTGAAATATATCGAGTGTTTATTTTATATCAGATCTCATATTCTTGTAAAATGTTTCCATTTATAAAATGGATATTATACCTAAGCCCAGAGCATTCAGAACAGAAGATAAGCCAATGCTTGCCAAGCGTTTGAGCAAGAGCCTCTGAAAACTACTTTGGTGGATTTTTAACTGTGGTTAAGTTATTTAGGAATGAGAGGTCATTTCTAAATAAATGGGAGTGTGTCTCACACCAGTTTATCTAAAATCACAATAATATCACAAAGCCGGAAACATACATACAACTAGGCATCGACTACCACACCTTCTAGGACAGTGCAAAGCTGGGAAAACCAGAGTAGGGGGAGATCATAGTAGGCAGTTTCCTGCCCTACTAACTTCAGCTCCTAGACCTAGAGAGTGCTGATATCTAGTAATTGTTCAATACATGGCCATTGCATGAATGACCACATCTAGTCAGTCAAAATCAGATAGAAGCAATCTGAATGAGTGGAGCTAAAGGGAAATGGAAATCACAAATGTCAGCCGCCCTTGAGGAGTGCATGGGGGAGGCAGAAGTCTAATGTCCCTGACCTTGCGTTGGTTATGAGGTTAAATGGGAGTCACTATCTACCAATAACTAGGATTTATTATCTTCAAGGCACTATTCTACGAGCTTTACAAATATTAATTCATTTCACCTTTATAATAATTTTATAAAATAGCTACTATTATTATCTCCATTTTACTAATGAGGAGAAGCACCAAGAGCTTAAGTACCTTGCCCAAGGTCTCACAGCTGAAAAATGACAGATTTAGAAGTGGAACACAGGGAGGCTGGCTCCAGAATCTGTGCTTAGGCCACTCCACTACAATGCCTCTTTATTTACCCAGCAGGTGCTCTGTAAATATTTTAGCCACTATAATCACAGCTCCTTTGAGACCAGATGTGTGCAGTCTGCCCCAGCCTTGAAGAAAGACAAAGACTATAAAAAGTTAGGCTAGTGAGCCTGCCCTGTGAGTGTTGGCAGATAGGAAGGCATACATCCTGGATTTTACTTGGACATGATCCAGGTTTCTGGAAAGACCATTGAAAACTTTACCCCAAACTGCCTGTTCCATTATAGTATTAAAATGACATCTCCCTCCCTTCCACAGCCCCACTTCCAGGCCAGAAAGAACTGACTGATGTTGGGGAAAATGTGATGACTTTCTGTTTTTGTTTTGTTCTGTTTTGTTTGGTCCCTGGTGTTCAAAAAATGTAGCCTAAAGATAGCTCTAGGGAAATTTTCATAGTTAGACGTCAACTTAATTCTTGTATCAGAGTGTTTTAAACAATTCTTAGAAAGTCTCTATTTTCTCTCAAATTTTTGGGATTGAAAATTAACACCTTAATAGGACACAGAATCAACAGCAAATATTTTTTTCTAAAATTACTGTTAAATAAAGGTTTAATTAACTGAAACACTTAGAATAGCAGACTTATTTAGTAAATTCTCCTGATGTCTTAGTTTCTGTCTTGAAAAGGAGAAAAGGAGACCTAATAATAACCTTATTATTTTTTTTAATTTTTTTCTTTTGAGATTTAAACTCCATACAAATGCTATTTTAGACATCAAAATACTGACTCCCGCATTGTTGTTTTATATCCAGAGAAGAAAAGGTTTTTAATTTGGGCTTCGCTTTGAATAGAAACCACAAAACTGTCCATTTGTGCATGATAGACTCCATCTGGACCCTGGTACCTGCCACTAACAACATGCCTTTAGTTGTAGCAGAGAGGTTAGAAGTTTTCCAAACACAGGATTTAAATTTGGTATGTAGTCAGATTCCTCAGACAAACATGGAAGTCAAATAGATCTTGGTTTTTTTCCAGCCTTTGAGAGTGGGATGTCTTTGCTCCCAGTGACTAGCAAAGGGCCAGAACAAAGGAGGAACAATAAATATATTATTGGTTTTTTTCCAGCTGGATAGAGATAGGAAAGTATTGCCTGATCCTACCAGGGAAAGCAAAGGCAACAGAATTATGATTGAAATACACACTCTGAAGTGATAGAGCAGGTTTGCCTGGGCTGCAGATGTGAGCAATAAATGACAAGTAAGCCCATGTGGAATCTTGAGGTCATTTGGTAGTATATAAAGTCTATTTCGCTTTCCTCAGTATCTGGATGGTGGCAAATGCTATTATCATATTTTCTTTTTATAAACAAAATGGGTATTAGGATTAATCTCAGCAGATTTTACTGAATGTTGTTGTTGGTTTGTTTGTTTTGTTTTTTTTTTTTGCAATGAATTATGAGGTAATCAATCTTGTCTGTGTCTGGTATTTCTTTGTGTTCCATGGCAATGCTGGATTGTGTTCTTCCTTCTTATCAGTTTGAAAAATGAGGAAAAACGAAACTGTGCCTGTCTTTAATTCTGTTATCAACAATTGAGGGAAAACATATGTGCTATGTATTTTGCCAAGGCTCTATTTTGTAAATAAACTGTCATTGGTAATTTTGGGGAGTATTTCTGATTCATTACTAGCAATGATGCTGCATATTCTTTTTTAGAACCTTACTTTCTGACACATATTTCCTTTTGACTCTTTCATCATCTTCTATGATTTCCCAACATTCTTCTTTATTAATAGTAAATACAATTATAATTCAATGTGCTATAAATACTACTGTTGAATGCCTATTCTGTGCCTAACACTGTTCTGGTTGCTGAAGATAAACTAATAAATAAAGCAGTCAAGGTTCTTATTTTCATGGAGCCTATTTTCAAATGGGAGAATACCATAAGCAAACAAATAAGATTGATAAGTGCTATGGAGAAATTTAAACAAGCTGTTGTTTTAGTAGCATGCTATCATGGCCAAGAACAGGGACAGTACAGTCAGACCAGGGCTTGAATCACAGCTCCAACACTACCTTGCTGTGTGATCCAAGTCATTTTAGTCTTTCTGTGCTTTGGTTTCTTCATCTGTAAAATGGGAACAATCATAGCCCTGACCTCAGAAGCTTGCTTTAGGGATTATATGGTTATATAGGGAAAGCACTTAGAACAGTGCTTGGCATATACTGGGCACTTTACATCATTAGTTTTCATTATTTTAGTAGTTAACATTTACTGAGCACTTTCTATGAGCCAGGAATTATGATTATGATGTATTCATCAAATTACCATATAAAGAATGCATTATTAACTCCTTTTCACAGATGAAGGATCTAAAGGTCAGAGAGGCTAAATAACTTTCACAAGATTAGGTAGCTAGCAAGTACCAGGAACATGTAAGACTTCTGCTCTGTCCTCAGACATCTGTCTGTCTCTCTTTATAAGAAGTAAGTTTTATTTTTTCCAAATATTTATTTTCTAGTGGCTTGGTGATTAAGTCTATTATATCCATAATCCCATGTTTGTGGCCAGAAAGATAATTCATATTTACTGATGAATTCATTTTTTCCTTTTAAATAATTATGCTTGTTTTGCTGCTACCTAAAACTAAGTTGTTCATTATGTTAACAACATATTTTATACACACTTGGTGTTATTTTATTCAGATAGAATTCATTATCAACCAACTATGTTGCTCTTTAGACGTTACATATACTTTTCTATGGCATTTGTACTTTTTACATTAAATGCTTTGTGTAGAGAGCTTTAGAAACTACTTCCATTTGTGATGTCCCAAATTTTATCCATTTAGTTGAAATTCAAAACTGTTACTATTTTTTGTAATGACCTTTTCAGATGTCTTTCTCCTCTTCCTAATCACAGTTCCATTTAAACCAAATGACATGCAGAAATCCTCACTTCAGTGGTAATCTGCTTTCTTTTTATATCCAGTTTTAAACCATAATCACCACTCTCTTCCTTCAATTGCTCAGACACTTGGTGTATTTTATTAAGCAGCCATCTTGCTAGATTTAGGAAAAGTGCTCTTTTAGAGCAAAGGAGAGTTCTAAAGCCCCAGGGCTTAGAACAATGTAGCTCCACAGATTCTAAGACTAAACATATAACACATTTAATGAGGCTTTGAAGAGAAAGTGCTATCAAATTCATGAACTTGGCTTATACTAGTTGTATAACCATGAACTTTTTCTCCTTTCTAAAGAAGTGGGGAAAAGGAGAGGGCAGTAACTGAGATCTGACTGTTGCCACCCCCCCCCCCCACGATGTGATTACCTACTGTCTTCATGTTTACCTGTGATTTTCTGAGTCCTTTGAACAAGTTCATTCCTTAACATATGTGAACATTTCAGGATAGTATAAAGCAAGAACCCTCTTTTGCCTCCATCTAACATTTATCATGTATTTTTATTATAATCATTTTATTACCATTCAGAAATAGTATCAGCCTCTCCACATGTCCCAACCCATTTTCAAGATTCTCACTAGCACCCAAATCTTTACTGATTGACTGAGTCATTCATCAAACATTTATTGACTGTCTACTATGTTCACTCCCTTCCCCCATGAAACTCATACTCTGTGGAGAGACTGGATGTTTGTTTACTTGAATTACAAGATTGAGGGGAAAAAATGCAACAATATTAGACACTGAGCTGGCACGGAGGAAGCAGTGGTATTCTACTGGGGATGCAGTGGTGCAGCCAGGAAGGCTTCCTGGAGGAGATGATCTCTAGCTTGTTCTTTGATAGAAGAGTTTGTCAAGTACACAGAGGAAGAAGGGAATTCTGGGAAGACAGAAACTAAGTCACAGAGGATGAAACATCAAGGCCTGTTAGGTGACTTTGCAATTTGGTGTCAGTAGAATATAAAGTATAAGGAGAGGTGTAGCTGAAGACGTGATTTTCCTCAGATATTTTATTTGTATCTTATTTGTGGTTTGTTCTAGAGTCTCAGGCTTACTGTAAATTTTTACTTTTTTGCTTTATAATTAGGAAATACAAAGCTATAACATTGCAATGAGAAAACACAAATTGTGAGAGAAATTTCACATCTCAGAGAAAAGAACTACAATAATGCATACCTAATGTATCAATGTCATCAATAATCACAGAATGATCAAATAAAAGATCGACAAGAAAATTCTCTTTCTTTGCTTCCAATAAGAAGATTAAATATTCCTTCATCAGAAGACTATTTGGGAATGTTTTCTCCTGAATCTGGAAGAGGCTTGAAAATATTTGATTTTTCTTAGCAGTTTTCTCCACACATTCTCCCTGCCATGACCTCCCTGACACCACTCCCCCCAAAAATCTTCACAGCTTCATCTCTTTGGACTGAATCCCCTCTGTTTTGATGATGTTTGTGTAGACATTCCACTTTCATTATTTCTCACTAATAGTTCCCCAGAAGAACTATTTCTCTTCAGTTTTATAGATAATTGTGTTTCTTTTAAATACACTTTGTGTTTCTGCTGCTTATTGCTAAGTTATAACATTGGGGGTTGTTACTAGAACTCTAACATTCCTCCATTTTCTTCCCAGAAAAATCTCCCATGATAAATGATACCTGTTTTTAAGAAATGCATATATGTAAAAGAAAACAAAAAATATTTAAAATTTGGATAAAGTAGGGTATGATTATTTACATAACTAAGAAATCAATCACCTTATAAAAGAATCTTCTGAGTGACCTTAAAGAGGAATTTATGTATTCCCTATTACAAAATCAAGAAAGATTACAAATATCTTTATATGAAGATATCTATTATATGAAACTAGGTAATTCTTGCACATATTTCCAAGGCAATAGGGTGGCTTTAACCTTGATTATAGATCCCTTCAGACTCCAGTGACCTCTTTAAAGTATATTAAGTACTCCAAATTTTTCTAGGAAAAAAACATACCAGTTAATAAAGAACAATTGCATGAAGGTTTCTTTTGGAACTTGTGATCCTTGGCAATTTACATAGCACATTGGGTATTATGATAGTTACATTGAAAGAAAATCTAGTATTTATAAAATTATTTCTGTACTGGGAAAATATCTTAAGGCGTGAGAAATAGTGGTGCCTGGTTGGTTCAGTCTGTAGAGCAGGAGACGCTTACTCTCAGAGTAGTGAGTTCAAGCCCCACATAGAGCTTACTTTAAAAAAAATAAATTAATTAAGGCATGAGGAGCAGATATAAATGTTGCCCAACTCAAAAAGAACAATGTTTTGTTCCTTAACTCTTCAGGCTATTATGCATTCTCTTATTAGGAATTTTTTTTTTCTCCTTTAAAACCTGCAAATAGGATTTAACTATATTCCTTTATGGTTTCAGTTTGTTTGTATTTAAAAAAATTGCTCATTAATTAAATGGCTGCCTAGAAGGGCAAGAGGAAATGAGATTGAGTGGTTGAGAGGAAATGAGTAGAAGTAAGACTTCTCAGTGTATACCTTTTAATACTATTTTGATTTTTGAATCCATGTAATTATATTACTATTACAAAACAAAGTTAAAATGACACACCATCAAACATTCACCCATCACACAAACATGAATATGTTTTCTCAAAATGTGTTTATCAGAAATCCTGATAATTCTAGATTGATTCAAGTATCCTTATTTGGATAAAAGAATTATAAAACAGTATGATGCTAAAGAACATCTGAAGAACACTATGAAGCATGAGAAACAGAATCAGAGGACCTGCGTACAAGTTCAGCTCACTTATGACAAGCATGACCTTGGCAAGTTACTTAAATTCACCAAGCTTCACATTTGTTACCTATGAAATTAGAGTGATGATATTACCAGTCTATTCACCTCTTGGAGTTGTTGTGTAGATTGCATGAGAAACATATGCGAAAGCTCTTTATAAATGGAAGTCTTAAATGTGTGCTGGTTAATATTTTATATTTGATTTTATGTTTCTAAGACTTACAAAAATGCTCAAAACCAGTATGAGATTCATTGGAGTAATGCCTATTTGAGTGCTTAATTTTTTGCTTTCAAATACCAAACAACCAAAGGAAAAGAGCATTTTTGTCTTGGGCAGCCTGGTCAGCAGCAATGCCAAAATCAATGTTGGGACCACATAATCTACTCTCATAGATCAATTATGTTTTCAGCATGGAAAATCAATGTATGGGAGCTCTAGTTATCTAACGTGACTCCCAAAAGGCATCTCAGTGGGAGTGAATTTGCTCTGCCACTGCAGCTCAAGAGCGATTGCAAGGCATGAACATTTGTTCAGCTTATTCGTTCATTCATTCACAAATGTTTACTGAATGCCTACGATATGCCAGGCACCATTCTAGGCCTTGGGGACAAAGCATTAAGCAAAACAGGTAACACTTGATGCTCTGGTGGAGTCTACATTCTAGTGGAAAATTAAGTGAGATTATAGCTCTTCTGGATCCTAACCATACACATACCTTCATTCTAACAGCTTTTTTTGACTTCTGCTTAAACAGCTTAAAACTGTTTTTTTGGTGACAGATTTCATGTATCCAACACCAAACATGAAAAACAAATAAAGTCTGCTCTGGGTGGAGGGGGATTGAGACCAGGGCCCAGCCTGTTTCTTCTGGCACCCGCCACCCTCTGTTCCTGCCATTTTGTCACTGGACCCCAGGACTCTGCTGAGGACAATTTATTTGACATGCCTACATAGGAAGTTATTTCCATATAAATTTCCACATGAAATCTCTTAAAAACCTGTATCCACAGACTCCCAAGGGCTTTTGAAACTTTCTTTCCCACTCAGGGTCCACTTCCCCCTCCGTCTCTCTGTCTCTCTGTCTCTCTGTCTCTTTGTCTCTCTTTCTCCACATAATAACCATATATTGTAGACTTTCTGGTCTTTCTGATAATTACCATAATAATGATATACCTCTCACTGATGATGTGCTATTTGTCAGGAACCGTGCTTAGCATTTTACATGCACTGATTTACTTAATCTGCAAAATTGTGCCAAGAGAAAGGTATGAATTTTTATTTTACAGATAAGGAATGCTATTCCAAGAGGTGAAGTAATTTGTTCAAGGTTATAGAGCTGTTAATGGTAGAGCTGGAATTTGAACTATATCTGATTTCAAAATAGGAACTCTTAACAACTACTGCTTACCAAACTCTATGAAGCTCTTTGATCCTGTCTGTTCTTAGGTAGTTCTAAGTATAATGCAAATGTCTGATTAGAGTCAGGGGTGGGATGTGGGGGGTGGGGGGTGCGGAGAGCACTGTTTATTCAAATAAGCTTGCTGAGGGGTTGTGATACTAGCTGTCATTTATTGACGACCTTATATATTTTAGACACTCTACATCTATTTTCTCCAATTCTCCCAGAAACTTTGGAAGGTAAATATGATTATCTCTATGTTATAGGTGAAGAATTTCAGGCTCAGAGAGGTTATCACTCACTTAAGGCCTCAAAATGTAGTAAATAGTGAGCCTTCCACCTGCCTTTGTACCAGTTTGGGACCACACCTATTCTCAGAGCTGAAATGCAGGCCCCCAACCGCCCCATATTTTGAAAAGAACAACACCACAAACTTAAAAAAAAGGGAATTCACCCAACTAGCCTTGCTCTGCTCCCGGGCCTATGGCCTATGACAACCCAATATTGGCCTGTCTCCCTTCTTGATCACATCTAATTACTAGAGTCTCTCTGATCTGCCTGTCGGCTGACCTTGCCTAGCTTATCGCTATTTCCCCATCTGACTCTTTTGTCCCTTCTGTACCTCTGTCCTCTCTCTCTCTCTGGGTACATGGCATTTTCCCTTTATTAGATTCTGCATATCCCCTCCGTTGCCTCCCTTTTTCTCTCCAATTCTTTTATCACCATGTGACTTGGGTTCCCTTTTCTTTCTCCTTTGAGAAGTAGTCTAGTACAATGGCTGTTCTGGAATCTTTCTGCCTGAGAATGACTCCTTGCTTTACTCTACTGGTTAGTTGTCTGATCTTGGGAAAACTACTTATGCTTTCTGAGTCCCAGTTTTCTCATCTGTAAATGAGCAAATGGGTGATGCAATGGAACCTATATCATAAGTTTTTGAGAAATCTAAATGTGTAAACATATGCAGAGATTTTAGAATGTCATCAGACATACGGTGACTGCTCCATACTAGTCTTAATTATTCTCTCTCTTGCTACCAACTCCCTGTCTTTCTTTTTCTGACATCTATATTTTGTTCTGCCTTAGCTGAAATAAAACACGTGAAGAGAGAGTTCCTATAGAATAGATATATTTATTCATTGGCATCATTCTTTTATTTTTTATATTTATGAAAATTTGAAAATTTTTCATATGAAAAAATTTCATATTGAACGCCTACTATGAACTAGGCCCTGTATTAGGGACTAAGGTATAAACTGAATAAAACATGCTTTTCCCTGACGGGTTTATTTGTCTTGTAATTTTCAATAATGCTGTGCCATATTTTAATGAAATGGGTGAATTTATATATTTTAATAAGCCAACATGTAAGGCTGTTGACTTTATCACCAACTTTCCCCCCATTTTCCCCCTGAGTGTGTCTGCTCCTCTCCACCAATTCTGCCACTACTTCTAAGCCAACCACCACCATTTTACCCAGATGAGCACTTTTTAACTGGGTCTTTCCCAGCATGTTTGGCACTTTCTGGCCTATTCTCTTTTCAGCAGTCAGAGCTATTTTTTTTTTTTAGAAGAAAAAATCTGATCCTGCCAGCCTCTGGCTTAATACTTTTCAACACTGTTGCTTTCAGGAGAAAGAACCAAATACCAGTCCTCCATAGTCTGCCTACGCCTCCCTCTTTCACTTCCTTACGCATGGTATTTCTCCCACTTTCTCACATACGTTTCCCTCCTCTTCCTTACAACTGCTTCTTCTGCCCTGCTTTGACAAATTAATGCCTACTTACCCTTCAGATTCATGAAAATATTATTTCCTTGGGATGCCTTCTTAAGCCTCTATCTAGGTCAGAGTTTTTAGTCTGTTTTGGTTTGGTCTGGCTCGGTATACTCTAAGAATATACGTGAATATGTAGACCCTGAGAGTCTAGATCTAAGTCCTTTTCTTTTTCTAGAGCACTCACCTGAGCTTGTATGAACCACTGGTGTGTGATTTTATTCTGCTAACTGTAGGTATATCAGGGAAAGGGTCATGCATAATTTGTTCATCATTCTATCTCCAATGTCCAGGTCAGTGTGTCACTCACTGGAAGCATTTAATAAATATCAGCTGAATGAAGACTGACTGAAGGAATTTTTGTTCTGCCTTTGCTTTATGTCCCCAACGTGTCAGCAACTCTTATTAGGGAAATAAATTACCCTTAGCTGTGGAAACACAAATATGAGAAAACAGAGTGAATAAAACAAGATTATCTTGAACCAAAGTACAATTTGAATACTTTTCTTTTATAGCTTAGTCAATGAGTCTACCAGGAATCCTATTTGGATTAGGAATCTCTATATATATTCCTAATAGGAATCTATTAGGAATGTATATATACATTAAAGATGTATACTTTATGTTTCCTGGGTTTGGCTTTCCCATTCTTTAGTTGCTACTACTTGTGATTCTGAGAATTAAATTCAGAATTCAGCTTTTGAATTTATCAAAAATGATTTTTTCTCATATTATTTCTTTTTACCCCCAATAAATCTATTTCCCAACTTGGTAGTTACATTTACTTTACTTTATGAAACTGATTAAGATTTAGGCTATAATGTGTCTGTAAATGAAGAGGTCATATATAATAAATTGTTAATCTTGAAAGCCCCAACAAGTAACAAGTGTTTCTACTTGAATTGAATTTGAAGCCATTATTCGGGGGGGGGGGGTTCAAATTCTTTTAAACACAGAGAGAGAAATTTCCACAGATATAGATCTCTCTCCCCTTCCCACCAAGTGGGTGAAAGCAGAATTTCCATGTGTTTAAAATGTGAGGAATAAAATGAGAACACTCAAAATTACCTGCTTGCAATAATTGTTCCTTAATGACATATTCTAATTTCATAGAATGTCAGCCAGAAAGAGCCTTAAAAATAATCTCTCTAACCATGTTAATTAACAAAACAGAGTATCACTGTTTAGAAAGTGATGTGGCTTGGGCGTGGTTAAAAAGCATTGGCTGTGGAGTCAGGGAAGTAACAAGAAAAATGTCTCATTACTCATTAGTAAATTTGAGGGTTGGCTTATATACTGGGATTTCCAAACAAATGTGGAGGTGAACTAACTACATTCTTTACTGAGAATATGGAGTAAGGTTAGTAGGTATTTTAGATGTTTTAGCCAGTATTCCTCTTCTGCTTGTCTCTGTGGAACATTCTTTAACAGTTCTCTGATGTCCTGAAACTCCTTATCAGTGGAGGATCTGTGTTCATCTGGTAATACTTGTATAGTCAAGAATATGATTTGGACCCTTTATTTCCATGTATTTGATCTGGGTGCTGCTAATTCAAGGGATGGATCTAGGAGATCTTTTTGGTTGTCAAAATGTCTCTAGCACAAAGATTTATTTAGCCTCTTTCAGTATTAGTGAGTGAGTGCATTATGTCACTGGATGCCAAGGGTCCTTCAAAATATTATAAAATCACAAGATGAGACACCCAAAGATCAGTATGTTTAATTATGGGCAGAGATGGTATAACAGGAAGGGAAATGACATATATCAGCTTTGTAAATATTTTTAGCCCCTCTGATAAGAGTTTGAAACACTGGATTCCCAGGGTAAATAATTAGGGCAAAAGAATTTTTTGAGTCAGGAAGTGATATCTCACTTTGTCCCCATTACATTACTCTACGTCCAAACCAGGGTATAAGCATGGAGAAAGATATGCAGCATCATTAATCACTGAGAGAGAACCTCCCATAAATCTGCAGACTCTGTTTGCATGAATCATCTTTTCTGTTATATTCTGTGATGTTATGTTTTAGTTGGAGGTTGGGGAGTTAAAAAAGCAACTGGGAAAAGGATAGGAAAAAGATACATAAGTAAAGGGACATCCTGGGAGATTTCTAGTTGCAGGAGGAGGCAGTACGTGTTGGTGGAGCCTGTACCCATATGAGAGTTGTGGAGAAAGACACAGCTAAGCAATAAAAATTCTAGAGTGATATAAAGTTGTATGTAAGCTTCCTTCTTAATATTTTGGTAAAAATTAGAATATGTGAATCAAATTAATTAAATCAGATTTAATGCAACATATTTGGAGATGATATGTGAATATCATCTAATGTGAATATCATCTAATGTGAATATCACTAGGGATGAACTGATTGATGATGGATGGATGGATGGACACATGGATGAAGGATGCTGCATGAAGAAGTTAGGGTAGGAAAGAGGAAAAGCATAAGATATTTAAAAAAAATTTAATGCTTATTTGTTTTTGAGAGAGAGTGAGAGACAGAGTGTGAGTGAGCGGGGGCAGGGTAGAGAGAGAGGGAGACACAGAATCTGAAGCAGGCTCCAGGCTCTGAGCTGTCAGCACAGAGCCCTGTGCAGGGTTCGAACTCACAAACTATGAGATCATGACCTAAGCAGAAGTTGGACACTTAACCGACTGAGCCACCCAGGTGCCCCAAAAGCATAATATATTTGAGCTGTTTCTTGAAGTATCAATACTCCCCGATTGTGGTTATTTTTTAAATTAATAGTAATTGCTTACACTTTGAAACCTCTCATATGTATCATTCAATTGCGATACATGAGTAAGAACAATTAACAAGAGTAATAAGCTAGCAATGAAAGTGAAATTATGGGCATGAGAAAGCCCTGAGGTTCCATAAGAATTTTTCAAATATCTTCTGTTCATAATAATCTAACTGGATTAGATTCCTTGGGCTAGTTAAGTCATCAGCCATGATGAGCTACTATAGTAAATTAAAAGAATTCAGGAATTTACTAGTTGTTGAGCTAGCCTCAACTTTAGCTAGCCTCAACTTTAGCATCTATGACAAGTTTTAAGATACTGAATTAATTTCCTATGTGGATGTTGACTGAGCCTCAGTTCCCCCATCTGTGAAGCTGGACAAGGTGATCATTAAGGATTTTTTCAACTCTTAATTTCCATTTCTAGTGATTCTAGGTAAACTGCACAGAATACATCAAGTTAACCAGATTTTGTGTTTTTTCTTAAAGAATGCAAAAAAATGCAAAGAACAAAGGTGTAGTATTAGCAACAAGATCTTCAAATAATGGGATTTATACTTCTATATTACTTGGGGGGTCATGTCTTTCATCTAGAATTCAGTAACTGGAGGGTTCTTTCTTTTGAAAATATTTTATTCATCCTAACTTTTTCTTTTCTAAGTGAGAAAATGAAAACTCATAAAGATGAATAACTAGCATGAGGTCACACAGTTAGGGGTAGAGTTGGGACTAGAATACTGGTCTTCTCTTTCTAGTCCAGAGTCTTACACATTACTTTCCATTCCAAAGCTCATCCTGAATGTTCCCTGATGATACTGATGCAATTTCTGACCAAGACCTCCACCTGGACTTTATGAATATTGCCTGGGTATTTAAGATGCAGTTATTTGCACTGAGAAAATATCTCAACATGCCACAGCTGCTCATTCATATGTATAAACTTATGTAGACATTGATTTTAAGAAAGAAATTTAGGTTGAATTAAGTAAGCTTCTTGGATGTTGTATATACTTTCATTTCTGGGAACCTTTAGGTACAGAAGGTATCTATAGTTTTTCAGAGTAAATTACATATTCATTTTAGGTTTTCACCACATCTTTGACCTTATAGAGAAATAGATGATGGTGTCCAACTATGGTTTAAGCTTGTGACTTCATTTAGAGTAGTAACCCAGAAAAATATCAGAATTTCACTTCATTCTGAAAAGAATGAGTACTTTTCTTTCTGAATTAGTTTCATAATTTAAAAGGAACAAAAAAGTTTACTGAAATGAGCTTCTGCTTTAAAATATAATAAGTTCCTTAAAGAAACTTTATAGTGATGCCTTAATAACTTTCTTTTGATCCACAAAGTTGCCCATCAGGATGGAGTTCAATCTTACCTCATCCCAACTCACTGCTTCTTTACTCTCTTGCAGAGAAGCCATAATGAAAGGGAATGAAGCCTGAAAAGGTTCATTGTATCACGAGATGAGGAATTCTAGCAAGACTTATGAATTTGCTTGATAATCTATACTTAGAGGGGAGGTAGAGGCAAGGTAGAGGTGAATGACACATGAACTTCTTAGATTCCCTGCAGCCTGACCTGTCCCTAGTACAACCACTGATGCATGACCAATCATTGAGTAACACCTGCCAGAAATCAACCTTAGCGATGCAGCCTTATGTGACATTGCCTTGTACTCCAGGTAGAGGGAGTCCAACCCCACAGTAACAAATCACAATTTTTGCAGGGTCCTCAAGTATTCTAGTGCAGTGTTTCTCAAACTAATGTACATACAAATAACCAATGGATCTTGAAAAAATGTAGATTCTCACTTAGTAGGCCTGAATTAGAGCTTGAGATTGTGCATTTCTACCAAGCTCTCAGTTTTTATCAATGCTGCTGCTTCACAGACCAGAGTTGGCAGACCAAGACTCTAGAATAATTCATTTCTTCCCCTGATTCCTGTATGGCTTCCTCTCAGATTTCTTTGAGGTCTCTGCTGAAATATAAACTGATTAGCTTGGTCTTCTATATTCACCACACATTTCTCTGTTACTATCATTTTCACGTTTCTTCCTATTTATTTACATTACTTATCACCATCTGACAAATTGAATATTTATTTGAGAAGGACTTATTGGTTCACTGCTTTATCTTTTCCCAAAAACAATGACTGGAGCATAGTAAGTGTTCAGTAAAAATATCTACTAGCCAAATTAAAGTTTAAATGAACCACATAGCCACTCAGTCACAATTCCATAAACCAGGCCCTATTTGTAAGTCTCCAGAGAACAGTTAACTCTGTTCTTTGGGTTTTTCTTTCAGGAACTCAAGTATTCTATGAGAGAATAAAAGGTAGATAACCAGGTGTTATATGGAAGTGTTGAATCACAATATTGTATACCAGAAACTAAATTGTATGTTAACTAACTGCAACTTGGATAAAAACTTAAATGATGGAGAAACTCAGCCCCTCTACTGTCTACTTGAATACCCGCTCACTGATGGGGACCTTGCTGACTGATCACCTCTTTCCTACTTGCAGGTCTTTGTGAAACCCTTTCTGTGTCCAAAACAATGCCCTGAATAGTCAGGTTAAAGGCAAAAGGATATTGGTAGCTTTCATAGGAATATGTTGGTCTCCATTTTGTGCTTTATCCAACAATTTATACTGTTCACTTGGTTCTCCTAGTGAATATCTGGTAGCTAGCTTATGATTTCAGCCCTAGTCAGTGATACCACAGTAAATCTAGGTATTATTATATAGTGAGAAGGCAACAAATGCTATAAAGATTTGCCCCTATCTGATTTGGGAAATGCTGTGTTAGACCTTTTTTGACCAATGTATAATTAGGATATAATCAATGACTTTTAAAAATTCATCAATGGTGTTAAAGTTGAGTTTTTGAATTTTATTGTTTTTAAAAAAAGTTTATTTTTGAGAGAGAGACAGAGAACTCAAGCAGGGGAGGCACAGAGAGAGAGGAAGACACACAACCTGAAGTAGGCTCCAGACTCCAAGCTGTCAGCACAGAGCCCAACATGGGGCTCGAACTCACTAACCATGAGATCATGACCTGAACCAAAGGTGGATGCTTAACTGAGCCACCCAGGCACCCCAAGTTTTGGAACTTTAAAAAATGTTGGAGCTTTAATAATTTTTGCTTGTGTTCTATTATAGAAAAAATAGCTGTAGATTTTCTGCAATGCAGGAGAAAGGGAGATCATCCAATAGGGTGAATTTTTTTAAGAAAAGAACAAAAAGGCATCACATAAAAACTGCATCAATGCCAAATGTCCAATCTGGGGATTCATTTACCATTTCTGTAACTAATATAAAAAACCCACGCCATTCATTTAATATTCATTCAACAAATATTTCTTAAGCACTTACTATTATTTGCCAACACAATGAAAATATTATATTGCACCTCTAAAACAAATGGAGATCCATTTGATAACTCTTTAATACAGCATAGTCAAATTCATATTGAGCAAATTCTCACAGGACATAAAATGAGTGATAAATGAATTATCGCCCTCTAGAAGCTTACTTGAGTTGGGAAATGCACAAATTATGTTAAGGAACACAAAAACTATCTGAATACAGGTCTAAAGAGTTCAGAGACTGAATCAATCAACACTGACTTAGCAGATAAAAGAGGACTTCATAGTGGAAGTGACATGTGCAGGCTCTCAAAATGAGTAGGAATCCTATTGGTAGAATGGGCGAAAAGGGAATTCCAGGGAGAGAAACCCACACAAGCAAAGGCACAGAAACTGTTCAGGACCAAGTGTGGGGAGCAGAAAGCAGTCCTGTGTAGCAGTGGGAGGGCTATAAAAGATGATGCTGGTGGGTGATGGTTGGGTTAGTGGGGAGGGAACATGGAGGTGGGCTGGGACTATACTGTGAAGGGCATGGAGTTGGTGCAGAGGCACCTTGGGCTAATATCTTTTTAGAATAATAATTCTGAAAGCAATGGGGAAGATGGCTATAAAGGGATGGGAAAGGGATATACATGTATATATATGTGGGCCAGGGAGAGGGCAGAAATTATGTTTCCTTTTTTGAAGTAGTGATGGGAGTAACTTCACTAACTGAATATAGACAATTGAAGTTTTATACAAGAATTAACTTCCCATATTGCTAAAGTAGGATTATTCTTTAAGTATCAGATAAATGATCCTCTTAAAAAAAGAAATAAAGGAAATAACTTCATAATTTTCTTCCTAATATCAATATAATACATGTTAATTTCCAAGTAAACATGTGATAGAAAACGGATTTTAAAAAAGGCTCGTATAAATGAATCACAATCATACCACCAGAAAGAAACATTGTTTGTATGTGACTCTTCAAATTTGGCTTTAATTCTACTACCTAGGACTAGGCATTCGATAAGATTTGATGATGGATAGAGTAATTTAGATAACAGGGACTAAATTACCCCAACTTTGGTCTTACTCTGCACAGTAAAACTTGCCAAGGTAGACATTTATTGTTACATTATGATAATTATAAATTATTTATAATTATTTCAAAAATGTGCTAAGTCTTATGAAAAACAGATTTGGAAATGGTTTTATATTTTGCAACACATGCTGGTTTGGCACATATTTTCTGCTTTGAAGCCAAAATGAAAAAATGCAAGTAGTGAAACTGAATCATTCCTCCAATCTTCAATCATCTTCAGTAGAAACTGAATACTAAAGAAAGGTAAATTTTATTTATCAGCTCAGCAACTCTTTAAGAAACACTAATAATAAGTATAACATAGAAAATTGATTTGTCAGTGAACAAAATATAGGTTGTGCGTCTGCACACACGGAGCTCATGATCTTACTTAGTTTAGCAAGATATTTTTTTTTCTTCCTGCTCTTCAGAATAGAAATCTCACCCACTTTTAAGAGTCTGGCTCCATTTCCCTATTTCCTCATTTCCATGAAGTACTCTTGTACTGTTTTGGCTTCTGCAGGTTTAGCCCTTCTCTGACATCCCATAATTCTTAGAGATGGTGTCATTATTATACAATTTTGGTTCTGTGTCATCAGAAAATGATTTCTGTTAAATGTATCTAAGTTCTTTCTCCTCAGTAAGATAAAAAACAAACAATTCTTAAAGACAAAGACTTGGGATATGAGTCTGAAGGGCCAAATTTTCTGAATATCTGGTAACATTGAGCAAGGAATCTAGTATACTCCCGACAAAAGCATTTTTATGTTTTGAATTGAAAAACTTATTTACTGGAAGCCTGGTTCTTGAACCTACCAAAAGAGATGTAAATAAAATTTGTCTTAGCATGGACATCTCATAATCCTGGTGCAAATGAAGGGGATCTGGTGAGAATTTCCTAATGGACTCTGATGGAATACTCTTTTTACTTGTTATTTTAAAGGCAAATTGTTCATTATTTCCTAAAAATGTCATAGAATTTAAATGTTCCTAAATGATCTAAACAATAATCCAATCAGTTTTCCATTTCATATAATAGTTAAATTAAGGCTCAGTTACACATTAAATTTAGAAAGCGGGGAAAATGATTGCTTGATGTTACATTACCCCATTTCCAACTGATTTAAAGCTGTGAAAAATTACAATACAGTTAGACTATTAAAATAGGGAAGTCATTCTGTGAATCCTATCTGCACTTTCGCATTTTGAAATAAGATTGTTTTCATTTGCACATTTCTTTAGAAGCAGTTTGAAAATTGGTTTATATGATTTATAAGATTTGCTTTGAATAGACATCTTCACAAAGCACAGCATAGTATCCAAATTAAGTACACTGCTTAAAGGAAACAAAAGCTGTAAGGAAGCTTAAGATGAAGATTAAAGTTGATAGAATGATGACATTCTTATCTTTTACTGTAACCTTTAAAGTTAAAAATCACTCTGTTCAAGGTCACTTGAATGGCTGTCTTCACTATCAAAAGCTTCTAATTGTTGTAATTCGTGTTTGAGATGAAATTTTTCAGAAATGGGAAAGCAGCCTGGGTATTTATTGCCATGTGTCAGGTAGTGGTGAAGGGCATAAAGTCTGAGACTGAATGAAAACAGCTACAAAGAAAATGGAAAAGTCCCATGTAAAAGTTCTTACTCTATATGAAGTAGAATTTGTTCATCAATTTATGCTAAACCAGATGTTTTTATTTTCTGTTTTACAACTGATACTTCTGGAGCCATTTATTCCTATTAGAAGACACATTTACTAATTTTTAAGTAGAAAGACTTTCAAAGCTGTACAGGAAGAACATTTTCCCTTGGTGTTGTCATCATCCATCTTTGATAATCACAAATCTCCTCTCCCCCCATTCTCTGTCCATATCTGGGCCAGGGCAATTGGAGAAAACATTTAATATATATTTTTATAACTTAATTGCAAATTCTAATTCTAAAGACAGACAACATAAATGAAACATTCCAAAATACACATAGCACAATGTTTTCTTTATTCTCACATGAAATATGTGGTTGGCCACCATTATGGTAAATAAAATCTAAGACTTCACAAGCAAGATACAAACCTCAGTCTTCCAAAGAACAATAGACCAACTGACATTAAAAGAGAATCACTTTAAAAGGTCAAAGAAGCTCTTTATACCCACAGGCATAAAGGCTCTTCCTTAATGGCATCTTGTACTTCCATGTTTATCTGTTTAATAGTCTTCTCTGAGAGCTATGTGGGCCAAGGGTAATTAACTACATTTCCTAAAGACAGAAAGCACATTCCTCTTTTTTTCTTGTAAAAAGTCTAGCCCACTGTGGTGTGCTTAACTGCATTTCATTAACAAAGGAGCAATCTACATACAAATTTGCTAAAATATCAACCACACAATAGGTAACATCCCGGTTGTCTCATTGAGCCTCACTCTGATCACAGAAACAGATGTTGAAACAAACCAAAAAGCAGGGTATGGCTAATGCAATTTAGGATATCTCATCAGGTCTCAGTTGGCTAAGCCAATTTATGACATCTCACCATGTTTCAGGGTTTACAGTAGCATATTGCAAACAAGCTATACTATAGCTGAGAGTACACACACACACAAATCTACATCAAGGGCAACCAAAAGCCGTGTTAGTGTTAATAAAAGTTAATGCCACAGAGAGAGACTGCTGATCATGGTCTGTTCTCTCTGTCCTCCTTGCTTCTGAAGGGATTCAGGACAACCACTCCCCCCACCTTGCCCCCAATGAATGTGCCACTTTGGTATGTGGATTTTGAGCTGAAGGCAATGGAGACCCTACAGGCTCAAGAGAAACTTTTGTCCCTCCTATAACTACAAAGAAGGATCTCACCTGGCGGTCTTTCCCAGAACAATGGTTATTAGCAGAGATAAATTTTATCTGAGTGATCCATCTGTATATGTATAGCCAGGACAAATATCTAATTACCAAATATCAGTTCTTCTCATCACCCTGTGAAATACAATCCTGTCCTCTAAGGTCCCAGACCCCACCCATTTCATAGTTCAGGATGACATATATATGTAATTTTGCCTGTCTTTGGAATTTCCATGCCTGTGTGGATTCCCCTTACATATGCTATTAAATTTTATTTTCTCCTGTTAATCTGTCTCATGTCAGTTTGATTCTTAGTCCATCTTAATGGTTTTTATACTATCCATTGCTGACCAAAAGTGCCTACAGATAAGAATATAAATAAAGTTGAGGATAGTTTTTTTTTTCATTCATATTTCAAAGAGGACTTTCTAACTGATGTTTTCCTTGGAAGATTAAGAGTAATAAAGCCTCATATTCTCTGGACATGTAACACCCATTTTTCAGGATAGGTGAGTTTTAAAAAACCTTGTTGGTATAGACTGGTTAATACAGATTACCAGATGTGGGTATACATTCTCACAGAAACGTATCAGAACATTATAAGCTTGATTTCTCACTGACCTTCAGGTTGGTATTGTGCTATAATCGTCACCGTCTGTCCAGCCCCCTTCAGTGCAGCTGCGGCCTGCTCATGGGATGCTCCACGGAGGTCAATGCCATTCACCTGGAAGAGGAAGCCAGAGAATTTGGGTATTTCATAAGGCCTATCATTCTGATAGTTGAAAAATGTTTCTCCAAACTGAGAAGCTGTCTAAGATTATGTCACCTACCTCAAAACCCCTAATGTCCTACCAAGGCAGTTGAATGTTACTTAGCAAGTTTCAGGCTCTTATCAACTTTCATTTAGCAAAGATGTGAAATTTCATCTTGTGGCGTTTATAGAACGGTCTGACTCGGCTGAAACTGTCTATGCATGTCTACAAGAATTTTAGTATGTGCATTTAATATGCCTCTGTGAGTTTCCTAGATTTCTGGGGTGGATATGAGCTTTCAAAATTAGAGGAAAAAGAGGATAATAAAGAGAGACACATGTAATGTACATAGATGAGTATGTGCTGACAGATTAATATATTCAGATGAAGTTCTGGGTAGGTTGTATGAAATGGGGCTGGCTGCCTGCCAAATCCCTCTTTTTGGTCATATGCCTGGTCCTGTCATTCTGAGCTTGGTTAGACAGCCCTGAGCCTTGTTCCAAAATAAACCTGACTGCCCCATTTCTCATGTACAATTCCAGAATGAATTCTGACAAAATGAAATAAAGAATGCCTGGAGTTTATGTTGCTGTTGCTAACTCCCATTTTGGGGCCGACGCCAGAAGAAAAACAGAACATCTGAAAAACAAGCACAAAACTCTGCCGAGAGGGAAAAATCATTCTGAAGTCAAATTTAATGAGAAGTAAAAGCTAAAATCTTTCTCAAATCAATTCAGTCGAAGTCAACATAATATAATTACTGAGTGCTTTCCAACGACAGGGCTCTGTGTCTGCCCCAGGAAAGGGATCATGGGCGGAGAACAAAGGTGAACAAGGCAAGTCCCCAAGAAGCTTTTCTGCTTGAACTGAACACACAGAAAGTCCAGTTTTCTAACATACACAGAGATATTCTTATGCAGTTGATGCCAGAATTCTGCTTCCTTTTATTTACAGAGAAGTTGGTTACCAACCATAAAAAATAGAAAAAAGAAATTAAAAAAAAAACAAAAAAACCTGACCAGCTTATCTGCATGTAAAACATAACATCTTATTTGGCCTCTCATCAATCCTCTTTGACAATGACACTGGGTGGTGGATAGGGAGTTGCCACTGTTTCCCCATGGGGTCTGGAATATTTGCAATCTTTTTTTTTTATTAGGTTTATTTATTTATTTTTGAAAGAGACAGACAGAGCATGCAAGTGGGGGAGGGGCAGAGAGAAAGGGAAAGAGAGAGAATCCCAAGCAAGCTCTGCACTGCCTATGCGGAGCCTGATGCGGGGCTCAAACTCACAAACTGTGAGATCATGACCTGAGCCAAAACTGAGAGTCAGATGCTTAATGGAATGAGCCATCCAGGTGCCCCATGGGGTATCTGTAATCTTTAACTCCCCATCCCAGCCCTCTCATAATAACTTTGTGGAAGCCTCCTTAACCACTTTTATAATTTTCCATGCCTCTTCCCTGGCTTTCTATTCTGGTGAAATCCTTACCGAATGCATTGATTACATGGTAACCTAGAGAAGTCCATTGATCTGGGTTTGGCCTGACTGCCACACACCAGCTGAGTGACTATCTTTTCAAGTCCTGAGCCTCAATATTCTCCTACCTTGGAGGGAAAGGACTGAGAGGCTCTTTGAGTGTAAAGCTCCTTTGAACTATAGAATTTCCAGATTTACTTGTTAGTAGATGACAGTCATTTCAGAGATTGTCTAGGCACGGATGAGTCAGACTATGACTCAGACAGCCGAAAGGACAGGAAAAGTAATTAGATGTAGGCTCCTGCCTACAGGAAGCTGAATGCATAAACTTCCTGGGCCAAATAATCTCTTGTCAAACAATTAGGGCTAACTTCTTATTAAAACATAATATAGGATCATGGTAAATGAATTCTCATGTTTCAGAAAGGTATCTAAGGAAAAGTAAAAAATTCCCCTTAACATCTGCAGTTCCAGAGGTAACCAATGTTAGAAGTTTCTTGGGTATACTTTTTAGAAGTCTACTATATGTATATGCACACACATGCCTTATTTCTATTTCTTTCTTTATATATGTAATATGTCTTCACATTTTTAGTTAAGTGAGTAGGATCATATCATATATATAAACTATAAACTGTTTCTGTTTTGCTTTTAACAATGTATCTTGGACATCTTCCATTTCAGCTCCTGCTATTTTACCTTTTTAACAGGAGCCCAGCAATACACAGTATGGATAGACCAGCATTTTTTTCAACAGGATCCCTATTGTTGTTGAGACTGTGTCTAGCTTTCTGCTACTGCAAACACTTATGAAGGTGTTTCTGAAGGACAAATTCCCTGGAAATACACTTTATGAGTATATTCTATAGATTGTATATGCATTATTTGTTTCTTTTAATTTGTTCTTAATTTTTCACATGATTATTTATTCACTAAATAAACAGAAACTGATGAAGAAAGCAAAAAAGGGGAGGGAAGAATCTCTTTGCACAAATAATATATTGATATAAAAAATAATGTATGTATATAATGCACATACATGAAAAAGCAATACAAAAAGCATACAAATAAAGTGGCCCCATCTTTTATTCTAAAGTTATCCATTTTGATGGCTTCTTATATATACTACCAATTATTTTTCTTGTTAATATAAATAGGTTTATAAAGTTATAATTTTAAAATTTTATACAAATAAGGTATTTTACACATAGTTTTATACCTTTATTTTTTCTACTTACTAATATATTTTAAAGAACTTTCTTCATTCACTTATTCCTATACTTGTCTCATCCCTTTTTATAGTTATAAAGTGTTCTATTATTCATTATAAATTTATTTTACCAGTACAGGGTTGATAGACCCTTAGGTTGTTTCAGTATTTTGCTGTTATAAACAATGCTGCAATAAATATTATGTAACAAAAAGTTCTTGGATAAAGGGTATGAGTGCTAAATTGTAATAGCTATTGCCAAGTTGTGTCCAAAAATTTATACTCCCACAAATAAGATATGATTGACTTTCTTCATAGTCTTGTAAAAATTGCACATATCATAACATTTGGCCTTTGTCATTCTAATATGTAGACAATTGCGTTTTTAAGTTTTGCCTGTCTACAATTATGAAGTTAAGCATCTTTTTATATGTTTGCTGGCTATTTAAGTTTGTTTTGGCAAAAAATGACCATTTGCTTATTTCACCTATTTTTTATTTGTGTAGTTTGTTCTTTTAAAAATCTATCTGCCTCTTAAGAATATTAGTGCTTCATCTCAGATAAATATTGCAAATATTCTTTTCAGTTTGGTATTTGTATTTTGTATCATTGCATTGTAACTGTTAACTTTTCCCTGGTATGCTGTTTCTTGCCATACAGAAGTTTAAAATGTTTTATATAGTCACATTTATCACTATGCTTTCCTTTTCAGCTTTTGAGTTTCGTATTATATCTACCCCTCTTCAATATATTTAACAAATTACTCAAATATTTTCTTCTAGTACAATGAGTTTAATTTTTAGCCACCTAGTCTTTGATCTACTGGAATACATTTTGATGTCTGATGTGAGAACCACCCTTTCTTGGACCTTTCTCGTATAGCATCAAATTCTTACATCTTTTAATATTCTAATTGTCCTCTGGATTTTTCTAAGTGCACTAAAGGGAGCATGGAAAAGTGGGAAGGAAGAGAATATATGGAATCACAGAGAACTGGGTTTGAATTCTGAGTTGACCAATCATACCTAAGTAACTTGGGAAAGTCACTTACTTCTTCAAATCTCAGCTTTCTTACCTATAGAATGGGTATAATATCTACCTCTCTATCAGGGCTGTTGCATAACATGAGACAATATCTGTAAAGCCCTTAACAGAGACCCTGGTACAAACAAGCATTCAGCAATTAGTATCTATTATTGCTGTCAGTATTTCTTCAGAGCTATGATTATAAGTCATGAAATAAAATCTAATGGAAATTAATTAATACAACATATATGGTTACTTTTTTTTTCTATGAACACAGAATTTCAGTATTGGAAATGCCTTAAAAACTTGCTCATCAGCACTTACATATTAGTACATTAAAGATCATTCTGGGGGTACCTGGGTGACTCAGTCGGTTAAATGTCCAACACTTGATTTAGGCTTAGGTCATGATTTCACAATTCACAAGCTCAGGCTCCACATTGGGTTCTGCATTGACAATGTGGAGCCTGCTTGGGACTCTCTCTCTCCTTCTCTCTCTGCCCCTACCTCACTCTTTCTCTCTCTCTCTCAAGTAAATAAACTTAAAAAAAAAATCATTCCCGACAGAGTTAAGATAGACGAGCAGCATGGAGACGATGAGCTTGTCTTGACCCTGAAATCCATCTAGATCAGCACCAAACCCTTTTGAACACCTAGGACACTGATCTGAGGATTAACACAACAATCTACATAACTTGAGCCACAGAACTTGGCAGAGACGTGGTATGGAGAGGTAAACTGGGGGAGAAAAGCTGCAAAGGGTAGGGAACTGATTTCATGGAGAGAGGACAGAGAAAATGAAAGGGGGAGAGTGTGGTGTATAAGGATCATGTAAGAAAAGCACTCACCCTGATAGTAGCTGGAGAGAAAGAAAGAGAAAGAATGAAAATGCTAGCAGGGCACTAAACAAGATATCTGTTTCCTAAAACCATTGACAGGGGGAAAAGAGAGGGTTTCAATACCATTAGGATTCTATAAACAGCAGAGCACAGAGTCTGAAATTCTAGACCTCCGTGCCTGGCAGTGTTCTGGTGAGGAAGTAGGATGAACCCCCCGGAGAAGGAAGCAGGGTCTGAGGGATCCATGCGCCACATAGGGAGAAGCAGTTCCCCTACTTAGAATGCATTTGGTAGAGGTCGTAAGGCCTCCCCACAGGCCAAGGTCCCAGTGGACCCCAGAGAACAGCCATGTTTGCTGGTATAGGGACAAAGGCGCCAGAGTGCAGTGAAACCTGGCACCAACTGTGTTGTGGATTGCCATAATCTCTGAAGCTCTGCCACTGCCTGATCACATGAACATTTTTTGAGGGAAGCCAGCACCGGCCCATTGCTCAGCAAGACCCTACGCACGAGAGTCAGTGTGGGTCCAAGCTGCGGGGGTCTCTGAAGTGTGAGGTTTTGAAACACAACCCCATCTGAGATAAAACTCTAGAGGGAGGTGCTGCCTGGCAGGCACACAGCTTGGATATACGGTAGAGGCGGGGAGTGGATAGAGGCCTGAGAGAAAGGAGACGTACTTGATTGTGAGTCGGTGACAGTGCAGTTCCTGTGCCTGAGACTAGGGAGCTGAGTGAAGCCATTTCCACCTCTCTGGTGTACATGACACAATGATCCACCCCAGAAAGCTAAGGAGTGCCACCTAGTGGAGAACGGAGCAGATACACCAAGCCCAGCCCAGCTGTATCCTCCAAGCACATTACCTAGAAGGCCAGCTCAAGTCACTCCACCGCCTAATGTACAGACTATACAGGGCTTCACAGTTTCAGTTCTAGGGGAAACTGGATGTAACTTAATACAGGTTTCATTCTGTGTGCTGGCTCATTTATTTGTTCATTTTCTTTGCTTCTGTTTTTGCTTAAATTGTTTGTTTATTTATTTATTTTTTTCTTCCTCATTCTTGGATACAGAAATAGAAAAAAATGTATTTTTTCTTTAAATTTTTTTTATTTTTTAAATTTTACATTCTTTCATTTACTTTCTTTTATTTCATTTGATTCTATTTTATTATATAAATAATTTTTAATTAAAATTTTTTTCTTGCCTTTTTTTCCTTTCCTTTCTCTTTTTTCTCTATTCTATTTTTTCTCTATTCTCCTGACAACCAGACCAAAACATACCTAGGATCTAGCTTTCTTTATTTGATTTTATGTGTTGTTTTCAATTTTTTGATTTTAATTTTTTATTTTGCCAATTATTCCTCCAAAATGAAAAAATGAAGGAATTCACCCCAAAAGAAAGAACAGGAAGAAATGACAGCCAGGGGCTTACTCAACACAGACATAACCAAGATGTCTGAACTAGAATTTAGGGCCACTATAATAAGAATACTAGCTGAGGTTGAAAAATCCATAGAATCCCTTTATGTGGAGATAAAAGAAATAAAGTCTAGTCAGGACTAAATTAAAAATGCTATAACTGAGATGCAATCTCGAATGATGTCACAATGGCAAGGATGGACATAGCACAGCAGCAAATTAGTGATTTAGAAGATAAAATTATGGTGAATAATGAAGCAGTAAAAAGAGGGAAACAAAGGCAAAAAATCACAATGTAAGATTTAGAGAACTCAGTGACTCATTAAAAAGGAATAACATCCAAACCATAGGAGTCCCAGAAGATGCAGAGACAGGAAAGGGGGCAGAAGGTTTATGTGAGCAAATTATAGTAGAAAACTTTCCCACTCTGGGGAAGGACACAGACATCAAAATCCAAGAATCACAGAGATTCAACAAAACCTACCATCACCAAGGCATATCATAGTCAACTTTACAAAATACACAGACAAGGAAATAATGATGAAAGCAGCAATGGAAAAAAAAAGTCCTTAACCTATAATGGAAGACAGATCAGGTTCACAGCAGACCTATCCACAGAAACTTGGCAAGCCAGAAAAGAGTGGTAGGACATATTCAATGTGCTGAACTGGAAAATATGCAGCCAAGAAATATTTATCCAGCAAGGTTGTCATTCATAATAGAAGGAGAAATAAAAAAGAGTTTCCCAGACAAACAAAAACTAAAGGAGTTTGTGATCACTAAACCAGCCCTGCAAGAAATTTTAAGGGGAACCCTTTGAGTGGAAAAAAGACAAAACAAAACAAAAAAGACCAAAGCAACAAAGACTAGAAAGGACCAGTGAACATCACCAGAAACACCAAATCAACAGGCAACACAATGGTGCGAAAATCATATTTTTCAGTACTCATTATAAATGTCAGTGGACTAAATGTTCCAATCAAAACACATGAGGTATTAGAATAAATAAGAAAAAAAAGACCTACCTATATGCTGCTTACAAGAGACTCATTTTAGACCTAAAGACACCTGAAGAGTAAAAGTAAGGGGATGGAGAATCATCTATCATGCTAATGGTAGTCAAAAGACAGCTGGAGTAGCCATCCTTATATCAGACAAACTAGATTTAAAAAAAAATTAACATTTATTTATTTTTGAGACAGAGAGAGACAGAGCATGAACGGGGGAGAGTCAGAGAAAGAGAGGGAGACACAGAATCTGAAACAGGTTCCAGGCTCTGAGCTGTCAGCACAGAGCCCGACGCGGGGCTTGAACTCACGAACCGCAAGATCATGACCTGAGCCGAAGTCAGATGCCTAACCGACTGAGCCACCCAGGAGCCCCTGGACAAACCAGATTTTAAAACAAAGACTGTAGGGGCACCTGGGTGGCTCAGTCAGTTGAGTGTCTGACTTTGGCTCAGGTCATGATCTCACAGCTTGCAGGTTCGAGCCCCATGTCGGGCTCTGTGCTGACAGCTCAGAGCCTGAAGCTTGCTTCGGATTCTGTGTCTCCCTCTCTCTCAAAAAATAAGTAAACATTAAATAAATAAATAAATAAATAAATAAATAAATAAATAATAAAGACTGTAACAAGAGATGAAGAAGGGCATTATATCATAATTAAGGGATCTATTCACAAGAATATCTAACAATTGTAAATATTTATGCCCCCAATGTGAAAGAACCCAAATCTATAAATCAATAAATCACAAACATAAAGAAACTCACTGATAATAATACCATAATAGTAGGGGACTTCAACACCCCACTTACAACAATGGAAAGATCATCTAAACAGAAAATGAACAAGGAACCAATAGCTTTGAATGACACACTGGACAGGATGGGCTTAACAGGTATATTCAGAACATTTCATCCTAAAGCAGCAGAATACATATTCTTCTCAAGTGCACATGGAACATTCTCCAGAATAGATCACATACTGGGACACAAATCAGCCCTCAACAAGTACAAAAAGAGAATATACCTTGCATATTTTCGGACCACATGGCTATGAAACTCAAAATCAACCACAAGATAAAATTTGGAAAGGCCATGAATACTTGGTGATTAAAGAACATCCTACTAAAGAATGAATGGGTTAACCAATAAATTAAAGAGGAAATTAAAAAGTACATGGAAGCTAATGAAAATGAAAGCACATCAGCCCCAAACCTCTGGAATGCAGCAAAGGCGGTCATAAGAGGGAACTATATAGCAATCCAGGCCTTCCTAACGAAGGAAAATAGGTATGAAATATACAACCTAACATTATACCTAAATGAACTGGAAAAAGAACAGTAAATAAATACCCAAACCAGCAAAAGAAGGGAAATAATAGGATTAGAGAAGAAATCAATGATATTGAAATAAAAAAAAACCATAAAAAACAGTAGAACAGATCAATGAAAACAGGAGCAGAATCTTTGAAAGAATTAACAAAATTGATAAAGCCCTAGCTAGACTGATCAAAAAGAAAAAGGAAAGGACTCAGATAAATAAAATCATGAATGAAAGAGGAAAGATCATAATCAACACCACAGAAATACAAACAATATTAAGAGAATATTATGAGCAATTATATGCCAAAAAATTGGGCAATCTGGAAGAAATGGACACATTCTTAGAAACATATATACTACCAAAACAGGAAGAAATAGAAATTTTGAACAGACCCATAACCAGTAAAGAAATTGAACCAGTAATAAAATATCTCCCAACAAACAAGAGTCCAGGGCTGGATGGCTTACCAGGGGAATTCTACCAAACGTTTAAAGAAGAGTTAACACCTATTCTTTTGAAGCTGTTCCAAAAATACAAATGGAGGAAAACTTCCAAACTCATTCTACAAGGCCAGCACTACCTTGATTCCTAAACCAGACAAAGACCCCACTAAAAAGGAGAAATACAGACCAATTTCCTTGATGAACATGTATGGAAAAGTTCTCAACAAAATACTAGCAAACTGGATCCAACAATACATTAAAATAATTATTCACCACAATCAAGTGGGATTTATTTCTGGGATGCAGGGCTGGTTCAGTATACACAAATCAATCAGTGTGATACATCACATTAATAAAAGAAAGGATAAGAACCACATGATTCTCTAAATAGATGCAAAAAAGCATTTAACAAAACACAGCATCTTTTCTTGGTAAAAACTCTTAAGAAAGTAGGGATAGAAGGAACATACCTCAAGATCATAAAGGCCATAAATGAAAAACCCACAGCTAATATCATCCTCAATGGGGAAAAACTGAGAGTTTTCCCTCTAAGGCAAGAAACATGACAAAGATGTCCACTCTCACTATTGTTATTCAACATTGCCTAGCCTCAGCATTCAGACAACACAAAGAAATAAAAGGCATCAAAATCCATCCAAAAAGCAGGAGGACATCATACTTTCACCCTTCACAGATGACATGATACTCTATGTGGAAAACCCAAAGATTCCAACAACAACAAAAAAACCCCCGCTAGAACTGATACATGAATTCAACAAAGTTTCATGATATACAATCAATATACAGAAATTGGTTGCATTTCTATACACTAATAATGAAGCTGCAGAAAGAGAAACCAAGGAATCAATTCCATTTACAATTGCACCAAAGACCATAAAATACCTGGGAATAAACCTAACCAAAGATGTGAAAAATGTATACACTGAAAACTATAGAAAGCTTATGAAAGAAACTGAAGAAGACACACACACACACACACAAAAAAAAAAAATGGAAAAAAGATTCCATGCTCCTGGATAGGAAGAACAAATATTGTTAAAATGTCAATACTACTCTAAGCAATCTACATATTCAATGCGATCCCTATCAAAATAACACCAGCATTCTTCACAGAGTTAGAACAAACAATCCTAAAATTTGTATGGAACCAGAAAAGACCTCGAATAGCAAAAGCAATCCTGAAAAAGGAAACCAAAGCTGGAGACATCACAGTCCCAGACTTCAAGATGTATTACAAAGTTGTAATCATCAAGACCGTATGGTACTGGAAAAAAAAAATAGACACATAGATCAATGGAACAGATTAGAGAACTCAAAAATGGACCCACATTAGATGGCCAACTAATCTTTGACAAAGCAGGAAACAATATCCAATGGAATAAAGACAGTATCTTCAGCAAGTGGTGCTGGGAAAACTGGACAGCTACATGCAGAAGAATGAACCTGGACCACTTTCTTACACTATACACAAAAATAAACTCAAAATGGATGAAAGACCTAAACATAAGACAGGAAGCCATCAATATTCTCAAGGAGAAACAGGAAAAAACCTCTTTGACCTTGGCCACAGCAACTTCTTACTCAACACATCTCTGAAGGGAAGGGGAAAAAAAGCAAAAATGAACTATTGAGACCTCATAAAAATAAAAAGCTTCTTTCTGCACAGTAAAGGAAACAACCAGCAAAACTAAAGGGCAACCGATGGAATGGGGTATTGAATCTAAATCATTTTCCTGGTACTTTCTACCTCTTGGTTCTGTCTCTTCCTTCTGAGGGCTCACAGAATATTTTTTTCTTTCTTATTACTTCCTCTTTTATATGGTCCTCTTTCTAACACTTGAATACAGTTTTCTCTTTTGTAGGTTAAATGACCTCACTTCCTTCTTCATCTCTCCAGATCATTCTTAGCAAATGACAAATTGACTCTGTTTACATACCTCTAGTGACAGGGAACTCTTTCCTTCCCTAGTCTGTCCATTCCATTTTGGGATGGTTTTTATGTTATTTCTAGAATCTTTATATTATTTAATATTTCATCAGAGACTCAGTTATTCAACTGAGGTTAAGCATGGCAACAGGGATGCTTACTTATGGCTGTTATCCTTGGACGTGCACCTAGTGCAGTATCTACAGCTAAACACAGTGCTGACACAAATTCAGTTTTTAAAAGCTATCCATTTTAGTGATTTGCTCTTCTAATTTAAGGGAAGGAGTAAATGAGAGTGACATATAGCCATTATCAAGCAACTCACCATTCAATAGAGGACAATAACAGGGAAACACATAAGCACTGGATGGTAAACACTATGAGAGGAAAAGGTCAGAAAGTTCTAGGACATAAAGTGGGGCACCCTGCTGAAGGTATAAGGAGGTATGTGAAAGTTTTCTGGAGGAAGTGAGATCAGAAACGAGATCTGAATGAGTTCTCCAGGTGAAGATGGGTGGGAATGCCCGGGGAAGGCGATGCAGGGAATATGGGGAGAGGGGTGGCAAGAATATTCTGGGCAGAGAGGGAGGAACATATGAAGGTCTTGAAGTGAGACAGGGGCTGATACATCTGAAGAAAAAGAAGTAGTTGTTACCAAATGTCAGAGAGGGGAGAAGGGAGAGTAGGAAAGAGGTGAGACATGACCGGGAAGAAATGAAGGTGATGGTGATAATGATGATGTTAGCAGTGGTGGTGATAGCTGACGTGCACATAGCACTAAGTCCGTGGCAGGCAAAGTTCTAAGCATTTCCTATTATCAATTCCCCTCATCCTCATAATAGCTCCATGAAGTAAAAACACACAATAATGTCCATTTTACAGAGGAGATTGAGGCATGGCCATTAAAGAGATTCCTGAAGGGTCCACTGGTAATAAATGGCAAAACCAAGACTTAACCCCAAGCAATCTAAATCTCTCCTTGCTTTGCTTGTGTCTTTTGATTGTTCTTATCCTAGCCGTTGTTAATAAGGCTCGATACTGAGCAAAATTCCTAATCATTCCTAATTATGACATATTAATGCTTTTCAAAGATCTGGCTGTGCAGGGCATGATAAACCATATTAGTGAATCTGGAGTTTATTTTGATGCAGTGGAGAACCATTTCTCAGCTTAGAATTGAGAAATATGTCACCATTATTCCCGTACCCCTAAGAATGCTTACAGCTAAAGAAAGAGCAGGAAGAATGTGCTGCCAGCCCTGCTGGCATTTGCCTGCCGTGAAAACTGCCATGGGGAGAACATTGATATAGAGTTGGAAGGCCAGGATTCAAATCTTCATCCTGCCACTTCTTAAGTCCAAGACGTTGGGTAAGTTACTTTCCAGCTTTGAGCTTCAGTTTCCTCATATGCAACAAAGACATTAATACTTATTTTGCTGGCTAGTTGTCAAGATGATTAGAGATAATGCAAATAAACTACTTAACATAACACTTCACATACTGAGTAGGTAATCAATGGTTGCTATTTCTGTTATAAGGTCTCTATTATCTATGAAACCGGATTTTAAAATGACTTTTATTATCAATAAGCCAATCAAAGAATAGATTAATATAAGACTGTCTTGGAACAAGAGTAGCTAAAAACTACAAATATAACTGTATTATTAACTGTGAAAAAAATACAAAGGGGTGACCCAGTGGGAAAGGGGGAGATAATTGGCACCAGATTCCAATTAAAATTAGTCAGTACAGAACACAGGGGACTGTTTCAAGCATATTATTTCATAGTTGGGGTTCTAGTTGGTATGTGGCAGGGGGCAGCAGGGAAGAAACTGGGGCAGAATCCAACCTATTTCTACTTTATTCAGAGAGACTAGGGATAATAAGATGAGCGGGTGTATTGCCAGTGAACTAAATGAATGCAGAAGGCTCCAAAATTTCTCAAGAGGGAAAAAATCTATTTTCATTTTCCTAAAGTGATGTGATGTAGTGAGGTAGAAATTTGGGTTCAGCTGCTAACTCTGCCACTAACTTACTCAGGCCAGCCAATGAGCTGCTGTGGGAAATGAAATGTTCTAGTCCCCACTATTTCTAGGGTCCCCTAATTTGGAAATTGATGATTTCTATGGCTTAAACATAACATCTCAAAAGCATCTTGCAGTTAGTAGTAAATTGTTTTCCCACCTCATATTTCTTACCAAACATATAATAAAACTTCCCAGGTATTAGATCCTTATCACATACTTGTGAGAATAGCAGGAAGCTATGAATATCCCATTCAATTTTGAATTGTGAACAGGCTGGAATGGCTGGCATAGAGCGTGGACAGAGAAAAAAAAATGGTGCCAGCAGAAGTGGACCTTGAATGCCAGGTTAAAAAGTGGTCAGTGAGTGGGGGTGGGGATAGGGGGTTAAAGAGGCATTTAACGCAATTTAACGCAATTTGACTCATGTTTGGGTTGGCGAAATATGGCAACAGTAGAAAGCTGGGGTTGAAGGACTAAATGATTAAAAATAGGACAACAGAAGGGGTGCTTGAGTGGCTCAGTCGGTTAAGCGTCCGACTTCGGCTCAGGTCATGATTTCACGGTTTGTGAGTTTGGGCCCCGTGTCAGGCTCTGGGCTGACAGCTCAGAGCCTGGAGTCCGCTTCAGATTCTGTGTCTCCCTCTGTCTGCCCCTCCACTGCTTGCACTCTGACTCTGATTGTCTCAAAAATAAATAAACATTAAAAAATTTTTTTTTAAATAGGACAACTGGGGGCGCCTGGGTGGCTCAGTTGGTTAAGTGTCCAACTCTTGATCTCAGCTCAGGTCATGATCTCACAGTTCTTGAGATTGAGCCCCCTGTTGGGCTCTTGCATTGGCTGACAGAACAGAGCCTGTTTGGGATTCTCTCTCTCCCTTTCTCTCTCTCTGCCCTTTCCCTGTTCTCTCTCTCTCTCTCTCTCTCTCTCTCTCTCTCTCCCTCTGTGTATATGTGTGTGTGTGTGTGTGTGTGTGTGTGTGTGTGTGTGTAGGTCTTGCTCTCTCTCAAAAATAAATAAACATTTAAAAGAAATAAATAAAGCTGTTTAAAAAAATAGGATAACCAGATGGGAGAACGTTGCAAAAATACAAATGACTGCTGATGAAAGCCTGAATTAGAAAACTGGGAAACTGACATGGAATTGAGGGTGGGAAATGGGGCACAGACCTGACAGAGGACACAGAGGCATGTTCTAGGTAATTACTCTCCTCAAAAACTTCTGGGAAATAGAGTTTACATACTATTTACAATAATGTTGAATGTTTGGACATGGGAGCTGAGAAAGGTAATCAGAGGGGTGACAATATTAGTTCTGCCAGTGAGCACAGGACTGCAGGGTAGAAAGTGGGTTTGGATGAATGAATGATGCATTTTGTTTTGGACATGTTGAGTTTGCTGTGTCTCTTGGACGACTACAACTTTGCTGGTAGTGGGAAAATATCTATCTGAAGCTTAGATGAGTAGTTACTGTTAATCAATAATTTAGTCTTGGGATTCCTGAGGTCAGTACCCTGATCTGACTAGACCCAGATGTACAAGAGGTTTGTTGTACAAAGGTTAGATTAGCTAACAATGGGGCCTGCTACATAGTGAGGACTGGTAATTATTATCTGTTATTGACCCTTCCCCTGACATACCTATAAGAGGATGGCCTGGGCTACTATCAAATTATCTCAATAAAAACTCAGCTGAGTAAGGAGAAGTACTAGGGTTATAGGTTCAGAGAGAGGGGGCACGGCAAGCCGAAAGCACTGTCCTGGGAGTTAGGATTCCTGAGTTTCAGTCCCATCCTGCTGTTACCTTATTTCACTTTGGGAAGGCCCTTTCCCTCTCTGGGGCTCAGTTTCTCCATCTAGAAAGAGAGCCATATACTAAATCACCAAGGTTCCCTCTAGTGCCTAATCAACAAACATATTCCATGCCCAATATGTATTTTGTTGACAACGTGAGAAAAACAAATAGTTCATTTAGTGCTAAACTTTCCAAACAGCCTCCTGCATGTCTCACAGTGAATAAACTATAAATTGTGTTTGAAGTGGAAATTTCTAATTAAGTTCCTTTCTCTTCCTGGAAGCTGTGGTACTTGGTGCAGAGTGATAACATTTCTGACAGTAGCTGCATGAGAGCTCAAGACCAGAATCCACCTGGAGCAGAGGCAGAATGGAAAACTGATACTGGATATTTATGTGGTTTGGTAAACTTAACATGTCTTTTAAATTTGGCTTGCTGATGCAAAAACAATTGCATATTAACAAAAAATTTTAAATGTTTTGGTTTACCAGGGCCATTTATACAAGGCTGATCACTTTGAAATCTTTAACTGAAAATAATCCAAATATTTATCTATTTATATTTATCTATATATATATATAACTTTATGATATATATTTACATAGAATTATATATATTTATGTATTTATATTATATATAACATTTTATATATTATATATATATAATTTCCAAATACAATTTACTATACACAGTAAACAACTTAAGATTCATATGTTTTGAGTAACAAGAATATATTATAAGAATATATAACCAAAATTAGTTGAAACCTTATAACATACAAATACAAGAGGATACTGGTATCTCTAGCTCTGATTCTTCTCTTAACTCTAGACATGTAAATATATGTGCTCACTTGACATTTCCAGCTGGATGCCTAAGATTTTTCAAACTCATCATGCTCAAGATCAAACTTAATTTTCTCCTGAACTTGTGTCTGGGCAATTTTGCCACTTTCAGCAAATGAGTAAAACAATCATCCACCACTCAAACCACTCAACCAAGAACCTACCTGCCAACCTTAATTCTCTTTCCTTCCTACTTCCCCACATAATCCATCAGGATTTCTGTTCCCTCCAGCTCCAAGTCATATTGCAACTCCACTTTTTTCCAGCAACCCCCGCAGCTCCCTTGGCAAAGACACCACTTCTCCCCGGGATACTGCACTGATGCCCCAATTGAGCTCCCTGCTCTCATGATGGCTTCCCGCACCCCCTCTATCCTTTTCCCCCCAACAGTCACTGAGATCTTTTCAAAATGTGTATCAGATCATGACTCCCTCTTGCCATATATATAGTTTTTTTTTTCATTGACTTCTTGTACTTTGGGTAAAATCCAAACACTTTGCCTTGACCTTGACCCATCCTTCTGACTCTATCTCATTCCTCTCTGACTCCTTCACTGTTTCCTAGGTATGAGGACCTTAGATCTGCTTTATCTAAATCCAATTTCCCTCCAGCCTTGGGTCACTTGTACCAGCCATCTTTCTGACCACAGTGCTCTTCCTTACCAATTCTCACATCTGATCCCCTATTTTTATAAGTCTCAGCTTATTTATTTATTTATTGTTTCATATAACTTACTGTCAAGTTAGCTAACTTACAGTGCATACAGTGTACTCTTGGCTTCAGGAGTAGCTTCCCAATTCATCACTTATGTACAACACCCACTGCTCATCCCAGCAAGTGCCCTCTTCTATGCCTGTTACCTTCTTTCTTCTCTCCCCTGCCACGCCCCCCCCCCAACCCTCAGTTTGTTCTCTGTATTTAAGAGTCCCTTATGGTTTGTTTCTCTCTCTGTTTAAAACTATTTTTTTCCTTCCCTTCCCCCATGGTCTTCTGTTAAGTTTCTCAAATTCCACATATGAGTGAAAACATATGATATCTGTCTGTCTCTAACTGACTTATTTCATATAAGTCTCAGCTTAACAGCTAATTCCTCAGAAAGCTCTTTGCTGGCTACCCCTTTTAAAGTAGCCTGGTAGGCTTTCTTTAATAGACGTTTTCAATTTCTTATGGAACTTAGGTCCACCTGATATTGTGTTATTATCCTACCCACCTCAAGAAAAGCTTCTTGTGAACAAGGACTTTGTCTCTTTTACCTCCATACTTCTTTTTTTTTTTTAATTTTTAATACATTTATTTATTTTTGAAAGACAGAGGAGACAGAGCACAAGTGGGGGAGGGGCAGAGAGGGAAGGAAACACAGAATTTGAAGCAGGCTCCAGGCTGAGCTGTAAGCACAGAGTCAAATGTGGGGCTCGAACTCACAATCTGTTAGATCATGACCTGAGCCAAAGTCAGATGCTTAACCGACTGAGCCACCCAGGCACCCCATTTTACCTCCATACTTTTAAGGCCTGCAACACTACACAGATACTTCATAATACTCCTGAATCAATTAATGATTCACATCATTTTACTTAAATCATTAAAAGCTGACAACCTTTTATTGCATATTTATTATGAGCCAGGTACAGATCAGTGTCTTTTTCAGAAGGAATTTGTCCTATAGGGAGAGAATGAGTGATTAAACGGGACTGACTGAATCAGGATCTTTAAGGGTGGGGCCCAAGAATCTTTACTTTTGAAAAACTCTAAAACTCTGCTCAGTCAGATGTGGGCATCTCTTATGGAGATGCAGCCCTTTGTCCTCCTATGCACTCCTGCTGGTCTTTCATTCGTGTATATACTTGATTTTAATCTCAAATTGTGTTGTGACCTTGAGGCTTTACAAATTCTCTGGCCCTTTGAGGCTACATCACAACTGTAGACTTACATGATAGGAGAATGGTTCTGGAAGCTCCTTTAACATGTACTTTGGGAGAGTACATGTACATGAGAACAGTGACCCATACAATCCGTGATAGACCCATTCTCTTCATTCTGGGGCTCTGCTCCCCATATGGCACCTTGGGCATGGGTCTTTGTCAATACGAGTGTCTCTCAAACTACATAAGGCTGTAGGTATCATGGCAGAGGTATCCTTGAAGTCCCCATGTCTCAGTGCCCTTGAAAACAAAGTTGCTAAGGAATCACACAATTGCATATCACCCAAGCACCAAAACTGCTTGGGCAAAAAGGTAAAACTCAGGGGTGTGAGGCTGAAGTCCTACCCTTTGAGATCTGCTTTGCATCTCACCCTCTAAGCCCTCTGTTCTGGGATGGGATATGTGTGCTTCCAGGCTGACAGATTCCCTTAGGTTAGGGTCAGATTTGAAGCTGAGGCCTTCCTTTGATGGATGGTGGTAATAAAAGCAAGCTTCTGAGTTTTCTCGACATGTTCTCCCTTTTGAAATCAGTGGACTGACTGAAAATGCTCATTTTTTTTAAACTTAGTTTTCTGTGGTTTCTGGGTTTCTGATATTAAACTATCGCTAAATCTAATCTACTGTTAAAATGCTGTCGATAGGGAATTGGTTAGATAAATTATGTAATATCCATACAATGGATTACAACATAGCCATTAAAAGCAATGGCATACATGTTTAATATTCTGATACTGACAAATATCTGTGATATATTGCTAAATTAAAGAAAAACAAGTTATAAAACTATACAGATCTATAGATAACACTGCTTATTAAAAGAAAAGAAAGAAAGAAGGAAAAAAGGATACATAATCTTATCAAGAGTTCCTGCAAGGTTATACAACCAAATGCTAATAAAGGATTTAGAGGGCTGTGATTTTGAGGCTGTGGTGTTTGGGGCTAATGCTGAAGAGGAGAGACAGGGTTACATTGCATTTTTATAGCCTTTAGTAGCACCTGAATAATTTTTAAGTGAACATATACTGTCATAAAGATTTTAAAAGTTATATAAATTTTAACTATTGAACTTGAGGTGTGTGTTACTTTGACAGTAAGAAAACAAAAAGGGATGCCAAGGCACATTAAAACACAATGGTGTTTATAGAAAAAGTGAAAAAGTTATAATCAAGTATTTACATGTTACATTAAGTCATTGAACAGATATTTACTGAGTATCTGCTTTGTGGCCATCATACTGTTTTGGGAATGGATGGCTGGTTCTGCCCTCAGTAAATTAGACTCTAATAGTAGTTCTCCACTGGGTATGGAAATGTGGAGGGGGGTATTCTCTATTCTTAAAATGTCACAGTTTGGAGTGAGGCATTAACTGTGCAAGGCCCAGGCATAGCAAATTTCTGCAAACTGTGGTATAGTCATGTGCAGTGAAAAACTGTCCGTCCAAAACTGCGATAGCACCTGCAGTAAGAAAATACTGGATCACACAAATACGTTAATTCCAAATTAACCTTATGAGATTATAGTGTCAGTGGAAGAGATTCTTGGTTTCTTTTTCCCAACCCTCCCGACCCGCATTGAAATCAATTTTAAAGGAAGAAAAAAATACCTGTTATACCTGTCAAAGAACCCATTCCTAAAGTATTTGAAAGGCTTCAACAGGAATAAAGTGCTAATAGAATTATCTTGGTCAAAAACCATTAATGCAAAACTCAAATCCTGGCTACTGCACACAGGACTCATCTGATGTTTGTTTCACTATAGTTCCTCAGGATAATGACATTCTTTTAGTGTTTGGGTTTATGCGTGTGTTGGCATCTGACTGTCCATAATTACATTGTAGCATTTCTCCTACTTATTCCTTACCTAAAAATAAGGTCATCATCTCACTGCCTACAAGCTCCCAAGAAACAGTTTTCTGAGTTCAGGCAAACTGTGTCAAGGACTCTCAAATCCTCTTTCAATTGTTTCACTGTCAGATGAGGGGGAGGAGATCTGAACAGACACAAACGCTAAAACTTGAATTGTATTTACCACTATTCTTGAGAAATGATATTCAGTAAATCTGTTATCCCTTCAAAATATCTTTCACTTCTCTTTTTTTCCTCTACTTTACTACCTTAGCCCTATGTCTCAATCTGAAATATTGCAATAGACCCTCTCCCAACTATTTATTTCGAAAGAAATTTAAACTACAGAAAAAATTGAAGGACTGTACAGTAAAAATCCAGACATTTTCATCAAGATTCAACAGTTGCTAATATTTTGGTGCATTGATTCTCTCTCCCTCCACCTCTCTTTCTCTGCCTCTCTCTCTCTCTCTCGCCCTCTCTCTCTCTCTCTCTCTCAGAAGACACACACACATAAACACACACACTTATTTTTTTCTAAACCCTTTGAAATATGTGCTAACTTCACCCTAACATACCAGGAAGGCATCTCCTAAATATAAATAATATTTTCTATATAAAATTACCATTATTAAATCAAAAAAGGTAACAGCAATTCTATACTATCCAATATACTATAACTGTTCACATTTTCTCAGTTGTCCTCAAAGTGTCTTCTATAGATTTTTTTTTCTTCAATCCAGGATTGAATCAAGGTTTGCTCACTGTATTTGGTTCTTGAAATATCTTTAATCATTATTAACCTTAAAAAACTACCTTCTTTTTTTTCCTTTTTATGACATTGAGTTTCCCCTTCCTTCCTTCTTTCCTTCCTTCGTTCCTTCCTTCCTTCCCTCCCTCCCTCCCACCTTCTCTCTTTAAGAGTTCAAGCTAGATACTTAAAGACTGCTCCACATTCTGGTTTTGTCTAATTGTTTCTTCCTGATCAGAATCAGGTCAAATATTTTTAGCAAAATCTAGTGAGTAATATAGTGTACTTATACTGGATCATATTAGGAGGACTAAAATGTGAGATTGTTTCACTATTGGTGATGCTAAATTTGGTCACTTGGTTAAGGACCACCAGATCTCTCCATCCTAAAGGCAACTTAGGAAGGACACCTTTGTAAATGGCAAGTCTGTGTGGTGATTCTTTGAGACCATGTGACTATCCTTTTTCCTAAGAAATTTCATCTTCATATGTTTTAGCACCTACTGACTATGCCACTGACTGCTGACTAGCACCTACTGACTACTTACCTGAAACAATTATTTTACTAAGGGTTGGAAATAGGTGATTTTCTACTTCTCTATTTCTTCTAGAATCATTAGCTGGTATTCTTCTGTACAAAAGAACTTTACCTTGATTGTCTCTCAGTATTATTATGAACTCATGTTTTTGTTTTGTTTTGTTTTTTTGATTTACCAAGATATAATCTATTACTGTGCAGATTTCTAATTTACCTGAAAATCTTTCTCTAAACTCTCTCTCTCCCTCCCTTACTCCTTCTCTTTTCTTCACTCCTACTACTTTGATAGCCATCCTGTATATCATGGATGGCCTACTTTTCTCTACATACTGCTTTTCATATTTTACACATGATGCAGATGCTCCTATTCTTCTATGTTCCCCACTGCTTGTAGGTTATCTGAAAATTTCTTATCCTCCTATTTTGGGCTTTGCATAATCTGGCTTTACTACATACACCTCCCTCTAGTCTCATAAGACCCTAAAATTCTCTGATGTGAGGGAACATGAGAGTCCACCTTTCAATCCTCGCATTTCACAGGTAAGGAGACTGAGGCCCAGGAAATGAGGTCACTTGGAGGGCCATTCTGTATTTGTGACAGAGGCCAGATGAGAATGCTGTTTGCTCCCTTATGTTATTACACACCTCCTCTCCCAAGCAAACCCTCTACTGCAACCAGAAGCCTCCTGCATATCCCTACCCCAATGCCATTCCTTATGGACCTCTTCCTCCCTGTCCTTTTTCCTGTTGCCTAGGATTTCCTGAAGTGTTGATCTTCCTTCATGTCCATGTCAAGTTCTACTTTCCCAGACCTCCTGTTAATGGTCTGTGCCACTCACCTGGCCATTGCCCTTCTAACCTGGCAGCATTACATGAATTTTTGTCCCCTTATAGTGCCTTATTATTTTTTAGGGTACAGAATCCAAGATCATTTTAAATAATCAAAATAATACAGAACAGCAAGTAAATTGAGTATCTCTCTTTTTCTACTCTAACCTTCAGGTAACCACTGATAATACATGAATATATAACTTCTATGCATTTCCCCCCAGCTATAATCCTGATGTCTAGAATAGTACCTGATACATGTCAGTGAGTGAATATACAGAAGTGCAAACATACATATATTTACCTTTGTACGTAGTTATTGTTTTAAAAAATAGACCTTACAACACAGTGTTCTGTAATTTTCTTTCTTTTCCCACTTAAATTACCTTTTCATGAACCAGTGTCAGCAACTGGGCTGTAAGCCCTATGAGGGGAGTCCCAGCCATTGTTTTACTCCTCTTGTATTCCCAGGATATGGCCCCAATTCCCTTCCTCATAAATTATTAGTTAGGGTGATTATAATTACATGTGCCTTATGAATCTCTTCCTCTACTCTGAAGGGGCCTTAAGTTTCACAAAGGCTCCTGTTCCTCTAAAGAAGCATCATTAAGCAGCTCATCAAAAATTTGGTGGCCAATTCCAGTGGCCAATTCCAGGAAAAAGAAAAATCCCAAGAATTTGGAGGCAAATTCCAGGAAAGAGACAAACTAGAAAGCAAGTGAAGACAGGAAAACCAACAGAGGAGATACGCATGACGATGAAAAGGAGGCAATCAGCTTTCTTTAAGGGTGGGGTTTTCTATATTGGACCTGACATCTTGAATGTGGCCTCTTTTGTTAAGTGGATCATACAACATATGATCTTAACTCTAGAAGTCAATGATTGTATGGAAGTTTCTTTGTGGTCAATGGAAAAACCAGAAGGAGCAACAGACAGAGTTCAAAACTCTTCTGAAAGGACAAACTCTATAAAATCAAGAGTGAAGAAGAATGGGTATCCTCTGGAATTATCTCTCCATCACTTCCTTTGTTCTCTCAAGCATGTATCTGGACTTCACAAAAGCAGCCAAGGCTATGTGCAGTTTTTTACCATCAGTCCCAAGTGAATATTGTAAACACTGGAAAAATTTCCATTTACATAGTTTGGGAGGTATTTTCAGTCATTTAAATTTTTCTAATTACTAACCAATTCCCTCCTTCCAGGCCTCCCAGTTTAGCCCGCAGAATGCTGCTCCCCACAGAAAACAATTCTCCAGCGAAGTGAGTTTCCATGGTTAGTTGCCAGAGATCTGGATGTGAACAAAGCCAAAAAGCCACTCTCCCTTAGAGAAAAAAAAACAAACAAAAAAACAAACAAAAAAAACAGTATCAAGAAATCAGGCTCCACTGCCATGGTTCAGTTCCTAGCACAAAGTAAATGCTCAGTAAATAATGAGAAGGATGGAAGCCAATTTGAGGAGAACAGGAAAGAAAAGACAGGGAACAAAGAGAGAAGAAATCCAGTGAAATCTGCTTTCTTCAAACTGGGACCAGAAATTTAAATGGGGAGCAAGGAAGTTACAGATAAGGATAATACCAGTAAACCAAATACTGGGCAAGAGGGTACTGTGCTGGGCTTGTTAATGCTAATCCTTTCAAGAACTTTTCTGAGGTCAGTTTTTACAAGGGGGAAATTGAGGCACAGGGATGTTAAAAGTTTCCAAACCAGCAGAGGTGGGTTAGAGCTCTGGTCTGTGATATAGACTGTGTTCTTTCTCTCCTATACTTATACTACCCTATTCTGTCATGTTGGCTGCCTCCAAACCTCAGGTCTGCAGGTGACACTCCTCTGACAGTCACCTATGCCAGGGTGCTGCTGAGTTGTCACCCTCCACATGTACATCCCTTCACAACAGGCCAAAAAATGACGACTTCTAACAGCCACCTCGGCTTCTATCAGTGCCTGCCATCACCGTGGGCCACTCTGCCTTTCCATCTCCATAAAACAGCCCCCTTCAGATGTGTTGTCACAGTCCTGGTCTATCCGGGCTGCTCCTTTTAGCCCAGGTCATCCTAGTGCGGGAGGCTAGCTCCCTTCAGCAGCTCAGACACTTAGGGCTTTGTGGAGAGCTCAAGAACCCCTCAGGGCATCGGAATTAGCATCAAACCCTTTTGTGTTCCCGTGGCCAAGTTCTGGAGCCTCCCCACCCAGGTCACTCCTTGAGCCGTACTTCCCCCTATGCTGGCTGGGGCCAGCTGTGTGAGAGTGGCTGCAAGCGTCCACCGGCCACAGGCGCTGCCACATCTCAGAGAGGGGCCAGCATTAAGTTCCTAAGTGTAGGGGCAGTAGCCGGCTCAGGAGGAGGAGCACTGGAGTCTGCCCGAAACCAGGACTAGGACCCGGAACTCTCAAACTCCATCCACTACACTCAGGGTCGCCAGCACCAGAATGAAATGCACGCGACCAGCCCTTGCTGTTCTCGGTGCTCAGAGTACCCAGGAACCCAAACACGTAATTCCGAATTCTTTAAAATCCCCTTCCTTTACCTTTTCCCTTTACAATTTGGCATCGCAGGCAGCTTCCTATTTGCATTGTTTCCTCTCTTGCCGAACATCTAGCCAACTAGAAAAGTTACCACATACACTGCACTGTAAGGGTGGGGTCCTTTGATTCTCAGGTGAGGCTTCTCTACCTCCCCCGCTTTTCCTCCCGCCGCCCCCTCAGGGTCTCACCTCTTTGATCCTCTCCGGATCTCTGCGTCTGCATCTGTGACCACATTCCCTTCTCTTCCCCTTCCTTACCTTTCCTCTGCCGCTGCTTCAGATTCCCTCCTCCTGCCGCTGATCTCTCTCGCCTTTCTCCAACCCCCTCCCTCTGACCGATCTGCCTCCACTTTCTTGCTACATCCTATTTTCTCTTCTCTGGTTGATTTCTCCTGCTTTGTTGCGAGAACAGCCTAGGACTTACTGTGTTTACCACCTAAGTAGAATATTATTCTCCATTTGAAGTCCAAACCGACTTTCTGTGAAAGCCCTATAATTACGCTAAAAGAAAATTAAAAAGTTTTCTTGTTCTACCATTAACACAACTAAAACACTGGGTCGACTGTCAAATTTAGGCAAACTACAGGACCTTGCTCTCAAACTGAAATAAAATGATCTCTGCTTGCATTTTCAAATGCTAGGCTGTCTTGCTTATATTTAATGCTCTGTGGCTCTAAAGCAAGGACAAGCCTTAAGTTAGGGCTTTCTACATCAGCCTTTCTAGGCAACTTCCCAGTGATTTACAGGGCCCTGGAGCTGCTGTAAAACATTTCTTAAAAAGCCCACTTGTTGCTGTCTAATGTAGAACACTGCCGCATATCAAGAAAACTGATAGAATGTTTGCCTCCTTGCTAACATTGCTATTACAAGCTGAATATTCTAGATTCCAGGGTTGCCTCCCCATCTGCCCCTAACTCCTTACCTAGAACCGGCCAGTTAACAGCAGCTTAACTTTGGGCTTTAGGGTATGAGCATAACTCAAGGCTTACACATCCATGGTAACTTCCATTTCTTTTTTTTTTTTTTAATTTTTTTTAATGTTTATTTATTTTTGAGAGAGAGAGAGAGAGAGAGAGAGAGAGAGAGACAGAGCATGGATGGAGGAGGGGCAGGGAGAAAGGGAGACACAGAATCCAAAGCAGGCTCTATGCTGCAGGCTATCAGCACAGAGCCCCATGCAGGGCTCGAACTCAGGAACCATGAGATCATGACCTGAGCTGGAAGTCGGATGCTTAACCAACTGAGCCACCGAGGCACCCCAGTAACTTCCATTTCTTATCCATCCTTCACCAAAAAATCATTCTCTCTTAAAAGCATGAAAACATCACTGTGTTGATATAATTTTAGTATGTACCCCAGATACAAAATATGGGGTTGAAGAAGCACTCGGGAAAAGTTCCACTGGAAACATGTGAAATGGCAGATGAAAACCATGAATATTAGATAACAATAGGTGATAATGGATCCACACTGCCCATTTACAGAGAATACGTTGATTTTAAATATTGCTTCTTCTGAAAACCAGGTATAATGAGAAAGGCAGGTAAACCAGGAAAAATGTGTGGCTTTTTTGATGACTAGAAAACAAAATAAATGTGTGTTATAAATCATAAGTCACTAAGAAAAATGTGTATAATCATACAATGTGTTTTTAGGATAACATATGTAAAAGTATTTGTTCTATCTATGAAAATTTACCTTTTTATTCTTCTTTAAAGCTGGCTTATGGGTGTCTGGCCATATAAATTTCCTTTCTGGAGTACAAATACACCCAAGTGTTAGTAAATGGGTGGGGTTCTCAAAGCAAACAACTTGTATTTGACTTTCAGGCATGTAGATATTCCTGGCTAATGCTGATCTTTATCCATGTATGCAATAAAAACAATTATCTTTATTATTTCTTTAAAGAAAGCAAGCTGTTTGTGCTTATTTATATGTGTGTGTATGTACAGTCACATACATATTTATCCTATGCATTAAAATATAAGTCCTATGTATTAAAATATAAATAAATTATCATAAATCCCTATTTTGATTAGTGCTTTTATATCCCAATAGGTGACAAAATCCAGAGACTGGTATATTTTCCAGAATGTTCAGTAGATATGACCCTGTCACCAATTAGCTTTGGAATTTTATGCTTTAGTTCCTTCATTTATTAAACAAACAAACATTGTGCAAAGGAGTCTATGAGGTCCCATTCAGAGTTATGTTCTGTGATTCAATCATGTAGTTTAAAAATACATACATATAGACTGGAAGATGTTTGATTCTCTTTGCAGAGAGCTATGTACCTATTCTGTCTCTCTCCATTATAAAAGTCATTCCTTTGTTTACTCATGCAAATACTCATTCTAGAAGCATTTATTTTAGACTTACTATGTTTCAGGTCCTATGCCATGTGTCAAGGACGCCAAGATTATTTAGACAACCTTTGTTCTTGAGTTCAGGCTCTAAATGAGGATTTCCTATTTTACAGGATTTCATTTCAAAGACTACAATTGTAGAAAGTCAAAGTTTCTATGCAAGAAACTTAACATGTATCCATACTATTAAGTGCTGATGATAATCAACATTTCATTTTGGAGATCTCTCTCTCTCTCTCTCTCTCTCTCTCTCAAATCAATGAGGGCAGTGTGATAGAGGGGAAAGAGCGTGGGTTTTGTCCAGCAGATTCAGGTTTGGAATTTCGGCACTGCTGTATACCTACTGTATGATTCTGAACAAGTTGCCTGTTCTGAGACTTTATTTTCACATCTATGAAGTGATGATAGGAATATCCCCTCTCAAAGAGGTGTGTAGTTACATTGAGGACCTAATAAGATAAGATGATTCATACAAAAAACTACTCAAGGAAAGATGGCTGCTGTTTTTAATATGGGAAATTGAAAAACATTCCTGCTTTAATATCATATTTAAAAGAGTAAACCAATAAGGGTAATTTTTTTCCCTGAGCCCTATGAAGACTCCTTATATGGTACTGTCTCTAGCTGTAACCTCTACCCAAGAGATGTAGGATTGAGACTTCTGTGAGGATTATAAATCCATATTGACTTGAATCATGCAATTTTGCCAATATTTGACTTGACCTACCAAAGGGACAATTTCGCATGGTTCAGCTTAATACCACTAGTGGATGCTACTACTAAAAGCAAATTTCAATTTTATACTTTTCAATATGAATGGCATATAAGACTTAAAAATTATTCTGGGGGGATTCTTTCCTGGTTTAAAAAGGTTGAATGGGTAAAATTTAAGTCATTTGTTTTTTAGATGAAGGAATAAATGGTCAAATAAATCTTCCTGGTCCTTCTCTCCAGAGTAGTGTTAAAAGGTTCAGATTTGAGTTTGATATGGTGGAAATTTCAGCCTCGGGCAACAGGGTAAGTTATTGTTGGCTTTTAAGGGAAAGAGCAATCTCTGACTATTTCAAGGGAACAACATAGGAATATCAGCTAACAAGCTGGAACTTGTTCTGACTATGACATATTACTGAGCAAAAGATTAGAGGAAATTAGTATAAAAGAGAGAGATTTCGTTTATTTTTCTTTTCTTTTTTTTCTTGGCTATGTATGTAGGAGATACAGAGGATTGGGAGTGCGTAGGAGAAGTGTGAGAGGATATGTGGGAGGAGAAGTGTTTAAAATGCTCAAAGGAAACTAAAATGAAGACATGAGAATGTACGCAGGGGTACAGGTTTCCAAAACCAGTGATTCACACAAGCACTTCCAGTGTTGCTGTCAGCATCCTTTCCCAGTAGCTTGTGAACTTCCATCTGTGCTCTCCACTGGGCTGGGAAAGCTCCATCATATTGACAGCCACATGTCATACTGCCATACTTGCCTTGGGAAATCCCAATTTAAATCCTACTTCTATGAAACTCCCCCCAGTAAGTAGAGGACATCTACTCTCTCCATCCTTAAAACTTAAGCAAATAAAAAATACTTCCATTTCTTCCAACTCCCTCCTTCCAAGTGTTTTGCAAATGGCTGGTATTTGTTTTCAGTGGTGGTGTGTGAGCTAAGAAATACAGCTGTACATCTGACACGACCCCTAGAACTTTTTATTGGTGTGCACCTGCTGTGATAATCCCTTAATTGGAGCTTACAGTAATAAGGCAATCTTTGCTGGAAACAATTTTGGCATTTTCATGAAAGGACTGCCATGTTTAAGATCCACTGTCTCACCCTTCAGTTTGCTTTCATCAACATCCACAAAGGCAGCTTCATCACTCAGGCTCTTCTAATAAAATGGTGATAGCCCGGCCTATACCAACCGATCCAGTTCCTGTAATGGAGACCTTATTGTGATGAATTACCTCCATGGAGATAAAATTCATCATAAGTTAATATTAATGCTTGGCATTGCCATCTTAGACATGAAGGTATGGGGCCAGCTGAGTCCAGGCAGGATGCCTATCTGTTGCAGGACACACAGAGCCTTACCCACACCAAGGAAATGCCCTCCTGTAGCACCCACTACCTGGCAGACTTGCAGGACTCCCATGGTCCTGCTCACGGCAGCTCACTCAAGATGAACAAGAGGTGGAGGCTCTCTCACTGAGCAAGGAGGCAAGAAGCCGCTCGCTGCTTTACCTCCCTTTCACCTGGCCACTACAGCCGTGTGAGGCCAGCCCTATCTCCTGCAGGCTTTACAGGGGCCCACAGAAAGGACTTCTCATGTCTGCTCAGACAGAGGAAGTCAAGGGCTTCTTGAGCAAATGAATCCTGAGTTTCACCATTTTACAAATGCATACTGACTTCTGCATTGGAAATGCATAAAGGGCCAACCTAGACTGCTGGATTCATTAGTTTTCTACTTTTAGTGTGTATGCCAGGTTAGAACTACTCTTTATGACTCTAGACCTAACGTGCTTAAGCATCCCCATCTCTAACTCCATTTCCCTTGAGCCCCCTCTTCAGGGCTTCACAATTTCCCTTTCGCCTTCTAATATATCATGTACATTAATCCTAGTCTGTTGCTTCTTGATTCCTTTATGAGAATGCAGCGACTGGAATGGAACATATAACCCTGGGAAGGTCCTAACCACAGTGGTGTCCACAAGCATGTCTCCTTCCTAGGCACCAGCACTACATTGCTGTAATTAGCTTCTAGGTAGATAATGTGGCAGCAGGATCTGACGGCCACCTGTGGTCACCTAAAACCAAAAGATCTTCTTCAAAGGAGCTGCTGCCCTATGTCTCCATTCTAAACTGGTGCAATTAATTTTTGGAACTGTGTTTTCCTGGACTGTCTGCCTAGGCAAGAAATTCTGTATGCCTCGTAAGTGTAAGCAGTCAATAAGTACTTACAGAGTTTGTGTCAGTAGTTTGCTTTCTTATGGATACTTACTGGTTTAATACCTCAGAACCTGTTTTTCCATTGGAAAATGGACAAGAATATATTCCCTGCTTGTTTTGTGGGAAATTCAAATGAGATAGTGCACAAAATGTGATAGTATTATCACAGATAATCTGGGTTTTAATACCACACCAGAAAGGTAATTATAACTGCTAAACCTGTAATCACAGAAACTACAGCCTACAGGTCCTATTAACGACCCCAAACATAAGATCATCCTTCTAGATTTTAATCAGAAAAAAAAAATATTACGATTCTGTTTACCCTTCATAAGATATTCAATGTTTGCTTTCATTGCCCTCTAGCGGTTGTTATGCAGAAGACATAACTACATTTTTCACATTTTTATTTTTGAGATGTTAGGCACAATCTTACAAACATTCTTTAACTATTGTAGCATACCTTCCTATCATTTGGTAACACTTTAATTGTCAAGCTATAGGGACAGTGCCTGCTAGCATTGTGCCCTGCACAACGCAGATGTACAGTGTTGTGCATTATTGGCTATGCATCATTTTATTACCTTCAAAAAGAATCTACTGACTTAAAGTAATAACCTAACGTTATACTCAATTATTAAATATTTACAGTATATATATTATGTATCATAAGAACAAGACAGACATTTTCCTGGCTTACAATCTATTGAGAAAAATAGAGTATTAAATATGTCATTGTAAATTGGTGTGGTAAATGTTGTCATAGGGAAAGAACTGGGTATATTGCATGCATTAAGAAACTCTAACCTGAATGTGTTTCTGTATGTTGTGAACACTAGGGTGGGATTTGAGAGAAAAGTAGTTAGAAGGCACTTTGAGAGTGCCTCAAAGTAACCCAAGATCTAAAGGATGAATAGAAGTTATTCAGAAGGATGTGGGGTGTGGAGCATTTTCCAAGGAAAGAAACGATGTTAAATAAGGTTAGATAATGGAGAAATGAGGGTTTCAGAGATGAGCCAGACAAATTTTTTGAAAAGCTATGATGGGGAATTTAGAGTTTATTCTGATTAATTTAATTCTGATTAATTTATAACCAGTATACTCTGACAAAACATCAATGCATGCCTTCACTGTTTTACTTTCGTTTTTTAAACTCATTATTTAAAGGGAAAGTTCTAGTTATTGATTATCAAGGAATTGTTTAAGAAGCTTTCAGTGTGTCCTTTTTCACACCCAAAGTTTCCTCAAATATATACAGTTCTAGAATGTTAGAGCTGAAAGGCCCTTGAGAGGTCATGAGTCTCCCTGGTTTAAGAGGGGGTGGTGGTCAGGGATTTGCTCAGATTGTACTGAGTGGCTGTACCTGGAAGCTACTTTTCCTTGAGCTCGAATTCCTCAATCTGGGATTCAGACTGTCATAAATGTATCAGCAAAATAAAAATACATGAAAAAAATAGCCATAATTTCGTGCAGTTTATGTTGCACACAAAACATGAGAGATGTAGGCAATAAATGTTTTTGTAGTTTGGATCACAGCAACATTTCCAGCATGGTCCATCAGGAAAGCTTCCCTCCAAGGTAGATGTGAACATAAAGAAATAACAAGCAATGAAATTATACAGAAGATTAACTACTGGCCCTTCACTGATACCTCTCTTTCCTTCAAGCAGCAGAATCATTGATCAGTTCCTGTTAAGGAAAGGGCAACATTCTCATTTTGAGATTTCTCAAGGAGTTTTGGCTTCCTAGGACTCCTGGCTGATTCTCAGTGCTTTGTTACCTGTAAAAATGGGACTTCCACAATATTAAGACAAGCAACAAATCCACACATTCTTTAAGATTTTAATTCACTTTTAATTCCTTGAATTATATTTTAAAAGTCTAACAGTTTTAAAATCTAACAGTTTTAAAACTGCAATCAAATAGGATTAGTACAAAATCCCAGCAAACAGGTAAGACACCAAGTATACACAGTTCTATGCAAAATCTTTTACTGCCATCTAGTGGATTCTCAGGAAATAACCTCAGTCGCAATGTGCTATTTACTGTATCTTAGTGTACTAGGTTTCTATGTATATGCAAATATCTGGAAAACGTATTAAAAAAGAACAGTTAAGTATCCAGGGTTCTATTTAATTTGGCTGCTTTTTATGCACTTATTTAACTTCTCCGTGGCTTGGTTTCTTCATGAAAACTATGAACTATAATAACGGTGCATCCCCTGCCTATTACAAGTTTGCTTTGAGAATTAACACATAAAATTGCTCTGTAAACTAGAAAGTATCCAGAAACAATGAATTACTATCCTTTGTATCACGTAGCACCACTGGATCAATGATACCCAACGAGATAAATATGGTTCTGACTGAAGAGTCCAGACCTTAGTGCCTGCCTTCAGAGTGATTTATCTTGTCTTCAGGGCTTTTGGGACAAGAGAGTAGATGTTTCCATTGAAAAGAATCCCCGTAGATTACTTTTTCCTGGATCAGATAATAATGTGGGCCTGGGGACTGAGGAAGAGGTTTACTGATATGTAAGTGGGTCCTGACATTCCAAACGCACAGTAAATATGTAGTACGGAGAGCTTCCTCTGCTACCCTTGGGATACCATCCGCTGACCCACACTTCAGTCGTTTTCTTGTAAGCTTTTTGGCTTAGTGTTTTTTCTACCAAACAACACTTAAACTGGAAAACTGAGACAAATATCTTGGATCATAGATGACACAGACAACTTAAAAGTCATGTGTGCATTTCAGTGAAAATTTTGTAACAAAAGCTTCAAAGGGTTTTCCTTCCCCAAGGGAAGGTTTCTTCAAGTTCTTTCATTCACTAACTTATTCAACACTCACTAACAGCTCTGTGTGCTTAGCACTTAGGCCCTGGGACATACTTATGGTCAAGACACACCTCTATCCTCAAGGAACTCAAAGTCTGTTGAGGAGATATTCATGCACACAAACCAAGACCAAAAGGAAAACATGGGGCATTATTGAACTGTGGGGACACAGGATCAGGGGGAGGGGAGAGGCCATCTCCCATATATCTGAACCCTGCTTAGGGCTTAGGGATCTTTTGTATGCCCTTTAATTTGGCCTCCTCTCTGTTCAATAAATTTCTCCCTCCTTTGAACTCTTTTTTTTTAATTTTTTTTAACATTTATTTACTTTTGAGACAGAGAGAGACAGAGCATGAACGGGGTAGGGGGAGGGGTGCAGAGAGAGAGGGAGACACAGAATCTGAAACAGGCTCCAGGCTCTGAGCTGTCAGCACAGAGCCCGACGCGGGGCCCGAACTTATGGACCTTGAGATCATGACCTGAGCCAAAGTCCGACGCTTAACTGACCAAGCCACCCAGGTGCCCCCCTCCTTTGAACTCTTGAAGGTCTTAACTATAATAACTAGTGCACCCTGGTGATCATCTCAGGTGCTTTGCCTGGTTAGTTTTCACCAAACCAGTCTCCATCATACTTTTCTACCTGCAATTGATCTTAACAATTAAAATCATTTATAACAGGCTGTGGCTTCAAACATAATCCTAATTCCTTCCTTCTTGATATGTTTTTATAATTCTAAAAATGAATTAAGTGTCTACTATATGTTAAGAATTTTGTTTTTAGCAATTTTCAGTATTCAATTTTCAGACACTGTAATTTCAGAACATCAGTAATACCACCCTGACCCCAACCATGGGTATTTCCATGGAGACAAAGATAGGATTTTCTGCAGGGGAACAATTTGATGACCTACAACTACTGTAGCATCTGTCTGCTCTTATTCCTTACTTGTTCCCAATATTCTCTTCATTACCCTTGCACACTATCCTAGTTCCTTATGCCTCTTAATATGGTCTTATTTAAGGGTTTGTCTTCCTTCTCCCTGATCTGATCTGCCATTAGACTCGAGACCCAGGAGGGCAAAGATCCAGCTATTTAACTCTTTGTTCTTAAAGCTTGCCATGTCATCATGATCTTTATGTGGGTCTCAGAGGGATCCTATTCCCATTCAGCATGTGTCTCTCCTCTCTTTTCTGTCAGCCTGCATGAGTCATGTGGGTTCCCCAACCTACACACTAGCTCAAAGTTCATACCTCCTGACCCATGACTGCTGTTGCTTCAAGTCCTGCAGTTGCTTAGAACCTGGCCAGAAATTAGGAACCAGAGCAAGGGCCAAAACCACCCTTGGGAATTTGGGGTAGTAGAAAGGGAAGTAGCTCATGCAAGGGGAGAGTGCTGCTGATGGGGGTGCTCATTGACTCTCCTTTCATGTGTCAGTCATTGAGGATGGGCATTCTATGTGGGGAAGTGAGTGCTGCTGGTGGTGGTGGTGAAGAAGAAGGAGGAGGAGGAGAAGAAGGAGAAGGAGAAGAAGGAGAAGGAGGAAGAGGAGAAGGAAGAAGAGGAGGAGAAGGAAGAAGAGGAGGAGAAGGAAGAAGAGGAGGAGAAGGAAGAAGAGGAGGGGGAGGAGGAAAAGGAGGAGGAGGAGGAGAAGGAGGAGGAGGAGGAAGAAGAAGAAAAAAGAAAGAGAGAAAGAAAGAGGTGATAATACCAAGGAACTTATTTATTTTAAACAACAAAATAGTAGGATGAGAAGACTAAAACAATGAGGTTGTTCTTTTCTATCACATCTGCCATGCATTATAACCATACCCATGCTCTATCTCTCTACTAGGTTAGCATCCCATGAAGGAGGGATCAATGTCTGGTTCACCTCTCTCTTCCCTCTAGCAGCCAGCATAGTACTTGAGTTGTGCTTCATATTTGACACCTGTGAAGTGTCAGGACCTGTTCAGGCTCTGGGAATATAGCAATAAACACAATAGATCAATAGGAAGTATTTCATAATTGGAGGCATTTAATTCTTAAAGAATTAAAAAATAAGAATTATAGTCATACATATGATGTGCTTTCCATCACATCATATTTAGGTGAACTGATAAATAAATTACCAATTTTCCCCTCTCTATATCAACACATAAACACTGTTTCCATCAACATACAAGACCTGTTATAAAAACAAACTCTACCCTCTCATCCCATTCTATTCCCCTTTTCAGCAAAACTTAAAGGAAGATATCTGCAATCACTGTCATTAGTCCTTTCCTTCCATTCTATCAGAAATCTGCTCCATATGTATTCTCACTCAATTACACTATGGACATTGTTTTTTCATTTGAATCAGTAAGTTCCATGTTAAATTCAGCAGTTAATTTCCAGTCTTATGTGACTGACCAATAGCATTTGAAGCAGTTGGTCCCACTCTCTGGAAAGACTTTCTCTTCTTAGCTCCTGGATTCTACCTGATTCCTCCTACTTTCCTTGTTCCTCCTCTTCTCCCTGAAGAGGACCTTTGTGTGCTAGGCTGAGTTTGTCTCTACCTGTTACCTGTTCTACCTGGAGAAGTATCTCCATCTCAACCAGTAGAAACTCTGCTTGTCTTATGTTCAGGCAGAAGACTTTGCAGTCACCCTTGACAACTTCCTTTCTCTTTTACCCCACAACAATCTTTCAGGAAATCTGTTAACTCTCCCTCATAAACAAATCCAGAATCACTCCTTATTTCCTCCACTTCTACCATGGTTATCCATTCTTCCACTCTCTCTCATGCTGATTATTCACGTAGACTCCAAGCTTGCCTCCTGCTTCTGTCCTTGTCCCTGGGTCTCGCTGTCAACACAGTGGTCAGAGTATCCTCTTAAAATGTAAGTGAATTCATATCTTGTCACTTCTCTGCTTATAATCCTCCATGGCTCTTCCCAGTTCCCAGAGTGAAAGTCAAGCTGTTACAGGGGCCTGTGAGGCTGTGCTCTCCATGACCTGCCCATTATTCCTCTGTCCTCACCTACTACTCTTCTCCCTTTCTCCCACCCCTGTCCTGCCAGAGGGGCTTTCTCAATACACCGGCCATGCACCCCACACAGACTTGAGGCTGGCTGTTCCCTCTGTCTGGAACTACCCCAGACACCTGCGTGGCCCACTTTCCCTGCCTTCAAGTCTTTGCTACCATATCACCTTCTCAGTGAGGCCCACCCTGATGACCTTATTTAAACTTTCAACTCCTCTCTCTGGACTCCAGATTCCCCTTACACTACTCCATTGGTTTTCTACACCTTCTAATAGATTATATAATTTACTTATCCATTACTTAAAAAAATAAATTCTTTGCTTTTCCCGCTAAAATGTAAGAATCATGAGGCAGCAATTTGTCTCTTTTTCTTTTTCTTTTTTTAACTTTTATATTTCTAATACTTATAACAGTTCGTGGCACATAATGGCTCCTGAATAAACTGTTGCATGAATGAATGAATGAATGTATGAGTGAATAATTAGTTCTCATTAGGCACTGTGCCAATGGCTTAAATACATTACTTTATTCGATGTTTCCATCACTTAGAAAATTGCAAGGGCTTCAGGAGTTCTGCCAGAAATGGGGATGAGACTAAATACAGCACCTCTTGCAGTGTGGCCTGGTGGTAAGTGGCCAGTGGTGATGACCTTAAAAACAGCATTTTTTAACAGACTGTCTTTCAGCAGGATTTCCTCCCCTGGCCTCTGACCCTGGTTCCCCAGCCTTGCTGAAGATCCAGAGACCAATTTGTTATTTCTCCAACAAATTACTTTTTCATTTAAGTAACCAACATGTCTGCTGTCTGGAGTCCAGAACTCTTCACACATAATTCACCACCCATGCTCCCATCAGGCACATTCCTAGAGTAGTTAGCATTACAGGTGAGGAAGCTGGTTGGGATAGAAAGCTTTCTCCTGGTGTCTTGGTAATTTTGGGTAAGAAAATCACTGAACTCTTCAGTTTCTTCCCATGTAAAGTGGCAAAATGATTACTTTCCAACCCATCCTGAAGGAATGCTATGTGGATCAAATGAAATAATGTCCACAGCAAGGGACTTTGTACCTAGAAATATTGATGCAAATGGAAGAGTTATTAGAGATTAGCTAGTAAAGTAGGTTAGTCAAAGGCAAAAGCATATTGGAGCTAAAAAATCAGTCCACTTTCAGTTGAAGATCACTCCTTCCTTAAACTAGAGATCTCTCCAAGTTTTCCCCTTTATCAGGGGTCAGCCATGATGAGCATTGTCAATGCTTACATGGAGAAGGCTTAGGATCAAGTGTTCACTCTTGAGGCTTATATAGTAACTCTTAATCATCTAAACATCTTTTTGGAAAAGGAGTATATATTATAAACACATTTTAAAGCTAATATCACGTATTTAGCATTTAGCATGTAATAGAATAATTTACCTAATATGTTCCTAATCTATTGAAATTCTTATTAGTCAACTAGGAAAGCGTCTGTCTGATTTGGAAAATATATTCCATTGGCCAGAAAGCTAAAAGCTTTAAGATATGCTGAATCATGAAAAAATGTAGTTGTGTCCTTAGTGAACATACGGGCTTATGTGGGGAGGCACACACATAGATGATGATTTCCAACATAACACGGGAAGTACTGATGGAAAATTCTGGGGCAGCACATGGGCAAAAAGAGGCTGTCATTAGCCCAGCCTGGGAACGTGAGAAGGGTTTCTGCTTTCTGGAGAAGATGTTTCCCAATAAAGACAAAGGAAGAACAGTGGAGAATTGGGGATAAAGTGAATAATATTTATTGAGTATCTGCGTAGTACAAGTATTGTTCTGGGTAATGTACTATGATTTCACCGAATCCTAACAACAACCTTGAACAGAACATGAAATTATTTGCCCAAGATCACACAGATAAGCAGCAATGACAGTGGTATTTGAACCTCTGTTACTTCTGATTTCAAAGCTATGCTTTCTATAATGCCAGCCTTCAGAAAGAAAATTGAATTTGTCAGTTTGCTTATGTCTGAGGCTGTCCATACTTTAAGTCCATATAGTGAGAAAAACATAAATGTCTGAAATAATAGAACATTTACAAGATGTATGAGCCACCACAGGAAGCCACTGTACACATAGATTCTAAGATTGAGGTGACTTAGAAGCAACATCTAGATCCTCTGACACTTCTTCAGAGGGCACAGAATATGATTCATCTCTACGCCCAGTGCTTAACAGAACCTAGCTACTGCGCAAATGTTTAATGAATGAATGAAAGACTCATCCTTGCCTACTTCTCTGAAGGCAGCTGGGAATCCTAGTGTTCCTCTCATTTGTATTTATCCAGACCTGTGTCCCAAAGGGCCCTTTGTGTCCTGAAGATTCAGAATATCTTTTTTTTTAATGTTTATTTATTTTTGAGAGAGAGACAGAGTGTGAGGTGGGGAGGGGGCAGAGAGAGAGGGAGACAAAGAATCTGAAGCAGACTCCAGGCTCTGGGCTGTCAGCGCAGAACCCAATGTGGGGCTTGAACTCACAGACTGCGAGATCATGACCTAAGCTGAAGTCAGATGCTTAACCAGCTGAGACATCCAGATGCCTCTCTCCTGATACTATTCTTGCTGTAGCTCTACAAGTTGTGCTATAGAGAGTATTAATAACAATATGTAGTACTCAAGAAATGTATCAGAAAATAGCAATTATAATTTTCCTTTGGTACTATGCCCATAAAGTTTATTGGGTTTATTCATTTGATAGGTATCATTCATTAGCCAGATTCAATGTCAGACAATGGAGATGCTTTCTAAATGAAGTCTAGGACAATCCATGCATTCTCTGGTCCCCTTTTAGGTAATAGAAGGTCCTTGCTCACTCTGAGTTCTTTTGCAGAGAAAATTTAGTACATGTACAGGCACCTGGTCGGAGTTTGCACCATGGAGTTTGCATGGAGTTTGCACCTGGTTGGAGTTTGCACCAAAGGAACATGGCTATTCCTTTTGTTATAATAATGAAACACTTCCATGTGAATTGTCAATAAGTAATTCCTGCCCTAAGCCCTCGCCGAGTGACCCACAACCCTGGCTGCCAGAAGACTCCACTTCCCTGCCATCCTGTAGTTTGGCACTATGGCCACTCACTGGATGGCCTGGTGCTGAATTATATGTGTCAAGTTGCTAAATATTTTGAGTATTGCCCCTGATTGGAGGAGAAAAGAAGCCGGGTGACTGGGACACAGTGAGAGTAGGAGAAGTGGTGTATCTGTGGCAGGTGAGGCAGGCAGGAGCTAGATCCTATAAAGCCCTGTAGGCCATGTTAAGAAATTTGGACTTTACCTTAAGAACGACAGAAAGTCACTGAAAATTTTTAAGAAGCGGGGAGAAATGGCATGATAAGATATACTTTTAAAAGGCTTGCTCTTCCCAAAGGTTGAATGTTATATGTGATAGGGGATGTTTTTATGTCCTGGAATATCTATCATAATAAAGGACTTATGGGGCATAGCTAGGCCTTACTGAATCCCTACTTTTTGGTGGGTGGGCCAGGCATCACCCTGGATGGTGATACTCTGAAGCCAAGGCTGAGGAAAATTGTCTCCCTTAGAGCCTTTTCACTGGCTCCACTGTTTTTATTTGAGGTGATCCCTGAGGAGGGGCGCTGTTGGGCTCTGAGGTGGCCATGAAGACAAGTCCAGTAAGGTGGAGAGAAGTCTGAGTGGGCTCCTGAGAGGCAAAAGCCAGAGACTGAAGAGTCAGTGAGTCTAGAGAAAGTGGGGTTCAGGAGATTCATGGAACAGGCACACAAGTTTTGTGGGAGGCTTCACATGCTTTCTGGGCCAGAAACCTGAATTTAACTGGTCAGGGTTGGGGCAAAAAGTCTTAATCTTTTCAAAAACATCCTCAATTCTGCTTGGTTAGATTTTTCTTCAAAGGTGTTTAGTAGGGTGCCCTGCTGAGAGAGGACCCTGGCATTCCTGATACTTTGATGAGAAAGCACAGGAGGGCACAAAAAACCCAAACAAGCAAGCAAACAAACAAAAAACCCAAAACACACACAAAAAAACCCCACTACTATTGTTTAATTTGCCAAAAATATTCATAATCCCTTCAGCAAATATTGTTTGTTTTTTTTTTTTTTTTGAACAAAATTAGAAGACGGCCTGCCAGTTACAAAGCTGTATACAGAGGATAAATATCTACCCATTTTCTTGGGGAAAGGTGTGAAATCCCCCTTAATCCAAATGCAGATGTTGAGTCATTCCTGTTTGGAAACAGATACTGCTGTGTTTAAGCTAATTTTAGTCTCTGACTCTTGTCTGCCTTTTGTTGGGGAAAGGTGGAATGCGTGGAACTCAGTCAGAAAAAGTCCTAGGGGAGGGTGAAGGTTTTGCTGGAGTTTGGGTGACTCAAAGTGTTGAGGATGAGAGGAGAGAAGCTTAAGGTGCAGTTAGGTGAGAGAGGCTTAGTAAAACTGCTAGTCTGAGCTGGTGTGCTTTTGAAACAAGGTGACATAGCACAGAGCTGGGGAGATTGCTCTTGTCCCCACACCTGCATGGGCCTCAGAGCCTCTTTGGTATCTTGAGAGGTGCTGGTTTTAGGAATATAGAGACATAGGCCCTTAAGCAGATGGCCCCTACTATATGGTCACTGAAAGGTATGGGTTTGTAAGCTCTTAAGAGGATCACTTCAGGGAATTAAAGAAATAATTTGGGACTTTTTTTGAGGTGGGAGCAGGAGGAGGGCTGGATTTCAGGCATAATACTGAAAGCAATGGAGAATTGTCATGTGAGGTTAACAAGAGAAAGGTGACTTTATCAGTGTCCCAGGATGATGAATAGTGTATATATTTCTCACATTCTATTTGAATAATGTGACAGTAAGGATCTGGAATATGTGCTCTAAACATGAAGGTAGCAAGGTAACCTGAGAATTAATGAAACATCCAGGTGATCTGTGACTTATTTGTACTCTTTCCAAATCCACAATACAATTTCAACTTCACTGTAAAGATGCATGATTATCTATTGTACCTTCACCTCAACAACTGCAGTGTTTGGCTTTTGGCAACACGTATTCCCAGCCATGTATTTTGGAACACAGATAAATACTTGAAGTCCATCAAGGGTGAGCTTTAGACTTAGCAAGGTCAGCTGAGGTGCTCTTTCTGAGGGTTCTGAGGAATGAAAAAAACTAAAATTGCATGGTGATACAGAAAAGAATCTCATTATAGGGGTATTACTTCTACATGCTCTGCTCCACATTTTTCATAACAAAGCATTGAAACAAATAATAACAGAACAATTTTTATCTTTTCCTCTGCAGGAAGAATGCCTGAGGAAGCTACTGCACTAGTTAATGTGATTGCATGTTGAATGTCCTAAATTCTCCTCCACCAATACCTCAAGAATATGGTTCAATTATCGGATAAGACTCCTTATAAAAAATGCCCAAGAAGTAGAATACATAAAGGAGAAATTAGAAAATATCACTCACAGTATGTGTATAGAATGTAGCCTAAAGATGATTTCTCTTTCAGTTTCTTAGCCACTTTAGTTCTGTAGTTTTGGTGAGGAGGGGGAAGTGGGGGATAATAAAATTCTACAATGGAGCTTTGGAACCCTCCAAATTCAGGCTGCCATGTTTAGACAATGAATGAACACTAGATGGCGCCCATAATCTTAACATAGTAAAAGGCTACTTGGTTTTCTTTACAGTCAAGTAAGGCTACCTTGTTTAGGAAGAGTCAATTACGAGAATTAAAAAAATATCTACTCTGGCATTTCCTGCTACTGTTGTCCTGTGAAGTGCTCCTCACGTAGAGGTTTGATGGTCAAGTACGTTTGGGAAAAGATGGATACTTTCTATGCCTCTAAAGGGATTTCCAATACACATTGGTAAACAGATGTTTTTGAAAAGTTCTTTAGTGAAGAAACCTGATACCAGGGAACCCTTTCTCTCATTAGCACCTTAATGCGATTCTGCTCTTTTACTGTCCTGTGAAACACACTTTGGGAAATGCTCTTCAGGTCCAACCTCTTGTCCCAAAGAAGGAATGACTCAAACTCTATAAAAAAAGGTCTTCTTTAGACATAGTTATCTGACCTTTTTTAAAAACACTGAATACATTCTTAAGGCAAAATTGTTAGTAGTAATAGGAGGACTGAGTACTTACGATGTGCTTGATTCAAAGTGTTTTGCCTCCTTTCTTCCTCAGTGTGCCACTATACCTATCCTATATCTACATCTATATCCATAGCCAGATCTATGTATTCACATATAATAGATATATTGATATATTTGCTTTTAGGCTGTGAACATTTTAAGATCAGGATGTTTATCTCATTCATCTCTTGAGATCTCAAATCCTGCTACAAAAATCTGTCACATAGTATGTCATTAATGAAATGAGTTATCTCTAAAGATTGTATAGTCTGTGAGGGAGAATAGTTCTGGAAGACAGGAATGGACATTCTGCCCCTGATTAGAAAGGTAATTATCTCGTATTCAAGTCTTCTCAATGAACACCAATTGAGGACAGAGACCTACTCCAACAGCTTTCCTCCCTGGGGATTCAAGTTTTCTTCTCTGAACTTAACTACATTACTGTTAGCATAAGTTATTTACAAAATAATCTTACAAAATCTAGTAATAAGCATTGAGTTTGTATTTAACTCTTGATTGCCATACAGAGTTTTTGTTTTTGTGTTTTCCAGGAAGGTAGAGCTTGTCCTTTTATATTTTGTGCCAGCTGTAGAGGCAAAATATCATATCCTCCATATTCCATTGTTAATAATTCCATTCTGCTGTTTCCTTTCCATAGTGTAACGTTTGAGCTTCTCAAGTTTGTTTATTCTTTTCTTTCAGTGTTAACCAATGAAATTCCAATAGTGGGTCTTGAAACTAGGTGATTTCTAGCCAGAGTTTAAATGTCTTTTTGCAAGGTAAAAAAGGGAAATGTTCCCTCTTCCTTTCAATTGCAAAAAACAGCTAATATTTTTATCATTGAACTGTCTTTGCAAATGTTATACATAAGAAAGGATATGATATCTGAATGTCAGAGACTATTGTAATGTTCTGAAAAATGTAATTTCTAAGAAGACTGTAATTCTGACTGTTGTCTTCTTTTCTTTCCTGGTTCTGGCAGTAATATTTAAATGGATACATCTCCTTTTGAAAACAGAAATAGTTATGAATTTTCTTTGTTGAGCCATAAGATTATTAGCTCATCCCTTTTTCTACCACATGCCTAAAAGTTAAAACAAATAAAACCTACGGTTTCATGCATTTTTCATTTAAACGGAGCCTAATGTCATCTCTCTGACTCCGTTTCTTTACCTGTAAAATGAACATAATAAGGAGGTGACTGGCTGGCACAGTTGGTAGAGCCTGTGACACTTGATCTCAGAGTTGTGAATTCAAGCCCCATGTTGGGCATAGAGCGTACTTAAAAAATGAACATAACAAGGCATTGGGTGGTTATAAGGGTAAACTTGTTATAATAGTGATTGACTCAAAAGTAACATGGAAGTCTTAGCTCTTTATAGTTCTGTGTGCTCCCAGGGTGCCTGGGTGGCTCAGTGGGTTAAGCATCTGACTTTAGCTCAGGTCATGATCTCATAGCTCATGAGTTCAAGCCCTGCATCAGGCTCTGTGTTGACACCTCTGAGCCTGGAGCCTGCTTTGGATTCTGTGTTTCCCTCTCTCTGTGCTCCTGCCCTGTTCACACTCTGTCTCTCAAAAGTGAATAAACATTAAAAAAAAATTTTATAGTTCTGTGTGCTCCTGAGTGCGTGCACACACAGAGCGGTGCTGAATGAGACAAGAAGGTGTTGAATGAGATCACTGACAGGTTTTGAAGAGAGATTGTGCTATGAGGAGAAAGAACACTGATTTGGGGTCAGGAGACTTGATTTTGAGTCCAACATCATAGTCAGTAGCTATGGAGCTTTGGACAAATCATTCAGCCTTTCTAAATCGCTTTTTCCTGATGTAGAAAGTGAGAGTAATAATAACTTATAGTGACATGTAGAATTGCTTTGAAGACCCCTAGAATTAATGCATGTGAAAGTGCTTTGTGTTGGGGGGGAAGTGCTGTGCCAGTGTGAATGCTGGCTGTGGGGAAGTAACAGCGTGGTTTCCGGATACAGATTTTGATCCAGGGTGAGGAAAATATCTAAGTATGTTTTACACAGAATTTTAGAGTCCACCTGCTAGGCTACAGTGACATTGTAAAGCATCACCATACTTACTCAACACTATTCCATTCAATCAGCATTGTTAGGGAGACTTTAAGGTACCATTCACACGCTAAATGAGATAATTTAAGATATAAGATAATTTACTTTCATGGAGCTTTTGCCACTTAGTAAAGAAAGACAAGTCAACAAAGGTAAGTTACATCTTATACAGATGGTCCTGGAGTTAGTTGTAGTTTGACCTAACAAATTTCAACTTTACGATGGTGCAAAAGTGACACATGTTCACTAGCAACTGTACCCCAAACTTTGGATTTCGATCTTTTCCCAAACTAGCAATATGGGGTACACATTCTTGTGATGCTGGCCAGTGAGCTCCCATTCAGCCATGCCATCACGAGGGTGAACAAGTGATACACTTACAACCATTATGCACCCATATAACCACTCTGTTTTTCCCTTCCAGAACAGTATTCAGTAATTTACATGAGATAGACAACACTTACAAAATATTATAAAATAGGCTTTCTTTTCAGTGATTTTTCCCAAAAGTAGGCTAATTTAAGTGTTGTGAGCATGTTTAAGAAATGCATTTCGACTACAGTATTTTCAGCTTACAAGGGGATTATCAGGATATAACCCCAGTGTAAGTTGAGGAAGACAGATATAAATATAGATATAGATATAGATCTATATAAATACAGATTATATATATATATATCTATATATTATCTATATTTATATAGATCTATATCATTTAAGTGTAGAAAAAATATGCAGAGGGGAGTAGTTGAAGGGGTGATGTTTGGCTCTTGGATGGCAGAATGAGACCCTGCCATGGGACCTTACCCTATTTCTCACATACCCTATCCATCCAGACATCTGCTAGCTAATGAGTAAGCAAAGGCCTTAATGTGTGGGAGAACTACCGGAACATATAAACCAAGGCCATCCATTCAGACCATTGGACTCAGACCAATTGACTATATTATACAGGTAAATCGTATGTGTCTGGAGGGGAAAGTGGAGAAGGCATGATGGCTAACAAAAATAAGGTCACTTGGAAAATCCTAGCTATAAATCACAGCTATAAAACAAAGATAAGTTTTTTTAAGCACACAGTAAAACCACAAACTAAGTGCTTCATTGAGTTATGAACCATAAACTCAGCCATAAGAACTAGCTCCTTAGATTATTTCCCAGTATCATTTGCATGGTTACCAAAATTTCATTATGGTCATGAACACTCATAATGGACATAACTACCTGTCACAGAGTTCATACCAGAAAGATAGCTTTATCTAGTGGAAAGAGGCAGTTAATAAATATTTCAATAAAAGAAAGGAGAAGAAAGGAGGAGGAAAGACAGATGGAAAGGTGGAAGGGGGAAGGGAAGGAAGGAGGAAAAAGAAAGCACATATGATGGGCATTAAAACTGAATATTTAAGGATGCCTGGCTGGCTCAGTCAGTGGAGCATGCAACTCTTGATATCAGGGTTGTCAGTTCAAGCTCCACGGTGGGTGTAGAGATTACTTAAAAATAAAATCTTAAAAAAACAAACAAACAAACCTGAATATTTAAATCCCAGCTTTTACTGTCTCTAGTTAGGTAAACATTGACTTCACCTCTCTGAACCTTATTTTCTTCAAAATTTTTTTTAAAGTTTATTTATTTTGAGAGAGAGAGCATGTAAGCAGGGGGAGGGGCAGAGAGAGAGGAAGAGAGAGAATCCTAAGCAGACTCCACACTGTCAACACAGAGCCTGTCGCAGGGCTTGAACTCACCCTGGTGATCTCAGGTGAGATCATGACCTGAGCCAAAGTCAAGAGTCAGATGCTTAAGCAAATGAGCTATCCAAGTGTCCCTGAACCTTATTTTCATCAAACATGGGGTAATAAATTTCAGGGAGATTGTGAGAATCAAAAATCATTTTTATAAAATGCCTAGTTAACAATAAATGCTTAATAACTTGTTGCTGGTAATTCTTGTATTTAGGTAGATGGTGTGCTGCTACCAGTTATCAATGGCACCCAACTGCATATTTTACATATTTTCATATATAGTTATATGCAACAAACAATATCCTTATAAAAATGCTGTTTTTAGAGTACAGTCATGGATCTGGAAAAAAGGTCTGCATTAAAAATAAATAATATACCTTAAAAAGTCATGCTTCTCAGGGTGTCTGGGTGGCTCAGTCAGTTAAGCAACTGACTTTGACTCAGGTCATGGTCTTGCGATTCGTGCGTTCGAGCCCTGTGCTCTGTGGGGACAGCTCAGAGCCTGGAGCCTTCTTTGGATTCTGTGTCTCCTGCTTTCTTTTCCCTTTCCTGCTTGCACTCTCTCTTTCTCTCTCTCAAAACTAAATAAACATTAAAAAGGCATGTTTCTCAATGTTTTATTGGACACAAGTATGTCTCAGGAAACCTAAATGAAAACATGAGCACTTTTACCTATATCTGAGGTAAGTAAGTAATAAGATCAAACACTTTAACACCATTTAAACTGTAACATGTACTGAAAGCCATAATGCTGTCAGCCATTTTTCCTTTTAAATTAAGATGCTTCTGCAGTCATAATTGAAAGTGACTTTTTTCTCAAATGGTGTCAGATATGGAGGGATGAAGATTAAGAAGAAATACTCACGGATAGGATCTGGTCTCCTCTCTGGAGCTCCCCACTCAGATCTGCTGGTCCACCAGCCAGAATGAATGAAACAAAAATACCTTCTCCATCTTCCCCGCCCACGATGTTGAAGCCCAGGCCAGTGGAGCCTTTGTGCAGGACAACCTTGCGGGGCTCCCTGAAGAAACAAGTGGAAAACAGAGCTCACGGGGTGACCCACTCAAGATTTAGGTTGCTTTTACTTTCATTGAGATATTTGATACCAGTAACTCACTATCTATCTTCTCAACGTAAGATACATCAGTACTCCAAGAAAAATGCTAATTTCATGGGAGATGTCTGAGTTCCTTACTACAAAAATGCAATATCATACAAGGTCATCCCTTAATTCCAAAACATTTTCTTAAACTAGCTTTACTTCTACTTTTCCTTTGCTTAGAACATCTGTTCTTGTATTGAGACATAATTGACATATAACATTATATTAGTTTCAGGTGTACAATGTAATGATTCAATATTTGTATATCATGAAATGATCATGAGAAGGAGTCTGAGTAACATCTATCACCACACATAGTTACAATTTTTTCTTCTTGAGATAAGAACTTTTAAGATCTACTCTCAGCAACTTTCAAACATACAATACAGTATTAAGCACCATGTTGTATATGACATCCCCAGGACTTATTTATTTTAAAAGTAGAAGGTTGTATCTTTTGACCACCTTCACCCATTTCACTCCCCCCACTCATTTGTTCTTCTATTGAGCACCATAGTAGCACTCAGTAGGATGAATTCATCCCAAGGGGAGAGAATCTAGGGGACAAGAGACTAGTCTGAATAGGTCCTATCATGAAATATCTTACATGTTTGTTCGACTATTAATTAAAATTTACTCTGTAGGCAGTGGAGACTCATTGGAAGATTCTGAGGCACCAAGAATATTTAAATCCATTTTAGGAGCATTAACAAGTGGTCTTATGTAGGATTGCTGGAGAGGAGAGTGTTGATATGATGGGAGGTAGAAAAATTAGTTAGGATGTTGAGTAAGTAATCCAAATGTGAGAAAGTGAAAGCATGAACAAGGGTGACAGCAGTGATAATGAAATGAAAGGGCAATGTGAGAGAGTAAATCTGAAAGGAGAAACAGTGGGTCCAGAGATTGACTCACATAGTAGAGGAGAGATGGAATGATAGCTAAGTGATTGGCAAAAGGAGGGAGAACTGGAATCCAGGATCATGAGGATGGGTATGATTTGACATGCTCAATTCCAGGTGATGGTGGGTCATCCACGCGGTGTTCAGAAATGATTAGAGACAAAGGTTAGGAATTTGGATCCATAGAGAAGACTACAAATGCAGATTTGAGGGTCATCAGCAAAAAGATGAGAGACAAAAATCTTGAGCCATTAGTTAGTTGAGTTTGTGTAGAGGGTAGATAACTATGGAATATAGAATTTTAAGGGAGCTAAAAGACATCTAGTTCTATATTCTTAGTAGTAGTTAAAAAAAATGTATTCTCTAAGTCTTGGGTTTGACCAAGGCACTTTTGTATCACCTACCATCCTCTCCCAAATATCCCAGTTTCAGTCATTAAAGTTTCCCTTAATGATGTAAAAATGGCAAAGAGCCCGCCTAGTATAAAAAAAGAGTATTTTTTATACTAATGACTACACAGAATCTGTTATTTGTTATAACATTCCCATGCACAAAGCAATGCATTATATATCTATGTTTGGCCTAATTTTGAGGAAGGGTGTAAAATGCACATACAGCATGGACTCTACGTAATGTATTATAATGCAATGCATTAAGTCAAAAATAGCTCGACATAGAGTTAATTTATTTTACTCTACAAATACTCTGTAAGCACTACTATACCAGGAACTGTTCCAGGTACTCAGAAAGTTTATACACAAAACAGACATCCCTGCCCCATTTGACTAAATACCTGGGTGCCCTGTGGCCCAGTCAAGATGACATATAAAAAGAGCCATCAAAGAGACCGAGCTCCATGTTTCCTTGCTGGACACCAGATGGGAGTCTCTCTCAGGCCCCAGAGGCTACTCACATTCCTTGTTAGCTGGCAATGGCACACTGGATCCTTTTCTCATTTGGAATTTCTTTGACTTGCTCTTCCACAACTAGCTAGATTTAACTTTCTGCTTTTCAATGGTATGTGTGATATGGTTAGGCCCACCCAGATAATCTCCTTACTTTAGGATCAAGTGATTAGTAACCTTAACTACACTTGCAAATTCTTTTTCCCATATAAGGTAACTTAACTGTGGGAGTAACATCATGGGGTAGAAATCACGGGGCCATCTTAGAATTTTACCTACCACAGGCAGAGAGACAACAGGGGATAAATCCTGTAGGGCCTTGTATACCATTCTAAAACTTTGATTTTTACTCTGACAGAAATGGGGAACCACTGAGAAGATTACTTGATCTGATTTATATTTTTAAATGGTTACTTTGGCATAAAATATATGCAAGGGGCAACATTTGAAAAAGTGAGATGAGTTATGTAGCTAATTGCTATATGCGGGCAAAAGAGTGACTTGGCTGAGGGTAGTATTAGAGGAAGTGGTAGGTAGTGGGTATATTTCCAGTCAATTTTCTCTCTGTGGCCAGACTGAGTAATTTCTACCCTCCTATCTTCAGATTCAGCTGTTCTTTCTTCTGTCATATTTATTCTGCTCTTGACCCCATTCAATGAGTTTTTTTCTATTTTGGTTTTTATATTTTTCAGCTTTAAGATCCATTTGTTCTCTATATAACATTGTTATATATATTGTTATATATATATTGTATATCTTACATACATTGTATATAATACATTGTATATTATATATACATTGTATACAATGTATATATACATTATATACAATGTATATAATATATTGTATATATTATATATATTATATATATTGTTATATATATATAGTTATATATATAACAAATGGATCTTAAAGCTGAAAAATCTATGTATGTATGTATGTATGTATGTATCTATCTATCTTCTTTTCTTTTGTGGAGACTTTCATTTTTTTCTCCATTTATTTCAAGTCTGTGTGGAATTGCCTACTGAAACATGATGGGTATTTTAAAATCCTTGTCAAATAATTCTAACTCCTATGTTATCTCAGTGTTGGCATCAGTTGGAGATTTTCCTGGTTCTTGGAATAAGAAGTGATTTTATTTTATTATATACTGGACACTTGGGTATTACAGTATAAAATACTATATTCTACTTAATCTTAGTTTTTTTCAGCTTGTAGATCAATTTAGGAATAACTTGCAGACGCCAGTGAAATGGATATTCAGCTTCTTACTTGTCCCTTACTTGTCCCTGGTGACACCAAGGAGGAAAGTGGGGGTACCAACTGGTATTCCACTCATTCTACCTCATTTCCACTTAGTGGGGGTAGAAACTCAGCTCCCTACGGGCCCACTGACACCAATGGGGGAGTGAAAATAGGGTGCTGACTAGCACTGCCTTGAGCCATTTTGTTCTGCCTCCTTGCCTCTCAGTGTGGCTAGAAGTTCAGCTCACTACCCTACTGGGAAAAGTGGTTTGCCAACTAGCACTGCTTCCCTCTTCCCCCTTCTACCTCAATGCCACTGACCAGCAGTAGTTCAGCTCCCTGGTGGTCCCCACCAATACCAGGAGTAGGGACATGGAATGCTAACGAGCGCTATCTCATTCCAGGCTTGTTGCAGCTGGATGAAGGTGCAAGTCCAGCCCCCAAGTGGGGAGTGGAGGTCAACTAGCATGTCACCTTGTTCTGCCTGTTCGCTGCTGGATAGGGGTGGAAGTTCAGCTTTTATTTGGCCCACTGACATCACCCCAGTGGAGGAAGTCCAGGGTCATCTTAGAACTGCCTCTCCTGGCTTCCCCTAATGGGGCCAGATGTCTAGCTATCTGCACAGTCCACTGGCACTGCAGTGAGGGTTTTGCCTTTGGTGTTTGGATAGAGTTAGGGAAATATTATCAAAAGCCTCCCTGTTCTATTAATCTATCCTTTTCCCAACCTTTTGGATACAGGTTGCAGGCTTTCTTGAGGCTTTTTTGGTCTGTCCTTATTGGTAGGGGTGCCAGGGTGAAGGCGTCTCCAGGGCTCCATTCAGGACATAGAGGAAGTAAAAAGAAAATTTAAGAAACTCACCACAGTATCACTCCTCTCTGAGCTGGTCTTACTGATTTCCAATTTGTAGTGTCTTCCCACGTTTGTTTGTTTTATTATGTCTTAAGTTGTGTGTGTGTATGTGTGTGTGTATATGTGCATGTGTGTGCGTGTATTTTAATAAGAGGGATGATTAGAGAGAAAGAGGATACTGTATTTTGACTGCAACCAGAAGTCCAGATTCTGGATACATTTTGAAGGTAGGGGCCAACAGGATCTTGAAGAAAAAGTTGTAGAAATATTCCTCTTCACTCAAGTTTAAAACATACACTCTTAGTACAACGAATGACATTCAAGTTATACATAGTAAACATAGATGGAGAGAAAGGGTTATCTATGTGCTAGATATTATCTTTGAGGCTTTATGTGCATCATTCCATTTATTCCTCAAGACAATCTAGTGAGAGATGCACAGAGATGTCAACATGCAACTACTTTGAAACTGATCCAAAAAGGAAGATGGACAGATGATTGGATAGATAGATGAATAGATATTTTATAGAATAAGTGAAGTAAAATGTTAAAAGTGCAATCTAGATGGCAAGTGTATAAGTATTCATTCTATTATTTATTTACTTATTTATTTTTAAAAATATTTTTTAATGATTATTTATTTTTGAGACAGAGAGAAACAGAGCATGAGCAAGGGAGGGGCAGAGAGAGAGGGAGACACAGAATCCGAAGCAGGCTCCAGGCTCTGAGCTGTCAGCATAGAACCCAACGCGGGTCTCGAACTCATCAACCACGAGATCATGACCTGAGCCAAAGTTGGAAGCTCAACTGACTGAGCCACCCAAGCACCCTTATTATTTATGTTTAAATGTTTATTTATTTAGGGGAGAGAGAGAGAGAAAGAGAGAGAGAGAGAGAGAGAGAGAGAGAGAGAGAGAGAGATCTATCAGGTAGGGAAGGGGCAGAGAGAGAGGGAAAGAAAACTTTTTACATTATTGAAATGAGACTGCTTTCCAAGTTTTTACTGATTTTAGTAAGTTAACAAAGGCAGGATTAAGACACAGATTTTTCTCACTCAAAATCCCAGAGTCTAGAGTATGATATATTCCAAAGGTTGCAAATCAGAAAGATAATGGCTTAATGTGACCCAGTGTTTACAAATTTTTGAATTGTTGCTTATGTTTAAAATTGGGAAAATTTGCATTAAATATAGATTTGTTACTTTATAGGAAAAAAAACAGACATTCTGTGAACACTGGCTCTTAACCTTGTCTCATAGCAACAGTTAGGCAGACATGGCCCTCTTCAGACAGGTTCATTTTCTAGTGTGCAAGAGTCTCTCATCTCCCCCTCAGGTTTCTCAGACATAAAAGCTGTATGTTGCATCATATTTGCACTTCATACAAAGCCAAGAGGAAAGCAAAAGATTTCTTTTGCTCATGATTTTATCAGAAATGAAAAAATGAAAGCTTTATGGAGAAAGCTTGGTATTTTAATAGTAAAATGGGAGAGAAGATGATTCCTTTGGAAGTAAGGATTGTCCTTACATGTTTAGTATGCTAAGTGACTCTCTTCAGAGAAAATACAGCTTTAAAAGATCTTTATGAAACAAACTCCCCATTACCATCGGGGGGAATTTTGTTAGTCACCCTTGAACACAAAACATATAATTCTTGAGTGACTACATTTTGTTTATTTTACCTGGACAAGTCTTTTAAACCAAATTATGTGGAATTTTGTCAACTTGTAGGATTTAAATACTGTTTTTAAAATAGAATTTTTATATCACAGTAATTATGATGCCTTTTTGATATTTAGTTTAATAACGAGGGGAAATGACAAAGAAATAAATCTGTAAATGGTGTGCAAATAGAATATCCTAAACAAACTCCAAATGATTTACTTTTTCTAACTTACACTTTTTTTTTCTTTTTAAAGTTTTCATTTATTTTTTTGGTAATGTCTATACCCAAAGTGAGGTTCGAACTCACGAACCCAAGACCAAGAGTCATATGCTCTTCCTACTGAGACAGCCAAGCACCCCTAACTGAAACTTCTTACACTAATAACCTGTTACATTAAACTATAGATTTTAAAGAGTTTACATTTTTTTTCTGTTAGAGGATGAAAACCTTGTGAAGAATTACAAATTCTATTATACTGATACTTACATAAGTTAACTTGTCTAAGCTAGTTGAGCTTTGGACACACAGCTTATGTTCACACAGGTAGTAAACACCAAGAACTCTCTCTTCTTTCTTTTTTTTTTTTTAAGACAAATTTTTATTTTATTTTACTTTATTTATATTTTTATTTATTTATTATTTATTTATTTTTAATATGAAATTTATTGTCAAATTGGTTTCCATACAACACCCAGTGCTCATCCCAAAAGGTGCGCTCCTCAATACCCATCACCCACCCTCCCCTCCCTCCCATCCCCCATCAACCCTCAGTTTGTTCTCAGTTTTTAAGAGTCTCTTATATTTTGGCTCCCTCCCTCTCTAACCTCTTTTTTTTTTCCTTCCCCTCCCCCATGGGTTTCTGTTAAGTTTCTCAGGATCCACATAAGAGTGAAAACATATGGTATCTGTCTTTCCCTGTATGACTTATTTCACTTAGCATAACACTCTCCAGTTCCATCCACGTTGCTACAAAGGGCCATATTTCATTCTTTCTCATTGCCACGTAGTATTCCATTGTGTATATACACCACAATTTCTTTATCCATTTGTCAGTTGATGGACATTTAGATTCTTTCCATAATTTGGCTATTGTTGAGAGTGCTGCTATAAACATTGGAGTACAAGTGCCCCTATGCATCAGCACTTCTGTATCCCTTGGGTAAATTCCTAACAGTGCTATTGCTGGGTCATAGGGTCTATTTTTAATTTTTTGAGGAACCTCCACACTGTTTTCCAGAGCAGCTGCACCAGTTTGCATGGCCACCAACAGTGCGAGAGGGGTCCCGTTTCCCCACATCCTGTCCAGCATCTATAGCCTCCTGATTTGTTCATTTTAGCCACTCTGACTGGTGTGAGGTGATATCTGAGTGTAGTTTTGATTTGTATTTCCCTGATGAAGAGTGACGAGCATCTTTTCATGTGTCTGTTGGCCATCTGGATGTCTTCTTTAGAGAAGTGTCTATTCATGTTTTCTACCCATTTCTTCACCGGATTATTTGTTTTTCGGGTGTGAAGTTTGGTGAGCTCTTTATAGATTTTGGATACTAGCCCTTTGTCCGATATGTCATTTGCAAATATCTTTTCCCATTCTGTTGGTTGCCTTTTAGTTTTGTTGATTGTTTCCTTTGCTGTGCAGAAGCTTTTAATCTTCATGAGGTCCCAATAGTTCATTTTTGCTTTTAATTCCCTTGCCCTTGGGGATGTGTCAAGTAAGAAATTGCTGCGGCTGAGGTCAGAGACGTTTCTTCCTGCTTTCTCTTCTAGGGTTTTGATGGTTTCCTGTCTCACATACAGGTCCTTTATCCATTTTGAGTTTGCTTTTGTGAATGGTGTAAGAAAGTGGTCTAGTTTCATTCCTCTGTATGTTGCTGTCCAGTTCTCCCAACACCATTTGTTAAAGAGACTGTCTTTTTTCCATTGGATATTCTTTCCTGCTTTGTCAAAGATTAGTTGGCCATACTTTTGTGGGTCTAGGTCTGGGGTTTCTATTCTATTCCATTGGTCTATGTGTCTGTTTTTGTGCTAATACCATGCTGTCTTGATGATTGTAGCGTTTGTAGTAGAGGTTAAAGTCTGGGATTGTGATGCCTCCTGCTTTGGTCTTCTTCAAATGTCTTCAAAATTTCTTCGAAATTACTTTGACTATTCGGGGCCTTTTGTGATTCCATACAAATTTTAGGATTGCTTGTTCTAGCTTCGAGAAGAATACTGGTGCAATTTTGATTGGGATTGCATTGAATGTGTAGATAGCTTTGGGTAGTATTGACATTTTAACAATATTTATTCTTCCAATCCATGAGCATGGAATGTTTTCCATTTCTTTATATCTTCTTCAATTTCCTTCATAAGCTTTCTATAGTTTTCAGCATACAGATCTTGTACATCTTTGGTTAGATTTATTCCTAGGTATTTTATGCTTCTTGGTGCAATTGTGAATGGGATCAGTTTCTTTATTTGTCTTTCTGTTGCTTCATTATTAGTTTATTAGGATGCAACAGATTTCTGTACATTGATTTTGTATCCTGTGACTTTGCTGAATTCATGTATCAGTCAGTTCTAGCAGACTTTTGGTGGAGTCTATCGGATTTTCTATGTATAATAACATGTCATCTACAAAAAGTGAAAGCTTAACTTCATCTTTGCCAATTTGGATGCCTTTGATTTCCTTTTGTTGTCTGATGATTGCTGATGCTAGAACTTCCAACACTATGTTAAACAACAGCGGTGAGAGTGGACATCCCTGTCGTGTTCCTGATCTCAGGGAGAAAGCTCTCAGTTTTTCCCCATTGAGGATGACATTAGCTGTGGGCTTTTCATAAATGGCTTTTATGGTGTTTTAGTATGTTCCTTCTATCCTGACTTTCTCAAGGGTTTTTATTAAGAAAGGATGCTGAATTTTGTCAAATGCTTTTTCTGTATCGATTGACAGGATCATATGGTTCTTATCTTTTCTTTTATTAATGTGATGTATCACATTGATTGATTTTTGAATGTTGAACCAGCCCTGCAGCCCAGGAATGAATCCCACTTGATCATGGTGAATAATTCTTTTTATATGCAGTTTAATTCAATTTGCTAGTATCTTATTGAGAATTTTTGCATCCATATTCATCAGGGATGTTGGCCTGTAGTTCTCTTTTTTACTGGGTCTCTGTCTGGTTTAGGAATCAAAGTAATTCTGGCTTCATAGAATGAGTCTGGAAGTTTTCCTTCCCTTTCTATTTTTTGGAATAGCTTGAGAAGGATAGGTATTATTTCTGCTTTAAATGTCTGGTAGAATTCCCCTGGGAAGCTATCTGGTCCTGGACTCTTGTTGGGAGATTTTTGATAAATGATTCAATTTCTTCACTGGTTATGGGTCTGTTCAAGCTTTCTAGTTCTCCCTGTTTGAGTTTTGGGAGTGTGTGGGTACTTAGGAATTTGTCCATTTCTTCCAGGTTGCCCAGTTTGTTGGCATATAATTTTTCATAGTATTCCCTGATAATTGCTTGTATTTCTGAGGGATTGGTTGTAATAACTCCATTTTCATTCATGATTTTATCTATTTGGGTCATCTCCCTTTTCTTTGTGAGAAGCCTGGTTAGAGGTTTATCAATTTTGTTTATTTTTTCAAAAAACCAACCCTTGGTTTCATTGATCTGCTCTACAGTTTTTTTTTAGATTCTATATTGTTTATTTCTGCTCTGATCTTTATTGTTTCTCTTCTTCTGCTGGGTTTGGGGTGTCTTTGCTGTTCTGCTTCTATTTTCTTTAGGTGTGCTATTAGATTTTGTATTTGGGATTTTTCTTGTTTCTTGAGATAGGCCTGGATTGCAATGTATTTTCCTCTCAGGACTGCCTTCGCTGCGTCCCAAAGCGTTTGGATTGTTGTATTTTCATTTTTGTTTGTTTCCATATATTTTTTTAATATCTTCTCTAATTGCCTGGTTGACCCACTCATTCTTTAGTAGGGTGTTCTTTAACCTCCATGCTTTTGGAGGTTTTCCAGACTTTTTCCTGTGGTTGATTTCAAGCTTCATAGCATTGTGATCTGAAAGTATGCATGGTGTGATCTCAATTCCTGTATACTTATGAAGGGCTGTTTTGTGACCCAGTATGTGATCTCGCTTGGAGAATGTTCCATGTGCACTTGAGATTCTGTTGCTTTGCGATGCAGAGTTCTAAATATATCTGTCAAGTCCATCTGATCCAATGTATCATTCAGGGCCCTTGTTTCTTTATTGATCCTGTGTCTAGATGATCTATCCATTGTTGTAAGTGGAGTATTAAAGTCCTCTGCAATTACCACATTCTTATCAATAAGGTTGCTTATGTTTGTGATTAATTGTTTTATATATTTGGGGGCTCCGTATTTGGCGCATAGACATTTATAATTGTTAGCTCTTCCTGATGGATAGACCCTGTAATTATTATATAATGCCCTTCTTCGTCTCTTGTTACAGCCTTTAACTTAAAGTCTAGTTTGTCTGATCTAAGTATGGCTACTCCAGCTTTCTTTTGACTTCCAGTAGCATGATAGATAGTTCTCCATTCCCTCACTTTCAATCTGAAGGTATCCTCAGGTCTAAAATGAGTCTCTTGTAGACAGCAAATAGATGGATCTTGTTTTTTTATCCATTCTGATACCCTATGTCTTTTGGTTGGAGCTTTTAGTCCGTTTACATTCAGTGTTATTATAGAAAGATATGGGTTTAGAGTCATTGTGATGTCTGTAGGTTTCATGCTTGTAGTGATGTCTCTGGTACCTTGTCTCACAGGATCCCCCTTAGGATCTCTTGTAGGGCTGGTTTAGTGGTGACCAATTCCTTCAGTTTTTATTTGTTTGGGAAGACCTTTATCTCTCCTTCTATTCTAAATGACAGACTTGCTGGATAAAGGATTCTCGGCTGCATATTTTTTCTGTTCATCACATTGAAGATTTCCTGCCATTCCTTTCTGGCCTGCCAAGTTTCAGTAGATAAATCTGTCACTAGTCTTATCAGTCTCCCTTTATATGTTAGAGCATGTTTATCCCTAGCTGCTTTCAGAATTTTCTCTTTATCCTTATATTTTGCCAGTTTCACTATGATATGTTGTGCAGAAGATCGATTCAAGTTACGTCTGAAGGGAGTTCTCTGTGCCTCTTGGATTTCAGTGCCTTTTTCCTTACCCAGATCAGGCAAGTTCTCAGCTATGGTTTCTTCAAGTGTACCTTCAGCACCTTTCCCTCTCTCTTCCTCCTCTGGAATCCCATTATGCATATGTTATTACATTTAATTGTGTCACTTAATTCTCTAATTCTCCCCTCATACTCCTGGATTTTTTTATCTCTCTTTTTCTCAGCTGCCTCTTTTTTCATAATTTTATCTTCTAATTCACCGATTCTCTCCTCTGTCTCTTCAATCCGAGCTGTGGTAGCCTCCATTTTATTTTGCAGCTCATTTATATCATTTTTTAGCTCCTCCTGACTGTTTCTTAGTCCCATGATCTCTGTTGTAATAGATTCTCTGCTGTCCTGTATACTTTTTTCAAGCCCAGTGATTAATTTTATGACTATTGTTTTAAATTCATTTTCTGCTATATTGCTTAAATCGTTTTTGATCAGTTTGTTAGCTGTCGCTACTTCCTGGAGTTTCTTTTGAGAAGAATATCTCTGTTTTGTCATTTTGGATAGTCCCTGGAGTGGCGGGGAACTTCAGGGCTCTTCCTCTGTGCTGTCTGGAGTAACTTGTGTTGGTGGGCGAGGCTGCAGTCAGACCTGATGTCTGGCCCCAGCCCACCGCTGGGGCCACAGTCAGGCTGGTGTGTACTTTATCTTCCCCTCTCCCAGGGCAGGACTCACTGTGTATGGTATGGCCCCTGTTTGGGCTACTTGCACACTGCCAGGCTTGTGGTTCTGCTTCGATGGGATCTGGCGTATCAGCTGGGGTGGATCTGCAAGGTGAACAGGGGTAGGAGGGGCAGACTCAGCTCACTTTGCCTTCGGTGGTCCGCTTCGGGAGGGGCCCTGTGGCACAGGGAGGGAGGCAGACCTATCGGAGGGATGGACCTGCAGAAGCACAGCGTTGGGTGTTTGTGAGGTGCAAGCAAGTTCTGTGAGGAGAACTGGTTCCCTTTGGGATTTTGGCTGGGGGATGGGCGAGGAAGATGGTGCTGGCAAGCGCCTTTGTTCCCTGCCAAGCTGAGCTCTGTCCTCTGGGGCTCAACAACTCTTCTTCCTGTTGTCCTCTAGCCCTCCCACTCTCGGAGCAGAGCTGTTGACTTATAACATTCCAGATGTTAAGTCCTGCTGGCTGTCACAACACATGCCACCTAGCCCCTCCGCTTTTGCAAGCCAGACTTGGGGGCTCTGCCTTGCCAGGCGGGCTGCCCCTTCACTGGCCCAGCTCTTTTCCGCCAGTCCATGTAGTGCACACCACCTCTCTCCACTTCCTACCCTCTTCCGTGGGCCTCTCATCTACACTTGGCTCCAGAGAGTCTGTTCTGCTTGTCTTCTGGTCGTTTTCTGGGTTATTTAGGCAGATGTGGGTGGAATCTAAGTGGTCAGCAGGACGTGGTGAGTCCAGCGTCCTCCTATGCCACCATCTTCCTCCTGGTCCACTCTAAGACAAATTTTTAAAGAGCAATTCTATGTTCATGGCAAAATTGAGGTGAATGTATAGAGATTTTTCTTAAACCTCTTGTCCCAGACACATGAATGGACTCCATCACTATCAAAATCCCCTATCAGAGTAGTAAATTTGCTACAATTGATGAATCTACATTGACACAGCATACCCTTCAGTAGGTGAATAGATATTGGAGTCCATCCAGATCATGGGATTTTATTCATCGTTGAAAAGAAATGAGTTATCAAGCCATGAAAAGACATGGAGGAATCTTAAATGCATATTACTAAGTGAAAGAAGCCAGCCTGGAAAGGCTACATCCTGCATGATTCCCTGCTATATGACATTATGGAAAAGGCAAAACTATGTAGATGGCACAAAGATCAGTGCTGCCAGGGGTCATGTGGAGAGGGGGATAAATCGGTGAAACACAGGGGATTTGGGGTAGTGGAACTACTCTGTAGGATACTATAAAGATGGATAGATGTCATTATACATCTGTCCAAACTCATAGAATGGACAACATCAGGAGTGAACCCTAATGTAATCTATGTACACATAACTGTAGTATGGCATTTATCACACTGTGTAGCGATTGCTAATGTATCCTTTTCCCTCAATAGACTGTGAACTCCAGAAATCAAGGCACTTGGGCTACTTCAGCAATAGCAAGATGTAGCAGGGATTCAGGAAACAGTTACTGAATGACAGAATGAATATATGAATGAATGAATGAATGAATGAACTTCCACAGTGCTTTATATCCCTCTTTACCATCTACTTCATATTATAATTATTTATGTAAGTATCTTTCCTTTTTTTCTAGATTTTAATCAGAAATGGCAAAATCTAAAATCCACAGGGATAGGACAGGTAACACAAATGAGTGCAGCAGACTGAGCAGGGATTTTAGCCAATTGGAGAATACATTCTTTTTAAAGGGATGTTTCTGCTCAACTCTGGACAAGTGCTTGAAGCAGAAACACTGACTAGTACTGCCAGATTCTCTAATTTATAAAGGTAAGTGAATAATCTAGATTTTGATGCAAATTTTCCAGAAATTTAAGTCGATAATGATAAAAAAAAATTAGAAGTATGGTTCAGGTCAAACCATACATGTTTCTGTTGTAGCTCCAGCTATGGGCCGCCAATGACACTCTGCACTGTTCACAGTTTCATAGCACATTCAATGTCTCCTTCATGTTTGTCTCTTCTATGGTGCTCAGTGTGGTACTTGGCTCATGGTAACTCTCTATAACTTCATATTGATTTATATTACACATTCAGCCCTACCTCTGTCCTCTTTTCAAACTCTCTCATTCTGGATGATCTTTTCCTTTTATCTTATTTTGTTTTCTCTTTGTCTTATTTTTTTTCCTTTTATATTAGATGTGTTTAAAGATCCCTTTCTTCATTTTGAGCTTCAGTTCTCACTTTTGCATGTTTACTGCCTACGCCAATGACTCTGGGTCTGTGAATATAATGCCCTGTGTTTCCATGAAGTATTTTATGTACAAGGGCACTATGGCTTCCAGTAAGATGATCTCTTGAAGAAATGATGTCATGGTTTACATTTCTACACATTCCAATACACCTAGATGAGTGCTCAATAAACACCTGATGAATGAATAAATGAGACCACACCACCAATATATAAAGACTTGTAATACTTTTCACACTGAAATGATTTGGACTCTAATGTACTCTGTCATTCGCCATCCAGAATTCAGATGGCCTAGGCACCCAGTAATAGTCATTATTATACATCATTATATATAATCAGTGGAACAAGATTCTAACTCTCATTCCTCATTCAGGATTGAGCTCAGGGATCATGATCTTCTGGAAGCCATCCCTGATGCTCTCCTCAGCCTCCCCAGCATTCTCCATGTATCTATCATAACACTTATCATACTGGGTTGGTATGCTTGTCTGCTTCTCCAGCTAGAGTAATCAACTTGAGAGCATGGACCATGCCATTTGTTTGTTTGTACCCAAAATATGCTAGAGAATAGGCACTCACTATCTACTACTTTCAGGTTTCCCATTAGATTTTAGGTCTGGAATATATAGAAGATGAAGGCTGCCTACTCATAATACCAGTTTTTTTTTTAGCTTACTTATCCACTTAAAAATAAGTATTTAATTATTCATCCAACTTTTCAATAAACAGATATCTATAGAGTACATCATTTGTGTCAGACACTGTGAACACAAATATTAAGGACCCTGGCATGGGAGGAGCCCCATGTAACACACAGTTATAAAAAACCAGGAAGGGACATGTGCTAGGCCCGAAATGTGTGCAATGAGCTAGAGCAGCCAAGAGAAAGAACAACCGATATTCTTCTAAAGAGATTTTGTCCTTTTATCATCACCTGGATGAAATATGCTACATTCATTTATATAGTTTTATTTTTCTTTTAATGTGATGTAAAAAGTCTTTATAATTATAAAAGCTCTGGATGCTGAACAACTGGAGAGATGCCAACCTGATTTGCTTCCAGCTGTGGCAGATCAGCAGCAGCATAATTTTGTTCAGGTCGAGTCTCAGAGGCTGCTAAAAACCAGCTAGGATGTTTTCAGAAGAGGGGAGCAGGGTGCTATGGACTATTTTTTCTTCCTTAAACCAGATAGTTTAAGGGGGTTTAGGATTCAAAAAGGGAAATAACTACTTAAACCTGAAGGCTTTCTTGTGGCCATTGGTGGGATGTTGCTTGAGCTCTGAACCTCTGATGTCTATGGATCACTTCAGTCAACTCTCAAACATCTATGATGAGAGCCTGTGTGGTATAGGGGGAAGTAAACTATGAAACTGTTTCCAATCGTCCTTCTAAGATACAAATCTGACCATGCTATCCTCTTGCTCAAAAGCCTTCCAGGAATCTGTATGCTCTCAGGATAAAGTCTAAACTTCTAAGCATGGCATTCAAAGTCCCCCATCATTTGACCACCTACTTCCTTGATCCCTAACTTAACTGTTAGTGAATGTTCCAGCCAGATACGTTCCAGCCACACAAAACTGTCAACCAGGGCCTGTCACACCAGCTTGTTCCCTGCCTCATCTTTGCCCAAGCTGTTCTTTTGGCTAGAAAATGTCTTCTTTTGCTATCCTCAGCTAATGAACTTCTCCTTGGCCTTCAGACATGAAGCCAGGTGCTATCTCTTTCTCTCTGCTACCTTATCCACCCTCTCCTCTAGAGATACCTGACCACATCTTCTATTTTGAAACCACATTGTCCTTTCATTGATCCATTCACTGCTATTACCCTCACCGCTGTTACTAAAATTACTTTGTTTATCTGTCTAGCTATACTGTGAATCTGCATGGTTCTGAAGAATAAAGACCATGGTTTATTTATTTTTGTGATTTGGGAAAATAGAAGAGGCTGAACATATAAGATACACACGCAAAATATACTTCATGAATAAAGAAACAATAAGCAAGACATTGAGAAAAATGATATTGAATTTTATTATCACCTATCTAGAGATTTGTGGGAACCCAGACATGTCCTCTGTGGAACAGGTTCCTTGCTAAGGCCATAACTTGTTTGCTCCATGGAAAAGTAGTAAAATTCAGATATGACAATGAGCAAAAAGCATCTAGAAGACAGAAAAGTATTTTATAAAAATGTATATTGAGATTCTATTTCCAACCATTTGGCAGATTAGATGTCCAGAAAACCCTCTTCATTACAAAGAAACTAAAAATTGTGAATAGAATACTTATAAAATATTTTTAAATGACTGGATAAGCTGGCAAATAGGTAAGAGAAATACTCAGAGGCCAAAAATGGAGGGGGAACACAAGAGAAGGAAGCACATACTGAGACTGGTAGAGACTAAAGAGCTTGTACAGGTTCCCAAAGAGCCTGTGTTCCAGTGCCCAAGTTGATGGTAGCCTGCAGAATAGGACCATGTGGACCCAGAGATGGGGGTTAGATCAGAGACCCCAGAACAAGATCAGGCCCCTGGGAGACTATACCCTAAACAAAAGGATAAAGCACAAAAGCATTATCACCTCAATGATGTTAAGGATACAAAGCTGACCTGACCTTGGCTCAAAGCAAGAAGAAAGGGCCAGGGAAACTAATCAAGGCAAGTCTGAATGTGGAAGAAGTTATACTATAGGGATAGAATTCACAGAACACTCCAAACTTTAGCTCAAAGCAAGAATCTAGCGAACTAATCAAAGTATGTCTGAATATGGAAAAAGTTATACTATATGAATACAATTCATAAAACTGAATAAATTAGGAAAAGAATAGAGGGAAATTCCTCCTGGGTGCTAGGGGAAAAGATGTGGCAATGTAGCTCCAGCATTGTGCCTTAGAGGCATTCTCCAGCTCACTGATATATATGAATATGCTGGTTGGTTGGGGTAACCCACAAGGTGGGTTTATGTGGCCATCGTAGCATAATGACGCTAGTAATTAAGGTCATCTGGTTGGCTGATTTCCCTCTCTCAGAGTGCAGGCTCACCAAGACACATGCTCATTAAAAATGGTTTTCTCTAGTACTTTTACTAATGAGAGTAAATGTGTTAATTAGCACATTCTAGTATCTTGAACAGATGTATTTCCTATTGTACATTAGTAATTTGAAATAATACCATATAAGCTTGATTGCTTCTGAATACAATGACAAAAACAGTTTCAGAGCATGTAGTTAAGGCACAGATCCAAAAACATGATAATCCAATAAGGGACTGTTATTCTCTGAGATCATGCATAAAGAGCCAGCTAGTATTCCTGTGCCCTCTCTTCTTTATTTTTCCACAAATGCAACTATATTCATACGAGCAATGTTAAGAAACAGGAGAGTGACAGGAGATCAAAGAGACTTTTCAGCAGGATGGGAAGATGTGTATTAGTATAAGCACAAAGAAGGGGCATAGCAAAGGTGTGGCTTGGAGGTCAACCAAAAAGACTTTAAAACTGCAGGTTGATTATGACTGATGTCTTTTATCTAAATGATATAGCTCCTTAGAAGACTATAACACAATACATGCTTCACATTCAGATAATTAATTTGGTCAATTGATCAGTCAAGCAGATTAATGGACATCATCTAGACACACAAAGATAAAGGGCTTTTGTTGAACTGCTATTGTGAGGACATGATGTGAAGATAATATACAAGAAATCTCACATTACAGAGGGAGGATCTATGCTATAGACTTAATGATATAGAGGTTAGGCTGAATTTAGCAAAACATTCACCACAAAGATACTGAGTATGGATGGTACTGTGTGAGATTAAAAAAAAAAAGAACTCTATTAGATGGGGATAGTATGGCATAGTGTGATACTGGAAAAGACTATGGGCAGTGGGGCTAGGTAGATCTAGGCTTGAACAACAGTCCTATAAATTAATAGCTAGGTGACCTTGTTGGCATTTTTTATCTTATTTTTTAGCTGTAAATTGTGAATAATATCTATTTTATGGCATTGTGAAGGTAAACTGAAGTAAGATATAAAGTGCTAGGATCACATAGCAAATGCTCACTAAATGCGAACTTCCTTTTCCTCTACAAGTTAAAACCTTTAGAAAACAAATAGTCCCACATAAAAATAATAAATCAAAAAATGCAAGGCCACATATGTTAAGTCCAAATGAGTGCTGTGGGTAATGAGAAATCTCTGCATTAAAGAAAAAAGATGAAGTCATGGAGAAGATAGAATCAGAGCTAAACCTTGATGGATGGGTAGAAATTAGTGAGGTGGAAAGGAAAGCAGATGGTATTTCAGTAGATGGCATGAGCCCAGGGCCAGAGGGGAGCAAATGAAAGATGTGTTTGGAGAACAGGGAGTATCACAGCTTGCATGGAGAGCAGAGTCTGTGTCAAAGAAAATGAGAAGACTGGGGCAGGTTGGGAAGAAACATGAATGCCAAGCTAAGGAATTCAGACTTTGCATTTGGATAATATCAAAGTATTGAATGTTTCTGCACCAAGGGGAGTGAATGTAGTAACTTTAGTTTGTAAACCTAAAAGTGTTCATGTCATGTGATGTTTCTACAACCTCCCAAGTTTGCCTGCGAGAGGCTTAATTAAACATTCTAAAGGTCTTTAAAGACATCCCCGCTGCAAAGGAAGGGGCTTTGGTTGAGGCTATGACCACAGCCTTGGGTTGAACTGCTGATTTCTAGTTCACAGCCTTCATAAAGCTCTTTCTAAGTGCTCCTCTCTAGAGAAAATCTTTGAATTAGTTACACATCTGAGATTGCATGTAAAATTCTTGGTAAAAGGAATCAAACAGACAAAAAAATAACTTTCCACAAACATAAATCAACTATAGATTAGCATCAGTCTAATCTTGATTAGTTTGATTTTGAAATATTTGGAGTTTTTGCTTATTCACATATCACATATGATAATCTAATAACCATGTTTCATTTCAATTTGCTTTTGTGTAAATTTCTCAGAAAGACAAACAAGGAAGCAATTAAATTTTGCTCTCACATATGGTCTCACTTTTCATAGTCATACCTTCTAAGGATCATCCCATCTCCAAAGCAAGAGAAAATAAATTATCCCTCTTGATTTATTTCATAATATTTTGGGTGAAAACTTCCCCATTAAATTATACATAGTATCCATAAGGACAGGTATTTGTTTCTGCTTCCTGTTGCATTTTGAATTTTTAAAGAGCAATTCGTTATAAAAGGAATCATTTTAGGAAACTCATCAAAAAAAACACTATAACCATTGTACTTGGTTTTTTAAAGTAGTTACATCATTTGTCCTCAAGATTTCAGAACTTGTGGAATATTGTTTGAAAACATTATGAAAGCCAGGATATAAGCAAAACTAATTTGATAATACGACTGGCGGGAGGTGGTGGAAGGTTTGGTGGAAGGGCTCTGAATATTTTTCCTAAAGGCAAAGCATATTTTGTAAAAGATTTTTAAAATTATCTTTCGAGCTAGAGCTCTATGGCATTATGAAATTCCAATTAATTACTAAATATGCTACCCCTCTTTAATTAGTATGCTATGAGGAAAATGATTTGGATTAATTAAAATTCTTTGGATTCAAGGTTTCTAAGTCTTCTCTCACCTCTAATTTGGATACAGCCAGATTACTGTAGATAAGTTCTAGACAGAAACTTGTTTCCTAGTCCTGATTCCAACATTAACCCCTTGAAAAACAGTCTCCCTGATCAACAGTTTCCATACTTTATGATAGAGGGAATGATGAGGAGAGTAAATCAGAATTGCTATGATCCCTTCCAATTCTAGCATTACATGTATTTGTTTAATGAAAATCAGAAATAAGAGTTTCCCACTTCTAACACCACAATTCTATTTGATTGTTCGATATACATCTATTTTATTTATTTATTTATTTAATTAATTAATTATTTATTTATTTATTTAAAATGTTTATTAAATACTTACTTAAATGTTTATTTGTTTTTGAGAGACAGAGAGAGACAGAGCATAAGCAGGGAAGGCACAGAGAAGAGGGAGACACAGAATCAGAAGCAGGCTCCAGGCTCTGAGATGTCAGCACAGAGCCCGACAGGGTACTTGAACACACAAACTGTGAGATCATGACCTGAGAAGTTGGACACTTAACCAACTGAGCCACCCAGGCGCTCCTCAATAGATATTTAGAAGTCATCTTGAGGAGAATAGAGAGGACATAAATGGCTGTACTTTTAGGTACATAAGCTATTAAGCACTGCTGATGGAATTTTTGATAAGGAAATGTTCCTTGTTTGCGTTGTTCAATATGTGACCTCGAGCCACATGTATTTTACATACTTGAAATGTGGCTGATATGACAGAAAATCTTAATTTTCACTTTATTTAATTCTGAGAAATCTGTATTTAAACAGCCACACGTGTCTAGTGGCTCCTGTAATGGCAGCACAGTTCTAGAATCTCATTCTTTAGTGAAAGGGAACTCAGTTTTTGCTTTTGTTTTTTTCTCTTACCTCTCCATTACTCCTTAGTCTCCTTGAGGGGTTCCTCTTACCTATTTGCTATTCATAGGTGGTATTTCTAAAAACTTTACCTTTGTCTGCCTTCTCTCACTCTTTTCTTCTATCTCTTCCCTGCAGAGAAACTTTTCTTCTCTCAGGTCTCAGTTTGAGTGGTACTATCTGACCACTCCACTCACTCTTATCTTCTACTCTAGCCTTCTAGCCTTCTGTAGGTCTTCCTCATGATGCTTATCTTACAATGAAGTTATTCGGTTTGCTTGTTGCCTATTTCCCACTGGAATATAATCACCATTGGAACGACACCACCTTGTGCCTCTAACACCTAGCATAGTGCCTGGCACATATTAGGGCCTTGATCTTTATTGAGACCAAGAGCTTGGTCGTGGCTTCAGATACACACTTAAATTTGAAACCTGGATTTCCATAGCTTATGAGACTGATCAATTTATTTCATTTTGCTGAGCCTGTTTTTTTTTATCCTTAAAGTAGGAATATGCAAAACTAAACAAAAATATACAAAATTATAATTTTAATATAAAAACCATAATTAATAACAGAGATACATACAAGGTCCTATGAAGGATTGGAGATAAATAATTTCTGGATGAGGTCCAGAGAAAGTTAGATGAAGGTGACTACATTTAAGTTATACATGAAAATATGGTTAGAATTACTTTGCTTGGCATGAAAGGTGGTATTCTGGGGCAGATGCAGGTTTTATAAAGTCTTAAGACTTTACAATTGGGGGTCCCCTCTTTAAAAAAAGAATATTACATGTGTAACATTATACTTCTTGAGTTTCTCATTCACCCAAAGTGTTAGTGTCTGATATCTAAAAAGTGCTTAATAAATATGAGTTCTCTTTTCCCTCTGTGTCCCCAGCACCCAGCAGAGTGCCTGGCACAAGTACAGGGGCTTGAAGTGGCCCATGCAATTGAGAAATTCTAGAGTGTCAAGGTAAATTCACTCCTGGTGTTGTGCTTGGTGCTGGGAGTATAGTTATTCCCATAACTATATTGTTATGGGATATAGTTGAACCTATATCCCATAGATATAGGGATCTAGTATATCTAGTATATCTAGATTCACTTCCTGACTTCATGGAGTTTTCATTTTAGTGGGATAGGGAAGAAGATAAAAACAACCAATTATAATATCATTCATTCAACCACAAACAATTGGGGTAAATTTTATAACAGGTAGAGAGCCCTGATTTAACACAGAGATGTGGGGAGTAGGAGGGATAAGGAAAAGTATAAATGAAGGAAGTGAGATAATATGCAGTGTTTGGAGAAAAATAAGTATTCTTGCTTGACTAGAACATGGGGCTCTAGCAGGGCTGCAATGGAGACCTGGAGGCAGAGGCCATATCAGGATGATGTTCTTGAATAGGTAAACAGAGACACAGATCTCAGTTCTCAGGAAAATAGAGTATTTGCACATTTGTTTAATCATTTACAAAAATTTACCCAGCAGTCACTGGGCCAGACACTAGCTGGACCTTGGACATACAAAACTATGAGAGATATAGTCTCTGTCCATGGAGAGATTTACATTCTGTGTTGTGGGTTGAATTACCACCCCCCACTTCCCATCCTCCCTCTCAGATGTTGAAGTCCTGTTAGTATCTCAGAATGTGACATTATTTGGAAATAGGGTGGTTGCAGAGGTATTGTTAAGATGAGGACATAATGGAGTAGGGTAGGCCATTTCTCTGGGCTGACTGGTCTTCTGATAAAAAGACAGCCATGTGATGACACAGAGAGAATACTATACAAAGATAAAAGCAGAGACAGGAGTTATGTGTGAGCTGTAAACCAAGGAACATCCAACACTGTCAGCAAACCACCAGAAGCCAGGAAAGAGGCAAGGAAGGATTACCTTCCAGGTTTTAGAGAAAGGATAGCTCTGCCAACACCTTAATTTCAGACTTCCAACCTCCAGAATTGAGAGACAATAAATTTCTGTTATTTTAATCCACTCAGTTTGTGGTAATTTGTTATAACAGCTCTCTGAAGCTAATACATCCTGAAGCTAATAACTCCATAAGCCAAAACATACTATGAGCCCAACCTGTTATGGAAGAAAGGGGATCATTGAGGTTGACCCAGTTCTCATGATGACTTCAATATAGAAAATTGATGTTAAGTAAAAGGCTAGTAATATTAGTAAAGGGTAGCTATCTGCAGAGCCTGGTCAGTGATCTTGGTTTTCACATAACAAGACTTACCATAAACCTCATTAACAGAATTTTAAAAAGTTTCTCCATACTTAAGACATCTGTGTAAGAATTACTATAGAAAAAACAGGCCAAACCGCTAACATGAACAACATCATCCATTACTATTAATGAAATTCATTTTCAAAAATAGTATGTTAGGAAATACAAACACCTAACTAACCTTTAGCTACAGTTGGACACTTAAAAATTCTTCTCTTAAAAGAAACATTTAGCTCTTCTCTTCTCTGTGAGTATTGCAGGTCTTGGCTTGTATAAATATCCCTGTAGCTTTTTCCTGCTACAAGTTATGTTTTCTGATAATTCCAGGGAAAGCTTTATATCATTATGAGTTGAGCCTTGATGGATTTTCTGATTTTTTTTTTTTTTTGTCATCAGGAAAAGAAGTGGAAGATCACTGCTTTACATGCTGGTTTTTCCAACTTGGAAATTTCACTTCTTTTACCAATCTACCTCTTCCCAGATACCTGCACTTAGAAGTAGAGATTAGTTCAAAGCCTTCTTGGTATGAGATTCTTAAAGTCATTCATTAACTAGTTCCTTTAGCCATAGTGAAATCTGAAAGCCAAATGTGGACAGTGACATTAACACAAAGTGATTTTAAAAGAATCATCAATAGTTTTTTCCTTGAACAAACATTTGTGGCCTCATCTCCTGGCACACTATCAAAAATACTCTAAATTTCAATCACGAAGTAACTGATTTTCTTTGAATTACCAGCTTTTTCTCAAACACCAGACTTCTTCCCTCCCTTGGTCTTTGTATGCACAGTCTTCTCTGCCTGCAGCTATCTGGCTCCTTCCCTTTGTATGCTTGGGAGGCTCCATTTCTTTCTTCATGACTTTAACCTTTGCTTTCCTTAGCTCTAACACTAGCTCCAATAGAATTGCACTGCACTGGACTCACATATGGACTGTCCTAATCATCATACTTTATCTCTGTATCTGTTTAACAATTATGTGTTTAGAATCCTCTATACTTTAGTGGAGCTCCATTGGGGCTGGAATTATAACCATAAAGCAGACAGTTTCTGCTTCCCAGGAGTTTTCAATATAGTGGTAGATCAGAAGAGTAAACTGGCAATTATTAGGTCAGTAAGCTAAGATTGCAATCTTCTATAATGATGACCACTTATTGTATGCTTGCTTTTTCTGCTTGACTCTGAGATTCTTGAGTGTCATGTTCACTTTGTGAGTTAGTGTCTGATATCCAGAAAGTGCCTACTAGATATGAACTTCCTTTCATTAGTTCTTGTGTCCCTAGTACCTGGTAAAATACCTGGCACAAAGAACATGTTCAATAAATGACTGTGGAATGAAACCTAGAAGAAACCTATATCTCAGTGCAAATGAGGTGGTCCTAAGAAGCTGGTTTTGATTAAAAAAAAAAGTTGTAACACTGGGAACAAAAAAACGGGATGGTAGCAAAGGGATAAGAACATTTGGTGTAGAGGAGTGGAGATGGGGAACCAAAAACACCCCATGTGCCCATTTGCAGAGTGTGAGTTCCATCCTGCAGTGATCTAAAAGCCCAGTGTAGAATTCTTGTCACACCTGACCTGATACTGAAGGTTATATGAAAGACAAGAAATGGCTTAATGGGAAGTCACAGGATCAGCACTGTACAGGGCAAGATACTTCTGATATTTTACATCTCTTCCCCCCAATTTTCTCCTAAAATCACTCCTGTTTCCCAGTAACTTTTCCCTCTCCAGGCAAAAGAACCCTCTAAAAACAAAACAACAATGATCACTACAACAACAAAAAGCTCTAAGTGAATCTGTCTCCTTCATTTTGGTGTGTGTACATCTTCAGTAGGGTATTATAATTTCTTAACTCATGAATCCTACAAATGATCCACAATGGCGCCACAATCACCATTTCGATTTGATTTGGGTCTCTTGGTGCTTGGATATGTCACTTAAGCCATAATCTTTACATCTTAGCACTAAAGTCACACATTTCTAGGAAGCTCAATAAACCTTATCTAATTCTTAGATGAAAGATTAATACAGAGAAAGCATGATGAAGTGAGAAAAGAATAACCAGAGGAAGACTCTTGTTCATCCTCATTCTCCTCTGGAAAGAGGGGTGGCCAGGATATTAGGAGACTGAATTCTGGTCTGGACTTTAGTGTGGCCTTGGAAAATCTCTTGCCTATCTCTGGACTCAGATAGTTCACCCATATGGAAAGTAGATAGCTGGACATGGTAATAGCTTAGATATTTGGGAACTTTAATTCTCGTGTTAACTTTTTTCCCTCAAATTGAGGATGTCCCCCAAATAAATTAAAACTAGGAGAATATTGGAAGGCCACTGTCTACAAACACACAGAACTCAACCTTTGACAGCCATGGTTCTTTCGTCCCAAGGGTGTTTATATAAGGTTAGTTATTTAGATAGATAGAAAGATAGTTCTCCAGCACTCCTGTGACTTTGTAAACCATAACACATTCAACGCACCTAAATAGGCCATGAAATACATAATCCATTTGGTAAGAGGGAATAAACTACTACCATCACCCTTGGTCTTTTTCATACCTGAACATAATACAAATTTATATTTTGGTTAGTGAGGTGAGCTTTAAAATTAATTATAATCACCAACATTTATGAAGAGTTAAGACTATTTAATCCTTATGGTGTCCCTGTAAGTCAGGTATTATGTCCTCATTTGAAGATGAGAAAACTGAGGTTTGGCAAGGTTAAGTTTCTTGTCTAATATCAGCCAGCTAAAAGTGGTGGCAGCAGCATTCATACTTCTGATTGTCTACAAGAGCCTCTGTGGCTTCCAATATCGTACAAAACTACACAAAGAGAGGAAAAGAATAATGATCAGTTGGCTTATCTCCTCTAGGAAAACAAGGATGAGAAGTGGAGAAAACCAGTCACTCGGAGAGTGAATTCCCTATTCCTCAGGTCATAGTAGGAGAAGGAAATGTAACAAATCATCATTTGTTAAACACAGTCTGTGTCTGAGCACCTGTTTCATAATTATGTAATGAGATGGGACCTAGAAGCAACCTTAGGAGTTGTGAGCCTAGTAGAGAAACTCTTACATATGAAACAAGGGGAAAATTCCAAGCATTAAGTTGTGTGGTAGAGATTTAATCTATGATATAGGCAATCAAGAAGGGATCCTGGGGGATATATATGTAATAGTTGCCTATAAACCACTGACTGTAACGGAAATCACTGGAGAGGAGGTGTATGGAAGGAGTGGACATGTGTGCATGTATGTGAGCTAGTATACATGTGCAAGGCTCTGAACTTATTCTGTCATATGTAAAATAAGGAGGTGGGATAAGGTGACACTTTACCCCAAAGTATTCTTTTCTCATCTGCTATACTTTCTGCGAGTCTCCCATTAAGAAATGCTTTTCTTGGGTCTAGAAGGGCTTTTGGACTTAGGGTGTCTGTTTCTAAAAAGGGCCTACTCTCTCCTCTTTGTTTTTCTACCATATACTGGGCTGTCTTCCACTATACTGACTGTATCTCCCTGAGGGCACAAGAGAGGTTCACAGGAAATTTTTGTTAAATGAACAATGAATGGAAACTTTATTGATTCCTGGTTTGGGAAAGAGGGAAGAGGTTCTAGCACATTTAGCTAGCATCTAGCATTCCTAGATGGAATATAGGGAAGGAGAAAAGAGGAGAACTAACTCCTACTCAGTACCTAGTGCTTGTTAAGAACTATGCTAAGATGTTTACATATTTTAAAAAATAAATTCTTGAAACAATTTTATGAAGTAGTTATTAGTCTTTACAGATTAAAGAAACAGGCTCAGAGAGGTTCAGTAAGAGCTCAAGGTGATAAAATTAGTAAGAGCCAGTATTTAAATAAAAGTAGAGAGAAATCAAAACATCATGTTCTTTAAATTACACCAGGCTGCTATACCAAGGAGAGGAAATTGAGGACAAGCAAGCATTTCAGGGGTACAGAAGAAAAAATCACTGTAAGTGGAGAGATGTTTGTGTAAACATCTAAATATAGGTTTGTATAAACATTTAAATATCATGTAACATTGATACTGAAATGCGATTTCCCATCAATGTGCATAATTGATGCTTGATCACAGGAGAATTTCTATTTTCAGAATTAAAAGGCTGTGACAAGCATGGCTCCCTTCTACCCTTCCATGTAGCTTTTATAGACCTGTGCTTAAAATTAAAATTCCCGACTCCTACTACCAGCCCACGTGAGTATGGAATTTCCTCAGTCTGGAGACAGTACCTTTTCCCTTTGGGTTTGGTAGTCTCTTGATAAAAACACTCATAACCATGTCCCAACAGCACTACTGGTTTTCCCCAAATCAGCTGCTTGTTCTTTTGTTCTAAAACTACAAACATACAAGCTCAGCAAATTATTGCAACTGTCAACATTGTGTCACCCCACTAGAATGTGTGCTCCTCAAAAGCAGGAACTGAACCTTTCTTCTTCTTCATTATATTAAATTCCTCACTACAGTCCCTGGTACATATTGGGCATTCAGTGAATACGTAGTTGAGTGCAGGAATGAATGAAAGGTACATCAGTCAAATCAACCACTAATTGAAAGAATGGATGGGTGGTGCTTGTCTCCTGCACAATTGTCCCTGAGCAGTATGACTTTGTATGTAACCAGCAGGAGACTTTACCAAGTGTGATCCATCAGTCAATAAAGGTTGCTGACTGACATCTTAAAAGCATATTCAGTAGAGTAAACATTTCCAGGACTGGAAATCAGCAGAGAGATTAAATAAAGGATAAAGACCACTGGCTGCTTTTCTGGTAATAAAGGGGCATCTGGCTTGTGGCATAGGATATGGATGTGCTCTTTCTTTAAACTCTTTATAATTGGCCAGGAAGAGGAAGTAAACAAATACCCTAATGGAATTTGAGAGTCTCTGAGGGATTAGCGATATATGCAGAGAAAAACACCAGATTCAGTTGGATATATAAAGATGGATGTCTCAAGATGAGTAATCCAATGAAGGCTGATAAATGATACTCAAAGCTATCTTTTTCATTCCCTGCTTTCTGCAGCCATCCCATCTCCCAGATCACAGCCAGGCAAGGTAAAAATATAATGAAAATCATTCTTTACAAGGGGTTCAATTCAAGGTCAAATGCAATGTCCAGTAAATATTCAACAGATGAGACTGAGGCTATTCCTGCTCAGGTGATAAATGAGCAACCAGAAAACCTCTCTGACCGCAACTTCTGTCTAGACTCATTTTTGTGAATGATAAAGACAGGGCAAAGAAGGACTGCCTCTGTCAATAAGACTAAAAGACGTGGTTGGGATGTCTTCAACATTTGTTTTCAGGTAGGATGGTCTAGTGATGTCAATGTGGGGCTGAATGATAAGCATCCGGTTTGCAGTCAAAGCTCCTCCTTTTCCCAGATATGCAATCTTGAGGAAGTCACCTATCTCACGACAGATCTGCAAACAGGATAAATGATTCTTACTCAGGCTCTCTTATGAAATTGTTATTGGGGTCAAATAGAATAACATCCATGAGATTTCTTTGTAAATTATAATGCCCTGGACAAACATGAGCCTAGTACCTTCAGGATGGATAGCAGAAGGAAAGAGGGGGAAAAAAAGAAGAAGAAATGAATGCAGAATCAAGACTAAAAGAAAAGGAGGAGGGAGTTTATGGAGAAAAGAGGAGAGGAAAAAACAAACTAAGAGGGACCAGGGAAAGAAGATAGAAGAAGAGAAGTATAGGAAGCAGCAGGGGCAAGGAAAGATTTTAGAGTTCTGGCACACAGGCAGATAAACAAGCAGACCAACACATCAAACAAAAGCCGAGGCACCAGCAGAACTGATGAGAGAAGGGATTCAGAAAATCACATCTATGCAGACCATGTAGTTCTGATAAAACAACAGCAAACCTCCATCTGAAAGCCTCTCTGGGGGAGACAGTCAACCATGAGTCAGCCTCCTCATTATAAATCTCTAAATGGCAAGCTCTACTGACTTCATGTTGCCCTAGTCAGTGTTCAGCTCAGAAATACATCCAGACAGATTTGTAATCACTGCCTGTGCCGTCATTAATGATGGTACTTTCTCTTTGCCTGGTTAAGGTCTCCTCATTGTTAAGGTGAGAGCCTTCTATGACATCCCTGACCTCCTGGTACCCTATTACAGATCCCCTATTACAGGCATTCAGGGCATCATAGGCCAGTTTTTCACAGTACTTGGCATAGTCACAGATTTACATTCGTTTGTGTGATTATTTGATTAATAGCTGCTTCTCCCTGCCAGACGGGGGGCAGAGGTAGTGTCTGCAGGGCTCATCATCATATTCCCAATTAATTTTATTGATTGGGTACAAACTCATGCAACTTGGTAAGAGTAGCCTTAATACTAGAGAGATAGAAGAAAAAGGGCAGCATTCAAAGAGGGATATTGGTGTGATAATAAGTGGTGCCAGGATTACAACTGGGAGATTTGTGACTGTTAAGTCTTTCTGCCAGTTTGGGCAGTTAAATCCTGTCATAGAATAGGTTTCCTACATTCATTTTTAATAGGTTGACAAACCTATGACTGGGTGCTTTTTAAAAAATTCCTCCTTGGTTCATTATGTTAAATGTTTATTTATTTTTGAGAGAAGAAACAGAGACAGAGAGAAAGAGAGAGAGAGAGAGAGAGAGAGAGAGAGAGAGAGAGAGAAAGAGTACAGGGGAGGGGCAGAGAGAGAGAGAGGTAGAGGGAGGATCCAAAGCAGGCTCCATGCTGTTGGCAAGAGCCTGGAGTGGGGCTCGAACCCACAAACCATGCTTAACCGACTAAGGCACCCAGACACCCTGTCATTCAGTATGTTAACTAGCTCTTCAATGCCATCTCAATCAACATCATGGATGATCATATTATTATTAGCTTTATTTATTTATTTATTTATTTATTTATTTATTTTTTAATGTTTATTTATTTTTGAGAGAGAGAGAGACAGAGTGTGAGTGGGAGAGGAGCAGAGAGAGGGAGACACAGAATCCGAAGCAGGCTCCAGGCTCTGAGCTGTCAGCACAGAGCCCAACGCAGGGCTCGAACTCACAAACTGTGAGATCATGACCGGAGCTGAAGTCGGACGCTTACTGACTGAGCCACCCAGGTGCCCCATAGCATTAATAATTAGGAGTATTGATGAAGAGGGGCAATTTTTTAGTTGAATATTCTGTAGCACACTGTTTTTTGAGTATGTTTAATTATACGATAATAAGGAGGAAGTTTATTTATCACTTACTTTGAGCCCTTTATTAAAACACTTTATTAAAAACTAAAAAGTTTTCCAAGGAAAACATGCCGGATAAATAATCACATTGGCATTGAACTATGCACAGAAAAGAAGATTTACTAAAAAACAGACACCCAAACCAAATTCCCTAGTGGATTCTGTGGCATCCCTCTAAAATAAATTCCAGCTGCTTGGCTATGAATATCTTCCATGTGCAAGGGCACCACAGAGGATAGCCCAGCAGCACTTGATAACCAGACTCCTGACCTGTCACCCCGGCTTTTTTCCTAGTCCTGCTGGGTAAAACAGATGCCAAGAGTATAGAAATATCATTCCTCCACTTCTAATTCAGCACATTTCAAGATAAGTGAAGTCACCATTAGGTGCTTGTGCTATTTTTGTTTATGTTCTTATATGAAAACTGGATTTTTTTTTTTTTTAAATTTTTTTTTCAACGTTTATTTATTTTTGCGACAGAGAGAGACAGAGCATGAACGGGGGAGGGGCAGAGAGAGAAGGAGACCCAGAATCGGAAACAGGCTCCAGGCTCTGAGCCATCAGCCCAGAGCCTGACGCGGGGCTCGAACTCACGGACCGCGAGATCGTGACCTGGCTGAAGTCGGACGCTTAACCGACTGCGCCACCCAGGCGCCCCCGAAAACTGGATTTTTGACAATGCCTATCATGACAAAAACCTCCCAAACCCCAGGTATCATATTGAATTCCACACTGTATTTCAACAACTTACTTAGGCCTCCAAATTGGCCAATTTGTAATAATAAAACACCTATAATTCTGAGAGGGCAGGGAAAGGTGGTGATTTTAAAATGTGGGTTTAAATCTCAATTCTGCCACCTACTAGCTCTGTGACCTTGGGCGGCACCCTTAACTCCTCAAAGCCCCATTGTGTCCAATCATAAAGTGGGATAATGTGCCCATAAACAATAACTGTTATCAGAACTAGATGAGATCCACATAAGGCTCCTAAAACATATCACCTACTATTAAATAGGTAATATTTAATGTTATATATTTAGCATTTGAATACAGAAGATATCCTCTTTGGGCTCTGCAGTCTGTGTCTCCAAATGGCCTGCATTTGTGTTGGAGTACTGTATACTCTTTATGTCTTTCTTATTTCATTGCTTTAAGAGAGCCTTTCTCTGATGGAATAGTAATGCTAATAAGTCTTTAGCTGAAAAAATATATAAATCTGGATCTTCAAGGTCACCTCCCAAAATCTATGTTGATATTTTACTTGACATTCCAAATTTGAGAAATTTTATCTGTCATATCCAGGGAAGTGGGCATTTTTCTGTTTTTATTTTTTCCCACAGTTTTTATTTCAACAGCAGATGGCATCAGAAACCCAGGCCCTGGGAGAGAGTTAGCATCCCATGAATTGGCAGCCCACATACATGCCCTAGTTCTCTGCAGCCTCAGCATTTTGTCAACACTGATAAATTTTTGGCAATCCTTAGAGTTTGTTGTGATGACACCTTTTATACTTTCAGTTCCACACGTGTAAGGAAGAAAGATTACAAGGCCTGGGAAAGGAATGTCTTATCAAGTAAGAAAATGGAAAAAAGGAGCAGTAGGCTAGTAGAAATGGGGCTAAGGAGAATCAGCTGACAGCTCTACTGGGAGCAGAGGAGGAAACTGCAGGGACATGAGGAGAAATGAAAAGCAAACATATGGTGTGAACTACAGGAAACATACACTCTGGAATTATCCACTGTTCTGATTAATTTCTAATGGGTCCTCTGAGGTTTAAGATCTGAAGGTCCCTTTTCCCTCTCGAGATGAAAGGAGGGGTCTGTAAACTCCCTTCTTTCTTCCCCACAGCTAGGATCCCCCAGCAGGTGACCTAGCAACAAAAGTGAGGCTGGCACTCTGACCCAAGAGGCTAGTCTGTCTTTACTGCACTATAAATCACAAGCAAAAATATTTTTGGAGGAGTCAGAAGCAATTTTGATTTCTTCCAAGCATTTCTAAATATCACCTAGTTGCTATATTAAAAAAATTTTTTTTAAGTTTATTTATTTTGAGACAGAGACAGCACAAGTGGGGAAGGGACAGAGAAAGAGAGAAGGAGAATCCCAAGCAGGCCCCTCACTGCCAGCACGGAGCCCAACATGGGCCTCAAACTCACAAAACCATGAGATCAGGATCTGAGCTGAAAGCAAGAGTCATACACTTAACTGACTGAGCCACCCAGGTGCCCCTAGTTGCTGTATTTTTAATTTTCCTATATTCTCTCTAAGTAAACTCTTCAGCTATCAGGAGAACAAAATAAAGAAGAGGGCAAGAACTATATACGCTCTCTCAATGCATTCTAAACATACACAAAAATTCTCTCCACTTAACCCAACTTGGCCCCCTGTTTTGGTGAGGTCAATTACATTTCTGTGGTTAACAAAGGTTTATATTTTTGACCAGGGATCCCAGCAACTAATAACCTGAATAAAGCTTCCCCTTCAAGTCTGAAAGTAGTTCAGTGTACTTCTCAGCATACCAGGCTCCTCTCAGTTACTCTGGGAAACACTGCCTAGTATTTCTTTTGAGGATCAGGGCACGGAAATGTTTTGGACAGACTTCTGTGTAAGGAAGAAATTGACCATTCATATTGATTATGAATCCTGAAGGATGGCTGGATATGTGAGTGTGTGTGGGCAGACATGACTCAAGCCACTGCCCCTGAGGGCCAGCTATCTAAAGCCCAGTGGTCCTTTAGGCCTCATGTTTGGAAATATTCTTACAAATTCAGAAGCCAAACTTTTCTATCTTCAAAGATCATTAAACTCTATAATGTTAGAGTTGGAAAGTATCTAAGATCTGCTCAAAATCACATAGTAAGATGTGGCAGAACTGAACCTAGAACCCAGATCTCCTGGTTCTCAGGTCAATGATGCTTACACTTTCTACAGTGACCATGTGTTTTGGAACCACATATCGGGGCACTTAGACCAAGACTATTTTAAGTCAGCATCATCCTGAAAAATCTGAAGCATGTTAGCTGCAAAAAAGCTCCCATAAAGGCAAAAGGAAATGGGTACAGGACAAGAGAACCAATGATTCCAGCCAAGCTTGTGTTCCCAGAGTGTTCCTTGGAAGCACACCTGTTCAGACCCAACATGGGAATGCCAGAGGCTCTCTGGCTGCAGTGGTGCCAAGGTGCCATGGTCTCAAGAATCCAGAGTGGTCTTAGAGTGTGGCGAGGGGGTCTCTTGTGTCAAACATAGGTTCATGGCTGTTCTTATCAAGACCAGCCAATCCCTCTAAGAAAGAATGATGATGCTATTAACACCGAACAGTTAACCTGAGAGGATGGTTTTTCTCCTAGATGTATTTGTATACAGACAAGACTGCTTCTTGGTTATCCTTTGGATACTCACAGACCTCTCTATTTGGAGGGATTTTTAGTGAGGGTCTATTAGGCAAACCATCCACTCTGTAAACAATTCCTTCTATAATATTCATGAAGAGGGTCATCTGGTTTCTTGTTGAGTGCTACTTGTAAAGGGTGGTCAACACCTCACAGAGCAGCTATTTCATTGAGGTGAAAATGCCAGTTAGTGGAAAAGTACCTCTATGATGTTGCTGGAATGATCTTCTAAAGTAAGATAAAACAAAGTGTATGTCCTCTGGTGGATGAGAGAAAGCTACATGATAGCTGCAGATACTTCCTAGTTTGGGCTGTGTTAGCCAAGTACTTTAGTTTTTTGCACATGATTTCCCTTTTTTAATCTCCACCTTGTTCCAAATACGTTCCTCAAAATTTAACTTGTGTCCCCTTTCCTGAGAATCCTACCTGGTTTCCCAGAGGTAATCACTTGTAACCATTTCACTTTTAATTCCAGTGGTTATCTCCATATTGTTAACAATATGCTTATAAGGAGAGTATTTCTTTAAATTCTATTTTGTTACCAGAATGACATGTTTCTTTGAGGATAGTTTTTCTCTATGTATGTGTATTTTATTGTTGGGTTTTTTTTTTTGTCATTTTATGGGTTTTGTTAAACTGTTCAGTAACTCATGGATGGCTGTTCATATTTAAGAATGAAGTAGTAGAAAGGCTGTAGGGGCTGCTGCAGATAAGGGCAAGCCTTTTCCACTGAAAGACTTCAGGTTAGGCAAGCAAACCTGAAAGCTGTCCCTGTAATTGGCATACCATGAAGGGCTCTGCTGTGTGGTTACATGCAAACTAGTTTAGCTAGGTTCCTCAGAAGAAATTCTATTTCTTTAGAGAAGAGCCTTCATTTTCTGACAGGTGGTAAGTCACTGCCTTGAAGCTGTTCTGTATCAGGAGTGTGTGTGCTGAGTAGGGGTATCCTCAGTCCTATTCTCAGACTCTGCTCTCAGCCCATCTGTTGTCACTGTTCTGAAGTCTCTGAATTTCCTGGGCTTGCTAGGCAGTTCTGCCGCCTCCTGAGCTGTAGGCATCTAATGCTGCTGCACTGTGGTGGGCCTTTTTGTGGGTGGCATCCCTGGAAACAACTTTAGAAGATGGCATTTACATAGAACACAATGGCCCTGACTCCCTGGGTGATCTAAGTCTGGGCTGCTTTGCTCTATTTCATCCATCTATACCCCACCATCTGCTGTCATCCAGAAGTGTGAGGAAATCTTTTGGCCTCTGATACCTCTCCCACTTCCTTTACCATTATGGGATTGTGTCTTCTTTATTCTTTTAAGTGTCCTTTTAATGGGGTCTCAGGAGGAAGAAGAGATTCAGGTGTGGGCTGTATCTGTCAACTTGAACCTGAAGCAAGGAGCTCACACTGTTAATGGGGATGTTATTCTGCCTCCTCATGTCTGGCATAGTTAAAGATGATTCAGATATCGATTTAAAAAACAGCAGTAACTCTAGGTAGAGGCTCAATTAGACAGTTTAGTTGTCTTCATGGATCAAATTAAGTGGAAATCTGAAATATCTCCAATTATTTTATGTCAAGTAAATAGCAACTTAGGTGAAAAATATATAAACATATGGACTTTTAAAGTACATTCACTTAAAAATTATCCTAAGTAGTTGCTTTTCACAAAAGCATTAGGAAAGAGAATTTTGAAGCAAGGAAATTTCCAATTTCAGTTGATTGCCTGCACTCAGCAGTATAACACCTTAATGAGAATCCTGTTAAAGACCCATTGGCCTATGCAAAGTGAAAAATTACTTTCCCACTATGGGCTCAGTGACAATGATTGTATGTCACATTATCTCTCTATTTGTTGGCCAGCTGGGCACTTAGAGCATGAATTTTAGTGTTCTGGGCTTTGTGGAGAATTACTGAGGTATCCCCTTCTAAATATTCCTGCAGCACAAAATTATTTCTGCCTCAAATATTTTATATCCAGAAATGCTTTACACAAATACATATATATACATATATACACACACATATACAGTATATACATATACATACATATATATATTTAATAGCAGGTGTTCAACGTGGGTCTTCAAGCTAATCGTGGGTATAAAAATAAAAGTTTTGTTTTTTCAGAACACTTGGAATAAATATATATTCAACTAGTACTTATTGAGGGCCTAATATGTACCTGCTATTTTTGTAGAAAGTTGGTGAGTCCTGTGCTATTCTCCTCTTGGTTGTGGAGAAAACTCATGCTTACAGAGGGTAAGGGTCCTGTTTTGAGAATGACAACAACAGATGGCAAAGAGGGCAGGATTTGAAACCAATTTTTTGATTCCAGACTCTATTTCCTTCCATGATTGCAGGGAAAACAGTATTTTTCATACTGCATGATTCACTAGATATGAAGAAAAATGCTTTATACCAGCTAAAACAATGGAGTATAGCTGAGATTACAAGTTGTGTTTTTTATAAAAGGACTCACTCTTCCATTTATGATGTCAGGGTAAGGCCTTCACATCTTTGGTCTCATATTAGCAGAGAATTAGCATTAGTGGTTGTGGTTATCACAGAGGTAATTTCACTCAAGTGGAAAACAGTGCAAAAGGCTAAAACAATATTTATTGGCAAACTGCTAATAAGCTTTTGTGAGTAAGAAGAAATAAGAGATTTGGAAATAGCTTTAGAAGAAAATGCCATTATTTAGAACAGCTGGAGGGAATCCTCTCTGTGTTAATGACCAATATGTGGCATGACAGCCATATTGCACCCTTCCAAGGGAGATCTTCATAAGGAACAAGGAAGGTGAAGTTGAGACCAGTGGGAAGCTCAGCTCCCCACTCTCACCTGTACCACAAACAACACCTCTGCCATGTAGCATGTACATGGGCTTCCAGATCCACCCCAAATGGTGGGTTATTAGCTCTGTTTAATGGTTTCCAGATTTAGAGTCAGTTCTGGTTCTTTATCATTTTTTAAATGAAAGCCCTAGGAAGTTCTTCACTATGTCTCACTTATCCTGAAAGTGCTTTATGAATGGTGTGACCAGAGCTCTCCACCTCAATAAAGACTTTTTATGCTGCACTGTTGTACAGCAGACTCCAATTTGATTTCAAATCCAAACTGTGCTACTTTCTATGTAGGTGTCCTTGAGAAAAGTACTTAACCTCCTGAGAATCAAGATTTACAAAAAGGATGCCTATTTCATAAGACTATTTTGGAAATAAAATTAGAGAAGATAGATGAATGGATGAGGAGAGGGAGAGAGAGAGAGAGAGAGAGAGAGAGAGAGAGAGAGAATGAGAACATACCAGGTACCTAATAAGCACTTGATAAATAGTTTCTTTTCTCTTCCCTTAAAGGACTATCCATGAATATGTACTATTTTTATTCCCAACAAGTTGCACATTTTGAATGTAATCTCATTAATGATAAGCTCCCTTCTTCCAATCATAGAATCTTGACCCTGTCCATGTTTCCTTGATAAAATGCTGTCCCATCCCTTTGTTAACTCTGGATGTACTTTCCATGCTAGCTCTCCATGTCTGATTTAACATGCAGAATTCAAAACTGATCACAGTCCTTTGGAGAAGGTGATCAGTGAGTTTTGTGGAATAGTTTTTCTAAACTATGGCTCTTTCCAGAAAGGGGAAATCGATGGGGGTGGTATGGAGAGTTCAGTCACAAGTGCTGACTGATGAACATTCTCAAGTCCAACTGGAGACTGTTAACAGGCTGGGGGAGACTATTTCCTCTCATGTGTTTATGTAGTCTCTCTGTCCTAAACTTTCTCAGATATATATACCAGAAATGTAAGAGAATTTTTAAAAAAAAAATTTTTTTTTTCAACATTTATTTATTTTTGGGACAGAGAGAGACAGAGCATGAACGAGGGAGGGGCAGAGAGAGAGGGAGACACAGAATCGGAAACAGGCTCCAGGCTCTGAGCCATCAGCCCAGAGCCCGACGCGGGGCTCGAACTCGCGGACTGCGAGATCGTGACCTGGCTGAAGTCGGACGCTTAACCGACTGCGCCACCCAGGCGCCCCGTGTAAGAGAATTTTTAATGCAGGTCCTATATTCTGTCTTTTGGAGCTGAGGATAAGCCAATATGTAGAAAAGGCTTACACTATTCTTTAATGTGTTTAACAAGCATTTAAGTATAATCTTGGCAATTAAAATACTTTTGTATATAAATATTAACTCAACAATGAAGCAAACTCAATGATTTGGATTGCTTCCACAAATGAGCATTACCTGTGTATATAGGAATAAGTCTCTCTAAAGTAGTGATGACACCAGTCCCTGACTGTTTTAACGAATCTTTATTTAATATAAATGTGAAACTCTCCCGCCTGATAAATTAAGTATATGTTATGAATAACAATAACAACAGCAATGAACATTATACTATATTATAGCAAATACACATATAAGTCCAGTAATAATATAAAAAACAATAAATATAATTTTAATTATTAAAAAACTCTGTAAGGAAATACATTTTACAGATGAGGAAATTGAACATATAAAATCAAACAAACAAACAGACAAAAAACAAAACAAAACAAAAAAACAAGCCATTTGCTATCACCCAGCTCATAAGTTCCTGAGCCCAGATTTAAACTCAGTGATTCTGGCTATGATCCAGAATCTAGACCACCTTCAATATTACTACAGAACCAAATGCGGCGAAGTATTGATTGAGTACTTACTTTGCCTTTGTTTTTTTTGTTTTTTTGTTTTTTTGTTTTTTTGTTTTTTGTTTCGTGAACTAGAACAAATGTTACAATTAAGACACTGCCCTGTTGAGAAGAAAGTTACTTAAATTCTCCAAAACTAAATTCATATTTAGCAACCACCCCTATCTCTCTGTTTTTGTTTGTTTACTACAGGAACAAAAGTGCTTTGACATTCTTTACCATCACAAACAGAAAAGGCAGGCTACCAGGGGAAGGAGGTGTCCTTTTCAGGGAGTGCAGTGACTATGGAGAGGCCACATTCCTTTTGCTCACCTTCCTATGGGTTTAGGGACATCCTGAGCTGAGGGCAAGAAATGGCACTCTGAAAAGTATTTATAGTATTTATACTCTTCCAGGAAGTAAAGAGCAATGTCTCTTTCCTAGGTGGATATCCACTTACCCATGGAATTTGCTGCATTGCCCTGTTGCTACCCAGGTTGGAAAAGAACCCTGGGCAGTGAAGACAAGAAGGTCAGCCAGGGAGAGAAGAGGCAAGGACTGTCCCTGGTAAGCTCAACCTGAGGAGGAGGAAAGATACCTGCCACTCATGCCTGCAAGCCTCATGTTTGAAGCTGCTGAGGACAGATGAGAAAGGGGCACTCTGGAAGGAATGGGAGGGACTGCTAGGGCTCAGGCAGTGGTGCATGCATGGTAAGTCACAGTGTGCCATTGCTAGGAGTTCTGTGGAAGAGACAGCTGAGTCATCCAAGGGACCACATGGCTGGGGGAGCTGTGGGAGTCTCCCAGCATCTGTGCATGGTTGGTTATCCACCCATCCAGGCTACATCACCAGAGATAACCAAGAAAAAGGGACTGGACACAGTGGAATGATAAGGAAATTCCATTTCCAGTTTCCTTTTTTGCCCCAATACTACCAGAGGAGAAATCTAAGAGAAATGACAATCTACAGGGTGATGTGAGAAGGAGAAGACAACACCTCTGTCAACTCCACATTCTGGTGGAACTCAAGCCCTAATTAAGTTAGAAGGAGGGACATAGGTCTGAACAAAACAAACTTTTAAAACAGAAAGGCTTGAATTGAAATGTCATTAAGGAAGCCTACCTGTCAACGAGAAATAGGTTTGAAAGCAAATTTGGTAACAGAGATTGGAAAAGTAAAATGATTTAATTTTTATAAGTTAACCAATGAAATGTTCTCAATTAAAACTGTTGTAATTATCAAGCAAGTAGAGGGAAATATTAGCCCCTTCCCTCCATCTTCTCCAGCTTTTACCTGATTGGAGAATTCAGAAATACAAAACACTAAGTCCTCTACAGGTAAGCCTGCTCAGCCAACATCTCCATTCTTATCTCCTGCTCCACTGTCTCACACACCATAGGCTGCATCACTTGATCACTTAATGGCCTTATGACACCTCGTGGTTGCTCATGTATTCATGTTTTTGCACATGCCCTTTCTTCTGCTCAGAGTACCCTTACTTCCAGTGTCTGTCAGGCAAATATCCACAGATGCTTCAGTTCTCAGCTTGAGAGTTATATAATCTCTGAAACCATCCTGAACTGCTTCCCCCTCCTTTGATGCCCATTTTCATCCATGTTTCCAACCTGGATCCTCCCTTAATCTCTTATATGCCTCTCTTTGTGATGGTTACACAGGATACAAATTTGTGTCTGTATTTCTGCCCCTCCCACCAGACAATAAGAGTTCTGAAGGGAAAGAAGAGATCTTATGTGTCTTGTTAAACATTGTACCTAGCACAGTACTTGGCATATAACATAAGTTTTATAAATATTTGCTAAGGAAAGAAGGAAGGTAGGTAGGGAAGGAGGAAGGAAAGAAGGAAGAAAGAAAGGAAGAAATAAAGAAAATTTCTTTACGTTCAAGTGATGAGACTGCACGGTTTAGTTTAAGAGAAGGCTCCATATTATTATCTTACCCTTCCAGGGAGATGGCCCGTTGGAGAGTTACAGAAGGCTGGCGGGTTGCCGTGCTGTGCTGAGAATGACTGCAACAAAGAAAGAAAAACAAACACAGATCATTTATTTAAAATGTCTTTGCACATTCTCATCAGTCTTATTGTCAAGTAAAGGGCCCATCTTGAAAGAAATACAGTAGAGATTGAATGGCTATTCTTTGGTGATAAGTAGACTCATCCACAAAATTTAGTACTCTACCAGATAAGGGGTTAATATTTTTTTAAAACTTGATTTCAACATGTATTATTCATTTGAAGTAAACTTCAAATGACAGACATTAATGGAAACAAAATATTTAGAAGAGGTAATTTTTTCCCTTTGGAATGAGACAACAAAGAGCATAGAAATATAAACTTCATCATAATGTAGTGTCTTACTTTTTTAATGCAGAACATTTTTTATAACAAAGTTTAAAACAGTGGATTTGAACATCAGAAGTATTTAATTAGTATAAGTTTTCATTTTAGTTCACACTTGTAACACCTGTAAAATTAATAACAATTCAGCTGCTGGATGAACACAAAAACTTGAAAAATGAGACTTATGGTTGTATACCAACCTTAGAATTTAATGTAATTCCACATCTTGTTTTGGTCATGTGGTAATAAGACCTATCTTATGGATAAGCAGTTGCAGTAAGAATTATAATGTTTATTCTTCATTAGACACATATATTGCCTGAGTCATTTTTCTAAGTTTGTATGTTTATATCTTTTACTTCTCTCAATCCTATGAGGTATGCACTGTCTCCATTAACAGATGAAGAAACTAAGCTAAAGAGAGGTTTAGAAACTTGTCCAAGTCATGTGGTAAATACCTGTGCTTGAGATGGCATCTACACTGATTTTAAAGCCATTATTCTTAACCATCATGTTGTCTCATCTACCAATTAGTGACAATTTTTCAAGTTTGTAAGAATGTGCTTTGCAATCTCAGAATACTCTTCGATTAGAGAGAGGTTCGTCTAAGATATGCACAATGACAACAGCAAGAAGCAATGCTTTGTGGATTTCCTATGTGTTAAAATGTATTATAAAATGTGTTTCAGTGTGTAATGTTAGTTTGCAGTATTGATTTAATATCTTAGTTGTAATGTTAGTTACATATACATATAGGGTATGAAGGTGTATATACACAAATATATGAATGAAGAGAAGCCGAGTCCACTGTTTGTAGAACAGTTAGACACCTTTACATAGACAGCTCCACCATTTCTCAGCATATACTTCTGAAAACACCAACATTGTCAGAGAGCCAAGCGGTAGCCTACAGATTTTCATCCAGAACTTCGGTCATTAAGGACGAGAAGCAGTATCTCTCTGTGAACAGTTTTTAGTTGTGACATGGATGACAGTTATGTGAGGTTGAGGGAGCAAAATTTGGGACAGTAGCTAAAAGCTAGAGAATGTTTTTTTTAAGTTAAGGATTATGTCCTAAGTTTGCTGGCATCCTTCACAGTGCCAAGCACTATATATGTTCACTGAACATGTTTTGATTGACCAGTTGAAAAGCAGCAGAGCATTCAGGAGCTGGACCATGTAGCCAGACTTCCTGAGTTCAAATCCCAGCTCCACCATATGGACCAATGTGACCTTGCTCATTATCTACCGGTATCTGTGTATCAGTTTCTTACCTGTGAGATTGGGATAGTAATAGTACTTTCCTCCAGGGATTGTTACAAGGATTCAGGGAATACAATATTTAGAACAGTGTCTGTTACATGGTAAAACTACATAAGTGTTTGTTAAATAGATTAACTAATATGATTTAGCAGTGTGTCTACTTTAACATATTTAGTACTAAATAAGAATTACTTAGATCACTTCTTTTAGCTATCTAGTCACTGCCCCAAAGTGTATATTTGTGAATATAAGTTTGGTGACAAATATCAAATTAAAATACATTTTCTATTGTAAAAATACTATAAAATTAATGAAAATCAAAATAAGGAAAAGCTTTAAAAACTCACATATAATTCCATTACCTTGTATCATATGTTACAGAATTATTTAATTTAAATACTGCAGCTGTCCTATAGGTATGTATGAGTATCCACATTTTATATATTAAAAAAGACACACATAACTTTAATGACTTATCAGAAATCAACAGCCAGAATTCAAACTAAAGCCTGTCTTGTTGCCAAGTGTGTGTACTTTCCACACTATCCTATTGACTTTCTATATGTCCACATGTGCTTGATGTAATTTTATATATACATGGACCATATATAAGATTACATCCTGCATTTGTTCCTCACATTATAATTTAAGCATTTTTATAGGGATTCCATAATTATTATTTTGGTGTTATATAATGTTACTTCCTCTCAAAATATAATAATAATTTACTATTATAATATAATGCATATTATATAATAATTTATAATTATATAATTATATATAATAATTTATTTAACTATCCTTTTATGGTTAGGTATTTGGGTTTTTTCTACTGTTTTAATATCATTAACAATGCTGCAGGGACATAGTGATACCAATTACTTTTTCTTATTTGACAATTTCCTTTGACTATATTCCCCAAATGCAAACATTTACTAGGTTCTTTTTGTTGGTGTTGTTAAAGCTTATTTAGTTATTTTGAGAGAGACAGAGATAATGCGAGTGAGGGAGGGGCAGAGAGAGAGTTTTCTGTGCTGTGAGCGCAGAGCCAGATGTGGGGCTCGAACTCCCAAAACTGTGAGATCGTGACCTGAGCCGAAATGAAGAGTCTGATGCTTAACTGACTGAGCCACCCAGGCATCCCAACATTTACTAGGTTCTTGATTTATGTTATTAATTACTTTTCAAAAGTTTTGTACCATTTTATTACCTCTTCTCTACCTATTATATTTAATATATTTTCAAATAAAAAGTATAAAATATATAAACATTACTTTCACCACAATCTTAGAGGCACTGATATTATAATTAAAAAAACTGTTAAGTATAAAATGATACTTCCGATTTATGAGTACTTCTGTGTTCATTAGTGAAAACGACCATTTTTTCTATATGCTTAATTGCTAATGGTATTTCTTTGTTTAAACTGTTTAATCCCTTCCTTTACTGTATATATTCCACTGGTTTAGGAAGTGCCAACAGTCATTCTTGGGTAAAGATCAATGATGCTTGCTAACCAAGATTAATGAGTAACTAGAATTCTTGATAGCTTCCTCACCATTAGCCTAGCCCATATAATTAAAACAAAGAAATATTCAGTAATCTCACTTTACTTATCACTACTTTAAACTAATTACTTTATTATTCTCCTTTAAATTATTCCAGTAATGTCTCTTTTAAAGTTTTAGTGACACTTAAATTACATGTGGAAGACACCTTGAAGTACTCACAGAATTTGACTCCTTTTACATTACACATGCAAAGTCAGCCAGTTTCTCAGTTTGTGAATTTCGAACAGAGCCTTTTACAACATGTAATTATCCTTTTACTTTACTAAGACAAATACAGTGAATTATCTGTTAGTCAAGACCTACAGACACAAGGGAATTTTTGTTATTCCCTGATGGAAATATGTAAGCAGGACTTGAATGGGGAATACTTGCAAAGCATATTAGGAGCTACATGATAGTGATAATAACTGGTATTTTTATAAAAAAATGTTTATTTTGAGAGAGAGAGAAAGAGTGTGCACATGAGTGGGGGAGGGGAAGGCAGAGAGAGAGAGAGAGAGAGAGAGAGAGAGAGAGAGAGAGAGAGAAGGAGAGAATGCCAAGCAGGTTCCACATTGTCGGTGCAGAGCCTAACATAGGGCTCACTCCCACAAACTGTGAGATCATGATCTGAGCCAAAATCATGAGTAAGATGCTTAACCCACTGAGCCACCCAGGCGGCCCAACTGATATTTTTACTCCCCCGCCCCCGAATATCTTCCCCTTGGGACCAAGCAGGTTCTGTGCATTTCATACTGTTAACTACAAAGACAGTGTGTGGCTAATTTTACCATGACTAACAAATTCCCAGTGACCACTGCCTAGCCCTTTCAGCGCCTCAGGCAGTGGCCAGCCAGATGGAATTCCAGACAGAGAACTAACATAGGAAGAATCATAGCAGGAAAGAACAGCTAAAATTTAAAGCTTTTTAACACTGGAGAGCTAAGTGTTCAGAATGTCTTTGTCTTATGGCCATCATTTTCCTATCATTTTTCTAGATACTTTGAAACATCTATTCAGAAAAGCATTCTATGATATGCCTCCCTCACCTCCCCAACACAGTTGACACACTGCTCTATGCACCATTCCATTTTTATCACACAGCCAAAATAGCCCCCAGGACTGAGAATCACCACCGTTTATTTTCATGTCTTTTTTTTTTTCTTTCTGCTAAGTCATGTATGTTTTCAGAGCAAGGAGTGGGAATTATCCATTTGTACATTCTCATCTCAGGGCTGACTCACAGAATGTGCTTCATAAATGCCTTTTCAAATGATGAAAACCATGGGTTGGGTTCCATCTATCTGTAAGACCCCATTCCCTCTTTCAAACTTTATAACAACATTGAGACTAGCCATTATGCTAATTTTTGAAGGAAGTTAAAGACCAAGGTCTCACAGCTAGTAGGTAGCAAGAGTAGAACCCATGTTTGCTGGCTCTAAAGTGCTTACTCTTTAAGAAAAATCATGTTGCCTTACAGAAAGATGAAAGCAAAGCTCTGTGGATAGCTCAGACAGAGGATCCAACATATTTTGTCAAGAAATGCCGAATCTCACTGAAGATCACTGACAGTTTTGTTTGCATAAAATAACACCCAATGTTTTCTCTATAAATGTCCAACATGCATGTCAGTGGCGTTTGAAGATAATTTAATACAGGGACTTCTCTGTCCTATCCACACCACCTTATTAGTGAGCCCCGGACATTTGTGAGCATTTGAGTGATAGTGGCTGAGTAGGATGAGAATGAGGAAGGTTCAGCAGCATGTCAGCACCCATGCTGGGGAAGAAGTCCTGTCATGTGGCAGGAAACATATGGCATCCCTTGGTACATAGTAGCTTGGTTGACATGACAAGTCAGGCAACTATGGAGGTAAATATTACCAAGACTTTTTAGGATTTAGAGAGAGATAACAGTCTTATTGCCTTTCTAAAAATTATGCTGTCATTTGAATAAAACAGCCAGAGAACAGTAGAATCTCTTTTCCAGGAACTCTCTGATTTTCCAAGTAAAAGACTTTGGCTGTCGCTTAAGAAAATGAAATCGAAATGATGCTGAAAGATTCATTCTTGTTGCTGCATTAACTTTAAATTTTTCTGAGCATCTGAATTGAAACTGTCTTATTACACACACAACACAGAGGGCCTAGATGGCGGTGATTAGTGGCTTTTTAATTTTCTCCAACTCTAAAGCAGGAATGGACAAGATAACCAGTCTTTCAAAAATGTTGTAACATTAAAACTATGTCATTTTATGGAGAACACAAAAAGGCTGTTGGGTCTTCTATTAACAAACTGGTAACAGTAAACTTATTTAATGTGCCTTGCTTGTAAAGTCCCATCCAACTAAAATACTTCTTGATGTGTTTTCAATAGTCTGCTCCATTCTTCACTCATATTTTTGAAGAACTGTCATCTTTCCTTGTCATATTTAACTCTTCACCAATCTCTTGAATGCCTGTATCTATCATTTATCTCATCTCTCTTAATATTTATTTTCTTTTATATTTCTACTTTCCCTTTCTTCATATACATGCATTAAGTTGCCACTATTCTTAAAAAGAAGAATATGTCTTCTTGAGTATTCAATAAGTACCTCAAATGCAACATAACCAAAACACCATTACCTTCCCCCATGAAGCTGGATATCTCCCCTGTTGCTTCATTGACACTTATATAATTATTTATATCTTCTGGCAACATCTAACAAATGTTAACTGGGAAGTGCTTTAGATCCCTCTTTGATTCCTTAATAGTATAGCACTCAATAAATACCTGATAATAAAGAAGATGGTAAAATCAAATAACCATTTGGGCCCTTTGCTATAGATAACATTTTTCAATAAATCTCTAGGTATATTTGATAGGAAAACCATCTAGGGTGGATTGGGAAGGATATATACATATTTTAAATGGTGTAGAAGGGAAAGAAGATTTTCTGAGAAACTAGAAGAGCATGATCAAAATCATGGAAGGCCGAGAGTATGTGTTGTGCTCTGGAAACCTTGAGTGGTTTGGCTTGCCCAGAGCAGAATAGCCAGAGATGAGTAATGACTTGGGGTGGGTCAAGAGGGGCAATGAAGACCATGCCAAGAGGTCTGGACTTTATCTTGATGGCAGTGGTGAGCTCTCTAAAGTTGGGGATCAATATGATAATATCTGTGATTCAGAAGAGTAAACCTAAAAATACTCTGCATGGTGGAAGTAAGAGGTGGGAATCTACAGTCAGAGAGACCAATGGGAAATAGTCATGAGAGATAAAATTAATAAATGTCTAAACTTGGGCAATGGCAGAAGGAATTTTAAAGGAAGATACATTTAAGATATCTGGAGATAAAATATCCAGGACAAATAAAAGGAAATTATAGTGAGGGCAATTTGATCTCCAGAACTGATCTAGTGATCTGGGGGAGGGGGTATTTCTTTTAAAGTTAAATCCCCTAGATAGAAGGGGCTTGCTCTTCCCAGGGTACAACAATAGCTGTTCTTTCTTCTAGAACTTCCAAACAAGGCTTAAAAAGTAAACAGACTTCGGTGTCACAAGGGTGAAGTGGTAGTGAGAAAGAATATACTAAGGGATCTGTTACTGACTAAAAGGATGATGGCACTGTTAACAGAACCAAAAAGTGCATGTTTGGGTAGGAAAATATAATTGAGTTTGGTTTTGTACACGCTTAGCTTAATGTACCTGTTACATCTTTGGGAAATATAATCTGCAGTGTAACAGCTCTACCTATTGAAAATTTCTTCCTTCTCTGGGTGTAACCCCCATTATGTCCAGAGTGGGCACCAAATGACAGATATTCTTGCATGTTTTACTCTTTCTAATAAACATTCCTAACACTTCTGGTTCTTTATGATATATTTTTAAGACTCCTAGCTATCTTTCTGTCTATACTCTTACATTTTTTTCTTTTTTTTTTAATTTTATTTTTAAGTAATCTCTACACCCAAAGTGGGGTTTGAATCCACAACCCTGAAATTAAGAGTCACACACTCCACTGACTGAGCCAGCCAGGCACCCCATATTTCTTCTGATTTTTACTTAAATTTTAGAACCTAGAAATGAATTCAGAGTTCCAGATGTGTTCAGACCAGGGTTGAATGCCATGAGATGATGACTTTCCTCCATCTGCATTCCATACTCCTGCCAGAAGAGCCCAAGATAACACAGAATTTTAAAGTTTGCTTAATTGTATTGTTAAGTTTAGGGTCGAGCTAACTTCTCATGTATTTTTGACGTCAAATGATTCAAAATCAATTCTATCACATAATTGTAAATAGGGTTTTTGGAAACTCAATATAGTTAATTAATAACCACTATTATCAAATTTATTGGTATTAATTTTGATCTAGTTTCATAGTTAGGCTAACATTAGATCATCAATTTAATTCAATAAATATATATTGATATGCTACCCATTACAGAACTTCACTTTTTCATCTAGTTTGTATCATTTTCAAATATAAGATACCTTTCACATTTTCATGCAAAATTTTAATTACAATAAGAGAAAAGGACCATGCACTATAGCAGATCATCACAGATCCTCTCCTAGTTTAACAGTTAGCACAAGTTTTACTACTGAGCTCTCTTAATCAACATCTTTTTATAGATTAACCAATCCTCTCCATCCCCTCAGTGACCAGCTGACCAGTGTCCACAGCAAGTGGGATGTTCATGGCCCATATATTCTCATTCTTTCCATGTGACGTGTACATTTACCAAGAATCAGTTGTAATTATTCTCAAATCTGTTTATTTTTATTGTATTCATTTTATATATGTATGTATGTATGTATATACATTTCATATATGTATGTATATGTAATTTATTTAAATATTACAAAAATGAAATATGAGCAAATGAAAAGAATTGTTTCTATCAATCATAAGTTTACTGATCTAGAAAGACTTAATCACATGTAGTTCAAAACATCAAAGCTTTTGCACAGCAAAGAAAACAAAGCAATGAAGGCAACCTAGCAAATGGGAGGAAAATATTTGCAAATGATATATCTAATAAGGGGTTAATATTCAAAATATATAGAAAATCTATACAACTCAACACACAAAAAAATATATAATATAATTAAAAATGGTCAGAGGACCTGAATAGATGTTTTTCCAAGGAGACATACAGATGGCCAACAGATACATGAAAAGATGCTCAACATCACTAATCATCAGGGAAAAGGAATCAAAACCATGATGAGGTATCATTGTACACCTGTCAGAGTGGCTAAAATCAAAAACACAAGATAGAACAAGTGTTGGCATGAGAATATGGGAAAAAGGAACCCTCATGCACTGTTGGTAGGAATGTAAAATGGTAGAAAACAGTATGAAGGTTCTTAGAGAATTAAAAATCAAAATACCATTTGGTCCAGTAATTCTACTACTGGGTATTTACCTAAATAAAGTGAAAACACTTAAAAGGTATATTTACTCCTATTTTATTGCAGCATTATTTGCAATAACCAATATATGAAAACAACCCAAGCATCCATTGATAGATGAATGGATAAATGTGGAGTGTGTACACACACACGTGCACACACACACACACACACTGGAATATTACTCAGCCATTAAAAAATTGAGATATTGTCATTTGCAATGACATAGATGGACTTAAAGGGTATAATACTAAGTGAAATAAATTAGTCAGAGAAAGACAAATATCATATGATTTCACTCATAGATAGGATTTAAGAAATAAAACAAATGAATAAAAAAATTAAAAGAGAGGCAAAAGAAGATTCTTAAATACAGAGAATAAACTGGTGAATGCCAGAGGGGAGGTGGGTGAGGGGGTAGGTGAAATAGATAAAGGGGATTAAGAGTACGTTTATGTTGATGAGCACTAAAAAATGTATAAAATTGTTGAATCATTATACTGTACATCTGAAACTGATACAATGAAGTATGATAAATATATTTCAATAAACAAATTAAAAAAAATTAAAAGGCCAAATTACCTGAAAAAAAGGAAGTTTACTGATCTAGAAAGACTTAATAATATGTAGTTCAAACCATTGCTGCCAAGTTAGGTGACAACTGTAAAAGTCAGAAAATAATTATAAAGTTATTTCATTTAGTTTTCATTTGATTTTCATTCTAATTTAAAGAAATACAGAGAACTGAGGGTTGCTGGGGGCAGGGAGTTGGGGAAAATGGGTGATGGGCATTGAGGAGGGCACTTGTTGGGATGAGCACTGAGTGTTATATGTAAGTGATGAATCACAGGAATCTACTTCTGAAGCCAAGACTACACTGTATACACTGTATGGTAGTTAATTTGACAATAAATAAAAAAATAAAAAAAATAAAGAAATCTAAATTGAAAGCCATGGATAATGAATTCAGGGTAAACTTTATGCAAGAAAAATGAAGTAGAACTTCATAAAAAACGGGCCCTAGATTTTTGGCTTTCCTAATCAATTTGGTGTACCAAACATTTTAAAGCAATTACCAGACAATTCAGATTCTGGAAAATAACATAAAAACTGTGGCCAGAGGTTGACGATGCTAGAGAAAATCTTAAACTTCACATATAAAAAATAATGAAGAACACAATTTGTTAAGCGATATCAGACAAATTTAAAGTTGAATTGATTTATAGAAAGACAGTGTGCGACACTGGACTAATGAAGATGATCTCTTGAAAACTGAAATTAGGGACAATAAAGAAAGCATGCATTCTGGGACAAACAGATGGATATAAAAATGAGAAAAAAATTAGATCAAATTCAGGGCCCCAGGTTTCTCATGCCATAGTTAAAGATGCTGCAAATGTGTTTTTACTTTATGTTGAACAGCTTCAATCAAGTCAGTAATAACATGGTGACTCAAAAAAAATGGATGAGGTTTATTAGAAGTCCCATTTCTTCTTTTAAATATCACCACACCACTAATTTTATTGTGCTTCCATACAGTTATGTTTTTTAAATTTAAGGTGAAGTAATTAAGGCATGCACGTATCTTTTCGTTATCATTCCAAATGGTGACTGCTGTGTCCAATCTTTTGACCAACAGAATAAAAACTGGTGTTGGTTGTGTGGGTGATGAGAAGTTCCATCTTATGAATGCCTAGCAGGATTATCACCCAGATTTCAGTTTGCTCCTCATCTTCTTTTAAAAATGGTTGTTTCTTGAAAATACCTTTCAGTGTACACCTGTTTATTAGTTTTTTAATGTTTATTTTTGAAAGAGAAAGTGAGTGTGAGCGGGGAGGGGCAAAGAGAGGGGGGCAGAGGATCTGAAACAGGCTCTGTGCTGACAGCAGAGAACCTGATCAGGGGCTTGAACTCATGAACCTTGAGATCATGGCCTGAGCCAAAGTCAGACACCCAACTGACTGAGCCACCCATGCACCCCAGTTTTCTTCTTGTCCTTAAAGAATATTATGGGAGACTTCACAGTCTGCTTATAGGGGAGACCTAGAGAGGTTATACTGTATGACCAGAATGTGGTTAAGGGGAGATCAGAACACAGATCCAACTCCTAGCCCATGGTTTTCTCTGTCCTATTCCACTGTGACTTCATCAAATTCTTCTCTGTGACAGAAGTTTAATGATAAAAATGACTGGCCCAAACACTGGCCAGTTTAAAAATCCTCGTCATCACTGTTAAGTCATGTAAAACTCTGAGAGTACACTTCAAATGCTGATCCCAGTATTTTCCCCTCAGGACTGAACTGATATATGAATGGTCTCAAAGCCTGAAACATCAGGAGAAAAATGTCGTATTTTAATACAGCAGGCATATTCCTGTGTTTATTCATTTTATTTTTGGATGGCAGACTGCACATCATTCTCCTTGGCTTCTGTAGCATGCAAACTGCATCCCAGGAGGTCATGTATGAACATGTATCAAAAAGCTCCTTCCCACATAGACTATTCTTCACAAGGAAAGTAAAAAAATTGAATATAGTAGAGCGTAAATCAAGTCTTAGCTAGCTCCACCAACACAGCAAAAAGGAAAACAAATTTTCTTTCAAAAAAGGAAAACAGATTTCAATTTGGAATTTTACATAAAATATAGACAAGTACTGCAGAATGCGCCAACAATTAAAAAACTTGGAATGGGAAGATTTTTGTATACCAGTTGTGATTTTAGTCATTTAATGGATATGGCCCTGGGTATCCCTTTATTTCACACCAGAAACATATATTTCAGGATAACACATTCTTTTTATTCTTTGACAATATCTGGGAAGCAGAATTTTATGGAAAAAAGACCAGAAGTCTAGAAGTCATAAATGCAGGTTTTCCCACTGTGCTCCTAATGAGAGCTCAAAGGTCTTAGATAAGTCATCCCAATTGAGTTATGGTTTTTTATTCTTCAGTTTGAATAGGAAACCATTGTTCCTGCTCTCCCCATCTACTTTATGGGGTATAGATGGAGAGAAGAACTATTATGGGGAAAGGAACATCATCTTGGGAGTTGATGGCCTTGGATTAAGGATTTCTTATCCTTTTCTTAGTTAGGTTCTTGACCATCTTAAAAACCACTCCTAGATATGTTCCTGTCATCAGTATAATGCAGATAATAGCACCTTCTCATAGATGGCTCTGGGGGGAAAAAAGGGCAATATATGTGAAAGAAATTTTGTAAGCATGAAGCATGGGGAATAGTAAATGGAAATTAGTTTCTAGAGAGGCAGTATGATTTGGTCACAGGTGTCTAACACTAGTGACTAGAACTTGAACTAACCAATGGATCTAAACAATAACAACAACAACAAACAACTAGATCTAAAAAACATCAGGGACATAGGATATATAGGATTTGGCAGTTGTGTGTGGTAGGTGAGTGAGGAGTCTAGGACAACATCCATGTATGAGGTTGGAGTTGTTGGATCATGGTAGCACCTCATACTGAAAAAGGACTATGGGAGTAACAGATTTTGGGGGAATATAATTATTATAATATTGTATATGATGAGTTTGGGGAACCTGTGTGGCACCAAGGTAGAGATGGCTCATAAGATAGTTAGAGATCAATCTTAGTAGACAGATCTGTTGTAAAGAAATACATTTTGGAATTAACATTTGAAGTATATTTGAAGCCATGGATATTGTTAGAAATACTGTGATCAAAACGACTCAAAGTTTTGGAGACCTGGAGATAACCAACAATGTAACATTTGTAGAGGAAGATAAATCTGGAAAGAAGACTAGGAAGGAGTGAGTGGAGAAGTAGGAGGAAAAGCAAGAAAATATAAGGTAATGTCAGCTAACAATGGGAGCAGGGAGATAGTTTCAAGAAGGAGAGTTTGGTCGACAGCTGGCAAAGACTTTAAAAAGTTTAAATATGAAACACAGGGGAAACTGGTCCCTAGAATTTGAATTACATTCTTCAGGCAAATAGGAGGTCATGAGAAATTTTAAACAATATTAAAATATGTCACTTACGAAGTTTATAAAGAGCTCTCTGTAATACCCAGGTATATAAAACAGCTGCAGACAGCCAAGAGCTGTAAGAGGAACTTGATCTTAAGACTAGGTGAATACCAAAGCTTTCTGTCCTAGCTTGTCAGGGACCAGTCTGCTATACCTTTCTGTATAGCAAATGGAATAATTTTCTTTCCCCTGGCAAACCAGTGTAGCTGCCAAGGGAAAAAAAAGAAATGGAGACCTTTGACTCTTACCATACTGCTGGGTTCTATTTTCAGTGAAGAATTGCTCTTATTCTACAACATAGTTTCCTTACTGATTTTCATGTAGACAGTGAGAACCTCCAAATAAACAAAAGCTTCTTGGTTTGGTGGAATGTATTAGTTTGCATGTATGAGTTTATGGAAAACTCCAGATGTTTAGCCAAAGGATAGTTGTTCTGCTCGACATCTGTATTCTGAACATTCCTCACAAAGGCCACCATAGAGAAGTCATCACCATCAGTGTACTAACAAGTGAAATGTGAAAGAGGCTAATTGTTCATTTCCCTCCGCTCTTCACTATTCACACTTCCAAGGTAAGAATTGCCTCCTCTGGGATTCTCCCTTGGTGGAATAGGTTCAAAGTAGTCATGTGGTCATTTGTTCATCTAAGCTGCTACTCATTGCCAGAACTAAAAATCTGAGGTAAAACCCAACATAAAAAAGTACAGTGCTTTCTAAGTCTCCTTGTATAGATTTCTAATTTAGTCCCATGAAGTGACAGTAGGTGCCAGCAGCAATCCCTTTCTGTTTAAACAAATTCTTGTTTCCCCTGGGGATTAATTTTCCAACACAGAGCAACTTTTTTGTGTGTGTGCAACAATGAAAAGCTTGACAATATATAGCATTCATAGCGATTGGGCTATCAATGTAAAGAAAATATCAAATGTAAAATATCAATGTAAGTAAACCATCAAAAGACTAAAATGCTTTGTCTTTGAATCTTAATGACAAACTTCCAAATGAAGGACACTTAATATTTATCCTCATTAATGAAAATGACTCCCTCTTAGCAACCAATTTGAAAACAAGTTACAATTCTGTGAAGATCCAAGTGAGAGGATTTGAAAAGGCATAGAATAAAAATTTTAAAACTAGGCTAGTTTTCTTCTCCACATTTCTTAATATTTCCAAAGAATTTTAAAAATGATCTCTTTTTAAGAAATCAAAAGTTTACTACAATGAAACATACTGGAAGGCTAGACATTGATAGACCTCAATTTCCCAATCGCTTCATCAGCCAGTATCTAATCATTAGCACCCACAATATACAAAGCACTGTGCCTGGTGTAATGAAGAAAACAATAAAAGCTAATGCAAGAGCTATTATGTCCAAGCATTTATAATACAATCTGAAAGGAAAGACATCAGTCTACTCATTTGATCATTCCAATTCATTCTCTCTCATTTTAAAAATAAAGAACAGCACTGTCCACTGGTTATTCAGTACAACAACCTAGGCATTTTCATTGATTCTCCACTTGCAGCTATCATACTCCACAACCAATTCATTAACAAACTCTTTTCTACCAAAAATGGCTCCCACCTTCCCAGTGCTGCCACCCTAATGGAAACATCACCTTCTCTTGGTGGAATGTTCCAACAGCCTTCCAATTGGCTTTTCTCCTGTACTTCTAACAGCTACTTCTCATAGCAGCCTGTGAGGAGACTCTCTTACAGGATGAAATCAGATCATGCTGTTCCCCTGCCTATAGAAAACTTCCCAAAGATTTCCTCTTTGAGTTTGAATAAAATTCATGGTCACTTCCAGGGCTATAAGATCCTGCGGTCACTGTCTACTTTTCAGTGTTCACTGCTCACTACTCTGTCCATCATTTCCCAAGACCCAGCCATCTCTGCCTTCTTCCTGACTCTCAGATATCCTCGCTAGTTCCTCTGTAAGGGCATCTGCATTCACCACTTGCTATGCATCAGGTCTTCTCTTGAGCATCTCCCTCTTATTCAGGTTACAACCTCCCAGAGAGGCCTTCCCTGATCTTCCAACTAAAGGCACTTTACTCTCATCTCAGGAAATATACAGCCTCTTACACTACTTTCTTTCATAGCACTTATAACTCCCTGAAATCATCTATTTTTTGATAATTACATTCATTGACAACCTTTCAAGAATATTGCTTCCATGAGTAGGAATTGCATTCGTGTGTGTGTGTATACATACATACATACATACATACATACATATATATGCATGAAACACACGCACACTTAGCCCAGCTCTACCTGGATAGGCTAAACTCATGAATTCATTTAGGATTCTTTAATGCCATGATTTAAATAAAAGGTCATTATTTTAATACCACTTGATTCATTCTGTGTATCTTGCTGAGGTAATGCTTTCCTAGATTCCATTTTTCCCCCTGTCTTGGTTCTCTGAAATACCTGAGAATAATGTATTGACCTGATTTCAGAGGGACCATCCAGTTAAACCCTGTTGGGGATTACTATGTTCTCCAAGTTCATGTTATGTCTTAATGTGAGCATGTCATTGGTTTGTAAATGCTCCAAATCCTTTGTATACCTCCAGTTTTTATCAAGGCACATCCGCATTCATTTGTACACTCATTCAACCAACATTTGTTGTGTACCATACATGGGCCAGGCAATAACCCATAACACAGTTCACTTAATCTATCATCTCATATTTACTAAATTATTCTACTTGTTGCTTTATTGTAACATCCTACATTCAGTTGTCAATGTTTCTGTGTCTATTAAAAGTCAGTACTGTGTTAGGTATTATGAGAGACACAAATAGGAAGGAAGCCCAGTTCCCTCCATTAAGGATGTGATAGTTTACATGGGAAGATGGGTAAGTGACCAATTGATCAAAAAAAGGAAAAAGGAAAGGAGAAATACATTGAGCACTATAATGGGGGATGTCGACCCTAGTCTTTAAGTTCATAGAAGAGGGAAGTAAAAGGGAAACGAGAATTTCTTTTTTAAGATTGTGTGTGTGTGTGTGTGTGTGTGTGTGTGTGTGTGTGTTTACCCTAAAAATTTGAGAAAGCATTTCCCTGAATTTTTTTGCATTTTTCTTGTGGGGTTTCAAAATGTTAAATACTGCAACAGGATCATTTTAGGAATAAGACAAGTTAAAAATAATGCAAACATATCTGTATTAGGACATATTATGCTATTAAGTACTAGTGTCCATTTTAAGCAGAGTGGAAATATTTATTAGGTAAGTGGAATTTCAGAACAAGGGGACATTTCCAAATGGCTTTTATTTTGAGAAAACTTCAGCCATTTTCTTTGTACAGGGATATTTATTTATTTATTTATTTATTTATTTATTTATTTATTATTTTGAGTATAGTTGGCACACAGTTTTGTGGTAGTTTCAGGTGTACAACATAGTGATTCGAGAAGTTCACACATTATGCTACCCTTACCATAAATGTAGCTACCATCTGTCATATAGAATAGTATTACAACATCATTGATGAGATTTCTCATGCTGTAGCTTTTATTCCTGTGATTTATTCATTCTGTACCTGGAAACCTATATCTCCTACTCCCCTTCACTTATTTTGCTCATCCCCCTCCTCCCAACCCTCACCCCCCATAATCATCAGTTTGTTCTCTGTATTTAAAGGCTGTACAAGGCCTTTTAAACATGATGTTTGATAACTAAGAAATACAAAGGAATCATCCTAAAGTGATTTCAAGAGCCATAGTCCCTGCCATTGCTCTTTGCCCAACCTGCTACTATTTATTCTTTGGGACTTAGTCTCATGCACAGCCAAACTGGAAAACTCTTCTAACCTCTCAGCTTTGTTTCCCTTGTACCTGGGCATACACTTATCAAGGCATTTCCCACACTACAGTAAAGGACTATTTTAAAAATGGCTGTTTCCCCAGCTAGACCATGAGCTCCCTGAAGGCATCAACCATGGGGAACTAACCACTGTACCCTCTCACTCCATGGCAGTTGGATTCTTTGTTATGCTGTTTGCACTGGGATCCTAAAGCAAAAATATTCAATTGTGTCAAGAAAACCATTAATGATTGCATTTAATGAAACCAAATAAATATACCAGGAATTTGTCTATGTATAGAAGACCATTGACAAGGTAGAAAATGAAACTATACTCTTTAGTAGACCATCTCAAATTCAAGGAAATGGACAATGCAAATAAGGAAGGAATCTGTTACCACTTAAAGAGCACAGTAGTGAATCTTAACATTGGAATAAAATGTGGTGGAGTTTAATATATGACAATGACAATAAATGAATTCTATTCTGCTCCAGTAAACTCATGACTTATGGAAACATGGAGTTGAATGACAGTCATTAAAGTTACAGAGATACAGGATTTAAGCAATCAGCCATGGCAGGGTTTACTTGTGTCCATTGTCAGTGCTGCTTAAGCGATGCTGAAAGTCATCAATGCACCTAGGCATAAAATCACAGAATCCTAATCTTCCCACACAGAGATACTCACTGTGATTATAGTCAAATGTCATTTTAAAGTTAGTTTTGTGAAAGATGGAACAGCCATATTTTTTTTTTGGTAAAAAAAAATGAGGCAAATAGTTTTACCCCATAAACAAGTATTTTTAACACATCCTCTAGCTATTGGTAGTTTTTTATGGATTAAGAAATATTAAAAAATACAAAAGTATCCAGAAAAGGTGAACTTATAGACAGAAAATAGATTAGTGGTTATCTAATGGGAATGGGGATTAACTGTAAATGGGAGTGAGGGATCTTATTGGGGGCATGAAAATGTTCTAAAACTGATTTATAGTGATGGTTACATGACTGGATAAAGTTACTAAAATTTACTGAATTATATACTTGAAATGGGCATAGTTTATCACATATAAAGTATACATCATGAAATCATTAAAAAAAAAAACTAGGGCAAAATACAAAGCTTGAAAAGTGTAACACAAGAATTTTTTTTTAATTATGTGTCACTAAGGACTTGTTGCATTTTTTATTTTTTTAATGTTTATTTATTTTTGAGAGAGAGACAGAGACAGAGCATGAGCAGGGGAGGAGCAGAGAGGGAGACACAGAATCTGAAACAGGCTACAGGCTCTGAGCTGTCAGCACAGAGCCCGACGCAAGGCTTGACCTCACAAACTGTGAGATCATGGCCTGAGCTGAAGCTGGACGCTCAACCGACTAAGCCACCCAGGCGCCCCAGACTCGTTGCATTTTTAAGCTCTAAATTTCTAGGATATTTACCAAATTTTCCCTCTGATCCCACACAAGCAGAAAGCATCATTATGTAGAAGGGTGGCCACCTGACAATGACATTCATGTTTAGTCATGCTTTCCTCCCTGACCTTAAAATAAGATAAGTCATTTGTTTAGAGGCTTCACAAAGTGCAAGCCTCTAGGGCTAACTGAGTTCAATGTGATGGGGTATCCACCAGTATGTGGTGATTTTAGCTGCTGACATTTGGTTTATTCTTTATATTTGGACCACAGATGACATACCACTATTGTATTTGGAGCTTTGTGGCATGGGAATATACTGACAGACAAGCAAGTGAGACAAAACTAAAAGCATACATTTAAAGGGAAGGACATAAACTGCCCCCAGGGACATGATGTTTTGTTTTTCAATTCCTTTGACCCCCTCTGACTATAAACTAATATTTAAGTGAAACTACCAGGACCTGAACTGTGTTTTCAATAAAAAACACTCATACTTAAAATGTTAATTGTGGCATTTAACTTCTATTTAAGTCTCTACTCTCCAAATCAGCCTTTAAAATTTACCATAATATTAAGATACTATTTATCATTAGAGAGAGCAAAAGAAGTAACTTGTTTCTCCAGCCATCTTGGATGAAGTAGAGGCCAAATTATTCATTAAACTGTTCACCCAATGATCTCACAAAGATCAACTGCATGCCTAATATGAGCCAAATACTTTCTGAAACCTAGAGGTAAAGCACATAAAATAAAAGAAATCCTCTTCCTCATTCAGGTTACATTCTTATGGTGGGAGTACATAGGGGGTAAAAAACAAAACAGTAATAAAAACAGCTACCACTTATTTAGAACTTACTATGTCTAAGACACTTTGTTAATTGGTTTTGCATA